>NC_081212.1:18073015-20818015 GCF_902713425.1 Acipenser ruthenus | reverse complement strand
TGCAGATGTGCACCGCATTTTGTGACATGCAACAGGAGCCCAAATCAGTGAAACTATGGGCATGTCCTGTAAAATGTTATTAATATATATACAAAAAAACATATTCATATATAACCTTCTACTGCTGCAAGTAATACCTGGAGCAGAGCGGGCCTTGCTTCTGTATTAAGTTCTTTGTCATTCCCTGACATCACATCCTATAGCATATTATGAAAGTCTAAGTGCACCTAAGAAATGTGAGCTGCGCTGTTTTGTTGTCAAAGTAATTTGGATGTACTGTGGAGAGGCTTTCGTTCAGATTGCATAATCCTCACATTTCCACCTTCATTTGTAAAGGCATTGGACAGGCAGCTGACAAAGACAGGATGATGGTAGCAACTGTTCTAATGCAAAACAAACAGGTGTGTGCAGCATACTTTACATGGTTCAAAGCATATACTATATATATATATATATATATACACACACACACACACACACACACACACACACATTATATCATCTACATATTCTTCTTTTTTTTACCTATTTAATATAATATTTTATCATATGATATTCAAGATATTCAAGACGTAAGCAGTGATAGGAAGAGAGCATGACAGGTAATATATACATTACATATCATATGTTGTACTAGTTAATAAAATACACGCAGTGAAGAAACTATATATATCTCATACACTATAAAGAAGAACAAAACACTTGAAACTCCAATCTAATCTATATTGTGAATTTTGTTCTTTGAAAATACCATTTAGGAGGTAATGATTGCAGAGCTCCTGCTAATTCCCCAGCCCTGTAAAACCACGCTATGTACAGAAGGAAAACATCTTTCCTTTTCTCATTATGTCAGACTACAATTGCAAAGCATTGCTATTGCTGGCATATTTAATTGAGCTCCTGAAAGGCAATATCAGTAGGACTTAGGGATAAATAACCAGTGTTCCCATTGGTCTCACCGAGAATCTATTGATGTTCCATAAATCCTAGTCAGTACAAATCTAATTGAGTTACCATGCTGAATTAGCTTGCATCTAAATGGCATTCATGTCTACAAATGGAATAATTAGAGTTGAGAAAATGGGATGCATCAAGTGCTATCCCAAGTGACAAGAAGACATGGGTATTCAGTCAATTGACTGCTTTTATGAAACAAAGCAAGCACCAAGCACTACTTTGTAAATGAAATCAGTTCATGAATTTATAGTGCTTTGAGAATGACACCAGCCTTATTTTACAGCATGGCAAACTTTGGATGTTGTGTAAAATAAATTGAGAAAAGTATGTGCAATACAATCACTTGTTGTGTTAACCCTTCTGTTTAGAAATACTAACAGACAAATGACAACGACTAGAAGTCTTTGTTACCCAGTGAACTAATACACAACATCATCTATGGTTGATTTGGCTAATATTGTTATATCTATTAGGCACGTCAAAGTAAGACCATGGCATTTAAACAAACATAAAATACTTATGAATATCCTTCATTGCTATTTGCCATTAGAGAGTGCTATAATGTTTTAAAATGTAATTTGATCAAATAGTAAAATATAACAATAAACCTAATAAAACGACAAAGCTGGTGATATCCTGTGCCTAACCTTGCTAGTACTATATGATCTAAAATGTGAATTTAATGTCTGTGTTAAGGTGTTTCTGAGCCTCCCAGGAAAATAATCTTATTGCATGTAAGTAGGCATATATTATGCTTAATATAAAATGTGCATTTAACAGACATAAAACCCATACTTCTATTTTGCACCAGCAAAGAGCATTTTCCCTTTACAAGCATCACCAGCTAATAGCTAGATGTCTTGTGGATTAGGTGCAACAGTACATTTTTAATAACTCTCTGTCTCTGGTTTATAGACAAGTCAAACTAACATTCATGAATGTATTGTCAAAAGGATGTAAACTGTGTAGCAAAACATATCTACCTACACCAAATCACCCTATTCTAGTACAGAAGTATTTTTCCACCTTTTAGTTGCAGGTAAATTAAGTAATGTGGTTACCCTACTATACCAAATGGAAACTGAATACAGTACCTGTATGGTTACAGTATGATTTACAATTGAAAATGTTACAACAGTGTTAGCATCTGTACATATATTGTATACTATATTGTGGGTATGAAAGCCATTTTCAAACCATAAATATATTGTTTGGTGTAGAATTCGTATTAACCAAATCAATGTTTATTTCTATACAGGGAGTGAGATATGTTCTGTAGGACACTTACCCTGTACAATATCAACAAAGCTTTAAAACTGTAATGAATTTGCACTCTAGTGTACTATGACGATGCCATTTATACCACATTTAGTGTACTTCAGATTCAAATAATCACTTCAGTAATTAGCTCATTTCCAGTCCTCCAAAAGCAGCCCACTAATTTTTGTAATCAGCCTCCATTTGGTTAATCACCGGTTTAATTGATTTAATTAGTTCAATCTGTAAAATTATTCAAGTGTAAACGTTGTTTTGTAAACAGTTTCTAGTGCCAAGCTGCAACACTGGGAATTCTTAAATCCTGGTTTTTAAATCAACAAAAGCAGGCGAGATTGTTAAAAAAAAAAAAAAAAAAAAAAAGTCTACAGTTCTCAGGAAGCCCCTCAGGATCAATTGCAATAGCCAGCAAAACAAAACAAGACTCCCTGCAAACTTGAACTGTGTTAACTAGATTTAGCTAATTGTTAGAAGGGTTTGCATCAAAATAAAGATATGCACCCTTTGCTTTGTTTGAGCTCTCCATTTTGAGGTGGTTGTATTGGGATCTGGGCAGCCCATGCAATTAAGATAGTCCACGTCCTTATGGGTATTTTATGTAGTCCCGCCTACAGCTTTACAAAATGCAGGTTCCTTCCTCGTGAAGTCTACACAAATATCAGAAAATGTTAAAAGCATAATGCGATGGCAACATTTTCCTACAGTTCTGGAGGGTGTCTATTTCTGGCTGCAGTCTGGGTGTCCCTGGTTTACAATGAAAATCTTAGCAGGGTGCCGGTTGGCTAATAAAAGTGTTAATACTGTAGAATATAGTTAACATGGCATCAGCTGGCAAGCATATAGACTTATGTCCTTCATTACATGGTGGGAATTCAAAAGCAATTGCAATAAAATTGCCCAAATGAATCCCTATTTCAAACAGCTAGAGTGTTCTAGTAATATTGCTTGTTAAATATATATATATATATATAGTGTAGGTCTCACGTGTGCAGTTTTGAAAGAAACACATGTTTTAGCAACAGTATTTTCATGAAAAGGCAACTTTCGGTAATATACTAGGTAATGAAAGCACTCAATTTGCTTGCTTTATTTGTAGGTGTTACTGTTTCACACACTTGCTACAAAGCATGTCAGTCAGTTTAGGAAGTAGCTGGTTGGATAATTATAGGAAAGAAGGCATTGAAGGGTTGGGGACAATTTCACTCTCCAGGTGAAATGACCAAGGAAGTGCAAGGCTACCTGAAAGTAAAGTAATGCATGCAAATAGATATTTCTTTAAGGATGAATGATACCAGATACTGTATGTGTACATTTATTTGTTTAAATGAAAATACTATATTTGTGCAATAATGATTTTAAAACTGCATAGCAAAAGGAAGTGCATGGCTGCTAAGATCTATGGAATTGTTTGGTTTGCTACAACCACTTTAAGAGAGCTTGAATTGCATTACTTAGTTGTTTGCTTCTGGTTTTTCTTTTAATAAGTAACAGGTTATTGTCTCCTTTCAAAAAATGAGCTAATTAAAGCATGGAGTAAATATGTTCCTACAGTATATCTGAATCTTTCCCCTGAGAATGCGGTTTTCTTGTTCACAAGGGAAGATGCAGAACAGGGAGCCAAACTGAAAGAGAATGACACCAGAATATATATATATATATATATATATATATATATATATATATATATATATATATATATATATATATATAATTTTTATTTTTTTATTTTATGAAATGCATGGATATTTCCTGTATCCTTACTGGCTGCTGACATTCCAGTCCCATATGGTTAACAGAATACAACGGATCTCATTTCATTCCAATCAGGAAAATCACAGTTCTTTTTCCACAATGCGCCACTTTAAAGATGCAAATTATCACACTATAAGGAAACTTTTTTCAAAAATGCTCTCTGCTTACTGAAGTGCTTATTCCCACTGCTTCCAAGTTCTAGTTATAACTCAGATTAACAAATGCTGTTCCATTGTGCTTTACTGACACTGTGTGAGCATGGGGTATAGCTCCAATACTGCATGCTCTCTATTGCTGTGCCTTCTGAGATGTCTCAAAGTTAAATAGCAAAACAATGATAGGAGGAAGGGCACTGTATTGCTAAACCTATAAGCTTCTAAGTACTCACAATACAAAATAAAACAAAAGTGGCTATTTTTTTAATACTGATTAAAAAAAAAACAATATGTTATGAGTGACTTCATTTGGCAATATACAGTATACAGTGGGTCTCAAAAGTATTCACTCCCCTTGGACTTTTCCACATTTTATTGTGTTACAACATGGAATCAAAATGGATTTAATAAGGAGTTTTTGCCATACATATACAAGAAATACCTTTAGGTGACTTCAGGGTGTTCTTTTCTCTGGGATATATTTCAAGCTGTGCTTTACTTCAGATAAAGGTACTGTGGTACCAAACCAAAGTACTGTGGAGAATAATGTTCCCATGGAATCTGGTGTCCTGGTCAATTCCACGGGTCAGTGTTTTCATGTTTAATGTACATTTGACTGCAGTTACAGTTAATATTACAGAAGAGATATCAGGCACTGTTCAATAATAAAAGCCTTATTGACTCAGAAAAACATACATTATAGTTATTTGAAGTACTTCATGTCACATCATTTTATTATGTCAGGGAGAAATTAATTGTAACCATTTTATTGGGGTCTCTAATTCTTTCTATCATTGATGCAAGCAAATTAGTGTAGCCCCACTTGCCTGCCAGCTATGGAGTGCTGGACCATAAACTCTTTACATATGAACTTATTAAAGTGGTCACAAAGTGAATGATGAAACATAAGTCATCACCCAAATGAAAAGGCAGCAAAACTCAAGAACCATAACCTGTAATTGTACTGCACATGCACTGTAAATACTGAGAGCATTTAACCTTTAAAAACGGGAATTATGAAGCTATAGATCAGCATTCCTGTGTCGTTTATGTTTCCATTTTAGTTTAGGGGGGGACATGTTAAAATAACAAATAAGATTATACAGGATTTTTTTCCTCACCCTAAATACCTAATGTAAGCGATGCCTATTCCTTACATTTAAACATATCTACTGTATGTATTGGTGTATTAACACATACACCACCTAATATATACGTGTAACTGGAGAACAAAAAAATAAAAATACACTTTTAAAGGCACAACATTAACCCATCAGAAAATAAACCTTGAAGAGCATTCAAAATAAAGAACAAATAAAATAATAACCCTCCGCATTTCATGCTTTTTGTCGAACATTAACATGATTTAATTTAACGGACTATTTTCGGAGAGATTCTGGCTGGGGACAGGTAAGTAAGCTGGGCTGAGTTGAGTGGGGGACGGAGGGGGGTGATGCTGGGACGCCAGAATCACCGTCGAGCCCTCTTGAGGTGTCGTGGGCTAGTCGACGAAACACTGAGGATGGAAGGTGCCCACTTGAAAACCCCAGAGATGTACCCTACTTAGCTCAATCCAGACGGTTGTCATGCTGATGCGCTGGGGAGGCCGCACTTTGGTTGATCCCCGGAGCCAGCATCGCAGCCGTTGTGTGTGCTGATGCGCCAGGGAGGCAAAATAAGCTGATCCCTGGAGCCAGCATTACACTTCAGCCATTAACACCAGACAGAAGGATATCTACATCATCATATGGAAGGAAACGTAAATGGATGGAGACACATATGGATCACATTAGTTTACTGTAAAGCTACGTCTTAGTTGGTGCTTATCTTGGCGAGAGCCGAGTTCAAATCAGCATGAAGTTTTAACATCTACTCTCGTGTAATGGAAATCATGAAGATCTGGATACGTCCAGTGACTGCTGTGAATAGTGCAGCTGGCAACAAGGGAAATACCTTGTGACAGCCTGGAGAGACAGCTGACAGGAGGAAAGAGACCCCATTGGGGCTGGTAAGGGTTAGCTACCCTTGTCGGCAGTATCCAGCTCTGTGTTTACAGGATGCTGGAGACACCCGCCCAAGGCTTCTAAGAAATTAAAGAGAAAAATACCCCTAGAGTCTGCGAGAGCGGGGGCGGAAGATGACTCAACGTTGGACAACACGGTTAACGACTTAGGAACGGAAACGGATATGAGTATGGAGAGTACTTCACAAAAGACTAGTTCAAGATCTGCAGTTAACAAAGACATGGAACTCCAGGTTTGTGTCTGCGGCTGGAGCAAGGCGACAACGGTCAGGGGTTTGAAGATTCATCAAGGGAGAATGAAATGCTTGAGGGAGAAGGGACAAGGGCCTCGCATTGATCAGTACTTCTTACGAAGTCAGTCAAGTCAGTCGAATGAAATCCAGCGACAGGAAGCAAACCACAGTTCGCAGGATATCAGCACCCCTGTCATAGATGTGAGGAGGACTTGCATGAACACAGTTAGTGATGAACCTAATGGTCCTTGTGAACCCGGTCAGACAAACCAGCATAAGAGAGAAAAGAACCTCAACGGGCACAAGCCTGGAGTTAAATGGCCAAGAGCTTGTGAGAAAACTGCATGGGACACAGTAAACACAGATCTCTGCGTTGCTTTGGAAAGATTAAGTGGAACAGTTGAAAAGAAGCTGGATAAATTTGGGGACATCATCTACGCATATGGAAGTGAGAGGTTTGGAGTTGAAAAAAGGAAGGAAAAAGTACAAACTATTCCTGGAAAGTCTAGACGGCAGCAGGAGATTGAACGCTTAGTTAGAGAAAGGAGACAGCTGAGGAACCAATGGAGAAGAGCAGAACAAAGTCAGAAGGAGGGACTCAATCTCTTACAAAAGGTCATAAAAGATAAGCTTGCAACATTGCGCAGAGCTGAGCGCCTACGGAAACGCTACAAAAAGAAGGAGCGTGCGAGAGCTAACTTTTATAAAGACCCATTCAAATTTGTAAAGAAGTTATTCACCAGTGAGAAGAATGGCACACTAAAAGCATCTAAGGTTGAGCTGGAGAGATATTTGGAGGAAACACATACAGATTCAAAAAGGCAGGAGCCTATGTCAATTCCGTCAGACATCCCACCTATCAATCCACCAGAATACCAAATGGAGGACTGTGCACCTAAGTGGAAAGAAATAGAGCAAGCTGTGAAAAAAGCAAGGGCTTCATCATCTCCAGGGCCTAATGGAGTTCCGTACAGAGTGTACAAGAGTGCTTCAGGAGTTCTACGAATTCTGTGGAAATTGATGAAAGTGGCATGGGAAAAACAGGTTGTACCAAGAGCATGGCGCCGAGCAGGTGGAGTCTTTATACCTAAAGAAAAAGATTCTACAAGCATCAGTCAGTTTCGTCCCATTTCCCTATTAAACGTAGAAGGCAAGATTTTCTTCAGCATTATTGCTCAGAGATTGTCAGCTTACCTATTAAAGAACTGCTTCATTGACACTTCAATACAAAAAGCAGGCATCCCAGGTTTCCCAGGTTGCTTAGAACACATCAATGTGATCTGGCAACAAATTCAATCAGCTAAAAAGGAGAGGAAGGAGCTCCATGTGACATTCCTGGATTTGGCTAATGCATATGGTTCAGTGCCACATGAACTACTTTGGGCAGCATTTGATTTTTTCAGTGTACCGATGACAATAACAAATTTAGTGAAAGCCTATTTTGGAGATTTGCAATTCAGTTTTTCAACTTCAGAATTCAGCACTACATGGCAATGCCTAGAGGTTGGAATAATGGCAGGATGCACCATTTCTCCACTGGCTTTTACCATGGCAATGGAAGTAATCATTAGGGCATCAAAATGGGTAGTAGGAGGAGAGCGCTTGGCTTCTGGAATGCGACTACCACCAATTCGAGCATACATGGATGACATGACAACCATGACTACAACAGTAGCCTGCACTAATCGATTATTGGGCAAATTAACCAATAACATTGAATGGGCATGAATGCAATTCAAGCCCACTAAATCAAGGAGCATCTCTATAATTAAAGGCAAAGTAGTAGATAAAACATTCTTCATTAATGGTTAGGCAATACCAACAGTGTCTGAGAAGCCAGTGAAGAGTCTTGGGAGATGGTACGACGGGGATCTAAAGGACACAGTTCGTGTGGGAGAAGTTAGACAACAAGCAGTGGAAGGGTTGAAGAGCATAGACAGCTGCGCTCTACCAGGTAAACTAAAACTCTGGTGCTTTCAGTTTGGTCTACTGCCGAGGTTGCTGTGGCCACTGACTGTGTACGAGGTTTCTTTGACAACAGTAGAGAAGCTGGAAGCTTTAATCAGTTCATACATCAGGAAATGGTTGGGAGTTCCACGCTGCCTCAGCAGAGTGGGACTTTATGGTAAAGGAATACTGCAGCTACCAGTCTCTGCTCTAACCGAGGAGTTTAAGTGCGCCAAGGTCAGACTGGAAATGACATTAGTAGAGTCACGCGACAAATGCGTAAGGGAGGCAGCACCTGTGTTGAAAACTGGAAGAAAGTGGGCGGCAAAGAAAGCTGTGGAAGATGCAAAGGCTGCCCTTCGAATTGGTGATATCATGGGGCAAGTTCAGCATGGAAGAGGGGGTCTTGGTTTCAGTTCAACTCCTCCTACATGGCACAAGGCGGCCCCAGCGCAAAGGAGGAAGCTGGTAGTCAACGAGGTGCAAAAGCAGGAGGAGAGGATGAGGTGTATAAAGGCCATTTCCCAGGCCAAACAGGGAGAATGGATGAGATGGGAGAGTGTGGAACAACGCAAGATTGGCTGGCAAGACCTATGGTCAATGGAACAGAGCAGGATCAGTTTCCTCATCAGGTCAACATATGATGTTCTCCCATCACCACAGAACCTAAACCTCTGGGTAGGAGAGGATCCCTCATGTCCTTTGTGTTCATCACCTGCAACATTAAGGCACATTTTGACAGGATGTAAGGTGGCTCTTAGCCAAGGACGGTTTACTTGGCGCCATGACCAGGTGCTGCGATGTTTGGCCTTAGCATTGGAAGACAAGCGTAACATGACCAATAAGTTGCCACCTGTTCCATCAAAACATTACACACAAAAGACAACATTCCTCCGCCCAGGAGAGCAACCACCAAGAAAAGGTGTTAAAACCAATCCTCGCCCAGGACAACTGGAAGCTGCTAGAGACTGGAATATGCTGGCAGATGTTGGTCAACGGCTTATTTTTCCACCTGAGATTGCCACCACTAACCTTCGACCAGATATTGTCTTGTGGTCTGGATCAGCACGCCTTGTTCACCTGGTAGAGTTAACAGTGCCATGGGAGGATGCTGTAGATGAGGCGTATGAGAGGAAGAAACTGCGGTATGCTCAACTAGCCACTGAAGCGGAACAGCGAGGATGGAGAGTTCGGGTTTACCCAGTGGAAGTGGGTTGTCGAGGATTTGTGGCACACTCTACAACCCGGTTTCTCAGAGACGTCGGATTCAGTGGCCAAGAGCTGCGTCGCACAGTGAAGAACTTATCTGAAGCAGCAGAGAGGAGCAGCAACTGGCTGTGGTTGAGACGGAGAGATTCTGGCTGGGGACAGGTAAGTAAGCTGGGCTGAGTTGAGTGGGGGACGGAGGGGGGTGATGCTGGGACGCCAGAATCACCGTCGAGCCCTCTTGAGGTGTCGTGGGCTAGTCGACGAAACACTGAGGATGGAAGGTGCCCACTTGAAAACCCCAGAGATGTACCCTACTTAGCTCAATCCAGACGGTTGTCATGCTGATGCGCTGGGGAGGCCGCACTTTGGTTGATCCCCGGAGCCAGCATCGCAGCCGTTGTGTGTGCTGATGCGCCAGGGAGGCAAAATAAGCTGATCCCTGGAGCCAGCATTACACTTCAGCCATTAACACCAGACAGAAGGATATCTACATCATCATATGGAAGGAAACGTAAATGGATGGAGACACATATGGATCACATTAGTTTACTGTAAAGCTACGTCTTAGTTGGTGCTTATCTTGGCGAGAGCCGAGTTCAAATCAGCATGAAGTTTTAACATCTACTCTCGTGTAATGGAAATCATTCAGTTACTACCAATGCAATGTATGTAACACCAACCTTAGTCCCAAGCCTAACCTTCGCTTAATCATTATTAACAGCTTTTTTCCAGTAATTCCTGTTAATCATCTGCTAAAGGGTAAGTCATTTTTCTTCTTATGCCATTGAATCTAGTTTGGTTAAGAAATTTTACTAAAATGTATAATTAAGTATAGTATAGTCTCTCCACCAGGAAAATAAAAATGACACTTGGGGAGTATTTGAAAAATGTGGTCATAAAAACTTTCAGTATTTTGTGTAATTTTCATGAACATAAATCAAAGATTGAACATAAACTATCAAGCTTTGATAATAACTCCTTTGGTGACCTGGAGGAGGCGCCAACCCCAACAACATAAACATCTCTCCAGAAAGCCCACAGTACACCTACTGTTTGTGGAAATGTTAGCCTTGTCTTTTAGTTATCATATGCTTCATAAGAAACTACTACTACAGAGACCCTGCATTGGTTAATTTTGGCTCCGTTTTCCATGTTCTTCTATCCTGTCAATAAGGAGCAGTGATGATCTGGAATCCATTCAAGGGAACAGAAGACGTGCTTTATAATTTATTAGTGGTGCACTGAGTGACAGATTTGATAGCTTAATCAGTGAGTCTGGAACCTGCTAAGTAGTTTCTAAACTAAAAGAAACATCAGTACTAGCAGTAAGCTACCAGATCATATGGGTTGGTCCTGTTTTCCTGTATCCCAGTTCATACTAACAGTCAGCTACAGGGTGTGGTCACTTTATTAGGAACTATTAGGGGAAAAAAAGTAGGTGCATATCAACTGTGAAGTATAAGTAACGTTTGCTGTATGGTGGTGTACCATACAGTAGATTTATTGGTGTTTGAAAGGGGCCTTGCAGTTCCGACTAGTCGTGGAACACCAAGGACCACATGCCACGTGACCTTAGGCAATACCAAATTTCTTACAAGACAACTGCTGTTCAAACCCATGTGATTGGAAGTGACTAAAGGGGAAGATGGCAGCTGCAGAGGATTGCGATGCATGAAAAGTGTCAATCAATACTCACAATAACATTAAACCCAGGTTGTGGTCCAGCTGTTTCAATTAGATAAGTGTGTGGGAGTTATGCACCCTAATAAAGTGTGAACAACCTGTCATTTTATCTGGGGTCAAAGATGCAGAAATTATATTTTGGGTAGTGGTGGAAGATTATAAACCCCATTGTAAAAGCTGTTTTTTTTTATACAGTAGGTAGGTAATACTTAATAAAGTTTGTTTGCAGGGAGGAAAAAAAAATTCAACGCTGCTTTGCTCCACTTTGAGTTCTTATCTATTAAATGCAAATATAAACATTTAATTGAAATGTAATAAACATAAAAGATTACTGCTTTAACTAACTTTCCTATTACACTGTGAGGGGAATAAGAAACAAAAAGATAGAATGCCATATGAAACATGTTGTTATCTGTGATTGCAGAACAATACGCATATTAAAAATACATACAATTAAAGAATAATTGTCCTGGTGTTTATTGCACCTTATAATAGTATTGAATAATTGATGAATATGTATTACATAAGTGAACAAAAATCAACATATCACACCTCTTCAAATATGAGGAAATGAATATCATCAGACTAACAAAGCAAGGGTTAATCTTTGATAAATAAAATCCCCTTAGGACAAAAGAATGCTGTTACTGTGCTCAGGTGAAACAAATGAAACACTGAACTTACTGAAAGAAAAAAATAAATAAGTGGAAACAAAATGTATAGTCAGACATATATCTTCTTGGTGACTGTCAAGTACCAACTTACACTTGTTATCAGAACAGGGTACGCAGCTCCAAGGAATCCAATGGAATAATTAAGCAGAATAAATGCTATATTCATAAGTGTATAATATTAGCATTGTTTTATGTAAAAAGGCATATTCTAGGCTTGACGTATTTGATGTGACAAAATGCCACAGTGAGAGGAAGCCTCAGCTGGCCTCTGATTAGCCATGGATTAATAAGACCTTTATGCCTTGCTTATAGGGCCCGTTTCCAGCTCAGGTTAGCATAGTCTTATTATTAAATAAATGAATTAGTGCTCAGAAATGTGTCATGCACATTACCTAACAGCGGGAAGCACAACACAGTGGTCAACTCCCCAGGAGCACTGTAAATCCTACCACGCTCCGTAACCTGCTTGCACTGCCTTATTAAAGGCTTCGTGATTTACTGTGAAGGAGTATTTGTGCTTAACAATGACATTTTTGTTAATTCAAAACAATGTAAATCATCCCCAATTACAGTATTTGAATATCTCAGACAGCTGCTGGAATAAGGGCTCTTCTGGAGTGAAATTCACTGCAGAGCGGCACAGCGTGCCAGCTTAAAAAAATGTGGAGCCAGAGAGCCTGGTGTAGGAATTAAAACACTCTGCACTACGTAAGGCTAAACCCAGATTGTTTTGTGGCATGCACTGTTAGTTGCTAGTAGGCAGCATTCTTTTATAGGTATAGTGTGTGTGTGTGTGTGTGTGTCTATATATATATATATATATATATATATATATATATATATATATATATATATATATATATATTGCTATTACAATAAAACAGCTTTTTTGTTTGGAAAATTACATTGATTCAATTGGAAAATGTGAGAAATTACACCCTTGGCTTCATACCCTTACCAAATGTCTATTTAAAACAAACAACTGTTGTGGTTTGCATTTAAGTTGTTCAGTTACAGACCTGATTATATATAGAATATGGGATTCTGTGCTTTATGATACAAACTGATATCCACTCCACAGCGGACTGGCCGTTCTGATCTTTAATGGCCGAAAATCAGCTTGTCTCTTACACAGCACCCTATACTAGATTGTATTGGATTAGTTAAATAAGGATAGAATAAGAATAAAATCATGTGGCATCATTTTCATCTGATACAAACTATCTGATACAAAGCATTTTCAGATGGCCGTATCACATCAATATCAGGGTCTGCTATATACAATACAGCACCAGGAAGATGGCTGTACAGCACCTATGTAGCATTGAGTCATAAACTAAAAAATGCAGGCTCCATGCTGGTGGCTTGCAGTACATATGCCGTGCTTAAAAGAGAAGGATATTCATAAAGAATTAGCGAATAAATGCATTTCAGCCCTTTGCAGTTTATGGCATGGTAATACTTTATTTACTTTTCTCTTCTGGACCCTCAGCTGGTTAATGTGGTTTGTTGGATACTGCGTACTGCAATGACGCCTCCATTATCACTTTAAGATACTCCTTAGTGCTTTTACCCTTCACAATTTTCAAGGCTCACGCACGTGCTGGCACAATGTTTAGGTGGCACACAAAACACAGTTAATGTTACAGAGTCCCATGTAGTTGGCTGTGTGGTTTGTGGTTAAATAAAAGGGCTTGTAACCAGGAGGTCCCTGGTTCAAATCCCAGCACACTCACTGTGTGACCTTGGACAAGTCACTTAGCCTCCTTGTGCTCCGTCTTGAGAGGTTGTTGTAAGTGACTCTGCAGCTGATGCTTAGTTCACGCACCCCAGTGGCTGTAATAGTTCTATGAAGATATCCCCATTACCTGCAAGAGAAGTCTGGAATCTCTGTTTTACAGCTATGTGTTGTTTATACTGTCATTTAGTTATTCTTAGGAATGACACTTTAACTGTCTAAACAGTCAGAGCCCCCCAGACCCCCCCCCCCCCCCCCCCCCCCCCCCAACCTCCCAACCTCCCAACCCTCCATTCAGGAGCAATACATTCTAACACCCAGCTTTACCATTGCAGATCTGTTACCCCTCAACATACATTTTAATGCAAGTCTTGCATAGTATTTTTGAATATATGTATGTACATATATAGACAATAAACCTATGGCAGCCTATAGATACCAAAATACACCTTCACTAATGGTGCATACTTTTGAATGTATTTTGTTTGAATTGATTTTATACATTTAAAAGACCTATTTGAACCTATAGATTACTGATCCGTTTGCTGTATTTGTTGTACCTCTATCTCTTATTTAAAGCGGTTGTCCCTTGGCTCCTGATTGTTTTAACGCATATTAAAATATCCTCCATTGTCATACCTTCCCTAACCCCTCGGGACCTGCGCTCTCCCAGATGTATTGGGATGAAAGCTGGAAAGATCCGTCTTCTGGTCCCAAAGGGTTAACTTAAGTACCCTCCACACTCATTACCAGGATCTCTGTTACAACACTATCGCTCTTTTTAAGCCACAATGCAGGGCCTCCCGACCACATTAGCGCCCATTAAAATCGCGTTCATTGCTTCAGACACCTCGTTAGAGCATTCAAAACCCTCACCTTGCAAGGACACAGAAGTAATGAACAAGCAGGCTGTGTTTTTAAGTGCTGTTTTCAATACAGATGATTTCAATATTTTAACATGAATTGCAAGAGGTGGGCATCTTACTATGCCGTATGAATTGAATAAAAAAAAAAAAACAGAATATAAAAGTTGATTTGCAATGTAAGACAATGTCGCCCTCAACTGTGCGAAAACAAATGGAAAGCAATTAAAGATTGTGTGATTAAACATTGTGGTTGGCCAAAACGAGACCCTAATTTCTATGACAATAAAATGGGATACACTGTAGCTACACTGTAGTTGCATTATGTAATACATGTACTTACGACAACATCGTATGGTCTGTAAAAAAACGTTTTTAAATACATGTTGTTCATGTATGGAGTTCAGTCCTCACTACATGTAGTTATCTACCTGTGTTTCCATAGAAAATGGTGGTGACCACTCAATGTTGTAATCTAAAATACATATATAACACAACTTTGACTACTAATAATAATATTGGTTGTTATATATGCTGAATAGGAGATCTCAGAATAAAAAATAAGTTAAACCAATTCCATGTTCATTCAAAGAAGTAACAATTGTCAGTAGGTGAAATATGGTTGAGTCAAGTTTTCTCTGACCAAATCTATAAAAACACATAATATGTACAAACAGGATCATCAACCAATAAAGAGAAGAAGGTGGTTCTCCATCCATCCTGAAAGTTTTTTTTTTTTATTGAGTGTTGTTTTGTAGAAAAATCATTAAAAAAAAAAAAAAATTATGACATTTTTCATTTTCCATAAACTGCTTTTTCTTCTAGTCAACTTTTTCCATAAAGAAGCCAATCACAAAAACAACAGTGACCACTTTCCTTATGTGCCCCTAAATAAAACTATCATTACCGTATATATCTCATTCCATATCTCATTCCATATATCTCTTACCTCTTCCAATTGCCCACTGGAGATAAAACAAAATGATATCTTAATCCCTCGATCATGTAAGGTACACATCATAAAGCAGCTGGACAAGCCAACACCATGCAGCAGACCAGAGGTTAAGCACATAGTTCTGACCTCAGGGCCACTGTTATACAACTAATTTCATTTGCACTTGATCTCCCCACACAGCTGTCCAAACTGGAGCCAGTCAAGTGTGTATTATATAGTGCTTAGCCGGTGAGGTTATATGTCTTCTGTGATTATTTAAAATCAATAATTCTTGTCCACCCACCTGAAACCTCATTTGTAGTTCCTTTTCCAGCATTTGTATGGGTAAGGGAAAATCAACAGTTATAAAGGAAGACAGACTTCAGTTTGCTGTTTTGTAATCCAAATAATACACTGGTACAGCTTAGTGGAGACACAGTATATATTGATTTAGACAGACAGGGTCAAGCGTTTGTCCAAATTCCTCTCTTTTTAATCAATAACATATTTCTTTCAATAACCATTTGTTTTATTATTTATACAAACTCAGCACAGCATACATACACAATAACAATACTAATAATAATATTTCGAAAAGCATAAATACCATAAATTACAAATGCCTTTTGAATAAAATACATTGAACACCAGTTTATTGAATACAACGGACTATCCCTATATCAGTTCTGGACAGTAAGAAAACATTTTCTTGTGGAGAGAACCCCTTTTTAAAGTTTGGTATCCATGGTAAATTTAAAACTCTGTTTTAGATGCAGTTAGATTTTGTAGTATTACCTCTAGTAGAGGTGGATCCAAAGCAGCTATAAGCACCCACTACATTCTCACGCTCTCACCTGCCATTACAACACTTATATCACCTGCCATTATATCCCCAAACCTCTGTGTTAAAGACCTGGAAAGCTGTGAGTTTAGGCCTCTAGCTGGGACTTCAGCACTGCTCTCTATGCGAATGCACAGAAGGGTAGGGTAGCACAGGAAACTAACCTTCTCTTGCCAACACAGTGCTAAATTGCCCCACGCCATGCAACCTTTGAACCCTGACCCTCGTGTGTGTTATTTTGATGTCCAGACTACTGTTCCTTGTGCCAGCCATTACTAGAATCTGTTTTATGTTGTATGTGGAAATGGTTTCTGGTTACAGCATATGCAGAACCTTGTAAATTTGTATTATTATTATTATTATTATTATTATTATTATTATTATTATTATTATTATTATTATTATTATTATTATTATTATTGCTGATTTATCTCCCATGCAATGTATTTCATTGTTTTGAAAGTAATATAATTAATATCACATACATGCAAGATCTTCAGTGGTATTATCTTGGTAGGTAAGTGATGTGACCACAAAAAATAACATGGTACTTTGTCCTTGAGAAACAAAATTCATTAGGAGACCACCAATTTTTGCCTTACCATTTTGATGTATTGTGTTTCCATTGCACTCTTTAACAAGCACCTCATTGTTGAAAGCAACTGCCCAGCAGTATGTATTTTATATAAGCATATTCATTTTCTACCTACAGGACCAAAAACTGTATGGGCATAAAAAACGAATGTCATGAAATTTCCATCTTTTTCTTGATTGCCGACAGGGAAGATTTAATAATCTGTCAATAAACGAAGCAGGAGAGATCAATTACAGTCATCTTATGCTGACTTTTTATTTTCTATTATTTTAGTGATAGACCGATCTCCTGTTGGCATGAAAACTTTGCCCACGTGGAAAGGCAAGCTGTGTGTCTTCCTCAAGAACATGACAGTATTTATTGACCACTCTCCTCGCGCGCATCTGTCAAGCATAAGGAAAGTCACTGTCGTTTTACAAGACGATCTGTTTTAAGTAACACCATCCATCACAAAAGGGAAGGAGAATGTGTAACATTTCCTTATCTGCAATGAATTATACAAGGGTCAGCGAGCTGGAGTCGCGGTTGGCAACACAAACATTGGCCTCAGGTAGCAAACACATCTCCCCAGCTGCTCGTCTCCATATGGGTTCAACGAACTGCTCAGAGAATAGTGGCCTGATCTTATTGATGGGTTATGGAGTGCCTTGTTTTGCTCTTCCTGTCAATGCTGTTAAACAACTATCTAAAAAGAGGGACACCATTCATCTAAAAATCATCTCGCAGCCATCTGCTAACAAATCTGAATCTAAAGATATAGAAGGATGGCCAGATGTGATTACAGAACACAGGTGTGTTTACCTTGAAGGCATCTCAGGATTGAAGTATAAGGGTATACAGGCACTTCACCTGCACACACCATACGCTTGGTGAAGGCAATTGATGTGAGAGCTGGTCCTGATGAGATATAACAGCACAGCAGTTTTTAAACCAGATTAGCTACAGCAGTTTTGTATTTTTGCTTTCATATATATATATATTTTTTTTTTTTCATGTATTAAAATCAAAAGCCATACTGACTTTAGAGTGTCTTAAATAACACATACTCATCACCCCCATCTCCCCTCACCTCTCTTACTCGTATCTGCTGTGTTGTATTGTTGTCAGTATCCAGTATCACGATTTATTTTCTCCCAGGGTTAAGCATTGATTTACCTCAATGGTCAATAAATCTTGAAACTGAACTCTAAGGAAATCAACAGTGGCTTACTAAAAGCTACTTTTGAGAGGTGTATCCATGGCATTGTTGTGCTCTCTATTGTCATTGATTTAAAGCTCAGTAGGTCTGCAGAGATGCAATTGTTAAACTGTGTGGGGTTTACCCCCGGATGTTCCGCAAGCATTGGTGATGGCAAATGGTACTTTCAAGACGATAATGCACCGTGCCAGAATTGTGCACCAATGGACCGAAGAGCATGAGACTACAAGCATTACATGGCCACCCCTATCCCTGGGTCTCAGTCCAATTGAGCACGTTTGGGATGAACTTCATCATCACGTTCTTCTGCCTACCTCTCTGCACCAATTGCGTGCATGTTTTAACATTCCTCGAGACACCTTTGTGTAGTCTGTACCATGTTGTGGCATAACAGCGACACTTAGCAGGGTCAAAGTGTAACTCTGCTTCTAACTGTGTACTGTTGATAACCCACGCAGACCACATTATTACTATGATCTAGCTAAATGTCGGATTCTAGGTGCTGCTAACTGAGGCTCCAAAGCCATCACTTTCTTAGTGATTGCTTTATTACCTTGTAAGCAGCTGAACACTTCAGGCATTAAAAAAAATGAAGAAATGTATTTCCTCTAGAGGCTAAAGACTATTACTGTAGAAACAGTTCATTCTGTGAGCTTGTATGTCAACATGTTCAATAATGTTTGACAGCTTACTTATTCTGGGATCATGGGAAGGCTTCTGGGATGGAGATGTTCAGACTGTCAAGAATTAACACATTTGTATGGTTAATTTGCAACAGCCCCTGTGGATGAGACATACAGCAGAGGAGGAAGCTTTCAGCTCATATGATTCCAAGACTGTAATCCTCCAAGCAGCGGTAATTAGCTGTAAACTAACACCCCTAATATAAATTTAAGAGATGAAAAATGTAATAAAAGCATAAAGTACTCCCAAATAATACTTTATTGAAATATAAGAAGTCACTTTTAGACACACACTGATATACAGTACGCAGGCTGGACAAACAGAAACACCTATCATAACAGTGTAAATGGGATACAGAGCCACTGCAGGAAGTCATAACGGAACTGCAAGGTCTCTACATGGTGATTAAATTGTTCTTGGAGGGATTTTTGACCCTACCAATGATTACCGCCTCTAATTCCTTGAAATCTGCAGCAGCATGTAGAATGTTATCCAGAATGGTCCATTGAGGCATTACTTCTGATACAGTTTCTGCATATATGCAGTCTATCAACTAGCTAATTGTGGGGCACACTGCCCATTTAAACAAAATCGTGTGTTACAGATGGCAAAAGTATTAAAGGGTTTTAATTATTAATCATAAAATTACTTAGTACTGTAGATAGGTTCACATTTATGTACAAAACTAACAAGAAATCCAATTTAGAATTGTTTGAATGTATTTTGTTAATGGTGCAAACTACAGTAATGACTAAGCCCATGGCTAAAATCACTTCAAGATATTGTATACCTTTCATTTTAATGGAACTTGTATTTAATATATGTATATATTAATCTGCTGGTAATCTGTTTCCATTACCAAGGTATTGTCTTAAATAGAAATCCTGTATTAATACTGTATCATTCATAGGTAGAAAAATATGTTTAAACTGATGTATACATATGATATATAGTATTTTATAAATAACAGGGCAAGATGTATTATAGATGAAATAATATAATCAAATAAATGTGTGGTAAAATTGATATAAATGCAAGGTTTATATGGGGATAAACAAACACACACGAGTTCACATAAATAAATAAATAAATTAGTCCTTGCTACCGGAAATCAATTAATTTTACAAAGTGACAATGGAAACCTCAGAATAGAGACAGTAGGCCTGCTTTCTTCACAGTGCTTCCCTGAATAAATTACTCCTTTTTGCGGAAGGAACTAACCAGACCTTTGATTTACTTCCCTTCTCTATTCTTGCTTCTGTTTGAACTTGAGAGGATGGTAGAATTTCATCAAGAGCATTGCTGGCTTTTATTTACTCTCAATTAATCATGCTAAACTGTAAACAAAGTGTCTGCTTTAGTTGTGCTGACAATTATCTGCTTGTCAACATCTCCCTCAAGTACCTTCAGCAGCTGGCAAACACAGAAAGCAGGCTAATCAAAGTTACCAGTGCGCCTGAAGAGAAGATGCCCTTGAATGCTGCTCTAGCATCTACTGTAGGCTAATGCTTAACTCATTAGAGAACCAAGCTATAGTAATAAATGCAAAATGCGCCAAAGACTTTCTAAACCTATCGGTATTTGGTGGTCTTGCCAAGGAATAGGCCTAAATAATACCGTGATAAAATGAGAATGTATTTTGTCTTTGACAAAATTGCAATACAATAAAATATTGTTTATTGTTTTATTTTTTCAATGTATGACATCTTCTGAAGGATTGTTATTAAAACCCTATCACATAAAACACACACACACACACACACACACACACACACACACACACACACACACACACATATATATATAATTTCAGTATTTAATTATAATATTTAGAAAATAAAATGCGACAAAGACATACCATTGTATGCATCGCTTATTATTTTTCCTTAGTCTGCTGAAAAAAGAAAGAAAGAAAGAAAGAAAGAAAGAAAGATTTTGATTTATAAGTGGAAAAGGGTGGTTTATCTTCACTACTATTTATAAAACTAGAAAAAAAAAACATGAGGGTTTTTTGTGACAAAAGCTAATCAATTGTGCACTCAGTAATTGATTATAATGAAGTCTTTTTGCATTAATGAATGCCTGAGGTCTTTAGCAAAGTCTTGGCACCAAACGCCTCTTCCACAAGCTCTGTTTGGCTACCCCTGCAAACTTTTACAGGTAATGAACTAATGGTCAAGACAGCGGTACAAAAACAGTCCTGGTCACCCTTTCGGAATAGCCTTCCCCTTGTTTTCTCCAGCCTACTAATTTATGCACAATTAATTGAGATATATTTTATACTTGATGTGTTGTAAAATGAATATCTAATTTATTTAATTAGTCAATTAAGTAGAACTTCAGCATATGTTCAAAATGCCCAGAAGGTGTTCTTTTCCCAGGTACTTATTTTGATGTCATGAAAAAGCAGCTAATTAATTTTACATGCATATTAATTTAAGATCTATTGAGCAGCTCCCTTTGTGAGAGCAGATTTAATATTTATCTTTCTAACCTTTTTGGGGGAATTTGTATTGCTTCTTAAAACCAAACTTTTTAACAAATTTCACAGGAGGGAAATTACAAAAAAAAAAGAACAAAGTCTATTCCAAATTAGTAACTTTGCGCCTTCTTACTTCTAATTACTACGAACCTTAACTTATATATCTCATTCATAAACTATTCACAATCACAGCCCCTGCCACCGTATGTATCCTTATACACAATGGTCTATCCTGGTACTTGTAAAATGAAACATGAAATCCATGTACTTCTCCTCAAATTATTGCAACAAGTGCATTCAGATATTCAAAATGGTTTTGTTATTATAATTATAGAATGGCAAATTAATTATTTAACATTCCCAAACAGTGTCTTTAACCATTCCCATGGTAGTATTCAACATATAAGATATAAATTGTTGAGCCTACACTATATAAAATCAATAAGTTATACTGAACCAAAAAGTTACTAATTGTAGTGCACATTTAACTATTTAATTGATTCTACACGCAACCTTCTGTTTAACCATTGTACTTGTACAGAACCTACTGCATAAGCAAAGTAAGTCCATAAAATAATAATAATAATAATAATAATAATAATAATAATAATAATAATAAAAACCTTACCGGTATATATTTGTTAAACTGTTTCCATAATAATGGCCAAGGATATCCTTCAATAGTTCAGTAGTTGCTGACACCAAATAAAAGTATTTAGTTTATAGTGGTCTATTTTATTACGCAAAACCTTTTATTATTTTACGAAATAATATATCACAAAAGTTATCCTACAACTCGCAATTTAATTGAAAACTCAAATTAAAATAAAACGGAAGGCTTGTAAAGGGAATCACTTAGTCAAAATAAAGGCATAAGTGTTCGGTAATGGCGATGATAAAATTTGGTAACATCTTAACTTATCCTCTTTACAGACAAATTGATGAGCATTTTTAATTAACGAAAATCTGGGGGCACCGTGAGGGCTATGATAATGAAGTTAAATGAGTACACTGTAAAATATTCGCTAAACCAAGTACACTGGCGAAACCCTCCACCCCCCTTAATTCTGGAGCACTAAAAGGGTTTTGAGCACCATAATGAGATCCTTCTGTCTGCTAATTAATTGACACCCTCCTGAATATTCATATGCGCTAGCACCAATACGTTCCTAATTGCACTGTGGAATGGATCTCAGAGGAAGGTAAATCGCCATAGACTTAATTAAAATAATGCATTCCAGATACAGCACGGTGGAAATGAGTCATGTGCCGTCAAGTAGTAAGAATATGAAAGTGGCACCTGGTTTGGTTGCTGTTGGGAAAGTTCCACGACTGCACTGAAGTGAAAGCGTTCCTAGCCTCAGCTAAAACAAGATGCTGGTGACAGGATTTTTTTTTTTTTTTTTTTTTTTTTTTTTTTTTTTTAGAAAAGTAAAGTAAATAAATAAATAAAATAAAAATATCTATATATTTTTTTAAAAAAAAAGAAAATATGTATAATGCATCACTGCTATATAGGTGTAATATACAAAGGATGCCTATTAAAAGCAATATTATTTATGTTCGGTCTTGTATTTCTCGTCCTGCTGTGTTTCAATATCAATCAATAAACGACACACCTTTTAACTAAGCCATTTTATTATTCATACCGATACCATATCTGCTTCGACATGTACACACGTGTTTAGGTTCTATAAAGAACCATTGTTGTATACCTACGCAGCTGATGGCTCAATGTTAGGAAATGTGCCTTTGCTTAAAATATAGCTTTATTTTCAATGTCATTTTATTTATATAACAAACCAATACAGACTAATACATGTAGACAAAAGACTCAACAACAACAACTACTGATAATATATTCTATTAATAAACGTGAAAGCACGTATAGGCTGTGCTAACTGGGAGAACTGCATCCAACAACAAAATTGGTGTCTTATGCAGCTTAAAAGCTTAGAAGAGTTTATGTAAAGGTTTTAATTGCATATTTATACAAATGTTGCATTAACAATGTAAATTACACCGCCAGCAGTTGAAAGTTGTTTATTCATTAGTTCTTTAGAAAATCTACATTGCCTCTAGATACAGCTGGGTAATAATGTGATGAAATACACAAGCAATTTACGGAGTGCACAGCAGGGCCTGTCTGATCTCAGTATCAAGGTGGTATCAACAGGTTTAGAAACACAAGGGCACGCGGGAAACAACGCGATTGAAAGGATGCGTCTTTTGCGGTCCCCAGGAGCATTTCTGTACGCTTTCACTTTCAAAAACATACACTGTAATCCAAACGTCTATGAATCTTACATCTACAACATATTTAAACACATTTCTTGTTTTATACAGTGGTGTTTTTGTTTACTAACACTTAAAGTCAGTTAAATAAGATTTAGTTTTGTTATCAAGCATTTTGGATACTTTCACCAGACCTTGGTTAGATAGCCTTTTTTGTTGTTGTTTATTAACACGTGGGGGTGCTATAGGTTATTATAGCTTCTTTGTAAATTGTGCCTAAACATAGAAGGTTATTCTGAAAACACCTCTTAAAATATATTTAGAAAAATACTTTTTTAAGTATATTGAGCCTGAATACTTCTCACAAAAACGTTTTTAAGAGCACCTTCTGAAAAGACCCCTTAATATTCGTGCCATGCCTGTTATTATATATTTGATCGGTTTCACCTAGTTTATTTATTTATTTAAAATAAAAATACAATACATAGACTACATTTAAATAAAAAAAATAATAATAATAAACAGCCTATACTTCTCTCCCCCACCTCCCCTCCCAATGTTTTGCCAAAATATGGCTGGCTAGTAATCAGCAATCCATCTCTCAGATCATTGGAGGTTTGTTACACTTCAGCCGCCTTATATTTGCCAGCTTGGTGTGACAGCAGTGTGTGGTTTCCTGACGGTGTAAGTAAAACCCCTTCAAAATCAAAGAGAATTTGTGCTGCACTATAAGAAAGAAGGGGCTGATAATGAGCAAAATATTTTTCATGCACACGATGTAGCAAGACAGATTATTTGGTAGGCATACAGATACAGACAGACAAACAGAAACACACACAGTTGTATACTTCATTTCTCTTTTTTAATGTTTTGACATCACATGGTGCCTAGTCTTATTTCTGAATAGGACATATTTCAATAGTAGGCGAAATATACAAAGGACGATCAACAAAATCTATAGATTACTACACAAGTAAATACATAAATACATGTTGGACTGCATTTCAAAGATAGATAGATAGATAGATAGATAGATAGATAGATAGATAGATAGAGTAATTGTTTACTGTTCATTGCAATGCAATAGACATACATTTGAAGTGTACAACCTGTCGCTTCAGTTCTAAACTACAATGGAATTTGAATTACATTTTAAATATTGTTAAATGTTTTTGTAGGGAACCTTGAAATAGCTCAACATACATCCATATTTTTAAGCTGGCATTTTTTCACATAGTAATATACAACAATATTTTTAATGGGCCCCATCTAAAGATATATTTTGAAGCAGTTTTAAAGCATTATATTGTATAACGTTCTATGTCGTTCTTTTCTTTATCAGAAAATATGCATAGGGTCTCAAAATGTGTATGACATTATGACGTTTCACATACACCTACATACATACATTTATACATACCTAAATACATGTCTACATGCATCCACAGCTTTAAAAATATATTGTTTTATTGTATACATATTAGTCTAAGCTAATATAAATGCTGCCGTTTACACACGCTGGCATTCATTCCAGATACCACGTCAAACAATACAGCATCGTTTCCAATTAACGGCACGGTACAGCGTGCAAGAATTCCAGGCAAAAAAGAAAAAAAAAAAGATTAAATTCTTTCAAAGTCTACTTGACCCCACCTCCCCAGTCACCCACTAAACATTTTTCCCTTTTCTTGCTACTATATTCACTGGTCTGGGTGGCAATATATCCCAACTCGACTCAGTTTTGACAATGTTGTTTAGCTATCATTTGCTGCTTTTGAAAGAATGGAAGCAATCCTCTTTTTTTAACAACATTTGTTTCCTATTGTGGAGAGGTGCAGCAGTTGAGGGCAGACGTGTGAAAGTGGCAGTTTGATTCCCCTTTTCTTCCCCCTGACCCCAGCTTTTGTCCCCCATCACCCTGGGAATGTTACGCCTCGCTACTTTACTTTGAGATGCTTCAGAAAGTGTCTTTGTTTTTCCCTTTTTTAAGACACACACAAAATTGTTCTCAGTCCCCCCGCTGTAAAAGATACTTCAGATTGAGGCTCGGTTCACAAGTGCAATGCAATTTGGCTTAGCCCAACCTTTGTTCTGCTTGTACAAATGACCAAACAGTGCACACATTATACAGTTGATCTACTGCTGCCTGAACACGGAGTTTAGGACTTGGGAGAAAAGCGAGTTAATCTATTCAGTATCATGGTGGTATTTTCAGTGTGCGTTTCCAGCAAAACAATAGCCCCCGGCCATGAGCTATTGCAGCACAACAAAATAACCGCAGCAAAACAAAACGGTTAACAAACAAATACGGTGTGGCCATTAGCGTTTCGCAATTAATAGTTAACAGCGCGAAACTGACAAACGTTCAAAAGAGGAAAGTGGATTGTTCCGACTGTTGGGATTGGGTTTGTACCGAACCCTCATTGTTTCATCTTTACAAGTGGAATGTGCTGGGTGGTCTCAACCCAGTCCCGCTGTGGAGGAAACTAATTCACCACAACGAAGTTTCTATGATCAACAGCGATGACCATGGTTCAAATAAGCATGAAGCAATCCCATTTTGCAATGCAGGGATCCAGTCGTGGACACTGGGAAGCGCTGGGGAGCCAGGTAAACACTACCCTAACCAGTAAACTGCTTTGTGTTATACACCCCAAGCCCGACCTCCACATCACCTTTCAAACACGGCCGTCGCATCAAAAACCAAATACTTTAAAAAGCGTGACACAGCCAAAGTAAAACACACATGCTACAATAATAAGAAAGTAAATAAATCCCTTGTCTCGTATACTGACATCGTATACTGCTACTACCACCAGCTGTGGGCTCTTTGGGGTTCTCAGAATATCACATGGCATTAAGCGTGTCTCCAGATACTAACACAACGCTGCAAAGAATTATTCAAAACTCTTCAACGTTAATAATGATGACTAAAAAGATATAGAGGTACTACTACGACTACTACTACCTAATTATTCATTGAAATGGTATAAATAGTAACTAATCACCTGTTGAATTAACTTTTGTTTAGTAAATTGTAATTTCACAAGTACCCAATACACTAATTAACAAGAACAAATACATGCTTCAGTATTAAATGTTTTGTTTATTATATGCAAATTACAGATAATCCAGTTAATCTGATTTACAATCTTTGTTTTACAATGATTTTGTTAAAGAATATACTACCAAATACACTTACATTTAAAACATCTAAAATGTGTGTTTAAATATCTATCTATCTATCTATCTATCTATCTATCTATCTATCTATCTATCTATCTATCTATCTATCTATCTACACACATCCATATATACAAAATCAAATGTGAGAGATAGTACCAAGTTTTTTAAATTAAATTATTATTTTTAAAGATACACAAATAATATAAAAGACCAAAACATACTTCATTATATTAGCCTATATCCACTTTGTATAATAGCTCTTTGTGTGCAATATCAATACAAGCGTATAAATATACAGTATTTAAATTCGCTCTTGATTGGCAGTGTAGTTTGTTTTAACTGTTGTGTACAAAGTGGACAAAGGCTTAAAAAAAGATAAGTAGTTTCACACCACCAAAGTGGCAGATTTGGTAAAGAAGACTTGCACCTTCACAAAAGAGTCTCCGCATAAACGTTGGTTCCCATAGGCAGCCGGATCACTTTGGTAAACTTCATGTGAAAAGGCTGGAAAATTGAAATCCATTGCCCCTTTCTGCCAATACACAAACAGAAGAAAGAAAAGTAAAAAAAAAAAAAGAAAAAGAAAAAAAGTACTTCATGAAATGAAATCTGTGAGATAAAAGCTGCAAGCTCAAAACCCAGCGTGGAGTTGACTTTCTAGACGGGAAAGTCTGTTTTTGAAGCTGGCATTGTTTGGCAACCTAGGAAACCATAAGAAGCCGGTTGGTACTTTTTCACTGTTTTGTAAATATTAACAGCTTTGTGGGCCACTTTTTTTTTCTCTCGAGTGTGTGCCCACCCCATTCGCCCCCTCCACCACACTAAAAAGAGCGTCCTGCGTTAAACAGTACACCTGGGTCAAACCCCGAGGAATCAAAATCAATATTGTGTTTGTCACTTGTCTGCCTCCTCTGTCTTTGCGGAGTCAGCCTGAATGCCAGTGCAGTGAATTGTGGATTTATGGAGGGAAATTAGCATACGTTATTAGCAGATCTGGAACTGTGTGTGGTCCTGCTTGTGGGAAGGGGGCTATTGCAAACCCGCCAAGCAGAAAGGTGCTCCTTGGTGGGCTTAAAAAAAAAAAGGATTGAATGCCGATTGCTCCAAATAGTTTTCCATTTGGTTGTCACATTCATATAATGAACTTATGGGTTTTTTATACAGTTTTCACAACACCACCCTAAAACACTATTTGCATTTTTCTCAAGTACTCTCCAATTTGTTTTACATATACACAATGGACTTCGGTTTGCCTTATGAAGTTTTCTTTTAAGTTGAGTCTTCGTTTGCATATGTACGCTGCTAATTATCTGCGTTTTCACACTTTATACTCCATGTGGCATATACTGTTTAGCTTTATCTGTGTATACATGTTGAACATGTATTTCGTATTTTAAGCAAGCATAGTTTTATTCACCAATAACCTGTCTATGTTTTGGAGGGTATTACACTCCTCATCTGTATTTACTAACAAACTTATATCTCTAAAGCTTTTGTATTTATCTAGTTGCCTAATAATGACCCGTGCTTTTGTTTCACGTGATTCGTGTATTGGACTGCATGCACTTTATAGACTGCGACCTGTGTCATATCCTTTGCTTTGTTTTCTTGATTTCATTCATGTTTGATACATAAATTATGCATGTGCATTATATCATTTTTTAAATAGTTTTATTCTTCTCAATAAAACCAGCGTATGAACGAACATCTGCAGTATGCGAGAATAAAGAACACGAGGGTTTATGTAGTTGAAAGGTATACATGCAATAACAGGTTATTTTTTTCAAGTACTCGAGTTAATATTGAAAAACGTGCGCATGCATTTAAAGTGTCCGAAGTCTCTGTACTCATTTTAATATTAATGAAACAGTTTAATCTTCCATGTAGCGTGTTTAAGTAACGATTTGGCGTGTTACTGGAGGTAAAGATACTATTTGTGTCGACGATTAAACCCAGATTAACATAATACATATATATTTTTAATAACTGTCAATGAAAGATTGAGAGTTCAATAAGTGTTTGCTACCGTCACTACATGTCGTTACAAACAGAAATTGCATTTACTATTATTTGTGCTAATAGGCTACACCGTTACAATTCTGTATAGCCTGCAAGCGGTGTTACTAACTTAGAATGCATAATATTTTAATAGCACTTTTATTTCAGAACGATGAGACTGAGCGGCGAGGTAGCGATTACTTAATTGTGTTTATAAGAACACCTGCTCCAAAAACCGACCAACATTTAAAAATCATATTTGCATGCACTTTAAAAGCTACCAAAACAATGTAATTATTTATAAAGTCTTACAATAAAAAAATGCTTTATTATAACTTGATGTACGCCTAATGGTTAAAATGAAACTTGATCGTAATAAACAATTTAAACAAAATTGGTGACTAACAGCAAATAACAAAAGCTCCGATGACAATACAGAACAAATAGAAAGCCAACCAATTTCCATGTCAAACATTCCATTGCTCACTAGCTCCATTTGTAAGTGTGAATTGTAGACTAAGCACCCTGCAAAGTCCACAGAAAGGTTAGCGCATACCTTCACACACTGTTACTGGGTGCCATCGCACTTCAATTCCGGTTGCTGGGCCTTTTCACCCCTTCGCTCCGTCTTCAAATGGAAATGATTTCTATTGGCCCAAGGTGTCCATGTAAATAGGTGTAAATGAAACCAGATTATGCCTTTCTCTCAGCCCCCTCCCCCCCAAGGCGATTGTCATGTGATAGCAAAGAAGTGGCACATTAATGAAGCTCCTCTGCAGGGGTCTTTTCTGCTCATGTCACCACATAAAACTATCAGATGGTTAGAGGAAGGACATGGAGGCAGCAACTTATATCATATTGTCAAGAAAAGGAGAAGAGATCTGCCCTATTTAGTTGGCTTGTGGGAAAAAAGAAGGTTACTGCCGCTTGCTTAAGTAAAGATCAGAGCTCAGAAAATGAGACTGTTTTCTTAGGACTGCTTACAAGACCTACAGCATCCACGCTCTGGACTGCCTTTCTGTAAACACAGAACAGGATATTTTTCGCCGACCTTTTAACAAGTTTTACACCGGGAGAAATTATTTATTTACTTAAAAAAAAAAAAGTCAGGTTATTATTTGGTAATTCGAACTAATTCCGGAAGTTGCATAATACGCAAGCACCTCTAATTCCATGCTGAATCTGAAACTTCGCAAGGCTGAGAAGATTCAATCGTCAGACCAGACTCGGATACTGCTGCTGCTCTGAAACTAGACGTCTTCGGCAGAGTTAAAAAAAGTACTCACACGGAGAAGATGCCTCGCCCGGGGAGAAACACGTACAGTGACCAGAAGCCACCTTATTCGTACATATCTCTGACTGCCATGGCCATACAGAGTTCGCAAGAGAAAATGCTCCCTCTCAGCGAAATCTACAAGTTTATCATGGACAGATTCCCGTATTACAGGGAAAACACTCAGAGGTGGCAGAATTCTTTAAGACACAACCTGTCCTTCAACGACTGCTTTATAAAGATACCCAGGAGGCCGGACCAGCCGGGTAAGGGTAGTTTTTGGGCACTTCATCCCAGCTGTGGCGACATGTTCGAGAATGGAAGTTTCTTAAGGCGCCGTAAACGCTTTAAGATAATGCTATCAGATCACCTGGCACCATCCAAGCAATCCGATGCTGCCCATTACCTACAGCAGCAGGCTAAACTGAGACTGAGTGCATTGGCAGCGACTGGTACCCACCTGCCCCAGATGTCCTCTTACAACGTCGGGCTGTCGCAGCCGTCCACATTCAAACACCCGTTTGCCATCGAGAACATCATCGCCAGAGAGTACAAGATGCCAGCAGGACTGACCTTTTCTGCCATGCAATCCATGTCAGCTGGTTACCCGCTGCCCAACCAATTGACCAGTGCCTGGCCCCACATGTACAGCACCAGCGTGATAGACACAGCAGCACCCATTTCAATGGCCACCAATGATTACAGTGCCTACGGGATGCCCATCAAGCCTCTTTGCCACGGAGGACAGACTTTACCGGCCATCCCGGTACCGATCAAACCTACCCCGGCTGCAGTCCCAGGTCTGTCGGCGCTGCCTCTACCTATCCCCGCGATCTTTTCGAACTGTCCTCCGTCTCTCAGCCCCACATCCCCACAAACAGCAACCAGCCAAAGCAGTCCAGCTACCCCAAGCGAGACTCTAACAAACCCCACTTCAGCATTGCAGTCTGTGGCAGTACACTGACACGGGCGGATCATCAGGACTTTAAAACCACAGGTTTTTACCAATTCCAAAGTTTTTCTCTTTGAAAACAAAACAAAAAAAGTTATATAAAATCCCTCGGGCAAGGGAATTGAGAGTTGCATTTGTTTATACATGTTTTGTTTCTGTGTTCGACTGCGGTTTCCTTTGCATTATTTTAAATATTTCAATGTTTAATTTCATTAGCTAACCACAGAGTTATGACCAGTTTTAAATATGATATTAATTTAACAACCCCAGGTTATTTCACTGTCAATATAGAAAATAAGACAATGTCTCTAGTCATTTTTTGTGTCTTAAGTTAGTGTGCCTGTAAAGTGTATACTGTTACATTATGAGAACCAATAGTGGGGAAAGAAATGCTTTACATTCAGCCACAGAAACACATTTAAATTGCTAATCACCTTGAACTTCTTAAGGAAGGCATTTCCGTTTCTCATTATGTTTTGGAACAGCCTCAATAGAAATAGTTTAAATGTAAATGGTCATTTGTTTATTCACTTAGCCGGTGAATACCCACAAAATGCGTCCTCTTGTAATGCGTAATTTGACATTAATGAAAGTGACAATAGATTAGAGTGGATCGAAAAAGTAAAGATGATACATTTAATGTAAATAAAATCGAAGTTATGAATATGCTGTGAAATCCTGATCCGGGTATTAGGCTAATGCCCACATCTAAGGGTTCAATAAACTTGAATGTGAAGTCAGTTTTCTTGCTCTGCGTGCAAAAGTTATAAACAGATCTTTTCAGAATATTTGTTGCAGTTGGTATGCCAAATACCTGGTAAGGCAAATAGCTCACATTAATATACATAGTTATTTAAACATGAACAATCATATAGCATTTCATTAAAATATACGAACTTGAAACGTGGGCTGGTTTGTAACCAATGGTGCTCCGTGCACTAAGAAAAAACAAACTTGTAAATTATTGCAAATAGGAGTGATATTAGCGTGCAAAAACGCCTTTTTTAATTTCCTTGTTTTAGAATTTCTGTAGGTTGCAGAAAACAAATGTTGTTCTGTGAAGCATTTAAGTTAAAATATGTGGTGGCCACTTGTAAGAAATTATGTAAATGTTACTTTTCTGTACAGATAAAGCATGTTATTTCCAAACGTTGTGTTGTTGCTGCAAGCATGCGTGCTTTTAAAAAGTGTGCGAAGTGTCTGCATTAAATTATAAACTTGGGCATCGAAATATTTTCTCATTAAAACATATGTTCACCTAAAACCTCTGTTCTGTGTCTTCTTTTAGGCCATGTACTACATTTCAACAGAAAAACTAAGAACTAAAATGCGAAAGAATAATACATCAGAAATACATTCTGAAAATCACTGTTTAGAAAAGTTATGTTTTACTACGTGTTGCAAAACAACTTGTTTTATATCTAAAGCATATTCATATTTAGGTAAACCCATAATTAAGCAACGCATCAACCTACTTATAATATTAGGATACCACAGCCTACTAACACGTACAATAAATTAATATATATATATATATATATATTTTTCTAACATAATTGTTACTTTCTGAATAACTGATGGGCCATTTGTGTTTAGGCTAATATTGTTATGCATTGCTCAAATGTAAAGTTAAAAACAAAACAAACAAACAAAAAAACATCTATTTGTATTTTAAATATAATTTTTAAAATTTTAAAAGACACATTATGTGCCACCAAATAATATCTAATAACTAATGGCATAACTTGTTTAACCAGAATCCTTTTCACCTGTCACCTTTTGTATTGTAAAAATAATTTTTTGTGACGTTATAGCCAGGAAGTGTCGTTATCATGTTTTTTTTGGTATTTATGTCGGAAATACAAAAACAAACAAACAAACAAAACAAAAACAATCCTGATATCTTTCACGCAGTATAAGGCACCGGATCCCACACAAACAGTTAAATAAAGGGGTGAAAATAATGAATCAAGCGGGTAATTAAAATGCATGAAGTTACTATAGTTATAGTCACAGGAGACAACTGAGCCCATTCATCAAGCTCTCTTCAATTGAACAGAATGCGCGCAAGAAACACTTTCTCGCTGCTAAATAGTTAAGCGAATTCAAAATATTTGTGTTATTATTATAAAAAATGTCTAGTAATTGTAAACCAAGTGTTTAAGAATTGAGCATACATCTATGCAACATATTTATTTTAGCATGTCTGTATTTCGCGCTGTGGTGTTCGTGTTTTTGTGCGTCTGATAGCATATTGCTCCATACTAAAAACCAAAGCCAAAACAAACAAACAAACAAACAATAAAACGTTTACATTTTGTTGCATAACATGTACGCTTCATTCTTTAATGAGGTATGTGTCATTTTTTGTTACATTTTGATATTTTCTAAAACCGATCAAGCCTAATTCCAAATAGGCCTATGTTGCTCCGAAATAAAACATACATTCTCTTTTATATTCATGCTTTACTGAGAGTAACAAAACAAAACCAAATAATAATTTTAAAAAAAAGACAAGCACATTTATATTTGTCACGAAAGGCCTTGGTGTGTGTGAATATCTCATCATATCCAAACAGCTTGTTTTGCCCGTGTTTTACCATTTTGAAAAAGACAAAGAAATATCTGGAAAGACGTGAAAGGTTTTACTTGTTTCTTTTAAACTAACAACAAATTATCTAATTAATATGTTTCAATTACAGCATGAAAAAGAGGGGCTTTTGGACCGCCTGCTGAGTGTGTTACAATAGCCTCAGCTCGCACTATTGGAATTCACAATTACTTCACATCTGTGTCTTTATTTTCCCAGTATCGGCATTTAAACTCCTCTCAAGATCACTTCAGACATGGGCCGAGTTATGAAATATACTCCAGGTGCCAAATGCGCGCCCCCAAAACCAGTAGACCCGTCTCCCATGTACGGCAAAAAAGAAAAGCTCATCGAGGAATATTAAACAAATATATTCGAATTCTGTCACTTTATGCAATTGAGTAGATCAAATAAAGGGTCTCAGCCACTTCATTCACTCATTCACTTGAAAAGAAAACGCAAAGAATAGCAAACTTAGACTGGGCCACCGATGTAGATTTAGGCCTTTTTTCTAAGAGACAAAAAGACTGAATTTCCACAAACACATTGCTGACTGGGGGACTAGGAAACGAGTTCTGGAACTCCTTTGGAATTCAAATTCATTCGATCCCCTTCTTTTTAGTCTGTTTGCACAACAGTGCAAGTTGTATTGACATCATGTACATAGCATTAATCGCGGAGTGTTTACTATGAATAGAGAAGTTTGTTTCTCCCGGTTTAAAACTTTTAGGAGAACCATTTGGTAGTCTCTTCAGACAATTTAAACGCCATTATATTATGAGGTTGTCGCATTTTTAAGTTACTTTACAAGAAAGTCCTTTGCACACACATTTTTAATGAAGAAAATTGCTACCGTTATTTACCACGTTATTGGCTATTATGCGTAACAGTAATGTACAGATCAAAACCCTTAACTATACAGGCTGGCTTTATAAAACTTTTTTGATTTATGCGTTTCTGAATATATATATATATATATATATATATATATATATATATATATATATATATATATATATATATATATATATATATATATATATATATTAAAGCACAATTCCCTGGTCTTCAGAAAAAAAAGACATAGCCAACCTGTTCACAATGTCCTACACAGATATCTTCCATATTAAATACATCTGGGTTTTAGAATAGGCCTACATCTTTTTACACGGCAGATATAACTGAGACACACTCTGATTATCAAGTAGGAATAAGTAGCCAAAATAAACTGACCGAAATAAGTTATTTTATCCAATCGGTTATAATAATAATAATAATAATAATAATAATAATAATAATAATAATAATAATAATAATAATAATAATAATAATTTCGAAATACACAACAAAGTCACATTGACACGGTGGTGTAAATAAATATAATAGTTTGAATACTGTATTAATATTATTTCTAAAGGGCACAATTTGTCATCGCATTTCAACGTATATCCGCAGTGAGTAATGTGCGTCTGCAAGTGAAAACGAACCAGTGTTCCATTAATTAGAGCGGCTCCTGAGGGAGAAATTAGAAATCAGAATTAATTCACGGCCAGGGAAAACTCCCAACGTCTAACTCTGTACTAAATATGCCGTCTCGGATCATCCCTGGCTCTCCCTTTCAATAAAGTTATGTATTACAACAGGCGCTGGCATGCTTAGAGTGTTTATTTACTTCTTTATGAATTAATGGGTTTGTGGACGGCATATCAATGTCTTGCAAATATACGTGACTGCATGAATGGATTAAAAAAAGCAGAGCTGACAGGAGTGACAGAATGCACGGTGCTACCATGAAGCAAATCAACCCTATTCACTTTAAACATTACTTTGGATTACTTTTTGTCGTTATGTTTGATAAATGATAAACCGACACTGTGTGTATATGGGGTATACAACATGATTTATTATACATATGATTAAAGCCTAGACCTATAGTTATTCTGTATACACTATTTATTAATGGAATATACTTTCAGTATATACATATATTTTTAATACAAGCATTTTAATTCTATCATTATTACAAATATAGAGGATAATGAACCGCGTGCTTTGTCGGATGGTTGTCTCTTATGAGTCAACTTGTCTCTACATGCAACAAGCTACGATTTTTAAAATAGAAAACTAGACATTTTCATCCAGTACAGTAAGCAGAGCATTTAAGATATTAGAATTCATGTAACCTTATGCAATAAAAAGCAACACACGTGTGTCACTGAAATATCATTTTAATGTCTCTTTAATTTGTTATTAGATTCTGCTTCAAAATACATACAACGTTGTCAAATATATAAATGTATGATCTTTTTTTAAATATATATAAAAGTAGACATTTCAACTAACAAATACAGGCTGTCATGATAAACAATAATACAAGATATGCCTATTAATAGCAACAACAACGCTGGTGTAAAAAGTTAACCCTTTAGTTGAGTTTATGAAAGTCTAGAAGAGGTAACAAAAACAAGTATTTACAAAGCAAATAAAACAACACACTGTGAGAACTGGAATCAGATTTTAATTTCGATAATGAATAGATGTATTTTACAGTATAGGTTTCTATTGACAGCGATTTTGTTGTTTAACCAAACAGGTGTTCATGTACCACCGTGTTCAGTTTATTAATAAAATCACTTCTCTCCAGATCAGCACGAGTATCATATCCATTCATATGGTAGGATATACATTTAACAGATTCTAACATCTTGCACAGTACCGGTGTAGTGTTAAAAAGTCATCGTCAGAATGTGGTAGGATTACCAAAACCTGACCCAGTGTCAGATTTTGGTACACATGCAGACAATTACGATGTGATGTGTGTTTTGCTATTGTCAAAAAGAGGTACATTTACTGTTAATTATACTTTTTTTTTTAACATAAACTGTAAATAGAGAACCAATTTCTCTTAAAAGAAAAAAAAAACTATTCACAACAAACAAGACAAAATGGGAAGTCAAAGCAAAGTTACACAAGAAAAAAAAATTACAAGACCCAAAGCATATGACAAATATTTGCATACTATTTTCTGGATGGTGGAAAAATATGATAAATTACATTTAAAACTATACAAAAGACTGGAAAATATGATTAATTAAATTTAAAAAGATGTAAAAAAAACAAACAAAAAACATCATAAAATACCAGGTTTGAATGGGCATTACCCTGTTTTATTAGCTGAAGTTGTTTAGGCATGCAACCAAGCACAGTGTGGATCACTGTTTTGCGACTGTGACAACATTCTTGATTACTTGTTAAAATAACATTTTTTTAAAATAAAACCCATGAATTTGTGCAGCCAGAGTGCGCACGTGCAGGTGCCTCACATTAGTGTCAGGGCGGTCAGGGGGCAGAGTGCCACCAGTGTCTCAAAATATGAACTTCAAACTAGGGTGGGGCTGTTGTAAAACTGATACACGTGGGCAGGCGGGGTCATGAGGGTATTTCCCTTCTGGTAACAAGAACGGGAGAATATGGGTTTATTTAATTTGCATAATTAACAAAGCAATTAGAACATGTATACTCATGTTTAGGTAGCCTATGCATAAGTTTATACTTCTTGGATCAGGATTTGTTTGTGTTCTTGTCTGTATATTTTTCTTAATCAAAAAATATATGTGGACGTCTGTAGTATATATATATATATTTTTTTTTTTTTGACAAACTTTTTTTTTTATATATTGAAATAGTAATTTCATTGTTAATTGCAATTGTTAATGGTACCACACTGCTGTGCCGATATGAAAATACAACTAGTCCTTCTCATTGAATGCATACGTTATACAACACTTGACATGGCTTTATTTGTAGTTCCTTCATTTACTTTTGCCCAATCAAAATCATAATTTAGACAAAGTGTGAATTATCCAGCAATATCTCATTATCATGCAAAATAATCAGACATTCACAGGAACTGTCGCATCTATTTATTGTTTGGTTACTCATGCAGAAATTGTAATATTTTTTTTCAGGGGCAGAGACTGGTAATAAAACATAGATCTATACATCAAATCTTTAACTTGCAGCTATCATTGTTGGCCATAATACAGATGGAGTGGCCATCAGTTCTGTTTACCATGTTAGTTTATTAACTTTAGCATTGAAGTAGAAATAGAGATAGAGTTCATTTGCATGAGACTAAAAACACAACACAGTCTGAAAGAAATGTGGAATTGTATGTAATCTTATAGCTGGAATTATGCAGTATCCCCCTTTCAGTGCCTAAATATATGCTGTACCTGCAGAGATTTCAAATGAAATAGACATTATGAAGGCGTTAGTTACTAATGTTATACGATTAACAGTTTGATGTTGCTTTCACAAAAATGGTTCTGAACTTGGTCTTTGAAGTGCTTTTACTGATATTAACCCTTTGTGCTATGTTGTCATATGTTTTTTGAGCTCAGGCTCTCAATCTACACAAACAATGTTAAAAACAATATATATAGTAGCCCCAGGGTCACAATACAATAATACATGACTAGAGATTTTTAATTTGTTATAATTTTATTGTTAGGAGGTATATTTTTAATTTACAATCATCAGTCAAACAAAAGATACTGGTTTCCATGATATGTTTAAGTCAATTGAATGAATGAGGCATCTCTTTTTGCCTTTCTTTGATGACGTATCAGTTCTGGTAGCAGTAAATCAGCCAACTCAGTTCATATGAGGTTTTTCACAGGGCGACAGACTGAATTTGTCAGGACTCAGCAATATTTTAATTAATGCCTAAAGAGACTGTCTCTTTTGAGCTCTAGGGTAGATTCACATCAGGCAGATTTCTGTTATAGTAATGTGGAATTTATACAATGTTTCCTTATGGATTCCTCTATATATTTTTAATTTAAGAAATCCTCACTTGTGGTTGGATGTGCATCAATGCCTGTCCACTGAAGTTTACAACCATTGTGGACAACTGGGTAGAAACCCTAAGAACTCATTCCACACAATATTCCAGTTTCAATTATAGCGGCTGACCAATATCCTAACCTGCAGTGTCCCACAATCATTTAAAAAAATGATTACTAAAATAACTTTTCTGTTAAAGGCATGAAACCACAATTTAACCTTAGTTGACTCAACATGATGAGCAACAGATGCTGTTAACATTCTGGTTGTATCTGCAATTTTCCTTGCCCCTTAAAATGTGCTGCTACTGCAGCAGTAAAATGTCATCATCACAATCTCTGAAGCCCAGCATACACAAGGAAACATGTTTCCAGACAAAACGTTTCCTCGTGTATGCTGGATGTTTGAAGCAGCAAGGAATCATTTTCAAGAAACAGTCTGCCTTTAGCCAATCTGGAGAGACTGTGAGCATGAGTCATTCATCATGTGACTGTGCAAAAGATGGTGACTTCTACAGAAGATGACATGGTTTGGAGTCCTGCTACAATCCATCGTTTTTATTGATATGTACGCTGACGCATATCAGTGTCATTTCATTGTTATTCATGGTCCTACAAGCCTCAGCAGCTCCTCAAAAGTGTCTGGATCCATCGGAACAACATTGCGATAACTTAAGCATCTCTCATTTCAATAATTACGGTCCGCTCCTCTCTCTTCACGATTTCGGATCCACTCTCTTGTCCACACGACTCTTTTTGGAGCATGCAGCAGGAATGACCGCGTGCTTCTTGAAAACATTTCCTGACAATTTTTGTAGAAACATGTTTCCACGTGTATTCTGGGCTTTAAAATGTGCTGCACTACTGCAGCAGTAAAATGTGATCATCACAACCTCTCATAGCTCAGGGGGGGAGCTGCATTGCCTGCTTATCTTTACAGCAAGCAGGTGATGGCACCCAGGTGAGGGTAAATGGTGTTGATTGGGGTAATTCGCTATTCCAATTGAAACAAGAGAAGAAACAGCTGCTTGAATTTGTGCTGATTGCTGCTCACAGAAGCTACGGAAAGCTGACAGCTTTATGGACAGCAGCGATGAGCACAATTCAGGCAGCTGTTTCTGAAATCTGAGCAATTGGAATGAAGAAAGCCCAATAAACATCACTGACCCTCATGTATGTGTCAGCACCTGCCTGCTGTAGAGAGCTCAATACAAAGAATCAAATTATGGGTTTGTGCAGCTCGACTCAGGACCCTTAACAGTAAAAAAGAAAGTAAAAATGTATTTTCTTCACATGAAGTTGTTTTGTGATCAAATTTTGGGGCACTGTGTGAAAATGTTTACCATGGGCTATTTTTTTAAACCATATGTGGCACTGCTATGTTACCATATGGATCCTAATGAATGCTTCTAAAGCAGCTATAGGGTCCATACACCCTCTTCTAGATATATAATTAAAAAACCCTGCAACTTACTTTCACCTGTGTGGCCTACCTGTAAAAATGCCTTCTTTTGCCATATACTGTATCTGAGATGTGTTTGTTTATTATGCTGTTATGCTTTTAAAATTAGCCTACCCTTGATAAGAAAATGCTTCACACTGAGGTGAGCCCTGTTGTGTAATCAAACACACTGCACTTGTGTCCTTCTCTTACAGCTACAGTATATGATCCATCTAAAGATGAAGGTTAACTGAGGCCGGGGATGAAATATAGACCATCCTGTGCAAAACCACAGTGTTGCAGTTTAATTAAAATAATTCATTAAAGTGGTAGCCCATCCAAGGTAATTAGTATGCATAATTTATGTTTTGCTTAATGCACAAGGGCAGTGGCCTGAATAATAAACTAAACTTAACCTTAACTAGGAGAGATGGAATGGACAGGCTCTTATTTATGTTGTGTGTGTGTGTGTGTGTGTGTCTAATGTCAAAAGGGTGAAAATAATTTCTCAGTACTTTCTTGGAGTTTTAGTTTTAGGAAACTATATTAGTTTTCAGTTTAAAATGATTATAGAATAGCATGTGTCAGTCTGTGTTCCATCTAAATAAACTCAATAATACAAGAATGGATACAGGAAAATATAAAACAAATCACTTTGAAAACAGTACAAATAACACCATTTCCAATGTGACTAAACCTATAGAAAACATTGAGTGAATGTATTAAATACTGTCAGTCACCTGCATCAGTAGTATTATGTCTCAAGAAGGGGATTAAATTCCCCTTACAGACACCTACTCTACACCTGGCATATTCACCTCTTTTATAACTGGCAGTGGTCAAATATGAGCTAGCTCACTTAGGTGCATATCCTATTGAGTAATGTCTTGCTTAATATAACCTGTTTAATAGCTGGTATTTGTATACACTGTCGAGTCCCTAGTTTCATCTTAACTCTGTCCTTCACAATGCATTTCCTGAATTCACCTAGGATAGAGCTCAGACAACTCAGACAGAAGGGATCTTTGTCCAATGGCAACTCAGGGCTCTGTGCTTTGAACAATTCTATTTTTAAAGACACAGATTCTTTTTAGTAGGGTACACAGAGTTAATAATATTTGTAAAGCACAAGTTTTCCCCTTGCACATGGCCACACGGTATATTATTCCTCATTTGTAAGTTGTATAGGTGCACCTTCAGTTACCTCAAATAAACAGCTTCTTCAGTTAATTTCCTGATCAACAATGAAAACACTCAATAAGTGGTGAGATTTTTTTTTCTTTATTATTTTAAAATTTAAATCCTGGGGATGTGGCATTCAAAATGGCAATCAATACATATACATCAGACTTCTCCAAAATAAATAAGGGCTATAATTCTTTTAAAAAATCAACAGTTCTTCAAGGCCCTCATCAATTTCCAGCTGCTTTAATGAGGAAATGCGCTGAGGCAGATATTTCCACCGTCTTTATTACAACTATCACCTACAGGACAAATCAAGATTGAGGACAAAGCAATGACACTTCATTTTCAACTGCTGCTGATGCCTTGTAAAATAAATCTTATTCCATCCCGTGTCTGAATTCACTTTTCGTTGGGCAAGACCTAGGAGAACACTGCTGTTTTTCTCAACTTTTAGCTTTATTTTAAATCAAGCAAAAATACACCTCGCCTTAGCAACCCGTCTATTTAAACATTTACTTATCTGTGAGAGGCTGTCAATTATGTTTATTGCTATTAAATTCACCAACCATATAAGACGCACTCTGCTTTGACAGCAATTATATGATTGGAAGTCTGTGGAACTCTGCCATTGACTTCCATGTGGATTCCTCATCCGTTTATCTTGTGACATACACAGGACACTGTCCACTTTTGATGACACAAAGGCTCCCGCTGACAGAACAGCATAGCATGTGGTCGAATGGATGATGTCCAAACCCAAACAGTGTAAGCATCACTTAACTGACTTATTAGTTTCAAAGCAGGACCTTAAAAAATGGAACCACCTTAGTATGTATCATGTAATAGCTACAGATTGAACTAGTTAGTGGCTGAATATATCCTTCCTGGAAAAAAAACGTCTTCCTCGCTGCTATACAATCTCTGACTGTCTCAGATGTTATCCTTTAAGGCGATTGTTGTCTCCTTGTACACTCAATGCACCCTTTAATTATCACTTAATTATGGAATAGCTTGGAGTAACCCAGGGCTTATTAGGTGAAGGGCATGCCAGCCCATGCACTTGGCTCAGTACAACCACGCAGGTCTGGATATGCTAAGAAATAAATAATAATAATAATAATATCTTACTATAATGCATGACTAAATCAACTTAACAATTAAGGGATAAAACTTAATTTAATTCATTTTATTACCAGGTAGATACAGGCTACAAACATAGATATGAAACAAATAAGTCATAAATCAATTTTTAACACTTCATACATTGTGAATGAAATTAGAGAAATGTCTTAGTCCTGTAAACATGTTTTTTAAACAATTTTTCAGCATATTCATATATTTCCCTCCAGAAATAATACACAACAAAAAATGGCAATGGATGAATCTGCTGCTTTACTTACAAACTTAAGGAAAAACAGGTCATTTCAGAAGCACAGCAGCACTCTTGAAGGTGTGGGACAGTGCCACAATACTAAAGGCACTAAGTTGTACAAAGCAAGGATGCCTATTTCTTTACTTCCACATTCACACTAAGATGATTTTAGAAAAGGACACATACAAGGGATTCTTAATACATAGGGTTAGGTTTCCAAAAGTACCCACTCAGTTCCTAGTTGATGGCAGAAGTGAAGAAGACTTGGGAAGTGTGCAGAAAATGATCTGTGAGAAATAGTTTAAGGTAGAGAGTAGTAGTCGTAGTAGATGGGTAGCCCAGCTCAGCCAAACACCCATGTGTGCATGAAATTAGAATGTCAACATTTGATTCATGCTGCCAGGCTGTGACTGTGAAACAAATTATGTCAGTGGGTGGCAATTGCAATATTAGCCTAAGCAGATAACACCACTAAAGGGAAAGGCCTAGTCTGCAGGCTTCTCCTTACCACTTTGATATGTCAACACCATTATAAGAGAAATGTTCCGGCTTCAGTCAAATTTATTAAAAACACTATGATAAACATACATAGAGGATTCTATCAAAGGAAGGTTACCACTGAGATGTTAAACCTGATATGATAAAAAACACTTAATTTAGATACAGCGATTGTAGGTAAGAAGAATGAATCAGTTGCTTCTGGTCTAACTGGTGTCCTAAAGGTTATTTTGTATGCTTTGAACTACTGGTATAACATGTGCAAAACATTGTTACTTTCTTAATTGTAAAATCCTTCCAGTCTATGCTTGAAACCAATAGTACAAGAACGGGAAATAATTCATTTATTTTATTTTTCTGTACTCTCTGAAATACATTTTTATAATAACATACTTTAATTTACTGAGATGAGAACATAAAAAAAATAAAATAAAACAAAACAAAAAACTAACAAAAAAACTCCTTTACATCTCCCGTGTAATATTGTGTTGTACTTAAAACACTACATTTGGGTTACAGAAATTTTAATGTAAATGTGTCTACAAGCCACTGTTAACTAAAGATTATGCTACGACCATTTTACTAACATCATTTATTTTACATGATTATAACTACAGGTTTCTGTTTACAGCTTAATATATTCCACCATTAGGCATATTTCAGAATTCCTTCCTCGATATGTACAAATGAAGTAGCTGTAGTAAAACTTATTTGTTTTAGTAAAATAAAAAAACACTGGTAAGTAAACAAGGTTTAGTTGTTCAGAGCTCTCAGATATCAGCAGTGACCGTCTGGTCAACCGTGGGGGATTATTCAGTTAACACTTCCACCAAGTCAAGACAATTGTGTGCAATCAATGCATATAGGGCCTTTCAGTGCGTTGCTAAGTTACGAGCAGTGTCTACATAAAAATGCACGGTTTGGGCAGCATCCCTTTCCCAGATGTGGAAAAGGGGAAAAAAAACTAATAACATTAATGTATTTACTTTTTGTTTTGTCTCGTTTTTAAAGATGTTAAATTAACTTTTTTTTTTCATTTTACATCAAGTGTAAAGCCAGACTTCAAATCGTCTATGTGACACAGAGACTTAGTCAGTACCGACTCTACAGCAGCAGAATTGCGAGGGCTTTGGTTAAGTAGGGAAGACAACACAGTAGGAAGCTTAGCAAATTGTCATTCAATTTCAGCTCCCTTACATTTCAAACAATGATAGTTTTAATATAAAACAAGATCGGGAAGGGAGGCAGCCACTGGTATTGACTTGCAGTCCCAAAACTAAAACCTTCAAACTGTGGGGGTTAAAATTAAAACCGATTTCAAACAGAAATATATACTCAGGTATTGTACCATTGTTCTGTGACTTTAGATAATGTTTTTTTTTTTTTTTTAAAAAAAGGTTTAGTCCTCAGATGTCAGTTTAAGTGTCTGAGAACAAGCTGCAATAATGCAAGCAGGCAAGGATGTCTTTAACCCTACTTTGTATTATCAACCTACATTAACTTTAACACTTACATACCAACCTGCAATCATGACTTTTGACAGCACTGTGAAGACAACGATGAATTTTGCTTCTGAGTGTTCACTGCTCTCAGTATAAGAATTTCAATGAGGAATAGTTTACAGCTTGTTCTGTGCTTTGTCTAATGTCCTGGCTGTTGGATCATTGGAAGAGCAATCAATAACCGTGAAGTGGTGTTCAATTTACAACATTGCACAATTTCGTATCAAAAAACGTCTAGAAAAAAAATTCCATGTACATCATTAACATTACAAAATTATCAAGTGAAATCCACCTGGCAAGGCACTAGATACCAAAAGATGAATACAATAAGAATGAAATAAAGTATGGTATATCTATGGTATATCTTGGAATGGACAGCTCAAAGCTAATTATATTATGCAATTTTTCCACCAAAGATATGAAGTGCCCAAGGCCCCCAGTTCTTGACAAGACAAAGTGTAGAAGCAGTAAAGTTCAAAGCTGACACCCTAACCAGGTGATCCCTGGCTCTTGATGTGTACTGGCAGGTTTCTACTGCCTGCAGTCCACTACACTGTAAAAAACACCCAACATGCATCATCTTCCCTGGGGTTCAAAGTATGTTTTGGATTTTAAAAAACAATTTCAACCACTGAATATTGTCATTTCATATCATCCATCACTATAGAACTTAACCTGAGTAACAACATGCCAAAAAATCACACTTCTGAGTCAACGTTATTAATTGGTTGCTATTGAAAGGGTCAGTTGAATACATGAACATTAATATTGTGTACAAGAATATATTTGGGCAAAGACGCTTGACATGGATTAAACTTCCAGCTAGAGTTCACTCAGCAAAATACCAAATTGGTATTCTCAAGAAAGCTGGCCAGTTGTAGGGACCATCAGATAAATGCTACTTGTTGTCATTCTTTTTTGGGGGGAGGAAAGGTTAAACCCACAGCTCAATTTGGTTAGTCATAATAACATATTCTTAAAAAGCATGTTTGTTTAGTGTTTGTTCGAGCCTTCTTACAAACAAAACATTAGCATTTGAATACGAACAAACCTGAAACTAACCCGAATAAAAAAAGGAAACTTTATTACACAAAAGAAAACCAGACCTGTACTGAAAGCACTTAGTATACTTGCCACAGTGGTGTTGGGTGTTGGAAGGTTTTAGCTGTTATTTGCTCTGTTTAAAAGGTGTTAGGTTAATAACAGGTTATGTGGATTTTTAGCATCCTTCTATTTCCCCTGCAACCGTGGCCTAACAAGTTAATTTATTACCTGTCTAGCAGTCTTATCTTTTTACACAGCAGTAAACTAACACTTGCACTACACTTCAAAGCTGCTTTTCGAAGCAAAGGTGGCAAAAGGTATCATTCTGCTAAGAGCAAGATCAACAGATTGGTGAGATCTTACTGATTATCCTCTTTATTATCACAAACAGGACAAAGCTTATCGGGCCTGCAGCTGCACTCTTCCTCTCAGCATTTCAAAGGTATTCACTTTTAAAGGAACAGTAGCTCCTTTTCTAGATAGATACTGTATGCTACTGATATAGATAAATAGAAAAATGAGCACCGTACTATGAAGCAAACAAACATGGTAATGTAAAATTAAACAGGCTATAAACAGTTTTTTGCAAGTAGGAGCAGTTAAATTATTGCTTACCTGCTATAAGAAATAGAGGTATGAAACATGTTTCAATATGATCTAGCTTTTTTCAATACTAAAACATATTCTAGAATAGATTACCCCTTTTTGTGGGTCCCGCCTGATTAAGTGAGACCAACTCTAAAATATCTACATTTACTGTTTATACCAAGACTTGGTAGCTTTCCTTTTGTCATTCAATTTAGATTGTAACAAATAGTTCAATTGGAGGCTCCAGTTTGTTATTTTGTGTCATTGTTTGCAAGCTCAATGTGAAGTTAATTAGCAGTTACGTCCCATGCTCAGGGCCAGTTGATTTCAGATCACACCCAAGAGACAAGACTAGGTGGATGCTTATTCCACCCATGAACGCAGTGGAGCTCAGCTGTAACACTTTCCCCCCTCTACTGTCCTTTGAGAAAGAAACATCCCCCACATAGCCTGGGACTGATCCAATATATCACAATGCATGAATAGCTTTTCACAACTGGCAATTTGTTTTAACCCTTCCATGGAGCTAGGGTAAGTTTCCAATGCTTTGCCCTCTTGTGCCATTAGCTCCAGTGGTTTGGCTTTGTTATTCAAGCTTAAGGATCTCAAAAGCAGTCCAACACTACAGTTCCAGATTCACTAGGGATGCTCAATTCTAATGTTTAAAATAGATGGCAGGCACAGATTCAGCTTGTGATTTCTGTTATAATCTCAAAAGCTCTCTCTCTCTCTCTCTCTCTCTCTCTCTCTCTCTCTCTCTCTCTCTCTCTCTCTCTCTATATATATATATATATATATATATATATTGTATTACTATTCTCTTAATTGAAGTACTGGCAATTTGCAGAAATATAGCTTTTTTTCTTACTTGTTTTAATTTGTATATTAATTTAATTGAGTGACATGTTTTAATTAATTCTTTCACCCATAACTTCACAATAAATCAAAATCTGAGGTAAAGCCATAACAAACTTGTTGGCCTTTCCTCAGTTAGGAAACTATTAAAATGATGAGCAGATATCTTTATACACTGGGCTTGATTAGTTTTACCTTGGTTTATGTATTATGGGTTTTAAACAAATACGTTTTGGATTTTGTTTTCAATCAAAAAAGGCTAAACCAAATCCCACTTTCTGAAGTAATGTTTTCAGTTTCATATATGGCACGTATAACAGGCCTATGAAAACATTTAGCAAATGCACTTTTAAAATAAGCTAGACTGTATAGAAGTCTGAAATCAAAGCATATTTTTTTAAAGCTAAAAAACTAAAATGTATCCAAACTACAAACATACAACATTTGAGCAGATTCTTTGGTTTTAAACACTAAACTTTCTACTTATTCTAACTGTGGGCCACAACTTTGTATTTACTCTAACCATCTTTACTTGTGGTTCCATTCATCCAGTCCTTCATTCCCAAGTGGTCCAATTTATGTTAAGTCAGATGTCTCCCCATAGCTGTTTTGAGATTTCGGTATTTAGATCCGCTACCCAGGTTTGTGTTCAAGCTATGGTCCCTTGTGTAATTAGTCCCAATGGAAAGAATGTGATTCGTGAAGAAAGTAACTTCTGGGGGTTCCTCAACAATCCATTTTCTCATGTGAAGCAAGTAATTAATTTAAATCTTGGTAGATACCACCCTGATTCCAAATTAATCTGTATAGAGCTGTCACTTCCATAGAGGGCATCATTTAACTGGGAGTGTTAGATATTTGTCTTAAATCGAATTATTGTTCAATTAAAAGATTTAGGAATGTAGAAATTATTCAATATTGTATTCTCCAAGTTATGTGTAAATTCTATTTAATTATTTCTTTTCTTTGTCTGTGTAATTTCATCTATGTACAATTAGCCCACAATATATGAAACTATGGCTATTTAATATTTTTGCCACTATCTGTAATATAAACTAATGCTAAAGCATGGCACAAACAAGAAGCCTACAGTAAGTGAGAAGTGACAGCTAACCTGTCATTTAAACCATATTTCACCTGTACAAACCTTGGTTTAGTAGAGGCAGGAGGCTTTGATTACATTTTACTGTTATACAACTCCTTCATTCTGAATAGGCCACTGGGTCAAAAACAACTGGAGGTTAAATGTCCTGTCCTTGGCTTAAGGAATGTCTTCCCCAGCTGAGCAAGCAAATACATTACATTATAAATAGCATGCATCACACAAATACTGGTGGTAACTGCACTATTCAAATATACCATATTTTAGGGATCCATCTGTATTCTAGAGAATATCTGATGTGGTAATGTGGTAAGTTAAGGGTAAGCAGGTACATCACAACTTTATGTTAGCTTTACTACATTGCATACGTTAGCCCTAGATTCTGTACGGGGTACAGTTTGAGCTTACTGTAGTCCCCAGATAGTACCTTCTTCAGGAAGCACACAATGCTGGGACGGTAAGTCCATAGCGGCATTAAAAAAGACTCCAAACTTTTGGACCAGAAGCTATTTAACATATGAACATGAGACAAGTTGAGGCGGTTTGACTCATCATTACAACGCCCCAGGGTAGAATCTAATTGTTTCTTAAACGACCCTCTGTTTTACTGCTACAACATCACCTGGAAGTTGCTAAACTTCTTCCTAAAAATTTTTCCAATACCTGTCTTTTTTTTTTTTTATATCTATATATTTTGTATAAGCTGTAAAATACATCACTTTTAAAGCTATAAACAGGTGTATGAGAGGGACTCCCTAAGGCTGTGCGGGGGAAGTGAAAGGTGTTAATAACTGGGGGGGGGGGGGGGGGGCAGTAAAAAAGCTCACCATCCCAATCTGTAGCAGCATGAATACCTCCCTGAGTTTCAACCCATGGCTAATTGTCATACAACTGAGGGAGGAAATTACTGCTGTGATTACAGCCAGCCGCTGTCAAGTGTATACCATCTAAATTACAAACAGTGGTATGCATGGTCTACATGTCAAATAGTGAACCACACAGTTACCATCCTGGCTATGAAACAGGCACCTTAATGACACATCAATGGAGCCAAGCCATAGACTTCTAATTTACTTTTAGCCTCATTAGACGGCACTGTAGATAACAAATGAACTGAAAGAACAGACAAAAACAGGTACTGGCTGTTGTCTTGTTATAGTTGAACATTTCTGTGACATCACCCTTTGATCTTTTGATTGATTCGTTCTATAAACCCGGGTTAAACGTTTCGTGAAAAGCACCCAACGTTTCGTAACTTTGGTAACATTCAGATCCTTAGTAATTATCTTTCAGTTACCTGTCGGAATTTAAACTCAGAGAGGCTGATTTATGAGCTATTTCATAGAACACCTTTCACGTTTTGTGAATTTAAAGTATGAGGGATACATTTCTTATGTCTCAGTACCTGTAGCACAGTAGTCTGGGTCAAAAGTGCAAATCTCAGTCTCATAGCTGAAGAATACATCAAGGCCTAATTGTATAGTTGGGTGGAGCCCCTTTTCTGAATTTGTATGTAAATTTAATGACAAAGCTTCAGGGAAATAGCACAGCTTTTCTACTTTGAAATGGAAATAATTAGCCGTGATTCTGTTTGCACTATGCACTACTCCATTTTCTTTGTATACTTATATTTTGTACAGTATATTCTCCACAAAAAATAAATGTTAAATACATTATTAACAGACAACAATTCTCTTAATTGAAGTACTGGCAATTTGCAGAAATATAGCTTTTTTTCTTACTTGTTTTAATTTGTATATTAATTTAATTGAGTGACATGTTTTAATTAATTCTTTCACCCATAACTTCACAATAAATCAAAATCTGAGGTAAAGCCATAACAAACTTGTTGGCCTTTCCTCAGTTAGGAAACTATTAAAATGATGAGCAGATATCTTTATATACTGGGCTTGATTAGTTTTACCTTGGTTTATGTATTATGGGTTTTAAACAAATACGTTTTGGATTTTGTTTTCAATCAAAAAAGGCTAAACCAAATCCCACTTTCTGAAGTAATGTTTTCAGTTTCATAATGGCACGTATAACAGGCCTATGAAAACATTTAGCAAATGCACTTTTAAAATAAGCTATACTGTATAGAAGTCTGAAATCAAAGCATATTTTTTTAAAGCTAAAAAACTAAAATGTATCCAAACTACAAACATACAACTTTAGTTTTATATAGTGTCTTTTATGGCAATGTCACCAGAGAGCAACAATAATTAATAACAAAAGCATAGCTCATAAAACAAGTGAAAACAAAAATAACACTACTTCATTAATGTGTAAAGAATATTGCTCTTTGTTTTAAGCAGCATCCTTAAAGGGACTTTAACTTTGAGAGGGTTATATATACTTGAAATTGATTCATTTTAAAATAAACATTCCTTTTAATGATTTTTCTTGACTTATTTCACTAACCTATACAAGCTGTTACTGTCAAATTTGTGAGGACAAAAAAAAATGTGAGTCACCACCTTTAGATTGGGTAGTAACAGTGTTTGTTTCAAAATGCAACTATCATATTTTCTTCTGCTTTTTATCTGCTCTTGTTAAGATAATGGCTCCCATTAGACTGATATTGCAGTTGACACTTTTTTTCTCTCCAGTAAAAAGTAGAACATATAATGAAATAGAAAACAAAAATCGGAAGGCTGATTAAAATTACTATTTTTATTAGAAAAGTTTAACTAGGCCCATCCTATAAAAAGTGAAAATGAACCTTAACCTTCTCTCAAACAGGTTTCATTAACTCTGAATCTGATTAATCAAAATAATCTTTAAAAACAGAACATTCTTTAAAAAGTAAATATGTTTGAATTGGGTCCATACTCCATAGTGTCTGAGTAATGCTTAGATACAGGGTCTACCATTGGTTGGATCAGCCTTAATTAAGCAGGCCGGAACTTCATTGCTTCCCACACCTTGCCTGCTGTCTGTGGGGTTGTAAACATTTGCCTGAATGACCACAAATCACAAGTGAAAATAGGCATACATGGCATGCATCTTCAAAGAGGGGAATGCTTTAAAGTGATTTACCACCCCCTGTCGTGAACAAGTTAGACATGGGCACTGTCTTTGCACCTGGGCTATTATGAGGCAACAAGGATGATCTCTCTCAAGAAGCCAAAGACATTCAAATGTACAAGTAGAAGATTAGTCAGATTCAATCTTCTTTCCTTGAAAACCCCTCAAACTTCAAAAAGGCCTCTCTCCCTTCCCTTCTCCCTTTCTCTCTCTCTTACTCACTCTCCAGACAGTGAAAGGGAAAGGAGATAAAACAGGGGGAGTGGGGGCTCGTGTATTCAAAGTGATAATTCAGAACTTATTCCTCTAATGCACTCATGAAACACTTTTAATTGTCTGACTTTGCATTCAAAAGGCATGTTTGCAGCTTTTAATTGCAGTCTGCTTTGAACAAATAATTGAAATGCATGACTTGTGAGGCCTGCTTAAACAATTCCAAATGTGCTTTGCTGGTAAGCACTGGGTCCTTTTTTTATATTGCGCACTGACAAACAGCCTGTGTGATATTTAGAGCCCAAGTTAAAGCCTGCTAATTTGCTGCATGGAGAGCTGGTTTTTGCGACAGTGGCCAACAATAAAAATACCCAAGTTACTGCTTGCATCAGCAAAAACGGTTTTAATAGTTCAAATAAAATGCGAAGAAGACCTTTTCATTTCTGCTGAGCACATCCCAATGAGAGACAAGCCTGTGTTTATTTTCTTTTTTAACAAACCTTTAGTTTGCCTGTTAGTTCCATTTTAAATACTTGGAAATTAGACTTTTATATATATAAAATAAATAATTTTTTTTTTTTTAATTGAGTGTAAATGCAAAACTGATTTCCTTAGTGAACATGTCCTACAGTATGCTGTTTCACAGCAAGACAGCAATCTCTTACAAAAAAAACTGCTGTTTATTGCAAATGCATTCAATAGCATTTTAGTCATTTCCTTAAAGCTGCAGGAGTATCCCACTATAATGTTTAATTTGACATCACCATGTAATTATATGCTCTATATACTACATGCACTCATATCACAGTTCAACCTGTTGTGTAGAGTATAAGAAAGCAGTCCAGTACTTTTGCTTCCTCCCCTTGAAACTTTCTTGCCACTGTATCACTGAGCCAAATAAGCATCACCCTGCTACTACAGTACTTACAGCACTATAATGTTATAAATGAGAAATCCAAGCCTGTTATAGTTGAGAAAGCTGATCTTTTTTTTTTTAATTATGGTTTTCCTTTACTAATGCTATACAAAATAAAGTAACAATTGCCATCATTATGTGAAAACTATAGGAATTACCCGGGTGATGACCCTTGGGCTGCTTCGAAATGTGTATCAATTAGAGATTAATAGATTCATTGCTAAAATTGGTCTTGATCTATTAAAAGTTATGTTATTTGATAAATATTTACATTCAATACAATACACACTAAATAAAATAAATCAGGACTTTCATTAAAACCACTCAGAATCTTACTTAGCACAATTTTTTTCTGCATAGAAAAAAAACACCAATTATACATCTAAAACTAACAAGGAACAACTTAATACTCCATTCAAGCCCTGAATTAAAAGTCTTAGTTGTTTATTTCTTATTTGTTAACTTTAGTGGGTGCGTTTCTCCTTTCTGAAAAAACAATTGTACCAATGATGAATTGAAGTAAAAAGCGTTGAGAATTCAGCCATTAGTGCATAGAGTAGGCCAATGTATTTCATAGCCATTATTTCTTTAGTCTTTTTCATATACAAAGAAATGTACACATACAGTCTTAAACACAAATACATGGTGCATGTGATGGAGGGCTTCTTAAAATAGGGTTTTCCGATTGGTTACAAACCCAATATATTAACATTTAAACATATTTAATCCTAAAGTTTAACCATTTAGGAATTTTAACAGAATCAAAACACCCCTATTCATGATGAATGAACTGACACAGCTGTCTTTCCCCTGTTATTTCTATTTTATGTAGTTTTACTAAATGTTTTAAGGGTAGGCTATTACTACATTGTCATATTTTATAAGACAATTATTCACAAGCTCCATTTGAAAGAAATAAGCACAGATTGAAACCACGAATGTTTCTATATGTTTTCTCACTCAGCACCTACAATGGTGCAGGCATTGTGTTTTTTTTTTGTTTTTTTTTAAAGTGCCATCATTCAGATGTGAGGTCTTGTCTGTCCACCCCACCATGTTCATTCCTAACTCCCGGGCTTCATTTACAACCTTCTTTTATAAACTTTTCTCACAAAGTATAACAAAAACAAAATCACAGCATGCATGAAATCCCAACAACATTGGTTTTAATCCATTTTATTTATTTTTTTGCCCAAAATGCAATATACAAACATTCATTTCCATATTCACTGACAAGGGTCAAGCTGTAAACAAAACAAGGAATGCTTTCTTGGGGAAAATATTGTCCCGCAATGACACAGAAGTAATTTGGGTCTTACTGAGTGCTCCTATGAGCTCTAGTGTTGAATCAAAATGTTTGACCCAGGGGTCTTTGCCCCGCCATTGTCTTTCATGGCAGCCAAAGCAAAGGGGCAATCCCAGAAAGTAAAACATTTTACAACTAATAGCTGCCCTTGAGTGACTTAAGGATAAATATTTAAGCTTTTTCTCCTTGTTCGTGATGCTAGGGGGTCTTCATGGTGCATTTATACATAATACAAGTAGGAGTATAAATACGTATAAACTTAATATCACTTTTATTTTAAAGAAATACTTTGTCATAAGCAAAACAATAAGGAGACCTCACAAGAAGCTTTGGACAAATCATTGTATTTCAATTCAAATCTTTTTTTTAATTATATATATATATATATATATATATATATATATATATATATACACCTTAACTAAATATTTGGTTCTGCTCTGGAAACAAATTACACAAAAAATGTCAGAGAATAAAATGAGGACACTGGTTCAGTTGAACCACCAGCCAGAAGTTGGTTAAACCAATTGTGGCCACAAAACAGTTACTTTGTATTTGACGATATCAGTAATCAAACGGGACGATAGAATCATAGAACACAGCTGTGAATAACATTTGAAGACGACAACTATGTTAATGACATCAGGGATCATGTTCTATAACTGTGATGTCGACCTACCATCGTCCCATGTTTATCTAGATATTCATATAAAATGTGTCACTTTCCAGGGACAAATTAAAGAATCATCATCTTACTGAGGCATAAATGTATTTTCTGATTTTCTGTAATGTTTTTGCAAATCATGTATTGCACAACCTTAAAACAAATTAATCGTGCATCGCCCCAACTGTCAAAATTACGTCTTAGGTATTTCACAACAACATAAGTCTCTGAATCTAAAAACATGTAAATAAGTATTTAGAAATATTTCTATATTAGTAAAAGCCCTACTATATAACATATGAACTCAGAGGGAAGGACAAATCAGGAAGGGTTTTTTGTACTTAAATGATCTCACAATATACACAATATGTAACAACTTTTAATGCCAAAGTTGAGTAATAATAATAATAATAATAATAATAATAATAATAATAATAATAATAATTTAAAATGCACTATGTAACCCACGCATTTCATTTTCTTATAGTGAAAGATGTTTTGTCCCTAATATAGCTTATGGCTTAATTGGGCTCTGCAAATGTGATTAATTAATTCTTGGCTAATAGGCACAAACATTAGAAAGCAAACTTCTTTACACTGTTCCTAAGAACTAGAACAGGATTTGTTCAAGCAACTGCTGGAAATTATGTACATGGTGTTGATTATGCAGATAATATATTTGATTAAAAAATGCATAGTCTTTATTCGAATGCCATTTTACCAGCTAAACAAAACCTTTTTTTTTTCTAAAAGGAATCTTATAAGGTACAAACAGTGGTACAAACACAAACGAAGGGTACATCTCTAACAGTTTGTATGGGACAGGTTTGGTCCTATTTTAATACCCTTCATTGGGTTCCTTGATTACACTGGAAGGCTGAACAAATGCTATAGTTTACTTCAAAATCATTGAGGGTTAAGTAACAAAGCTGCACTTGTACTAGCAATGGCTATACTTTCAAGATGATAATGCACCTATCCACCATAACTTAATTGTGAGCATGACAGAATAGTCAGCAAACGGTGGCCCACCACATTATTTTGTACAGGTCCTAATAAACACCCCATCCTGATTTTTATACTGGGAAATCAATGAGTGTCTAGGGCACCCTCTACCCACATGAAAAAAGCATGACTTTACATAATAAGCAGGAAGAGAAAGCTGACAGGGTAGACATAAACATATATGAAGTCAATGTAAAAGCGTTAAATTAAGTATTTTTGTGTAATTTCATGTTCTGCAACCAACTGTGGCTGGGGCTCATCACTGGTTGAAGAACATTACAGGTAATCGGAATAGACAGCATCACATAAATAGACAGCGTATTTGCTTTGATCAGCAGAAAATCTGATATAATCAGCAAACCACCAATTACCAAATGGAAAAATGTCACCTTGCTGTTCTAATGAAACATGGCTTTCAGTAAGTGTGTTTGCTTTCCAACACAAAGCTATTTAAAATAACTGCAGTTTTACATTTTGTGGTACAGGATTACACAAGTTGACTGCAAGACTAATGTTTTTTATACACATATTTTGTAAAATGCAAAAGCATTTACCATCAGTGTACATTTAACAGATAAACTTACAAAATCACATTTTATATCATTGTACATCTACATATCTAGATACATATTTTTCTCATCAAGCTATACCCATACCAAAAAAGTCATGAATATGTTATATAGGTATTAACTTTTGAAACATTTTAAAACAATATATTTACTGTAAATACTGTATTATAGAACATCACTTTCAAAGTTATAAATCACATACAATAAATCAATTAACCACAGTTGCCCAAACTGTCACAGACAAAATCTTTTAATAACAGGCACACAACATATTAACTTTTATAATGTATTATAAATCAACGAAGCCACTGTCGTCTCATGCAAGGCAGACTACAAACTGACAAAAATTCAAAAGACACGGATAATGGTATTAACTATGTCCTGTGTTCAAATTAAAATATATTTAGTTAATACATCATGTACAATGCACCTTGTCTCTTTAATGTATTAGAGGATCCTCATGCTTCACATTTTGGGTGACAGTGCTGACGTGAAGACACTATTATACATAAGAGGCAGGGACAAATGTACATTTTATCTTACACAAATATATGACATTATATTTTAAAATTAGGAAATGCATGTGCATACTACAATGGAAAGACAGCACCCACATACTAAGCTTGTATCAGCAGAACCAGATCCTTCTCTGGTACAAGAGCTGGCTACGTGACAGATTTACTTTTTAAATTCCTGCCTCCTACAACTTAAAAAGGTGGAAAATTCTGATGAAACATTTGAGGAAATTAGGTAAGCCCTTTACATGTAATAATTCCTAAAAGTTCAACTGTTAACATTCTTAAAAGGCCAAAGCACTCTGACCTTGACGCCTAACAAAGCAAGACAGGGCAATGATGTGTACAAGGCTAGTTCTCACCATACAAATTATGATCAAATATATCTCAGCATTGGAAGAAATAGCTGTACATCTTCTGTGACATATATAGTGCCATGGTTTCAATAAGACAGCAATTTATTTTACACTAAAATGTTTTATTGATAGCCATAAAACATATGCCATTGGAGAATGAAGGGTGGAGTAGTTTTCATATGAAGTCCTGTCTTGAAGTGCTTCATTCAACCCGTACGAGCTCACAATTCTATTACATTAGAATAATTCCACCCATTGCTTTTAAAAGAAGGAGCCATAAAATCTTGACATGAAAACTTATAAACCTTGTCTTGCATTATTATGATTTTCCTTGAGTGCAGAAGTCAAACTAAAACCATAATCTTGCGACTAGTGAAGGAGTATATTTTGCATGCAGTGTGTGGTTTATTTTCAAACAAAACTAGTATAAAAAAACTTCAAATTAAACCTGACTGGTTTGTGAGTAAATGAAGGCATGCTTAAATATGTAACATTTTTATTTCACAGTTGATATTTCCTACCGTACACGGCTCTGAGTCTCCTACATAAACACACTCAAATGAAATAAAACGCTTGTATAAGCAATACAACTGCTTAAAATCCAACCATCGCCCTGTAATAAACCTAGAGGTAGACCAATGGTAATTTACACTGTGTTTGATTTCATTGCCAAAGCCTTACCCCTCAATCTATTCCAATATTACTGCAAGGCAGGGGGTCCTCTGAAAATTGTGATAACTTCTCTATTCACATCAAAATAAATAACAATAAACTGTAAAGGTATTCCTAAGATCTTTTTTATATGATTTTGAAGGGGTTGTTGAATGATGTTTCCATCTGACAGAGATGTTACTGTAGGTTTTGATCCACACCCACCAGAGGGCTGTCTGAGTATAAAGGGGGTAATGTGATTGGAAAAAACACTGTTTATGTTAACATACAGCCACAGCACTCCCTATGCAAATCTACTGCACTCTGGTGTGAAACAAAAACATTAACCCCTGTCTCTCAATTAGAAACATCAGTCAACATCCCCTCAAAAGTTCCTTAGTTTTTAATTATGATCCCTCTTCAATATCTCTTCAAACTATTAGAGAACCTCAGGCTTAAACTATGAGACTTTTTTGAATTTACAGTTTACTATCTGTGTATTTATTTAAATATGAAATGTGTTTCATATGTGTGGTAAAGTAACAAAAAATAGATTTTGTTTAATCTATTCATTCAAGTTTTAAAATCAGTAGAGTTACAGTACAGTGCCTGGAGATCCCACCTGCAGTGGCGCCTACAAGTGGCCGCTCTGGGTATTTCTTCAATGTATGTGGGCTGTGGGAGAGTAGAATCAGCATCGCTTTTTGGAGATCCTTCAGTGTTGAATCTGCTGCACTTTAGGACTCCTGTAGTTATAAATGATCCAGTTATGTATTAAAACATAAATACTGTTACCCAATTAAACTGAAATAAAAATAGGAAAAAAGTCAAATGCAACACAAATGTTGGTAATATTGGAAATTAGGTGCAATCAGAACTCAAAAACAAAAAAAAATGTCGACAAAAGCCTTCAAATACAACTGAAAACATGTGCATATTCTTCATTATAGTAATATAATATGTGCATTAAGAAAACATTTTTAGCAGTATGAGGCTCCAAATTTGGCACCAGGATGATTAATCAATCAATGAATGTTTAATTGAGGCATGCAAAATAAAAGTCAAGGGAATCAATAATTGATTCATCGATTTAGTTTTGCATCTCCATTGAAAATCAACTGAAATCTGTCTGCATAGAAAAAGGGTTTTCCACAGAAGAAAGTACAGTAGTTTACTCTAGTTTTCTTTTTTCTTCATTTTTAACAGTAGTACTTTATTTCTTTTGTGTTGCCACTATTTAATCTAAGAGCTAGGTTTTATCACCAAATTAAAGGCAAAACAAATATGACTGTGCAATGAAGCCCAAAGACCTCTCAATTGAAAAGAGACAGTGTTTTATTAATACCTTATTGCTACAAGCTAGATCCCTATTATCATATAGGGTCATTTAGAATCCCATAACGTATTCAGACATCGGGTGAATAATCCTGTGATAAATTATTTGCCATGCCCTTCACAGTTGTCATAGCAGGATCATAAACAACATTTATAACAATCTAGCCTCGGGAAAGAGGCTTCCAACGGTCTGTTTAGCATGCAGAAAATATTCAGATTGGATAGGCCTGGTTAGGAGCCAGGTCCAGCCATTACACAGCCCAGTTAAATGTAGCATGGCTTTAACAAAGTTTATCTTCAATAGGGCAGCACCAAAAACTGGACACGAAAAGTTCACAAGAAAAACATTTAAAAACAACACTGCAAGACTTTTACATACTGGTTACTGGTATATTGAATACAAATCGAAAGACTAAATGGGAGACACAGCAACTGTTTATGCTTGCAAAGGCTGCTGGGATATCGGAGACACAGAAGATAATTACCAAGTGTGTGTAGGCTGCAGATCAGAAGCAGAAGAAAGACAGTCGTACCTTTTATATTTCTAAGTTTCTATGGGGCAGTCTCTACATCTGCATTTAGTAAAACTAAAAAAATCATAGAGTGTGTCAACACATAATGGCAATACAATGGACAATATATTATTTATTCCAGCTGGTGGTTAAGAAAAGTGTTGTGTAGATACTCCAATGCTTCACTTCACTAACACTTCACTATTTTAAATTAAAATATTTTATCTGTTTACTTATGTTAATTTTCACCAAGACTAACAGTGAAGCAATTTAAGAAAAAACGTTGTTAAGCACTTATTGTGAGGTCCCATCTATGTAAAGAAATTCACATCTATGGAGAAATCAGCTGGTTAGAATGTAGTTTTAGGACAAGAGTTTTCATAATAAGCAAAAGGGAGACAAATGCATTCAAGGGTGGTCTATCGTTGACATTCATCGTTGACATTCATCATTGACAAAAATAAATCCTTTTCTAACCTTAGTATTGGTTTAGATCTTACAATTGATTGCTTGAAGTGGATTATGCAAAAAAAAATTATCTTAAAAGAACAAAGCAGACTAGCAATGGAAAGCTGAGCTCCCAACCCAAGATTTCCAAGGCTTTTAGCTCATTAAACCATATTGAGCATCGGAATGGAAGTCCCAGTTTTAGATGAATCCCCACAGCAGATGCTGCTGTGATAATATTTAGCAAGCTCTTTTTTTTCTAGTAAACTCAGTGAAAGGAATCTTCACAGGTACTTTATTAATCATAATTAAGGCAGGTGTGACAGTAGCACAGCAACGGAGATTGTAAGAGTCCCCCTAACCTGACACTGAATCCTTTAGGAATAGCTTCCCTTCCAGATCCCAATGGATTGTTCTGTAACAGTGAAACAGAGCATTCACACTGAAACAGGGGCAAGAGCAACCAAAGAAAGAAAGAATCTCTGTGTTGTAAAATATATGGATCAATTATCTTTTACTGTCATGGGCCCCAGCCACTTGACCAGCAAAAGAGGGCTAAATGGCCACAATGTGAGACACCGCTTTTTGTTAACATTTCCATTCAGATACATTTACAGTGAATCTCACAGGGCTTAGCACCATAACATTTACAGACAATCAGGCAGATATGAAATTGAATGTATTAAAGTATATGTTCTGTTTATTAAGTTCTCCCCTGCTATGTTGCCAAACTAGAACTTAAAAATAAATAATAAAAAACCAAGTGCTCTATAATTAAAACAGTATTTTGGTATATAAAGCTTTAAATATAGACACTCCTCACAGACATGTTACAATTAAATGAGCTGTATTATACAACAGTGTACACAACAGTGAACCTGCCAAAAGTATGAAATAATTCAGCTAAAAAAACAAAACAAAATAAAAACTCCAAGATGGTAGCAAATGAATTTACAATCACCCTGTACTGCATACAATACATAAGCCAACTTTACACCTGAGAAATAGTTTATCTCCACGTTACATATAGTATATAATAGAGTAACTATCATCATAATCAGACTTGCGATATCATTGCTTTGTAATACCAATAAATGAAAGATGGTTGCATCAAACTGATATCTCTATCAGTGGCCGCTATACTTCATGTGTGAATATCTATACAGACCATGCACCCCATGTACAGTATGCCCTTGTAATTTTATATATTGCTACATGTAACACTGTAAACACATTGCTTTCTGAGGTGTCAACGCCTTTTAATAAGCAATCTCTGCTGTTTAAAAAACAAAGGGCAAAAAAGCAATTAGGTAAGTAATAAATGCATAAGTACCATAACATGCAACATTAAATGCTTATCAGAGTTCATAAATTATGCCAAGCATATTAGATTACATTTAATTTAGATGTTTACCATACTTAACATTTAAAATGCACTGCCATCATTTGAAGACTTATCTGAGCTAATCAAAGTTTCACGTTTTATCCAAAGATTTGGCTTGAGTTTTTGACAATCATGTGAAAGTACTGGCATGACCAGCTTTATGTATTTTTTTTTTTTTATCAAACTAACAGCCTGCTCCAGTTTGGTTAGTGAGATGAGTATCTGAGGATAAGGTTACAGTATGCTGAGCACTGCACTCTGCCTAACAGTTTATTTTAGGTTACAGCACAGTTTAATACATAGATATCGACACCTATAATCTGGAGTTTCTGTTGTTTATTGATTAGAAAGGTAGTGCTGTACTTATGCATTTTTATGTCATATGTTAACTAATATATGTTAATATATCATGATATTTTTTCAGAAAACTTTGCAGTACCAGTATTGAGAAAAAATTTTTGTTTTACAAATAATTTTTAATCATCTGCAACATATGTGGATTATGTTTTGAAGTGAGGTGCATGTTTTATGGACTTGTGATTGTTCATTATCTCAATTTGTATGTCCTTTAAATCTAGGTCATTATATTTCATCGACTTGCTCCTTGGAGCTAAGGAAAAAGACATCATCGGAGAGGAAAAGGTAAATATAACAGATATTGCCTGTCTATGAATCCTTTTAATCTTGTTGTCAAAAACATCCCTTCTCCTTGTATATAGTATACACCCCAAACACACAATACATTATGGCGCTTTTTGGAAAAAGGTAAAACTTTAAATTTGAGAAAAAAAGAAAAGAAAATTCTAACTGCTGTTTTCATTTTCTGTCTGCCTCCAATGCCATTTCCTGTCGCTTCTGTCCCAGAGGGTTTCACAATTAGCACACAGAAAGCAGTGTGACAATAAGACAAAATGAATGGTTTAAAAACACAATCTCGCTGTTCCCCAAGGAGTTGTACTGTGCAATAAGATACTAAAGCATTTTAATTGATTCTTATTAAGTGAATTATCTGTCATGAAAAGGATATTCACTAACACGATTTTTTTTCTTCCTCAAAAACTCAACTTGCACACAATTAACTGCAAAAAAAAAAGACACTTGCAATGGACCTGCAAATAGGCAGCTCTGAGTGGTTGACAAGGTCCCTCCTTAGGGTTAAAAAACTTCTTTCCGGATTGCTTTGTCAGTCTATTTAATCACTGTCAGTAGGGTTTGATAAATCTAATAGTAGGTTAGTGAAAACATTAGGCTTTTTAACTTGTTCCATCTCAGGGTTAACTCAACAGTAAATACGTCCATGTTTCTTGTGTGCGTGTGATTTACTGTACTGCTAGCTGCATTGTATTCTTCAGTGAGTCTATACTGTACTGCTCTCAATAGCGATTGTGCTGGGGGGTGTTGGTGAAGTGGCGTCCATTGTGGATTACCCTTAAAAATAAGTGACTAATGAAATGAAGCTGTATTCCCTGATACTGTAAAGTGCTGTGGCAGGGTATACGTTAATCAAATCAACCCCTAGGACATATATTAAAGGCTTTTACGCATTCATAGTTATTTCTTACTTCTGTCATTTTGGAACATTTTAATGTGAAAGTTGTCATTAAAAGTGGGCCAAATTGTATAAAAATAACCCCCCGCCCCCTCCCCCCGCTGTTGTTTTGCATGCCCTCTCCATGGTGCCAGGTCTGCCCTGTTCAGTGAATTGATTGTTTGCATACAAGGAGGATGTGTGATTTCTTCATGGGTTGACTTTCCCCTAGGCTGGTTGCCATCCAAGGCTAATGAGGCCAGTCGGAACAGAAGATACGTTTTCTTGTAAAATGCATTCTTTCTGGTGACACTGGCGTTTCCCAATGGAGTGGGGAGCTGAAAGGCTTCTGCAGGGGGATGAAAAACAACTCTAATTGTATTGCTGCAATTTTTAGCCGTTCCAAGTTTTATTGTTGGCTAAGTTGTCTTCTGTCTGGAATGGGTTAGAACAACTATCGTATGTGCAAGCCCATTTAACTGTCAGTTTTGACAGATTTTGACTAAAATAATACTGGACATCTCACTGGATTATATTTACCAACAATATCAAAGCGAAACATCACATGACCAGAAAAAGGCAGTGTCCTTTTAGCAATATAAGGCATTTTGAAGTCTTGTGTCATGGTTTGTTATAAAATGAAGAGGGCTCTTGATATAGACACTGAAAAGGTTAATGGTCAAGTGATGAACTTGTGTACTGAAGAAAGAGATCAGGACTGTGAGCAGCCCTTCAGTTGTGAAGAATAGTTCTTGCTTCTGCATGAAAAGTGTTAATTGAATTTTCCTTCTAAAAACTGAATAGACTTCATGGAACTGTATGGAAGAATAAAGATGCCATCTGCATCAGGGATAGACCGGAGGCTAAGGCCCTCAGAACTTGAATTTCCCATTAGTTTTATTTTTTCTCTGCCATGTATATAGTTTACATTAGGAATAATAATCCCACAGGTTAAATTATTTAGCCTTTTTTACTTTTTAATAGTCAGTGGCAGCCAGAGAACACTAGCGTCCCGCCAGAATAAATATCCAAGTAAGAGGAAATGCTGAAGCATGTCCTAATTATGAAAGTACTGCATGAAACAAAACGTATAACTGCCCAAACTGTTTCCTGACCCGTGGTGGTGATCTTTAACCAGAATAAGAGAAGGTAAAACCTTGAAAAACAAGTAAAAAATGAAAACTTCATTTCCACAACGATTGAGGAATTAGTAAAAGCAGTAATCCTGATAGAACCCAAAACACTAGCAAGTGTACATTATACTGTAGGAGAAATTGCTGTCAGAGTTGATAACAGTATAAATATAATTATAAAGAGAAAAATTATAATATGAAAAAAGTATACTACATTTTTGCAAGAGCTTAATCATTTTAAGGTATCCTATAGTAAACAGCCTGCCTTTGTTTGATTTCATAAATAATTTCACTCATTGGGGATATCATTTGTTTTAGGCTTAAATATGTTTTCTGCTTACACCACATGTTAAAGGAATAGGCTGTGCTGTTGAGTCACAATAGGGACCCTTTGTGTTTGCTGAAACTGTGAAAGTCAGCCTGGGCTCAAATGTTTGGCTTCAGAATTAAAGCAGCTTTTTCGCATCATATGTCAAGTATTTTGCTGATCCAGAATGCCTCGGGGTGGATTTAGTTCCCATCTGAAAACAGAACATCCTAAAAGTACAGATAAGCATAATGAGCTGCTATTCTTTAGAGCTAATTATAAAAGGGTGCAATCAAAAATGTATGCAAACATGGAACTATATATAGACACTGATCCTTTAAGAGTAGTGACTGAACTTCTTTATTTTCAATACACATAAAATGTACATGATTCTGATATTACAAAGAGTCAGTCCAAATACAGACTTCAAAGAAGACTCAGGAGCATTCAGAGCTATTCCGTTTTGCTGCATTTTTAGCCCCACTGGATAGCTGAAGAAATCTCCTGTGACAGGACTTGGCTTTTACATCACACAAGTGCTATTTTCTTCTCTGTCGGTAGTAACGAGAGGGATAATATGTAAATTCAAGGTTTTTTTTCCTGCTAAAATAGCATAACCTTAAGATATTTTGTACAGAGTCTTCCTCTATGTTGTGCCATGCCAATTGTATGTTAATTCAGCTTAGGCTGTCACGTGGTCTTTTTACCAACCAAGAAAATGTAACTTGTGACATGCAATATAATTAAGAGGAGGCTGTGTGGTCCAGTGGTTAAAGAAAAGGGCTTGTAACCCAGTGGTCTCCAGTTCAAATCCCAACACAGCCACTGACTCATTGTGTGACCCTGAGCAAGTCACTTAAATCACGCGAGTCACAGTCCATCTTTCACTAGATTTTACCCAATGCCAAGTCCATATATACTGCCACAAACTGTGGCAGTATATAATTAAAAGTGACTTTTAATTGGATAACTTATTACACATGCTATTTTCTTTAAATTCATTGGTTCTCATTTCATTTTCAGTGATCTTATTGGCCAAATTAGTACACGTAATAATTAGAATTACAACACGTACTAAAGACAGATTAGAAAGTTGACTAAATATTTGAAACGTGTACTAAAGAACGCATTTTTGACCCGGATGGCCTTCCATGTGTCAACAGTGTTGTGATGAGATTGTTCTTCTAACTCCGTCTTGGGTATTTCTATCAAATAACTTGTTTTTAGGGCTGACAGGAAAGAATCAGGTCACCTGACTTTTGTACATCTTTCATTCACAAGTACTGTATATAAAACAAAAACCTGTACACTTGTTTAATATTATTATTATTTTGTATTTCAACATATTACATTAGAATGTAACAACAGTGTGTGGATACAGTCTTACATGTGCTATATCTGTGTAACATATGAAAAAGTAGACACAAGTTCCCAAAACTTTTCAGGAGTGCTAATATTTTCTTTATAAGTAATAAAGACTGAAAAATGAATCCCACAACGTTCTTGTGGCCCTAATGGGACAAAACTGCAGTGAGATTGCCATGGAAATAAGGTAAAATCGAACCGCTGCCAGCAGGTTTGACACCTACAATGCAGGATTGTTTAAGCTGGTTTTCTTTCAGATAGCTTGGAAACTTTGTATTGTGCGATGTTTCTTTAAATATACTTAGCTTTTTGAGCCAAAATCAAACCTGCTGTATTGAATCATTGTATACGATGTACAGTACAAATTAGTTTTTATGATTCCATTTTTTTTTGTAAGGGATATTTGTAGATTTTATAAACAGTTATCTTGCATATAGGAACATATATTACTTAACCTTTGTAACCAAGAACATTTTTTTATTAATTCATATAAGAACAGCATGATTTCAGCCAAACATTAAAGATGTGTTCATTACTTTCAAATTTAGTGCAAACAAGTCCTGTGAATATATAACAGTGGACATATAGTTAAAAACAGAACGTGTCGCTCAAATTCAATACAGCAGTATATCTAAATCCGTTCCTCAGAACCCAGCAGAACTGGGGTTCCTTGTGATTAACTCTTAACACCTGAGCTCCACATTGTTGAAGTTTTGAGTTATATTTTCTTTCTGCTGTTCATGTCTTCCTGCTGTAATTCCCAAGTTCCTTCCTGATTAGTCTATTTTTGCAACAAAGTTTCAAGGTTAAGTCAAACTTGAGTCTCTCGCAGCTGTAGTGGTGCTTGTGATGTGTGCATGCGAATGGCTTTTCTCACAAGACAAATTGCATGTTAAAAATGGCTCTTGGTGCCTCAGAATCCACACCAATTAACAGCTTATTCTTTACAGTAAACAGCAATACATCTACATCAAGAAAGCCTACCCCACATCCACAGTACGGTACTGTCCACAGTATACAGCATTTAAGTGTGGTAAGGTTGCATCATTGTGTTTTTTAAAAAATGTATTCAGCATATACATGCTTATTAGAATACAAGAAAATGAACTACTCTGTGTTGAATAATTGTATGTGCCAAAAAAAGTATATATATATATATATATATATATATAGAGAGAGAGAGAGAGAGAGAGAGAGAGAGAGAGAGAGAGAGAGAGAGAGAGAGAGAGAGAGGAATTATTAGAATTAAGGAAGAGATTATTGTGTATAATTATTATAATGTTATTTATTTATTTATTTCTAAATCATGTTACTAGGTCATTTTAAAATGTACTTACCTCTTAATGATACTAAAAAGTAGTACTGTTACATCTACTGGTACTCATCACATAAAAGTGACATTTTAAATGTCCACTTTATGTAATCAGTGAAAATTAATTAACTGTTTCAAGCAAATACTGTTTATCTTATTATTCCCTGCAGAGATCAATATCTGCTCATGTCATTTCTGCTTTTAGCTCGCTTATCCAGTTATAATGAAACTTGTTATCGGCTTAGCTCAAGCTCTTCAGGGTATCAGAATCTAGGTCACGGCATGGTTGATTTTTTAAAGACTATATCTCACAGATATTGGACATTTATAAGTTTTTCCACTTTTAGTGTGTAAATGGGTCATGGTATTATCATGGGCACCGGCATTGCTTACTTCAAATTCCTGGCATGCGATGTGTTTGTATTACAGGTACTGTAAAACTCATGTTTCAAGGAAAAAGAAATACACATTGGGTCATGTCTATTCAGTTTAGAAAGCTGTAGTACTTTGTTATTGCCCCTTCTCAACATTTTTATAACCACAGAGAGCAGTGAAACAGTATTTTGTAAATAAATATTTGTATTACTTTGTTAATAACGTGATTATAATGTACTTGTTCTGCCTGCCTAATTTAATTGAGACCTGGTTAATGTATGATCTCTAAACACAGCTGTTCTATTAAATCCAAAAATTAGAATACTAGTTTGAACAATTTTAGATACTTTTTTTTTGTTTTGTTGACTTCATCTTAAGCCTGGCATATTAGCAATGGGATGGTCCCTCTAGTGGAATAAAATGTAAATGCAGAGATGTCTAAATAAATTTTACCCTTCATCAGTGATATATCTTTGTGTAGTCCTGAGTGCATGTAGGCTACCTTGAGGAAACAGCTTGAGTAAGTGCACGTCTTTTGATTTCATTTAATATATACTATGATAAAAATAATAATAATAATAATAATAAAAGGGTATATGTGCGCTGTGTTTTGTCTGTGTGTGGTTACTTTGTGCATGGGAGGGGTAATTCTGTCTTGAAGGAGTGCATTGCATGTACCCTTTCTATGCACTGTTTTGAATATAGTTTGAACTGCATTGTGAAGGGGTCATATTCATGTCTTCATGCTAATTTTTCTCTGATGTTTGTGGAGGGATGACAGACCTCTGAGAAATGCTGCGTTGCTAACCACTGGCCCTGATTGAAATATTATAAAATACTGTACTCTGTCCCACTCAATCCAGCAAAACACCACAGCTAAGAGCCAGCATGGTGCCAATTACCATGTTACAAGCAAACATATGCCCCTCCTGCAGTTTCTGATTAAAGGGCATATTGATGGTATAAATTACCTTAGAGTACAATACGTTTTTCAGCACATGTATGTAAATGTTTAATTAACCCAGGCCTAAATCACTGCACTGTTCTGGAACAGAGGTATTCATCTACTGATATTACCAATAACGTGGATCTGCAACATAAAGCAATGGAACATTTGCTAGATTAATTGGAGATACTCATGCAGTTTACACTATTTCATTTGCATGGTAGTTAACCCAATATATTATGAGCTTTCACATCTTTCTAATCATTGGCGTGTTGCTTATTCTCTAGGTAGAACACGTGCCTCCTGGCTAGACAGGCACAGTTTTGAATATTTTCTACAGTACCTTAACATTCAGAATACAGTGCTCAGTTTGTGCCATTTCATTTTAGTCTGTGTGACTGTGTAAAATACATTGCTGCCAAAAACCCTAAAAAAGATCAACACATTATCTCTCGACTGGCTGTCAAAATAAATAAATAAAAACCCCACAAGCAATTAACAATACATACTGAACAAATATGACAATAAACAAATAATGGGACTCATGTACTTGTTGTTTGAAAAACAAAATAATCATATATGTAAAAAAAGACAGCTCTGTTAGACTGGTTCAGATGATATTTTAATCCTGCTCTGAAATATAACATGGTATCATAGTTTTCCCTTAAAATGGCCAAGTCTTAACTGATAACAACATGATCAGGGAGCAGTTAAGGTCAAATGCGCAAGTAAACATCTAGTATATCAATCAGGTGTGATATGAGTATCAATGCCACAGAAACAAGTAACTCTAATTAATTTGCATTGCTTTAGGAAGTATTTTAGAAAATGCAACCATTCTTATATACAGTGGTGGCTGTATATAATGCATCACATTAATTCTTAACATATTTACAACTAAATATATTAAATATATGAACATCTAAATGCCATTGTAAAGATAGCCAGTATGAACTATTTTTTATTTGTGGCATCATGACCGTAGTGCTCCATACATTCATGGTTATTTGTTAAAAAGAAACCCATTGTAATGATTCAGACTGTAAGGAGATGCAGTACTGGTGGCCACCTCTATAGTGTGTTAGCATCAGTTGATTGATTGATTTGCACACTGTGAGATCCAACAACTTGTCGTGGTGTAGATCACAGAGGAAAGCATAGGCCTAGTGTCTGGGAGTCCCACAGGACAGTGCTGTTGTGCCTCTAAGGTAACTGTGGGTGCATCAGATTTAAAATGAATCACTGCATATGTGTATTCCAAGGGATTGCAATTATTGTACCTTAACTTGCCAGCTTTATGCAATGACACGCCATATGCAAGTGACAGGGAGAGGGCACATGGCTGAAAGCACTGCCATTAAGTTACGATGCCCTTATGAGCACATGCTTTTTTATGGACGTCTGCAGATTTCTGGGTGTTTTAGATGTATTTGTGTGTGTTTAAAATCACTGTTTGTCTCTAATGTGCTTGTCCATGCTACCGTGGAATAGCTTTTTGGAAAGCTAAAAACAAATAGTGAGAATGCTTGTCAGTAATGCTGTCATTTCACTGTGTTTTTTTTGTATTCACTCATATTCAGAATTGCTCTTGTGGTTGTCTAAATTCCAGGACATGTTAAATTCTTCCCTGGTATATTACTCTGCAGCATAAGGCAAACCCAGACATGTTTCAGCTTCAAAATTGGGAGCCATCCAAAAGGAACTTGCTTATGTTTTGGACATTTCAATTGATGTGTTTCTAAAATACATAGAAAGCTCAATTCCATACAGTAGTCTCTGCATTACCCTACATTCACAAGCTTCCACCTGCACACTAACTGCAGTGAACTAAACCTTACTGTTTACAAACCAGACTCGATTCTCAAAGCGCTTTACTTGAATCATCATGAGCACATTTATTTATCTATTTATTTATTTGTTTATTTATTTTCAGATCGGAAGAATGGACGCAATATTTATCAAAAGAACATTTTCCAAACTGAAATTTAAGAATGGAGGAATTCGTTGTAAAAGGTTTCTTGTTTGGGTCAGAATTGTAATGGCCAGTTTTGCTTTCAGTTACAAATTGTGCTAAGAAGAATTTTGAATAAAAAAGCTTTGATAATCTGGCTCTTAGACATGTATTGATTGTGCCAAATTCACAGAATCATAATCTAGGGATCAGCTCACATAATGAATATGAAAACCTGGACACTCCTACACAGATTGTGTTCGCATACACCCAAGTGATTTATACAGCTCTGGCCAAAAGCTTTGCATCACCCTGTAAAATTAACTAATTTTGCTTCATAAAGTCACATGAAACCTGCTGAATAATGTTACGTTAACATATTGAATTGCATAGCGCTTTGTAGTTTTCCATATACTTAATGCAGCACAGGGAAAAACTGAAAAATGTCATATGAAATCTAACATATGTTTCAATCCTAAAATTCAAGGAAATGCAAATTTTGGGCATAGCTGTACTTTCATAAAGAAAGTTGACTAAAGTCCATGGTTCAAGCCCCTTTCTCAAATGTATGTCTGCATTGTATTATTTATTTCATGTATTTATTTTCTTAATAACGCTTAGAAGACTTTAAAGAAAGGGGAGGTAAACCTTTGCCTATACTGGTAGCCTTATAGTGGACTGATCCCAGCCCTGGCTTTGAGGCAATGAAGTATGGATCATTACATTGAAACCAGACATCTGTTTCGTTGCTTTAAATATTTGTACGTTCCTTGTTAATAGGCAAGTATCCTGTTGACACTTCACACACAATGAAAAAAAAAGGACAACGTTTTTTTTTTGTTGTTTTTTTTTTTGGAGCATGCTCATTATAAAGAGGAGGAGAGGGACTGAGGAATGGGGAATATCTGAACAGGACTGAGCAAATAATCACCATAGCAACAATTTTGTTTTAAAAAAAAAATTCAATAAAGGGAAATCTTGCAGTGTTTGTGTAATTAGTAGTGGCACACTTTCTGATTTAGTGGCATGTATACATTGTACAAATTATGCATATCTATAAACTGAATCCAGCTTTATGTTAACCCCCCCCCCTCCCCCCCCCACACACATCATTTTAATTCATAATTAGACATTTATATGTTAATAAAAGGTAAGTTTAAAAAAGTTTAATCAGTTTAATATTATACCGAATCCTAAACCATGGCATTAGTTTTCAGAGTGACAATAAAACCTGGTATATTCTCTCTAGTTTTTCTATAATGTATTTACACTCTCCCACAGCATACATTTTAAAATACCCGTTTTTTTGTAGTTTCATTTTAAAGGTGTCTAATGCATTGTTTCCATCTCATCTACCACAGGGACCAAGTTTAAAGAGATTTAAAATCAGACCCGTTCATTTCATCAGCAGCAAACCAATAAAAACAAGTTTTACAGGCTGTCATTTAAATGATTACAATGTTCTGCTTGGGAGTAGTTTTATAGGAGTAGTTTTTTATTTTTTTTGATGAAACATTACATTTTTCTGAGTGCAAACTTCAGACTGGGGGGAAATCGTAACAAATTCTGCCCTAAAAGCATTATACCACTAAGGGGTTAATTTGATCAACCTATAAGGTGATTATTTTTAAAGCAGTTTACAGTACTAAGGAATCACCTAAAATTGTAAAATGCTCTAAAAAACAAAAAACAAAAAACAGCTGTCATTTATCCCAGATGGCAAACCGCTTTCTCTTTAGAAAAAGTGATTTTTTGTTTTGTTTTGTTTTGTTTTTAGTGTTTGGGGGTGAAGGTTACATTACTACAGAATTCAGACTGGATGCCCAGGAAACTGTTCCATCTCCTTCACATTGAGTTTAGCAGGATTGTTCTGCTCTGCATCCCCTAAAATAAGTCATTTCTTCAGCAGTGCCACATCTTTTCTCAGCCTTTTATGTTGTTCAAAATAGTTCTTGTAGCCTAGAGCAATCGTTTTTTTTAACACACGTCCGATCCTGACGGAAGGTGATCGCGATGTGCTTGTCTTCCTTTTCACTCAATGGGAAAGTGACAGGCTTCCTAATTAGGCCTAATCAACTGGCAGCTTGAGTTGAGTGGCACTGCAGCGATCTAAAGAGAAATGGAATTGACCCACAGATACTGTATAGGTACCGCCTTGGGCCGTACTGGTATTGCTTCATCTTCTACCACATTACACACAGGCTCTAGCATATTCAAATTCAACCAGTTTGTTGTTTCATGATTCCCGGGTCAAGAACAAAAAAAGCACTAATCAAAAAAAAAAAAAAAAAAAAAAAAAGCACTGCTTGACAATTTTTCTGCATTACATTAATAAGACGAGGCTTGTTGGGAACAGCGCGCTACATTATTCTTTTTTATTATTTCACTTACAGCTATTGCTTTGAATTACAGAAGAATCTTTGTTAAGAAAAAAAGGGAGGAATCAAAAATTCATCTGAAAGAGTTCTGGAGAGGGTTAGATGAATGGGTTTTGTGCTGGAACCAACATTTGCAAAAGTTCCAACTCCTTAAGCAATTATTAGCGGTGATAGTTTGACATGCTCAAGAATAGTCAACAACTGTTTTTAAACAAAGTACAAAGCAGAAATAAACAGTGCTCCCGGCAAAATTAACTGGGGTATGTGCAGCTCTATACATTATACATGCAACCCATTATAGCCGTGCATAGTGATATAATGAGGGCTCTATTCCATGGAATATCATTGGATCAACACACACACACACACACACACAAGCGCATACACACACACACACACACACACACACACATATATATATATATATATATATATATATACACTGTATACGGAGAACATCACAAACTGAAAATTAAAGTAAATGAAATTTAAAAAAAAAACATGATATCTCTTAGATGACATCTAATGAACAGTATTCCCTCCTGCTGTGGCCCATTATCCTGTAATAAATTCTGATCCCAAAGTCCTTTTTTAATCTAGCTAATTAACCAACTGCTTAAAACATTAAAGCAAAGTTGTATCACTTTGAAGTCTCTCTACATCACTTCCAAACACTAAGAGGTGCAAGCAAGACTCAAGTGTAGGGCACTCATATTGATTGTAGATCTATTTGTTTCCTATTTGCAAGGTGCAGGTATTCTTGATATTTGTTTTTCTGTTTCCAGTCAATATATTTAATTGCTGCAATTTGCAATGTGTTGATGTGTTAAAAATAGCATCTGTGAGCCTAAGGGATACCTTCTCAAGGCAGCAGAAGGAAAGCGAAATAAGGCACGGCTTTTAAAACATGTAACAATCTATTCACTGCAATACAACCAGGCAGCGCAGATGCAGCACAGACACCAGGGTGGATGAACAGAAAATGTATTACTCAAAAGGTTTGAATGATCTAATTTGCACAAAATCAGAAGCATGTGTTTTGTAGCTTTTGCTGTTTGTGTGTCAAAGACAAAATAAAACATGGAATTTGAAACAATTCAACAATATGTTTTTTTTTTTTTTTTTTACAAAGAATGCAACCACATTTAAAGAGATTCAGATTGATACTTTTATCTTTCATTATTTAAGCAACAATAATCGTTTTTTGTTTCTGTTTTTAAGTACAAACCACAAGAATAATATTAAGAAAAGCACATTTACATTTTGTAATTCCTTGCTCTTGTAAAAGAAGACTGACTTCTCTTTGACAGTGCTAGGCAACAGTCTTGTGTTGCAAGTCTCAACTGCTTTACAAGCAGCCCACAATTACAGCTTCTGATGGATCTACGAAACACACAAAGACAGCTTCTGAAAACGCATGCTGGTATGTACCTGTAAACAGAGGCTATGTATAACAGAAGTTGCTTTTTTTATTGTCAATATGTTCTTGCATCTTATGACATTTTTATGCTACAAAATTTTGGAAGTTGGAATATGTGATTAATATTGTTAACAACAATATATTACTTTTTTTTTTATTTGTTACCAACTTTGTCTACCAATATGTACAGTAATAGCAACCTACATGACTAACTGCATGTTTTCTCTTCGGTTCTAGGCTCATTTACATTTACTTTTATGTGTAGCTAAAGCAGGGCTTTCAAGATAAGCTTTATTTGGTGCTATTTTTTCTTATTGTAGTTTGTATTTGTTTGGATCCGCAAAATTATCAAGTATTACTTTATGTCTAAATATTGTATGCAATCCATATGTTCTGTATTTAGTACAAAATTGTGAGTGATCCATAAGAAATTATTCGCATGAGTTTAAGCTTTGTAAATGGGGACCACACTTATATATTTGATTTGTGACTACATGCATATAGCTATAAAGAGAGAGTGTTTACTGAGGACTGGAAGTAAAAAGATCCTAAGTATGAATAATATCACAACTGACTGTAGTACTGGAAACTATCAAAACCTAATTGGAAACAAGACAGACAGATGGATGTCAGGAGATACTCTCCATCAGTAAAATCACATTCAAAATATCACCAGAAAACAGAGGGTCCTCATTTCTAAATGGGAATAGACAACTAGCATACCACTTGCACGACTCTCGGCTCTCCTGTGATGTCATGTATACATATTGAATCTGGGGCACAGGCTGCTTGTGTTGTACAATCCTGCAGGTGGCTTTGTTTGCCATTTCACTTCAATGTGTTCTCATTGTGTTTTCAACACTTCAGTAATGATATTGTTGTTACTTCCTAGCTGCTCTGACGCTAACCCGTTATCCTGAATAAGAATGCTGACCTAATCCTGTCCTAGGAAGCTCTCAGAAGAGAGAGGGCTTCCTTTCATCTGTACTCTACCTCTAAGACGATTTCTATATTTAAAACTTTACTGCTTTAAAATGCATTATTTAACCCGTCCTCCCTTACACATCGTCACAATTGATAAACTGGAAAACCAATTCTGCCTTTTTGATTAACTGAAACTTGTGCATGTGCCCTAAACAGTTCATTGTGTTTAAAATAGTTAATTGTGTCTGTTAGACATACAGTACAGTGTATAGCACACAACTATATATAATTAGCATATTTTTGTTTTGTTTTTGTTTACTATGGTTGATCTAAAAAGAAGGTTTCCAGTTCTATTCTGGACATTATAGACTATATTAGCGCTTCCAACCATTGCACACATTCCATTAAAAATAAAAAGTGCTAGAATGTAGGCTCTTTTTGTTTTCAAATTCACCTCTAACTGGGAAAACAACATCAATAATCAAATTATCAGCGGCCCGTGAGTAAACAGTAAACTGCTGGCCTTGGCATATTTAGCAGGAGCATTTTAGCATGCAGCCATTAAGTTATCTCTTGGTTATTTATTTCCCTTCGTTGTTATTAACGCTGTGAGGAATATTATTCTAATTATATCAGCACAATCAGCAGGATTGCGTGTCCAAGCTCATTTACATTAGCAGGAGCTTTGTCTTTCACACTGTGATACTAATTCAATGAGACACCAAACATTTAAATCGACCCAGGATGCCGAGGTCAGGCAGTTTTGCCCTTCCACTCTATTAGCACTTGAGTGTAATTGTGTTTGTCACTCTCTGGATGACTAATAGTACTGGGGTGGCTATCTGAGCACAAATGAACAGCACGCTAATACATTAGTTTGCTCTATAATATCAATATGTGTTTAGTTCTGGGTGGGTGTGTCAGCCAAGTTTACTGTCCACAGTGGGAGGCATACGGTGAGCATATAATGAGTCAATTTCTATTGTAAAACGGTGAGATTCAAGCGCTTCACAGATTATATTTTGGAACCGCATGCTTTGCAGCAAGAACACTGGAGACAGCTATGTGGAAAAGCAGCTTGTGGTTGAATCACTTGGGACTGAATGAGTAGAAAAACAGCAGATATCTGAGGTATACAGGCTTTTGTAAGCGACAAATACTCGACAATTAGTCATGAATGAATAACAAGCATTGTAAAGGGGAAAGAACAATACACCTAATAAGCTGAGATCCCAGTTCAAAGTTTGTACCATGTTTGTTAAGGGTGTGTTAGTTGTGGGGGAGCCCCTTTTCAAAATAAATGTGCACATTTGAAATTGTTCAAGCCTTCATAAATCAGGTGATTGAACTTCTGTTAAAAATACTATCTTACTGACCTAGCCAGATAGAAAGTAAAAACCAATATCTACTTTAAGTTCCAAATCATAATAGCTTATTCCCATTACACAACCAACTGAGGCTCAGGTTTCAGCAAAGCCCAAACCAGACTAGATAAACCAACACCAGAACTGTTGTGGTTGTTTGTGGCCTACGTTAGTAGACCATGAATGACATGATAACAGAGATTGATTAGTGCATTAGGATTTAAGCAATGGGTATTTTTTGGTGATTCAGTGTTGTTATAAGTTCTTATTTTTGTTTGTTAATGCATTCATTGGCTTCTATTCTAGTAAAATCTGCACAAAGAAATAAGTAAATAAGTGTTTTTAGGGAAGGAATGCAGAAGCTGAAAAGAGGCACTGCGTTTCAGGTTCAGTTGGTTAGCCTATTTCCAAAAAATGTAGCTCCATTGTTTGTGGGTGACAAGTGTAAAGAGACACTTTCACCACTGATAATAGTTTTTAATTTATCACTTACAACAGTGTCTGACCTCTGAGCGTCCCAGCCCCTTCATCACCTTCACAGCTGCTCCAGTTAATTGTTAGAGCCAAGAGTAAATGAAAATCAACTGAGCTAATAATGAATGGAGCCCATTACTCTGAGCAGTGCATTGCTTACAAAGGTTCATCAAGAAGGAATACACTCCACAGCTACCCCCCCCCCCTTGCCTGGTTTAATACAGAAGTAAATCTGGCCCAGTTTGTGTTTCCAGTTACTTTTTAATCCATGGTGATTTATATATTTGTTTTCTAGGAAAGTGTGGCTCGACTGACTGGGAGTAGGTTTAAGAAAATTCCTGAGTGTTAAGAAATCTGTTCAAATACTTTGAATTGGAGGGGATAACCACATATGATGCCCCATATATGTCTCCACACTCATATCAATCTACTCAATCAGGGGGGCGTATTGAAAACCATTGGGATACAGGTTTATAGGCACATAATGCTTCTTAGAGTTTTTTTTGTTTTTTTTACTGTCTTGCAATATTTTGCTGCAACTATATAAATAAATATACTTTAAACAGAGGAAACTAAAATGAGGTTTATACTGCCCCTAGCCGACAGTATGCATAATCACAGCTATAAAATAATTAAACCACAAAGAGCAATTAAACTACCATTTAACAGATGAGCAATCACAGAATAAATATTTAACTAACGGAAGCATTAAAACATTTGTACAGGCTACAAAAGGCATCTTGTATTTGATATATTAAAAAGCTGTAGATTGTATAATGTGCATTACAACCAAAGGATGTGTCATAAAGTTATTGATTGTCCTGGTGTTTTTTTATTATTGTATTTATTTATTTATTGATAAAAGGTTGGGATTTAGTTAAATGATAATCCCATGCTTGCGGTAATCTGAAATCTTTTTAAACATTCTCTGAGGTAAAGGAACATTTCTCAAACATGAAACTAATATTTGATTGCTGTTGTCATAACCCCCTCTGTTTTGACTCAACCCAATTTAGCTGTAGTCATTACAAAGTATGACCCTAGATCTCTGACCAGAGCAGATATGATGTTTAAATACTTCATCAAAAGATAATAAATACATAACGACAATGTCATTTTTGTGAGTACAGGTATTAATACCACTACAGTGCTATACTGCCATTAAATATGGAACCCAAAGCCTCTACAACACAACAGAAGCCAGATTTGTTTAGATAGACTTTTGCCCGTCAGTGTTCTTTTTGCAAACAACCAATTGTTAATTTTAAGAAGGCAGCTGATTGAAAGATGGTCCAGTGTTGTTGAACAACTGCACACTGCCACAGCCAGGAGAAGTATAGCCCATCGGTGTCTACAATACTTGGCCTGAAGATAAAAAAAGGAGCTTCATTATGCAATGGCACCAATCCTTCATGCTACTGAAGCATTGCATTCATCAGCAAAATTAAAAAAGTGCCATGTCTCCAGTAATTTGTATTCCTCCATCAAAACACACACACACACCTTCAGAGTATTTCAATTTGCATATTCTTAGGATGTAATAATAACTCATGGGGTGACCATGTCTATAAAGAGCATTGAGAAGTCCCATAACGTATTATTCAATGGAAGTATTAAAGAATGGACTAGTCAAAACTGATCAAAATCTTCAGCCGTCATCTGAGGAAGGAGTATCTTCAGATTTAATAAACCATTTACACAGCCTGATTGGCCTTGGATAGAAAACTATGATGGCTTCATTTGCAGGAATAACTATTCTGCGGTAATTTACTCCAGGGGGTTTACTGGACTGCCTGGGAGGCAAATTGATGTAATAGGGACGAATACTATAAATACCTAATACTTTTTTTCAGATAATATGTAACCATCAGGTCGACAATGCTTTTTTAAAATAGCTAACAATATTATACTGACGTTGTGGGAACAGGCTTAATAATAAAAGCTGAATTAAAGCACCTATCCCAGATAATAACATTAAAAGTAGTACAAAAGTAGTAAGGGGGGATTTTTGTGTTTTGTTCATGAAGTTATTGTTTAGAACATAAAAGGATTTCTTTTGATCATTATTTTTTTTTAAATAGTTAAAATATATTGGCTTTATGAAGTAACATTTATAAAAAAAAGAAGAAAGTTATGTATATTTTGGACTGATGTTAGGTACAGTAGAATAACAGTCATTTTTGAGTAGCGGGTTATCTAATGATCTAAGAAATCGAAATTGAGCATGAGAACATGCACAAATCAAATAGTGACACGTATGAATTCTAAGCTCAACTGATCTTTGTGAAATCTTTTCATCCATGTTGTTCAATATTAAAATAAAAATTCCATTAACCATGATTTATACCAGTAGGTATTTATGACCTTCTGTATCTCTTTACTGACAGTGGAATTTGACAGTGGCCTGTATCATTTTTCTGTTGTGTTCACATTTGATGGCTGATTAACATGGGTTAAAAAAAAAAATACCAGGTAATTACTGTACTTTACACATCAAGTTGGGGGAAAAAACAGGATTTCCCAGGAGAATTCAGGATTATACATAATTAGTGCATACATGCCAAGGTACTTCTGTTTGAAGGTCCACACACAGAAGCTTTGATGAATTCAACTACAGTAGTGTGGCAACCTTGACTGACACTGACATAACTTGACAACACCAAAGCTATATGTAACTGCATTACATATATTTGGATCACTGAATTAAAACAATGTTGTATCACCTTTTCTATTCCAGCTGTCAACTATACATTTATGCACTGCGGTTCTGTATATGAAATCTATTAATGGTTTTAAATAGAATGGGAAAAGAAACCAGCACAAGAATATGTTCAGAAATATATTTAGTGTTGTTCTGTTAACGTTAAATATATTCAGTGTTGTACTGTGTAACTAGTACAGTAAGTAGCCTGTACTAGTTATGTGTGTGTTAAACTGTCATGTTAATGCTACAAAACTGAGAAATAATTTGTGCTATATAAACATTTAATTGTTTAACTTTTTTTAGTTGTTTGATTATAGTTTTGTAAAAATAGTGCTTTTAAAAAAATACAAACTGGAAATGTGTTGAAAATGTGACTGGTAGTTTTTCAAAATAAAATGACACATTGAGAAAATTACAAAAAATAAATAAAATACAAAATGACAGGTTCTTAGTACTGTAAATCAAAATTTACGATTAAAACCTTTTAGTGTTCCAAGTTTTTCCATAAGTGAAGAATGGATTTTATCCCACACCTGCACTTACTAACCCAGTTTTACAACAGCTGACATTATCAATAGAACCTCTTGCTGTGAAGCAAATTGCAATATCAAATAAAAAATTGACTTGATAATAAGTGCTATATTAACTCTATAAAACCTTTTTTTTTTAAATAGGACATATTTTTTGTATAATAAGATTCATATCATTAACAACAAAAGAACTCCCAGATGACAGTCTTAAGAACAAAAGATATAAGAGTTTACATGAGTCAGTGTCTGAAGTAATATAAGTTAGTGAAATATTGATGCTTGGTGTCCCGCTGCAATAGTGAACAAGGCTTTTCAGTTGCCCACATTCTCTGCTTGGTGTGTATTGCATGCGGGAGTTGTGCACTTAAGGTATCTACATGTTTAACAAATGTAAATGTACACTTTACAAAGACACGATACTTTCTGGTAATACTGACAGTTCAGAATCCTTACAGCATTAGCGGAATCGTGCTAACATGAACTCAGACGGAAAGATTAAATATTGATGCTAATTGTAGAGAAGCTTCCCACAGAAGACAATCAAATGAAAGCGACCTGTCAATGTTGCTGTCATTATTAGAGGGATAACTACAGAGGAACAGATATCAAAGCCTCTCTTTTTGATATGCTCAGTTCTCTACAGGCCCACGGAGGTCTGCTCTCCTTTAACAATATTTATAATGAAGGGATGACATCAGGAGATTGTCAGCCTAGATTATCAGCAGAAGCTTCTCCTGCCTGGCTCCCCCCCTCAGGCCTTTTCTAAATGTACCTGCTTCTCAGTTCTCCGACATAAAGCCAAGCTGAGCTTGAAAGCGCGAGGCATCTAATAAAGTTTGCATATTCCCAAGAACCAGAGCTCACAATGTAGAAGAAAATGATTAAACAACGCAGCAGGCGGGAAGGGATACGCATGCAAAATGCCAGACCTTGGTTTCCCAGTTTACATGCTCATTTGCATGACTTTATAAAAAAATAAGAGAAATTGAGAAAACCCTTAAGCATTTCTTAATAACCTCTTTCCAGCTGAAAAAAAGACGCATTTTCAGTTGCTGTTCTTTCAGAAACAAGGGGTCCTATTAGCAGTGCTAGTTTTTTTTTTTTTTTTAATGTATTATAATAGTGTATAGTACAATTTAGAGCAACTGCAGAGACGGACTGTCACATCTGACTATCCAGGGGGGGCATGTATATCATACGTAACAACACTTACACACAGCTCCCCCAGTTATGATGGTACATTCCTTAGCAGGGGTAAGTAAAGTAATATTTAGTGGGTATATACACTAAATATTACTTTACTTGCTTCACATTATTTGACAACATTCCTTATAAAATAACTTCAAAAAATGAAAAAAAAAATATTAAAACTATTTTACAAAAATGGAAGCAGACCAAACAAAGTTTACAAGTACAAACTGAATAAATAAAAGAAAGTACAAATAGTATTAATTGATTAAATAAGGGAAAATATGTAACATCAGGAGCAGTGTTAAAAATCAGAAACAGATTCATTTCTCAGAATATCTGTAAAACTCTAGCCCTAAACTTATGATAAAAAGTCATAATTCAGTAGTAATTAAGTTACTAAATGTTAGAAACAAAAACAAACCAATAAAATAGAACACTGAACAGAATTCAGTGAAGCCAGGCAGTGCTAGAAATAAAATATAGTCCCAGTGTGACCCAATCTTTTGCTCTTCAATCTGACTGCCAACATACCAGAGAGCCGTCCTAATCTCTGAGCTGATCCACAGGTATCCTTGTCCACCACTTCTAACCCATTTACCTGCCTTGGTTTTAGTAAAGCAGGATGGCACAGTACAGCATGTGTTAACCAGAGCTCTTATAATGGGTAATCTTAATAGGTACAAATCAACGTGGAGGAGAGGGGTTTTCTATAGTTTATTAGAACTCATACATGAATTTAAACGGCGCTCCAAAGACATGAAAATGTAACTGTACAAAAGAAAGAGGTTCAAGAATTACCATAAACTTTCATTCAGATTAGTTGAAAAAAAAAGCACAGCATAACCAAGATAGTTTCCCAATTGTCACATACTTTTTTTAGATTTTGTTTCTATGGTTCTGGTGCCCCCATTCTGAAAAACTGAGCTTACACAGAGGGCTACAAACTTCTAACATCTACATAAGGAGAGCAAACTTTGAGACATTGTGCTGGTTTTACTACAAACAACAGACTATATTTCTTTCTTCAGGCATAGCTTTGATCAAAGTGGTACCACACTTTCCTTGAGGTAGCAGTACATTCACATTCTACACTAATTATTATTGCAACGCCTTTAATGGTGTACTTGAGATGACACCAAGGTACAGAAAAAAAAAAAAAATACCTGACTGTAGTAAAAATATAGATCTTGAAATCACCCAAAGGGTTTTAAGGGAAGTAAACATATATTTCTTAACCACTTAAAATTAATTGTATATTTTATATTGTATAGTAAACAACGTAGGATAAATACCAGATTTCTCAAATGTTATGTTTTGTAACATATTCTATTTTTGGATCCTTTAATAAAATCAAACTGCAAGTACAAGTATTGATTTTAATAGATGCATTAGTGTCAGCTCATAGAGAAGTATGCGCAATAATGTTTTCTCATGCATCCCCTTTGCAGCTGCAATTGTAGTAGGACATACTGTATACTATGAGTTAGCACTAGATATACTATTGTAGTAACCCCAGTGCAATAGGTTACACTGTCAACCTTTGTTACAAGGTTGTAAGCATTTTTATACATATGTCTTTTTATAATCACATGAATCAAGAGACTACTTAGCTTGACGTCTTATACCTTTGTCACGCAATATTATCGGTTAAATAAAAAGACTTAAAGAAGACTTTTAGACCTATTCTAATCTTTTACATACACCTAGAGAGCCACTTATTGATTGATTGATTTGGAAGGACATCCTTTAGCATTATTGAGATGATCAGAATCTGGGCATATGAGGAGATGCATATGTCACGTTTACATTTTCATAGCTAGAGAACTGCTTCCCCAAACTTGGTTATGACTTTCCTATGACACGTTTGAAGAATCTGGGTACATATAGAGGAGCCTTTCAGTCTGTCCATCAGCCCTTTGGTCACACTTACTTTTTGACATGTACATACAGAGGATTTAGGTTATGGTATTCAACATTTTCTTGATACCTGTAGCTCTAAATAAAATGAAATGACCCAGAAATGAGATAGAGGGCTGAACCCAGACTTGGATTGGTAGTGGAAGCATTGTTTAAACTGCCTCTGCTGCTCAGCACTACCGAACGAGAAGAGACAGAAGAAGTGAACTGGTTAACAAAATAATTGCATTGGAACATCTTATTTTGGGGGGTTTAGGCAACATAATTGTGTTTTCTGCCAGTGGCACTTTTTTAATTTGCTTTGTGTTGTCAAGCAAGAGTAGAAAAATACCATTTCCCCAGCAACCAAAGGTAAAAAAAAAAAGACAAATCTCTCCCCTTTCTGCATGGGAGCTGTAGGCTATGACCATCCTCTCATGTGCTATTCCCAGCCTGATTTACATATCCAAGGCCACCTGAGGGAGCCTGGACATTTCAAGCCAGGTTTGCTACAAGGGGAACAATCAGGGAGTCAGTGAAGGCAGAGAGACGAATCTCTGCCAAGATGCAAGTACCCCTCTCTTTTGAAGTATTCTTTGGCAACGGATTACAATTCAGACAAAGTGGAATATGATAGGGGGTGAAAAGAGAGACAGAAAACAGAAACAAACCATTTTTTTCCTGAGCTTTTCCCCCCATCAAAGCCTTGAACTTTTCTCAGCTGCCTTAGGGTTAATTAAGATGAACCAACAACAAAATGATCAGAGAGAATACAAAATCTCCAAAGGTTCGGTGTCATGGGGGGGGGGGGGGGGGGGGTTGGGGGGTTCGGGGGGGTGGTGGTCGTGTTGCCAGCAAGTGGAACAGAGATGTACTTCAAGAGAAAAATAATCTATTAATGTTCCATTTTCCAATTGTCTTCTTACATCTAGAATGCCTACAAATGCCTCTGTATATTTAATTCTGATATAGTGTTATCCATGATCGGTTGCAATTTACAGTAAGTTGTGATTTTATATCACTATATCATTTGAACATTTATCAAATTATATGTGATATGATTATTATTATTTTTTAATTTACCAAGGATGAGTATAGCTATTTTATAATTTTTTTAATAAAATAACGATATTGTAAAGCTGGGCTTATCCCTGGGGCTCCTAAAAGGCAGGGCTGATTTATATTGCCGTGCAGTAAGACCTTTTACAACAAGCAAACTACCTTTCACTTTCCAAGCTTTTCTCCTGTTCTGCTCCAGTCTCTAGCAGTAGATATAGTTTTGAATACAAAACCAACAGCCTGCCTTAGAAATGGATCTTTAAAAATATTTTATAAAATAAAAACATTTTAAACATGACAAAACAGCGTAGTCAAGCCACTGCTGTGTTGTAATAAAGAACAATGGCATCAAGATTTGAAGTTGTATCCGCGGAAGACGGAATAACACGTGCACTTAACAAAAATGAAAACAAATTACAACATTCATTTAGTAATTACCCATAATTCATGACAGTCTGTCAACCCACTTAACATATAGGATTTGAATTCCTCTGGTGTGTGTTTGGCAATTAAGACAGAAAAGAATAACTCAATTCTGACATTTGTTTTAATGTTGTTCTTAACAATTATTTAATCTTACTTATTGTACAAGTTCTGTTCTTTAGATTATGTTGCCATGTATTATAACAAACACAACACTTAACAACTGTACATAAGAGGTTGTCATTCCATCGGGGGTTTCTGGTTTTTGGTGACAAACTCTTGAGGTTTGTCACCAAACTCTCAATGGAATTACAACCTTATTATGTTCAGTTTTATTTTTTATTATCATCATTATTTTGCATGTGTTATGTTTGAGTAGTTACTATGTAAAACACATATAGGTACAGTAGTTAATACCCAGAGCGTTTTTGCACACCCAAGATCTGCTCACTGTTGAGCTATTAAAAACCAGAACAGCCCTTAAACAAGGTACAGCAGAGCACAGCGTGATCACGAACACCATGTACCTATTACAAGGAGGTTCGGATTGGATTCGGGTTTCATCTGAATAATAAATTCACCTTACTCAAGAAAGAATCTGTAGATATTTAAGATTTGGTTCACAGTCTCCTGAACAGTTTCAAGCTGACATTTAGATCATGCTTGAGTGTCTGTTTTGCTAATTTCTTCTCTCCTGCATGGAAGCAGAGGTCTCCATCACTGGGAGTTTTGTTCTTGGAATCTGGTTTGTGCCGAGCTGTAGTCATAGCGTGAAGAGGAAGAATACAAAGCACAGCTTAATGCAATCAGTGGTGCTCATCTGTGGTTAGGCTGAAGGTGCTTTGGCATTTCAGGACTGTTAATAGAACATCTGGGTCATTTTTTAAATAATCTAAACAGTATACTGTAATAACCACCAACTTTACATTCTATGAACCTTACATTCCATGAAGGCTTAGGATGGTGGTAATATATTATTATTATTATTATTATTATTATTATTATTATTATTATTATTATTATTATTATTAATAATAATATTATTAACTGACATTTCTTAGGACAGCGTATGTTTCTGTAAAGAACAGTACAGTCTTCTTGAAGTTTCAACAGTGTCCCCGGGGGTAAAGGTTAAGGCTATCTAGACTCCCTCACTGTATAGCAACCACAGCTGGCAAACCAGACCTCCAGTGCTAAAGGTTTGTTTATGACTGTAACATGCACATTAATATGCAGACTCTCGTAATGTTTGTCTTAACCTGTTCTCAGAAAATTATGATTACAAATATCTTGTACACACCACGCACTGAGCTACCAGCTTGTATAAACAACATAAGAGCCGGTAGAGCCTCACACAGATGATTAGAGCCACTTCAGAGGCAATCATGATTAGTACATTGGCTTGGAGCCACATGTCTCCTACCAGCCAACCATCCCCTTCTCTCTGTGTTTCCAGGCACTAGACCAGCAGCGTTGGAGCAGCACTGCTGAGCCCTCAAGACGTGGCTCTAGGAGACGGATGACTAGATAAGTAACCTTTCAGAAAGTTAGCAGGGAGCTCTTATAAAGGTAACCCCTACCCTCTCACAAGCAGGTTGGCAGTTACTGCTGAAGGCCCATACTGTGTTTTAGTCAGGAGTAGAAATGGTTTGGATCCATCCAATAGATTTTTTTTAATTATTTGTAGTTATTTATTTTTTGTTATTAAATGAGCATCCTAAAATAACGCTACATTTTCAGTAGGTGGATATTGAAAGATTTCCCTTAATAGTTTGATTTTTACTATCTAAGTTGTGCAATCTGGAACAATAGCTCCTTCGCAAATCAGATCACTGCCTGTGCTGTATATCAGAGCCACAAAAAAAATCCTGCCTAAAAAAATATTTATAACAGCATTGGATGATGGAACATGGGTAAAGTTAGGCATGCAGGCAGGCTGGCTACCTTTCCACAGGACAGTAAGAAAATAGTTACCATAGACCAGAGTCCTTGTAAGACTCTGTAAAGCTGAAGGGCACATGCATTGCCAGCAGTATTAGGAACTCAGCATGAAGTTCAGCCCACAGCTGAAAATGCTGCTGAGCTGATAAACTGCCCAGCAGCATGTGTGTGAGGAGGAGAGGAGTAGAATCACAGCTCCTTCTTAAACCAGGCTTATGTGCTGTGAAGCAGAGCCACAAGCTTAACATGGTGCTGTGATCAGTCTCTCTTACATAGGGTAGACCTCTACTGTACCACAAGCAAGCCCTGCATATCTTCTGATCATACTGATTTGTAGATGACACAAAATCTTGCACAAGACATTGCAGAGAGACGGCGATTCTCTAAATACAGGGTACAAAGATCATAAATATTTAATATTAAAAATAATATCTAGATTTAGAATTATAATAGAGGAACTTCTTTTAATCATGTGTATCTACTGTTAATACATTAAAAGAAACAGAAGAGTATTGTAGTGCACTATACTGTATCAAGATTGATACCCAGTGTAAAATTGTAAAAGACTAAAGAAGTGTTGCAAAATCACACAAGATCGCATACAATTACCAGTATTTTTCTTTGAATTTATGTTAAAATGTCCTTCAAAAGAACAGGGGTTTTACTTGGACATTAAGCTAGAAAACAGCATGCAAAAGTCAAATGAATGAATTGATTAATGATTAATCCTGAGTTTAAATAGAAGAAAAAGTAGTTTCCTGGCGAGGACGGTGAAGGAAGGAGGAGAGTACCTCAGCTGATCAGTCATCCCCTGTCTGCTAACAGATGGGAAAGATTATGTTTCCAATATGCTTTTCTAGTGTCTTTAAAAGAAGAAGAAGAATGGAAATGGAATCAGCACCCAAACAATCTGTCTTTTATTTTTACAGTTTGATTCTCATGAAAGGAGAGGGAATGACAACACCAAAGACCCCAGCTCTCTAATTATCAAGAGAGATGCTGCAGTACAGTACAGTGCATGACTAGCTTACAGCCAGGCTCCCTTCACTGCTCTGCCAACCTGCCCTAGGGGTAAAAGAGGTGGCAGTAGCAGGGGTGAGAGCTTAATTACCATACGCAGTATATTCAGGGGGGTTGGTGTGGATCTGTGATTTATTAAATACGCCTCTTGTGGTCCTTCATTGAAGGGACCGTTCACAAAGGGATCAGAAAGAATTGAAACTCACAAGCATGTCCCTGGGTGAGAGGATGGAGCAAGTCTTCTATTTTAGCCAGTATAATTTTCCATTAGATCAGAGGTGTTCTTAAAGAGCCATACAATAATAATACATACAAAATGTTACCTGAAATAAGTTTCGCTTACAAAAACCCCAAATCTAAATAGCAGCATAAAGTTTTGTTTTTTTTAAATGATAAGAGAAAGTTATAAGTATACAGACTAACCTAAGACTTCAGTGTTTTTGTGCTCATTAAACATGGTGCATGTTTAAACAGCTTGGTTGTATTTTGACTCAACGTGTTTCCAGTGTAGCTGGCAGTCTTTTCATATCCATTAACACCCTTCAATGGGATACTTCACATCACATTCACAAGAGCCAGACTGCTCTGTTTTATTAGGTGCTGGTAAAGCAAAAAACTGTGAAAGAATTCTGGCTTTATACAATCACAACTATGAGCCAAGCCGTTTTGCAAACAGAACCGGAACTAATGTGCACGTGGAGCAGCAGCCCACTGTCTACAGAATCACAGCTGTGCTTTGAAATTTTTATTTTGTAGCTGTTCTCTGGGATGTACCCAGCCTAAGGGCTACCCAGCGTCCAGGCCCTGCTCCAGCTCTACTGCTAACAGTGTGCTCTTGATTAATATGTACAGCATCATGTTGTTTTTTCAGATTTTGAATTCCCTTAATTCAGTCTTGTGTAGTTACCTGTGGTGGAAAAAGGCAAGCTAGTATAGCCGGGAGCCTGTCAGGTTTTAGGAATTGATTAGCTCAGTTGATTATATAACTATGCTCGTCAGTTTAAACATTAAAGACTTGCAGCACAGTCTCCCTCTTTGCCCAATTGCAGTTTGGAACAGGAATTTAAAATCACTTTACTTGTATCATTGCACTGGTTTCAATGCACAATGCTTCGCCTCTGGGTTTCAATTCACAGGGCAACGATAATATGCTTCCCCAGGAGTCAATTAAGAATCTATTTTTGCATACGTTTCATAATAGTAAGCATGACAAATACTGATTAATTGTAAACAGAAAAAGCGATAGGGAATTGTACAGAACACACATATTATTGTATTACAGAGATAAAAATAACAAATACTAGGAAATGATAGCTTGAAAATCTACACCATTGTAGAGACAAAGTGCTCTGTCCAGGATAGTTAATGGAGAGATCTATATCTGAATTTAAACAGTGGTAAATCTAAACACCACCACTCTTACCACCACCACACTCCATAGTAATCTGTTGGCGTTTTCCACTTGGATTCATTATTGACCCTGGTCTTCTGTACATACTATAAAATACAGCTGAAAGAGTTTCAGGGCAATGGCATTAAGATCTGTCATTGTACCAGTCATTAAAATAGACCCCAACTGTTTCAAGTAATCGAGCATAAAGGAATAGCAAAGTTTAAGTACAGCTAGTATCCGTCAATAGAAAAGCAAGCAGATCTCTCTGCCAGTTAATTCAAAGGGGAGATTAATAATGAATTTAGGAGATAGATTTCGATTTTAATGATATGATCTGACTAAGCTTTATTTCAGTTCACAGATTACATTTTGCGATAATTGCCTTGAACTTCATTTTCAGTTATAAGGGAGGTTTACAAGACACACATCACTTAATTAATGGCATAGATTAAGAATCGTGTAATTCATTTAATTCAGTGGTCCATGAGATTAGGGCAGATTACAGTACTTTAGGGTGCTGGTCTTAAAAGCAGAATTAAACAGTTTCTTCCTGGCTTTTTCCATTTGTCATCACTTAGCAACCGATAATGATGGCTTTTGAAAATATGTATCAACACACCAGTAATTATAACTTCCATTGGTTGTACAAGCCAATTGTAAACAGATGTTACTTTAATGAAAGATTGCTGACGTTTCTTAATGGAGAAACTGCTAATTCAGATGATGAGATACTGAAACATTCTTACCATGTATTTCAATTATTATTTTCACAGGTATTGCTGAATTGACTTGAGCAGGGGTTCTGAAAGTGAGAAGGGGAAGAGGTTTAGGGAGGGGAGTATTTCATTCTAACTGATTATAACAGAAGGAATACAAGTTCATTTTTTTATTATAAATATTGTTGGGAGAGACAGGGGAACGTGGTGCATTATCACATTGCTGTTTGGTTGTGGAAGGGGATACCCACATGTTTACACAAACAATCATTTTATTACTTAAAAATTACTAGATTTAATTATTGAACATCCCCTTTGTGTAACTAAACCATTTACATATTGTATACTGTACTATAATTTAAAATAGTCTGATTGATATTGTTAAATAAAGTATACAGTATAGTGCTAGATTCAGATGCTACTTGTATCACAAATACCTTTAACATTGTTATATCATAACATATATATATATATATATATATATATATATATATATATATATATATATATATATATATATATATATATATGTAATAAAACTAGCCATGGTTTGATTGACTTCTTCTCATAGTTTAAAACAATGGATATTTACAGTGAAAGATTTGCTGAGCCCTACCGTTGCCAGTGATCTGCAATTACAAAAACGACATTTTCTAAACATTTGTCTCATTTTATAACAAAGTTTCTACTGAATATAAAAAATATAGTTCCTTTACGAGGCTTGGGGATGCTTTTAACCTTTATTATGATTTGTTCATACAAATATTCAATCTCATGCTTGAATGCATTGTTTCAGAGATCCTGCCCCGCTTTACTTTTTGACAGTCATTTATTGTACAGTTTTAAATCTGATGCTAAATAACCAGGCACTTACTTTAAGAAAAGTGCAAAGCAATAAACCCATCCCATAGCCTTATTTCAATTGCCAAAAAAGTGCCCCAGTATTCGGTGAAGTCCCCACGGGCTGGCCTATAACAAAGAACAGCATGTTGTACATGCACATAAAATAAAAAATATGGAAGGTACTCCCATCTTTATGACCCAGAGATTAATCTGTCCATGGATCTAAGCATAAATCGAACCCCTGCTTTATAAAATAGTATTTTACCTCCCTTTACACTATATTTTATCTTTTATAGGCAATAAACATAAAACATCAGAAAGGGGTAATGTTCTCATCAATATTATTACTTAATGATAATAAATTTTAAGCCTTATAAAGTTCTGAAGGAATTACTCCTGGGGCAGACATTCGCTACATATAAGGTACTTCAGAGGATAGATTTGTAATTCTATATTTAATAATAGTCATTTCTATCTTAAAACACACTTCAAGGTTATGTATTAATGAACTGGGGAAGGGCAAATGCGGCAATATGAAAACAGTTTGATAAAGGTCCTGTATAGTGGAAGTTTTCTAAAGTAGGCGACCAAAGGCAATTGAAGGCACAAAATCGTTTATTATGAGCTCAGATGGTGTTTTGTCTGCTGTAGTTTTAAATGTTTTTTTTTTTTTTTTTTAATGTGTGCTTGCTTAAAGGTCAAAGCTTGACCTGACTGATGCACATCTATCAGGCTATGGGTTATTAGGCTATCTTAGCCCCATGACATTACAGAAGGTCATCATTGACCAGCTCAGCTGAATGTTATCATCTGAGCTGGTCCTCAACAACCACTCCTACTGGTTTAGAGTACCAGCAAATCTCAATTGCTCACTTCCATCCAGTTTATAAATGGGATACAAGGAGATCGCTGTGCAAGCAAGAGCAATCATACATAAACAGTTGTCATACACAATGCTACATTACTAGCAATTTATTTTTAAGGAATAAAGTAATGTGCAAAATAACTGTGTAAGAAACATATGCATACGTTTAGATTACATAAAATTCTTAAAAACATAATTAGAACTATTTCAATGGTAAGTGCCATTTTAATTTATGTTTGTGAACATGTTACATGCCATTGGAAAATCTACTGTAGGCAAAAGATTGCTAAACCACTTCAGCTTTACAAAAAGGTTCATGTTTGTTTTGTTTTCCTTTGCCTTGTTAGGTGTAATATGTCCTGAGTTTGGTTGCTACAAGATGCAGTCTGGGTATTCCACTGGTGTATTCTTTTTATACTGCGTGGTTCAGCATATTCAATACAATGGCAAAACCACCCTCCTAAGAGACCATAAACTAAATATTGAGTTATATATAGAAGCAGTTTGGTACTATGCAAATGAATGTAGCTGGAGGTTAAATTAACATTTTTAATCAAGAAATTAGTGCCAAACAAACAAAGCAAAACACACTAACGATTACAAAATCTAAATAAAGCCTCTTCACTTAAAAGAAGAAGGAAAAAAAAAATTTAACTTCCTCAAATTGTTTTTTCTAGACAAAAAATCCCTGGACTTTGAAAATGTATTTCAATGCAAATTATAAAATTCAGCTTGCCTTCATTTTTAATTTTGTTTTAATAATTTAACAGGCCAGACAGCATTGGTGCATTTTACTTTTGGCTTCACATTTCACTGTGATTGAATTTCACTGCACTGGCACAGTAGCCTTCTTTGCAATCGAGCGTACAAGCATGCTTTACACAGCTAACTCTAAAGTGTCAGTAAATCAACTTCTTTTTTACCATAGAGGGAGGCAAAAATCTACAGTATTTGTTCAAGACAAAAAAATGACTTTTCAAGGATATATAAAAAAAGAAGAAACCAGATCATTCTAGTGCTGTAATTATGACATCTTTAATTCAGAAAGCAATAGTTATATTTAAATTGTGCATGTCCTTTAGACTGGGAATTAAATCAAGGGGAATTTTCAGCTTAATCCCTGACTATTGCTTCCCCATGTTTCAAACAATAAAGAAAACATCAGACATTTTGAGGTAATGCTATAAGAAAGAAACACTGTTATAATAGCAATTGAAACACTGTTATAATAGCAATTGAAACACTGTTATAATAGCAATTGACACAGGGATAGTAGTCATCGATCCAAAACACCTCAAGGCCTCTCAAGCACTCAAGTTGTTGGTTTCTCATTTTGAAAATATTGTGTGTGTGTATCTATATGTATATGTGTGTGTATATATATATATATATATATATATATATATACACACACACACACAGAAATCAGAATGTTTTTGTGTCACATCTGGTTGGGGTTTGAGAGAGGCACTTTTCTGACTTGATTTCACATTTCCACGTCAATCCTGGATTCAAAACTTCATTTTTTTGTTTTGTTTTGTTTTGCAAGAAAGATTCGTTAACCAAAATACATTTTGAATACAATTATTCTTTTTTTCTTCTGGGCAATTTTTGCTGAATTGTCCCCAGTTTATTACTGTAGGATAGTCTGTTTGCAAAAATACTTATTTTGTATTATAAATGCATTGTTTGTATCAGTAAAAAAAAAAAAAAAAAACAAACACTTTTGAATACCAAACAAAGAATAATTTTGGTGTCCTTAGGAAGTTAAACAAAAGGAATACCGATTAAATTATTTTGGATGTAAAAGGATGTCCATTGTACAGCTTTTAAATACAATTATAATACATTCTTTATACACAGATTTAAAAAAACAGTGTAAAATGCCATTTCGTAATATATATCCTGCATTTCTATATTAATCTATACAATATTGCCTGTAATACTTAAAACTCTTAACTGGATGGTTAACCATATTCCCCAGATAAAGCTTTATTTTAAACATTTTATTATCTTTATATATTAACAAAAAATCTTGAAATACAAAGAAATCACAGCAAGCAGTCTATGGTTTTAGGATTCAGCTTCCTCATGGTATTGTACTGCATTGTTTTAACACACTCTAGTGGTGAGAATTAGAAGCACATTGTGTATTTTAAAACTGCTTGCTAGCCAAGCAGACAGACAATACATCTTCCATTATGCTCTGTTGTGAGATCAATAGGTGGTGGTAGCAGTATTTGTTTGGGTGGATGCATTGGTTGGTGTGCAATATATATATATGACAATAAAAAGGCAGTTTTTTCAAAGTATTTTTATTTCCAGAAAATCAGCTTACAAAAAGCGATGTCAGTTTTTTTTCAAAACAGAAAAAGAGAATGCAGTATAACTGAAGGCACATGCTAATACAATGGCAAAGACTGTAAAAAAGTGTTTATTTTTTCATTTTGAAAAGGCGTCAGAAGAGTTTGAGGCATTAATACAGATTCATGACCGCTTCTGTTTCAGTCATCCCCGCCACACAGGCACAGCATAACCCTCTGGTAATCTCCCTTGGTATGCTCCTGGAAGAAAAAATAAACAAATACAAGAAATTAGCAACTTCTAGGGTCAAATTATATTCCATTGTGGGCCTGTTGAGAACAGAGAAGTACATTTGCCATGTATGAATTGTATGCACTGCTGTAGTTACTCACAGAGATTGTCTGGTAGAGGGATTTGCTATACTGCTTCTTGAATTCTGTTCTGATCTTCAGCAAGTCGACCTCACATCTGGAAACCATGATCCTGGTTAGCAGCTTGTCCTTCGCTCCCTTACTCTGGAATGAAGAGTCTTGGTTAATATGAAATACAGACTGTTTTCATTATAGGCTGCTAAAAACAAAACTTGAAATTCTAGTAGTAAAACTTTTAGAAATTATATTTTATATAATTGTGTGTGTGTGTGTGTGTGTGTGAAAGGTAACCAGACAAAGTAGCTAATGCACGGTGTAATTCAGAATGTGTGCGACAACACGTGGATTCATTTCTCTTGTTAAATGTTTTTAATCTTCATGGCAACGCATGAAGCTCTCCTCACAATATTCAGTCATTCTTTTCCTACTTAGTAAGCAGACACTGACATTTAAATATCCCCTCCCCTAAATGACTATAAAATCGACTAATCTGCATTTTGGTACAGCTGATGTTCCTAAATCAGAACTGCATAGCAACGCATTTCCTGAAAAGTACGGCAAACTGGTTGTGAGGAAAACTGTCATGACTTGTGCATGTAAACGCCGCCATTGACTGCATAATGTTTTTTTCTTGTTCCAGCTTTCAAGAATGACACATTAAAGAATAAAAGAAAAATTACATATAAAAAAAAAAAACACACCTCTGACTATTTGTAGAATGCTACAGAGTGAAAGTTGAGATGTATGACTTCACAAAACCAAAGTTGGGGTTATGCTAATACTTACAAGACTACAACCAATTCACCTAAAACCGATATGTACAACGCTGTCTCGAGAAAATCTGTTTGAATGCCGTATGCAACAGGGAAATACACAGGGAAATGACTGGATCTCCCCCTTGTGTTAAAAGGGGTTCAGTACAGACTCGGTTTGGTACACATTTCCTATTGATGCACATGGTTGCCGCACTCATTATTTTACTTTTTGTGTATGGATGGTCATTTTCAAAAGGGAGTCTCTTTCTTGCAGCAGGAAAAAAGTTGATATGCAGGGTCACAAGTCATGCTAATACTTGGCATATTTACATTACTTACCTGCATTGAGTCATTCAGTCTGCTTGCAAAATACAGGGGTTTGTTCTCTATGCACTGAACTGTAAAAGGAAAAGAAACAAAAACAAAAAAGATTAAGTTTAAAAGATCCCACGTTTTGCGTGTGGATTTTCTTTGGCAGCTACCTTTGTACTCCATAAAATGTTCCTGATTAGGAGAGATGCCTCTGGTTTTTAGGCACGGATCCACCATCGTAGGGGCATCCCTTGAAATCATAAAGTTGTTTTTCTCCAAAACAGCTTGCAATTATGTTTAAGAAATGAATCAACTGCTAGCAGAGTACAAATGGGATCTCAAGAAGGCAAAAACACCCTGGGCCTTGCAATCAAGTAAGTGTGTGAGTTTGAATATTTCTAACTTGCACTCAACAACACTGAGCTCCTAATGTTTTGGGCATTTATTCTTAATGAAGGTACTGTATCCAGATCAACACTGGCTGACAGGTTGTCAAAATATACTATATTGAAACAGTTGTGTGACCAGAAAGAACTACACATATGGAGCATTACTTTTTTATATGTTGTGGGCCTGGTTCTGTTTGGTGAGGCAGGAATTAAAAAAAAAACACACACACACACACACACACACACACACACACACATCTCACTATTCTATTCTGCTAAATAATCAAACTTCCAGATATGGAAGGCCTGTTTGCAAAATGTATACTGCATGTGATTATGAAGGCAATCAAAGCCAAGAGATAGACGGCACATTCTAGCGTGCATGAGGTTAGGATCATTCAGCACAATTATACACTGCATAACACACACCAATCAAACCTACCCTGGCACCCAGTTCATTCCTATTCTCTTTCTGGGCACAGTAACAGGAGTATTATAGATATAATATATGTTCATGGATTCAGATGCAGTACAGTATGTAAAATGTCAAAGTCTGTTGCAACTGCTTTAATATTCTGGAAACATTTTAATCATTACAAAAACAGGTCTGTGGACAATCCGTGTCCTTTAAAAAAATGCAAACAGTCTGTGGACAATCTGTTTTCTTTTAAAAAATATACAAACAGTCTGTGGACAATGTGTCCTTTAGTAGTTTGACTTTTACTCTGCCTGAAATGACTTTGAGGCACTGGATTCGAGCGTTCACTTAATGTTAAAAGGACAACGACTGCTAAGCCACCTACCCAGAGTGAGGAAAGCGTTCTCCATGTCTCCTTTCACCTCCTTCTTGATGCTCTCCTTCATGTCGTAAGGGCTGTAGCTCTTGTACCTGTCAAACACTGCAGGGGAAGAATACAGAACTATTTACCACCATCGATGGCATCAATTCAGAACTTTAAAACACTCAATCAGAAGCTGTATTGAAGGAATAAGAAGCTGAGTAAAACAGACAAACGTTTTGACGAGAGGTTTTCTCAATGGATTTATGAAGACATCAAGTTAGTCACAAAACCTTAAAGACTGTTTATTTATTTACTCCCCCCCCCCCCCCCCAGTCTTAGATTAAACAATGCTTCAAAACGTGAAAATTAACCCTCATTAGAAAGTTTTAGTCTAAAGCTTTTGTCTAGGGCCAAGGAGATGTGACATTTTAGTAGTTCTGCAGTATCATAGCCATTCATAAATTCACAAACAAAGCAGGCATGTGATGTCCATATTATACTACAAATAATGGATCTGGACCCTCTCCATTAGGCCAATTTTTTCGAGTTCGGTCTCACTCTGTACTATGAGACCTTGTAAAAGTTTTAGGCTAGCACTGAACGCTCGTGAAACCCTCCAGTGACTCCTGTTAGTTTACATACCTTTCTGAAGATGCGGCACGCTCCTTTCGGTCATAATGGTGATCCATGTGGCTACATCAGTTCCCTTTCTCTTCACTCCAGCATCATACAGATCCTGGGTAGCAGAAAGGAAATCAGTCAGACATCTGAACTGGTTGCTGCTATTTGTTAAGGAAAGAATGGAATGTGCAAATAGAGAAATACTCATTTGCAGAAACAGATACAGTACTGCGTAGAGACTGAAGTAACCTTAACCGGATATTGTATGTCAGTGTTGGGTTGATATGTTTTCAGCATGCAGTACATTGTTTTTACTTACTCTGGCATCCTGGTCAATTTTCTCATAGTCAACAACACCGCTTGGTTCAGCCCGGTTTCCCTACAAAGACAAATTATTTTACTGAGAGAAGGTTCTACATGTTAATTTGGAATGGAGGGAAAATGGACACCTGTCTAAAAATTGCGACTATTTGTACAGTTTTCTTTAACATGATTTACCTTCACCAGGGCTACCAGCAGCTTGCGAAAGTCTCCTGAAGTGTCTGAGCTGACATCACTCTCCAACTCTTTCTTGTGCACTGAGAAGCGAAAGCAAATTTCATTTAAATATCTTAGGCGGTGTATATAATTATATATATATATATATATATATATATATATATATATATATATATATATATATATAAAAAGCCATGTTTTCCTGCTTGCTGTTCTACTCCCATTTCCTCCACTAGATGTCACTGTGGTTAACACATTATTCATTTGTCTTGGATATTTAAAGAACATTCCTGTATTAGGACTAGTATGAGTGAGAAGTTGGTTTGAAAGGTTTTATTTTACTCTGAGATTTCACCAATACCAATTTCTCAGCGTCTGTCACTTACTTTCCTTGTAGACTTTCTTGATTTCCTGCATCTCGCTGTTGCTGCGAGAGCAGACCAGTTCAACGAGAGTGACTTCATCTGTTCCCAGTCCCTGCAAAAAGAAATATCTGGTTAACCATTAGCAGACAGCTCAAGGTGCTGGCTTGCTTTAGAGGGTCAACATACTCACCCTCCCAAAAGAAATGTGTCTGCTTTATTATTTTTGATTCGTTTTGAGTTGTGAACGCCTGCACACCCACAGATGTTTCTACTTATAAAACATCATTTAATACATTATGGATTCCAGTATTTTCAATACAAACTATGAATAAAAAAAGGATTGGGTATGTTTGTAGTAAGTCTGGACTCTGCTTTCAGATCTTCAATACATTCATGTGTTTAGGTTTTCCTTTGTATTCTACACTAAATGAAAGTGTTTCGAGCTGCATGCGAAACTTCCATGAAATAAAAGGCTTTAAAGCAATCAATGATGAATGGTCTCTCCCTAACTAGATCAACACCTTACAGGCATTGCATTCATGTGATGTTTAGAGCTATTCTTTGGCAATACAATGGATGCTATACAGTAGATTGCAGTTTGTTTTGCAGGAGGCGCTTTAGTTTTCTAGACAGAGCTCTGCAAGATCTTTACCTTCATGGAGTTCTTCAGTTCTGAGGCATCGAACTGAGCCGTGCTCTTCATGAGACCCAGTATCACTGACTCCAGGGGGCCTTTCAGGGCTCCTTTCAAAGCAGAGATCATATCCTGGAGACACACAAGGCATTCATTAGGACCTTACAGAATGCACAGCACTTTCAAAGGGTGTGCCGGTGTCGATTTAACGACAGCACCTTTATCATGAATTTAAATATCATTGTATACTGTACGGGTAAAAATGTATAATACACACACCTACCTACTCTACAGCAGGAAAGCTTTGGGGAAACTCAGCTGCCCACTAATATCTACACAGCCATTAAAAATAGCTCTGATTCTGGATTCACACACAGAACAATATTAATGGGCTTTGGAGCATTGCAAATGTGAAGTACAGCACTCCTGGGTCACTGAAATCCAGGAAAGGCTAAAAACGTACTGTTTAAACATTAACTTATCCAGCTCGACAGTCTCCTTGAAACTAAGTTGAAAAAGCACTGGTAAATTTTGTTTTGTTTCTTTGTTTAGAGTACCTGCAAAAACGTTTCATCTGACATTACTTGTAGTTAAGTCAGGCTGGGTTCATTTTGCATATTGCATAGCCTTAAGCCTCAGCACATAATATATGCAGTCAGGTAATTACGTCTCCAGTGTAATCATAACCTTTCAAATCCAATAGTCCCTTGACCACTTTACACAGCACACAGTGAATAATCTTATTAACAAGATATCTGCAGGTCCCTCAATGATCTTGTTCTCCATAGAGAAGTTAACGAAATGCTGCCAACTGCCTACCTTCTTAGTTCTTCTTTCATAGGCAAAGGCAATATCCCGCCTTTGAGAGTAGCTGCGTCTTGTCAGAATGTCGATGATGGTTTGCTCATCCACACCTGCATGGGGTCGAGGAAATGCAAAACAATTGTTGAGCACATTAGATTAAACAAGGGGTTCTTTATTATCTAAACCACTTTCATGTGACTTTCACTGCCCCTATTAAAGTAAACAAATGCTTCAGCTGCAGTCTTAGAATGTATGATGAAGTATTGCAATTTATGGATGGATACACATTATACTGTAGCATAATGCTTCTTTTACAGTGCTGAGGAGACACCCACACAACTGTTACAGCACGGTGACTGGTCAATCGCAGTAACCGTGGCCCAAAACCACTTACAAAAAGACAGACAAAAACCTCCCCGCCCGCCCTGTCAGACAAGAACCAGAAACTGTTCAATGGAAGGCTGAACAGAGACAAGCAATTTCAACAAACAGCATCTGAATGGATTTTCATACCATTACTGTCATTTAGGACATCCCTGTTTTTCAGGATTCCTTTTTAAACAGCTTTAGATCTACACTAATTAGCTTGGTCTGGGTCCTTTTCATATACATGTGGTTTTGCCAAATAGTAATGGCTGTTCGTCTAAAGCTGTATTGCAAGGCGTGTCCCTGGAACATTTCCTTCTCTTTGTGGTTTTAGTCTGTGAAGCTCCAGGATGCTGACTCAGATCTTCCAGCAGCACAAGGCTTGGCTGGGATCCTCTACATCCCACAATAGAGACGGTTTTCCATTAAGAAACATACTGTTATAAAATCTCCTGAATATCACCTATTGGGGTTTTTAAGCGATAGGGGGCTTGCTGTATTCTATAGCACAAGTACACATCATAGCTTTACAAAGATGCTTGGCACTGTAGATTAGCGGTTGTGTCGGGGCAAAATGGCTGCACAAAGGTGGGCCCAGTTTTGTGGCTGCTCAGAGATTCAGTTTGAGAATCTCTTTGAGATGAAAGGTGTGATAATGCTTCTTATTGTTATAAAGTATGCTGTTCAGGGATTTTTTAGTGAGCGATAATGAATTATTGGACAGTGGTAAAAAGGCAGAGCCCGTTTGAATGTGTACCCTTTGTCTTGATAGCTGTCTCTATTCTGGCAGCATCCTTGTCAGCGTCAAAGTCTTCAGCAGGCCGCACTGTAGGAGATTTTTCTTCATCAGACTGTAAATAAAATCAAGTACAGTATGAGCTGCATTGCTAGACTGACAGACTCAACTGTGTTTCAGACAGTATTTTGCCTACAGTACTGTGGGAAATCTCAATACCAAACCCTTTAAATTCGATATTAATCCCACGTGTGTTCTCACAGGGTTGTTCCTTTGAGCCCCTTACTAACATTACTTAATTAAAATAAATAACAATAGGAACAGGTCTGTGATATTGCACATGTAAGAGTTTCAGGGAAGCAAGTGTTGAAATCATTAAAATTAGAGATCTTGGTAGTTGATATGCTTGTCAGTCACACAGTGCATATGTTGAGAAGCTGAGACTACAAAATATTTTAGCTCCAAGTCATGTGCTTTCATCACAGGACAACAATATGTCTTTAACCTGGAGGCAGGCAATTCCACTCCAACCACAGCAACAGTAGAGTGCCAAAATTAGCTTTGAACTGAAGATTGTATGGCACATTACATTTTAAACCACAGTGTTAGGCATTGTTAATATTGTGTTTTAATGTATAGACACTAAAACTTTACTGGGTAACTTTTAGCCACACCCTTTGATCATATGTGTAACCACATACTATGGACAGTTATAAGAGGAAGGATTCAGCGACAGTGTTACAAAACCAGTATGCCTTCAGACCAGCCAGCATGGTTAAGTGAATTGAAGTTTCTGAAAACTTATTGTTCAATCAGGGTTAATCAATAGCAGACATTGATACCTACCCCACCAAAATTCAGGGTGAGTTGACCCAGGAACTCCGATACCAGAGACATGTTGGATTTCCTGCAAAACAAAAACAAAAAATTAGCAGTGTTCCCTCTTACAAGACCGCCGTTTATTCTGAAGACTCAGATACAAGGTGGTCAAGGCTCCATTCTATGTATCCACTAGCAGTTACATTTTCTTTAGAATGCAGATTGCAAATAGCATTGTGTCTAAACTATGCCTGGATAAATTCCCCAGGATAAAAACAAAAATGTTAACTTAAGTCTTTAACGTGAACTTAAATGATTTCTGGAGAAACAATGTTTTTCTGTTGGACAATGGTGTTGAGTGGTGGTGGGGAGGGAAGGGGAGGGGGTACTGAAACTGCCTTTCCTGTCTGGTGGAATGAACACACCCAACATTTCTTTAGGAAGCTGAACAAACTAGACTTTGTTGTGAAGAGGTGATAATCGCAAAAATAAAATACTTCATAATAAAATGCCATTGACACAACTGTAATACATCCTATCCAACAATATATGTACAGTATAATCCTTTTTTTTTTTTTTTTTTTTTTTACAGCCACGTCAGCAATTGTTTCCCCCCCCCCAAAAAACCCCAAATCAACGCCAATTCAACAGCTGAACTATATTAGTTATGTTTTTAGACAGAGTTCTTTAATTGTATAAACATATTATAAACAATTCAGAATCACACTGTATTTTACAGTACACACATGCATGATTACTAGGTTATTGCATTTATCCAATAAATAAAATGTATATAATTGGATAAGGGAGAGATTGAGATACAGACGCACACATTTCAGTTGTATTCTTTAGTATGTGTTTTCAGATGTGATAACCCCTTGGTTAAACCTCAATAGTTATTACAGTAAATCAGGGAGTTCAAAATGTTCTTGCAGGTAATTTAAACACTTTCCTACATCCAGGATAAACCCTAATCTAAAACCGTAGTGAATTTATTTAGGACAAGCTCAAGCAAGCTCTATTATATGATCCTTCTCTATTGAGCTCCTCTTGCACACACCCACACACAGCTCACAAATGGAATGTTGCCACCACACACCTAGCAACAGACAGTTCACAACCAACAGGTTCACTCTATACAGAACACGTCATTGCCATGGCTATGGAGTTTTAGTCATCCATGAACCCTTGAAATGCCATTCGGATCTGTCCTTCTAGTTAGCAGATTACTACCACTAGAGAATAATACATAAATGTAATGGAGCTTTATTGCTTGTCAAGTCACATCCCTCTCCTTTTGTGATGTTGACTATCATCCAGGGTAGTTAAGTGCCATTTTTTATTCACTAGTTTTGGCCTTCCAAAGAGGAAATGAAGGGGAAAGGTTAAAGGAAATCAGACATGATTGTCCTGTCAAAATAGCCAGCATATATGAAACAGAATCAGTGTTTCATTTTAATAACAAAATGCAAGGCCCCAATAATGATCTAGCAGTGAGATTACACCAGGTTTTAGAGGCCTTGATGCCAGACAGGTAAGGCTGGTTTAAATGACTCCAATTAATACTAATCTTGTACTGCTCTAGACTGTTACCTTAGGTCTAGTGTTCATCTCTGAGAGCAGTAAACCATTGTCTGGCTTTGTTGCATTTTTTTTTTTTTTTTGTGCAAAGTAGAATTTGAGAAGCAACACACCACTTTGGTATAATTTAGGAAAGGCTCACATATACACTTTTCAGACATCATAAGTCATTAAACTGTCCAATTACTAGTTAATATAGTCTTCACATCTGGGCTTGCCAAAGTTTTAAACACCCGCACATTCCTTTCAGTAGGGCTGCAAACCCTTTTGAAGTAGGAAAGTCAACAATCTGTTGCCAAATAACTTTTACAGCAGACAAAGACTTCAATATTAGTGATGCAATCCTTTACATTCTGAAGCATTTACATTACAGTGCAGCTACGTTCTGTGCATCTGTGGACTTGTAGCAAAAGAATACAAAGTAAAATGCGTTTAGACGCCAATGCTTGCCAAAATACCAGAGAAAAAAGGTTAGGTCTGTTCTGCAAAAAAATCGTTGTCCTGTCACAGTATAAAATTAAATTAAAACGCTAAACTGAAGCATATTTAAAATGGCTGACGCATCAGGCAACTTTCTTGAAAAGCAACCTTTGTAGCAAAAGAAAGTCTTTCCTTTTTAAAATGACAAAATAATTTGGCTTCTAAAGTAAAACATTTTCAGTTCCATTGCACAAGCAAACTGCAAAAGGGAAGAACCTTAGAAGCAGTGAATAGTGCTTACCTCGAGGGATGTTGTGCTGCTCACTGTAGAATAGCTTCAACTATGAAATCACTTCTTGGGTGTGGTATTTAAATACCAGCTTGGTCTGACAGTGTGTCATACTCCCCACCCCTAGCCAAGCCTACTAACACATAGCAACTCCTCCACCCAGTGAACTGTTTTAAAATAATCCTAAATCATAAAAGACAGGGATATGACTTCAACCAAGATAAAGGGGTTTCTACTGCTGAATCAGAGACACAGACATCAGTGCCTAGATGTAAAATTGGAAAAACTAGCCATATGCAGCACACACTTTTTCTGTGGAATACATAAAGGTTGCATCCTCAAGTTGCAAGTCAATTTAAGTTACAATGGGCAACAGATCTGACAGTGATAGTTGGAACAGTATCAAAAGGAAAAGCAACTCAATGGCTAAGCTCAGCAGAGATTGGAATGGCATGATTACAGAGTATTACAATGGAAAAAAGAGAAGAGAACAAAAAAATAGAAGACAACAGAAGCAACCAAAGCATGTGTGCAGAGATCCTCATACTGCAGGATTTTGGCATCCAGTTTTGGTAAAAACCATGCAAAGGAAATACCAAAGGATACCACGTCTAAACATTCCTAGACATGTAGTAGATTTTCACCCTCAAATTCACTGAAGGATTGAAAGGAGTGGTCAATTATCCCTTTAGTAGCTTTAGTAGTAGCTTGCTGACGCTCCGCTATGCGAGTTTGTGCTTTCCTGGCTGCCCATGGTAACCCTAGTTTCTGCTTTTCCCCTGCCATGTCCAGTAAGAGTCCTTTGTGGAAAGAGCTGATATTTAGCATGGTAGTTCTGCATTATATACAATGTAACTTTTAATGGTTATGGAGTACACCATGGACCTGCCGTTAATTAAATATTTTTATAAAGTAATGGATAGAATATAAAATAAACCACCTAGTTATCTGCCTCTATTTACCATTACTTATATTGCAATTAAAGTGACATAGTGGGTATTTGTGTCAGGATGGCAACCCACTACTCACAAACAACACCAAGGAAACGCTTCAGGTTCAGGGACTGTCAGTCGTATATAGTCAATTAAACAACAAATTATATATATAAAAAGCCTAGCTCTTCTTTTGATCATTGACTAAACAGGTTATTTTCATATCTAACATAAAGAGAAAGGCTATGCCTCATGCCTTTGATAAGTGTCCAAATCAATCTCTATTCACAATCTCAGTTCATTAAACAAAAGCCCAAACACATAGTATTATTTTTTAAATATAGTATTTAATCTGCAATACCTTGCACAACTTCTTCACACTGCTGTCTCTCTCCACCACAAACAAACATGTCTTTGTTCTTTTTCAATAGTTTGGAGATTGGTCAGCCAACCAGGATCTGCATGCCTAGCATTTTCAGGCTGATCAATCAGATAATCAACCTGCTCAAAGAGACCATACCAAACCAATTATCTCCTTTAAAACCATGTAGCTGTGCAAAAGGTGGCCATCTTGGCTCCAAGCTGTTCCCCTACTCTTGAACCAAGATGGCTACCAGCCATAGAAACATGTATTTTATTGAGCAGTGACTCTGCCCTGTCATACCACTTAGTATTTGTTTGACTGTTGCTGCTTTTGAAATATTTGGGTCGCATTCACAAAGCTTTAGTTTTATAAAAATGTATTTTTAAGATTTTCGGTTTTGATGGATTATAAACTTACATAATAATGTAACCATGAATAGAAACCCATATTTTAATATATTTAATTATTGAAGATAGTGCACAATTCAAAATACATTACATATACATATATTTATTCACATTGTTGCAATTTAAACGTATTGAATGCACTGTAAGTTAATTTTCCCATGACCTTTCTACTAGAAAGTCAATTGTGACGCAATGTGTTTAGAACAAACTAATTACTTACCTTTTCCTTTTCTCCTCATGCCACAACATACCTGAGGCAGCCATATATTATACTACAAATACACTGCCTGGGTACAGATGTGAGCAGTGCTTAATTGCTGTCTCCTGGGCCTTGTGTAACCCTTCAGTTTATTTTGCATATTCATTATTCCTTTATACTAGGAGAGTTATCAGCTGTGGAGGCAAACATCACATCCTGGTGTATGGAAATAAAAGACCCCCTGCATCCAAGCTGAGCTTGTCTAGACAGTAAAAAACATTACTTAATTGGGTGAACCACCAAAGAAGTTAAGTTTAGTTACAAAAATTTCTCTTTAGTTCCGATAACAGATTCTCGGTACTGCAGTCCTTGGTCATCCTCCCACAGTGCTGTTTCGATTTGGGCTGTTACTTCCAGAGCTGGACATCGTTGCTTTATAAACGTATGTCTGGGGACATTGCAGGCAGTGGAATGCAACCGGATACGTTTTTAAACAAGGTTGCATTGAAAGATTTATGACCCTGCAGCTAACTCAGAAGTAATATTGCATGGCCACAGGCATTGCGATGTAAGGTTTATGTGTCTATTAGTCAGGATAACAAAGCCTTTTTTAAGGTTACTCCCTGTTCTAAAATATCCCTTCAGGTTTTGTATGTAAAGTTAATCTCTTGGGAACTCCCTGTAAGCATATTATTTAGTCACTTAGCAGACGCTTTTATCCAATGCGACTTACAGAGACTTGGGGGTGAACTATGCATCACAACTGCTGCTGCAGAGTCACTTACAATAGGACCTCGGTTTTACATCTCATCCGAAGGAACACAAGGAGGTTAAGCTCAGAGTCACACGCAGTGAGTCAGTGGCTGAGCTGGAATTGAACCTGGAACCTCCTAGTAACAAGCCCCTTTCTTTAACCACTGGACCACCAAGCCTCCTTGCACAGCTGAACTGCCCCACCTTGTTTAAGATCTAGGGAATGTACACAGCTCTTCACACCTGTGAGGATGTGTTTTTCAGATTAGTGTGACTGGCTGATGCCATTGCCTTGCCAGTTAATTCACTATTGCCAGAACTGCACTATCGTTCCTCAACTACACTGTATCATTCCTGAACATTACAGGTATAATGTGGTCACAGATTTCCTAGTGTCAAACCTGATCAAGTCTAGATCACGCTTCGGGGCTCTTTAGAGCTAATCAGTCACCACTGGTGTTTGGGTTATACAGCCTGCCCCTTGGAGATGAGTTTCCTTTGTGTCTAAAGACAACACAAACACATTTAATTTGAAATGCATATCACCATAACTACTTCTTACTAACAGCCACAGCTCTTTACTATTCCCCAAGCAGTGAATCATTTATTGAGGAGCATACTGATGTTGATAAACATGAATGCAATCATATGTACACTGGCAATATATACAGGAAGGTAGCTCATGAGCTCCTACCCTACTTAACGGGCTTGTCCAGTGAGGTAGGCATGAGAGCATAGTCCCCAGTAAGTGAGAAGACGACCCCATGGGAATGAGGCTGAGTTGAGGGTTTGACACAATCAAGATGGTACTCCCTTGCAATCAGGAGTTCTGGAACATGACACACAGATAACCTTAAGGGTTGCACAAATGGTTTACGATTGTAGATTACCAGACTAATGCATTTAAAACACTGCTATTATTTAACAGTGTCTGTGGTCCTGTTTTTATCATTTTAAAAGTGCCAGTATTTAGATTCACCACCAAGATAAAATAGTTCTTCCCAGTATCTGTTCAACAAGTTTTTCCACCACTAAATAGAATCGGAAATGGAAATGTGTCTGTAATAGAAGATCTTGTAAGCAGCAATAATGGGGGACAAGACATCGCTTCTTTCTGTGCAGTATGCAATCAGGCTATTCTGATTGTCTTTGTTGTGTCTGGTGACCACGCTACTTATAATACATCTTCACTGGTAGACTGGACTGATGACCAATTTAATGGACAGATACTTGCACAGATCTGACAATGAATGCTTAACCTACAGAGTACCCACACAATGTTATACAGTAGTCATTCTGTACAAGACTAGCTCTGCCACTAGGAAAACTACCTGTTTTGCCCCATCTACAACAATACCAACAGAAAGCTGCTTTTTTTTTTTTTTTTTTTTTTTTAATAATTAGTCTGTAAAACCTCTATTCGTTACAATACTTGAACACAGCCTGTAGTTATTTCTGTGATATACTTGAAAGTCACACATCTGCCATGTGATACAGGTTTCTTGGTAAATCATGGGTTACAATGGGTAATTAAATAATGCATTCATTAACACATCCTAATTAAATTATTTTGATCTATGAAATACATGGTTCACTGAGGCAGAACAGGAGTAAAGCATGTCAGTATGAAATCCTTTTTTTAGATGCATAATTCTATTCAAGAAAGAACTTTTATTTAGAAACTAGATTCCTGCCAGAAACTGCCAGGAAAGCACAAGCTGCTGAACACACATTCCACAAACCACTCCCTCCACCCCCCTGCCCCCCCCCCCCCCAAAAAAAAAAAAAAAAAATTCTCTGTGAAGAGAGGAATTCCTCTCAGGTCAGTTACAAATAATCTTTGGCAAATAAGATACTCAGAAAAAAAATGTAAGTGCTGTAACTTGCATAAAATTCAGATTATACTTAAATCTGTTGTCCTTAACAAAATGCAGTACTAAGTGTCTTTTCCCCATTAAGACTTACCCTTACCAAAAAAGATAATTTGTCCGATGCTCAGACTGCTCACACAGTAGACTGGTACAGGGTTTTACCAGGAATGTTGCTGCAAACGGTGTTCTTTTAACTGTGTTTGAAAGTGTCAGGTCCTTTAATAGATACTTAAAGAGTTAAGTCTTTTTTATTTAATCATAGGTTAACTGTTTAACAGAACAACTTTTAAAATGTTTATTTTGCATTTATAATTAGTGGCAGTTTTATTTTTAAATCATTCTGTACCAGTGATACAATTATTTATTTTTTACAAATGAAATCATACTGATGGTACTCCTTGTTAAGCCAAAAGAACGTAAACATTATCCAGGAACAAACAGTACTAAAAAGTCTCTATATACATTTAAACAAAGGGAAATCATAAATATGTTACCCAAGTGGACCTGTTGGAAAAATAAATGGATAAAAATAAATCAGCTTCAGGTTTAGTTTTTGCAGGACAAGATTTGCTCTAGTTGTTCTGCTGCCTCCTTTGTTTCTTCCACTTTACATATTGTTTAATTCTCTTTCCCTTGTTCTTTTTCTTCTTCCCAGCCCCACCTTTGTTCCCACCAAGTTGAGCTGGCAACTGACTACTCTTTGTTTCCATGGCAACTGCCTTGCCTTCACAGGAAGTGTACATGTTGCCTCTTGCCACACCTGCCTGGAGGACAAGAACACAGAAAAAATAAAATAAGCAATTAAGACAATTCTCTAAAATATCTGAGCAGTTCAAAAACATTTTAAGGTTTATTCTGCAGTAAGAGATCTGCTGTCCTAACATGAAAAGCAGAAGTGAAAGCATCTGCTGCTATAGAATACAGAACTGCCTCTTTAAGACTCGGTTTAACAGGCCAGAATGGAAAAGCACAAGCTCTGCTCTTGCTTCATCAACTGCAGATTTTTCCCCATTAGTGCCAAACTAAAAAAACAGCCCAGAGCTGCTTTAAAGGCGGGGCTGTTTAGCCATGGAATGGCTGAATGGTGATTCCAAAAAGAGGAGCACTCGCTACAAGAAAAGGAGAAGTCAAGTTATACAAACCAAGTCTATTTTTCTATAGTACGAAGCTTGCAGTTGCGATAGCACAGTTAGGAGTTAAACGGTTAGTTGGCTTTGTTTGAGGAATGTATCATAGTTTCCAGACTGAAGCAGTGTGACTCACTCAAACATAAACTTTATTGTGGGTTGGGGCCCAGGGAGCTACAGTGCCTGAGCAATCTGATTTTGCAACAAAAAACCCTTACCCGCTTTTCTACTGCTTTAAGCACAGTGAAACAAAATGAGGCTTCTTTATTAATTATTAAGAGGAATAAACTATTTTAACAGTTCACAGCTAAGAAACTGCAATAAAAACAAGAACTACAATAGAATTTGTATTGCCCTTGTTTAAAAAAAGGGCCAACAGTGTTATATAAATGACCAACTCTTAACTTGAAATAAACTAGTACTTGAAAAACCTTTAGCAAGTTTTCTGTTTACAAAATACACACATCTTGTTCCATAAGTGCGGAATTGCATTTAACAAGCCTTTATTTTACAGACTTTTAAAATGCCCATACTATCAGCATAATAGTGATTTTTTCCCATTGGGAGCTGGGCCGGCACCCTAAAAAAACAATTAAGCAATAATAATCGTCACTTGGGAAATTACTTGAGATTATGGACCATATAATTTACGATGGGGAGGGGTATTAAGATAAGGTGGTTTGTTTTTTTTCCCCTTTGTTCTTCTTGTGGAACGTAGGGATAATATTATCAAGAACTAAACAGCGTTTTTTTTTTTACACAATCAAAAATTTCAAGCCTTGGCATATCATTTTACTTGGATCTGGTGGTAATAAAAAACAAACATTTTAGAGGTGAAAGGGGATATGATTATATGATTTTTATATCCTGTGCTGTTCCACACCACATTTGCTTGGAACGTAATGGCAAGCAGCTTGTAAAGTGGGTGCACAAAAGGCATAAGTATAGTAATCTACATTCAATAAAAAATTATATCAGTGTAAAAGTAAACACTACAGTGGGACACTGAAGCTTTAAAACTTGTAGTTTAATGCTTAAGACTTCTAGGCCTGCTCTCCATTCAATACACTATTAATGACAGACACACCTAAATCATCTAGCCTTGCATTCCATGCATTCTGGATGTTGACACATTCTCCAAAGTTCACTGGATCTCTACACACAGCCACATTCAGAAAATGTCTATTTTTAATTATGCATTTGAGTGATTATGGTTTGTAATTTGGCCAAATAATTTTTCAATTCCAGCATCCCCCACCTTATTTTAAGTCTCAAATAGCAGTTAAAGATCTTCTTTTGTTGTGATTTACCACTTTTTGGTTGTAAGACAGACACAATAGGTCTATTCGTGAAACATTTCATCATAGTCTCAGTATGCACATTTCAAGCAATGACTTTATCATGTTTCATGACTTAAATGCCACACCTTGCTAAATTGACACTGAAGTGTGCAACATCAAATCAGATCTTTTTACTGAATGGCTGGAAGTTGACTTTAGCTCTTTCTGCCTTGTAGACTATTTATATGAATGTAGTTTGGATTTGAAGATTGTCAGCTGTTGGGTTTTAAAAAACTGTTTCCAAGACTTGGTTCCACTTTAATCATTTAACCCAATTTCTAAAGCCACTGTAATGTATTCTAATCGCAAACATATTTTTAGGGCAAAGCATTATAATGTGTTATTTATGAAGGAGATGTAGTTAAAAGGGGTGTAGCTGGTTCCTGCACAAATGTGTGCAGCTGGGACGCAGAACAGGAGATGCATTGCTGGACAACCAATTGAGCAGTTAGGTTCACCCGGCGCGGAGCTGATCAGAAGGTCCGGATTGGCTGGGGGGCGTGCCTGGGGAGGCTGAGCAGAGGTCAAAAAGCATATGCGCCACAGTTCAAGGCTGCTGCATGACCACTGCTACACAGACGGGCGTTGAGCGAAAGCTTGCATTTGTTTACATCGAAGAGGAGAGCGTCCGCTCCATGGTGAGAACTACTACACTAACCCTTCCACTCCAAGATGGTGCTCGTGAAGGCATTGCCCAGCCGAGACCTTTGAAGAGGCCGCAGTCGCCGTGAGGATGGCGGCACTCAATGAGCTACAGCAGTAGGTTAGTTTAGGGGAGGTTGGTACCCTAGTGTCAACACTTGTGTTGATTAAATCTGCGCGGCTGTGCGGCGGGTCAACACCCAATGCTCTGTTTCTGCCTCAGTATTGTTCAGTGATGACCCACATATGTAACAAACCCCCGTTACAAGGGGTTATAATTATTTTTTGTGTACCAGTGCCTAGAAATATAATACTTCTGTTGAAGGATTTTTGCCTTAAAAACTGCATTAGACCATGCATTATAATATGGATCTTTTTCTGTCGCATACACACAAAAATAGATATTATAGATATATTTTTACCACACACATAACAAAACATCCCCCACCTCTTGTCCTTGCATGTTGGCTGTGGCTCTGGGAGGGAAGGTGCATGGGACTATCCCGTGTTTCAGGTGATAAGGCAGCGTCAGGGTAGGATCCAGGGGTACCCATGGGACCGAGAGAGGCGACGGTGCTTGAGGCAAGCTGCTGTGAGCTCTATGCAGGTTGTAGGTTGTTCGAGTGGCAGTTTTCCCGTCACAATCTTTAAAGATGGTAACCAAAGGATCTCCAGCTTTGTGGCTCAGCAGGTACTTTCCTTCCTGTAAACTGCAAACACGTGAATCATCAACACCCCAAAATAAATAAATTACACAGCTTATTTTATCATATATGGCTATATGGCGATCTTGAAACAGTTGCAATGTTTAATCTCAAAACTACCGGTAGTGAATGACTTTTATTAATATATATATATATATATATATATATATATATATATATATATATATACAGACGTGCTCAAATTTGTTGGTACCCCTCCACAAAAAACGAAGAATGCACAATTTTCTCTGAAATAACTTGAAACTGACAAAAATAATTGGCATCCACCATTGTTTATTCCATATTTAATAGAAATCAGACTTTGCTTTTGATTTTTTATTCAACATAATATTGTAAATAATAAAACAAATGAAAATGGCATGGACAAAAATGATGGGACCCCTAACCTAATATTCTGTTGCACAACCTTTAGAGGCAATCACTGCAATCAAACGTTTTCTGTAGCTCTCAATGAGACTTCTGCACCTGTTAACAGGTAGTTTGGCCCACTCTTCCTGAGCAAACTGCTCCAGCTGTCTCAGGTTTGATGGGTGCCTTCTCCAGACTGCAAGTTTCAGCTCTTTCCATAGATGTTCGATAGGATTCATATCAGGACTCATAGAAGGCCACTTCAGAATAGTCGAATGTTTTGTTCTTATCCATTCTTGGGTGCTTTTAGCTGTGTGTTTTGGGTCATTATCCTGTTGGAGGACCCATGACCTGTGACTGAGACAGAGCTTTCTGACACTGGGCAGTACGTTTTGCTCCAGAATGCCTTGATAGTCTTGAGATTTCATTGTGCCCTGCACAGATTCAAGGCACCCTGTGCCAGGCGCAGCAAAGCAGCCCCAAAACATAACCGAGCCTCCTCCATGTTTCACTGTAGGTATGGTGTTCTTTTCTTTGAAAGCTTCATTTTTTCGTCTGTGAAAATAGAGCTGATGTGACTTGCCAAAAAGCTCCAGTTTTGACTCATCTGTCCAAAGGACATTCTTCCAGAAGGATTGTGGCTTGTCAATATGCATTTTAGCAAATTCCAGTCTGGCTTTTTTATGTTTTTCTGTCAAAAGTGGAGTCCTCCCCCTTCTTCCATGGAGCCCACTTTCGCTCAAAAAGCGACGGATGGTGCGATCAGAAACTGACGTACCTTCACCTTGGAGTTCAGCTTGTTTCTCTTTGGCAGTTATCCTTGGTTCTTTTTCTACCATTCGCACTATCCTTCTGTTCAATCTGGGGTCGATTTTCCTCTTGTGGCCGCGCCCAGGGAGGTTGGCTACAGTTCCATGGACCTTAAACTTCTTAATAATATTTGCAACTGTTGTCACAGGAACATCAAGCTGCTTAGAGATGGTCTTGTAGCCTTTACCTTTACCATGCTTGTCTATTATTTTCTTTCTGATCTCCTCAGACAACTCTCTCCTTTGCTTTCTCTGGTCCATGTTCAGTGCACACAATGATACCAAACAGCACAGTGACTACTTTTCTCCATTTAAATAGGCTGAATGACTGATTACAAGATTGGAGACATGTGTGATACTAATTAAAGAAACTAATTAGTTTGAAATATCACTATAATCCAATTATTTATTATCTTTTCTAAGGGGTACCAACAAATGTGTCCAGGCCATTTTAGAATATCTTTATAGAATAAGCAATAATTCATCTCTTTTCACAGCTTCTTTGCTTTATTCTATGACATACCAAAGGCATGCAAGTATACATGATAAAATAGCTTTTAATTTCATCACTTTTCAGGAGGAATGAAGCATTATTTCAATGCGCTGTAAGGGTACCAACAAATTTGAGCACGTCTGTGTATATATATATATATATATATATATATATATATATATATATCATTTAGAATTATATGTCCCAACCTGTTTTCCAAGTATTCGATAAAGGGTCTAAGAATGTAAAAAAAATCTAACCAAAAACAAAAAAAAAGGAAACACTTATTGTATGACATGTTGCAATGGTCTGCCCCTCCTATTCAATTGTTATACATGGTATCACTGACATGCACAGTATTCTGTTATTTATGAAACTCTATTGCGTGTTTCAGTAATGATGGGCAAGACAGTAGACAAATCAGTCTTCTCTAAGGATTGCACACCTAATTGATGTTCCATGAGGTGCAGTCTCAACAGTGATAACTAGAGTGTCTTTTCAAAAACAAGTAGAAAACAACATGTAGAATCCAGGAGCAAGGTAAAACTTGCCCTTTTCTGTCATGCAATACTACTGAGCATTAAAAACAATTATTTGGAGGAATCAAGGATATTCTGCCATTGTAACTAGATCTAGACATGAACGAACATGCAACTTGATGATAAAACTGTTAAACCAGAAAAAGAGACAACAAAAGATGTGTGTGAAGTTCAAACGCTTTTGTTTAGGATATATTAACTTACCCAATGACCTTTTGTAACAGGTGGTGAAGTATATTAAGGGAATTTACTGGTCTGTGAAGACACAAACATAAAAATAGCACAGTTTAGCCATGAAACACGACAAGAGGTTAATGAAACCATATGCAATCTTGTATAAACCAACACTCTAAGCTGTTCCTTATGTGGTTGCAGCATTATTCTAAATGCTAAAAATGCAAAGGGATTATTATTATTATTATTATTATTATTATTATTATTATTAAATGCACTTTAAATCCAGAATGTGTCTAACTTTCAAAATCTACCCTTAAAAAAGTATGTATTACAGATTTTTCTGTGTGCTAATGACAGAGCCATTGTGTGGACTTTAGTAAAAACTAAAATGGTTACAATTCAAAACAGGTGAGATCAACACTCCCCAGGCTAAATGCATTGTGCTCCCAAGCACAAAAGCCTGAATGAGTAAAAATGAGACTAGTGTAATTATAGAAAGTATGATTATGGCATTGTTTTTTTAACCTTAATAAATTAAATAAACAATGACTAACTGTTACAGCCTAGTGGAAACAGGGCCCAGTATACTCACTTGAAGTCAACAAATTTATCAGCTATTCGGTCTGGTGTAAACTCTTCCAGCATAAATAGCTTTGATGTAAAAGCATCAATGTGACCTAAATGAAAAAAAAAAAAAAAAACAGCAAACGTGACTTCAATAAAAAATTAACTAACAAAGATCAAAGCCTTGTATACCCTGCATTATTCCATGTCTTTCAGCCTTGCACAGTCTTCTGTCCTGGGGCGTGTACATTGCTTGCAATGCAACTTCAATGCGATACTCAACTACTCCATTATTGAAAAGGAAATGCCACAGCCTAAAGAACTGACTACTATTTGCATAAAAGAAAATTACCGGTTAGATTATCGGTTAGATGTGACAATTTTAATAATAAACTGGGGCAGATCTTAATATTACAGATCTTGGTAGTACATAGTACAGCCATCCAGGCTTCTTTTTAATAGTAGTATTGGACAGATGTGTAGTCATTTTAACTTCTGAGAAACAACAAATTAAACCGCAATTGGGAGAAAGTTGCCCACAAATCTGACCTATAAGCCTGCTAATGAGGACAAGGTAAGGCAATCTGGTCATGTAAATTGTGCCTATATGTGTGCAGTGTCACTAGTCAGGCTGTGTGGTAGACTTCCATGAGAAAATACAGTTAGATCTGTTGTTATAACAGGCTTAAATGTGTTAAACACATTCTGAGTATTCTGTCAATGTTGGCATTCTGCAGCGCCACACCCTCAGGCTCTCGCTGATTAAACATGAATAGCTTTTATTCTATCATTTATCTCTAGACACACACTGTATATGTATTGGTATGCCGCTGCTATGTGCCCAAACATTTCAGTTTTGGAGAATGTGTCGTGGAAAGGGGTTCTAGAAACCCAAAGCTTTATTTATGTTGCAGATGACAAAGCTGGTTGCACAGGTGTGTTGGTTTCTACTTAAACAATCCAAGCTCCACGTTTTCTAAAAAAAGAAGATTTTAAATGGTGACCTCCTCCCATGAAGATAAAGTCCAACATTGAGAAACAATCTTATCTTTCTTTTTGCTTCTAGCATTTTCTCAAAAGACTAAACATTTGACCTTTTGACTAACAGACACAAGTTAAATATCTGCTTTTAAAGGGACAAGCCTTAACAAACCAAGGATTGTGGAGGCAGCAGTGTGGAGTAGTGGTTAGGGCTCTGGACTCTTGACCAGAGGGTTGTGGGTTCAATCCCCAGTGGGGGACACTGCTGTTGTACCCTTGAGCAAGGTACTTTACCTAGATTGCTCCAGTAAAAACCCAACTGTATAAATGGGTAATTGTATGTAATTGTATGTAAAAATAAATAAATAATGTGATATCTGTATAATGTGAAATAATGTATAATGTGATATCTTGTAACAATTGTAAGTCGCCCTGGATAAGGGTGTCTGCTAAGAAATAAATAATAATAATAATAATAATTCTGTACTCCAATGCTTAGTAGAACACCACCATGTAACATTCTCAGTATTTACTGGTCATTCTTTCATTGTACTGGGCTATTGTTACAAATTTTGTTTTACATTTTTGTTATTCACATGACCATTAATCAGCTGAGGCATTGGCAGTGCAGGTATTTCATTATCCCACCGTTGGAACTGTCTTTGGAGAAAATAATTCATTTCCCATGTGAACGTTGTATTACTGAATGCTTTTTGTAACCAATGTCATTCCATGGGAAATCAACACGTACACTTTGCTGAAAGCTGCCATACAGACAGAATTCACCAAGCTATTGAAACATACAAAATATTCCACTCTTAGTACAAACCTGTAAAAACTGGAAACAGATAAGCATATGGATGATATTTTAGCATTTAAAACAAATGGCAGGCGAGTCGGCCAGAAGTTGTCCCACCTCAACCTTTTTTAAGCTTTGAATGCATTTCGCACATTAAGCAATAAAATTACTAGAATAAGAGATTCCTAACACATCAAGGAACTCTGCCAAACTGACACAGGCAGAATCTCACAATTTGTTTTTCATTCCTATCAGTAGAAATATGTGATACATGTGAGATCATGACGCAATATCATTTATATGGATTGAGATCAAATCAAAGAATACAACCGTGTAACAAACATTAAACAACTCAAACTGTACTTATTGTCTCCATGTTCACAAGTGCCAGCCAGTCAGCAACACCGATTTTTTCCAACATCTTGAAAGGGCTAATTTCATGCAGCATTGTTCAAACTAATGGTAGTCATTGCAACATCTAAAACAAGCTAAAAACGTTTCACAGGACCTAGTAGATGAGTCATCTGAAGAAAACGTAATGGTGAATGTTTCTGTACAAATTTAAATGCTTTACTTAATTGCCAATTACACAACTCTCTTGTTTCCTAAAGTAAACGAACATTCCAGGAGAAAGTTCATGCTTGTTGAAAATTCTGACCTTTTGGTATGTATCAAAGACTGAGGCATATTCAGGACAAGATGTGGTAAGATTTCAGATCTTCCGACTGCTTGGGGGTTGTACACTTTATTGCCTGTCTGTCTGGTTGATGGGAGGGCCCCATAATAGGAGACACCCACACCATACAAGGAGAACGGAAATAAGGAAACAGATGGAGGCACAGATAGGCAGAAGCTGCTTCGTCAAATATTATAAAGCAGTTCTGCTTGCCAAGCCTTTAAACTACCCTGTAACACCAATCAGTGCTACGAAGAGTGTGCAGTGCAACTTGGGTAGAAGAAAAAAAAGGAATTAACCATAAAGAAAATGACGTACCTACAAAGAATACGGTGTTTGAATGTAAAAGTCTTTGAGTCCACATGTGGCAGATCTCACTTTTAGTGAGAGCTTCCACTCCATAGCAGACCTGATATTCCACCTTGGGTAATACACAAACTGGGATAAACTGAAAAGAAAGCAATTTGAAAACTATCTGTACTGGGATTAATATAACCCCACCCCGGCCACATTGTTCTGAGTAGTTGCTACTTTAGCTACTAGTATTTATCTTTCTGGAAACCAACTTGTATCCATCAACTTTAATTCCATGATGAATGTTAAGAACTGCAAGCAATATATTCAGTTTACTGTAAGGAATGGGTATATCTAATACATACTGACGTTAACACGTTATGAAAACTGATCAAAAGGAATGAGTTCACCTTAACAAGACCACTGCACTGGCAACAATGGTTAATTAATCATATCTAATAGTTGTAGTGTGTGGTGTGGTTACCTGGTAAAACACTATGTAACTGGTTTGAGAAATAAATATTTCTGGGCATGTCAAACTATTCAATAAGGGGGTTACTTTCAATACCTGGTGAGTGAATTATGAGTGAATGTACTCACTTTTACAGTTTTCAAAAGAATACGTCTCCTTATTTTGTATTTCAATACATGTTGTTTTGCTCAATTAAGTGGTGTTGTTTAAGTAATGATGTCCAAAATGTGATTTTCTTTTTTAGTTCCAGGGCTTTATTAGCAGATTTACTCAATGTAAGTTATCAATCTTTGAATAACTCCCAGTTATTAAATGTATCTCCAATTTGATTTTGTATTTATGCATTACAATTGCTCACTGACATTCCAGCCCTTTATTAAAACCACAGAAATGTTTTGTTATTACAACACATACTGTAGACATGGAGTAGAATTAAGGAGAGTAAATGGCATGTGCTAGTTTACCTAAGCTTATTTTGACAGCTTTCTGGCAAAAACAAACACACACCTTTCTAGCTGAGTTCCTTCTGTATCTGTTCAGTGCTTTATGCACACTGCTCCGGACCATCAGCAGCACATCTGCAAGGCTGAAGAGTTTGTACACAAGGTTCCCTTCATGGGGGGTTTCATAATCTCCTTCTTTATCTTCACTGAGCAGAAGGTCGTCAGGAAGCAACACTATTAAATCATAAAACAACTTTTGAGAGAGTGAACGTCAGAGGTGGCAAAATAAGCAAAGAGAAAGCCTCATCAGGTCTAATTTACAAAATACAAAGAAAGAAGGAGGAAAAAAAGAATGCAACGGCCACCTAAGAATCAGATTACCTCTTAATCTATTTCATTTCATTTTACTCAGAAGTTGTATTTCTTTCCTGCATTCTGTGTGCTATGCTTTGCAAGAATGAACTTTTTGACAGTCTACCTTTTCCTGTTTACAGTGCCTGAAGGTCATTTTAGCAGCAGGGAGCCAAGCTGACTGACATTACCAATATAGGTAGCTTTTACTTAAACTCAAGGACTTCAATGAAAGTTATTGGTAAAACAGTTTGTATGTTAATTTGTTAAAAACCCTCGATTTTGACTCCATACCCCATTTTGTACCAAGCCACCATGCCTAACCTTGAAACTTAACAATTTAAATGAATGGCACCTACCTTTCTGTTGCCATACAGGCTGAAAGCTTCCGGCAGGTGGGTCTGCTGCACCCCCTTGACTGAAGGGCTTCACAATGGGCTCGGGATGGCACTGACGGGCCGTTGCTGATAGATTACCAGGTGTGGCTTTTGCGGAGGCTTGTTGCTGTGATGTTTTGGTGCGTGGCTTCAACAGTTTGCGCTGCATTTCAAGGATCTCCCCAAGCTGGTCACATGTATTTAACTTTTTAACCATATGTCTTTTGGCTCTTCTTTTCCCCCCCCTTGTGTTTGGGGAGGTAATCTCCTGACTGCTCTGATGATTTGGTTCAGGGGAAGGAGACCTGGGTGTATCTGGTATTGGATCTGAAACTGATGTCTCCATCTTGGAGGGGGATTTAGAAGAGTTTTTGTCATTTTTTACTGAACTACAGCCATCATCAATTATCAATCGTTCTTCATCGGAATCAATGGAAGAAAGGCTTCCCTCAGCTTCTTGATTTTCTTCCCTTGCAGACATTAATCCTGAGCATGTAGACACCATTTCTGGGCCAGTGTCACTTACATTTTCATCACTGGAAGTCTTAATTGCATTCTCTTCTTCCACTTCATTCATTGAAGAATCTTCCAATTGTGAAACGTCTTCTGAATCAGACCCGGAGACATCTCCAGAGGTTAACTTCTTTTGGTTGAAGACCTTGCCTGTTACCTTGTGGTCTTCTGAAATGGCATCATTTGAAGTCACTTTAGATGTGCTACCAGGTTGAGAAGGTAAAGACTTGAGTCTTTTGAATTCCGTAGATAAAGCTGCTTTGATTTGACTGCTTTGAGATTTTGGCTTCTTACATAACAATGATGATGATGTTGTTCCAAAAGTCTCCAGATCTGTGAAGTCAGTCTCAAAGTCAACATCCACATTATCAAAGGATATAGTTGCTCTTGGGCCACTTTCCTGGAAAATATCAAATTACTTTTTTTTTTATAAATAAATGCTTACAATAAATTGAAGGTATTGTTTGCAATAGCGGAATCAACAGGTTAATGACCGGAAAGAAAGCACTTTGAAGGGTGAAGACAAATTTCACTCTGCAGGTGAAATGACCAAGGAAGTGTAGGACCTCCTAGAAGCAAGGCTTGCAAACAGGGATTTTTTCAACCAGGCAGAAGCAGATATCCTTTTATAAAGTGAAATTATAAGTTTGCTATCGAAGTGCATGACTGGTAGGATATTTTGCAATTAGCATGGAACTTGGATTTATTACTGATTTTGATAAATCAGTGCAAAGAGACTAGTCTTTAAAATGATATAATTAAGTATATGGTTCAGCCCGAATGGTGTAGGGGACACCAACAGCCTATTATAATAGCCAAACAGGAGGTCAATTTTAATAACAGAGTGAGTGTGCAGACTGCAAGACCTTACCAGTTGAATAGATTACTCTGGGAGATCATTTGCAGTTTGCTACCTACTTATTAAAAAAAGAGACATGATGACATGGTGGTATTATTTATATTTAACTTTTCTCACCGTACCCTACCTGACACTGCCCAGTAAAATCCATGCACATGCACACTTACCTTCCAGGGGGCCACATTCTCTTCAGCTTGTTTGTCTAGCATCAAGCCAGAGACAGGCATAAAGGAAATTTTATTCATTAGAAAGTTAAAGGTTTCCTTGTGAAAAATGTGATTCTTCTCCCGCGTTGTCATTTCTTTCTTTGGAAGAGGAGAGTCAATAAAGGCTAGCTTCTTTATGCTGGTACCTGGAGAAAAATACAGAAATGACTACGGACATTGTGACTCTCTCATGTTTTCAACATTCAGGTTACAGAAATGATCTAAGAGTCTATTACACATTACTTTCACAGGCAGAGAATTAAACCAATATGACAGAGAAATTACATCATTGCTACAACTGTGCTACAGTCAGTTATCTAGCAGGTAATGTCTGCTGTGTTAGTGCTCAATAGACAAAAGCTAAATGCAGATCTTAAGCCATAAAAAATCCGTAGGTTTGCTGTAACTTGACATACATTGCATTATACACCTGCCCCAAGCTTTTGGCCTTTAAAGAAATTAGTTCAATGGCAAGGTACTTCTCATATTATATCAGAAATAAAAATATTTGCTGGTATCTGTGCACCACCTTGTGGCCAGAAGATACAATTACACCATACTGATTTACAAAACTTACCTTTGATCAAAACAATCTCCTGCAGTATGTCAATAAAACCGTATGTGATGCATTCTTAAATCAGTTAGAAAACCACTCCCTACCTCCTCTAAACTAGTTTCAATCAGTACTATGATGTCCTTGCCTTTCCGATTGGATATATGCATCTACTGTATTCCAGTCGTCTCAAGAAATCTTTAGTTGTCAAGTCTAAACTGCACTCATTTCACTCTTGCCACTCTGCCTGTGTAGCTTCTTACCTTCTCCAGGGACTGTTTTAATGCAAACTGGAATCTCCCATGAATCTTTGTAGTCTGGTCCATGGTTGTTCAGAAGGGTAAATAATGCTTCACTGGTGATAGACACTTGAGGATTGTACTTCAGTGAAAGCTTTTCAGCATTGGAGTCACAACTGATGTCCTTAAAACAAACCAGGAGGGTACATTTTATATTCTGTTGTTCAAATATTGGTCTTACTGTATCTAACTAATTATATATATATATATATATATATATATATATATATATATATATATATATATATATATATATAGACACACACATTTGTGCCTTTATGAGGTGAAGTACCGTACTGTACTGTCGGTATGGCCTATCAGTGAATTACACTTTTTCTCAAACTGTGAAATTAAATAAAGAGGGTCACTGTATACTTACTGCATGTACATTACATGCTGCCTTTTCTGGTGGGGCAAGAGACGCAACAACGCTGTAGTCTGTAATCAACTGTACCTGCCCCTCAGAAAACTTTGCCTTGGTCATTCTAACCTCCCCCTGGAAAGAAAAATATAACATTCCCAAACATTAGCGTCCAGATTGCTACACCTCTGTAAGACAACACAAAGGGGCCTACTTAGCATTGTTGTTGTGTATAATGTACCTTGGCAGGTGGAGGCACCAAATAATGGACAACAAGATTCCAGGACTACCACGAAAAGTCACACAAGTCTCTACAGCCCTTTGTTATTGGATTCAACTGTATTACCTTCTTGATATGTGCATCACTGAGAGTACTAAGAAGAGAAGACCATTTTAATTTAACTTCAGCTAGTACAAATCTGGTTGCTGTGTGCCAACTTTTTAATGTTGTTGGTGGTCATTAGGTTATCCGTTAATCAGATTCATTTTACCCATTCTGCAAAGAATCAGATAGAAATTTACCAGTGTGAGTAAGGGTTTCTCAAGCTTCAAGGTCAGCTCCGGGTTAAACTTGCCTCCCGTTATGCATGTCATTTCATACATTAGGTAAACTGCAGGGTAAACCATCACCTTCTTAATGCAAGCTCTCAGGTATTCCTGTGAAAGGAATGACAGAACGGTCATGACATGTTTACTTCAATGCTAACTGCCACAAGCACGCTTCACTGCCATTAATGCTAAACACTGTTAACACATAGCATGCAAGCATTACCTCAGTGTAGCGGGCTGCGTCTTCAGAAATGATCTCGTAATCACTTGCACAGAATTTTGCAGCATTTTGCAGAAATTTTTGGAACTCAACAACTTCTTCATTCACAGCTGTTTGTAAATCCTGGAAGAAGATATGAGGGGTGGGGTCACTCTGGTCACTAATCATATGCATACAGAAATCATTGTCAGACCTTTGTGAATAGCTCATGCATGTATGGCAGCTCATTAGTTGTGTTTAACATGCTGCTTTGCATACATAAACTTAATTAATTCAATGCAATTGAGGAGGTGGTAAAATTCCACACCTTCCAATTTGCATCCACAAAATCCTTGTTTTCCTCACGGAAATGGGAATAGTAAATAGGACGGGGGCAGAACTGCACACGGTAATCATGTTTTGCATACGGTAAACACTTCGTAAATAAGGCCCTAGGTATCTACACCAGCTACAAATTTTTTTAAAAAAACAGAAAGCTGCGGCCATACAGGCACTTTACATGCAGGCGATGGCATATTAAATTACATTTCTAGAGGTTTTTTTTAATTTTTTTAATGGATATGCAACAATTCAAGGAGCATTTACAAAAAAAAAAAAAAAGAATGCAGTAAAAAGTTACCTGATGGTGTCTCAACTCGTAGCACTTTTTGTATTTGCAGTTTATAGTCATCAGGCGCAGGTAGGCTTTCTGCTCTCTCTCAGTCAGCCTGGAAAGGCAGGGGAATGGTACTCTAGGCATCGGGATTGGGTCTGCTGTGGATTTCTCATCTTGCTCCAGTGATGGAGGACATTCAGGTTTCACATTTGTATTCTTTACATTTAGTTGAGCTGGTGTTTCTTCAGATTTTAATGTTGGGCTAAAAAAAAAAAATCACAACGACTCACACCTTGCGCTTTTAAAACAGAGTGCAAGGGGGCTCCCGAGTGGCGCATCCGGTAAAGGCGCTCCACGTGGAGTGCAGGATGTGCCCTATAGCCTGGAGGTCGTCGGTTCGAGTCCAGGATATTCCACTGCCGCCCGTGGACGGGAGCTCCCAGCGGGTGGCGCACAATTGGCCGAGCGCCGCCCGGGGGGAGAGGGCTTAGGTCGGCCACCACGCACCAGTGCAAAAAAATATTTAATGTATTCCTCCATTTCACCAAAACATTATAGTCTGATCAACCGTACAGACTAGAAGCAACAGCCATACTGGGTCACTGGGTGCTCAAGGATCTTCATACTGATTAACTCAACCCAGTCAATCTTTTAACTATGGAATTGTCAATTTCTCATTCCTCCTACAGTATAAGGGGGGTACCTATAGCGATTGTATTGCTTCCATAAAATATGTACTGAATACCTAGTGTACAAGAGAAATGCTATGGTAGTATAAGTTGACAAGTGTAAATTCATATTCATATCATTATTATTTAGTTGTATTAGTTGTAGTATTAAAGCATTAAAACGTGACTGAAAACCTGCTTTGAACAGCGACTGTTAAATAATGCACTGTTTTGCTTAAGTCAGCTGCAGTTCTTTTAATTGGCAGTAATAAGATACTGCTACAATGCAAGCTTACTTACTGTATATATATCGCATGCAGAATCAATTACATGTACATAAAAGAATGTGCACTTTTATTCACATTATAAAAAACATTACTGTTCAATATTACATTTTTAAAAAACACGTGAATGTTTTATTCTATATGGATTAACTGTAAAATAATAGGATTTTCAATCAAATATAAACTAACAGTTATGGTGACGTCACAAGTAGATTATGCAAATTAGTACCATCAAAGGTTCGAGCCTTCCTAGGTAATGTGTTCAGAACCTTCGAAGGGCTACGTTACAGTACAACAAATTTGTAATCCAGTACCCAGTTGGTATCATTTAAGAGTGTACGCACCGACACACTCTTATCAACTATTTGGATGAAAAGAAGAACAAAATAGGATGCACATAAAAATAAAATACAATACCTGTGTGCCATCAGCCAGAGATCTTTAAGAGATGGAGCCAGCGAGTACTTTTCATACATATCTCGCGAGAAAAATACTGTGCTGCCATTCTTAGGGGCAGTATCCCTGTTGAAAAAAAAAATACTTGAACGTTAATAAAATTCAATAAAATAAAAATAAAACAATATATAGACAGTATTGTGTACAGTATACACACATATGTAGAGTTATCCCAGGACTGGGGGATGGACCATGAGGTCTCAGACTTAGTGCTATATACCTGAACAGTCCAGGAAGACACTGCTCATGCAACGAATAACAAACTATTGGGGTTTTAATGTGGACGTTTCCTTTAAATGGATTTATCTGAGCACGCAGACTGCTGAGAATATACAGTGAAGGCGCAATACCTGAGAGCTTGCAATCTTATTAGGAATGTACTAAAAACGTACGCCCAGAAATGCAGTAATAATAACATTAAAACTGCTTGAAAGTACAGTGGGCTACTTTATTAAATGTAATTTAATTATTATTATTATTATTATTATTATTACGCCCTTCCCAGTTTATTTCGATTTCCACAATAGGGATAGAAGCAACTTAATATATACTTATCTTTTGGTCGATATTACGGTTAAAGTTTAAAACTTTATGGGAATAATATATATATATATATATATATATATATATATATATATATATATATATATATATATATATATATATATATATACATACACACACACACACACACACACACACACACACACACACACACACACACATATACACACAACAACAACACCTATGTTATTATGCTTCACATATTTATGTTGTTCATCAAAAACGTTTTATTATGTACTACTATAAGGAAATGATAAACCATTTCCATATTTTTGTATTTAGCAACTGTAATCATTATATTAGTTTATTAACCAGATGAAGCACATGTTGTTAAACTTTAAGCAACTACAATTTAAATTAAATATCGTATGGTACCGGTACATAAAATATGAATCCTTACCACGTTAATGCCATTTCAAAAATATCAAATCAACACAGTTACGTTTTAAGTGACGTAAGAAAAAATAGTAATCGAATAGCTTGAATTCAAGTCCATACTGTCATTGGCTGCACTGTTTACAATTGCATTGGCCTGAGGTGGATTCTGCGTGTCACAGAAAAAAATCTTCCCCTGGAAACGCGAATCTAAAAGTATGTGGCCCACGAGGAGAGGATTTTCACCTGATTCATATGACAATATGACAGTGACAGTGCACTGTAAAAGCAAAACTATTTTTTTTTAAACAAATACTATTTACAATATTATATTTTCAGAGCCTAAACAGGAGTAACGAGAACCATATATTGCATGCGAATTGAGGATCAGACTTTCTGCAATGGTTCGGGCTCATTCTTGAATTTTCCAAAAAAAAAAAAAAAAACAAGACCATAAATGTGATTTATGGTTCAGTAATCTCAAAATGCATGTTATCATTTTCTTTGTCAACTCAATTAGATCATTTTGAATTCTCAAAGTTTAGCTGTCTCAGATTTCAGGTTTTTTCATCAATAATTCAAACCCCTAGGTCTTATGGACACCCACTGATGCAGCTGGCTCTGAGCTAATTTTATATATATATATATATATATATATATATATATATATATATATATATATATATATATATATATATATTAACTAGGCTGCATCACTTCCACCAAAGTTAATTGGCAGAGCAGATAGAAATGTTAACGTTCTTCCTTGGCTGCAGAGAAAGTCCTGTGCCACTGCATCAATTATGCTAATATTGATATATATATATATATATATATATATATATATATATATATATATATATATATATATAGTGGCAGATTATAGGGGAGGAAAGCTGTAGTTCTGGAGAATAATGGGACTACATCCCCCAGAATGCCATGGGGTTGCTGTTAATGAGGGACATCTGCCTGTGTTCAAGCAGGCAGGTGTATATATATATATATATATATATATATATATATATATATATATATATATATATATATATAGCAGGTCAGAACAGCTTGATGGCCGTCTGTGTTGAGGCGAAGGCCTGAGAAGAGATCTATCAGGAACCTTAGGAAAAGTACTGTGTTTATACTTATATGTGTGTAAGTGTTTGAATGACTGGCAATCAGCTTAGCCGTCCAGTTTACAATTAAGGACTTGCAAGGTTTAATTTAGCAAAGACATTGAAATGGTCCTGAAGTGTGGCAAGGCACGCCCCACTTTGCCACAAATTATATATATATATATATATATATATAGATATATATATATATATATATATATATATATATATATATATATATATATATATATATATATATATATATATATATATATATAATCACACACACCTAATGTTTAATTTTTTAATTATGATTGTGTTATTATATACTTATTGTAACTGCTTCAGAGCTAAATTAAAGAAAAAAAGGCCTGGTTTTTCATTGTGGAAATCTGGTAACCCTATTCTTTAATAAAACTCTTAAGGTCTATAAGTAGCAAAGCCTAGAAGAGTTTGAGTTCTGGGTTTGTTTGAAATGGGCTACAGGACTATTGGGCCCTGTAAATCTTCATACCCAATAGATATTTTTGTAACATCCTATGCTTCAGGTTCACTTACTGCACCCATGGGAAGTGATGAGGCACCATACTGCAGCAGTTCAATGTTGTCCTTTGTAGGGCTGTTCTTGAAAAGCATATGTAAATCCAAAGACAAGAAAATGAAAGTGTGTTTGGTTTTGAATTTCTATACAGTGTTATTTGGACCGTGGCATCTGAAACACAAGTGCTCGTTAGTTATGCTTGATAAGTAGTGATTAAGAACCAAACAGTTAAATCTCAGCACAACAGCAATCAATAATAAAGGAGACAGACAATGGAAGCCCCATTACAAGCTGTAATTTTTATTATGGGATAACAGCACATAAAGCACATCTAAAATCGATGTGTCCAATGCACTTTTAATAAAGATAATATTAAAGGTACGGTTTCTAAGTACAATATAACAACATTCATATTAGAATGAAAAGTATTTAAAAGACAACATTACATTTCTTATTTTTCTTTACAGCGGTATTTACAAAAAAATGAATCAAAATACTTATTTTTTATTTTATTTAGGAATCAGACAAAGAGGAGCAAAACTACCATTGTGAAGACACTACTCGTATATTTAAAAGAGGTGAATAGAGAGTTACATGATCCTCTGTAGTTATTTTAAGATCACTAGCGAACATTGACATACCCATATGACATTCCTGCCCTGCTAAACAGATGGGCTACAGATTCCCAAGACCTGTTGGGTTACAAAGGAATAGAAAAATACTGGACAACACCCTCCTCTACTGACAACCCTATAGAAATGAGCAATGAACTGCATATGCAAACCAGTAGATGCATATTCAAGACATTCATAAAAAATACACATTTTGAACTTACAAATACAATGCATTAGTATTTAGTTTTACCAGATTTGATTGAACATGTTATCAAATAAAACAGTATACTCTGCAAGTACAGCATGTGATTTGAAACCATTACATTTGTTTTAGGCTGAGATTTACGTGAATGACATTGAATTGTCCATGTTCCTTTTGTTATACAACGTCAGCCAGAATATGTATCCAGCAACTTGTAATTAATTTGGTCTACATTAGAATATAACATGAAAAATGTCTATATTCTGTGTTTGTAATATCCATCTGCCTCATTTTTATGTTTATCTGTTTAGTTTTTTTTGCTGACAAATCTAAGTCCAGTTGTGGTGTTTACTTTTTATGCACATTAAAAAAACAAATGCTGATAATTCAAAACACAGGATAAATATAATTTGCTAATATATACAAATACATACTCAATGTAAAAAAGCACAGTGAAACATTACAATCATTACAATCGTTAACGCTGTGCTGAAAATGACTGGTTTATGCCAACATATTCTGGCTGACATGGACTTCAAAAAGAACAGAATACATAATCATGTAAAGGTTTAGAAAAATGCCTTGAGAATTTGAATTAACAAACTGAATAAGATTTGTGCTTGCAAGTCCATTGAAACCTTAAATGGACAAGCATGCATGCACCTACAGTATTTAAAAAAAATAAAAACAAAAAATAAACACACACACACAAATGTGAAAACCATGGCTTCTTCAGTTTAGCCACTGTTTTGCTGGCTTTATAATAGCTGTCTCCCTAACAGTATCCCATACATAAATGTTGTTTCTTTTGAGCAAAATAATAAATTGTGCCATATTATAGAAGAACTGCCACATTTTCAGCTGAATGAGACGAGGCAGTCAGATTCATTAACATTTTTGGAAATGTGACATTCAAAAATCTACCAGTGGCTTTCACCATAGGTACTAAGAAAAAAAGTTCATTTTTAAAAATTCTGAGTTAAACCAAAGCACTTCCCAAATCTGTAACATACTTCTTGTAACTCTGTCATTTGTACACTAATTAGCTAATGATCTTAAAGCGAGGAAAAAAAAAGCCACATCCCAAGTCTAGCACTCTGATACAGGTGCTGGCTGGGTATTATAATTCTTATAATTATCATTATTATTAATAGTACTAATATTAATAATACATCAATGCTCAGTGAAATAAATTGGACGAATAGGGTGTCCTAGTCTAGGAATCAAGGTTTTGTTCACAAAAGTAACTTACCTAGCACCACACATCAGAATAACACAAAATAAAATGTGCACACCCTAGCTCCACCAAACTATGTCTAAAAGAGATAGTATACTAAAACAGATATTGTACAGCATATTGTTGTATTTAATAAACAGATACATATTTGCACTGAGTAGGCATTTTATAGCAGTATTTTCTCCTTACCTATACAGACAGAAGTTATAAAGTTAACTCTATATGTGTGTTCAATAATAACATTAAATATTGTGACTTAAAAGCAGATAGAGAAAGAGAGAGAAAAAGATGTGTACAGGCCATCACAAGTCCTTAGTTTTCAACATAGGAAGAGAATCAGTCACTTTGCACTGCTGGAAATCATATGAGATAAATTAGAGATTGTATTTACATGCAGGTGCCTAAAAGGTCTTTAACCTACGCACACCAAAAAAAACACATTTATATTATTGCTTGACATTCGGTTATGGCTAAAAGTTATTTTCTTTTTTCATACCTATGTCTGTTGTACTTTGGAAACACGAGTATTGTTAAAAGGTGCCATGAGATGGACAACTGAAAAAACAAGAAAACAAAAAGGAAAATATTTTGCAAACTCACCACCTGACACTGCGGTTCTGAAACATTTTAAAGCCTTGTCTGGGGCTCGTCCTGTGATTACATATAAACACAACTTGGAAACCAGCTTTTAAGCTGTCAGTCAACCCGTTTATCGGTTAAAAAATAAAACTACATCACTCCTGCACACAACTCCACTCAGGAGCAGACAAACACAGCAAGCACACACAAAGGAAGCAGCCAGCTTAGCCCCCTTCCTCCAACACCCAATTCATTTAGACCATTGTTTGAAATAGTGGCTCAATTCAAAACGATTTTCTTGCTCCATTTTTTTGATTTGTATTGCTTTAATAAACTGAATGCACCCGTAATAATGTCATATACAAGTTAAAGACATACTAGAGTGGCAACATCTTCTGGGGAACTACTGTACATAAGAGGTGTGTGGAACATTCACTTTAACCAGACTCTTTTAGCACCGGTTGATTGACCACAGTTGTAATAGAGGTTCAACTGCAGTACCCTCTAGAACCCGTATTAGCGATGCCCAGCGCAGCAGGCTTAGATCATCTTTTAGTTTCACAGGCATAGATCAGGATCAAGGGAGGTATATTTATGGCATTATGTTGTCATGGTATCATAGTAAGGGATCCTTTCAGGGCCTTTCTTTCCAGAAATAGTTTTTCAAATGCATGCCGAACTGTAAGAAACAGAAAAAAAAAAACTAAAAAACAAGACAAGAAATAAAGCAAAAAGACACAAGTTTTGCCAGCCAAAGACTGCCTCTGAAACAGGGCCTGCTATAAAGGCGCCAATGCGTAATGTAGCAGAGGTTGTAAACTCTAAGCTGATAACTTCATGATCATTCTGATATCCTTCTGATCGGATTTGAATACTGTCATTTTAAAACACTATGATTACCAAAACACCTTGGTGAACCTATGCTTATTGCCTAGGAGACGGCTCCTTTACACTCCATACACTCCTACTGGCTACCTCCTGTTCTAATACTCTTTACAGTGATTCTCCCTGAGCATTGAATTCAAAATTATTCCCCAACTCAAACAATGGGCCAAATGTGCGCATTCAAATGGATTGTCATTCACAGTTGTATTTTGAATGTGCCTTTTATCTCTTAGGTTATTTAGACAACACAGGCCAAAGGGCAATTGTTGAAATACATTTAAAAACTTCCTAAATTAAAGTATGGGCAAGGTAATTGTGTCTTCTTTGAGTCTGGAACAAAATAACACCACCATATTATTATTATTATTATTATTATTATTATTATTATTATTATTATTATTATTATTATTATTAATTTTCAAAGAAAAGGAACTAAGTTAATTGCACCACATGCAGAATTGATTGATGGCTATTTTTGTGTATATATATATATATATATATATATACGTATGAACAACTGTCACTGTAATTAGCCTTGACTTTTGAGGCAAAATCGCAAACACTATTTGCATACATGCATTTAACACACAAAATAACACTACCTCAAATTGTTCTAAATAGAAAACATATTTAGAAGTGTTGAAGTACAATATATGAACAGAAGCCTTAAAACCGCAATCTTAATAAAAAAAACAAAACAAAGATAGCTAGGCTACCTGTATCTGTAGTAAAGTTCAAATACGCCATTAGACGATGTTACTAGATCGTGCCCTTAACCTACATTTTGATGGGTGTTATAGAACATGCATTTGAAATTAAGATGGTACGTAAAGGTTTTACTTCAGTCCCAAAGAAGACACAACTAATTAATTTACATTTGTGGCCTAGTACCTGCTATGTCCAATCTATGCCTGGTGTTCTGGTGGCTTTTCAGCACCATTCCAAAGCTGAAGCTGAGTATAATAAGATCAGCAACTGGCTGCTATACACAAAAAAAATACTGAATGATTAAAAAAAACAAAAAAAACAATCACTCAAACTTCCCTGAGGGATTACAGTACATCCGCGAAAGCGATGTGTACAGATTGCACTACAGAGGAATGAAGGACATGTGCAAAAAAGCAACAATGATACAAGCTTCCTACTCACTATGATTTCCACTTTTCTTCTTGTTTCTTGGAATGTTGTACACACAATATCTCATTGACACAAACACCACATGCATTTTACCATGGCACATTCAGTTAAAAAAAAAAAAAAGTTTAACCAGCAGGAAAAAAAAAAGTGATGTCTTTAGAAAACACGACTATCATTGTCTTGCATTACAAAATCTGATTTTTTAAAATTATTATTATTATTATTATTATTATTATTATTATTATTATTATTATTATTGCAGGAATATTAAGTACTACCTGTCGTCTGTTTAAGGGTTAAAAAAATAGAAACTTTTCTACCAGACAAGGCTTTCAATATAATATATCTTTCACCGAACTTCAACTGTTACTGTCATATTTCCTTGTGGACATAACAACACGTATTGAGAAGTAGCCACACACACGCACACTCACACACACACACACGCACACACACACACACAAGACGTGAAGTGAAACTGTAAACCAAGCTTGATGTGAAAAACATCCAAACGCTAGTTTGAAAAGAGCACTGCTGCTGTTCATAACAGCATTTTCCAGTTCCAGGCCTGTACGAGTAATACTATTTTCCTATTGCTTGTTTGGCTGCTGTCTTGTTTTGAGCCATTAGGTGGCACAATTGGATGAAACATACACTGTACCATAAAATATATGAAAAAGCAGCTCCACCTACTGAAAGAAAACAAAACTGCAGATTTACTCTTTCAGTCCTGAATTATTTTTGTCGAAATTAAGTTAGATCATTCAAAAAGGAACCTGAGTGGTTCCAAGATGATTTCCGACAGCATATGTGAAAATACGGCGCTAAAGCGGGACCTTGAGGTCCAACCAGGACTTAAATGGTTAACCTAACCAACTGTTAAGACTTTCCTGTCACCTTACATTCTATAAGAAAAAAAAACTTCCTAAAACAGAAATGGTTTTAAATGCCACCAGATTGAAACTCTAATAATGGTCTTTCACAATGTATAAATTAGCTACCTTCCAACAATCCTGCAAAGCCCAAGCTTCTGTTAAAAGCAGTATCTAATGAAGGGGGTTAGTTGAAACTTAAACCTTTTTTAGGTTTACAGTGGAGCTGCACAGAACACAATCAAGACCAAACAGTTCAGCTGATCAGGTGAAAATGGAAATGAAGACACTCATTAGGTCACTTTTCAAACTCCAGCATGACATTCTCAGAATATCTCCCGAATAAAGGCATACGCGTCCCGTATGTTGTATGAGTGCTGGAGAATTGAGGTCCAGTTCTGTCGCAGATGGGGGCAAAGAAACCAAACTGGTACAGTAGGGCTTAAAAATGAACGAACCGTTTCCCCTAGAAGAGACTCTTTGGGGACAGATTCCCTTTGCGCCAGAGAAATTCTTGCACTTTTTTTTTCTAGAAAGAATGACAAAAAAAAAGTTCACAGAAAGTTCTTTCCTACTTTTGTAACTCTGTCGCTCCTTAAAAAAAAAAAAAAGGTGCACATTTTTAGACTGGAGCAAAAGATAAGTCAATCTAGCCCTTCATGTCACCATAAAAAAAACAACTACAATATTTGGGTGCTGTGCATAGAAGCCTACAAATATGCCTTAGTGGCAGTTCTGCAGCTGTAAACATGTTTCTTTGTTATAGTCTCCAAGGGGGGGAAATGAGTTGACAGTTGCTTGTGAAGGACATGTACTGAAGCTTAAGTTTACTACATATATTTCTACAATGACCAACCCTATCCTAATGACCACAACAATACAAGCCAAGTAATCAGCAGCATCTACATCTTTCCAGTCTCCTTCCACAACGTTGCAGTTAAACTTGTATTTCTTGTGCACATGCAACACATCAATAGGTAATACACGAGTCTTAAATTAAAGAAAGGTGCAAACAAAAACAAAAAAGTGCCTTATCAATTCAACAATAAAGAATATACTAACTATCAATAATATACATGTTATTTAAAATAGAATCTATAAACATTATTATTTGTTTTTTCCTGTATATTACTTATGACCATATACCCTGTAGTACATTATAAAACTGTTTTTGTGGACCCTTTTTCTGTTGGTACCCTCTGTTTACCCACGTGAAGAATTGATGGCAGGTGGCCTTGCATGACTCCACTTAGTAACCATGGAGAATGGAGTCTTTTGACAGTCTTTGTGTTTTTAACTAGAATTCCCAGAATTCTGCATTGCTCTTGTTGGATTGTCTGTAGAAAAGGTGCAGTTCATATCAGGATTGCCAGCAGGCTGACTTGTCACCACTGTGCTCTCTCGCTGCATTTGCCCATCTGAGCACTGCGTATAGGAGTTTTGAACTTGATCTAGAGATGCATATAGCTTCCATATCTTGATTGCTCCATGTTGTTTTGTGGCTGGGCAGAAGCAGAGGATCCTTGCAATAGTGACTCAGCTCCTGACAGAACTGCAATCATGAAATACTGTGCAGGCTTCTGTCCATTAGATGGCGCTGTCGTTTAAGAATCTCAAAGAAGAAAATAAAATAGAACCTCAAAACTATGCCATCAATTTAAATACAACATTATTATCATTGAAAAGAGAAGTGAATTGAAGAATATGAATTGTTTTTACTAAGGAAATCATTGGCTTGGTTGCCCAACCCCAAAATCAAAAACCGGAGCAACTCTGTGGATCGTTGTTATGAACTTTCTTGGTCAAAAGAAACTATGACCCTGAGGTTAAGCTTGAGCAGAACTAAGGCAATGGAAAGTGAACTGAAGCCATTATAGAAATGAGCACTGTCGTCTACATAATGCTGTTTAACTGTACAAAAAAAAACCATAGTATATCCTGCATATTCCACAGAGGTTTGCTACTATAGCTGCAGACATGACCTGTAGTTTATATCATGGCAGTGTGAACATTAAAAACAGGAATACAAGTCTCTATTGTAAAGCTCTATGCATAACCCTAAATGCTTGTTATTATTTTATTATAAAATGAGGCTTGTCAATTAGATATTCTTCAAGCAACTCACCTCAAGGAGTGGGGGTTAAATGTTAAAAGTAGGGCTAGAAAAAGGTCCACATCTCAAAACGGAAAACCATATACATGGTAAAGACAAGTTCAACGTTAAATAATGTATCGTTATAAGCATTTCCTCTCCCTTCCCCTTGAGACCCCGTCCCACCCACCCGTAAAACAGAAGAGAAAAAATAATAATCCTCAAATGTGCAGCGTGTCGGCTCTCCTGGTGTGTGCAGGGCTCCGTAAAGTGTCTCAGATTCATTCAGCTCTGGTACTTCAAACATTCCAGACAATGTTCGCTTGAGAGAGCGGCTGTTACCCATCAATAGGCATCGGCTGCTCGAACTCTGAACTGAAGAGCTCCTTGTATAAAGGAGGGAAATGGGCACGCACAATGTCCGGGTATATTGCTTTGAACGCAGTCAGCTTCTCTGTATGTCTGCTGCACAGTGCTCGAAGTGTTGACACTTTGCATATCAACTGGAAATGAAACGGAAAAAAAAATAGGTTATTCTACATGAATATCTTTAAAAACATAAGAACATAAGAAAGTTTACAAACGAGAGGAGGCCATTCGGTCCATCTTGCTCGTTTGGTTGTTAGTAGCTTATTGATCCCAGAATCTCATCAAGCAACTTGAAGGATCCCAGGGTGTCAGCTTCAACAACATTTAGATTGTATTGCATTTCAGAGGGAGGATCCAGATGCTGTCCACATACGACAAGTGCAACAAAAGGTTTCTTTTGGCGATACCTTTAATAGGATCATCTGCATATGTTGAAGTTATTCAAAAGTATCATCAAAAAAACTACCTTGTTGTACTTCTAGTGTGAAGGATAAATATTAGCAGTGGTCCTACCTTTTTTTAGGTTTGCTGGTCCTCTATTCATAGAGTGTTAAGTATCTGTTTGAAAGGATTCATTCAAGTTTGATATTCATTAAACTGTTTTAGATCTTTGTTGGCTTCTTTAAAAGTCTAGAACAGTTTCATGAATAGAAACCGTTATTCAAAAACAGCTATTTAAATTAGCCAGTGTTTCTATAACCAGGATCTATAAGGATGTAAGTTTATTTAACCACTTCAGAGCCGGTTGAACACTGGCTGCTCAAATTCCTTGCACCTGGTAATGATAATACATCTAAAAGGATAGTCCTGAATAATTTATTTAGTAGTAGGGTAGTTGCTTCAATTCTGAGAAGGCAATCTGTTCCAGCAACTGGCCATTGGAACAAATATTTCCTACAGACAGTAGCAGGTATATAAAAATGTGGACAGGTTTAGAGTATACCAGTTCAATTGAATAGTTTTGTTAACACTACCTTTGTTAGTATTCCATCCTCTCTGTGGTTCTTCTGCAGGATGTGTTGAAGAGCCAGCTGGATTTTCTGCTGAAGCTTCTCTACCTTTACTTTTTCTTGAAGCCAGGATCGATCTAACGAGAACAATGGTTTGCAACCAGTTAGAAACACTAGAGAAGACAGTATATATTTTTGACAGCAGGTATTGGTTTAATTGCCAGTGAAAACAATGGTTGTGGTGTATCATCTTACCTGCAGACATCAACACAAACGCAGAGAACAACGCAATCTCGTCTTCAGACAGATGCACAGAACACAAGTTTTTTCCAAACTCAAAGACAGAGCTGATCAAGTCATCACAGCCTGTCAACAGAAATACGGAGAAAAGGCGCATGAATAAAAAGATAAATGGTATTATTTCAAAAGACACAGGGCCCTATTTTGAAGAAACTGATCACAAACTCATGCCAAAGTCTATATCTATACCACACTGCGTAAGCTCTCGCACTGCACAAAACCTGTCAGGTCCCAGTGAACCAATCAACGTACTGTGGGAGAAGAAATGTCAAGACCAATCATGACATTCCTTTAAGTGGGGTCATGCCTGCAGCTTTGTTCACTTGGACTTTTATGCTGCATCACAATTTATTACTGCTATTTTAAACGACTTTCTCTGAAAAATGTATATGAATGCAGTTTTTAATTAGAAACGTCAGTTACATTGAACGCCACTGGAGGGCTCCTAAAACGTTTTTTTTTTTTCAACTACTGGTACTTAAAGTTTAAAATTGGGCCCGGTAGAAGTTTTTAAAGAAAATAAGCTTCACACTTCATTGTATTATTTTTTTTTTTTTAACTGTACCCAAATACTGTGTTTTTGTATTTTAGTTTCTTCAGTTCCTGTTGCCTGGCACAGATATTCATAATGCAAGCTAGATCAGCCAAAATGTCTGTATATTAGTAAGTACCAGCGCCATCTAGTGATATGCCACTTTGGTCAAGTTTACTTTTGTTTCTCTGGCAATACTCTGCTGTGCACTAGATGGCGATCAAGCCTTCATTTCAGAACACCACAATAGTTGAATAATTGTAACAAGAACCACTCGAAACAAATGTGTTAAATAATAGCTCATGTGTAATTATAGTGGGCGACCCCACCTTTTCATGAGATTTGATTTACCCAAATCATATTCTGCCAGCCTCTGGTTACTATGCACTTGGGAATGATGTCACTTATCATTGCTTCTTATTAAACAAATGATCTGCAGTGCACAGAAACAACTGCAGCCCATCCTTACTGTACATCCTTTGCCCTAGGCCTCGTTCTGTACCGCTCAGAAGACTGCTTGTTAAGAGTGGCCATACTCAATTGCCAGTTAATAAAACAGCACTGTTCTTCATTATCAAAGTCATGCATAAGAAACGAATTAAAATGGCCAGACATTGTGCAAGATTGGATTTCCTTAGATTAAGAGATACTGGGCCTTCAATGAGTTGACACAGATGTTATTCATGTTGGAGGCAGTTGCCATAGACTAGTCTTATGACATAAATTCATGAACCAAACCCTCACGCTAGAAATTCTTATTTTATAAATGTTATCAGGATATAATTCTGATAACATGACATGTAATATCAGTTAATTAACTTAAAGAAACCTTAGCAGAACCACTAGCAGGCCAGCATTACCAAGGCAATGCATTCATAACAACAATAGTAGTTCTAATGCTGTAGCACAGTGGCAATTCCCTGGCACTTGATTGGATGAACTTTGTGTATAACTTAATACAATTGAGATGCTAAAATGTTCGTACTGTGGTGCCACACTGTCTCAAAACCATTGTATTGCCTTTGCAGTCCCACGGAATGTTGTGTTTTCTCTTATGTTTTTTCACCACTTTAAGCAGAAAAAAGAAGGGCTTTATCTTAAATTCTGAATTATTCTTAATTGTTTTTGGATAAAGTACATCTCCATTGTGGACTGGATTATAACCTTACTATATCTGTCCTGAGGAGTTACGACAAGATTGCGAGCACTATTTTGAAAAGTAAATAAAACAATTATAATTATGTAACAGTAAATCATTAAACATGAAATAAACTTAGTTACCGGACTAAGAAGTTGTTCTGAATAGTATTTCACAGTTACTAAAAGAAAAAAAAAAACTTAACACATATAAATGTGCCTGCTTTTGCTTTAGTTTCAAAATAGGTCCCAGGGCCTGGGTATTAATTAGGGAGATCAAGCTGTGTATTCTCAAGCAACACCAATTCCTGTCTACCCAGGCAGAAAAACAAGGGTCAAAGGGTTCCCCTTTCTTAAAGGCTTCTTTATAAATATTTACTTACCTAATGCTTTGAAAACTTCTGGACCAGCATACTTTCCATCAAAATACACTGTGTTGTTCTGAGAGTCAAAGGCACGGCACATTCTGACCAACACAACCTCCAATGAACCTGGAAAACGCATACGATAAGGCTCAGTTCATAGAGACTTTGTACGTTTTTTAGGACAGTTCAAGTTTCCAGTGACGTTTCATTTGTCTATCAGAGCTAAGGAAACCATTTGTGACAAATCCTTTTTTTTTGGAACAGGGTTGGCCTGTCAAAAACAATTCCACCTAATCCATAACTCCATAATACTAATTCCTTGCAGTCACTACAAACTAGACAGGAGATAGATGGATTGTACATAGTGTTCCTTTTTCAGGCTGGCAGGACCCTACAGTAACTGGATAGGAAAACATTTAGCTGAAGAATACCAGTAAGCCTCATTTTCCAGTACTGCTTGCTACCAGGACTGCTCAACAATATGCACCATCAGCATGGCCGTAGTATGACACTATTAAAAAGGTACATGTGAAATAAAATGTCAGGGCTCTGCTTTCACACATTGAACATGGAGGTGATCTGATCACCACAATATTGTTGACAGAGTTAGTGGTTACATAACTGTTATTTCCTCTGTCGCACAGCTGGAACAATCTTACGTCTTGCATTTGATGTAAACCAACAGGTTTTGGAGGAAATAACAGCTTTATCATCCTGTAGCACTGCTGTAATACAGCAGGGAAAGTAGGGTCATTATCCAAGTCTAAAATGGCAGGTCCGTAGCGTACTTTCCACAACTTCTTTTGTGCTTTTGAAAAGTACCGCAAACGCACTTAACATTACATTAGGCCCAGCAACAATACAAACAGATAAAAAAATGTTAGCAACATTTTATACTTTTTGGTTGCTGATTTAAAACTCATTTGCAGCCTTTCATAACAGCAGTATAAAGATTCTACTATCTCACCTGCTTTAAGAAGCACTATTTGATCATTCTGACACAGCTCCATGAAGCCATCAATGCGTTTGGCAAACTCCACCACATACTGGATAGCTTCTGTGATTTTGATTGCACACAGCTGCCACATGACCTCCCGGGGCTTTGGAGAGCACAAGAAAGATGGTCCAAGTTAACAATCTTGTTTGAAAAGTGAGGGGCTGACAGCACTGATAACGAACAAAGACCATGATCTAAATAAACTGCAGAGTTTATTTCAGACAAACATTGCATTAAGTTATTACGCTGAATGTAAGGACGCTAACCCACCGAGATTGTTGTGAAATGATGCTGTTTTTAATTGTTTTAAAAAAATAATAATTGTAAACTCGAACTGAGGCAAAAGAAAGTTGCAATGGAGAAAAGAAAAAAAAGAAGCCGACTGCTGTCATTTTCTTTTAAGGCCGCAACACATTGTTTTCCTTTTGAGTTTGAGTTAAATTTTGTTTAATTCGAGAAAATGAAGACCTATGAACACCAACACAATAGCCTACTTCGCTAGAAAAAAAATTGAACCGGTATTAACCAGTTTTTCACTTTGTTCAAACTGGAAAGGAACGAAATCAGCCGTTCGGGACTTTCGGAACTGGAGCCGAAAATTCTGGTTTTGCGCACCACAGCGACCCTATCCGTGGTGACAATATCCGCTACTTTGGTTCATGGATTGAAAAGAGGTAATTGTCGATATGGATGAAGGAGAGTATACAGGTATTACAAGTATTACAAGCATGTGTGTCCCAGCATCGCACCTTGCTCTGGTAGTTCTCCGTTTCTTCCTGCAGGAATGTCTGCCAGGTCATTTGCTGTAGTTCCTCTCTCAAGTACTGACACGTTTCCATGTGTGACTTGGAGATATTCTGTGCCAAATGTTCTGGAGAAATAAGAAATAAAAAAGACAGATTAATGCAGGCTGCCCATCAGGGATATTCTCTTGGTTATAACACACATTGCACACACATTGCACCTCAGTACATATTGTACATATTGGTTTTTATAACAAGACCCTATATTTAAGCAGAATTGTATGTTTTAAAAAAGAAAATATGTATAATATTCCTGTATAAGAAGAAATGGGTTCCATGACATAAAGAGGTCCGGTTCCCTTCAAGAATAGTTTTTCAGCAAGAGTCGCCTGTCCAGTGGGGATACACATGTATATATAAAAACCTTTTGATCCTGGACCAAGCTGTTTGACATTCCCCATGGAAATAAAGGTCCTTATTGCTCCTGGAATGCCCGATTTGGAAATTTCAATTTATTTTTCCTGTTTCAGCAATTTCTTAGCAGAAAAGGGACCACAAGGGAAAATGAAAATGATTTCCCCTGATATCGGCACCTTTGGATTTTGATTGGCCCTAATTACTAGACACTAATTAGGAAAAAAACTATTTTAATGAGCCTCTATGTGAAGAGGCTGATGGGCTATTGCATTATACTACCCCCCCCCCACTGACAGAGATGCCTTACCTAGCTCTGCCATTGACACTGTGGGAGAAGTGTCCCCATTTGTGAACGAGCAGTACGGAAAGAAACCAGAACCCGCGGTGAAGTCACAGATGGGTTCTGGTTTGATCCCGTTGATATCCAGCCCAGACTGGTCAGGTGAAGGCTGGATATCCAGGTAGAAGCTGCTGACTGCAGAGTCTGCTTTGCTGCCGTCTGGGGTGTGGCCATCAATGTAGCTGCTGAGGTCATCGTGCAGCTCTGTCAGCCCATTGGTGGAGAGGTTGTAGGTGGGCGTGAGTGGCTCAGCCTCCCCGGGCTGCTGTTGGTGATCCCGCTGCTGCTGTTGCAGTCGATGCTTCTGCACTTCCGCATACAGACTGTCTCGTTGTTTCTTAGACATTCTGCCAAACTTGACGGCTGAAGAGCGAAACAAAGGGCATTTTTTTGTACACTACAAAAATAGTGATGGAGAAAAGTATTCACTAAATTGTCATGTCAAATACACTGATGCACAAAATAAATGCAACACTCAGGTCTAATGGATTTCATCAAATATTTTAAACATAGATACAAAACAAAATCACAGAAAATGTGAACAAAAATACAGATCAAAGAATCATGATAAGTTTTCAGTATGAAATGTGACACACTGTCAAAATGAAAACATTACAAAGTTAGTATAATGACCTCCTTGAGCATTAACACAATCCTGGCAGCGTTGACGCATATACCTGATCAGTCTATGGATAGACTGCTGTGGGATGTTCCGCCACTCTTCCTGTGCAGCTGCAGCCAGCTGGCGAAGGTTGGCCGGTCACGGTTGTCTCCTGTGGATGGCACTGGCGATTTGGTCGCACAGATGTTCTATTGGCCTCAGGTCAGGAGAAAAAGCTGGCCACGGTCAGACCTTGACATTGATTTCTTGAAGTCATGCAATTGTAATCCTAGCACTGTGTGGTCTTGCGTCGTCCTGCTGGAAAATCAACACTTCCGGATTGGCTTGCAGGAAAGAAAAAACTGTTGCCTGCAGGACTTCGTCAATGTATCACTCAGCAGTAAGGTTGCCTTCAATCTGCACCAAAGGCTTTCTTGTGTTAAAGGAGTTTCCTCCCCACATCATCACACTTCCACCACCCTACCGGTTGGCTTGAACAACGCAACAGTCAACATAACGCTCATTACGACATCTCCACATACGTTGTCTTCTGTCAGGTCTGTGATGGGCAAAACAGCATTCATCAGTGAATAAAGCACTCCACCACTCTCTCTGCCGCCACCTCAGATGTTCTCTGGCCCACAGAAGACTGAGATTTCGTCTCCCAGCATGTCAACATGTTACCCGTGAACGGCCTCCGAGCATGCAAATCATTTTCATGCAGATGGCGAGCTACAGTCATTCTGCTGATGTGCTGGTTATTTCTTACTGGAATTTCTAGTGCTGTAGCCCCTGCAGTCTGAAAGCGATTACGCAGATGGATCAGTCAAATGTGACGGTCCTGGGCCCGTGTGGTGACCCTCTGCTTTCCAGGACGTGGCCTGTCCCTCACAGAGCCGGTTTCCTGGTTTCTCTAGACTAGTCTGCTGATTGTTGAAGCAGAACATCTCATTCTCCAGACAACCTCTCACAGACAGGCCACCTTCAATCATGTTGATAGCAACCAGGCGATCTTCATTACTCAAGCGGGGCATGGTCGTATCTTTCGCTGTTCTTGTGTTAAGTAAACTCATGTCTTTCCGAATGGCTATTTACACAGAGTCTTAATCAACTCATTTTGGCTATTTTAACTCAACTCAGATACCAGACACTGAGTACCTGGCATTTTTATGAAATCACATGACTTGAGCTCAGTATTTTGTTATCCCAAGAAACCATACTACTCAAACAATCAACAACCTGTCTGCTCACTATTTAAAATGTAAATAACATTATGTATGTGCCCAATGAGCTATTGATGTAAAACTTAGAATGTTGCTTTTTCATTGTGCATCAATGTAGGTTTAAGCAATACCAAATACAAAAGAAACGACCAACAAATATGAACTGCAATTAGAAAACTTACAAAGATAACTGATGATTTCTGCAATTTTATTAAGTGTTAACATTCAAAATTTTAACATAGTAATCTACTTTTTATTATTTGTTATTTTTAATAGCTTCTACTGTATAAGGATAGCAGCGACATGATTCAAATGTAATTCTAAGTTATGTTGTTTATTTCTATAACCTTAATACAAGTTTACCACATTTGCTATGTGTTTAACATATATTTACCATGTTTTACCAATATTAACCAGGTTTTTTTCTCCTTCCAAAAAAACAGATAATTAAAGCTGGATAATTAAAAAAAAGGCTTCTAAGTTTCTAAAACAGTGCTCTGAATTTAGTAAGCAGTGCAGTCTGTACTGTAATATACCAAAACGTTTCAGGTACTTGTAAAAACAAAGCAACTACATAACTTTTAACATTCAGAGATGACTAACAGGTTAATGGAGCTAAATACTAATAAATAAATTCAAATGTGTACATGTTTAAAAGTGTAAATTTACAAATTGTATTTGTCCTGCCTCTGTATGTAGACAGTTAGGTGCTACTGGGGCTGAACCAATACCAATACCAAAGCAATACCAATATCAGCACTATTATTGGTATCATTATTTGAGTTCAGACTGTGCATTGGTGTTTAAATTCAAGGACCCTTGCTGCTTACCATCTCGTGACATTCCCACAGTGAGACACTTCTGTAGACGGCAGTGCTGGCAGCGGTTGCGGCTGGTCCGGTCGATCAGACAGTTCTTCTGACGAGGACAGGAGTATGTGGCGTTGCTCTGCTGACTTCTCCTGAAGAAGCCCTGGGGGATGACACGCCACAAAGCTTTACAATAACAGAACTTCAGAGGAGAAGAGCCACGGTTACACAGCCTGGCTGAACTTCGTAGCAGCCGGCTTTAAAGGTGCTGCAGTGTCCACACCGTTTTAAAAGTATCTTACACAATCTTAGCACTATACAAAAATAAAATAAAACTGTGTGGAGCTTGCAGATTCTTATTCATAGCATCCTACTGCTGTAAGCAGCACCAAGACCCTGCCTGGATAACCCACGCAGGTTTATTCTGGCATTCTGTCCCTGAAGGTGCCTATTAAAAGAGTAAGGAGTATTGTATAAGCTATTTGTGTATCACTTTGTGAGCAGTTTCAGTCCTACCACATGCTGCAGCTTTTACCATGCTTTAATCTCTTATTAGAAAGCTAAGGGGCCCGTCCAGTGGTGTGTTTTGCTGAGGTCATGACTGTCATTTTGCATGTTTTGTTCATTGGAGCAGTGAAGGCTAAAGCGCTGATTTGATGCTCTATCTTTTGACAATTTTGTACTTAATGAATTGATTCTAGCAGATCATTAACATAGCCCATTTGGCTGTTCAATACACATATGTCTTAATTAGTTGCTCATTGGCTGTTTAATTACAAGAAAACAGCTGACAGCTGCCAAGTTGCCTTCTAATGGCTGCCATTATGAAACGGGGGTATAAAAGCTGCTGCCAAGCAGGACTTTTTCATAATGCTGTGATTTATAGTTAGAACTCCTGTACTTGCACATGCCATTAAGTGCAACTGAGCCTAGAGTAACAGTCATTAAAGACACATTTCAGCAGTTTATTGCAGTTTTTTTCATATTATTATTTGTACCTGTATTATGGGTGTAGAACACTGTGTTGACAGGGGCGCTGTACTTTAGATAAAGTAAAAAGCAGAACAAAGGCATTGCATGTCTGCTTTAGGAATACTAAATCACTTGCTTGTTGTAAAATCCTGGCTAATTCCATAAAGATGAGATTTTCACACCCTGAAATGTGGACTTCCATGGTAATGTGTATATTGCAGGACCAAAAGTAGTAATGTGTATATATTCTTTTTTTTTGTATTTGTTTGTGAATTTAATACAATGACACACACTGAGGCACCATGGCAGCTTCCCCCCTCCCTACTCTACTAGCTCACTTCAATGCTGGTCAGAGCTTCAATCCTGGACCTCTCTCAAGCACAGACTGACAAATATGCCACATTGTGTGCTGGTTTTGTGATATGAAGATGAGACCACTAAAATCTCCTTGCCCCCGACTACTGCTTCCCCACCCCAGGGAGAAAAAAATATTGACTGTTTAACGAGGGAAACTGTTGTCCCTTAGATTGAAAAGGTGATAGACAGTGGGCAATAACAGTAACTTTTTCACCCAAGCAGAATATTTTTCCACAACAAGGTAAAAACTTCAGTATATATTTTACCTTATTAAACTCTTATTAATCCAATATTCATCCAGAGAAATCTGTGACACTGTAGACATTCCGCCATTTTGTTGATTTCAGAGGGCAGTATTAACCACTCAACTAGACTGCTTTTTTGGCACAAGCACAAACTATTTTTGGTAATGTAACCCTGCATTATCCAATTGGGATGCGTGTTTCAATCTAAGGGTTTAATAAACTGTATTAAATACTTAAAAGGTAATATTTTTGGTGCAGTCAAATTTGACCAATTTCACAATGGGGCTCCACATTGTTATCAAACTAAAACACCACAACAGACTCCTACAAAGTTGTGGTTTCAGCATGGATGAGGTGCACATTTTGCATAAAGCTTACCTTGCAGCCTTCACAAGTTATAACCCCATAATGGATTCCTGATGATTTATCTCCACAGATCTTGCACGGAATAATTTCGATTTGAGCTGCAAGAAAAGAAATTGGTTTCTGAATCACATTTCCTGTTATCTGTCACATCAAACAAATACACCCAGTTTTACTTTTGTTAGGCCCTTTACCTAGTTAACATGTTTTATATATGCAAGCCTCTCTAAGAGTCAGCCAGCTTATTCCAACCCCCTGTGACTCCCAGTCAGAACCTAACCATTAAGCTATTACAGTTTAAACATGGCCTGACTTGAACAAATGCGAAAATCCATTCAACTTTGCAGAACAATTCTAGGGTGGTTTTGCTCTATTACCACTTTGGGGTCACACGATAAGCTGCACATGGTCAAACATTCAATTTCTAAATAAGAGTAATTTGATTCAGGAAATCTTGTTCTGAAGCCTACAAGCACACTGCTTGGCCTATGCCTTGAAATAAGACTGCTCAATCTTTTTCAACTTGTGTTCTTTCACAGCATTAGATAAAAACAAGGGCCTGGCAAGCAGCCAACATCCATCAAATCTCGTAGCTAAAGAGCACCTGACCACAGGGTGTCAGAAGATGAGCTTTTTGGCTGACCCAGGCAGTATCACATCTAGTTTCCTGTAAAAGGTGAAGTACTGTCTGCAATAGAGATGGTTGCCCTGTGCCGGTAACATTGACAGACCCACTTCCGTTTTTACCCCCATGAAAACCTGCAAAGCTATACTGAAAGACCTTCATCTTAGTTAAGGGGGTGACACCCTTATACATTTTACTGAAATACCATGACAAAATCATAGGAAGGTGTTACAGACAAGAATGGTACAGGTAAGTGTGACACAAAAAAACATGGCTAGCCAAGGTGTGTGCATAGCAAAAGCAAGATAAACGGCAAACTTAAAGACATCTACAACTTTGAACAAAGTCTGATACCTCACATGTAAAAGTCTACATTCAGCTAACGTTTATGTATTCAAGGTTTAACAGATGGGGCATTAGCCTAACCTCATCATTACCCAAACTTCTTACATCAAATGAACCTACAAATGAAAAACGGTGCTTTCAATAGGTAACTATGTGCTGCAATTGCTGAATGCTGCTATTAACCACCAAGATGCAAGGCCACGGATATTAAAGAAACCACATGCACATGTTTCCAACACATTTCTGAAGCAGTTGTTCTCTGACACCAAGCAAATGGTTTTATAATATGACGCTTTTATTGTGGGTTCAAATACAGCTACAGTATATGGCACTGTTTAGTAGGATTTGGAACTGACCTGAAGTCAGAAAGGAATCATTCAGTAGATAAAAAATAAACCAATCAAAGCTAACCACTAGTCTAAGAGAAGCATCTTTCTCAACTTTCTTTCAGTTTCAATCAAGCAGACACAGCCACACAGACAGTATATTTGGGTGGTTTATAAGTCACGAGACCTATGCCAGAGAAAACAACATGTACCGCAGAGCAAAGGAACCGTGCTATGCAAAAATAAGTAAATGTCAACACAAAAATAATAAACAGGAATAACTAGCATCCAAAACACTTGGCAAATATTTGCATACCCTTGAAGTAAATGATGTCCATACAGAGATCAACTATATAGCAAAAATAACATTTTATAATAGCTGTCGGTAAGACTACAATGATCCAACGATTCCTGACTTTCACAGTTTAATGACAGTAAACCCCAATACAAACATGTTATTAATTAGGTAATTAGGTAAAAGTTCCAGGTGGTTCTGTCAAAAGATTGTATGCTGTCTGGAGTTCCACCATGGAGAACAGAAGTACATTGAAATCCAACCACTCTCTCAATTAATTCTCTCAAATCAACTATGATACTTCAGTTTGAACCAAACCGCACAGCCCCTTTAATGTGCTGCCTGCAAGCTGCTGTTCTGGCATTTGGATAATGTCATTGTCCCCCAGGCATGTCTAAGGGATGTGTTTTGTATGCGGCTGATCCACTAACCTCATACCAAGTGCTGCATAATTTACTCGGTTAAATTTGTTCAAGTCATCTGCACAAGCACTGTTTGCAGTAACAAAGTCACAAAAATCCTTCTGTAAATACAGTATTAGCCTACATTTCAATAGGATGCAGCAGGAAAGAAAGATATACTGCAGATTTACATCAAATTACAAATGAGAAGCACATGTACAGCATACTGTGTATACAGAATAAATAATCTTACATAGTACTACAAATAATAATAATAATAATAATAATGGAGAGCTGTCCTTTTAACATCCTCATTTACTGTACTGTACATATGACTCCACTGCTTCTTTCAAATACAGTATTGCAGAGCAACCAGAGCAAAGCAAAAATACAATTTTTTTTGTTTTTAAACAAACAGTTAATGTATCAACAGTTCATTTCCTGTACTACATGAGGCTGCATATTTACTGCACACATTCTCTGAAAGAACATTAGCGTTGCATTGCAATTCTACTCCCTTAATATTTTCAGCTTCATTACTTACATAATTTGTTCTGACATGCACTCACAGCAATTCAAGCATGCTGTAATTAAGCCTCACTTTGACCAGTTTCCAGGGCTGTAAACTGGGCACATGGACAGCAGGTGGCAGTGTAGCCCTGTGGACCACATCCTAGGGTGCCGCTAATGTCGGTGCATTCTGTCAAGCTCCCACAGATTTTTGAAGGCAAAGCTCTGAGATGCCTTCACTTCCCCCTGAAGAAACAGGCTTGGCTAAACACTCATTCACGCTTGACGGAATCTGTGCCACATCAGGTAAAAGTGAAAGGAAGTGGAAACGTTTTGGTCTACTCTAAAGTCCCTTTGACAGCCTTTGGAGACGCCATCTCTTCTTGGAATAAAAAAACGAAAGCAAAAATAAATAAAACAATTACATGTAGTATTTCCCAGTAATTCATTGTAAATATGGAATCTATGAATTGTCTGGGAAATGAAATGAATAGCTACAATGTGTTTATTGTTTTCACCCATCACTAAACAGTCTAGGAAGTCCAGAGTCTCAGGAGGCAAACTACACTCCTGTCTATATTCTTTTTACTGTGCTCTCAGTCAGTTTATGTGTTCTGTGTACCCAGTCTACGTATCCTGCTTTTTTAAAAATCCAATCCAATAGTTTATTGAATTACCAGATGCGAATCCATTAAGATGCCATTCCCAAGGAGGGTTCTGGGTGCCAGCAGCACCACCATCACACAATACCACTCATTAAGTTACAAAAAAATGACTTCTAATAAAACCTCACACTCTTTTATAAGATATTGTCAAAGAAGACATATGATGGGTCCAAATGAAAGAAGATGAGTCTTAAGCCCTGTGCTAATGGATACCCATAGATGCTGTGCTACTATTTTATTAGTACTACAGACCGTGAAGAGATATTATACAGAGATAAATCAAATGTGTATCATTCAGGATGTTATACTTAACAAGGCTGGAGTGTTTAAAGTGGTTGCAGTTAGCAAATGAATTCTAGAAATCTCAACTGTTTTTCACTTGTATTCGTATACTGTAGGTCTCAAGTTGGTACATCATTCTTGTTTTAAAAGATGGAATCTGGTGCTATGCTAGATTAAAGAAATCTCTGTTTGCAATCTTGCACTCTTTTATTTTTTTTTACCTGGACAGCTGCTTCCACTATTAAAATGCTTTGTAGCGAATGACCCCAAGGTGAAATGACCTATAAAGTGAGACCACTATACTGTACCAAGAATAGCACCAGAAAGCATGTTTTAAAAAGAAAATACATGTTTGGTATATGTGCTTCTTTCAAAACGGTCCATTTGAGATCTGCTGTATATAGTGAATGGAAGTTTCTTTTTAGTCGACCTCTGATGGAGATTTTAGTTCTGGATTTTCACCAGAGAAATAAACTAAATGATCCAAACTATTAAGCAACCCTTGTGTGCAACAAAACACTGACAAAACTAACCAAGGAAAATATAACAGGAACTTCTTCCCATCAAGAACTAACCTGCATAGATTCAGGAAAACCACAAAGCTTTTCATAAATTAGATATCAATTACAAATAATCCTTTAAGGACTACTATCCAATTCCATGGGTAATTACATCAGGTGCTTTTTTTGAACTGAAAACACCACAACACACCTGGGGCCCTATTCATAAAAGTACTTGCCGACTGTCGTAATAAAACACATTTCGTTTAAAATTAACGAGTCGTCCATATTGCTATTCATAAAATGATCTGAGCAAACGGACGACTGTCGCAAAGCACTTTATGAATGGGTATAGAGTCGTTCAAGAACGAAAATCCGCCTCTTTTTGATGACATCATCAGCATTATTAATGTTCCCTGGGTGGCGTCGGTAGCTGTTGCAAAAAGAAAAACACAATCCACCGACAGTAGCCTCCTACCGAAACCCGAGTCTGCAGCTGCCAGCCACAGGCAGTAGCCTTCTATTGATGTCATAATTTCGAAAAAAAATAAAGTATTTTTTAAATAAATACATTGTATTTTCGCTTTGTTTGGCAATGCTGGTAAACACATTGCCATACGCACACATAAGATTTCCATTCTTAACTGCAGGACCAAAAAATAAATAAAATAAAACTAAACAAAAAGCACTGTAGGAGGATGTTTGAATAATACTGTAATAATAATAATAATAATAATAATAATAATAATAATAATAATAATAATAATTTTGAAAACTTTGAATGTTAATCTTACAAGTTCTCAATTATTATTATTATTATTATTATTATTATTATTATTATTATTATTATTATTATTATTATTAATCAGGGGAGAGTTATGAATCAGTGAGTTTCACGCCATATTGAACACTGTAATGAATCGTTTTGTGGTGCATGAAAAAAAGTCTATTCTCAGTCTCTCACTTGCTCTCTGCTTCACAGCGCTGTTTCAAAATGATTATGCCAGAGAAATTGTTCTTGTGTGAGTATATATTTATATTAAACATTTTCCTTCATATAAAGCTACAGAGTTTTTCAAAATAGGCAGTGTTAATCACGGGTATGTCAAACTGTATAACAGAGCAAGTGTAGTAATAAAATATGTCTTTAAAAAAAAAAAAAGTCTGCCGAGGCTGTCGTTAGTCTAGACTTGACTATAGAAAGTGTTCAATAATTCCTTGTTATCGACAGCATTTTGGTGTCGTTCACTCTTATGAATAGCATGCTGACGCTCAGGACCGCTGACAACTTCATGCTAATGAGGTAATCGTTAACCTTTCTCTCAATTCGTTAAAAACATGCCTTCATAGACGAAAATCGTTGGGGCTTAACGACGCATCTGAATGATCTCTTATGAATAGCAACTGCCGTTAAATAGGCAGCTATAGATGAAATCAGATCATGTACTGTTTTCTCATTTCGACAGTTTTTATAAATAGACCCCCTGGATCCTACAACAGGCCTGTATGCAGTTGCTGAAATTAAGTATTTTATTTTTCTGTTGAAGCTTCATTAGAAAGAGTACAGTAGCTTCTTCCTTTTTTCTAAGGGCAAGGAACTCTGCTGCTGAGGAAGGTTAGCCTCAAGGACAGTGTTGAAGCTTTGTGGAGGCTGGCTTTCTCTACAGTAACATCACAGGACACAATGCTTTGTCTGGCCTGTCCCTCCAGCTCTCTTAAACTGAGGATAAAAAAAGACTAATTCTGTTCCGTGTACAATAATTTTTTGCCCTCTTTTTCTGTTTAAATAGGGACACCCAAATATGTAACTCATCCCTTATATAAACAGACAATACTGCAGAAAACAGCAACATTTTCAGTTCTAACTATAAAATTATACAGAAAGTTCCTGGTGTACCAATTGATTAATTGCTGATGGTGAAACTTCTTCTTTTATTACATTGTAATGACTTTAATTTGCGTGCTCAGCTGTTGCTGCTGAGTTGGCAGTTGATCTGTTTGTGTCAGGACCCCCTTGTAAACGAGGCTTTGATCTAAATGGGTGCTTTCCTAGTAAAATAAATAATTAAGAATATGTGCCTACTTGGCGTTAAAGTCGCTATTCCTGAAAAATGATTTGTTTTCAATTTAATATATATAGCTTTGTTTTTGAAATATTTCAAAATATTTTGTTGAAATAAAATCTTGGTTACAAATCGCCACTTACTTTTGGGATGTTTCTGAATAAAGATTGTTTGAAACCATAGCAACACATTCCAAATACAGTCTTATACCACTTTCACACCCTAATGCCGCTGCAGAGCCGTCTCAGAAATTGCGCAATCTATGCCACTATAATACCGTCATAACAGTTTCTCACAGCCAAAGGGAGTGAGTGCAAAATGTGAGTGAAAAATATATATATGTGTGTGTGGAAAATTCAAATAAAAATATTTGTGGGGACACATTATTAATATTATTTTCATTTAGCCTGCTGTGCTTGTTGCTCACTTTGAGTTTCCTCTGCATTCCCGAGAAGTCCTCTGATCACATCAACTGGATTTGTGCAGGGTCTGTGCCCCCAAGTTCTACTGCACAGTTCAAAGTGCCGCATCTGTTTAGTAGCTGCCACTCTTGTAAAGTTAACAATTCCTTAACTTCTCCAGTTACTAGATCTCGTTCAGCCATTGTATATGAAAAAAATTAAAATGTGTGACACTGACTACGTCCGGTATACAGTCACGTGGGATGTTGACTTTCAATCCACACCCACTATAGCGCTTCAGTGCAGGCATAGCCTTTCACACAGGAGTGAAGACACTTCAGTGCTGTCTCTGAAACACCTCGCGAGGTGGTTCAGAGACGGCATAAAATATGACGGTATAAGCAATTCACACAGACCAACAATGCCACATCAGTGCTGGTTCTGAGCCGTCATAACTCGTCTGTGTGAAAGGGGTATCAGATGATGACGTCACCTGAGTCAATGTGGGGAAAAAAGGGACAGCAAATTGACATCAGCAAATTTACTACATGGCAATGAATAGATTGATGCTGATAACAAAGCAAATGGGCTGATCGAAATCAGAAAATGAACGGTACATTTTAACAATAGTGCAATTGCGGCCTACTGTAGAAGAGAGTACAGCTTCATGAATTTTTTTATTTTTATTTTTTTAAACATTTTTATTGATCTTAATTTATATCTTTCACATATTCAGCTTTGGCCAAAAGTTTTGCTTCACCCTATAGAGTTAACACATTTTGCTTCATAAAGTTGAATTAAACCTGCTGAATAATGTTACGTTAACATACTGAATTACATACTGCTTTCTAGTTATACTTAACAAAAAACAGACAAAAATATGACATTTCAAAATCTAACCTGAAATACATTATGGCTTCTGATAGACTTTTGCAACATCATTTTGTTGTTTCTTTGATTACAGGATGTATCCTAAAATTCTAGGTGATGCAAGACTTTTGGCCACAGCTGTATTTCCCATACATGAAAAAGTCCAGACATACTTTTTATATTTTCTTAAGACTGCAAAACCCTTCTCTGATCTCTCACAAATGACTAGTCTCAGAAGAAAGCTGGATATTTATTGTCACAAATGCCTTATTTGCTGTAACAGCTGTGGATGTCATGTCTCTATCTGCTGAGCCGCTGATGGAGTAGAGTCATGATTCACATCTGTACATTTCAAAGATAAGCCTAATACACAAGAGTCAGTATTAGATGGCTTATCAGGTCAATATCCGAGAAATAATTCACTGGGAAACTCCTATACTGATTTATTTCAAACTATTTCCATGCCGTCAATTGAAATTCATAGGTTTGTGTAAAAATGGGGGATATTAAACACTTGAAAATGTGCATTGTGTGGCCCTATGCTTACAGAGCATTGGTGCATTTACCGTACAGCTTGTAATAAATCAGCTGCAGTGGAAAATATGTTACTATAGTTGTGATGTCAAGCTTCTGGGTGCAATCTGGTGACTCTGATGTACTTGGAATTTAGATATCGAGGCCGCAGGGGTGCAAAGTACAAAGTGAATCTAAACAAGATGACACAAAACACTAAGACAACTAATATTTCATAACTACACCAAGTTGCCCTTTAATGACTACACTATATGCGTCCATGTTTTGTTTCTCACATTGGTCCGAATTTGTTTTAATATTGTGATTCTCCATTAAATAGCCAGTGAAAATGTTCCTAACCAGATGAGATTATATCTTAGACTGGTAAAAGTTGGCCCCATGGCCCTTATCAGTGTTTGAAAGGGTCTCTCTGCTTGGGGCGGCTCTATTAAGAAGGGTGCAAACATTCTTCTCAAGTCTATCAGTAGGTTAGGGGGGACCTCCTGGTTACAAGCCCTTTTTCTTTAATCACTGGATCACACAGCCTCCTTGCACAAACATTGTGGCTTTTGACAACACAATCCCAATCTTCAATGTCTTTTCAGTCACAACTGGGGCTGCCTGTTATTTGCTGTACTGTGTATGTGTTGTTCCTATATTTTGAAGCATGTTTTAAAATAAGGAGACTGCTACTTCTTACCCTTTTGGTTTATTAGGTTAAATGAACACAACTGAATTTACTGTATGTAAAGTTGACACACTGGTATCTCTATTTTGTGTTAAAGTGTAAGCTATAGTATCAGTGACCAATGAGGCAGCAGAGCAGATTACCTACATTACACTGTATTTCAGTAAGATTGCATAGCACAGCATAGACAATTTTAGCTTGTTTTTTGCATTGTAAGTGGTAAAGAGGCAGTGAACAGTACCACAGTACATGCTGAATATAAAGTGGTTTATGGCAAATATTATATATGTTGAAATTTGTTTCCAAAGATTTCATTTAAATGTGTTACGTTTACCTTTTCACTGCTCTTTTGTAATTTCAATACTGTGAATAAAGTTTGTTTTGAAAAACTAAAGAGCAATGCATGACTCACAGGAGCAGGGTTATGTTAATTATCGCAGAGAGGTTGAAACATTAACACTGGCAGATTTCAAACTAACAAGGTCTACATTTTATATGCAAATAAGTACATGGTGGAGTTCAACTTACATTTAATAACAAAAAGATCTTCATAGTTTAAAAACATGTCTGTTATCAGACTGGCATTTTCAGCTCGGATGCCAGATTGGGGAAATCTCTCTATCAGATAATGGTATAGGAAATCTTATAAAACTGCATTAAAAAAAAAAAAAAAAAAAAAAAATATTGTTATTTCTGTTGAAATACATTGAGTCATTGCTGCCTTATGCAAAGAATATGTTTGTACTGCAAAAAGCTGACAGTACTTATTATTCTGAGCTAAGTCTGTACTGGTGAAAGTTCAAACAATAGAAATAAACATAAAGGCAATGGCGTCTCCATTGGAATAGTTTGTGAACTAAAAAGAATAGTCAAAAGGATCTGTACCACCGATAAGGGGAGGTTCAAACAATGTGCTTTGAAATGCAACATGTTAACTGGGCAACACTGATAATGCGTCTTTGTTGATGTTTCTTTACACAGAGAATTGTGAGGGTCTGGAAACAACTCCCCAGTAATGTTGTTGAAGCTGACACCCTGGGATCCTTCAAGAAGCTGCTTGATGAGATTCTGGGATCAATAAGCTACTAACAATCAAACAAGCAAGATGGGCTGAATGGCCTCCTCTCGTTTGTAAACTTTCTTATGTTCTTATGTTCTTATGAAATGATAGAATGCAATTGTATTAGCTTTATCATCCAGGAAACCAAAAAGTCACATGACCACAATATGGCAGCCATCTTATATGAAAGGTACCATTAGATTTTGACCTGAGTTTTTATAACATTAAAAATCTGAAGACAGCTTCTCAAATAAGATATTAGCAATTGAAATATCACCAGAGGATATAGCACAAGTGCTCCCCTCATGGTGATGCTTAATTACTAAGTCAAGTGTTTTTATATGTGTAGTTTACACAGCTAACAACTGTTTAAACAAAATGTACTCATTTATAGCACTGGAAAGCCAAGCTTTCAGTAAGGTACACAAAGACAGGCTTTCCTAGCTTTCTATTGTGCTAAGCCAATTAAGCCTGACCTCCTTGCTGAACAGGGGGGTGATGTTATTCACTCTCCATGTTCACGTAAACCCTGACCCCCTAAACAAAGGTTAAATAATGCATAACGATTCTGTGACACTAATAATGTTGTCCAGGAGTTGAAGTATGAAGCTCAGATAGTCGCACTGACTCTTCTTTCATTAGCACACAGAGCATCAAATGAAAATTTCCAATACAATGGAGCTGCAGTTTCCTTTTAAAAAAAAAAAAAAAGAAGTATTTTCTGACTGGGTTATTCAACTGTTTGCAATAATTTCCACAGCAAATGAACAAAAGCATCCTATATTGATGTCTTTTGTTAGCAAAACATTAATTGAGCCTTATTTGTTGTTGTGGGGAAGATTGACTAGAGCTTCCTGACTGAGTCTATCTATTGGCACTCCAGGGGATACAACAAAGGCCTCGGTTTACAAAGCAGAAGAATATAAGTATCTGACTGAAACACAACATCAGTACACACACTGTACAGAGCAACAGCTTCCTGGACTCCAGAGAGAAGCCAGGTGACAAGCCCGTCTCTTTAAACCGCTTTTAAGCTAGTCTTGTCAGTCAAACTTTCTTAGCAGGTAATCTTAGCAGAGGTTTGCACTTTTAGTCCAATATCAATTGGCATCGCTTGGATCTTGGCAGTTTGACGAGGCCACAACTTTCCATGGAATTCCACTGTAAGAGCCATATAATAGATGTCAGTGTGACATATATATATATATATATATATATATATATATATATATATATATATATATATATATATATATATATATACAGTATATATATAGGACAATTCATCTTGATGTTTTACTTTGACTGCAGCACTGCTCGTATTGCTACATTGCCTGATAAGTACTTTAAATAAACAAATACAGTACGTTTGGTTCAATTTGTTTGGAGGTTGGGATTGCTTATTTATCCTCATACTCATAATCCTGAAACTCAGCTAAAATTGTTCATGTACAGTAGGTGAGAGTACACCCATGTTCTGTTCACAATTACGCTTTAACTAGAAGTGTGTTATTACACTGCTTAGACATACACCAACAACAGCAGTTGATGTGGGTGTTAAACTCAGAGGGCATATTGACATACTAAAGCATTGGTTAAAATCAGATTTTAACCAATTCTTTTTCGTATGATAAGGCAGACTTCTTGTGAACACTTTTAGAATTGAATTCTTAACAGCCTGTGCTTTCCCTGAAGACCTTTCAGTCTGCTGGGATATGCTCGGCCTAGTCCTCGGAACAGAAAAGAAGACTCCCTTCACAGGTCAGATACAGTTTCCTGCACAAAACAAACTACACACAACAACAAAGAGACTTGCTTTCATCTAACATTGCTGCCATGTTATAATTATTACTAGGCCAGTGTTAATATTCAATATTATAACAGTGCAACTTTCAGTATTTTAAGACTTTTAGCTCCCTCAGGGGACTAATAACAAGGCTTTTATGGCACCAAGCTTTGCTTAACAAACAACCTGTTTTTCCATTATTACAGAATGCTTATAAAGTGCTGACGTGCTGTGTTATTGCCATTATTGAGTTGTGTTTCTGTTTAGAGTTTTAAACGATAAAGCCTGATTTCAACCCACCAAATGGAAAATGATCATTAATGCAGCTTTTGTATATCAAGGATATTTTCTTAACCACTCAGTGACATATTTTAAGCAGTAATACAAAATTGCATTATCACATACATCATCACTGCCAGCCATTTTAATCGTATCCATTTTAATGGAAGTTTAATTGCTGCCTCCTTGCTCGATACCATTGGGATGGTTCATGTTTTAAGCAAGCACTTTCAATATAGTGTCTAAAGCCAGCACATCAATTTCCTAACCCTGTGATAGCCTTACCCTGTGACCCACCGAGGAACGTGTTTCCCTATTTACACTGAGAGCCAGGGAATAACAGAGGTACCAGATTACCCTGGATCTCTTCTGAGATTAGAATTTGAAGAACAAGCCAGCTGTGCAAACGAGACAGAAGAAAGCAAATCCTCTCGATTTTAATAAACCAACACAAGATGGGATAACTATCAAAAACAAGAGAAACTGTGTTGTTTAGATTTAAAGTATATCCAGCAGGTCATGCCTCCCACAATGCAGTTCCAACTAACTGCACACAGTCAAAGAAAAACAAGAGCTAAACATCTAGGTTCAGAGGGTAAAGCCTTGAACTTCACATTGCGAGTGACAATAAGCCTTTTGTACCTTAAAAACTTAAAAATGAATGTGTTGTTATTTCAAACAGGATGCAGCATCCACTGACTCACGGCACTATTTGTGAGTGCTTTGAAGTGCTTTGTATAATGTGCTACATTATATTGCACATATACACAGGCAATTTTTTAAATACTGTATATCCTTCAGCTACACTTAGAAGGCATGCTATTGTTTCAACAGTGAACAACTGAACACAATTGAATGACTATAGCAGCAAATCCACACACTATCAAATAATTAAATGAACCATCATTTTATGACTTTGCTTCCCTTTTATTGTGCTAGTTTACAGAGTGTAGTGTTTTTATTTTTTCAGACACACAACCACCGTATTTTTAGTTCCTTTACAGAAACTGTAAATTGTCAGAAACTGCTGGCATGATCAGTCAGCATATATTGTAAGTAGCGACTGAGGATTGAACCCGGTCTACAGATTCTGAGAACATAACAGAATAGCAAACTTTCTATAACTCAACACTGTCAGCTACCAGAGACAGTTAAAGGGATTGTAGCTAACAAAATACTTTCATGTCTCGAATGTGCAGTTTTGAAAGAAACACATGGTATAGCAAACCTGTATTTTTAAATGACATCTAACATGGCATCTGGCATTAGTTTGCTTGCCTTGCCCTTACACATAAACTTGCTAGGTCATTTAACCTCAGTAGTGTTTTGGGGTTCAAGCCTCTTACTGGCTGTAAAGCATGTCAGTTAGTTACTGACAGGATCCCCCGGTGAAATGACCATGAAAGTGCAAGACTATCTGAAAGTTGGGCCTGTAAACAAGATTTCTTTAATCTAAATATCATGTTTTTAAATGAAAACAACTGTTTGCTAAAGCATAGATTTCTTTCAGAACTACACATTTCAGACTTCTAAAGGGCATAGGGGCACTTGACTTGGGAAATGTATGGAATTCTTATGTTAGCTTCAATCAATGTAATTATAAATTACATCAAATCAATATCACATATGCGGCATTGAATTGAATTCAGCATTGAAGGTTCATACAGTATAGCATTGCACACATGCCAATACAATAAAACACTGCACCACAGACAATCTATCACAAGCAAAACCCTATGCAAACAAAACAGCACCAAAGCAAACAAGGACTGACACCCCACACCTCAGAAGGGAGGATGAGGTCAAATAAAATCTGAAAATAAATGACAAAATAACTCCCCACAAAAGTCCATGTAAGCAATTTGATATTACTGTGTGAGACAGCCTTCAGAAGTCTCATTACCACAGAATGAGAGAAGTATAATCAGATGACAACCAGCAAAGCAGGCCAAAACTAGAAACCAGAGAAGTTACCATAACGAAATCCATATTTCTAATTATCCAGATATCCAGTAAACATTTCATTACTAACTTTAATAACACCCCACACACACATATAAACAGATATTGCATTGTCAGCTAACAGCTACAAACTGGTGTTCACTGTCCCACTAAAGAAATGAAAGAAACAACACGTTTGCAGCCAGAATTAATCATTCCAAGATTTCCATGCTTGCCTGGCAGACTAATAGAGAGACACACAGTGCAAATATATTCGTAACTTTTCTGCTGTTGACACATTTTAATATCACTTGATCAAGCTGGGAATCAAAGGTTTGTGATTATATTGTGTTTTTGTAACATTTTTGAGAATGCTTCTTTCTTACAGTCCAAACCAAAGGAAAAAAAAAGGATGCTACATGCAACGTTACCTTTCCCTGAACCTACTTAGTGACTGCTTGTGAAAGAGCAATGCTGCTCTAATCCTTTGTAAATAAAGAACTCCCAAGATTATTGATTATATAAACACATCTAAAAGCCCTGGAATAATAATCAACTATTCTGCTTGTGTGGCTCTTGGAGTAGGCTGATGACCCTGGATCCCACCAGTTCTCATTTAAATAGGCAGTTTCCATGTTTTGTGGCCTCATTAACACTAGAAGCCAGTCAATAGTTTCCATTGGGGAGCAGTGCTGCTTGATCTTTGCAGTGAATTGCTGTGAAGAAGCTCTATTAGTGGCAGTCCTGGAACTGGTACTTCCGATGTAGTCCTATCCCAACAACACTTCACATCCAACGTCACAAGAAACCACTTTCTGTTAAACCTCCCTATAAGATTATAAAGCGAAGCAAAGTTTCAGGCTAGTGACTCTCAATACACCTGCAGTGAAAATCCTAGCAACCTTCAACAAAAGTCATAAATGAGGACCTGGGGGGTAAAACTCCCAAACTCCTGTCAACCATCAACCAGCTGGGAGCTAACAATTATATTCAAGCCTGTAATAATATAATGTAATCATTTTTAAAGTGACTGTAATAAAATGTTGTTATTAAATTTTTAAAAATGACAGAATTAGTGGATGTATAGGAATTTTAATCTACTGTACATGTTATCTCAAGTAATCAAACTTGCCCGTAAGTTACATGCAGTTGCATGTATGGGCAGCACCTGCTACGTTCGTTGAATTAAGTTTTCTCTATTTCAGAAAAGCACTGGTGACAATCGTACAGGGGTAGTGAAAGGAAGTGTAGCTTTGGTACATATACAATGCAGAAAATCTGTATCCAGGTAAATACAATCCCTTCCTAAAGGTGCATTCCAGAAGGTTTTAAAATGACTGTGAAGTCTCTGAATGTACCGTACTACAACAACGCCAGGTTGGCAAGACCCCCCACCACTTGCTTTCTCTGCTGTTCCATTCACTGTGCAATCCTGCTTTACTTAAACTGCAAACGACAACAAGTTATTTATTTTCCTATCCAGCACAGAGAGACTGGGGACTTTTACACTAACATTAGAGGGCTGTTCTACAATGCTTCGCCTTAATATATGTTGTAAAGTCAAGAGCACTTTTTTTTTTTTTTTTTTTAGAAAATAACAGATGAACTAAACAACAATTAAGTTTACTAGTAGATGTGCTGGAGCTAATTAAGGTTAGGGAAACTGATTTAAAACTTTGCTGTCTCAAAAATTACAGTGTAGCATCTTCCTAAAGCAACCTGGAGGTAATATAATTGCCTGTTACACAAGAAGAATGCAGTGTCCTAATGAACACCCAATCATTAGGAGGGCTGGTTGCAGTAATCCCATTCTTGGTATGTAAGGCAATCTAATATAATAAGCAAATGTCTAACCTTTGAGGTGTTAATCCCTCTTGTGTTTTGGATTTGTACATCAAAGCATCAATTTGAATATCGCTTGTGCTTCAAATTATATTGAAACCTACAATTATTAGTATAGCGAGCCTGTGAACGGGCCAGCCCCTTTCATGCCTGCCAGTGTCCCATGGGCTTGCTTGAAAAGGCTTAATCCATTCTGGTGAAATGCGAGCGTACAGTTGCAACTCTGCATTCCTTCCTTCAGACCCACTGCCAAAACCTCCCTAAGCGTACAAGAAAAAATAACCACTTGCAGAGGTTAGTTTTCTACAAGCACCCAGTTACACTGAGCACTAAGAAGGCATTAGATTTCTGCAGTGGTGCTTATGTTGGTAACCCTAATAACTTTAGTGTCCCAGTAAAAATATTGTTTGCCCAATCATTTTTATTAGGTGTGGGTCATTCCGTGACATATACCTTGATCCGATCAGGCTGAAAATGAAAGTTGTTTTGGTTTTGCTCCTGAACCTCAAGAAGCACATTTCAAAATTCACATCTTAGTATTAAGTAATGCTTTACCCTGTATTGCATTGCATTTTAATTGATTTTTGTATTGAATGTTTTAATAGTATCAATAATTACTGTTATGTTGCACCTGTGAAGCACCTTGTGACAATCTATTGAGAAAGGCGCTATATCAAATAAAGATTTGATTTGATGATAAATTCTATATTTCTGGGGTGATCCGTCATGGAATGACCCATGTAGTACAGTACAAGGTCATTCCTTAATCAATACAGCCTCAAACAGTGCTAGTCCTGAACTTATGACCAAGTTCTTATGATGTTACGTTTCAGTCTTTACCCCTAATATCTGTTGCAAGTGAAAATAAAATCTAACACATTTTAACAAACACATGCTATTGTAAAGAATTGGTGTGAATATGCTAATAAGATGTGAGAAAATGTTTTTTTTACAAGCTAAGGTATTTTCCTTTTAAGCCATCCAATTGAAATGGCTAATGTCAGACCTCAGAGAGAGAGAGAGAGAGAGAGGTATGTGGCAGAATAATTAACACTAATATATTAATTAGATGATAACGTACAGTATGTCTCAGATATGCCCTGTGACAAAAATTCGAAATGAACGTGTCAAACAGCATCCGGCCAAATCGTGTTTGATGAAGCATCATAGATGGAATGCGAGGATTACACTTTTCCACTTCCTACTTGTTCATCTGTTGATGCAGCGTTCATTATTTAAACCTCAGCAACTGAAACTATTTGTAATGGGGTAAAGCCGACAAAACAGTTAAACTTCATTTCATGAACTGCTGTTACAGGTCAAATTGCTATCTGTTTTAATTAAAGAAGTCTGCTTTTATTATTACAGTTTTATGACTACTGCAGACTTCTTTAATGGTTTTATGAATATCAACCTGCATTTTATGCATCAAAACACACTTTAAATAACAATAGGGCCCTTTCACTTTTAAGACTGGCACTTCATTATTTATAGCAAGGTTGTGTTTTTGTTACTTAGTGCTGAAAGACTTCCTTAGAATGAACCCTAAGAATATTGTCTTGAAAGCGTTAAATAGATACAGTTGTCACTGCCATTTATGGACATTAAAAACAGTAACTGACTAAATACAAAGTCATATGTTTGTTGAATGATTTGAAATATAATCATTACATTGTGTTCCATAGCTTTCATCTTTTTCAATATTTTTTTTTGCAACCATGTCAAAATTAGCATACTGTATAAGAAGATAAAATTAAACATCTCATGAGATATTTCACAAATTGGGCCTGACTGATGACAATTACCTCAGGCTGACAAACAATGATAAATGGACCCATGACTGACAGTGCATGTGTGGAACACAAATATGGGGACTGTATCAAAGTTATGAAAAAGTCTCTGACTTACAAAACTAAAAACTGAATGTATGAATTAGTAAAGGGCCCTTATACAGTAAAGTATAAGTACAGTTTACTGTTAATTCTGAATGAAACTATTTTGTGAATTGAATTGTTGTGTAAATGAATAATTTAGATACCAATATAAATGAGTGTATAGTTAGCTTTAATTAGCTGATAGAAGTAAGAAAGTGACTCTTATTTTAGTTGTTATTATATATATAAGATTTGTTTTGCTGCAGTACCTTTTCAACAATTAGCACTCGGTAAGAAGAGAGTTCACTTAACTGAGTTATAAAAGGAAAACAAATACATGTGCTTTTAAAGTGGAATAATCATTAACAGGATCAAACTGAAACATGGTTTCCCAAGTGGCAAGAATACCTATTTGCAGTAATTATTCTGTAAACAATAAACATACTCAGTTGAGCATTTTGTTTTTCGCTCTGCTGCCAGTTGCCACGATTCATGAGAAGCTCTGTTCACAGGACACTGGTTGTGCGTTACTAGTGCCTGTTTAATTAAGGTTTTTGAAGGAATTCACACAAAATTCAAAGATGGAGGTACCGCTTTACATTTGTGATAGAATGAAACCATTCTCAATTGAGGAGAGACCTCCGACTTCGATCAGAGGTATACCAAGGTCAGGTGATGGAACACCACCGACCCCCCCTTTATAAGATAAATACGGTTAGCCAATAGGATTTAATGAAGGGGCCCATCCCCAGAATTACAAAAAGGCTCCAATAAAACTCAACATGAGACAATATTTCAACCAATAAGAAATGAGAAGAAAATCAAAGTGTGTAATAAATTAAGATATCGCACTGCCCTTCCATCACTCAGATAGATTAAGGTGATGTGACTTGCACCGACTTTGCCAAAGGATACTTTCAATTGCTGCGGGATGCAATCTATAACATCAACAGCTGTCAGACTGGGCAGACTCGCTGTCAGTTCTGTCGTGTGCGTTAAAAAGGTTGTAAACTCTTTTCAATGTATCCTTCTGCGGAGGCCTGTTTGAGCAAATTACAAGATACAGATGCTGTTTTCTAACAGATTGCATAGAACGGTTGCCCATTTCAAATGAATAAGGGGGAAATGTGCTCTGTGGAAAAATTGAATACATTTTGGACTTTCCCCAAAATACTTAATGATGAATTGAGAGCATGTAAAATGTGCTATACTGAAATCACTGGAGACCAAAACCCTCCATTTATCCAGTACTGTAGGTATGTCTTTACTAATGGTTCATTTCAATGTATTAAATCAACCCATTGCATTTTCTGAAAGCAGGTACTGTATGGTTTAGTTAACAGACCTATAACAATATAAGCTTGTAATGTTTCACAAAGCTCAAACCACTTAAACTACATGAGCCATTGAAAAGCAATGTTTTACTGTAATTGACTTGTCTCTGTCTCAACTGATCTATACCACAAATTATAAAAGAAAAAAGCATCACAAGCGAGAAGGCAGCTAAGCTGGAGGTGTGTGCCAAAAAAATAGTGCTGTCTGCTGTCAGAGTCGTATAACATACAGTATTACAGAGAAAACCTCTAAATGTGATCACACAAAGCGGCTGATTAAATACAAATGTAGGTTTTGTAATAGGTGAATTGCAATTTGCGATTGCAGTATGTGGCTGATTCAATGAACGTGTGATTCTATAAAGCGTTTTCCACTGTAACATCATCGAAAAGGACTGCTGAACTTCATACTTTGTTGAAAACTGTAACATTGGGTAGGCAAGTATCTGTGAGGATCGCAGGCTGGGGGTAAATAAAGGGAGTCCAAGCCAATATATGCAGGTACAAACATAACAGATTAGTAGTTGTAGTATTCAGACCATGCAGCCATAGCTCCTTTCCCATAATATACATATTAAAAGATCAGGGGCTTTATCCCCAAAGCACATCTACGTTGCTGCAAGCTCCCTGCGTATCTTCTGTGCTCTCACTAGCTAACAGTGCCCTGGGGAGTGACGCCACCACACAGTATCAGGACTAGTGATGCACCGTAAAGGCATACAGGTCACTAAAAAGGATCATCACAAAGCTAATGCACTAATGGAAATAGTAAGAATGTTATTAGACATCATTAGTCTTCTAGATCTTCCAAGTCTGCGTTGGGTAATAATATTCCTCCTAATGAAATGCCCTCTAAGCTCAGAATCCCAGAACTCTCTCTGTAAAAGATTTGCAAGTTTAGAATAGCCTGCGGATCACCTGATGCCATGTCCTGTCCGAATGCCAAATACTGGTAAGCTGAATAACAAGGCAAAACGTGCAAGGCTTCTGTTATGCTAATGCATACAGCCTTCAGCTTGATCGTGCCATCGTAAAGAGTAAGTAGCTTCGAAATATATTACTCTCACTTGTCCTTTTTATGATACTTGTAATCATTCTGAGTAGTTCTTATTGCAGTTTTAATATAATAAGTGTTTAGGTTAGTTTGCTTGAGCTCAGGAGATGTTTTTTCAGTTCTAGCTGTCTGCCATAAACACATCTTCCTGTACTGTAGATACATATCAGCAACACAATAGGAAACAAAATCTTCTATAAAGACATTTGGCCGTTGTTGCATATCTGTATCAGGTAACTTGAACTAAAGAGCAGCTCCTGTACTCAGGTAAAACAATTAACAAAACAACCAAAAAAAAAACAAAGTCAAATTAATTGTAAATATCATAACATAATAAGGAATCTTTGAAGCTTTTTAAAAACATAATACCACATGTTTAGATTTCTAGTTGTCAGTTGCTCAGTGTACTAAACTCAATATGCAACTCAAACATTGAGTGTGGTACAGTATCTAAGCAAAGTCATTTCACTGGCTTGTTTAGCTTCAGTCAGCTGTTAGGTTACTAGAAATAAGCACGGCATGCAAGGACCACAAGATGCCATGACCAGGATTACACTAATCCACCCACTGGATATCCAGAGATAAATACTGCTCTAAGGCCACGACCCAGGTTATTTACAGTTACAGCTCAGGTGACTAGAAATAAACACGACATCCCAGGACTGCAGTGACTCCTTGACCTGAAATCTCCACTCAGCAGGTATGAAGAGATGGCCTTTATTGTTGTTGTTCAGGCATATGAAGGGTCCTTATAATCTTGGACTACATTAACATATAGGCAATTTACACGCATTGAAAATGTATTCAGAGTACTAAATGGAGCTTTTTAGAAAGTGACAAGTGATTACAAACCTGTAGTTCATTTGTGGGCATTTGATAGTTGTGATCTAAGAAACTTCCAAAACAAAACAAACATGTTTTATAGTTCATTGAAAAAGCAAACTCGTCTCAATATTTTACAAGCTGCCAGATCTGTTTTGTATTTATTAAAAAAAATTGAATGTACAGAAAATATTGTATAGTAGTGTTACATCTGTTATTCAGTTCATAAATGGGACCAGGGTACTGTATGTTTGTAGACTAGTTCAGATAATCTTTTTTATTAATAGTTCAAAATTGTTCAATGCATTCCTAATCAAAGAACCTCCAGAAACAAATACAACACAAGCCATTTACCTTAAAAGGTGTCATGCATGGTAATGTACACCACTGCACTGTAAATACAAGGTTCAAATAAACATGGCTTTACTGTACTGTACAGGTATTAGATCCTTTACGCTTTGAAACTGCTGCTAGAAAGACAGCTCTTAAAGGGATCCATTATGTCATCTTCTTAACATATTATATACCAGCTAAACTAAAGCCCAGCAAAGTCCCCCCTTATATTCACACTCGTGAAACATTTTGTGTGCCTCTGCCAAGTTCCACAACCCCTCCCCTCCCCCCTCCCCCCCCCCCCTCCCCACATGCACACACACACACACACACACACACACAAACGCACACACACTTCTAAACGTAAACTGTTTCCCTAACCCTCTAACCCACATTTGTCACAACCTAACATCACTGATTGGATTCAGGAGGGCACATGACATCATGAAAAAGGAATACTTTTATACTTTTGTTTAGGAAAAAGAAATGAATCCCACATGTATATTTTCACGTTTCTGGCTGTAATATAACAGATAAATAGCACTGGATTTTACACTGGAGCATCGATCAGCGGTACAAAAACCTTTTATTTTTTACATTTGTATTTCGTTTTTTAAAATTTCAGACAGTATTTAAGCATAAAAAGCTTTGCTTTTTTTTTTTTAAGTTGCTCAAACACTTAACAAAATGTCAATTTCCCCACTTTTGGTAAATTACACTCTGACAGCAGCACAGTACAATAAATCCATTATCATTATGTAAAGTGTAATTTCCGTCTAACGTCTAAGATAGTTGAATGGTGTTTTGCAAGTCCTGACCACCTCAATCCTGTCTGTACTTTACCTGTAACAACTTACTGTCCTATAAATGTAGACTGTTGCCTTAATTGGTTAACCTTTTTCTCTGTACTGTTTTATACCACCATAGAATCAGTGTCTGTCACGACTTTAAAGTCTAGCCCCTTTCCCTTACTTGACATATGTTGATTTTTCAAAGATTAATTGTTGGTTTCACAGACTTGATTATAATCTTGGCCTCCCTTACCTAATACAGCATTAGGTAGTTCAAGATTATTGCTAAGTCTGTGAAACCAGTTGAATCTGCCATTTCCTGGTACCCAATCACTCCCTGTGCTGTTGATCACACAGTCTGACTGCAGCTTGAATACTGGAGTGAATTTGACCTACAGCATAGGATGTGAGTGGGTATCAGAAATCAATTATGCTTTTTTATTTTTAAAAGAGGCTCTTATAAGAGGAAATAAATAGATTTTAAAGCCTCTTTCATCACTTTTTAACCCTTTGTGATACATAGCTCATCAGTCATATAACTGTGGTTTGAAAGCAACTCCATCTCAGGTCTCTTTGTTTTGCATGAAACAAAAGAAAAAAAAAAGGTGGAAAAATCGCTCCAGACCTTAAGACAACGAGTCAATGACTGGCCAGGATAGGAAACCAAACCTATGACGTGTGTGACTTTAAACCCTTGGTTCAAACCCTGCGGCTATGCTGCTTCTCAAATGAGAAATGCTCTATGTACAATGTGATTGTGGTTCATTTTATTAGTTCAGCTTGCACCTATTTATTTGAAAAACATAAAACACACACAAAATAAGCTGGATTTGAAACATCACGCAGCGATTTGAATTGTATTTGCAATCCTCAGCTTGATAGCTAAGCAATTAGGTTTATCACAAATACATACAGTCTGCAGTTAGGAAGAGAAACAGTGCCTCACTGTAATCTATTTAAACAGCCACCTCATTTATACCATGGGCTATAATTCTCTGTACAGTATGTGAGAAATTATGAACCCACCTAGCAGCCCAATACGTATCTAAAAGGACACAAGCAAAACTACTGCAGCAGGTTTTGAGAAAATAAAGGTTTCCAGGGGAGCTGTCCGAAGAACAATCTATCTGATGGATGCTTGATGTATTGGCTCAATCTCTGGGACTATGTGTAGCATTGGCATGAAACTTGGAAGGTATAACAACCTCCAATGGGGAATTTGTGCAGTGACCTTGACTTTCACCTCTTTGGCTGTCTTCAATACTTTTGCTTGTTATTTGGCAGATAGGTTTGTAATGTTGTACCCTACTGTGCCTGAATCAGTCTAAAGCTGAGGGAACACAAAGCCACTTTGTGGCTTGGAACTTGGTTTCAGGAGGCTTTCAGGATACTGCATGGCACGTCAGGGGAGACTTGGGGTTTGATACAGGAAAGCTGCCTTACACTAGGTCATCAGGTCTCCTGGAACCAGTTTTCAAGCCGCTGTTGCTTTGTGTTCCCTCAGCTTAAGATCTATACTATCTTTGTTATCCTGTCTATGATACTGCATTAAGTGAAAGCACATGCCCCCCCCCCCCCCCCCCGCCCTCGCCCTCGCCCAAGCCCACATGTTATTTGAACTGAGGGAGAAGCAACACAGGATGAGGTAAACACATTTGTTACGTACCTGTGTACAAATACAGTTATGCCAAGATCAACCCATGTCATTTAAACTAACATGCTCTTGGAGGTGTTCCTAGAGCCATAGACGAGGGCTGCTAAGACACAGCTTCACTGATAAAATGGCTGTTCTTATCTCTGCTATGCATATGAAAGGCTTACCCTGTCTTCTCTGTAGATTCAGAATCTCATCACCATGGGATTTACAGAGACGCATGAGGACAGAAAACAGTACACAGCCGCATCTAACTACTGACAACCATCGTACTGATGTGTGCGAGGCAAAGCAAGCTCAGTTTCTCAACAAAAACCATGGAATCGGTACACAGAAAACCAAAACGATATCGTGCCTTTTAATGTAAAAAGTAAGTGTGCCACCTGATATCCATAGTGAGAGACAATTATTTCCCTTTTAAAATAAGTACTATTCAGAAATGTATTTCAAATGTATTTATTTCGACTATAACTTCCATATAATAAATGAAATTTATAATTAAAGTTCGGGAGGAGGGTCAGACACCAATCTCCGCATCACCAAATTGAATCATTCAATTTACACATTAGCTAATTAAGATTGTTAGCACTATAAATACCCTCTTCACTTGCCTCTCAGTTGCGTTTCGATTTCATCGTAACCCACCACCTCCCCATCTCCACCTTTCTTGAAAACAATTTCTAGGTTTTATCAATGGGGGTCTCAGCATCGTCTAGTCGGCCAGGCAGTGAGCCCTCAAACCAAGTTAGGTTTGATGCCAAATGAATGTTTATATACAACATACTTCTCTGTAAAATCGCATACTCCGCATTCTCTACAATAAATATTTGTACTAAAACATTTGTGTGATTGGTGTTTGTCCCGAACTACTGAACCACAATTTGTGGAGTGTTACATTATACAGTGTATTGTGTGGTATTTGATGTGTCTATCATGACTGAAGACACTGTAGGTGATGAAGGTACTAACCTGGATAATATTGAAAGATAAACATGTTATTTACAGGAGGTGACAGAAACATCACATTTAAGTTTGGCTTTTTAACAAATGATTTGATTATGAATGATCATTTTATCAAATTAAACTCCAGTGGCTTCCAAGTCCTGTAAACCCTGCTGTCATTAAAACATGTAACAGCAACTTAATAATAATTAATTTTCCAGGTATTGTAGCTCATCTTGAACAGCAAATCCCTCATTTCGAATACAACCAGCACAGGAATAATACTGGAATGAGCAATGACTGGCTTGACACAGATTTTCCAAGAAACAATCACCAGCAAATAACTACCAGCAAATCATTTCACTGACATAGAAAATTGAAAATATAATGTTTAGCCACATGTACAGATAACTGATGGTTTAAGAATCGTCACATACTGCAAAATCAAATGTATTTTTAACCCTGCTGTGTCCCCACAATAGTACCGAAAAGAAAAAAAATCCAATTAAAAGTTTCAATGACATGTCTATGTCAATTTATTTGATAAAATAATGTAAAAACTCCCTTTGGAGAATGCAAACTGGTCTGCTAAGGTCTGGCTTCTAACTCTGCTGGCATTTTCGTAATTCTAATTATATTCTAATTATACATCACACAACTCTAGCATTTACTTCTTAATGTTGCAAATATGCTTCGGAAGATATAGACATAGCAGATGTAGGACATTTGAAATCCGGTCAGGAGTCCAGTAAGATGTTCAATTGGCTGCAATTCAGAAGTGGAACATATTTAACATACAGTATACATAGTACAGCAGCTGTCCCCTCATGACATGGTATTTCAGGTTACGAGGCAGGAGGTTCAACTGACATTTCATCATTTTTTAACCTTTTCCAGATCTTTCTATGGTGTTTGTTAGATTTTGAACGAGTTCCGCTGCTCCACTACTGACACATCTTCTTTACAAATGTCCCTATCTTGCTGTGAGCTTGCTAGAAGATTCCTTCTTGTTTGGTCAATGCATAATTCCTGATGCAAAGTTGAGTTAACTTTCAAATCAATGAAATGAGTGAGTGATAGAAATACAACACTTAATGAAAGTTCTGTAATGTATTCTGTTAACAAGTACAGTATACACAAAAGTACAATGCTACCCTGTTATAATGCGGTTGTCGGGGTCCATAATTTTGGTGTGGCCCCTGTTAGCCTGAGCCACACCAAACAAAAAAAAAAAAGTCTTGCACTCTCACAGCAGCACATTCACACAGCAGCTTGTCTCACTCTTTAGCGCAGCACATTTTTTTTCCTAAGGTAGCCCTCTTTGGAGTCAATCTTATCAAGAAAACCTCTTACTTTTTCTTTGTTCTACAACATTTATATCTTTTGAAACTGCTGCTTGAGTTTCACCTTTTCTTACTCTGTCCACCGTTTCATTTTAACAGAGAAAGATTCTAGTTTTTTGCTGTCTGCCATGCTTCGTACTGTATATCTGGAACGTTCATCCAACGTTTGCGAGTCAGATTCCATTATGGGAGAAATGGAAGCCACAACCTTACCGTGTTATAGCCGATTCTGCAGTATAACAGGTCTCGTTATAACAGGGTAGCACTGTATTTAGGACGCTTTGGACATAACAGTCCTTCATCAGCTAAAATGCCATAGATATACACTATAACACACACTACATAGTTTGCATTAATCAAGTTATAACATAATATTATTAAAAAAAATGTAATATATTTTTTGGTATTATACTGTAGTCCCTGCAGGAACAATAGTGATAAACAGCTAGTCAGCTAACATGTATCAGATCAATATTTTCTACAGAGTAAACCACAGACGTAACAGCTCAATAAATAGACTCTATCAGTCTTCATCACATAACCACCATTAAGAACATTCTGTTAAGACTCTGTTAAGACCAGCAAATTGACAAAGGCTTAACATCACTTTCTTTACAAACTCTATTAAAACAAGACTTCTGGATGAAATCCTGAAATTAACATATGCTGCCAGCATGAAGTGTTAAAGATGTCCTACTGGGGATGGTTCCCAACCTAACACCCCTCAAAGTCTAACAGGGATTGAGTTTCTGCTCCATTGTTACTTTTCCTATACACACAACAAACACCCTCTAAAGGTTTCTATTACATATCCAGTCCTTACTGGTTTTGGTGAAGCTGCTGAAAAAAAAAGAATGCTTCCATTAAATCAGCTGAGAATTAAGATACAGTATAAAGATACAGTTACACTAAATATTCAAAACAAGACTACAGTAATAAGACAGATCTGACTCAACCAGTTGCAGTGAAAGATACCAATTCACTCTTCACATACCATACATGTCTGCTGCAAGTCCGCACTGACAAACTTGAGTCCACAAATGTGCAAAGTACTGGGTTCTTTATGACTGTTTTACAGTTTGTATCCAAACAAAACATACATTATGTAGGAATATCATGCACACTAACTATTGTTTTTTGTTTTTTTTTGTTATTAAAAGGTTATTTTATTTATGAGAGTACCAAGAGAACCCAAAATATGTAATTGCACAAGGGCAAATGTTCCTGAGATAATTGTGTGCATTTGGATATTCAGACCGAAACCCTGAAATAAATACAGCCTGTTAAATTGTACTGTATAGTCCAGGTTTGTCTTGCAAGGCCAATGCACAGTGTTCAGATGGAGTGATTTGTATAACATCAGCAGCTGATAGCTACAGCTAGTTTCCCATACACTGCCGCATCAAGAGGGGCTTTGTTTCTCCTCATTAGATTTGACCTCATTGTCTGAATTAAAATGTCAGCAACTGAGCATGTTCAAATACTGTGCAAAAGAAGCCAATTGGTACAAAGTATAAGAAAGAGATATTAATACAGTCATCTCCATATGTATTCTTTTTTGCTGCATCATTTCTATTTACATATATCATTGTATTTAAACATTGGGAGTGCCTTCCTAGGACTGAGAATTTGATACAGTACCTCTGGAAAGTTAGACTGAAAGTCAGCATAGTACAGGGAAATAACACTGTATAAACACTTATTTCTGATATTCAAGTTTGACTATGGGCTTTTGCTTTCACAGTTACAGAAGGCAAAAGGTCAAAACAGATTTTAAACAAGGGCAAACTGATTCTTTAGAATGTGTTTTATTATCATGCTTTATTAATATAATGCCTTTGTAAACCACAGTATAGCACTGTATACTTAGCGGTAGTCCTCTTCGTCTCTCACTGTTAGGACTACCAATATTAAGCAGCAATTACCGCTGTGGCAGGCGTCACAGGCCCCTGTCAGAATAGATCACAGCTGACATCACACTCTTGAACTACTAAACAGAAAGGGCTTTGCTAATAGTACCTTGCTTTTCCTTCCACAAACCTCACATGCCTTACCACAGTGTATAAAAGCATAGGAATGTTCCTTTAAGAGTGGAAAAAACCTTTGCATAACTGCGCTGCTTTCCCTTTCCCTTTGTACGGTAAAAAAAAAGAAACATATCATTTGAACTGACCTCTTCTGCCATATATGCAGAATGATAACTCTGCTCTTTATAGCTTTGACACAGGATAATGTCAAACTTCACGAGTGTAATGTACCTGGATAATCTACGTTATACAACCAATTGGAACAGCTCTGTGCTCAAACAGCGAACCTGAACTTTATGAAGATATTAACAATAACATCCTACACGGGATTCTGCAAGTCTGGCAGGTTTTATTTATTTTTTATTTATTGAATAATTCTGACTACTAATCATCAGATTCATTACTATCCAAACCGCATGAAAAATAATAAGACTGTGGCTTTCCATCTGGCATGTATTTGAAAAAAATGCAATACATTGGCTTTAAGGCTAATAATGTGTCTTACATACTAAACATCCTCTATGGTTAAACTAATCCAGAAACACCTACAGTAGAATAAAATGATTCAAGGCCAACCTTCACTGGTGACTCAGTGGCGCTAACGGATAAAACTGGATTTGAGTCACATAAAGCATAACATTTCATTATATTTATGTACAAGTAATAAGTTGTGTAATAACACACCTTCCAAAAACAAATTAATTTAGCAAATGTATAAAGAAAGATATAGGCTGTTATGTAAACATGGCTAGTCTTATGTGGCAATTTAAACAGAGCCTTTTGTGTATATTTGTACCCCCTTTCCTCTCCCTCCTTTCATACAAACAATATTAACTATATACTATATATTTCAGCATTCAATCACATTTTTCTGTTTGTTTCTCTGTATCTGCTGTGAAGTGGACTAGCTTGCACTGCACTATTGGTTATATCTGCTAGGTCTTGGTGACTTGCCAACTTGTCTACACCATACTTGTCATTTTGACGGTTGGTTTTAATTTGTGTGACAATGTGATAGTCACAATGCATTAAGGAGACAGCTACAAGTCAATGTGCTATCTGTATAATAAATGCAGGTCTGGTATCCTGTTATGTATATGATCTGCTATCCTATTTTTGATGTTTTTACTTGTATAAACAAGTCACAAGAGATTCTGATAAAATAATCACAGTATGTACTCACGGTACACGCTAGTCTTTCATAGTCTAGTTATATTTGTTTAGGGTAAGCCAGGTAATGAGAGAGTAGGGGCTTGTTTGAGATAACTCTGTATATCACAGTTTGCAAGCCAAGCATTTTGTGTTTTTGGCTGTGATTTGAACAGATTGTAAAGTCAAATCTTTGAGTAGAAGAAGGATTGACACACAGCTGGCACATTTAGAATACACGTGTATTCCCAAGAGACATCAGGGACTGCGGTTGATTATTGGAAGTGGGAGTCTAATTTGACTTGGCTTCTTTCAAAGCACAGTTCATGATGTAGAAGCAGTTTGTATCCTCAAGAAAGCAGTACGGCTGAGAGACAGAGAGATTAGAAAAAAGATTGCTAGCAAATGTTAATACCACATTGCCAAACATGTTGTTGTTTTGTCAACACTATTGAACATGATTTATATAAAGTTATATTGCAATACAATTCCATTGGACCTGAAACAACATAGTAAATTAAAAGAAGTAGCATATAATTACATGATTGTCTAATTGTCTAACATAAAAATTTATGCTTTAGTGTTATTAAAGGTGTATATATATATATTATATATATATATATATATATATATATATATATATATAGTGTTTATGTTATGAGGCGAATGCCTGTAAACTGTATTTAACAATTGTTGTTAAAAAATGGATAAATCAATGATTCTTCACATGTGTGGCCGTACAAAGGCACACAATGTTCTCTCATTAGCTGAAGTGAAAGGCTGTGGTCTGAATGAAACAACTAAATACTGCTCAGCAGGACAAAGCTCTATCAAGGCCACTTTTCAGCTCCCCATGGCTGGAGGACAGGGAAAAGCCAGTGGGAACATGTTTTTATGTGAGTGTGGTCTGCTGCCCAGCACAGCACCAGCCCCACAGGGCAACAATGAGACAAATGTTATTTTTCATGTAAAAGCAGGAAAACAATTACATTGTAGGATTGCTCACTAACTATTCAAAAATGCTGTATATTCCAGCTGCTAATGTGTTATACTTTGAATAGGTTACTCAGTTGCGACCAAATTAAATACCTAAATACATTACCCTGACACCCTGTTGGCAAGACAAAAACTAGGGTACTACAACAGTATGATATTGAAAGGAAGTCATTTACAATTAAGTTAAACTTTACTCTCTGTCAAGCCTATGGATTTGTTAGCCAGTATCCATTATGCTATACATTTTCCTAAAGTTCATGTTTCTCTTTCAAGCGAAATGATATAACGAAATAATCCGGCACGCGTGCAACATGTTTAAGAATACCTTTGCTGACTGCGAGGAATGGCAAATTACTTTTTTAATTAGATACTGCATTTAAAATCAGTCTTTGATGACTCCTCTTGTACACCTTGTCATGTTCCTCCACCAGACTTTGAGGGATGTGATAATTGCATCCCTGTAGTAAAACTATTGGGCTGGAGAGATGCGCAGAGCAGGGAACTGGGAATGCGGGATGAGAAACCTCATTGAAAATAAACTAAAATGGGAAACTAAACAAAGACCTGGACTCAAAAGTAAACATGGTATGCCACTGTCATCCTTGTGGCATCATCCGAAGCATATTTTCTAGTGGTAAGCTTGAGCACTTGCTTCACGATGTGAAAAATGCAATTACCAGACCTGATTTGATTAAAGTTTCAGTAACCCAAGCAGCTTCAAAAAATGTTTCATTCCTTTTTAACAGGGCATTTATATACGGCACCTCTGGGTAATGTGGTTGATTTTTTAAATTATATTGAATACTCTCTTATGTCATGTCCAATATGAAACCATGTGAATAACGTTACCTTGTTAGTAAACAATAAAGTACTATGCTAATTTACTATAATCTACACAAAGTTTTAAAACATGTTTTTAAAAAAGACAGGGATACAATTCATTCATTATAGGATAGAAATCACCTAATTTGTTTTTTTAACAAAAAGAAAAATATATGTATTTCATACAAAGTACCAAGTAACACCCCACTGTACTGTATGCTCTCGAAATGTTTTCTTTAGCATTAGAAATGTTCTACCCCAAATCACACTGTAAAATGATTTTATCTGAATGTGTTTACCCCGGGCCAAACAGCTTTGGTTGTCAGCAAATAATACAATACAAATATAAATATCTATGTAAAAAGCACTCACTGTGCTGTTGCTAAGTTAATAATCTTAAGTAACAGATTACCACAAAACAGCCAGAGGGCCCATTTATGTAGCCATCTTAAGTCTATGCTGCCTGTGTTTCATTGGCAGAAAGCACCTGCCTGTGAATATTTCCTTTATCGACAATGTTATTTCCTTATATATTTCAAAATAATATTACTTTACACAGACAAAGTGTATAAATGTCACTAGTTTATAATTATTCATTTTTAAGAACAACTTTCAGTGGTAAACTCTCTTTATAAAGATGACATAGTGGAACATACCACAAATCTCTGTCAAACAATGATCATGTTGTATCTTCATGGTCTTCACACTGGTGCAGTGTCATTTTGTCAGAGTGAAAACTAACATACAGTTTTCAGGCTAAGACGGTTACAGTGTTTGTCTCGAAAATATTTTCTTTCTAATGCAAAACCAAAACGATTACAAGTGTCAATATTATCTTTCTTTATGAGGCCCTTTTATTTAGTTCTGCTCAATGCTAATAAAAAGAAAGGGACCTTACAGTTTTTATCATAACATGAAACAGAAAAGCACCCATCACTGCACTCTTATTATAAATTAATCCAATCCCTGAAGCAGAAAAAAGAAAGAAAGAGACAGAAACCCTGAACTGAAATCTGTTTGTTTCCATGCAGATCAGAGAGCAGCAAGCAGCCTAATTCCTTTAAAAGATTTCATGGTCCGAAACAGAAGATTTAGCTGCAAATGTATGATACATAAACAAATCAGCGACTGCTAATGCCCTGTTCAGTGTTTGCATTCAAAGTAAGCAATTTTCAACTGGACAGGCGTATAAGAAACACAGTAATCCTCACTGCTTAATATTACTCATCTTTGTATTTTCAGTTTCTATTTTAATGACATCAGATCCATGCACTGGCTATTTATGTGAAGTGTCTTTTAACTCCATAAAAACATATCCACATGATACAGCAACTTTCCACACATTAGTTTCACAGAGATGGTTTAAAATCAATACCACTGTGTTTATCAAATGACAAATGAGCGCTTTTAAAGAGAATGGCTATTCCCTGCCGGGGCCTGCCACATGAGGCTAGCCAAATAGCATCAATATAAATTGAGGAGACCAGATAATTGGTTAAAGCATCTAGGGGGGGAAAAAAAATTCTAAAAAAAGATTAAATTGAAAAAAACTCTCAAAGAAGAGGCTGGACTGCACGATAATAACCCAATTACCCTAAAAAAAAATATATATATATAAAAAATAAAAAAAAAGATTAAATATGTGATTTTTTTTTCATGCTAAATTTAGAACTTCTGATAATATTTTAATAAAACGGACAGATAAGAGAAGACTCAAGGGGGTACTGTATGACTTTTACACTAAGTAGAAGTGGGGTAAGATTTCAGAAAAGTTCCAGAGCACAGCTGTAGAGCAAGTTCACCTTACGAGGTTGCTGCAGCACACCATGGTGTTGGATACATTTCTTATTCCTGACCTGAAGGTCCTGACTTGCTCTTCAGTCCTGGACCTCTACTAAACAGTGATGGCTGGTTTGAACAATTCCAGAAGTGGCTTTGTGTTGTTACCAGCTGTCCACTAAAGACTAATTGGCCCTGAATATCAAAAGTGTCTTCCGACAGTCGGAAACTCACTGTCTCCGTCAGTTTTTTCCCCGACTCTTATTCCGAACGCTGTTTCCGTCATGAAATGAAATACTTTTCTGCTGTCTTCCGACAGGTAGAATGGGTGCAATTTACATAAAGGCTGTGGAACAACTATTCAGTATTGAAATGAGAAACCTGCATGATGTTTTACGTCATTTCAGGATTTCAATCAATGGACAGGTGGGATTGAAAGGTAGTAAAGGTGGAGAAATAGAAACCTGTCTGAGGGACCATTTTTAGCCAAAAAGTAAATATAATATATATTTTTTCTTTTATAATACTGTAACTTTTATAATTGTATCCATCACACACTCCAAGGCTTGTGCGTTTTGTTGTATCATGTTATTGTACAGACCTTTTTTCTGTTTTCATTTTATGACTCTCTCAGTGGACTACATTTTTTGGAAAGGGGTACGCAGCTTAAAAAGATTGAAAACCCCTGTTCTAATGTGATTTGGTACAATTAATATCCTCTACTCAGTGATACACCAGCATCACTGTGACACATTTCCCAATATTGTCCCCAAAAGTGATAGTGAGTCTTGTAGAGATACCTTGGTTGTATCTACAGCTTTACAGTGTTATTTTTTATTCAGAAACAAAAGGTCAGTAAACTCTGCTGGCATATTTAAAAACAAACAAAAATAAGAAATGGTGGTTGGTTTGGAATCATTAAACATATTGAAGAAAATGTCCCCCTAAAATTTTGAGAGGGGGCCACATTGACCCTCAGTCTGTAAGTCCTGGAGCAAACACTGATTATAGTTTCACAAACTTGGTGGCACTTTATGAAAATTAATAAAACTTAAGTGTATAATAGGATATATAAACAACCAGTGGCAAAGAATGACAAAGCTGTGCGTGATACTGGCAATGCAAGACCTACATTCACTTTAAGTTCATCACATAAATACAATATCATAGCTTTATCCATTCTATAAATGATATTCAGGGCCATGGAGTAAAACCAATTAGAATATGACTGATGCTGAAAGATTTGAAACCAGGCCTTCCGTGGCAGTTCATTAACCAAATGCATGACCCAACAGCAATTACAACAAGAATGTTGACTTAATGCTGAGAGGAATAACACAATAACAGGATGAAGCACAACTCATTCGCAAGATGAAGAAGTTAAATTGTTGATCTGAGTAGTTTCTTGATCATTTAAAACGATGTTATGCTTTTGTCCTCGCATTTGATTAAGCACCGTTGCTGGTTTAAGCACAGTCGTTGTGGATAACAAGCTGTAAATAATTTGTAAAAAAAATCAGTTTTCTTTAAACAACTTGAATATTTGTCATATATTAGTGGTTCATATGGTTTTCTCTACTAGGGTTTGCAAGGGCAACGTATTTAATGAAATACAGCTTTTTTACATCATCATTCAACCTACAGAACAAGTCACGAACATACTTTACATACAAAGGCATTTGCCTCACTCACTCACTCATATTCCAAATGACCTTGGCAGTCAACACTATGCTACTGTGAACAGGTTTGCTGTTGTACGAGTAGAAGGAGCGGGGTGGCGTAGCAGTATAATATGTTATCTCGGAATCATGGTCTGACTCATGCTTGAAATGAAGCTGGCAGTCCTGGGTCAGTCTGTGGTGAATACATCTCCTCGTAACTGGATTGAAGTAGCACAGGGACTGAACTGCTTCCCTGCTGGAGAAAGTTTTCTCAAGAGTCAAAATTGCGATCACGAGCAAGCTGGGAGAAGCTTGATGCAACTCGGTAGAACCCTAACAGAACACCCACCCATCTAACGCACAAGTCAATATTAAAAAAAGGGAGCTTTAGATCTGCTGCCCTTACAATAATTGTTCAAGGTGTACTCTGCAATGTCTTGATGGAAGCTGTTTCAGGTACCCATTAAAAGCCAAGATGGCATTCAGAAAACATTTTGTGTAAATGAAGTGCACATTCAGCTATTTAATGGTTAAATCTCTCTTTCTCTCTCTCTCTCTCTCTCTCTCTCTCTCTCTCTCTGTCTCTCTCTCTATATATATATATATATATATATATATATATATATTGCCATTTTCAACACTTTTTAGCTTTTCAATTTCAATCAACTGTTGCTCACACCTCACACATAAAACAGCCTTGTCTCTCTGCCTCTTCTGAAACGTCGTTGTTTTCTGTTGCTCACAGCTTATTTCCTTAATGTATTGGTTGCATTTGCCATGCTTTCTAAAACCGTTCAACAGAAGACGATATCTATTTATTTTCATGTGCACTGTCTGAGGTAATGTCACATCTGCTGCTATTTACTCTGCACTGACAAGCAACAGTAAAATATAGCAAACAATTATTTACAATTGTCCCCCAACATTAGATATTGATATCTATATATCTCCATATTGACATTTTTGCTCTGGCTGCTTCATAAGGATAAATATCCCCTTTTCTTCAGTGGGAAGGCTACTACATTGATTTCAATAAAATCATTTTATTTAAAATGTGTGAAGATTAACCACCATAAAATAAAACAGAGAGTGTGAAAATAAATGAGTGTACAGTATGTAAGGAAGTCAATACCTAGTATTACCAAGTTTCGAGCTGGGTTGCTAGATTTATCTTTCTTAGGGGCACAGGCAAGAATATTTGTTTCCAAACAAAAAAGACACAATACAGTCATCAGCAGGTGTGGAGAAAAAAACTATTGCAGCAGTTTACAAGCCCTTGACACATCTGGCAAAGAAAAAAACCCTCTAAGATTGGCAGTTATTTTACTTGTTAATCACGAATCAGTAATAAGAAATGAGACGTTTACGTCAGCTTTAGAAATGTGTTTTTATCTGCTGAGGTTTCCTTGAACAACAGCTTTGAAAGTATCTGATTATGATTGGGATGTTGCTGAGCTCAGAGAAAATATGTTTTGAATTTCCACTGAACAAACTGTAATTATTCAGCAGAAAAAATGAGCTAATATTAAAAGCAACCTACATAATACACAGCATTAGTAATACTTGGTTGCTGCCCTGTCTCTTCAGATGAATTAATTCAAATATGAATAACCCAGCGAGAAAGTGAAGAGGATGTCGTTTTGGAGCAGAGAACAAATCAACAGACCACACAACCAAAAACATGATACACTGCAGTACAACAGCAAGCAGTTTCCTATTCATTTTGGAAGGATAAGATTTGTTTTTCAACCATTAACATGCATTGCCTGGTGTGGTTAAACTCTTATAATATTGTTTTTAATCAAACTGTTTGGTGATTCACGGCCTATTCCAATTACAGCTCTTTTTATAGACCAAGATTTATTTTACAGGGGATTTTAAAGCTGCCCAGCTGCAGTACATTCAGTTTCACTATAATTGCAAATAACACTGTTTTTAGTTCGGTATTGAGAATCGGACACGAAGATACATTATTATTATAATGTGGTAAATGCATGAAGGGGATCTAATGACCCTGAACATGGAATTACAGCGATAAACACGGATCGTCATTTTAAATAATCTGTTATTATACTTCTATGGTGAAATTCAATCAAACTTCCTGTCATATAACGGTTACGGTCTAGAGCAATAGCTGTAGCAAAATAATTTGGAGGGATCCATTCCTGATGCAGTAACCAATGTTATGCCTTTTTGTGAAATTTACAAAAATGTATTATCTTACAATATATTATTTTATCATTTTCTCTAAGTGGTGGGGTTATACACTTCAAAGCTTTGCAGTTTCTATCGCGGATGTCTGTAACGCAGGCTCTTCCTTTTATGGACACGAGACACACTGTTGAGATGCTAGGAACTCTAAATCATATTGCACTGTATTGAAATGGTTATTTAGCACAATAAATGTCACTCAGCTTTAATATTCAGAGCTGCGGAATTTTGGACAGACTAATTTTCAAACCTTTGACTCGAAGGTACTAAATCCAGCTGCTCTACCACTGAGTCTAAAATGTCAAGCACATGTATTAGTAATACCAGGACAGTAACACAACCTGATCTACACAAGGCAATCAGTATGTGCTCCATTAATTAAGAAGGAGAAGAGGGTGCTTATATTGCAAATATCTGAATGAAGGTACACAAGTGCCTGTCCAACAGAGCCACCTCCCTCTAACACTGACATGCTCAACACGTTCAGGGCTTTATTAAATAATTGTGTTCTTACAGGGCTCTGTTCTCATTAACATTCCTCCAGGCAGCTTTCATTTACTTCAGCCCCAGGTCACAAACCGTTTGTTGCCAATCTCCATAGCTGTACAGAAAGCACGCAGAAACTGTGAGTCCTGCTTGGGCCGTGTCTTGCAAAACCACCACCCCCTGCATTATTCGTCTCGTGGCAGCACTTTTCCTCCCAACATCCTTCGTTTACTTATCATTTGGGAACGGTGCTTTTAGGTTTTAGTCAGAGGGGACTTCCCTGCATAACTGACACGCTAAATGTGTTTGTTAAGTATTCATTTTGTCAACTATTGAACCAGTACCACTTATTAGAAACTTTTCAAGCACAGTACTGGTGGAGCTGACTAAAAGTTACCGATGTTGTATTGTTTTATATATAAAATGGGTAATATCAGCTCTGCAGAGGCAAGATATACTTGGTGTGTGCATCCTTTTCAACATGAACACAGTGGAAAGGCACTTCAAAAAAACTGAGACGGTGAAACATGCCATTTAAAACATTATTATCTATTCACTATAATTTACTAGTTTGCGCTTCTGTTTTATTAACACTTTTGATAAATTCAGTGCTCAAAGCCAATATCCACAATTGCTTTTGGTACAGCACACAAGTTGACAAAGTAGCTCAGTCGTCAGACCCATTCAGTCTTTGTTGTCTAAGATGCTACCAGCAAAGTGCCAGTCAGTGGCAAATGTGAAGCTGACTTTCACTTCTGACCTTCTGCAGCAACTTCCAATTAAGAGTTGCTCAATTACAGCACACAACACAGTGTGCTTTTAATAATGTTTTATTTCAATATGGACTACCTGTAGATATATCTGTGGCACAACATGTGCCACAGATGTATCTGAATGAAAACTGAATGGAAACAATTCTATGTATTTTAAAGATATAATCATATCTACATACCGATAGCTACCCTTCACTACCCTGTGGAGATGCATAATTTGCACCAGTGGGAAGAAAGCAATTTCTGTGCCCAAAATACATGTTCCATTATAAATTATTGATGCTTCTCATGATGAAAGCAATGAAGAAACCAGCTGAAGAAATCACCAAATTCATAAACTTTCCGTAAAATCAAGTTCTCTCATTAAAATTGTTTAAGAGAGAAGGAAAACCATAATTCTTGCGTTTAAATCAGGTGTGTAAATATAGAAAAATTAGATTTTGACTTTGTTTTTTCTATCTGCATTAAAAATACTTAGAAACCTCTTCAGATGTAAATGCAATGTTGTACTTGTAACATACATCCTAACAGAAAAATGGAAACAGAAAACTTTTAATAGAGTTAATTCCTTAGTCTGATGTATCTAAGGACTTCATTTAAGAATGGGTATCTAAAATAGACGAAAATTAAAGCTGTGGATTTAAAAAAGAATAATATATATATTTTTTATACTATATATTATAATATATACTGTAATATATATATATATATATATATATATATATATATATATATATATATATATATATACTTTATTGTTTTCTTTTGTAGCAATATTACAAATCTTTATACTCGTCGCAGGGACACCTCTTATTATTTTGGTTGTGCCGTGCCGAGTGCCTTCGGCGGGGGAGGGCTTACCCACTGATAACGCACAAGACAGGCCGAAACAATAGGAGGTAGCCCTGTGACACTTCCTGTATAAATATAAAATGAAAAAAGGAAAGTTCAGAAGATGTTTATGTGGTCAAAAAGTTGTCCTCTTTGCAAAAAAGAAAAAGGTTCTGTCGCTTGCATGTTTTTTCCACATCTCGTCCTCGTTCTTCAAAAGGTTAAGTAAAGTGTAAAAGCCTTTATTCTTAACCCCCTGTAGCTGTCATTTGGAGGTTAATGCCACTAATGTTCCGAAACTATCATTAGCAAGCAGTGACAATTTGCTAAGGCATCTTACATTTAAACAGATGGCTGTACGCACTTCAGACGACACATAGTCTCCTTAATACAGTTTTGTAACAAAACCTAAGCCAGCGCTAAATAAAAAATCCATACCTTCTATGGGCAGTCAATATCTCATTAAACAGTCCACCCACGCTACAGATGGGAACACATTTCAAAACGAACAGTGAAGGGACAAACTGGTTTTAATAACATTTCCAAATAGTAATGAACCAATAAAGCCGAAATGGATTTTCCTTTCAGGAAAACAATACTAATTTCACATTGGACCTTCAACAATAAAATGCATACGATTTCCATTGTACAATTGCACAATATTATATTTACCACAAGTATCACATTAGAGAACGAGAAACCAGGTGGTTTACTTTTTCCTAAACTGTCTCAGCATTAAACTGAGAAAATGTACAATCTAGAAGACTATCCTTTCCTCTAAAACTCGTCATGTAACAGTAATTTGTCTGTGGAGAGTTTTGAGACCAGGGACATGTTACCACGCATGCCTTTTTCTATGTGTACTATAAGACATAAAACTGGCACTATTTCGCTTTTTTTTTCTTTCTTGCTTTTAATTTTACTGTAATCTTCAGTAATTGATTACATAACTTAAAAAATAAATTGGACGATGCAATTATATAAACTGAAAGAAATTGCATAATGTTACATCAGTTTATATTTTACCAGTTCTTTAAAGGAAACAAAAACACATATATTTAATGCTAGTGTTTGGTCTGCAAATAAAAGTCATTTTTATAGACAAGTCCCCAAACAGGTAGACTGCACAACCCCATACACCTGCACACTCCTCCTACAGATGCATTATCCCTTTCCCGAGACTCCCTGAGGTTCCAAGCAAGCAGATTGGTTTATAAACACTCTGATCTGAATTTGACTTTCTAACCATTAACAGCTGGAAATTATTTCCAGTGATACAATGGAAAATGATAAAAATGCCAAACCAGAAACAAAAGAACTTTAAAGGCTAGCTCACTCTTGAGTCTCTATATAATAATACAAACTGAATGCTTCTGGGTACATGTGCGACAACGTTTTATTTTAATTTTTTAAAACTATATTTCTTCCCAAAAGTAAAATAATAATTGATAAATGATAATTTTTTATTATATATATATATATATATATATGTTTATTTTAGTATTATACAGTATATATATATATATATATATATATATATATATATATATATATATATATATATATATATATATATATATAATTAGCTAATTTTATTTATTTTAGTATTTTTAAATTAACCACCAGTGAGTGTTTAAACATGTCATTTCAAAGAATTTGTGTCTAGCAGTGTTTATATATATATATATATATATACATTTTTTTTTTTTTTTTTTTAATTGTAAATGTACTATTATTATGCATACTTTGTCTCGATTTTACTGGTGTTTAAGTATTAGAATTCTTAAATAACAGTATTACTGTACCTCAAACACTTGCACACTTTATCTGTACAGGGCAAACCAGACAATTTGCATGCTATCATGAGTGGGATGCTACCATTACATGTAATTAGGTAGTAGGGAGAATGTAATGTGGCTGCAAGCCTTGAGAGAAAAACCATTTGTGAAGTCCATCTTTATAAAGAGGTGATTATGAGCATGTAGGACAGGAAGCCATGCATAGTCTAATCAAGAACATGTCATAACAAAGAATTAGTGTCGAGCAGTGTTGATCGAGTACTGATCAGACAAAGATCAGACTAGCACAACAGGTTTCTGCTGTCTGTCATCTTTCACTTCAGCTTAGAGAAGAGTGACTGAGTCATTTATGTAATAATATATATAATGAGAGTTATAGGTTAAAATGCATTTAAGCTCAGTTACAATAAGGCTGGAGAACAGATCAGTGAACTAGCCCTGGATTAGGCAATGGAACACAATTATGGTTTGAAAAATAAATTGTCAGCAGAAAAATATGCCCTGTGGAGCAAGCACTGGGGAGGCTGGAGATAACATGGTAAATATAAGGAGAAGCTTTATGCTGTATTTACTATTGTGTACTCGAATTTGACAGCTATAATTTCTTACAGCAGTTTAGATTGCACAGACAGAACAGCCTAATCTAAGAGCCTGCCATGGAAACTTTCTATACTGTCCCAATATAGCTACAGTATAGCTAGTTTCAATCCCTGAGGTAATTACTGCATACATTTTATGAGCATGTTTTCCTATGTGAGAAAAGTTCACAGAAAGCACTAAGGTAAATATGCCTTTATAACACAAACATGGACTTTATGAATGGATGGACCCCACAAGCCAGCCACTGTCTGTTTTACAACGAGGAGTGTAACCAAATAGCGCAGTAGTTGGACAGTTCATTGAAGAGGTATTACAGAACATAATAAACACACTTTGAAAGTTTAAGTCACTATAGTAACGGGGTACACTGCAAATCTAGTTTGAAACAACTTTAATACTGTAAAACTTTAATATTATTTAAACATTGCAGTTGTTACTTGCAACTGCTGTAATTAAAGTGCTTCAGTGCTGCATGCTATCCAGGGCTTCTCAAACCCGGTCCTGCGGGCCCCCTGTGTCTTCTGGTTTTCATTCCAACTGAGCTTTCAATTACTTAACCGAACCCTTAATTGAACTAATAATTTACTTAATTAGACCTTCTTACATGTTTTCAGCTCTTAAACAGTTGCAGATTTCAAGTTAGCTGTAACATTTTAAAGCTGCATCTTTTTTTCAGAGCTGAGAACAATTAAAAAAGGTCTAATTAAGCAAATTATTAGTTAAATTAAGGGTGATTGAGAGTTCAGTTGGAATGAAAATAAGAAGACACAGGGGGTCCCCAGGACCGGGTTTGAGAACCCCATAACAATGAAAATGGATGCAAAAAACAACCATTCCATCTCATTTATAATCTATTCCTGTTTTTTACATCCCTGGCCCTTTTTATTTAATACATAATGACAGCTGCCAGCGATCCATTCGCATAGAGGGAGAGGGGAGGGAGGATTAAGCACGCTCAATCCAATGTGCTGGATCTACTTTGCCACGAAGGGATAAACAAGCCTCGTTCCCATGGCCGTGCATATGTAGGAGAACCAGAGCCACAAAACAGGTCAGTAGAACACAATACACCAATATCAAGTAATAAAACCTAAATGGCAGCCAATACCAGTGCCCCCCAAACCACCAGTAACACGATTAACAGAGCCCACCAGCAGGCAAAGTTGTAATTTAAGTATCCCTTTTGACAGTCTCTTCCTCCAGACTGAAACAACGGGAGAACATCAAACAATCAGCATGGAGATCTCACACAAATCATATTAAATAATAATTAGTTGCCCACACTGCCATCTTGTCTGTGGTAAACCATATTGTACTGTTAAGAAATCAAACAAACTGCATACCAACCTGAAAGTATGTCAAAATCATTAGGAGAAGGCAGCCCAGCCAAAATGCTTTATCATTATATACACACATACAACACAGCCCATTTACTAATACCCCAGTCTTAACAAATGCACAGAGTAAACACTCTTTCCAACCAGTTTTAAGTTTTCAAAATATATACTAGAATGTTCTATTTGCAGAAACCCTTGCAAAGAGTAAAAGGCTGCCAACTTCATTACTGTACCTTGCAGAACAATAAAGCTGGTAACTCATGCAGAGAAGTCACAGCTAAATTCCCTGGCAGTAAATATATTCAGAGGCATCCTCCCTCTTTTTTCTCCTTCCGAGCTTCGGAAAGAAGGAGGGTTGGCAGATTATGAATACCAAACAGACACACTCCCCCCTTCCTGTGTCTGCCACTTGTTACACTGGCTGCCTAGTGCACTATGTAACAGCATGCATTCTCTTCTTACCTTTCATAGCTGAAATCACAAAATACATCATTAAGCTCCAAGTCCATAAGAGAGCACTAGCACCAGCGCAAAGCCCTCTACTGCTGTCTCAGCAGCAGCTGGCAAGCACAGCTCTATCCCTGCCTCCGTGCATGACCACATGAAAATCCATGTGACTGTGACATCACTTGAAATATCTGTTTACTCTCCTCCCACTAACGCTGACTGATACTGCAGGCAGCCACTAGAGCACAGACTCTAAAAGCCTTGCTACATGCATGCCAGCACCTGGACCAATTCCCACTGATTGCAGTATGGTATCCATACATCGTGGGCGGGCACAAGTAGACAACATGCTTAAGATATAGTATGTGTGTGTTTTTTTTTAATCTTTTGAACATGAATAAAGAACAAAAAATCTGAAATGGTTTTAATCTGTATTTTAAGTGCTTTACAGTAAGGGTAACTCCTCGGAATGCAAAACAAGGCAGAGTTGGCCTGGGTCCAGTTGCAGTTAAAGAATTTCCTGGCTCGCTGGCAAAAAAATAAAAAAACACCTCCCCAAATCAATACATATTAATTAACAGTCAGATTAACCAAAACTGCTCCAGGTGTTCTAAAGAGCCACAATGTATACAGGACCTAACTGGGCCTCCGTTCTATTCTAAGCCACTTCTGTGCCTCACCTGTCATTCATGTATGTGATTTTCCTGTATTAATTCTGCGCACACTGCTTCATCGTCAGCTGAGATAATCAGTTTGGTTTGAAGAAAGCCCTGTTTTAATATGCAGGGATTAATCCCTCAGCAAACTGATGCCAGCTCTTAAAGCCGCAGAACCCCTTTCAGAATGAATCGTTCGGCAGGACAGACTGTGTGTTGATGTCCACAGAAAAGCAGCCTGCTCGTGGCACGTAAGCCGATCTACCATCCTCCACAGCTGTCCTCCTCTGATACTATATACTGTACTTGGCAAAAGCTGGTTGTATAGAAAAAAAGGGTGCTGTAGTGTAGAGTCCATTTTAAAAGATTATTTCTTCTTGAAGAAATGTGAGTGAAAATATCACTGATGGTTTTATCATTATAACATTCTTACCCCATCTCTGCCTAACCCAAACATACAGTATTTACACAGTACAATGCACCAGGTCTTTGCTATACCGCACCCTAACCTTTGGCTAGCCCATTTGATGATTTTTTTGGAAAGCAATAACATTTATTAATTTTCCTTTAAAGAGGCACACAGCTCTTGAAATATATGTTAATTCCTACTGTTAGAGGCTGGGTTTACATTTCTGTTGTCCTTACAGTGAAGCACAAAAGAAATACAAAAATTATAGCTGATGCTTTCAAACAACAAAACTAAATGTATCTGAGTTTCTGTTATTTGGTACTAAAGGGTAGCAGCAAAGGGTATCAGCAACATAACTAAACTGAACTGCAGTTTGGACAAATGAAAACCACAGACCAAGCTAGTAGCTACTGCTTTACACTAAAGCACAATCTGATATATACTCTTTGTTCACATAACATACTATAAAGTGCAAATATGATCAATAGGTTGAGAAAGTAAGCTTTTAGCTCACCTCTGTATACCTAGCCTTAACCAGACCAATAACTGGTTAATAGGAAACCAAGACTATTATTTATTATGACCTTATTAATAGTTCCTATTAATTGCCTGGTTAGTATAAAGCATGACCCTCTATTCAAATTGTCATTTCACTTTATTGCAGTGTACTCACATTTGTATTTACTTAGTAGCTATGCTTTACACAAATGCAATTAGTACAGTGTAATAAATCAATTCATTCTAATTGAACAGAATAGCTGTTGCTGTAGTTAAGGGATCATATAATATACAGTGCATTCTATAATCATGTTATTAACTATGTTAGAAACAGTTTATGATTTGAAATAATACTCACAATACACTCAAATGTTATAAGAATATTATAATATAGGTTATAAATGGATGCATACAGTATAAATATAACCACTTAAAATGGATTCTTAAACTGATCTCTCTCTCTCTCTCTCTCTCTCTCTCTCTCCCTATATATATATATATATATATATATATATATATATATATATATATATATACACAATTTCTTGCATGTGCAAAGAACAGATTCATGGCGCACACAAAGTATTAATATTAAATAGTTTCAACGTTGCTCAGGAGTTGTATATCAGAGCTAATATATAACTCCTGAGTGAAGTTGACATGCTGTCCTGATGAAGGCACATTTGTGCCGAAACCGGTCGATTGCTATGTCTTTTTAGAAAAAATGCAATAAGGAAACTATTTAATATTAATACTTTGTGTGCGCCATAAATCTATTCTTTGCACATACAAGAAACTGGATTTATGTTTATTCTACTTGGCAGCACCTAATTGAAGATAATGATACACATTTTCTGAAGAATGCTTTTGTTGGAGAACACCTGTAGTGCAATACGGATATTATATATATACAGTATATATATTAATCAGGCAAAAATAAATACATGTTATTGCACATTAGTTAATAAGATCATTCTTTTTTGTTTGCTTTATTACTTTTCCAGTAATGTTCATAACGAGGATTATAAATTGAAATCATATTTAGTTACTTGGAAATAGTTTATTAAAACTATCAGAATTTCTGTTAATAGTTGCTGGGTTGACATCAGTCATTACCACTCAACTCTTACTATGTTTGGAATATCTGCACTACAACATGTCTAAAAAGACTGTCGTGTGCGAATTCGAGTGCTCTCTGATTCTTTAATGTGGCGCGCGCTTCAACCACAAGCCTCTGCACACTTGTACTTATTTGTCATAGTCGTCCAGTGCCCCAAACGGGATGAGGTTAAACAGTCGATTTCAATCAAAGAGTGCCAGGATGTTGAGCTGAGCAGGTGTGCGACCACTTCAGGATTACAGCACAGGAGCTCGCCCCCTGTTAACTTTGGAAGGGTAGGTGGACTGTTTGCAGAATCCTTTAAAAAGCATGTAGTTAACCACCTTGAGGACAGGCAGGGGCTTTTTAAAAGCTGACCGCTTGCAGTATACCTGCAAACTGAATAGTTTGGCGCGCATAGAAACAGCTAAAACACATAACAATAATCGCAGTTAAAACATGGAGGATATTACTGCTCTGTATATATTTACACATTTCCAAGTGCCGTACTGCACAACCATTTTAAATAAAATATAAAACACAAATTATATAGATCATGTGTGATAATATACAACGGAGTCTGTTATTGTCAATCTATGTTTCCAGATACTCAATCAGAAGTAGGATGCTGCTCTATCCTGAGCCTTCATAAGTTGAAACACTTAATATTGTCATCTTCCTTGAATAGATAAACAAGCACTTTCGACGGGTACTCTTTATCTCTGTTTACAGAAGCTGGAGCTAAGAAAAATGATTTGTGGAAGTACTTGTTTGTAGCAGCAGTGATATTAAGATAACATCATATTACTCTGATTTATATGACACTGCGCATGAAAATATTGCATAATAAATTACCAGAGCCATCTGTATAACTGTGTAATTATTCTGCAGAGAGGCCAAGGTCAGAACATCCAAACGAGTGAGAAAAAACTAGTGCGATGTGTGAATACCCCTTTGAAATGCAGTGTCATGTCCACTCTTTAAGGACAAAATGTCTGCTCATTTGAGGATAATAACAATTAATAAATGAACATTGTTATAGTAGTTATGTTAGGTCTTGGTATAGTTGCTGTGTATGGCTTTGTACAATAGGTTAGATAATGAAGAAAAACAAAAAATATACTGATAGTGTAATTGAAAACTGCATTGTTGTTACAACCACTTTAGTGTGTTGTGTTGTTAATCTCAATGTTATTAAAATCATTTTTGAAATACCCTGATGGAACCTGATAGCATCATATTCCACATCTACAGTACCACACAATAAAATTCAGCTGGGTAAATAAGAACTGCTTATTAAACCAGCTGTTGACTAAAAAGCTCACTTCCTTTATACAAGACTGGGCTGGAAGGTTTGTGTGGTGTATCACTCCCAATTTCAATGTTTTCTTTTCTTGGCCTAATGGCGTCCCCAAAATTGGGATATTATCTCCTATCCTCCCTCCACATGCTGTATAGTTGTGTGAACACAGACCAGGCAAGAAAACCCATAGGGGGAAATTTAATTAAAAAAAATACAACACAGTGTACTGTGCACATTACTGCATGAGTATATATGCATACCAATAAAAATCTTAAATCTAGGCAACCGAATGATCTTCATCTGTTCACGGCTCATTTTTTAAAGTCTGTGTCCCCTAAACAGCTCACCATAAAGATGAGTTCATTTGAAAATAATACTGTAGCAAATTTTATAAATCCATATAAAGAAAAAAATAACTAAAAATGATGCCATGTGTAACAAGATGTGGTTAACAATGTAAAACCGTTATGCCTTAAGAAATGTGCACTCACTGGAAGTGCATTACAGACTCTCTCCACTTAATTAAAACAAATTTATTTATGATAAATAAACCCCATGGGATGCAATTCAATTGAGACGAGGCATCTTGCTTCCGACAGTGCCCTGGAGAAGTCAATGGATTGAAGACGATAATAGCCTCATTAGCAGACTGTCAGTAATCATCCAACATAATGCCTGATAACAAAAATGACACAGTTTAACGCCTGCTTCCAATCCTACAGACACATGCAATTTCTATTCCAAATGTTTTGCCCCAAAGAACTGCATAATTCATAAAGTCATACCGCCACACATTTTAAGATTCCACTCTACTACCAGATCATAATAACAGCAGTGAAACCCAACATAAATATATATATATATATATATATATATATATATATATATATATATATATATATATATATATATATATATATATATATATGCTTTGGGCTGCCATCGAAGACCATTTTGAAATTAACCAAGTTCTACAAACAGCTCAATTTAATATAAATGCCAACAGCGTCTAGTATAATATCAACTCATAGCAGTTCCCACCGATACAAGACAATCATAAACCAATTTAGTGCAATTTTAAGCAATTTCCGCAGGCTTCCACTCATGAAAAACTTCAATAAATCAAGCCGACAACACAAAGAATATCTCCTTAAAAAAAAAAAAAACGACTGGCTTCCTTTCAAAATCGCAAGAAACACAGCCCTGAGAGGAACGTTCCATCTTTTTAGTACATCAGGTGAAGCCTGCATTCATGGTTGCGTTGAATGGCATCTTGCTAGACCCCCTAACTGCTGTAAATAATAAATTTAGGTAAATAAAAACAATGTTTACCCCTTTCAATTGAGCCTACTGTTTCCTCTAAATTGCTGAGATCTCTACAGTTACAGCAGATCGTCCTTGCACATATGAGTGACTGGAGCGCTGCAATACCACAGTGCCATCTACTGGACAACATTTTAAAAAAGCACTGCCGCTGGGAGAGCAGGTTCACGCGTTGCATTGACCCAAGCGCCCATGCAGGATTAGGAAGGCATAGATCTCCTCATCTACTCTTCTGGTCAGGCTCCCCATGAGACCTGACAAAGACTCCCCAGGCTTGGCTCTTACCTCCAGGCCTCAGCAGCTCAGTAACATCTCTTGCATAGTTTCGCTGGGCGAAAAAAAGTAAATTAGCATGACAGCAGGAAAGGAGGGTACCCACTGATCCGATCAGTAAGTGGGTTTCAGGGGTAAGCCGCATTTCTATTGGGTATTTTTAAATCGAGTAGAAAACAATGAGAAAAATAAGTCATTGAAATTTACACTTTAAATAATTGGCTCACTTCAAAACACACATTAAATATGAATATTTTTTATTTTATAACTGAACTCTTTAAATGTAGTCGGCCAACAAGGAAATGTATATTTGCAATACATTATTGATACTCAAATCAGACTATACTTACTGAATAGTGTATGTTACACTACATTTTCCAACGGACTGTTTTCATATTTCTTTTTGTCCAATTGTATTTCTTAAGTGCTTCAAAAAAGGACCATTTACACAAACAGCTATATGCAGGGATATTAATAATAAAAAAAGAGCATGTGGTATCTCGCAAGTCTGCAAGTCATTCAGTGTTTTAGTCTCTAGATCTTTTGATAGGTTGTAAAAGCTGGTAAACTGTTTAAATTGATCATTGATTAATTATCGGTGGCACGCGACTTACACCCATTGCCTAAATCTGAGGAAGAAATTCCATGTAGAGTCATTTAACCCTCAATGCACAACTGTAGGTATTCCCCTACCAATAAGATGTGCTGACAAAACCTTTTCTTTGCCTGAGGTTACAGCCTAAAGATTTGATTGGTAGCTCTGCTGCACAACATCCTGCATACAAAAAAAGCTACAGCACTTTACTGTTGTGCTCATACCAACCAAGGAAAAAAAGATCTTACCACTTGTGTACAGTTAAACGCTATGGATAGGTCGATTTTTCGAGTTGACTAACCTGATATGAAACTGATGGTAAAGTAAAAAAAACAAAAAAAAACAACTACTGTACAGTATATTCAAGTTTTCCATGATGTGCTCTTCAGTATTACCAGAAAGAGGGCCTGTTTATTTTGAAGTTAAATATTTCCCACATGGGCTTACAAGGCTACAACCTTCTCAATTATGTAAAAAAAATAAATGTGTATGCAAAGCTGCACCTTTATTTGTTTCACTAAGGAGTACTGCTAAATGGTTGAGGGTGTCCATTTAAAAACATGGTAAGAACAAAAGCAAAGTGATGAAACCACAGACAGTGCCTTGCACAGGGATACAGTACACAGCTTAGTGTCTGGTGCTAATAAAGACAGAATGACAGCCTGAGCAGCGCTATGCACCATTAATAACTGTACAGCTGTTTCCATGTGTACAGCCCGGGGCTCGTTCAACCCAGGGCTTAAATAGAAACATATTTATAGAGCAATCAGAGAGAAAGAGACAAAAGCTATGGACAATTCAAGACTTCAAATAAAACAATCCTGCCATCAGCCATTCCTTGCATAAATAAAGAATAGTGCTGAGAGGCACTCAGACAGTCTTATCATAGTCTGTGTTCACATCTGAATCACTGGTATACTGCATGGCTATCAGACAATAACTACAGCAGGAATTTCTTATAGGATAATACAACAGAAGGTCTGAGATCAAATAAATAAATAAAAAAACTGAATTATTTCGTTAGAGGGTTTATATTAGCTACTTGAGCCTTAGTGTGTTGTACTGTACAGTAATTTTCATATGAACATCTCAATGGACATGTGCACTAATAGATAGGGAGTCAGATCCAAAACTTACTTGTTATTTGATTGCCGAAACATATACATTTATTGATAGATAGACAAGGAACAGGATAACGTGTATCAGTGTTCAGTGCAAAGTGAACATTTCAGTTCCTTATGCTACCTTCCTCAGTCATGGCTCTACTGTAATTGTGTCTAGGGGGAGTGGTATTATCCACATAAACCTTTACAAACAAGCAGCTGTTTGACACAGCAAAGCAGTGTAATGACACAGCATGCTGGGCAATTGGAGCTGATGAAACATAATCCACTTCTAGAAGATGTCAGCCAGCATAACTCGAAATGCAACAGCTTAGCACAACCCAAGTGGGAAATATGAATCTGAACTCGAACCATCTGAAATATAATTAACTGGCAACAATCCACAAACATGATACATGGCATACAATGTAACGTGATTAGGGAGTGACAACCCTGTGCCTGTGAATAAAATGGGCCAGGCCATTCCTTGTAATAATTACGGTTATAACTAGATATGAAGAATGGATAATAATGTATTCTTCATTCACGGAGCTCACATTTGCTAGGTTGTCGTTTGGAAAACATTGTAACACGACTTCATAACCATTGCATTGGATCTTGAAAAGGGCATCTGTACAGCGTGGCCTTTCTCTGGAAGTTAACAAATGAACTTCATTAAAGTGGAGCAGTCAGGGTAGACCTCCTGTAGAGAATGATGTATAGCCAGGTGCACATCCTACCTCCCTCTTCAAACTCTGGTTCTATTGAGGTACATCAACGTAGGGGGAAAAAAAAACATAACCAAAATAGTTAACCTTTAGACGGCTAAAAATGTGTTGTGCTTTTTTCTTCTTTTTTTTTTTTGAATCGCCATTAGAAGCGTTAGCAGGTGAAGTGGTTCAGTTCAAGCCTGGTGTCTGTAAAACAAATAAAACATCCAGAAAGGTAATATTAAACCGCAATGTGTTTGCCTCCAAGCTGTATTTTACTGACATAGTATTACAATCACACTTGCACAACATTTGAAAGAATGAATGAACTCATGGCTCAATCTGCATTTACCTGCAGATCAATGAGGCACAGTGCACACTTATTATGTGTTCACTATTATTCAAAAGGAAACATTGTAGTCCCTATTTTGAGTTACACAAAAATATTTACACATTACGTACATTGTAACTATGCACAATAACATTGTAATTATGTGTAGTTACACATGTATTTACTCAGTAACTACTATGTAAATACACAGTAATTAGAGACACTTAATTTAAAGTGTAAGGATGGGCACCAATATCGATATTGTAATATGATAGCAATACCGTTCAATATCGATAATAATTTCCATATCGCAATAGCGTGGGATTTAAAAATAAAAATCACGTACGCTCACAGAGACATACTTTTATCGCTAATACTGCTAAAAATACCAACGCAGTATAATCAAGTTTAAGTGTATTGAACAGCTTTGAGAGAAAAAGGATGAGGTGTAGCTCAGGTACAACTACAATAGCATTTAAATATCAACGACAAGAAGGAAACTGCAGTGATCACTGCTGTGTCCCGTTATGCTCAGCTTCAGCCCGGTACAATTCAACAGTAAGTTTTCATAAATTTCCTGTGCATGAAGAGACGAGAACATTTTTGCTTGAAAATATTCCAAGAGATAAATTCACAGTAACAAAACACACTAAAGTGTATACACACACACACACACAATTTCAGACAATTATGACCATGATTTATCATGAAACAATCGTCAAACAGAAATAATTCAATTCCACGGTATAACACATTAGTGCTTAAACAGTTTTGTGATAAGTAAAACAAAATTGTTTATTATTGTGTATTATTAGATGTATTAATAGAAGCGTTAGACATACTACTTATGGTAATGCAACGAACAATAACAAAAACAGAACTGAACTCTGAACTTTACACCCTACTCTTAAACTAGGCAGCTTCTCATTCTTCTTCAAGGCTCTAAAACAGCGGGCCCTTCTGCTGTCACCTTGTCTTGATTTGACACTACAAACATGTAGCAGAAAAAATAATTGGATTAGTTTGGAGAGTACTTTTATAAACTAACTATGCGCTAATGTAATTATAATGACACACAAACAGTATATGCTAACTGAAACAGTTTAATAGAGCAATGCTGAAACTAATTACACATTGTTAAAAAGACAGGTACAATTTAAATAAATAAATCGATTTAAACGTAATAACTACCCTTCATAGCTACTTCTGTGACTATGTTATTTGCATGCTGCATAAGCACCATTGGCCATCCATTTTGCATTATTCTGAGATATGCTAATGTGTCAGCGGTTCATTACTTATTAATGTATTTATAACTGAATTGTCAGCAATTACACGCAGAGCAGCTGATGATTCAGTTACTCCCGGATTGGCTAAAGTCTGTGCGCAGTGAACCACAGAAATATTTTGGTTTTGAGGTGGCTGATGATAGGAAAACAATATTGCAAGACCTTGTTTTTCTCCATGAATATTGTGAAAGAAAAGCACCACTAAGTTAAAGTAAGTTACTGTTTTTCATATGTAAATATCAGTTAACGTCTATAGTCTATATATGTTTGGTATTGCAATTGTGTTATTTTATTTCTGTGTTTTGGAAGACTTCGATATTATTGAAATACGTGCACGATATCGATATACCATTTTCATGTTGTTGCCCACCCCCTGGTAAAGTGTTACCCTTGATATCACTTTGGGAACACAAAAGAGTCAGAAGTTCCTGGACAGCAATGACATGTTGTGACATATACACTAACAGATTTCGTATGCTTCCTTTTTTTTTTTTTTTTTTACTATTACAATGTGTTGTACATGTACAGTATAGTAGACTGGACTGACATGAAATGTAATACAACTTGATAATGAACACATTGTTATCAATACAATACCAGTACTGTATTTCAAGTTCCACCGCTTGTTGTTTTAACGCTTCCTTGGTGTTTTACTGCTTATTTTCCCAGGTTATTAATGATGGCCAGATAAAGTCAACTTACTGCCACAATCTTTGTTCAGTCCCTTTGAAGTGATATTATTATTATTATTATTATTTGTTTATTTAGCAGACGCCTTTATCCAAGGCGACTTACAGAGACTAGGGTGTGTGAACTATGCATCAGCTGCAGAGTCAGTTACAACTACGTCTCACCCGAAAGACGGAGCACAAGGAGGTTAAGTGACTTGCTAAGGGTCACACAATGAGTCAGTGGCTGAGGTGGGACTTGAACCGGGAACCTCCTGGTTACAAGCCCTTTTATTTAACCACTGGACCACACAGCCTCCTTATATTAAAAGCGGTTGACTGTATTATAATTTTGGCGCTAGCATATACAGTTCATCTGTTCTCTTTTCCAGCATTACGGAAATACTTCCAAATTATAACCAGCTTTCCCTATCTTTTATAAAGCAGAAGAATTCTACTGAGTGGAGTAAAATTTCCAGAGGATAGATCAGATTGATTTACAGGCTTCTTTGTTTCCCTTTGTTAAATTAAGTTTGAGCAGCATCCCAGAGAGGCTTACTGTTACCCCTCAATATATAGGCATTTGTTAACATCAGAAGTGACAAAGAGTGAAATAACTTTTCTAGAATACTTTGTACTATAAAAACACAGCCACACCAGAGGGAGCAACTTCTCCAAAAGATTGAGGGGGATCTTCAGGCTATTCAACACATATGCGCACCACTTTGCTCGCCTCCTTTGTTAAGCGAAGCTGCCACACTTTTTCAATTATGTCGAGCCGAACCCTCTTAGCATGCTCTTCATACTTTTATTTTTGACTTATGAGGATGCCATCATTATGATCTTGTAATTCATCACTGGTCCTCATTCCTCTTGTGCTATTTCACATTAGTAATGTGGTGCGCAGAGGAACAAATCTGTTCAAACTTCATCTGAGAATCTTTGGGCAAGGTAGGTCAACATTAAAGCATTAGTGTTTGGCCCGGTTTTGATGTTAAGGATAACTCTGTGGTGTCTTGTGGCAGAAACGACAGTTTAAACCAAAACTGTGCTAGGATTTTGGTCACAAACCCCACAATTTTTGCTCGTCCTTTCACACACACAAGGTGCCATTGACTATTACTGTAATAACACTGATGTGAAACGATAAAGTTCCTTACTTATTTTCAAATAAAAATGTTTAAATATTTTCCAACTATTAAAATATGGCTGCCATGCAAGCTTTTTGCTATGTTTTTTTTTTTTTAATACTAAGATTCGTATTTACCTTAAACAAATAACAAAAGAGCATTTAACACTGTTTATCCCAAATATTTATCTCATTATAATAAAGGATGTCACAAAGTATTGTATTTTTTATTTATTTATTCTTTTTGGTTTTACTAGAAAAGGTTGGAAGTTACCTTTTTTTTTCTTAGGACCAATGCATAGCACAGAAATGCTGGAAGCATTCCTCATATCTGATGAATGAGAAAAGCATGTTTTGGAAAGTTTTGAAATGCCTGAACTGATCAAAGCTGCTTTCAGTGGCGATTTATCTTTAAAGTTACCCTCAGAATTTGTGAAGAAAAGAGCTCAGCTGAAATAGTATTGATATTGAGGCTTTGACCAATTGCAACCAAACCAGCCTTGTTTGCATCGGTTCTGTTCTCACATGCCCTGCTTTTGAGCAGAAACACAGATTCCCCTGCTCAAAGGGCTTTGGAGTCCTTGTGCTATTCTCATTTTGCCCTTGTGGCTTTCCAGTATGTTTGACTGCCCTACAGATTTCACCTCTTTCTGTTTCAAGTCTTTGCCCAGAGCCCTGCTGCTGGGAGCGCTGACAAAATAAAGATAAAAAAACAGGGTAGCTGCACATCTTTCTTTCCCAGCTTTGCTTTAAGCATTTTGTGCAACTGAAACACTGAAGCACTTTCAAACCCCAGACTGGAGCAACTAAGATTCAGATTGGCAAAGTGACACTGCGAAAATCTGAGGCATGCATACATATATTAAAAATGAGTTCAAGCAATTGGACTCCTCCAGTTGATTTGAAAATGAGAACCACAGGCAGTTGCTGTGGCTTAACAGAGGAAACTGTTGAAATGTTCACGCTTTCACATCGACCGTATTATTCTGACTGCAAAACAAATAATCTGATTTGTTCTCAGTCCCCAAAGTGGCCAGACAAGGACACAAGCAGTCCTGTTGAGACTGTGCAATTAGGAAGATTCAGTGTAATACCATGCCTTGCCAAATGATTTTCAATTATTTATTTCTTATTATTATTTATTTCTTAGCAGACGCCCTTATCCAGGGCGACTTACAATTGTTACAAGATAACACATTATACATTATTTCACATTATACAGATATCACATTATTTTTACATACCCATTTATACCCATTTATACAGTTGGGTTTTTACTGGAGCAATCTAGGTAAAGTACCTTGCTCAAGGGTACAACAGCAGTGTCCCCCACTGGGGATTGAACCCACAACCCTCCGGTCAAGAGTCCAGAGCCCTGACCACTACTCCACACTGCAATGGTATTGATGTGACAGTACAGTTCTTCTGTAGCTGTAATTGTACCACACCAACAATGGCATTATAACAGTATGTACCAATACACATTAAAGTACCATGGCACCGTGCCAGTGTACTGCTGCACAGTTTGCTGGTAATAATCTACTCTTACGCTTATGATTCTGCTAGTTTTTTCACCGGTGGTACAATGGGATCTCAATGGTATTAATTCTTTCTATAACAAATTGTTATAGCGCTGAACAGCTTGCACAGTATAACAAGTGTTTCAAGTTTTTTTTTTGTGTTTAAAGCTATGGATGAATAACCAGACTGCAGCATCCTGGCTGGGTTTTAATGACTAGCGCCAGGTGAAAAATGAACATGATCTTTCAAACTAACTAACCTCCAGAAATGCTCCACATCTGAAAGGTGGTTGGCACTTAATCACTAATGTCGCTGGTTTAGCTAGATGATAATACCATTGCAGGCTCTCAGAATAACAATGACTGCTTTGAGAGGTAGGTAGGGAATGGAATTGCACTGCAGATAGGAGTTTATTTTTCCTTGTGCAGGTTACTGCTTTTTTATCTTCAGCAGATACTGTGCAGTTGCTGATCCCTGCTTTGATGTTTCTTTCTCTATGAAGCTCAAGCATGTGAAACCGCATCCCCATTATCTGATGAATCTTAATGATGGCAGTCTGAACAATAGGGTAGCATCGTGTTTTTTTTATCACATTGCCTGCAAACCTTCACTGGTACCACCTAAAACATTGCAAGCACGCATGCTTTCCCGCTGTTGGATTTACAACACATAAAACAGTGCTATACTCTTAAAGGTGCAGAATAATAACTAAGATTTTAAAACCAATTTTCCTACTGTTAATTAGCTTCAATATCCCTTCTTCGAATCACTGCTTACTGTAGAACAAACCTTGCATTTCTAATGAGTCTTCCTAACTTTGAAACATATCCGATGGTCAGTATTCTGGTGCGAAAATTATTTCACCCCATTCGACCCAAAAATAAATTCGGGGAAGCCTACTTTAATCAACGAGGGGACCTTTCAGGCTGGAATTATGCTAATAAGAAATAAGAACGTCATAAACGTCTTAAAGTGGAGATGAAACAGAAATAGAGCTCTTTGTTTAGCAAAGAAAGCTATTTATTATATTTATTATGTACATTTTACATTATTCTAATTAGGTGCAGCTCATAATGGAGAAGATGGCAGCTTTTCCAAGTGAAGAAAATGTCTCATAAGTGAAATTTAATTCATGAATGCCATGGTGAGAAGTCCCGTAATTAGACAGACAACACTTTCCCTTGACTATCCAAGAAGGTGCTGTAGCATATCCCCAACGTTTTTGAGTAGTGTTGATAAGATACCTTGCTAACAGAATGGTCTATGCTACATATAAACATGTATATTGTCGTACAAATACCTAAGAAAAAAAATAAATGGCCCTTTCTGACACCAATAATTTAGTTATCCATGTCCATGTGCCCTACAATACTGACTTCTGCTCTGTGTGTCTAAAAATCATCTCCCCGGCTTCACCTTCTGCTCCTTGTAATTGATTAATGACATGGTTAATCAGCCTGGTAGCACCGCAGACACCGCTCACCTACAAAATGTCACCCGGGTTAACAAAGCACACAATCTATTTCATGGTCCAGCTTGTCTTTAATAGCTGCCTGTCACCAAGTCATTTGTCTTTGACAGAGTGACTTTGCTCTGTACCATTTCATAAGTGCAATAAAAAAAGATGCAACATTATATATATATATATATATATATATATATATATATATATATATGCTGCCTCTTTTTTTATTGCAGAGTTATGAATTGGTACAGTGCAAAGTGGTAGTAGTTACATTTTGGTGAAAGCACAGGGATGCAATATTGAGGTAAACAAAATCACTGCCATCATTGCAAGGTCTATGCTTGTTTCTAATACATTTTACCTCCATATCTGAGCACTATATTGTTGAATATATTTGAATCTAATGTGTCCCACAAACACGTTCAGCTTCACACTACACAAATTCCTTGTAGTCTGCTGTAAACATGACAGAGGTAGTTTAAACAGTAGGGAAATCTGCTTGCTCTGTGAATCTAACAGACTTGTAGTTGGAGGTTATTAATGACATGCTATAATCTGGGAAACAAAGCAAAGGAATGCGGTGCTGGTAGGGTTTCATTCAGATCATACATGGTTTTTATAATGGTATCCCAATGGCATTTGGAAGTTCCTGTGTCCAGTAAGAATTTTGCAAGCCTCACGAGAACGCTACACGCAGACTGAACCTTCCTTATTAGATGCATTATGACCTGTTGTGTGGATTTAACTATGCCTATAGATAAGCTTGTCACTGGGAGTAAATATGTTTAAGCAGATTGGTGAATTTCGCAAACCTCATCAGTGCGTTGTGTGTCCTTGTCGTATGTCACATGCACTTATGTCCAAGAATGACAACACATCACAACAAGAACCTTCCGCTTGTTGTGAGACCCAAAGGGACAGTGCAGAGAGTAGTGGACTTAGCGGTGCACAGTGGTTCTTGCTAGACTATCATTGCTCATGAAATCACGACCTTCTTCAAGCAAGATGAAGTCACATGTCACAGAAATGTTACGACCCGCCTTTAAGTTAAATAGCGCATACTGTAGCACAAGAAAAGCTGCTTTAATTACTGTATTATACAGTATATATTGACACAGTATTGTTCACGCATGCATTCTACTGCCACATTTCAAATGCAAACATTTTATGAACTCAGGCAGTTCAGTGTGTGTTATTTATCTAATGACCAGCAATAAAAGTAGAATTCAGTGTGTCGGCCAAATAAGCAGATAATATATATATATATTGCAAATATACATAAATTAAATTCAATTTTCTTTTTACTGGGTGGGTTTCATTTCCATAGTGCTTTGTCAACACACCGGGAAAATTCACTGAGAAAAGCTGCACTGTGATAATACAATCCAATCAACAAATCCATACAAACCTCAAAGCTATCAGTCATATGAGATAAGAAAATCAAATAAAACAAATGCCAGTCTTGTACAACCAGAGAATATAATCAACCATTTTTAAAACAGACGGCCTTGAGGTTGGTTGGCAGAAACTTGAAACCTGCTGTGTAAAGGCTGGTTGATGACTGTTTCTTTTTCTGAAAGTGGAATTGTATTGCTTTTTTTTATAGAATTGAATGTGCTTTTTGATGTCGGTATAAGGTTTGGTGCTCTAGTTATCATACATTTTCACCTCTCTTAACACTTAAGAGGTGGCGGCTGGTGGAGAAGAAGTATATCATTGTACTGTACCTGCAAGATTTACGCCAGACTGGTGCTCCTGTGATCAGAATCTTGAATAATGAACTAGATTTTACTACATTATTTTGCACAGGAAAGCATTTTCATGCCATGCATAGTGACTAGTTCATCTCCTGGCACATCGTCCCCATAGCTTCTCTTCCAACAGCTTCCAACTTAAATACACACAGATAACCACTAGGGATGTGCAAAGCAATGACACCTTGGCCAGGATAAACCAATGAAAATGCTGAACCAACTCGCCAGCTGCTAATGACTCCTCTGTCCAGCGACTGTTGTGACTGTAAACTGTTGGTGGCTGTTATAAAGTGTTTTTGCTTCAGCTTCCTGGTCATTTTGGGCACCATTTAAAAGTGAAGCAAAACACAGGAACAGCTTTCACTGCCTCAAGAGTGAAAGGGGATTGGAGAGGATTTGTGAGAATGCAAGGGTAGAATTCAACGTCACATAATCAGCTTTCAACAAAATTGCGAAATAGTTCCTAAACATTTGTGATTAACCGCTGTGCAGCTTGTTAAGTAAGCTGTGAACCTGTCAAATAGTATTAGTGTGGGTCACACCACCAGAACTTCTGATGCACAGAAACATACTGCATATATATTTTACTGCAGACAGGCCTGGCTAATCATGTAATTGTATGATGCAACATGAAGTAATATGGAACATGCACACATTTTTGTTTTCAAAATGACCAATTTACTGTATAGGTATGTGCTAAAACAGGAAGGGTACAGTAGTGTTAACTCAATATTGTTTAAGTGAGGAGCCACACATTCACTCATTTGAAATGTATCAAAGACGACTAAGAAGAAGAAGTAATGTTTTTACAGCCATTTCCAAACCCCAAAATGATATGCAACAAAGAACATATATGCACTTTTGGCTTTAAACAGCTACACTTGTTTCAATAAGAGCCTCCCACATGAAAATAAACACATCTTAGAGATATCAAACTATCTCAAATATAATCAAATGCATTTGAAGTATATTTCATGTATAATCATCTTTCACACAGGCGCTTAATCAGATATGAATGTTACTCTCAACGATATAGATATATATATATATATATATATATATATATATATATATATAGTTGCTGTATTTTTTTAAACAAACTACCCTTACACCTACACAAACAACCTAAGTTGTATTGCTGTTTTGCTCTAAGCAAATACAGTAAAAAAAACTTTATGATCAGTTTGATCCTAGATTAGAAGTGCAATATCCTGTGCAATCATGTATCTCCAACACGGCTCAAGAAGAGATGAGACATGTCTACTCTACAATAATAAGCAGGCAACCCCCTGTTTTCAATATGTTATCAGAACTAATTCTGAGATACAAGATCACAAATGTAATCTTAATGTCCCCTTTAAAATGGTTGCCTTGCAAACTATTTTTCAAACTGACTGGATAAGGACTGCTGGCAGTGGTAATGGGTTTTCTTGGTGTTATTATTATACATACAGCTAATAAAATAATCCAGTAAATTATATAATATGCTATAATATGTACAATATTACCATTACTACATAGATCTTACATTTCCCCATCCAGTAAAGATGCACACATTATGTTAAACTTATTCTTTTAATGCTATTTTTTTGTTCATAGCAATTTGTGAAGAAAAAAAAATGACAAACACAGTTTGCAGTCTTTTCCATGCCACACTTCCTGTCATGAAGGAATGCAGTCAGCACAAAAGTTGCTTCTGCGAGTTTGAGTTTTTGTTGTAAAAACTATTTAAAATGCTTTGTTTTTTTTACTCTTCTAGAGCGTATATATATTTTTAAATTCTGCAGAAACAGAATTATCGAAATATAGATGCATTTTCTTCACTAATAGCTTCAAATAAATTACTATAAAAAATCGAATTCACCTTTTTTATTATTTCATTAGCTCTTATACAAAGGAATAACAAACTCAGTTTTAATGCTGCATCTTATTACAGTCTCAATTTAGAACTGAAGCACAACATGTTGAAAGTTCAGTGGTGGCACTGGCAGTTACTGGTCCAGTCTGTCTATAATATCACTCATCCAGGCAGGTTTTGAAAAACAATGTTTTTAAATTACATTTTGCAGTACTTTTAAGATATGGAAAATACCAGTTGAAATCTCGTTTTGAACTCCCACTTTCAAATCATGTGCTTCTTGGTGCCTGGAATGGAAGTGATTTCTGATGTGGTCTCCTGCATAAAAGGAAACGGCAGGAGGCCATGCCAACTTCAAGAATGATCCACTTTGGTGAGTGCTAGGCAGGGTTTTCACCTATGGCCTTATCAAAGTGAAAACCCAGTCAGAGCAATATCCAATGACCTGTATAGATTAAAGGTGATACAGAGGCCAAGCTGACTAAGCAGGTGTAGGCTGCATCCCGCATGGTTCACAGAGCACTGAACTACATCTCATTTATTTGGCACACTGGCAGCAGTGGGTCACACTGATTTGACTCCCCATGAGGTCATGTCCCTGCCATTCATACAACATATAAATGAGTGTTAACAATGGTTTTAGAAACCATTTTTCTCACCTGTTTTAAATATCTGCTTCCTGCTTGTAAGAAAGAGCACAACAGTTAAATACTGTACAATGGAGTATCTTCCCTAACTGAGGGAGTGCTCATATTTCACACTGAAGATGGCACTGAGGTGTGTCCCATTTCGATTGGTTGCAGAACAGCACTAACTAACAACTGAAGAGAACCCTGCAGCTTTCACTACAGATTGCTTTGAACTTCTGGTTGCTTGGGTGTCGAAAGGGTGTGTTGCTTGTTGGTGTTCATTTCCTTCATCGCACTAGACTTTGCATCTCTAGCCAAGTGCCATCTTGCACATACTTCATTAATCCAGCTCACATTTTTTTTTCTTCTGAGAAAGAAGCTTACAAGTAAATAAAATGATCATTGGACTCCATAGGGAGCTGAATTTGATTGCCACGCAACAGTCCCTTTGTCGGTCTGCCTCTTGCTTTCACGGCCGCATGTTCGGCAAGAAAATAGATTTGTTCTGGCAGCATTCCAATCCTAGCCACAAAAATAATGATCCAGACAAGAAGATGTAAGTTTCAAATGAGCACTCAGATGCAGGCTGGCTGTTTGCTGAAAGTTCTGGGATTGTTTCCTTTTTCTTTTTAATATATTAATGTTGGCGTTTGCGAATTTAGTTCTCTGAGCATGTACCTCAATCAGAGATTGGCAATTGTGCCGAATTGTGCGGTGGTTTTGTGATGCAAACTAACAACCATTGATGGCTATGTTGAGACCACAAAACTTGTGAGATGGATTTGAGACTATATCTCCATTGGCAAAATCTTCTGACTGGTAAAACGATCGAGATTGGAACCAGGGTTAGTTGCATGGTCTATTTCTGTAAGGTACCTGTTGTCCATCCCTTGAGTAGTCAAACCAATTACAAAGGTTCTAAAGATAGAGATTCTAAAAGAAACAAAGGCAAGGAGACTGACTGAGCTCACTCTATGGTTCCAATTAGATTAACAACATCAAGTCATGAGAGAAAAAAAAGCTTAAAACATCTTTCCACAGACTGCTGCTTAAAGAATTTAGAAATGATTTAAGACCACCTATTTTATATGATGAGAAAAACATATCTGCAACAAGAGGAAAATATGTTATAACAACTTCTTACATACTAAATGAGCTATGATCCACACTCTGAATATCCATAGCAATTAAACCACAGGATCTTGGCACTCTGCATTTCTTTTTTGACTACAGCAGTACTACATATAGAGTGTTACCATGAATGGATTCCATGGCTGCCCTGGGAATTGCACAATTTTCTAATTTATACTGTGATGTTATAAATAATGGTCGATTTTTTGTCTGCAGATGTTAAAAGCAGCATGACCGCCTCTGGGCAAGGTCATAGGTTCACACCTCCTTTATCTACTCAAACCCAAACATAATGGTTATTCAAAGAATGCCATATTCTTGGGTTAAAGTAGAGTACTCTAAACATTCAAACCCATGTTCACCTAGTTAAGTTCATATTTCAGGGTCCTTTCTGGTGTGACATCTTCAAAATTGCCATACAGGAACTGTGTATCAGAGATATTTTAAAACAAGCTGGAGATGGACCCTCTGTTCAGTTAAAAGGGCATTTTGGGTACTTGACAAACCACAGCCTTACATATACTGTATAGTATCAAGCAAATCAGACAACAAAGGATGGTTTCAATGAACCATCTGGCTTACAGGCTGGCTTTTCATCCCATGACTCCTGAGTAAGTCATATGAGAGACTGGGTATCATTTGGATTTCTTTTTATATAATAATTTGATATACAAAGAAATCACTTTGTGTTCTATACTTCAAAATAGGGACACACAACTTACCGTATTCACATTTATTTCAACACAAGAAGGTGAACTGAGGCCGAAAACTAGTTACCAGAAAACACATTAGTTCCCACATTAGTGATTTAAACTCGCTGGGAACTGCTTCCCAAGTCTTCTCTAAACTGTACTCTCAGCCACACTTTCAATGTGAGTGTTTCTGTATTTACAAACCAGTAAACATGCCTTGTATTTAACAGAGAGAGAACAGAACAGGCAGACATCCAACTGCAGGCCACATAGCAAAGCTCACCCCCAATATATTTTCATAATTAGCACTGCAGTCAAATAAAGGTTTCTATTTAAGACTCCTTCAATCTGTAAAAATAACCAGTCAGTAGGCCCCTTTGCACAGCCACTAGGAATCAAAGTATGGAAGTCACCAGGTGAGATAACCAGCATTCTTCCAACAATACACAAGGCAAGGTTTTTTGGTGGATAATTTGAAAAGAAACCAAGATACACTACTGAGATATGAGACTTACCAGATAATTCATGTTTGTTTTTTTTAATAAATAATTATTACATTGTTTTATATTAGGCAGGGTAAAAATGCAATGACTTACAAGTGTGTGTCTTCTTTGTTCCTGTAATACCTGGAAAAGAAAAGAAGGAAACAGTCAGTCAAAGACATTGCAAACAGTTGATTTGATTCGTTGATTTGATCTCCTGAGACTTTAAATGTAATAACAGACAACGAGAAGTGCTGAATATTCTATGACCTCTTGACACTATGCTTGACACTGAAATAACTAAAATGACCCCTCACAATATTAAGATATAGGACAGTTGCAAATTATCCCATAGAAGCTGTTGGGCGTCATTTTCCATGGTACGTTTGGGCAAGGTCATGGAGAGAGGAAAACGGTTTGAAAGGGTTTTAGGGGATTAGTCATAATATTGTCTTTTGGGCTACATAATTAAATTCAAGCAAAACTCAATTTGCATTGTAATGCATTTCTGTTTGTCTATTCATACTGCTTCTTTCTTTTGACTTAAGGAGAACCTTTTGGGTGTAATTTCATAAAGTCCTTGACCTGATGCAGCTTGGTCACAATAACACAATAAATGGCGAACAATCTTTGAGGCAGGCCACTTTGAGTTGTAGTTGTGTCTGCTTTTCTTTTTGTTAGGGGTCATTCTGGAGAATGAGTCTGAACTGTCCACACTTGCACCAGAAACAAATACACCCACCCATGCCCAACTCAGTGCTAGCAGATGCTAACCAGCACGTACAGATGAGGGAGTGGTGAAATGTCATGTCATCTGCATGTGTTTGAGTATGTATGCATTTGTGTGTTGAGTTTCAAGATAGGTTAAACATACTACTGCCTCATTACAATGCATAGATTGTGTGTATATTTGTGGCAATGTGCCCCGTCCCTGTGTGCATTTGTGTGTTGCGTGCGTGTGTAAATGTTGGTGTATAGTCATTGGTACACAGGATATAAACGGGTCTGTGTTTCACGTGTATTTAAAAAGTGTAGATTTGTATTTAGGCACGAGGAGAGCACAAATCACTTCACGTGCTGGTTAAATGTAATATTTGAGCACGGGGTTGCACAGAATTAATTCACGTGCTGGGATTCAAGTGAATAATTAATTAGTAATTGAATCCCAGCACAACAGTATATATAGATGCACATTTCTTTCACTCGTGGTTGGGTGTTCGGTGAGTGGAGAACGAGTGTGGAGAAGGAGGTAAAAAGAATAATAATAATAAGAAGAAGAAGAAGAAGAAGAATAAGAAGAAGAAAAGAACTGTCTCACTCACCGTGTTTCGTTTGTCTGTCTGTTTACTGTCTAGTCCGTTTTGTTTACCTGTTTATTTTGGCTACCAGTGCCGTGTCCTGTTTTGTGTTCAAACCTTTTATTTTCTGTTCTGTTATTAAATGCTGAGCGAAAGCATTCGCTCAGCTTCACCAAACCCCAAATCTCTGTCTGTTTATTTCCTGCATCTGGTCTGACGCCACCCACTCCGGCCGTCTTTGTGACAATATTATACTGTAGAATTCTCACAATTGTATTTGTAAGGTGTGGCTTAATCAGAATCTGATAGCCAAATGCTAAAGCAATCCAGAATTGGCTGTTTCTCGATTTAACGCTGTCTTTTTCCTGGATTTCGCACAGTCCCTGACACACGAAATTCAGATGTGAATACCAGACCTCTACTCTCATTTAATCATGATCAGCCTGATGTCAGATTAAAATACAAGCAGCGCATTGCTTTAAAGTGTTTTATTACTCACATTAAACTCATGGAATTATATTTTGTATGAAGGAAATTACCAGCAAAGAATTTGGCTACTGACAACCTTTTCCGCAGTAAACTGAGCATTACAATTCATTTGTTAAAGGGGTTCATTTTCTTATTAATAGATTTACTTCATTTTCAGATTCATATTTTGATAATACAACCATAACAATCAGCTTCTTTATCATTTTAAAGCACTGCTAACTAAAGGTTTTAAAATGCGATTGCCTCCTATTAGCATTAACACAACTGTCATTGGTCCTACTTGTCTTGTTGTTTGGTTCATTGCTTGTTTTCTTTTTAATGCTTTCACATACATACCTGTAGATAAAAAAGCATTCCTCCTCATATCTAATCCCTTCCTGGGCAGAAGGTAAAAGTCCTTTACATTTTACTTAAAACAGGAAACACCTGGTTTTCTGGCAACTACTCTGGTTGTATATATTCCAAACAATATTTCACATTGTGGAAATTATATCAAGTTAAACATTCATAATCTTAGCGACCTGGGGAAAATTGCTTGAAAAAAAACATTCCCAGAAAAGCTCTGCTATATTGTACAATGACCCTAATTTCTCAGCACCTTTTGCAGGCAAGTGTGCATGCCACTACACCATGGTAATGGCAGCCTGCAAAATAAAAACTGTGGCTGTGTTGTATACTAACCACAAGAACCATAACGACAGCATGTGACGTATCCTGCAAGACTAGGCAGACAACAAACCAAAAACAAACTATACTCCCTCACTACATATTTTCATATTTTCTAAAGTAAACAAGGTACTGTGCATTGCTGGAGTGCTCACTTGTGATTTAGAACACACTAGACTCACTGACTGCATCACCGGTAACCTTAGGGAGCCAAACTCTTCATTTAGAATGTGCCTTTTGTTTACTTAGTCAGTATGTTATTCTCTTACTGATTGTTATAGCATGTCCTTAATTGAGTACACAGAATTTAAAATAGAAAAAAAACCACAAAAGAAACATAACAAAAAAATAATACCACTGTTCTTGTTCCACTTTTATACTGTGGCCCTACGACAGTCATCTTTTAGCATGGCATTAAGACAGGCAACACACTGTTTGCTGCTTTTAGAAGTATGTGTTGGCAATTACATAAAGGATGCACAACAAATAATGCCACACTGTGAGGTGCTGTAGGAGCTGCTGGCTGACTCACTCCTGGTATACCTTGTATACCGTATGTATGTTGTATTACAGTAGAACATAGGTGTGCATACTTCAACTGAGAACTTTTACCAATATCGACATTTTCAAATGAATTGTCATGGAATTAAAATAAGACCCAGTACTTTGGGTTTTACTGTTTTGTTTAAAGATGAACTCCCTAAAATACCATAGTGGTTGATACCTCATGTTTACAATACATTTCTACTTCTCATTATTTCTGTAATGTACCGCTTGAAGGGGGTTTACTGTATCTTGAGTATAACCTCTAAGAGTAAAATCTGGTGTGGCTCAAACAAATATGGAAATCATATTTCAATCATCACTGTCTATAATAAGACAGTTTCCGACAACTGTTACTAGCTGTTATTTCTTTAAGAAGAAAGATATTTATTGTCAGTAGAGGAAAAAAAAAAAAAAAACTATTAAAACTTCTTGACACATTTCCTTGTTTCCCTAAATGGACACTGCTGGGTCCCATCTTATTCCCTTCACTGCTGTGCAATTCATACATCGAGCCACTTGTATCAACCATCTGGCTTCATTTCTCCCCACACCACAACAGCCATTCTGTCAATGTCACTTAGAGATATGAAAACTAATCTTAACAAAAAATGTACTTGCTAGGAAATCATTACTGTCAACTGTGATATAAGCAAACGCAGAATAAATGGATTGTAGCTGGGAAGGGGGAGCTTTCTCTCACGGTAGTGTCATAGTGAGATGAGTGATTGGAGGGGGTGGAAACATCAAAGCAAATCACTGGTTTTGTCACCATCCAGGTGTCAGGTTGCTACTCAGGAGCTGGCAAGCAATGATTGCAGGGGAGGCATGTAACTGCACAGGAGGTAAGGGGTCAGAAGATCAATTAGAGGAGGGCCTGCCCTTGAAGGATGTGGGACCTTAAATGGACACTTCACTATAATTATTGTTTTTTATTCCCAATCCATAATGGTCCTGCTGGCCATTTTGCTCACTGAACTTTTTAAAAGCGAGCATTTGAACAAGATTTAATCATGTAGGGAACTGTGTTAATCAACCGAATGAAATAGGCCCTCCTTTAATGGAGAAAATGACTTAAAATTAGTGTAATTTACTGAAACAGTTCATTAGAGCTCTTTTTTTTTTTTTCGTCAGGGCAAGGCAATGTTCCGAGAACGCTTCAATTAGTGTTCTAGGAACATTGCATTGATAGAATTTCACAGTTAAAAAGGCATTACACAGTCAGTGCGTTCAGAAACTGAACAAAACAGTGCAGCTGTACAAAAATAGATGGAAGCTAACAAAAACATCTGCTGTTTTACTTTACACGACCTACTGTACCGTGTTTTTTTTTTTTTCAATATTGAATTAATAATGTATCACTAGCGAGAAGGGCACTGTACAAGTATATCATCTACTGTGCATGTTATAACATGTAATTTCATTTCTTATTACGTGTTCTGCATGATTCTCAGAAGACTTTTCTGCTTAGATCATTATTTGCCACCCTTACCAACCATTCCAGCGACAACCGCTTTGAAAAAGATTGTGTAGAAGTGGGGACGCATAATAGTGTTGCACTGTGCACTACAGCCGATAGGTGAAGAATTGTGCAACACTGATATGCTTCCCCCACCTCACTTACCCTACAACCGGCCTTGCTGAAATAGTAAGCCTGGAAAATAATAATTTTAGCAATAAGAACATTACTGAATCATACAGTAGGATGCACGCACAACAGGATATTAAATAGGAAAGCAATTCAATATAGGAACATTTAGATAGTATCTTAGTTAAGATTGGCTACTATAAACATGTCCTGTTATTTTTTTCATATTAAAGTTTTGTTTACCCAAGTTTAGATCAACTGAATCCTGGACAAGATTACCAGTTATGACAATAGCAGTTCCTTGTTTAGTATTATACTACATTCAAAATGTTATCAAAGTTTACATGCATTTGAAAATCTGTACTTAACAACTGTACTTCAATTTCAGTATACTGTATTACAGCAAGTTTGACTTTGATTCCAATCTTGTTAGATTGTCTCATACTGTTACTATAGATACTCCATAAACAAGCTGTACACATCAAATCCTGACTTTATCATGGAAAATCAGACTTGATCTCAAGAGCTCTTGCTTGTCTTATAGCAGTGACTGTCCTGGGGCTTCATTACTTAGGTCTTTCACTCTCAAGTTTGTTTTTTATGTATCGGCACACATCTGCAACTCCTTTGTTTTCTATATTGCAGTACTTTAAAACTAATTGGAATGCTTTTAACTTACATTTTTTCACCCAATCCAACAATGATCTAATGCTGTATCTATTTGCACACACAATAGCTATTCCACAAAGTTAGGGTCCAGGACAGCCTTGTTCTGTATTAAACTCATCCCGGTTAAACGTTTTTGAAACCTTATAAAAAGGCATTGGAAGTTTCTGTTCGGCTGTGACGGTCATAATATTAGTAGTTAACTTCAGCTCTGCATTTATTGTTAGGCAGCCTACCTGGAACACTAACTCTAGGTGATGTTTACTTGTACTGATGGCTTTACTTAAGAACATAAGAAAAATTACGAACGAGAGGAGGCCATTCGGCCCATCTAAGCTCGTCCAGTTCCTCGTGGCTGATTGATCTCAGAACTTTGTCAAGTTGGGTCTTAAAGGATCCAAGTGTTTCTGCCTCAACAACATGGCTAGGTAGCCCATTCCATTCTCTGCATGAAGACGTGTCCCCTTCCCTCTGTCCTAATGTGGATGAAGTATGGGTGGTAGTTCTGGGTTAGTTGCCTGAGGCCAAGAAATCAACTTGTTCTGTTTGGCGAGGGTGTGTGAACCAGATTAACTGCATTTGGTTTGAATGTTACACAGATATTTTACTATTTAACGTCTGATACAGTTATAGGTATAAGCACTGCACTGTATGGCATTTACACAGCTAATGGTGCCTGATGATCTGCTACCATCGGCAGTCCTGTGTTTACATTGCTGTACACACTTCAAATCACACACTCAGTTCAGTCTGAAAAAAAGCGAAAATAAAGACCTACAGAAAGTAGGGCCAGAATAACTAACCATGAATTACACACAAAAAAAAAATACAGGAGTAGGTAAAAAAGATAAAGAAATAGTATTGAGCAAGCAACTAGTAAATTGACAGGAGCACAAATTAAGTCTGAACTGCTCGCCAGACTGTAACTCATAATTCCAGGTTCCTTAACTTTGACAGCAAATGATTCTCATGAATGACATTGTCACCTTGCTCTCAGACACAGCTTTGTTTTCACTGTTTGACATTCAAAGTTACAGTCTCCTTCATCTAATAGAGCTGTCCTCTCACCACACTAATGGGAACAATTCATTTAACCTGCGCTAGGTATATAGAATGAAGGAACTTCCTAATGTGTTGCAATTCCTGAGGGGAAATCAATCCCCCCAGATGGGCCTTCCTGCTAGTTGATTCATTGACTGCTGCTCCTCACTTATTCTCGTTCACTGCTAGAGACAAAGAGGACAAGGTACAGAAGGTGCTGTATGCTGTTGACTGTAAGCAAGGTTTTTTCTGCTGGCATGAAGATTTTAGTTCAGTAAACGAGTGTGGAGTAATTGTTTTGTTTAAAACACGCATGTATTCAGTCTAAATCAATTGTACTTCACATTTAGTTTAGTGCATTGACTGCATTTTTTTTTGTTCACAGCTAAAAGGGAAATGAAATTGGCACGAACCCTAGCATTACATTTTAATGAGTGCGTTACTGTCCTAAAGTGGCTTTTTAAAAACAACAGAAGAAACTGTGATAAAGATAACCGATGGGATTTGGCATTCAATATTTGCACATAGTTATCATAGTTTTTTTTTTTTGGTCTGGTACTTTCTAAAAGCTGCAATAAGGATATCAGCTGCATAATCAAAATGTAATCCTCGGATTAATCCTATGCAGAGTCACAGCAGAAATACTGCAGAAATCAGCCTGTGATTGTTATATTAGTTAACAGGGTCTATCTGCTAGGTCTTTGTCTGTTCAGCATGAAAAATAATGAACTTGTAAAGGACTAGTCTAAAAGTTACAAAGGTGTAGTGCAATCAGTTTCTAGGCTTGACATTCTTTTTGCAGAGCATTACAATTATGTGTGAAAATGAATTACAGTTATACTGCAGAGACTTGAACTGTAAATAAAATACATTAAAATGACTTGCAAAACAACTGCACTCCAAACCTATGTGATCTGTTCAATACTACCACCATTTCTATAGCTACGGCTTCTGATTTTCGTTTTTTACCGATAAAACCCGATAAAATACCCCCGATACAAAAAAAATGAAATCGGTGGATAGCCAATAAACACTGTAAAACATCGGAAAAACTGTGGAAATGGGTAATCAATTCACGTTGACTTTACCCTTTTCCCATTAAAAAAATAAAACCTACTACAAAAATAATAATAAATGCATTTCCCAGTGCTGCTGGGCAATGTCCCGCCTTCCTGACTTCCATCTATCATTGAATCTACTGAGTGACAGCATATTCCTACATTTCTATTGGAGACTCCGCTTGCGAGATTTAAAACGTGATTACAATCAGGAATGGAGGCTTGTTAGCGGGATTTAAAGCTGTATTACAGTTAAGATACAGAGGATTTAAAACAGAATTGTGGCAAAATGTACAAAAATGCCTACACACAAAAACCCCAGAAGAATGTCTCCTTGAACATAGGGATTTCGTTGTGGAAGACAGCAAAGGAAAGAAGGTACAACTTAAGTGTGCAAGTACTGTCGAGTTACTATACATATTTTGACAGAAAAAAAACGCTCAAGCATTTTGGAAAGTAACCGAAAACACTAATTTCATACAGTATATCAAAAACGAAACCCCAGAAAAAAAAAACAATTTATATAAAACTCAAAAATAGCTAAAAATAAGCACTGAAAAATACAATTAATAAAAACTGAAAAACAGAAGCCATATATAGCATACTTGCAAACTTGCTAGCAATTAGCTAACTAACCTTAAGATACCTCATGAACATGAACATGAACATGAACAAACCGAGGCAAAGGTCATCCAAGGTGATTTCAATCATTACTTTAATTGGAAACGAAGCTTGACTACAACCTTATCGGCCACATAGACTTAAAGTCAAAGGTAAATTCAGCAAAACATTTGTATTTCACATACCAACTTTGTTGGGATATAGCATGCACCTGGTGTATAACAAGCAAGACGTAGCAGCATTAGGCTCCAACTGCATTAAAGCCGCTGGCCTCTAGTATACAATATAGAATACTATACACTGAGAATACGACACACATTGTACAATTAAGTTTTAAAACTTATGTAACATGCAGTAATTCTTCCAACCTTAGTCAATGAGTGCATGTTACATTCTGAAAATTACTGTATAGAAAAGAGTCCTGTTTGCAACTCAAAACTTGACTTTTTTTTTTTAACAATAAAGTTATCATAAAAAACTGGAATTGGTATTCACAATTATTCTACCTACCAAAATATCTATGACTTACAGTAATGTTATACAGTGAAAGTTTCCTGGTTTGAAAATCAGATCTATAAATTACATGAGAAGAATTAAAAATTAAACACAGTCACACAAGATACAGTTTGTATTTCCAGTCAGGAAGGTTTTCAGTCAAGCCCAAGAAAAGGGTCTGTCTGTTCATAATGAACTCACAAGATTAGATTCCCAAATTGCAGTTCCATAATGCAAATGACTGGGCGCTCCAGTGGGTCAGCAATGTGATTTGAAGCCTGCTACCTCTGGGTCACCATGTTAATTGTAGGCCAGGTCAGCAGTGAGTAATCTTTTTCATCTTGTGGCCTCTTTAGACTAGTCAAAGACCTTGTGACAAAGCATTCTCTACACAAAACCAACACCGTGACTGTCAGAAACTCTTGTAAGCAGTCAGTCTCACAGAGAGAGTGGTCAAGAACTGGATGTGCCTGGCAAGCACAATACCACACCCAATTAGAGGAGTCTCCTGAGTCACCAGCCTGGCACCTTTCCTGAGTTATATTACTAATTGTACAAATCCTTTCCTTTATCTGCCCCTAATGTCTGAAACACTTTACCAAGATGCCTTTGAGAGACTGCATCCCCAGGGTTATTTAAAAGAAAATGACTTAGAATTCTCCTGATGTTTTTATTTCTGGACATTTTTTAATTGCTTTTACTTATATGTACTGCAAAGGAATTTATTCCAAAGCTTGCGATGTTGTCTTTTGCCATAGTTTCAATATCATTACAGCACATTTAATAATTGAATCAGATATATCTCAGTGAGGTTTTACAAACAACATGTTTATTACATAAACGACTGAGAAAATGTTTCTTTTAAACTCTCTTGGGCTAGTGATGGGTGTTTAGATATCAGAACCATGGGACAGAAGGTGTGTTTGGGATACAGCACAAGGCTGTATATACTTGTATCCTAATACTGAATCTAAGCAACCAAATACAGTGACTGACACTGACAGTCACTTTATGGCAAACAGTTAATGTCTGTGCTCATCCATAACTTTAAAACACTCAATGATAAAACAAACAGTAATATTAAAAGATATTAGTGAAAGTCTTTGACAAACGGTTTGACCAGAAGCCATAGTGTAATCCAATGCACTCGCACCTTCAGCTTTCCACACACATTGCAGAGAGTCTTACCCACCAATAAGATATGAATCTCCTGGGTAAAGAAAAAACATTAATAGCAAACACCACCAAATACTACTTTACTTTATGTAAAAGAAGGAGAACATACCAAGAATTAACTAGTGTTAAATACCTTCTGCTCCCCAAGCCTGGGGGAAAAGAAAACCTGCATCCTCTGAAAACTGAAGCGTTTTATATCAAGGCGGCCTTTAAAACCCAAATAACCTTCCACCACTTTGATCTCTGGAAAGACACATTACCTGGGGGTTAGGGACTTGCTACACACTTTCAAGCACATGTTGTTGCTTTGATTTCTCCAGGTGAGCCATGGCATTTATGGCCTTCATTGCATCGCCTTAATTATACATCACAGCCAGAAGAATTTATTGTGACCATGTGTTACACACTAACAGCAGGCTCAGATTGGGAAGCTAGAGGAATTCTTAACTGAATTCAAATTTTCCATCTGTGTTTTTTTTTATTTTTATATTTATCGGTATTGATGAAGATGACTCAGACAGTCGTTTGTCTTAAGAATCTCTTGGCAGTAAAATGTGATTTATTATTTTATATTGTGTGTGTGTTTTCATGGAGTCAAGCTAATGAATAAGGATGCATACAGTAAAACAATCTTGGAGTATTTTTTTACCCCCCTTTTCCTCCCCAATAAAGAATTTAAATTATGTTCTCTCACCGCAACAGTTTCCTCTAACAGCTCCCCACAACAGCTCAGGACAACTGAAGTTCAGTGGACCTCTTCCGAGCCCTCATCCAAGCCAATGTAATGCTTTCTGTGGAATCTCCTACACATTTCAGCAACTTCACACAGCCAGGATGCAAACCTGCACTCCCCTGACTGTATGACTCACTCTGCACACCATGCTGTCGTGGATTTACCACTCGGGACCCCAAAAACTCAAACCCTGAATTCTGTCACATTCTGGATATCTTCACCCCAGTTGTCATTTTCATATGTGCCTACCTTATATAAATGAAGGTACAGTAATTGATCAAACTTGACATTTTACACACTGCTCTCATAACACCAGAACACACAGTGTTACATTCTACAGGCATTCTCGACACCATTTTCAATATTAAACTTCATTCAAGATGTAGTTTCTGTTTTGATGTTGTTATTTTAAAATGCAGGCAAATGCCATACTTCATGTAGATGTGCATAAAAAGAAAGAGAGAAAAATATAAATATAAACTGGCTTTTTTTTTTTTTGCTTCTGTTTAAAGAAACTGACAAGTGGAAAATCCCAAGCTGGCAGCGAGACTACAATTATTTTACACAGGGCACAGTCTAGCAAATGTGGCTATTAGGATCAGCATGGCAGTGGGTTACAACCTTAAAATGTGGACTGGGCATGTCCAAGAGGGTAACATTATAATGTTATTAAAAGAAAAATGTGGTCTGCTATCAGCATTCTGTATTAAACAGATATTTTACTTCATCTATATTTTGTTACATGCTTAATATCCTTTTATGTGTGTTGTTTATCATTCTCTTTTTATAGGTCAATGTCTAATGATTACAGTTCCACATCCCTAGTGGTCATTTTAAAAAACACCGGACTTCAGAAATTCAGTAAGTCTGGTTAATGTTGATGTATTCAGAAGCAGCAAAAAAGAATGATAGAGAACATACACAATACGATATTAAGCACAATACATAATATAAACATGCCTCTTTAAGAAATGCATTGATACATCCATCTTTTATTGTTTATCCCCACTTCCATCACTAACAAAAACAGCCAAGAAAGAACATTTTCTCCCCCAAGTCAATAGGAGTCAACAGCACCAAATCCCCTACCAACATGGAAAGGGGCATTCCGTCCTGAAAATAGACAGGAATTGGAGAAGGCTTGATGTATCCCCCGTTCAAAACATCCACTTTAGTGCTGTAAAGTAAATTCTGTCCTACAGAACAACCGCAACAAAACTGAGAATGAAGTTTTAATGAATAGATGTGAACCTACTGGGCCTTCCTCATACAGTAAGCTGCAGTACTATGCTTTACTTGTCTGTGGGTCAAAAAGGGTTGATTAAGAGTAGAGTGGAGATGTGCTGGAGTCAAATACAAAGAACTAGTGCCCCCTCTCTAGCTTCCAGTATTGACAGTCTTTAACAGGGCTTGCAAGGAGACATTTTAGACTGCTAACAATAAAACTCCAGGCCAGGGGTGCGTGGCCTAGAGTTCACGAAAGTCATTTCAATTTTTTAACCTTGAGAAGTCCTTTCGGCTGCGCACATTCATAAACTAAGCCAATTGACAAATATAGCACCAGGATATATTACGAGGCTGCATATCTGAAAGACAATTGTGTTGCTGGCTCCCTTCCAGCTTCTGCTCTGGAGCTGCTTTCTCTGGAGTGGGTTAAGATTATCTTGACAGCACATTCAAAACCCTGGAACACAAAGCAAAGCCCTTAACAAAACTGTCCCAAAGACAGTGACGACTTCTTCATACTGCCAGTTAAAATCCCAGGCTCTATAACAGTTATGCATAGTGGTTTGAAAAACACCCCCACCCCCACAGCTCATTTCACAAACCCTGATTCACATATTATTATACTTCCATGCATAAGATAACCCCCCCCCCCCAATTAAAGTCTCATACCCTAGCTGCTGGAAATTAATAAGACAGCTAATAGTTTTGAGCTTGTGAAGTGGTATTGCTTTTAGAATCACGCCTCATTTTAATTAGGGCTCTTAAAATTGTTCTGTCATAAATTCCTATATATGTAGCGTGCCTAGAGGCGGGGCATATATGTGTTTTAAGTTAAATTAAATTAAGTTTTAAATTAAGCGCTTATAGAACCCACGTTGATGACACTTTCGTTAATGCGGTGTGTTGGGAGAGGGAGGGGTGGGTCCTTATGTGTCTGTAAGTTTTATTGAATAGCCCAATATATTAGAAAACGTATGTGGGTCACAATGCAGTACTGTAGTTTTGATTAAACCTACCAGGTGACAATTATTATTATGTTAGCCAATTTATCTAAGAGATCACAATGATTTTCTTTTAAATGAAGAAACAGTTACCTTTTTATTGGACTAACATTAATATTTGAAAATGTTCCCATTTCCAAGACCTCCTCATCGTGTAAAATAACTAAATAAAAATATAAATAGCATAGTATAATAATGTGGTAAGAACAGAAATGTCAGCTTTTTCAAACTTGTCCTTTCTTTGACCTATAGTGTAAAAGACAACACGGAAATGGACTGCAGCAAAACAATGTATTCCTCTCCAAACTGAGCTATTTGGCATTAACTTCATAAATTCTGGGCATGAATTTTGGTCTCTGGCCGAGTATGGTCTTGGAGTGAAACAGAAATAACTAGAGATATCATTTTTTCAGCACTGGCACTGACTCTGTGACTGCACAGGAAGTGACCTGTGCACTCTTTAAACGTAATGCAAAATGAAAGGGATTTGGAATTTGTTCAGGCAGATTTATTAAAATGTTTTTTATTTGTGTTTATGTCTGATGGTATTTCTTGGTTCAGCAGATCTTGTATTTATTTTTTTTATTAATTTCACATTTCAAAGTTGTGTATTTCATTGTATAATACCAACACAAAATGCCAGCTGAAGGGAATGTCATGTTTAAGCAGTAGAGTGTTGTACTTCTAGCTGGTCCAAAAACCTCAGCACTGGGCTGAGCACTGATAAACTATCACTGCTGTCAAAGCAAAGGGCACAGAAAGAGACGGTATAAGTCTCATGTCACGTAAATTTTGCATGGGTTCTGTTTCAGCTGACAGTGCACAACCAGAAAAATCTTTACCCTATGACCCATGCAATCAAGTTATACACGGCTGCAATTCCCTATAATGCAGGTTTCTTGTGAGGACAGACTAAATAACCCATGGGGGTTAGAGATACCTTAATAGGGCTGGTTATTAGTACAGCCTTTTCATTACACTCAATACTTTTTTTTCTTCCAAAGAGGAATTTTAAACTCCCTTTTTAAATCCAACAGCAATGTCCAAGTAGATTGTGGCAATACCAGACATTGATAACTAAATATTAGACAAGTCAGACAGCGTGTGCATTATTTTTATCATACAGGGAATTAATAAATGAAATGCTGTCACAGGCCATCATACCCCATCTTGAGTTGAAGAGCGATGGTATAATATTAAAACAAATGTATCCTTATAGTTCTGAATATCCCAGAACCATGAACAATTTAGACCCAGTGGTGTATGTTATTTTAGCACAGATTCCATTATTAATTATGTTACAATGCAGCTTCATTATCTATGAAAACAAGTTTTAATTGCTAGGCAAGAACAGCAAGCAGAGTCTCAGTTCCCCCAGTACAGTAGATTAAACTACTAAGACCCATTACCAGGTATCTAGTATCATAAACTGGAGGGTTGGGGGGGAGGGGCAGAAATAACTTGATTAAAATATACTAAATTACACATTTATAGCATCTGGCCTCACCAATTACCAATCATTCCAATGTTGATGATATATAACGGCCATACATTAAGAGTACCCCCTTGTCCTTGCTGTAATGTTACATGATTGACATATCCTGACCTGAGCTCTCCAGGCTGCAGGCTGGTCTGTCCATCAAGCCCGACCCACTATGCTCTGTACAGCTCAGTAATCACACCCTCTAGGCATTGCTGTGGAAATGGCAAAGGCCAGGCACTGTACAGCAGGTGGGCGTAGATATTCACATCAATGGTGCCACTAGGGAGTGTTCATCAACTGATTGATGATTATTTGTAGCACAAAATTAAATAGGGGAATTCTAAAATGCAAAACAAAGCAGACAAACATGTAAAACAAACACCATGCTCAATGCCAAAGCACTGCTATTAACTTTATGGATATCCAGTTTGAACATGGTCCAAAAGAACGTAACTTTAAGCAACAGAGATTTTAAGTACTGTATGGTAAGTATCTTATTTTAAGTATCTTAGGTTTTAAGTATCTTACATTTGTCTCAAGGAACGTTAAATATTTCTGTAATATTGTTTTGAAATTGAGATCAGGTTTTATTTTATTGTAAATACATTTTTATTAGTTAATGATATTTGTAACATACAACTAAGCTAGCTGCTAACAGTTAATAAACACAAAAAGTCCCAGTTTTAAAACATCTTTTGAGGAATAAATAAGGTTGAATATCCATATCCCCCTTCAATTGTTTCAATAACACTTTCTAATTTTAGAGAAGAGATATTCCAAAAACAGCTTTGAAATGAAGTTATGAATCTGTGTAATCATATTCAAACAAAAAAGTGAAAAGTCCAGGGTGACATAAAATTGGCGATCCCCTAATATCGAATGACACATATCTTTACACCTTCAATAGATTAAGACATGAAACTCTTAAAACGTCCTGTTACCTCAGTGGAAAGAAAATAAATGAAACAATCCTATTCAGTACGGCTGACAGGTGGTTAGTTTTACTTTTTAACCTTTCTATCTACATGAAAACCAGATTCCCTCAGTGAATTTCCAGAGTTTCATATTTAGTCAGCTTATCATCACTTACATGAAACTGCAGCATTATTATCATAGTGTTCGACACTGGTCAAATACTGACTCATACACAGGCCCTGCTCTACCTACGATTCAAGGACAGATGACAACATTAGTTTGCTGACAGCCCTTTTTGACCTTTATTTTCAAAACTCAAGTGACTACCTGCAAAATGAAACTTAGCAACTAGGGGATGATCTCTTACCTGTGGTTTGTGGCAGCTCTACAAAAATGAGAGTCTTCCTGTACACTTGGCAAGAATGTAAAAAGAAATGGATGAGGGTTTGAAACAGAACCTGCTTGATCTGATGACCCTGTGTGGTTAAGTGAGCTGCACTGAAGGCATCTCGAATACATCTTGTGTTGTGCACTGAGCATTAGGAACATTGGCAAATTAATTAAACGTACCAACATTTGAAGGTAATCCAGTGTCTGCACGTGATTGATTCACAGGTAAGGGCTATTTACAGCACAGGAGCTGTCTGCAGTCACATTGTTCTGGAGGCTGATCTCGTCATCTCAGCTAAGCAAGATTAGACCAGATCAGTACTCGGGCAGTACTTACCGCCAAGGAAACGAATATGGGTGGTTGCAGACACTCTTAAATTTGGACTAGAGCTCAACTAATGACTGAAGCCTGAAATGATGTAGTAATGATGAAGGTAATTATTTTGCATGAACTGTATAGCACTGTCCGCTGTGCGGTTCGAGGTGCCATCATTCAGATGAGACATTCAACCAGGGGTGAGACCAGGTCTTCATTCTGACCATGTTCATAATTGCTTAAATGAACTAATCAAACCTCCATCCAGTCACTAAAGCAGTTAACCATTTTATGGTAAACCTGGCGTAGAATGATCCCTGCATTAAACCAAGCTCATGTATACTGTCTTTTTAAAAAAAAAATAGACTTTTAACCCAATGTCTTGCATCTGATACTGTACATTATATAGTGTCTCCATTTACTGTTTTGAATTATCTTGGCAGCTGAAGGGAATTCCATGATGTGATCACTATGATATATGAAGCTGGTGACTTAAATACAAAAATATAAAGAAATAAAGGATTGAATGAACAAACAACCAACACTCAGCAGCACCACTGCAATACCAAAGTTACTGTACGAGGACAAGGAGCAGACAACTTCATTGTCTATTTCAGATAGCATAATCAAGCAAATGGGGAGTGTTTATTTATTTATTTATTTATCCTACTGACTCCTGAGTAACACAATCCCATGAGGATTTTTATCTGGATAGTCAGTCTATGCTTCACTGTTTCCATCACTTCTATACAACTGACTTTGGTAAGAATCTGATCCTCCTTTCTGGGTCTTTTGTGTTTACCTGCTACTAAAGTTACTTGCCAAGGCACTGTTAAAGTACCTATTTCCTGGAGCTGGAGATACCTCACCTTATATGTTGTCTTTCCTGTGGTGTACAATATAAAATGGTATAGAACTTCCATTTCCACAACTGGTATCTAATTCCGTCTACTCATAACCAAACTGTTTAAAGCTACTGAGCTGATAGTAATTACAATCCTAATCAAAAACTTACAGGAAGAAAAAAAAATGTCTAGAATACAAGATATAAAAGCTGAAACTGAAATAGAACATACTTCCTCCTACAAATACCAGGGCTTGAAAAAAATGATTCTATTAAATATACTTGCTCAGAGGTAAACCTATAATAAAGTCAATTAAACCTTTTGTCTTATACGTGACATTCCAACATCGGCATTTGCGCTGACAGTATCGTAACCTCAACAGATTAAGGGTCAAAATACGATTAGAAATCATGTATACTATAGAGTGGGGTGGAGTTACAGTATAAGGCCATATTAACAAAGCTCTAACTGATCTACAGTATATTTTGAAAAATAAAATTAAGTTTGAATTAAAATTGTTTTAGACTGCTGTATTCAACAACAGTCTCTGACAGTTTTTATGAATACCAAGTTTTATTAAATTGATTTCTGCACTGTTAAAATTGGAATGAATGGCCTTCCATTTTAAATGTGCGTAAGGAAGTGCTTACATACAAGTTTCCATGAGCTACTAAGTTTAGGTTTATGAATGGAAAGAGGGGGTGGGGTGGGCGAGGGGGTGGGGGTGGGCAAAGTGGTAGGGTTGGTAGGGGCGGGCAATAAAGAGGATTTATTGTAAAACGGATTTATTGTAACTCTAACCGTAGTATCATGTAACTGTAAGAAATATGTTTATATAAAAATTCACACACAAAAAGGTGTTAACCACATTGCAGTAAAGATACCACATACGGTCAGTGTGCCCAATACAGTTAATGCTAGGAAGGCATAGGAAGATACAGACTAAGTGCCAGGTTCTCAAAGCTATTTACGCCATTAGCTTTGTTTTGTCTGAAAGGAAAAAACAACATTTATAAATGCAATGAGTAAGGAACCACTCCAGATAACTCACAAGCCCCTAAATAAACACCTGAGTTGTTTATTTAGGGTTTGATAACATTACTCATTGTATATATCTGTTTACTATCTGAATAAATCACACTAATGCCATTTTGGAGTACTGTACATAGCTATGACAATCCTGTCCAGTCCTGTCTTGTTACTATCCCCAGTGAAAACTTTTTGTTACAGTCCAGAGCCCCAATTTCAATTTAAGCCATCATTTTCTGTTTTTATGTGCTTCTAGATGCATGCTGAGAGTTGGAATGAATAACGTCGCTGCAAAAGCTTAAGCTGTATATAAACATACATTTTAATGTACGGGTTACAAGGTCGTTAATTATCAGGATATCGTCTTTCTTTCCAGGATAGTTAATCCCAAATGATATTGCAGAGAAAGGAATATTTTAAAATGCAGTTTCATTTTAGTCTCAGGCATTACTGAGTAAGAAATGAGCTTAACATTCAACACATAGATATACTGTACACTGTAGAGTTGCTCATGGTGAAGTAATAATAGACCAAGCATAGGCCACCATGTCTACTCCAAGTTCCCGTTTGTCTAAGGTCACAGAAACACCAATCTAAACACTGTCACTGTTTAAATAATTAATACGAGCCCAGGAGTCCACGTTAGTCTCGTACATTTATTTCTGTCTGTAAAAAGCTATGCTAAAGGGAAATCCTATTTTTATAATTTAAATGATGGCGATATTTTAATCCACTGCTTTAGATCAAGACCCCACCTTCTTTACAAGTGCCCATTAAACCCACACTGTACAGAACTTCCTAATCTCAGGTGTATCGTGGAACAACCTATTGATTTGCAAGGCTCAGTGCCATTTTATTGTTAGTTCTCTGTCTGACAAAGTACTGTAACTATTTAACAAAGCCCTTTAAACAGCACCTCTCACGCTAGACTTGGTGTTGAAAGATCTTCAGCCTTCTTTACAATATGCAGGTGTGTTTCATGCAGCAGTATTTACTAGCAGCAGATACAGCCATTTGATTAAAGTCACCTGCCTGGGTACCACATACATACATTTGCACACATTGGAGACTTGTGGACTTTACTGACATTGAAATGTTTTGTGTACACTGTATTGCATATGTACTATGAATGCTAAATGAACGACACTTTCTGGTAATGTGAAGCCCCAAGTTTTAAAAAAACAATCTGTTCAAGTTTAAGCGATATAACATTTGTTATATATGATATCTGTAAATCATGTTTGCTGGACATTGCTATTTTACGCCTCTGTAGCCTGGAGGTTTGCTGTACTTGCAGGTGATTTCTTCACGCTGCTGGCGGTCACACCACTGTACTGCCCTGAGTCAGGTAAAAACCTCCTTTCTGCAATAATACCTGCATGTCAGCTATAGAAAAGTGACTTTATCAAAAAACACGTAATGTTCTGCATCCTTTAATAATGAAGGGTACAATAAAGGGTTAAATCTGTAGCACTCAACTGGGTTATAGTATTTACCATACCATAGAGTACCACAAAATAGTAATACGGGTGGAAAACAGCAATAATTAATGACAAAGTCTATAAGCATTCCATTAGGTGCAAGCAGCTGTCATAAACATCTTAATTAATTTAAAAAGCAAGCGACTGGGGAATTATGGCGCTGTAAAAATCTGCTTCCTTCTGCCACTCCATAGCACTGGAACAGATCGGGCTTTTAAATTTTTAAACACGCCTTTCATGTTCTCTGGAGCACGAAAAAGCCTTTGAACAGTCAGCTTGTTAGGAGATGCACCTAGCTGCTTCATACCTTCAGGTTGTCCCACAAATCTTTCATTTGGTGATGGGAGGTTTTGTTTCATATTAATGTTGGGGGTGAGATGACAGTGGTGTTGCTTGGTGTTTGCAGGCGCATTTGTTTTAATTTCCCAGCACTTTAAAAACAGGGCAGAGAGCATTACCGTCCCCTGTAACACTCAGACAAGCCAGGGTTTTATATTTGGGGGATGTAAAATAAAATATCACAATACAATGTCATATAAAATGTTTTATTTTTTTAGGACTATATTGCCAGTCAGATCACATGGAAAGACTACCAAACTCACTGGTCTAAAGCTCGTCCCTTTAGTTTGCATACGATGTGGTCAGCCATTTTTTTATTAGACATTTACATGTATGTTTGCCAGGGCCATCAACAAGAGTCTGGGTACCTTAGAAGCTACTTTATCTCATAAATACTGTTATGACCAAAGCAGAAAAAAATAACGTCATCCCTTTAAAAACAACAGCTGTCTGAAGTTGCGAAAGAGGGAAGCACCTTCTGTAGCTGTCTCCAGGGGATGCTTGGTAAAGCCCTCTGGGACTGTAGGTTGAATATTGTGGAATGTTAGAAGCTGTCATTACAGATAGCTACCTAGCAAAATCCAACCTGTGATGTTTTCTGATGCTGACTCTTTTTCTCACGGATGCGTATCAGGCATATCAATATGCCAAGACAGTTTGAAACTGTAGTAGTAGAATGAGCAAATCAGCTATTTTTAATTTAGATACTGCACATTAAAATTGCAACATCAGCAAAAAAAGCCGATCTGACAGTACTCAAATAATCCATCCATTCAAAGAGAAAAGAAACGAGCTCCATGCCTCAATGCTGTGATACAGGGGCGCCTCTCTGGGGGCCGGGGAAGGTAGTTAAGCCGGTGTGTCTTCCCGATTCATGGCCTCTCTCTGAGACTGCCGACAAAGATGACCATTAGTGCCAATTATTATGGGAAGTTTGTGACTGTGTGATGTGGACATCTGACCACAAGGAACTGAATCAAGCTCACCCGACCTCATTTCAGTCATCTGCTGATTAAATCTGCAAGCCTAGGGGCGCAACACCATGTTTTCTAAATGCCTTTGTTCTTTTTTTTTCTTGCCAGTTTACTCATGCTATTCCTTTCGCAATGGAAAGCTCAGTTCTGTTTTGTTAGCAACAGACAAACTCTGGTTTCAGACCCATCTGCCTCTCTCTCAATATAACATTGCTCGGCTGAGGGTTATATAACCCTTTCTAAGGGCTAATGATCAAAGTCTGCAGTCGATCCAGATTAGAATGAATTGATCTGATCCCATTTTTAAAGTCTTAACCTTGCTTGTAGTCTCTCTCTCTCTCGCTCGCTCTGTTGACAAATCAGTTTAGCAGGTGATTTTGGACAGTACAAACCATATATATGGCTACTCGCGGCCAAACATTTTCATCGATACAGGTAATGGCCATGTCGAGCTCACCCATCTTTCTTTTATATAAAAACAAAACTTTCCTTATCTTCATTTTGTACCTCATTTAATCAATAGCTGTTTGTACACCCCTATTAACCAACAATCTGGTCAGTAGACATATTAAAGTCTATGGCACCACAATATATTTTGACTTGTCTTGAGTTACGACATGATTTGATGCAGGAACCATTGTACTAATACTGTTTATAATAAAATCTCTAGTTGGGGTACTAAATGGTTGTCTGTAAAAATTATAATTAAACAATAAAAATAACCCTGTAGCCCTGTTGTAAAAACATGGTTATAGCCAATGAAAGTGCCACCTAAAAACCCTGCAGCGTAATTTCTCATGAAAAAGTCTCTGGTTATTGTGTGTTGTTTTGTTTTTAGAAAAAGGAATTTCCCTCAGCCAGGGTTTCTTTTTATTGTTTCTTTTTTGAGATCCCATCCAGACAATTCAAGACAAACACATAACACATGCTAACAAATAACTATATGTGACAAGACTATAACTATATGCTATATGCTAACAAATACTTATGTGATTATTTCTTCCCCTCATCGTTTATTAGGTTATTTTTTTTGTGTTGCCATTTTTAAAGATTCTAAAGTCCTGTTAGTTTTAGAGAACCTGGTGGCTGAGGTGATCCATGATGGTTATAATACACAGCTATCCTCGTTTCCCATGGTTGTTACCATGCTTTACAGAAACATTTTTAGAAAAAAAGAGTATTGTTTTCCTTGTTTGGATACTATGCAACATCCACACCTGATAATCACAAATAAATATCTAAAGCGATACCAATTTTTGGTAATAAAGGGACATGAATTTAACTGTCTCCTAACACAGACGTACAGTACAGTAAGCAGACAAATGCATCTATTTTTTTATTATGCATAGCCTAGACCCATACAAATAGGAATTATAATATTAATATAAACATTTAAATAAAAAAAAAAATCACTGAAAACCAGCTGTTTTTTTTAGCAAAAATAGTCCTAAATGACAGGCTAGATTAATGCTGAGGGCAATGAATACCAGGTCTGGGGCCACAGCTTGACACCTGTACCAGGTGTTTATTACTTCAATAAATAGCCAGTCTTAAATCTTTACTGCATGTCTTTTCACAGCATTACACGTTTGGTAGAAGGAGTGGGTAATTCTGTTCCCTGCACCTTACTGAAAGCCATGTTTTCAGCTAAAAGGAATCTTGTCTTCACAGTCCTGGGGTTTTTCACTGTTAACCATCACCAGGCTTCAGTGGGGTAGCATTTCATTTTCACAGGAGCTGCTGTCAAAGAGAATCGCCTTCACTGACGTGACACAGTGACACACTGACCCAAAACCAAATGGCTGCCTTGAAAAATGTATTGATTCATGTAAGACGCACATTCCTTAAATAGCATTAGTCATCAGCATTGAGGAACTGGCTCTTTAATTATACCTCACTCGCTATACACATTTACAGTAGCATGAAGAACGGGTATTGATTTCTCTGTAACAAAACGACACAGTTATTTTATGCCAACATAGAGAGATGGGGGGGAGGGGTTGTAACTAAAGCATTAGGCTTACAATGAAAATGATGTGAAGTACATTATATTGTTATGTGTTGACTATATCGAAGAGCAAGTTGGCATGGGTATCACATCTTAAAGTTATCTTAACTAATGTTTCAGTTTCAGTCAGCACATCCTGGTGACTTTTTATAACCTGGACATTTCACGCACCTTTTTGGCCACAATACAGCTCTGAGAATTATGGTACATCCAAGTACAGTTTGTACACCTGTGTTACCCTTAACCTGCCCCCTGTAACACTCTGACCCTACTGGATGTACAGTAAACAATACCAATTTTTGTATTTGCATTTCTTACTGATGTTTTGTTTTACACCCACTACAGGCAAAGTGTTGCAGGGGGACAGGTTTAATGGTACCACTCTAGTGTACTATACAGGTATTAGGAGATAAGAAAAGATTCTTAGATATGATTCTTAGAGCTGAGTTTATAAAAGTGATGACGAAAAATTTTACAAAGTGAATATGAACGACAAGCAGGAATCAGTAGTTTAATGCAACATTTCACACCAGTATCTGTGCCTATTCATGCAACCAAGATGACAATATTTGAAAGTTTACAGTTCAACCCCACAGTAAGACCTTTTGCAAACCTGCCCACGAAGAATGGCACTCGTAGGATGAGACAAGAATAAAACTGATGTCATTTCTTTTCATTTTCTCCTAAAATACCATTTTGAACAAGAAATGGATTGGGCATGTGGTTGGTATGCAAGCTCACTTTGACAATTCTTGTGCCTAAATACGTGCAGACTATGTTTCGTTTTGAATAGCTACAGTATACAGTATGGCTGGCTGCCAAGATCGTCTTATCCAGCCTTCATCTACCAAAAAGGTTCAACTGTTCAACACCTACAGTACAAGGTTAAGAAAAGACAGTAAGATACTGCAACGCCAGTAGAAAAACTAAACATTTTACAATGAACAGTAACACAAATCAAACCATTTAAGTTTAGGTCTTGTCCATTTCTTGGATTCCAGCAGGCTCATGCTCTGATGTCTGCTGTTTTACATTTGCAGACTTGAAATTATATATATATATATATATATATATATATATATATATATATATATATATTGTGACAAAGCACAACTCACTCGGGTTCGTGCCCCTTTAAAAATACGACCCAGAACAATGAAATGGAGTTTTAAGTGCTGGTGCGCTATTTTTAATAAACACAAAAATAAAAAAAAATACACAAAATAAACACCTAACTCCTCTTGGAGCACTAACTCAACTCTCAGGAACACCCTGACTAACGCGGGACAGCTACGCTGTTTTCCCGTCCTTCCCAAAACCACAAACTTCAACACACAGGTTTGACACCGCACTTACTTTTTCTCTCTGGCTACTCGGAGACAGAGCACCTCTTCTGCCTCCTTCTACTCAGCAGCGTAGAGCAGACTGACTGTTCTCCTCATAAACCCTGCACCTGGCTCTAATTTAAAATCATAGCCAGGTGCAGGTGATAATTAACAATAAAACAATTAACAGAAAACAATTAACCCAGACAAATGTGCATTCCGCACATGTTTTTACTGCAGAGAGGTTTAACCCCCTCCCTGCTGTCTCACAATATATATATATATATATATATATATATATAGACTTTAAAATTATTAAAGTCTTGGTTAAAGTCATTGGTTTATTCCTATATTTTTCGAAGCACTGATACATTTTCCTTTTTTCTTACATTATTAAAATGTTAAGATGTGTCAGCTTGCCACCTTATTATACTGTGATAATAATAATTGCATCACCTTAACAGAGCAAAACTAGCAATTGTTATTCTACTGCAAATAGCCATGAAGTCTAGGGGGGAGGTGCTTCTTTTAATGCTGTATTTTCAAAGGAAAAACGAGAAAGAAAAAAAAAAAAAAACTATACACGGTAAACCAACCCAGACGCACTGTATTGTGCTGAAAAATAATTCTCTCCCTGCCAGTAAACAGAACATTTCAAAAGAAGCATTTAACTGAACGTCCGGCTGCCGAGTAAACCCATTCACGTATTCACATGGTTTCTTACATGTCTTGTCACAGAAGCCTCAAATCCTACGTTAAATTCATGAGAAAAAAAGGCTCTTACAATCTAGCAGGGAATTGCATTCTGGTGTTCCTGCTCCACTGGAGAGCTGAGCTCTTGAACTTACATCATTTAAAGGAGTAAACAGGACTAGCAGCAGCAAAGCCAGCAAGATCTCACATCCAGTCAGGTTTGGAAATGGGGGGAAAGATCAACACAAAAGCCTGCACTCAAAAGCCAAGCCATTGCAGGCTTGATCCCAACATATTAACACTGTCCTCTAGGGCATTGCCAGATAGAGATATTGATAGCAAGACTCAATTTACTTAGAAGAGCGCTACCCAAAGAGTAACAGATACATGGCTATATCAGGTGAAAGGAACACAACTTCAATTCCATGGTTCATACATATTTCTTTATTTTGATTGGAACAAAATATATTTTTAACAAGGAAACCCAGATAACTATGGATTTGTCAGAAACCATATCCACAGTAGTGCATTGCTTGATTTTCCTATCTTAAAGTCACTACTATATTGTTAATACTAACATATTTAATTGCAGTGGAGAGGCATGATATCAATGACCTCTGGCAATGCCATTTTCAATGAATATCAGTTGAATTAGAAATGTAGGATAAACAACTCAAAGTGGTGAATCGGAGGTCAAATAAACAGTGGATTTGTCCTACTCTCTATGCTGAGAAGTAATAGTTAACATACCGTAGGTTATTTGTACAGTTAAATATTTTATACACTTCAATGGAATCTCCCTTGACTGAAGAAAATACATCATTTTAACCTATCATCAGCCTGGAGTTTATACAATTTAGTTTTCTTCAGTTGACTGGAAATGCATTCATTCAATGTTTAATTGATTTAATTATTGAAGGTTGGTTCATTATCATTTTATCCTCTGACAGAGATGCATGTGTGATTCTGTGAGCTACAGACAGGTGGCACAAACAGCAAAGTGAAATAACAAAAAATATTTCAAATAAATAAAACATGAGAATATGAGAAACATAGGTGTTGAAAAAGCTCTATGAAAAATAATATGGTTTACAAGATTAGCATGACGTTAACCCAGTATTCATCATTCGGTCTTCGAAAGTCATTGTAAAATGTGCCTTTCCCATTGCTGTTTGATATCTTAAAATTGGGCAGTGTTACAGACTCTTGTCACATTCAGCTCTGAACATTGTGTTTATTCCACCTGACTGATAAGAAACACAGTTTGCTAATATGCCAGTAAAGTGCTGGCCTGAAAAACACTGGCCTAGATAATTGTCTCTGCCTAGCAGATATGACTTCTATTCATACAAAACTGCAGCTGGGCTTTGACTCATATCAACAGTATTCAGTACCTTTTCTTTTATGCTCATAACTGTTTGGATACCTATCTTGAGTGCATTTCATTCACACTGCATGCAGCTTCCTGGTTCATGCATTAAGTAGCATCTGTCACATGCACCCACCTACAGCACGGCTAATCGTGTTAGTGCTTACATCACTGTAAGCATCAAAAGCAGGCTTGATACAAAGATGGCAGCGTTAACAATGGAAAGTGTTCTGTGATCAATTGTTATAAAATACAAAAATACTCAAGTCATGTCATCTTTATGTGCTAGAAAGTTTATTAAAGGGACGAGATGTAAAAACTGAAGATTTCTGACACATCTGCTGGATAAAGTAAAGTGTCCTTCTTTTGCTAGACTAAAGGAGTAGCAGCAGACAGACTAAAGGCAGAAAAAAACACAAAGTGAAGGTTAAGTTACTTTTAACCTATGCACTTTATAAATATTTATATTGAAACACATTAAATGTAATAATTCATTTCATTTTTTATGCTTACAGAATGTAAGAAAAAAAATCCACTGGGTAAAAAACAAATCCTAAGGTTTAGTTTCTGGGGTCTGAAGAGAGGAGAAATTTATTTCTGCCTTCATCTCTAAATTGGAAGCAATTTATTGCCTCTACGAAGCTCATTTTTCACTTGCTCTCATGATCCGGGCCGTGGCAGATGATATATATTTGCCTTGTTTCTTTGGCCCTGGGTACTAATATGTAAGAGCCAGCCTGGAGAAACACAAAGGGTTCAGAAGACCAGTCAAGGAACCACAGTGGCCAAAACAAAATGTTTACTAGCAAAACGGGCTGTCAATGTTGTATATATAGATATAACTGGTATTATTATTATTTATTATTATTTATTTCTTAGCAGACGCCCTTATCCAGGGTGACTTACAATCGTAAGCAAATACATTTCAAGTGTTACAATACAAGCAATACAATAAGAGCAAGAAATACAATAACTTTTGTTCAAGTATGACAAACCACAATTCAATAATATATTTTGTTAGTATTAGTAGATTGGAGCACCAATACAGTAGTAGGGTAAAAGATATAGTGACAAGAAGCACTGACAGGTAAAGACAGGAAATGGCTGTGGGCACACTTCCTGAGCTGCCTCTCCTGGAAGGTGTTGCTGTTGGGCGGTGTCTGAGATGAGGAATTACGGGGAAGGTAAATTAAACCATATAGTGTACAGCAATTTAAAGAGAACGTACGTCGGTTCATTGACAGGCCTCCAGCTGTTATGTACATTCTTTGGTATAACAGTATGAACGGTTGACCAGTTGTTTTTTGGGGAACCTTAATTGATTTAGAAAGCTTGTGTTTTCTTCATTGATAGTTCATGGAATGGTTCAAGTAACCACGTTAAGTTTGGGAATTACACATTTAAACACAGATAAAGATTAAAAGGACCATGTATCTTTATAGGCTAAGACAATTTTGAGCTTGTTCACCATTTTTCAAGGCATGGCAGAGGATAACCTTAACAATGACGCTTGCCACTTAGTATAGATTTTGTTGCAGATTATTATATAGAGTTATACAGTTTTTGATAAGCAGACACACATGGAGTGCTGTTAGCTTTAGGTACATTCTGTCCTGTGACCTTGCAGTTACACGGATACAGAGCAATGAATAACTATCACATTTCGTTTGCAGACAGCTGAAACCTACAGGCACAGGTGATATATGAGACACGGCAACTGACTAATTAAATGTAAAGGTACTCGTTTTTAAAACGGTACACAGGGAAAGAAATCATGGGCCTGCTCCAACACCTTACTGATGAAGGATAAGGTCTCTGGATCTCTGGACAGATTACCCCAACAGCATAGTCTCCCAGCACCCAGCACAGAGAAAGAGCTACCTGATAAATGAATGTGTATAAAAAGCATCCTAGTGTAACTGTATCTCAAAATTACAAAAGAAACTAATAGATCCCCAGAAGGATCACTGAATATATTGGTTAATCCAAGATAGTGTAAGATTTGCCCTGATCCCCTTAGTCACTGTTTGACAGCTGGCAGTATGATAAACATATCAACAACATCATGAGATACTCAGTTGTGTGTCATAACCAATGCCAACTTGCAGTTCCATGTAAAGGAAAGCCAAATCAGACTGCTGTGATCTGTTACTGAAATATCATGCCTAACCAGTTTTCTTTTTCTGGACTGATAGAATCATTTGGTACAAGGCACTTCTATTTTTGGAAAGTCAAGTTGAACTGGGAAGATCTGCTTATTCCTAAAATCTATGCAATGTATTATCTGGCAATAATGTTTGAGCAAGCCTTGCCTTTGAAATTCACAACATGAGTCCCATGTTGTCAGCTGCAAAATCTGTTCTTGTTTTTGTGCAACACACACTGCCAGATTATCTCAATGGATTAAATAACTGACATCTCCCACTACACAGGCTTAAGTAATGAAGATTATTCATTGTTGTGGTGACAATTTATTTGATGTGTCTCAAAACAGATCTTTCCAGGGCTGTGACAGAGAAAGAATGAATCTTGGTTATAAATCTCCCTCCTGACCTGTGAGGGCGCTGTGTAAAGGGAACAGAGTTCCCTTTACACAGGGGACTGGATGGTCTGACAATTCATTCCAGGGAAAGGTGGAAGTCGGCCATCTAGAAAGGGGACGGAGCTATGGTACACCAAGTCATCGCCCCAGAAGGGAAGCGTTGTGGCAACCGTGGATTGGAGGAGAAACGGTTGCACTTGCTAACCAAGGGGGCTTGACTGACAGTACAAAAGGGGACGTGGCTAAGCGATCTTTTCCTTTGTTATGGTTGTAAGCAAACCGCTAAAGGAGAACTATAATTGTACCGTGAGTGTTTCATGTTTGTTTTGTTTTGTCGTGTCTAATTATACTTGTTTGTTTATTAGACGGTTAACACATACCGGGAGCTGTCGCTTAAGGCCAGTACCAACCCGGATAACACTTCACAACTGTACACAAATAAATTGTATTTCACCACTTGCACGTTGGCACTCACTCTGGACTTGTGATTGTGTGTGTGTGTCTTTGTGTGTGTTTATACTGTTATTATTATTTCGGGACTGTAACCTGTTGTTTTGGAACAGTGCAATACAGAGCAATGTGTATTGAAAAGGGATTATTCTTTGTGGTCGCCAGACCCGGATTACAAAAATAAACGTCTGTTTGGATCGTGAACTTTGTTGTCTGTCTTCTGTTTTGTAATCACATCACCTCTACACCTGCGCACTGCAAACCACTTTGCCACAAGGGCCTAAGGGGACATATGGATAGCATATCCGAGGTTTCTCAGTTCTTTAAGCTCACATAAAGGATGGGGGTGACATACATAAAGGATGCACAGCATCCCCTTCTTTTTTTTTACAACCATTTACCTTGGATTAAAACACGATCTACCATCCAGTGTGTGCTCAAAACCATGAATATGAGGAAGTCTAATGAGACAAAAGACAGGAGAATTGAAGAGCTGTAAAGCTCGGTGCAGCTAGCTTTGCAGACATCTTACCCTACTTCTCTAACCCTTACTTCTCTAGACTCAAGGCTCAAACTTCCAATATACTGTTCCATCTAGGGCTCAAATTGCTGGGCAGCTATTGTCCGTTGCGATACTGCCTGCTACTGTTATAGAAATTATACTCTGTATTTTAGGTTTCCACTATTATTACTACTGTGTGCCATAAAGCAATATAAATGTTTCCTGCATCAATCCATTTAGGATTTAACATCTATTATATATTTTTTCCAGTTCGACGTAAAATAATCCTCATGCCCCCACCCCCCTCCACCCCAGCCCCCTGGTATTCTTTCAAATGTTCTATCTCTCTATTCCTGGCAGCTCACAAATCCACTGATGGGATTAGAGTGGATGATGATTATGGTTACATAACAGCATCAAATTAATTTGCAGCGGAGCACAACAGCAGCAGGAAATCACTCAGGCTCTCAAATAACTCTCTCTCCCTCCCCCTCTTTCTTTCTCTCTCTCCACTTCTGCCTTTCCAAGTGACATCGAGGGATTAAGGCAAAGTGTGTCAGTAGAGCACTGCTTGAAAAAAAAAAAAAACACAGCTCCGACGTCAGTGCTGACCTTGTAAACCAGAGAGGGGAAAGACTAGGAGACATTCATCAGGAAGGCTAAGTTAGCGGGCAACTGCAATCAAAAGCTCTCTGTGAGTTGGCAAGCAGACTTAAGCCAACCTGCACACATTACATGGGTGTCGAGTTCCAGTGAATTCCAGTGCTGCCTAGGGAGTCAGTATCGAAAGCTATGCCCCCAGATTTGTTCAGGTTCAGAATTTTAATCAAGCTTGGCAGGGGCGGAAGCTGCTCTCTTCAATGGCAGCTCAGCTTTGGAAAAGAGGAATACTGGGATGATATGGGTCTGCTCTGTGGATCCTGCTGCAGCTGACACAGCTCCTATTTTGGAACCTACTGTATCGACTGACCCGCTGTATGAGAAGTGCTGTACGGGTGTGCCAGACTCGGGTTTGATTCCTTCTTCCTACCTCAGGCATGAGATAACTGTTGCTTTGCATACTCGGAATGTATGATTTTTACCAAATGAGACACCTTTTCCTACAATGTGTGATCATATCTGCAATCCAATAATTATCAGGGTACTGTAACAAGATGTATTGGAGCATTTGAATTGCAATCATCTCATACTCTTCCCTTTGCTAATTTAAACCACTCATGTTTTCCCCATTTAACAGGCACTTACCTTCTGATTAAAAATAATAATCTAAAATATTTCTGGATTGCGTGAGAAGAAAAGAAAACTTGACAGGCTGGTTTGGTTGAATCAGCAGCTATTTATTTGAAGCAATCCAAGGTGTAAAGTATGTATCCAACGCAAGCAAAACTGTTAATGACTCTTTTTTTTAATCAAAAGGTAAAAAAGCACCCTTCCATGTTACAAAATGGAAAAGCCAAACTGTACTTATAAGGCCTTGTGGCGGAGAGTCCCGACCCTATTTATTATTATTTGTATTTGTTTGCGGCGCGGATAAAAGTGCCGTGTCTTTTGTTATTTGTTTTTTATATTTAAAAACCTGTGAGGATGCGTAGCTGATCAGCCACGCAAACAAATACAAATAATAATAAATAGGGGCGGGACACTCCGCCACAGGCCTTCATTTATTTCTTGTACTGTATGTAAACGTGAAATTTGAAAATACTGAGCACTCTTTGAAAAAGCTTTTAAAATTGCTCCACAAAAGTATATGTACTGAAACTGCTTAGGGTTTGACATTGTAACTGATGCTGTTATACAAAGATCACATTTTCTAGTTCAACTAAACACTTTCCTTCCCTCAGTTAATTAAAGTCATCACAAAACACTGTGAAGGCAAGAAGTTGCAAATAGGAATAATTGGCATAGCCCTAATGAGAAGACCTTAAGTCTGGAGGTTAGCTAGCAGGCTAGGAGAAGCTCTACACCTTTGTAATTGGACAATAAGTTCAGTGGAACCACATGCCTGTTACCACTTTTCAGACACCCACTGGACACCTGGTAGTATATACACCAACGCCACCAGCAGGCCATTTAATACATCTCACTCAGCAGTGCTGGCTACAGGTAACAGGTTATCTGTGATAGGGTCACCCTGTTGTTGTTTATAGTGTTCTGGGAGAATAAACACACATTTCTTCATGATTACTAATGGAAATTTGCAGTTCATTCTCGGATTCTGTAGTAGCTGCCGACTAAATGCCTACTGCCAGCCTTCTTTTAAAGCCTGTGAATAAGGCCTCTGATGACACTGAGTATTCATTTGCATAACAAATTCACCCGAGGGGCAGTCCATTTAAACTAAAGTAAAAATCATTCACATTTTTTGTCCAAGCCCTGTAGATATTTTGCTGCGCTGAAGCAAAATCATTTGATTAGTGACATTTAGTGACTATACTCTCCCGCTTCCCAGTCCCAAGCTCTTAACCACGCTGTCATCTCTCTGACTTTCTTTTCTCTCCCTCCCTTCTCTGTTGCAATAAGTCCACATACAGACAGATTCAGACAGTTGACACAGACAGAGAGATACAAATCATATAGATAACAAAGATTTAGCTCCCAGTGCATAGGGAATTCAGTATTGCTGAAGTAAATCACACTAACAAGTTATGACACCACAGCCTCATGACGCAAATTAGATCTAAGTACCTTACGCTGGCATGCAGTGCAGACTGGCAAATCTGGAGAGAACTGAACTCAAATAAACTGGAAGCCAGGAGAGTCTATTTTACGCATTGCCTCTCAATGAAAATCTCAAAGGTAACTTTGGAGGGGAAAGTGACTACATACTGACATAGACTACATATTGACACTCTATTCATTTCCATGTTTTTCCCCCCGGAAAAGTTATAAATATTGAATTGTTTAAAAGTGAGTTTTGTATAAACGCATGCATGAAATATATGATAAGCCAAAGTTTTTACTAACATGTATTGGATGAATTTGATTTTATTACCATCAAATGAATACTTCCCACACTTCCTTTTCACTTTACCCTGTAGGCTACCGATAACACAAAATAAATCATGCTGCTGCATTGTACACATTGGTGTACAATGCAAATAAAATATTTTTAATTGAAACTAAATGATTTTAGCGTTTTTCTTTTTTTTTTTTAATTATTAAAAGTATTGGCCCACTTAGTAGCCAAGACAATTAACACAAAATAGATCATGGTGCCACATTGACAAGTTATGATACTTACAGGAGGACAGTCAATTCTCTTTAATATGAATTTCAAGGGACCAGCAACAAGCCTATAAGCCAAATGTATACTGTCAGTTTTTATTTAAGTTAGTCAGTAGTGCAGTGCTAAATTGTGCACAATTACAAAATACATGCACATTAATAGAACACGTGTGTTTCCTACTGCTATACAGATGCTCAGAATGAGCTGGAGGGGTTAGCGGCACATGTGTGCAGTCTATTGCTCCCAACATGTTGGGGAAACCAGAAATGTCACAGAAATGTGTTTTCAAGGCTTGTAATTACACCCTGCTTTTAGGGAAAAAATAGGTATTTGGGTGTTCACCTCAAAAATGCATTGAGCACAACTGGCAACTAACAAGAAAAAGCAAACTGGGAAATGCCAGCAACAGCTGCCACAGTCCCATGAAAGCACCCAGAGACAAGATAATGCAGGGTGGACAACAGTTTAACCACTGCTGGGATAGCATGGCTTCTCTGGGTAACAGGCTCCAGGTCATCTTTTAAATCAGACAGCTGGTCAAGAGTTATGTGGCTGCCGAGCCTGTACCTGTGCTTAATTTGGTCTTCATTTAAATCAAATAAGGTAATGCGGGTACGAAATAACCTTTTTCTTCTCATGCTACAAATCACTCATTCTTGCTGAAAACAATGTCTCCTTCTTGCTGCAATCACGGCAGCCATGGTTATGGGATAGTGTTTATCACACTGCATTTTAAAGATTTGCTAATTGCGACTGTTTAAAACGTGCTTTCAAAAGTTCTTAGCAAATTTATGCAATTGTAAGTGTCGCAATTGCCGGCAGCTTTAGTATATCTCATTATAATATTTGAGAACCCTGATTTGCATTATCTCCACCCTATTTTTGTGAATTTATGTAGGAACACCCATAATTACATATTCATCTAAGGCTGAAACGCAAAGAAAAACTGGTGCCGCAAAGCATTTCCAAGCTAACAGCACTGCACTTGTTTAGTACATTTCACCCTAGACTTACTCGTTTGTGACTACTGAGACAGCCACAACCCCATAGTATTTAGCTGGTGCTTGAAATATGCCATTCCAATATTAGCTTTAGACACAGTAGTGCTCAATCAAAATAATATGATTTAGAAATGAAGTGTTGAATATACACCTGACGATTAGGAGGTAATCACTAGGATTAAGAGATGAATAAGTGTATCAGCATTCAATTTGAATTTAAATGATCGCCTATAGGCATATTTTGGGGAAAGAGATCCGGGGCTCCACCCTGCTTTCCCTGTCAATCTTCTCCTATTTCCTATTTAAGCCTGAATCTCACACAGCTCACTGTCTAGCGTTTTCAGTTTGTTTTCTCCCCCTTCTCCCCTCCTCCTTCCCACGTTGCGAGTGCATCAAGGTCTCCTCTGGGGGGTAAGTGAGGCTCACTTCCCCAACCTCCATGACTGCCGAAATCCATGCCTCCGCCGATGAGAGGTTCTCAGAGGGGATCAGAAATTAAATACCTTTATAGCCCAAAATCAACCAAAAACCAGCCCAAAAGTAGCCCAATATTATATTGCCTAAACTAGTTCTAAAAATAACCCAATAAACGTGGTATTTTCCAGTTTCTTGCTACATTTTTATCTAAAGGTATTAGAATGATCATGGGCTCCGCCGAGCCAATCTATCTTATGTGTTTTTTGGTTCCCGAGACGGCAGAACAGCCTGCCTTCGAGACTGCTCTCTCTCCTCTGGCCAAGAAGGCTCCCGCCGGTCGCAAACCTCTTTCCTTTCCTATCCTATCCCCTGAGGCCACTCCTCAAACTACCTCTCCAAGTAACGACCTTTCACTCCAGCCCCAGCACTCGCCCCGTGAATTCTTTGTATGTTCAGATCCGTTAACATTACCTAATATACTGTGTAAAGCAGTTCAGTATTTTATAGGAGAAATCCCCCTGAATGATTATGATGACCGAATTCTTTTTTAGCTCAAAAATGTCAATTATTTTAATGCTTGCATGTATGCAATAATTTATGAAGCTAAATTACAGTTAAATATGGTGTATAAGTCAACTTCACAGGCAGGTTTTGACATCTATAGAAATATAGCAATGCAGCTTACATAGCAATTTTACTTACAGTTAAAAATCTGGTGGAAATGTTTCAAGGGCAGCAGAAAAATAAAATTCCTGTAATTTAACAGGAATAATACCCATTTTTCTTGCTTTACTTTAGCATACATGAGAACAAATGTAAACACATTTATACACAAAAATACATAAAATTACAAACTCAAAAAGGGGATGTTGTTTATACATAGATTTGACTTATTTTCAAGAGCAAATTCCAAAAGGTCTGTAGCACACATAGGCATTGAGACACACAAGCTAAACACAAGCTAAAGTGTCTCAGCCTAATGACTTTTCTTGTTCCTGAAGCTCTAACCTGCTATGTTACGTGGTTTCCACTCAACTCCGAGTAAATAATAAAATCCACCAGGAGGTTAAATGGTAAATAATTCATTTTGTGATAAATATCTAGGCGTAGGACAGCACTTACAGGGAAAAGTATTTTTTAAGATCAATTATAAATGTACAACATATATGCTTGTAATCAAAAACGTTCTCACTGCTGTACTGCAAGGTTGTGGCATCCACTGCCTTTGATATTCTGGATGGATGTGAAGTGACATTGTGGTGCAGTAGAAACCAGGAAGGCTGCATAGGAAAGCCACTGCTTTTTTTTCTTCTTATTTTGTTCATAATGTAAGATTATTTTTGTTATTGTTTAGGATTATTAAGTATTTTAAAATTAGGTTAACATTTATATTTACAAAATTAATGATTAATGTAAAACAGCATTAATAAGATATTATTCATAATAAATGAAAATACTTACTGTTAAAAGGCTAGCAAGTAAGTTGGTTAAACTCTCCTGGCAGCATTAAGCTTGCTGTGCAGTATTGCTTGAATAGTGTTTGCCTTCTAATTGTTTGTATAAAGTTATTTAAAGGTTTTGTATTGATAAGCTTTATTGACAACACCAGGAAGTATGAAAAAGGGGTTGCAGTTGTTGTTGACATTGTGTGAGCTGTTTAAATAAAACTGTTGGATTGTAATCTGTCTGCATCTAACTGAGTCGTTGATATTAGAGTCATTTCTTCACTACATCCGAACCCAAATATTACAATTATACCCGTGTGGTGGCTTGGTCTGTGACCAGACCAACTCATTTAATCAAATTAATTTCTTTTCTCATGAATCCAGTGTGTGTGAAGCCTGAAACTGATTTTATTTGATGTTTTTGCTGCCGCTATGTGAGGATCCCATGTTTTTTTTGTTTTGTTTTGTTTTTTACATTTAGCAGTCGCCAATTATTTTTTATTATTTTCTCCCAATTTAGAATATCCAATTATTATTTAAGCTCGGCTCACCGCTACCACCCCTGCGCTGACTCGGGAGCGGCGAAGACAAACACACGCTGTCCTCCGAAGCGTGTGCCATCAGCCAACCGCTTCTTTTCACACTGCAGACTCACCATGCAGCCACCTCGGAACTACAGCGTTGGAGGACAATGCAGCTCCAGGCAGACTACAGGGGTCGTTGGTGCGCGGTGAGCCGAGGACACCCTGGCCAACCTAAACCCTCCCCCCTCCCCCCAGGCGGCGCTCGGCCTATTGTGCGCCACCCCCTGGGAACTCCAGTCCACAGTCGGCAATGGAATAGCCTGGACTTGAACCGGCGATGTCCAGGCTATAGGGCGCATCCTGAACTACATGTGGAGCGCCTTTAATGGATGCGACACTCGGGAGCCCCGAGGATCCCATGTTTTTTTAATAGGTCATTATGCCCTATGTGACGAGTCGCTATTTTCACTTATCACAGCTGCTTGTAGTTTCGCACCACTCTCTTGACCGTGGACGATTTTTGCCGGTAAATTCTCGACCGCACTACAGCGTCATATTCCAGTATGATTCAGGGAAGAAGAAGCAAGCAGATCAAAGTGAAAACACAAGGGGGATTTCATAGTATATAGTCAACCACAGAAGCAGGTGCAGATCTGGGTGAGTCTTCCCCCATTAAACCTTCTCATTACCATACAACGCTGCTGTTGTTTTAAGTCACACAAAATCTCCAATATTTTAGAATATTTTATTTGTGAGTCATGGCACATTAGCTTCAAAGATGTTAGTACGGCTGGAGTAACTGTTAACAGCCTCTCTTGCTAGTCAAAGAGACACTGTTCTCGGCACAGAAGGAGTTAAGCCAACTTGACGGTGCTTTGCATTACAGAGAAGATCAATTTTTCACTCAGTGGATGACTTTGAAAAACAGGCCCCTTGAGGTGCACAATAGAAATTTTCAGTAAACACAGTCTGTATGGCTCTTTCCTGTCAGCGAATGTCAGTAAATAATACAAAAAGAGGCTCTGTTTTTCTAAAATGGGTCTCTGACTGCAGAGAGAAAACAGACGGATTTTTACAATCTGCGTTGCAAACTGTTTTGAAGACCCAATTCCTGTCAAAAAAAAAAAAAAAAAACTAAAGAAGAGAAGCAGCAATAAAGGAAGTCAATAAGTTTTATAGTCCTGTACCTTATTTAACTCTGGTGAAGAGTTTTAAATACATTATTTTTAGATCAATATTTAGAATAATGAACTGATAATGTTTTAGTTTAAAGCCCTTTTTTCTTCCCAGGAACCTAACAAACAAAATACATTTAAAAAATAAACTGGTACACAAGTGCAACTGCTTCATATTTTCATCTGTTTTTTGTCCCAGCTAAGAATAATTGTTATGGATTAAATAAATAAATAAATACAAATATACAGCACTGCTTCATGACACTTGCTTTTTCATTGTTGCTAGGGCAACATATTCCATATCTTTTTCTAGACGGTTTTATTTAGGTTTATACACTTTTAAAATGGATACAATCTTTTCACATTTTTGATATGGGTGAGTTTGGGAAATGTATTGAAGCTGTATTAATACCGGAACAGAATAGGGAAATAATGGGGGTCATATGGTTTTGTGTTAAATTCATACTTTACTATGTGACCTAGGGCAAGCTGTGCTGTAGTCATACCAGGCTATACAATTTCTACAACGGGTCTTTTATGGAAAAGTGAATGCTGTATCTCACTTTGGCTATCAAAGTTAAAGAATGCATGGTTTACTCCTCTTTACAATGCTTTGCAACATAATGGCTCCTTTAGAAAGGACAGCTTGTTGGTGTGATTTAAAAAAAAAAAAAAAGATTAAATATCAGCCCTTTTGGAGATGTCAAGCACAGGGATTTTAAAAACGGAGATATTTATAAAAAATGCTAGAAATACACAACATGCTTATGTTAAGTAATTTTTGCTGACTCCCAATGTACTTTCTTGTATAAATATAAATAAGCATGGAACGCTCAGAAGTTGAAAGTATTTTATACATATATTAAAAAAAAAATGATAATATTTCAGAACAAAGGACCTCTTGAACTGCTCCTGTCTTTGAAGAACCCCTAGGGAGGCAGACCACACATCAATAAAGAGCAGAGGCACATCCGTTTCTTAATAACAAACATTTCCACTGTAACAAAACAACAAACTTATATGCTCCGCCAAGGCTATGAATGTAAAAATATAAGTGTGAAAAATAGATGGACAGCCAAACGCCCGGTTCACTTTTGGGGGTAATATGTGAATATTCAAAATATACAGTACCTTCGCTCTGGCAGTGGAAGCAGGACAATTCAATTATTGATGGCTGTGGCTCTTTTGATAACTGTATTGTGTTACTGCCAAGTTAATTATTTCTGTTATAATACGTGAGGCCTGTTTATTCATTTATTTTCCTTCATTATGTTAAATTAAAGTGAGACGTACATATTTTACTTTAAGCTCTAAGCTTGTTATCTTTAAGTTGTAATACACGTTCATGCCAACCGTATCAAACAAGGAAAGACCTCTCCCGCAGCCTGTCAGTAGCACCACAGGAAAGTCTTTGGGCTCGCTTTTTGATTTGTAACGTGTTATTCATATTTGCTTGGGATGTATGGAGATTTTTGCTCCAGTGCAAAAATTATTCCAGTGTGGATTCATCAGAATTAGTTTGTTCTTTCTAGTTTCGAATTAAAACAAAACAAAACAAAAATAATATGCACTGGGGCAGAAACCAAATGACCCAAAGACAGAAAGCTGAGGTTTAAGCACTGGTGCACACATGTATTAACAAAAACAAACTCAAAAACAGGAACAAAATAAACTGGCACGATGGCCAATATAAAATGTTCAAACAAAATAATAAATCACTTGTAGGCTGGGCATTAGCCTTCACTACTGAACAAAAAATACAAAAATCACAGCACAAACACTCACCCCCACACTCTCCCCAACAAAGGATTTCTGGCTACTTTTATACAATTACCTAATTGGGGAATGACCACACCTGTGATTGCTGACAGGGACAGAATTAACCCCACCCCTGCCAACCTTACATTCCCACACACACACACACACACACACACACACAAACACACACTATTTACAGCAGCAGGTCTTCTGCCCTGCCACAATGAGTAAATCTATTATATGGCTGTGACAGTGTGCAAATCAGTAGGCCCAGCTATCATAGGATAAAGACAGATTGGAGAGCGTGGAGACGTGAAGAATCAGACAGCTGCAACACTGAAGGAATCAGGGAAGAGGCTGCTGTCCTAATCTATGCATTGTCGAGGCAAAGAAGGGGGAGTCATAGTCACGTCACAAATTGTTTAGTTTTCAAGTGCTCCTTCCTGTTTCCTTTAAAAAATATGCCTTAGGATATAAAGTTGTTTACAGTTCTGTTCCTTATTTAAATTCCGGAGGTGGGAAGTGAGGTATTGTAATCACATAAATATTTTCATTCACTTGACCCTCAGATTATCCAATTATACACCCTCCCACACTTATACCTACAAAAAATATAAAAGAAGAAAGATCAAATAATTCCTTGTCTGGCTCCCAAGGATCCTCTATTTCTCGTTAGAATTGGAGACAAGCAGTGGTGTAATTATCCTCAATGCTTAATATGAGCAAAATAATTGTATTTGAATTTGGAAAAATGACATTTGAGTCTAAAGAATAAAGCCAGCAAATAAATAGCAGGACATCTCATCTACTGTTATTTACATTAAATTCTCACGCGTTTTCAATGTTTCTGCATTCATCTTCATAGAAGAGCAAGTTGACCATTTAATGAAAGCGGCATGCATTTTTATGTTCAGAAACTAAAATCAAAACATACATTTACTCAATGTATTTTTGCAAGCTCTTCATCATTAACCCATTGATCTCTGCACTGCAGGTAACCAATTCCATCTCAACTGTATACCCAAATCTTCCATTATTTGCGGAATCTGGCTTTATAATCTCTAAAGAGACAGGGCTTCTGCATCTTTAATTGTTAAGAGGGCGAGTGCCTCATCACAATTACAGAGCATTAAGGCAGCCTCTCCAAACTAATTCAATTCCTCTCATTAGGGAGCCAAAATCCACTAAACACAAATTCAGGTTCTGCTGCCTCTGGCAAAAAAACATATTTTCTTTTCTCAAGATTAATAAGATAAGAGATTAAAGAGTCTCCAGAAGAAATTTAAAAATATCCATTGTTTTATAGCTAAATGTCCCTCTCAGCATGTCAAAATGTTCGGAGAGATACGAAAACATGGGATGAACAAGTAAATTACTGGAATACTTTTGTGGGAACAAAAACAACCTTACTACTATGATACAGAAAGAATCAACTCATTGATGTGAGTGGAATCACAGTGTATATTAGCCAGTGTAAATTGATTAACATGTAGCTCCACTAATCTGTCCTGAGCTGTACATCTTATTCTTAGAACAAGGATTCTCTTCCCTCCACAGCTTTAGCTTCTTTAATGAAGTCACCTTCTCTAGGTTATAATCTTAAACTCACTGGGCGCTCACTGCATGCCAGTGTCCATTTTAAAGTGACAGAACCGGTATACATGACCTTGAGAATGGCAATCTAGGATCCAGATACATTTCAAATCAATCATATTGCCAGCTGAGTGACCATCCTATCAGGAATTAGGGCTGACCAAGAAGCTGAGGAGATGAGACTAAATGTTTTTTACTACTTTCAACATACAGTGCATTGCACTGTAGTTATGTTGTAGTTACATATGTTTTACACGGTTTCCTACATAACAGCACACAATTCTGTGATAGAATATCTTAAATGTTGGTGGATGTTTTAAGTACTGTATTTCTATTAGTGATTTATCCTCACTACGACAGAATGTATTGCTGCTAAGTACATGTAGTGAATATTACTATAATAACACGTGATAATAATATACTTTTGAAGTGTTTCCAGTCAGGAGCATATGGGGCGTTAAAAAGGGCTTTGATGGCAAGTAATGTGTGTGCGTGTTTAAACCAAGCCAAAGTGAATAGTTTAATTTGACTTTTACTCACTATATTTGTTACTATAATGTTTTATAGTACCGTACTACATTACAAAGAAAAAACAAATTATATATATATATATATATATATATATATATATATATATATATATATATATATATATATATATATATATAATTTGTTAACCACCATAAACGTGGACACATTAACCACTATGAATGTGCTGTTAGGTCATTCACCATACATTTTGGCCAGTGAGTGTAAACTAAAGTCTTAGCCTCGCCACACTACTGATGCCAAAGCATTCTGTAAGCTGAGCTGCCAGCTTTATTTTACCAGCAGTCAGCTCTGCTGAAGAAAGTGCGCAGAGGACCTGGGACAGCAAGCCAGCATTCAATGTGCTGAGTGCAGAAGTTGCCTAGCAGCAAGCTGGATCGAGTGTGATTCAACAGCTATGTAACACTGTGCATTCCAAGGCCTTGCATAAGCAAAATCAAGCCTTTCAGTTTGGGGTTCTCCTCAGCATGCAGTCTAATAGTAACATGTACTATATTTACCCTCAAGTTTCAATTCTGAACAATTTGTGACCCAAATTTAAAAAGTATATACTATATAGCCACCACTTTCTACACAACACATATTTCCTGGTAGGTTACATTGAAAGTTCCACAAGCCTCTAATTCAGGCTTGCATTGTCATGTACAGTCGGTGCCGCCTAATCGGGACACTGATAATCGGGATTGCTGCTAAAATGGGATTATGGTTCTTCCCAATGCTATTTATGTCGTTAAATTGGGACGTCACTTTGTTTAATTGGGATACAGTATTTTCAAATGATGAACAGAGTACTCTTTTCAGAGAAAAATGCATAGCATAAAGTGCAGGGAGTGTGTGATTATAGTGTAAACCACGTTGAACTCTTGAAGAAGGCAAAGTCTCCTGTGGTTTCTCAGGCTGCTCTTGCAAAGAAAGTTGGCGTGTTAACATCGCAGGTGCGATTAATTTTGTTTAGGAATAAGTAAGCAATAAGACACTCCAGGGTGGTTTTTTTTGCTAGAATAACCGCACTCCCAGGGGCGTAGTAAAGCACGAGGCCTTAGGCCAAGAGCCTTTAGCCCCTGGAAGTGCGGTTATTCCAGCACAACCAACACCCTGGAGTGTCTTATTGCGCTTATGAAATGGGTTACTAGTTTTTAAAAATAAAGATAGACACATTTTTATTTAAAAATGAATATAGGTTTATTTTTCCTAAATATATTACTACGCTAGGAAAAATAGTTCCAATAAATGTAATAGTTCCAATGAATCTAACAGATAACCCAATTCTTTTAAATAATACATTAAATAAATTCAATAAATTATCAGTTTTTTATATGTATAATTATATACATTATTTTGAGTAATTAATGAAGCTGACTGTACCAGGGAATGTACAGTTTTCTAAATAAAATGGCTGGTTACACAGTTGGACAGATTGTGCAGTAGGTGGCACTGTTTGGTGAGCAGGGGAGTATGTTTCTGCCTTTTGTTTACGAGTTGACGACGGTACTCCACAGAGGATGTAACTCCAGGACTTCCTGTCTGTCAGCTGGTGCCCAATAGCTTATTAAACTACCTTATAAAATGGGTTGGGAGATATCTGCGTCCTGAGTACCATTGAATTAAGTTTGTTTAAGTCTGTTTGGGATACATCAGGGTGATTTGGTGACTTGTCTTTTTGTTGTCGCCTGTAAGTTTTCAGGACAGAAATAAAGACGCTGTTTTCTATTTTAAAGTGGGTATCTGAAATGAGGTTTATAGATTGTCAAACTGTGGGAGAATTTAAAAAACAATTCCAGTCAGCTCGCAAGCTTGTGTAGCTGCTAACTGAATACTGTGTGCCAGCCGATGTTCTCACTTCAGCAAAGAAACTTCTTAAAACTGTGTTTAATTCAGTCTTAGATACATTTTTCCAGTCCATATTATTTTTTTGTTTGTGCTGACCAATCATTAAAAACGGACTTTTTAGTATTCCGCTCTTCTTTATTGGCTTCAGTTGTATTAATTTCAGCAGAACTGAGAGAGAGGTGTCTCTCTGTTGTTTCCGTTACTGAACTGTTGCGGTCTAAATCCTTCAGGAATGTGTGGACATTGGAGTCACCAGACAAGTTAAAATTTACATGGAGGAAGTCTGACATTGTATTATTTTGTTTATATTGGGGAAAAAATGGCGGGCAAAATTATGTTTTAAACGTTCTTAAACGCTCTGCACAATAATATCTGTTTGTAATAAGTCTTAGTTGCTGGCACTTGTTTTTACCCGTTGGTTGTACTATAATAATTCAATGGCTTGGAATGCCTATCAGCCAATCAGGACACAGATATTTCCCAACCCATTTTATATATATATATAAAAAAAAAAACATTGACTCGTATTTTAAATTATTTATTTAATATTTAATCATAATGTGATGTGATTTCATTCTTTTTGTTTTCATTAAAAATAATAAAAAGTGTGACTAAGGTCACCTCAATTGCCTCTCGTTTAATTGGGACAGCCACTTATTCAGGATATTTTTCCTTCTGCCGAGGCATCATCAAAGTGGCGCAATCTGTACAGCTCTTTTCCCTATTTCAAGTTGCTGTTAGCTATATTATCATCAACTCTGCATTTGTTCAGGTTTCTCCATTAGCTTGTGTGCTTAGTATGGTGGCTGGCTTATTTCAAAGCAAATCTGTCTAAATGCACTACTCTGATTCACATTGTCGCTTCATCCAGAGGCAAATGTTCCTAGAACCTCGATGCATCTACACATAAACCTAAACCTGAAACTTCAATCACAATTTTACCGTAAACCTTTAACTAAATCAAAACCTTAACCTTAAAATGGTCTTTTCACTGGCTTGCTTTCAACCAGAAAAAAAGGTATATTTATAAACTTAAAAAAGCACATGTTGAAAAACACAATTGAAATGGATAATTTCTCAGTTAATAGTTTAAAAGGGTTACAAATGAAGTTTGAGTGTCCTCAGTAATATGAAACCATATGCATCGCAGCTGCTGTTATTATTTCCATAATCAGCCAAACAAGCCAGCTCAAAGGCGCACAGCCGTTTGTCTACCTCTTTTGAGAAGCAACAGCTCACCCTATTAGACAGGATAATACCCCCCAGGGCCAGCAATCAGTGCCTCTATACTATCCATACAAATTTCAAATTCGAATGAGTCAGGATAGAGCTAAACACGAGCCAGAGGCAATATATGACAGTCTTGTTTTCCAGAGAATTGAGAACCCCCAGCACATGCTCCCCTACTGTTTTTCCACTGCTCCTAGGACTTTTCAGCCAGGCGCCTCCTGTCATCCCCTTTCCTTCGCGAGGACTCCTCAAACACTAATAATGACACCTGCTGTGAAACACAGCACTGAAGCACGCAGCTGCAGATTTACCCACAGACCTTGCCTTTGTGATGCTTGCTCCAGGATCAAGCTACTGGCCACTGACTTTGCTGTGTTTTTTTTTTTTTTTTTTTTTTTTAAGATCAAAGTATGCACAAATACAGTGAGTTTTTTTTCTTCAAATAACTGTATAATATAAAAAAGTTATAACCTAAACTCTGAGAGTCTTTGAAAGGTGATAGTCTAGACTGCCATTGTGAAGGTAAAACTGGTTGAATGCAGTGCTGTTGCATGACCTGTTTCTGAGATTCTTTTTCTACGGTTTTTCATTTGCTGCGGTTTTTATACTGTTTAGTGTTGTGTAGGAAATAAGCACTTTTGTGCTCAATAAGCACTTGGATGCCCAATTTTTTAAAATCTGAATCTGGTAAGCCATTTTAAAAGTGAAAACTCCTTTTTATCCCACCTCTATTTTTTAGGTCAGAGTAAGCACAGTGTGTCGACACACCCTGCAATCATAGCACTGCGGAGCATTAATTCACTGCTTTGGCTGAATTATTTGTAGTATTAAAAGGGACCGCTGCTGATTCTTTCAAAGCCTATTGGGGATTTGCACTTGGGACATCTCAAGGCCAGCAGTATCAGGTTTCCCACTGCAGGAGCCTCTAAGCAGTGATTAGATGATCGATGTTCCTATCGTCTTTTTTGTTTGAGCAGAGCGTAAACTCAGAGTATACACAGGGGGCTTCATGATTGTTAAAGAAGGATTAGACTAAATTAATAGGCCCCCTTTGGAATGGGCCAACTTCACTTTTCATCAAGTTAAATGAAGCACCTAGGGAAAATGTGCAACCATTTGGTTATACTCATAGAACATGATTTCCCATTTAAATGTCATCATTAGCTACCCTGTCAAGCTGATTTATATAGTATGATTAAACCATTACTTTTGAACTGTTTCTACTGCCTGCTTTAAATCCTGCATGTACAGTACACACATCCCTTTCAATGTATAAGCTGTTTGTTTATGCCAACCAGTTTTGCTTAGTTCCTGAAAACCAAGCAGTTTTTTAACTTCTACTTTTTCTCCCTTATAAAAGTTTGCACAGACATGTATTTACCATACATAACTGAATTTGCCACATCTCAAGAACCTTTTCACTATTCTTTACAACAGTTTGCTATGCCTATGCTTTAACCATTGTAGTATTTTTTTATGGGCAGTTTTGAAATGTTGGGTTCAAAGGTAAATCCTGCCTACTGGACCATGCTCTTCAGGAGAGCCGTACCAACATATTCCATTGAAACTTGCAGTTGAAGACCAAGAGTGAAGTTCAAATCTAGGTCTGGACTAGTCTTTAAGGCTGATTTATACTGTTCTTCATCGTGGCTATTTGGCGGTTCCAGTGAGAACTCTAACTGGTTACGTTCTGATCGCAAGACAGAAGTATGAAAATACATCTAGAGCCTGGCTTGTAAAGATGTAGTGCCTTCTATGGTTTTGAACATAGTTTTTACATATACAGTAGTATTAAAGGGTACATAAGGACCTTTTTATTTTATTGTGTTACATGTTCCCATGTGTTGCTACAACTGACCATAATGTCACAGAATTAGTTAAAAGAAAAACAACTGAGACGAGAGACGCCTCAGCACAGCTTGTCAAAGGGGAGTGAAGACACACACAGAATAACACTGTATGATCAAACACGCACCAAGAATTAGCAGCATGAGCTAATAACACATGTTTTAGATGAGTTAGAAGTTTACGCTCTTTTTTCACTTTTAAAGCTGAGAAAACATCTCTTCAAAATAGAAGTCCTTTAAAAAAAAAAAAAAACATTTTAGGAAGACAGTCCTTAAAGTTTTCTGAATAAGTTCCAATAAATCATCATTCTGAATTAGCACACATTTTAAAATATCACTAGTTTGTGGCACTAGCCACACAAGTGTTTAAATAAACACTCCCTTTAGTTAAAATGCCTGGCCAGGTAACTTCTTAATTATGGTATCTATTTAATTAAGGATTCCCCTTTAAGAAGGCCGAAATCCCTTGAGCCTTTGTTCTTTTTTAAACAGGTAGAGGGGGAAGGGAGGCAGGTTTTTGTGTTCTGGGTTCCTCCATTTTGTGTATGGCGGCATGGTTTGTGTGCAGGTACTGAATGGGTTCCAGTTTTTTGTTCAGGATTTTATTTACATGAAAATTATATTAAGTAAGAACTATACTACCTTGGAGCATCTCTTGGACAACTGGTTGCTGTTGGACTGCCACTGGAACTACAGAATAAGCATCAACAAACAAACAAACAGTTGGATGAGATCATTCTGGGTTTTTTTTCCATTTTTTGCATTTTTGATTTGGATTTGTTTCTTTTTTGCTTGGTTGGATTACTTGGATTATTTTTTGGACTTGATTTGTTCGGGACATTGTTTTGCATGCCTTACCCTCTACTATTTGTGTGTTTGTCTTAAATCATTTACGATTCACTTGTGTATAGTTTACTGGTGTGCGTGGCATTAAATTTGTTAATTGAGGACCCTCGTTTTTTTTATTTTGTTCGCTGTCGGCTGAAGCTTTTAGTTTCAAACCGTTACAAGTTGACTATATTGAATTTAAACTTCATAATAATTCAGTAGCAACTCCATGCATAATTATTTTAGATGTGTTAATTATTGTCACCAAATACAGGTTTGTGAATAGGGCTCTTCATTTCTAATAGCTTTATCTCAGCTGCCTTCTATATAACTGTAAAGCAATGGTTTCAAGATAGCCTTTAAAGCTCAGGCTATTGTGGGCACTTTCCAAACTATTATAGCCATGCCAAATTAAGGGTTGGTGACATCCAGCTCTGGTCCATTCTTTTCAGGAACAAACTTCGACCCTGCTAGCGCCTGACCCACTAGTCTGAGCATCACTCTACTACTGCACTCTAATTGCCTCTATTACTGTATCTGCCGTGAGATAAAATGCTAATTTCACACCACATTAATTTCTCGAAGCTGAACACTAACCAACACAAAGCCTTCAATGCTTGGCTTCATCTCCACATTGTTGGCGCATTACTGAACTAGTTTCCAAAAGCAAATGAGCAAGAGCGACATTATGCATGGGTCAATAACATACAATATTGATTCCTTGGATAAAAGAATACAGAAGTGGAGGCGCTGAGCTGCTCTATAACTGGGGTGATTTTTCAGATTCTCTTTAACAATCCGACGAAAAATGGGAGGTGAACCAATTCTCATTATTCTTTTCTTGCTTTTTGTACACACTTATATCAACCATTCATGTCATGGACATTGCTTTACACTTAGATGAAGATATTTACATCCACTTTGATGTCAGCTTTCTTCTGTAGGGCACATATTTGAGTTCACATTTTTTTTTCTTTATATCTGCATTTACCTGGAGTTTAACTTGCTTTGTGCTTACCTGGAGAATCCTAAGTGCCAGGACTGAACCACCTTCCTCATTCCATTCAGATATTGTGATCATTTGACCTTTCAATGCCTGAGGTACTCTACATCTATATAAGCAGCGTTCTCCATGTAAACTCTCAATTCACACTATACTATAAAGTTCCTTGAAGTTCCTTAACCTGAAAGCGCTTTACAGGAGGAGATCAGGATTTAAGTGGCAGGCCTAGCTAACGTCATATCAGGCTATTCACCCCGAAGTTCCTTGCTAAACCACTGCTGCTGGCTCCTAACAGAGCTGCTTCATTTGTTATGCATGTGTTTAATGATTTAACACATCTCTGTCAGATAAAGAAACAAACCCACTGAATCTTAATGGTACTGTAAATACAGTACTCTTCTTTGACTTGCTAGTCCAGTAGCTTTAACGAGTTAACAGCTACAGTAACTGGTTAAACCTGTGTTGTGCTATGTTGTCATTCTTTTTAAGAGAACATAATGTGCAAAGAAACTGAAGTTGAAATAACATGCGAACATGAACAGTGAATGGAGACGAAAGAATCGTACTTGAAAAATAGAACCAGTATTTCTGCTTTACCGTTCCCAAATTAACATATTACTGCAGGGTCTAGAGCATTAGTGGCTTAATTACGTAACACTCAAGTATTTACTGCAGCCGGAAAGCTTTAATGATAGCATGTTGGTTTCTTTCATCTTTATGATGTGAATGTCTTTTCTATTTGATAGGAGAGGAAGAGCTGAGGGTTTTTTCCCCTTTCTTTCTTCTAACAGGCCTTGCTGTGTCATTTTCAGAAGAGAGCTCACAAGATTTGCATTAAAAAGCATGCCGCAGCAGCAACCCCTAATCTCGCAGTAAATGCTGGAGTTTTGAAGAATTCTCGTTCAAAAAGAAGCTGAACACTGCCCGCTTTCACAGAAGAGGTCTCTTGGCACTTGACAGTAGCTTCCAGATGACCACTTAGAACTGTTTCTTTTTTTTTCTTTTTTTAAAATTGTATTCCTTATGTGTTGTTGTTTAAACCTTGGATCATACTGTTACTAGGGGTAACAGAAACTGCCTTCTCAGAAACTTTCATACAATCCTGTGTAATAACAATGCATTCATGGAAAATAAATGACATGAAAAATATGCAGTACAAGAGTTAATAAGTTAAATGATGTAGAATTACCTTCCAATATGTGATATGGCTTGGGATGTTTGAGCAGGCAGTAGTAACAGCAATGCATTTAATATTTGGCAGGCTGTATTAGACACGGGACCAAGTCTTATTGCATAGCTTCATATAGGCCAGCTGTGAACTTTGAAGCCAACATCTAACACTTTCCCAAAGTTCATTTCAAGTTGCTCAACGATGGACTCCAGTACCAACTTACTGAGGTGTTGATTTGATCAATTATTACTCCGCTGGGGTAATCCTCAGTTATTTAGAGCATGTTGCAGTTCCAGGAATTTCATCAACCACTTATCAGCGTTAGAAACTCACACTAGCCCTGCTGCACCTAGTCCTGGGTATCGGAACCCCCCTCAATTAAATCTATTATTTATATGATCAGGAGCCAAGAGCTTGGCCCTTATTAGAATAAATGTCTCCCCATATAGCTGCAGAAACCTACAGCCTTATTCATGCTAGGATGAGAAGTTAGATTAGTGAAGGTTTACCACAGGGGCAAATTGTTCAATCTCCTGGCACCAACCTGGTCATTTCACTAATATACCTATACCTGGATTCTCAAACCTAGGACTGAGTGCAGCAGGGCTAGTGTGAGTTTCTAACCCTTCTTATTTTGTTGTAAATCACAATATGATATTTTTTCCCCCCAATTAAATGTCAAGTTTGCTGCAAATCATCATCTGGTTGTATGTCACCCCAGCACTCTCTTCTGTTGGTTTACAGGTATCAGATTATCCTTAATTAGGTTTTTACATGCTTATTTCTGGCAATAATCTTAACTTTAAAAAAAAATCTCAGTGAAGAGCAGCCCACTCCTCAATACTTCATCTACAGTACTTTCCAAAAAGCATTAGAAGAATGAAGATGTGGTTTTCCTATTTATATGTTGGTCTTTTGCTTTGCTCTTCTGCAGAAGCTATTTTTAATAGCGGCTGTTACCTGTGGCAGGAGGTGGTTAGTTCTCATGAAAGACACAGACGCTGAATATTCACTATTTGCCTGTTCTGAGTACCAGAGCCACATTTAACGTTTTTATTCCAAAATGCTATAAGCACCATTTTTGCATTTTTGGTGTAATGACCCATATAAATCTGGCCCAAGGTGTTTTGTGAAAATTGTTTGTTCCTTCTTTTTTTTTATTGTGCTTTGGATAGCCAGGGGTTAACAACATTTAAACACCTGGAAAGCCTCATAAGACGCAACATACAGTATTGTTTTGTTGTTGTGAGAGCAGTAATCAGAATTAGTTTTACTTCAAGGCTATTCATTTGTAGTTTTCTTCTCTTTAGTATGTATTAATATTCCGTCCTGCATCCCCCTCTCTCTCTCTCTCTCTCTCTCTCTCTCTCTCTCTCTCTCTCTGCTACACATGCATGGGTTACTATTTGAATTGCTTCCTCTGCTAATCTGCCCTGCATAGCTGTACACTACAGGAAAATATCCATGGTAGAAACAAACATCACAGTTACGTGTTGACTTCCTTAATGGAGTCAAACCGAGAGAGGTATGGAGAGTATGAATTATAGACAGTCCCTAAATGTCTGATACAAAATGAACAAAAATGAATTCGATTACAGGAAGAATAAAAATAACTTTGTACGAGTGTAATAAAGAATTCTGTCTGTTAATCTATATATATATATATATATATATATATTACACAAATCAACCGTAAGTAACACCTTCTCACAAAGACCAGGTGTCTGTAAATATAAAACAAATAACAATTGCAATGGTATAATGTAGCTTAAGGGCGCAAGACACTATGGGGTAGATGTACTAAGATGGGCCAGTCGCAGCGCAAACATACCGCAATTTGCATTTTTGTTACAACAATTCGCAAAGTGCACATTTTGTAATATGTACTAAGAAAAAATATGTTAATGAAGAGAGTCGCAATATACTAATTTAAATATTAATACGGCAGTTGAGTTGTGGTTTGCTGCAGCAGAGGGTGCCTGAAGGATAACGTCTATACATTGCAAGCCCGAAAGAAACAAAATAACATTGTTTTTGTTAAATGTAAACGTCATCTGTATAATGCATTCTGTTCCATCTTCATTTTACCTATTTTAATACTGTTTGTTTATATATATATATATATATATATATATATATATATATATATATATAAAAAATAAAAGGCAGTCAGATACTATAGAGTATACTATATAGATACTATAGTAGCCCCTCGCTAAACCAGACATGTTTGTCCCACATAAGGAGGTGTCGGGTTTAAAAACAATACAATAAAATCGCACACACATATATTTACAGTTCTCGATGTATTTTAAATATAAAGCATTGTTTTCACGGCTTGTAAGTACACCCTAACTTCAGTGAAAATTAGGTACTTGGGAGTTCATCTCAAAAATATATTGCGCACAATCTGCACCCTGTTTGTGTGAATCTCTGCAGAACGCCCAGAATTACATCTTCATTTAAGGCTAAAGTGCAAATAAGAACTGCGGCTGCAAAGCATTCGTTAAAATGATGCTCACAGCGTTGCGTTTGTTTAGTACATTTCACGCTGCACTTCTGACTGGTTTCCATGTGGTTTGCAGCGATTGCGACAGATGCAACACTTTAGTACATCTACCCTTAAATAATAAAAAGGATAGGGAAGCTGCATGTACATAAAAGGAGCATTTGTTGTGAAAATGTATAAACAAGAGGAAGATGTTCAGTCCATCGACACTCATCTGGTTCCTAGAGGCTGGTAGATTTCAAAACTTTGTCAAGTCGGGTCTTAAGAAAGCCAGTGATTTAGTTTCAACAACATGGTTAGATAATCCACTCCAAACCCTCACCACTCTCTGACCTAAATCTATCTTCAGACTGTCAAACTGTGTCCTCTGTGCTTTGTTCTGCGCTTGAAGTATTGTCTGGAGTCAACTTGGTCAACTCTTTTTAGGATTGAAAGACTTCAACCAAGTCTTCTTATTTCTTCTATATTCTAAGCTACATAAATAAAAAAGTTCCCTCAGCTTTCAGAGTTCATTCCTCTGGCTTTGAGATTTAGTCTGGTTGCCCTTCACTGGACTCTCTCCAAGGCATGCATGCATCACCAATGGCAACACAATGAATCTGGATGTTTTTACAGTGGTCCTGATACGGTAGCACCATGTCAGTCTCTCATACTACGTATGATCCAGGATGTAGAGGTTCATACCATTATGATGCAACTGGTATTTCAAAAATGTTACCTCAATTTTATCACTGCACCAACAGCTATTGTACAGTATGTGCCATTGTTCTGCATTAGCCCCTTGGCTCAGATTGCACTGTCAATGAAGATCGTTTGTAAAGGAAGGTATCCAGCTGTCAGTAGCACTGTTTACCCAAGCAATATCTAGAAAAAAAAAAAACATTACACATAACATCATAAGATCAAGAATACATTCTTGGCAAAAAAAGATAGGCCTCAGACTATATTTAAAAGCAGTAGCTGTTCAAAAATGTTATCCAGAGTGCAGCTAACATCGGGTTACAGTGCAACTGATTCTTTCGAGTAGTACTTGAGGAAGGAAGTACGTTTGCACATCCTCAGTGTATTATCTGCTGTATTTCACGCCTGCAGAAATGCTCGATAAGCATCATTACCTGCTGCAGCAGAAAGCTATCACAGCCTCAATCATGCTTTTGACGAGTTGTATAATGGATGTACTGATTCCTATCTGTTTCTTTTTTTACATCCGTAAATATGTATATATACACACACATAAATGAATGCATTTGTGCACATCAAAGATTTTTAGAAAGGAGGTACTAACACCAATATAAGGCACTTTGTACACTAAAGAATGTCTCTATTAAATAAGTGTTTTGAAACTTTTTTCAAGATTTTTTTTTTATTTTTTACTTTTTTTATTTATCCAAACAGGCTTAATAGAGCATGACAATAAGGACCAATCAAGTTATAATAGAAGTTAGAGTATGAACTGTTTTATTAGGTTTACATGGTAAGAGGTATTCATAAGACATTTACGATTTACCTCACAGTAAATGTCTCAGGAAGTAGTGTAGGCTTTTATGCATTTCAATAAAAGGGTAAATGTTAGTATGCTAATGATGTCTGAAAAGCCTTAGTAACTACACAACTCCAGTATCATTATAATCTTGTTTGTCCATCTATATTAAAAGTGTTAACATTTTGTATTACTGTGAAACTAACATTGTTCTTAGCAAGAGGTTTGACGGTAACAAGTGAATTCCTGGTTTAAACAAATCCACATCCTTGTTTAAAACACACAAGATTGTACAAAATGTACCTCACAAGTGATAGGGAAACAGAGTGTAACTGAACAGCTTACACTGTATATGTACTGTCTACAGTACATTCAGAGAACCAGAATTGGCTCATTACTTACGTTATTTATTTGATCAGTTCCAGAACTATGTTTGGCTTTGCCTCAGAACTGATAGCTGCTTACATGTTTTGGTTGAAAAAAGCCTACAGTAATGGTACATGATTGCCAACTATACATCTCACAGGTGTGGTAACATCTGTTTACAATCTGTCTGTTTACAAGTGTTTTTATTACCATAGACCTTTTGGCTTTCCACCTGTTTGAGACACTTTATATGAAAAAAAAAAATCTGATTAGATTAATATTCAGTATTTAATAGACTGAATCAGATGGGATTATTTATTGCTGCTTGTTAATTGATGCTATGACTATTCATTGTCTTAAAGGATGTAATAACTGTTATATTACCTGCAGCACATCATTCTTACCACACTTTAAAAAGTTGTCTCGGAAACTACAGCATCTCCAAAACAAACACCTAGGTTATCAGCTATGTTCGGTCTACTGTCTTGTCCATTGTGACTGAAACTAAGAGGGAGTTTTTATGTATTGCATAATACATGCCAGTGGTGTCATATGCATTTTGAATTATTCAGTGCCACCTTTTGTGCTGCTTTTTTTTTTGAAAAAAAACACAAATAAATCTCAGCTATGACCCTCATAGAAATCAGAATCGCCTTGAGGTTGTGATCCGACACACTTTGCAGATTGCCAAGTCTGTGATCTTAACAAAAATGAAACTTTCTTACAGCTGCCAATGGCACTTTCACAGAATATATTCAAAAAGCACAGCCTAGTCACAGAAAAACTCTTGGAATTATTATTGGACACCCACTGACGCCTGATTCTATGAACATCGGACTGAGAAAATGGCAAACTGTGCACCCACCGGGTAGTGAAAAAAACAATTAGAAGGACTTACCCATACCACAACAGGACATTTTATACTGTTGCTTCAGGAGTGCATCAGTAAAATGTTACCTGGTTGGGTCTTGCTGTTGTGATAGTCATCGTGATGTCTGATACCCAGCGCAATGCAAAACGTTTGTGTGGTTTCACTGATTAGCAGCAAGTTTGAATGAATTCTTTGAATTGGGAGAGACTTAACTTGTAAACTGAAAGCGACAAACAACCACACATCCCTTTCACAGCCCACTGAGGCCTGCTTTGCAGCACACTGCTGGTACTGCTGGGTGTGCCAAAGAAATTTCCTGAGCTTAACTGCACCCAACAGACAACTACTGCCTGCAGTGTAACCACTAAGACATGAAGTAAACAAACGTTTTGGCTAATGTCTTCATCAAGCACTAAAGTATTTGTTAGGATTAATGTATTTATTTATTCATTTACTTCTATTTAAAATGATATTTCAGACGTCATCAATGACATTACTGCACTGCAGCTTTTTAACAAGGACAGTACGATATAATTAAAATAGCTTTAACAAAATACATGCGCTTTTATGTTGTAAATATCAAAAGGTTTCAAACAGTTCAAGTAGTCAGCCATTCAGGTTTCTTGTTACTCCTTTTTTTTAAACTGGAAAAATGCTAATGTTACAAATTGATGAACAAAAGCTTGCTTAGGAGAACTTGAATTATATTCAGTAGTTATTTGATTCTAGTTTTGTAAGTTACTTAAAGACTGGAATGGACACATATAAAATGATTTTTAGAGAAACAATTTTATAAAGAGTGATAGTAGATAAAGTGAAACAAATACATATATAGTACAAATTCTCACTTTGTTCTGTAATATATTAAAGCATAATTGTATTTCTGCATCTCAATAGTCATTCATTGTTAAGAACATGTAAAGCAATTATATATATATATATATATATATATATATATATATATATATATATATATATATATATATATATATATATATAATTATTATTTATTTATGGATATATATTTATTTATATATATATGGATGCATGGTAGACTTCTGACCCTTGCCGTTGACAGCAGGGACTCTGTCAATATCAAGCAGCATCAACTAATATGCAAATATTGACATTTAACATTACATCCCAGAAACATTACAAAAACAAAAGGTTGAAGGATAAAAAACGGTTCTGGTAAAATTTAATATGTGAAAGTACACCCTTTACTCTACATTTGATGAAAAGATACAGTTAACATTTAGAATACAGAGCAAAAATGAATTGGACAACAGGTTAATTCACCAAAAAATAACTAATTACAATGAGTTTAAACAGCAGTTATCAGGCAGTTGTACATAGATGTGTTGATTCCATGCTAGAATCTGCAGCCTGAGATAACATCAGTGTATTCAACCAACAAACAAGTCATGCGCCTGTGTGGCTAACCCTGAAATTATTAAACATAATATGGAACCGCACAGTACTTTATTTTATGTTAAAGGGTTTAAAAGGAGTTTTAATTAGCGATTCAGGATTATTGTAGGAGTTATAAAAGTTTAGAGCATAAACATTTAAATATAGCAAAGTATAACATGGTGCCTGTGCTAAGCATTTAAAAAAATGCATTGTCAAGAATATGCGGGTCAAGTATACTGTAGGCATTAGACTTCATGTACAGTGTAGACCCATTTATTTAATATTCAAATTGCATTGCCACATAGTGTTATACACATGCAGTTTTACACCCAGATGCATGTTACAGTCATTTCTAAAAGTGATGGAGGGCTTGTTATGGTGGACTTTCTGATTAGTTACAGACACTCCCAATGTGTTTCAGCTCTTTAATGGGTTTAATCCTAAAATTTTAACATTTCGGAATTTAACATAAGATGCCACCCCTAGATTATTCACTAGTCTTTCATGTATTTTATCTGGATGTCAGGTTGCATTTTAATTACGACACAGCTTTCCTTATAGAAGCTTTTGAAAAGTACCAAACAACAACAGCTATGCGTGAAATGATTTTATGATAAAACTGCATAAAATATTGAGAACGACGTTCTGTTTCTGTGAGTACAATCATTTATCTATAATTTAAAACACTCAATCAAACAGTCGTGCAGTATGCATTTTGATTGCCAAGTCCCACTGAAGATTGCCATTCTGTATGTTAACCAACTACAAATCACTACAAAGCAGTTGCTGTCATTAAAACTACTGTAGCTTGGGAGGCACAATATTTACTATTAATACCAGCAGAATTATATGGGCTGTGAAGATCCCATCAGTTACTCTCATACTAACAGAGCATTTGATTAACTGCACCACGCATGCATGATGATTCTTATTACGTTTTGTTTTTGTTTTTTTTTACTGAACCCTAAGCACACATATACATCGTCATTTTATTTCTCACCAAGAAACAGTGTGCGACACAGATGGCTCATGTGCTGACGTCAGGCTAGTAAACAGACAGACAACAGTGCTGGGATATGAAACAAAACAAAGGTTTGAACAAAACAGATACAAAGAAAACGGCACGATGGCCAAAAAAAAAAACAGGTCAAATAAATCAACAGGCAGCGTGCTGGTGTAAACCCAGCATGGGGAGCAATTGCTATTATTTTATGTTTTAATTCTCTGTAACTCACAGCTTTCGTTCCACCTCTGAAAAAACAACCCTGTTCAGCCAAAGCTGCTTGTTTTTATACTGTGGCCGAGGGATTCAACTGACTATCAATTACCTAGTTTATCCCCTGACCACATTCAGAACGGGGTTTCTTTAAAATATGGACCGTTATCCAGTACTGTACATCAACAGATAAATCACGTACACAAATGATCATTTCAATAAATACTTTCGATTTTAAAAATGATTTGGGGACTATAGAGAGTGAGGTTTAATTTCTCATTTTTTTACAGCCACAAAGACTTCACATAAAGGTTAGAAGTTATGAGCAAACAACCTCATCGGAGGGTGGTCAATAGTATGACTAATTTGGCCTCATAGATGTGACTAAAAGGGTACATTTTGGTTACTAACTGAGTGGAAAGCTGGAGAGATGTTATTTTAATACCTATGGGTACTGTATTAAAAATAACTGATTATAAGTACAGTCGTACAGACATATCTACAGTGAAATATACCAGCCACTGAAAACTGGGATTCGGTCTGTCCAACCAGAATACAGGAAACGGTACAGAAGTATATAGAAGTACTGTAGAACAAAACCCCAAACTGTCCTGGAACTTCCCCAACAAACCAATCGTTTCACTTCTAGCGCTGGCACAGCCTCCCCAGCTCTGCTCAAAAGAGACACATCTTCATCACCCTCTGTTTCCATGACAACAAGTAAAATAGTCCCTTCACACGTATATTTCAGTCACCAATAAAACATTTACAAACCACTCTAATATACGCTTACAGAGGAAGGTAAAATGTAATAAATATTTTACAGTCCACCATTTCTGCTTGCTTTCTTTTTTTTTTTTTTTTTTACTCACTTTGATTTGGGTGTCTATAGAGTATTAAAAATGGTACAAATGCTTTTTTTGTCAATGGCTTTTGATAAAATAAGACAACAGATCTATCTAAACCAAGGCTTCTGCATGCGCTTCTATGTTTAGATATGAATATAAAGACTTCATTGTTTTGAAGTATGTTAAAATACTCTTCATAACAAATGTGCAATTTCCTCATATCCAATAAATAACACATGTGACTTTTGAACCTTCTGTTTCCTGAGATCTGTGCTTACTGTTTTTATTTAATTGTAGATGAGTACAGACTTCCTGTTTCATATCTGTCAATTAGCATCAATTAACAACACTGTTAACTTACATAGTGTTATCAGTAAACCAAGGAATGTATTATAGAGTAGTAGTAATGAAAGTACAGTGAGCTGTGGGGGGGCGGGAAAATTCCTTGTCATATCTCAGCTGTCCAATCACCAATCTTGTTTTTTTCACTGGGTCATAGCCATGACTACGGTGAATGTTCCCATGTAATTGGTTAAGGTCTGCGGCCACCATTGCAGCCGTGTTCAATAGGGAATGGTATTGACACTTAACTATTTTAAACATCTGTATCTCCTGTTCCACATGTACAAGAGTGCTGATCTACAACTCATATGAAAGCTAAAACAATGTATGTCACAATTACATTTCTTCATATACTGTATTTTAAGTTATTTCACATACTGTACATCAAGGCCTTATTCATGGCTATTTTTTATTCTATACTACTCTGCATATACTGTTGATATGCATCATGGTCATTATCCTTGTCATCATACATGTAGCTCTGATTATGAATTTACAGCCGATTTTCCCGTACCTGACAAGTGCTAAAATATTCTTGCTGCAATGCCTATGAGGTTTCTCTGGACCATTCTTTGAACCTTTGACTGTCTGAAATAATACATTTTCCCACATAAATACTGAACCTGTACCCCTGTGAACCCACAGAGTGAAGTCTGTATTTTAGAAATCGAGATTTACAAAAAGCCCCCCCCCCCAAAAAAAAATTAAATCAAATAAACTTATGGACACTAAATTAAAAAAAAGAAAAGAAAATGGCCTTTTCAGCAGAATTAACACAACTTGGAATGCCTTCCACCTACTCCTCATGGCTGCACATGTTTAAATAAAAACCATCTTAAAAGAATATTGCTGACACTGGAGAAGGTGTGGTATTGGATCTCAGTCAGTACCATGACCTGCAAATGCGGTGAGATTATTGTGCAGTCAAACCTTTTTAATATCACTTCAAAGGGATTGCTCAAGAATGATGGCAGTAAGCGGAGCTGACTTTATCAGAAGTTCACCTGTCAAAATAAGCATTACAACACAGAAGTGTTGATACAACAGTATGCCTGTTGTGCTGTGAAACTGGAAATATACTACTAGCTATTACACTGATTACAATGTTTATGTATGCAATTTCATTATAATATACAGTCTATACTATGCAATTAGAACACATGTTAAAAACATGTGAAAGCTGTAAACAACAGACATCACAGTGTTCTGTGTGAACTTTATATGTCAAACATGTCAATGCTGTACAGCCACTTAGTTACATGCATACTTTCAATCTTATGCTTTTATTTTCCAAAGTGATAATAAGTGAACAATGGGAGGGTATATTTTCCGAAGTGATACCGAAGAGCTTGTCTCATTGACTCCCATTATATTCTGGCAGGGACATCTCCATGTGATGATACTATGCGAAGGGTGATATTAACAGAAATGATATTAAGCAGGTTTGACTGGACTTACTTGTATGTAGGCAGTGTTTGACTCTGTCAGTCTGCTGCTGCTGTGGGGCTTAGAGCTGTTCATGACAAACAATCATTTTATGAATCAGAAACAAACATTCACAAATCTAAGATGTTCAATGGTACTGACTCTGGTTAGACTAATTTAGCTATTGGAATGAACAGCAGATTTGGGACCCCTTCTGCCTTTTTGAACCGAAAAAACCTGCCAACCTTATTACCCCAGCCTTAGTGTGGATAGCCGTATTTCCAGAAACTTTAATAATGTTACAGACAAAGCCAGAAACCTGTCGTGCATTGACAGAATAATTGTAGATGAGAGTTCTGGAGCCGCGCAGTGTTCCAAGTCTTCCAGCTAACCTCATACATCATAGTGGACAGTAGACTACAGTGGAATAAAAGGGACAACAGAGTGGGTCTATTAAGCACAACAGCAGCCCATCTATAACAGTCAGTATTAATAGTGAAGCCAACCCTTTAATTTTTCATCTCCAATGAGGCCAATTAGAACAGTCAGAATGAGCCCATGGAAGAGTGCCCATATATTATGTTAGTGCCACAACATCAGGACATTATTAATACCCCCCTCGCCCAAATTAATGGTGCTCAACAGCATCATTATTATGGCTAATCTGGATTATTATGTATGCATTCCAATACAGACATTTAGCTATAAGCATATGCAGCACGTCCCTGTTCTTAAACAGTACTATTCTGCGATTGTTAGATAAAAACAAAGCGTGCATGATAGCTCTTCGTTGTACTTTCTACAATCCCTGGTCACTTAATTAGAACTTTTGAAAGAAATGGTTTGAGGGTACATTTGCAGTGTACCCTCAAACCATTTCTATGTGCAAACTAGATTGTGTCCTTTGATGCACCTGCAAGGCTGAAATACTGCTGTGTCTACCTGTTGCTGATCATTGGCCAGCACAATCTCCTGATCTCAATCCATTTGAGCATCTGTGGGATAAACGTGTGGAATGTAGTCACAATCCTCTGCGGGCCGAACTCCTGGACTGAACAAGCTACTTCGTTCCATTCAAATCATGTGACACAGCGACCTTCACCTGATCTGCTAGGTCCACCTACTCAGCAACGGACAGACTTGAAAGGTTACATGGTTTGATTGGAATGAGGATGGCTTTTCAGTCCCAGCATGTGGGATTCTCCAGACAAGTTCAAAACCAGGTAAAGGCTGATTTGGAAAACAATTATAATAATTCAGTTTTGGAGCAACACTCAGAGTGGTTGCAAACACCATAAAATAGAAAGGGAAATACAAAATGACTGCGTGCTATGTAAGCTTAAGAGCAATGCAAACATTTATTTGTATTTTTTAACTTTACTAGATTGCTGCATTTAAATGTCAAGTTCATGTATTAAGAAAGCAGTATCACTTATTTGCTAGTTTACAAAACACGTAAATAATACCTTAAGTTTAAAAGATTAGTCTCTGCCTTGCCAGAGGCTCTCACGCAGCCGGGGTTTCTTTGTATCCAATAGAAGATCACAAAACAGTGACACCTGCTGGGAGTGCAGAAATTGCATCAGCTGCCAATTTATCACAACCAGTCGTTGCAGAGAGCCGGTTCAGTAGCCTGTTCTCAAAATCTCTGTAGTTCTGTAATTCCCAAGCCTTGGAATCAATCACCAGTGCAATTACTGATTGAGGCAACCCACACATGCAGTACATGCTGCATGCTTGTCATGAAGACATATCATTTATTTTTTGCCTTAATAATAAGTAGTTTCAAATGTCAATCTAATTTCTTTTAATGTAGTCCTGGGATCTGTCGCGGCAATATTGAGTTATTATAATTTGTTCTATAAATCTTCCTCTACCTGACATTGAGCTTCTTTGAGCTTGAGCTAGAGCTGAACAGCCCCCCTTATTCCATTTAAATCATATGACAATGTGACTTTTTAACTTAACATATATATATAGAGAGAGAGAGAGACAGGTAGAAAAGAGATGACTAGTTGAAAAATATTGTCACATGATTTGATTGGACTGTCCAGGCACTTCCCCCGACAATCTGAAAGCAAGCTGAAAGCCAGGTGAAGGCATTTCAGAGAAAACTAAATAGAATAATTCAATATTGGAGCATCATAACCAGAAAAAACTCAGCATGAATGATAACTCCATAAAATAGTAAGGGTAATTTAGAAGAGCAATTTAAATTATATATATATATATATATATATATATTTTTTTTTTAATTTAGTCGTTGCCAATTAGTTTTTATTATTTTCTCCCCAATTTGAAATGCCCAATTATTTTTAGGCTCAGCTCACCGCTACCACCCCTGCGCTGACTTGGGAGGGGCGAAGATGAACACACGCTGTCCTCCGAAGCGTGTGCCGTCAGCCGCCCGCTTCTTTACACTCTGCAGACTCACCGTGCAGCCGCCTCAGAGCTACAGCGTCGGAGGACACCGCAGCTCTTGGCAGCTTACAGGCAAGCCCGCAGGCGCCCAGCCAGACTACAGGGGTCGCTGCTGCGCGGTGAGCCGAGGACACCCTGGCCGACCTAACCCTCCCTCCCCCCAGACGACGCTCAGCCAATTGAGCGCCGCCCCCTGGGAGCTCCCGTCCACGGTCGGCTGTGGAATAGCCCTAGCGAGTGCTTTTACTGGATGCGCCACTCGGGAGCCCCTCAATTTAAATTATATTTGAAGATATTTTCCGTAATAAGGCTGCTCAGATACTGTAAATCTGGTGGACCCCCGGAAGGTGCTGATGCCACCACTGCACATCAAATTGGGCCTTATGAAACAATTTGTCAGAGCTCTAGATAAGGAGTCGGCAGCCTTCAAGTACCTTCAAGACTTCTTCCCTAAGCTGTCTGAGGCAAAGGTCAAAGCCGGTGTCTTCGTCGGACCACAGATAAAGAAGATCCTGGAGTGCAATGAATTCCCCAAGAAGCTCACTAGTAAGGAGAAAGCGGCTTGGAACAGCTTTGTCGCAGTGGTTCGGGGCTTCCTGGACAATCAGAAGGCCGAAAACTATGTGGAGCTGGTTGAGACCAGGATATACTGGACTTTGAACGCCGCTACCAAGGACAGTATAACGAGAACATGATGGGAGACTACATTTGGGGGCTGATTCGTGAAAGTGATTTACAGTATAATCGTAAATCTCGAAAAACTACTCACTTCTAAATCTTTTGTAGTCATTTTTGTATTACTTTAGTATAAATACATGTTAATTTGGATTCATATGTTGTTTTTTTCTGACTTTATGTGAACGAAAAGACACAAATTCGCCCGTTTTCTCATTGGAAATAGGTAAATTTCAAAATATCACTGTCCTGGTCACAAAAGCAAAGTTTGTGGGGAATAATAGCCATATTCTATACTTTTGAGGCATAAGCAATTAGGATATAACACTTACTACCCAGGAACAAAAATTGTGTTACATAGTGTTATCTGCACACCCCTACTCTCTCACTTCAGCGCACACTGAATAACTTCAGTATACTGTAGAGCTGTAAAGCCATGCAAGTTAAGATTACAACTCTACTGGCTGAAATGATGTTAAAAACAATGAATACAAACTGACAACTAAGTGGACTTTCAGCACTGTATGTTGAGTGATGTAACCATGTTTAATTGGATCCTTACATTTTCAAGTGCCTTTCGACTGATCCCCATCTGTTTTGTAAGTTGGCCACATTTTCAAAACCAGCTCAATTACTTTACTGCTGCTTATTTTGCTGCCCCGTTACATTTACCAGCCGACGCTTTCATCGCTTGATTGTAAGAGGTTGTTAGTTAGTAAGCCTGTTTATATTGGTAATCTCTACTTGCCCAATGAGATTAAACCTGCCATGCACTACTCATGTGCTAATGTCATGCAAGACCTTTAATATTGATTTCATCCAAACCGAAAAACACACCTCTAAACCTGCAACTCAGCAATACATAATCCCCTGTTAATCAATGTATACACTTCATGGTTATTTCCAAACAGCACTGCATAAAACAATAACATCTTCCACTATCCTGCATACACTGACACATCCAGCTTTAAAAATGATTTTGTTTTAGTCTGTGACAAATTTACTTGGCCTTTAATCCAGTAAAAAAAGTTTGCTTTGCTTTTTCTAATTGGAATAAAACAACTGTCAATGTTCCCAAGACTAATATAGAAAAACCTCAACTACAGAACCCTAAGCTTAGTAATACTACTTTTTATATTTTCCAAAATGAATCCACATCCAAGTCTAGTCAAACTAAACCCATATATTCCCCCTACCATATTAAAATCGCATCTAGATGTAAAAGGTTAACCAAAATATGTTTTGACATCAAAAAAGCTATTAAGTTTAAATATTATGGGGGGGGGGGGGGGGGTTGGGGAAACGGTATGTTGCCAGAACCTTTTATAATTCCTTATTTAATAATATATCTGATCTCAATGCATTCAATCTAGGCTTGTATTACACAATAGGCGATTCTGGACAGTATCCTTGACGGACTACTCATGTAAATTAATATCGAGTAAACAAGATCTCATTCCTTTAACTTTCAAGTCTGCACCAATAAAAAATGACATGCCCTAGAGTTTGGTTTAATGCACTCTTGCAGTTGCAAGTCTGGCTTTCATTAGTTCAATCTGCAAGTTAGTGTGTAAGATACTTATGGGAGAGGCCAACTGCTAGAAACCTTGCATTTTACTGGGACCCTGTGATATTATTTATTATAAACCTCAAGGATTGTCTCAGCCATGAGGTCCAGAGTAGAGCTGTCAGTATCGCACATGTAGATGCCCTCTAAAAGCTAACAGGACTTGAACCTTTAAACTCAAGACCAAAATATAAAAAACATTCAAAAATGTCTTCATACACTAAAACATTTGTTCAGGCTTATAATAACATTAATAATATATGCAGCAGTTATTACCAGATAGATAATTTACCTTATCTTTTGTTAAGTGCCCTTGTTTGAAACACTTAATGTAACTATCGCCACGATTAATTATCTAGCAGAAGCAAGACAGAATTGGAAAGCAAACAACAATAAACACTCCTGATAATGCCTGTAATAGACCTTGAATTACAGTACATCGTTTTTTGGCACTGTACTACTTAATTAGCTAGAAATGTGTGTTTTTGTGGTCATACTTTCCCATTAAGGAATGATATCTGCTGGGTTTTAATTCTGAGAATCTCCTCTTTATATTTGCTAAGATATCCCCTTGTGCTTTTCATTAGTAATACTAAGAGATTAAAGACAGTTCCACTCTATTAGTCTGTGCTCTCCAACCTGCAATCCCAAGGCCAGAACACCACCTCCAGACTAGCCATTGTAATAAATGAAGATGTCTGGATTCACTGTGCATGATAGCTTTTTAATAGCAGCGCTATATCGCCAGTTTCAGTCATGGTATCACATGCGCGATCTCGAATATTAACAGTATGGATGTATTATAGAATTGAGATCCAGCTTGTGCTATCTACACCTGTTATATACACCATCATCATACATAATGCAACACTGATCCTCATATTACAGTGGCTCCTACTGGTGGTTTAATATCATGCTAAAAATACAAAGTGTAGATTGTTCAGCTCCACACATAAAAACACAAAACTTATTTTATACAGTTACCCTTTTTTTTATTTTTGTGAAGCAGGACGTGGTCATTTTTAACTGTGTTTTTGATATGTCTGCTGTAATTCATTGGTAAAAAAACACCTTTGACAAATCATTACTGTACAAATGAAACCTACTAAATAACTCTAAAGAAACTTCTATATACTGTTTCAAATGACTCTCCATAGAAGCACTTGAGTGTTATTTTATTTATTGTTTGTTCGTAATGTGTTGGCTGGCTGGTAAATTCAGAATGCCATTAGCCAGTGGGGGTTAAACTAATCCCTTTATGTAGATTCCTGCTTCAGGGAAGACCAAACATTTTCTTATTAAAAAGGGAAACGTGGGTTTAAAAACCATGAGCTCTAAAAAGATAAAAGTGTAATGTCTTGTTGCTATGGTAGTGCATACTGAATGACTTCATGACTATGGCTCCTCGTCTAATTTATTCATATTATTTATAAAATATGTCACAAGATGCATCCTAAATTCTAAATATAAATCCTATGGCAATCCTGTCTCTGTTCACAGGGATTTAAATGGCAGCCCCTGTGCTGTACTGTATTGTCGTCTAAAATCCAGCTCTTTGTTGTTTCAAAAGTTTTTGAAGTTCTTTTTTTTATCTGCTGCTTCCTTACACATTCAAGCTCTGTAAAATATTCTGTTTCTCAATACTGTGAGAGAAATAACGAACAAAAGAACCGATTTGATCCGTTCAAGTGGGAAATCAGATCTACGCCTTAAGAGATATCCTGCACACTCTGGGACGAGAAGACTGGAAAGTAATGGAAACAAATAGAAAACAGAGAACAGACAGACAGACAGACAGACAGGAGTGTAATTGGATTTGAATTGCTTTATGAAATTTGGCCACCGAGTGTCACTGAATGTTATGATTTCTGCACCACTTGACAGACAAACAGGGGAGTTTGTCATACTTATGGAGCATCTGCGCTTCAGTGTTTTATTATTACCTATGAAATAAGCTATGTTGTTTTTTCATAATCAGTAAGAATAAGATGCAGTATTGCCCTATTCCAGTGTGTTAATACTACTTCAAATTAGACCGCGTGCAAGCTAGGACACACCTCAGAGATGAAAGGGTTAAAACTAATAACTATAGAAATAAAAAAGTAGCTTAAATAACCAGCAGGGTTCTAAGAAACCCCTACAAAGACCTGACAGGTATATGAAATACAAACACAGTTGTACATTAAGCAGGCCCGTCAACAGAGCCGTTGCCGAGGATACACTTAACTTTTTCTTTTTTTGTACCACTGAACAGGACACCCGTCTGGCCGTGTCTCCTGTCAACTCTGCCAGCATCCATTCTCACCTGCCTGACACCTTTTACTGGTCGGGGGACAAATAAATCACACTTAGTGTATTCCCTGGGTAGCTCGACTAAAAAAGGATATCAACATGAAGGAAGACTGCAGTGTTTGCCTGTCATCCCTGCCCCTAAGGTACTGTGAAAAATTACAGTCAATAAAATACAATTTTTCAAAAAGCGACAGGGCTCTTTTAATTTATCATCCACAATGAATGGTTGCTGGGATGCATTTCGTTTCATCTGAACACAAACAATTTTTCAAAGGCTTAATAACAGTTACACAAATGAGCTTCATTAATAACCATGTAATGGAATAACTGGTTTATCGCCTTGTCCACCTTCAGAAGACAAATACGAAAGGGCAGTCGAGAAAAAAAAAATGGGCAAAGTTCTTTAGATGCATATTATTGTATAAAGAAAAACATTGTAATTGGATGACTTTATGATTTAGATAATTCAGTACTGTTATGATGTTACAATATTGAATTACAGAGGGTTATTCAACTTGGATTAACACATTGTATTACAAACTGAAACTGGCACGCATATTTCTTATCTAGTAACAGAAATGGGAGTTAATATTTCCAGGTGTAAAAGACACTCCTGATAATAAGTCACATCATATTTCTGGTATTGGTTTTTGCATTCACTGTTAAAAATGAGTGACATTTTTTTAAATACTTTGTTTAGAAATTATGCTAAAATGAAAAGCTAGATTCCAACTGCAGTTAGGTTTTAAGGAAGGTGCAGCATGTGTTACACAATTAAAGAAACTCATTTCATGCAGTTTAAGGCATGACGCAGGTCACTCGCTGCATAGAACTCCCAGTACTAAATCATCGTTTTACAATCATAATGCATTCTTTTGTTTGTGGATTTATTTCTGGATTAATTTAGTAATACGAATGTATTATTCTGCGAGAAGCATCCATTTACCAAATTAGGTTTTGAAGTATTTTTAGATTATTTCTCAGTTAGCCAAAGCTAATAATTTAGACATTCATTTAACATGCACATTCAGCTGCTGTGGCATGCATTAGAATGCCGAAAGAATCATTTTACCATGAATTCGGAGTGCAGTTTAAACACAGTTTTTTTTAATGACTTTTTTTTTTTTTAATCTAAAGAACTCTGATAATATTTCATTTTTCTTCTTTATACCTTAATGATAATGAGTGTAGCCCATATACAAATATAATTATGTTTAGAAAACAAAACAGTTTAGGGGGGAAAAAATCGAGGGCTAACACATTTGGTTTTAAATATGCAACTCCAACAATACAAATAATTTGTGGATAATTATTTTCTTTTAAAGATGGGAGCATGGCATATTTGTTGGCTCTTCTTCAGATTGCATGGAGCTTTTTCAGTTTGTCACAAGTCTCTTAGAAAACTTGTGACAACCAGCCTTCAAACAGAAAGGATGTGGGCACCTCAGTCCTGAGAATGGACAGTAGATTTAACTATCCTGTTAACCTTACATGCTATTTGACATATCTGTAACTAGATGACCTATATGTTAAGGTCTCAGGAAGGCTGCACAGGGACGTTTTTTTTTTTTTTTTAAATGCATGCTACAAAGGGTAAAAGCTGACCTAATTAAACCACATTCTTAAGATTATACAGCACCGTTTGTTTTGATTTCCAACCTCAGCAGGGAGTTCCTTATGGGATTCTGATTATCCCCTCGGCGGTGCACCTGTCATTCTGAACTGTAAAAAAAAAAGCCACCATAATTTTTGTGTGGATAAGTATTAAATAGTGAATGAAAAATGCATACAATCTCTATGGAAAACTTGTTGGTCTTAAAGCTGTCTCACAAATGTGCTCCATTTCATAGTTAAAAATTATTTCTATGTATTACATTCTTCTATAGTTTACTGTTCTACTGTATGCGCTGGATTTCATCAGAAACCAGACCTTGTTGGCTGTCCTGTTTGTTAATTTAAACTGCTGGCACACATTTGCCTCTATGCCTGGTACCTACAGCGACAGAAGGCATACTGTAATCTGCAAGCACCCCTATACATGTAGCTCAGGGAAGAGACACAAAAATGTAGTATTTTTTTTTTTTTACAAAACAATTTGTTTTTTATGTATCTGTTGCATCCAAGTACAAATAGTTAGATGGCTCCTAATAGTGAGCACATGGCATGCATAAGTCTGTATAGATTATTTGTTCTTACCCTGTAATAACTGGCATGACTGTATTCTCCCTTGAACAGGAGATGTATGAGGTGTTTTGTTATGCTGTAATTGGTATCTAATGAAATCTCTAGCTTTACAATAACATTGTATTATGAATAATTTAATGTGAGGTCTGAAGTAAAAACTGCAGCCTTGAGCAATTTTAGAGCGAATTCAATTAGATGTACTTTTCAAAACAGAGATGTGTCACACGGAGTGGTACTGATGTGCACCAAAATATAATTATTATTTATGCATGCCAGACACCACACAATTGCTTTTTTTGCTGAACAGTTCCAGTCGTGTTAGTCAAAGCGTAAAGCAAACAACTTGCTTGCCACTACTGTACCTTTAACTACGTGAGCCAAATATCCAGACAGTTTGAAGTTATCTAAAATCTTCATGAAAGCAAAAGTAATTACAGGAGACACATAACATTATATTTTTATACATAGCAACACCGTTCTTACAAACCTACAGCATGGCCAATACACCAGTAGTAAAATGATATACTACAGATATACTATTAGCATACTGGTACAATTTATGCTCTATAGTTTCCTCAGGACCTTGTCCTAAATCCATACTAGCTTCAAATAACATAGCGAAAACCACAGGGAACATTCAGCGCAGCAAAATCGGGGATGGATTTACCTGTATCTTAAAGCTCATAGTTAACAAATGATAAATTATAGAGAAAGCTCTGCATCATCAATTTCAACAGCATCATCTCGTCTGCCACATGATAAACAGTGAGCCTGGGACTCTGCAGCCCCTCTCTGTATCTTTCAGCAGCTCTCAGACACTTTATCTTTTAGATACTGTTGGGTTACACCTAGAGGGTTCAGGTGGGAATCCATCATTGCTATTATTACCTGAAGCTATGTGCTGCATCTATCATGGCTAAGGTTACCATAACCTCAATATTACCAGAGAAACCTTTCTAATAAACAGCAAAACTGATTGCCCTGGCCTGAAGAATTTAATCTTCCTTTCACTTTTAATAAGGTACTCAGTGGAATAAAGATTACAGGGCATAATTAGCATGCAGAGCAAATCAAACATTACCGACTCAACACTGTTCATCCATGTGAGTCACTGTGAACTTTAGGTGGTTGTGTATAGGAAAACATCTATTAGTTTTTATTCCTAAGCACATATATATATCTTTACCATTTTTATTGGCGTACATGCTAGTTTTAGGCACACAATTTTGAAATTCATAATTCCAGTTACTTGCTTTTTGTATCTGAATCAGTGGCGTAGCTAGGGGGGTGGTTTCAAGGGTCTGAACCCCCCCCCCCCCCCCCCCCTTGAAATGGATTATTCAACTACGTGGGACAATAAAAAATATCTGCCATGTGCAAAAATCTCAATCCATCACCAGCATCCGCCCCCACTTCCCCCGCCCCACCCACCCCGCAAAATGAAATCTTGCCGATCATGCACCACCTCCCGGAATGATAGCCAGGCAATTTACCATCCGGCAGGACCCCACCCCCGGAACATAATCCATTTCCTCAGTGATGGCCTCTTCCACTAATTCTACTAATATAAACTATTCTAAACTGCTGTGTATGCAAGACTACCAGAATGCAAAATAAGTGTTGTTTAGAACCACTGTAAGTAATAAACCAACTCCAGCACAATCCATTATCACACAATAAAGTTCCTGTATAACAAGAAACAAAACTGAAAGTGCTTGGAGCTGAAACGTTTAAGCTTCTTTATGGATTAATGGGATTCTGCCTAGTAGGATTCTGGGAGTGCTACTGTTTATAAGTGTATGTAAGGACATGTTTTTCAGGATAGCCGTATTTCCTCTTGTAAATTGCTAAACCGTGATTACCGTGCATGATTTATGATAAAATTATATTTGCTTTTGCTCCTGGAGTGCAGATTTGTTTTTTGTAGACTGATTTCCTCCTGTGCCTAACATTGCATGGACATTTGTATTCACGCTTGTATTACTTATTTGTTATCTAGTTGCTCCCCAGAACAAACAAGCACAGACAACATTTCTTTAAATCTTACATTTACTTTCTCTTTCAGTTTTGAATCTGATGGGTCAGCTGGTATCTTCAACATTGACATGTCCGAAGCAGCTTTAGAGTGGGCTGTTGGATTGCATGCATCTATATATGCTTTCATATGAAACACAAAGGGAACTTCCTTCCTTTAATAAAAATGTTTCAGTTAGAGCCTGAAATGTTTCATTTTTTTTTCCCCACTGTCTAACATCAGATTTAGCCCACCCCCTTAAATAACTGTTACCTTGGCAACACGTGAAAAACCTCTCTGATATCACATCCTGTATAGATACACCACGTTAGAAAGTAAAAAAGTAATAATATGTTGCAAGATAAAAAAAATAATGGAATACTGGCAAATAAAACAAAGAACATCCCAAATAATTCAACACATAAAAAGGTACAGTGAATAACAAAAAATAAATGTGTCCTCCATCTGTTTATGAAGTGTAAAGCTAAAACAACCGGGGACCTCTGCTTGCATATTTATTGGAAAAAAAGAAAAAAACTAAATATTTGAAGTCCCAGAAATATATGAATATTCATAACAAAATTATTTGATTCACTAAATAAATGATCACTTATTAATAAATAATACGCCCAATTTTAAAAGCAGGACCTGGGGAAAAAGATTAAGCAAATATTGTGGGTCACTGAGCAAAGTATGTCAGAAAACACTCCACCATATTCAATTCCTCATGGTCAAGTAAAGTTTTGCTTAAATTAAAACTGCCACAAAGTTTCCTATCGAAGCACCTAAAGTTCATAGTAAGTGATAGCATTTGCTATTAGCTGTCAGTATCTCCAGCTTTCACAACTCTGATCAGGAGTTTTGAGTAATTCATTTTTCAGCGAGCTGTAATGTGTTAAATGTTCAGAAAATGGTGAGTATTGTTTCAAGGTCGTTTAAATCCAAACCCAAGGCCTCACATCAAGTTCCGAGGTATAACAGGTATAAGAAAGGCAGTATACCGGACTCACTGACTTGAACAAAAAGCATGCACACACTGGTATCTAAATGGAAAGAGGATAGTACACTAGTCTATATAGAAGGAAGGGGGCGTTTTTTCTCTTATGTTTAGGGGATTTTACTAATTATAAAGCTGTCTCTTTCTGACTGCTGTTGTACAACTGCGGACTTGCTGTTATATAGGGTTGGGGTCTCTTTATAATGAATCTGCTTGCAATAATCAAACAGTTAAACTGAAATAATAATAAAAGAGACATCTGCCTGGCAGCTCTCCTGTCATTTGCAGTCTACCCTCCTTTAAACGGCTCATCCCGAACTGAGATTAACTGCTGAGTTACTCTCCTTCCTTCATAAGAGGGTGCCCCTGCTTCCATTTTGATTACATTCTGAAGCACTTTAATCCCAGTCTAGACATATCCCACTCACTGCTCTGCCAATTGCTATCTCTGCTTTTGAGACCAAGGCCTTTATCCTTCAGGTTCCATGCTAACCCTCGCAGTGCTGGGGGGGGGGGGGGCAGCCATTTCAATGGTTCAGAGCACATAATCTGCCTTGTTTCCGTGTTGAATTAAAATTGTAATGGCTCAGAAATCATTTTGCTCTTAGCCATGATGACAGACTGTATTAAAAGCCTAACTTCAATATTTTCAAACAGTAAGAGTCACCCCCTTGGAAATAACAGTAGTTTGGCAAATGGCATTGGTTTATCAGAAATGATGGGTTTATTTGACAGTTTGTTTAGCACCAGTGCATGTCAAATGAAGTTGATAGAGGGAATTGGCTGAGAATTCAAACAATGAAGGGAGTGAAATGTTTGTGGACACTAATTGTGTTCTCAGTTTGTTATCAATAAGCAATGACTCTAGAAAGTGTCTTGGGTATAATGTTTCGTTTGCATCCTGTTCGTACACAGCTTTTTAGCTTTTTACCACAGACAGCGGGTTTGGGAAAGATGGCCTGATTAATGCGCTATTATTAATTCCACACCAGTCGAGTGCCAGGATCGGCGTCACTGTTTCCATTTTTCCTCTCTCTCTGTAAACAACTGATTTCTCCATAAAGAGGCCTGTTCGTGCCACGTTATGAAACTGAGCAACAGAAAATTACTTGGATTTAACCCCCCTTCTATTGTGGGAGAGAACTGGTGTCGCTTTTTTTCAAGTGTGAGAAAGAAAGTACTACTACCTAGGGAGAATGTTGCAATTAATGGGAGATAAAACCTGATTTAAGATAATCGTGATTGTCATAATCATAATCTAACGTGTTACCTGTGCTGGGTGTTACATTTCAGAAGAACATTTCAGATTAGTGCCTTCATCAGATTACATTACATCACCTTAGAATCTTTGATGCTTCATATTTTTATAAACTGATTTGGAAGTAAATCTTCTGGTTTAGCATTGTCTAGGCTCCACTCGAACAATCTTATTTCTAAAACTCCCTGTTTGTGTCAGTTATTTTGACCAATTAAAGAAGTATATATATATATACTGTATATCTGTAGAAATCACCACAGATCCACCCGTGCTAAATGTGCAGCTGAGTGCTGCTCATAAGTGAGAATGAGCGATTTCACACCTGCTGCTGAGGAGCAAAGCAGGGAAGCCCTTGTCTGCCAAACAGGGTCAAACATGGAAATTATTCATAATGGAGACTGCTACGCAACTGAATGAAAATGATTTATTAGTGCGGCTGCTAAATGATTTAGTGATTACATCAATACCATTGACCCCCAACCTATGGGTCACCCAGAAATTGGCTCCCAACATTGTTTATATTTCCTGCTTTATACTGTGCACTGTGCCACCTCATGCATTCATACCACCTTGGAGACTAACCTCATCAGCTCACAGAACTTGGATGTACAACGTCTATGTACTAGTATGTAGAGTGGCTTGGTACTCTTCCCTCTTGGCCAGAGCTCAAACAATACGCCAAAAATGTTTTTAGTTAAACACCTGTCTAAGACATTTAGAAGGCAGAGATAAGGTAGAGACATTTTGTGCATCCAAAGCTAACAATATCATTAACGTCTAATCGGTGCACAAAAGGCTAAGAATGTAGTTAAGACACCAATGAATTATATTTTGGAGGAAAACTGGCACGGAAGCTTTGAAACATCAAAGGTCAAACTATTTAGAAAGGTGATCTTCTGTCTTACTTTCATGTATCAGAACATCTAAGATAAAAACCCTTTGACTAAAATGCAGCTTCTGGTTTACATCCAGCAGAATGCTGGCGTTTAGCATCATTTGGTTTTCCCACGCCCCCACACAAACACAAGCAGTTTACCAGTGTGTGCCAAGCAACTGACTGTGTGGGACGTGTATGATCAGAAATGCCAGGCTGAAGGGCAGAGAGTGTGAAGGCGACGATCATGTCAAGACCCTGGAAGTGATGTCTCGGAGCTAAGCCTGATTCATCTTGTTGTCTGCTACAAACAATTTCTACGTAAATGCTCCACAGAATAAACGAAGTCAGGCTTCATTCAAAGTAAATTAGGCCTGGTCTTCAGAACATAATATATTTAAAAGGAATTTCTCCAAAATTTCAAGCTTGTGCGCATTACAAAGTTGTATGGTAGATAGGATTGACTGCCCTCTACTGTAACATGAAGGTAATGCAGTGCTCAGATGTATACTGTTTTAGGAAAGACTGCTTGGGTCATATTTTCAAAGCGTTTACTTAACTCCTATTTTTTGAAAGAGAAAAAACACCTGTTAGTTTTACATAACTAGGATCAAACAACTAAGTTATATATTTCAAGTCCCCTTAAGCACTCTCATTGTGTCTGTTTTTCATTTTGTAACACTTTGAAAATATGGCCCTTTTATTTATGATGCATGCTTACATGTACAGTATGGTAGTGTCAAGGGTTGCCTGAATTTATCAGACATAGGGAACAGAGGTAACCCCTGGATATCTTTGACGTATGCATTGAGGTTTTTGTATGTGTACCTGTTGAATGCATGCTTGATAACAACACATGCTATGTAAATTGTATCATAGACAAGCATACAGTATACAAGTTAACATCTGTGGTCTATGCTGACTGTAATAAAAAGCCCCAAGATACATCTTGATTGCTGAGGTAAGGCAATGCAGCCACATTTGTTTTTCCCACTAATATGACTAAGTCCAATATATTGGCCAGCTGTACAGCCCTAAACAAAAGCCATCAATGGAAGTAAGAATCACGAAGACATCATGTGACAGAGGTGGATTATGTACAGTAATTTAGTGATAGGGTTCGCTTTAAAAAAGATGTTTGTCAAATACATTTTCCTTGAGACTGAGTTGACAACTGTGTAGACTGGGCCTCAGACAGCAGCAGCATTCTCTCTTGTTTCAACAGTATAAATAATACAAAACACTGTACATGTGAAGAGACAAAAATAACATTATTATGATGATCATATCAAATCTTAACTGAATATGACAAATGTGAGACCTACATAGTAACTGGCAATGCATTAGCATTAATATTTACTGGAATTGTTTCATTAGCTTCACAGCACATAGCTGTCCATCCCTACTCTGTGTATGTTAAAAACAACCACTTCTTATTATCAGTGTTGACAATTTATGACGTTAAAAAATAGGAGTAATACATTAAAATGAATGTTGGCTGGGTTAATTCTACATATCAGAAAAAATGCCACATCTTTTGAGCATATTATCTCTTCAGTTATGTGATACATTTCTTGTGTGTTTGCTGCTTCAAAACCTGGGAAAGGCTCCATACAATGCTGGCAGTCTGACTGAGCCTGCATTTCCACAGCTAAAAATAACTGTCCATCTCGCAAAAGGGCTGCCATCCACAGATGTAGGAAAAAATACACGACCCCCAGCTGGCTTTGACAGGGTTAGACTCGCCCCCTTTCAAGCTGCAGACCAGAAGAATGGAGTTAAGAGACAGCAGGGACATTGGATGGGCAAGAGAAGAGCCAGAATGTTTACCAACATAGTCCCACAAGGATGTCACAATTCGAGGATCGCTTCTGAAGATATAACTGGAAAATGTAAGTATGAGATACAGATGGGCAGACATACCAGGATTCTACAGTACATTCACAATAACTTCTGGTAATACATGAAATCATCAGTGTAAGCACATGATCAGTCCCACTCTTTTAAACAAGACATTTCTGACATTGCAATGACAGAGTCTCTTGGTGGTTTGATGCTTGACATAGAAAACTTTAGGTCATGGCTACCAGTTGCATATCCCCTCGGAAGAGAAGCTAATTCAAGATATACTTCAACTAATGGCTTCAAAAGCTCATGAATGTATATAACTTGGTTAGCGTTGATGTCTTTTACTCAAATGGTTTCTCCCTTTAAGGTGACAAGACATGTGCATCTAACTGAATTGCTTTGCAATGTGCTTTGAGGTGTTGTATTGTATGAACAGGTCGTTACAATACACGTATTATTTCAGTGTTCATTTATCTAGCACTAATCAGAAACACGTCCTCTAACTCCCTGTAGGATTTTTGTATCGAGACGCAGGGCAACAAACTAGATGATTTAATTGGAATACAGGTTAAACTACTTCCAGCAGGACACAGATGAAAAGGAGAGGTTGCAAAAGCAATTTATTCAGAAAGAAAAAGGTTTCCTTGTAAAAGCATGCTTGTGTCTGTGACCTCTACATGTTCACTATTGAAGGCTTTTGCTTCAAACAGATGCGATTCCCCTATTAGAAAATTGGTTCTGTGACAGAAGATCTTTACAGATACTGTTACCTAAGCATGTTCTATTTTCTAGTCTTTTTCTGACTAAGGTAAAAACCCACTGAGATGCAACTTGTTTACAGAGGTGTCCTAAGGCAAACTCAAGAGCAGATACAGGGATACAGAAAGCACAATCACAACTCAATTTTTTTTACCATATTAATATTTGGTCATGTAGTAATGCATAGAGAAATTAACATATTAAATGAAACAGGAAAGGATATACTTTGCTCCGAATTTGTCGTATTTTTAAAAAGAAAATCTAGAACAAATTGATCTTTACGCTCCGATATATATATATATTTTTTTTTACTGCGCCAAGGAAATAATCTTAAAAAAATTCTTCCTTTCCTCCTAACCCCATCTTAAGTTCTTACCAGGCACCAACATGCATAGAAGTATCGCAAAATATCCCCGCTGTGCCAACAAGTCTCCTTTTCAGTTCAATTAATGAGCCATAAATAACCCAATGAAGGTGTCAACAAAGAACGCAATTTATCATCTCTTTCACGAGCGAGCTTCATGTGAGGAGAATGCTCATTCGCAAGCCGCCGTTCACTGGGAAAAAAAAAAAAAAAAAAGATTTATTCCTGGCCGGCTGCTCCAACCTGAAATTTATCTTAAGCAGGAACCCTCACAGGTGCGGCTCTTTGACAAATAAGCTGGGAATTCTGGGGCTGAGGCTTTGTCAGGGAAGCGAAGAGACTGGCAATAAATTTGGTTAAGAGAAGGAGACAACATGTTCATTCTGTGTCCCTTGTGCCACACAGTATTTCAAGTTAAAGGGGCTACATCTTCTTTTTTTTACCCGAGTTAATCTGTCCTACAGTCCTCACTGGTTTATTCAGCAAACAAGGCGTACCAATGTTGACAGTGCTAAAGTCATATAAGCCATCCAATACACAATAATAATTATTACTAAAGGAGTACATCTCAATTTTCTATGCAGTTCTTAGCAAGCCAATCTTTCAACTGCTTTTGTATTATGTGTAAACGTGGCAGTCTTACCACTGCCAATATATTTCTCCTCTCCAGAAATGGGAGGGTTATTAATCTGTGATTGGTAGAGGCATTACACTAGATAAAAAACTATATTTGTACTGTAAACTTGAAGAAGGATAAGAACAGCAAGCATGACAAGTGTTCCCAGGATGCATTAAATTCCCAAAGCTCCAGTTCCTAAAGTGTAATCTATTTACACACCTTTCATTAGTGGTAATACCAATTCTACTGCTTCTATTACTGTTGTGTAGTTGAACTTGTCATTTGTTATAGGTTTGCAAAGGTTTGCAAAGGGATACAGATGACAGAGAGACTATCCTATGAAGGTGACTGCCCATCTTTCACAAACTTCCTGTTATCCCTCCTCATCCTCAGACGCTGAGAAGCCAAGCTTGTAGATTTGAGCATTGGGAACCGAACTCTGAAAGGGCTTTCCTTTAGTGTTGTGCTTTCAGACTTAAGAAAATGTATTACAACTTAATTGTTTTACTAACCAAAGGAGACACAGCACTTAAACGACAGAAAAAGCATTTCAAATGTTTTATGGTTCAATTAAGGACAATGGAATGAGAAACCAAGACATAAAAACACTGCATAACTTTACTTTTCATGTCAAACCTTGAGATTCAAGATCCTAGAAATAAAAAGTAGGTTGAACAACCTCTCAGAGTATTACATTGATTGAAACCAACAACAAAGAACAGCTCTTAAAGAATTATTCAAACTTGAAAACAATCTCAAACTCAAGTGGGTATGAATCTTGCTAAATTAATTTGCTGTTCTTTTTAAACCACTCATCTATGGAAATGATTGTGTCTTAAATAATACACACAGTTGCAACAAGAATACTACTTGAATATGAGGGTCCCTCAAACATCTGGCATATATTACAGACCTGCAAGGGTTTTACATAAATTATAATTTATATTATGTTCAGTGGGTCTCCCCATGTTACTCCCTACCTGGATCCTTTGACAACTAATATAGACATTTTTCCTCCATAGAATACTGTCAGACTCCTCTAAAAAAGGGGAAAATTCCCCTTTTTTAGAACCCTGACCCCAACAGTGATGTTTCATACAAAGCCATACATTATAAGCCATTTCAGGCTTATAATGTATAAGCCTTATTATCTTACACAAACATTTGTTTTAAAAAAAAAAAAACATAAATCAAGCTTTGGTGCATATTATAGCACAGCCATTTGATCAGACAGTTTTCACACCAGTGTTTCTGTCAGTAGTTCAATAAAAGGTACTCCTGAACACCCCCCTTACAGATTCCACTTGCTATGTGTTACAGGGTGCATTTCCCTTTTCATTGAACATTTTCAAGTGAATAAGTGATGCTAAATGATGGATTTCTGTAATCAGAAGGTACTATGGCTTAGTAACAAAGGCACGTGTAGCAGGTTATGGTTATTGTTTTCCAATTACCTAGACTGTAATGGGACCAATTTCTAACAACATAAACCTTAAGATGAGAGCATCTAGTGTTTTCTTTAATATAAGCTGAACAGAAAATGATTCAAATATAGATGTTGTGACATACTGTACATATTGCCTTGCATGGTTTGTATGGCATGACACTGTTAATGTATTAACATATTCCTTTTCTCTCGGTGTTTAAAGACCAAGAACATGTAGTGTAAATAAGAGATAAGATTAAACTACATATACATTATTTGTACCAAACGAGGTAGGTTTTGGTTAAACGAGACGTGACAAGGGCAGGAAGTAGTCTTATATATACACTGTAAAGGAAGAACGGATGGACAGTCAAATTATTGCTATATCCCAGCTGTTACTATTGATAGAGAATCCATTAAACCAAGAACCATTCCATCTTACCACAAGTTTTACTAAATTGTTGCTCCTTTATTGCAACCTGTAACATGACAAGATTTTAACTCCCATCCCGTTTTAAATGTTACTCAGCTGCCAGGAAATTGGCTTAGGCTAAATCTGTTTTGAACTGGTTGGACAAACTGTTCCATTAATTGTTCCAGGGTTGCTTAGATCAATTATCGACCTAAGAATCCAGTTGAGACATATTAATTATATTGCAAAGACATCCTCCATTAGTACCAGTATGAGCTGAGAATTTCTATGGAGTGGTTTTGCTGACCACCTCCAACCCTATTTGATTTCTGGCCTTCTGAAGGATTAGCATGGGGTCCCAGATAAGACTGGCCAGTTTGTCAAATACTGGCAAGCTTGACCGCCTGACTGTTGAATTTGAGAGATGTCCCTTAAAATGACTGACAATTTGAAGTCCCATCAGTGACAAACAGAAGGCACAGCAGATTAATCCCTGCTGAACGAAAATGTGAGGCTACATTTTTACAACATGGCTTAAACATGCTGCAGCAGATTTCATGCTGGCTGTAGCTGCAGAGGGAAGGTCCGTTGATTAATTGTTCCAGTAATGTGTAAGCTCTTTTTCATTAGAGTGGAACCCACCCACTATGCTCCAAAAGTTGAATGTTGTTAAAGCTGATTGCTGCTGTGTACCTGAAAGCATGCCACATATTAATGGAAATGCTAGCAAGTAAATCTGTACTAGATCATGACCTTCAAAATCTGTAAATTTACCCTTCAGGGTCTATTTGCTGTGGGCAGTCTGTTTGGTTGGCTTGATTTTATTGGTTTGTTATCCGGTGCAAAAGCAGAGAAAGAGATTTGTAGATCAAAGCTACATCAATGTGGTCCAGTGTTTCAGTGGCTGAGATGAGCTTGAATAGGCTTGAGGCATCATTCTGTCATCATTCTAATTTCTAAATTAAAGTACACTGTGCTTTACCAGTATAGAGGCATGTCTGGAGTAAATTGAAACCACCGACATAGAGTGTGGTCAGCAGGCAGATACATCCAGGTCCTGACGGAAAGGGCTTCAATCCCAACTCCTGCCACTGGAGAACACTGTGTTTATGGATGAGGGTGCACCAGCACCATTAGTCATACAGTGGAAAGAGAGTTGAGGAATGTCAGTGTTACTGTGGCCAATTGCCACACGTTTGGTACTTGATAGACGTCAACCCATGGAACCTTCCTCCCAGTCCCAGCAGTGTTCCAGCGCTGGAAAATGTCCGCCTTGAATTATTGAACAACAGGCCCCTGAAAAACATTACCACTCTCATTCAGGGGACGCCCAATCACGTCTGTGTTTTACCTAGACCTGATAAAGGATATTTACAAACTTCATGCTGACATGTGCTGTTATCAGGTGAAAGGCAATGTGGAGCGGGAGTAGGCTTGTCTGTCAAGCTGAGACAGGCCTCACGCATTATCTAAATCTTTGTTAACATCTCAGCAAGTTACTGTAAAAGGTTGGAAACACCAGGACCTGCAGTTGAATTTCTAATTTCTTCCTATCCAGCAGGGAGACTCCCATGTGTAAAAGCAAGATCTGTCTCAGTTAAGTTTTAAAAATGTAAAGATCATGCTGATAAGTGTCAATTAAATAATGATGGCATCTATAAATAAGGAAATGGAAGTGGGTTGTGCTATAGGTTAAGATTTATACCAATTCCAATTGGGACCATTTTTGTTTAGTTTTAAAAAAAGGAGTGAAAGTTGACAGTTAATTGGCAGATGTCAAAAAGTTCCAGTTGAAATCTCTAAACACAGAATACTGCATCTATGGCACAAACTACCAAACCAATGCTGCTTAAGTGAATCTTACAGTGGCTGCAGTTTTGGTGATGTCCTTGGTCAATATCTTTGGTCTATCTGAAAGAAACTGCTTTGTGTTATCTGTGACTTCAGTTGTCTGAGGCACAGAACTCATTTCACACAGACCCCCTGAACAATAGTCAGATGGACATGACTTTAAATAACAAGTGGCCTGGGACAGAACTGGTGTAATTAGTGCAGGACCGCAGAGATGAAATACATCTGTGTTTAACAGTTCACAAAGATAACCTAAGTGGTAAATTAAAGACAAGTTTCAAAAGCCAGATATTGATTAAACTGCTGCTGTTTGTCCTGGCTCTGTATTTCATCACTATGAAACTAGTAATGCATCTTTATGGACTGAAGCATTCAGTGGTCCAGAACACTAACACTCAGTATGGCACTCTTCAGGGTATGAGACTGAGTCGTGGCAGTTTGGAGGTCAAAGCAGCTGTGGGAGTTCACATAGCCTCCCCAGTCCAAATACGTGCTCATTAAACTTTTCATTGCCCATGACGATTTCACAGTTGCCTCCTGTGCGTACTTTATATTCCTAAAAATAAAGGTTGCAGCTGTGTGTAAAAATGCTCGCTTTCAGATTTCCATCGTGAATAAAAACTAACATTTTTCCCTTTGTAACTTTCACGCTATGTAGAATCCTACCTCTTATATACTACTCACTAGTGTTTTATATCTGCCATATTTCTACACAGATGGTATCTTGTTGCCATTATCTCTGCTGGTAATGGAAGTCTAGGGCAGTTTTAGCAGCTGGCTCTGTTTCCAGTCATTAACAACTGGTCTTCAAAATCTTTCCTGGTGAACCATGAAAATAGAATGGTACTTTTTTCCTGTTCATAAAGCATAAAGTCCTACTGCTGCCAAAGCAACATTCTAAATTAGCTAAATTATACTATAAAACTTTTGAGGGAAGGGGAAAAACATTGTGAAACTATATCCTTCCTAACAATCTTCTGCTTATTTTTTTTTTACAATAGTCAGAGGGAGTTCAATTTAGTAATTACAAAGTCCCAGGGCATTTACTGTAGGAGAGCCGACTAGGAGAGTGTTAGTGGGAAAGACTGAGGATTTTATTCCCTGGGAAATGCCCTGGGCCAAGTCTGTTATTGGCTGACTTAAGTATAAAAATACCCAAAATATTTTAAAAGGTTTTAACTGTGTTGCTCACACTTTGAACAATGTGTTCTGTACCAGGTGTTCCTTGAGAACTAATGACCGGTGCAGTGAGATTGCTTGTTTTAGTTTCCACATTCAAGCTTATGAATTACAAACACATTTCACACCGATTTGTATACTGTAAATCATAATCATAAACCTCCCATAATTCACAAGAATAACTACATTTTTCAAAATTGTTTAAAAAGTAGAAACAAACAAACAAACAAATAAATAAACACAAATGTACATACATGTATACATACATACATACATACACGTTCCAAAACAAGTTTTAGCCCAGTGGTACTCAACGCTAGCCCTCGAGATCCAATCCAGTCCAGGTTTTTTTACTCCAAGCAGGTTCTAATGTTGATCATAGAAGCTGCTAAGAGGCAATTAACTAATTTAGGACCTGGTTGGAATACAGACCAGGACTGGAATAGATCTCGAGGGTCCAGAGTTGAGTACCACTGTATACATTTGGCTGTAAGAATGCTACAGGGAGACATAAAGTCCCACAAACCTACTGTATCAAATTGCTAACAGGGCAAAAACTCCAGCACAGTAACTTAAATCATTTAGTGACTACTTTCAGTACAATCCTGGGAAAGTTACCACCTTTCATTGCTGAACTTCAGCACTGGTTATTTCTTACAGCCCCTTACGTCAGAAAGTGTTACCCTCTTTCACCTTTTCACATTGACTGTCTGGTTCTCAAGGAACTGCGTGACCTAATTCAGAAAACATGACCTTCTGACACAGCTGGATAGGGGCGTGAACAAAACTAGAAACATGGCAAGAGCCCAAGTCTGCACTGTACCAAAGACGACAAGACTAGTGGATGCACAGTCAAGATACTACTGTTGCATGTGTAAACATATAATTACAGTACTGGATACTGAATTAGTAATCTAATGAAGAGACTTGTAGATTTAGAGTTCTGGAGGTAAATTGATGGATTGGTTGATTAATGGATGGAAACACACATATGAGGTGTAACGATATATGCTATGTTTTAAGGTTGGCCCGTTCCCAAAGATAGCAACCACAACAATAACAGCAACAGTGGAATTCTCTCTTGCAGCTATGCTCTAAAATGATGGATGGCTTAACAAGATATAAATTACATAACAGCAGGTAAACTCAAAACACTCATTAGTTTTCAATGCTTTGTATTCCTCCCCAAGAGTGGCTAATTGATGTCTTCCTATTCCCTTTTTTACCCAAACAACGGAAGCTGAGGAAAAAGTAACCCACGCTTCTCTGCCAGTGTTCCTTTACTGTAAAATAAAATAAAAAAAACACATGCAACTGGAAATGTCACTGATTAAAAAACAGATTCATTTTTTATGGAAAAAAGATGCCATACTAGGCTGCTTGCTTAAACAGTTTATTTTTCACTGCAAGAGGATTTTTAAGAAAGAATGAATATATATATATATATATATATATATATATATATATATATATATATATATATATATATATATATATATATATATATATATATTTCCAATCAGGTTCTGAATCCCTAAAGAAAACTGAGGGGCAGATTCACATTAAATTCAAGAGCTAGTTTTTACTGCATCTGCTGGCATTGAGCTTGGACTAAGGGAAATGTACTGGTAAGAAGTCGCAGGGTCAGGTGTTCCCAGTGGGCCAAAGCTTCTACAATAACTGGGCAACAAAAAAAACAACTGATGATTTCAGTCTAGCCAGACCACAGTATCTTACGATAGTAGGTCATCTATCTTCACCAAATGCAGTGGTGCTAAAATGGCTCCGCACTGACAGCTACAATGGTATGAGCCATTGATAAAATGGTACCAGTTCATTTTTCGACATGCCAATGGGATCACATAACGTCCTTCCTTTTTATCAGAAAAAGCAGGAGCAACCCACTGTGTAAAAGCCATCAGCAGAAATAACATCCTTGAAAAGATGAAGCATCAATTCCCTACCGGAAATTAATGGCAGAGAAATTCAAAATCCCCAGACTGATGCTTTGTCTCTCTCTCCTCGGCTTTGTGTATTTGCATTTTAATGTAGTGTGTCAACTGAACTTGCCGCGAGAAGGGGAACATGACACCCGCAAGGCTGTTGGAATTAATCTTGGGCTGTTTGCGCATGGAGTCACAAGAGGGGGAAGAACAGCGAAAAGGTGCAGCAGTGGACTGCAGCATCTCTTTAGATTCAACTGGAGGAATGAAGTCGTTCCAAGCTAAGAGTATGTCCCATGTGACATGATGAAAGAATGCTACTACTCAAAAGCAGCCTTGAACTGATGACGTGTGAATCCCAAAGTATGGATACTCCCCTTAAGAGCTTTGAAGAGAGGACAACACTGAAAAGAGCTAAGCGTGCTTCCTCTGCAAAACTGTCATTTGGATAGGTGGCAGACTTTAGTCCACAGGGCTATCAGCAGTATGGCATTTAAAATCTCTGCCTAAAAATTAGAAGAAGGAAATGTCTAGAGGTCAGATTTACAGCAAAACATCTGACAAGGTTTTCTGGTTTTATATAAGTTGTTTTTTACACATTGTACAGTATAGAATGCATAGCAATCTTCCATATTGTATGTTGACCCTAAGTTAAACCCACATAGGCAAAACCTCCTTTACATGTATTTTAAACATGGTAGCCTATTTTGTTTTATAAACTGGACCATTTCTCAAATTTGGCAAACAAATATTCATTAAACATATTGGCACTTCTTTTTTAGACCAAAGCTATGCATTGAGAGCAAATGCAAATTATGGAATTAAAACAGTATATTAAAAGAACTACTATGTCTTTTACATCATAATATGGCTGTATTTGTAGTATTTTCTCCATAACTATTTATAGCTATGCTGACAAGATGCAACATTCCTTGTTTTTTATGTCACTGTACCATTTGCTTTAGATTTTTTTCCTCCAATTTGTATTAACTCAATGGTGGGCCTCACTTGATTTCCTACAATGAAGTCATCATCCGCATTTCACTAAAAACAAGCAGACAACAAAACCACGACAAAAAGCCTTTCATATACTTTATAGCATATGTTCTGCCATTTCCCTTTAAAATCTCTCGAAACCAGTCTATTACAGAGAGCTGAACACAACAAACCCTAGAGCAGTGTGCTTCATTGGGACATAATAATTATTAATGTCTTTTGACTTCTTACTCGGACAGAAATAATCTTTTCCACTTGAGCCATGTTGTAGCCCCTTTCTCCTATACTAACATCCCCATCCTCCAGGTACTGTATACTTCAAGATGATAGTGCCCATTTTGTGTTCCTTTGGAAGCAAACCAAACCTCATTGTTCATAGAATTTGACAGTGAAGATAGACTTAAATGTAACATTAGGGTTATACTGTAAGGATAGCGCTTACAATTTGTAAGATAGTGAACAGACCACCCTTCTGAAATGGAGTATGACAAATACAGTAATCAGTCTCAAGGTCAACTCAAAGACATTTCCTCTGGTCTCAGCCTGGACCGTGGCCTTGGGTTTCTGGCCTTGGATGTCTTTGCTCCGAGGACTTCAAGGACAGATTCCAACTTGTCACATGTCATTTCTCATACTGACAACTATTACAAAATACTTTGCTCCTTTAATTTGCATTGTATTGATACATTTACAATACCTAAAGAATAGAGAAAAATTTGCAAAAACAAATTGATTTGTTTTTTCCTCATTCTACATCAGCTTTTACTGTGTTTCCATGGAGACCTACCATGAAACCATGTTAGGATGTGAAAAGATGAGAGGCCTCCAAGAACAGGTACAGTATACAGCTATGACCAAAGTTTTTGCATCATTTTTGTAGTATTCCATATATTTAACAAAAAACTGACAAAAATGTCTTTTTTTTAGCACTGGTATTCACTTTGATTGAAGTAGGTATAACCTTTATTAATGTATACAACACATTTTAGAAATGTTTTTTTTTTTTCCTTACAATATCATTTGTATTATTGGTATACACTTATTCTTAAACATTTGGGATTTGACAGCGCTATTTCTGAAACTGAACACACAACCCAGTCAAAAACTCTTCACCTGCTACAGATTTCTGATATCCCGTCCTTTTTAAAATGTCTTCTCAAACCCACTTTTGGTCTGGGACATTAGGGACTGGACAAGGCCGGGCCCTGCACTTACCCCCTGATCAACTGTCTATACTAGGTAATGGGTGGAGGAATTGTAGTAAGGGAGAAGAAAGAAAAGATGGTATTTAATATATTTTAGTGAAAATCTGTTCCTAAATAAGATATGTTGTACTTGCTGCTGGTATTGTATATCGTTGTTTGTCTTTAAAAGGTATAACTACAAAGACTAAACTGCCTCTTTGCATTTCATTGCGACTCACTGAAGCCGCCATAGTGAATCCAGTAACTCATCTTGTTATAGATGCTCAATTGGGTAACATCAACAGAGATCAGTTCTTCCTGGTGTCATAAACGGAGGCAATGAATTGAAAATCTAAGAAAAGATTTAGATCCCATGTGTGTTCTGTGAATAATACACTGTAACACGCATGGATGTGGTACGGTTATACTTTTGACCTTCCTACATCTGACAGTAAAGAACTATTTTCCCATTTATTCTCAGCCCTTGTCTTTGCAATTACTGAGTTCCAATCTCTATTCGTCCCTGCAGTCACCCAGAATACCCAATAGATTCGCTAGTCTTTCTTCTGTTCCAGCAATTATCATCCATATCTTTTAAAGAACAAGCCAGGTATAAGGTATTACTAAATGTCAAAATGTTATTTTTCACTTTGGTCTTGAGACGTATGGCACCGTATAGGGGCTAAACTATATAGGCAAAAAAGCATACACAAGTCAGCCTCGTATCCACTGACAGGTACACCATTGTTAAAGCAGCTATAGTTTTAATTACTAAGAATAAATAAGTAATCTGGACAATCTTTCCCACTCACCTGGTGGTGCTAGAGGAGAGCTAGTATATGATGACTACCTGCACCTGTCTGGGAGTTCTCATGGTATAAAAATAGATTGATTGAATGATTAAATACTCCATAAAATGGTGGCTGTTAAGTTTGTATTGTTTTAATCATGTTAGCAGGTACTTTTCCTAACTATATAAATATATCTATATCTATAAATGTATATTGTTACTCCCTGGAACTAGTGTTTTAAGCCCAGGATGTATAAAGAACAATAATTCCAGAAATTCTTCAAATTGTTTCAGGAAATATTTTGGGGAAACATTTTTGAGCAACACATCATAATCCAACGCCCCCCCCCCCCCTCCACCCCCACCCCCCTCCACTCCCCCCACTCCTCCATCACCTTCACAGTTAAATATAGGAAAGCATGGGAATTGCATTGATTGGTGCCACTGTGACACAATGGTATGTAGAAATATCAAGTAAACGATCCATTTTAGAAACTGTCAAAATCAAGCTGTCTTCAATAGGAACTGTCATCTTTCATAGTCACATGCTCAAAGCATTTCCCGTTTGGCAAAAGACAAAATGTTTCCACAGGCAAGTTGCTCAATACAGAGGCCAGTTCCACTCTGGGTAACATGTTTCCTTGTTTCTGGAATCATGGAAGCAACCAGAACACACAAGGAAACAATCTTTCTGGCAGCATGTTTCCTTGTGTATGCTGAGCTTCAGACAAGATGGATAATGGAACATAGAAAGGTCAAACCAGACCATTCCTTGTGGAATTCAATAAAATGAATGCAGTAACCACTGAGACTTCATTTTCCTTTACAGGGACCAAGTGCTGACAGGACCATAGATGAAGTCATTTAGGGTGTGGAAGCGGGTTCAGAAAAAAGTTCTCAAAAATAATACACTTCTTGAGATAAAAAAAAAAGACTTAAAATCAGAAGCAGCCGCTTGAGTCCTACACTAGTATCTGACGCTTACTTCCTATATCAACAACAAAATAAAATAAAGCTTCAGTCTCCTCAAGTCACATCATTCCTCTGAATTATGTTGGCACCGTCTGCTATTAATTTTACTGCAGTCACACTGTGCTTATGTCCTCCAGTGGAAAATCATTGTGACTTAGAATCTAGTTTCAAATTTTAACCTTTATCTATATTTGAATGACTTGGATATTTTTAAAGTTGTCACATTTCATGAATGTAGTTTTTCCAAAGCAAACAGTTTTATAAAATGTCTACTTTGAAATCAAAAGCAGCACAAGTGAGGTAATTTCCTTACAATAAAACCGAACCAGCTCACTCAGGGAGCGGGAGTGGTTATATAAAAAGGAAATAGCGCTGTAACAAAAAAAACTAAAAAAAATACAAACCTGTAAATATAAATATTGGACAGCTGCGCATTTATTCAAGCTTGGTCACTACGGTCCAGCAAAATAATTACTGTTGCTATAGAAACAAAACAGGATAATAGCTTTTATTTTTTGTTGTACAGGGTAAGAAGGTACCTGATCTGTTTCTGTGGAAACTTAAGCTTTACAAGGTGCAGTACTCTACAAAGTTTTAAATTAATTGTTTAAACAAACACAATCAACTTTAGAGAATAACTGCCTTCATAGTTCCCAGTTTTAGGTAACCATAAGGAGGAGTAGTTTAACTTGCATGTTTTAGGTCAGCTTGGGAATACAGTATGAGATCCATTTATACCGCAAGGGAACATAAAGACAACAAAGCTTCTGTCTCATTTAACACAATCTAGTGCAAAGTAAAGTACATACCGGATATGTACTGTTCACTTTACACACTGTTTACATAAAGGGCAAGTGCAGTAGCTTCAAATGAACATGTTATAGATTTCCCTTAACTCGTAACTTGTGAAGGCTGTAATCATTCTGAGGTGTTCTGGTTTCTTTGCTCAAATATTGAATTATTATCACCTGGCTTTCAGCTTGCAAGGACAGCAGATCCTAAGTATCTCCACAATGCCTTCTGTATTTAATTTACTCATATGTCTTCATATAACCCCATATAGTAATATACTCAAGAAAGTGTGCTAAAGAATGTCATTAGCAAGTTTCATCACACTAAGACAAGCGGATCTCTAGATAAATGCCGAAGTGCATACCTGGATTATACATTTAATTCATTGCTGTCCTGAATGAAGTAAAGTGTTTTATTTGTACAGCAAAACTTATTGTACTGTTATTACTGTACTGACAATTTTGCAACTGCAGCATGCCACTCCTCAGAATCTATAGATGCTCATACTGGTCTAAGTTTGTGCTGACAATAGATATCAGCAATCATTAGCCTTCCTCCTGCACTCCGACAGTAGGAGCCACTACCAGTTAGACTGAATGGACAGTGACTTGGAGTGGTTTAATCCCTCTGCAGAGACCCTGGCTGCAGGCAATGCGACTTTCAATAAAGGTAAAGTATGATGACCACTTATATGCAGACAATTCTGCTTTAACTTTCCCTAAAAAAGAAGCACTTACCTTTAAAAGAAATTCGACAAATATCATGTAAAAAAGTTAACATTTATAAATAAATTTCCATTAAAACAAAAGGGGGAAATGTATTCACTGTATTATTTTCTTTGTGCAGATTCCCTATAAATTCAAATATCAAATGGTTACTTTATCTCATCTGATTGAGAAGAAATGTGGGGGAGCATTTCAGTGTTGCACTGTGCATTAAGCCTGTGCAATGCTAATTTGCTTCCCACACTCAATCAGTCTTATCAATTCTTTTCAGAACTAAATAATGATGTAAGCAGAAACAAGCTAAGAGTTTCAAGCTAGTTACAGGGTCTTTTGCAAAGTAACCTGGTGGTTGATTGCTGGTATATGTTCTCTTTAAAGGACATTCTGCACAAACTACAAACAGTCGAATTTGAAACATTTTCACACACAGTGTTTGGAGAAGCTAGTTATCTACTATTCTTAAATCTAAAAGTATTATTCTAAATCCTAAAACAAAATGCAGCTCTTTTCCAAATTAGTTCCTCTATCTTGCATGCTTTTCAAGATAATGCAATCAAGAACAAAAAGCAAACCACGCTGTGGTTGCTATGAAACTGTTTGCATGGCACTCAGAGATAGCCTCTTCTGCTAGACAAAGTGAACAGCGTTCGGAGTGACCACAGCGCCTGGCTGCCCCATCTCACGTTGAAAGGTCTGTGTTACACTGTGCAGCAGGAAACACACACAGCTTAATTCAGTGTTGGGAACACATTGTATTAATATGGTGTGCTCAGAAACACTGCAGGATGGTAAATATTTTCATGTCTAAAAATCCTCTGGTTTTGGAAGAAACTTCAAAGATAAACTGTTTACAGCATTACAGTATATCAGTCTGCAGCTCTGGCCACAAGTTTTGCATCACCTAGGATTTTAGGATTAGGATAATTAGGATAATAAAATATATATATATAGATAGATAGATAGATAGATAGATAGATATATATACACACACAGTTGTATGCAAACGTTTACATACCCCACTGGAAATGTATCATTTCTAGAAATTTCTCGAAAACAAAGAATTTTAGGAAAAATCTTTTGTAGCAAAAGTTTAGCTTTTGTGAATGAGGAAAAACTGCTAATTGAAAAGTATTCATACAGACTGTCAAGCATGAGGTGGTAATATCCTTCTATGGGGCTATTTTTCCTTTAATGGCACAGGAAATTTAGTTCCAATACATGGTAAAATGGATTCCATAGCATACCAGAAGATATTGGCCAATAATCTGAAACCCTCCACTACAAAATTTGGTTTAAAGCACAACTGGATATTCCAACACGACAACGATCCAAAGCACACATCAAAATCTACTTCAGAATGCTTAAAGAAGAATAAAATCAAGGTTCTGGAATGGCCTAGTCAAAGTCTCGCTCTAAATCTGATTGAGAATCTTTTGTCGAAGAAGGCTGTTTATTTCATGTTAGAATTCGAAATGTCACATTTTTGTTTTTATTCTTGTCAGTTTTTCGTTAAGTATATGGAAAACTACAAAGCAGTATCCAATTCAATATGTTAATGTAACATTATTTAGCAGGTTTCATTCAACTTTACTTTAAAATGTAGTTAATTTTATAGGCTGATGCAAAACTTTTGGCCATTGCCATAGTCCTTCTTTTCTAGCTTGCATATATATATATATATATATATAGTTTTAAAGCTGCAACAAACCTTCCATTGCAGTATGTTCAATTTTATTATAAAATATATTAGTTGATTCGTTGGTGTGAATTTACATGCTTCCAGCTGACTGTGACTCTGTGAACCTCCCTGACTTATGCCAGAAAGCACACTTCGTTGACAATTCAGTTTGCTTACAGTAAGGTGTTCAACTGAAGACAGCTGTCAGAATCCACAATGGCACACAGTACTGTCTGTTACATTAGCACTGTTTTATAATTATGGATGAACTATTTACTAGATAGGCATACTGCTTCTCTTGTAACTACTTTCACCACTTTTAATGAATACATTAATGGATGAGAAGTCATTTCAGCATGTCTCTTTTGTTAATAATCTGGTCCTTTACTGAGTCAATGGCTAACATTTTACGGCATTATAAACTACAATAACACCCTTTCCATGGAAGAATAATATTGTGGGCTGCTAGGTGCTGTTCATTACCATTTTTGTATTTATTACACATTGGACAGCGTTTGACAACTGATGTATCCTTAACTAGATAAGGACTCCTTACCATTATCAGTTCATGTTTGTTGTAAATACTGACAGCTGTTACTTTAGAGAAACTGGTCTTTTCTTTTTTGTTTCTTTTGATGGCTTATTTAAACATATACTTACAATCACATTTGATGTAATCATAACAAGAACGCCAAGGATTGTTTTATGCAATCCATACCCAATTTTGGTGGCCCGTATAACAAAACAACTACTAAGAAACATCATGTACACATTTTGAAATCACACATATGTTATATCCACAAGGCATATCCTGTGTGGGCTCCAGCTGTGAAAAGACCCTCAATCTGTCATCGAATCGATAATTTGCCAGATTTCAGAGCTGGGTTTTAAGCATACTTGTTTTTTCTGCTCTGCAGTTCCGACTGTGGACTCATCTCAGCAAACTAAATGTCAGTTTGTGGCTAATGTGGCCATTGACCTAGAAGGAAAACAGCACTGGCAGTACAACCAGGGTCCAAAATATCCAATAAAGGCATCCAATAAGGAAACATTGTAAAACACCAGTCACTAAAACAGAAGTAACAGAAGTAAAACAGAGCTCCGTCCCGGACATGCTTTGTATCCATGCAAAACCACACCTATTGACAGAGATTTAAAAGCTGCTCTGTATTAACCCTTTGACTGCCACACAAGTGAAGTGTTTGCGTTCCTGCTGTGCCACAGTAAACATGGCATATTTACAGCATGCATTTCAAATCTTAGTTAAAGCATTTTACAAAACCCACAACATCAAATTAATATAATCTATGAGAAAACACTCACAAATCCTGATCACTTAAACATGTATTACAGATGACATTGTACAAAATATTAGTTCTATGGTGTGTTTTATACATTTTTTATACAGCAGGGGTAACAATTATACAGGGCTGTGATGAATTTGTTCTACTGCTTATAATATACTGTAGAATGCTGCTAAATTCAGATGATATTATTGGCTATCATTTTGTAATTCTTCCATTTTCAATCATTACCTTTAGGTTAAGTGGCGGCTAAAGCTGGTTCACTGCGATACTGGCATTGTCTTTGTGAATACCGATATACAGAAAGTGGAATCAATCTGCACAAATGCATTCACATGGCTAAAATTGAGAAATCAACACATTTTACCTTTTTACCTACATTGTTTGAAAAATGAAACCACAACATATTAAAATACTAATTCAAAGAGGTTTTCCACAACAACAACAACAACAACAACAACAAAACAGACTCTTGCTCAATATGAATCTAAATTATTTGGTAGAGATGAAATACCAAAAAGAACACGATTCAAACTACAGTAGCTCTTAAAAAGGGGTTGGGTGGTTTTGGTGCTGTTATTAATATACACAATAGTAATAGTCCGGAATGGGTAACATTGGTAAAAGAGTATAAAGAAGAAACAAAAAGTATAAAAACTACGAAAACTTAAAAAAAGAGAGAATAGGAACATAATGATTAAGAAAAATGAGTCTCAAACTTTCTTTGCCCTGCGCTTCCCTTTTCACAGATGCACAGCTGAACCAATGCAGCTGGCTCTCTGACAAATTTGAAAAAATAAGCCAATTTGAGCTGGTCGTTAACAGTCGGAGCACAGTGCCTCAGATAAATGAGCGTCTGCCTCGGGTATGGCAGCAGATCTTCCTGAAGGATTCCTGCGAGACTTGGCGGTATTACAGCAGCCCTTAGCCATCAGGAGCAGTAAGAGAGCTTCCTTCGATCTGCCAGCCCCAACATTGCAAAGAAAAGGTGACCTTGCAAGAGCCTCTTTTGTTTAATTTTTTACCCCCTCTATTTGCTCTCTCTCTCTCTCTCTCTCTCTCTCTCTCTCTCTCTCTCTCTCTCTCTCTCTCTTTAAAGAGACGGTATATCGTTTCAATTTCTTCCCCTACAGAGATGAAAAGGTGGAAGAGGCTTGGAACTTACTCCATCTGGCCTCTTCTGACTGGGTGAGGGGCTGAGTCGAGTCAAATACTTCTTCCAGTGTTTTGACACAACCACTCCCCTCGCAGATGCTATTAATAGCTTCTTATTCCCTGAGCCAGCTGACTGAGACCACGAAAAGCAAGTGCCAAGCTTATATAGCGGTTGGGAAAAAAATTAGAAACGCCTGTCACAACGCTGTCAATAGGATGCACGTGTACCATGTGCAGACAGATTTGAAGCAAGAAGTCTATTTGAATTGTTCTGTGTAGATTTGTGGTCAAGAAGGTGTATGTGCACCAGTGGCAGCAGGGACTGTGCAGGAAGTATTTTCTTTTCAGGGGGTGCTGGCAAACAATATGTTTCTAAGATTAAGATGATTTTTTTTTTTACATCCCAATTATTTTCTAAGGTTCTGTCGCCCTCTGTTTGAACTGACAGCTCAGGCACCAGGCTTCAGTCCATGTGGACGAGCTGCAAAGGGCAGACTTGTGGCTTCACCGCTGCAGAGGCAGCTTTATTACCATAGGATTTACTGAAGCATGCAGAGCCAGCAGATGTACCAGTTCACATCCACCAAGTGGAACTACTTCCTGCTGGTATTTATAGGAAAGCTAGAAACGAGGAAGCAGATACTATAAAACTGTCATGAAAGCCGCCTTTTCCAAGGATGTTCAGCCCTTATTTGCATTGTTGAAGATTTGTATTGATCTGTATTGGCATTTAGCTAACCAGGATTAATACTCCTGTATCATAGGTTCTATTACAGCACAGTCTTCCTGGGGCACTGGTTGCTCCCTACTGAGCAACCTGACACTGCTGCACCTGATTTCCCATGGAGGTAACCAGCCCAAGTACTGACCAGGCCAAACCTTGCTTTGTTTCTGAGAGCTTGTGAGATACGACACCTAAGTGCTTATGACTGCACTATGTAGGACATGGCTTTTTCAGTAGTGCTTTCTCTTCCTCTGTTCGCTTGCTCTTGCTTCATTGCAACGGTGCTTAACAGTGACACTAAAAATTTTAATTGCATTTTACACCTTACCCTTTGCTAATAAACTTTTGGCACTTTTATGCACTTTAAATGGCACATTGGCAGTGGCCTGCTAACCTCATGCAATTGAAGTCATCCAATGGTAGCAGCCCTCCCATAGCTTTCTAAACTATAAGACATCTGTAAATCCATTAATATTATTCTTAGCCTAATCTCAGTTCATGATCCATTATTAATCAACCCAAAAACAAAGAATACGAACAATTGTGTTCCCATTATGCTGAATCTTATACATACTGGAAACTCCCTTATCATCATCTTCATTATTTTACATTGCATAGCGCCTTACATATGACATCGCAAAGCGCTGTACAAAAGGGAAAACAAAACCAGATAAAAACACATGTGATAGACAATAAAAATTGTAACAAAATTACATTTTAAATACAGAGGTTCAATCTACAGCCTATTTCCTAATCAAATATTGAACAGGTAATAATTGACATTAATCAGTGCATTGAGAACACTTTATTATTCAAAAGAAGAAAGCAAAAAAAAAGTGTAGACTTCACAATAGCCTTCAAATACAACTGAAAGCATGCATGTGCTAGAAATATCAAATCTACAGGAGGCGTGAATGTCTTGATCCCAGATCCCTAAAACTATTTAATCTTAAAATCTCAGTCTCCCAATGAGGCAGATCTAGAGAAGGAGGGACAACCATTTCATTTAGTTAATTTTGCTACGCCCATTTAATGGTTAACTCAAATGGCTGCTAATTGGTTGATGTCCTTTCCAGTTTAACAGTTGGTCCTTCTTCTAATTCTGTCTAATTTTTACATTGAAAATCGATTAAAACAGTGCAGGCGGCTATAAAGGAATTCTGTTCGAAACACTTACCTTTACACAATACCTATACTAGGAGTTGATTATTCTCACTGTCAAACTACTTCTATCATGTTTTTATGCAGTAAAACTATAAGAACCTAAGTGAAGTTGACAAAGCTTTTTCCAGATAATGTCCAGAGTTTAGGTAGAAGCCTTGGGGGGGATTTGCCTATGAGGGCCAAGAACAATGTAACCTTGAACCCACCACTGTAGCATGTACATCGCATGGGTAGCATATGGGCGGATTCCCCTGGTGCACGTTTGTCTTTAAAGATCTTTCTCAAGCAAGTCATTGAGGTTACACGACTTAATTAACTTCAGGGACATCACAGGACAGCCTTTTCTTGGTGGTCCATTGGATTCATACTGAATATGGTTGCCAAGCTTTTTTTTTTTTTTCGTTCTTCCAAACTACCACTGCCTGAAACACTTATCTTTACTTTTCAGAGTTCTGCTGTTCAAGTCCAGAATATATTAAACACACTATTTTATTCTGCCTTTACAATGCAACTTCATTGAGATGCATTTGTTTATATTCCTGTCACATACAGTAACTAACCGTGTCACACTAACCCTATGTCTATTTCTGGCACACTGCTATTTTGTGTAGGTTTCATTTTTAGTACACTTTCATCTCTGTAATTGTATTTCGCACCTGTGAGAATGACTATTGCTGCTGTTTTCCACAATGCCTTTGCAAATGAGACGTGAATCCCAATGTTTTCTTCTCCTGGTAAAATAAATGAACTTAAATTATATCCATTATAGCTTTCAGGTCAAAACCTGTTCAAACTATTTTCCCACAGTTGTCATTGATTACACTATGTAACACAATTTTTGTTCCTGGGTAGTAAGTGTTATTTCCTAATTGCTTATGCCTCAAAAGTATAGAAAATGGCTATTATTCCCCACAAACTTTGCTTTTGTGACCAGACAGTGATATTTTGAAATTTACCTATTTCCAATGAGAAAACGGGCGAATTTGTGTCTTTTTGTTCACATAAAGTCAGAAAAAAACAACATATGAATCCAAATTAACATGTATTTATACTAAAGTAATACAAAAATGACTACAAAAGGTTTAGAAGTGAGTAGTTTTTCGAGAATTACGATTATACTGTAAATCACTTTCACGAATCAGCCCCCAAATGTAGTCTCCCATCATGTTCTCGTTATACTGTCCTTGGTAGTGGCGTTCAAAGTCCAGTATATCCTGGTGGAAGCGCTCGCCTTGCTCCTCCGAGTAAGCTCCCATGTTCTCCTTGAATTTATCAAGATGAGCATCAAGGATATGGACTTTGAGGGACATCTTACAGCACATTGTGCCGTAGTTCTTCACCAAAGTCTCAACCAGCTCCACATAGTTTTCGGCCTTGTGATTGCCCAGGAAGCCCCGAACCACTGCGACAAAGCTGTTCCAAGCCGCTTTCTCCTTACAAGTGAGCTTCTTGGGGAATTCATTGCACTCCAGGATCTTCTTTATCTGTGGTCCGACAAAGACACCGGCTTTGACCTTTGCCTCAGCTTAGGGAAGAAGTCTTGAAGGTACTTGAAGGCTGCCGACTCCTTATCTAGAGCTCTGACAAATTGTTTCATAAGGCCCAATTTGATGTGCAGTGGTGGCATCAGCACCTTCCGGGGGTCCACCAGTGGCTCCCACTTGACGTTGTTCCTCCCCACAGAGAACTCGGTCCGCTGTGGCCAGTCCCGCCTGTGATAGTGCGCCTTGGTGTCCCTGCTGTCCCAAAGGCAAAGATAGGAGGGAAACTTGGTAAAACCGCATTGAAGACCCATCAGGAATGCCACCATTGCAGCCTCTTGATGCCATCTCAGAAAAATGCAGATATGTATCCACTTATGCAGCTGGAACTAAACTGAAGTGGTGGGCTTAAGGCCCCTGTATTTATACTACTATTTATATTACTGGAAAGTTCTAGAAAGTTCTAGAAGTTACTCCAAGTTTACTCAGCACTGAATCTATCTGGAATGTTCTGGAAAATAGGTAAATTTCAAAATATCACTGTCCTGGTCACAAAAGCAAAGTTTGTGGGGAATAATATCCATTTTCTATACTTTTGAGGCATAAGCAATTCGGAAATAACACTTACTACCCAGGAACCAAAAAAAAAAAAAAATTGTTACACGGTGTTATCTGTGCTTGCTGTACATGGTTTTCTTCAGTGCAGTGAGAGGCTCTGTGAACGCCTAATAAACTTGTATAACAATTCCATTCCACCACTACAAAGAGAAGCAGATTGCCTGGCTAACAAAGCCTCAGTTTGACACTGTGTGTTATACCATGGTAAAAGCATAGCAAAGCGTATGGTAAAGCATGTGGCTATCATTTGTAAAGCACAGTAAATGTATAGCCTAGTATATAAACATGGAAAAAGCATTGTAAACTAAATTGTTGTGCAAATATACAGTGACTAACTTTTATAAGGGGGTTAGTTAATGAGTCGGTAGCTTTGTGTACTGGCACAGTACTGGCGTGGTTTGGACAGGCTAACTGGCATTATAACAAGATGTTCTCATACATATAGAACCTTTAACAAAACTATTACAAAATTCAAAAAGAGTGAGAGAAACCAGACCATCAAAGGCCAAACTCCTATTGACTTTATGAGGTTGTTCTCCTTTTGAGAAAAAAAAACAGGGTATTGTATAATAGCAGAGAGAGGATTCAGAAGGGTTAGGGCTGGAGTTAGGGTAGGGTTTTGGTGTGCTGGAGGGCGATAGGGGTAACACCCATGTTTCCAGCTCCTAGTGACCTTTAATGGTACAATGGCGTAAAAAAACAATTTTTGATTGCTGATGAAGTTAAAAAGAATAGCTGATTTATGAGAGTGATAATCAAAGACAATGGCCAGGAAACGGGGGTTGGCTGAAAAAACAGACAGTAATCCCTGGTAGTAATGGAGAGCAAAAGAAAAATAAAATGCAATAATAAAGCACACACCCAAAACCCAGAAGACAAAAACAAAATCTTAAATGATAAAAAAAGGCACATTCCATATCTTATCACAAAAACTCAATACCTAACTGACAAAATGCCTCCACATATATAAAAAGCTCTTTGTTGTAGAAGAGGCTCACACTAATTCAGGCAGAATGAACTAACTCATTCATATAGTTTGAGAGCAGTTCTGAGACTACAGTTATAGGCTGGGACAGAACCAGATTGTCAGTGTCGATGTGAAAGGCTTTGCAATCCACTGTCAAAGGAATGCCCTTGAAAACTCAATACTATGAGGGTGGCACTCTCTTTTTTCAGATGATGCCAGTGTAACAGGCATTAAGCACAGCTGCAGTACATAGGGTGGAGTTCCCTACACAGAGGGGTTAGCGTAGCCAATCGCATGGCAGATTTACTGATGCCTAAGCACTGACGGCCTGCGTTTTTATTAACCACTGGAGCTCACTGTCGTCTTCTGCCAACCTCACAGTCAATTTAAGTTGGCAATTACCAGAGTTTTTATATAACTCTCTAGATGTGTGTCAAAACAATTTACCACAAATATCATATTACTGGTTTTAATAAATAAAATATAACAGGAAAATAAACCCAATGACAATGGCAGGGCAGGTATGGTCCATACATGCATCCTAAAATATTTTTATATGTTTGTGTTTTTGTTTAATTGCAGCCCATCCTTTAGTAACTGTCCACACAATGAACAATGCATGCTTATCACTGTTGATTTGAATCACTTTAATTGCTAAATATATTTGGAGGTTGTTAAAGGTGTAATCTCCAGTAAGCTTAGTTGAAGTGCCTCATTCTCTTTTAAATCAATGTTTTACAGAGACATCTGTGTTAGGGTCTGATGGTGTCCCTGCTGTCACACGTCGATTAGGTGGCACTCTTGGACTATCAGGAAGGTAAAGCGAATCTTGACTGCAGATTAAATCATCCAATATTACAAGTCAGCCACATACTGTAGAAATGGAAGAGGTGAATTTGCAACCAACTCAGCCATTAAAAACATGGATTTTGTTTTTGAAGACAATTGATATCAACCAACAGTATAACTTCATTTCACAAAATAAGAACAACTTGATATTAATAAAATGGGTACCTAAAAAAAAGTGTATTAGGAAAAAAAAAAACTCCTGTACCAGCAAATATACCATACAGTTCTCAAAAAACACCAAATGTTTTGAATCAGCCCTTAGAAAATTTACCATAGTAAATGTTCAAATTAATTTTGCTATACTATACTATACACTTATTGTGCTTTGCCATACATTTTGTTTGTAAATGTATGACACTTCTCTGTGCTTCACCAGACTTTCACTATGCTTTAATAATGTATTGCTATGCTTTTGGAATGGCTTTTCACAGTAAACTCATAAGGGTGACACAATTAAGCAAACCTCAGTTTTTGTTCTGAAAGCATACAATTAGGCTCAACAATGAAAGAGAGACTTCTTCGTTTCTTTAAAAACTTAACATTGCTACCCTTTCTCAAGGCCATTTCCACATTTCGGCAAAGTCACAGCTCCCAGCAGACACATCACTGGGAGCAGGAGGAGAGGAACAGTGAGCGAGTCTGAGGGGAGCGTTGCGAGCCAAGAATTACACCTGTCAGAGAGGCAGAGGGCAGTGTGGAGATAAGGGAGCCTCTGGGACCCCAGCAGCCGCCTTAACGCCACCTCCTCTGCACAGCTCCTGTCAGCTATTGATTTGCCATCCTGATTTTGAAACCAAAAAATCCCTTCGAAAAACTACAAATTAGCTGTCGGGCTGCAAACAAGGCTGAAGCTAACAAAGGGGGACATCACAAGAAAGAAGCAGGCGAAAGAGGCTTAACTAACACTTGGGCAAGTTTTAGTGGAAAATACAGCAGTCGAAGCTGCAAGGATCTGCAAAATGACTTTTCCTGAAGCTCACAGCGAGACAAATGGAAACCAGAATCACACAACTAACAACCTGAAACTAAGCATTTTTAGTTAGCCATATTCAAATAGTGCCATGTAGCTCCAGGGGGCACTTGGTGCCAGTGGGCAAGACGTAATCAAATGTGCACTACAGTAACTTCTCTAACTTGTGGCCATCTTAGTCAAGGTACCCTGAATGGCGTTTGGCGTTCCTCTGCAGCATTATTTAAAGACAAACCAAATTATTTCAGTTTCATTGTAAATTAAGCTTTTGGAATATCTGAGCTCACTGCACTTGTTATTCTACTGAACACTCCATTGCCTATAATACAATAAATACATTATTCAAAATGCAGCTGTTCTGTATTGCCAGACAGCACTGCAGATTTCAGCACTGTTAAAATAAGTACATACATAATTAAAAGGTAACATTTGTAATAGTTATTACGGTTTATTTTAGTATTCCTGGAAACCTCAGCGTGGTATCGCAGATATGAAGTATATTACTACAATTAGTAAAGCTTTAGTAGCTGTTTCTTTTCAAGAATAAGTAGGAGAAACCTCCGCACACATGCACTTTCATCGCTGTGATTTGAATAACTGACTGTACTCATCCTCCAAGCTAAGAGAACCGTCTCAGCTGTGTCCTCTTAAGAGTGAAGTGGGTGAAATTCCTGTTAAACTTTGGAATAGTAGTTAAGTGGTTTGCGTAAGACTAAAGGGAATTTATGTGTTTGGTGCACCTGCTAATGTAACACAAATACGATGTGACAAATTAAAAAACAATTCCTTAATGAATAATGAGCAAAATGAAAAAAATAAATGCTGCCTTAACGATAGTCCTCTTCATATTGTCTTAGCATTTATCATGGGTTTGTACAAAATGCACGTAATACAATTTGTGTTTTGTACATGCATAAGTGTTGAGAAGTGAATCACTAAAAATCATTGGGCTAGATTTAAATACTCAAAAACATGCAAGAAAGTTGTCAATCCAGAAAAAAAAACGACTCAGACATTTCATTTAGCGGCTTGTAAAGTAGTCTTATTAGAAATATAATTGTTAGTTTTTCATTAAAAAACAATTCTAAAATAAATTAAAAAATGGTGCTTAACCAATAAAGTTTAGAGAAGCTTGCCATTTGATAGGTTCAACAACCACTGTTAGATACCTGACTCTACCTGAATGTTTCAGCAGCACTTTGCCGAACACACTTAGAACTAATAGGACATATATTAATAGTGCTTGACTGACTCAAGGTTAGGTTTGCGTGCATGCTGATGCATTACAGTTTGACAAACTCCTTTAACATAGTGCCCAAATTGCGCTTCCTGTCAGGAAATACTCGTATGAATGTCGGAGGCATACTGTCCATAGCAACCGGCAGAATTTGTTCCCATTATCATCAGTCTGTGTCGTACATATCTCATTGATAATACCAAATAAAAAGAAGAAAAAGGAAGCAGTGTATATACCCTGTCCAAGAGATAATACTTCCAGGCAGCCACCACAGACTCATATTTATCTGACTCCTAATACTGCACTTACTACACACACAGTAGCCAGGATATCTACATCAGGTTCCCATTGTTTATAGGAGTATCTATAGTGATGACTGTATGGTGGACACAAAACTGTTTTTGTGAGTTTGTTTTTTAAACCACCCTCTAACTCACTCCTTCATCCACAGTGACATTTAAAATCTTACAACCCGAGTGTGGCCAAGCAATATCAGGTTTATTTCATGTTTGGATAAGGTAGCACCAATAAGCTTTTTACCTCAATCGTGATTTTGTTTTTAATGAATTATCTGGACAGGAATCTTGTTACTCAACCCACAAAGAAAGAAGGTGAGATAAATAAGATATGTACAATAAATAAGTTCAAATAAATTGCGCAATTAGGATCTTATCATAATTAAAACAAAATAAGCCACCTTGACAGACCTTACTGTAGGTCGCCACATCCTGAACTTGTATACTGTAGTCCAACTCAAAATACCTCAGTTATTACTACCATAAAACATGGTATTTATTTGTATAAATCTGCATATAAATTAGCAGAAGAACTGTTTATTACACTGGGAGACGAGAATCATCTTTAATTCATTAGAAAATATACTTTGTGGGAAGAGTTCAAATGGAAAGTTCAAATTAAGCAAGAGTGTTTACAGTATTCAAAAAACTCCTTCATTGAAATAGTGTGTGATAGGTTAAGAGGCTTTGTAAAATTCTTCCTTGCAATGAGCTGTTAATTAGGATTGAATGAGGTGGGCTCTCAATATAAAAGTTGTGTTTCCTCATTAGTGATACAAAGACTTCAAAATGATGCAGCTGCTTGTTATGAGGAACTTCACATCACTATTCTATCTTTCAATGCCTCCTGAGTGCAGCTGCCCCCTTTTAAACCACAACTGCCTGGTCTGAATTCAGACATGAAGACTATTGTTTCTACCTGTACTATCCTTGACCCAGTTTAAGGCTGTGTTCACACTGGGTCCGTTTAGAGGGTTTGGTCCGCACTCGGTATTGTTTGGTACGTTTGGTGTGAAGTGTGAATAACAAAGTCTGATAGGGAAACAAACCGTACCGAGTCCACCTAAAGAGGTGGTCTCGGTCCGTTTGGCAAACGCACCGAGTCTGGTTTGCTTGCTAAACCTTCTGCACATGGGAAACGAACTATACAAGGTAACCTGACTCGGAAGTAAACAAACTATGTCTCTGGGAACTGCATTAGGGTTACCAGACATCCTGGTAAAATTGAGATTGTCACAGTTTTCAGCCTTAATTGTTCTTCTGTGTTCCAGGCTAAACAGATACAGTTCTTTCAGCCTTCTTAGGTTTTTCTAAATGTAAGGACTTGAGAGGAAAATAAAATGGTTTCTCCCGCTGTGTTACAGCGTTCCAGCATTTTTAAAATTCTTATTAGTGGTCATCTGAATTAATGCCTCGCAAGATATTTCAATTTAGTCCAATTAGCACAGGAACATATTTCCATTTCATGGTTCCAGAGTCTGCACAAGCATTTTTTTTTTTTTTTATTTTTTTTTTTTTTGCTGAAAGTGGTATTTTAGGAGCCATGAAGTGTAGAACACGTAGCTGATCTATTCTAATAGTAATTAAAAAAAAGGAAAAAGAGTAACATAAATTCAACTATTTAATTAAGTAAGCCAAAGTCCTGAAAATATTTGTAAAGGTTAGAGGCCAGGTAGATCCTACAGGTGGAGGGAGATAGAGAGAGAGAGAGAGAGAGAGAGAGAGAGAGAGAGAGAGAGAGAGAGAGAGAGAGAGAGAGAGAGAGAGAGAGAAATAACCAAGATGTTTGGACAGATTGCAGTGCTTCTAAGGGTTTACTATTTATGGCCAATTTTCCCTGTTTTATCACCCCTCCCAAGCATATGCTTCCACAAATGACACTCCTGCCTGTCTAGTAGCAACACCTGCCCAAGAGAGGAGAGAGGATCAGCTGCAGGGTTTTCCCATAGCTGCAGTCTGTTACAGCCGTGTCCTCTGGCTTAGTCAAGACATTTTAGGTTCTTCCTCCTGGAGACTACCCCCCTTCCCACCCCCACTATTACCAAGAAGAGCCCCAGGACCTGAATAACAAATACCCATAACAGCTACAGTGCCACAACTTTTTGAGTGGTTTATCTAATGCTTACTGCCAATTATATATCATGCATGAGAAATCAACATTTTTAAGGATTTCAGAGTATCTTATCCTGTGTACTGCTATGTTATCCTGTGCATTGAACATACAGCATCTAAAAACACTTTTTTATGTTTAATAGGTCCTGAGTACAAGGTCAGTTTTTTGCGATTTATAATAAGTTAATGCCTTGTGTAGGGCCTCCTATTGTAAGAGACTTCAATTCGTACAGTTTGAGCAGAAAGACTGCACAAACCCACATCTCTAACGCAATAGCAGACACCCTAGCTTATAAAAAATGTTCCCGGAATTTCGGTTAACATCAGTTGTGTTGGGTATTATTTCTTATTACTTCTTAAATATTGTTACATGGCAGTAATTTGTAATACTAAAGCTGGTTTATGAAGGATTAACTTCAATGTGTTCGGTCTATAGTGTCTGAATGACAAACTGCTTCCAGGTTACCACCTGGGAATCTATTGAAAATGAGATCCCTAGGGTTTTTTTCTTCCAGGTAATATATTTCAATTTAATTAGATAATTAGTCTGTTTCTGTGTTCACAAGTTTCGGAAGCCTCCTGCCAGGACACTAGCAGCAGTAGAAAGGGATGGATTAGCACACTAAAGGCCTGTGCTTGCAGGTGCTGTGAAAAGCCTGCTGTCTCCCTTACGTTTAGCCCCTCATCTTTTTTCACCCTCAAATAATACACTTCTAACCAGAGACAAGACAAAAAACAAGCAGTCGTCTACTGAGGTTCTGTTTTCAGCCGGAGACAGCTTCTTATCCCAGCGACTGAATTAATCAAATCCAAAGAACATCTTCTTCAAACTAAACATAACCCTAAAGGAGATGCGCTCATGCGGTATGCAGCAGAGGAATCTTAACGACATCCTAAAAATAATACGAGTGGAAGTGTGGTACTCACACAAACTGAAGGGAAACATGAATAACTAACCTGCTCATGGGAATAGACATCTGATTAGATGCAAAAACTTTGCTTTCATAAACAACATTAGTCTTTGTTAGACTTTCAGTGCACTATCCTCCCTTATTTATTTATTTTATTTTTTTTATTCAGCTGGGCATTGTGTTGGCTTAATCCATTTTCAAATGAAAGTGTGTGGGTTTGATTCCCAAACTGCATGTTAAGCAAGGGATTTAGCCAGGGGTGGGGACAGAATAAAAGTGGGGGTTGCAAACTCCAGCACCATTCTCCCCACCGCTCCACACACACAGACACAAAGTGAATCTTTGATTGTTGCGAGGCAGCTTTAGACAGTATAGGATCAAAGTAGGCTGCAGCTGCTACAGTCAGCATTTTAAGTTAAGGCTGATCACACATATTAATTGAAGGTATTATACTTCAGGTGCCAATTCGGTTACCTTGCTTCTCACTTTCAAAGAGCATAAGTTTGAAAAGCTTGAACAAGCATTTTTCTCACTGCAGTCCAGTCAACTAAGCTGTCAAACTAAGACTTAACAGGGGGGTCCCTTTGTGGCTCACCTGGTTATGACACTTCAGTGTGGTGTGCAGGGTGAGTCATAGAGTCAAGGGAGTGCAGGTTCCCATGCTGGCTATGCAAAGTTGGTGGTCTTCATTGGGGATTTCACATGGAGTGTCATATCAGCTTTGCCGCTCCAATGGGTTTGGGAGGCAAAATTGGCCAAAACTGTTTCTCCGGACTCCTGCAGGGCTGGCCTTTGTCCTTCAAGGGCCAGGCTCACTGGCATCCGTGTTAGAGATACTTGGTGTGAGGAGGAATTGGCTTTGTCGTGGGATCAGATGATGCCCACTGACTTTCAGTTCTCCTGAGCTGTTGTAGGGATTGCTGCTGTGAGCGAACTTTATTGGGCATTTTAAACTGGGGAGAAAAACGGAAGTAAATTAATTGGGCACACTACATTTATAAAAAGAATAAAATAACTTACAGTTTTTAAAAACCACCAGTTTAGTGCTTGGCTGAGTCAAAGTGCTAAAGCTAGACTTTAAAATGGCACATGCACCAACATCATTTATCATCGCTCAAATGAAGCATAATCAAATAAACACAGCCAAGTATGAAACCTTTTGTTAATGGCTTAGGTTTTTAATGCCCTGTGCTTCATAAGAAAAAAATATTGAGGCTAAAATGATCCATTTTAAAACTTTAAAGCATTTATTTTTTTAATCATTTCCCTAACCTGGCCTAGGAAGCGAGTATTGATCGCTGTGCGCTGCTGTCTGCCTTCCCCCCGCCACCTGCTAATGCAGGTTGGTGTTGCCATAGAAACACAAAGATATAACACAACCTGGGTTTCAATTTCAAAAGGTAATGAGAACAGATAATTTCGCACTCAATCACTCACTGTCAGCGGTGGTTATCAACAAATCTTTCATTCTGTCAGTTAGTCACACTTTGGGCTCCCCTTTCCTTACTGTGCAGGTAAAACTAAAATGTTTTTTTTTTTCCATTGAATTACGCAGTTTAGGGAAATTTAAGGAGGCAAGGTAGGTGAAACGTTCTGTCTAGTCCTATCATCTGAATTTACTAATGTATGTGTGGCTGAAATAGTAAACAAAAAAAAGACAATAAAAAGAAAAAAACAATAATTACTGTATTGTGGTTTATGTTACTTAAATTTCATGTTGGACCATATGAATAGATCTGAGTGTGGGTTTTAGCAATGGCTAAAGGATGGCTGCAATAAGGGCCATTTTTTGCCAGTCAGGAAATTAAACGACACTTTGCTTAGTATTCTGCCCTTTTGCCCCCACATCCTTCAGCTCCTGGGTGCCACATTTGCAGGTTGGTAATTATCTGTCCCTATGCATGCCTGCTCTTGTGGCACACTTTCACAGTTGAATCCCTTTGTGACCTTGATGTATCTCAAATGGCAATACATAAGCCTCATGGTAAATGGGATGTGCAGCAGCATTAGTGACAATGCCCCCAGTCATGGGTTGACATACAGTTTAACTGAGGACAGTTCCTGATGCAAGTAAGAATGTTTGAAACATAACATTCTTTGTTGTATGCAATTCCATTTTTGAATGACAGTGTGGAGCAAATCCAGTACTTAGATACTATGGATGCTTTAGTAAGTTGCTATTTTTCATACTTGCAGAGTGTCGCTGTTGACCCCGTAGCATTCTGTTGTACATAACAACTTCACCACTTCACACTTTATTACAATTTCAGAGTGGACACACATCCTTAAAAAGCTGAGCTTGTGGTGTATTGTTTTTTAATGCTTCACAAGTGTGAAGTTCTTTCAGCAGGCCTGAGAAGGTGTTGTGAAGGCAATCCTATATCAAAATGTACATCACGCGGCTCGGATTGTCTTTGCTAGGCATCAAACTCTTAACCCTCCAATCCAATACTAACTAATGACATCTATCCACTAGTATACAGTTATCATAAACGAGTTTCTCAGCCTTTGCATGTTTCTGTAATTGGGATCTTTGCGGAAAGATTTTTTTAGTAAAATATAATACGTTTAGGCATCTTTAATAGCACAAACTCATGATACTCTGTTAGTGTGTGCATGCTAAACTTTTAGTAAATGTTTATTTCTGAATACTAAAAGAGCAATGCTGCACAATGTGTGGTCATTAGTTTGCACTGGATAACCTATAACTTTTAACAGTAAGAATAACAACTTTCATACTAGGCTTTAATATGGTGGTAAAAGTGCATTCTGAGTTAATCATCAGAACATCAGAACAATGAGATATTGTGTGGGGAAGTCATTTCTAATGACAGCCCTCCTGCACAGATCTACACCCCAGCCACCCTAGACACCAGCGATATTTGAAGGGCAGGTTTGGACAGAGGAAATGTAAGTTAATAATATACGATTTATATTTTTTATATATAAGTGAATTTGCTAATCATATAAAAATAAATATTGCTCTAAATTTGCTTTGTTTATTTCATGTATTTTCCCAAATGCTTTTTTGCCAGTTAAAAAGTTAATTCAGCGGGACCCTTATTTCTTAATTAGGGGTGCAGTTCAGGACTTTCTGGATCCAAAGATGTTTACTAGCTATCATGTATACACCATTTGCTTTCATTATTGCTGTTAGACAAAAACAGCAATAATGAAAGGGGGGTGGGAGTGAATTTGTGGCTTAACCTCTTCCTGCTTACCAACTGCTTTGAGATTAAAAGGTAGCAAACCATAATAATGACTTCTGGCATCTGCTGTACCTATTTGTCAGATCCACCCGCGATAGTAACAATGTGACAGCACCACTGAGTAGCCTGTGATGATACCTTCAGAAGGCTCTTTGATGTAAACAACTCATATTTCTAAAATAAAAAGCCCTGTGATATCTGAGGGAAGAAAGGCTGATGACCTAACAAAAAATACTTTAAGGACCAAGTAGTTTCAAATGTCTTTTTTTTCACCTTTCCCTTGTCTTTTATGATGTCCGCAATTTTGTTGTGTGGCCCTGGATTTTGTTGATCAAATATAGAGGGCATTATCATTTTTCTTAATATCTGTCTTTTCATGTCTGTGAGTTTGTCTGAAAAATTCTAAATGCCTAGGACTCAACACTTCCTCATTTCACTGAAATCATGAGACAAAATGGCTTATCAACTTGGCTGCTCCCACCTACTACCTAAATTAGGTTGTTTTTTATCTGACGTTATGTGGATAAATAAATGAAGAATGAGGTGTTCAAACAGGCTGTGATTTCATTAAGAGTTTAACAGATTCTTAGTTACTTTGGCTGGTGAAGCTTCAGATGTATGTCTGCCATTTTGGCACTTTGATAACTTGGAATGGCATGTCTGTATGAAGCTATAACTCTTAAATGGGTAGAATTCTTCAGCCTTTACTGCCATCAATCCCAAAATGTACCAGGTGATACAGCACAGCTCATGTAGCAAAACCTTTACTGTAGAGTAATAATTTATACAAAATTGTACCATTAGTTAATTATTATATGTAGGATGGAAGGCCTTCTGATGACAAATGATGGCTACATTGACCACTCAATGCAATAATATTTAGGCGACAACTACAGCTGACTAAATGGAGTTGTCATAGGATCTACAGAAAAATGACAAAATGTTTTCATATCTCTGTGGTTGATGTTTCCTTCTTCAGTTGAAGCATGAATTGGCTTTTAATTGGCTTGGGCTTGAAATTGTATTACTTCTAATGGATTTTTCTTTGTCTTTAAAACATTTACACTGGACCGTCACTTCTGCACTGGAGCCAAATGAAAACAGAGCTCGAGAACGGCTATGGAACTTTAGAGTGAATGTGAAAACCACAACTGCAACAACAGGAGTGCATTTCTGATGACCTTTAATGATTAAACTGTTTTTCCGGGGGTGAGGGGGGAGGGGGGGGGCAGGTTCCGTTACTATTCCATTATACTCTTAAAAAAACAATAATGTGTAACCCACAGAAGCTATGAATACATCTTTGTTGTGGCTATGGGCGCCTTGACCCCATACAAACAAACACTTCTTGTCAATAGGAAATACTTTCGGCAAAGGGAAGGGGATCCTTTAAAAATAAGGAATGCAGTGACATTGTCAGGAATGGAGTGACAATGTCAGTTCACAGACACTAAGAATGCATTAGGAAAATGTAAACAGTACACCAGAGTTACTGAATAAAGTACTAACCGCATGGTATACTGAAGAACATACAACCATATGTTTGAACGCTTTTCTTCAAACACCAATATTACTTACAAAACATGTTTTTCAGGACCTTTGTAAAATTTGAAATGCCATACACTGCAATTACTGTAACTGTACAATCATCTCCTGAAGGCAGTAACTGCACCCAGTATTGAATGGTTTTAACCCTAGCATGTGATATTTAATTGCAGGGCACAAATCAGTGCTCAAATCCTAGACATGCACCCCAAGCAAAAATTCTCTTACCAACAAATCTGTTTTTCATCTCTCCACAGGTATTTGCTGAAGCAGGCATACCAGTATAAATGCATTCATTTCAAACTATATAAAGATGTATTTTTAATACCAAGTGTATTGTATTTGTGTGCTTGCAAGGACGACTCACTGGGGTAAATAGTGATATGATGATATCTCATTTCTTTACAGTGTGTTGCTTCCACTGAAGTCTTTGGAAGCCAAACCCTTGTACTCATTGGTACAGAAAATAGATTCAAAGGTCTTTTATACAGAGTGATAGTGAGGCTAAACTGTGAAAGAGTAAACCGTTTTTCAGGGTTTTTGTTAGAAAAAAATGACAGAAATGAACTTAAAGAGCTCATCAATAAGTAAAACAAAATACAACTTTTGCCAATGTGGCAGATAACGAGATGGTAATGGTTCTTACTAAAAGAAAACTAAAACAAAACAACAAAAAAACAGTATTTGAGTAATTGTAATAAGAAGCACTCAAAATGATTTTAAACATCACAAAACGTTAAAGGGACAATAGAAAAACAGTGCTGATGATTTGTTTAAAATGTTCTCTGCAGTTAAAAGGCAAAAAATTAATTCCTATGTCAAAGATGATTTAAGAAGTAGTCAAATTACTTTGACAGCATCGATCAATTCAAAGAAGATTTGTTCACATGCTTCTTGTAAAAGCACCAAAAAACACTTCCTCTAACTTCAGCGCTGTAAACGGTCACCCCCTTGCAGCTTTTAAGAAAACGTTACTTGGCAGGTTTCAGTGCAGTCCAGCCTGCCACAGTGCACAGGAAAGCTGCTTTGCAGTCTGAAACCTATTGAGCGGCTACCTATTGACTCAGTTTGGCATCTTGGTTCATGTCAGGACATGTAATCCACTAGCTAGCAACCTCACAGAATTATCAAGTTCTCTTATGTAACAGGGGAGTCATGTCAGGAAATGGTAGTAAAGCTGCATGTCTGTGGGTAAACAAATAAGGAGCATGTAGCTTTAATTAAAGGTTACCCACTGAGCTAGTGGAGGCTGAGTTTCATATATTTATTCATGTGTAAATGATCTTTAGGATAAATCCAAATAACAATTAGCAAATTAAAAATGCCAAAGAAAGGAAGCCATTAATATAAAAATAAATAAACATTAAACCAGTAAGTTTATTTATATTCATATATATATTTGTAATGTTTAAAGCGTTTCTTCGTAGGCGTCTCATGTGTCCACATTTATTCAGTCCAAATTAAGTGAATTCATTAGAGAAATTTGCAGTCAAAGATACTGCTAGTGTGCACATTTTATTTTTGTCTATTTACCTCCAGTTCAATTAGGATTTTTGCACATTATGCAGTGACACCAGTGGCCAATGCTGTAACTGCTATACACAATGCCACCATAGAGAAACCTGAAGACATCGGCACAAACAGAACACAAATCTATTTTACTTTTTGTATGTCATACTGTACACTTTATACAGTGCTTTATTAATGTCCTGTATGCATTTCATCCTATTACTCAGTATGTGGAATCTGATTAACATGCTGGTATTTAGGTGTCTGTACATTGAGAAACACAATAATCCCATTTCATATGTACATATATAATGTGCATGGATGCCAAAAAAAACCCAGCTTGCTTGCTTTACCAGTCTGTCATTGGGGATTAATGGTCAGTGCTAGTTAATAATAAATGCAATGTTTATTCATTCGAGGGGGAGGTCATTAATGACACGGCCTGGAAATCATACCTTTAAATGCCACAATGATACACTTTGTTTTACTGTCAACCTGGCTGTTACACAGTCAGTGCTCCCAGCTTTCCTTTACTAAATAGTGTACTGGCCTGTTATAAAAGCCAGCTAGGTCACTCTCACATGCATGTGCAACAGTCCCTCTCTTTAGACAGACATTCACAGGATTCTACAGACAGTAAACAGTTTTGAAAAACTGTTTTTAAAGAGTATTTATAAACATGCTCTTTTTTTTCCCTCAGTGTATAATGTATTCACATTTCATTTATATTTAACTGAAATAATTACCTTTTTTAATACCTTTATACAGGTAATATTTCAAATACACTGTATATCGAGTGAGAGAGAGCGAAAGGGTCATAGCATGTAAAGGGTTAACTTACTTTCACCAGCCGGCAAGAAAGCTGTACCATGAGGAGCTTTGGCAGCTTTAATTGGTCTGTGGGTGTGGTTAATTTAACTGCATAGTCATAATGGTTGTGCCACCTGCTGGATTCATGTATTCACTGTATATTAATGATGTGCATTTGCAGAGATTTTTGGAATTGGGTCCGAACCAGGTATCTGTTATTGGAACCGGGTATTTTGATTTCCGATTCCAGTTCCCAAGCTATTTAGATAAAGATGTCCGTATGTCGATGTGTGAGCAGAAGTGGGGGGGGCATCTTATATACATATAAACAAGCATTAGTCCTACAGTTCTACGTCAGCATAAAAACCATTAGAAAGACCACAACAATCACACAGCAAAAAAAAAGTCAAACTAAACTCATCACAGCCGCGATCAGTCAGTAGTCCAAAACAAGGACAACAAAACGCAAATATATAGTCTAGTTAAGTGCAAGTTTTTTCAGTTTTTTTTTTCTATGTGTGAACGTGTCAATTATATTTATCAAATTTATTTTCAAGAGCAGCCAGCCTAAGGAAGCGTAAAGTCAGTATTAAATCCAAACAGTATACAAGCCGACAGTAGAAGTTACCATTATATATTTTACAACATGATTTTGGGTTGCAATAATAATGTAATAATTTACAAACAATTACAGTAAAACTATTGGAAACATTTTTACAGAATAGATGGTAATTGATCAGACCTATCAGTATATAAGCTAAATACTAACACTGGGAATGCTAAGATATCCTGAGCCATTGTCTGAAAGTTTTATCCTGGAAAACATTCAATCCCTCTTGTATAATTACTACAGTATAGATGTGTCTCCTAGGAAGCTTTCAAAATGAGATCACAAGAGCAGATTACCTGGTAATTAATTCTAATAAATACATCAATACATCAATAAATGCACTTAAGTTAAGCTGTCTTTAAAGTGACAACAATTCAATTGCATTGTAGAAGTGTTAACATTTATTAAGCACTTTGCATCACAAGATCTATTCCCTATTCCCTTAGGAGCTTCATTATTTCATATTCGGGTATCAAGCAACGCAACTAGAGCTATTATTATGCCAGAACATTTTTATTGGTTTGAGACAAACTCATTTCAAATATCTTTGCTGTATTATTCTATAAAGACAAGCATGTTGCTTCTGGACATTTTACAGCAGGAAAGCTGTTCTCAGATCACTACAGTTTTATTGGGAAGAAATAGCGATATTTGAAAAAAAGAAATGTGGTGCCTTATCCAAGTTGTATACAGTACTGTCTTCTGCAACTGAGTACAGGGAAGTATTACCCTACATTGACCCCTACCTGCAGCATCACAGAGCACCTGTGTTTGAATGCCATACTGCACACTCCCTGTAGAATCAGACCGAGATAGAGTGGCTATTTTATAAAGTGACTGTGTCTCTGCTGGCTTCCCTAGAGCTCGAGTTGTACAGCCTGTGTAATAAGCCAGAGGGGTCTTTCTAAAGCATTGAACAGCTGCTTGAATCATGTGTGAGCAAGCAGGGACAAGGTAGTTAAATGCTCTGTTTTATAGTCCCGTGTTATAGGAAACAGAACTGAATGAAGAATACATATTATATATATCAAAGCATTATCATTGTATAAACCACACCCATACTCTCTACTATGTAATTTACTTTTCTTTTGCATACCTCATAGCATCAATCACTGTGTGACACTGCCAACAGCAGATGAAACTCCTTGTTCAAACAGGTGTTAGATAAAATGAATTCCTATTTATAGATATTTTTGTATTTTCTTTATTTATAATTATTTTGTATATATTGTATATATGTGTTTGTTTTGAATATTTATTGCCTGTAATTTATATACTTTTATATTTTGTTTAATTTTCTATAAGTGACTTTGGATAAATAATTGAAGAAGAAGAAGAAGAAGATGAAGAAACACCACCTACCATAACACTGTCAATAGAGTGTAGGACGCCACTGATTTGACGTGGCGAGGCCAGTCTTGGATACAGAAGCACCTGCCAAACAAGCTCCTACTACCAGCTCTGTCATATCGGCTGTCTTGCCCCTCGTGACTGAAAGGGACTTGCAACAGCCTGTTTTATTAGGGGACAGTAAAAAAAATATATAGAAATATATACTTTAAGTGAAGGAGAAAAATAATTATTGACCCCTGTCTTCTGTGGCCATTGCTTATTCTGGGAAACATGTAGTCTACCTGCTAGTACACAATGTTACTGTGCAAACAGTGCCCTTAGCAGCTAATACTCAAAGGCCTACCTTGTCTTATAAATCATTAAGACAGCCATCTCCTTTGAGATAATACGGGGGCCATTTAAAATTCACAGGAGGTGCATGCTTTTTATTTATTACATTTTCTTTAGAACCTTTTAGCTTGGTCGATTCAAATTTAACTTGAGATTTAAATGGCTCTTAAAGGCCGGTGAGGTGGTCCAACAAGCTCCACAAGCAGCAAATGAGATGGCTCTCTGCATCTGCGGTTTGTGAATTGAAATCCCTGCTCTGAACTCAGTCAAGTGATGCAGGCTGGCTGGACACAGTAGAAGTTGTTACAGATACACTAGGCAGTAAAGATACACACACACACACAGTTACTACAGATAAGACTCGCACAGAGACTGATAGCAGAGGAGCTACACAATGCTGGGGCTCTGACAGCAGGGGTCAGTGTGGAGCTGAAGATAAGGGACAAACTTAATAGATTTTTTGCAATTGCCTTTATTCACGTTATCTAACAACTTACATACAGTAGTCTGTGCAAAGTGTGTGTGTGTGTCCCAGAGTGAAAATCAAGCAGAACAGTGTACAGAAATACAAGTATCTGCTGAATTATACCTAATGTGTATTTTTTAACCCCTAAAGGTGCACAAAGAATTGAGCGGTTGTTCAAACTGTTTCTTCTTAAAACACATTTGCGAGTGACTCAAGTTTCACAAGTAAACTGACCATTTGGATTACTAGATCCAACCTGTCCGTACATTGTAAACCTATTTTGTGCACCGCATTGCAAAAACAAGAACGTTCTCATCATTTTATTTGTGGGACACATATGTACCTTGTAAATCAAAGGGTTAAAGTTTCCTAATATAAATCCGACATAGTTTACAAAGGATTTCAGGCATATCACCATCAGGAATTAAAAAAAAAAAAAAACGAACTGTTTGTTTTACAAATGGCTTGGTTTACATGCACTTGGAAATCGACTCTACAGTCATGGCTGTGTGACGTTGTCACGCGAATACATCGTGAAACAGCAAAAGAACGTCCTTTTGGCAGCGTGACTTTAAAGGCAGTGTCACTTTCTCACTAAAAAAATAGCTGTAAAAACCCATGGAATCGTGCTTGTGGCTCACGAGGTTTCAGCAGTCAAGATCCAGTTCTTCTGACTTAATATCACGTAATCTCCAGCAGAAAAGCCGTACAAAACATAGACACACACCCCCAACACACACACACATACACATTGTACATTTATGGACTACTTCAACACTGGAACCACCGACGGCAGTCATTATCACGGTACATTTTAAACATCATCAGTATTAAAATGAAAGACAAACTATAGGATACAACTCAAAGGTTTTATTCAAGCACATCAGTTTTTTAATCCAAAACAAAAGTAACATATGATTATCTATCGTGTGTGTGTCACTCGCAGCATAAAATCCAGGTTGAGCTGCTGTAGCCTGCAGCTTTGCAGTTTTCTGATCGAAATGTTTCTGCTGAAGCGCTGTGGCTAGCTTCAAGATGGAATCTTCCCTACCTTGTACAAAATGAAGGAATTGATGGCTGCCCCAGGTCTAGTAGAGATAACAGGCAGTAGAGATAACAACAGGCTTGTATATATATATATATATATATATATATATATATATATATATATATATATATATATATATATATATATACACACACTACCGGTCAAAAGTTTTAGAACACCTCCATTTTTCCAGTTTTTATTGAAATTTACGCAGTTTAATGTCTCAATGTACTCTGAAATTAAAGCATAGAACAAATAAACAATTGGAGATAAAAAAGAAATCATGGAATCGTTTTGTTTAACAAAATTTAATCAAAAATTTTGACTCATCATAGCCACCTTTTGCAGATATAACAGCCGAACACACTCGTGGCATTCTTTCTACAATGGAAATCAAATATTGTTCGGAAAGTTCTTCCCAACACTGTTGCAGAAATGTGTTCCCACAAATGTGTTGCACTTGTAGGTTGCTTTGCTTTCACCCTTCTGTCCAGTTCATCCCAAACCAGCTCGATGGGGTTTAAGTCTTGTTACTTACCGTCTTGTTCTTTTCTTCTAAGTTAGTTCTGACATAGCCTGGAGATATATTTTGGGTCATTATCTTGCTGTTGGATGAACGCCTGACCAACTAGGCGTATACCAGAGGGTATTGCATGGCGCTGCAAAATGCTGTGGTAGACTATGCAAGTCGCCGACTCTGGATCCAGCAAAAGGGCCCCAGACCATCACGCTTCCTCCTCCATGTTTGACAGTTGATGTCACACACCGAGGAACCATCCTTTCGCCTACTCGATGGCGTACAAAAACCCTGCGTGATGAACCGAAGATTTCAAATTTTGATTCATCGGTCCATAAGACCTTCTTCCAGTCTTCAGTAGTCCACTGGCGGTGCTTCATGGCCCAGGCAAGCCTCTTTTTCTTATTTTGCCATCTTAGCAATGGCTTTCTTACTGCCACTCGACCTGTCAAACCTGCAGCTGGAAGTCTTCTCTTCACAGTTAAAACTGAGACTTGCTTACTTCGACCAGTGTTAAGCTGTGCTTGAAGCTGTTGTCCTGTGAGCCGCCTATCACGCAAGCTGTTGACTCTCAGAAACTTGTCTTCTGATTCTGTTGTGGCTTTGGGTCTGCCAGACCTCTTCCTGTCAGAGTTTCCTCCAGTTTCCAAGTGCTTTTTGATGGTGTAGGAAACTGTACTCACTGACACCTTGGCTTTCTTTGCAATTTTTCTAAAGGAAAGACCTACACTTTTAAGGGTTATAATGGTCTGTCTGTCTTCCTTTGTTAATTGCCTTTTTCTCACCATTATGAGAGCAATATACTACTTCCTGCAGTACAATACTGTCCAAATAATGCTTAAGAGGGTGTAGTAACACAGTCTGTTCCAGCACTGCTTTTATACAGACAGAGGGTTTGTAAGTAATCAACAAAAGTTGGGACACCTGTAGGAATTGTTAGCATCAACTTTCAAGGCTTAATTTACTTCCATTGCTGCAGAACAGCTGTAAGTTGTTAACCCATTACTTGTTCCCTGAAAAAGGCCTTTTTGTATAACTCTGAAATGTACATTGTTTTTCAGTTTTTGGTAACCTAAACTTTTTTTTTTAACCTCTGGCAGCTTACCGCTTACCTTTGTACCATTTCAGGTTATTCACTGGACTTGAACTGCTTAAATTTCAATAAAAACTGGAAAAATGGGGGTGTTCCAAAACTTTTGACCGGTAGTGTATATATATATATATATATATATATATATATATATATATATATATATATATATATATGATCTTGCCACCACTGCTATATATATATATATATAAATAATATTGTAGGTTATATTCAAAATAAAAACATGTATTGTAAAAGGCTGTTCCAGTGTTAATGAAATGTACTTGAAAGATAACACAAAATACAGTGCAATAATGTTACTAAACAAATATTTTTCTCTCTCTCTCTCTCTCTCTCTCTCTCTCTCTCTCTCTCTCTCTCACACACCAATTATTATGTCATACTTGCCAATCCCAATTTTTAATACAGTTTTATTATATACTGTGTAGAAGCAGTCACCTTGCAAAAAAAAAAAAAAACCTGTATTATTACCAAACAATACTCCAGGCCAAAACTACAGTAGAGAATGATACATAACAGAAATAACATCCTGTGGCCTAAACAAATATCATACATTTAGATGATAAAGTAGCCTGTTGTGCTATGCTACTGTACAGTTATGCAGGATGAGGGCAAGCTGTTAAAGCTGACAGCTGACAGGCTGAGTAGGAGTTTGAGATCCTATAAACTAACGGCCTGTGATACTTGAGAGTAATAATGTCCCCCCTGGGACTTAAGCAAGGTTTGCATTTAGAAAAACAATTTCCCGTACTTTGTCAGGACTAATGCGATTTCTCGTTTCATTGATAATCTGACCTGTCTTTGAGAAATTTTGTTCACTTGGTACAGATGTGGTTACTATGCAGAGTTTTGTCTTCATGAGCTGTGACAGTCTCTGGTATACCATATGATGATCTTGCCACCACTGCAATGGGTCAGCTGTTCTGTGGAGTAGAAGCTCACCTATGAAGCGTCTGCCTTCCATAATCGAGTCTGATGTGGCATTACTTGATGAAATAAGATCTGAAACACGGTCATCAAAATCCTTCCAAAACATTGCTGTCTGACTTTCTGTAGTTGTTTCTGTTTCACTGCTTCTTTCTGTAGTTGGGTTAGCAGCACTCACTCTCTCAGCAGCTGCAGTGATATTTTTCACTGCCTCTTCTGCTGCTCTGTCATCAGTAAAAGCACACTTTTTAAAGCGAGGATCCAGAACTGATGCTTCTGCAAATAATGTCTGAAACTCGATGTGGTGGAATCTTCGAGACATACCTGTCTGCATGACACTTAGCATCCTCATCACTGGTCCATGAAAAGTAGCATTTCTTAGCATTGTAGTGGTGATCTTCAGAAGCCCTTTTGCTATAATAATTACTTTTGAGGCTGACACAGACTTCTCTGAACTAATTTCAACTGTGACTTTGTTGAATGGTTTCAGAACATCACGACTCAGTCACAACATCCCATTCTTCTGGACTCAAGGTTGGCAGGGTGGCATTGACCAGTGCAAGTGTCGATATAATCGGCTATTTAAATTGTTGAAACCTAGCCAACATGTGGTAGGTTGAATTCCACCTTGTCACAACATCTTGTTTTAATCTAAGCTCCTGAATTCCCATTTGCTTTTGTGTAGAGCTTAGTTTTTTCAGAGGCTACAGTGCTTCGGTGGATGTACACTGTTGGGTGCTTTTACCTTATCCACAGTGGGCTTTATTTCCTTAAGTTCTTCTCTCATCACAAGATTTAAAGGGTGGGCAAAGCAAGGCAGGTGCTTCCATCCTGTAAGCCTTATTGCTGCAGTAACATTAGCAGCATTGTCACCGACAACTGCGACTAGTACCTCTTGAAGATCCCATTCTGTCGGAGAAGTTCGTCCTTCACGTTTTCAGCTGTGTGTCTTTCAGTGAATGAAAAACAGTCCAAATGGCATGAAGTAATTTGAAAATGGCAAGTTACTGATATGCAGCTGGACATTGTCATCAATGTCCATCAGTCTGTGGTAAGGCACACAGCTGATGCTGCCTTCACCTTTTCTTGCATTTCAGCGTACGTTTTTTCGAAAAGCTGGGGAAGGCCTGACCTCGTCAAAGTCTTTCGGTTAGGTCATTCATAAGATTGATTTAGCAAATTTACAAAGGCTCTGAAGCCATTGTCTTCAACAATTGAAAATGGCTGATAGTGCATTACTATCATTTTTGCAAGGGCTTCGTCAAGTTTCTTCTGCTTTGCAGGAGCAGTAGGTCGCATGGCATAACAAGTCAGGCTTGTTTGCAGTGTTCTACCACTGCTTGTTGGTCTCAATGGTTGATCCTCTCCTCTGGCACTTTCTGCAAGTGTTGAAGAAGCTGGATTTCCAGTTACCTCTGAGCTAGGTCCAGCTTCCACAGTTCTTGCAGGTGTGGGCCACACTGTTGGGTGCTTTGTTTTGAGGTGATGGTGTAGGTTTGTAGTTGACCCACCGCTGTATGATAGCTCATTATGACATGTCACATTTAGCTTTGCTGGATGTGACTGGAGTGAAATGACACCAAATTGAACTTTGTTTGCGGCTAGAAATGGTCTCACTCATTTTTGTTTTTGGCTTTAGTAAGCCATATAAACTATAAGCAATATAAACTAGCTGGTAAACATACAATTAACCAAATCTAATAGCTACCAACTCTCTGCATGCACAACTTTTCAAACCTATAAAATCTTTGGAACTAGTCATGTGATAATCATCACCTATTGAACGTAGATCCATCATGACAGTTAAGACAGCCTGGTTTCCTCATTACAGCGAATTGGTGCGTGTCTCCTCTAGACCCACTGCACTACATGTTTTTTTCCAGCTACAGCACATGTATAGTAGCGTTTGGGCTACTGTACCACTAGGTGGGCTTAACACTCCCATCGAGTGATGTCCTCATTCGCATTTTGTATAGAAAGCGCAGGAATAGCCACAGGAATAGATTAATTTCTTTCCATAGATCTTTGCCATCTTCAGTAGAATACAGAAACATATTTCCACGGCTGTAACAGAAAAGGAATTGGATGTAATGAAATGCATCGAGACTACAAATTAACCTCTTTTCCCAGTCTGTCATATCTAATGCCGAACGACAACCAAGGTTGCGATGCGACATTTGTGTAGGAGAATACATCAAAAGGCTTCCCTGCCAGAGGCTGGTCTACCTTTGAACGCAGAGGGTAGCTGCGAGACTGCCAGCTCTCTTCAGGCTAGACAGGGAGAGATCTGAGCCTGCCCACCATCCAAGGAAAAGACACACACACACACACACACACACACACACACACGCACGCACACTTACTTCAGGCCTAATCTTGACATTCAAAGGGCTTCACACTTTGCTGCTGTCTGCTCTTACAAAGGGAACACACAAATTATAGGAAATTATACGAACAGAAAGCAGTGTTAAAAAGGAAAGTGGCTCAGTCAAGGGAGTCATTACATTAATACATACAACATCTTTCATGGCCCCTCCTGTGAGCTCACACATTCTCTTTGTAATATCCTGTAACTTCTTTGAATGGGGTGTGACAAAATGCAATGGCCTTCAAATTGTAATTGTGGACACATTTGCTGTCAACTAATCAATGTTCCACCATTATCCCAATCTTGACCTCAGATTTTCCTCCTCTTTACTGGCAAACATGAGTATGATAGGTTCATCAAACTGAACCAAATTATGACATCGTGCTGTAGGTGTCTAAGAAGTTGTTATTGAAGAATATAATTTCTTTATACAAAGAATATAAATTCTTTGTATATCACATTGAGTCATATATTATTAATATATTATTACAAAAGAAAGGTAATGATGTATTATTAGAGTTTGTTCAAGTGGCATTTAGGCTATTCAAAGCAACCTTCTAAAATGCCTTATCCTGGTAAAATATGCTAAATTAATTTGGAACATAAACTAAAAAGTGATATTTGACATGACTGTCCAAATGTAAAAGAGCTTTATTTTAGTTCAGTTATAGACTGTGGACCAGAATGCAACACCAATTGCTTTATCAGTCCAGTAAATCAGGGATGTTATTGATTTCTTTATTTTCATTTTTTCCACAAATCCAATGCAGAACATTCTGCTCCTCTTGGATGTCGCCTGACCTGTATCCATCACTCTGTTTAATTAGCTCTCTGCTGAATCACAGCACATATTAATTACATTAATTATACATCAGACTTGCTCAATTAATTGTTCAGCTATGGCAAGTTTCAGTGGAATGAAACAAATTACACACACACAGCCCAAGCTGAAGTTTACGAGATGCGCATTTGATATTGCTTCGCGTGGAAGTCCCAGCTGCGTTCATCTTCCTAGCCAAATATCTGTGGCTCCACCACACCGTGGAATACATTACAGCATTCACGACAGTGCAGCTTGAGCTTGTACTCCAAATCCTAGGTTTATAATAAAGGAGTGCAATTCAGTTACAGCTTTCCAATTGCACAGACAATTATGCAAATGTAGCATTTACTGAGTCAGCAAGTGGGCAGCTTGGTGTTGTCCTACTGGGCAGGGTTAACGAGAACCTTAAAACAAGCACTTTGGTGAGGCAGACACTCCCTCCTGTTCTTATTATCTGGAGAGAACAACAGACTCATTATTGAAAACGGATCACTTCAAAACGAGAATGTCATTAGCCAGAAGAAAATAATTAAATGCACCCTGCTAACCACAGCTATATTAAACTTAAATGTCACTTAATATGAATTTTTTTCTCATTTATCTGCAGTGAGGACATTGTTTTCATTTTTTTTTTGTTGTGAGTCTACAGGGTAAATGATGGGAAGCTGAAAACTGTTGAGTGCACTATATATTTTCAGACATTTCGATCAAATTACAGTTTCAAATGAGCAATAGCACAGCTCTAAAATGACGTATAATTGAGTAATTTTCAGAATTTAATGCAAACTCTGTGTGTGCATGAATGAACTGCCTTTTGTATTATCTCTTGTTTAACCCACACCTGTTTTATACTACCAAAGCAAAACTACCATAAAAGATTATATCAGGGTTTCATTTGGGATATTATAATGAGAATAAGGGATGGCATTTTTGTTTCTAGACCCATTGTACCTATTTGATTTACAGTTGCTTTCATATATGCTTCATGTCCTCATCCGTTTGTGTATTGGAGTTTCGTGCTGCCTTTGCCATCCAGGTTTTAAGATAATCTTCTGGGCCGATTAATCTGATGACCAGGAGCGACGACACTGTTGTTGTTACACTAGTTTTTTGCTGTTTCATCTTCCTTTGAACGCAGACGTCACATCGTTACAGTACACTTTTATATTTAATTCACCAAACAGGAAAGCTTTTTTAGTGTACATGTTATGTATATAGAGGTCTTTATTGTTTTTTTTGTCATACTGTTCATCATTTGAAATCTGTATAATTCACACCTGTCGGGCAAGAAGGCACCAGATTTTTGATCCGGTGTGATCTGGCACAAATTGATCTTGGGTACTATAATCTGATTAGACCGCCCATATCTAGCATGCAATACCTTCTCTAATTACTCAATATAGAAATCTCATTGAAAGGTGACAAAAAAGTAGAATTAAAACAGTAACCTGAAACATTGTATCAAAAGAATGAGCAGAAATCCAAGAAGTGAGTAAACAGCATACTCCAAGATTTCAAATAGAACAATGCTGTCAAAGTCTCTGTGTGTACAGCCAGACATCTGAGTGTTTTAATGTTCATTCTTTCTCCTCTGCTTTGCAAAAAAATCCCTCTGCCTCAACCTCCGCAACTGCTGGACACCAGCCATATCTGAATGAGTACTACAAACCCACACTGCCAGGCAGCACTCAAGACTCAAGGATTTAACAAGGCTCTATGGGCAAACATCAGAACACTTTATTAAAACATTTATAAGACAGCGAGCCTTCAAAGGGGGCAGTATTTCTAATCCATTTAGAAAGGGCTTCTTTTGAAGATTACTGCAACGGTAGAACACCGCCAAGATTATTATTATAGATAGGGGATGATGAAGCCCACGTTGGCACAACTCTCCTAAGCACAGAATCCTTTTTCAATTTTCATCAACCCACGCCCTCCTGAAACGCCAGTGTCCAGAACCATACCAATAATACATACTGCAAAGTGTCGAGATCACACAACATAGCAAAGCTCTGTAGAATCATGATTCGGGTTCCATTTCAAGCCAGAAGCCTCAACTCAGGAGGCTGTTACTGCCTCTGGGGAGATCAAATTATATTTGATGTGTAGCAAAAATGCAAACCCATAAGCAAACACTATAAGAATAAATAGCATCGCAGCCTTGTTTTCATGGGGTTTGCAATTGTCATGAGTGCTTCTGAGATATGTTGCATCAATGTTGAATTGCATTCACTTTTCCCCTACAGCTGGCTTTCATTTAAATGCTCTTAACATTGTGGAATGTTAAGATCACAAGCATCCTAACAGCAAAACAGTGGAATCCAAATCTTATTGTATAAATCAGTGGCTGCCTGGCAGGTCAGCTCAATACGTTCTGTACACCAAAAGTGACAGACAGGGAAATAACTTTTTTTTTCCATGGAAATTTGGGCTAATATAACTCTAAATCTAGCTAAGATCCTGGGACAGCGAGTGTCTATAAACAGCCTTCCATTGTGACACAGCTGGATGTCCACTGACAGCTTTGCCACTGGTTTGCATTAAAATGTTCAGTCAGAGCCTCGATAACTTTGAAGGTCATTTGGATCACTTGGCTTTTCTGATCTATGAGAGGCACTATTTACAGAATATTGGCAAATCTCTTTAAAATATGGGTAATGTGTTTAATATTCTTGTGTGCTTTATTTTTTCTTCTACTTTGGTCATGCACTTTTTATATGTATCTTGTACCCAAGCTGCTTCATCCCCCAAATGCACAGAGGCAGTGGCATTTGATAGAAATAAATACTTTTCTTTTGAAGATGTACCCAATAGACCATTATGGTTCCAGTACTAGCAACTGATTTATCAGCTAATGAGAAGCCAGCCCTAGTCTTTGGCATCATAAACATCTGACTATAAATATTCCAAAGCCCGCTGGCATTAAATTGTCTTGAGATCATAGTTCTTTACTTTAACTTGTTTAAAAAAAAAATGGATTTTGAATCTTAAAATATTAAATATCAAACACAAATTTATAAGGACCAAGACTGTCCATTTCCGCTGTGCTAATATCTATTTATAAGGCAAATTTCAGATTTATTAGAAATAGCAGAGAAAAGGGAGTTTACCGCAGCAAGAAGCAAGAGTTGACAATGCTTAATGCTGAAACAAACAGCTTGAGCGAGGAAACTTTGCTTTATACAAAACTGCAATATAGTGAATACAAACCTGCTGATAACAACCGCACAGTCACCATCTGTAGTTTTTATTCATTTATCATGCAAATTCACCGGTTCCAGAAAACTGGAGAAAGTGATATTGAATCTCACTGACTCCAAGGCTCAACAAACCACTCCAGAAAAATATTAAATTATAAACAGCTTCAAATGTCATTCTAATTTCTGAGTGGTTCCGTTTCTCCTATATTGAGTTATTATCACTTTTCTCTAAATCTGCCTTTACCTGGCTTTGAGCTCTCTTCCTCATCCCACTCAAATCATGTGACAATGTGATCTGTCACCTGGCTGGTAGAATTTGTCTTCTGATAAGCCTCAAAAGGCAGCTGACAAAGTCTCAGAGAGGCAGAACAAGAAGTACGGAAAACCAGGCCGGTTGCTGTATACTGTCTGCAGCTGGACAGGGATATAGATGGTAAAAAACAGCTACTGTACAGCAATAAAATCAATCACCTCAAATCCAGTCAGTCACCAGCCATTTACAATCCATTCTCAACCGGTTTGTCTGTATATTCATGGCCTGAGGCTCAAACTGACAAACTGTGGCAAACTAGACAATCAACTGTTGTCTAAGTGAACACTACTTTAATGTGTCCCTGGTGAGGCCATCCTGCCGTGGAATAACTATAGCAACAAAAAGAGAGACAGTGAGATAGTGTGAGTGAATGACACATATCTGCAGCTCTTTCCAGTGGACTTTCTCTGTGGGCTGTCTGAGTACCGAAAACTGTTTTATTCCAAGATCAGCAAAAAATTATACTATAGAAGCATCTACTTCAGTACATGTCAATGCCAAAATCTCTATCAAGTAAAAAAGAGGTAAAGGGTGACTCCGTACGTTACTAGTAGAGAATTTCATGACTGCTGAAAACCGTCACATCTCATACAGGCCTATTATGCCTGACTCAGAAAAACTATGTGTAAGAGATTAAGTTGTTGATGACGAAACTTGGGTCATAATGTCAGGGTCATGACCAGGTTTCTAATATAACCAGTTTAAATCTGCATCTATGTTGATTTGAGAGTACCCAAACAAGTATTTAAACCCTTTGACCTTCTTTTTTGCAGCTTAGCACTGATAATAATTAAAAGAAAACACCTGGACAGTTGTTACCTGGATTAAATAACATGTGGCAGATTAGGACCCCAAAACAAAGAGAGAAAGTAAGAAAGTTAAGAAAAGGATACAAGGCTAAAGCAGCTGAGGAGGGAATGGAAACAGATGGGTCTGCTCAGCTCTGTCAACATCCAGCCTTTTTCACAGCCTGACTTGCCGAGTGTCAGCTGAAACCAATTACACTCTCCAAATCCCCATGGACGTAGTTCAGTGCTCCTGATTAATCCGGCCAGCGAAAAGAAAAGGGCCCTGAGAAAGCGACAGCAGCTGGCGGCACTTTCGGAGCGCCTTGCTCCACCGCGATCCATTCTGACCGTGACTTTAAAAAGAAAACTGCAAGGAAAAAAGTCTGGCCTCATTGGAAGGTGCTGCAGTCTCCATATGATATGCAATGCCTTACCCTCCAGTCATTCTCCTTTTAATTTCTTGTCTAATATCTCGAGGCGTACTCTTTAGAAGGTGAAGCTTAACCATAACCCTGGCTAAAAATAGTAATATAGCAAAGTTCAGTCTTTGGCTTGTTCTTTATAGTCGTTAGCTGCAATACCAATTTACAGACTTAAAAGTGTCCCATGTAGGAGATTTCTTTCGGAAGTGTTTCAGTAGCAACCTTGTGATATTTCACCATTTCAGCTTGATCATGGGGGCTTTCACTTCCTCCAAAATCCTAGAAAATGTGGTGGGGGCACCAGACTGACTTGTATTATAGTTCTATATACAAATAGTTCCCTGTTTAAAAAAAAATATTCATGTTAGTTCAACTCAGAGTTACCTTCGTCATCCGGACGGCTATTGTTAAAACACAGCTGCAGCATTCCAGCTACAATTGGTCTGAATTTGGAATGGCACCACCTCCCTTAACGTGCTTGCTCAGATAATCTCGAACTGACAGTTGATCCACTTTGTACAGAGGAATGTCAGCTTTTACACACATTTTGACAAAATCTGAAACAACAGTTCACGCTGTTCTTTGGCAGTTGTAAGACGCTGACATGATCCAAACAGTGGTCTGTTTCAGTGTTTTCGATGGGCCTGCTGTTTCGGCCTCACCTTGTTTACGTTTCCTTTCATTCAATTTATGTTTAGCGCTTCCCATGTGTTCTACAAGTTCTGCCTACGAGTGTAATCTATATACTTGCTGCATGAAGTACAAAACAACACATTACCATCGGTGTGAAATTCGTCCTTGCCAAACGCGCTGATCTGATCTTTATGGGTGAGTGTTATTGTTTTCGGCATCTGTGAACAGCTCTGGATACTGACTGAAGTCCCATTCAACAATGAAGTTACTAGAAGCAGTTTTGTTAGACAGGTATGTTTACATAAATTTAAAGCAGTTGCCAGTGTTAATATTTATATATGAGGCATGTGTGGATTTGGTTATTATCAAAAACAAAAAAAGCCTTGCATGTTTTTTGCCCCTCCCCAAGTGTAAAACAATAGAAAATCTGCGTTTTTCCATGTTATTCCACAGCAAATGGATTCCTAGGAACCTTCCTACAGATGTCAGGACTGCCCAGTCCCTGACCACATTCCGGCGCCTCCTTAAGACTCAACTCTTCAAAGAGCACCTGTAGAACTCCTCTGTTTGTATCCTGGGACACTATCACCCTTCATGTAAATGTGCTATATTTTGCTCTTATCAGCCCCTATTTTACTGCATTTAATCCTGTACTTCAGAATACTGTAATCTGCCAAGTTTTTAACCTGTAGTACTTTGTATTTAATCACATCCTGATGTAACTATCACTATTTAATCATATCCTGATGTAACTATCACTATTACCTGCTGTATTATTGAATTGTGGTTTGCCAAACTTGTACTTTACTTGAACAAAAGTTATTGTATTTCTTGCTCTTATTGTATTACTTGTATTGTAACGCTTGAAATGTTTTTGCTTACGATTGTAAGTCGCCCTGGATAAGGGCGTCTGCTAAGAAATAAATAATAATAATAATAATAATAATAATAATGGTGTCTCTGTAGCAGCCAGATAGCGTCCTTGATACAGCAGAACAAACAGAAACGAAAATATTAGAGAGCTGCACACATACTGTGCCCCTGCCCACTTCAGCCTCTGCTCAAGAGCTCTGGCTTTTGTTAACCTACACCCACATGATAGGTTTAACTAAATTAAGCGAATTAATTTGTATATTGCCTGAAATCAATTTAAATGTATCAGTGTAAACTGCAAGTAGTACTTGTCTCTGAAAAAAAGCACTTTCAGTTGATGTTCAGCCAAACTACCAAAATGCCACCAAAGGGCTCCAGATGTTTTTCCTCCTTATCAACTTCCCCTCGCAGGATGACAATGTATTGAACCCTATGCTTCACCTCAGCCCAGGTCCTACAGTGCTTTGGTGAAAGCTTCCACAAACACCAAATTGTTCACATCATTACAGTACTTCCCCTTTTTAGATTGTGCCTCTGTTATTTGTGAAGCTATGAAAGCCACATGGATTACCCCATACTGCAAATGGGTGCTTTTATACAAAAGCACACATTTTGCACTTAAATGAAAGTGTGCGAGAAGCTAGTTCATCCACTGCTCCCACCCATGATGGAATTACTGACAGTTACCCATGTCGGCTTTATAGTGAAACAGTGCTTTATAGGGTGCACAATCTTCTGTAAAACAAGCCGTCTGGCCATTCTCTTGAACCCAGCACTGTTTTAACAGCTTATTCCTTCTTGGATATTCAGCACCTTCACACAGAGACTGAAAACGCCCATGGCCCAAAGTGACCTTGTTACCATTAGGATACACAGCAAAGCAGCTGTCTTTCCGCATAGGGTAAAGCCCTTGCCTCTTATCCCCTACTGTGCTCAGTGCTGGCACCACATCGCACACAGAATGCTGGCAAAATGTTATTCTTTGAACCTCCATCTGCCACAACTCTGACCAAGGCCACTTCTTATTTTAGACCATCAATTTGTTTCTATATCCCCTAAGCTTACCCTCTCCTTTCCTCTACTTTCTCACCATGTACATGATCCACTTCTTCAAATTCTACTTGCGGATGCTCTAAATCTCTTCTTGACCTGCTGTGGCTTAGCCAAGACTGTTGATTGATTGGGCAGATTTTTGACCAGTAGCATTGTTATCACTGGTTTCCTTTTTCTTCTGACAAAGAACTTTTGGTTTTATGCTTGTATTTTATACTTGTGTGTGGAATATGCAGGTAGCAGGACGCATCACTTCATTTACAGCAGGATGTAGTGTTGCATTTCAAATATTTCCATACTGTACCCTGAATTAACATATAAACAATCAAAGAACCAAAAGATTCTCAGCACAATGTAGGGGATAAAAGAAAATCCATTGGAAGCACTGGTTAGCACTCTTTGCAACATTTATCCGCCAACTCGTTTCATGAACATATTTAATTATAAGCCAAATAGAACTTGAATATAATCTGCCATACACCCCCGATTCATACTTTCTGTTGTCTGAACATTGTTTGGCAGTCACTTTTATTCTCAGCAATATGACACTCAAATAACGAAATGTGGTCGCCAACGAATTAGGCTCGACAACTACTGTAGTTTCTTTAACCAGTAACCAGAAAGGGCAAGGTCAATGCTTATAACAGTCAAGGTCCCAAATCTCATTTCAATGTGTCAAATCTTTATTTCAACAAGACAAGAACTTACACCACTTTCCAAATCAATTTTTAGAAAGTTGTGTCTTCTTGACAAACCGGCTCACTGAGCTGCTTGCAGTCTTACAGACTTGAAAACGGTATCAAGTATATGTCCTCTGTGCAAGTGGGTTAGGAAACGGCCTGCCCTTATGTATAAATATACATTTCTGGCAGACAATTCCAGGAGAAATTACAGTATAAAATATCTAACAGTCCATCTTGGGACTGGGTTCAAGCTCCTCTTGCAGACAGGTACGCATCAACATACAAGACAAATGCAAATGGTGGCTTGTAGGAAAGGCGAGAGGGGGGGGTGGGGTGGTGTGTGGTGGTCTTTAGAGTGATGTTTTACAGGGATTTTCATAAAATATATATGACTGAGAAATACAGCCACTGGGAATAAGAAACATAAAGGTGACCTCTATCTTTGAAGCTGTTCCATTATATTTTATTGTTAATGTTTTAAAAGGGGTACAACAGGCAGTCACTGTATAGTGTAGCAGTTATGACATACTATGTATAGATTTGTTGTACACAGTGGCCCCCGAAGTAAGGGATTTACTATAAATGCTTAGCACTGCAAGGACAATCATTTTACAGATGGTGGTGTTTACGGAGAAGTCACTTCCCACATAGAAAACTGTCTGACACAAAAAAAACAGCAAGTTTGTAATGTCCTCATTTCAGTAATTTCTTTCTGTATGCAATTTTTCTATCCCCACTCATCATCGAAAACTTGAAATTGCCTCATAAACAACTTTATATTCTTCTGTACCTGCTTAGAGCTATTATTTGGGTTGGGGGGAGTATTATTGCACTGTGGATTCTAAGAAAAAGAAGGAAAAAAAATGTGTGACAGGTTTTTAAAGTACATTTTTGTACCGGCTCCTTTGTTGGCCGCCGTTTCAGGTGCTGGAAGGAGCATCCCCGCAGCTAAGTGTTGAGTGCTGATGCCAAATACTGCTGCCAGACGAGATGGCTCCATCCCATCTGACACAGCGCTATGACAGAGTGTCAGTGCGCAAAATACACCTTAGGTCACATTTGAACTTTTAGTATTCAGAGAGTTTGACTTCGCTAAAGAAAAGGCACAAGAATCAAAAGGCCCAAAACAGAACTCTTTTTCTGGGTACCCAGTTTGACCACTGAACTGAAAGAACAAGAATGCTGGCTGGTTCAGAATTCTGGTATTATAATTACACATTTCAGAACTGTTCTGACCCACCAGTGTAAAAAGACACTAGCAGACGCTAAAGTCCTTTATTCAGGGTTCTATTGTCTTTTTGAACACAAACTCTTCTCTTTTAAGGCTATTGGGTTTTGCGGGGTGTCCGATCACAGTATTTCCAGCTATACTGGATTATAAATCATGCACATGCCATGTGCCGTGATGAGCGTTAATCACTTTCAAAATGATCCAAATTGAATAGGGTTCATATGAGGTATTTCAAGAAATCTACACACTTGTCTGCTTTGTTTTTAGGTTACAATACCACAATGCAATCTGTCCTGGAATTCGAGATTTCCTTCGCGAGAATATATTTTTTGAAAAAGCAGGGATATAGAATTCAAAATGTTTTAATAATGTAAAAACAGTAGCACTCAAGAATATCCAACAACCTAGACTTAAATGAAAGCTCAAAGAAATACACTAAGAAGTAACCACAAGATTAACCTCAATCACCACCTGCTTACAGCTTACTGGCCAATCAAAACTTAAACCCAAGTGTGACGTGACAAAGAAATGCAAATTTTTTTTTTTTTTTCAGCTGTATTTGATTTGTGCACAGCAGCAGAGCTAAAGTTGTAAACTGAAGCCTTGGCTCTGTTTGCCCACATACACCCTACTTAGCACTGCAGTGTACGGTAGCCCAAGGGAGGCCATTCAAGGTTTTGATAAATTAAACCAGTTAAATCAATCAAAGCATTGTACTACAAGAAATGGAACCTGGCATCATGCTGTCTTAGTGTAGGAGTCGGGGGGAGTATTTTATTTCTTAGAATTCTACATGACTTGTACATGTATACCCTTTTAAAACTTAAAGGGTTAATTAACCAGGGAACTTGACAAACTGAAGACACTGAAAGAGGCTTTCAGTCAAAATGTTTGTCATTTTATTTATTTAGTTTCTTTTAGTATTTCTTAATTACCAAAAGGACTGTGGCCTTCATCTTCATTCTATATAATAAATTAAAGTGTGTTAAGGTTTGTATTTTTAATTGTACTTATTTTACTTGTAACAATGCTATACAAAAATAAATAACTTTATTAGACCTCAGTAATCCCCAGCAGACAAAGAAACTCTATACAACAATTCAGGCTCTGGATCTCTACAATTTTCACTGCCTTTTTTTTTTTCTTTTAGCCACTTAAAAAAAATGCAACGTTTCTCAATTGTTCTGTACGTTCAGATTACTCTCTGGAGAAAGCTCCGTAACCCAAAATGGTTTTGTTTGAATTCGAAAGAGTGGAGATTAATAAATCATAATCCCCAGTTGCCACGACAACCGCAACTCTTCTGTCACCTTTATTGTTTAATCTTACACCTCCACTCCCTGGGGGTGGACATGGTAAAGTATTTAAGATTTCAACATCCGAAAATGAAAACAAACAGGTGGTGTAAATCTCTAAGGGAAAGCACTCGGCTTTCTGCTGGGGAAAAGAGCTTTTTTGTGTTGGCCACAATATAAAGCTATTTTTGAGATACTGCTGCAGCGTTCCCTCCTGAATTGAGAGTGAGAAACACTAGTCCTTTCTGAACTAGCAAGTGTAATAGAATTAAAGTTATTAGAGAGGATTGTTTCTTTAGCAATTGTATGAAATAAAGAAGTTTGTTGTCATTACTAGTTTTACACCAAATCCTGTTTAAGACGACTGCTTGGAATGGAAGGCTAAACCATGTTTTGACCCAGCAAGCTTCTGCTCTGTCGTCTAAAACTTGCTGTTGGAAAAGCTGAGATGCTTGTCTGCTTCAATATGTTACCAGGATGCCAGTGATACTTCTTTCCTCCAAAGATTTAGCATCAAAAGCCACTATTTCAAGTATTTCAAACGATGGAAGCCAATTTAGTTGTGTAAATGGTTTCACATTAAAATGTTCTCAACAAAAACCTCATGAATGTCTCTTTTGTGATGGGAAGATTACATTTACAGAAAATTTGGTTAAGATGGGCTTTCATTGTTCCTTGTACATTTCCATGATGAACACCTTCCAGTCAAATTCCTCTCTCTACACTCCCAGTTGTATAAGCTTCTTTTTTCTAATTTTAACCCCTTCATATATACCTCTATAGTACATACTCTCTAGTATAATACAAGCTATGAATAACTGTACTTTATCACTATCCTGACCTTCACAGACTCTCAGCTGATCAGCTAGTTCTTAGTTATATTCACACTACCCTACACTGCCTTCTAATCTGCATTTCAGTCCAAACTGTCTACCTAAGATCTTTCCCCAGAGAAATGTCTCTACCCTCTCTTGGCCCTGTCTTTCATGTCCCAGGACTCTCGCATTATGTCATACAACCCCTGCTTCCTACAGTACCTTCAGTGACACAACTCTAGTGATATTCTATAATTAATCCTGGCACTTTTCCAGTGCAGGTACCGTAGGAAAGTTAGTAACCTGCCAACACATCTGACAGACCGTATTGATTTCGAAAGCTTGTAGTGCACCACACATAGAAGATGCTGTAAAAGCTTAGACACTTTGCACAGCATGCCCTTATAAAGCTTTTAATATGGCAAGTGGACTCGTCATTCATAACAAGCTGAAATTGATTTTCAGATACCTTGAATATAATAAAGGAACAGCTATTGCCTGTTAAAGTGATTTATACTTACATATGTAACGACATCCACTCCTATTGAATATATATTTGAAGCTATAGGCCCCTAGATGGTATATGTTTGATAGTAAAAGTATAAATACAAACGGGCACCTCCACCATATCCCAATATGCATCCCAGCAGATAGTGAAGCAGATAGTATCTGGCACCATAAAACTTCACTGATAAGGTAGACGGTGTGAATTAAAATAGCGAAGCCAGTTGGAATTCAGTAGAAGACTATTTCTGATCCTCATAGGCAAAAATTACTTGGCATTGGATCACATGACCATGCAGTCTCAGCACATGTATCACAATTGTTGCACCACACCTGCCTGCTCAAAAGGATAAGTCAATTCTGAACACTTAGCTTAATAACCATTATCTAAGCATCGTTGTCTTTAAATAAACATGGGATCCTTAAGCCACTTATTGTGTTCACAGTAACCAGGTGTCTGGCATGCCATTCAGGACTCAACTGCCAAAAAGATCTGGCTTGAACATAAGACAGAAGATATTTCATTTTTCTCACACTAAGGTATTGATGTTCTGGGAATTCTTTTCTGAATGGGATTGAAAGACATGAGGAATTGCATGTGTCTGTGTCTCATTGTATGGGTTATCTTCTGAAATGTGTGGTTGTGCTGCCTGATTACAGAAACCCTGATAGAATATTTCTTCCATAGACATCTACTATCGATTGGTTGTCAATATATTGTATAATTGTAAAAATATAAAGAGTGTTTTACATGGCTATGTAAAGGGCTATGGCTAATTCCATTGTTTCTTATGCTTTTTTTTTTTTTTTACTAAGAACCACGCTGAACCTGCTGGATGAATATAGTTATTGCACTTCTATATTTCAATTTTTTATTTTAAATCAAAGCTAAATATTTAGTGTAATGCTGTAGATGTTACTGAAATCCATGTATGATTGCCACCGGTTCTGTAATCATTTTAAATTAGATGTCCGACAGATGTCTCAAGTGTAAACATCCTGTTGTCACACAAGAAGCATCACATACTCTAGATGAGATACCAGCTATCGTTGAAGATCAAAAAATGGAAAAACAGCTTGAAACGTCTGCAGCCGACTGCTGCTCCTCTGTATGTAACCTACTCTGTGAGATATGAAACAATCTAACTTGGAGCTTTTAACCAATTATCAAAAACCCTTTGAGTACATCTGCGACAAGGAGACACTTTGGAGACTGTGCAATTTAACAAAAAAATTCACATTTGGAGTCAGGGGGGCTATGGGGTCCAAATTCAAAGACCAAAGAACCACTGCCTCATAATCTAAACATCCCTGAAAACACACATGCATCTCAACCATCTGCATGAGCAACGGGAAAGGGTATTCTTGTAAGCAAAAGCTCAGGAGGGAGCCCTTGAGTTTTTTCAACTCAAATCCACCCTTCTGTCAATTAAGGTAGTAGTCCTGAAAGACAACTTTCAACAAGCTGAAGCCAATGCAATTATACCTGCTGGTGGCCGATTGTATGTGCATTTCATTGCCTGTGCACCTGATTGATTAGTGATCGTCTTGCTGCTGTTGGTGTCCCTGTGTACGAGGTGCTTGCAACTCAGTAGACTAATCCTGAATAAATAACTTCAGATAAATAACTAAATACATTTCAATAATTATTATATTTCATATATTTTAGTAATGAGATGTGGGCTCCCGAGTGGCGCATCCAGTAAAGGCGCTCCTCGCAGGATGTGCCCTATAGCCTGGAGATCGCTGGTTCGAATCCAGGCTATGTCACAGCTGACCGTGACCGAGAGTTCCTAGGCGCACAATTGGCTGAGCGCTGCCCGGGTAGGGAGGGCTTAGGTCGGCAGGGGAATCCACGGCTCACAGCGCATCAGCGACCCCTGTGGCCGATAGGGCGCCTGTGGCTCTGCAGCTGAGCCGCCAGATCTGTGTTGTCCTCCGGCACTATAGGTCTGGTAGCATTGCTGTGGATCTGCAGTGCGAAAAATGACGGCTTGGAAGGAGCACGTTTCGGAGGACGCGTGTTCCAGCCTCCGTTTCCTGAGTCGGCGGGGGGTTGCGAGCGGTGAGCCGGGGATACAGATAATAATTGGGCATGCTAAATTGGGGTGAAAACCGGGGTAAAAATAATTGGCGACGACTAAATTTATAAAAAAAAAAAAAGTAATGAGATGTAAGAGGGGATTGTCCTCTTTTTACAGCAGTTTTTAAGAGGAGGTTGCATCGTATACAAAACCACAAGCACAGACAGTTTTTTTGACATACAGATGACAAAAATGTCATGCTATGTTACGAGTACTATAAAATGATGCAAAGCAATAGGAATGTGCTCTTTTGTTGCTATTGAGATACAAATCGTACTACTACACTGACAGTTTGAAGCAACCAACACACAGCACAGCTTTGATCTATAAACCTCTCTATGCCAGTGATTTTGAGTAATGTAAGTTTGCTGTGTGTGCGGACAATCAACAAAATTCTAGGTAACAGTAATAAATGTTTGCTATGAGCTTCATTCAAAACTGCACATCTGTGACCTTTAAAGGGAATGGAATTGCACGACAGGTATGATTTATTGTGTTAGCTTCAACCATATTACATATACAGAATTACTACACTGAATAATTATATTAAGTTATTTCATTTAGAGATTATAGGAAACATTTTACATAATCCAGATTTATGCTTCAAATACTTTTAAATGTATCTGATTTGCCAAGAAATACATTTGTTTCTTCATATTTTAAGTGTCGTTTTTGTTTCAGTTTTTAGGGTACTTATGTGCTGTTCGTGTCCTTCTGTCTGTGACAGTCAATAATATGCTGAAAACAAAACCACATTGATTTTGCACCGATTTTGCACAAATCTTGCCCAGACTTTTATCATGCACTCTTTGCCTCCGGTAGACATTTCATTTGACTATAATCCAATGAACTTGACATTTTATAAAAAAAAATATTTCTAACCAGTTAGGTTCTGAGATTATTAAGGGATTGTGAGTATGCAGTTATTTTGATTTTGTAACCTTTTTTCAAATGGATAAGATCTCACTGCATGCACCATTAGAGATTAGCCTTGTGAAAAGTTCCCTTCCATTTCCCCACAGCTAATGAGATCCTAATGTAATACAGGTTATGTTGTAGCTCTGGCTTGATCACCTGAAAATGTAATATAGCCTACATTTAAAAAACTGACTTTCCTTATCAAGAGATTGCAGCTTCCTTAATGTGAGGGCAGCTGATAATTTGTATTGAATTGCTGGAGCATGATTTTTAATGACTAGCAAGACCTGGGCATTCAATTCATCCATTTATACACCAATTGCAGACTTATATCAGTAGCATGAATTATATTATGTAGGAATCTTGGCAAATTTTGAATCTCTGGACTATGTTCTCTGGACTATGTGTTCTGGAGGTATATGTGACTATGCCTCAATAAATACCATGCTTATTTCATCAAGGAAGTTACTACAGAACTGCCACCATAGTCATTACTTTTGATATGTTTGCAGTCCTTTATCTTCAAACCAAAGATCTCTAGTATAAGCCCTCATTTAAAGTCATATTTCCCATCATAACTTCAATAGGAAGATGGCACTTTTATATTTTTCACATTTACACTGCGTGCATTGCCAGCTTACATTATGGAAACTTAGTTGCTGAGGGGGTGTTGAAAGTGCTGAGGAAGGTCAGTCGTGTGATAAGACTAATAGTTACAGTGGCAAACAAACTTAAACTTGAAATGCTGTTATCCATTCCACCAGGGAAGTTATCAGGGCCTGAAGGTTGCCTCTTTTGCACCCATTAGAAGGGAAATGTAATCTCTCTGCCTTTAATATCTGCTCCTCCATTACGTTCCCGAGATCAAGTCATTAATTAACACTGCAAACAGCAATCTTCTGCATGTTGCTTTGAATGTAAATGTGCTAACAAGCCTTTGCAACTGACCTACGTGCAAATGCTTCAGACGTCGGATTTGCATAATTGAAACAACGGCACTGGCTTGCAAACAAACTAAATATTTCCACTCTAATAAATCAAAAGCTTCCTGACTGTAAAAAAAAAAAAAAAAAAAAAAAAAAAAGCACACACACACACAATAAAGAAAACTCCATAGATACATTTTACCAATGAGGGATTTAACTTCAGCTAAGTGAGCTACAGAGGCAATGCATGGGGATATAGTAACAGTCTACCGGTTTGGACCCAACTCAGTAGAGAATGTATGTCTAGTGATTTAATCCCTACCAGGTCAACAAAAACTATGAGCACTAGAGATTACATTTGAAAAGCATCCCACAAGTACTGAGGAGGTATTATACGGGGTTCTGATTCTGTGTGGTTGCTTAGCAACAAGTGGTGACACTGAAAAAGGGGGTAAAAGAACTCTTGTACAAAGTGATTTTGGCCACATAGAGGATATATGTGCAGCTAGAGCTAGGATAGTTCTCAGGCTGTCAGCTCTGTGATCTAATCAGTGCTGAGTCAGACAGGTTTGAAATTCATCAGCATTGAGAGAGCTGTACGGTTTTCAAACAGTTTCTGTATCAGAGTATTAGCAAACGCATTGTGCATCACTAGGTGTTCAGTAGGACTTTACTGTGGGGCTATGCTACACCAGTCTTAGAAATGTACAGTACATGTTAATGAGGTTTTTAGGCTTGCAAGCTGTGATAAAAAAGAATGTAGAAACCTATATTTTAAACCAATTTATGTTTCCTTTTATGATAAAATGGGGCCAAATACAGGAATTATGTAGTGTTACCAATTGTCATTAGATTTTACACAAGAGCGTGCCTTAGCTGCAAGCACACAGCACTCATTTACCTTCTCTGAGAAAGTACACTGCTGCGGAGGTGTCAATCACCGGCTCTAAATATATCAGTGTCTAGGGCACTGAAATCTTATTGGTTAAGAGAAGCAATTTGCTACCTACCAATAGCCAATCAAATGTGTTTTAAGACATGCAGTGCCTGCCTACTGATCTCCTCAGAAGAGAGTGATGAGAAAAGGACAGCAATTGCAATTTTTTTTTAATTTGGACTGCAAGTTGTTGACAGCAACGAGCACAAAGAAAAGAAGAAAAGTTAGGTGGGTAAGTCACCATTGCAAAGTTAAGCGGCATCTAGGGGATTTTTAAATAATAAATACATTAATAAAATTGTATTCATTTTTCTAATACATAAAAACATAAAATCCCTACAACACAATTTACCTAGCTATCTTTAAAACTCGAGGAGACGGCAACATGTTTGCAATACAATTTTAAATTAAAATAATACAATGCTTATTGCCTTTGGACACAAGTTATAGTCATACATGGACTTTTTGATTAACCACATTGGTGTGCACTTACTACGTTTTTCTTCATTTGTCCGATGCGACGGATAGACAATAGTGTGTGAGTGTGATATGTTGCTTTTTTGGTTTGGTAAATAGAAAGGCGCTGAAAGGATGATAAGTGCAGTTGGTTGTGTATTACATGATGTTAAAACCTTACTAGTTTGTTTATTTATTTATTGGTTGTGTGTGCTTCATTTACTGACAATCACATTTGCTGGCAATCATTCTTTATTAGGGTGTGGGCAGTTTATATTGAATTGAGACAGGTCAGGTCAGGTCAGGTCAGATCGGGTCCAAAAAAAGATGTGCTTGCTCGGGCTCGGGTTGGTTTCCGGTCAGGCTTAAAATTCAGGCCCGAGCAGATCTCTAATTCCTACTGCCTCTCACCTGTCTCTTCTCTTAAAAATACACTTCTCAAGGTACCTTCACGCTATGTAGACAGATTGGATGGGGGAGGGGAGGACGGGAGGTGGATGGAAAATCAACCAAACCACTTAGGTGATTTCAACTAAAATTAGCACCACAGCCTGTGGGCTCTATCAATTTTCATCCAACTCAAACTCTGACAAGCATACAGGAACGTTCAACTTCTCCTCTGCGTTGTCTGAATGTCTTCAAACCAAGAGAGTGTGTCGAAAGGCAACGCTGTATTAGACTGCTGACCTTCGCATGAACAGGTCACAATGTGACTCGGCAGTACCACTGAAACTAGGTGGGCTCTGACAATCAAAGTCATGGTTTTCCAACTTGCATGCCTTGCTGGAGTTTATTAATACACTCCTTACAGAAGGTTGCGTACAACGGTTGTAGCTATAAACATGATTCCATAACTGTCATGCAAACATGATTATAAAAGGTAGGCCTGCACTTCCTTGGTCCTTGAAATTGTCCTCACCTCCTTCTACGCCTCCTTTCCTGTGATTAACCAGCTTCTCACCCTATTGACTGACATGCTTTGCTGCCAATAAGATGCTTTGACCCCAAAGACACCGCACAGGTAAATAGACTTCCTGAAAATAAGACTAGAAAACCATTAACTTTCTTTAACCTATTATAGTACCAGATGTCATGTGAAAATACAGTGTTTGCCATCTATGTGTTTCTTTTAGAAATGCATGTTTAAAGGTTATATAGGGAATATAAGTGCATGGCAGGTAAGATTTATGTAAATATTTAGTTTGCTACAAACAAGGTAAAGGTTTAGTTTTGCTTGTGAGTGCTGTTGCAATGCTGGTGCAAAACCATCAAGCAACAAAGAATGTATGACAGAAACTTAATATGGAACATGTTTTCCAAATCACTGCCTCGCAATGATGCACAGAACTCCACACAAAGACATGATGTTGATAAGAGCATGGCTCAGAACCTCTTTATTGTGTGTGGAGGATATCCAAGCTAAACATGTGAGGAACCCCACTGCATTTAACCCTTGGGTATAAAGTTTGTTTCCTTCTTTTTTAATAATTTCTTGTGCTAAAGTGATGTGACGACACTGAAAAGTTCTTGTGCATGTGACCTTAAAATGCTTTTGTTTTTGACAGACCAGAGATGTTGTGGCATTCAGCCCAGTATAGAGCCCAGGAGTGAGCACAGACAGATACCGGCTGCAAGAAAATCAACAGACAGCTGCTCTATAGTCCCAGCTTCACTGTAGGAATAATGGACTGATTAACTAATTAGATTTGGTTAAGAAAAAAAGAAATACGCCCATTCATCCTGAACAAGAAAATTCCTGACCACCCCCTCCAATCACACAGAAACTCACAAACAAATATTTATGTTTCCAGTGCCAAAGTCATAACATTGTGAAAGGGACACTGACCAAAGATTCAGAACAGGAACCGCATTTGTTGTCCTAAATTGTGGGCTGAAGAAAATGTCAGTAGTTTCCATAAACATTTTGTTGCGTGTAGTCTCAAGAATGTGAACCGAGAGGCCAGGGCCTTACAAAGCTGCTATTTCTCCTCAGGTAGGTGACATATGGTCCCCTTGGCACGAACCAAATGGACTTCAGTGTACTGTACTCAGCAGCCAGGTGGCTCGCCGGCCAAAAAGTATTAATTTTAGATTTTTACTTAGGCTGAGCTGATTCCAGCTCAAGACATCTTGCAAGAGGGCAACATCTCATATGGTCTTTCTTGGGAAACAACAAAAAATATACAAAAAAAGTATATATATATGCTTCATAATGGATGCAGAATGGTTTGTTAATTATAAATCTAGGCTTGGGAAGTGAGGGAAGGTGAATGACAGGGAGGTTTAAGGAAAGTATAATTTGGCCTAGGGGTCCTATTCTCTTCTGACATAGCCACTCTTGTGACTGGTGAGACTCGGGGAGATGAAGGAGGGAGAATGGACCCCCCTCCCAGACAGGAACACCTCTGAAGAGGTGGTGGAACCAACCCTGCACACAAAAAGAAAGAAGGCCCGCCCAGGGGCTTAAATAAGTGGATGAATGGGGCCCCTTGCCCAGCCTCCTGAATTTTACCAAGGTTATATCTGTGGATCACTTTAAGTAATCTAAACTAATCGCTTAAAATAATATAGATTGATCAATAGTTATTCTCTGGGATGTCCTTGATTAACCACTCTAGGACTTATATATTGCAGATCACGAGCCAGGTAGTTCAGCTCTTCTGCCTATCCTCCTAATGTGCTTTCTTTATGTCTTAACACACCTTGTAATCAGGTGGTTTATGGTGATTTTATGCTTCAGCGGCTGACCATATTCACAGAGCCTGAACAGATCAAGGTATTTGCAAGGGATGCAATGCATTACTCTACACAACCCTGCGGATTAAATTGGCCGTCTCCTTAATCGTGTGCCTTTTGTGCCACCAAGACCTGAAGCGATAGCACAGACTCCTCGCTGCCTGCCTGCGACACGTATTTAATAAAGCAAGGATGTTGAATTCCAATTCTAAATGCTGAATTCTAAATCACCTCACTCTGAGGCTGCCTTTCCCCTACAGACATACACTAATTTGTCCAATTAATACGAATGGTGTACCAATTAAAATGTCATATTTCAAATGAATTTAATTTGGGATGCAGATTATTAGACTATGTGATGAATGAATAAAAAAAAAAAAACGTTGAACTAAAATGGATAACAAGGCAGGGAAAGAAAATTAGACACACTAATAATTATAAAAAATTCATCTTTTCATGAAAAAAACTACCCAAAATACAAATGCAACAAATTTCCTATACCGTTTACCTGTTTTCTTGTGACCTGTGGAACTTACAGTACATAAGACCAGAAAAAAATCCAATGAAAAAAAAAATGTATACATATGGCTATTGTATGAAATTCCTTTACCTACCTTTGTGTCTCATCCCAAATTGGACACCACTATACACCAGTATTTTACATTATTTCCCCCCCATTTGGTATTATGTATTAAGTCTAGTAGGTGGCGTTTGTGTATTTGAATTACCTGTGATTTGGTGTCTCACTATTTTATTTTTCACTCAGTAATTCAACTACAGTATTTGTGAATGGTTTCTTTTTACTAAATAATAACTGTATCCCTCTGACTAATAGTAAAGTAGCAAACCCACCAACCATAACAAACTGTGACGACCAACCAAACAGTTATGAGTTCTGACAGCACCACAGGACATCCATTCTTAACAGCTGCAATTTTCTTAATAGTTTTCAGTGACTTTTTGAAATACAACAACAGGATTACACTGTAGAGCAGGGTCCTCCAACCCTGGTCCTGGACAGCCCCAAATCCTCAGCTTTTATAGGTGTCTATATCACAAGTGGCTAAAGATCTGGAACACCTGTAACCTTGACTAATTCAGCCAATAATTGGTTTGATTAAGTAACTGAGTGCTCGGTTGAAATGAAAACCAGAAGACCCTGTAGCTCTCCAGGACCAGGGCTGGAGACTCCTGCTATAGAGAAATACATAGAAGTACAATATCTATTTCAATCAGCATTACACAATGTCAGACCTACTGCTGTGTTTCCAATTGTTTAATCAGACCCAGACAAGACAGAGCTCCAGAGAACACCTGAAAACACTGTGAGGAACTAATCTGTATTCGATAAACCGGACTCTGCGCTCAAACACTTCAGTGGCACACCATGGTAAAAGCATAGCTAAGTGGAATAAGGTATTGTAGCGAGCCAGGGGGTACCTACCCTTTGTATCGGCTGAAAAAGTAGGGGTGCTTTGTTTCTTTCTAGTCCTAGGCACTAATTCTCCAGTCAGGTTTGTGTAGTAGAGTAAGGGGTGCAATGTGGCTGGAATAATTTGGATTGAGTCCCCTGCTTTGAATGTGGTTTCCTGTACGAGTGAGTATGGTAATGTAAAACATGGTAAAGCATGTTAAATGCATGGTAACATTTTTCTGGACATCAATGTGTGTAGCATTTGGTTGGGAAGATCCTGTGTTTAATCCTGTTTAACAGCACTACAACCACATTTCCAGTTGATAGCCTGCCTGGCTTGAAAGCATCCTGCTGGAGAGATGATGGACACAGCTACCTACTGAAATCCATAGACACTTAATGTCAAACTCTACTGAGCCCCAGACAGACAGACAGACTGGTGTGACATACGATTACAAACTAGAGCTTTGGGAATGTGCTACAGGTACATCCCAGAAAGTGGACACACAACTAAAAAAAGAAATGTACGAAAGTAAACATCAAGAACATTTTACTGATATCAAACGGGCAGTGAGATTCTCTAAGGATGCACAACATTTAGAACAGTATGGCTGAATTATTTTACTTGATATTTTTTTCATAGCAAACAGCACCACCCAGTGGGGAATGTAAAACAAGCAGGGTTTGAATCCCGTTTGCACCAAACTTGTCTGAGGACCTTGGTTGGAGATCACTCACTGCAGTTCAACAGCCCTTACTTGTCAGGCACCCATAAAGTCCAGTGGGGCATCCAGGGTTCAGTTGCTTGGTAACATCTGTTGCTTAGGTTTGTCAGGTGAAAGAGGCGCTTGGTCTGACAGTGGAATGAAGGTTGTCTGTGGATGTTCAAACCTTAAATAAGTGGGTTTCAGTGGCGAGGCGACATTCAAAATGAGCATTTCACAAAAAAAAAAAAAAAAAACAGGGATAAAATTAATTTAAAAAAAAATGATAGCAAAAAGAATACTGAATCTGGAACTTATAATTGTAAGCAATGACACCTATCTGAAATTTGTAATAAATACATTTTCTCTGAAAAAAATATGTATAATTTTTTTTCCTGCTCCATAACCTCCAACCTAATTTCTGCAGAAACTTGCTCAGACCCAAAAAGAAAGAAAGGAGACTTCCAAGGACAAGCCTATTTCCCGGCAGTTTCTAATATAGCAGAAGACTGAGTGGTAACGAGGGGCACAGGAAGCAGGGATTCCTCCCGTGATGCTCAGGCTCCATACGATAAGGAGGCCAAGGACAACCACAAGAACTTGGGGTTATTCTATACTCACCAGAACAAAATACCTCAGCATGTTATATTACTGCATGAGGAAAGAACAAAGAGGATCAATACAGATCTGCAGGTACTCCCGTATTGTAGATAAAACTGACAAGAACCAACTGCAAGGCAGTCTCTAAAATACAATATCAAACTTCTTCTGTGGATTTTCTTTTGCCTTGTAATCAAGCCAAACATTTTTAAAGAGATGCAAAAAAATATGCAAAATAAAAAAAAAAACACATGATAGCTGAACTATTGATTACGGTAAACATTATATATATTGTGAAACGATCACACCACTCACGGGTTCGTGCCCCTTTAAAATTACGACCCAGCACAGAGAAATTGAATTTTTAAGTGCGGTTGCGCTACTTTTAATTCAACACAAAAACAAACAAATACAAAACAAAACCCTAACTCCGTTTGGAGCGCTTACTAAACAGGTACTTTCCCTGACTAACTTGCAGGACGGCTAAGCTGTTTACCTGGCACCACACAACACACACTAACACAGCACTTACTTCACTCTGGCTACTCGGAGACAGAGCACCTCTTCTGCCTCCTTCTACTCAGCAGCCTTGAGCAGACTGACTGCTCCTCTTAAATACCCTGCACCTGGTCCCAATTCTCAATTACTGCCCAGGTGCAGGGGATAATTAAATAATAAAATAGTTAAATTAAACAAAAGAACAATTAACAAAACTGATTAACTGAAAAACAAAACAATTAAATACAAAAGGTGCATTTTTTTTCTTGTTTCTTCTTCAGGGAGGTTTTAACCCCCTCCCTGCTGTCTCACACAACACGCTGCCTTACAATATATATATATGTATATATATATGTGTGTGTATATATATATATATATATATATATATATATATATACACACACACACAGGGGTTGTAAAAAAAAATACATATACATATATAATCATTTAAAGTAAAAGGGGAAGAAAGACAGCTTTTAATAAATGCTATGCGTGTATAGCCACTGTATGCATTTTTATAGTGTACCATACAGTATTTAGATTAAAATCTTTAACAACATTAATAATGGATGAATACATTTTAACTATTGAAAATCCTACATTAATTGATAAATTGGTCTACAGTATATCAGTCCTAGTGGTTAACATTTATTTAATTGGCTGCATCAGCCAGACAAAGCCATTTCATCTTTCATCAAGTACTTTTTTTTAGGCATCTGCCCCATTACTGGAACGCCCTTTGACATCGGGACTGTTGAAATTACGTCACGGCACAAAAGAATGCTGGACTGGCAACATCCCAACACACTCATGTGACACAGGAGCAATGCCAGCACTCTCATCACCGGAGCTGACACAAAATAAGACTCGTGCCATCATTAATTCAATGTGTTTATGACCTCTGTAACTTACCTAATACAACCTCATTAGTCAAGTGAAGAAGACAAAAGTTTTGGTTCATCAGTGTTGAGCAGATGCCATGAACACTAAAGTCATAAATTCAGTGGTTGAACTATGAGAAATAAAACATATGTCAAGCAGGAAGACTTTTTTTACCTTCATCAGTGTTGTAACTATATAACATAAAACCATAATTGTGCAGGTAGCTGTGTAATGTGTTTCATGGTATACTGTACCCTAATACAAACCTTGCAGTGCACCAAGTGTTATAATGATGCGCAAGAGGTGATGTGTTCTTGTTTCATATTTCATTCAAACATTGCCTAATAACAAAATAGTAGTAATGATAATTGTATTATTTGTCTTTCAGCACTCTTTCAAAGTTCATGAAGTTCATGATTACGCAACTGGTCTTAACAGTAGCTAAAAAAAATGGCATGCATGAGATGGCTGTTTAAACCCATGGATACCCTGCTTGAAAGGGAATGGGCAGCACTATAAGGGATGCTGCTCTGTGTATATTCTGCCAATCCCTTTTGGAGCAAAGTAAAAGAGACTAGTCCCTACATAACTATAGTGAATAATCAAGAAGCCACCACCAGCCAGCCCAGAGCCTGTGTGCCCTCCTTGGGCAAAAGCAAGAGGCCTTCCCAGCCTCGGGAAGCAAGCGGTCCTCTTGTTACCACACAGAGCAAATCTGGCCATAGAAGACCTCAATCCAGGCTTCCGTTGCATCGCCATGGTGATCTCAAATCCCAGCCCAACTGTCACTGCTGGGATTAGGCCTGGCTGATTTATGCAGAGAATTAAGTGGTGCGCTGCTGCTGACAAACATGCATGCCCTTAAAAGGCCGGATACATGATTGCTTCTATTTTTCAGTTCATTTCTCCACACAAAAGCCACTAATGGCGTCAAAAAAACAACAATATTCACACAGTAGCACAAACACAATTTAACACTTAAAAATTGTTTAGGAAAATGACTAAAAGAACACCCCTCGGGAAGCAAGCGAAGTGTTCTCTTAGCCAAAGTGTTCTCTAAGTTGACCACAGACACAATATCAGTCAATAAATAAATAAATATGTATTACTTGTCATGACACACGTGCATCAACATGAAATGAACAGAATATGTAAGACAAAAGCAACACAGCACCCCTACACACGTTAAAAAATGCAGATTAATTATGAATACGTGCACAGGAGCAATATTCAAGACACACACAACATTATTTAACAGAATGGTGAAGCAACTCACCAGAACAGGAAACATCAAATTGCTCTGTGATTTATTCAGGTTTTTTGTTTTTTTTTAAATCTGTTTCGCCAGGTTGTTCTCTTAGCCGAAGTGTTCTCTTAGGAGGTGTTCCTATACATGGAGGCTACTGTGCTGTGTGGGGTCTTTTGCAACTGACTTTAATTACATTTTACATACAGTAGAGGGAATGAAGTTCTGGCAACACACTATTTGTCAGTAGAGCTCTATGGGATCTTTATTACCCACAACAGTACATCCAGTGCTAAGGCTTCACAAGTGCTAAAGCAGAGAAGAGTATTGTAAAGCTAGCAAAAAACAACTTGGCTGCAGGAAAGAAGTCCTTAATATCTTGCACAGTTGAAATTATTTCATTCCTCTCTGAAAGTTGCATTTGCACTTAAAAGAAGTGATAACCCAGGCTTGAAAATCAATTTTCTTACGTCTTATTAGCGTAAGCAACCTTACTCCTGGTCCTCTTTTCATTGTGAGGAAAATCTGTTGGTTCTTTGCTTGTTTAATTCTGGATCTATAGATTTTTACAAATATACTGTATACCCTTACATCCTTTGGTTCCATGGACTCAGGGCCGACAAATAAGACAGGAAGAAAATACTTAAGTACCTGACAGCAACAGCCACTTTTAATGCTTATATTTTCAAACACAAAAGCAAAGAATGATATTCAACACAAGAACAGTAATAATTCACTGCATTTTCCATTTTCCCTTATTAAATTAAAAATATAGCATATTATTTTTATTTATTTATGTATTTAGTTATTTATTTATTTTTTAAATTTGGAATCAACAATTATTTTTCTTATTTTGGTAAGCCCAAATATTGTTTTTCAACCCGGCTCACAGCTGACACCCCCGCGCTGACTCGGGAGGGACGAAGACAGACACATGCGTCCTCCGAAACACATGCCGTCAGCCGTCCGCTCCTTTTCACTCTGTAGGCCCGCCATGCAGCCACCTCAGAGCTATAGCTTCGGAGGACCACTCAGCTCTGGGCAATTTACAGGCAGACCAGCAGCCGTCCAGCTAGTCTACAGGGGTCGCTGGTGCGTGGTGAGCCGAGGACACCCTGGCCGACCTAAGCCCTCCTCCTCCCAGGCGGTTCTCTGCCAATTGTGCACCGCCCCCTGGGACCTCCCGTCCACGGACGGCAGTGGAAAAACCTGGACTCGAACCGGCAACCTCCAGGCTATAGGGCACATCCTGCACTCCATGCGGAGCGCCTTTACTGGATGCGCCACTCGGGAGCCCTAGCATATTATTTTTTGACCAACCTATCAAGCCATCTATGTAAAGCTGAGCCAAATGTTGCCAGAGCAAATCCTGATTAGTACTCCTTTAAATGCTTCAAAATAAGACCCCCGGGCCCAAATACTGAGAAGTCCTAGTAAACCATTGCCACTAACACTGTAATTCTCAATTGCTGAGCATGAATGACTGATTCAATTGTATCTGATAATCAAATAGATACCAAGCTTTCTGATTTAATTACGTGAAATGAAGTAACTTAAGGCCACAGCTCTTTCACCAGAAGGTCACAGTTTCAAACCCTCTCCTTTGGGATAACCTGGAAATACTCCATCGACACGCCCAGCATGTTTCAGATGAGAAGTTGAAGAAAATATATATTAAATAGTGGCATGCCATCTGTATTGTGGTTGTTAAAAAAACACAACAGGTCACAATGCTGAGTAAAAGGATGCAATAGTACGACTCCCTCAGATAGTAGACTCCTACACCCTAGCCGGAGAATAAACAGGGCCCTTACTATTTAAATAGAGAGTCCCTGTAGTGTCCCTAGCATAAAAAAATGCTATTACTTTGATTCTAGCCCTATAAGTGCACAATAATGTGATTTACCCCAGACCTTGGGAACACCATGTTTTTTGTCACCATGACGCCTGAAGCTACAGCCCAACACAGCAGTCAATATTTATCTAATATGTTTGAGTAAACCCGTACGAGGCTGAAATAACCATCAGTGAATCTGTGCTGTTTATTCTGGTAAATTGTTTTTTTGCTTCGTGACATGCTACAGTAAGCGTCACAGGCAGAGATTGCTGGAGAGCTGTATGCATAGATTGATTTTTTTTTTTGACTACGTGTTACAAGAGTGCAGTCAGATGTGTATACTTTTGTTTTTTTTTCATATTTTACTGATGAGATTGAAAGGTAAGATATTCTATTACAGTCTATTACTGCCCTCTTCTTAGGGAGAAGGGAGGGGTGCTTAGGGCTATTCAGGTCCCTATAAACAGCTTGCGTTGATATATATTAATTTCTTTAAGGTGTCAATGTGATCTACAGTAATTAAACAGTACTGGAACCTATTTAGCACATTTCTATTGTCAAACAATTAGGATTTTATAGGAAACCTTAGAAATAACTGAAAGAGTGGTTGCAAATTCGAACACACAAAGTCCACACAGTACAGATGGCAAGTTGGAGCATTGGGTTAGGTTGGAAACTCCATTGTCTGCTGCTTGATCATGTAGGTGTTGTTGGTAAGTAAGGGGAAGGTGTGAGCGCCAGCAACATTTTAGAAGAGTTTCAGTCCAACTAATACAGTTAATAAGGGCACTGCAACACAAATACCTTCAAAGGGTGCTAAGTTTTTGAAGGGGAATTTAGGAACTGTCTTTCCAAAATAGATTTTTTTATATGTTTTGCTTTCTTTTACACAAAATAGTAGAAATGACATAACTTGCATAACTTGTTTACAATTATGATTGTGACGGTGCTTGTACGGTAGGTACAGTAAATAAAAAATAAAAAAACTGACTGCATCACAAAGACAGTGCCACCCTCCAGGAAAGCAAACTGAACTTGTCTTCCAGCTTCCATGATTAGAAGAACATGGACTTGATGAAGTGTTTTAGATGTGAGAGAATACCCTGCGCCAAAGAAAATAGAACAGCACAGCAGCATCTGTTCAGCCATATGTGGAGAAAAAGTTACTTCCCACGGTTCAAGCACTTGCTAAAGATTTTTCCAAGTAGTTTCGAATGCTCTTTCGAAAGAGGGTATACTGTGACCCCTTAACCTACACTTCTATGACACAATGAAATAAAAGTGTGAGCTGTGCTTGATATTGTTCAATACTCTGTTGATACAGGAAACCATGAGTGTTACATACACCTGGCTATGTAGCAAAACACTTTAGTGTTTATCCATTCATACATAAGCAGGGTATTATAGTTTGTCAGTCTCTAAAAATCTTACTTTTGTCCTAGCTTTTGTGACATTTTGACATCTAACATGACTACTGTACTACTATTATGGCTTTTGGTAGACTTTTGTAATATAATTTTGTAATTTCTTTGATTACATGATGTTAAATAAAATATCTAAATTATGTTCATATAGGTGTTTTTTTTTCATTGTTGTTTAAATTGTCTCAATCTAAAATTAGAGGTGATGCAAAACATTTGGTCACAGCTGTAGGCTGCTGGTTGACAATAAAAAACAGCATTTTCTGAATAAATTAATAGTTATTATTAGGTTAAACTGTGTTGTTTCTTTATGTGGCAAATAATTAGCTTTATATATGAATCCTAAGCAAAATTATACAGTATCATACACTTTGGCCTTGACTTAAGTTTAGTGGCCTTACTGCCCTCCAATGTATTGAACTGGCCGTTCTACTAAATTACTATATTCACAACAAATTCATTTAATACTGCATCCAGGAAGTTTTATTAATTATACAAATCCCTGTCTGCACCTTTTTTTTGGCGACAGATGTAAGTGGATAAGTAGATCTGTTTGATGACCAGAGCCCTACTCATGCACACTAGCACAAGGCCACAACGAAAAAAATCTCCTGTATTGATGTGCCTGCTGCCTGCTAATCTGATCCTTGAGTGATGGCTAGGAGTTTGAAAGGCACTTTGTCCAATTAGAACTGTGCAGAAATGTCCACCTGTCCCTGACTAAGATGAAGTGGCTCTTTCAGTGCATACCATGGCGCGGAGCCAGGTAAGGCAGCCTAAACATTGCTGTTTGAGCTAGCAGCAATTAATGAGCTTCACAACCAGCAGTCTCTTAATATGAAATGACACAATGAATACTCTTTCACAATTAAAAACCCAGTTTGCCGTTACTTTTTCTTTTGAAAAAATGTTTCTTCCCCCGTAGTCTCCTTCCGTACATTGTGCGACTCGTGTTAGACCACAGATGATGGAAATCTACCAAAGAAGCCCGCCAGTGGGAAAGATCAGTCAATCATGTGTCAGGAACGAACAAGAAAGGGCTTTCGCTGCATAATCTGAAAAAGCAAGACTGCAATGGCATCACAAGTAAAGTATTTAGAAACCCACTCCATAACAACATCGTTTACTGACAACCGGTGACAAAAGGCACTATAACCTCTGTGATGGCTTTTATCAATTCCTGGAGATGAATCTTCCTTAGAAATTGCTGCAGAAAAGCAAGCTCCCACTGGGATCTAGACAGCAGGTTGTTGAAAAAAACGCAATAAACTACTGCTAGTATTTGTGGGCCAACATGTCAGGTTCATGGGTTGCCAGTATGATTGCCTACATTGCTAAAACTTGCATGTAAGTATATGATTTAGTTCATTAATGATTAATAGAATACAAAGGGACATAATGTCAAAGCATTTAACACCTTTTTTTTAACAGTAATGTACAAAACTGAGAAAGTACTTATGCTAACTCCAATTACATAACTGCTGTTTTATACTACTTTTGTAAAGCCAATAGTTTTTTGTCTCCTTTAAAAAATAGGATTTAATTAAAGAGACACTTTAAAAATAAGCCCCCAAATCTTTGCCAGTGCTGCATTTTGCTTCTATATAGTACATAATTTACATTTACAAAGGGTTAAATAAAGTGAAAGTTCCTAATAAATTTATCAAAAAAAAAATATACATTGATAAATATATATACACACACATACATAGTCTGTCGAAATTCTTCAATTCAAATATTTTGTTTAAAACAGTCTTAAAAACAAGTGCCTATGTCATTTTGTTGTGAAACCCATTGGCGACAGCAAGCTTTTGACAGAGGAAATTCCTATTCTCTGAATGTAGCTTTCCACAATACAAGCAAAACTACCACAAATCAGTCTTATGAAATGCAAACTCAGCTATACGTGGAGAAAGGTTGATAGCCAGCAAAACACTGACTTGAAATGAATTAACGAGAGGTACATGTAAACAGTGCCAGGCTGCATAGGAGGCCTACTGGGCTTTCATTTCAAAACACCTGCTTCTTTCCCTTAGTAGATAAAGAGCTATGCAGAGTTCAAGTGTATTAATAGTTAAGCCAGTCTGACTTGTTATTACTGCTCAGTCATTTTTAAGGGGTGATCATTTTTTCATTGCAATTTGTATTTGCAGTGTAGCTCTGGTCCTGTTCCCAGTCAAAACAATGTAGTGTAGAACAGATTATAAAACTGACATCATACACCTTGAAAGTGGAAACTCAAACCAATGTGCACTGAATAAACTTAATTTACGATACAGCCGGATACCAGATTTGATCAGAGGATGCAACATTATTTACTTACAGTAGTGGTACAAGTGAACAGAAAAATAAACAGCAGTAGTCATCCACAGAAAGTTTGAAGTTTGGCTGCAGAAATACTTGTGACAAACAACATATGATATGCCACTGTCAGATCAGCAGGGGACTTGAAGCTCTTTAAGCTGGTTTGAGCAATTGTCTCTAGAGCAAAGAGTTGCAGGTTCAATACTATTCAACAGCGATTAATTAAAGGCCTGGAGAAAGACACGCTATCTTACATAGTATTGGAAAAAAGTAAAACATCATCATGTAAGGGAACAGAGTACTTGAGTATTTTATTAAAGGCTTGAAAACTGAACCAAAAAAAGTCTATGACTAATTCAGTAATGACTATCCAGAGAAATATAGTATAGTAAGTCTCTGTTTTGAATGATTTATTTATTTTAAAAACACATGTTAGTTTTATTATTGAATACACATGGTGTATTTCCTTTTCGGCTAGCTGTATTTTTTTGGGGTTTAAAATTTTCTCTTAGTATATTATCCACGGCCAGCAGTTTCAGTTCTATGGTTGCTAAGAACTGCTAAGAGTTTCTCATAATTGGTGCCCAAGTACATTCATATGAACAATGAAGCATGTTTCTTATTGTGCTGTGCTGTTTCTTATTTGGTAATATAATAAGTACATGCTGTATTCAATAGAAAAACTGCTCACCTTTTCAATTAATTATTAACTTTTATTACTGGAGTAATTATCATCTAATGCTTTGAACTTCCGTTGAGCAGTAATGAATACATTTGGAATAAAAGGAAGGTGTTTTTTTTTAAATGATTATTAATATTAAGAACTCATTTTTGAAAGCTGAAGAAGAGCTGCACAAAGCCCAGTGTCTAAAATGAAAAGCAGTAACTTTGTTAATGTTATACAAATGCATTAAATGCAGCTGCTGAAAGGGAGGCTCTGGGTAAGAAGAGCTTGCTTTATGATTAATAAAGTAGTTATTAGTTTGTAAGGCAATTTGAAAGGCACATGTAATCAGTAGATTCTATTCAGCTCAGTCGCATTCTGTGTCACTGTGTCTGGATCAATGCAATGTGAAACGCAGACTCTACCCCTTGTGTAATGCTAACCATGGTATAACATTCCGCATTGAGGTCATTCAAACTCAGCTTATACCCAGGGTTATCTTTTTGATTTGTCCACATCTTTAAAAGCGTTTAAGGCAAACACCATACATTAAGGTGTTTTAAACTGGAGATTTTTAATTGGATTGTTTTATAAATTCACATTGTTTGAGCATGTAGGGCAAACGTTCTTCCTAAAGATAAAACATTTGGTAAACTTCTTTGCCCATTACAATGGGGGAAAATCTATTTTCTCTTCATTCATCATTCTTCTCTCTTGTTGTCTGTTTAAAAGCCAGGCCTGTTAATCTGAACCTCACCTTTTTTTTTTTTTTACCCAGTGTGCTATCTTGGACCAGCAACTAACAGTCATGTGAAAACATCACTTTAGCAGGGTGTACACAAGCATTGAGGAGGAGCTAGCACTTAAGAAAGGCAATAAAAATACGAGTACAGACCAACTGCAATTGACAGCTTCTTTTTTTACTTTCCATTACACTCTTAGATTACTACACATTGGGAAGAAGTACAATAATCATGTATCTGGGAATCTAATTTTGGAATTAATTGTTCCAGACAGGCCAAACACGCCAAAGTGTTACAACATGTATGTGCATACAGATGGACAGGCATCTCCTTGAAATCCCAGATTAAGGAATGTCCTAACCAAGTTTCAGTATAAAGTGATTCTCTAGATAAGTACAGATGTAAGGATGTCACCCCAGCAGTGGCAGTATCACAAATGGCTTGGGAAAAATAGGTGAAAAACATCACATTTCCAATCTAACACTGCACTGTGAAAACTACACATAGCTCAATCTGAACAATTGCCTAAACATTTTTAAAACTGCCTAAAATGCAACAGATTTTACTCTCTGTAAGCACTATCAAACAAAGTCTTAAGCCAAAAACCAAACAAAGATCAAATTCAATTTAATTAGCATCTTTGTAACTTCCAAGATTCAAGGCAAGACTTTTTTTTCCTCAAATGTTTTTCGAAAAGTTGAAATTTAGAAAGTGCGAAGGGCTTGCTGTTCAAATCAACGCCAGCACTTTGAAAGCTCCTTGAAATAAATATGCGTGCAAGAGTGGCTGTAATATCGTCAGCAACCCAGTTAGATGTGGCTTATGATCAGATGTGCTTCTTTTCTAAGAAGAAATGTAGAACTCCTGGGTGTCCACACACGGATGGTGGCATAAAATTCACTCCAAACATTCAGAAATCGATCCCTGTCTGTTCCTGTGAGACTGGACTGAAATGACTTTTACCTACAGGGATTCAGGCTGTAACTATCTCCTCAACCAAAAAACACCTGATAGGGTGACGAGGAGGGAGGATAAGAACAAAACAAAGACATGGTCTAGTTTCAGACTGATCTTTCATGATTCTGTACTCAAGCTATTGTGTATTTCTTGCTCTGACTGTAAAAGGGTGGGTAATACCACTTCCAACTTCATTTTGTGATCTGGTCCAGGGTAAACACTATTTCCATATCAACAAATGCTGAAAGACCATCACTACTTGATGCACTGTTTAGGGCTGCAGAGCGACCAAAGTCAGTGTAGTACCTCATTAGGTGCTTTTTGCTAAGTAAATTTAAGCAAATATGCTTTGTAGTCCATCAAAACATACTAAATTAGTGATAAGTAATAAATCTTGTTAGCTTCTTGTATGGGACACAATTTCTTTAATCTAATTTATCTGTGCTGACTTCTATTAAAGACTACAATGCAATCTAATCCCCACTGCGGGCCAGGTGTGGACTAGGGACTTCTGATTGTAGATTAACTTTGATAAATAGTTTTTACTCCAATGTAAGCCGAGTGGTAGAAATTACAATTCTGTTTTACTGTATTTATTTTTTGTTTGTAGAGTTAAAACTTTTGAGTGCTGTGGCTTTTACAATCACACCACACAAAATGATTAATGTAATCTAAGAGAAAACACCCCAATGCACTAATAACATAAAGATGTGCATGGAAGGTGAAAAATCGGGTGCAACAGGGTTTTTTTTCACTGCATTGTATTGTCAGTTTCAAAAGCAGCTCTCTCATAACTAATTACATTATAAGAAGGGTGATTTTTAATGTGTGCTTTATACATTCAAAACGGTTATACTTAGTGCTTTATTAAGTAGGTTGCTGGAAGAAAATCACTATGAAGATCATAAAAACATAATTTATTGGACTACCTGGTCCCTTTTCCTCTGAATAGTAGACAGAAATTAATTATGTAGTGTGCAGTAAAATTGAGTATGATATTGAGACTGAAGTAAGGGTTTTTAAATTCTGGAATTAACCCTGGCCATGTTTGAAATCTGGCTGTATGAACTGATCCCTTTGCAACTAAAACTACATAACCACTACATTAGAGAAATGAATGATACAAGGGGGCTCCTGGGTGTAATGGTCTTAGCATACCACTATGATACTGTGGCATTAGCACTTATAAAAACACCAGCTGTTATTGGATGAGAAAGGTTACCAGATGTTAAGCTTGTCTGAGGAGTGAAATGCTAAGTTAAAACATACAGTTATCAATTTCTGCATAGCTGTATTGTATATTAAACCCTCTTTTACAAATAGAGTTAAGTCTTGTGCAGGTGTAAAATACACATTGTTACATCGAGCAGGGTTGTTAAGTGTTTTATGGGATCCCAAAGGGTATTTAGTTTGCAGATAATAAAAAAGGAACAGCATTAATAATTTGAGTCTTATACCTGTATATGTCTTGATTTCCATTACACGAGAGTAGATGTTAAAACTTCATGCTGATTTGAACTCGGCTCTCGCCAAGATAATCAACATCCATGCAATATAACAAGTCTGAAAGTATTTTGCATCACAGTTTCATTTAGTAAACTTCTGCAAATGGGACATGGATTGCAAAGATCTAAGCCCTGATTTTTACCTCTGGAGATTTAAGATCAAATGTGGCTTCTGTCTCAAATTTGAGACATGCTTGCCAGCCATATGTGCCTCTTGTGAATTTTGGCAAAAAAATAAAATAAATAAATAAATAAAGATCCCCTCTGGTTAAAACTTCCAGTGTATGCCTAAAAGAAAAAATTGATTGGTACAACATGGCACTGAGATAACCTGTTTTATTATATATTATGAGCATCAACAATTTACTCAAAGCCTCCACTAGTGTTTTCTACTATTATAACAACCTTGACTTGCATAAAGAAGGAAATAGCTCGCATCACTTGATTTTCAAGGTGTGGTATCCAAAGCATAATCAACAAGTACAGAGAAACATCACCTGTAATTGACATACCCTTAAGCAATAGAAAGAAGACAAGCTTTGAATTGACAACATAACTGGCAGAAGGCACAGGTGTCGTTGTCCATCAAATCAACAGTACGAACGTCACTCTTGAAATCAGGACTGAAAGGATGTGTTGCAGTAAGAATACCTCTGTTAAGAAAGGGGAAAAAGACTAAAAGGCTAAAATATGCACAAGAACACAGAAATTGGACTATGGAACAATGGTCAAAGGTGCTTTGGACTGCTGATGGATGGACGACACCTGGGCCTAGAGATCAGTTCAGAGCACCACCAGGTCCCCTTCTCCGCTCACCCTAAAGCCCCAGACGTCGTGGCACGATCGGCAGATGTCGCTTGGGCTCCCCCTGCCTGTTGCTGTGCTCCCCCTGGCAGCTCAGACATCGCTGCACTGTGGTCAAGCATCAAGTCTCTGCCTGCTGCTGCTCCCGACAGCTCACCGGCCTGCACACCTGTCACCCCTGTCACCCTGTTTGGGTCCCTTGTCGCCGGGTCGCTGTCCCTGCCCTGAAGCACCGGAAGGATCAACCCATCCTCAAGATGGGACTTTATGGACTTGAGGGTGGGTGGTTGTGTTTTTTTTTTTTTTTTTGGGGGGGGGGGGGGTAATATGTTTAATGTAGTGCTTTTAAAGCAGTGGGTTCACAATCTCCAAAACTATTTAACCCAGAATAAAAAAGGCTAGTACTAAGGGTAAGGACAAATAAATAAATAAATACATAAAGTGTTATGTCTTGGTGCTGAGATCATTTATCTAGTGCCAGTACATTGAAAATATTATTTATCTTTTCTTTTGATGCCCACAATGTTAAAAATGAATTATGGTCTATGCACAGTCAAGCAAATGCTAAGGTTCTCAATGCTGTCTTTTAAATGTCAACTTTGCTGGCATTATAAGACTAATAACCAAACAAGTAAATGCCACCCTACCCCCATTGGCACTACAACAAGACTAGTATTACTTTGCTTTTCAAAATGTTGTATCCACATTGAATAAGGTGAAGCCAATTTATCCTACCGCCACACTCTGAATTCACTTCCTGTTAGAATTAAACTTGAACCCAAATAGAGTCCATGGATACTGTAGGTAGGACCCTAATGGAAGTGATAGTATGGAGAAAACATGCTAAATGCTAATGAGAGGTAAGAGAGGTTTAAATGCCATGTTAATCACCCCAGGTTTTGATTTCTTTGTTCCATTTTTATGCTTTGAATTCTTCGCGTAGTAGTTTTAGTCCCTATGTGTTCCAATTGATTTTTTTCACAAAGCTCAGATCATGTCTTTGATTGTGTTTATTATTCAAATTCTTGTCTGCCAGGAAGCTTCACTCAAAAATGTGTTCCCCACTACTGCACTAACCTGTGCTGCTTGGTTCCTTACTAGGATGTGTTCCTGCAGTATGAACATATGTCACATAGGTTGGTTTAGCAGCGGCGAATCAGTTTTATAGCTGTTCTGTGCTTGTGAAGCATTTTCATTTTATTTAATGTTTTTATTTTTTTATTTTTTTTTTTTTTTACAGAGACATGTATGAGTGTATGAATTATAAACAACAGACAGCACAAGTAAAACTGCTTTTCATTTTTAAATTCTTAAATTCAGATGAATATTCAATTATTATTTCATATATTGCACACAGTGAAATATCTCAGAAGAAAGGCTGCTCTTTACCATATGAAACAAAGACAGATATGCCTTACATAAGGATTTGTTGTTTTTTAAAAATTATTACAGCTGTCAGTTAATACATTGCAGTTCAAATTTAGTGGCTTATTTCACAAGTTTTGTTGTTTTTTTTGGCACAATAATGTCTTGCGAACACAATATTTGCCTCATTTTAAGAAAAACAATTGCACAGGAGGACTAGAACATTAGGAGCAATCACTTAGTGAGTTGGAAATATGCCACAATTAGATATGACAGCAATTGAGTTTCAGAAACTAGAAATCTAAATCACCCCACAGCTACTGCATTAAACAGGTAGGCTAAGGCCACTGATAAACCCTCAAAAGGTTGATCTTTAACCTATCTACACTTGGACTTGTAGGGGTCCAATAAACAGCAGATGTGAGTGACAGAAAAAAGAAGTTTGGGGCATTAAAAAATCCCTCCAAATAAAGCTGGAAACCCCCAACGGAACGAGATTAAATAAAAAGCAGTCCCACCGCAGAACCTCTCCGTGCAGAGCTTCTGTTCAAAAAAGCTGTGCATTCGAAGCAGATCCAAACGGGCTACCACGGGGCCTAATCTGACAGTCGCACATAGACCTGAGGCCACAACTTGGCTGTGAAATACGCAGCGGAATGATGCACAGTGCGTGGAATCCACAGTAACGATGGAGTTGTGTAGTTAACATGTGTGGTTTGTGAATGTCTGTAATACTTGTGTGCAATGCACAGCAATAGGAAAAACACACATTGCAGAACTTCTAGTATTTTCTCCAAAGGTGCACAGAAAGGTCACAAAAGACACATCACTTCCATCATGCTACACAACAAACTAAATCGGCTGAAGAAGCAAAAAGTACAGTACATGCCACAGGGGCAATATGGCAGTGAGATACTGTGTTTATGTTAAGAGATGAAAAGAAGTGTTCTGTGCATACGATGTGCCCACCTCTTTGTTACCAGGACGTAGCTTTGGCATCACCGTATTCCAAAAGGCATTTTAAACACACATGCACATGGTGTGCAGCTGTGTCATTTGTCTTGTGTCCTTCTCACTGCTGATCAACCCTAACCTACAGGGAACAACATGGTTAAATGGTTTCCCCCTGTGACAGGGATCTGATGGGTCTCTGCTCAGTTTCTTGTTGAAAGGTGTCACCCTCCAGACCACTATAAGCGGAGTCTTTGCCAGAGATCTGTAGATGGGTAAGGATACTTGATTCCCTGTAACTCCTTTTCATGATTTCTCCAGGGCATCATCCTGTGGTATACTATAGCTGCAGTACTCATGCTGCCCCCTGGCTCTTTGAATGAATTTGCATAAGCATTGAGTGCAGTCAGATTCTATCTACTAGGGACGAACTATTAATAACCTATTTAAGTATGAATTCCAAGTGAACACACTATATAATATCCTACCTGATCTCCCCCAATGCAAGTGTTATTTTCACATGAATGGATCAAACAAATATGCAATTTGATTATAAACGAACATACCGCCTGATGCTGTACGCACATCTTCTTGAGGAAAAGTACAACTACAGAAGCACCTAAAGTAATTGTCATGAATAGGGCATTAAGTGCTACAGGACGAGGCAACAAGCACGGAGGTAATTTCCCTTTAGGATGGTAATTTCCCTCCAAGACCTGCAGTTCCAATCTTCCAGGTGACTGCAGCCTGTCCTCTCCAGTTTCTGGAGAGAACATAATCTCTGGTATTTGAGAATGTCACAGTCAACTGCATTGCCGGTGAAGAGACTTGCAAGTACACTGTGCCAGGTCTAGGTTTTCAGAGGCTTTGTGCAAAACCTTGTTTTGAGGTCTCAGCTCCCCCCCATCCATCTTCTGTCACTGCAGCATAAACATGTCCACATTTGAGACCCACCGAGGTCCTAGTAAATAGAGCTTGTGGTGGTAAAAGTCTGCTTAAGTTGTCAATAATGGCAGAGACTGCTGTGTGGTTTTCAGAAAGGCAGCTCTGCCAACAATAATATGTTTGAAAGGGACCTCTCTTTCCCTAGGCTGAGTGCTCATATGAAAAAAGGGTCTTAAAGATACAGTACTCATTTTTAAAATTAAAAACATACTGTACTACTTTCCAAATAGTAATGGGGCAGTATGTATGCACTAACCTTCAAATCCTGTCCTAATACGCAATATAAAGTGAATGTGTCACCATAATTTTGATTTAATCCAGGCCCCAAACACTAATGGCAAATGCCTAGAAGCCTGTCCACCAATCTGTTACAATGATGATGTCTTTTTTCCCCCACTAGGGTTAGGCAAAACATAACTCTGGCATTATAATTCCCCCTTTCTGGTGTTATTATTTACCTTGGATTCTAAATAGTTTTGTATTTATTGTTAATTATAGCAGCTTGTGGTCAGCGTCGTAAATCACACTAGAATGTAAGGATTTCAATACACAGCAGGAACAGTCAAATTAAACATTGGTATAACAATTCGATACACAAACGGGAGAAAAAATTGTGTTCAGGACTCTGGTCTATACGATACATGTAGGAGCTTTGCAAATGTAAATCATTTACAAAATTCATCACCACATAGCTGTACATGCACAGGTAAGGAAATTAGCATAAACAGGGTACAGCAGCCCTGACCAAGTGTGCAGCTGCTCAGCTAAGCCAGTAATTGCAAGATTCTTCCTCGGTCCCTGTAGAGGGCATCTACTTACATAAGATAAGCATTAATATTGATTTGTTTCAGAACTCACGTCTCGAGAACTGGAAGACGCTGCAATATGAAAATAATACCCTTTCTTTTTCTCACTAATGACTTCCACAGACTTTGCTTGCCTTCAAAACTCGGCTCCCCTGCGTCATGTGCTGAAGTAAGCCTTTTATTAAATAACATTACAGTGGAGCATGTCAAGCCAGCAAAGTCAGAATAGCTCATCGTTGATTCAGTTCTAACAAATACCTGTCAGTGTTTTGTCGTTAACCACCAATTACAACTCGGTTGCATGTGGTTCCTGCATTTAAGCTTGAAAAGAGCTTTGAGCAGACTTTAAAGTTATAAGTGTAAAAAGCTGTCAGGATTTTAACACTGAAAAGAAAATGTACAGGTACGTTATTTAAACAGTTGTAGCAACACGTCAGCACATGGAATGCTAGATTTATCAGAACCCTGTTACTTACTCTTAAACCATTAAATAAATTAAATAAACAATCCTTCCTACACCAACAAATCAATCAGTGCGATCAGTGCCAATGGAGCTTGACTTTCAACCCTTTGCACCTTAGAAACCACCACAATAACAACAGGGCAAACCAACGTAATTACACCCTTTGCAGTTACATCACAGCTAAGAGACAGACGACTTTGGGGCTGATTGTAGAGCTGTCAAAAGTCACAGACATGAGTTCTTGCTATAGAACAATGCTGTTAACAGGACAAAGGGTTCCATCATGACCAATTCTCAAACACACACAGTGATGCAGAAACACCATCAATGCAAAATATCAACCAGATGAGAATCTATATTTGGTATTCACCCACCTGGGGCAATGAAGCAGAGGACAAAAAAGGCAAAGCCCCAGAAAAAAAGAATTCCTGGCACCCCCTCTCACAAAGGTATGCGCAGAATCTCCAAAAAATGTTACAAGAAGTGTCTAGCTGCATCTCCAGTTACTTCATTCAATAATCTTTTGGGTATCATTTTGGTGATGCATTTTTGACATATATCTACATCTTGTTATCATTTATTTCCAGGCTTAGGGAAACATAAAATGAATAATTACAGATCACAATGTAAAGAACCATATTTTTTGGGGCTGCTCGGTACAGCTTATAAAGTGTACCTACGGATACAATCAGCTACCTAGCAGTGGTATCGATGGAATAACAAGTAAAGCTACCAGCCTTGACTCTGAAAAACACAACAAACTAATCCCATTCAATTATAAGAAATGATTGCATGTACAGACATGGAAATAAGCACAATGTAAAATGTTTTTGAATCATACATGAACAGGGTTACAAAAAATAAATAAAAAAGCTAACTAAGCATACACGTTTATTTGTAATATGCCAACATTTGTAATATATCACACATATTTTCTACCAATGTCTTGCAGGAAATTCACATATGCCAGAAATGCAAAGTGTGGTTTATCAGATTCATTATTTAATCTTTGCCAGTGGTAGATCGGAATACCACCAATGGTATAATTAAAACTGCAACAACTAACAATGCATGTGAGTCTCTTAGGTTACTTTATGTCTTAAAAATATGTAGAATATCAGAGAAGGTCCTATTTAAAGGACAATGGTATTTAGATCCAGCAATGTTTAGAATATGACTACTTAACTTTGCATACTAGTTAGTGGCATCTTAAAGCAAAATAACATATTAAAAAAATCAGTGTTTTTTAATATGGAGTTGAGTAGTGGTTAGGGCTCTGGACTCTCGGAGGGTCGTGGGTTCAATCCCAAGTGGAGGACACTGCTGCTGTACCCTTGAGCAAGGTACTTTACCTAGATTGCTCCAGTAAAAACCCAACTGTATAAATAGGTAATTGTATGTAAAAATAATGTGATATCTTGTAACAATTGTAAGTCGCCCTGGATAAGGTCGGCTGCTAAGAAATAAATAAATAAATAAATAAATTAATTAATTAATAATAATAATAATAATAATAATAATTATTATATATATATATATATATATATATATATATATATATATATATATATATATATATATATATAGGAGTGACAATGATAACTAATTTTAAGGGAAACTGATTTTAAAAAGTTATTTTTTCAATCAGTACATGTTACATAACCACGTGAAAGCGTATTTGTTCTGTCTCTTCTTATTGTAATTTAATCCCAGGGAAAAGGAAAAAAGAATGTGGGTCACCAGGTTAGGAGTATCAAGTCGGTGAAATCAACTTAAAGTCTACGGAACGTAATGCCTTCACCTGCACATACATGTATTACATAACCCTGGCTGCATTTTCTGGGAACCACCACGAAGTTAGCAAGTGAAACAACAATGCTGACTTTCTACAGCAACCAAGCAATGAACACGCGAGAAACGAACACTATTCACAGTGCTGCAAAAGCAAATCACTACCAAATGCATTTATCATCGTCATAGGATACGATATTTGCCGCAATTAACTCTGTGTAAACTGTGAAAGATTGTCTTGCCCCTCTGTTTATGGCTAAACCTCTTACATAACCAGCTTACATCTAGCCCAACGTGCAGTATCAGAGTGTAATTAGAAGACCCTTCTGGGGGAATGTGTAGGAAAAAAAGGCGACAGTACAACGCCAGTATACAGAGCGGTTATTAGGTGTCTCTGTTAAAGATGTAGATGCGCGGTTTTGACCACGTTGTTGTTTTAAGTTTCTTGGTATATTTTTTTCACTGTACTTGCATTACGTGTATAGAGGCTGCCTGTAGGGGGTGTGGCTATATACTGTAAAACACAGCCAGCACATGATCAGCCATATTTCTGCCGCAAAAATGTAAGAAATATTCAGAAATGTAAATCCTAACACCTGGAATTATATAAATAGATGATAACAAAATCCAACTGACCATTGTTTATCGGTTGTCATTTTCGTGGATTTAACCTAGAGGCAATGGTGACAATTATGCATTATACTTAATACTCTTAATCAGTCGGCTGCTTCACCTTTCAACATATGTACTATCACATTTTTAAAAAAATCGGCTGCCATAAAACAAATCCCGCACAGTTTTCAAAAGTTTAACCCCATTTAGCCTTGGGAAGTACTTTTGTTTAAAACATAAATAACAAAACATCTAGAGTAAGCTTAACTTGAACATATAAGGATACTTCACGACTATGCTAAACATCTCTCGACTGTTTTGTTATGTAAAATGTACCTCTAATATTAATAAGTATTTAAGCCTGCAGGATACATGTATGCTAACTACAGTAGTGCGTTGCTTTACAGCTGTCAAATTGATTGCACCGATCCGAACACAATAAATAAGTGCCTGAATTGAAACACTGAAACTTTGAAAGTGTTGTCCTCTTGCAATCAATAGCTCGGCGGACTTCAATATGTGCAATCATATTAATCTGTTGTTAATACAATTTTAAAAGGCATACCAATGGTATACCGCCTGCGTAAAAGTTTACAGCTACCATTTCCCAGCAGCACCATCTCGTTTTATTAGACAGATGCCCAGAACAGTTGCTCCTTACCTCTGGTACTCGAGCAGCTCTGCCTTCGAACGGGGACTGGATGTTCAGCTTTTCGGAGAGTCTCCAGGTTTACCGGGGTGTCCCTGAGCGGGGTAGCCGGCTCTGAGGCGCTGTTGCCCGGATCGCTTGTTGGATCTGGTGCAGACTCCATTTATTATTATTATTATTATTATTTTGTATTTCTTTTTTGTATATTGTCTGTGAATGACGCGCTACAGTACTAGACTCCCTCTATCTAATTTACAGTGCAACCATGAAATGTGAATGTGCGGTCTTGATAGATGTGGGTGTGTAGGGTCGGTTGTCCACAAGCAGCGCTCGTGAGAACTCCTGTACAGTCTGTGAAATTACCCACAGCACTGAAAGGAAAGGCAGTCTATAGCAGAGAGAATAGATGGGAAGCCGATGACAGATCGGACATGCCTTTCCACTGAAGGTGCATGTCACAGAATGACTCCAGTTATACTTACTAAATCCCATCATTTCCGATACAGTATATAAACAAAGTCGGACAGGCTAGATGCATTGCATTTTTTTTTTAATTTTTCGTTTGATGGGGATTTTAAACATGAACATTTAAATTGTGTTAATGATCCGAGGATGCTATGTTGCAAAAGTGTATATCTATACGCCGCCATTTCAAATGTTCGGTGTACTAGAACCGTATATTTAAAGTGAAATTCAGATCCACAAAGCAATAAGGGCTGGACATTTGCTGAAAATATACATTTTTAAAAAACTACAATTTGAAGTTCCTAAAATTGTGACCTTTCTCTATACGGTCCCTGTTCACTGAAATGGGTCAATATTGGGCCGTGATGTATTTAAATACTGGACTAGAATTACTGAAATAGCACTATAAGAAGCTGAAAGTACACTTGTGATGCAAGCACATTAATGAATAATTACAACTGCATTTAAACCATACATGTTTTCTAAATTATCACAATGTGATCTTATGCATATCCTTTATTTTGTAGATAATATGTAACTCGTCGAAACGACGATCATTTCAAGATAGCGTTATTTTGAACAAACTATAATTTCTATGAAAAATAACATTTTGTAGTAAATAATCTAGTCAACTACCATGTCTACCAGTTCAGATTAGTTTTTTAAAAAGCCACAGGGGTCTAGTGTTACCCCTGCCTGGTCTAAATGTGTGAACATATCTGGTCCAGTCTAACAATTAAAGATTGTAGGCATTTCCTGTGGAATGTAATCAGTGTGACAAAAACATCAGTTTGAAAATAAGAGATTCTCATTACTCCTTAATTATAGCAAAGCTCGCAGATGCTATTCACAGTGTCAGGTTGCTGCAGGTAGTAGCAGGAGCATGTTTCATTAGTTTGCAAAGAGGCAAGAAAGCGTCAAGGGTAGAAAAAAAAAAACAGCAAAGCCAAAACAAGTCTGATACCCCACTAAAACGGGTTATGAATACCACTGGAGAAGTACTGTATTTTCAAACACTTCTGCCAGTGTTGAAATCTGACAGGTTGACGTATTCGTCAGTAGATTAAGCTGGTCTGAAAGCTGATTGACTCTGGCAGCTGATCAACTGCAGCAGAGCCCGTCCTTGGAAGTCTGGAGAGAGAAACTTTGTAAGGGACGCTGAAGTGTGAAATAGCAGTTTGTGAATGCCTTTTTCATTGGGTTGGGGTTCAAAGTGTTTCCAACCCGTTCGGTTTGTTTGTTGCTAACTTTCTAAATCCAAACCCTATGGACAGGTTTATGTTTCACAGCCTGGATACGTAATAACAAACACCAAGCCTGGCCTGTTGCATGTGATTACCGTGAACCATTGGTGTTTCAACCGAATCTCCGCCCCCTGCGGCCGGCACGTGGATAGAAGCATGGCCCTGCTGTTGTTGCATACATTTACACACACACACACACACACTGTTGCATTGACATGAATCTAAAAGGAAACTTGGCACTCGAATGAAGAGCATGTATTTAAATAAAAGGACCACGCCTATTTTTATTACACAGTACTTAAGCCTTTTTATTACACTAAATTAAGCTGTTTTTGATTAGGTGTTGATATTTTAAAGCTAGTTAAACAATGTATTATTATTATTATTATTATTATTATTATTATTATTATTATTATTATTATGCATTTTATGAAAAATAAAAAGCTGTATGTACTTTGTTTCTCTTGTCGTGTATTTGGCGGAAGTGGGTGCACAGAGCAAACTGATTACCATCACTCTATTTATAATGACCCCCACCTGTGTCGTTGGAGCAACTCAGGAGGTTGTAAACTGGATAGGTGGAAACACGCAGTGTTATGCCACCAAGCAGGGAATTCTGAACATTGTACTGCAGCGCTGTGTTGGCACAGTTTGGGTGGATATTCTTACTTAGACGTTGGTATGTATTGTAGCGTGCACGGGGGTAGGCAGCAGCAGGGTTGGTAGGTGACGTAATCACACACAGAGACATGAGCCCGATATACGCTCCTTGCAAAGGAGCAGGTGTAGCATGAGTAAGGCAAGCCAAATTATTATTTAGAGATATATCGAAATGCATTTCAAGATATCTTAAATTGAACTGCAGATATCTCAGACTAACTCGATTTTAAGATATCTCAAACTCATTTCAAGATATCGCGAGATATCTTGAAATCGAGTTAGTTTGAGATATCTGCAGTTCAATTTAAGATATCTTGAAATGCATTTTGAGATATCTCTGAATGATAATTATACGCATCATACACATGGGAGGGGTCATGCGCAAAAAACACTCTATCATATAATAATAGATGTATCCCCTCAACTCAACACCACACGACCAACATCCCTTTGTATCAGCAGATGTGTCAGCCGCACGAAGAGCACAGCGTGTGGTTTTCACTAAATCTACTGTGCAGAATAAATTAATTTTTTTTCTATGTTTCTATGTGTAAATATCGGGACTTTCTTCCTATGCATCGGGTTGCGGGACATTTGCTAGGAAATTGGGACTGTCCCGACCAGATAGGGACTGTTGGCATGTATGCTTTCGTGAATATGATTTATATATTTTTTTCTGCTGAATTTGATATTTTAACATTTGTTTCCTGGAACTTGTATCAATTGTTCATTTATTTACAGTATGTTTTCAATAAAATGCATATGACGAGTAAAATAGTTTAAATATGTAAAATGTTTTTATTTTAACATAATGCCATCATGGATCCCATATATATATATATATATATATATATATATATATATATATATATATATATATATATATATATATATATATATATATATATATATATATATATATATATATATATATATATATATATATATATATATATGGGCAGCAGTGTGGAGTAGTGGTTAGGGCTCTGGACTCTTGACCAGAGGGTCGTGGGTTCAATCCCAGGAGGGGAACACTGCTGCTGTATCCTTGAGCAAGGTACTTTACCTAGATTGCTCCAGTAAAAACCCAACTGTATAAATGGGTAATTGTGTAAAAAAATAATGTAATTGTATGTAAAAATAATGTGACAACTTGTAACAATTGTAAGTCGCCCTGGATAAGGGCGTCTGCTAAGAAATTATTAGTAATAATAATAATAATAATAATAATAATAATAATAATAATAATAATAATATATATATATATATATATATATATATATATATATATATATATATGGTGTTCTTGTGAGTGTGAACTTCATAGCAACCTAACAGCAGACAATGTAAATGTGGAAGCGTAATGGTAAACACAATGCTGCATTACATTAGACTACTAATGTAGTACGGATTGTTGAAAAATGCGTATTTCCCCATGTTCTACATTTATCACAAAACAACGTGTTTGAGAGCAGTTTACTTCATTGTTTGCATTTATTTCATATTTGTTATCATGACTATCAAAACACCTTTTCTGAGGGGGTGCAGTATCTCATAGCTATTACAACACCTTTTCTGAGGGGGTGCAGTATCTCATAGCTATTAAAACACCTTTTCTGAGGGGGTGCAGTATCTCATAGCTATTAAAACACCTGTGCAGTATCTCATAGCTATTAAAACACCTTTTCTGAGGAGGTGCAGTATCTCATAGCTATTACAACACCTTTTCTGAGGGGATTCAGTATCTCATAGCTATTAAAACACCTGTGCAGTATCTCATAGCTATTAAAACACCTTTTCTGAGGGGGTGCAGTATCTCATAGCTATTACAACACCTTTTCTGAGGGGGTGCAGTATCTCATAGCTATTAAAACACCTGTGCAGTATCTCATAGCTATTAACCCCCCCCCCCCCAAAAATAAATAAATAAAAGAAAACAAGTTATCTGGTTACAATGCAAATTATATTCTGAAGCAAAATAGTACAAGGATGTCCTCAGACATATTTCAGTGATACAATGTTGGCCAGCGTTTTTACAAATGCTACAATGTGGCCAAACCCATGTCTTTCCATATTAAAATGTAGTGTGTTTATTTTGCATTGTAATTTGGCACAAGAGTAACTCTTACCATTACCTCTGGGAGTTGTGCCAGGCTTGTTTATATCTAATAATGGTAGTCATTTACGCATTTTTTCGATGCTTTTACCTTGATTATAAACGTATATGGGGTTTATCAGCAGTGTTAATATAGAGGGATATAGCTCGACAGCATTTGGGTTATGCATAGACAATTATGTTTTTAACCCCTTCACCTCCCCTATCGCTTGTACAATATTTAATTGTTAGAATTTTGTTAATATATTCAGCGATTATTTTTATTTATTTATTTGGCAATTTTTGTGTATTTGAAAATCCATTTCTTTACTGTCTCTCTCTCTCTAATAATAATAATAATAATAATAATAATAATAATAATAATAATAATAATAAACAGTTAATATGAATGTTTTGGTTGCGGTCTAAACCGTTGTTGTATATTACTTACTGTAAAGTAAAATGTTACCACACAGGGTGATACAAACGTTATTGGACACGTTTGAGCAATATGTAACTTCTGCAGTTATCCATTCAGAAATATGTTCATCCCACTTGTCTAGTGACTTCTGAATCACCCTCATGCTTTAGACATAATCTTAGCTAATGTAAGGAAGACTTGAATGTCCATAACACTTGCGCTTCATGGAGAGCTTTCACAATGAGAACTTTGCTATTCCAAAGTAGTGTTATATGATGCAGTCGATTTTGAGTATTGTTAGAGTTATTTAGACTTACTTGCCAGTGTTTTTCTTTAGGCTTTTTCTGCACTGTTTTGACTTTCAAAATCAGTGAAATTTGCCTTCTGTCAGCTGTTTTAAGAATTCAAGTCTGTTTGTTTGCATTGGTGACGGCCCACAGCAAAATACAGTATAATACAACTAGATCAAACTGCAACTACTGTGTGACTTCAGAACTTTGATTTTACACCACATTGTCAAACAGCCTAATTTTCATAATACCGAATCAAGCTTGACCTGCAATGAAACTTTACTTTTATACTCGACAGAATATTTTACACATTATATGGATTACTAATAAATAGTGACAGTGAAGTGAAACATCTAGTTTCTGTTTTAAAAATAAATAAAAAAATGGCCAGAGATTTTGTCTTTATCAATCTTATTTTTTTTCCTCCATTTGTCTTTTATGTGTGTTGGATTATCAGTCGTGCTGACTATCATTCGCTTAGGGTGTGCATTTTAGGATTCCATCTTGCTAGGCCTGTTCTTGCATTATGTGGCTGCATGTATTTTTAAAATTCTTTTGATGTAATGCCTTTATTGTATAGTCTTTCTGCAATTTCCTTAACCTCTTTTATCTATTTATTGATCTTATTGCTTTTAACATTCTACATATTTCACATAGTCATCTGTGTTCATTATCACTATTCCCAAACCTTTATCTGCTGGTCTTATCATTATATCATCATCATTTAACAACTCAGTCATACTGTATATGTACAGACAGAGACATACATCTCCATGCAGTATATTCCTAAAGTCTAATATAAGCAATAATGTTTAAGTGACGGTCTATGCCAAGTATTATAACTGGATAAGCATTTCTGTACAGGTAAAAGTGTGAACATGAACTCTTACCTCATTCTTATTCCAGTTTATATAATCTATAGAAAAAATGAGGTTGTGCAGGTTTGTAATTATTAACCCTTATTACACTTTCTGAAGTGTAAATCAACCACCTACTCCAGATTTGTCAAGTTTTAGTCATAATCATAACACCACCTACTCCAGATTTGTCAAGTTTTAGGCTGGGTTTAGTTAACCTCATCCCACATTCAGCATAGTGCTGCTATATCAGATTATAGTGGACATTTAGATAAAACACAAGTAGTGTTAATTTGATTTTATAAACAGGCTTACCATTAGAAGTTCTTTTCTATGTATTACCGTTTTTAACTTCGAGAAGTAAGAACCAGTTATCCTCCCTTCTGATTTTTATTGCCAGACTGAAATGCTCGGCAGTGACTTCATCAGTGCATTTATGCATCTAATTAGTTCAGACACCATGTTTTCATGTTATCTTTTGTGTGCAATCTTGTGTGAAGGCACAGATGTCGCCCTGCATTAAATACATAAATATACAACCTTGATGTGATGAGATTCACAACCGATGGCATGCTCCAAAATACTGTGCTTTTAATTTTTGGTTGATTATTTGAGGAAGAAAAGTGTTATTTGCTGGTATTTATTGCATTAAGATGTAGCATGCTGAACTTCACCCTTTTCAAAATGCCTAGAATTGGTCTTTATATAAAAAAGAAAACTTGTTATTCAATGTTTGAATAAAAGTTGGGCATTCCTGCATTTCTCTTCAATATATGCCACACAACTGCACCCTGTAAAATTTAGTAATAGAAATTGGGTATATCCACTTATTTGCTGTGGTGACAGAAGGCTTACTGATTATGCTAAATATGTATGAGTCTAGAGAGAGACATACTGTGATCTTATTACATGTTCAGAGCTTGCTTTTACATTTCATTATTTCACACTTATATTGATAATAATAACTTTACAGCTGGGCCATAAAACATAATAGAACAATAGTGTCTCGTTCTATAACACTCCAGTCTGGAGGTACAATCTGTTTCAAGCTGTATGGTACAGTATTACTCGACAAAGCAGGCTGTCATGACACGAACCTGCAAAAGCCTTCAGCCTCGAGGATTAGTTATTAGATATATTGTACAAGTTCACAAGTAAGCTTTTCTGTTTCATTTATTTAGTAAGGTAATATATATATATACTGTATATATCTTTTTATATTTTTCTATTAACCATTAACATTTATTTTTTACATTGCATGGCCTTTAAACTAAACCAATTAACTTAAATTAATGAGCATTTTCCTGTCAGGTTAATAAGGAGAGGAAACAATGGAAAATCAAGCCCCCTGTTACTATAATTATGTATACATCACTTACATATAGGCCTACTACTGTAAATTGGGCATACAAAATGTACTTTTAAAGAAAATGGTTTGCTAGCAGCTGCTGGGAAGCAATGGTAGCCAATTAACACCTATGCCAGCTGAAACCATGTTCTGTACTTGTGGTCTTTGAGCTGCCAGACTTGCAAAACGTTCCTCGAAATGTGAATGTTGTGAACAGAGCAGTCTTTTGTTTACCTAGAGTGAAAGCCAACGTGTACGTGCATGTGGAATAAAAGGCTGAAAATTGGTCCTGCCGCAAATACATGTGCGCCCCCGTGCACTTCATACAAAAGTGAGTTTTTTATTGGGAACAAAAAAAAAAAAATTATTATTATTATTTGTTTATTTAGCAGACGCCTTTATCCAAGGCGACTTACAGAGACTAGGGTGTGTGAACTATGCATCAGCTGCAGAGTCATTTACAATTACATCTCACCCGAAAGACGGAGCACAAGGAGGTTAAGTGACTTGCTCAGGGTCACACAATGGGTCAGTGATTGAGGTGGGATTTGAACCAGGGACCTTATGGTTATAAGCCTGTTTCTTTAACCACTGTACCACAAATAATGAGGGAAGCATTTGCAGATGCCAGCTGATTATCCCCCATGTGGATGTGTTCAAAGTGCGCTAGCTTACATTAAAATGTAGAAGGGGGAAAAAAAACAAACACACCCAGTACTACAGTATCTCTTGGTCTGTTCCTTCTTTCTATACAGGAATACTCCACTGTGTAAAACCTGAGCAACAACAGGGTTGAAAATGCCCATGGGGGGAGTGCAGGGTGGAAGCTGACCCGTCACTTCTATTGACTGCCAAAGATTTTAGTGAAATATTACGTTTTGAAATAGAATGCTGTTTCAATAGCATAGGATTCTAAATTAAGTTTTACAGAGCTAACACCACACAACACTATTGGAGTGACCAAAGGTATCCTAAACCCAAGGTATATCTTTTAAGAGGTGATTATACCAAGGCTTTAAAAAAAAGAATTGTCAATAGCATAACAACTTGTAAATCCCTTTATTTTAACTGTGAATTGGATGAAGACCATTTATCCTGCCAGCACATTGTCAGTCCTTGTGCAACATGTACTTGGACCCCACCTGAAACTTAGGTCTTGTACGCAGGACCTGAGGTGGCGTCAGGGGGTGGAATCCTTATTTATACCTGTTGCAAGTAATTCAGACATTGAACACACAAGCTCATAAGGGAAGCCTTTTATGTCAGATATTTTCATTTTAATGTTATTAGCCAGCATCTTTTGGCTCTTAGTCTTAACTAATATTCACAATTGTCATTAATATTTTTCATTAATTTAGTCTTAAGTTAATTCTAGAAAAGTTTCACTTTTAATTATTCAAAGTTCAATTACCCAGTCTTAAATAACTCCTGGGGTAAAACTTAGTAAAGATGACCATCTATCTCTTAAACACACTTGAATAGAGCAGTATGTGATAATGTATGCATTCTATGCATCTCTTACCCACGACAATGTGGTCTGAGAGTAGCTTTGTTAATAATATTGATCATAGCATTCTTATTAAAGATATTGGTCATCATTTAGCCATACCCTATTGTGACATTGTAGACCTGAAGTGGTTGAATACGAGTACAGCTTAGTCAAGTGTTTCCAGATAGGGTATCGTGGCACACATGCACACAGATTCAGGATCATTTAACCACAATCTGGCTTTCAATTCCCCAATGCAGTGGTTCAACACATCATTATGTGATGCTCCCGTAAACTGCCAATAACCACAAATCAATCATTTCTGATAATGCCAACATTTCAGTGTCTGGCAATTTCTGCTAAATACCACTGACCGTTTTTCTGCTTCTCTCTAAAGCAGCATTATCACCACATTTATTTTATTACTAGATCAAGTTATTTATTTATTTATTTTTGTACTCAATACTTCCAAAATTGATTAAAAGTGAACATGATGTACAATGACAATACTAAGCTAAGTCTATAACAACACTGTGGCAAATATATATATATATATATATATATATATATATATATATATATATATATATATATATATATATATCAGAAAAAAATGACAGTAATTGTTCCAATGTAACACACACCCTGTCTATAACACACATGACTGAGCTTTCTTGGGTTACATCACTTGTAAAATTGCAAACTGTTCTGTAACCAGGGCCATAGCCAGCCATGAAAAATCACAGAGTCACTTAACCATGCAGCTGCCCCCCCCCCCCCCCCCCCCCGTATGGTGTCGCTGTAGTCTGCAATGACAGGAAAGCATTTTGAAAGGCACAGAGGCTATAGATAACAGCAGCACTTTCAATGTATGTCTATACGAAGGGATGAAATGCATTTTATTTTGCGACAAAGCAACGAGTAAAAGAGCCTAAATAATCATTAGTATGATTTTAACCAAGGCCCGTGCCTCATAGCTTGCTTCAGCCTTGGTAACACACACTTTGTCTTTGCTACACTATGAAAAAACATCAAAGTATACTACTGTTTATGAACTAATATTGCCATTTATATTTTTTAATTCATATATAACATGCAGCCCTTACACATTATAACACCTAGACATTCCCCTAATATTTGTATAAGGGTGTGTATTGTGAAAATGGTTCTGCAGTTGTATAACATCAATGCAAAACTAGAAAAACAATTAGCCTTGGAGCAAGGATGTGTGCTTTAGCCACAGCTAGCTGCCTGTCACTGTACCTGACAGTGGGTCGTATGGTATATACTGTGCTAAGGTTTGTTCCTGCACATTTGTATATTTTAAAAGCATATTCATTTAGTTATATAAATATAATAAAATGTATTGGAAAGACAATACAAATATACTCACTCAAGTATTTAACATCACTCTTCATGACGGTGGTGGAGGGTTATCATTTTCGTTTGAAAGCATCTGTTTTATGGGAACTTTGTGTTTACACAAATCATACTTCAAATACTCAGATATACAACTTAAGGAAGAGGCAATGACCATGCAACTTTGCAAAGGCCGTGTACATTTGAATATCTGAAATCTTATATAAATGAATGAGCACCTTGGTTAGAGGCAGGACAACAGCATCTACTGTATTAAAACATACATGTAATAAAATACCGGTACATTCAGAGATACTGTATAAGAAAGGGGGGGTTGATGTCCTGTCCTCTTTGAACTGCAGGAAGCTTTCAGCTACGATTTTGACAATTGTTTTTATATGGAGCGACAAGTGTGTGTTCTGACATACACAATAACAAAATAGATGATTCCTAATGCACGTGATGCAACACTATACAGTAAAATAAATGGGTAGTTATTCTTATTATAAAAATCGACTATATGGGATTTACTCTAAAGCAGTATTCCCATAGCTGCATATATTCAACAATGAATTTGTCATTTATAGCATTTAAGAGCTAACACTTTTTGGTAAACCATGTTGAAGGGGGATATTTATAAATGTGCTTTTAAGTCCCAGAGCTCTATATTACAGAACACTTCATACAGAGAAATCAATGGAACACAGACTTGGTTATTAGAAATCCAGTATTTGTCACAGTGTACTCAACCCTTTTAGTTGCCATAAAACATTGGTTCTGAAGACTGGTTAAAAACCATTGCACTGCCATTATTGTAAATATGTCGCATTTAAATGGGCAAACTGTATCTTGTAACTATGGGTTCTTATTGGTCAGGCTCCTGATCTCAGCTCGTACATGCAAGTGATACATATATCTTACATACTGTACAGTAGCCTTTGTACTCACATTCTCTCCGCATTCATTTGATTTTGCATTTCGGAATCCTGCTTTTGTTAAATAGCAGAGTTAGTTGTGGTGGTGAGTCTGTTTACTTTTTCGTTGCCCTTATGTCATTTATATGATGTGAATAACAAATTGTCACCCTTTGCAGGTGCAAAGCAGTTTGGGAAGATTTTGGTTGCATTCTTTTAAATCAATGATGGTATTGTTGTTTATAGTAAACTGTTCATATGTAGTAAGTTAAGTGCTACTAAAAATCTGCGTAGTGACAGTGCTTAAGTCTAAAAAGGAATAGTGTAATAATATATTGGCAAAGGGGAGGGGATCATTGTATCTGCCCCCATGGACATCAAAAATACTAAATGAAACCAAATAAATGGAATGCTAGGCTTTTCAGTGCTGCCCACATGGACCACTTCTGACATTAACAAGAGGTATTATATTACAGTCTATTGTTTATTTGTACAAAGATTGTCTTCTGACTTAAACACCTTTTTTTTTTTTTGGTTTGCATTGCTGGCAACACCAAGTCACACAGACATGGAAATCCATTTCATTTTCATAATTTGGTGAACAGTTAAAAAAGTTCACAACAGCTCTTGTGTAAATCAGCTGAAATATGCTTGATTGAGTTAAAAATACTGAAATTACTGATAAGACTCCTTCAACACTTAGGTGCTGAATGGGCAGAACAGCTGATTTTGGTTTAATTAAGAGGAGATCAGAACAATCTGTTGCATATATCTCCCTTAAAGCTTAGCTAGATGTGGTTGTCTCTAATTACCAAGATTTGTGTAGACCTGCCCAAGTAAATGTCCCCTCTATACATCACCTGTAACTCCTCTTAACAACAAAAACGGTGAATTACTTTATTTAAGGAACTGTTTCCCTAACAAAAGATATTAAGGGTGCATTACACAGCACAGTACATTCAGTTATGAAAATTCACTCTCTTTTGATTACTGATGTGGAGATCCCATAGGTTTGTTTCTTTTTATTATTTGTATTTATACAATGTTCGTTGAATGTGCATGCATCCTTACCTAAGTTCAATGGGATGTAGGGCAGCAGTGTGGAGTAGTGGTTAGGGCTCTGGACTCTTGACGGGAGGGTCGTGGGTTCAATCCCTGGTGGGTAACACTGCTGCTGTACCCTTGAGCAAGGTACTTTACCTAGATTGCTCCAGTAAAAAACCCAACTGTATAAATGGGTAATTGTTTGTAAAAATAATGTAATATCTTGTAACAATTGTAAGTCGCCCTGGATAAGGGCGTCTGCTAAGAAATAAATAATAATAATGAAGACGTTTCTTAGGTAGGGGCAGTGACGTCACTAACCTTACTGTTTTATCACAAGGCCTTAATGCCCCAGAGGTAATACAGCCCCTCTGGCCCCATTGCCCTCACACAAACTGAGCTGGGATGTCAATGGATGTATTCATTCATATAATCCCCCAAGTAGAAATCTTACCCGTGACACACTGATCCAAAGAGAAGCCACCTACGGAGTCACCAGCTGTAATACACTTCTCAGTCATTTTGACAACAAAAAATGAAATAAGAAAGAAATAAAAAGATTGTCCTTTATTTGCAGTCATGAGGATTTATTTTTTATTTTTTTTTAGCTTTAGAACCTGTTAGCCACGCATTTTATTTCTTTTATAAATTTTTTTTAACTGGGAAGACAAGGACAAGTTTGATGCTGCCAGTTTAATTTTTAAGTTATGATGAATTATAGCTGCCGTCATAGACTGGAGCACAAGAAGGATACAGCGGATCTGAGCACTGCAACGCTTCATGGCTGCCTGTATTTAAAAATGATTGATTAAGCTGACATTAGCTCAGGAGTGCACCACCGCACCATTTTTCTTCCTCATTACATAAGACAATATTTCAAATCAATAGAGTACAAGAAAGACTCCAAAGGTACCAGAACATCCTTCAAATAAAGTTTAAGCAAAATACAATCGAGCCCTATCAATTATTCAGCTTTATTGAGGCCAAGGAGTTTTATAAAGTGTCCAAACAGGAAGTTAAGGAGCACAGAGATTTTTCACTGACTGAACGTAGGTTTTCAAAGCGCAGCCAAGATCTTTCTCTGTCCCAGGATCACCAAGGGATACTCGGTTAAAATAACTGGAAATTTCTTAACTCGTGCACTAGATTGGGGTTTAGAAAGTAGGGCAGGCAGGCACTATGTAAAGCACACATCTCCAGTTTCTGATCAATAGTTGATGGTTACTTTTCAAATATAAAAAAAAACTGCAACTTTAGTGGGACGCTTTGAGCTGGATAAATTAAAACATTTTGAGTACGGTTCTCTATCGGTTATGCAGTGTGGACAGGGCCTTAAGCCGGGTCCACACCTGTGCAATCAGTTGCGCATCCAAATCGCTCTCACAATTGCAAAACTTAATCGCCTGCAGCTGCGTTGTTGCATTGTCCACACCTCAGCAACAAGTTTCCCACGTTTAGAAGTGTGTATTTTTTTTCCGGGCAATTACGCTGACCCTGCTGGTGCTTTCCTTCAGTCTGTCATTATCTTTGGTAAATGATGGCTTCACTAATTACCGATGAAGAACTGGCTGTTATAGTTGTCTGATCTGTAGTTATTTTAAATGCGATATTAAAAGCTGAAGCAAAGCTACGTAAACGCTAGACAAGAACTTGGCTGAGGCGTCGTCAAAAAAACACAGGGTATATAGTTGACGTCTTTTTAAATTTACCGCCTCTACCACATAAAAGTAAACGACATTCAGGAGATTGTAACAACCAATCATATTTCGCACCCGTGCACGTGATAAAGTCACTACAAATCGAGCTGTAAGCAACCAGTTGCACAACTGCTATAAGCGATTCAGTTGCACGCAACTAAGTTGCACAACTGATAGCTCAGGTGTGGACCTGGCATAACACATACTGTGCATATTGTACCTTATATGAATACTAAAAAAAAACATACCACATCTGTTTTAGGAGATTAACAACACAAACTATTAATCTGTGAGTTTTTTGCATATACTACACATTACTACAGCAGAAAATACAAGCACTTTAATGCAAGGCAAGAGCATTGTTTTTTATGTCTGTGCACATTCCCCTTGCAGCTATGCATCAGTGCCATTAAAATATTGATGTGCTTAATTTTATTATAGTAGCCGTTATGGTGGGCTACTGTACTCTATGATATGAAATATGCAATGGACCTGCAAACATTCACACTTGACTGCATCCAAACGAGCCCACTCTCACTATACATTTTCTATTATGAATTGTTTTAAATGTTAAATTGAATTCTGTACACTGACATTTTCTAATTTATCGCAAATAAATCAGTATTATGAGCTTGATTTGCACAAGAGTAAATACAAATAATCCAACCATTATGTGGGTGTTGCGTAAATCAAGAAACGTGTTTACAAATGCCTTCCGATGGGATAATTGAAAAATAACCCTTCCAACACAACCGAGAATATTGGCAACATATTTTCTGACAGGGGAAACTGTATTTTCTCAGCTTGTGCAACATGCCTAAAGCCAGTGGAAATGTATTACTGTGCTCTCTCAACATAATGTAAAACAAGACAAATTGATCTCTTTAGAAAGGTGTCAACCTGCCTGTTGCATTTAACTGCAGTAAATTAAAACACTGCTCTCTAAACCTTCGCCCCGGGCAACACTCACTTCAGAGGTTTGTTTCTTCATGCCTCTTGACCATTTCCACAGTGTGAGAATCTCATTTCATTTTAACAGGCTGTTTATAGCATTTATAATGTCATTTGCTGGCAAGTAACGTTTGCTTGAGGAAGATAGGCTTCCATTGTTCTTTCCTGAACGGCAAAAGGTTACAGAGTTCTGTATCAGTTAGATCGTGCCTGCATTAGCATTTCACTAATGTGGGGGTGGGGGTGGGGGTGTGGGAGTTGACTCAGGCAGGGGCAAAATTACAGGCATTATTAACATTAGGTAGATGGATTACATTTACAATTAGGCATGCTCAAAATTCAAAGGTAGAGCACAGCACACCGTCGGGCTGAAGACTCAAGAAGTGCAGTTAACATATTTAATGACTGGTGAAATACAATTCAAAGTTGCTCCACTGTTTTGTCCTTTCAAATATTTTCACAAAACAAGCATTAAAGCTGCCGTGCAAAAGCACATCATGAATAACCACATTTGTAGGTGAAAAATGCTAGAATAAAAGATATATAGACAAGTGAAATTTTCGATCTACTAAAATAAATGGCTTTACATAATCTCTAAATAAATTAACACTATAGTAGCTAAAGTAGCACTATAGCATTAAAATGTTCAATACAAAAAAATGCCTGAGTTACAAGCTCTTGCAGTGTCTAAAAAAATAAGAATCTAAAATATGTATTGTTTTGTAACAGGAAAGCATAATGAATCGGACTGTGGAGTCTGTATCATCTGATCTGAAACCGCCAAACTCTTCATCTGAACCTTCATCATTGATGATGTAAGCAATTCTCTGAATCATAGAGCAACTATTTCTAGGCAGTTTTTACTATTCAAGGGAGCTGCTATATTTCTCCTCAGGCATTATTTGTGCATAGTTATTAAAAACTGGAAATTAATGGTGAAAACATTACTTTCAGCTAAAAGTTGGAGAAGGTGGGGGGTTCTGTGGCTCCAAAATTGAGTTCATATTCTTCTCTAAATCAGCCCCTTTACCTGGCTTTGACCTGTTTTGAATATAAAATCCTAATGGCCGGTACTGAACAACCTTTCATTCAGGCCTGAACCACTCTGAGTGATTTATAAATGGCTTAAACAAGTTAGTGAAATAAAGTCATTGGAATGATATGTAATCAATGTGTTTGAAATATTTACATTTATTATGGCCACTCCTCTCATTGAGTGTACATAGAGTCAGTGTGTTGTCGCCAGTCCGTGGGTCGCCAGTCCATGGGTCGCCAGTCCATGGGTCGCCAGTCCATGGGTCACCAGTCTGTGGTCCGTTACCACCGATGTCGCTACAGCAATAACTTAAACATTTCCCCAAAGCACCCTGAAACTTGGAGAGCCAAAGAACCAAGATCCAGAACCCAATTGAAAAGCAGTGAAAAAAATCACTGACTAGCCATACTTGTCATGAAACGTTAACTCATGTCTTTCATGTACCTGTCCACACTAGATTTGAATTGCTATCTTTGACAGTTCTGAGTCATTTATGGTTTTAAATAAAATAAGAATCATTTGATTCAAAGCTTATTTTTTGCACTGATTTGCAGATACTTCTGTCTTGTGAATGATTTCAACAAACATTAATCTAAAACACTTTGCTGGCATGCATTTTGAATGTCAAAAGAACAGTTTTTTAAATCCAGTTTGGTTTTTAATTCCAATTTGAATAAAACAAAATGAAAATACCCCAGAAGACCAGTTAATGGGCTGCAGTATGTTCTTGTATAAGATGATACAGCTAATATTGTCTGCAGTAACACACAGCAAATAGACTGGGTGTTTATTGAATTGAATTTATAAAGCCAGAATAAGCTTTACATTTGGATCCAATGTTAGCCTGCCTGATCCAGTACAAGCTTTGGAAGTGCAGTACTGGTAATTTTACATTAGGGTGAGTTTGCAACAGAATAGTGCCACCTAGCAGCACACTGTTAATACTGTTTATTCTTCTCCGGTTTTTTTTACATTCTGTAATGGTATGTTTAAAGATGAACAGCAATCGCACATTTTCCGTGGAACTCAATGTCTATCCAGTATATAAAGCAGGAATTGCATCACATGATATATTCTCTGGGATTTATCTTTGCTATATTCAGTCCTATTACAAGGAAGGGTTATGCAAGAAAGCTCAGTAGAGGAATACAATCTGGCAATGCAAAAAACAATTCAAGCACTCCTGAAAAATCAATAATTTGGCAAAAAGTTGCACACGCATTTGTGCAGACCATTCTAAACAAGCGCACCCAAGACATCCAATTACACCTTCCTAAATGTTTGGTTTTCATTAGAGCAGCTGCATACTTGGAAGATTTTTCATAGCAGAACAGTTTTGTGTGATGTGAAGTGTGACAAAGAAAGCATAGTAAGTAAGTGTTATGTTAACCTTTTCATATTTAGCAATACTGCTGTACTGCCTGCAAAGTTGCCTCTTGTGGTAGCTGTGAACGATTGTACATTTGTTTTGTTACACAAGTACCTGTTGTAATTTCGAAGGTATTATATTGGTATCCGCCACGTCTATGTAAAATGAGGTTATATACACTTTAAAGGCCATGCAGGGTTCAAACATAAACTATGCTTATCAGTTCAGTACTTTTACCCTACAGAAAGAAAAAAATCCTCTTGCCAGTACAGTACACTGTGAACTGTACACATTGAGGATATGGGCCAGATTTATCAAGGTCATTACACAACTTTTGTTGTGAAAGAAAAATAAAACTGTTAACATTTAATTAACCTTCCGAGTTGTTTATTTGTTTTGCAAGATGAACCGTGTTATTTTACTGAAACAAAAAAAAAATGGAGCAAATTGTGTTTTGATGAAAAGTCGATGATAAATCAGGCCCTATGTGTTCAATATATTGAAACATATATCAATTTGTATTTTCAAGATATATAATGTATGTTTACAATATTTCATATATTATAAATGTTCAACATCTGAATTGTAAAGCCATAGATTTAAAATGTATGAATCACAGGGCACCACATTTAAAATATTATTAAATTCTTCTGAAAGCTTGGAACCTTATGTGACACAACTTTCTAATAGCCAGACCTACGGAAAAACCTGGTTAATGCACCATCCTGTATTGCTACATTTTCCGATCTGTACTACAGAGGCTTTGTTAGAAAACTATGTGAGAAGCAGGTGGTGATAAAACCTACAAATTCAATTATGTCAGACAGGGATGAGGTGCAGTTCGGAGGGGGGGGGGGGGGGAGGGGGGGGGGGAAACAAAACGACAACATGGGGAGAGTTAATATGAACTGGAGTAAAAAATAAGGTGAAAAATGACATGGTTATTTGTACCTGACAGAAGTTAAGAGTTCCTCCCTGAGGCAAATCAACTCCCTGCAGACTGAAGGCTAGATTCTCCTCCAGCCCCATCTCACCTTGCGAGTACATGCTGTGGAGCGGCAAATGTTCACTCAGCACACCAGCCGGAGCGCTGCATCGGTTAACATGTTATTGATACCACAAGGCTGTGGTGTGAGGAGGAACGTGAACCTCCTGATAACTAGACTCCTGAGACTGCGCATACAACCTTAGGGTTGCTAAATTGTTGCAGTTTGACCTCATTGGGTGCAGCATATCAATAACAGTGATGGCTGTACAGACTGACCCAGCTGTTTTGTGCACTGCAGTGTTTAAACCCAATCCATATAGCTTTTAATAAAGTCGTACTTTATCGATTTCAAACAAGTTCTTAGAATAATATATATTTCTATTACCTAATAGTGGTTATTTTTTATTATTATTATTCAGTCTAGATAATTGCTGAAGGTTACCGGGTGACCTACAGTGTCAGCTTAATACAGCCTGAATACAACGGCCAACCCAAATAATGAGTTGCTTTTTTACGAAGCCAATCATGAGAGACCAAGGAAAGATTAACAATTGAATTGAGCATGGTTCATTGAATTGGGACTACATCAGCTCCTCTTAACTCCTGATGAAAGCAGGTAGCAGTGGTCGTGACTGGTATCAAAAAGGACTGGTCGATGCTTAATCAATAACATTTTAAGCAGATTTCAGCTAATAAACACCATAGCTCTTAATAACCCTTAAGAAAGTTTATCCTTCTAAAAGTATAGCAAAGTGTTGTGAACGCTTGGTAAAGCACAGATAGTTATGATAAAGCATATTAAAAACTATGGTAAGCAGTAGAAAACTATGGTAAATGCATAGCATAACCATGGGAAACACTGCTGAACTGACATTGGCTGAGTTTCTTCTGTCCTTTATAAACGTTTCACAGTGCTGTATATTTGTTTTACAGTTTCCCAGGCTTACAGCGGAGCAGCCCTAGTTATTACATGATTTAATTACATGGTAACACCACAGGCAGGCCATGTCCATGTAAGTACATGTAAGAGCAGAAACCATTGGTAGTTACCCAGTTATTACCATGGTATTACATGGTTATATGCACACCCTGTATCCTGAAACACATTTACTGCAGAAATTCCTCAATGTTCCAAATCTATCTGTTTGTCTTAGGTACTCTTTCAGTGTTCCAGCTCCGGCCTCCTGAGCTGCATAGCACAGGGTAGTTGCACAGCAAACAAAGGGACAGTCTATGGTTTACAGATGGGTGGCTCGCAATAAACCTGGGCTTGCTTTCATGGTCTGTTTTAGGCCTGTTGGCTTGGGTTCACTGTACAATCAGAAGCGCTCTCTCCTTCTCCCTCGGTTCATCTGTGCCTTGTGTTGGTGAATTAGATAAAAAGACTATTAGTCAGTGTTTAAGGTAATGTACCCCTGAACCCCAGTTTGTCTGAGACAGAAAGAGAGACAGAGAGAGAGAGGCGTGAGAGAGAGACAATGCATTTCTGTTAATAATGTTCTGATGAATAAAGAATGGGCCACATTTAGTAGTACTGTATGCAGAAACCCGTAATATAAACATGTCCGTCAATAGGGGAAGCAGCTAGTTGGTTAATGACAGGAACGAAGATGCAACACTACCTGTAAGCATGGCTTGCAAACAGAAATGCAAACAGTGGCTGCACTCTAAAGTGTAGGTCTATAGCATGCCATCGGGCTGTTCAACACTCAGAAATCTTGCTGATATATATTTTTTACAGGGCCCCATAGTAGGAAGCAGGCACTTTTTATTGATCAACACAAACTCACAAATAAATTAACTGAAAATGAAAGCTATGCTCCAGGGAGTTCAATATAACCTAAGCTCTTTAGGTGGTCATCAATTTTAATCAGGGCCTTAATGAAGTGGCTCATTTCTTGTGGATGCTCATAACTCATAATGCAAGGGTACTTTCAAAAGACTAAATCATATCATTTTTATTTGTATTTATGTTTGCCCCTTTCCTGCAATGTAATGCTTTTTTAATAAACTATACAAAACCTAATGGTCTCAGTAAAGTAAAATAGATTGACGCAGTGAATTTTTTTTTTTACTGCAGATTTTGAATGTTTAACAGTCAGCCTGACTATAACAAGAAAGGTTGGAAGTTTGTACTGTAATAGTTTGTTTGCCAGAAAAAAACAGTGACTCTGTACTGCACTGTAACAGGACCAAACTTTTCAGAAATGTTTGCCACAGGTATTTTGAAATACCAGATTCTAAACAAATAAATGCACTCGTATAACATGAAGAAGAAGAAAAAAACAATGAATATATATTCATTGGCAGCAGTGTGGAGTAGTGGTTAGGGCTCTGGACTCTTGACCGGAGGGTTGTGGGTTCAGTCCCCGGTGGAGACACTGCTGCTGTACCCTTGAGCAAGGTACTTTACCTAGATTGCTCCAGTAAAAACCCAACTGTATAAATGGGTAATTGTATGTAAAAATAATGTGATATCTTGTAAGTCGCCCTGGATAAGGGCGTCTGCTAAGAAATAAATTATTTATTTATAATTATTTTATTACAGAAAATACAATTTAAACAAGATTCAATTGAGGGTAACTTAGAACCCTGTTTCATTCATAAACTCAAACTTGGCTCCTCTTTTTGCCATTATTCACTTTAAAAGTTTTATTCAGTTGTTGCATTTTATTCTTTTAACCTTTTTATAGATATCACTATCTATACCACAGACCTTTTTTTACTTGTTAGTTTTTGCGCATGTGAAACTTCGTTGTTTAACCTTGCTACCTGAAGACTTTATTCAGTTTCGATGCTCCTGAGTAGAAGGCCATTTATAAAACAGCTGCATCATTTATTGTCCCTCCAATTATGTTTTTAGACACTTCATACACACAAAGCAGTGGTCCAGCATTTTCACATCACAATTTTGGCTCTTCTCAATTAAAAAGAATAATAGGTTAAAATGCCTTAAACTCTGATGTGGAAGGGAAATATATATTATATATATATATTCTTGCCCCAACATCCTTACACCACCAGTCAATAGTCTCCATATGTCATGTGATTGGTTCACATCACTGTCAGTCCCGCCCCTTTTCAAAGGAACGCCTTTCTCCCCTGCACTCTTTACAAAAGAAAATGACAGAACACCGATTCTGTGAGTTAACAGAAAATGAATTACAAAACATACTACAAAAGAAAGATGCTCCAAAAATGGTTATTAAAATGTCACTGTCACTGTTTTCTGAAATTCAACTCGACGAAAACAAATATGACGGGCAGGATATAAACTGGATTATGCAGCAGTCTGCAAACCAGATGGAGGCGAAGAAAAACTTTGCTAACTATATATACATTTTCTGTTATTTATTTTTGTTATTTCAGCTATATTTAAACTATCCAATCTTACCTCACCTATTTTCTTGACTATTTTCAGAAATGGCCACTCTAGTACACTGGGGTTTGAGATATGTACTTCAGATCTGTGCTCTGACTTTTATTTTCCATACCACATCATGGATCGTTATACATGTTTGATAATGTGAGTAATAATATTTATACTAGCCATGCACTAGAGCAGCCATTTTGAAAAAAGCTTTGAAACAGAGTTCAAAAGGTATAAGTGTAAAAAGTTGTCAGGATGTTAACAATGAAAATAAAAATGACAGGTACATTATTTAAACAGTTGTAGCAACACATGGTGACGTGTAATGCTATATTATTCGGAACCTGCTACTTACTCTTTAAAGCAGAAGATCAAGACCGAAAATATATATTTGGGAAAAAAGCAGCCAGACAGTTTTGCACACTAACTAATATGAAAATAATAAGTGTTATAAAATGTTTACCATAATATGTGTAGTTGTTCTTTAGAAAGAAGTGGTAAGAATGTTAGGTAAGATTTAATGCAATTGTGTTTGCTCTGTGTGCTTTATGGAGTAATTTTCCATTTCCATTAATATCTTTTAACCCCCCCCCCCAACCAAACCCCTTTGTGCGGTGCTTGTTCCTTCTTCTTAATTAAAAGGTACGCCTCTGCTGCCTTAATTAGACATAAAAACTAGGATGTTGAGTGCTGTTAAATTGAGTGTTATTTTCATGAGCTTTTATTGTGTTATTACCCATATATAATTGTGATGGAATGCTGTATTTCCCAGTCTAATTGGTTTTGAATAAATCTCTTAAAAAATATTTTTATTAATTAGGCATTTTCAAATACAAGGATAAAAAGATCCACTTAAAGCTTGCTGCATTTCAAATAGAAATTATTAAGAAAGACAAGTCTGGTTTGTGCAGAAAGGATTACATGAGGCTTTTAAAAACCCTATCAGTGAAGTACAGTATACTTTGGACAGCCAAATAACCATATCAGACTTTAAATAATCGCTGTATGCATTATGTATATATTGTATCTTGGATAATTACAGTAATAGGAGACCAGAAGACACTGGTATATTTGTTTTACATTCCTTTATTATTAACAAAGGCAATCAACTTAACCTTGATCTACCCTGGAAAGCACACGTACCTTATTTATATCAGCTTCAGTAGCCAATCCCTATTAAGGAGCACTATCGACCTCAATTTCTATTGGACAATTCAAAAACAAACGATAGTCATCAATACTTCAACAGAGAACTCAAACTACAATCATTTTTATTATTTAGTCGTGTTTAATACACTGTTATCAATGTTATCAATGACCTTGTTTATCCCTCGACCACATTCCGCACAGGTTTTCTAATGAGCGTGACAACGCATTCACAGGATGTATTTTGGCAGACATTTTGAAATAACAGCAACACTTTGTTGTATTTAATATTAGTTTCTTAATACAAGATAATTTTTTTAGATTTATAGTAAGGCTGGGACCAAATCAAAACTTTGACAACCCGCTAATCGCACTTAACAAAACTGTATTTAATAGCGTTTTCTTTTTATGAGTAGAAGAAGTTTTGATTTGGTCCGGGTCTATGTTGACATTGCTTATACAGCACAATAAGAGACACCCTACATGTGATATATGTATAATTTGTATATGAAATCAATTCATCTAAAGAGTTTGGTTTTGATAGTGCTACCACTTGAAAACATAAACCCTTTTTTACATTAATTTAATCCACCCCTGTATGAAAGATTTTGAATTAAATGAAAAACAAACACTAACATCAATATATTGACCTGCATATTTTTGGCAATTGTAAATGTTTAGACAGAATTCTATCAAAACCCCTGTGCTGGACTATTATTCCTAAGGGTAGATAGAGTTTTCTGTTTTACTGTCCCTAAAAAGAAAATATGAGAGTCTAACTTAATAGAGAGGTTTGAAATGGAGATTTTAAGCCATCCATTTCTCTGAGGCCTACTCATCGTGACCACTTTAGTGTGCCTGACATGAAAGGGTAGAAATAAGTACAGCATATTTTGCATTTCATTGTAACTGTCAGAATTGGTTATTTATTTTGATTAGCTGGCTTTATAATTTTTGAACTGACAATTTTAAAATTCATCAAGGATGTTCTAATTAGCCCGAGGCTTTACATTTTCTTTTATTAATCTGTGCAACTTTTCCAATTGACTCATTTTCACCTTGTGTGTGTGTGTGTGTGGCCTAGAAACAGTTAGTTCATTGCTCCTACACCACTTAAAGTACAAAAATACAGTCTTCATGTTGGCCTGTCAACTAAAAACTCCAAAATAAGATTGGTGGCATGTAATCTATTTGATAGAATCATGGGCAATATTTGCTAGAAATGTTGCTCTGTCTGTGAGAAATCAAGTATTAAAATAAATACTCATCCCTCTCTGGACCCAATATATAAAAAATAAAAAATAAAAAAGTGCTCCTAAAAGTACCCTTATCCTAGATATACAGCACAATCCTGCTTTTATTGACATGCAGCTGATGGTTACCCAAACCACAAGAGTAATGCATACAATTAGCACGCGTGCAGACTTATGAATATGAAACAGTGATCATTAGGTGATAAACTAAACATCAGTCATTCGGACTAACCCCCCTAATGACTGATAAAGATATGTTTGTGTTTCCATCGATTTACCAGAAATGTTATTTCCCTTGTGGCTTGTCCCATGACAAAGCTTCCTGGTCAAATTTAAGAGGAATAAAAAGAAAGTGTCTTGTAACGTAACCAAATGTGACCTTTGGTCCTCAGATACATTTAATCTGAATTTATTTTAGCCTTTCAACAGTAAGAAAGGTTGTCTACCTGGCCAATCTGTCTGTGAGGCTTCTGTCTTTATTCTTCAAAAGACCACAATGCTCCCTTCATCATTTGTAGTTGTTACAAATGAATTTCTGATGGAGAAATAAACAGGAAGAAAGCAGACATGTTTCAAGTGAATCACACTCTTGCGTGGTTACATTTACAACAAGGCTCTGTTATTTTATCTACCTCACTTGCAATGAATTAAAAAGTGAGGGGCTGTGCAATTCGATATTATAGAGAAGATCATTTTTGAAAAGGCTTTTGTTTTTAGTACAGCCTTCACTCACGCAGTTCACTCTAAATTTTATCAACAAGTGATCCAGCTTTTCTTTCTTTAAAAAGACATTCCCAATCTACTGCGTACTGCGTACTATTGACAAGACAACGTGGTCGGTTGTAATGATATGGTGGATTTAAACACAGCCTTATTTAAATAAGGACATTAATCCTTGAGTTTTCCTCCAGGAATGATTAATTGACCACCTTAACACCATTAACTCAATAAAATAATAATAAAAAAACACTGGAAAGAGGAATGCTAAAATATCAGCTTTAGAAATTATTAGATTAGTTTTTAAATGTAGAAAAAAAGGCTGTATTTTATTGATTCAAACAGGAGCAGTGACTGGAAAATGTACACCTTTTAATAGCTCCATTAAGTAAGAAAATCTGAGAAATAATTAAGAAGCTCATTCAGGGCTGGGATGTATGCTATGCTGTCATGAGATGGATCATTTCTCATAGTTCACAACTCCCAGATTGTGCATCTTATTAATAACAAATGGCTGGGAGAAGTCAGAAATGAAATTAGGAGGCTAAAAAAAAAAGAAAAAAAAGACAAAAATAGCTCATAGCTCAGAGGTGCAAAGTCTTTCATTTACAACAATAATACTCAAGAAAACATGAGATGGCTAATCTACTGTAAAAGCAAAAGTTGTTTTACCTGAATGTGTCTTCTTTAGAAGTTCTTTAAAGACCGAATTCCCTTGGAGAATTTACCAACTTGGTCAAGAAAATTACTGAGTTTAGGTTTTGTATCCAACAAACAATGATTTCTGTATTATCATAAATAGGACATGATGATTTGTTTTTCTCAATTTGGTCTGTGGGGCTGAACTATCAACACCACCCTGGTAATTGAATACAAGCATGGTCAAAAAGACTTCAGAAAAAGTTATTCAAAAAGAAATAATACACATTATCAATTTCTGAAATACATAACAATATAATACTAGGAATCCTATAGATCAGCCATGTCCAAAGAATCTTGATTTGTATATGGATCATTGAGCTCCACCATAACGCTCAGATCCCAATTGCAAAGTGTTTATGTATGTAGATTTGAAAAAATGCTTAAAAAACCATTGGTTGACTGGTAGAGGTGGATACAGACAAAATACATCACAACTGATGTGTTTAAAAATCTGCAATGTGTTTTCAATACAAAACTACTGGACCTGTGTCATCGGCAGTGTTGTTTTTCAATTCCATTTCTATTGTTTTATTTAGTAAAATAAACTCTTTTTTTTTTAAATATATAATAAGTCTCCTTGGATAAAGGCGTCTGCTAAGAAATAAATAAATAAATAAATAAATAAATAAATAAATAATAATAATAATAATAATAATAATAATAATAATAATAATAATAATAATAATAATAAATATGGTATCACGCAATTCTGGGCTACAAATCCAGCAATATCGAATAAGGGTGTTAAGGTCTCTTTTATCACTATGCTAGAAACCGAGATCATGTGTAATGTCCACAAAGTAAACAAGACCTCTTCCAATTTCCATCTTATCTAAAAGACTGAAATTAGCACAGAGGAGAGACACTTTATCATATTACTTTTTCCCATATTTTTGTAATCAACCAAGGGTAGTTTGGGCTCCCAGCCTTGATAGTATAAGCTGTTTTAAAATGTGTTGGAAGCCAGATCCCTTGACTGCCATTGAAATCTCATGCTACTTTACTTCATGCAATCCCCATATCTTTCCCTGTGTCTGCTCTGTTCTCAGCAGGTGGAAAAAAATCAGTCCCAGTCCCAGGGGATCTGAAATAGCTTCCTTTGGAGGTGGGATGCATGGCTGGATGTAGTATTATTCATTTCCATGTTCAGGGATTTGTTTCTGATCGGGGGATCTGAAACAATGCTGCTGGGTGCAAGGTTTTTGGATGTTACATTCTCTTTTTTAAAGTGGACGGCTGTCTATAAAACCTTTCCCCCTGTCATACTGCTATAAAATATAAGTTATTTCTGTAAAGTGATTATTGTATTTGATTTTTTAATTGTGGCTCTGTTCATAATCCCCACAAGCTGTTAACTAGTGGTCTCAAGAGTTGTCGCATAGGCAGAGGACAGGGTTAACGGACTTCAGGGCAGAGAATGTGGTCCTAATAAGTATCTCCTGATTTTTTTGTTTCTCTCTCAGTTTTATCTGCCTCATTATTTCTGTGCTCTCAGACTTGACTGCATATACTCTGTACAGTCCCTGTATAATTTGGGATCCCAGCCAACCACATTTGTTTAGCTGGCAGCTTATCAGACAGCATCACTATCAAAAATATAATCTTTCCAAACATACAACAATTGTTGGCAACTGATGATTTAGTGCAATTCCAACGTATTTATATATATATATATATATATATATATATATATATATATATATATATATATATATATATATATCATGCTGGTTTTATGAAGCTAGATTTAACTGTATGCTGGTATTTGCAGAAGTAGGTTTTGTATTTTGATAGTTACGATTTAGAATCTTTAATAAACTTAGTTATTGCAGCTAACAAAATATTTCAATAAATATTCTACTACATGCACAGCTATTCACTATAGGTCCCAATTGTGTAATTTTGAAAGAAACCTATGTTTTAGCAAACATGTACTTTCATTTTAAAACATGATATCAGGTACTAATTAGGTTAAGAAATCTCTGTTTGCAAGCCTTAATTTCCGATAGATGCACTTGTACAGTTGTTTCACCTGGAGAGTTAAATTGTTTCCACCCCGCTTTTTTTTTTTTTACCAACTATCAGCTTCCCCCAATGACTGACATGCTTTGCAGCCAGTAGGATACGTTTCCCCTGAAGATATTGCTGAGGTCCAATGACCTAGGAAGTGAAGCAGTAAAATATTTCCATGAAGGGAAGGGAAGCAAACTTAGAACTTTCTATAACCTAGTATAGTACCAGGCTGTACAAATAAAATACATGTTTCTTTCAAAACTGCACATTTGAAACCTATATAGTGAAAAGAAATGCACGACAGGTAAGATTTATGAAATTATTTTGTAAAGTACAACCACTTTCAAAAGGATTAAACAAAAAAGAAATGGCGAAACCTCTAACCATTTGATGTAATAGCATTATATCTCTTCTATAGCTAAAGCCGAGCTGGCATTAAGATTTTTTTAACACTTGGGACAGTGTTTTTCCTTCTCCAAAGCATTTGTAATGGGTTGCCTACCTCTCACTTTTCATAAATTGCTCATATTGGAGAAAACATTTTATATGTGTAAAAAAAATAAATAAATAAATAAATAATAATTATTTGATTTACAATTGAGTTACAAAGCACTCTTGGGTTACATATGGAATGGAGAATTTAGATTTGTCACTGGGATTAATTTAGTGTAGTGGGATTAACATTCTGGACAAGTGTATGACAATTATTGTTTGATCTTTAATTTCTGCCAAACAGATGGGGCCTCACTTTTAAATCTCATATTTTCATCCATTTATACTGTTTGTGTTTGTTTGTTTTTGCCCAAGGCTAACGTTATCCCAACAGGGCAGTGGGCCAAATGAAGCTTTAATCTGTGCAGCTGTGGAGAAAGCTCTGCTCTTACCATCCGACTGCTGTGGTAAAGCTCAGTGCAGCCACATAGGACTATAGCGACTCCAAGGTGCAACTCTAGAAACTGCAGTTCAATTACAAGAGTTGCTTAGGAGGCCATAGTTTGGACAGTGCCGTTACAGTACTAGCCAAAAGTCCTTATCAGTTTCATCAGCTAGACCGGTTAAGGTTATTGATAACATTCTGAGAACAAAATTCTGGACACTTTCTTCATTTTACTCTCCAAGACACTTTTTATTAGCATCTCTTCATTTTGATTGCAAACTGCCTACAGTAGGGGGTCATTCCAGCTCAAGTGATCCAAAGATAATCATCTCTTCTTTTACAAGCAAACAATTCCTACTCTGGAATACTTTTTCTCCATCCCATGTAATATGCATCATCATCATCTTCAATCCACAAATGGAGGAAACCGCATCTCTTGAGCTCGACCGACCCTGTATGGGATTTTGCCGGCAAGCTCTAAAATCGTAGACATAAGATAGCACCATTAGAATGCAGACTTTAAATACTGGACTGTCCAATTAGTTACTGGACACTTGGCATCCATGATTACTTCGTTGGCTAAGATATTTTACTCCTAGCTATGCATTCTTGTTTAGGAATGCTATAGGAACAAGCCAGGATAGTTTGCAACTCTTTTGCAGACCAAACAAACGTCCAGTGACTTCTCTAGCTGACAAGCTTTCCCTCAGGCTGCTAGTAGTATTCATTCAACTGCCAGCAGAGGAATTTTAAATGCATCAGTTCTAACACAAGTACAAAGAGACAAACTGGAAGTTGAGAAATGACATGCACAGCTATTTTATTTCTATCTTCTCTTTCAAACAATTGTAGGAACTTCTCCTACGAACAAATTATATATATAGCAACGAGTTAGCCCCTAGAAATAATAAACTAAATATTTCCTTTCGCGTTGGTCTCTATACTTTATTAGCAAGTTTTATTTTGGAACTTATATCCTGTATGTACACACACAATTGCAAGCAGTTTGCTTAACATTTTATTATAATAAAAGATTTTTGCAAGCAGACATCCGTTTACATTTTCCTGTAATCCCATCTTGGAGTTGACAGTCTTACTCCACTGCCTATGAGCTACGGATCTGTCAAATAGAATTTCCTTCTACTTCTGGGCAGATGTCCAATGCCCTCGTATCCATCAGGCTGTATGGCTCGATGAGTTTCAAAATGTAGTTATCACAATGTCTCTGTACTAAATCCTAGAGGTGACACATCATTATAGGTATAGGTAGAAAGGTTTGTGTGGAAAATGGAATGCTCTAAAAAAAAAAAAACCTTATTATTATTATTTCTTCTGTCGAAAACCCAAAGCATATTTAAAAACGTCATCTTGATGCTTCTGAGATGACCTTTATAGGTATTACGTAATTTTGTTATCTACACGGATTTATACGTTTCGAGGGGACCGCTTGGCATGCTGACACGGTATAGCCAAAATGTGCTCCCTTGTACTGGAAGGGTGGGCTTGTTCTTACATGCCGAGAATTTGGGCTTCATAATGTTTCTGTGTAGGCCGACATGTTGAAGTACTTTACGAGAGTAACCAAATGTTTAAAACTAAAAGTTAATATCTTTAAAGTGGTTAAAACATTCATACTGTAAATTATTCATTTTAAATTATTCAGTGTTGTGTGCAAGTGTTTGATATATGAGGTCAGTGGAGCGTCTTGAGGCATGTACTGTTTTGTGTTTTCAAATATCAGGATGTTTAATGTTATTTTTTTTTACTATTTGCTTAATACGCGATAGCTTTCGACAAGTTCGAAGTTGACTATAAAATCTGGTCCTGCGAAAGTCTTGTGATATGATTTATAGCTGGAGTTGAGTAGATTTGGTTGGGCGATAGCAAACCACTCCCCCTTCTCAACCCACTTGTAGTCAACAAGCGATAGCTGCTTTTTGAAGGGCAAAAGGGGCTTGTTTTGCTTCCGCGAGATTTCGCTTGGAATTTTTCTTGTGTTTTGTTACCGCGAATGCTTTCGCGTCCTTGTTCGCTAAGTGCTAACTTTGATTTGGTCCAGCCCTTAGATGCATTGTAGTTTATTAGTCATTAATAACTCCAAACCACAGAAGATGTCAACAACTCAGGTTAACTCATAGGGTTGCCACCCGTTCTGGTTTTGCCTGGATATGTTCTCTTTTTGAGGCAGTTGTCCTGGGAAATCTGTAAGACTTCCCGGGACAGTAAATGTCATCAAAGTATATGATTTTTTTTTTTGTACGAAATGACTGCGGTGTCCCGGTTTTTTGTAAATCAGAGGTGGGAACCCTACACCTTGACATAAAGTCTTGATTCACAAACATCCGAGTGACATGCTGAAAAGATACAACTACATCCTAGTTCTTAATTTTCTGTTAAAGTTTCTGCTTTTCAGTAGCAGATTTCATTTAGAAATTATGTTTAGATTACAATTTAGCATCTGTACTTGAAACCCTGTTTCCAATTTGAATATTATAACAGTGAAGTCAACTGTGGAAAATCAGCCACTCTGGAATGAAATACTAAAAAGCTCAGAGCTTTTTTAAGCATTATATGACTAGCAATAGTCCAGGGTTCAGGAAGAGGACACAGCTATACTGTATATTGTTACTTCTGTCTTAAAAAGACACCGGGCCCTATTGCTAAAAAAGCATGAATAACCTTATTATGGTTGAAATAATATCTGCCAGCACAAGTTAGCAGAACAATTATTTTCGCTCATAGATACGATAATGTTTTTAAAGGCCCTCGGTTAAAATGTCAATTCCAGCGGTATTAACTTTTGATTTATCAGCCCCTGCTTGGCCCGTGAGGTGAATCTCTGCATGTTGTACATGGATTGTGCGTTATTTATGAGGTGCACAGTATATAGAATGCTACGGTGCTTTTGATAGGATAACATGCAAGAGGTATGTATTTTATTATAAAAGATGTGTGCTCAGTCATACATGTTAAACAAAGGATGCATGTTATATTCCAAATATGACTAAAATCGCTTGATGATCCTGTAATGGCCAGCTGGGTCCACCTGACCTTGCTATACAAATGAAACAACACGAGAAATGTACTCACGAGTTGCATGTTTGGCAAGGTCTTGGCTATTTCTCACAGCTTTTCCACTTACCGGTCACATGTTCCACTGTAGATTTTGGCAAACTGTGCTTCTCTGCAATGCTACTGCCTTGAACAATGTTATCAGCTGGACCACAGCGATAGGCAAACACCAAGGCGCTTTATATTTGGCTGTCTTGTTTAGCTTTGAATAGAATAATAATAATAAATTAGCCTCACCTTGTACGTAATGTAGTCCCCAAACCCCAGACACCACCTAATGAATGTTTCAGGAAAGCATGGCAAGTCTGTACAGCAGCAAGTCTAAATATCATTAGTCTTTAAACTGTAAATGTATACTTTTTCCCCCTGTATTTCCTTATTGTACTTAGTGATGCTACCAAGGGGTCAATAAATATGAGTGAAAACACCAGCAGGACTAATATAGAGTTAAAGGGTGGCAGAACTGAGATGTGTCACTGTTAATCATTAGTATACCATGTTTTATATTGCATACACTATAATTATAACTTGTTACTTACACTTTTGCTTCAGAATTGACACACTAATTGATTACGCTATTAAGCATGATTTAAGAATGAGTTATGTTCGGTTTAGCACATGTTCTAGTAAGTGTCTTGCATAAACCTGAAAATTGGATTGCTTGCTATTGGACTAATGTTCAGAATTGAAGCAGGAAAGGTTATGCACTGGTCTTACATGATTGTGAGATTAAATCACACATCTTTAGAGACAGGAAGCAAGCAACCTGCAATAGGAAAACATCAACAGCTCCATTGACCTTTGCTGCATTGTAATCCATTTACCTTGTGTGAGTAGGGTAACAAGAGGTATACATGGGAGGTCAAGTCATAGGTGCATGCAGCGAGGGCTGTCTATGCACTGAGCTGTTATATTTTGCAAGCCTGCATTACTTTTTGGAAATTGTGCATCTTAAATGCTCATCAATTTTTTTTGTTAATTGCTGGAAAAAGCAGACTAATAATTCAAGACAAATAATCTGGTACACATGGAAACCACATGTGATTCACTGGTGAAATTGCAACATGCGGTGATGTAAAACATACTGGCTACAGCAAAAGATCAACCATATGTAATCCACGTGTGGACCACAAGAACTAAAGGTTGCTAACACGTGGATCACATGTTCCAATTTGTAAATCAGTTGCATTGTCACAAGAGGTTGGGGTGCTTTGTTTCCAGAAAGGCTCAGTGGTAAGCTTTGGTATCTTTGGTTTGGAAGTTCAGAGATGAAGTTCATGGTGGATTGACTATGATGTAAGTCTACAATGAGTTATCTAGAGCTCCTTTTGACTCATTGTGTCTGGAAGGCAGATTTATCTTGCTTCTGTATGCACTGATATTTGGCATATTATCACATTTTGACCTCTTGGCAGTCTCTAAGCAAGCCTGAGCAAGTTGGAATGTGTGTAATAATGCCCTTTGAGCTACCTCTTCGTCCCTGAAACAGATTTTCTGTTGCAAATATTTAGCATATTGACTGTTTCAGGAGGGGGAGAAATTACCACATTTTGGATACAAAAAAAAAACCTAAATTAGCTGTAGCTAACTAGAAAAATGTTAACACAGCCTTAGCTTGAACTTCTCCTTGTAGAGATTCAAGAGCTGAAAATTTGAGTTTGGTGTTCTTTGTATGTATCGCAGGAGTTATTTTCCTCTGCTTTTAATTGACACGTACAGCACATCTTTTCTAGCCCCTGTAACATACTCTGTTATAAAGTTTGTACTAAATGAAGGTCACAGCTACTTCTAGTGTATATAATTAACAATACCAGGCGTTCCTTTTTTTTTTTTTTCAATATGCAGCGAGGCTTGGCTAGATGCAAATTTCACCGTTTTAAGGTAGGTTGGAAGTTAACTTTTGACAAAAAGGAAAACAAAATGAATTCCCGCTTCACAGTCTGAGATGGTAAATGTTAGCAAGCCTGCTGCATCTGACTTCGTATCACATTGCCGTTATGAAAAATAGTTCGCTATTTTCGAACCCCCTGGCAGCCATAGTGAATCACCAAGGACCCAGAGCTCATTTATCTTTTGTCAGAGATGAAGCCAAACTAATGCCATCTCTCCAAGCAGCTAAGGAATGAGGAGAAATGCGAGGAGGTAAAAATAAACCAAAGGAGCTCAGGTAACTACACAGATAAGTCACTTTACCAGTAATGTGTGAATTTTTAAAGTGGAGCTGCTTGGATCCTACAGTAGGTTCAGTTTTTTTGTGTTTTTTTTTTAAACTGAAGTTTCTGAAGTTTCTGTTTTTGTTCACTTAGGGGTTGGAAGGTTACTAAGAAATAAAACTACACATTTCATAGACAACAAAGCAGACTTGTATTGTAGTATAAGTGTAAGACAGCCCAACAGAGAAGTATTGTATATAAATGTATATAGACAGTACTGTATACAATATAACATTAAGAACAACCAGTATGAAAAACAATATATTGTTCTGCCAGAAATACTGTTGCAGTTAAATCACATTCGACTAGTATAGTTGTTTTTGCCATGATTATTTTATAGGAACATATTTTCCATGCATTTATTGCTGCCTTTATTAACTTTTATTTTATGATGGGAGACAGTTCCACTTTAATGTTACAAAACTGAGCTTTAGAGATTTTGAATTGTATTACTTTAGAGATTTTGAATTGTAGTACTTAGTTGTTTGGTTCATTTTTTTGGAAAATTAGCAGGGCTTTTTTTTTCTATTTAAAAAAAATAAAAATAGGACTTCATTAAAATACGAGAGGAAATACTTTGAAAGTATACACCATTGTGTTCTGCAAGAGTGCTGTGTCATTGGTAGGTCAAGAATATAACAAATCCCATGAGTGGAACTTTGCATTTTTGTCTGTATCATTGAGTATATACAGCACAATAGGTCACTGATGAACTTACGAAAGCCTTCTCTGTGGGGAAAAATCAAGCACAGGTTTCTTGCAATTTACATGTTTATTAAATGTGGATGAATTTATCCAGGGCACAAATGTACCATATAAAAAGTGGTGTAACTGTACACTTGTAGTTTTATTCATATTTAAAACAACGTTTCTATTAAACAAAGATAAATATGATTTTTTTTATTCTGGCAACACTGGCTTGAGTTTATTATAACATTGTTTAAGATTGTTATTATTATTTGTATAAAATGTATTTCAATTACAAATACTGTATTTTTATCTTTGTAAACAATTTTAAAATATGGCACACTGTGTTTTTCAAATTTTACAATGGTGTAAAATAAAACCAAGCCCTGAAACCTTTATCTCTTGTTCTGTTCATGTTTGTTTTCTTTTCAAACTTGCTGTACTGACTTTGTGTTCTGTTTGTTACATAGTTGTTGTTATTTGCACCTGACACAACAGGACAACAGCCAAAAGCATTAAAGATGTTACTGCAGCACCAAATAGCAGTATCATTTATGAGTAATATATTAATAAAAAAAAAAAAAGTATATACTTTGAATATGCATTTGCCATTCTTATAAACAGTGTTAAACATTTTCTGTTTTACAAATTGCTTGGCATTTTGATTCCTTCAAAACAAACAGGACCTTAGTTTAACCTCTTGCAGGATGGATGGGTAACCTTATAGAGAGTACACTCACACTCCAAAGTATATTCAAGTTACCCTGTGGCAGGTTTTGAACTTGCGTTGACACCTGTGAGATACAAGGTTTGACCTTATCTATATGTTTAATCAATGTATATACAATCAGACTGGCCCAACTGTAATGCGCTTTTCTCTTAAGTGAAAAATATTGCTTATAAGTTGATGGAAAATTCACAGATTTAGCCATGTCAATAATGTCATAAAAAGCCCTAGTGTTTTATTAACTTGAATGTATTGTGTGATCTGGTTTTGTTTTGAGAAATGCATGTGCTAAATGTGTATTTTATTCTACTGCTCCTGGCACCCAGGAGCTTCTACTGAAAATGGTGCTTCTCACTACTATAGCCAGCATTTCCTATACTCTCACCGTCAGTGCCAAATAAATGTGTTGAAACCACGTGATTGTGAATGGCAGTATATATATATATATATATATATATATATATATATATAGGGCTATTATATATATATATACATATATAGGTAGTGAGATAAGGTATTAAAGGGCTCAGCTTGTTAACAGGCAGTGCTCTATAAATGGCTGGAAGACATTCCTAACATTTACATTAAGAGCTGTACTTAATAATTTAATTCATTGTTTGTATGGTACATTAAAACAAGTATGTATCGGTAAATATCGCCAGGCATCATTTAAAACCAAGTGCACAAAATAGGAGCGACAGTATTTATCAAGCACCCATGAGTACAGACAGAATACATTTTTTATTATTGAAATTGATACACTGCAGCTTTAAAACAACATTAATGCCTACATAAAAAAGTGTTAGTGTTAGTTTTAAGTAGAAGCCTGCAGCCTCTCTCCAGCTCCCTGCAGGCTGTCAGTTACAGCACACTAAAACCTCTTGGGTTTTCCACTACACTGCAACTCTGACTGAATGTTACATTTTCATGTTGTGGTCTCTCAAGTTCACAAGTTAGGGCTCAAAATCTTTTAAATGGGGAATACTTTGAATAAATATCTCCCTGTTTTAATGCTACAGTGTTCTTTCTTGCAGCGGTGCATTGCTATTTTATTTGGGAAGAATTTCTACCGGATTGCTGTACTGCGAGTGGTTAAAATGTTGGCCACACAAATACAGTATATTAAGTTATCAGTACAAAAAATGATATAGTTAACAGAATTAAACTTAACTGCAGTAGGTCATTTGTTTCTGAAATGCATCCACTTAATGAGTTATAATTTTTTTTTTATTGAAACTAACATATTCCATAAAGTGATAGAAATAGTCAATTTGTGATTCGTTGCAAGATTTTATTATAGAATATAATTATTCAGAACCTTTATGGGCAAAACTTTCTAAATCCATCCTGTTTACCTACAAACAGCTTGAAGTTCCAATGAATATCTCGCACTTTCTCCCTGTTGCTGTTGCAAAAAGAGCCTCCCCACGATTTATAACAGCTGTTGATAGAATCTGTCAGATATATTCATTTACAGGCAGCCACATGGAGCTACAGAGGTAATCTGTGTGGTTCATATTCATTTGTAGAAAAAGAAGATTAAACATATACTGTGCCACTTTGAAATGTGACTTGCATCATTGACACTCTGTTTCCAGACAAAACAGTACTAATTGATTTCACTCAGGCAGTGTTTCTGTGTCTTATGTTTAATATGAAGTCTAGTTGTAGGTAATGAGGTCAGCGGGTAGGTTTGCCACACTGCAAATGGTGGTTCTGTATGTATTTTGCCAAACTAAAAATGGCCTTGTGAGGTCGCAGTGGGGCAGGAGCAGAAGGGGGTATCTGGGAAAACCTTCAGTTTCTTTGGTTTGGTGCATGACAAATATTGCCTGTCTCTATGATGCTAATAAAAAGGGTTGGGTATTACAAATGTACTGTAAATAATATCACTTTTAGAACAATTAAGACTCATAACAGGCTGTTGGTGTGCTTTGGATAATCATTTTAGCACTAATAAACTATTTGCTCTGTGCAAGTTTTTTTTATTTTTTATTTTTATTTTTTAACAGCAGCTGTGTGTGTGTGTGCCTGTTACTGGAGAATGGAAACCATGTGTGAATACCTGTAAACTCAGACAGGATGTTTGCTTATGATTTGAAATCTGTTAAAGTGTTGTTATTTTATAAAGCAATCAAGTTGTGTAAATTCCTTCTATGCCTCATAATCACATGAAAGAATGTAAACTCAAAAGTTGAACTTGTGAAAATGTATTCGTTTTTGTTGATTTAATTAGAGATAAGATACCAGCAGGCCTTTTACAGTACATAGGATTACTGTGTGTGATTCCACTGTAACTGTTTCTACATTAGTAGATCTGCATTGTAACCAACTGCAAAACAACCAGCATTTCCATTACTTTAAGTACAGTCTCTGTCTATTTATAGCTAAACTGCTTTTTAATGCACCATGATCGTTTAATAAGTTAATTAAGCATTTCCTTGTAGAGACTTTAACTGAGGCATGGCTGTTTTGTTTATTTTTTTTTTTTAGAGACTGCTGTAGTTGCTGACTGCTTTGACTGAAATGCTTTTAAAGCATGCCATTATTGCTTCATCATTTTTGCTACCAATGCTCCAGACAGTAAACTCATCAGTGTCATGGAACGTTGGCCGATCAGATAAGTGGTGATGTACTGTTATACCCTACAAAAGGATTGCACTGTATTTTTTTGTCATTTGGAAATAATAGACAAAGTCCTGCACCCTGTCATAAGGCATACATGCATCATGATGCATACTGATGGCAGATCCTAGGCTAAGATTTGAAAGCCTGATTACCTATCAGCCAGCATTAAATGAGAAATTGACAAAAAGCCTCATGAAACTGAACCTTACCCTAACTACGCTGCCTAAATAGTGTGCACATTAAAACCATGTGATTGCCAATCACACAATTCAGTTCCACCTGTATATCAAATTACTTAATTAAACCCATTTAACTCTGTCTTAATCATTAAATTAAAAAAATCTGGTTGTCCTCTGGACCTTGAGGACTGGATAAGTGCATACTTGCTATATGGGGTAGACAGCTCTCAATCTGATTAAGACTTGGTCAAAAGGTTTAATTTAATAATTAACCAACAGAGATCTGGGCTGGAAATGTACAATAGATGTTGCCTAAACCCCTGCAATACATTTGACCAAAACCTCATTTACAAGAGAATCTCCTGGCAAAAAGACTACCAACAGACAGCCGTAGTTAATCACATGACACTATGAAAAAGAATACGATCGTTTATTAAATCTAGGGTACTGAAAATGGAACACTTTGATAATTCTTGAATCATTAAAATAAATGTATTCTTGGTCATTAGTCTCCATAGACACCTTGTCAGGGAAGCATAGTGCTCCACTTGGTATTTTCTGGCAACGCTGCACCAGGTGTGGCTAATCATATTCAGGAAATGAGCACACCTTTAATTGCCTCCATCCAAAAAAAAACTTAAAAAAAAAACTCAGAAGGAGCACCCGTCTACCCTACTTCGCTGCTGTGGAGTTATGTATGAATGTTTTTGCGTTTTTATTAGTTAATTTTCAATTTGAGTGCCCAACCCCTGGTTTCTTCTCAATTTCAAATGGCCAATTAACAGGGAAGATCAGTGGGAGTCTTCCAATCCTGCTGTGTAACAACTCCCCTGTTTTAATCTATAGCACAGTAGCTTCAAAAAGTTAATGTGGTCTGTCAAACCAGTCATGAAGTGTATTACCATATCCCATCAACCCAAGTATTGTGTGACCAACACGCACTGAAACCATGTGACTACCAATTTTCAATCGGGCATTATTTCGGTATATGTCCAAAAACCATCATCTGTGTCTGCAGGCCCCTTTACTACATACACTATATAGTAAATAATTACTCGCAGTAGAATGTGGATATTTCTGTACTTTCCAAACAGTTCTTTATCCTTTTCCACTACTCTTGTCCCTCTGCTCACCCCGCTCTTCAGTAGCTCTCTTGCTGGGCGAGATTGGTAAACTCACCGGGAGACCAGTCTGTCAGGAGTGTAGCATTATCTACTCACTGCGGTGCAGACTAGCAGAACTGGGATGGGAACCTGCAGGCCTCTGATGTAGAAGGTCAGCAAACTGACACTTGCAGCTTGGCAGAAGTTATTAATGGTAGCCTAAACTGTGTTGTACTTTTCTGGTATTGCGATTTTGTTGTAGTTCCCTGAAGTCTGGTTATTTGCAAGGAGTGTGTGTGTTGTATTACAGTGGTTGTACCTACATAGGTCTTAAATGACATTTTAAAATCTGGTCTGTGGTTCTACACTAACAATTAGGGTATGCCAAAACTTGTATTTTCAGAGTAATTACCTTTCTGAAATTTGAATTTTAGTTAAATGGAATAAAACGTGTTAATTACTCAACCTAAAACAACTTTTAGTCTTGTGTAAACACTGCTGAGGTGAAATGACACGAAGACTTTCTGAAGGTAAAGATAGCAAACTGACAATTATCGTGGTACCAGATATTGTCTGTGACATGTTAACGTGCATATACAATAGCAGATGGAAAGCTCTACAGGTAAAATCTATGTAGCTATTTAGTTAAGATACATAACCACTTTAAAAGTATATGCATGATGGTTCTTGGTGAGTAATACAAACACAATTGAAGGTGAGCAAAACACAAGCACTCCTTCTCAAATAAAAGTGTATTTGATCGCCACATTCTAAACATATCTGGTAGAATACTGCATTACTAATAAACATTTTAGACTACAAATCTTTTTTTAATGTATTATTTAGTGTGCCCAAATATTGAACCCCTGACCATGACCAAGACAGTGTCCTCTTTCACACCCAGGAACTCGAGAGCAGATGTCAGCGAGCTACCGGCCTCTGGAGGACAGAGGCCAACCCTGCAGGCGTCTGCTTTTGAGCTCACTGGGTGCCTGGCCAGCAGGGTTCACTGTAGCACGATGAGGAGAAAGACCCTGATGGGTTTGCCTCCTTAACCCACAGGAGCACCAGAGCCAATGCAACGCTCCCTTCGGGATCCCCAGTGAAGATCGGCCACCTCGTACAGCCAGGACGCAAACCTGCGCTGTATGACTCTCCCTGCACACCAGGAGGCTGTACCTTTACCAGGTGAGCCACTTTGGGGACCCCCAGACTACAATTCTAATCCTCAATTACAACAAAGCAGATCAGAATAAATACAGCTTTGGTAACCTTTTCTATCTCTGTGGTTTTTAACTTTGATCCAAAGCTGCAATTTAATAAACCATAAAGATACAAACTTGTTATGTTGCTGTACTCTTGTGAGTAGCACTGAAGTTTATTTTTTGTATACATTGTCTTTTAACATGTGTCTCTTGTAACCGTGTCTTCATTTTTTGTTTAGGTGGAACCATTTCACTTTTTAGATTCTGGGCAAGGCTGTTTTAATATAATTTTGAATTCCAATTTTACTCTTCTGCTTGGCAGCCTTAATTTAAAACCAGGCCATCTCCAGCACAGGCAGTTCGATCGCAATTTGTTTGCACAAACTGTTTTGAAGTGCCTTTGTTCTTTGCAGAGAAGAGCATAATTTCAGGTTCCAAAACAATGAAATGTCTTAGTGTGCAATTCTTTGTTGGACTTGTAAAAGCAGCCCTTTTACTTTCCTTTTTTATTTATTGTTTTTGCTTATTTCTGCCAATCCCTGCTCGTTTCTATGGTTGCAGGTGCTTAACATTCTTAAAGCCTACAGTTTGTGAAGCTTTTCTGTGAAGATATTGATCTTAGTTTGCTAATGTTACTGTTTTAATTTCTATTATACTTCGTGTAGCATCTAAGTTTTCATGTTGGTAATGTAGAGCATGTTGGACAGACTGCAGATGCTGGCCTGATACCAAATGCTGGTCTTAGTATTGAAGATGACAATGCCATCAATAGAAATAAATCAGGATGGGAAAATATTGTCTTTAATTGTGAGGTGGTCTTTTTGCTGAGTTCTAGATCTGGATATACCCGCATTTGAAGAACTCATTTTAAATAATAATAAGAAAAAGAACTGAACATAATCCAACTGGTTAAAAAAAAAAATAGAACTCCAATGATTGGAGTGATATGAATTGCATGCAAGACCCAGTCTTGGGTAATTTCCTTGCTCAGTACTAACACATAATGTAGATGTGCCGACTCAGCGAGTCTGCGGCTTCTTTTTGTCATCAATAGTCTACTTAGTTTTCTATTCCAGTGCCTCCTCCTAGACTCCAGCAGTCTCATTGTTCTTGTTTCGTGAATTGATTTAAGCACACATTCAAATTAATTACATGTAACTTTAAAAAAAAAACTGTTTATACAATTGGCCATTTTCATTTTTATCAGACCCATTTTCCTCCTGGCTTGATCACCATTCAACTGTCTTGTGATACCAGTTAGAAGATCTCACGGTTGATTTCAATGGTAAGCATTCCGCAGCAGGTATCTCTGTTAGCATCTCAAGGTGCTGATCATCCTATGCTAGCGAGTGCCTGATTCTTATTGAAACTGTAAGCAGTGAAATCAATTTTGCGTTATAACCTTCTTTCTTGTAACAAACTAACCAGCTGCTTCCACTAATCACCGACATGCATTGCAGCCAGTGAACCTGAAATCCTCACTGAGATGAAATGAATTAGGTTACCTGAAAGTTTGGCAAACAGAGCTTTTTTTTAACCTTGTATTTTATACTAGATTTTATAAAATTAAAATACATGTTTAGCTATAACAGGTGCTTCTGTCAAAAACAGCACATGTACTGTATGCTCTACATAGCGAATGAAAGCGACAGGTAAGATCTGTGGAATAGTTCACTAGCTATAACCGCATTAAAGTTTTTAAAACCTTGTCTATTTTTTTTTAAAACTCAAATAGTCAGTGGTTTCTCTGGCCTCTTCAGTGTTTGGCTTATTTTATTAAAGCAATTCCTCTCCTGCTTTCCATAGTGGTTCCTGTGCTTAATGGCTATGCCTCTCAGCTGAATTTATGTGGAAGAAAAAGAAATATTACAAATAAAGGATCTTGAATGGGCAGAGAAATAACACTGCTTTATAACCAGGCATCAAGTTTATGCAGAGCTGCTCATTATAATGAAGGTGATTCTAATGAGATTTAATGCAGCCGGGAAGGATTTGCACCCGAGCACTACAAGAGACACTATAATGAAGGCAAGGTTGCACCATGTCAATTAATCAAGTTTATGCATAGATGGCTAAACAGCTGTAGAATGCAAGGAATGGACTGCCTTGGCTTTTCTAGCGATTTTAGATTTGTTTTTTTGTTAGCTGGCAGAGGCACGCGTAAAAACCAGCAGTGCAGAATTGACTAAAATCTGATTTAATTTGGATGAGGTAAACAATAAAACCAGGTATTTCCAGCTACAACTCTGTCCCAGCTGCAACGCAAACCCTAGTGGATACTGCAGATGTTGGAGCTGCCGAATACCTCCTCATATGAGTTCCACTCTTTCTGCAGTGCTTAGCATGCCAGTCTCCTACTCCAAGAAAGCTTGGTTCGATGCCAGCCTTCAGCTTAGAAAAAAAGACACTGCACAGCAATGTATCATTTAGCCAGTTAAATCAATTAGTAAGGTCATTTATTGTGGTTGCATCTATTCCACATTTGTTACAAGGTGTTTTTATAGAAAACCAAGCAGTCACACTCATCTATAATGTCATGTGTGATATTTTTCACTCGAGGTTTACAATGTGGTCTGTCTAATCAAGTGTTGAATAGACGCTTCAGGTTTAAGGTCTTGCTTATGTGACTGTAACACATTTAAACAATCCAGGTTTGTATGTTGCAAGGCATCACGGACACGGGTTGCTGTCGATCCTGGTACAGAAAGCATGGAGCTGTTTTAAAAAACAACAATAATCATGTTAAAGAACTGGTCTTCGTTCAAGAGTATATCTTCTGTTTATTCTTGTCTTGGTTGGTCTTCAATAGTTTCTGAGGGAAGGGGCGTGCGTGCATTTCTCTTTAATGTCAGGCTGCTTTGTTTTTGAATGGAAGTCGAACACTGATTAGGCTGTAAACACACTTATGTCATGCTTTTTTATTACATTGTTAATGCTTTTACAAATGTATTATATGAGCAGGTAAATAGAGTGCAATCCTTAAAACCCAGCTTCAGAGACCGTACTACAAGCAGACACATAGTTTAGGAGTTGGCTACAAGTGCTGTGTGAAAACACTTAAAATTCTCAGAAATAATTCTATCATCATTCCATGACTACATGTCTGATAGAATCTGTTACACTTTCCACAAGATCTGTTCCATGTTGTTCTCACATAATCACTCAACCCTTTTCTGTGTGTGGATGCAATTTCTTATCTCTGCTTTCACTAACCAAACATCTGCAGGCGCTGCTCTGCATGCCAAGTAAATGTCACAATGAGAACGTCCCTGGTTGTGCTTGCACCTCACTATACAATGCCGGTGCTTTCTTAGTTTTTGTGTTGCCATCTGTAACAGCTCTATAGCAAGAATCCATTTATATAATCCAATGATATATTATCTGTTGTGGTAATAAGTTTGTGCCAAATGAGTGGGTAGGTGTTAAATGTCCAGCAGGTGTCACTGGTGTACATACTAGAATCCAGTTTGGCAAAACATTTATTTAACACAGGATTTTAATAAAAGCTTCACCTGAATTCCACCTGAAAACAGACAAAAGCTGTCTAAGCTACAGCCGCCCTAGTATCCAAGTCACTGTATGGAGTAGCTGGTTCTTGCATGTCTGTGGAAACATTTAAATTATTCATGCGGAATGAATTATTAAATTAAACTTGGAAGCTTCTCAGTGCGTTGTAGCCTAAACTGTGATGCATCTCTGGAACTCCTGGCAAATTATATATATGGAGGAAACTATCCATCTATCTAATGTATTTATGAATTGAATTAAATGCACTTTACAGCACTCTTAAACACTGACCTCTGTTCTGGAAAGGCTATATAAATAAAGATTTAACATGAAGGTGAAAAATATTACTCTACATTTATGGTTTCATTTACACTCCAGCCATGAGAATTACTCTGAATAGCATCTTCAGAACGACCACCTGATTTGGTTGAGATACGGAATCACTTCCGGTTTTGATGAAGCTATAAATTGATATGAATTGATATGTTGTGCTCTGCTATTCTGCAAACTGGGGCGTTTAGGTCATGTACTTGCTCGGAACTTACGTTCAGTAAATCTTTATACTTTTGTTTTTTAAATCTTGGTATGGCACCAGATATTATTATTTTTAAACAATCAATATACATATTTGCAGCAGCTGGAGTTCATGGAGGTCAAAAATTTAAATATGAGGCCAAGCTGTTAAAAACATGCTCTTCTGTAATAAATACAAAATCTGGTGTGGAGAATAATAAATGATGGAAAAATAGCATTGCTATAAAAAGGGTCTTCTGCATCTGGAAAGCACATGTGTCAATTTCAGATATCTGCTGGAACAAGTGTAAAAGCCTCCTAAATGATAAAAGATCCTAGGAAATGATTTAATCGTCTGAAGATTACATTCAGTTGTAATATTCACTTATTGTCAAATCACAGAATGTAGTGAAACTAAACCTCTGTATGCTTGTAACGGGGGGGGGGGGGGGGGGGGGGTGTTATGTGTGTGGGTCATCACTGAACAGTACTGAGGCAGACACAGAGCATTGGGTGTTGACCCGCCGCACAGCAGCGCAGATTTAATCAACACAAGTGCTGTCACTAGGGTACCAGCAACGGTAGCCCTAGTGTCACATTAATAACGAAAACAAAATAAAACAAAGCTAAAAAGATGTTTTCCACGCAAGGCGAGCGCTAGCCTCACTAAAAGAGACGTCCCGCTCCAGGAACCTACTACTCTAAGCAAACCCTCTCTATACACTGTTTGGGATCAACGCGTCTCCTGTTGCATGTCCCAGCTGCTCCCATAAAGGTGCACATGAATCCAAGAACCAGCGACATGGTCTGCCTGTCACAATGCTATAAAAAGTGACATCATTGCATGGCATTCCACAGTAATAAGATATTCAGGTTTTGCCAAGAAAACTACAAAGTACATCTTGCACGTTTTCACTACATCGAGCACCACGAACATAAGAGCTTAGGTGTTAAACAGGTGTGTTTTGAGAAACTGTTCAAAAAAATCTTGCCACATTTCACAATTAACATTCAGGGTTAAAAATAACAGCTTGAGCTATATGGAAGGGCCTATGTGCAACACAGTGGTAGGGTGTGTGCACTTTTTAAAAAGATAGTCGCTTTAAAGGTGACCCACCCTCCGCATGTGGTGAACAGCCTTGCTGCAAAACTCCTCACACTGATCAAAAATCATGTCTTCAAAATGTGAGGAACATTGAAAGCCTATGGTACTGTATTCCAATCCTCGAACTACCCAATATGCAGTACTGTGTAGGGTAGTGCAGTACTGTACGTTCGAATAATGGATGAACTTTATTGTTGATGACGGCAGCAATGTTATGGATGGATGAATAACTTTTAGTCAATGTCTTTTTTGAATATAATCAGCTTTTTTTGACTCGATGAACGTTCCATGCCAATCCTCCCATGTATGCCAGGATATTTTACATTTTCTATTAGTCAGCTATGTTTGATTTATTGAGCCTGCTTTAATTAGAAAATTAAGTGATGGATAAACAGGTATCTTGCCACGGAAATGTCAAACACACACACAATATCTCAATATTGTAGTTACTGTGATTTTTAAGTATTTCATTTTTGAGTTAACAAGCTCATTTTAATTGGTGATGCTGAAGATAGGTACCTTGGCATTGAGAAGCCCACGTCAAAAAATGCTTTCCAGCTGACATGCCTCTACAGTAGAAGGAATTCTGCCATCAGTGATTTTTATTTATGGGAACACAGTTCATCAATTGCTTTATTGAATTTCACACTAAGAGATGTGTTTGTTATCCCGGTAACTACACTTTTCCACTAGAACTTTCTTTCATTCTCGTTTTATTAGGCCTTCTAACTAGTATGGCTCCTGACAAGTATAAAGGGAGAGCAATATGAGGTCTATATAATAATACTGCACAATCTTAGTCACGTGTCCTTAGTAAATAAAACCAATCAATGACAGTATTAGAGATGAGACTGTGGATTATTTCAATTTGCATTAAAGAGCAGGACTTTAGAGCCCCTGATCTCTATAGTCAGGGATGCACTACAATGGCACACTATGGCTACTTCTGACTGTTTTGAGCAAGGTAGAGACAATCTCTAAGAGAGACGTTACAATTCCCAAATCGCCACTTTAAAATATGAATGATTGGATCATGAAAAACAAATGACGTGAGTTTGATGCACTGTGGAGTCTGTAGTTTCTTAACCAAGGCTTGCATGCATACCGCTTGCACGGAAACTGCTTGAACGGAAACTATGGAAAAAGAAATACAAGTTCAGCCAATCTTTCTCTGAAACTAAGCTGGGTTGATTAATTATGAGTCAGAGTATCACTAAGTCGGTATGCGACTGCAAAGCAATACAAAAACAAACCAGAGGTACAGTAAATTATTCAGACTTGTTAGCTGCTAGAGTTATGGATTTTTTAAACTGTTATTACTAGCAAGCAAAACGGAAATGTTTACATATTTAAAGATGGCAGCCTTAATTGCTACAGATTATTCATAAAATGTACACAGCACTCATCAAGAAAAACATATTTTTATGATGGTTATACCTCATGTCTGGTTCATATTTTACCATAATGGAATTCACCGGTTAACTCTAGGCATAAAACCTCATAAATATTACTGCCAGACTGAGAAACTGTTCAATTCTGTTTTTTCATAAAGAGCTGGGAATTAATTTATTATTTTGAATCGAGCCATGAGAGATTTCTGTGTTGTTCAGCACTTGCACTTAGAGACAAGGAAAAGCTTTAGGCCCCAAGATGTTGTTAATATTCAGAATCAAGAGTTTTAATACGCATCCACTTGGAGGTCAAGTTTAGCTTTGTCTAATGTAATTTATAATGCTGTTGCTTGCCTAAAGCAATGCAAAACCTTTGAACAATTGTACCTAGTTACAAAACGGCATTGAATATGATTAAACGCACCGAGAAGGAGTTACCTGGATTTGCCAGTAGTTTTTAAATACAGATTTTGAAAGGTATTTAATCTTTCTTCTTAGGTTTATTCATGTTTGTTTTTTTGCGATGATCTGCTTCTCTAGATTGATTTAGAAGCTTGCTTAGGCAGGTGTAATCAGACTTTCTCACAGGAGTGTTGTATGCCTGGGGAGAGTTGTAATAGTCGTAGTTAGAAGCATGAATAGGAATGTTGTTTTTTTTTTCACAACCTAGTCAGTATATTTGAGAGTCCACATTCTTGTCCTCAGTTCTTTAATGAAATTACTTTTGATGGTGTTAAATGAACCTTATCTGGTAGGCTGTGATGTCAGAGTCAGACACTGCTTACTATTTTTCAAGCTATAAAAAGATGCATTCCATGCCCATGTTGTAGATGCAACCGATGAGCTACCATTTGTAAAATCCTTTTTAAATTAAACAAACGACATATTTGCGCACAAATTGACAGTTTGGGTTACCAATAAAACCCTGTTCTGCATAAGTGTAAGATAGGATACTAGCTGCTGATCTAAATAAATGTGGTCCTGCTATACAGTATACAGACCTGCTGTACAAACAAAGTTAGATGGATGGATGAACTGTTTAAATTTACACTGGACTAACAGTGGGATTGTGAGCTGGACTTTCTCATTCTGTGGCACCCAATTATGCTTCATATGTAAGATAGAGAAATGTTGGGGTGCCATGGTGAGGTGTTTTCTTTAAAGCTTGTTCAAAGGGACTCAGATTGAGATATTTTCAATGGAATGCTGGGCCCTTCAATAAAGATAACAGGAATGAAAGATTTTACCTGCAATTCAGTGTATGTGTCCTGAGGAAGGGTTATAATAATCTTGCAGTGGGAACAGTAAGAATTGGGAATATATATTTTGTATTATGCTCTGTATATATTATCCACATCAAACGTGATGTACCATATCAGTTGGTGTATTATCATTCCTGTGCGACTTATAATTTTAGAGAATTACAAATCTTGTATTTAATGTGCAGTACATTTTTCTGCAATTTATACCTCTTGCATGTATGTGAACATCAGTCTCTCTTTCCTACTTTCACCTGAAGAAGAGACCTTTTAAGGTGTTAAAAGCTTGTGATTATTGTTTAGTTAGTCCAATAAAAGGGGTCACATCTCCTTCGCTTGGTCTGTCTGGAATGATACGGCTACCCTTTCATCTATCAACGATGCATGCAAGTGAAATATTAGGAAGCATAAATTGCTTCTTTTTATTCCTGCATGGACATTAGAAGGTTGTATACACTGGGAATTATGATAGATTCCAATTTTGAAATGTACTGTAAAGTAAGCACAAAAAAATAGTTTTTGCATCATATTTTAATTTTACGTATCAGAGAATTTAGAATTTGGCATCTGCAGCTGACTTGCTATTGCAACATTGAGTTTCCAGTTAACAGCTTATTGAATGTTAACATGACAGTTTGTCAATAGCATTTTTTATTATTCAGTTTCATTCACGACATGTAATGGAGAAATATATTGAAAAAAACTATGTGAAACAATAGACATTGCTTTTAAGGTTTTCTTCTGTTAAGCAACAGGTAAAAGATGAAACTTATTGAATTCATGTTTACAGAAATATCCCATGAATTAGCTTATTTAAATCCACATGTATTTTTCAGAATACTAATTCTTAATACAACCAATAACATAGCAGCATGTATCTTTTTTGAGATGTCAGTCACACTAGCTACAAAAATTCCTAATGTTAACGGGATATATCAACTTAATTTTCCTAATATTGGATTTTTACCTCTTAATATACTGTCTTTCCTTGTTTATGTATACTTTTTATAATGTATAGGGGTATTTGTCTGTAACTGGCATAACATAGTAAAACATAATGTTCATTTTTTTGTAAGTACTAGGAGAACCTAGGAGATGTCCCAGAACCCCAGCTGTTGATCTGACAAGGGCAGTCTTGTGGTATTTTAATTAACTGAGAAAGATCGCGTGTGCAGAACTGCTACAATTCTGCACATTGTCAATCATATCAGGAAAGGGCCTGCTTTTCTTAATGCTGGGATCTATTATTTTGTGTGAGAAAAATGAAGGACATACTTTAAATAATAATAAATGTTTTCATTTAAAACTTGCCTTCGCTGCTACACTATTTATCCCTCTTCTACATATTTCTGCCTGCACTGTAGCATTTTTTTAAATAAGCCCTAGATGTTCAAATGTTGCTTTACATGTATTTGTTAGTTTTGTATAGAAATTATGAAGTTTAAATTTCGTCAAATAGCACACACCTCTCACAAAAAAGCATATCTGAAGCTACATTGTTTGATCTGCCACAGTGCATAATAAGCAGTTCTGCTGTTCAGTTGAATGTTGACCACATTCTTGGTCAAACATCATATATTTAACAAATGGGTTTGAGACCCAGATCCCCATCTGTGATAACAGCAAGTAAAACTGTTGCTCATAAAATGAGCCAGCTTCATCATCTTGAAGTTAAAGAGCAGTGCCTGGGCTTTCGGTGACCTTTCCCTATCCCACAATCAGATCATCACTTCCACTAATATAGATGCAAACTCAAGTAGGTCAAGCACCATGTATAAATCTTCCTTGGCAAGGCATGAGAACCTTTGCCAAGAGCTCACCGTGGGCTAGCATGACAGACCCCAGCCAGGGCTTTGGTTTGAACTCATGGCATGAGTGCCTGTCCTCATGCCAGTGGACTGGGCTCAGCTTGCTTTTGGCACAAGGGCAGGTGCCCTGCTTTGTGACCAGTTGGTTGCTACCTCTTCTTTTTGACATTTGTTATTGGATGATGTTGACAGCGATGTACTGTATCATGAAAGGGACTGTTTCAGCTCTGCTTAACTGACCTAGAATATAAAGGGGGAGGGGAGCAAGCAAACACAAATAAGGCTTGTTCTTCTAAGTGCTGTAAGCATTCTCGAACCAGGCTGATTAATGACTCTAAGTTCAATAAAAATGTGTACAGATTTGTACACTAATTGCCGTTGTACTTATAATCAAGGGCAGTAAACAAAAGCCATTCTTTTGCATCTAATCAAAGACTAAGATTATTTTTAAACAAGAACAGAAAAATATCCTTAGGCAATTTTGTATGTCCTACCGTAATGAGTACAATTATCTTCTACGTAACATAGAGTTTAAATAATTTGATTTAAAAAACTAAATCATCATAAGGCCAGCTGTAAATGGTTTATTCAATTAAGGTTTTGTGTTATATAGCCTGACCCCCCCAAGTTAGAAACTGCTCATGAACAGTCCTGTTGTTTCTCGTATTTACTGTCTTCCACAATATATCTTAAAACTGCTATCACAGTATGTCCTGCTCAACATATCTTTAAGTATATGTCTATATTAGTTTGCTGCTATAACAATTACAAATACAGGGATGGGTTTTTGTAGCTATTTACTCCAATTGTTCAAAATAGTTTTTTTTTTTTTTTTGGAATGGAACGAAAAAAAAAAACCTAATTAAACAATAGAAACGTAATTAGAGAGCATTGCCATTAACCAACCAGCTGCTTTCCCTTGTCGACTGTGTTGTGAAGATAAGCCGCTCAAGGTAACTCACTATAAAGTGCATTTATTGCAATTTTGCAGATTTCTTTACCTTTTCAATAATGTTTTGCTTTTCTTCTGTTTTTTATTTTGTTTTTGAAAGCTAGACATTTACCTGAATGACCCTTGGTCATCTATCATGTTTTGTAGCACCCTGTAATGGATTTTTCTGATTGGTGGAATTAGAAAATTAAGGTTTCTAATTACAATAAGGAACAACCTACAACAGCTTGCAAGCCCCAAACTGAAATGTCTTGAGATGGTTATTTTTGGTTCGATAGGCTTTTCAAAGAAATTGTGCGAATGACAATTTGGAGTAAATAGCTTTTGAACATCTATCCCATTTTAGTGGAATGTTGTCTTCTATTATTTTTTGTTTTACAGTAGCCATAAAAAGCAGATTAGCCATGACTTGCAAGTCTTGTGTTCTGACATATGGTTCAGCTGGTGATTAGAGTTGGCATAAGTCAGCCACATTTTTTGGCAGCTATAGAAAGACAGAGCTGGGAACTAATTTTCCAAAGGGAGATGGAGAAGTTGATTTTTATACTGTGACACACCCCTGTAATGAAGGATTCACGCAAGTTAGCATAGAGGCCACCCGCACACAGGGATACATGGAAACCATAAACGTGTAAACCTCATGAACATGCAGATGGGCTGCGAGAGAAATGCTGGCTTTTAATTGTCTTTTCTTTTAGGGATCAGCCCCTGTCTACTTTTTCAGACCAAACTCAAGTACTGGAGAATGAGGTGTTCCTTGATGGATGGCTTCTGCATTGGTATGCAAGTGACACATGTTTTCTACATTATCGTCATTTATCCATTTACATTTTAGGGCCTCACTACGTCAAAACATTTAGAACACATACACGCTTCATTGTCGTTCCCTCCAAGTAGTCATGTGTGTCTATTTTCCTTTGGATCAATGCACCCTTAAAAAAGACACTACCTGTATCCCAAACAAGAGCTCCATGTACTTATTTTTTGTTATTAAATATTACAGGTCTTCTTTAGTTTATTGGTTTTTAAGTCTTTTTTTCCGGCACCTTGATCTCTCGGTAGTCTTATTTAGTTACTGTATGGGAGCATGGCAGAAACAACGATAGTGTAAAATAACTGAAATGTGTTATTATATATGACTGATGTGCATTCAAATTGTAATTCCTTCCCTGTGAATTCAAAATGGATTAATTTTCAATATATGGATTCATAACCTTTTTTTGTAAATCTCATAATATTTGTTTTGAGTACTTTTAACCAAAAGTATTCATAAACAAGTAAAAGGTGTATGCACATTTTAACAATTGTAATGGGTACTCCTGTAAGCCAAGCTGTCTGTAACACTGTATTGGAGTTATTGTCATTTTTAATAACTAAAAACGTGTATGAGGTGAATTTCTTAACACGTAGTATTTGGAGATGTTTGTCTGCAAATGGGAGGGCTTTTGTTTTAAAAATGCATACTATTTACTAAATTACTTTGCAATTTTAAATGTCATGCTTGCCAAATCATGATACTCTATTCACTTAAGCAAAATGCCCCTCTTTTCAAATAGTGAGCCTGTTGTGAAGGAAACATCTGGTTAGGAAATGATTTCTTCTGGCAGCAAGTCCCTCCCACTGCTTTTGAAGGAAACCAAGCCTTGCAGGCTTCTCTAAAGAGCTCAGCAAACGAGATACCCAATGAAGTGTCCCAGGCTACACATTTCAGATTTGTTAAAGCAGTTCACCTGAAACAAAAGCATCTTAAAGTGATAGAAGTTAATGCAATAATTCCATAAATCTTACCTGTTGTGTGCTTCTATTCGTTATATAGGTCTCAAATGTCCAATTTTAAAAGAAACATTGTACAGTAAACTTATTTTAATTTTAAATGTGATATATGTTACTACATTCTTTCCTGTCAGTAACATGCTTTTGACCCAAAAGACTAAAGAAATAGCAGTTAAAGACTGAAGTGGACACTTGGAAAATATAGCCCAATACTTCTTGGAAATCAATGGAAGTGTCACCAAGCTAAAGCAGCAATGTAGGGCCAACTGTCCAAGATACACCTGTTTGTCACTACTGACACAGTGCTACAGTGCTGAGCGAAACAGGTGTGAAAAACTAGCAGCCCTTCAGAAGATACAGTCCGCTGATCAGTCTTAGAAGAGCTCGACATGACAAGGGGTCAGCGTAGATTACTGACATGGTGAAGGGCAAACGCTTTCAACACCACACTCATTATCAGGGAATTCATAACGCACTGTCCTTCTGCCCATAGTTCAGTGACATAATGATTCAAATCACTTCGCGGTTAATGAAAGATTCTGTGGTTTTGCTCATGTAATTGCCTTAATGGAGATAAATGGTTTGCCGTGGTATAATGAACATCTAAGAAATAGTCAGTTTATAAAAAGAACCAATCCACTCTTTGCAACAGAGGCGCAATTAGCTAGTATGTTGAAATATATGATGCTAATTCTGCCATTTCCTGTCCTTATATCCTTTCATATGCTCCTGTACGACTTTACAGGGATTTTCTGATGGGGTAATTATTGTTTGTCTAGCTCCCCATTTTACAAAGAACCCTCTTACACATAATGTCCAAGTAGGTGTTATTACAGTTCAGTTAGTTATACTATTAGGCATAAGCTTGGTTGTGTAGAAAGGTAGGCACTTAGAGTGTACCTTATCAATAGAACTTGCTTCACCTTAATGGCTGAGGGGAATTAAAGTAATTTTTGTTAAAGAAGTCTGTCAGAAACCTCTTCACCTTGGACCAGTTATAAAAACAGGAAAGAGAATCTTGCAACCTTTCATGAATATGAATCTTTGGAATTCATCAAAACTGTTTTTCTGTATAGGGTGTGTCTAATTCTAATAAAAAGGTTATAAGCCCTGATTATGGGAACATGGGAATATATTATATTGTCAAGAGGCTGGTGAATTAATTTAGAAATGTCAATTTTACAAAAACTTGATACACACACACAGGTGATACTTGCCTTTTGTATAATGTCCGGTTTTGGATTGTAGACGGAACTGGCGGCAACCCCAGCTTGATATTGAAATAAGTAGAGATTGAGTGTTATAGACCAGTTTCATGATGCAGATGGAAGTGGCTCAAGTTATAATGCAGATAGCTAGTTTCAGAGGAAACAATGGGGCTAGAAAATAAGAAAACATTAGCACAGTAATGCCAGCTCTTCAGGTAAGAAGTGGAAGAGGGGATAGCTTCTAGTAAACTGATTCCTAATGTGTTTTGAGTTTGATCTTTCACTGAACACTGGTTTTGAAGGTGTCTTTTGGGGTTTCCTGTCACCGAATACCATATTCCTTTTTGAAGTAATTTCAATGCAGTCAATCCAAGAAAGGTGCTTTACTCCTTGTAAAAATGCTTTAGGATACCGATAAGCAAAATGATATGTGGAACTGCAGATTTCTCATCTAAATTTACATACTGTAATTCGTTTTCCATGCATTTTCCTTGAGAGCATAGCAAGGGGGGGGAGCCCAGTGGTATTAACATCTAACGGTGAAATCTAATGATTGTCAAGATGAAGTCTGCTAGCCTGCAGTAAGCAGACAGACTTGTGTTTGCTGCTGTTGCTTCCAGAGAATAACTGTTTTTTTTTTTTTATAATGATACCAGCACATTCTGTTCATTAGCATTACTTAGACTTGGAAACCAGATCATATTTTTATATTGTGCTAGTTGTTGTTTTCTGTAATCCTGTAAACCCCGCACTGATTATATGTGAGTTTATGATGTTAGTTCAGGACCATGCTGAGGCACGCTTCCAGACAACAAATTTATGTTTTACATTTTCATAACCTATAATATATTTTGTTTAATAATATTCTTTTCGGTGTGTTCTTTATGATTTCTCTGTTGCTTTTTCATCTTGGTTCATTGTTAGTCATACTTACTATTCAAGCAATGGTTGATTTAGAGAAGCATATGAGTGTTGGACATGCCTCATTACTCCACACTTCACCAATAGAAAGCACAATGCTACTATGCTTCCCTATCATTAAATAGACCTTTTACTGTAGGTGCAGTGTGTAACCTATTCTAATTGATACGCCTATTTTTGGTAATTTAGTTTGGCCTTGATTGTGACACATACATTAACTTGCCACTTGAATTATTATTATTTTGTTTATTTAGCAGGCGCCTTTATCCAAGGCAACTTACAGAGACTAGGGTGTGTGAACCATGCATCAGCTGCAGAGTCACTTACAACTACGTCTCACCCGAAAGACGGAGCACAAGGAGGTTAAGTGACTTGCTCAGAGTCACACAATGATTCAGTGGCTGAGGTGGGATTTGAACCGGGGATCTCCTGGTTACAAGCCCTTTTCTTTAACCTCTGGACCACACAGCCTCCTTGAATAGGACCTGTACCTAGTCTTGGATTGGGCTACCATTTGCCCTGAACACTGGCTTAATGTGGCATAGACTCTGCAAGGTGTCTCAAGGGATGTTAATCCATTCAGTTATTTATATATCATGCAGTTGGTGCAGAGAGGTAGGCAGAGGATCATGATGACTAATGCGTCATTCAAGCACTCGGGCGATGCCAAATTCAATTGGATAGGCATGTGCTAACAAAGTGGCCAGGCAGTATAGAAGGCAGTTGCTGTAAATCACTTTTAAGACAAAAAGAAAACGCTGCACCTATAAGCTGACTGCACAACACCTGTGCTGTATTTAGGCAGGTCCTCATAGGTGCTTATTATTTATGAATTGAGGCTCATCACAGGTTTAAGGTTATTTGCAGTTTAAATGCAGGCCTTAAAAAACGACAAGGGTGTTTTATATTCATTTTTAAAGCTATAAACCTTTTATTCTGTTTTTTTTATGACAGACTGTAGATCAATAAGAAAAAACTGCAATAAAGCTTACAAAGGTCCTTGGTTTGCTTATAAGTGATTCTCTTTCACTTCTGCTTAATCAACAAACTGCAACCTGGCAGCTAGCCTTGTCCTTCTGTGACCTGATGAGATTCTTTTAACAGTTGATTTATGTACAGATGTAGTTCTTGTGGTCTAAACTATTAATGAACTATAAATTGGAATTTTCCCTCCAGCAAATATATTTTGAAAGAAAATACCACTATGAAAACAAAATGTTGCTCATAGATTTAACCAAAATTCTTGTATACTTGAAGAGGGGTTCAGAAGTACTTGCCCTAGGAACATGATCAAAGTATTACTGGTCTTAGTAGTACTGTAAAAGTTTGGTCCTGTGTGCATTTCTTGCCAGTCTGTAGTCTGTTTTATATTTTATAGCTTTGCCTATTAAAACAAATAACTGAAATGTGGCTGTCTTACATAATAATCTGATACATCCAGGCAGTAAAACGTTGTCAGCATTCTAAAAACATCAAGCTGTAAAAAAGTTTGAATGTCACTCTGTACTCTTTAGTTTATATGTATAGAAGTAAGAGGCAATCAGCCTGTTTATGGAGTCATTGTAAAGATGCTCCCATTTTGTATGGCAATGTTTAAAAGAAAATGGTGGAACACAAATGGCCATATTTTGAAGTACAAAGATAAAGTTAAACCAATTCTACTGGTCTAATGTTAGCCAGAATATGATAGAAGCTTTAGATGTATTTGTCCAAGTACATTCTTCCTACTTGTAATGTTACAATACTGTATTCTTTTAAAAACATTTATCTTTAAAATAGGTCAAGAACGCTTTTTTTCCCTTTAGATGTTTCCTTTCCTTTTAGTTTTTAATTGTAGTTCTACTTGGAAATCCTATTGAGATGAACATCATATGAACTGAACAAGCCTGTGCTTCCATTCCCGTAGATGCTTTTTTCAAAAAAATAGCCAGGGGTCACTTTAAAAGTAATGCACTTTCACATTGGTTAGAGTTACTGTAACATTATATCAAAGAATAACTGTACAGTAATACACAGGGTCAACATTAACATCTGAAACTGCGCTGTACACAGACATCATGAAGGAAACGTCCTAATATTTGGGAACGTCCTAATGTTTAATGTCAGTTCAATGGTCAAAGCTTTATTATTGCTTTTAAATAATACCAATGACTATACACACCAATGTGTCCAGCCAGTCAAAACCACGGGGTTCAGTCCCGAAATAATAATACATTAACACACACTTTAAAACACCTACACAATCACCAGTCCAGCAGTGAGTGCTCCGGGTGCAAGTGATGTTTTGAACAGTGAACAGTGAGTAACAGTGCAGTGCAGTCCGGGTTTGATGCTGGCTGAATAGCGACAGCTCCTGGATATTTAGCCGTCTACAAAGACAAATACAGACAGTTAGCAAAACAAACAAAGCACTTAACACTCACTCTCCTTATTAATTATTTCCATTCTCTCAACGGGTCCTTTCCGTAACCATAGCAAAGGAACAGATCCCTGGGGCAACTTCCCCTAAATACCCATCACACCCTCTCGGTGGTGCGGCCAATCACGTCTCCCCCAATCCGCGACTGAAACATCGCCTACCGCATTCAGGCACTGACTTCCGGTATCATGGTCCCGCCCCCTTCCTGGATGGCCGGTGTAGAGCTGTTTGTTTAAAGGCAAATAGTACAGCAGATATTCTACCTCGGTGTAGCTGACAAAAACAAAAACAAAATTTATGCCTCCAGATTTGTATCGATCTGAACTCCAATAGATTTTAAAAAATATATATTTACTGTGTGCCTTTCCTTCAAGCAAGATTTCTAACTTTTGAATATTAATACATAAATAAATAAGTAACCTTGAGTCTTCAAAAGCTCAATACTGTTTGCAAACTGGCTCTGTTTGAGCTCAGTGGTAATCTACGGGGATTCGAGTTTGAGTTAAAAAACAAACAAAAAAAACCCCTTATTTCCACTGCAGCGTTATTTAATGAATTGATTCAAGCGCCTCTGACCACACACTGATTACCTTTCTCACTAAACCACATATTGACCAATATCACGTCTCTTCTCAATATGACAGACTGTTTCTTACTCATTACACTGCTCAGGCAAACAGAGATTAATTTAAGTTAGGCTACTAAATTAAAAATAGATTGATTAACCCACCAAGTCATTTATTATTTACACTTTGTAAGGAATAATAAAAAAAAGACTTATCTTAGACACCTTTGCTTATTATAAATCTAATTTGGAGATTCTCACACTGTGGTGAGAATGTAAAACTAAAAGTAGCCTATAAATACATACAAGAAATAAGTAAATAATTCAGTACTACAATACCTTTTTGTCCACATTATTGAATGGTCAATCATCATTCATTTTGGCCTAAATATCTTCATAAACAGCACAGATATAATCCATTAAACCTGAGAACACCTTTTTTAAATTTGTGTATTAAAGCAGCTTATTTATTAAAGCAAAGTTGCAAATGTGTCTAAGTTAGGAAGCCGGTTTCTTTTCCAGTATTTTGGAGAAATAAAAGTCCCCCCCCCCCCCCCCCCCCCATCCCATATTTTCTTTCATTCTTTTCTTGACTTTTCTTTTTTACTATATTTTATGTTTTCTTTCATTTTTAAAACATTTTTTTAACTTTTCATAAAAAAAAACAACAAAACACTTTTATATGAATTCCTATCATTTCTTAGGTTTCACAATGAATTATTAAAAAATATAAGTAATTCATATTAGGTAAGTACTTCAATTGAATACAGATATCCTCAGAAAAATGAAGAATTTAGCCATAACATAGTTGATGATGTAAGCAAGCCATGCTTCACAACAATGTGGATGTGCATGAAAGCCTTTTCATGTAGGCTCGTTTCTCTCTCTCTCTCTCTCTCGCTATTGGGTTTGTTCTGTTGCTAAAATGAACATAAAATCAGATCCAAAGAGGTCACATCGCATCCACGGGGATGGGGTGTTTCTTTAGTGCATTTCTATCTGTAAAAATGAGTAAACGGCTGGGAGGTTTCTGTATCCATCACTGTTTACTTCACTTGAACTCAGAAATTCAAAGGGAGTGCAATATGACATGTTTCCATCTGCCACTGGGATTTATATGAAAGTGACTTGAAATCAAACTCATTCATTTCCATCAGCAGCAGATCGAGAGCAGATCAATTTAGACTCTGTCAAACAATCTCTCCAACTCGCCCTGATGAGGGGCATTACTTACTGAGCACCCAATGCAAAGGAGGCTCGAGGCAGGAAAAAATATGACAATACATTATACTGTCAGGGGAAAGAGGGTGAATTAATTCATAGATAGCAATTATACAAAAATGTGATCCATACAAGTAAACTTCATAGATAGCAATTATACAAAAATGTGATCCATACAAGTAAACTTCATAGATAGCAATTATACAAAAATGTGATCCATACAAGTAAACTTCATAGATAGCAATTATACAAAAATGTGATCCATACAAGTAAACTTTTGTGTATCGTTCAGTTGCAGATTGGATTGTAGACTGCAGATGAAACCAGGTGCAGCCCCAGTTTGATATTACAATGAGATGATATTGAGTTGTATAGGTGTCGCATAAATAGCACTTATATTTTGAGGTCAGTGAAGCTGCTTTAGGACCAATCACCAAAATGATTAATCAAACCAATCCTAAAAATGTTCTAAAGGTCAAAAGGTCCACCCTAGCACTTTAAAATCAGACAACTTATACCATAATAGTGACATACTTAGCATTCTATTAAAAATAAATATAGGTGGCTGAAACAAAATAACGAGCTGTGCAAGGACAAGACTTTCACAGTGTCCTAAACTTGAAAACTCTGTATTCTGCTACAGGGTACATTAATTATAGCACATGAACAGCTCAGTGATGAGAGAACTGGACTGCAGTGCTGAACATTATGAATATCTGAAGCTTTCCTGTAGGCAGTTGGACATTACCCCCCAGCCCACCACAGCCACTGCAAGCACAGCAATTACCCTTTCAGACTCCATCACACTGAAAAGGAATTTAGATTAAACTTGAGGTTGATCATTTTTTTTTTACAGTCATCAAAGTCATTAGCTTGAATTACAGACTGTTGTTGTTGTTTTTACTCCGAACACCCAACAAAATTAGATTCATTTTGCATACTCTACATACAATGGTGTCCTGGTGTGCTTTTTGCTAAAATTAGACAATATTCAGACCTCGCTGTTAAACTGATAAAGAGCTGGGGATAACGCCCTCTACGCGGCATTCAAGAAAGAAAATGTGGCCTAGTTTGAAACGAGTGTACTTAGTTTGGAAAGTTTGATTTCAGCTTTGCATTATATACACACTGTTAAAGCTGAAGTATCAGATGTCTCTTTCCAGGCCTTTGTTTTTAAATTGTTTGAAATGATATACAATACTGTGTGTAGTACATTTAGAACATAGAGGGGAATCAGGAAGAAAATATACAGCTTTCAGTTAATTAGATTAAGACATTGAAAAAGTGTGAGACGACTTTGTTTTGTGAAAGTTCAAATGTTGGAATTTTATTTCAGTTGAGATTTTAAAAATTCAGAAATCAGGTGTGACTTGGGTGTAGTTAAAGTTATGCTCAGAAATGCAAGATAAATAAGTCACCATTGTTTCTGTAGACAGGTATTTTAGGTATTTGGACCCATCCATAGAAAAAGTGCCAAACATTCTATTTATATGCATAGGCCATTCAGTATGGTTCAGGGTCCGGTATCATGCATATCTCTACTGTTGGTACATGTATGAATAACAATTGTACGCTATACATAATGTGATGCATGAATATATACATTTCCTAAAGGATTACCATTGAGCTGACATTATGGTCAGTTTTTGTTTCCATAGTATGTATCAGCTTGGTGCTATTTGATCCTTTTTTAAATGGGTTGTCTGTATCACTGGTATGTTAATATTATTTGAATTTCCATACATTCAGTGAGGCCTGACAGTGATGTTTAATGTCAGTGTAGAACCAGCTTGGAAATATACTGTTAGCGAGTATCAGCTTTAATTCTAAAATGTATTATGCTGCTGATTTGTTTATCTTTTCATATCTATATAACCCTGAAGGCATTAAGTCTTACAGTTCAAACGTTTGTCAATTAATTTTACAAAGTTTAATTTAGTATTTCTAAATTAACCAGTATTGAGTGTTTTTATAGTTATGGTTGAAATATGATAACACACTGTCAAATGAATTTCATGGACTTGATTTATTATTATTATTATTATTATTATTATTATTATTATTATTATTATTATTATTATAAAAAAACATACATAATGTACCTTGTTTTCAAGTAAAGCAATACTCTACACTTTGATATTAGAATACTGATCAAGCTTGTTGTGCAAAATCTTGCAACGTTTAGTTAAAACAGCGGCATTTCGAAGTATAAAAAGGAGAAGAAAAAAAAAAAAGAAAAACTAACAGGAGATTTTGCCCGAGGTAAGACGCAGGTGGATGAAGCCAAGAGCAGGGTCACAGTAAAGATTTATATTATGTACAAAGTAAAGAACAGAAGAAAAATAGCTGTTCAGGTTGTGTCTCACTGAAGCGAATGAAACAGCTGTTCACAGAGTGAAGAAATGGTCAGGTAAGACAGGCTGAAAATAATAATCACAGGGCCATCTGCTGACCTGGGACTGTACACCCCCAGGGCACCAAACAAATTCTGTCCTTATGGAGCGCTCTGCACAGTTAAAGCTGTGAAAGTTATTCAGTCAAACGAAGCTTAAGCAGGCTAATCAAGGTGCATGATACTTTTTAGGTAGGCGTGCACATTTAAAAGCTGCCTTATACATGGAAATATGTATTAAAGCTTTTGTTTATGCCTACAATTCTGAGGTTGTTGTTTCATAGCCTTTGTTATCACGGATCATTTCATTTATTAACCATGATCAGTTTAAGAATACAGGTTAATGAAGCTTGCTGTCTATTATTAAAAGTCTACTGAATCATCTGAACTCATGCAAACCATAAATATGTCTGCTGACAACCTCCAGAAAGCTTCCTTAATTATGACTAGTGAGGGCTTTACAAAGCAACCTGCACTGTTCCTGGCAGCTCTTGGTTGTATTCAGCCTTAACAGCTGTTTTTTAGTTTTTTTTTTATAAGGGCAAGCCTTATAATAATTGACTTTATTTCCGCCAAAGCACAAGGCACAACTGAAGTTATAATAAATGCCAGCAAACACACATGCCATAAATCATACAAATAAGATCAAATCTAGGTCACATACAATGGTTTTAGAGCAAGAGGCGCCATCAATATTGTAAACTCTACAGAGATTGTACAAATGTTTACTGTGGCATAACATAGTAAAAGAGTAGTACTGCTATAGTGATCAAGCACAAAGGAGGTGGTCAACACTGAACATAGATTTGCCAAGTTTATTTTATGCCACAACAGGAGAAGAAAGAGCCACAACAAAAAACTAACAATTCCAGATTTCAGGGGTTACAGGGGGAAGTGTGCTTTCAATCTTCCTGTTCATGAATACTATACAGAAACTGTAAAAGCTCCTTTTTGAATGCTCCTAATTTAATGTATCATTATATTCCAAGCCCAAGAGCAGCCAATATACACCATAAAGACATGAACAAAGCCCGTATTTGCTCTTAAAAACCTCTCACACTCCATGGTTCATTCTGTGCTACATAACCTACACTAATGCTACTGTCAAAAATGAGTTTGTTCATGTTCCTTCAAAGGACATTATGACATCCCAGAGACTCTTTACCACAAATTAAAAGGCATGCTGAAGAAGTGTTTAAAGTAGTGTTTTTCTAGTCTGAGAATTATTAGCAGTAAATATGAATATTATACATACAGTATCTATCATTCCCATAATGCAAAGTGCACAACACACTCTCAAGCAAGCAAAGAAAATCAAAATGGATCAGTACTTCAATTACTTCAAGTAGGAACACATGCTGTTATGGTATCAATAATGGAGTTCCATGACCACATGCTGCAAACCACAATAATGACTACTGTACATCATGTGTTTATGCGGTACCATGTGCATAATGTCACTACCATAATGTCTCTGTTGAAGTGCATTTGCTGGTTTAGGCAATTGAGAATTCAGAAAACAACTTTGTATGTTTTTATAAGTTACTTCTGTAACTGGTCATTAAATTACATGCAATAGCTAGGAAAAAAAAAAACCACCAAGGCTTTACAAGGGACCGTCGATGTAAATGTAAAGTTGGCTCCACACTGAGATTATTATTATTTATTTATTTTTGGCCAACACTGTAGAGCAACCAAATGGGGCAGTGAAATATTTTGGTGGGGACTTGTTGGGAAACAGGTCTGCAAAAGGTTTTTTGTTGGTCAGCTGTTGGTAAAGTAGACCAGGGCGTGTTGTGTTTTTTAGTGCGTTTGTAGAGCCTTTTCACTTTCAGTTGCTACAATAGATAAGAAAACTGGCTATTTCCTTATTGATTAATTCCATCATCTAACTGCTGGCTTACACCAAAAAATAGTCTTTCCAGGAAAGCGGTTTGTTTATTAAAACTTAATAATACACATGTTGCAAAACAAATCTATAATTACACTATAAAAAATGTGCCCCACACTAATCATAATGATGTAGCACTAGTCACTGATGTGAAGGTGTTGCTGAAACACCCTGAGGCAACACATCCAATTGCTTACATGGAAGCCAGAGCCAATTCTTCTTGTGAACTAAAACCGAAGTGCTTTTGTTAATTATTTTTATCAATTAAAACAAAGACAAAAGAAAACTCCCTTGGTCTTTCTTTCACAAATTACACAACTGGAGACATAGCTCCTTTCTCTCTTCCCTGCTGCTTCTCCTCATTTTACACCCTTAACAATTATCAAATCAGTTAATTATCCACCTAACTGGCCTCTACTAAAATAACAGAAAGGAACTTAATTGGTTCTGTTGGCATTAAATAATTAGCCATTTGCCTGCTTCAGTAACTGCTATTAAAATGGTTCATATAATAGTTATCCAATGTATATTATTGTTAGAAAAGTGAATAGGACTCTTTACATTACAGTTTGTATTATGCAATGCAAGCCCAGTAGTGCACTGACAGTTATTTAAAAGTGCAATGTGAAAAGTCAGCCTTTAACAATACAAATAGACAATAATGTAGAACAAAAATCAATGTTTCAACTGGGAATACTGAAAAATGATTTTTAGCAAGATTAGCAATTCAGTACAGTCAGAATTGTGTGTAAAATCAAGTGTATATATATATATATATATATATATATATATATATATATATATATATATATATATATACAGTACTGTGCAAAAGTTTTAGGCAGGTGTGAAAAAATGCTGTAAAGTAAGAATGCTTTCAAAAAAAGACATGTTAATAGTTTATATTTATCAATTAACAAAATGCAAAGTGAGTGAACAGAAGAAAAATCTACATCAAATCAATATTTGGTGTGACCACCCTTTGCCTTCAAAACAGCATCAATTCTTCTAGGTACACTTGCACACAGTTTTTGAAGGAACTCGGCAGGTAGGTTGGCCCAAACATCTTGGAGAACTAACCACAGTTCTTCTGTGGATTTAGGCAGCCTCAGCTGCTTCTCTCTCTTCATGTAATCCCAGACAGACTCGATGATGTTGAGATCAGGGCTCTGTGGGGGCCATACCATCACTTCCAGGACTCCTTGTTCTTCTTTACGCTGAAGATAGTTCTTAATGACTTTCGCTGTATGTTTGGGGTCGTTGTCATGCTGCAGAATAAATTTGGGGCCAGTCAGATGCCTCCCTGATGGTATTGCATGATGGATAAGTATCTGCCTGTACTTCTCAGCATTGAGGAGACCATTAATTCTGACCAAATCCCCAACTCCATTTGCAGAAATGCAGCCCCAAACTTGCAAGGAACCTCCACCATGCTTCACTGTTGCCTGCAGACACTCATTCGTGTACCGCTCTCCAGCCCTTCGGCGAACAAACTGCCTTCTGCTACAGCCAAATATTTCAAATTTTGACTCATCAGCCCAGAGCACCTGCTGCCATTTTTCTGCACCCCAGTTCCTGTGTTTTCGTGCATAGTTGAGTCGCTTGGTCTTGTTTCCACGTCGGAGGTATGGCTTTTTGGCCGCAAGTCTTCCATGAAGGCCACTTCTCACCAGACTTCTCCGGACAGTAGATAGGTGTACCAGGGTCCCACTGTTTTCTGCCAATTCTGAGCTGATGGCACTGCTGGACATCTTCCGATTGCGAAGGGAAGTAAGCATGATGTGTCTTTCATCTGCTGCAGTAAGTTTCCTTGGCCGACCACTGCGTCTACGGTCCTCAACGTTGCCCGTTTCTTTGTGCTTCTTCAAAAGAGCTTGGACAGCACATCTGGAAACCCCTGTCTGCCTTGAAATTTCTGCCTGGGAGAGACCTTGCTGATGCAGTATAACTACCTTGTGTCTTGTTGCTGTGCTCAGTCTTGCCATGGTGTATGACTTTTGACAGTAAACTGTCTTCAGCAACCTCACCTTGTTAGCTGAGTTTGGCTGTTCCTCACCCAGTTTTATTCCTCCTACACAGCTGTTTCTGTTTCAGTTAATGATTGTGTTTCAACCTACACATTGAATTGATGATCATTAGCACCTATTTGGTATAACTGTTTAATCATACACCTGACTATATGCCTACAAAATCCCTGACTTTGTGCAAGTGTACCTAGAAGAATTGATGCTGTTTTGAAGGCAAAGGGTGGTCACACCAAATATGGATTTGATTTAGATTTTTCTTCTGTTCACTCACTTTGCATTTAGTTAATTGATAAATATAGTATAAAATATGTTAGCTATGCTTTTTAATAAACTGCTATCTAGAATATTGTTTTGAATGCTTCTACTAGAGCGGTAGTAAATGTTGTTTAAGCAGCTTGCCATCTTGTATAAATGTTGATGGCTCCCTTGGTCTCACAGTGGTCTCTATAAGCTGGAAGGTAAATGATTCAGATCATGCTTAGTGATATACCTAGAGGTAGATTGCATTTGCCATCACCCAGCATGATGTAAAAGAGAGCAAGGCTGTTGTAGACACTGTTTTAGGATGAGAGGTAAAAAAAAACAAGATTTTTCCAATCAAAATTTGCTGTGCATAATACATAATGTAACACGTGTAATTTTGTGCCTGTAGAAATCCTTTTAAAATTAAATGATAAACATTTGTCTCAATATCTTTAGTCTTCAGGGTTCTTCTCATATTTCTAAATTCACCACCATTGACTGTTTCATAGTTATGGATGTAGGTATTAATTTTATGTTTTCTTTCCATTGTAGCCATTATTATTATTATTATTATTATTATTATTATTATTATTATTATTATTATTGCTACCTACTTTTTTATATTTTGTTTTTTCTCATGTTTTCAATCACTTCACTGTTTTTTGACTCTGTCAATGTGTTTATGATTCATATACTGATCTCTGTCTTTAAAGACTCATGGAGTTCACAGTGACAGGACTGAGTACTAAAGATTGCTTCCCCTCTAAACTGCATATCTGTAACCTTCAGGAACAAATCCTAGTATGGAACCAATCGGCACAGGTTAGCATTGCTGTGGGGAAGCAATGTATAGCTACCACCTTGAAGATGTATTTATTTGTTCCCTACTGTGCCCTTACCTTACTGTAGCCCTTATTGCAATTACCAAATACTGTATCAGAATGATTGAGAAAAAAAAAAGACTACGGGAAATTCAAAGAAAATGTATTTGAATCTACTAAGAAAAAAAAAAATCTATCAATTTGAGTTTTGACTTGGTGCTAGGTTTTCATTTTCACCCGTCCTGAATGGGTTTGCTGTTATAATTTCAGTCATAATCTTTATTGTCCATATCTGAAAACAAAAACAATAGCAAGTGCTGCATGCTTGGAACAAATGCTCCACACAAGCCAATGTCTTACTGTGTTTCCATAGTCATTTACTTGAGCGCCATCATTTGCTAAGGGCTTTTGGTAATCTCTTTATGCCCAAATCTTCAGTCAATACACATCTAGCCAGAGAGTGACCATCTCTGAATCCTTATTCATTGGTATTAGTGACAGCAGCACACTTCTTGAATACACTTTTATCATCCTTGTATTAATAATTTGTGAATTGGAAAACATGATGACAGTAAATATGTATGATACTTTGTTGGTTCCTTATAAATTGGATAGTTGCTCTAGATATCCAAATTACAGGAGTTTACAGGTATGTTATACACAGTTGGGTGTCAATGATGATGATAATAATACAAATAGTTTCAATCCACTTGGATGTCCTGCCCCTATTTACAGGAGTTGGGGCATTTATGACAGTAACTCTTGTTTTATACTTCACTAGTTTTACATTTTATCAAAATAACCAATGTGTAGTGTACAGGGATGAAGAAAAAACTATTTCAGTGTCTGACATCGCTTTGCAGAAAGTGATGTCAGACACTCACCTTTTTTCTTTGGTTTAACGCTTTCCTGTCTACAGCTATAACAAAGATGAAAACAGAACATAGCATAATACTAGCTGAAATGACAGAAACACCTGTTAGGGATAATATAAAAAAAGGGTACGTTTCAATGCTTGTGAACGGTTTTAGTTACAATACCATACATACAATATGTTGCCACGTGTAAAAGTGCAGTTTAAAACCTGAATCTCCAGAAGACAGTTCCTCCCAGAATATCTTCAGATGAACTACAAGGTTATGTCAGTGCTTGGTGATATGATATACTACGACTGTATTAATCATTATCCTACTAGTCAGGATTTAGGAAGGCTCAGCCAATAGGGTGGTGATCAGCCAGCAGGATCGTTACTGGGTGTTTGCATATTGTTGCTTTCCTTTCTGTACGGTAGTTTTTTATTCAAAGAAATATTACAGTACAATAAATAGACCTTTTGTTATAATCATTATCAAGTCAGATCAGGTACTTTTTTCTGGCTGGCTGAGCTAGCAAGTTTACTTGGAAAACCCTGGCCCAAATTTATTCCAGGTTCCTCAGCAAAGGAAGAACATCTCATTTATTTTGCTTCTGGAAAACTGACACGCCCATGTTTTGCTTGCACCTGATGTTATTTTTCCCTGTACTGTAGATGCATAACTCATTTACACTCTGGCCACTTTTTTAGGACCTGTGCCTACAATCGGGTTGAGTCAGTGTTTGGGTGCTGGAAGGCGTGTCAAGGGCTGTTACTCCATTCAGTCATTCATGTTTGCCAAAATTGGTGCAGAGAAGGAGGCAGATTCTGATGATGAATGTGGTGTTCAAGTTCATTCCAAACATGCTCGATTGGATTGAGATCCAGGGATTGCGGTGGCCACAGAAGATGCCTGACGTCTCTGTCGTGCTTCTCAAACCATTTGCTCACAATTATGGCATGGTGGGCGCACTATCGTCTTTTAAAGTAACAATCGGCAGGCAATGCATGTTGGTCTGGTGAAATTTTAAGTAAATATGTGCACTACAGGACCCCACTGAGAAGACCTTCTGGGCCTGAACTCTGAAATGAAAACATTTCAAAAAAACTTTCCAGATTGCAATTGAGAGAGGACTTGTATCTCATATTTAGTTACATTCATTCAAACGTTCAAGGAAACCAGTCAACTGAACCTTGTTAGCGAAGGTTATTTTTCTTTTTTTGTGCTCTACTGAGGCCCTAATACATACTGCTCAGGGATAACAATGGCAACCAGCTGTTTCAAGTGCACACTAACTCCTTTATCACTGTCTTTGACAAAGAAAAGGAAGCATTTGCAGGGATATCAAATATGTGGAGAAAAGTAAAAGCTGAATGATTGTATTACCTTTCTGAAACTCAATCAAAGTAGTTCTCTGATGTTAGGAAATGCACTTTGCAGAACTGGAAAATGTAATTAGCGGCAAAGCAAGTCTAAATTCAATAAAATTCACACATCAAAGGAACATATGAATACTTATTTTCAGTAAGCCTGTCTATTAGTCTTCTCTGGTTCTGTGTGTGTGTGTGTGTTGAAGAAACACATTAAGGAAACAAACAACATAAATGCAAATTTAAAAAAGATGAAACTGTAGTTTTGTCATTTGGTGGTACTGCGGCCATCTTTGTACCCCTCCCTCACACGCACACCCTTGGACAGCGTAGGCCATTACCTGGGGAGCTTTTATGCCAAATTTGTGATCCAGAGAAAGTTGTCAGGGATACTTTAAAAATGTGAAGTACTAAAAGAAACTTATAGGTGAAACTTCTGTCATTGAATTTTACCACATTTCTTTTAGTATTTTTAAATGTACCACAATTGAGTGTTTTTATAGAAGGGGATTGTGTGACTTTTAGACCCAACACTACATTCCCAGCATCCAACACAAACTCTAATATAATTGAACCCTTTTAGACAGTTTCTCAGGTAAATATACCAATAGTCAAGAGCACAGATCCTTAAAATCTACAATAGAAATGCACACTGTTTCCTTGTCACAAATGAACAGCTTGTCCCACTTTTCACAGACCCACAGGCCCATTCCTGCACCCTTATTTGGTAGAGGTCAGAGATTTTATCATCTGTGGCACATTTGGTGATGCATGAAGCCAGGCCCAGAAGAATTTTTTCTATTTTAGATTTATAGTTTTATCAGATTATCTGTAATTCACTATGGGTTTCGGACTACTGACTTTTTTTTTCAAATAAAAGTCATTAGAGAGCACTTGAATGCAGTGGAGTCTACTTTTGGAAGTTCTACAATGCTGTTTCAAGTGAGTGCAGGCTTTCTGTTTCAGCACCCTTTGGGACACTGTGTGAAGTTACAGTTTCAACCTTGACAGTGCTTTGTTCAGGATTATTGTGCTTCTGAGACCGAGGTTTAAAAAAAAAAAAAAACATTTTACATGGAATTGTTTCAAAGCACAAAGGACGTGCACTTCAAAGGAGAGCTAAACCTTCTGAACATACACAGAAGATTCAACTTTTCAAAATGACCATTCACCTTACCCTTCGACATGAAAAATAAACATTTTTAGAACATTTTACTCCTCCTTAACATCCCTTGATACCATGTTAACAGCAGCAAAAAACATCTAAAGTTTGGCAACATTATGTTTCAGCTGGATGTTATAACAACCGACTGCTCTGCCCTGTGAAGGGAGATTCTAACTGCTCTGAGTTATCAGCTGTAATAACAATGTATAATGATTTAAACTGTCTTTCTTTTATTTCAGAAGCACCTGACCAGTTTCGCTAGTGTTAAGGTGGAGCTGGACATAAGCATACTTCTTCTTGTTACATTAACTGACACAATGTCATAAACTACCAGGAATGGACCGATTTTCTCAGGGAGTGTGAACTGTACTTAAAGCAAAGCCTTGGTTAAAGTAAGAACAGCATGATTCTAAACCTGGTGGGAATCTATGGGTGTGATAATGCCTGCTGAAAGGGGCTGAACAAATCAGAAAGGTTTACAATATTTCTTAAAGAGCAAGTAGCTCGACATTTCAATTTATTTTTATCAAAAAAAAAAAAAATATATATATATATATATATATATATATATATATATATATATATATATATATATATATATATGTCTAATATTTGGTTTGTGGCTGCTATTTTTCTGCTTGAGCTACAACTAGCAAGTTTACTTGGGAAAACCCTGGCCCAAATGGATATAATATTTTTGTTAAGATAATGCTGTCACTTATAACGACACCGCCTGATCTCCATTACAATTGCACCTACCTAAAGAACAGCTAAAACAATCAAATAAACATGTTTTTGAATAATTGCACTAAAAACCAGTCGGAATGACTGCAAACATCATAAAGAAGCTAAAGGGACATCGCAACAACTCCGTCTTTAATTTAGTATTTTAGCGATGAAACACAGCTGTTATTATATAGTAAATGGAAGGACACAAAAGTAATGAGGTGTGAATGAAATTCAATTCTGTCATTTCTCTTGCAAATGATTGAGTCCGTCCAGCTTTGAATATAGAATAGGCTATTGTTTCCTAATCTTCCACATAAACCTCCCTTGGTCTGAGATTTCGATTCAGTCATTGCCCGGTACATGGCTTAGATTTCATGGCATGCTGTATCATAGGGAACATCGTGGAACAGTCCTTCACCATTTGAAATAAAGCTCTCAAACAGATTGTGTGGATTCTATGATTCTAAGCAGGTAGGGTTTCATTTTGACACTTGGGGGTTGTCCTTTCATATTGGGAGGAACAGAACAGCGATAAACTGGATTGAACTTTGCAGAAAAGTAAAAATCTGCATACTGAATGTTTCTAAAAAATAAAAAAGCTTAAACCTAAACCTATTGAATGCATATTATGAAAAGGTGGTGCACTTCAAATTAATTTTGAAATGGTTAAAACAGATTGTTTTTTCTTTAGTATATATTTATGTATGTGCAATAACATAATTGGTTGGTTGGCATGAGTCACTGGAAGAAGTATTTGCTATGGCAGAAAACCTCTCAACTGGGCCAGATAATGCATACAGTAACAGCCTTGACAATACTTCCACACCCCCATGTAGCTTCAGCAGAAGTGCTGTCCCATTGTACCAATAATATACTACTGTATACTCCACTTGTAGCACACCAAAAGCTTTTCCCCTTTTAAATAATTAACAATATTGTCTAAAGTATAAGATTTTTTTTTTTTTTTTTTTTTTTTTTTGCTGGTTCATTTTCACATACTACACTTCAATTTCTGGGCTGCTTCATTTGATAACCTGAGCTCATGGATTGTACTTTTACAAAACCATGGTTAATGGGCTGAAGATAAAAGTTGAAGACCTTTCTGTGTGTGTATTATGTTGCGTTGAACACTGTGCCTTTTAAAATGCGTGCAGGTCTGATTTAATAGGGCACCTGCTTGATGGTCCAGGTGCCATGGCAGGCAGGTGGGTGGTGTTTGCCATCAGGAAGTGCCCTAAGGGTGTCTCCACGCACCAGTCACACTTGGCCCTCCTTCATTAGTAGTAAAGGTCAAAACACAAAAACGCATTGGGGTTATAGCATTGAAATGTATACACCCAACCACTTCTTGTAAGGTGAGTTAGTTCATAGTCCTGACTTTGCCTTTGATTGTGCGTACCTCACACAGTGTGTCCATAATTGAAAAACCCCTCTATTAGTTTCTTAGAAATTTTCCTGGTCAGATGGTTAATGCTTGGGGGCGATGTGTCACAGTAAACAGGCACCAGAGGTAGCCGGTAAATGGAAAGGATTTTGCAATTGGACCAGGTGGAACTTCAATGCCTTCACCTCCTTTAAGGGCTACATTATAAAATACAAAATCTGTTGCTGTTAATTCCTTGGCGTTTTATCTTTCATTGCCCATCTGGACATCAGCTTCAGCTTGTAGCTTCAATTAGTTTTGAATCTTTGGGTCAGATAGTGATCGTTGATTTGCCTCTAAATCTATCAAAACCCAAAGCACACTCAAGTGGCAGTAAATTCCTAATATTTCTATTTATACCTAACATTGCTGGCTTTTAGTTGATTTCAACTTTTTTTTTCATGTCAAAACTCAAAACTGGATTCTGGAGGTCAGTGCTTCATGAACTGGCTACAAAAAAAACAGGAAAAATCCTCTGTATGCAAATGTAGGTGGTCATGTGACATGCTGTGCAACAATCAATCAAAAAGAAGGATTTCAATGACTTCATAAGGATAGCAAGTGGCATGCAATCGACTGGTCCTTCAATGTAGTGTTCACACTGACCAGTATGTGGTAATCGGGTCGTAACATATGTGTGCTTAGACAAGCAACGAATTACAGAAACCTTCAACACTGGACAAGACACACCTGTTTTCATTAAACTATGCCCCAGGAGCTACACTTTTTTTGGCCAGTATGTTCTAGTCTAATAACACAGGACAATCGACTGTAGAAAATGACTTGGCATGACGAAACAGATAATCTGTGTAGCTTTTTGACACAACACTAGAAAACACCACAGCTTCATTTCCCAAACGAAACAGGACCAGGTCAGTATTGATGCTGAGTGGTCGTGTTGTTCCATGGAAGCAGCTTACCCCAACACCCATGTCCCTCATAAACAAGTTAAGAGACAAGCACTTATATTCACATTTCAAAACCTACAGCTAGATGCATCTTTTAGTAGTTGTTGAATGCTACATGGAGTGCTGTTTTGCATCTGATTTCGAAACTTGGCTTTATCTTCTCCTCATCCCTATTGCTGCACTTCATTTTAATGATGGATAATAAATTAGATGAGTGCTCTCCTTCATATGAAGAGCTCTCCCTCTCTCTTTCTCTCATTTTCTTTATATTTGTTCCTATTGAACTTAGGAAGCTAAGCATGCGTTGTTTGTGCTGCCAATTGGTAAATATTTGAACTTTGTTTTTGCTTATTGATTTTCACAGTGTGTGCCAAACGTGTCTGCAGTTATTACTTTTTTATCTATTACTTTTTATTATGGGATCTTCTGTGGTAGATTTGAACAAAATGTCTATGTGACGTTTTGTTATTTCTTAATCCATTGCTTGTTTTTAAATATTACAGTTTCCCATTTGAGAAAACACATTTTAAGAATGAGAAGGACAAATAGTGTGACAAAACCGGTATGTCTATTGAATCTATGGACAAATAACAAATGAGGATGACAATTAGACATCCTGCGAACATTAGCATTGTATGCAGTACGGGTCAGTTTTATTTTATTCCCCAATGCAGTAGTTTTAGTATTTAGTAATTATCTTTGTAAAATATATATATATATATATATATATATATATATATATATATATATATATATATATATAATGGGCTCAACTGTTACAATTTTTACAGAGCATCAGTTAGTAATGTAAATATTCTTTTCAATGTCATTCTTTGATTGGATTTGATATTCTCAATGCCCAGTTTGTTATGTTTTAAATCTGTTGACTTGGTAATTTTGTTCCAACAGTTCCTATCTGGAGTATAAAATATGTGAAGTAAGTTAAGAATGGCTGAATGAGGTACAATGTAAGGAGACTCAATATGTATTTGTCACCACTGCATGTACATCTCCGGTTTACTGATGCAGTCAGAGTTCCAGGCACGTACAGAATGGCTTTTGTTGCTGAAGTAGGCAAGCACAATAATACTTGGGTATATTTGCATCAGAGTACATGTCTTTTTGCTAGAAGCACAAATGAGATTTCTTACCTTTATTGTTTCCATTCTGATGACCCTTGAGTACAGTCTAATCTATGGGTTAGGTACTGAATGTTTTTACCACCAGTGAAACATATCATTATTCATTATATTAATATCAATAAATGTCAACAGCACTAAAGCTGTAGGGCAATAAAAGCTTGTCAGGAATCGAGCTTGCCATTCACAAGCTGTCTTCTCAACGGCTGCTTACAGAGTTTGACCTTGTGGTCTGTGACCTTCTGTGACTTTTTCTTTGGCTTTATGTGTATGACCTCTATCGAACAATGTAGGTTGTGAACTTTACATGTATATAATCTCCTTATCCTCAGTGGAAAATGGGTTAATTTTACGAACATATCCAAGCATGCAGCTTTGTTGACATCCCTTTGATTGATTGTGAGATACTAGCCAATGAAGCAAGAAAAAAAATATGATTTTAATTGCTGGAATATAAATTCCTTGACCCATAGCAGAGATGAAAAATGCCTTTAAATCATTTTGCATTACATTTAGAATAAGTATTTGTAACTAAGGGAAATTGACTCGTAGACCTACGTTATCCTAAATTGAACTGAACGTTCAGTCTCTAACCAATATCCCACTACCTGTACCCTACTTGAAGGAATAACAATGAAATGTAAATTATCTGCCTTAATGCTAATGTGGCATGATCTGTTTCCATGTGCAAAATTATTTCTCGTCCAAGGTCCTACACTGTAATCTCACTGCCGCCTGCACAACTGAAGTACTGTACAGGCAAAGCCGTATTATTGTAGCCAAATTACTGTTTACTTCCACTGCAGTGTATGTACTGTGAGGTCATTCTGCTTTGAGATACACAACATGAGCAGACCCAGGTATAAATGGGTTGAAAAAGTGGTTCAGAGTGGCAATGCCCACGCTTTCCTGTGGAGTTCCCAGGCCACAACAATACGGATATCAAACTGTGCTTCAGCATGAATTATTGCTCAGGTAAAGTTAAAGTGTAAGACATTGAAGTGTGATGCGTCGATAATCTTGGGATGTCTGCAAGCAGAATAGTATTTGTGGATGGTACGGTTTGTGTAAATTTATCTTAGCCTTTGCTGTGTATATTTGTCATGTAAATTGGTTGGATCGTAACGTACGGCAGAGCAGAGACATTTCTCATTCTTGAATGAATCGGTGTTCGTCTTGCTTGTTTGCAGGAAAGCAAACCCTTATTTTGGGTATATAAATAACTGAAATGAGCACTGATACCATGTAAACACACAAAAAACAGGCCAGGTTATCATATGTAGTTTTTGCAATAAAGAATAACATGTAAAAAGTAGATCACCATGATAATACCAATTATCCTGAAGCTGTTCAATTTTGGACTAAAAGAGCAATATCGATTATCAGGAAATTCTTATAGAGCCATATTATATATATATATATATTGATGCTTGCAGTAATATAAAGACACTGGCTGATCTGACACCCTTGCAGTCTTTACAAACCCATTAGTGCAAAATAAGTAATTGAAAACTGTGTGCTAAGGAACCAAGTTTCATCTCAATTGGTAAGCAGATTTCAAGATAACTACAGATGTAAGCGCAAAGCACACATAAGGCCTCCACAACATTATATATATATATATATATATATATATATATATATATATATATATATATATATATATATATATATATATATATATATATATATATATATCAACAGTGTAGTCATTCTCTCCCTGTAGAGCAAAATGCATAACCCTTAAAAGCAGACCTCAATTTATTATCTGTGATCATTGCAAGATATTAAGCAACTGTATGAATATCGGATCTTGCAAAAGTAGACCAAACAAAATAAAAATAAACTGAGGCTGAAAAACTTTTTTGGGAGGCAAAGGCACCTCTACTGCTGAAACAGCCATTACGAAGCTGAGCAGGCACAGTCGGGCCAAACTCCTTTATTTACTGCCAGACTTTTCAGGGGTCAATGCACATTGAAAACCTTTTTATATGGCAAGGGATACCAGGTGGTTCACCCTCTTGACATCACAGTGGCCTTTTATTTGACACTGAGTTCTCTGGGGGAATAATACTGGTTTCTAGAGTTTCGTTGAGTTTGTGTCCCCCGTCCCCCAAACAGTGACATCTTAATGTCAGACACAGAAGTCCACAATAACACTGTAAGCATTTCAGAACAAGCTGATACTCTAGTACATTTTAAAAGAAGGGTTTCTTTTTGATGTTACTTCAAAAGCTTTGTTTTTTCCCCCCCACTTTTTTTTTCAAATACAGCATGGAGGCAGGCCTTGTTTTGACACTTCTTTGATCAACATCGCCATCTTGTGCACAGAACCAGAAATATTTATTTTTTTGCCGTTGGTAGAGGAGTGGGAAGTTCTGTAGTGCTCCGTGTTTGAAATGAAGTGAGCTTTCCAGAACCTATGTCACACTTTAGAGTAGTACACATAGCTGGAGAAAATGTTATCCAATTATCATGAAACTTACTAAGGACATTCTTTAGAACAAATCATTCAAAGCATCAGAATCAGGTGGTATATGGAGATAGCAGTCCTTCTACCTGCATGTATGTACTGTGTCAAACCTACTATTTTCACATGAATATACAATGGATGTAGGTAATTATGATTTTGATTTGCATGCATTAAAAACAGTCCCTTAAACACACAGTAGCAGTGTGAGAGTTTAGAAGAAAGTTCTTTGCTACTCGTGTGTTGGATACCAGCTTGTACTAAATACACATTTGAAATGTAATCTCTGAAAGCTGTTCGTCTCAAAATGGCTACTCCTTGGAGGACATGGGCCTTGTCTGTTCAGGTGGGTCGGTCATTATGTTTGAGGCTTACCACAGATGTTGTAACAAACAATGTAATTTTGTCAGGGTCTTGATAAAGCCCGGCACATACGCTTGAATTACTGCAAGGAGTGGCACATGTGAGACCTCTTTAAATCCCTTTGCTTAACATTTATTATTAAAGCTCCTTATTTAGTTAGCATTTACACTGACATATAAGGTCATTTAGTTTTATAATTACTCTTCTAGAAACCGATTCAGCAGCACTTAACATATATACAGATAGGTAAAACCACATTGTGTTGACGTTTTTTTGCTGATCCTGCTGAATTATAAATAGGATGTATGTTTTCCTGTTTTTTTTTGGTTTTTTTAGTTTAGCAATGCTGTGCTTTGTTGTTTGTATATACAGTAGCAGACAGTTAAACAAAGACCACAAAGAAAGTGATTTCTTTAATTTCGTATTGTTCTATTGAAATTAGAGATTCATCTTTATAATAACGACAAATTATTACATGCATAAAATGAAAAATAACATGCAAAAACTAATTTCATATTTTGACAAGTATTTGGGCAATCAACATATTTCGTATGAAACCCATTAATTCCTAATTATTGACAATTATCATGATTTGCAAACCAACATCTGAAGCCTAATTGTAGAATGAATAAATACGTAATCATCAAGTGCTGAAAAATACATTTGGAAATTTGCGATTCAAAAACCAACAAAAATGGTTAAAACTAAAGAGTACAGCAACGATCTCAAAATGGCAGATACAACTAAATGAAAAAGGGGAAACTACCAGGAAAATAGCAGAAAGACTGTTTACTGAAAAGCTCTGTGTGGGCTATTATTGACAAACACAGGAGAACAGGAACTACTGCAACTAGCTCCAGGTGTGGAAGACCAAGAAAGATTTCTGCAAAATCTGGAAGAATCGTTCGAGCAGCCAGGCAAAATCCTTGGATTACTGCAAAAGATTTGACAAGAGAATTGAGAAAAGATGGTCAAGAAATTCACTAGCGAACAATTCAACGATACCTTAACAAGGTGAATGTTCATGGGCGAAAACCAAGATGCAAACCTTTGTTAAAAACAATACAGTGTTTGTGGCATATGTTTGGTTTTTATGGGAGTTTACTGCTTAAATTCCAAATCCTAATTATACATTCCGTACATATTTCCTTTGAGACTGGTCAAAAGACCTCTTGCACACCGTAATCCCTGGCAGTTCCTTGTACAAGAGCAGTATACGCAAGGGTTATCACATGGCTAGCTCTTAAGCCATGTACGATGTCATGCTTTGGTAGACGCATGCACAGCAAATTCAAAATGCTGATCAAATGATGCTGTATTTTAGCAAATGTTCAATGAACAGATATACTGAAACTGTATCTTTATACAGTCGGGTTAAACCTAATCTATTTTGTGTCTCTTTTTTAATTTATTTTCTGTTCACACTAAAAAGAGGACCAAGACGATATGTTTCCTAATAGTTTTACCTTAGCTACCATTCAGGTTAGCTATAAACTTATTCAGGATCTTATATCCAAAAAGGTTGGATTGCCCTGATATACAATAAGTAGAAAATATATGATATATTAAATATACTCTTAGATCCATCTATATCCCCACTACATTTGAATTCCTAGCAATGTGTGGGTACTGGCAGATTGTAACCTATTAACCGCCAGTGTGTTTCCCCTGCATCAGTAATTGTATATTTCTGCTATGTAAACCCCGGATGAATTGTTGTTACTCTGTACATGTATTGGGGGAGTAGACACAGGAGGATTTTCAGATGGATGATATTTTAATCTTGTTTCTAGGCAGACAACCAGAGGTTGAGGGTTAATCTGGAGTTCCTCTTTTAAAAGGTCTGCAAGGCACCAAACAAAGAAAGGATGGCTGCTCGTGCCATTAGGTTTGCTGCAAAAAATACAAATGAAAAGGCTTACAAGGCCAAGTAAATACAGTTCTTTAAAATGTTGTTCATACAGAATAGTTAGGACCTTATGCTTCTGCCTTAATTGTCACTCTCCACCGGGCAAATAAAGAACAAACGTGCTTGCATTTACCATCTCGGTGGGTATGAAGTCTACTTAGTTATTTTCCCACATGCCTTGGGCCAAGTCCATGTGACAGCTTTCCATTGCATCCCAATAAATTACCCGCATGAATCCTCTCCAACAAAAACAGTACAGTGAGGGAAGCAAAACTGAGCTGCAGAAATCACCGTAATGGGATGCATGTCGCTTTGTATCAGTTCCATCGGAGTAATGGAGATCAGTTAAACTGCAGCCAGACAAGAGACCTTAAAAAAAACTCTGCATTCGAAACTGAGCCAGTAATAATGACTGCAAGATGGGTTCACAGACTTCTATACTTTATATTCCTGAACCAATATAATTCACAGCTGATGTCACTAAAACATGATGAAAACAGAAGCCTTAATATGCTGTAGTATCTCCTGTACAGAATCTACTATACCAGTCCAGTGGGATTATTGATTTGAAGTTATTGCCATTTTTAATGGACTAAAAGTTCACAAGTTTGTAAAATAAATGTATTAAAGGATTTGTATTGTCCTTTTTAAAAAAAAAAAAAAAAAAAAAAGAAACAGCAAAAACAAGTCTTGCATTACTTCATTTTGACTTCTTTCTTCAGCAATTTATCTTTCTATATTTCATACTAGTTGAGAGCAGGGAAGATGTATTTGGGTAATATGACTGCATTTACTATATATACAAGTTTAAGTGTATTGTTTGTGTGCTGTGTCTGTAAACCACCGTTCCAGCTAAAGATACCCATGTATGCCATATCATATGGGAAACTCCTGTGTAGTTTTCTATCCTAGTGATGTGGAGCCACCTAGTGGTATATATTGTATATACAGGATTAACAAAAACAATATCATCATTTGTCTCGGCATGCAGCATTGTGTCCCTCAGGTTTCAAGAATCTCTTTTAAAATATCTTTCCTGGCGGTGCTGTTTCTCAAGGATACACCCCGACATGTAAGGAGACTTGAAAAATAGAAGCTTAAAAATGAAAAATAAACTTGTCGGCTTATAAGATGCATGTGTGCTGTCCAAATTGCTCCAATTTAATGCTATTTATACTCTGGGTTCTATTGACTTAGGAAGTGGATATACTGTATGAATGAAAAGGTTGTCTTTGTACAAAATACCAATTAAACTAAATTCCTACAGTCCACATTTTTAAATAAAATCAACTACTAAGAAACTTATCAGAGAATGTGAATGTATCGTACATCTTACCTGGCTGTAACCATCAGGGGATAGTGTATTTGTTGTAGAGCAGTAAGCCTGGTATGGTTGATACTGTGCAGTAACTGCATCCTGTCGCTCAGTCTTCATCCCCGCTACTTGACGGTCTCAAGGTGTTAATCACACTATCCTCTATGACGGAGAAAGGCAATCACCATCCCAGAAGGCCATTCTACACCAGGTTGAACAGGTACCAGATTCAGAAAGAGGATGGCGGTTTCATTGGTTCAAGAATAAAGATCTGGTGAGGAAGCGCCAGTTTCCCCACACATGTTGTATTGTATATTGCTGCTACCTGCCAAACTCATTGCTCAACAGCCCATACTTTTCTGTGTCACTGTTTCTTCCAAAGCAGGACTGCACAGGGCTATCTGACTTTGCATTCATCTCATGTAATATATAATGCTTAAAAACAGATAGCAATCAATATTCACAACCCTTGTAACACATTACAATATAAAAACGTTTTTCAGCAAGGTTTATTTGTATACAGTACAATATTTTGTGAAATAATATCACAGCCTTTTTTTATTTTTTGTAGGTATAGTAATTAAGGCATTTGATCATGTTCTTAGTGCAAAAGGAAATGGAATGCTTGAATACCTGAAGCTGGTGTATTGCCGGGCTCACAGATACGGAAGTGACATCTGATCTAACTAGTGGTACAAACCATCTCATTTAGATTACATGGCATAACAAAAGAAAATCAAGTACAATACCAACACATACATCATTCCAGTATCTTGTGCATTTAGTGCAACATAGTGTACAACAGGGTAATAGTCTCAGTAAAGGGATAGCATAACATGTTGGTTTGATTAAACCATCTATAGTAGTTTTCTAGATGCATTTGTTCATTCACCGTTTCAAAAGCAAACTTTAATAAATCTCATTTTAATTAATGCCATTCCTATAACTTTTACCCATGTAAATGAACTAATGCTTCATTAGATTAAACTTCGAAATACCTCAAATCCATACCTTACCTGTAAGGTTTTTGAAGCACTCAAAAACAGATGGCGTGCACGAAATGGGCAGATTATACAATTATGAATCATACATACTCTTACAGGTGTTTCCATTTTGGTAGAATGTCTGTGCAGCATATCTATGCTGTGTCTATGCTGATAAGTCCAGCAAAAAAAAAAAAAAAAAAAAAAATATTTATTTGTTTTTAGCTATCACAACCTTTTAAAAAAAGCCTTTCCTTTTAAAACTACAACTATTTGCTGTATTTTAATTCATAAAAATAAACCAAACCAAAAAACAAACACCAAAAAAAAGTTTACGCCCCTCAGTCCAATATTTTTTGTTTCTTCAGTTTCTCCATGTAATATGTGCTTTCACTTTTTTATAATATCATATCATTTGTAAACTGGATTGTAAACACAAAACCATAACAAAAAAGAATAATAAAAAAATCAGATCAGATAAACGTCAGACTTGGAGGCAGTTCTTTTGACCTCAAGGCAATGTGTTTTGTTTAATAAATCGACGGGATTTCTGTTTTACTAGCTGGTGCTGTTGCCTGGAAGTTTTAGCTTCATCGATTGCACTGCACATTTTCTGTAAAAAAAAAAAAAAAAAAAAAGGGAAACAGATCAGAATCACTGAGAAGAGATAAAAATGTTGCCAAATAGCTACTGCATCGTAATTACTTCCATTTCTTAATTACTTTTACTAGGATTACGTCATTTAATTACATCTAGGGCTTCTGTTTTTCTGTGTTTTATTCATTTTATTTTTCGGTGCTTATTTTGAGCTATTTTCGAGTTTCATGTAAATCATCATTTTTTTTTTCACTGCTTTCGCTTTTTACTTTCCAAAATGCTTGGGTGTTATCAGTTAAAACTGAAAATCCGAAGCCCTAATTATACCTTACAAAATACAGATCATTTCATGTTGAAGTATTTTAAGATTATTTACCCTGGCAATGTCAGGATCTTGGAGAGGCACCTCTCTCATTGAATCCTGGCTGTCTTTGTTTTGAAACATTTTTATTCCTTGATCCTGCAATATTTCAAAAGGCAACATGTGATACAGAAGTATATTATTTTTTATTTTTATTTATTTTTATTTTTCTTTTTTATAAATTTAGTCGTTGCCAATTATTTTTATTATCTTTTCCCAATCTGGAATGGCCAATTATTTTATTATGCTCAGCTCACCGCTACCACCCCTGTGCTGACTCGGGAGGGCGAAGACGAACACACACTGTCCTCCGAAGCGTGTGCCGTCAGCTGACCGCTTTTTTTCACACTGCAGACTCACCATGCAGCCACCCAAGAGCTACAGCGTCGGAGGACAACGCAGTTCTCTGGCAGCTTACAGGCAAACCCTCAGGCACCCGGCCAGACTACAGAGGTCGCTGGTGCGCGGTGAGCCGAGGACACCCTGGCCGACCTAGCCCCCCCGCCCACAGGGCGGCGCTCCGCCAATTGAGCGCTGCCCCCTGGGAGCTCCCGTCCTCGGTCGGCAAAGGAATAGCCTGGACTCGAACTTGCAACGTCCAGACTATAGGGCGCATCCTGCACTCTACGCAAGTGCTTTTACTGGATGTGCCACTCGGGAGCCCTTAGAGAAGTATATTAAACATCAAAAGTATGATACTAGAGCTGCAACTAGCAATCAATTATCTAAATCAAATGTTGGGCAGGTAATAATCAACAATAATTGATGCATTGAGATCACTGTGCATTGTGATATATATGTACATATATTACATGCACATTACGTTAAAATCAAGGCACCTCATGTTAAAATCAGAATCTGATACTCTCCAATCCAAGTTTCATCACACTGGGATAAGCAGTTTGCCAGATATACCATAAAGAACATCTTTCACCCAACTTATTGTGGTTTACTCTATTTCTCAAAATATTGTTGGCACACGTAAAGCATGTTTGCGTTTTATAAATCATTGAATACCTTGGTGTATATATTCAAAGAGCTCCCTTGCAGCGAGGGGGGGCGGGTAAAATTTTCAAACAAGCACTCCCAGTCTTTGTTGATGTGGTCCACAAAGTCTATCTCCTTCAAACACATCACTCTCCTGGATATCAGAGAAAGAAAAACAGAAAGCACAGTTATTATCATAAATTCTTAGCAGCTGCTTTTGGAAGTTCAGAAATAACTCTTTCTTTTTTACAGTCTCTTGTGAGTCGAACATTTCTGAAGATGCTGATCATATTAGGTGGTTTGTAACACTGAAACACCTCCAATGGGCATGTTTTGGTGTAATGTTGTTTCATGGCTTGTTCTGTGTCAGTATCAGATGAGTCACAGAATGTGTGGATATACAGTATATCAAATAACATCATGCCAGCCCTGTAAGATCCACACGTTTTTGAGTTCCTGCACAGTATTGAAATGGAATGTGTATGTTTACAGCGTTCTTTCATTTATTATGATCATGTGTTGAGTGTTTGGTCTTGGACTAAATTAATAGTCTTTTTTTAAATCAGTGAACAGTATTGTAATCAATGCTGTGCCTAGTATTACATCTGAGTAACACATCAAGAAAATACATATTATTGGTGAACATCTGATAGTCAGAAATACTCAAAAGAATGTTAATACATTCAGTGACAAATGTTTTGACAAGAAATCTCTCTCAATTAAATTTATTAAGTTTATTTTAATATTTCTGAAGTCAACTCTGTGCATTTTTACCATGTATGCTCAGTCCCCTTTAAGTAAAAGGCTAGATTATACTGTTCAGTATATGCAGAAAATAATAACAAAATTAACTAGTAAATGAATGAACTGGTTTAGGGCTGCAGTACCACCTACATCTCATTGTTAAGCAAGAGCTGCAGGGACCTACTAAAATATCCCATCTGCACACAATACCTGTTAGTCACAACAAGGCTTGTTTTTCTGCTGCCCGGGACTTTACAGTGCTCCCGGAACAGCTCCCCTTCCAACTTCTTTATCTCCGATCTCTGTAATCAATACAAAGAAACTGTAGCTTACAATAAAAGAGATATGAATGGCAAGAATGTGTTCACTGTGAGGTTGGGTGGTGTACTCCCAATTCAAACCAAAGCACTGCATGTCAGTATTATAACCCTAGCTTTAGGAAAAACAATGTTATTGGCATGTATCTGACACTATTGTGAATGTGTTATATCCACATTTTTAATTAAAACTGACATGCGCCTGGCTGGTCTCAATTGATCATGTTAAGAAGCTAGTCAACCACATTAAAAGTAAGGATCTTCAGGTGTCTAGACATGCAATTAGAGACTTTCTTACCTTTTACTTCTTACTCTTTGTTTAGAGTCTCACCATTGAAATACACTATTGAAATATAAGATGACTATCACTTTACACATAGGGATGGATATAACAATACCACCATGTACAGTTTAATCAGCACACTAATGTTTTCTTAACTGCTTAATGGAAGCTGTTTTTACTGCTCGTGGACAGTGCATAGAAAAACACATTTGTGAATTTGACTATCTACCTTACAATGTAAAGAAATATGAAACCACACAAATGTAAATATATAGAACCGTTTATTTGTACAAGTTATTGTCTAAGTTTACCTTAAACAAATGGATAGATATAACCTATAAAGTACTTCAAAAATACAACTTTCAGCTACAAGACGATAAATAACACAAACACACGTGTCTGAATAATTGTTTTAAGGCAAACAAAAGAAATAATAAATAGAATGCCAGCATTTTTTTTTTTTTTTTTTTAGGATTGGGCAGGGTAACCTGATTTATTTAATCTGTTCAATTTATAATCCGTTCAGTCAAATTCGTTATAATTTCCCCATAAAACAACTTTTATTTCAAATACAGTTAGAAACCTACTTCACACTTCTACTAATGTAATTTTATTTACAACATTATTTTCTTCATATAATCCAAGTAAAAACTAGGTTAAACATATAGATATAAAGTAAATGAAGGCTCAAGTGAATTCTGCCCATCCCCACAACTTGAAATAATATTTGTGAAGGCCGTTGATTCCCTGTTCTGTTTTTTCACCCATCATTTCAAAAACACAAGGAAGCTCTGAGGTCAAGAGTACAACCATTTACAAAGCATACGTCACAAAAAGCTTTTACGATACTTTAACAGCCCTTGTTCAAGCACAACCTATAGCAATGCATTATGCTTTAGAGCACAGTGAGTTATGGAACATCTGATCATTATTTCTTTCCTTCTGAGCTTTGTTAAGTTATCGCTGGCTGAAAGCAAGAACATGTTTTCAAAATTCTAAACAGAACCCCACCACAAACATCTCAACCAGATCACACAGGCAGTGAAGCAGACTTTATAAATGTTCTCCGCTTTCTAAAGAGAAACCCGCCACCTTGGTGGTTCTTCGGGGGATTTTTTACATAATGAAGTTGACCATTTTTGGAGTAAAACCCTTGGTAACGGAATGGCACCATGTGATGGCAACTACTTTGTAACTAACAAAAATCAGTTTTTACAGTTAGCTTTAGCATTCAGGAGATACTCATAATGAATCTCATTTTTAGCTATGTTCTTGTGCTCAGTCAGTGATATATTTAAAGGCAGAGGTTTGGAGTGTATTAAATTTAATATCAGCAGCAACAGAGAGCCGAAAGTGAAATGAGGTATATGTATAGTACAGATCAGGCAATACAAAAGCAAGCCATATCTATGCAAAAGTTCTGACTATTCCTTTTCACTGCCACGTGGTTTGACAAACGGGCAAAATCACCACTTGTAAAAACAAAAACAAGGCATTTTGAACTATCTTGACAAGCTAACTGTGCTGCAATATCCCATGTGGTTCTATACATATATTTTTTACAATCTCGGTTTCAAAGTTGTTTAATAAGAGTGAAAACGCAATGCTATAGCACAGCTTTAAGAGAAAAAAAATGTGAACTTACTACTGTATATGTAATTACTACTGTGTAATGTAAACCATCTGGACTGTAAACAAGGCCGGTTGTTTGATGAATGTTGTAAAAGAAACCTCAAGAATATTTCGAGTTTAAAACCGTCTTTTGTTCCAGCTACTTGTGGGACACTGCATGTTAATATGTGTTCTTGTACAGTGTGCACATCTGCTGAGTTTTATTCATGAGGGCTCTAAATAAATACAGGTGAATTATTTATGTAATAAATGGAATATAAAAAATGCTATATAAGTGCAGGTGTTTTGCCAGAAGAAGCAATTTAAATCGCACAATAGTGTTCCAGGTGGTCTAAAAAAACAAAGCTTTTAGATAATGATACAAAACTATTTGGGGAAGCTGAGTTTTATTATCTTTGAATAACCCAGTTATTCATGGAAATAAAATAAACTTATTTAAAAAGTAATATTATTTTAACTCTTTCCTTCTGATCATTTTCTTTATCGCACCACCTACATAGACATCCATAAACTATGGCAGTATGTTGTTTGATAATGTTAGCTGTTTTCTGAGTTCAGTGGTTAAAGACAATATTACACAGATTGTAGTTTCAGTCATTTGCCTAAGGCTTTTCTGCCTCTGCGCATAGTTGACTGCATCTTTTAAGAACAATTCACAGCCTCAAATATGAGAAGAAGCTTTTGAATACAGAAGCTTTAAGAACACTCCTGAATGCCACTGCTTAACTGTATCTAGTTATTTACAATGCATATTGCTGGTACTGTAAACCAAATCATATCGCATGCTGGAAGACAGTTGAAGCATCTCTGTTTTATGCCAGGGTGGGAGGATAACTTGGGCACAGGAAAGTTATTAAAAATAAGAATTAGGAGGGATAACCAGGTAGCAAGCAGTCAGCAAAAAGCATTTGGCAGTTTAAGAATCAATTTCCAAAGATGGCTGACACCACTACAAAGCAGCCAACCATAGACAGCATGTTGTTGGAACAGTATCTTATGGAGGCAAATAGTTTATACAATACTACATTATATATATATATATATATATATATATATATATATATATATATATATATATATATATATATATATATATATTTTACACAGAAAACATGTGAAGCTCTTATTCCATTTCATGCTGCATGTGTAGAGAAAAGAAAGGACAGAAAACAAGTTAGAGTTCAGGAAGAAAGAGAGACAGTGCAGCCTACAAATGGGAGGAAAACTGACCGATCAGTTCAATCACTTTGAACAGAGAGATTTGTTTTCAAGGGTAATAAAAACAGCACAGTGGGTCAAATTAAACCAGTATTTCAAAACACAGATCTTCATGTTGGATATTACACAGAAGTATAGGAGAATGGAACTGACTCATTGTGTGACACTGAGGTTAAGTGACTTGCTCAGGGTCACACAATGAGTCAGTGGCTGAGCCGGGATTTGAACCGGGGACCTGCTAGTTACAAGCCCTTTTCTTTAACCACTGGACCACACAGCCTCCATACTTAACCTCCTTATGCTCCGTCTTTCAGGTGAGACCTAGTTGTAAGTGACTCTGCAGCTGATGCATAGTTCACACACCCTAGTCTCTGTAAGTCTCCTTGGATAAAGGTGTCTGCTAAATAAACTAATAATAATAATAGTAATAAAAAGAATATAGTAATTTGCAACAAGCTTTTTTTTGGCTTCACTTGCTTGTGATGATAATTCACAATCTTCTGTTTGCTGTACCTGTAGTACTTAAAGAATGGATACTTAAAGGGTGAATCATAATTCCCCAGTAGTTAAATTTAAATACCTGCTGATATGAGTCGTTTCGCATATCATGACAACTGCTGCCAAAAAAAACACATACAAAAATATAATAATTTTGGCAGTTCTTCTAGTTAAAACTGTCAGACATGTTTGTAACTTACCTGGAACAAGTCGTATCCCTCTGCATCTCCCTGGTTGAAAGGTCGGATGATTCCATCGTCCCGAATGAGACGTGGGGGGCGTATTTTAGAAACTTCTTCAGTTGACTCGGCAACCCTAATGATCAAAACAGGATGTCAGTGTACCAAACTATTGCCTTTCCTGAGCTTCATGGTGCTCGATAAACAATAAACAGCTAAAGAGTATTTCAATTAAAATGTTAAAGTGTTTGTTTTACATTGAGCTGAGCTCTGTGGCTCAGTTATTATCATTTTTCTCTACTGGCGTTGAGCTTGCTTTGAGTTTGTTCAGAGTTTCAACCGAAATAAAATGACTTCTGAAGCTACCTATTTTCTTTAACATTGCAATGGCTCACCAGGAAACAGCAGTGGATTATCTTTTTGATGTCAAATACATAACTTCATGATAACTAAGTAAAACTTTGTTTAAGGCTTGTGCACAAGTTTGGCCCTGGAAGGGAATATACTTTGTTAACCGCTGATCATACTTACATCTGTAATGCAAAACGAACGCAAGAAACACGTGTTGTTAAAGCATTTGAAGAAGTTCAGCTAGGTACTGTACCAGGAAATGTATGGATTATGGTTTTAAAATCCATTCTCTCTCACCTTTGATTACCTCTATTTGGACAGCATGGAACAATAAGTTTATTTAGTTATTAATAACATCATGTTAGGGTAATAATGATGATTTGATGAGCAAATACGCAACCTTTCTTGCAGATTGTTTGCTTGCAAAAGGGTCTTTCGTTTTGATTTGCTTTTCCACAATACAATCACCAGGATTTAACCAGAACAGTTCTTGCTAATAAGCAATGCAGGGGGACAGCTCATGGAACAAGCTAGAGAAGCAGATTACCATGGCACGGGAGCTGCGTGATGCTGTGGAAGTTGTTCAATTAATAAATAAATAAAATTATATATGGAAAATAAATGTACTGGAATTTTTTTCTTCTATTACTTCAGAGTTTTATTTTTTGCTGTTTTAAATGTTGCTGTTAGTTTCACAAGAACACTGACACAAAGTTTTCAACAATTCTGTTTTGGAGCATAAGTCTCAATGGTCTGTAGAAGGTGAATTTCCTATATGAAAATAAAATAAAATAAAATAAAATAAAATAAAATAAAATAAAATAAATGTGTGCATGATTGAATTAATGTCATGCAAAAACAATCCTCAATTTGGGAACTAGCTTGAATATATGACTTTGAAAGCACTGTACACAACTTGCATGATAAGTTCCAGTAGAATTTGAGAGCATTGAGCTTCTGAATGGCTAAAGACAAACCATGAATCTTGTGATAACTGTGATGTGTGAAAACTAGTATCTTATTTAAAAAACTCCTCCTACCCCAAATACAAAGCTGGCACTGCAGTTCTCCAAGCTAGCCCACTGTACATGAACAATAGTGCTTTCCAGTTCTTCTTGGTGGGGACTCAACATTTTGTTTGTCTCCAATGATGAACCATCAGTGCATCACGTGCAACAGACCAATCCAGAGGAGGTGAACAGATTGGGGGAGCGGCGCCAGTGAGCGTACAGTACCGAAAAAACACCAGGAGCTATAGTAGCCTTTTGAGTTAAATCAATAGCTGTATGGATTTTAGCACAGCCCCAAATTCCTAAATAAATGAGCAAAAAGTAATCAATAAACAGGCCTGTCTGATCTCGTCTCTGAGCCAATGAGTTCATGATAAGGTTTCCCACTGCAAGCCACACAATCTGTTCTCATCCTGTGGCATATATCATTTGCTCCAGCACAAAAGGGTGGGGGAAGGGGTGGCTTGCACTTTCATAAATGATAGGAAGGTAAATGTACCGGTATTTAATATAAAATAGAGAACAGTGGATTAGTAGAAATACTTCACTGTGGAATGGATTATGTTGAGCTTCTCAAGATGCATTGCTTACCATGTTGTTATCATCGGATCCACTCCTGTCCCTGTTGTAGCCTCCCAACGTGACTGACCCAAAAGTCATTTCAGATGCATTTACAATATAACATATAACTCACATTGTTATCATAGACTCGCCCCTGATTTTGATCAATATTAAACGTCTGATTTTTAGCTCTTGAATTAATATTAAAAATAAATAAATAAGTAATAATAATAATAATTGTGAAAAGTGGCCGAACATTACTTTTTTTTTTATAGTTCTCAGGCAGCTGCATCATGACACATTGCACAGCAAGGGTTGACTGGCAAATGTAATTTATCATCCATAGAGCTTTACACAGAGAATCATGAGGTCGACTCTAAGGGATTATATCAAGCAAACAAACTTCAAACTGCATTCCATTGTATCTCGTTAACTGAAACTACCGTAGCTTAATAACCATGGCAGATTCTCTCAATGAAACAAACAATGCCTGGCTTCCCACCTCTGTATTCCTTGAAAGGTGCTGCTGGCCATGTCTACAATGCCTCCCGTCGGTCGAGCCACGACTCCAACCAGACCTTTACCGAGTCCTTTAAAGAAACCAGCTGCTCCTTCCTTCTTAGCACCTGCAGACGAGAAGGTACACAGTCTTACCTCTTATTCACGTGGTCTTATTTAAACATCAGTTTTTCATTATCCGGATAATCAAAAACTCACAATCATAAATTCTGGAGGGAAAAACTGTAACAAGTCAAGTAGACAACTGTCTTGGCTAATGCCTTCAGTGGTGTTGTGAACTTGTGGTTTCCTCTTTGTAAGCCTTTTGTAAAATAATCATGCTACATGCAAATGGTTAAGAAAATGTGAGCGATATGCCAAGTATCTTGCACTGCTGAGCGGATCCTTAACTGTAGCACCTAATTAATCTAAGTAGATCATACTCCATGAACGTTCATGTAGTACTATAGTTACCCCATGCTGGATAACAGACTTGCTAGTGAAATAAAATACATCATGTTTAAACCTATGATGTCAGACAATTACTTTCCTTAGGACAAGCTCTGCATCTACTTAAAAGTTATTGGGTGCTAGATCTCTCAACACTCAACAACTCAATCATAAATAGGTAATGGTAATACTATTGGAATAGCTAAGGGATTTTTATTTTGTAATGAATAAAATAATACATTGAACAAAAGGTTTCAAATACCTTCTACAGGTTTTGTAACGATTCCTGTCACTCCACCAACCACCCCCTGGAAGAAAAGAAAATAATAATTGAAATGGTGCCTGGAAAAAACTAAAAGAGAACTGGTGAATTTGAGCTATTTACATATTTTGACATTCATAAATAATGACGTGGGTATACAAATTAACTGATAGTATATGTATTAATATTAATATACATATTTGAAAACCTTATGGAGGTAAACTTTTTCCAGGTAAATACATTTTGTTGCAAAAACAAATTCCTAACAAACTGTCTTTATACAGTTTTTTTTTCCTACTGTGTTAAGCATAAATGACATTCAATCATAACATTGAGTACCGCATTTCTTGTATCTGCTTTTAAAACACATTCTACAATTGCAGTAGATCAGAGCACTTTTTAAAAGGGTATAGGTGTTTAAGTGAATGCACTCATGAGATGCACAAAAGCTTGTTTTGGCACTTTGGATATACATGTGATGAGCAACAGCACATGTAAGATACACATTGCCTGGACAGTTAATTAGGACCGGTCCACCCAATTGGGTGGCAAATTAGATGATCATGTGCTGTGACCTGTGATCCCTGCAGCACAACTGGGTGCGTGTCAAGCAGGTCCCACAATAGCAAGAACAATCACATTGATAGGCTGCTCCCAGACATCGGAGTGTATCAGCAAAGGATCTTAATCCCATTCAGCATGTATTGGATGAACTGGAACAACGTATTTGTCACTTCGATTCTCTGCATCAATTGAGTACCATATCAGTGGCAGAATGGATTGACACCTTCCAGTACCTTGTAGAGTCTTATACCACTGGTCATCAGGGCAAATGGAGACCCAACTCCATATAAGTACAGGTCCTAATAAAAGTGGCAATGCAGTGTACACAATTCAGCTAAAGGGATTACACATGACGAAGACTTCATCAGGATATTCCTGGGACTCTCCCATACTTGGTTAGCTTTCAGAATGACATTACATGTCCTACAAATATCATCAAGAAGTGAGGCACTTCTGAAGAATGCTCAAAGTGGGGACTACAAAGCTCACGTAGAACACAACAATGTATTTATATATTCATTCCTTTCCATTAGTAGTAAACAAATGCGGCACTCCAAAAGAACAAAGGCGGATTCGTTGCACTTCAGAAGTGATGTAGGTTTGGATCAGGTTTGGAGTAAACACAGCCAGGTATCAGTACAGCATGCCTGTCAATTTAAAAACACTGCTGTGTCCTGTTTTGATGTGCCACACTTTGATTTTTCACGTGTTTTTATATTCAACAGCAACAGCAAAATCTGTTTCCTTTGTGGGTGTATATGGTAAACTGCTTTCTATAACCTAATGTAGTACCAGTTTTGCAATGAAAATACATGTTTGCTATAACATATGTTTCTTTCAAAACTGCACAGATAAAGGAAATGGTAGGGCACAAATGATTTAGGAATTTTGTTAGCTAAAATCACTTGATGATCTGCTGTTTAGCTCTTCAATATACTGCTGGCTTATCCAGCAGTTCCTACCCAAAGCAGGCCTTTCCCTCCTTTGGCCAGGCTGTCTCCAAAATCCTTAGGCTGGCGGTTTATCTCCTCCCTGCGTTTCTGCTGGTATTCTTTATCCATGGTGATGGCGGCTAGTCCCTTTCCAACAGAGCCTGTGATTCGTGACACTACTCCTGCTGCACCACCTGCGTAATATAAATACAATTCAAAATGTACAGTGAGAGAATACAATGTCAAGTGGGTCTGACTGGATTGTTACTTCCCTGCCGGTGTAATTTCTTACAAAGTTAATGTTGCCCTTTGTTTAACTGTGTGTGGACCTGCAGAAACCCTTGGGTATTGCCTTACCTACAGTGTGGCCTAGAAGACTCCTTACTCCAATAACAAAACCCTCAGCAAATTCTTCAGGACCTTGAACAGCACCCTGCAATGACAACCAACAACTGACATTGATGAAAATGACCATTTGTTTCCAAGGATTTAATGTGCACTGATATACAATGAACACATTTTAGGTATTTCAAAGCATATACAACTACAAAATCCAGCAGGATTTGTAAGCAAGCATTTCTACAGGAACAAAATAAATGTGCTCTGCACTGTGGCTGGACTTACATTGCCAGGAAGTAGGAGCTGTGCAAATGGGAGTTATGTCATGGTTACCTGGAAAGGTTCATAGAAGAAGGCCTCTACTCCCTCAGAAAGTCCTCTGATCAGTCCAAATGGATTCCCAAGAACATCCAGACCCAACACAAGCACATACATCTGTTTCAGAAACTAGAATAAAGAAAATAAAACCATTAAAGACAAGCTGCTGAATATTCAAGGCTCCTCCTTCTCTGTAACTGTTGTTTCCACAACTGTACTACTCTTCACATTTGATTACATATAAAGGGCATTTTATACCTAATAAAGAACATTATGTATATTATGCACACATTACGCACACAATACTGCTAAATTTTAAGAGGAACTGTATACATTATGAATTTTCTTATACGATGGCAAAATGGCTGCACACAATACAAGATTCCCCATTGTATCTAAAGCAGTTTAATTTAATGAAATGACTGGTTTTTATTCTCTAGATATCAAATGTATAATGACACTGGCTGGTCACTTTATTAGGACATGTCTATCCAATTGAATTTCACATCACTCTGGTGTTATACCCTAACAGCAATAGCTACAGCAAGACAATAATGCACCCGTCCACAGTGCCAGAACTGAGCCTGAATGGTATGCAGAGACTCCAGACATCTTCCATGGCCACCGCGTTGTCTGGATCTTAATCCAACTATGAGAAACTTGAAAATGAGGTAGAGGTTCTAATAAAAGTGGCCAGACAGGCTATATTTTCCAATTTATTAATAAGGACAGTTAGAGAAATACAAGAAAAGAAATACAATGGAATAGACATGCTTTGTATGCTCTTGCTGACGTAACTAGAACTCTACCTTGTGCTTCTACCAGGAGCAAAGAGAGCACAGGTCAAGCTGACATTTCCCATTCTACACTGGCAACTGTCATGCAATATAGTGGCTTTTTAATTATATGCACTAAAAGCAAAAGAACACTCCAGAAAAAAATCGTTTGGGTGGCACATGTTAGCTAGAAGGTCAGATAAATTGGGTTTATTCTATAACAGAAGAAAATTAGTTGCTTAACCCTCTGCTGCCCTGGGTATGTTCCCATACCCTTTTAATGCCTATTTTCTCAGTGTCAAATATGTTGGACAAACAACTGAGCCAACTTCTGCAACAATTTGTTTTCACCGGTCATGATATTAAATGATCATCCTTAGAGAAAAACACATACAATGTATACCCCTATTCCTGTTTAACACTAATACTGTAATACTGTTTTACATGCATAGGAAAAAGGATCGTGCATGTGTATTTGCAGTAGTTGGTGATTTCCAGGATTACATTGACAAAACTTCAAACTTGATGCGTTACAAATGGCTTCACCAAACGACTGACCAATGGGGTTTTGTGTGTAGACAGGAATATGTGCATACATGTTTTTTTCTCTAAGGCTAAATTAGCTATAGTGTTAAATTACAAGGCATTTCGTTTTATATTCCTTGGTCATTCACAGATGCCTGCATATAACATAGTAACTATTATCCTAAAGTGATGGCTGTGTGTACAGAAAAAAAACAAGCAAGAACTGAGAATCTAGTGAACTGTAAAAAGACCTTTTAAAATAATCTACTAGTTACAATCAATGCAACGTGGTTGTTGCTTTGGAAAAACAAACTGGGACTTATCAAATTGAATGAAAACAGGTTTAGTCTTCCTAACCAAAAACATATACTTATCTCCCTCATGTTTCAAATGATACCGAGCAGAATAGAACCACGCACCTGCAGCTGCATGATAATCGTGAACTCCTGCATAATTTGATATTTAATCGTATTGAACTTCTGTGAACTGCACTGCTAACCTTTTTACCAAAACAAATCCACGCTGCCTGCAACATGTTGATATGTTATGTTTTGCTTTCTCAGCCCTATCAAGTTTCTCGAACAATAACTATATTCATTTTTTTTTAATAATTAAAATTAAATAAGGAGTTCTTTAGAATGTGACATCAAGGTTAACATTTTCTGTAAAAACAAGACTGTAAAAAACAGATTTTTAGTCATAATTAATTAGTCACAGATATGGTGGGAGAGGTACACATGGCCCTAATGCAATTTGTTTTGTTGGGAATCAAAGGAGATATTTTGGCCTTTAGCATTGCCTGGTGCTTCATGCACCTGTTTTCACTGAGCGCATAAGATTCTCCAAAACAGCACACGTGAAATCTAAACCACATTATTATTGGATAAAAAACAAACCTGCGGTGCCAGGATCAGACCCTGTCAGTCTCATGATATTGAAAGTAGACACACTAGTACTGGGTAATCTTTTAAAGTCTATTATTTACTGTATATCAGTTTATCTGATTACATTTCAAGAAAGGATTGGTACTTACTTGTTCACCATAATGTCCACTCACAGTCCACATCAGCTGGTCCCTTCTGTAGAACTGGTATCTCACTTCAAAGCAAGCGAGTCTGAATGAAGGAATGGTTTATATTTTAGGGTCTTAAATTATGTTGGAAACAAAACACTAAAGGCACTTTAAAAAGTAATCTTTTGCCACTAATCATTACACTTTTACCCCAGTTTTGTCCCCAATTTAGAATGTCCAATTAGGACCCTCAGCGCAGCAATTCACATAACGTCCTTCAAACCCACAACCAACCCAATTTTCTATTTATGGACAGGAGCACAACAGCGGATGTGGACAAGCTACCAGCCCCTGGAGGACAAAAGCCATTCCTGCAGGTGTCTGCATATACTCGCCAGGTGCCAGGACAGTAGGGTTCACTGTAGTGCTTTGAGGAGCATCAGTCCTTGATGATTTTGTCCCTGTGAAATCCCCAGAGGACATTGCTCCTTACTCTATGACTCACCCCGCACACCACCTACTCGTGCCTTTACCAGGCAGCACATGTACATAGAAAATGCTCAAAAAGGCCGAAATGCCCAAACACACTGGCTTGCACAAATCCACGTGAGGGCTAGGCTTATCTAAAGCCTTCACTACATTGACCTTTGACTAATTGACTGACAAATTACCTTGAAAACAAGTACCAGCAACTCCTAATGGCAGTGCTAAAGAGGCACTACCTTTGGACCCTCCACTACAACTATTGATTAACTGGTTCAGAACATTTCGTTCTAATGCAGCTGTCATCAAGTGCTGGTGGTAGTGTGCTACTTCTTGCCAATTGTTTTTTCATGACACAGAAAACAGCACAAAACGAGGATTTACCACTGACCTACTAAGAGCGGAGATCAAGAGTCTAAGAATCGTGTAGTAGCTTCTTTCATCTATTGCTTTGTGCAGCTTTTTTGTTTTATTAACTTATGACTTGTATGTAGCAATCTTACATAAATACTGGTTCATCAAGCACAGACATACACTTGAGTTGTAATAAATTGACATGTAAAGACGATATATCATTGGCACAAATACAGTACTAAAATTGGGTACATTTATTTTTTAAATACTGTAAAACGGGAAATTATTATTTTCGTCCAGGTGTAGAACATGACCATTCCGAGATGGATTAGGTGCTAATTGTTTGGGAGAGGAGATTGAAAGGAGAGTTCAGTGAAGGCTAATGCCCAGCTGAACAAAGCAAGAAAGTAAGGCACATTGGGATAGCATGTGCTTGGGTGATCTGATTTGTTTGATTTTTGTTTATCCATTTTATTTTGATCCTTGTATCTTGTTATTTTGTTCCTGCGCTTTAAACTGCAGAGTCCCCCCCTCTGAGGATAATCAGCCCTGCCCGGGAAGCTTTCACAGCATCCAATGTACGAGGAGATAACATTGGATACATGAAGATGAAGTCCAGTTATACTAGATGCACACTGTAGTTGAAGCTGTTATATGACATGCTTTTTGGCTGCTGTTGTTATGGACCCTTTGCGAAACCCAATACAAATGAAAGGCAGAGTGATTCCACTAGTCATAATAACAGATATAAAGTTCCGACTTACTTGAAGATCAGGTCATCGACGTCTGTTAAAGTCGCCCCTATACTTTTCAATAAGAGGTTGATGGATTGGATAGCTACCATATCCTGCTTATCTGACTCCTCTCCTGAGCCGAGTGACAGGCTCAAATGCAGCTGGAAGTAAACAGCAGAGTTGAGGACAAGCTTTGCATAAGTTCCCCATCGATTTTGAAAACAACAGTGGAGAATGGAAACTAATGGGAGGTTAACAAATCTGCTTATTAAATAACGGTGCACCACATAAATAAGCAGACGACCCTCACCAATAATTTATCTATTTTTAAAATTCCTGCATTATTATTATTTTTTGCTATTTCTGGATTCATTTTAAAATGTATTATTTTTGCATTCATTTAGCAATATGTGTTTTGATTAAAACACTGCATTCTATTTTTAAACCTTTAGAACTTTGACTTGTTTACTTTAAGTTTTATTGTGCTTGAATAAATACTGCAGCCAAAAAATGATTAGTTACCTTAATAGGGGAGATATGGAGGTGCTCAAAGAAGCCGAGTCCTGACGTATCTGTTATTGATGTTTCCATTAGCTCTGCTTTTAGGGCTTCAAGATCCTGCTCAATGAGCTTTGTCTGCAAAAACAAACATAACTGGTCACGTTACTCAATTAATTCAAAAGGCCTCAAGTGTTGCTATATCCCAGTCGTATCGCCCACATTTTCTGAATGAGGCTCCTACCTTCAGTCTAAGTGTTCTTTCATTTGGTTTGCACAAATCCACGTGTGGGCTAGGTTTATCCAAGACCTTCACTACATTGAGCTTAGACTCATTTTTCAACTGACAAATGATCTTGAAAACAACAAGTACTTGAATGAAGTGTTAGAGACACTGCCAATGGACCCTCCATTGCACGTACTGATCAACTGGTTCAGAACATTTTGCTCTAATGTAGCTGTCATGAAGTGCTGGTGGTGGCGGTGGTGTGCTACTTGTTGTAGGTTGTTATGGAGAGATCCCAAAGTGCTAATCATTTTTTTAATAGTTAGACTTTCTGACGGCACAGAAAGCTCTTAACGTGGCTTACCACTGACCTAATAGGTTATGAACTTCCTAGAGCGGAATTCAAGAGTCTAAGAGTTGTGCTGTAGCTTCTTTCTTTGAAATGCTGTAAAAGGAAATGTCTTCAGCAACTTCATTGCAGATGTCCCACTACACATTTATACACACAGTAACAAATATGTTTATATAAAGTATACATATACTGTAAATAAACTCAATGTCTTGCCAGCACACCTTTCATGTTTTACTATATATTTTTTGTTTTGCTATACTACATATAAAAATAGAGCTGAAGCACACAAACATTGACATTTTTAAGATGCTGGCAACAACAGGGAAGTTCTTACTGCAGTGTCCGGTCTGTGCACAGAAGGTACCACAATTCCACATGTCCTATATCCATTCTCCATAGCCATTGAAAATCCCTGAACACATACCTTTTGCTTGTCAGCGTTTAAATCTGTCGCTGGTGTAAACAGGGCAATAATGGCTCCTAGAAATCCCTGGTCGATCTTCAGAGCCATTTCTTGAACAAGGGCCATAAAGTACCTGGTGATGCAATAGTACATTGACACAAAAGGTACAGAACAAAACTGCTATACAGAGGAATGGCATTAAATACACAAAGAGTTATAAACCACCACACTGCACACTTACTTGAACTGCATCACTTGGCTGTGCTCATTAAATCTAGTGATGATGCTAACATCAATAAAAGGCTTTGGTTCTAAAAAGAAAGACAGGTAAAAGAGATTTTAATATACTGGAGGTCACTGAGAGCGCACTGATGTTGAGCATTTGAAAAGATGTAGTTTTAACTACCTGAATCAAGGGCAATAGACTTGGGAGGAGGTACAGGGTGGAACACTATAGGAAATATAGCACCTGGCAGTTGATTATCAACCTATAAGAAAAAAACAGTGAATGATAACCAGTGTTGTCCTGAGATGTAACTGCATCAAGGCAATGTAAAGTTCTATCATTTCCGAGTGCTTACTTGTTTAAAAATAGAACATAGTTGTCGCATTTCGTCTCCAGTGATGTTTCACAATGGCACAATGACTTTCCCCCAGGCTTGTATTTAACACGGTAGGATTTAATCTCATAGTCCTAGCTCTAAATCTTTAACCAGACAGTGTAAAATCAGCCTCTCCATGGGCTCCCGAGTGGCACATCTGGTAAAGGCATTCTATCCGGAGTGCAGGTTTCCCCCCTTAGCTTGCAGATCAGCAGTTTGAATCCAGGCTATGCCACTGCCAACCATGGACGGGAGTTACCAGGGAGCGACACACAATTGGCCAAGCGCTGCCCGGGCGGGTAGGGGTTAGGTCGGCTGGGGAGTCCTTGGCTCACCGCACACCAGTGACCCCTGTATGCACGACGGGCTTGCAGAGCGAAAACATAGGACGGCTGATGGCACTCGTTTTGGAGGACGTGTGTGCTCCCTAGTTAGAGCAGGGGGTTTCAGCAGTGAGCGAGGTTTAATAATAATTGGACATTCAAAATTGGGAGAAAAATCAGGGTAAAATAATTGGCGATTACAAATTTTTGCTGTGGAAATTAGGTTTTACCTGAAGCCAGTGCACCTGAGCTCGTAAGCTTCTTTGGTGTGGGGACTGTTTGAACTCAGCCTGAATTCCTGACAAGAAGTTTCGTCTGATGTTGCAGGCAAACGGGTGACGCATCTCCATTGGAAACTTGGTGAAGTTAACCTGGGAAGGTAAGTTTTAACAACGTCAATAGAACTACAGTAAGGTTAAATTTTGTTGTTATCCAATTTTGAGTTCATAGTTGATCGAGACACCCTTCATATTGTTTTCTGCCGTTCAGATATTTAAATCCACTCTCATGTCCTTTACACTGAAAGTCATTTCGGTAACTTTCCCCATCAGTGTGAGTTCAAATCTCATTCAAGTCAATCCCAGTGGCAGATGGAAATGCGGCTTTACACAGTCTTGATAAACACCTTCTTTATCTTTTTATATTTTGTCAACAACATCATTATATTACTTGTGACAATTACCCTACTGCACAACCAACTTCATTAAAATACCTGAAGCCACTGTCCTACATTAAAACCTCAAAATGGAAAAGCAACTTGCAAAACAATGGCAGTTTTTAGTTACCTCAAAATTGTTCTCTTGTAACTTAATCCAGCCAGGCTGCTTATTGGCAGATAAATGCTTCTGGTAAGTCTGTTCCAGCAGGTTTATATTCTTCTGATTGAATGGTTTCCATCTCTGCTTGGGCTTCATCTCCCATACAACCCCAGAGCTGGAAAATAAACAAATGTGCTTTTAGTAAGTATGCTCTAAGGATGTTGAAATATTTGTTTTATAACTCATTCCAAGGCATGTTTACTAAAGTAAAACATCTGCATTGAAGAAAACGGACATTCACATTGTGTAAAGTAGTTTAATTTGTTTTATCAGTCCTACCCTCAGTTAGGTGGTTAAATGAGGGAGAGGGGAGGGGTTGTATAAAAACAACAATGGCATTTGAATAATTATTATTATAGTATTACTCTTATACCTAGTGATTCCAATGTAAGATATCTCCTGTTTGGTTTCATTGTTGATGAGGGATAGCCCTAGATTCTGAAGAGACACATTGATCTCTTTCTCAAACTGCTCCATCTCCTCTGCTTGCCTCGCTTTGGTAACTATGGCAACGTCTTCTGTGAAGAGCAGGACTCGCTGGCGCCCATCCAGGAAGGAAACCCAGTGAATCTGAGTGTTCCGATTATAACAGAATTGCCCGCTCTCATCCTGCACAACAAAACCAGAGGAGAGATGTGCATGACGAACAGCAGCACCATTCAGCCTTGCTAGTGTTTTGAGCAGTTCCATGCCCAATTTCCTGGTCTCAGAATTGCCAATATATACAACAAGGAGTTGCTTAAAATGCCAGTAATTTGCAGACCAAAAGAGCTACAACTAACATGCTAGCTATGTTATTCTATTAGTATTCATAGTCAGTTTAGAGAGGACTAAAAGAAAGGGCAGATTAATTGTTTAGTTTAAATGAATATCTAAATATTGTGTTCTTCATTTTATACCCTTCTCTGTCACAGGAGTTGCCAGCCTGCTCATGGTTTTAGCAGCCTGTACATGACGGGAGCCATGCAGTGTTATTGACCCTACCTTTAGCAGATCGAGTTCTCCGGTTTGCTGTGGGCAACTCCAGCTCAGTTTCCTAATGGCAGCCGGATTATTCCAAGCAAACAATTTAGCCTCTCCAGGTTTCAGCTCCTCTTTCCCAAGCTCCTCGTTCCCACTGCATAAAACAAGGAAGAATGGCCTAGTTACAGAATTAAAAACAGTTGGGAGGTAAATGAAAAAGAAGAATTTATATTTTAAAAAGAGAGCCCAATTCACAAAGCTTTAGCTAATGAGTTATTTAAAGACACTTGTTTTCAAAGGCTGTTCTTATCAATGAAATAAATATTAAACATAACCACTGTGAAAGCTGAGTAGACGTGGCCTTTCCAACATCCAAGTCAAGTTATAATTCACCTACCTTTGTTGATACTTCAGCGTCAGCGACAACGTGTGGTTTATAATGAGTGCTGGGGCAGCCCCTTCATAGTAGTCTGAGAAACTGATCACTGTGGCATGGTCTGCAATGTTTACAGCTGCTATAATTCCTCCACACTGTCAACAGAAATATAAATGTATGCAATTACAGCTTCGTGTGAGATCTACGTCAGTACATCAAGCATATCTTTACCTGAAACAAGTCCTAATTGAACTTACCAGATCCATGCCCAGCAAGGTGCCGTTATCCTGCTTGTTGAAGAAAAAGGATTTGGATGCCGTTTCTGAACCTACAACCCTAACACACAACTTTCCTGTTGTAGTTTCTGGCCACAAGGGAAGACACTAGAAGGAAGAGAAATAGATCATTTAAAACATTGGGTGCAGTTGTGTATGCACCCAATGTTTTAAACATTGGTACTATTGTACATAGGCAGCAGTGACGTGGTCGAGACAAAACTCGCATAATAGGTAAGCTAAGTCACATGACTCGCATCTCCCACACAACTGTCTGATTCAGTCAGTAGTCTTCTTGATGCAACGAAAAGAGCATTAGGAATGTCTTCTATTACGAACTACTTCTATAAATGGACGACAGGAACAGTGCATCGGCTAAGACTGGACCCAAACCAAACAAGAACAAAGCCACGAACACACAAACACGTAAATAAAGTAAGGCATTCTGACAAGATGGAGAAAGACACTTTGTGGAAATACTTGTAGATGTTAGATAAACGCATTACTAGTTCAGATACAAATAAAATGTAAATTTGTATAATAATTCTTGTTTAAAGAAAAATCGATATTTTAGTGGTGTTTCGGTGCGTTCAGTTTTAGGACTACAGCACTAACTGGTTGTATGCTATTAAAGTTGTAATTCCATCTCAACAGCGGACGTAGCACTTAAAAACCTAAAATACTATCACATTGCTTTATTTTCTTCAAGGTAGACCATGTTCTTATCACATTCTTTATTTTATCTTTGTACATATATATTACAGTTACCTCGGCTGCTGCAATGTAGTGCCATTTCCCATTTGTTACAGTTCCTGTGGTCTGCACTTCTCCCACCTCCAGTTCAAAGGAGGACTTGTTCACCAGTGTGTAGAATGGGCTCATCATCACAATCCGGGTCAGGTTAAAACTGCTCATCTGGATACTCACTCCAACCTGCAAAAAACAAAACAGCCTCCATCAAGGATTGAATTATATTCAGTACTGCACACTTACAATAATGAAAAATCACTACAAAGTCTACTATACTCACAAGGTAATCCATGTTGTTAGCAGGGCACTTTACACATCCATAGCTTCCTACTGTGTCCAAAGAAAAGCTACTGGACCACGTACTAGTAGAAACACACAGCTGAACCTAAATTAGAAAAAAAGCTTCTTCAGAACAAAGTTCAGAAGAACTTTACCGCTTGGATAACAATTATAATTCATTACACCATGTTACTGTTACCATGTTTCTGATCTTCTACAACTTCATCTGCAGAAGACGTTTGCATCATAAGTATGAGGGTGTGCAGATTTTTAAAAAATATATTTTGAAATGACGTACCTTGTTCTTACTAAAGATATTTTTCTTTTTGAAAGAGAAGAGGATGACGTCTCGGAAGTCGGAAGGGTGCTTGATTTGGATCTCCTCGGCGCGGTACTGGAGGACTCGGGAGGTCTTGTTAATGATCCAGTATGGGCTGAACACAGACAAGACCATCTGCCCGCTCGCTCGCCCCACGTGAACACTCAGATCCACACTCAGGCTGTCCAGAGAGTTGCTGGTGAAGCACACAAGGAAGAACTCTGGCAGTCCCTCATGGATCTTCATATGGCCACTCCAGTTCCGTCCCTGATATTTCACCAGGACGAGCTCCATGATCTCCCCACTAATCCTGGCACTGTGGACATCAGCTGAGCTCCCTTCTGTCAGTTCATGAGTCTCTGCTGCTCCCTGCAATGGGCAAATGCTAAAAAATTACCAATATGACTACTGTGTAGTTTCAGACAACTTATCCAGTGTGCATTCCTTCTATGGGTAACAGAAACAAATCCATTGCCTTAGTTTTTAGATGGAGAAGGATAGAACAATCGGAGTGAAGAAGCATTTCCAATATGGGAATTTATACAGTCATGTTAGCAGTGTTTAAAATATATAGCTAAAAAGATAATTCATATTATTACAATTTGAAACATGTTCAAGGCAATTTTAACAGCAAACACTTGAGCATAGAAATGTTTAATGTTATTTTTTTTTCAATCACACACACAAAAGTCTAGGAACGATAATTGCACACAAAAACTGCAGTCCACTTTTGCAGAAAAGTAGCATAGCAGCCCTGAACTACACAGAATTGTTCATTAAAAATATAAAAATATGCAAATGAGTGGCTAGGAAATGCCATCTTAGGTCATTACCTCGAGCAGGTAGCAGATAGTGTATGGCAGTAAGTTTCGGATGGTCACAGTGGGGCGGAGATGAATGAGGTAGGCTGGGTCCCAGTCCTCCTCCCCATGGCTGGAGATGAAGCTTAGCTCATCTGGGACAGCGACAGTGTTCACTATGAGAGGCAGGTAGTTTATCTCACTGGAGGGGCATTGCAGCACAGCCCTGACCTCTGAGCTCCGATGAAGCTCCTCCTTCCAGGCTATGAATGTGGAGGACTCCTTAAACTGGCCATCTAACATCCCCACTGGTCTCAGAAACAGCTGGCATCTGCAGCAAACACAATCAACGCACAGCTATGTATGTCTGTGGTCCACTGCTAAAGACAGGGAACTAAAGACAGTTATCTCAAGCAGGGATCACTATTGAGTTGTACATGCACCCAGACTTACGGAAGTGTATGGATTCTCCAATGTTTAAGCTTTCAGGTTCTGAAAATACATTTAAGACTAGAATGCAGTATTTGGAAAAGGCTGGCATTTCTCGGGATCAGCATTTTAAGAATTTCAAAACATCTGATTACTGTCTGGTTGTATTGTACACACCGATGCTTTGTGAATTAACACCGTAATACAAGCACTTCTTAATACTATAGGCATGATATTAAACTAATTGAAGTTATGTGACTATTAGAAGAGATCTGACCGGTTTTCCTCTGAGGATGTCAGAGGAAGCTGGGTGAGTTGAACTTTAACCTTTACCTGTATGAATCCAAAGGCACGTGGAACTCCTTTTCAGGCTCCGCTTCACCAACGGGTTCAAGTGACCTGGTCTTCATTGACAACTTGTAAATGGCAAATGGAATGGAGAAATGGTTCTTTATCTAAACGGATAGGATAAAAAGGCAAAATAAATATCTTCAATTGTGCTTTTATTTATCTTTAGTCCAGATGTTGGGAACGAAGAGAAGCCATTCCGTGATAGTAAACCATTTCTCCTGTTTTAAGAATATCTAGATCGACAGGGCATGATCTAACTGTTTTTAAATGTCCCTAGTGTTTTAGATGTTTCTTCCACCACATAGCCCAACTACCCCTACACTTGTTTACTTCAGTTTTAAAAGCAGTCCTGCTGTTTATTACTGACTGGAGATGTAAACAGAGGTCATGTCCCTTGCTGGGGTAGAAAAGCACAACCACTTGATTGAGATCAAACATGAACCTGCTGCTCTTCCTACAGCACTGTCTTAAAACCACCCTAAATTCCGCTGCTTGTCAACTCCCACTCACCCACTCTGGATTGAGAGAACCAGAATGCATAAAGATCCCTTTGATCAATTATTATGGATTCATCTTAAATGGCATCTGGTGCTTACTGTGCAGGAGCATTCTTATATAGTAAAACCCATAATAATGACAACCATTACTTATGAGGCAGTTATTTCATCTAATCCAAATTAATGACCTTTATAGGTACCAATAATTGGTATATTGGGTGACGTGAATTCAGATGTCATTGTACTTTTAAACACATTTAAATTTGAACCAACTTACTCTATGGCTTGCTACAGTAATGAGACTGCTTTTATATTATGTTTTATTTATATTAATACTTAAATATCTTCTGCACAGACTGAATCTGGTATTTCAACATTGAAAGATACCATTGAAAGACAACACACATGAGGCTCTTAATTTCCTACCTGAAGGGGTGAGCGGACAGTTATAACTTTATTGCCTTCGGTTGCATCTATCTGTGTGAGCACCGACACAGCATCCTCAAACATAGGACTGCGGACATTGTAGAGACGTCGGGACGGTTTGGCTATTGGAATATTTGCTATTTCACTGTAACCATTGGGAACTGCCAGCAAAAAACAACATTTTTGTCAGGAATGAAACTTAAAGAAAACCATTACTACATCATTAAACATCACTGAAACAGACTGACATATGATTTCACCCTTACTTTTCAAAACAGTTTTGTATTTGAGATTCATATTTGTAAAAACAAAATAAAGTAAATCCACAGAATGTAGAATATTAAACAGTACCAAAACAAAATCCCATGCATCTATAGCTGCCCCCCAAGCTACATTCTTCAATACTCAATACTCAGCTGTAAGTAATAGGAGAAGTAAGTGATCATAAGCTGCAGTCATGGTACAGCATGTTGAATAAGTTAATTAAACATACAATGTCCAAAACATACACTGACAGCACATTTGGGTGAACAGTTTTGAAGCTTTCATAGTTATTTAGCTCATGATACTTTCAGGAAAGTGTGCTATGGAATATCCAGACTAGATTTCATCCCCAATAGATGAATGGTTCTCAAGCTAAAAGATACGTCCTCTATATTACCTTGGGATAATAATGCAACACAAATAGTTTTCTAGAAAGACAAACATCCCATATTGAGGTCCCTGTTACTGCTGATGAGGTTAGGGCTTCAGATATGACACTCACCAATGCTGAGACTGAAGAGGCAGCTCTCCTGGCGCTGGAGTACAGACAGCCTCCCCCTGTGAATATGCTCGATGACAGCATATTCCAGCTTCACACTCTGCCCTACTCCCACTTCATGAATCCTTTCTTTCGCCCCGAAGCCTAGGGCCCGCAGATTGCTGCTGTGCTGCACCTGCAGGGGGATGCCAAGGGCGTTTTTGATGGTGTACGGGGCCTTTTCTTTTAACGAGTGGTCAAACGTCGTAGCGGTGCCTTCTGAGAAAGCCTAAACAAAACAAAATGAGAGAGTGAAAAAAAAGAGGCATAGAAACTAATAAGAGACTTCTAGCCAAAGCAGTCACCCCTCTACAATGTTAATCTCAAAGCTGATCTGCCTAGAGTTGATTATATATATATATATATATGATAGACCATTCATTATTAATGTTCAATATCAAACACTGATGACCCCAATTGCTGGTAGACCTCATTTTTGAGTACCTTATTTTATCTTAGGTAAGGTGGTCTACGATTAGTGCTGGAAGACTGCTGAAGGTGGTAATGTCATTTCATGCCCAGTTTAGTAAATAGTATTCCTGTCTTTTACGGGGTAGATTTCCCAACTGGAAGACCCCTTTGTGGCTACTTTCAATTGACATTAGATATTGACATTTTTTGTGTCTGCACAGAGAGGAAGAGCCAAGTAAGAGAGTGCATTTATAATTAAATCCTGTTAGAAACTATTGACTGCACATATTGTTGCTGTGAACTTAAGTTTTTTTTTTTTTGGTATGATATTTAACCCAGTTCTCCCTAATCTCAAAGCTGTCTTTGAGCCACTTAATTAAAACGGAGTTTGGCAACAATATGTTAACACTTGTAAAAGCCTGATTATTTCTGAGGACATGGATTACCTTGGCTAGGTTAGTGAATACATGAAGACAGCACTTGGATATGGTTATGTTCATTGTGTCCTTTGCGCAGATGTTGATGGCAGTCTGGGCTTCAGGGAGAACAACAAAATCATCTCCTGGCACTGGGCTTTTATCCTGAATGGGATTATTCTTCATCTAGAATACAAAAGTATGCATTTATGATTGTGTATTGGTATTATACAGTGTATGTTTCTGACAAATTTGTGTTATTTTTGTTTACAAACATCCCACAATCCCCAGATGAAAGACTAATCTTAATATCTCAATGAGGGGTAAAAAAAACAACCCAAAACAAACAGTTTCAAAACTCCACAATATTCCTCAGTGTTACTCTAAAGTAGCATTACTTCCTACTTGACTGCTATTCCGTTATTAGTCTTCCATAATTCTCATTGCTTTTTGTGCACTTTACTTGAGCAGTTTGTTTAAATTCCCCAAACTGGTAGCTTGAAGCTTCCTCAAACTGGAATGGAAAACCAAGCATCTTTACCTCAAGCTTCAAGTTCCATCGTCTTCTGCCATCTTCCACACGTTCAATGAGAGGTTCCCATGCAGCTTGCATTTCATTGTAGTAATGGACCTGAGAAAGAGGTTTGCCACTATGTTAGTTGCTTTTCTTGCTACTGGTGTTCATAGTCACCAATAACAATATTGGGGGAACACTTTATTTGACTGCTGTAAAATAAAAATAATCCCTAATTCATAAACATTGAAATATTACACAGCGATAACAGAGTTGGAAATTACTTTTTGGGTTAAGAGAAAGGAGATAATGGTGAACCTTTAAATAACTGTCAAGAGTTAGGGTTCTCACCTCCAAGGTCATGTCTGCACTGATATTAAGTAAAGAAGTCCAGTCCTGGGCTTTTCCTTTGAAGGATGACTCAGCCAAGAGCAAAGGAACAGTGCGATGGCCCAGCCCAGACTCCATGGTGACCTGAACCAACTTGACGTCAACAACCAAGTTCTCCCCGATACCTCTGCCTTCTCTATCGCTGAACTTATCTGTGACCTCACTGGCCATATCCACCCCCAGAAACCAGTAACTGCAATTGTTAAGATTCTTCACGGCCCACAAGTTGCTGACATCCTCAGTCTTCACCTGAGACCCCACCTCCTGGGCCTTGGGTGTCATGGCAGCCACGATAGTCATGACAGTGTTGAGAATCATTGGGGAAATCTGAACGGAAACAAAAGCCTGTTATAACTGATGTTCCATGTTTGAGTCACGTTTACGCTGGTGGAAGGGCTGCTTTTTCAGTATACTATAAATATACCAGCATATTATTTTCAATATATTATAAACATTAAAAAGAGGAAGTCGTTTCAAATGCCATTCTTATATTTTGTCCCCTTACCTTTTTATGATGTTTGCAATTATTCTTTGCCGTTGCTATTGCAATGAATCAGATATTGTGTTTTGTAACTGGGTGCTTTGAATACCCTACATGCGTTCTGGGGCTGCTTAGTTTTATTTGCCTGCCATATACTTACGTAATGTAGGCTATATCAGCCAAGTTACTTTATATTAGTAAGAGCACATCTAGAGCTCTGCTGTGTATTCCCAGAAAAACAAAAGGAAATATGAGCCAAAGTAGCAGATATTAGATGGGGCCAAAAAACACTTCTATATACATGTTCTTATCAAAAATAAAATAAAAAAATCAGTTAAAAACAATACAGTTCCATTAATATTAAAATAAAGCATGGCCAAAGTATCAGGGAGACATATCTACAATGTTACCTAAAAGATCAGTTTGCAATAGTCCACTTATCTGGTACTTGTTGAATTTTTACAGTGTGCTATTTAAAATACAAGGATGGGGAAATAAATGAAAGACTTTCCCTACTGGATTAAGAACACAACTGCATCTCCATTAACACCTATTGTAAAATATGCAATTTCAATTCAAGTTACGGGATAAAAAAATAAATAAAAATGAGGCAACCTAACCTTAACAACAATTGCATCCACTGTGACAGCTGCAGTCAAAGGTTCTGTTTGATGCAGTCTGGTTTCAAGAGTTAAGCAAGCAGGCCGCAACACCTGAAAAAAAAAAAAAAAAGAAATCAGTTTTAAGATGTGAAAAAAAATGGTAAAGTATATGCAACACATTGATCTGCTATTTAAACGAAAGCATTGCGTTGTGCTTACCGTGGTGACAGCCTTGTCTCCTTTGTCTCTGAGGAAAGGGCAGGCCAGGACCTTCAGCTCCCTCAAACTTGCTGTCATTTTTTGAGATGCTCCCTCAGATACAAGGGTGAAATCGCACTGGAAAGAGGCAGCAAGCGCCGGAGCATCAGCCCTCATCAGGCTGGCCACAAACACAACCTCAGGGTCGATAACAACAGCTTTAATCTTCATCTTGGAGCGAGAAGAATCAGGGGCTAAAATACAAAATACAAAATCAGCCGTCAAAATGTACAAAAATAACCACAAGCTATCTTTCAAGCAATTTTCCAATTGTCTCTTGTTTTGTTGGTCAAATTTGACTAATTCTGGTCTAACTAGGAGTGTGTTTCATTTCTCCCTCTATTATGAAGGTATATATGCACTTTTAAATCAATCCAACAAGCCATTCACACATTATAAGAGTCAACTGTTTCAGTGTATTAAGAACTGCAGTTAATACAAAAACGCAAGATTTTCACATTTCATACAAAAAAAACAAATGCTGTAGATTGCTATATTTTGCATTCTTGATGAAGAAAATGCAGTAAGCTACAAGCATTTTTGGAACTAGAGTGCCCAAGTAAAATTCTAATGAAGAGTAACTAACCCTTTTCAGAGGCAGCCCTTGGCACATTCACTTGTTTCAGCTGCAGCTGGTTGGATTTGTTAGGGGTGGCTGATGGACCCTGAGGCATGGCTTTGATGAAGAAATCAGCCACGGCCAGCAGGAACTCCACACTGGCACAGACGTACAGCTTCTGGAGCACAGCTACCACTGAACTCTCACTCTGGCTCTGGGTAAAACTCAGATCGATCATGACGCTGTCGCCCCCATCATCCTTCTTGTCAACCATCCTGTGGGACATTAAAATACTTTAACGAAACAGCACAAATGAACCTGAACTCAGCTTTGAAAATCGAAATTGTATTCTAAAGAATTAAAGAACTTTCCTGTCTCTGTCACCAGGAGGTTTCTTCCCACCCCAAAACTAATACAGATTGAGAGTGTAAATTAAACGTAAAGACTTACGCAAAAGAAAGTAGTCCTTAGTGGTGTGCAGCAACATTTATTCTCTAGGTAGCAGTTAGCAAAATAAATAATGTATGACAATGACATCAGTTTGCCACTGGGTGACACTGTGTGCTAAGCAATAATCCCTTTGAAGTAACCCTTACTGAGACCTATTTTACACAAACTTTTCTCAGTAGCATTTCTCACTTTTAATAGGCAGCGTTGATCTAATTCCACTGTAAATATAAAATAACACTTTTTTTTTTTTAATCCTTTTAAAAGGGATGAGGAGGCACGCTCAAAATAAGAGATGCATCTTTAGCCTTTAATATGATCTTGTGCATCGAACAGTTACCTTGAGGTGACCCTCTGGATCCCTTGCCTACAATCATCCAGTGTACAGGCAGTGAGTTTTGTAGAGGCCTCCAAGGCCCCATCTTCAAACATTTTCCCAGAAGCGGTCATTAGATGCAAGATGAATTCTCCAAGACGTAGGCTATCCTGTCTTTGGGAAAGCGGTGCTTTCTGCAGAGAGGGGAAACAACAGATATCTAAAAATGGAATGTGTATGCCAAACAGTGACATCAATGCAATGAGGCAGTCACATTAGGTTGGAGGTGTTTATATAACCCTTAAAAATATGAACACAACATATGGTCAGAACACATTTAATCCCATTGCTTAAACCACAGCATATTAACTGAAAATGGTTATATTTGGTCTACATTATAATTAGCCGTGCTCTTGAGCGTGTGCAAACAAACCTGTTACTAATAAAATACATAATGCAATATTGTTTTATACCCTTTGTATTTTAGACAATTCATCTAGGCATATTTTCTACAGTTCCCAAGCAGGCTAAACAAAGTTGTTGACACAGGCATCATCATTAAAACTGCCACCCACCTACTGACACACCCACATGTTTCTCCATGTCCTGTACACAAAAAAGCACACGTGAAAAGACAAAGTATTTTACTCAATACATACCAGCGTAGGATCACTGTTGTAAAGTACCAAGGAAAGCGATTCAAAGTTAAAATCAAATTTCAGCGTTTCGTACGGTTCCTTAAACTCAAGCACATTAGACTCTTCTTTTTTATTTGGAGCAGAACCTGAAATGATACGTAAAATAAATAAATAAATAAATACAAATAGTGTCAGCATATAAACACATGGCTATGATTTGTACCGCCGGTGTTTCTATGTACACATATCTAACCCCATTTTAAAACGTATACCCAGCTAACCAAAATAGATATCGTGTCTCTTACAGTATATGTAGTGAACTGCACGTACACATGTATTTGCAGTAACAATGTTAATCCCTGCTGATTATGGGGTTTAAGGATGGCAGCTGAGAGCTCTTTCAGTCAGTCATGCGAACAGGTGACTTAAATGCGTAGCTCATTATAAACATGCTTTAGGAATATATCCCAAGATCTGTTTTGTGTTTCTTACCTTTGGGCAGATCTGACCCATCCTGAGCTCCACCTTGCTTTTGCACACTATCAGCAGATCTCTTTGTTTCTGTCTGTGGATTTGCAGCTTCTCCAATATTTTCCATCACAATTTTTAACAGGACAGTTAAGTCATCTTGGCTCAGGGCCACCTTTAGTCATGAAATGGTTTAAGAGGAAAAATAATAACATGGCCCCTTAGGATCAAAAACATTTGTGTACCTGTTCAGTTCACCATTTCTTATTGATAAAAGCACGTCATTGTATTGACAGGTATTTAAACTTTATTTAAATCAGGACAGACCAAGTCACAGCACATTCCGTAAACATAACAGCATCACCTCATCTCTATGTACAGCAAACATTATTAATTCAGAATGCAGTAAGATTAATGACTTTACTGCCCACAGAGACCATTTTAACCAATAATTCATGTTATTTATGTATTTTACTACATTCTGTATCTCAAAACCCCAGTTATGAGGCTTTGGTCTTGTGGGGATGTTTCTATTTTATTATACATTAATAAATCAATAAATGATAATTTGAAAACACAGAAAAATAGTTACCATTCTATTACTGAAACATCACCACCTATAACAGCATATTTAGGCATTGAATAGAAAATGTATGTAGAAAGCATTCTGACCTTCATAGGTTTCAGATCTCCATTGATTTCTATTGCAGGTATCTTCTGGTACCAGGCAGCTGCGAGGTTTCTCTTCACAGACACTCGCAAGTTGACTGGTTGTAGTAATTCAATATTAGGCTGAACTGAACCTTCCTGTAGGAGAATTCTGTGAAAAGTGCATTTTATTTTGGTTAAGTTGGCTATAGCGATCATAGTGTACTTATTGTGGTCAGTTGTGGATCCTGGATACAGTATTTTAAATTATAGTAATTAAAAAAGCAGCACTATTTGTGACCTACATGACTAATGAAGTAAAACTGAGCCAAGACTTTTGTACCGTAATATGAAAGTGTGAAAAGCTATGCAATGTTTGAGGGAATAAAGGTGATAATATATTAGTTGGAGGCTAAACGCAATATTAGATTCTAAAAAGTGGCACTTCAATTTTTAAAAGGGAGGTCTACTGTGTTAACACACCACTTTAAAACATGTAACCAAAATATCACACAGGGACACCCTAGAATAATCCAAGATGCAACTGGAGAGATGGACTGCAAAATATTTATAACCAAAGGAAACGGCAATGTAAGAATTGTGCATGGCTGATAAAGGAGCCATTGAAATATTTTACCTGGACAGCTTCAGCTTTGTTAGCTGCACATCCATTTTATCAATGACTGGAGGCAGAGAGCACCCGTCTGCAGGGACCAGACAGAACTGGTTCTGCACGGTGATCAGCCCCAGGTCCACTTCCACTGCATTCTGGGAGACTGACGACTGGGGGATGACGATCACCGGAGCCTTCAGCTTGATATCCATGGAGAGGCGGAAGCTCTTCTGGGCGAAATCCCGCACGCTGGAGGCAGCTTTCTCTGCGGCCTGTGCTGTGGCCACACTCAGGGCCTCCTTTGCAGTTTGGAAGTTATTTGAAAAATTCTGGGAAGATTAAAAAAAGAAAATTACTCTGCTTTTAAAAGTAGTATTTTAAGACATAAATAAACAGTGTTGCCAGTCCCAAAATGGGTTTAAAACAAAACAACTAATGAAACAAATTTCCCACTTTCAACCCTAAAAACAAAGAGAAAACCATGTATATGTTATAGTAAAAAAATATACATTCATTTTTTTTATCCCTGAATGCATTCATTATACTGGTTCTAGTTACTGACTTATTATTTCTTCATTTCAAATTCCATCTCTATATAATACTAGACAAATGAGCTCACCACCAGAGACATCAGGAACTTGTGCAGGTAGACAATCTGAATGCAGCCCACTCTCAGAGTCACCTTCCCATCCACGTTGGAGGTATCAGTGTAGGCATCTCCCTCGGTAGCATTCGGATACAGCGCCATGTTGAAACTGAACACTTCATCTCCCACGATGGAGACAGCCTGAAATGATAACCCAATGTGAATGGGCTGTTGCGAAGGGAGACCCAGTCGATCACGGAGTACTGCTTTCACAACTCACTGTGGCACAAATCATTCACAGACTCGCATGCAGTTTTATTGTTTTTACTATTTTATTGTTTCAAATGTAATGCTCATTATGAATATATCCAGTCATTTAAGTTAAAATTGCACTCTGGAACAGTGTCCATATGCTTGTGAATCAAGTCAGTTGACTATGAAGGTAAGAAACGTGTTAAGTCACCACACTAACCACAACATTATTTAAATAGTGAAAATATTAAAATATACAACATAAAATCTAGGTCAACAAAAATGTAAAGGTAAATCTGAAATAAATGCTTTAAAAAAAAAAAAAGATTTGGAAATGCACTTGCCTTTTTGTGGATAGTCTTTGAGTCAACATCTGTGACAATGATATCTCTAAGTCGGGCAAAAACTTGAGTTTGAGATGACTGCATTGATATTGAGGCGTCAATACCTGTAGCATGTTAGAAATGTAATGTACAGGGCACATTACAAGAGAAATTGTAAGCAATTCACTTCATGTGTTTGCAACATACATCCAATCTGCAAGCATTTTGCCAAAATAAGTATTTTAAAAACTACACTAGAATGAAGAGAAAAAATACAAAACGTATACAATTTCATAACTAGATCTCTAATATATCTAACCTATGATATATGTATTATGCAATCCAATAAAATATAAATATAACAGCAATGGGTGGCTCCAACTGTAAGATGAAAACACTTTTCATCCTTTTGACATAAACCTACCCTGTATCCTAATGTCAGCAATGGCACAGTTTTCATCACATATTAATACATTAAATGCACCAAGCTTAGCTGTGAGCTTAAGGTCAATGACATCACCATCAGTTTCTGAACCAGCAGACACTAAAGGAGAGGAAAATAGGGTGTCACTAGAGGGCAGTATTACAACAAAAGTAAAAATTAACATTTTACACAAGACTTTAAAATGTATTTAGGATATCAGTTATAGGTCAGTGTCTAGACCAGTGACCTTCAATCATGTGCCATGGGCAGATTTGTGTCTGGGAGATCAGTGTTGTGCATGAATACTTCAGTACTGAAGTAGGAGGAAAACAAAGCAGAACAACAGGCATTACAATATACTATGTGATCTGCTTTTGTGCCATTTAAAAAATAAATCCCCTTTACCTTATGAGAAATAGAAAAATGCCTGCGGCCAAAAAAAAACAACTGGTTATAAAAAAGTATGGTGGCTTGTTAAGGTCATCCAAAAAAATAAAATCTTCTTAGATCAGAAGATATTAATCTTGATATTACCATTCTGTTAATGTATCCCAGGATCTTAAGAAAACGGAAGTCATTACTATCTCGACATATACAGTTTTTTTCTACAAAGGTTATTGCTATGCTTCAGATTAGCAACCAGGCTGGAAACAGGAATTGAGGAAATTAAATCAGACTGATCAGATTGACTTGGGGACCAGAATTCATCTACGTTTCTATCAGGAGCAACAGCTGTTCATGCAACATCGAGACAAGGTTAAACATTTCTTGCTTAAAACATTATTCATTGGGGTTACCAGGCTTTATTGCTGAGCTTTTGCTTTGTTCTTCAGCCTGTATCTTTGAATCTCGCTCCTTATCAGCAGAGGGCAGGCTGCTTGAAGACATGGCAGCTGTTAGGAAATGAATGCTGGAGAGAAGGGCCTGTGTGTGCAGCAGCAGGTCAAGAGATGAAAAGGCCACCTGGATGGAGATAGAGATAAAGCAAGCAGGGGGCTCAGTTTTCATAGTGCCTATAATATCACCACGTCATTGCAGAGATGCAACAGCAGGCCCTGCTCCCAGAGCTTTAACTCGAGTTCGTTCTGTTATATACTCAGGCTTGCTTGTTACACCCAAGCGAAAGTGCACCACACCCGGAGAGTGCTCTTTTAGCTTCACGGCCCCGACTCTCTGGAACTCTCTCCCAGCCTTAGTGTGTGTAGCTCCCACAGTTGCTCGCTTCAAATCAACTCTCAAGACCCACTTGTTCTCTCTTGCTTTCAATGCTCTTTAAGCCTGATATCCGTTATTAGCTGTTGTCTAAATTGCTATTTCAGGGTTTTTACTCCATCTTATTCGTATGATTCTGGATGACCCACACATCCACAATGCTTAGAATTCACATCCTAGCCTTTTATTTAATGTATTATGCCTGTATTTAATGTATTTGCTTTTTTTCAGTTTGTATGTGATGTACTATGCCCTGTATTTAATGTATTATGCATTGTTCCTCACTATCTTGTAAAGTGCTTTGTGATGGTTGTCCACTATGAAACGCGCTATATTATAAAAATTTTGATTGATTGACTGATTTAATAACAGTCTGATTACATCAATTACATTTGATAATCATGACACTGCCCTAGACTGTTATTAAAGAAACTCACAACAGTCTATAGCAGTTTCATGAATACCAAACATTTTAAATAAAAAAGAGATTTCATTCTTAAAATAACTCATAAGGTATTGGACTATCTCTGTAACTGGGTCGACTTGTGACCCATATATTAATGGTAAATGATGTAAAGTATTGCATATTGTGTGTAAACATGCAACAGGTTGGGACACACTGAATGGAATGGAAAGAGGGAAGGAAGACAGAGGGGTTATTTTGGGGTTATGGTGGAATCGCCTTGTAGTGAGGCCTTTACAAAGGCTAATAGAATGTTAAATTGTCAGAATACAACTCTAGGGAGGCAATGCTAAGACTATATGACTTTCCGTTTTTCAACGTACTGTCAGAAAATTAATATATAATGTTTAAAAAATAGAAATACAAAAGATGCATGAACAGAATTCAAGCACATCTTACTCTCAATACTAAAAACGTGTTCTGAATTTCTATCAAACCCACTTAAAATCTAGTTGAAAATAAAAAAGAAAATAATCTTGGATAAATCCTTTTTGAACATAAATCATTCCGACTGGCGACAGAAAGCAGATTTTACTCACAGAGATCATCTGCTCGGTGTTGTTGTAAACAGTTTTAAAGTCGGGCCCATTTTTGTCAGCCTGTAACAAAGAAATAATAAATTCAAAAATGTAAATTTCTTTACCTATTTAAAATGTATAGAAGCACTTCACAAAACAACATTACAGTACAAAAAAAAAGCTCCTGTATAAGTGCTGGTCAATACATGAATTGTGCAACTGACGCTGAGGGCAATTTCTAGTCTCTTTAATTATGCAAACTGTGTAGGCTGATATCAGTAATACTCTAATTCACTAGTTATTAAACACACACTACATCAAAGTATGCGATGAAGCAAGCTTAAGTAAGTCTCCTGCTTGTAGTTTAAATTGTTATATCTAAAGCAGGGTAGTTAAGAATGTTCTGTTGTAATGCAGTATTTAAACTGAAGCTGAACCACAAAATTCATCTAGGCAATAAGTGCTGTACCTTTGGGACGTAACACATGGTTTGGTTAATGGTATGATATTCCCTAGACATACTTCCAATTTGAATACCAAGCACACATAGTTCCTAACACCTCAAACTGCACAGTTAGAAGCATCCCTGTAGTGTACCAGATGCAGATTTTATTTGCACTGTCATTAAAACACACACACTAATGGAAGATGTTTTTTCCTGTTAGCGGTGCTCTTTTCATCCCTGCCGTCTCAGAAGCAATGCCCTGCAGTGACAATAACCCCAGGGAAGCAACACACGCTTCCTGACACAGTCCGAAATTCAACATAATAACTTCAAAAACAGTGCTACGCACAGCAAGCCACTGCAGTGTTAAACTCAGTGACTCAGTTCAGGGCAGCGGTACAACTGAGAGCTACGATGCCTTGCTGATTGTATTAAATTGAAATCTGTGTCGAACCTTGTAATATTCCACTTTCAGAAGATCCGCTCCCGGCTCATCAGAAGACCTGATGATATTGAGAGGTTCACCTTTTGAAATTAAAAAAGAATAAAAACAATCCAAAAATGAGAAAAAATGATTGCATTTAGTCGTCATCAAAACTGCACATATGTAAAAGCTGGACAGTGTGTTAAAATATATGCTAAATTATGTTAGAACTGAAAGAAAAGAAAACTATTAATCAATCATTAGAATAATCTGACAGTTAGGCATATAAGCATACAAACTACAAGGTCAGAGTGTTCATGAGCAAGGTATGCGATTAAATGGAACTGATCTTCATTTGTCTTCACAGTCACTGCTTGTATAGGTTATACATCATACCTGTAAATCCAAGGTACTTCATGTTGATTTTCTTTAGATAGGCAGTGGCACTCAAGTCATAGTTTCTCACTTTAGTTTCAGTCCCAAGCTTTGACACATGCAGTACCAGGAATGGAGACTCTTTCTCTTTCACTGGCTTGGTAAGCTTCACCACCACCTAATGAGAAATAACAGCAAGCCATAATATAAACCCAGCTATACAGAGCAATGAAATGAAACCCTGCTGATTGAAATGTTCACAGACCTCCTTGATTTCAAAGCTGAGGAGCACTTTAGTAACTTCTTCACAGATACTTGTGTTCACGTTCACCAGCGGGCTTCCTGTCTCGCCTGCTGCACTGGATAATAGTTTGATCATCCCCGACGTCTTACTTTTATCTGTCAAAAAAAACACAACATGTAAATAAAACTATTGGATATTCATCAAATGCTGTTTTATTTATTAAAAGAAACTACACAGGTTTTAAACAGACAATTAATGTGTGTGTATATATATATATATATATAAAACAAAATAATAAATAGAGTATCGGGTCTTGAAAATATTCTGTGTTATTTTTCTTTCCTCTAAGTAATCCATACTCCACATGTCACAGCTTTTTTCATTCAGTATTTAACAGATTACTGTACAACTCCCAAAATGGTGTAATGGTGAACTGTTGGTGTTATTTTTACATGGGGCTTGGCTAATATGCCCAAGCACATTTTTACATGGTAATTTCTGAATCTGAATGCATTGCTAAACTACCTTCAGCTTTTACATTGGTCAGGTTTTCTCCACTTAGTTCTTTACTGCCTTCTGCAATGTTTTCAACCAAAATTTTCATCAGAACTCCAAGATCCTCCTGGCTTAGAACAACCTATAGAAAATAGATGGTGGACACAAGTGACATAGAGACTACTCCAATTGATGCCGTAAACGCTTCATGGCTTTATGTCAATCACATGCAAAGTGAAAGCAATCCAATAGTCTTCACAAAGTCAATGTTTTGTCTAACCTCTTTGTCCAAATGTGTTAAGAAATTGTATACTGGCATTGAAGTAAAGTATGCTCTTTCTGATTTACTGAAATTCAGTTCCTTACAGCATTTTTTAGTAGTCTAAATCTGTTCCGTATACAATATGGCCTGACTCTTTCAGGGGATCTTGCAAGTAATCTAAATGAGAAAAAAGTGCCGGTGACATCTATGAAAAGTCATGTGCCAGGAAATGTAAGATTACGCAGGCAAAGGCCTTGATTTGATGCAAAGAAGGGTTATTTGATACTAAATAAGCAGAGCTAAAACAGTGGGCAGAGATCCCGCAAAGCACTGCTGAGTAATACCCGTACATTGCTTTAAATAGTGCTGTGTTCAGTAAAAATACACGTCAGGAATATGATCCTTTATGACTGTTTGACAGCACTATCCCAAGGTCTCATGAGGATATAACTTCCAAGTCTGTTTGTAAATGTAGCAAGCTCAAGTTATTTTGCTTTGTTTCTTACTAGTAAACTAAACAGAGATGGCAGCCGTATTCCTTACTATTATCATAAATGCAATAATGTAACATAATTAGAACAATTTCATGGGGGAGGCAGTGAAACAAATTGAAAGAAACTCATGGCTTTAACCCTATATTGATAAATACTGCAGATAATAGATTGGCTGTGGTGTTTATTTTTATTAAAATGTTTTTTTTTTTTTTTTTTTTTTTTTTTTTTTTAACATAGTAAACAAACATCCCTGTTTCCCATCAGCACCTCTCTATAGATCAGAAGTGGACTTACATTCATGGTCTCTAACCCTCCCTTGATCTCCACTGCAGGGATTTTGTTGTACCAAGAAGCAGCGAGATTTCGGTTCACAGCCAGGTCTAGGTTTATTGGCTGCAATATCTCAATGTTGGGCTGAGAGGAGCCCCCTTGCAAAACAACCCTGATTGTGAAAAACACACAATTACAAAAATGTACAGCTTTCAAGTTAATTGACTAAACTATTATTTTCATCATTTGTAGATATTAGTCATTCTTCCATCCTAACCAACCCCTCAAAAAATGGGAAACCTGATTTTCCCAATAAGAGGACAGGTAGTTGCTCATTGTGCCACGATATTGTTCTGTTCTCACTTCTGTGCTGTAATGCTCATTATGCCAGGTTATTAATCAACTTCTAAAAAAGTAAACTCTGTTTATTATCACAGTTTTTACTCAGTCCCTTTGAAGTAGTATCAAAAAGGGTTTGACTGTAGAAAGAATTGACATGAAGACTTCACTATGGCTACAAAACCCAAGACTCCCAAAATCCACCAATCACAATGTGTTACCTACAAGCTAAAATGCTGTTGTTCCCACTCGAAGAAGGAAATGACTAATCTTTTACAGGATTGATTTTGTAGCATCATACCTGGACAGCTTCAGCTTTGTTAGCTGCACATCCATTTTATCAATGACTGGAGGCAGAGAGCACCCGTCTGCAGGGACCAGACAGAACTGGTTCTGCACGGTAATCAGCCCCAGGTCCACTTCCACTGCATTCTGGGAGACTGATGACTGGGGTATGATGATCACCGGAGCCTTCAGCTTGATATCCATGGAGAGGCGGAAGCTCTTCTGGGCGAAATCCCGCACGCTGGAGGCAGCTTTCTCTGCGGCCTGTGCTGTGGCCACACTCAGGGCCTCCTTTGCTGTCTGGAAGTTATCAACAAATTTCTGCAAAAGGAAATGATGAAGTCACGATCATTTAAAACATCACAACAGCAGCCATAGTGTAAGAAACTGGCGTAAAAGTGAGTGCATTTTCTTTTTTTTTTTAAGAACAATTGCTCCCTACTTCTTGTTAGTAGAAAGCCATGCAACATGAAACCAGCAAAGCAAGTGGTTCTGGTTACACTCAAATTTGCGGAAATTAAAACGTTAGTACTCTGTACATTCCTGAATTTAACTGTATTGAACATGTTATGAACACATGGAAATGCAGTGCACACCATTTGGCTTACCCATGTTCTGAAAACTGAGTGTTAGTATACGCATTCCACCTGTGCAATTAGTCATAAAGGATTCTGTGCCTTGACATGACAGCTTGATGCTACCACTAGCATAGACAAGCGGTCATGCAACACAATCCAAATTATCATCCGCCTGATCATTCAAGGACTAGAGCATCCTCAGCAGTCTTCCACCATTGTTACAGTACAGGATATATACAAATTCTCATTCACATTATTTGAATACAAGCTTTGCAGACCCTTATTAGCACTGGATTACCTTTCCTACAGTAAAGTAACATTAGTTAGACCACGGTGAGCGCTACTCAGCATCTGCGAAACCATTAGTTTAAGTTCCTAATCCTGGGTAAACAATCTGTTACGTGAACAATATTGGACATTAATTATTTGCTTGACAGCTCTTATTCATTGAAAGTGTTTTTCAGTTTAAATATATAGTACGTGTTTGCCTGTAACCATATCAAGCATACCAAAGTGTGATTTTGTTTTTTCTGAAACCTCCATTCTGCTGACAAAAATCTAAAATGTTGATAATTAATGTTATGATAATTGCACTCATTGTGAAAATATCTTCATGTAATGAATCAATCGTGATACTTTCTTTACATGATACATCATTTGTGTCATGATACAAGAACAAAAGCACCACACAGCTCATTGTACTTCACCGTGGCTCTTGAATGACGAATGCATGTGTTTTATAGTTGCTATGAATGCATACCCTCCCTGTCTCATTACATTTTTTTTTTTTTTTTTTAACAAAATAGTCCCTTGTTTAATGATCATTTGATCTTATTATACATCATGCAAGCAGTCAATCTGGACCATCTCATGTATCGTGATACATATCATATCACGATACGTATCGTATCATGACATTAGTGCATCGTTACACCACTAAACTAAGATATGTGATCTTGCTCATAACCTAAAGCGCATATGTACAATTGCAGGCACATATGAACTCAGGTTTTCTCAACAAACACTACAGGTCAAAATAGTTGAGAAATGAAGGAAATACCCATGTTCATAGTATTATGTTACAGACCCAAATGTTTAGGGTTCATTAAAACATGTTGCATAACAACATAAGTCATATGTCAAAAACATACGTATAGATTGTAATTGTTGAAATCCAAGACCAATCATCCTAAAACGTGGATCACCATTGCATGAGTGATACCAGTAATTACTGGTATTAACATCTTAATCCTGAAACATATTGCATGAATAATCTTTTAAAAGGCCATTAAAATGAAGGGGTAGGCAGTTCAATAAAAACAGAAACACTCATTAAGGCACAGTAAGGAGACATGAGTCTGGAAGAAGACGTAATTAAATGAATGAAGGCTGTCATTGACGCAGCAATGTGAAACTCAAACTCCCACACTGCCTCCAAGCAAACATGCACAGGCCAATTACAGCAACCAATTTTCAAAGGGAAACAGAAATGATTAATATTTGCATTAGTGGTCTTCCACTTAAGACAACTTAATGAGACATGTTACTTAGCTCTGTGCTTAGATGTTCATTTAGAATGAAGGTTTAGCTTTTTTCATTAGAAGCAGCTTTTTACATTACATTTACGTGATACACTCCAGTCTTTACCTAACAATTCAGGATCTTTCAAAAGCATGAAGTGCACCACTGTTTCAACACTGACGTTTTGCTCAACAAACAAAGACAGACAAAAATAACATGACATTAGGAAGTGGTCTTTTAATCATGCTATTAGTTTACCTGCAACCTTGTATGCAAATTAAACATTTTCAATCTGTAACAGTAGTCTCATATACCCAAGGATTGTATTTTATTTATGGTGTTGCTATTCCTATCTATTCCTATGATATCTTTATCATAATTGTTGTTTGTCTTGTTTTTTTGGTTTTTTAAACACCTCCTACAAAAATGGCCCCCTGATGGTGTTTTGCCAATGAAAATCTGTCGCCCCATCCGTGCAGGGCTTTATAATGGGAAGTGCAGCAGTGTATTCAGATGAGGCAGCATGACCAAAAGAAGGAAATCAGTTTATGGTTGCATGAAGTAGTTTGTACCTTGCAAGATGAAGAATATTTGTAGCTAAGAAGATCCTGAAAAGAACAAGAAAGGGCGAGACAGACAGTAATTGAGGATGAAAAGAAAGTCAGCACAGAAATCAGGTGACGTGACCTTGTTCTAGCCAGGTAATTTTAAACACCAAATTGCTAAGGTTAATATATAATTAAGGACCTGGAGGTTGCAAAGTGCTTGACTGGAAGATCAGCTTCCAACTCGATGAGAAGAACCATATTTATCCGCTATATACTATAGATCATCCATTGAAATGAGCTTTAAAACATTTACTTCCATTTGCAATTCTTCAGTGTGACTAATATGTACTTACTAACAGTGACATGAGGAACTTGTGCAGGTAGACAATCTGAATGCAGCCCACTCTCAGAGTCACCTTCCCATCCACGTTGGAGGTATCAGTGTAGGCATCTCCCTCGGTAGCATTCGGATACAGCGCCATGTTGAAACTGAACACTTCATCTCCCACGATGGAGACAGCCTGAAAAGCAAGACTCCAACTCAGCACCATCTGTATGTAAACAACTAAATCGAAAAATACGAGCGTGTGTAGAGTTGCACGTATAGTCTAAAACTGTATGTCCGATCAGCAAATAAAGCATTTTAGTCTTTAGTTTAATAAGTATAGATATTATTGATTTTTTTTTGGTCCTCTGCAGTAACATAAACAAATGGAAAGGCCGCTGGTTTCATCCCCAGCCTGTTTAATCACTACTTATAAATAAATATTTTGAAGTGTCATTCAGTGTTGCTAAACAGGGTAGCATTGCCAAATGATTCATGCTAATTCAAATACCCACTTACAGCATAGACTCCATGAATGTAGGGGTCACCACATGTCAAATACATACACGACTATATCAAAGATAATGTTGCACATCACAGTGAGGTTAAACTGGTATACCTTGCAGACCACGAAAAAAAAAAAAAATTAAAAAAATAGATCATCCAAGCCTTTTATAGGCAGCAAATTGGATGACTGAATCGCTAAAGGGAATTGCCAGGTTTTAAAGTAGAAATATAAAGTGCAGTGCCAGGCTACGATTCAAATAATAATGAATCCCCAATGTATACATTACTCATTAATAACTGTACAACTGGGCAGGGATATGAACAGTGCCTACCTTATGGTGGATAGTGCTTGAATCAATGTCTGTCACAATGATATCTCGGAGTCTAGCAGAAACTTGTGTCTCTCTTGTCTGGACAAATACAGACGCATCTAAACCTGCAGAAAGCATGATTTTATTATTTAATATACTTACTGTAGCAAAACAGAGCAAGAGAATGAATACAGGAATTAGCATGACTTTAGGTGATTACATGAATTAGGGAATTAACATGAGTATAGGTGATTAAATTAGCTCTTTGTCAGTGGAGGATAATGAACTAGGGGTTTTAAAGAGTCACAACAGTCACAACAGGCTTCAATGTGAATTGTGGAGCTGCTATCCGTATAGAGGCTTGATGAATAAAACAAACAAAACCTGTGATAAAGATAGTTGGTGTCTTTGTTTTGGTAATTTAGCAGTTATAACGGCATTGAAATATTGAAAAACATGGCCATTGTTGCATCTTGTAGCATACAAAATACTCTTTACACAACTTGATCCAAACAGGAGGTCTAGGGTTCTGATTTTACATTGCAGGTAAATTGTGCATTTAATACATTTACTATGGGTGTGGGGGGGGGGGCGGGGGCTGACTGTTAATGTGTCTTTTGTTAAAGCAAGTACAGCTTTAAATCATGACACACTAGAAACACACACGCAAACCTGGTATGCCAAATAAAATAAAAAAACACCTAAAATCTCAGTGCTTTAAAAGGTAAAGTAACACATGTACAGTAATGTCAATTGTTATGTCTTTTCAGGACTGTTTTTTTGTAATCGTGGCTTGGTATTTGCCACCATGTTTTGTACCTTGGACTTTTATATCAGCAATCTTGCGTCTCTCGTCACACACAACAACATGGAAAGAATCCAGCACGGCAAACACCTTCAAATCAAAGATAGCCTTGTCCTTTGAACCTTTTGACACTGAAACAAGAGGAAAAAGAGGGAAATGTGGTATTCAGCACATTATTCAGCACAGCTCAGGCAGCAGCCCTAGTTTGGTATTAGAATGAGATGTGTTAAACAGATTTTATGGCACAGATGGAAATGTAGCATAATATTGCCTGACGGTGATGAAGAGGGCACCATGGTATTTTGTGTAATCATTTGTAATCACTTTGTGACTTCATTCGCCCTTGTAATAATAATTTTATTTCCAGGTTTAATACATTGTAACTTTCCTAGTTTGCGATTCAGGTTTTCTATAGATAAATTAAATCTGAGAAAACAGAACACAGGGATGCTGTTTATGGAAAACATAAAGGGATCATAATGTGTAACATCATTACATAACTAGACTCATTTGGGTTTCACCCAGTCAAAGCAAAGATCTTATCACCAGAAAACCACCGATGTGAAATACAGAAGTAGGCTGCACCTGTCTTTGCAACAGTCCCTTTCTCAGAGTCCCCTCCTTGCGACTTTGGCTGCTGATCCTTCCCAGCTGACCCCGGAATGCTTGAAGGGAGAGCAGCTGTCATGAAACTGATGGTGGAGAGCAGGGCTTGGGTGTGCAGCAGGAGGTTGAGCGATGAGAATGCCACCTGGATTCAAACACAAAAGTATGAGACACACAGAAAAGGCTACAATGAAAAAACGTAGGTACAGCAAGTCAGCAGAACCCTCGTTTAGATTTTGTTTTCGCAGTCCATTCTCCTACAATAATGAACATGTATAATATAATAAATATCTTAATACCCTTAAAAAGGTGTTGACCTAGGTTTTGAAATCCTTTCTCTCGTCATTAGCACTGGCAGCATTATCGTTGGTCCCATTCTTTTTGCGTTTTAGATCTTTTGGTTCTTTGTTTATAGAGATTTTGTGACACTGAGCCCAGGAAGTGTCTTGGTACCAGGAAGCAGAAGCACGTCTAGTGTTGTGTTTCAAATACCTTTATATTCCAAAGAACAAGGGCTCTTTAACAGAAGAAAAAGGGGATCAATAATAATATTGCTTGTGCTAACACAATTGATTTTAAAACCTTGGTTAGCCATCGCAATCCTGTAACAATGGAAATAAAAACATTACATTTGATCAAATAGTGCAGCAAAGATCTGGGCCAGCGGGGGTGGGGAATGATATTTTGGTGACATTCATCCCTCACCAATGTTGATTCAAATTAGAGCTATCAGTATCATAATAAAGAAGAACACCATGACCTATATCCACTGTATGAAAGTGTGAAATCCAGCCATTCAGACACTGCACAGCACTTCTGATACATTGCGCTTCATTATGTAAAGTTCTAGTTTCATATTGAAATACAGCAGTGGATCACAATAAACACAATTACTGTACTTTTAAACTGATTTTAAAAGGTACCAGAATGTGGCATCCATCTCCACTTAAAATACACTTGAAAAGTTAAATACATATACAAGGGGGTTGACAAAATAACAGAAACACTTGCAATATGTAGCACACACTTTGTGTTGCATGACTGAAATCTGTGTTTTACTGTGATTAAATACAATTTCCTGGCCATAGTGGTCAAACATCCTTCCAGAACACCTTGCAAAGTCGTCACGTAGAATCTCTTCGGTCCTGGCAGTTTATGACTAAGGCTTACAAAACACATTGAGATCTTTCTTATGCTTCGGTGTCATTTAACCTAATTTCTCACATAAACTGAACCATTTTCAATAGGTTTGTATGGGGCAAAGTAGCTGATAATGATAGTGGGGTTGATTAAATGACTAACAGTAGCACATACAACTGATTCTAGAGCAACAAAGTAGGCTTTTAACGTCATCGAATGATGAGTTTTTTAGAAATTCAGATTATCACGTATCTAGTATTTAATGTCAGCCTTCTTGTTCTACATAAACAGTATTACAGTAGTCTATTCTATCACATTTTATGACATCCTAATAGAAGGAGGGCATTCTTTCAAAGGCTGTATTGAAGAACATAGGAGTTGTATAAAACAGTGCCAATGTGTGTCATTTTCAGACCTAAAAATGACACACATTGGCACCATGACCTACATGCACATAATGTGGAACAGCTTTTCAGAACAATTCAGTTTCAGCAAACAGAGATTCCCAAGACACAGCACTCATTTTGCTCTGTACATTACTATGGAAAAGTAAAAGAGAAGAAAATACCCTTTAAAAATAAATATCAAAAGTAAAAAAGAAAAAAAAGAAAAAATATATTATTTTGTTGTACTGTATGTTGTGTCTTAAAGAAACAAATATACCAGACAATTGAATAAACTGGAGAATGAAAACTATATATACAGCAAATCCTTGCTAATACTAAAAGGTGCATAGTCGAAACATTTTATTAAAGATGTTAGTTATTTTAATTTCTTCTGTGTGTAATTCAAGTTGCAAACATGTTTTCATAGGATTTGGTAGTTTCCAGCATGCTAGTCTTAAATAAAGGTTTGACACATTTGGGACTGCTGACGGTGGCCTTAATATTGAATACAGGGGTGGTCATACTATAGTCATCAATAGGAGCAAATCAGGCCTTAATTTGCTCAGCCTTAAAAGCAAGGATTTACTGTATGTATTTATGTTAGTGTGCAAAAAGAGAGAATAATGACATTTTGAATCGTTCTGTATGTATTTATGTTTGTGTGCAATAAACAAAAATTGTCCAGATCTGTAATTGTACATGCATGTACATAGCAGTAAAATTAGACAAAGACAGATGAGACAAATCGCTCAACCATTTCAATGGTAGTCAAACCTGACACAGACAATCCCATATCCAGAGGGAGTTGTTGTGACAGGTTACATAACTCGGTTCTCAATAACAACTAGAGGGCTTTGATATTTTAGATAGCGAATGAACTATTGAACACTGTGGTTGGTTGCTATGTTACTGACTGCTGGGCTACATGAATAAAATCAAAGTTACTGTGGTCAATAATGCTGTCACTATCACAAACATTTACAAAAAAATAAAAAATAATTGAATTTTCACTTAGCAGGAAAAGTACTTCAGTGCTTTCCCCAAATCCTCTGTGATAGCACTGAACACATGTGATGTAAAGGACATATGATGGTGCTGAAGCAGTCAATCTATTTCAGAGCATCTATTTTCTAGAAGGAATTCTTTCTTTCCGAGTGTCACGCTAGTAGTTTCTATATTGCTGTACATGTGTCATTTCCCATTGCTGAAAAAGAATCTTTACAACCTCTTCAAATCAGAGAGCAGGATGTGCCACTACAGTAACAGTGCAAAATAACTAGTCACGATAATCAGGAGGAGGAGGGGGGGGGGGGGGGGGGGGGGGTTGTTTAAAGAGGGAACATGCTAACAGTGTTGCTCACAATGTTATTTACATAGGGAATGACAGGCTGGACGACCCACTGTACATGCATTAGGATGCAACTGCAGTACGTTATTATAAATTATTTTTAGAAAGCACCACTCTCTATGCCTTATCTTTTGCGCATATTCACGACTGGCTATTTTAAATAAATATGCCGGTATTAATACTCTTTCTTTTTCTCTCTTTTTCCCCCTCCAATTAAGAATGCCCAGTTACGTTCCCTCACTGCAGCAGCTCCCCACTACACTCAGTGTGTCGATCTCTTAACCAAGCTAATTGCTTTTTTAAACAGGAACTTGAGAATGGATGATGATGAGCTCCCAGCCACAATTTGCAATTTTGTTTTAAATCATCCCTATCTAACTGTAATATAGCTTTAAATCCCGCGAACAAGTCTCCGTTCCTAATTGTAATCTCATTTTAAATCTCGCAGGCGGTCTGCAATAGAAATGTGGGAATTTGCTGCCCCTCAGTAGTTGGGGTGGGTTTAAAGTATTCAGATAGAATCAATAATAGATACGAGTCAGGAAGGAGGGACATTGCCCAACTGCACTGGGAAAGGTAGTTTGCTTTTGTTTTTTTGTAGTAGTTTTTTGTTTTTTAAATGGGAAAGGGATGAAGTCAACATGAATTGAGTAACCATTTCCAGTGATTTTTGGTGTTTATTAGCTATACACCGATTTCTTTTTTTTTTTTGTATTGGTTAAAACCGAAAATCAGAAGCCCTAATTACACACTACATATTCAAGTCTTGACTGTCTACATAACAGTAAAACCCGTTTCGAGGAGATACAGTAATTAGCCCTCTTGTCTTAACAACTGAAAGGCGAGGCGGAGACGAGATTAAGGGGTTGTTTAAATAGATGTTTAAATACATGTAAATATTGAGTTTATTTAAGTGTAAACCTCTTGTTAAGAATTGAGACTTTCCACTCACACTTAACCAAATTAGAAAGGATTCATTCAAGTTAACTTGATATTTGTTTAAAAAGTTTTTTTGTTATCCTGAATATTGAGCTCAGTATGGACCTACATTCAGAAAGGGAATTAGTTCTGTTGTAGGATATGGGCAACATACAAACTGTTACACAAAACCCACTAACTCCAAGATTCTTGACATGATTCTTTAGGATATATACATACTGCAAGTACAAATGCCTCCACTGTCCCCTACAGCATGGGATAATAACGTGTCATAGAGTTTAACTGGTAAACTCTATGACACGTTATTTATGTCCATGAGGGATTTGGAAATGTTGTATCATGCCTTTTCAGCGAGATCAATGAGCTAAAACATGATAGGCTGTTCGGTAATGTGTTTCTTTAACATTAAAAGCATTCAGAAGCACCTGTTTAATCTAAGAGTCATTTGTTTCTCAAGTCAATTAAAACACCTGATAAAAGGCACTGGCAATGTTTTGATCATGGAAACAATTTTATTAAAAGCTTCTCTTATCCTTTCCTCAGGAAGTTATTATCAGAAGTCACTTTATTGGCACAACAGGGTACTGTACACAGTATTTGTGGGATGAAAATGCTGGCAGGAAAACAATATGAGCCACTATGGCATTGGTTGCCACGGATAACCAAACATAAACAAACCACAACATTACTCACCTTTAGCGTTTGTTCAGTATTATCAAATGTTGCTTTGAAGTTAGGGCCACTGTTATCAGCCTGCAAGTTATAACACAGTGAATAAGTATTTACCAGGCAAATCAAATTCTTAGAAAGGCCTGCACTATTGGGGGTCACAGTAGTCATGTCAGCCAAGTTAGAATAAATGACTGAGAAAACTACCTTGACTACATATACAGAAGTCTCGGGTATTGCCAGTTACCCCAGTTGCTTCAGCACCATTCAAATATTTCTTGACAGCTCTAAACAGTCTAACATCAAACAGACAACACTATTTTAATATCTGTGGATGTATTAGGAGATATAGGCAGTCAGAAATGGTACAATTATTTTTCTTGTTCTGCTTCTTGTTCTTAAAATGTATAGTAAACAAAAACAGCTCTTCATGAAACCCTGCTAACGTGTGGGGAATTATATGAACTAGGGAATGCAATTTGGCTGACCCTTCTTTGTATACATCTTGGTACCTTCTGTAGATATCTTTGTGTGGCTGGTCCTTTTATGCACGTGAAATGTGTTTAGACAGATAATTACACCATTTAAAAGGTGACTCCTAAACAAGGCATGAAAAAGTAAAACAATATAATAAATTGTTCAAATTGAGTTCAGAGGACAGTCTGGCACGTGGCGATTCTTTGCTTCCTGTCAGCCGAGACATTATCCAGAATGTGTGTTGTGGCGTTTCCTTATTTGTCTTCACTTTAATGATATTTATGATATTGAAAAACAATAGCTGCCAAGTTTGTTGCAGTTGCAGTACACAAGGCCTGTGTATGTTTAATGCATTAGAAACATGAAAACCAAAGATAGCTTCTAAAAATAAACACTTACCTTAATGAATTCTACTTTCAAAAGGTCTGAGCCAGGTTTATCTGAAGAACTAATTAAATGAATAGGCCGATTTTGGGGATCTGAAAGAAACGACAGGATGTTTAGTTTATAAGGGATTTATTTTTGACATATCTATAAATGAGGAAAAATACACATGAATTAATGATAATAAATATATTAGCTGTGAAAATCCCACTTGAAAAACAGGCTTGCTTGGCCTTGAGTTATCATAACCAACTCATAAGTACCTCCTCTCATACAGGCCCAGTCCTTTAGAATTCTAAATAAGACCTCTTGGTGTCTGTTTATGAGTCTCCATTAGTTAGCCTTGTATGCATTCAACTTCATTAGGAGGAAAGCAGGTTTACAGTACAAACAGTACACATTTCACGGGTGGCTTTAGCTCAGCTCCCCCCCACCCCCCCCCCCCCCCACCCCGACCCCCCCACCCCACCCCACCCCCACCCCCACCCCCCCCACAGTCAGATGCTGTACCACCCAGAACCAACTTCAACAAACATAATGAAAATAACTGTTGCTTCATGTCTAGTAATATGCAGAGAAACATTACATTCTCACTCTGGAGTGCACTGCATGGCAGCCTAGCTCTGTTGGTATGATATGTTAGTTTATAGAGCAATATGCTGTGTTAAAGTTAAACAAATAGAGTAGAGATCACTGTGGCAGTGAGGAGAACCAGCCTCAGCCTTCTTTCTTCCCTAGCCCTTGGGAGAGAAAAGGACAATGAAGCACTCCCTCTGCTCCCCAGCTAAACACTACAATACTGCAGCATAACCAACATTTGAACCAGAAAATCTGCTGCATGACTCATGCTACACCCAGTACAACAGTAGATGAGCCACTGGGGACACATATATATATATGTTTTTTTGCAATTGACTTACAATTCCATACTGCTTCCCCCTTAAAATGTCTTATAGTATCACAAGTATCTACTAAGTCGTACCTCTTATTTCACAGTAATCCAAGGTGACTTTCTTTAAATAGGAGGTAACTGTTAAATCATAAGGTCGGAGTTTGACTTCAGTTCCCAATTGAGCAATGTTCAGAGCCAGCACAGTCTCCTGGCTTTCCTGCCGTGTGAGCTCTACAAGTACCTAAAACACACAAAACAGAGAAACATGGGATACTGTTCAATTCAAATCCAGTGTATACAGTTAGAAAACTGATGTATCGGCTGATACCGTCTGAGAAAAGTTGTTAATTGTATATAGCACCATCTATTCAAAGAAATTATTCTGTCTTTGCATTTAACTGTAGTCCTAATTCTCGATAATGCTTTTCAAAAAGCACTGTAATACAAGGTACTTTGATATCATTGATCATTGTAAGATCTAACTTCAGCCTCAAATCATATTGTCAATGTAGACAGAGAACAGACCCTTGTGAAGCAGCCCACGTAACACATTTAAATATATACACACAAGTTATATCCATAGAAAAACAAACAAACAAACAAACTACCTCTTTAATTTCAAACTTGAGCAGCAGGTCAGTGAGCTCCACCTTTGCATCACCTCCCGGTAATGCCAGTCGTTGATCATGTCTGCCTGGGGAGTGCCCACTGATATCCTCGTCAGATGCTGAGGAAGCTAACAATGAAACAAAGAAACAGTTTGAGGTTCAATCAGCAACTGATATCCTAACCTACAATCAGTGAAAACATTTTTGAAAAAGACAATTAATGCATTAAGAAAATGTTATTCTAAAGCAAGAAGCAAAAAAAACAGATGTGTAGACTGACTTCACAAAAGCCTTCAAATGCCATACATCTGGTAAAAAGCATGTGCATACTAGTATACATACAGTTGTACTATAATATATGCATTTAGAACACTTAAAGCCTTCAAAACACCACTGAAAGCATGCATGTGCTAGTATTATAATATCTATGTGAGGCCACTGGGCGATTATTCAGTCAATGAATGTTTAATTGAGGCTTGCAAAATAAATGCCTTAGAGACAGTTGATTAAATCAAATAATTGTTGCACCTCTAGAAACTGTGAATGGTGAAGAGAAAAGGAGGAATGTACATAGAAAAGAATGGAAAGGTTTGGGACTTAGCCTATAAAAGCTAACCAAAAAACATAAAAATGAATGAATCCACATCAATTAGTGAAAAACATGACATGATTCTGTAATGTAAATCATCATGTAAATACCCTTTATATATTACACATGTAGAGTGACACACAATCTGCAAAGTCATGGACTCTCAACCACTGCAGATCCGATCAGAGGTCTAGGAAACATAACTCCACTAAACACACTGGAGTTCTAGAGGTATAGGGAGCATAACTCTAATGCAACAGACCATTAAACTAATCTGTTATACTAATATGTATAGATTTGCCCAGGGATAAATACCTTTACGATTCTTATAGTAAAGCTATATATAGCAATTATAACAGGAAATAACATAATGTGAATGCTTCCTATGCAATTAACCTACAGCTATAGTAATAGTTTTACTATAAGAGTCATACATGAACATACTGTATACCACAGAGTACTGCATGCTGTACTTTAGAAATCTTGTGTTGGCAATTTATGGAGAATACTGTATATCTGCATTTTTTTTACCTGCATTTCATGTTAGATCAGTTATAAACAAGTCTCATATGATTTAAGCTAACCTGCCAAAACCGATCACAAAACAAGGCTCTTGAACAGCCCGGGTGAGTCCCGTTCTGTGATTTATTGTGTGTTACAGTAATGTGTGTTAAGAATAGAAATGTACTAACCGGTGTCACCAGCTTCCAGTAGCACTGCGGCATTCAAGCTTTTTTCAAAACGTACTTTGGTTCTAGTATCTGCTAAAGAAATAGCTGGTACCTTTAACACAAACAGAGGAGTTGTTTAGTGTCCCTGTGACAGGTTCACATCTTCAGTTTTATATGGGATTTCAATGGCATTCCTTGAGACAAAGGGTGCCTATATTAAGCACTAAATACAACAGAAAGACGACTTATAGGAGGCATCAGCTACAGGGTGCTTTATGACCCGTACTGATAATTAATAATCATTAACTTATTACATCAAAGAGCAAGCAGCATCACATTCAACTGTCCCCTTACCTATGGAGTTTGCAACCATTCAGATTGGTTATTATAGCAATGACTAAAGTCTATGTAATTTATTTTGTCTGTCATTTTAAAAGCTACTCTTCTGGTCTAGTTGCCTGCCATAGGCTAAAACAGCCAAAGTGTCTTTATATTTGTAAATCGCCAGCACTCGCTTGTGCACAGCAGTGTATTGCCAGCAAAACTAAAGGAAACGTGATCCAAACTGGCAGACCACTAGAGGGCACTGTTATTTACTCCTTCTAACCTCAACAGCGGTACTAATGCAGGCAACTGGAACCGAAGAGCAGCTCCTGAAATCATGTGAAAGCACCTTAATACAGCAAAAAATAAAACACCCCAAAAAAATACAGAATTTGAGTAATTACAATATAAAACATCAGAATCGTTGCAAAAGAGCTAAAAGCTATAACAAATATATCTGACGATATTGAAAAGGGGTAAGACTTTCAGTATTTTAATGCAATTTAGTATCCCAACCTTCATAGCAGTGTCAGTCGGGGTAGATGGCCTCTGTGGTAATGGGATGCTTTCAGTCAGCTCCATGACCTCTTTGATTTTTTGGTCTGACATTCTCACATGCAACAAAGGGAGTTCTCCAGATACTTTAAATCTGAAAAGAAGATTATAACAGGGTAGCAATGCAGACTGTGGGATGATTTGGTATCACTTTACTTGAATTTGACCGAACATGTTGCCGTAACATTTTTACATACCAAATGCACTGTAATTGAAAATTAAGCATTTCTATTGCATGCTTATGTGACTCGTATCAAATACATAGCCTTGACTATAACATATATGGTTTCACAGACCCCGATAAGCACTAATTATGGTCTGTCTTAATCTGGGTCTATGAAATTTTATAAATGTTACAATGAAAAGTCTATCAGTGCCTTTCACAACGCATACCAGAACAGTAAAGGTCAACCGTACATTAACATTAGATAAGGAATGCATACTTAGCCATTCTGGCATCCTTGTCCACCATTGACTTAGCCAGCTGCACCTTAATATCCATGGGCTGAAGAATGTGCAGTTTCGATGACTTCTTGTGACAGGCATCTTTCCAACTCTCTCCTGAAGAGAAAATGATAATATCCTTAACAAGGTCATTTACTGGTGTAACAAACGTGCCTGAAACAGAATACGTATTCTGAATTTAAGATGCCCTCGAATTTAAGACGCAGACCAAATTTCTCACCCTCAATTTGAGGAAAAAATAAAACATCAAATAAATCTGCATTTACAAAGATATAACCTCAGTTACGCATACGGAGGAAGTTTGCGGTCGTCTGCTATCACACAGCAGAGCATTACAGTTATGTGCTGCTTCTCATTTCCAGTCATCATTACTCACACCTGTTGTTCTCCCAATTTGTGAACTGTGGTATTGCTTGGCATGTCGAAAAACGCGGGGGTCTGATCAGCATTTCCGAGCTTTCCAAGCTGGTACTGTTTGTTAGAAACGCTGAAATTGTAAAAGCTTCTCTGAATTCCTCAGGACGCTAATGACGATTCTTTGAAAATGGCTGCCTGTATGTCATGGATGGTTCGAGATCGGGCAGTAATGTTTTGTATCGTCTTTTCTCCGCAGTAAGTCACGTTGCGGCTTGTGTACGCAGGTAGTCATGTCTTTTGTCGGCTATTTTAATACACACATGACTACTGTACTCGAATTTAAGACGCAGGCTATTTTTGAGAAGTAAAAAACGGTTCATAAAGAGGGGAATTGTGAAAAACTATAAACTAACAAATACAGATACAGGATATATACCATACACTAAGCATGTTTTAAATCAGTACCAACATTTGTATTTAATCTCAGGGGATTCACATTTTAAAATACATTCTTGATGGTGCTGCATTTCTTTCTCCAAACCCTGACTGGTACACAGCAAGTACAAAATAGCAGACCTGCTCATACTAGAAGACCCTTGTACTAAAGCTGGAGAAAACCAAGGCAGGCTTCCTTTTCATGTTATCTCTTTACAGCAAATGCCTGGCCAGGTGACAGTGGTAGTATTGTCTACTATGAACAAAACAACAGCAATAAGACGGGACAGCACATCTTTACATCTGATAGTTAGGTGCAACTCTAAAAATATCAGCTACAGAGACACTTGAAATTCTTATTTTGCTAGAAGGTGCAACACATTTGTAATCCCTTTGATGATTAATCAGAAACAAAATAACTGCGCTAAGCATTGTGCAATAAATAACAAGCATTCCTTCTCCCCACGTTCACTATCATCTGAAAAAAAAGAACGAATTTACATAAAGGTCTGCATGGAAATGTACTCTGTTTCAGACACAAAGGAAAATATGTGAATCGCTAAACTTTAAAGCAGTGATAACCATGGTTATTTAATCCGTTTTCTCTTATTAGCACTACAGTATCTCCACTAGTGTATTCTGTTTAATGCCCTTTGCTTGTATTGCATTGAATATACATGTAATTGATGCCTGGTACCAGATCACGTTATGTGTTTTTGGCAAGACTCACCCAAATGGTCATGCTGTGATCAGATCATGTGACTACTGTATAGCACTGCATTTGGAAGAACTGCAAATCCTTAATTTACAATAAAAAAGTGAAGTACTAAAGGATTCTCAGGCTGATAATAGGGCACTGTTAATAAAGCTAAAAAGAGGTAAGAACGTGATTTTTAAAGCATTGGTTATCATTCTTTTCAGGTGTTGCAAGTTTTTTTTTGTTTTTTTTTAATTACCTGACTTGCAATAAAGAATTTGGACACTCTGGAGTTCCAAGTCAAACTTTTCATAGGCTCTATCCATGATTTCTTCTAAAGAGTTGAAGCTGGGGGAAAGTGGCTGCTGACCACCTTGATTCACACTGTTTAACTGAGGTAAAAAAATAATATGTAACAGAACAGCACATCTGATAAACACAAGTTAGCAGGTTACCTGTCTAAACTTTAAAATGGGAAGACCACAGTTTTATCACTCACAAAACCCTCATCATGGCACACTTTAAAACTATATGAACATCCGTTTTGAAAGAAAACTACATGGAAACCCCAATTACCTGAAAGGTGATACTAAAATAGAGTGAGAAAAAGGTGACTTATACTACTATTATTCGACTACTATTTTGCCCTTGAAACCAAGCCTTTGAAGTTTTAATTATTTTTAGAAGAGGTACAGTATACACATTTTGTCATTATTATTTAAAAAAAAAAATTGTAAAATTAAATGAAAAACATTTGGACTAAGTCTCTCTGATGTCTTCAGTGAAGAAAGCTGCACGTGAGAGGTATTGTAAGTATGTGTTCTATCGAGTGGATGCTGTAGGTATCCATAACTATAAAACGCTCTACAGTCGTATTCAGAAAATACAAAAAGAAACATGATTTAAAAAATCAACGACAAACGTTTCTCAATATCTTTATGCACACATCTGGTTCATCTGTTTAGCGACATTTACAGCAATTAAATAAATATTATACAGTACACATTCAGAGACAAATCCGACACTGTAGCCTGGTTTGCAATAAGGGAGCTGCTGTTTATACATACCTGCAAACTACCAAAATCCAGAATCACGAGATTTGATTTCCCATCATAGAAACCAGTTTGCGGCACAAGGAGGTAGGAGGGCTTTAAATTGACCTGGAGGTCAAGAACCTTACGAGTTTCAATAATATGTGAGAGACCTAAAAAAAAACAAAAAATGGTAACATATTATTCTAGCGATTTTGGTGTAATGGAAAAAAAAATATTGAGAGATGCTTGGAGGCACTGAAAATATATTCTCATCTCAAGTGCATTAGTAACATCAGCCCTTTGTGTTTTAGAAACATATTCCCCATTCATAGGCCACTTTAGGCAGAAGCTATTCAAAACTGAGGGTTACAAAGGCCTTTTAACCTCACAACCAATGGAATAAAAAAAAAAACAAAGCAAAAATATCACATAAAACAACCAAAGCACGGTTCATGTTGTTGCTTACAGAACTTATTAACATCAAGGTTATAAGCATTTATAAAAGCAAAGCATGTTTCTGAAGTACTTTAGCTTCAAGGTGTATAATGTTACACATTACAAAGAGGGTTATCCTGGATATCTGAAAATTATACAAAAAAAAAAAAAAAAAAAAAAAACACACATACCAACCAGGCTATTATATTACTAACATTATAAAAATGAGAAGCACTGCATGTTTTGAAGCCTATGGTGGGATCACAAGAATAGTACAGTTCAGCTAGTTGGTTTCTGATTCCCTGTGTCTTGTTTACCTGTTGCTGTCTTTTCTTTGATTTCTTCCAACTTCATCAACGTAGCAGAAGTCAGCATTTCAAGGTCAATCCCTTGGGCCGATTGGAAAAACTCTGCCAAGCCGATCACTGTTCTCTAAAAACATCAAATGATCATCATTTCCTTATTGTTTGGTACAGATGTTTCATGCTAGGATTCACAAGATATCTAAAACGTATATTCCTACAGTATACAATACAATTCAGTGTTTGTTTTATCTATAACATCATAAAAGAAAGCTGAAGAACAAGCATATTCAATCAAACATTTATTTTAGCAGCACATAACTGTATTTTTATTACAACACAGGGTCTAAAAAAGGAAAGACCACAGCACTTGTTATAATACAGTAGCTAATGTATACCTAAAGGATGCATGGAGTGAAAGTGGAGACAATCCCAGTCTCTCCTCTAGTATCCCTCCCTAATATTGATACAATGATCCACTTGGTATCTCCTCATATACTTGTAAGCCCTGTAGTTATCTTCTAGTATATTATATTAGTAGCTGTGTGGATCACGGGATACTGTGCATAATTAATGGAAGGACAGTTAACAAGATGCTGCACTGTGCAGTACATATTATTATTATTATTATTATTATTTATTTCTTAGCAGACACCCTTATCCAGGGCGACTTACAATTGTTACAAGATATCACATTATTTTTACATACAATTACATTATTTTTACATACAATTCTCTATTTATACAGTTGGGTTTTTACTGGAGCAATCTAGGTAAAGTACCTTGCTCAAGGGTACAGCAGCAGTGTCCCCAACCAAGGAATGAACCCACGACCCTCCGGTCAACAGTCCAGAGCCCTAACCACTACTCCACACTGCTAACACAGTATCAATATAATAACATGTTACAAATGAAAATGCAGTTCGGGCTCGGCTGGGGGGCGTTACCAGATATACTTACGGCATCGTAAATAATCTCAACGGGCTGAGACTGGACGACTAGCAGCTGGTCTGCAGTGCTGCCCTCTGGGTTGGTTTCAAAGCGAACATGGAGTAAAGATGAAGTGGCATCTCCTACAGAAGCGATGAGAGAAGGAACAGCACCTCTCTGCTGGAGCCCTGTTACATACCAGTGTTCCAGTTTAGCTTCCACTCTGAAATACACGTTTAACAGAAATAACAGTTAATACATGCGTAATTGGGACAGGCAGAATAAAAACGCTGCTCTCCGAGTAGGAGTGCCCTGCTTTCGTTTAATTAATAAATGAAATAAATATGGGATAGTGTGGATTCTGTGTTTTTCTGGGAAATGATGTACGAGTGAACTGAATCAGGTATCTTGGATACCTGTTTTTTTATATACATTTTTCATTATTATTCTGTGAATGAGGGTAGTCAAATAACCTCAGGTCCTATAGTATTCTGTTCATTTAACAATATTACGTAAAGTTTAACCTATATTGTAAAGCTTTATTTCTTAGAATTACTCTTATTAGGTCAAGCTCCACATCTGTCCAGCAGCACAGCGATATTTACAACAGTATGATTCACCCAGTCTTGTTTTGTTGGATTTGATTAAATGCAAGAGTGATTCCAAAATGAGATCATATACAAAATACAAAATTAAATAGTCACAAAGCAGCATTGAACATGGAAAAGTTAATGGATGCTAGATCTCTCAACACTGTTTGTATAAAGGGGGTACTATTATATGATGCTTGCAATTTAGAGTAGGCAGGGCTGGCAGAGTTGACAGGTCATATTGTCACATGATTTGAATGGAACGAGGAACGCTGGTCAGCTCGTGCATAGGATCTTCAGCCCAGCTCAAAGGCACATAATGAATGGAAACAGAAATAAATAAATACAAAAGTGTTTTTGAATACTGTGTGTATACTTACACCATTAAAAAAATTACAATTCAAAGCATTCATTTTAAAGAAACAGGGTTTTCACTTGAGCATTCTACAGATTTCCTGGAAAAGGACAGTATACTAAAAATACAAATGAGTTCGTAAGCAAATATTTAGCCCTATATGAGGCACATTATATTGAGAGTATACATGAGTATATGAAAAGGTCAACTTTTGGTAAAAGCCCTTTTTTATCTTGATTTAATCTGATGTTCAGGATATGATTATTTTACTTTTGTTAAGAGAAAGATGTGCATCTAAATATATACTGAGGGCTGGTACTGAAGTGGGGATGAGACCGCAAGGCCTCACCAGCATACTGTATGTGACTGCTGCATTGAAGTTATAATAATATATTTTTTAAAAGGAACATTAACAAAAAATAAAATAAATGCAAACAGAAAGCTCTGATATATTTAAGAAGGAAAGACAAGTACTATAACTACTGTTATAAATGTTAAATGATATTACTGTTACCGATAACGATATGCATAACGATATGCATGCAAGACTCAACTCACTTCAATGCTTGTGCTCCTGGCCGCTGGGAGATACTGGTACTCAAGGAGATCATCTGCACCTTCAGTGTCTCTGGAACACCAGGCTCCTCCCGCACAGTGATGGAGGTGCTTAGCAGCTTAAAGGTCATAACACTGGCAACATACTAAATAAACAAACAGAACACAGGGGTCACATTGATTTATTACGCTAAATCTTTAGCAGGGGATGATCTTGAAAATATTGTTAGTCAAGATATCTACTCTTGTACACATCTGGGGGCGGTCACTTTCTTTAATAAAATAAATAAATATAAAAAAAGTGCAAACCTCTTTGGGCAAAGCGAGATTATGGGAGCTGCCGCTGTATCCAATTGCAGTGTAGAGTTTAGCCTTTTCTTCTGCAGTCATAAACTCATCAATACCTAAAGGGGGCGACAGGGAGTGAAATACTTACACCATACTGCATATGCTTTCAGAACATATGCTGTATCCTGTTGTGTATGAGTTTGGCGCCAGACTAAAGCTTAATAAACTAATACTGCACATTTACGGAACTTAGATACTTTATAAAGAAGCAGTACAGTAGTAGAGTATTCAAGCAAGTAGCAAAATAATGACTTCAACTGTTAGGCACCAGGGAAAAGACCATGCAGAGTCCAAATGCTGTGCTACTGGGAGTCAATGAAGATCAGACAGTATGAGGGTTACATGGTGCCATATATTAAAAACAAGGACAGCACAAGAGGATCTATAGCTTAGAGCCTTTTTCAGTTTTAATATAAACCATCAGCTGCATGACATGATAGACATATGCAATGGACCAGTAAAACACAGCTCATAGGTATGAGATTTTCAAGAGACATTTACAATGGTTGATGTTTCACAATACAAGTATTTTAAGACTTGTCTACGAGTAAAAAAAATTACAAAAAATAAAGGTTGCCAATTAAAAGACTAAGTGATCAATTGCAGAAGAAGGGAGGTATCCAGAACTAGCGACAAAATTCTACATTTCTGTTTTTTAAGCACATTTCATCCGTTGTGGGATGATGTTGCAACACGTGGTTCAACAAGCAAACCAAACTGACGTAATGATTACTAAACTAAACTAAACCTGGCATAGTCGTGTTTGTATTGAAACGTATTAACATCAACCTTTTTTTAGTACTTTTCTGACTGTTGCTGGTGTCAACCTGGTCACTCTTCACTGAAATGGATGATATATACAGTATTTCTGAAAACACAGCAACAGCTTACTCTCAGGTGCTGATGACTCCTCCTCTTGCGCTTTCTTCTTCCCTTCTTTCTTTCCAAAAAAGCCACCGAACCACCCCCCTCCCTGCTTCTCCTTTTGCGTAGCCTTCTTCTCTAACATCTTCTGCCCAGACCTAATCACCTGTGGAAGAAGAGTCAGCCATCAGCTAGAGAGGCACGTCCAACTAAGCCAAGAGCAGCACTGGTAAAGCAGTCAACACTTGCAATAGCAAAGTTCAGTAAGGCATTTACAGTAGTATGATTGCATAATTCCCTGTGCGCAGTTTTCCCATAGCTTTAAAAATATGAAAGCAGGTTCATGGATATAAAAATGTATTTTATTAATAACAAAAAAAACACCTTGAAAAAACATTCTTTGAATAACTTAAGTTAAAGCTTTGTGAACAGAGCCCATATATTCCCCAGTGACTGCCTACAACAGTAAAGTAATGCCGGGGTGAGCATCAACTCATTAATTCATTTAGCCTTGAAAAGGTTGAAGAATACAAACCTCCACGTGTGCCTGCTGCCGGGCTAACGTGATATTAAAAACATCAAGGGTCTTTTCCAAGTCCTAGGGGAAGAGAGACATGCAGATTAAAATACAGATTTTAACTACAGGCTACTTACTAAATACAGGTCTAAACCATTTTTTATGATTACTTTTTTATCAGAAATAACCCAAACTAGTTATTATTCAAGCCAAACTAAGAAAAAAAAGTAGTTTATTCATATCCCAGACAAATGACTCAACAAAAAGTCTTCATCAAACACTCCTCTTTAACACACATAAGACATCGTACAGGGGTGCAATGCCCATGTGACCTGGACTGGAGTTTATACCTTACAGCAACCTATAATATATATATATATATATATATATATATATATATATATATATATATATATATATATATATATATATATATATATATATTTTTTTTATATAAAAGATAGTTAAATAAGAATAATTAACCAGTTTAGCTACAGATACATGTTTACCACTAAACAGTGTGTTCCAAGTTCTAGAAAATTCTGGCCCCTTTCCATACAAAATGCAAGGCTTGCAGTTGGAGAGCAAAATACCTGTCTGTACTGCCTGCTATGCCTCATAGAGAATTACTGTAGGTTGGTATTCCTCATCATCTTTCTTGCTGAAATGCTATACAATTGGCCAGGATTTTCTGTCTAAATGTTTGTCTTGGATTTAACCAGGTGTTTTTTCAATGCCGTTTCATTTATTAAAATTCACCTGAAGCTGCTTCAATGTTTCCTCGCCACACTTGCTTTGTGTTAGTTTGGTTTTGTAAGCTGTTTTGTAAGCCCTAAGGTGCTGTCTGTGCTTTTTGATGGAGCTCCAGAGCCACATCTGAGTGGGCCTCCTGATGTGGACCTCTGATATGCTAGTAATGGCATAACCCCACCTGAAACATAGAACATTGAGAAAAGACCTTGTCAGAATCGAAAGGCAGATAAAGATACACTAACTTCAGGATTAGGACAAGTGGCTTTGAACCGTTTTCAGCCAGTTATAACCTCACCATGCAAGTATATTTGCTCTCTTCTGTCAGCTATCACTGCACAAGCAAAGTGCCTTCAAACGCTCCAGGAGTGGGTTGTCTCAGTATATTTAAAACACGTATTAGTGTGATGAAGAAACAGATGGTTGTACTGTACTGAGACAACTGCATGGGAGGAAATCTTACCAGTTAGAATGAGCAGTTCGTCCAGGGCATTTTATGCATTTTTTTTTAAAAGGTCAATTTCTTTTACTGACTTACCATTTTCTGGCATTGTTATGGAGTGGTAGTTCTGGTCTGTATTTTCTGTAGGGGGCATTTTTGACCATACAATCTACCGATTCAAGAAGGTCTATCATACTGAGGTACTAAAAGAAAGAAAAAAATGTTAATAAAAAAGTGATAAAACGTTATGGTTGTCACACAATGACTGCCAATAGCAAGATATGACCTACACTTTGATATTTAATGTACCCATTGCCCGTGTCAATGTTCCACGAATAGCTACCTGGCATTAAACTGTGTTATTATTTTTAAAGAGATCACTCATTTGTTGCAGAATTATAAAAGAAAGGAAGATTAAACTAACTTTTTTGTTTTATGTCCTGAGAGCATGGAAATAGCCCTGTACAGTATGTATGACTATTCACTTACAGCTATGTCCAAAAGTTTTGCATCACCTAGAATTTTAGGATTGAGATTGATTGATTTAAAAATAATAAAATATATAATTTAGATATTTTATTTAACATCATGTAATCGAAGAAAACTACAAAATGATGTCGCAAAAGTCTACCGGAAGCCATAATAGTAGTACAGTATTTCATGTTAGGTTTCTAAATGTCAATTTTTCGTTAAATATATGGAAAGTTACAAAGCGGTATGTACTTTAATACGCTAACGTAACATTACTCTGTAGGTTTCATTTGACTTTATGAAGCAAAATTAGATAACTCTATAGGGTGATGCAAAACTGTTAGCCACAGCTGTATATTCAGTCATTCTACGAAAGTGAAGTCAAAGCACACATAGCTCAATAACCAGGCATGTTTGGGTTAAGAGTCCTACTCAATGAATAATCTAACTCTTGTTATACACTGAAGTACTGGGATCATCATTAGAATGTCCAGGCTGTATGGACGAGTGTACACGACCACTTTGAAGGCAACACAATGAAGCCCTTCACATTGCAGCCAGTGGCTCATAATGCACACGGGAATGGAGTTCTTTTGATGCAGGTGGCATTAGAGAAGACTGTCTCTGCCAGCGGTCATTAAAATTCATCAAACTGTGCTTGAAGCAGGGCCCAGCATATGCTTGATATCATATTATCAGAATTAGATTAAGTCAGTTGTCAACTCTTCAAACAACCCCATTCTCTTTCTGGCAGTAAGGGTTGTGCAAAGCTGAGACACAGCAAGCCTGCACGTTGTCTTACCTGTGGCTTGGTCATCTCTATAGCAATACTCTGGACTTCCATGTCAAGGTACATTTTGGGGGACTTGAGTTCGATCTCAGCATGAGGGTTGATGCAGAGTTTTGCTGAAGCGAATATAGGTCTGAAAACTGAAAAAGAAAAAATAGAAAATGTGTATAATTCAACTTTCTTATTAAGCAAGGGAGTGTTGAATCCTACTTGAAATAATGCACTGTTGCCAGTTTTGAGTTGTTCAGGCTACTTCAGTTCATGCGCACTACTGTGAAAGCTATTCTCCAAGACAAAATATTTCTTAAACAACCACATTGCTAATTGTTATATAAAACCCATTATATAAATTCTACCCACCACCCCTACTTTTGCTATATATTAACCTTGATTTGGCACAAGTAGGCAGTTACCTCTTCAGTATTAGCATTGGCGTGCTACTTTCCATGATCCTATGGAAAAGGTGCACACCTTATGTTAAATGTGTATTTAATGCAAGTGGCTTCTGGGAGTTAAGAGTTCTTGTATTTGCTTTTCTTCACCAATAACTTAGAAAAAATACCATTCCCATTTACCATAATGTGTGCATGTTTAATATAGGACAATATGAGAGTTATGAAATGATAGAAATGTCTGTTTGGTAAGATTTGCAATAATTACTTTGTTACCTTTAAGTACTTTAGGCTGAGAAATGCTCCCAAGCTTTAGAGGTAATGGACCCACAAAATACCTTTCTATTAAACTGCTACAAAATATATGTTAAAATAAGTATTTTTTTGTAGATTTGCAGTGCGATACGGAATTGTGAGTTTGGACTGTCTTTTTTGCATTGTTTTGGTTTCCACAGATGTTATTGAAATACATTTTACATACTGTACTGATAATCTTTGGGCTCCTTGACACTTGAAGCAATTCCTTCTTTCAGCAGTCCCTGTAAAGAAATACAGAGCAGATAGCAGCTAATTATAAACGGGAGCCAACCTCTTTGATAAACTCAGGCCTCCAGAATGTTCTAGATTCAAGAAACCCTGGACACAATCTTGCAGCAAACTTTGTTACAGTTCTTGTGGGTTAATGAGTTGTAATTACAGTACACTTAAAAATCAGCACCAGCATTAACAGTTGCATTGCTAGTGTTTTTTGTGGGGGGAAAGAAATGTAAATACAGATAATAAAAACTCATCAAAGCATATTATTTTAAAGTTGACATGGAGGGTTCTTCTGGCAGACTCTGGTTTTTTTTCAAATGTGCCACATTGTTTAGTCTTTAGGTTACTCCAGAATTCCCTGCCTAGAAACAGTTGATATTGTATGCCTATGAACACTTTTTCATCAGTCTTCATTTGCATTTGAATTTCAGTTCATATTAGAAATGTAACTGGTAGTACATGGTATATACAAGACTCTTAATACACAGCAGTTGGAGCTATTCCAGGGTTTACAATGAGTTCAGATCCCTATGTTACTAGTGGCGTGTCTGTGAACAAACCATAAACATACAGGATCTGATATCACTGTTAAACCCTGTTCAAACAACAGCAATGCACTGCTGTTATCAAAACCTGGTAGTAAAACACAAAAGGGGGTAAGTAAATTATTATGCAATGACAATGTCTGCAATAATGACAACACAATAAACAAAGAAAACATTATATATTTTAACAGCTTAATTACCATAATCCATCTGGGTGATTTCTAATGTAATTTTGTTCTCTATTAGATATCTATTATCTGTTCTCAGAGCCGTGAAGATTTACCACCTGAGCCCCTGTGGAAGTTATTTTGACTGCAGCTCTGTTTCGTAAGTACTCTCTAATTTCAGTTTTAAACTTGCCGGTTATATATTTTAGTTAAAATGTTGCAAACTCGTGCATAACCTCTGTTTCCCCAACACCCCATTTCAAGCATTGCCCACAACTACAATAAAAGTTCAGAACAAAATAGTCCCGCATTCACAGCGTTCAAAATAAACCTGACCTTGAGCACTTAGTATGTCAACACAATAAAAAGCAGAAAATCACTGCAGAACAAGTACAGTACATGCTGTAACATTAAATCAAACTTGTGTCGGCACTGGAAGCCACTGAGTATTATTCATAGTTTACCATAAACATTAACTCAACCTCGTAGCTACAGCAACAAAAGAATGAGGAATAATGAGAAGGAACCGATTGAAATGCATCTATACAGATACCAGAGTAACCTGAACTTCACACTAATCAGCACTGCATTATTCAACATATCTCTTTGATGAATCTTGGAACACCCTCTTCTGGAAAGGGTTTCTGAGTAAGAAATGAACTGTAAGTTCTTCCCCAATTATTCCACATTTCTGAGATAATGAAGTCTAACAATATACCTGTCATATAAATATAGCTGTTAATTATTAAAACAGGGCTATGCCTAACATTTTAATGAGAGACATATTTTTATTAAATGCTTAGACTCGTCTCCGAGCGGTCAATAGTACCCTCTGACTCCACACCACAATAAACAAAATGGCGGGCCAGACACAGCATCACATATTTCTCTGAGTGAATACTTTAATAAAACAGATATCAACTACAGTTTTTCATCTTATAGCGGAAAACTGCTCCACTTGGATTGAAAGTGACTCAAAAAAGCAATAAAGTCCACTGTTTATCACTTTTTCTAGCATCACGAATTGATAGTATTTAGATTGGTTGCCATCAAATAAATATCTGTATAGGCATGTCTGATGAAGCTCAACCACTTTTATAAAACATTCCTTTTATTTGCTTAATTATAGACTGATGGTCATTTTCCTGTGGGTGCCAAAAACAGGACATAAAATATGCAACAATGACATGTCTATCTTTTATCCTGCTTTGAAGTAGAAGTGGTGAAGCAATACCATTAGGCTTGTCAAGATGGAGAATGATTAACTGGATAGGTGATAGCTTTTAAAAGAAAGACTCATTCAATGTAACCGGATGGGGGACGGATTTAATTCCACTAATAGAATGACCTGTTTCCCAATACTATTTACTTCTTCATGACGATCCTTTTCTTCCTTGGCAAACCTGGACATATGGTTTGTGTTGACTATTAATTAAGAGCAAAGGTTTGTATTCAAGCAAAACCTAGAGCTCAGAGAGATGAGGTAAAGACTAACCTTTTTAATCAAGTGGTTTAAATGAGGCACCACTGGCTTGACAGAAAAAAATGTTGTGTAATATTAAAATGTTAACAACTCCTCGTTTTCAGATATCTGGTGTTAGCTGAACAGTGAGTCACCGAAAAATTGTGTCTGCAAATGAATACGGCACGATGAAACATAGAAATTCCATTCCAATATCAAACTGGGGCTGCAAAAGTATACAAAAGTTACCGCGTTTTTGTACAGTTGTTATTTATAAATGAATGCAACAACCTCCATCATTTCCCTGACAGTATAATATAAATTGACAGAATTTAAGTTCTGCCTACATATTCTTTTTTCTGCAGTCAGTGATTTAAAACCTGCCTCTCAGGTCCTTCGCACTGGACACTCATTAGGTAACTTTCACCATCAGCGTGAGTCCCAATTGAAATCTATTTAATTTCTGTCTGCTGCTCATGGAAATGAACAATCCTGATTTCAAATTGCTTTCAAGTTTTTTTTTAAAACTCAATTTGGGTCTCTCTGAATCTGGGGCCACTGTCTTTTTTAGAAGAGAAGCTTTCATGTGCGTATAAATCTGTTAGGGTGGGTATGATTCACTCATACTTCTGCCCAGCACAAGTGGATTTTGAAGGTTAAGATAAAAGCACATACAGGTCACTAAATCGGATCGGTGGATCAAATACAATACAATACAATACAATACAATACAATACAATACAATACAATACAATACAATACAATACAATACAATACAATACAATACCCAAGATGCATGGTGATCACATCAGATTAGCATTCAAGTGTTACAGTGAACCCCCCCTACCTCCCTTTCACAATCAGTATAATCGTTTCCGCTTTTTAACGTTTGCCCTGATTCAACTGCACACAACGCTACACAGCATGCTTCCCAACATGTACACACAGCATGGAAAAATACCAGTCAAATCATACAGTGCGAGGATAACAAGCTCATTAGTTTAAGCACTAGACACTTCAACAGAGTAATTCATCTTTGGCTTTGAGGAATACTGATCCAATTAGGAGGCAGTAGAACTGCCCACTGATCAAAGCAGGGTAAACAAAATCTGTAATGGCCAGCATGAACGTAGGGTTTTTGTTTGTGTCTGTTTGACAGCTTAGAAGCAGGGTTACCTTTAAAAGACTTCAGTTGCTCTTGCAGATAGAAAGTGTTTCTCCTGTTTCCTATGTCAAGAGCACCTGACGTCATCTACCGCCCCGAAGCTACTTAACTTTTGAAAAGCCCACTGACAGATGGATTGCTACAATCTCTTTGTCCAAGCTGAATTAATAAACTATCCTCACCAGCTGACCTTTGAAGTTAAAGGATACTACATAAATAAACAAGACATGTCAGTAAGATACATACATGTATCCCCTTATAAATGTTAGAGGTATTAGAATAATTACCTACATCCAAAGCTTACAGAATCTCTTAAATGTCCATGCATAGTTCAAATGTTTTTTTCTATAGGTATATCCTTCAATCGTTCTGCCAATCACTGAGAAAGAAGTAGATCACCATGACAGAGTCACTGTGTTACTTTAACCTTGAACGTTTTATTTTTAATACAATTTCATATTGTTCTCATTTTTCTGTAAATTAAAATGGACATTTAACCCGTGTTTTGTACAGTTGCATTAATGTATTGTTTTTGTTCACTCTAACTGCTAGAGTGTTTGTTTCACTTTCACGGTATGAAGTATTTTGTTTGCATAATTTGCATGTGCAAATTATTATAGTGCAAGATAGTGCACTATAATGTTGAATAAAACATTTCTGCTTTTATTAAATACAACTGTCCCCCAATCTACAGTAGAGGGTGTTTCTTAAAATGTGTCTTTTTATTAAACTATGCCTTTTAATCAATGTACCCTGATTAATGCACATTTCCTGATATTAAAATACACATTAAATAAGCTACGAGGAAACAAGTTCTAAAATTAGAAAAAAGCATTAGCTGTCCATTAATGTTGCTAATGGTCGACTCGTGTGTGAGTTTCCTTTCACAGAGATGTACCCAATGTCCATGTTTTTTCAGGACAAAAACTAAAAGAAACATTACTTAGGATAACAATATAAACAAACAAAATAAAATGACTTATTTTACCAGTATATCTTCCCGAGTACCACGGTAAAACATCCTGCTCTTCACGTTCCAATAGGCACACAGGCAGTCTAAACGGACAAGCTGGAATTGATCAAACACAGAGCAGTTAGGCTTCCTCTTACTATGCAGCGCACTGTCTAAGCAGGGTTAACACCAAGATTGCTTGTTTTTGAAAAAGTATCCCAAACAAACCAGTATTCATATTATACAGCCCCACTTAATGGGACTGTAGCTAACTAAATCATTACATACATTTTACCTGTTTTGCAACTTGGTCTCAAATGTGCAGTTTTGAAAGAAACACATGTTATAGCAATTGTGTATTTTCATAAACAAATTTTCATTTCTTACTCTCAGGGAATCTGTCGCACTTTCTAGGTCATTTCACTTTGGAAATTATTGGCATGTCAGTCAATAGGGGAAGCAGATGGCTGGTTAAGGAAATGAGTGGAGAATTCACCCTCCAGGTAAAATTACCAAGGAAGTGCAACACTATCTGAAAGCATGGCTCACAAACAGAGATTTCATAACAGTGTAATAAAATAAAACAGCATTTTAAGACTTACAGTATTTGACAATTGTGCACAGATTAATGGAATTGTTTTGTTCGCTACAATCACTTCCAACAACCAACAACCAACAAGCAAAATACAATCTCAACAAAAAAAAAAAAAGAAAAAACTATCGTAAGATCACAGGATCTACACAAATGTATGTGTTTTGTTCAGTATGTTTTTTTATGTTTTTAAAGTTACCTTGTAGATGATTTTGTCCGCATTGTTTAGTATGCATGGCTTCCAATTTTCATCGGCTGTCTGTAAAGAAAAGAATTTCAAAGTTATCGATCTGCGGTGGGTTCTGTCCTGTTCATGTTCACAGTAGAGCCTCTGAGTAACTAACTTAACCTTGTAGTACATGACCTACATGTGAATGTGCTTAGTCTTCCTGTGTGAATCCGGTACAGTAATCCGTCGCATATCCGACTGCGGTGGGACCAGAGTAAGGGCGGATATGTAAAAAGTCGCATGAATGAATCCTGTTTTAAATACCATTATACACAGCTGTAACAATTACAATATTCACACAACTACTGTTTTGAGATTCAGATTTTATTAGGGAGCTCCCCTAAATCCCTTGTTTAGAAAGATACAGGGTATTAATGTCAGAGTAGCCATCTGCCGTGTGGATGCGTGCAGGAGATCGAGACGGAAGTTGAAGTGGATACGCCCCGCAGGCGAATATGATTTATTTATATATAAAGTGAACACACTGAACAGCTCACGTGACACTACCAGCAATGGCTGCGCACGGCGCACATACAACACAGTGTACGAAAACTTTGGCAGGATCTACAATCTGTGAACTAATCTTCTCCGTTCAATAATAAACTAACGTTGCTGAAGAGATTGATCATGGCGGACAAACGGTTAGGGCAGATACGTGATGGATTACTGAATTGGTGAAATACCAGTATTGATGTTTATGATACAACTGTCAATGCCTGGCAGGGGTGACACTGTCTGGAGAACTGCTTATCAAACTGGCACTAATCTGGAGTATTGCTTATCACATCGTGATTAAAGACTGTTCATTCTTATTAATGTTATTCTGTAATACTGTTGATACATGTCACGTTCATCAGCATTCCCATCATACTCATGGCTGACATTTTGAATTTGGAGCTGCGGAGGGGGGTGTATGTTACTGACATGCTTGTTCTTGCTCAGGAAATCTGCAATAAACAGTAATGATGAAGTGAGAGCTGAAGACCCGAATGTTTGCTGATACAGAAAACTGACACGTAATTGAATTGCTCAGAAGTTCAGAGTGCAGCACACTGATTTCCCAATGCATTAGGCTGAAAGCTTCCTTAACAGGAACTCAATGTACTTCTCCCAGGCAACTGGCAAATTGCTACACATTTATCCTACAGTTGCAAATCAAGGTCAAGTAGACAACAACAGCATTTCTGATGTATTAATCACTGAAAAGATCAGAGCTTTACCTGTAAACTGAGCTCTTCCAGTGTAACACCCATCGATAAAGGCTGCTCAGGGTCTGTAATCTGGGAAATAAAAAATATATATAACATATAGTAAACTTTCTCTGACAGAGAGTCTAAGTGTTTCCCACGATTATCCTTCCAATGTGCTGGTAACATGGCTGATTATTCTATGCGCTCAGAAAAAAAACCAACACAATTTGGTTACATTACCAAGTTTTAGCTATAGGGACACAAGTATCCTCCATTCCCTTGTCTGCATATTTAAGACTTTGGGTTGGATCATCCCCATAAAGCTACAAATCCCCAAGAAACATAGTTCAAGACAGCCTTGAGCTATTTAAATATGTTCATTTAAATGCCACAAGAGCTTCGCAATCACGTCACTTCACTTCTGTGTCCATCATCTGGCCCAACTGGTCCTTCAAACAGCATCAATGTTAATACAAAATAAATATGTAATAAAATACTAGCCAGTTTCCCTGTCCAACAGGAATGTATACAATAACACAAGCACATCATCATGTGACTCTTTTGAGGTATACTCACATCATCTTCATATCGGATATGAATGTTAGTTATTTTGACCTGCAGATTCTTTATGACCTGAGTAAGTAGCTTTTCTTGAAATGAATCCTTCTTCTCATCTTTAGGATTCTCTAAAAATAAAACAAAATCAGACAAAGCACTTTGATTCACGAAAAGCAGTTAAAAATACTGCAAATAATATTAATTGCTAAACAAATCTAGAATGAACAAATCTAAGGGGTAAAGCCCACTTCACAAGACAGTATAAACATAAATGCCAGTTTGAGAAGGAGCTAATAAGTACTATAGATACTACATATAGATATTGCACATACATACCTTGCTTGTGCTCACGTCGTTTAGATTTCTTAAAGTGTTTTTTATACTTTTTATGCTTACGTCCTTTTTAAAACGCAAGCATTAGGAAGAAAAAAAAGTTAGTAAAGAGGAAAGATACAGCCAAGCAAACAAGACAAAGATTTCAGAATGAAAAAGGAAATTATAATACTATGCATTCGACCACTGAAACAAGACCATCAAAACAACAGCATGCACTGTGTATACTATATTTGGTACATATCCATACTCATAGAATGCATAAAAGCTAGTTATATTACATTAGAGAAAAATATCTACATAAAATATAAGTGACTGCACTCATTCAATTATGTAACTTATTAAAACCAGAACAAACTCAAATCAATATTTAGAATGTTAAGCAGTATTCTTTTTTTATTGCAGCACTTGAAGAGGTACACTACCAAGCTGTCGGATTAATTTACTTCCCACACTGTAAAGTAAAATTTGAATGAAAACAGTGTGCCTAATTATTTTATTCTGGTTTTTCTCCCAAATTTAGAATGTCCAAATCACTGAAAACACAGCTAATCCCCACAGCAGCTCTGGGATTTTCTGTAGCGGGTTAAGGAGAAACAGCCCCATACCCTCCCTGGAGAACCCCCAGCAAAGATCAGCAACTTGGCACAGCCAGGACACAAAGTTGTGCTCCCCCGACTGCATGACTCACCCTGCACACCACACGGTCATGCCATTACCTGGGGAGCCCCTCTCGTATTATTTAAAAAACAGCAGCGGTGAGAAATTACCCCAATCAGTAGAAACAGACATATGTAGGGAAAGACACACAAACAGGTGTTTCTCATTCATTTGTGGATCTGCATTTGTTTTATCGGAATGATAAAATACAATTCAAAGCTGCTGCAGTATGTCCACTGTTTTGTCATTTCAAATCTTTTCACAAAACATACATTCAAACTTTAAAAGGTGCAGTGTCCAGTCAAAAGTACATCATGGAAAAACACATCTGTAGGTGAAAAACACCAAAATAAAAGTCGCTACATTTAAAAAATATATATTTCGTTATCTGAACAGAAGATAACCCTAAGACTAACCCTGAATCATTCAATGCACAGAGCAACTACTTCTAGGCGGTTTTTTCTATTCATGTGAGCAGCGATATTTCCCCTCAGGCATTACTGGCACATTGTTATTAAAAACCGGAAATTAATGGTGAAAATTTGTCTATAAAAGATGACATCATTCAAGGACATTTGCATTGGTTAAACACCAAGGCATCTGTTGTGTACACCATAATAAAACCCAAGTGGCTAATTGGTTTTCAAAATCTGGCTCTACATCAAATAGCATGTTGTGAAAAAACAATACAGCAACGGATCTAAGCGACACCGTCATAACATGAAAAACGTTATCTCATTTGTATATGTTTTTGTATTCATGCCTTTGTGGCACAATATTTTGCATAGAGCCAGGTCAGTGCAGTATAGTAGTCAACCTTGATAACTTACTATTTTTTTTTCTCAAATGTGTCCAGTCCATTTTTGGAAAACTTAACAAACAGTTTTTCATTAAGTGTGCTAGCGTTCCAATGAGACTGCCTCTTAGAATAAAAATCATCTCAAATGTGCAGTTTTGAAATATAGCAAAGAAATATATAATTTTGTAACTGTGGCAGGGCAGAAGACCTGCTGCTGTAAATAGTGTGTGTGTGAGAATGTAAGGTTGGCAGGAATGAGGTTAAATCTATCCCTGCCAGCAATCAAAGTTGTGGCCATTCCCCAATTAGGTAATTGGTGCTAATTGGGAGTGGCCACATATATATAAGGAAGGAGAAATCCTTTGTCTGTTGGTGGAGCTTTCTGTCTCTGGGTGTCTTTACAGCCTGGGCAGTGTAACACTGCAGTTACTGTCACAGTAACATATACAGCACTGCACTACTGTAGGTGGTCTTGCCTTTGCTCCTGTCATTAACCAGCCAGCTGCTTCTCCTACTGACTGAGTACCTGGAAGTAATGCAAGCCAAGCAAACACAGAACTTCCTTTAACCTAGTGTAGTATCAGATATCATTCTTTAAAATGAATATACTGTACATGTTTGCTGTTACAAGTGTCTCTTTCTCTTTCAAAACCTATATAGCGAATCATGATAGCCTGACAGGTAAGAGTTATGGAATTATTGTTAGCTACAACCACTTTCATCACACTTATTTGTATCAAAACTAAGTATTTATCCAGAGCCAACATCAAGGGTTTTACAGGTATTGATACATGTTTCAGATTTTTACTAAAAATATTAATAAATAACAAAGCCATAGTGTATTTGTAGGCATTTGTCTTGTTAATACACTACTGGTGTGCAGGTTGACTCAGATAAATGCTGATAACAGCCTTGGTACCTACCTGGCTTGACATCCTTATACACATAGCTTTCCAAATCGAATAAGAAGTCTCCAGTTTGAGTGCCTTCATCCCAGGGTAGCAAAAGGCAAGCAGCAAAAAACATCAGACTCAAGTTATGTTCAAAGTTAAGTTTCCCACCAGAAATTCAGATGGGAAGAAGATGGCATGGTGGTAAAAGCATGCATCATGCAAAGAAGCAAATAATTGAACTTAATTAACCATAAAAACGCATGACCCGGAACACGAGTGTGGTGCGCTTTACAGTATGTTTAAGAACTTCTAGCTTCAATTACAAAAGTTGATAAAATTCAGGCAAATGGGATTTAATGAAATTGTGGTATAAAATCATAGTATGGAACCAAAGAACTCTACCCCAGAAGAGGGTAATTTTATGGACATCCTTAGAGGTAGCGGAAGGATGAATGACAAAATGATGAAACGGGAAATAAAAGGCAGAATTACTGTAAATGTGCCTTTGTGTTCCTGGCAGACCTCTGTCAATATGTACACTGTACTGTATGATTGGATTCAGCAGCAACAAGAGCAATCTTAACCCTGAAATTGATCCTGATAGTAGGATTGCCTTTATCATAAGGTACTTTTTCATTTTTTCCCCCAAAGATCTGGGTTTTGCATATAGTAAACACTATGCCCACAGTGATATCACTTTCTACAGTTAGCAATGCATGTTTTCTGAATGCTGGTTCCCAAACAGTGTAATAATTTCCTGCCAAACAGCGACCATCAAGCATTTAACTTCCGGAACATGATAAAGGACAGCTAAATAAATCATTCTAATGAACTTGAACTGCAGTAATAAATAAACCACCATGTGATGTAACTGTTTCAGGCCTCCTGTCATTCTGATTCACATGATGAAAGTAGATTTCATCACGCTGTTTAACTTTTTCTCCCAATTTGAATATTATTTGGGGAATTCCTGATGTAATCTGAGCTCAGTACTTCATGTGCTCTGCAGCAAAGCAAACATCCAGGATTCAGTTTGCTTGAAATGATGGCATCATTTGTTTTAAAGGCATTGCAAAAACAAATAAACAGGACCTGTCTTTGGGTTAGTACTTAACTGTTACAGCTAAAATTCAAATCGATAGCACCTTAGATCACAGACATGCATAGCCGTTGAATGGCAGTGTAATACTTAGGTAATAACCAATGGTTCCTGACATTGTAACTACTGTGCAATTACATGGGAATGACCTTGTGAACAACATTACATGATCACACCATGGCATCTAATTACATGATCACACACATCTATTCCTACCATTTAAGAGCATAAAACGGTAGTTGGTAGTTACCCAATGACATGGTATCTAAAGTATTACCAAATGACCCATGAACTATGACAGAATAACAGCAGGTGTGGGGTCCACAAGTGTCTCTCCTGGTAATGGCGCTGCATGCTGGCTTAGGATGAAATCAGCTGGGTTGGTTCAACTCACCGTACCACAATGTCACCTACTAATGAGGTGCCATCCTCTGCATAACAGTGAACCTACTGACTCTGTGCCAAGCGCATACAGTGACCATCCCTATTCACAACGTTTTAATGTAGGAATTATTTAAGACTGTTAAAAGTTCTCCATCGTGATGCATGACAAAGTGGAGTTCAAAGAGAATTATTTCTATGTTGTTGTGTTGCCAGCAGGGGCCACCCTTTATACAGAGAGAATTCAAGTGAATTAAGACACATTGCAGGCTCTGTGCACCACTCACCGCATAAGCACTTTATTAAATGATAACACTTAACCATACCCTTTTAAAACGGATCATTAAAAATGTTCTGTCACACTACATCAAGCATTATCATCCTGGTTCATCTCAGGTAAAGAGAAGAAGTAGATGAATTGCAGATGCATCAATTAGTTAATGTACTTCAAGAAGCTGGCTTCAATTGTTTAGTTGTTGTGCATCACAGACGTGGCCAACTAATGTCCTCCAACTTGTCTCGGGTTTGGCATATTTATTGTTAAATGTCCTTGAGAATTTGTATATGAAAGCGCGTTGCATAGAGGATTTATACTGGACCCTGACACAACCGATAAAACAAGGGAGTGGGTGTACAGTATTTGTTAGCCTATTTGTTTTTCTATGGGTCTCTGATATATCGAGAGGGTGGTGTGTGTGTGTGTGTGTGTGTGTGTGTGTGTGTGTGTGTGTGTGTGTGTGTTATAAGGTTTGTTATCAATTCTTGCCCACACAACAGGCCCACAGCCTAATTTAGTGTTGGCGTATTTAGATGAACTGCCAGCTCATGATATAACCTTCAACCTGCTGACCGGTTTTGTTCTTGCCAATGTCATGTAGCAAGTTTTATCTTCAAAAACCATCTGCAATATTCTTTGAATACAAAGAGAATGCTATGCATCCTTGCAGAAATGACAAACAAACACTATGCACATTTCATAACAAAGAAACACCTTTGTCCTTTATCTTGTTTGTCACAGTCAAAACAACAGGTTTTTTGTATTGATTAAACTAAATCACTCTGACCACGATTATAGTGTGATTGAAAGTACCAAAACATCCCTGTTCCCTAGCAACGCAACCATTGTTGATAGTAAGGTATGGTGTGATCATGCAAGGTACTTTTCACTTAGGCACTTTTATTATCAAATCAAAAACATTTTCCACTAATGAAGTTTTTATCAATGTGTGCCCACACACAGAGCAATCATTCACAGTGCTTCTGTACTACAACAGTCAGAATATAAATAGAAAAACCTGCAGTAGTAGTTCTGTCTTACTGATAAAGTAGCAATTAACACATTGTTATCCACTCCTATTTATACATCTTAAACATTTTACATTTTACAAATTCTTAACACCTGGAGGTTTCAATAATTTACCTACACAAGGGGGAGTTCTGAAACCAAGGTCAGAGTGTAACTTTCAAACCCTGGTCATTCACTGGTGGAGTTTATTATGCTATTCATGCATCTTGAAGCTCCATGTCTTCTGAACCCTTAAACATCACTGCAGGGCTTAGTCATAATAAAAGATTATTACAGAACACAATGCAAGAATATTGAGCAGCTGTGCTGATCTATTTGAGAAAGCATATCTTGAACGGAAAGGCACAGTGCTTCCTTCTAAAACATATTTGCCAATAGTTGACCTCTAATGCCCCGGTTACATAAAAGTTGGTCCATGAACAGCTTTGGGATGACTGGCTGTAAAGATTCTTATCAGATGTAACTCTCACTTAGACCACATCACAAAGCCACCACACAACTGGGGGCGTATCAAGGTTGTAAATCAAATTGCAGCCATTAATATAATGTGAAAGCATAGCCACTGTTTTCTGTATTATTATTGTAGAACTTTATCAAATTAATGTTTGTTTCACCACTGTACAATTCTTATTAACATCACACCTCTAACTACAATGGAAGAATATTCTAAAGCACGTTTCTCGTCTGCAGTGGTAATGACTGGGAAACAAGGGACCTGTATCCAGGGCCAATGCTGATAAGGCTCAGAACACCGCAGTACTCAGATAGCAGTATTTACTGTGCTTAGAAATCCTCTGGATTTCCCTCCTAAATAGGCTTTGTCTGAATCAATGGCTTTATCAGATGAGATGCTGGTACATTATTCAAACCATTTCTTTACGTATTCAATACAAATCAATACATATTAAATAATACATAGAAGCATTGCACGTTATCTAACTGCATGGAAGAAAAAAAAACCCTGCTGTTTGTTTATAATCACATTTCCAAGAAAACACAGATAAAGGCATCAGCTAAAAGGTTTGTTGTCTTGACTCAGGGACCTATTCTCAAACAGTTTCAGTCCAGTCCGTAATTTACTTCCGGCTGGGAAAAAAATATGTAACCATTCGAACAAGCACGGACTGAAATGTATTCAGGAGCAAAGATGATGATGATTGTATCAAAAAGATTAATTAAGTATTAATGTGCCAGTAAATTCACAGCACCCCAGTGCAATTACTGGCGTGCTAATGATTTAGGAATATGGCCCATCGGGTAAAGGATGTAAACGTGTGAAATAAACAACACATACGTACGTGTTTCCCTCCTTTGTTTATAAAGTAATATGAAGGGGTAGCATTTTTAAAAAGCCACTTGTGATTCTTTGTGTAATACAGTACACAGTTGATGGACTGATAGGCACGGATACAGTGGAAAAACCCTAAGCCAGCAGATTTTTATTGATTCTGTCGATGAGCGATGGGGGTGACTTTGTGTCTCATCTTAGTGCGAGTCCAGGAACATTAAGGTAGTTTACTGCTCCGCTATCAGTGGCTGCAGCTGTGAGTTTGCAAAGTGAACAATAAATCAGCTTCAATGAATTGTGTTAAAAAATACCAATATTATCAGCTGTGCTGCATTTTCAAAGAGGGTAGGTGATGCAGAAGATGGCATTAATTCAGCATTAATTCCTGCACCTGACACCTCTGCGCTAAAAACATTGTGGTATGAAAGAACAGTGCAGAGATCCTTTAGTCTTGGGTTTACCTGGGATATTTATAGGTGTTTTGTCCAAATTGCTTGCAAGACGTTTTATTTCCAAAACTGTACTTAAAAAGAGAACTTGCTGGTGGTTTCAACGTCCTACCACTAATACCATTGGACTTAGCTTTACATAGAGAGAATGTCTCCAAAAAAAACAAAAAAAAACTGCTATTTTGAGCAGTAATCATTCTCCTGTGTTTTACAGAAAGCACCACTACAATCTAAGATACATTTCCTTTGCAAACCCGTGGCAATCTAAAGATATAGCGACATGTCAAGATACAACCCCACCCCCTACACCCTGTCTCCCATCCCCAAGATGCAACCAGTATAGGCTAGTAGGGTATTCTGGACAACTGGTTTAAAATGTACAATAGTAAAGACCATTTCTAATCAAGATTTACAGCATGTACATGGCTTTATTACAAATATCAGAACAAAAGAAAGGTGTAGAAAACAAATCATGAAAGGAAATGGTGAGAGTTGGTACTATAATGTAGATTTCCCATTGGTGTTCCAGTACAATAATTCCAATGTTGTGCCAGGTGGTGGTTTTTTGTTGTTGTTTTTATAGACGCCAGTAAAATTTAGATTAGAAATTACCCAAGTCTATTCGAATGCCCTAAAGAAAACAATGCTGTTCAGTGCTGTAACTGGAACACCCAAGGATTTATTGTAATACAATTTATTTTACAAATAATTCACAATGTATAGGTTAAATAATGCATTCACAGCACAGAAAGTTAGACTGACAGGACAGCATAGGAAAAGCTCACAAGCAGCCATCATATTACATGGTCTACCTTTCAAACGCACAACATACCTCTCGCTGCAGCCATCTGTAGGGCTTCTTCAATGCGCAGCAGTTCCTTCTGTTTGGCCTCCTGTAGGTATTTATCCTCTTTTGCTGCATCATATTTAATACCTGCCACAAATAATGATAAAGATCATTAACACATAACTTTTATTTAAAAAAAATACAAGGCTCAAGGCTTAGGGTGTATATCAAGGGTGAGGATTTGTTTAATTGTGTAAAGAAAGTACAATAACGAATTCAAATACAGCTGAAAAGAACAATGGGGTGCATTTTAATGATCCAGAGTGCCAGAGCTTAATATCATCATCTGTGTTAACCCTGCCAGGGTCCGTCCCCCCATGTGTAATTTATTGACAGACTTAAAGTCAGGTTAAAAAAAAATGTCATTATCATAGACCCATATCACATTAAAAAAAAACACACTTCGTACAAAGCCTTCAAAAGATACAGTACAAAGGGAACATTAGGAATTATTCTTTGTACAGAAATACAGGTAAATCATCCCCACGTCAGACAAGGGAAGACTTCTGTTCCAGGTGAGGCAGGTTCACTGAAATATCAATAACACCCTCATATGAACCATGATGAAAGAGACATGATGAGGTCTTTCTAGTTTACTGGAAAAGGATGCTTTCTTGAAAAACGTGTCTGTGTGAAACAGATACTATAAGGGTGACAGGTTACTGTGAGCTAAACTTCATATTGATTCTTTAATAACATGTTTAATATAATCCAGAATTGTTACTCTTAGCCTGGAATAAGATTTACTCAAATTAAATATAAATATTGTGCATGTTGGCACCCTGTTTTTTGCAATAATAATTTGTTACCACAAACTCATGATGGGTCTTGAGAATGTTCAAATAGTATTTAATGAATGTTCAAGCATATCTGCAAATGAATACTTAAAATGTTTTGGAAATGTTCATTTTTTTAATTGTCTGCAATTTAAAAGAATGCAGTGTTCCTACAATATTCAAATTCAATCACGACGGGTCACAATGCAGCACAGCGACTTCCTGTAGCAACAGACTGGCTGTGTGCAGCATGTTCACCTACAGGAAAGTATAGGAATAAACAAGACTGAAACTGCAGAGTTGGTAAACTCCTCTCCCTCACTCTTTTGAAAAACATGTTTATTTGTCTGGACAAGTCAGCAATTTGCCAAGAGAGCTAATGAGTTAGAGCGAGAAAGCTGAAAGCTAACTGGCTTCTTTGTGTTTGCCAAGGGGAGCAGGGTTGGCTGTCAGTTTATTCTTTGAGTTATTACTTTGTAGTGGAAGCATTTCTCAAAATATCAAGAAATGTTGCCTTGTACCTCTTTATTAATAGTCTGAACAGCTCTTTGTGCTCAGCTTGCCAACAGGTTTCCTAAAACTGTCCAGTCTAAGACTGTCAGTACTTTTCTGTCTTTGTTTGACCTACCAGGCGGCCTTGTGGTTAGCATAAGGGTTGTTTGCTGTTGCTGTTTGCTCACAGATGAGCCTAAAGTGTACAATGATATGTTTTGAAGTATCAAACACTGACAGAGCTGTATGTTAATGTTCAAAAGAGCTGCTTTCACACATGCAGATGGGGGTGCTTTATATCTGTGTAAAATGCCAAAAGCCACAAATCACGTACGTTAATGTCAGCTTGATTATTAAAGCATAAAAATTGTTTAAAATAGTAATGTTACACAGTGAATTGTGGCCTACAGCATTGAGTTTTATTATACAAGCTTGACAAAGTCAATGGGGGTGAAACAAATGACTGAATATGAAATGTCCACAGGGGCAGTCACATGCATATCACATGGCATTCACAGATGGCAAAGCCAGAACACCCAAGTGAAAGTGATTTGAAAATAGTTTAATAGGGAGATTTGATAATACTCCATTATAAATGGATTAAGATTTAGTGGAGACATTTAAGCCAAAAATGAGGGTAACATTGTACGTCTGATTAGGTATGATGAAATTCAAAATGTAAATGCAAACTGAAAATATCCGATAAGGCTGTCCCAACAATATTAAACATCCTTCATTTTAACAACTCTCAAAGAGCTAAAAGCAGCATTCTTTGTTCCATTCTATCATACCTAGGAATTTAGAATTGCAGCACTTAGCACTGCAAATTATCAAAAAGTGCAAATGAAATGTCATAACAACAAACACCAAACAAGTGTTGCACAATAAAAGAGGCGTGTGGGTTCCCTTAGGCTTCAAAATAAGGCGGAAATGGGAAATGATGCTGTCGCTTTCAACAGTTCATAAACATGTAAATAAACCTCATTGGGAAAACATGAATCCCCTTCATGTGTGTTGTAATTACTAATGTTTCTGATTGAACTATGGAGCTTTCACAATAGGCTTTGCAAAAGAAGAACAGCCTAATGTAATTTTCTGCTAGGCAACAATTTCAGCAGTCATTAAAATATCTAAAGATTAAATCAGAGGCCGAATCTACTGAACACCAACATTTAAAGTGGTGCCCTTCAATTAAATATATGATGTTAATGATGCCGTCAACGTGCTTGCTTAGAGCTCAGCTCATTAACATGCCTATACTGTGCTTAGCACGCCATCTTCTTGTGTTCAAGGTTATGATGACAACTTAACATGCTCTTTTTTATTTCATTAAGTGTCTGCAAGAGTACCTTTACTTCAGCCCACAAAGGGAACTTTAACTGTATATGTTTTAAAGCTGTACATTTAAAGTGTTCATATCCATTGGCACTGTAGATCATTAAACTAGGGCCTGCTTTTACATTTCTACAGCATAGTGATTTCTATGACTATTATACGTAGGGTATTCACACCTTCAAACCGCGGAACAATGCTCCACTGTTAATCAGCTTTGTGGTTAGGAACCACTGAATCTTTAGTAATTACACTCTCTTTGTATATCCACTTCCACCCACAATTACTAAAGAGAAAAAAGACATACTGCCTCTTTGATATCACTGTCATTGTGTATCCATTGTATACAGCCTCAGATAAAGAACACATGGTCTGTCTTTATAGATACATTCTGCAAAAACAAAAACGCGTTATCTTGTTGAAGCAAATCACCTACTATACTATGTCAAAGCGCTATGATTTTAATGTTGACGTGTAGACTTTATGTTTGCAGGAATCTGCACCTCTTGCTTCAAATGCTGAGAAGGGGAGTACATGCAGAGGGGGTTGGGGAGGAAACCCCCTCTGAAGTTACAATGGCTGGAGCAGTTTTCATTAATCTAAAATCAAAGTCCAATTGTGTTAGGTGCCAGGGAATCCTTAACATAAAATCACAGGCATGTACTCATTATTACCTGAAACTTCCCACAGTAACCTCATAGGTATTAAAAAAAAAAACCAAAAAAACCCAAAGAACAGGCCTTCTTGCATTGAACTGCATACCCAAGACATGGCTTGCCATATATTCCCATAACCATAGCAGAATGTTAAACCCATTGTTGCATATTTAAAAGAAATAAGGGAAGGAATATTAACAGTACTGGGCTGACGAATTTGCTGTACATTAAAATACAATTCAAAGTTTAAGCTTTTATTCATTATGCCAAAGTCTGTGAATCGTAAATTAAATAAGCAGATAAATAATGGTAAATAATAAGTGGCTAAAGTCTCTAAGCAGGTACTCGTTTAAATGTTGCACCCACACAAGACGTGTGTTGTAAAGGATTGCAAAGACTGTAACGGGCATACACATGTATGCACAGGATGCAACAATGGTTTTTAAGCTTTAGTACACTGTGATATCTTGTCTCAAAAGCCATGTCCTACAATCTTTTTCGAGTAGAGTCGCTCAAGACAAAACCTTCCTTTTGTGTTGTTAATTTCCTGTTTTGCCATGACACACTAGGACATGACTTTATTAACAACATATTTCTGTGTACTGTACATTTAAAGCACCCAAAACCCTCAGTTTACATGCAAATTTGTTGGATAAGTTTGTAATCAGTCTGATAACAGAACATGTTGGATTTGTCTTGACTCTACCACCTTAAGCATATACTATGTCAGGGAAACTCTTACCTATACCAGTCTCAGCTGAAAAAGACAAAGTCATTAGTAAAGCATGTTACTATACTAGTTTACAGTGTAAGATCTCTATTTTTTAATTAAAGAGATACTTTATATTATCTTAATTTTTATAATAATTTATTTAGCAGCTGTTTGATATTACATTCTGTGTGTTCTTCATTCTCTTAGATTATTACTGATCATGTTTGCTAATGCCAGATTATTTTCAGCCTAAAAACTAAAATGCGGCGGTTGGAAAATGACCACTAGGGATGGGCAACTAAGGAGGTCATTTCTGAAACTCAAAGATTTATTATGCTGGTATCTCAATCCAGTTCTCTCTCCTATTCTCCCAAATCTCTCTCAGGGACAGAGTCCTCAGCTCTAGACGTTTCACTAACGAGAGGATCTTCAGGTACCCAGTGTTACCCTGTACTTATGGAATTTGGTTTAACATGAGATGGAGAGGGGATCTCCATATACAGTACTGGACAAAAACCTGCATTACGTTTGTAATATAAAAGCTGCATCTCCCTGTTGAAAGGCTGTTTCAGTCATGATGGGGAAGACAGCAGCTCTGACAGTTATAGAAGATTTCTAAATGTTATCAAAATAATTACATTTGGTGAGGAATGTTCCCTCCAGATGAATTCAAAACACCTTCACACCTTTGGTGTGAAGGTGTTGTTATTTCTAAATGGCAATTCCGTTCACGTCCTCACACAGTAGATGTCACAATTAGACTGGGGAATAGAGAAACATATTAATATATAACTTACTTGCTCCAGGAACAACAAGAAGATAAAGGCCATCTAAGGTTGCCACTACAGCATCATTATACAGATTCTTCCACGGGATCTTCAGAATCAGCTTACCTAAAAACACATTATTTAAATAGTTTTTAAAACTGTTTTTCAGTGAAGGAGATCACATATTGTTACAGGGAGTAAATAGCCGTCATCAGTGATTAATTCCGTATCAAACAATGTTCCATTAAAAGAAACGAGAAGCATCTCTGTAATGTATGTTAATGGCAGTTGAGTACATCGAGAACATTCTTTTCTTTTTCTTTAAACAGTAATGCATGTGAAAAGGCTTATAGTGTTTGTTTCTCTAATTGCAAATGGTACTTATAAAGCACTGAATGTCCTATCAGAGTGGTCAGAAACAGGGAAAACTAATTTACTGATTTTATTCCAAAAGATTCTTACTGGACACCCAGAGCTGCAGCACATGCTGTGCTGTTTTTAGCACAGTAATATTCCGAACATATCTGTTGTTCCTATTACAAAGAACCACTGTTATTGCACAGATCATGATCATTAAGTATTGTGATTATCCCAATACAGAACATTTGGTGTAAATACTCCGAGAAAGGTGTACACTTTGCTTGAAATAGCCCTCCTTCAGCTAATCTTTTTTTTTTTTTTCGTAGACACAAGGCCACCAGGCAGTTCTTACCCAACCACAAACGGGAAAAACTAAACCCAGTTTGTCGTATTTTTAAATGCAGTATTACCCAGCCTTGCCAAACTGAATGTCCTCATGCACCAAATACTTTAACAGTGACTTCAGACTTTCAAAATCCAAAGCATTCTTCTCAAGTGATGTTCTGTAAAATGAACCAGCATTCAACATGCTAATTCACTAGCATCTCATTCGTTTGACCTTTGGAGGCCCCAATGCCAAACTCTCACAAGTCAAATGAGTTTGGTGGTCTCAATCTACTGTAATGACACTGGCAATTTTGAAATATTGTGTAGTGGTTTTGTTATGTGGACCAGTCTCTTGCTTGAGAGAGTCAGGACTCAATGCATTAGACCAGCTGATTTCAAACAGTGTACTGTACACTTTCATATTGAGGTCCTGAAGGCCTTGAGGTATTGGAAGAGCTGTTTCAACACTAATCTGAATGAATCATCTCAGTACAATTTGCAAAACTGTAGGTTGGAATAATTCTCTGAATAAAAATGATATTGCAGGAAGTGATCCTGCTTGTTAAATAAACATGATTGAGATTAACAATTACATAATATCCTAAAATGTCAGGTGGTTTCATGTGACAAAACAGATGCTGAATTTGACTGCTAAAACCTGGTAAACAATCACCTTTAAATGTCACCAGACTCACTGTCTGAGCAAAAACCTGATTTTATTTATCATTTCTATCCAGCTAATTCATGAAACAAAGTGAGGAACTGGGCAGCTGCAGTGTTTAAACCATTCTGAATGCAGGACTTATACTGCATGCCCATTCCTTAATGAATAGTTAATCTAATTCCGTAAATTTGTACTCCAAACTCAGCAACCTCAAAACCGAAATATTTCTATACTTCACTGCACACAGACTTCACGGTTGTTCATTTTCCAGCCAATCTTGAAGTAATTGAATCTTCAGCTGCTGCGTATGAATGCTGAGTCACCTCTAAAAGTATTTAAGTAAGGTGTCATGCCAAATTTTGCATTATTTTGAGATGTGTTTTGATGTTTTAAAAGTACATGTTGACATAAGAAAGTGATTCATACTGGCGCCGACAACAGTAGAATCTCCAGCTGAGGTATAGGTAAAATGATGCGATTAAGTAAAAAATAATAACACAGTAATCTGTCGCGTATCCGCCTGTCACATATCCACCCTAACCGTTTATCCGCCATGATCAATCTCTTCAGCAACATTTGTTTATTATTGAACAGAGAACATTAGTTCAGAAATTGTAGATCTTACCAAAATGTTCATACTCTGTGTTGTTTGTGCTCCGTGTGCTGCCATTGCTGGTAGTGTCACTTGAGCTCTTCAGTGTGTTGATATGTAAATATATTCACCTCGATCTCCTGCCTGTCAATCAGCAGAGGATGCATGTACCCACGCAGCAGACGGCTACTCCGTCACAAGCATTAATACCCTGTATCTTTCTAAACAAGGGATTTAGGGGAGTTCCCTAATAAAAGCTGAATCTCAAAACAATAAGTGTGTCAAAATAGTTATTGTTACAGCTGTGTATAATGGCATTTAGAACAGGATTCATTTATCCACCTTTTTACATATCCGCCCTTACTCTGGTCCCACCGCAGTTGGATACGCACCGGATGACTGTACTGACAAAAGTGCATTTCAACACAATATGGCGGTTTTTGATGATTTGAAGTATTTTAAATAAAGTTGCCAAGTTCCTTTTTTCCCAAACAAACAGTGGGTATACAGTGGGTAACAAACTGCATGTATTTCAATTTCCTGTCCAGCCCTTGTATGAGCTTTTATGGTGTCTCTTCCACAGTACCAGATTTTTCTAAAGCAATACTTGTGTGTTAAAACAAGCGTGAAGGATTCGAAGGTAACCATGGAAATGACCTAAAGTATCCCTAGAACAACACACACAGTTTCTTAATTAAGATGCGATATAAAACCAAATACCGCTGAAACGTTATGTCGGTTGATATGGAGCACAGCTAATGTGAGCAAACAGTGAGGACAGCAGAAGACTATCTAAATGTGCAGGCCTCAGCCTGATTGAGTACTGGTTCAAACTGCAAATAATGGAGTTGCCCAGCAACCCCTTCTCTAGCATTCCCTGTAAACCAACTGAACACTTATCTATTTATAATGTGTGCGCTAAGCATATTTACTTGCCTTGTTTAATTTCTTTTAATGGTTTGGCAGGCCTGCTTTAGCTGCTTTCAAAACCCATCATCCATTCTTATCAGGGCAGTCCAGTCTGCCTTTAGGCCAAGCACAATACTTTTATTGGATTTCCAAGTCATCTATGCTCAACCAGCAGGAGCAGACTGGCTGTCAAAGTCAGCAGCTATGAACGTCATACAAATTAGATCATTAAGGCTCTTCAGGCTTTCTTTTTTGCTCAGAAATAAAAAAAAAAAAAAAAAAACAAGAGCAATATGCTTTCCCTTCTCATCTTGTAATTCAGGTTCACTTAACCTCTTACTTTAAAAGTACAGTTTTAAATGAGATCTAACAGAGCAGCTGTGTGTTATTTATAAAGGAATAGCACTTACAAGTATATTTTAAATTTTAAAAATATATAAATATTTTGCTCTTGAAAAAGGTTTGGGATAAATGACTCTAGTTAATGTCAAGCATGGTCTCTGATTGCTCCACAGGCCCAACTTGAACATTTATTCCTGGGCCTCTCAAGCAGAGCCCGTCAAATGCACTAAACTATGCAGTAGTTTTGTGATGTGGACTTATGTTCATTGACAGCTAGGTTAAGATGGCAAAACTCATGCCAATTATGGGGGAATCAACCAATCACTGTTAAGGGTTTGTCAAAAATCCAGTACATCTTCTGCTCAGGTGTATAGTAAGACACTATACACACAATGTATTCACTTCTACAGTTCTGTCTTGTACTAAATCGTAATACCATTAAAACGATGGCATGTTTTTTTTTGTTTTTTTTTATTTGCTAACAACAATTTAAAAAAAGTCTAAATACTAACTACACAGGCAAAACCACCATGTTCATAAAAACAGAGTCATACCACAAAACTAGAAAATGTTAAAACAGAACTCCTAATATTGACAGAGCGGTAAAAGATTACTCTCAGAATAGTAAAGAAGTCTGTCCAGAACACTTTTTTTTTTACTCTTCTGACTCAATAAGTCTTTGTTCTGTTCTATTTTCAGGGGTAGAGATTACTTTAAAAAGGTCAAGCAAGAAGAAAATAAACTAAAAGGGTATTTGCTTAGCACAGAAAATCACACCAATGTGCACTAGCAAATGATTATGTTGGTACATGTAAGGTATTGATAGCCAGCAGGTGTTTGGGGGTGAACTGTGCCTGTTTCTTTTCCCCATCATTATGAACCTCTATACAACATTTCAGATCAATCCAAAAAGGCTTTCAGAAGTTAGACAGACAGACAGATAGACAGCAAGGGATGTTCTACTGTATATTCAAACCAAAGGGAAACCAAGTAGGAGACCCTAGGAACAGGAACAGTTAATGAAATTCTAGAACTGAAACTCAGTCCAAAAGGTGGTATATCCCTTTATGGAAAATTAAATGCATGTTATTGTACAGCTTTGGTGTTCACCAATTTTCAGAGATGAAATTAAGCAAACTGGCTATTATGCATTTATTTACTGTGTTTCCTTGAAAAATCTGCAGTTTTCAGAAGATCCAGAGAATTAAAAAGGCAGGCATCATAGAAACTTTGAATAAAAGTATCAATCAGGCAAAATTAAATACCTAGCCTTCAGAATGCCCAAAGATGACACGTGCAATATTCATATGACACCAGTAACTTGACATTTAACAATACAGAGGACCTATATTAAATTGCTTTGAGGTTAGTGAAGCATTCCTTAATATCCAATCTAACATTGGAAGCACATCATTCCCTGAACTGCAGTGATTCAGAATTTTACATGACAAATAATTAAAAGGTTATTACACAGACTGATTATTCTCTTGTCAGGAGCTAACAGTGAATTGCAGTGGGTCCCTGTGGGGCAGGTGTTAAGCAGAATTAATGACTCAAAATTGCACAATACATCTAATAATAAGGAAAGGTATGAACTCAAAACAAACGCGTTAGTCACACCATATTCTACCAAAGTTCGCTGTTCTGTACAGTAGAATCTATACTGTTATATGAACTAATATAATATGGTCAATTTTACCACAGACTTCAGGGACATGTTGTACAGACCTCCGTTTCCAGTGTGGCTTAAAACATGAAAACAGATGTATATAAAACTTTACACAAGAAATATCATTAAAGTGGCCTCACCAAGTTTCACAATAAATAAATAAATAAATACGGTACATAATTGTCTATTTTAAGTGTAGCATTGACAGCTAAACAGCCAGAATATCAAATTGCATCAGAGACCCCTGATTTACAGCCATCAGAAATCATAGCTGTTACATTGTAAAGGCAACATTGTGCATTAGTACAAACCAATAAATAAGAAGCTTGCGCTGGAGCTAAAGATGAATACATACAGTAAAGTAATTCATTTTAGCATTCAAGTGCTCTCAAGGAAATGAAAAGTTCCAGTTACTGCATGTTTGATACAGTTCATTTCCGACTGGGGCACAATGACCTTAAGAAGGTGCCAATCTTATCCAATCTTGTTCTGAACTGCTGTACTAAATATGGACATTACAATCTGTTTGGACACGCGAGGCGAACGGTACACTGGTTACACAGAATGCTGTGCCTACTGCTTACACTAAGTTCTCAAACAAATACCACGTGAACTGCCAGCATAGATTAAAAAACAGTAAATATTATTTTCAAGTACAAATAATGACGGTTCTCCACATGTGACAAGAAATACTAGTATTATGCCCAGTACAAAATCTGGCAAAAAGTAATGAAAACAAGATAATTTCTTTCTGTGAACAAAAACAAAGCAACTGGAATAGTATGAGGTTTAATGGCATCTCTGTTGGCAAATTTTGTTAAGAGATAGTAAAATTGATATGTGAAAAATCTGTGCCATTGAAATCACTAATGGTGTGAAATATATTTGGGTTTTTTAGGGGGTTTTTTTACAGAAAAAAAAGTGTTTTTTTTTATACCAGCCAATAGTCTTTACCCAGAAACTTGAAAGTCACATGACCATAAGCCAGCCATATAAGGCCAGAGGTCAATGTCATGGTCTCAGTTTATATAACAACTATGCTGATGTCTGAGATATGAGTCTTTCACACTTCCAAGGACAGCTTTGTAAAATTACTGACATGCAAGGGTTAATTTTTCTTGGCTGATACACTCCAATTTTACTTTATTTTGTGGAGAACAAAACCAGAATTTGAAAACCATCTGAGGTCACAGGTCTGAAATGGTTTATTAAGATACTATTCGTTGTACTGGCTGTGGAATATCTGCCCCCATACTATCACTGCCCCTCCCCCATGTTGAAGAGGCTGTGGCTCTTTCGTTTGGAATAAGCAGCGATTTCAAAGAACACGCTTTAGATCAAAAGTTGCTGCTGGCATCCAATCACATCACGTTTTCAAACTCGCTCCAATGGCCTGGTTAAATTTTATAATATAAAATTGAATTTAGAACAGTCACAAAAGCTACTGCCTTACTAAATCAATAAGAACTCAGTGCAATTAGGCCACTGATTACCTGAAAACAAAACTCAGCACGTAACTAAAGCTCCCATCCACAGGGTGTCATTAAAATGTCATTAAACTTTCACATACTGCCTAAAGGAACACATCCCACACACTGTAAGCAGTAATCAAAAGAGACAGTATTCATAATGTATGCAATTCTTTAACAATTAACAGGCAGACGTTCTGGAACCAGTACTGTACTGCATTACCTTATCATGCATGAAAGATAACATACAAGAAAATACAAAGACTATGTTGTCTTGCTGGTTTGTTGTAGCGGCACCATTTTGTAAAGTGGCACCATTTTTTTTAGATAGATAAAGTGTAAACTACAGCATCCTTATAGTTTTTTTTTTCCACGATTATCTCCAAACAAGAAAAGGGCACCTTGCCCTTGTGTATAAAGTCTGAGTAAGCCTAATAGAGACTATGGGTGCATTTTAACATTTAAAACATGAGCGTTTCTTGTAAACAAGTGGATTTTCTTTATGATGTTAAGGGGCCTGTAGCTAGATTAAAGAAACAGACAGACATTCTGCCCAGGCAATGACACATATATTAAAGTGCACTTCATCCTACAAAGATACAAGAGCATGTATATTCATAGAAAAGTGTAGGAGCCCAAGATTACTGCAGGATTCTTTAAAACCCAATCAAATTGGGTCTCGCACAGTTCCAGTTGCTTGTGTAGGAATAGGTTAGCTAGACAGGAAGTGCACTAGCCTGCAGACTCCTTGTTAGGTGGACAGTGCATTACCAAAAGGACAGTGTGCTGGGAAATAGAAAACAATTAAAAACATAATTGATACGCTCCATTGGCTTTAAAAGACACAAATCCATTGGGAGATGGATGAAGACTGTAACACCGCTGGATGTACAGAGCATAGCCAGGCTTGTGTGGTAACACCGTGTAACAATTTTTTTTTTTTTTTTTGGTTCCTGGGTAGTAAGTGTTATTTCCTAATTGCTTATGCCTCAAAAGTATAGAAAATGGCTATTATTCCCCATAAACTTTGCTTTTGTGACCAGGACAGTGATATTTTGAAATTTACCTATTTCCAATGAGAAAACGGGCAAATTTGTGTCTTTTCGTTCACATAAAGTCAGAAAAAAACAACATATGAATCCAAATGAACATGTATTTATACTAAAGTAATACAAAAATGACTACAAAAGATTTAGAAGTGAGTAGTTTTTCGAGATTTACGATTATACTGTAAATCACTTTCACGAATCAGCCCCCAAATGTAGTCTCCCTTCATGTTCTCGTTATACTGTCCTTGGTAGCGGCGTTCAAAGTCCAGTATATCCTGGTGGAAGCGAACCTTGCTCCTCCGAGTACGCTCCCATGTTCTCCTTGAATTTATCAAGATGAGCATCAAGGATATGGACTTTGAGGGACATCCTACAGCCCATTGTGCCGTAGTTCTTCACCAGAGTCTCAACCAGCTCCACATAGTTTTCGGCCTTGTGATTGCCCAGGAAGCCCCAAACCACTGCGACAAAGCTGTTCCAAGCTGCTTTCTCCTTACCAGTGAGCTTCTTGGGGAATTCATTGCACTCCAGGATCTTCTTTATCTGTGGTCCGACGAAGACACTGGCTTTGACCTTTGCCTCAGACAGCTTAGGGAAGAAGTCTTGAAGGTACTTGAAGGCTGCCGACTCCTTATCTAGAGCTCTGACAAATAGTTTCATAAGGCCCAATTTGATGTGCAGTGGTGGCATCAGCACCTTCTGGGGGTCCCAGCCGTACTCATCATACTTCAAGGCGTCCAGCAAGGTCTTGATGCTGTTGTAATCCTCTTTGAGGTGCACCGAGTGAGCCAGGGGAAGAGACGGGTACTTGTTACCATTATGGAGCAGCACGGCTTTGAGGCTCCTGGATGAGCTGTCAATGAAGGACAGTATAACGAGAACATGAAGGGAGACTACATTTGGGGGCTGATTCGTGAAAGTGATTTACAGTATAATCGTAAATCTCGAAAAACTACTCACTTCTAAATCTTTTGTAGTCATTTTTGTATTACTTTAGTATAAATACATGTTCATTTGGATTCATATGTTGTTTTTTTCTGACTTTATGTGAACGAAAAGACACAAATTCGCTCGTTTTCTCATTGGAAATAGGTAAATTTCAAAATATCACTGTCTGGTCACAAAAGCAAAGTTTGTGGGGAATAATAGCCATTTTCTATACTTTTGAGGCATAAGCAATTAGGAAATAACACTTACTACCCAGGAACAAAAATTGTGATACATAGTGTAATTAATCAGCGGACAGACTGGGAAGACTGTAGACTAGTGCTAAGGGGCTGATTTGATCAACGTATACCCCTCTGGGAAATGCCACATCTGGGTTTTCTTTACAGCATTGTTCATCACTGGAGAATCCCCCTGGATTCACCTATTTGTGACTATCCAGGGATCACCCCAAAAATAAAGTGGTTGGCACAACCCAGGTGGATTCGTTAACTGATGTAACTTAAAAAAGAATGGTGAGTAAATAGATTCAAGAAACTGCACAGAGTCCTTTTCTTCAGTCAGTTGTTAGGTTTATTGAAATATGCAGGGAGTCTGGTCCCAGGTACAGGACACAGAATACTCGTTCTTACAATTGTAGCATGACATTAAATACCCTTCTGCATAGGTGTCTCTCTCCTCCTCTTTCTCTGACACTTAACCAATAGAAAAGGTACAACTCATTATCATTATGTGTGTGTGTGTGTGTGTGTGTGTGTGTGTGATCTAGTGTGAAGATCTCTGAACTCAGTGCAGTCTTCACCCTAGTGCCCCAAAGGTCCATACATCTGTTTTTTGTCATCTTCCTTGTTCCTATCTCTAGACCCTTTGATCTCAGTGGCACTATCTCTTTGGAGCTCTCTGAAGTCTTAGAGCCTGGTCTCTTCGGTCCCCTTGAAAACTAGCTTTATGACCCCCGTCATAAACCAGCTGTATTTTCTAAGCAAAAACCTGTTAACTAGTTTTATACCCCAGTGGATTCCCCGAATTTCATGTCAGGGCTGGAGATCAAAGGACTTGTTTGTACAGCCGTGTGCTGCTGGCCAGCCATTTGCTTTGACACAAAATAATCTTAACTTCTCTACCATATTGCAGCCTTCATCTATCACAGCAGTGCTTGCATTTTTGGAACTAACAGTTTTTTCTATCCAATGTTAAATCACTTTTCAGAAAAATAACATGAATACAGCCGTCATTCCTCATGCGTAGCAAACTGCTATTCAATACTTGTTCCATGTTTTCCAACATTAACAATGTAACATACAGCTGTGACTTATCTAAGATTCTGATTATAATATAATGGTCAGTAGTTAATAGATTTTCTGTGGAATTGATAAACATTTGGAGTAAATGTATTTATTTGACAGGGACAATGTACAATTTGTAACACTTAAGGCATGTCACAAGATGTATTGCATCCAGATTTAGCTATGAGCTCATTTTTATTGCGAAGTCCCAGGCAGGTGTATAGAAAGGAAGAAAATAAATAAAACACAAAAGCAGAAACAGAAAATACAAATAACGTAATATTTACAGACCGAAGCAATTTGCAATTGACAGTTTAGGTAAATAACTTGAAGTTATATCCTCAAACATAATGCATTTATTCCCTCTAAAACAAATACAGTTATAATCCTGAACAGAAAACAGCTAAAATTCATAGTACCATAATAATAATAATAATAATAATAATTACACTTCCACCCCTGATTTGAATAATCGCAGTACAACAATTGACAAAATCTCCTAATATACCACAGTTACTAATAATTTACTTGACCGCTTTCCCTGTGAAGAAAATAAAAAGTTATAACCTACAGCTACACCAACTACTGAGTGGCAGCAAATTCCTGCATTTCTATTAGAGGATTGTATCCTGCTTACAAGATTTAAAACAAGATTACAATTAGAAACGGAGGAGTGTTCTTGCTCGTGAGACTTAAAGCTATATTACAGTTCGATAGGGAGTATTTACACGCTTGTGGAATCTCAAACAGAATGCAAATTGTGGCGAAATGCAGAAAATTTCCTAAACACACAAAAACTCCATAAGAATATGCCTGTGACCATAAGGATGTATTTGTGGAAGACAGCAAAACAAAAAAGGTACAATTGAAGTGTGAAAGTACTGTCGAATTACTGTACATATTGTGACAGAAAAAAAAAACGCCCAAGAATTTTGGAAAGTAACCGAAAAAAATAATATCATACAGAATATAAAAAGCGAAAGCCCCCCCCCCCCCCCCCCAAAAAAAAGAAATTTACATAAAACTCGAAAATAGCTAAAAATAAGCACCGAAAAATGAAAGTAATAAAAACCAAAAAAAGACCTACCTAAACTTGTATAAGGTGCACCAGATCTTTAAATGATTAACCCACAGCAGCAAAGTGCCTAGGTTAGCTTTATTTTGACAATTTGCAGAACAGGTTTCATGATTTTCTTTGTTAATATAGGGGACTTTCAGGATTTACTGCATCGTCCACATTGTTTATAAAACTCAGGAATGCAACAAGTGGCTTGTGATCGTCAAACCACATTTATCACCAGTCTTCTTCAACCTTACCTATCTGAGGTTGCCTTTATCACTCATTGATCAATTCTACTTTGTGTACAGCTGATAATGCAGGGTTCAATAGCAATCCCACTTTCATTACACATAGGGTGGCAAAGTCACAAGCTTCTTATGTTAGGCCAATAGTCCTCAAAGATTTACATGTGTATTTCACTGAAGGAGTTTACCCTAACCAACTACTAACTCCAATGAGTAAAATAAAATGACACTGAAATATTATCAAACATTATTTTTGTTTGCGGCACAGATAAAAGCGCTGCAAATTTGTTATTATTGTTTTGTATATTTAAAACCCTGTGAGGATGCGTGGCTGATCAGCTACTGATTATTTAACTAGCTGACAGTCACGCATCCTTACCAAACGCGTGCAGACTGTGGCCGATGGGTAATAAGACAATTAACAGCTAGTTAGTATAAGAACCTGCAGCTGTCCGTGCTGTGGGGGTAGAGTGTACAGAGGAGAGTACGGGAGAACGCGGGAGAACGAGCAAGGAGAGCGATTAAGGAGAGCGAAAAACAATTGCTATATTTAGATATACATGTTTCTCTTTATTTGTTTGGCCAACGTGCCCTTTGGTTTCTGTTTTGTTTTGTTCAAATTGTTTGTTTTCTTTATTTAATAAATCCAGCTGAATGCCGTTGCGTTCAGTTTCACCCACCCATCCATTGTTTTGGTTCAGTTACTTCCTGGTCCGTGCTATCACTACACCTCACCACTGCAAGCCATCCTGCCACAGTGGTTTATTGGGAAATCTTCAAAAAGTGAAGTGTCAAGGTGGATGTTTAACACCCTGAAGCCTAAAGAGCACATTGTAACTTGTCTGCTGCCTCCCAGGATGTCATTGTTTAAACTAGGTTATATCTAAAATGGACCTATAAAAAACGGAAACAAAACCTTGGATCAGGATAGATAGATAGATAGGTACTCACCAATCTGCCCTGCCTTTACTTTGAAAGGAACGTTGAATTCACTCTGTAAGAAAAAAACAAAAATATGTTGGCTGGACAAATCCACCTGTCCTGCAAACAGACAGGTTTCCAAAACAGCAATTTTGAGATCTGTTATTAAAACTGGAAATGTGTGTATTTGCACTTGTTACTTTGCTACTGGCACATAATCCTTTAAGTACTGAAAGGGACTGGGTGTGGAACAAGCCCTGCAAAGTAAATACAAATCAGAAAGATATAGGAGGCCGACAACAAAACGTCTGTCAAATTGACACCAGTAATGCATTGTAAAGCAGGGTTTGATAGGAATCCACTTACTTGCCACATTACTATACAGGATTATAAACAGAAATGTGTGTAGCTCTAGGCAACAACAAAAATACAACACAATATCCCCACTATTTATATACAGTACTTAGAGACTTAAATAACAATGTAACTCAATAACATACAAATCCCAAGCCAAGGAAGAGGCTTGAGTCCCATGTCACCTGTCACCATGCCCTTTAATAACAGCATGTAGAATAGTATAGCAAACTAAGGGTTCTCAAGATATAGCTTTTCATCCAGGTGTCGGTACTGTGAAACAAAGTCACTGTGCCCTTCATTTCTTGGGATTACCAGTTGGAACAGGTTGTGTTATTAAATACAGAAAAGGCATGCATTGTTCACAGTGACTGCACCCAGTGCTGTTAGCTTCTACTTTATATGACATGTGCATGCGTAATGGGTTTTATGGATGGGAATCAAACCTTTCACTTTTCATTTGTTTCCTCAGGTCTGTTCTCCTTCCTGTTTCTCTTATTCTCCAGAACTCTAGACAGATAATCCCTTTTAAACGGTGTAATTCGACTCTAAGCGATTATATCCAATGGGCATTATCAAGTTTAAAAATAACTAGTCCATAGTCCACCATTTTGTGACACTGGCTTATTCATTTGCAGCTTGTACTGCTTATTGGATAATACAGTTACTGCACATTTGTATAGACCATAAGAAATAGAAATACATTTTTTGGGGGCTACTTCCAAGACTATAATGCAGTTATCCACCCTGCCACAACTGTGTGTGAATGAAGCTGAACAGCCCACGTGTCACCTCGATCCTTGTGGAGTCTATGTCACGCAGTGACCAGGCTGCGACCAGAGCAAACGACGCACTACATGAATGTGCTCAATTTAATTCAGTTTTATATCTTATTTTAATGAATCACTAAAACAGGAATGTGTTACAGTACTACAGTAATCCAAAACGATAGTCAAATTAAATTTAATGGGGGAAAAAAAAAGACCATCCGTAAACAATGAGTGAACTCTCTGGCACAGCAAGGTACTGTATAAATAATGACTATGCTGCCTGTATCATACAAAAATGCCCACAGCACTGTGCAGCTCAAGCAGCCAATTAATCACAGATATTAGGATGTCTATTTGATGACAGCATTCTGACGATACATGCATATGAAGAAGGAATACTGCAAAACAATGTCAGCTTTATTAAGAGTCCAGTATCAGTCTCTTTAGCTGTAGGGAGACTACACTGCATTGCACAGGAGCAATAATGCACTAGCTGTGTACCAAAGTCACAACTTTGTCATTGGTCTTTTAGTAAAACATTTCTTTAAAATATTCTCAGCATAGTGGTTTTCAGTTGATCTTTTTGTTTCCAGATCCAAGTTTCCCTGCCACAATGCAGGTATGTTTTATTACATGCTAGGGTCCCATACGCAGCAAGTTAACTACAGAGTAATGGTAGGTAAAAGTGAAATGAAGGTCTAGAAAACAAAATAAGTCACTTACCAATGCATTTTCTTTGACTTTCAAGTTTTCAAGAACCACATTGCCTGTAAGAAGAAGAAAAAAAAGAGCAATCATTAAAAATTCAAGTTTGGCCCTCCTTGCTACCTCATTCTCTTCCACCCTCTCCCGCAAAATACTGGACCCCCCCAGCAGTGACGCCCACTCAGAGAGTTAGAACAGCAGCAGGTGTGAGGTCTTGCACTGCCTCTGCTAACTGCTTTGCACTTTGGAGCATATTTTTAAAGTGTTTACTCCAGTGTGTAATTTACTCCTTTTTTCTGAAACACCTAGCTTAGAGTAAATGGTTTGAAAGTATGCCTCAGTGTCTTATTTGTCCTGCCGATTTTACAACATTGCTCCTTCATTACCCTCCCCCATTCCCTGAATTTAACGCCTTTCCTGAAGCCATTGTAAATCCAGTTTATTACCTTGACAATCATGTAAATGAGTCATGCAGCTATTAACCCAAACCTGCTCCACATGGATTCTGGTTTTATATACAGTAACAGAAACACATTATCACAAGTTTGGTGAGAATACTTTTCCATACTCAAAGGCCTAATGAATTAATACTGCAAGAAAAAAGAGTCAGTGGTTTCCTTTTTTTCTCAGACTCAATAGCATGTATAGACCTGTGCTGCTGTCCTGCTTGCTTGCTTTAGATGACAAGGATGTTTTCTGAGCTGCCAGTGTCACATAGTCAGGAGAGATGTTTGACAGTTTAAGTTATGGTCCAGTTCATTCTGGTCAAAGCAAATGGAGTTCCCAGATTCAGAACACTATCACCAATGTGCTTAACAGAAGGCTTTGTTTCCTGCATGTTAAATGCATGCCAGGTCTGGCAAATACTGGGTATACAGTAAGCCTAGTTGAAGAGCTTGTTTAAGGCATTGTAGCACTAATCAGAGCACTTTAGAAGCACTAGACCAAGTGCATGAAATAAAACCTGTACTGTAATTTCCAACAGAAGGTAAGGTGTGTCTACGCTCACAGTAAAACTTTAAATGCAATGGGAAACTTTTACATTATTACAAAATAGCCCTCTATACTTTCTCAGAGTTAGAACTGTGTCTTCAGAGTCAAAGCAGGTCATTAGGAGAAGCAGCAGGTTGGTTAAGGGTGGAGAGAATTTTACTAGCCAGGCCTCCATAGCAAATAGAAGTGCTAACATGAGAGATGTATGACATTAATGTATTACCTGTTAAAAGACATATACACCTTCATTGTAGCAGACAGATGTTTGAAGCAGACTGGATTTTACATCTTATGTGATATCATGAATGTGATGATCTGGATATCACTTCAATTATCCAACAGAATGAGCTTAACTGTAAGCAGGTTGCACAGACAAACACACACGGCACCTCTGGGGGAGGAAAAAAACAAACGACATCTACGACAGATATGAATGAAACATAGGAAGACTCATAGTTCCCAACTGGCAACGTCACCCTTGATTACTTGGGTAGTTAGTTGTGGAGAATAGAAATATGACTTGATTCCAGGTTGTATTCACATAACGCACTTTAAAAGCGTGCAAAGGAGACTCTACTGGGGAGGGGCGTGTACAGAAAACCTTCTTGATTTCACCATCGGTTTAATGTTTGTTTCTGTTCCACAAATCAAATGCATGTTTTCATAATGTAAACACAATTGATCATGCCATTCACGTGCACCTTAATTTAGTACAGTAATAATAAAAATATACAATTTAACACGGCAATGCAATGCATTTTAATGTGGTTTCCCGTGTGGCTTTAAATGTCACACTAACTAAGGATAAGGTGACGTTACGTTATTACATCCGTGTTGCTTCATAAATATCATCAGATAGACGTTGGTGTTACTTGCAATACGGCCTGGTTAATACTAACAATCTGGTGCTAAATTGTGAATATTTCTCTTACCTCCCCAAATGCCAAGCTTGAGTTGGGACTTGTCCAGATTTTCCACATAGTCCCCTATAAACTTGTTAAGAAGGTCTGCGACAAGAGACTCGAACACCATGATTCTCTGTATTCACTGTAACTGGGTTGTTGTGTCGATGCTGGAGCAGACGAGTCCCCTGATCTGCAAGGCTCTCGCTCGCACTAATGCAGAAACGAAAGTGAATTGTTCTGCGATCAACTCGCCCTGTCTGTGATAGTGAGAGCTGTCACAACTGAACTCTGATACCAAGAACTACAATATGTTATATTGAGCATTAGGAAGAAGTGTTAGTAAACCGGTATCTTGAGTGTGGCGAGAACGTGATAACAAGACAACAGGGTTTTGCAACCCATGTGTACGTGTAGCCTGATAATAATAATAACAATATCAATGTGTGCTGAAGTAATAATATGAGACAGAGGCTACAAGGAATCCATTCAGTGCACCCTTTCAATGCACGAGCGACCAAATGTCCTTTAAATTAAATATAATTGACATTGCTGTCAATATCAACAGTGGAAGGGGGCTGGCAGTAGTGCACACCTATTACATGTATTATTTCAGTACAGTATTTTATTTGGCAAGTGCTTCCCAATTGATTTTGAAGGCATATCAGATAGTAAAACAAGAAGGGACAAGGCTGGGTTTTTTTTTTTTTATTACTGGCATCTACTGTTAAGGATGCAACCACAGAACATGTTTTTAATTTGTGTCAACTGTGTTACATCAAGGTTACACAGAGCTAACACTGCAGTCTTTCCCGTGGTTATACCTTCATTAACTATCATATATAGTAGTGCCATGGTAAAAATCATAGTGAAAAACTGTTGTGAAGCACCCAGTAATCTATAGTAAATGCACAGTTCTGGTTTACAGTAATCATAGGAAAAGCATGGTGAAGATTACTGTGTACATTTACTATGCTACACTTTTCTGTGTATAGTGCACAGAAATTGTTGCATCATATTCACAGGGTGATAACAATGTAGAGAAGCCCAGAGCAAGTCACTATCCTGTTTCTCTCTTTTTGCATAGCAGTGTGGGTCCCTTCCTTCATTCGTGCACCAGTTGTGGGTGCTTTTCATGGAAGCTATGAAAGTCAGCTGATAAATGTTCTGAACCTTTGTCACACGCACACACGCATCAGTGCTCTGCTTTGAGAACCATTCAGGTTCATTAGTGCATCAGTCCCCCTCTTCATTTCTAAAGATAAATCCATTGCAATTCAGAGGCATAATGCACAAGCTGATAGGGACTAAACTGTTAATTTTATAAAACTATAACAAACAATTTAGACCAAAAAATGGTGCTAATTGCATTCTGGTGTAAAGAACATGATGAAACTGTCATATTATATTAGATAAAAACACACTAATGTGCCTGTACACTTTTAAACCCTGTGTAAATCAGGGGTGGAAATAAGATTCCTATTGCATAGCAGTTTTATCCCATTCCAGGTTTTACTACGAGCTTGATTAGCCACAGTGTATCGGTAAGAAGCTCAGGTGAGTCTTATAAAACTCATTGTAAAACCAGAAATGGATCCAACTGTTATGCAATGAGAGTCTTATTTCCATCCCTGGTGTAAATAAATGCAGTAAATGCATGTTAATAGAGTAGAAGTAGACTGTGGTTTATCAGTTGTTTGTAAGGTGCAGTGAACCAAGTGGTTTTAAAAACAGGTTATATATATTTAAGAATGTGTTGACTTATAAAAGATAGAAATACAAGCTCTTATGATGTTCCGTGTACAATGTTGTTAGCAAAAAAGCCATATTTAACTTCTGTATTGTTTGATGGTTTATAACAGAGCTTTGTTTTGGCTCTCAGTGCTGGTGATAAGCAGGGTTCATTAGGGTTCAGCTGAAACTTTATTACTTACTTTGTAATGTGTCCTAAAACCTGTTACGATTGCAGCAACTTTAAGCAGCACGGGTGTATAAAAAGAATGGGGATTACCAAGGCTGAAATCCCCAAACTTGAAATAACAAAACCTTTAGAACACCTAGTAAGATATTTATGAAATCCTGATTGACACAATTATAGAAATTCCCTGACACTTGAGAAAAACCTATCTGTACAGAAACAGAGAGACAGAAGAGGCACACTTGTTAATAGATGGAACAAAGCCTTTGCAATGAGGTGTAGGAGTGCTTCTATTTGCAGGCTGCAATGTAGCGTGATTCATACTTCTAATAAAGAGCTAGGCAGCTACACCGGTACTCTAGAGGAACAATGGGGAAACCTTTTACCCTAAGTACAGATATATCATTGAGGAAAGTATTAATTTGTAGTGAACAAAGAAAGGATCACAATGAAAACTGAATGGTTTTTCGTAGTTTTATTATAAATAAAACAGAGTGTATAAAAGTATAAATAAATTCTGCATGAACCTCATGCTCACAAAATAAATATATCATATTTACACACACACACACACACACACACACACACACACAACATTACTTGGGTAAGATGCTTGTAAGAGGGAGCTCACATTCGCCTAAGGCATAGTCTCTTTTCATACTCGATCCTTTGTTAACCACTTTCATTCTCAGTGATCTGAAACACAGCTCATGCTCAGAAATCCCATCAAAGAAAAAGTCTTCGTTGAAAATGGGATTCCTGCTTTTCCTAATGACGGTGCTGCGCTGCTTTTGGATTTTCCCCGGCACCAAGGACATGCTGACGCAGCAGTTGATACTTTTGGGGTCCACAGAAGAGTCGTATAGTCCTTCAGCACTGACCAGGCGCACCCGGAGTCTCTGATTGTCCTGGCAGTACTCAGCAGAAAGTCTTAAGGTACCTTCTCTGCCCACAGAAATTACATTTTCTTTTATGACTCTGTCCCTGTAGTGCACCAGATCCAAGGGGAAAACGGTTGGAGGCATCAAGCCATAAGCAGAAGGCATAGGCTCCAGCAAGCATTCAGATGATCTTCTCATGATGTTGGGACTGTTGTCTGTGGAGCTGCCTTCGTCAGTCGACAAGGAGTTGTTCCTTGCCACCATTGTTCTTTTTACAGTCCTGGAGAAGAGTTTTTCTTGGCTTATTGCTTTGAACAAAGAGGACTTGGGAGGAGACCTAGTAAGAAGCGGGGAGCTGAAGGGAGAAGATTCTGTAGAAGATGCAGTGTCACTGTCCAGGGTGCCTTGCCTGTGCAGGCTGAAGTTTTTGGGAGACAGTCTGGAGGTCAGTGAGTTCAAACTGAATGAGGAGGAGGAAACTCGAGAGTAAGTGTTGGACCTGCTTCTGGGGATCATGATGGGGATGCCACAAGAGTTTGGGTCATTGTGGAAAAGGGACTCCTTCCTTCTTGTATGTGGGCTTTCAAGTAAGGTGCAAAACCCATAGCTGGTTTGAGCTTTTGGTAAGTGGGGCAAGGAAAGAGCAGCTTGAGACTGGGGATCAGCGTTGGTGCTTTCTTCATCACTGTATCCACAGTCATAGGGCAGCTCATCCACATTTTCAACTTGTATCACATGCGTGTTGACCATTTCATGGAAGGGGGATTCCTTTTTGTTAGCAGTGTTTTCTGACGTGGAGATTTGGATGCTGGTGGGGTGTTTGTTCTTCTCAGGAGTTTTGGGCTCCAGGTGAGATGGTAACTTGGGCGGGATGCAGAATTCTGGGATTCTGTCTGGGGTGATGATGTTGGGGCACAAAGACATTTTCTTGTTTTTCTCAGATAATGGTCTGTCAATGCTAAACATGATGTCCCTGATTTTGAAACTGTATTCTGAGATGGGAAGAGTCAGACTGGTTCTTTCCACAGACACACGGATCGTATCCACCACCCACATAGAAATGTAAAATGCAAAACCCTGTCAAGATAAAGAAAAGGAAAATTAGGATACAGTTACACTGAAAATGCAGCACAGTTAGAAATACCACGTTCACATTAAACAACCAATACTAGACATATATGAAGCACTTTTGGCAGATGGCAAGCATTTAAAACTTTTTTTTTTCTACACAGTAAATTAATCTGAAATATTTCAAATGTATATATTATTAAGACTATTAGCTGTTCACGTTTGAATATTATTACCCTCAAAGTCTTTAGAAACTCTTCAGGTTGTCTTCAGTTGCAGGATTAGGAAGATTGCTCCACGAACAGTCCTGTATGTATCATACACTTTCTCTGAAAGGCTCTCTGTGGCTCTTGTAGGTGTTACTCCAAGCTTCAAACCTTGCCTAGCTTTGTGGTGCTCAAAAAGCGTCTCTCTGTTTAAATAGGCTGCTCAATATAAGAAGGATCCAATCCCCTCAAAGCACACCTCCACTGTCAAAGCAAGACCCTCCCCTTTTCCCAAACAGTCTGTTCACATAGAGACGACCATGCGGAGAGAGAAGGAAAAGGGGTCTGGAAAAAAAAGGTTAACCAGATAAGAAGCTGTAGGTAAACTCTACCATAAAGCAGAACAAAAGTGTATTTGATATTATAATAAGTGGTAATTAGCGTATTTGTTTTTCCATCTTACTTCGTGTAAATGCATTGTAAAGATACAGCAATCTGGCCAGATTAAAGTAGTGGTTGTTATTCCCCAGGCAATTGATGCTCTCACTGTGTGACTCAGTTATGTGCGTGCGTAATCATCCCACTATTCCTGTGTGTATTGTATATATATGTAAACAAATTAGCAAAATGAAAACGTGGAGCAGCCTGTGTTTCTATTCTTTTTTTATACGTATATATATATATATATATATATATATATATATATATATATATATATATATATATATATATGTATATATTCTAGTCTTTATATGGGGACATATGGAAGATGCAAATGCATCATAGCCTCATATGAGGATGCCATTTTCCCCATATAAAGCAATGAAAAAAATTGGGGGACACTGTATTAAAACATATTTATTATGTGTCCAAAACTACTTAAGAATATTTCATTGTTCTGTGTGAAGTACATGACAAAATAACTGGAATGCTGAATTATTACATTCTGTTGTATGAATAGTTTCTACCGACTGCCAGATTTTTATTTAACATTTCTTATTGATCTGTATATATTGGATATAGCAATTCGATTTAGAATCTGTTTAACTGTACTTTGGCTATGCTATATGTAATTCTGTGGAAATGACTGAGAATGGGAATTTGTGTGAGCTTTAAAAAATAAAGAGACAGCAGTGCCCTCTTGTGGACAATGACCGCCATTACTATCTAACCCAATTGTAATTATGTCAGCGCTATCCTTATAGCAGTCTTCAAAAAGTATCACATAACAAAACCTATGGTACGTAGGTGCAATTATTTAATGCTAACACTGCATACAATGGCAAAAACCATCACAGTAGTTGATAGTTTTGTTATGTTGGTACCTTTTAACACAACTAATGTAATCCTAGTGTAAGAATGAGTTACTGACATACCATACTTCGTATACTAGGTATTTTGCTACAAACATGTTATTGTATATACAGTTTGGGTTACCCCTTTTTTACATGTACAGTATGTCTTGTGGAAGTAGAGAAATATAAATTCTTACATGCTGAAATTGATTAATCCCACATTGACAATTCACTTATAACTGAAGGAGTTGTATTGCTGTTATTAGTGCTACAGGTAACACCACTACAGCTCAGACTGTGATTAACTTAATCTCAGTTCATTTCTCTTCATGCATTCAAATGTTTTTTGAAATCCTTGTTGTACACGTGGGACACTGCAGTCTGTACTGTATGTCTTTGCTAATCTAAACTCAGTTATTAGTCAGGATTTTATTATTTAAAGTGTGATCCTTAAATCCCATCACCCTTTATATTAATCCTGTTGGTCGTGTCAACAAGTCTGAATGAGGTCCACAATAGTTTTAGGGAGGCAGTATTTACTTCTGCCACTGTCTGGATCATATACCCCAAACTATATAAAAACAAATCAATTTCAATGCCCTGGGTATTGAATGAATTGAAAATACATCATGGGTCTTTCTTTGTTTATCTTGACATTATTCATTTTTCAAATAGTATGTGAAAAACAAAAGCTCTCAATGAGTACATAGTATGAAATTCAGGAGGCAAAATCTCCATCTAACATTATCACCATTTTTTTGTGCTTTTAGTTTATGCAGAAAATGAATTCCCAGTTCTTTACTGCGTTTCATGTGCTGCAGTGTAATGATATCAGCCTGCCTGTTTGTATTATGACCCTCGAGCATCTTCCATAGAAACAACAACATTCCTTAAGTATAGATACACCCCACAGCTCAATTTGCATATTAAAGAATATTATTATTTGTTAACTCCACAGCCATCACTAAAAATCAATGCACGATTGCATTTTATGGACAAAACATTGCATTTCACTATTTAAATATAATCCTATAAGGATAACTCATTTTTTAACCAGCCATTGCCATAAACAGACATTGCTCAATTAGCAAAATTCCATCAAATCAGCTCTTTCTCATGAGGAAACACTGATAATTAAGAATAAAAGAAATCACGGAATCAGCAATGAAAATTAAAGTTCCATTCAGGGACTATGTGGGGGTCATGGTATATAATGTACATCATTATTTAAATGCAGAGAGATATTTACATTCTAAGGTGGCCTGTAGCATTAGGCAAATGTATCTATTCAAAAAGGATGTACTGTATTATACATTGCAATTTAACATCAGTGCCCAATAGTGACACCTGCTGGAAGAGAAGTGAATGGAGCAGCTGCACATTTCCTCAAAGCCAATCACAGTCACTCCCTGCTTCTGCCACAACACGTGAATGATCAGGTGTGACACGTTAAAGGTTCTTTTGCACCGCACAAATTTGTAAACTGGCATGCGTTTTCACGGTAGAAGATAAAATGAGCTATTCTTTGGATTCTAGAATGATTATATCAGTACACTGTTGAAACTGTAATACTATGTAACTTAAACTGTCTGGGAAAACAAGCAAGCCCAGACGCCCAGACGCTCCATTAGTGAGCTACTGTTTCCTAAGTGTCAATATGGAATCATAGAATTTTTCCTGAATTCGTCTGCCAGCAATTTGGATTTCACCTTTGACCTTAAGTGGTAATTCGATGCTCATATTATCTTTTCCCCTAATCCATCTTTCTTTCATCACAAAAGCATTACTACTGTAGGCTTTGTCCTGTTTCAACCCTTTTTAAAAAAAAATAAATTCAGAGATGCTGACTACAAATCCAGTACTGTAATGTAATCACACTTCTAGAGTTTACTCCCATTCATATGTTATGTATTTAGCTTGCTTTACTATGACAATGGATTTTACCATAGTATTCAGCAATATACTGTACAGGTACTATGCTTTACCACACTTTCACTTTTACTCGGTTATACTTTACAATGGTTTATAACCGTCAACTTTAATAAAGACTATCCTGAGCTCCTATAATAGATCACAGTCCATTGAAAGCATTATTTTGATAAGAGTGTAGTCTTTCATGGCATTCATATTCAAACAACATCTGTGGTTACTGTTCCAATGTTTCAATAAAGTATTGAACATTCCCGCACTGGGGTCTTTCAATAAATGTGTGTTTAAACCATAATAAATCTTCATTAAGTATTTTGTTTATAAGTCTTGTAGTATATTTATATTTTCTTGCATCGTGCTTATCAGATATATTCTTCCTACTTCTCTACTCACAGCAGGTCAGACACAAATTAAATAAACTGCGTCTGGTTACCAGATACAAAACCAAGTTAAAAAATCTGCTATTCGCTCTCAAAGACGCGAGGGACATGCTCGCCTATCAGCAAGTTCTGTAAAAAAATATTCTTCTTGCCCACTGTGTGGGTGCAGATCCAGAATTAAATTACTGAACGTCTTAGCACGATCTAATTTTGGATCAGAGTAGCATCACATTACTGTATATCGCAAACACACACATTGAAATGTTGTCTTTCAGAGAAGCCAGCTCTCGCAGAGCATACAAGTAGAGCACTCGATTCCAACCAGCTGCTGGTTTGAACCTGCTCTCTCTCTCCTTATTCTCTGGATTTCATTCATGTTTTAAGAGTCTCACCTGTTGTCTGCCTGAATTTGACTTGACTTACCGTAATTTCTAACAAATAACCTGCAACAAGAATAGTAGCAAATTGAAATGGTTCCAAGTTCTGTTTCCTTAATCTTTCGATACTTCATTCTTTTCTATTACTCAATTTAATTGTTGTGTGCCATGTTTTTTTGCTTCCTGTGAAACTTCAGAACTCATGTCGTATTGTGATCTTTCAACTCTGTCGCCCCACCTGTGTCATGATACATAGTATAATTGAAACACCAAAAAAAGATTAGGGAGGGGGAAGAATATATTTAAGTTGCTTTTGTAGTTAAATGTACTTAAATTCATATTACCCTGCCAAAGATGCGAGTAGGATTCTACTTGGGAATGCACAGTTTTGTATGGGAATGCAGTTACTCTTCTTGGTCAAAGGTAGCTCCACAGTGCAAATGAAAGATGCTGGTGCAAAAAATGTTTAGATAGTAATCTATTGTATATCTAAAACTCCATTTTAAAGCCATGTAGGGTTATTTTTCACTATTTTCTAAAATGGTGCCACATCTTGCATATGCACTGGGCAGTGTGTGGTACACTGTCATTGTAAATAAAACTCTTTTGCATATTGTCCTTGTTTGCCAGTTCTTATCTAGTCCCTGCCATATTATACATATAAATCCACCACCTATTTGCACCTAATTCTAATATCCCTTAATGTGTCACTGTGTTACAGTTTCATCATTGGAATCAAAGTTCAAGAGTTCAACTTCCATATTCTATTATTTTATCTCTTGCGACACAGTTATAACGGATGATTAATTTATGCAAAACCAAAGAAAGGGTAAAAAGAAACACCCCTTGGGCAAATCTCACAATTCAGAATGTTTTTACAGCAGCCATGCGTGTTAATCATAAAGTGTTTACTTGATTCATTATGAGTGACTTCCCAGCACTAAGAGCCATCCTGACCTGTTATCCCTCTGCAGATCTTGAGATATCACTTCAATATAGCGCACACTGTACAAACAACGTTTTGCAAGCTTGCTTTTAAAATTGCAGCTCTGGAGTTCACACTTACATACACTGATCTTGTGATAAACTTTGTTTTAACACAGGTAACGAATCTTCCCAGAACATCTGTGGTTTTACTGTAAAGGTCAATGCAAAAGATCACCACCTTCATTCACTGCACTTCAAGTTACAATTAATCTTTTATTGTGTATCAAAGTCTTTATAAATGACTCACACATACATAACTTTGTACTGTACCAGCAAACATGCATTTTCATTTACAAGTATTATCTGGTACTACATTAGGTTAAAGGAAGTTTGATGTTTGCTTGCCCTACTTTTCAGGACTGGTACGGTTTTACTTCCGAGCTTAACCTCAGCAGTGTCTTTGGGGTCAAAGCTTGTTAGTCATACAGGAAGCATCTGGTTAGTTCATGACAGAAAAGAAGGTGTGTGGTTAATTTCATTATCCTGCTGACCAAGGATGTGTAAGTCAACCTGAAAGTGAGGCTTCCAAACAGGACAGTATCAAATATAATTTTTTAAATAAAAATATGTGTGTATTGTAACTGTGTTTCTTTCAAAACTGCAGTTTAGACTGCAGTAAAATAGCAAATGGAAATGCATAACATATATGTTTTAAATAACTGTTTTGTCTTTTGACGGGCAGCAAAGATCTGTATTCTAAACAGCCTGCCATCTTCCATATCTCTTGAGCTAATTAGGAACCATTTTAATGTTATGAACCTAACCCAAAATGCCAACAAATGTTTTTCATATTGAATAGAAAGGCAAAAACGAGAGCTCCTGGTGTAAAGTGTTACGCACTTTTTGAATCATTTTTTGCTTCTCAAAAATAGTGTGTGTCTTAAATTTGAGCACAGTATAGTGATGTGTGTATTAAAATCGCCAACAAAAGACGTGACTACCCGAGTACACAAACAGCAATGTGACTGGCGGCAGAGAAAAGACGAACAAAGACGTCACTGCCCGAATACACAGGCAGCAATGTGGTATATATTGCATAAATCTCCCAGACCAGTTAAACAGGCCTCTAAGTGTTAAAGAAGAGTTATAATCAAGGCAACTTGATCTTCATTTAATCTGCTTTAGCTTGCACCCGACTCGTAAACACTTTAATCAAGGATGCTGACAAGCTTTTACTCCATGATCATATTTACTCAAACTACAAGTTGTTAAATCAGTGATTATATCTTATAAAATGAGGTTTGCAAATAATCTCATTATATGAAACCTTACATCAGCAGCAATTGATCTCGAAGTCACTGTTTCTGCCCCCTTAGTGACTTTGTTGGGCAACAGAAAGGTGGCCCAACGGGTTAATTCACGTGCCTCTTGTGGCAGCCTGTGTGCAAATCTGGCTCATTTGTCCACATCACAGAAAACAGCTAATTTTACTTTAACAGTCATCACCAGGAAAAGCCTTAAACACACCTACAGTACTCCATGTGCCATCCTGGAGATTGTAACCGGTTTCTCTTTAGGAATTATATGAAGTAATCATTGGGAAACAATTGAAACACCTTGTCCTCTTGGCTATATACCAATTGGCAGTTAACCATCAAAAGTTCAGTTTATTTTTTGGTTTATATTACTGTAGGTCTACCACTAAAATATACTGTGGACAAAAAGTGAAGAATAAAGCACTTTTCTAAAGACTGAATATATAATAATAATAATAATAATAATAATAATAATAATAATAATAATAATAATAATAATAGTCGTAGTAGCAGCAAACAAGTCTGTTTATACAGTATGTGGTTTCCCAGGGTGGTTGGCGACTGCAGTGTAATTATGCAGTCGTATGAGCAAAATATATATATACAGACACCGGGAACGGATAACATTTTACCTAAGGAGGGTACTAGTATTTGCATACTTGCGAGGAACAAACACTGAAAATTAACTGAAATAATAATAATAAAACGACAGAGTATGTATTTTTTATATCTGATTCAGTCCTCCAGTACGTTCTTTCTGTAAAAGCAAAGGATCTGTGTCCCAGGATGATGACGAGTTTCCTCTTTCCCAGTGCAGGAATCTCCCTCGGTCTCGCTCTCGCTCTCGCACTCTCTCTCTCTCTCTCTCTCTCTGGGAGGGGTTAGCTATTAGAGAGGCAGGGACTTGCTGCACATCCCAGATCTGCCAGATTGCAATGCAACACTAGCTTTTTTCACAGGTAAGATTTCATGCGTTTTCCCGGTTTCCTTACCTGATGCATGGACGTATCTCCGTTCAGTTTGTCGCAGGCATTTGTGGAATTTGACTTGATGCATTCCAAATCTTGCAACGTGCATGAGGCACACCAGAAAGTAATAATATTGCAATTGGATGAATGGAACAGGAGGAAGGATGCCATGAATCTTTGAGTGTCATGTCAGTATTTTGTATTGGTTATTTAAAAAGTGTCCTGTTTCGAAGGTAAGGGTCGTGTGTGTGGATTTGTTGCTATCATTACTATTTAAAAAAAAAAAAATCTCTTATGTTTAAAAAAATTGCTTTCACTGCTAAATTATTCCCAAATGTAATTTGCAAAGTGATTTGAGAGGTAATGTACTGCAAAAAGTCCCAAATGGGAGTATTAGACCGCAAGTAATTAGAAACACATGCGATTTAATACGAGATAAGGGAGCTTGCTTAATCCTTTGTGTTTTAAGGCTAACGCAGGAGATCACAGAAGTGAAACTTCACTGGCAAATTAGAATCCTTTTTTCGTTCTTTTGTGTGTTTGTCTCATTAATTGTGGTGTGTCCTGGTATTGGTATAAGTTGAACATCCCCAGATAAACATATGAGAGAATGGATTTGAGACGCCATATTTTAATGGATCTTCCTCAACACACGGGATATCGGTACCCTAAGGTCATATGTGTTGGCTGATGATGTTTGGAATAAACTTTGTGTTCTCTGAGAAGTAAAGGTTTGGCATGGCACTGACTGAGTTGAATCAATTTGTAAAAGTGACCACTTTATAATTTATAAAACAAAAGGGGAGGTTTGCAGCAGTTCATATATTTTGACACCCCCTGCGTCGTGGGAATTTTGTTTCTATGACCGTTGGAAAAAAAAAAAAAAAATCAACCTACTGCAGCTACTGTATAGTTAAGTCATTTATAGAGCCTATACATCGACGTTTTATTATTCATCTAGAACTGCGCTGCACGCAGTTGTTTTAATTATATTCTTAAGTAAACTGTCATTTTTATTTATGTGTATTTAATTAATTTGTCAGATGTGTGTGCTATAGGGTCTTGAAAGTGTAAAGTGTCTTAGCTTTTGAAGAACAACACATTTAATGCTTTACGTTTTGTAACGTGGGTCATGTTCTCAGTGTTGTGTACTGACAGTTTTAACTGTTTTTATTTATTTATTTTTAAATACTGTCTCAAACATTTACCCTATACAGTTGCCCAGAACTTTGAGGCTCCGATACCTTGTTTCAGTATTGAGACGTCCTTTTCTTCCATCACGCGCCTCTGTCTTTTGTTGCCCAGGTATCTATTTATGTAACAATTAGGAAACGTGGTAACACTTTGATTTTGTCCGATTAGCGGAGATACTGTTGCAATTACCCAGGCAGTAACACATTTTAATGCAGATATGATGACGATCGTTAACCACAGAATATACTTTGATCTGATATTGTTTTCGGATTATGTTAGTAAGAATCCTTTTCAAACGTAAGGTGAAATTACTGATATACTCGTATTGTTGCATGTCTTCGCCGTGTGCCGCACCCCTTGAGTACTATGGGTTTAATTTGTGTTGTGTAATTGCTTACACTAGGACTTAGGAACAAATGACAAAACGCCAATAACGTATAAACAAACCGTATGCATTAACGGGTCATTTCCTTGCAAACTATCCTTCACTGTCACAACTATAATGCAGTATTTAAAAGTACTGTAATTGCACAATGAAGTAATATACACTGCAATGCACAGTCGGTACTCTGTTTACTGTGCAAAGTTAAGTATTTCTGTAAAGGATGATGGGGGGTGGTTGTAGTTCAGAGGTTGTCGAATGCCCTGTGGAGTTTGGGTTGGTCTCCTGAAAAGCTATGGCAATGGTACTCTAATTTACAGAGCCAGACACAGACTGCATCTCTCAGGATATCTGGAATGAATGACCTGGGTCAAAGGCTAACCCTTTTAGACCGTTAGGAATGATTGAAAGTAATCTATCGGTATGGATGGAAGTAAAGACCCATTTTAAATTACTTTCTCCTGAAGGGTTCAACAGCTCCTCTGATTAACCTGCTTAAGATGTATACTGTTGGTCTTTGTAAATGGAAATATGAGTGGCAGTGTTCAAAGAAACCTAAAATGCACATTTCAGACTTTTTACATTGCTTCATGTTTCTTGGCCCCCCAACAATAGTTTTTAAAATTGGTTTATTTTATTAATATGTTCAGTGATGTCAGGCTGGTGAGTGATGTGTTTGATATTTGAGACTGAGGTTTAAATATGCATCTGGTTTTGCGATCGCCACATCTGAAGTGTAAAAACCTGAAAGCAGCCTTTGCTAAAATTTAAAAGATGCACCTTCCCCCCTAATTCTACCTTATAAACAAAGTGCAATGTGAGCTGAAGTTTATTGGTTCATCATCACCTGCATATAGTTTATATTTCAAAGTATTGATTGACTGAGCATTTGTAATAGTCTAGAGTTTGCATATGAGTTCCAAAGTGAAGATGCTCGAACTAAATTCCCTAGAACCATAGCTTTGTTTTGATCAGGTTCTTGGAATTACCAGCAGTACCCAACGGGTAGATCTCAGAGCCTACCCTTGAGGTTACGGAAGCCTAAATCAATGTCAATTCATTTTTGGAAATGTTAACACACTATTTCTGTAGGTACATGTTTAAAAACTGGTGTAGTTGTAGACACAAGTGTTGGCTGCTATACCAGCTCATAATATTGACAAGCCTGCTATTTGTTGTGTGGCTGTGACAATGATTCCTCGTCTCCGAATTAGCTGGTTTAATTGAGCTGTTAAATTGAAATGCATTTGGGCTTGATGACATCTGTGAGCAGGCTTCAACACAGAGACTGTTCATATTCCATTAGTACTTAGAATGGCAGGAAGTTGACACTGGATTCTGTGCTGCATGACAAAGGAAGAAAGGGATGTTTGAAATTGCTGTGCAAGTCACTTTTTGACAGGTTTATGGGGTCGGGAAAAGTATTGGTTATGGATTTCCTGCTTGGACCTTGGTCTTTCAGAAAGAACACCGTTCATTTACATCTCTAAACGAGCTGCAATTCTAGGTTTGAAAAAGGAACTTGCACAAGAACCATTTGGTGTACTACAATGAGGTTTGCACAGCTTTTGGTTATGTGTAAACAGATTGTTGACTTTGTTGACTTTTTTGGTGGATAAACTAAAGTTTGATTTATTCATGAAACTCTTCTGTAGACATTCAATTATTAATCCATTCATTGATTATTGATTGTCATAGCTTTTATTTTCCTTATTTGGAGACTCGTTTAACGAGCTACCCAAAGACTTTTCTTGCAGGTTGCTAGACTAAAGCTTATCTGTTTTGAATTTTGTTTTTTGATGGAAAATGGTAGAGTATGACACAATCGCCTTTCTGTGTTTCAATGATAGTTCTCGTGCCTATTATATTACTCTCTATTCACATGCATTTTTTAATGTTGTAGTTTGTTTTTTGTGAAGTTTACAGATTTTTTGTTTTGCTTTTGAATACTAAATTGTTATTTATCAGTTATTTGTTTTATGTGCCAGTGTTTTTTTTAGTATTGTTTTTACTGTTATTAAAATAAACAGTTGTATGTGATTTTAATTTTTTATAGACGTGCTGGTTTCATTAAGTAAAAATCTTTTTTAAATACAAGACAATATTGTGTAGCGAGATATACAGTAGTATAAAAAAATAAAGCCAAAAACTAATTTCTGTCTCCTGTAAGTATTCGGTTGGCCCTGACCCTGTACTGCCGTACCGTTTTTATGTATTTATTTAATAGTGTACTGACAGCTTGCAACCATGTGGACAATCAATGTGTTTGGAGTTTACCAATCTTTATAAAATAAATTGAGTGTAGTGCCACTTTGCTAGTTTCTCTGTATGGTCGCCTCTCAAGAACATACACTCAAATTCTCCTTTAATATAGAACCCTAATGGAGCTTCCATAAATGACATGACCCTTGAGAGACCACTAAACCAACAGCTGGTCCTTCAGAGGCTCATGACAAGTGTTGTGCTAATTCACTGATCCAGGTTGTCAGAAGTAAAGACAAACAGATTTTGTTTTTGCTGTAATGGTAGGATATATATTTAAAATAATTAGTGGCTGAAGTTGGCATTACGTGAATGTAATTACGGTATGTGATGTGTAAAAACAGTGGCCGAGATGGCAGCAGTGTGTTTTAAATGGTCAGTCACTGGTAGTTCTCACCCACCAATTACTGTAGTGGTAATTGTGTGTATGTAAGTGTTTTGAACCATTGCCTGAAATGATGAAAGCGCAAGTCTAAAACGGCTGCGCTGGGGCATGTTGGCCAAGTGCCAGGAAAGTGTGTAAATTCTGCTGTGGGTGGAATATGAATCAAAATCGCCAAAGGAATGTTCCTTTGGACGACTCTTCATAGTTTTTGCTAAGCCTTATTGAAATGAGGGTGTACATAATACTGAAAGCACTGTTACCAACAAGTGGGTCATGCCGGAAATGCACTATACATTTATTAAAAGAGCAAATGTATATTTATTTATTCATTTATCCTATCAGTTTGCTTGCTCTACCCAGCATTTTTCACTCCTACTCAAATATTTGACACTCTAAATTGCAGTCGATAGGGAATATGCCATGGCCCAACTGAAGATATTGGATTTAATTTACAAGTTAGCGTAGCCACAGGTGATGTTACGGCCTAACAAGTAAAGCAATCAAATGCTTTCATTTCCGCCATGGCTTGATGGATGTCTACAATGCTATCATTAATTAAGCAAGTCTACTGTTACTATGAATTGTGTGCGGCCCAAGCTTATTCCATTATGTCCACAGAATCTCCCAATGTGTGTCACAATTTGTTATTTGTGTCACAAATAGGAAATCATTTTTTAAATTATTAATCTTTGTAAAATGTTCATACATGGTGTGAAAGAACATGAATTATGCTTCCTGTATATACATAAGTTATAATACTTGTATTTTTCTATACTAGAAACCCACATGCTTTTAGCATGTTTGTATAATTGGCATAAGGCTGCAATATTAGTCTGGCAGTTCGCTAAGATTTTATGGCATGTAGGCTAGTTGCACAAATTGCCACCTCGGCATTGCAAGGAACTGCCGAGTACCGGCTTGCCAACAGCAACTGATAAAATACTATCCCTCAGATATTTACAGAATAAAAATGCACAGTCTACGCTCCACCAAGGGTTTCATGAATGAGACGGTAAGTACAAACAGTATCAATAGCTGTAATTCACTGCCCCTGAGCCTGCAGTGTGTAGGCAGAATTGGAATATTGAATATTGAAGACTCCATTGCGTTTCAAATTAGAAGTGGCTGGCTGCCAGTGTTGCCTCTCATTGTTATGTGTGCTTGGCAGTGCCGTTGTAAAATATTTGTTCAAATTAATAACATTGAGGAAGTGGCTTTTTTCTTAGGATATGGGTAGGTGGGTACCGTACTGCCTTTTGACAAGAACAGTCAAATAATTTATCACAAGTGTCTCTCCCCCCCCCCCCCTATGTTTTATGGCCTCCTTTAATGCGATGCCTATGTTGTAAATTCATAGTAGATTACTTCTACTTCACAATGAAGAGCAATGAGACGTTTCTGGAAGAATCGGTAGAAACTTTAACAATCCTTTTTTTTTTTAGAAATAAGTTCTGTGCTGTAAAGTGTATTTGAGCTTGCCAGCTAAATTGTGGAGTCATTGTGAGCAGGTGACCAGCAAGAGCTGGGAATTGGAACTAAATATAGATAACGGGGAGCTTTATAAAATGCTGAACATGGTTACAGAAAGATTCATTTATTAAGAATTACTTCAGAATTTTACAGTATAGAGACCAACGATCAATGAAGGTTCAGTGCTTGTAACATGAAGGTTGGTGCTGTTTTATATAGTACTTAGTAAGGTGCCGTTTCTCCTAATAGCAACTTTTGAAACCCACATGGGATTTTGGGGGGGGGGGGGGGGGTAAGGGATTGACAGGCCTATGTGTAGTATTTCTCAACGTTTAAATCTCTGAGGTTCTGATTAGTGAAATGTTTCTCATTGTACAATCTTACCATTTCATTAGAATACTTTTTTTTAATTATCAGAATGTAGTGCTGTTGTCAGTACAATATGTAGTTTTATTCTTCATGGAATAACTGATTACATTTTTTTTTTTTTTTGGCATAAACTATGATCACTTGTTTTTGTAAAGGAAAACAATGGTGATTTTTCACTTTCACTTCTGAAACCGATACAATGCTGTAGCAGTCCTTTTTCTTTTAATGTATCTAAGTTAACTTACCATTTCACTGTTGATGTCAGTATTTTACCAGTACGACTGCCTCCTTGCTTAATTTCACATTGTCTCAGAGAATGGAATCTGCGCTTCTATGTAAGTTAAAAGGAAGTTATGCTGATCTGGTGAATGGCAGTGGTGGCTGGAAACATTGGACAGCAGAATTATTGTATACAACAAGAATACTTAATCAGTGCCAGCATGCATAATAACAGCATAAATAAAATCAACATTTTTGCCCTTATTTAGACTGGAAAGTAGCTGGACATTTTACAACTGCTCAGTTATTGAGCTGAAGTTCATATAAGGAACTTCTGTGACTTGCCAAGGACTACACTGGCACAGTGAAAAATGAACACGCATCATACTGAAAGGTATAAACGAGCAATGAGTACTAAATATCAAATATTTACATTTTCTTAATGTATTTACAGTAGGGGCTGCATTGGGAGTAAGATTCACATATTAAAACAGCAGAAGTATAGTTTTATCACCAACAGTGATAGCATAGACAGCTATTGTTGTCAAAATAAGCTTGCAAAATATTTTAAATGGCATTGATATACAGTATAGTAAAGAATTGTAATATGAACATACCTGATGTGGTCCAGTCAGTACCCAGTTGCAACATGACACTCAGCTGCATAGAAATAGCAGAGCTTGAAATTGGAAAGCAACAGCCAATACAAGACAGGTTTCCAGGGGAGCAGTCCGAGAAGCAGTCCTTGCTTATTGTATTGGCTGTCGCTGAATCTGTCGGACAATGCATTGGACTTGAAACTTGGAAGGTATAACAACCTCCAATGGGGAAATTTGATGGGTGATATGAAGTCTGACCTCCTAATCAGTATGGCTGTCTAGAAACCATCTTGTTGGTTGATACACAATTGATCCAAAATAGCTGAAATGAATTTCTTTCACATTGTATTAGGCAGTGACCCTTCAAATATAGGTGTGCTGATTTAGATTTTAGAAGCAACTGGTGGTAATGTTTTACCCCCTACCCTTATACTGCAGTGAATTGTTCAAATAACTACTAAAGCCATATTGCGGCTACAACACATCTCTGCCGGCAGAGACTAGCATTTTCAAAACGGATTATTTTATATAAATCTAGCAGTAACGGCGTATGCTTTGGGTAACATTAAGCTGGATTGGGAAATGAAAAAGCTTCCTGAGATGTTACACCACCTAAAAGACTCTGGATGTCTTTGCCAGATTTATTCCGGCATTGCATTCTCTCAGTAGAAAGGATTCTGATCTCAAAGGTGTGTTGCTTTGTCACGCTGGAAAGGTGACTGACTATGCAGCCGCCCTTCGTCTGAAACCGCAGAAATAAGATACCAGATGGGATGCCTTAATGTAGGGCTGTTGAAATGCATTGTTATCACAGTGCCTGCTCTCTGACTAGCTCCTGGCTGGTAACCCATCTCATCTTTGCCACTGCTGATGCTGGACTTTGACTGCAGTGTGTGGATGAATGAGAGAGTGTGACATATGGAAGACAGAGTGTGTGTGCTTGGGTTTGGCTTTTAACAAAATTAGACATGAATAACCATTTGCTAGCAGGGCACTTGTACAGTGGTCTATATTATATTTATTAGTAAGACATTTCTTGCAAAACACTGGTGGAGGAAAAATGACCTTACCTATACAGCGTGGTGCAGTACAGTATATAAGTTAATACATTGGGTGAGTTGCTTTTTGTATAAATGAACGCCTTGTAAGAGATGCCCTACACATGAAATATTGTCAAATTATAAATCATAGAAAAAAGAAAACTGTTATTATACAAACCCTAACTGTTATACTTGATTTTATTATAAGCATTTCAATGTCCTGCATGTTGGCAAAAGGTCACATCTTTCTAATGTCTCACAATGACGCAGCAAAGGTAAATGTTTACTGTAAACTATGTTGTCAAGGAACACCCAGATTATAGGATTCCCTTATGATCATTTTTATATATATATATATATATATATATATATATAAATATAATATGTGTGTGTATATATATATAATATATAATATAATATAATATATATATATATATATATATATATATATATATATATACACGCATACATACATATTTTTTTTATATATATATAATACATTTTTTTAAAGTGAAAAATTAGTGTTGAAGTAGTTTCATGGGGGGGGGGGGGGTTCTCACATTTGGGACCAGTGTTCTATTTTCCATGTAAATGTACAGTACACGCCTTTGAATGTCTTAATCTTTTTTTTCACATGTTTCCAGTGAGATTTCAGGACTTGGACGTATGACTTGAGCTCTGCACTCAAGTCATTGGAGATTCCCCATTGTGTTGTGGGAGGCTGACAAAAACTCAATTTGCTTTCCCTCTCTTGTTACTTGCATTGTTTTCTATTATTCGTTTAGCCAATGGGCTTCAGATGTCCTATTTATTGTATAGTAGTACTTTAGGTTCATTAATGGATTCCATCAGTGATTAAACTGGCTCGGTCAGCCTGACACACACAGCCATTGAGGAAGTAGAAGCGTGGGAGCCACAGTAAAATAAAATGTAAGATACAGAGCCAGCAGCTGGAGAGGGAAGAAATATGAAGAATGCTCTATACATTTCCTCTCTAAGCATTCCCAGAGCCCTTGCACTGCCCGAGGTGACGTGACATGTCTCTCTGTGTCTGGATCTCCAGTCAGTTCACTCCCTTCATACCCAGCTTGGGTTTAAGGTTTTAGAAAGCAAATAGTGTGACGTCTCGGTCTGTCTGAAACCATCAAGCAAGCTACAGTCCACAGAGAGCTTGACACACACTGCACACTGGATCTCGAGATCCACTTATCCATGAGATGAAACTGGTTTGGCACATTTTTATCACAAGTTATAAGGGCACCAGCATCTGGGGGTATATGGTACCTGTCTGTCCATAGGTATGTCCGATACATTGGATATAGGTCAGTGTGCTTTTACTTCTGTATTTACTGCCATGGTGGGGGATGTAAGTTACTAAAGTTCTTCAAGAATGTGTGTGTCTCTATCTCATCAATATAAAAAATAAAGTATTACATCCCGTTCAACAAGAAGTGATATAATTACCAAATGACAAAGTAAAAGAGGAAAGGAAATGGTGGAAATAAAATACAAAAGAACTGATTTAGAAATATGACAAGCAAAAAGGGGAGGGGGTTAGAGAATGAGAATTTGAGGCTGTGTCAAATGTTTCAGAACATCCATGGAGTGCGTGTTACATTTTCTCCAACACTGCATCCTCTGAAAGTATGAGGATCAGTGTCTTGCCATATGGAATGCTCTGAAACTTGACATTTACACTGGTTGGTTTAAACAAGCATGTTGGTTTGGGGTATGGTAAGTTCTAGTGTTAATATAGTATGTGTGAGTATCGATTGGTCTATCATCCCAACCCAAGTATGAAGCCTGATGAGAGTTATTATTTTTTTTTATCTTTCTGGTTTACAAATGATAGTGCTTCTGCTTCCTTAACTATGCATTGACCCTCGTGTCAAAGCAAATTAGTGGCTCATCAATGTGTTTCTAGAAGACATGGTAATTATGGGCCAGCAGTTTAGCAGACAGATGATTGATGGATGTACAGTATGGTTGCTTTCCTTTTGCTTTATTCACATGAAAGGCAAAAAAGTGGATTAAATATGCAGATTTCTAAATAGCCGTGCTTGATATCAAAGCAGCCGCATGAGATTTCATTTCAGTAATCATGCAGCAGTTGCACCTGGGTTACTCCTTTGCTGTATCTGCCATCGCTTAACCCTTCATCAGGTATGAAGGTATACAGTAACTAGGGTTCTTCTGAGGAGCACCCAAAATACTGTAATGAATCACTCGTTTAAAATGATCCAAGCAAAGTGCTTCATTGAAACATAGTGAAACCTGTTCATTGTCAGGTTTCCCCTGCTCAATGCTATATCAGGCAGCTATGTGTAAACAATAGGGAAGCAAAAGACATGGATTGAATGACTTTGCATATTTTAATGGAATTATTTGATCGACGCCCAGCTGGTCTGCTTATTGTCTTGGGTATAATGTGTACTTATCAAAAATAAAAATGAGGACCCCCTATTTATAACATAGGAGGCTGGAGTACACCTTGCTGATCTGACTCCTATTAGCTTGGTATGTTTTTCCTTTTGATATCTTTAAGACTCACCCTTTGAGTCTCTGTTCTGCAGGACTGAGCTCGACAGTCGAGGTCCTGTAAATGAGAACTGTGTTTTATGTTGCTTGATATCGTGTGACATTTGACATTGTAAGCTGGAAGCAGCAGTCTTGTCCATGCTTTGTCCTCTGTAATTCTGTGTAACAGTTGGTCTCCTTAAACCCTACAGTGTCCCACAATAAAAGAATGGTAGTTTAAATGTTCATAAAACCAATCTGCCCGTATCTGTACACGTGCCGTGTGCCCTGCAGCTCACCAAGCAGCCTACGTACCTGTAGCTTCAACCAATCAAAATGTTGCAAAGAAGAAAAGACTTCGAGTCCAGAGAAAAATAAATGTATTTTTACCTGACTAGATCCCCCCCCCCCCCCCCCCCCCGATTTAAGAATTTGGAGGTATAAACGTTCTTTAGTATTTTCATTGTCACTAGTATACAGTATGGTGTTCATTGTTTAAGACCTTTAGCTACTGAATAAAGGAAACACTAATAAGCAGCATACAGCACATTTCTGATCTTAACAGCTAAACTATGCTAGGGTACTCTGTTTGTGCTGAAATTATTTGTACCTGTACACAAAAAATTGTTCTCAATAAATAGGGTATCTGGCATTTTTATCTCCTTTAGAAGTAGGGAGGAGGCTGTAGTGGGTACAGGTGTGTTAAATTTGTAGTAGTGTATGATTTATGGCATCTCCTTCAGTACTATACAATTTAATGAAACTTTTAATTGATTTTAATAATTGTGTGATTGGCTGCTGTCCCCATTTTTTCATTTTTTTCTGATTTTTGAGCTGTTGTAAGCTACAGAGTTGTTAATGTGCAGTGAAATGATACAAGGCAAGTCATTCATTGTATTTATTATGACTGTATTCAGACATCGACAAGCAAGCATCCTCTTAAAGCTTCTAAAGAAAGTGTAGGCAATGTTGATATGTAATGTAAGTCCTTATGTGGAGAAGAAAAACATTTTGCTTGCCTCATACTGTATGCAGGTTTGATAATATGTATGCAGTTGGTGCATTAAGTTCATTTGGTTATGTAACACGACAGCTGGCATTCTTTGCCTTTTCCTTCCATTAAAAGAAAGGTACATTCTGTTCACATGGAGCATGCATTTTATTTACAGCTTCATACAGTACATAGGAAAAATGCTAGGAAAAACGTGCGTGAAATGCGAAAGTAGGTCAGTGGATTTCAGTTTAAGGCACTGATGCATGGCTGGAGCTTATTGGTACAATAGATAGAATGGACCACAAAGTCAGGACTGCCAGAGCTTGGTCTATAAATGCATAGAAATGAATGAGTATTTGATCAGACAAAGGTAATAAGTTGCCTGCATTTAGCCATACAGTTGTAAGATATTCGACAATACATTTATAATGTAATTTGATGCACAGATAGTAATCGGCCCCACACATACTACACACTCCCTTAGATGAAGAAAGCTTACTTATGGCAGTCAAGCCCCCTGCTGCTGCAGGTCACTGTAGAAGAAGGTTTTGTAGAAGGTTTCTGTTTGGTTCAGAGTGACGAAGCGTACAGAATGTCAGTAACGTGTGTGCCTATAGCTAAAACTACCGTAGGTCATGTAAACAAACTGGTGAGCCAACAATGACTTCGTTTCAAATGAAACAGAGTGCTAAAGAGGATGAACCATGGAAGAATGTAATAATAAATACCAGTGAATTATATTTGAGTGTAAAATTGGCAGATATCAGCATTTCTATCTGCTTAACAAAGAGAATTGTTTAATAGTATATTACATTATTTAGGTAAGGGCAATTTGTATTCCGTTGTAGAATACTGCCAGGAGTAAGAACGTTTTAGTTGAGATCATTGCTTGATGAAGCAGTGGATTGATTTTAAAACAATAGGGGCGTTTCAGACGTGTTTGGGGTACAAAACAACCCAAGGCTGCCGGCAACAGCTGATGACCTTTAATTGTACTGAAGCTGGGAAATAATCTGTAGCTTTTATTTCTAAATGAAGGATCCCCAGTGAACCTTTCCAACAAGTGCTGGCCAAAAGAAAATCCCACCCAAATTATTATTTAAACACTTGTCACATCCAATCAGTGCTGCACTAGATGTCCATGGTGGCCCTGCACCCTATTGACAGTATTATTGCAGTTGTTCAATATCTCATTTTAAAACCCATGATATATAAAGCCACCTATGGCAAAAGTTTCTACATAAGTGCCCCTTCAATATTCGAAGAAAGTCACAGTGTGCCAGTGTCTTTGTAAAAGATGTGTGCATTGGCGACCCCACTTTTAAATATGAATGTGTCCTTCTTTTGTTCACATATTTGAAACCGTAGACTTTTATGTCTGTCTCACTGGCTGAAACTGACTCGTATAAAATTGAAGCCGACTGCAGTTTATAATTCTTGACTGCAGGGCATATCTTTCTGTCTCACACTTTTTAAGTTGTCACAAGAAGTACCCTTGACCCCCACAGCTGCTAATTAATCAATGCATTGTTTGTGGAAGATGGGGTTAAATGGCCACCTTGCTGAAGAATGACAGAAACATTTAATTAGGCCTGCTGATATATATATATTTTTTTTTCTTTTCCCCAGACTAGAAGTAATTAGCACTGCACAGTTTTCATTGCACGACACCGGTTAGTCATGTTGAATAATCCTTTTTGAAAGAGGTTGCTGGATGACATGTAAACAGATGAGAGAGACTCAACAAATATGACCTGGGTTTCCACTACTGCAGGTGGTCAAAATCTGCAATTAGGAAATGAGGGATTCACGTTCTCTGCTCTTGTCCCGGGGTTTAGCAGGTGAATGTTTGCCACAGCTGTTCAAAGCGTTGCATTGTCTACTGTAGTTTAGGGTTTTGTTTTTGGCTTTTCAATATACAGTAATTGTCTGATACTTGAATTTCAGTTTATGGTTTCAACCATTAAATAAGGAGCATTGTAAGCACCCAATTGAAATTGGGTTGCACTGGCATGTTGACAGACAGTTTTTACCAGTCTATCCAGATTTGAATGATGCATTTTAATTGTAAACCCCTCTCCTCGGTATACATTTAAAATAGAAGAGGTAGAATGCAGGCAATACAAATATAATTAATTATTTTTTTCTGTCAAGACTTTCAGATCTAACTGGCTTGTAATAGGCACTTGCAGGTTTTCTGCTGTTTTATAGCATATAAGTGGTAGAGTTCACAGCAACAGCAAAGTCTGCCTGCACTGTTCATTGGAGAGGACTGCTTGGGAGACCAGTCCCAGCAGTTGGATACACCTTGCTGTTTGACAGTATTGGTAAAGACAGTGGGTACTAATAGATGGAACTGGAATGAGTAGAATTAGTCATATGGTGCAGAAAGTGGTGTTGCTGGCACTCTTGTTAACTCTTGTGTCTTGGCGAAATCCCAATGTGGGTCAATACAACTCTGGCTAAATTCCTGTTACCTTGACTAATCCTCAAACAAACAATTCTGCCTATTCCCCAAGCCACCATGTAAATGAGAACCTGTTCACAGTTTAGCCTACCTGGTTAAATAAGTAATTTCCTTTTAATGTGTATTGAGATCCAGTGTTTTTGAGTCCCAGCTCAGCTTTTGCAGGTTAGATATTCATTAGTGTGGCATGCTGTTTAAATTTATTATCACAATGATCACGTTTAAAATAAAGCAGGACTGCTGTTCTCTCCCACGGTAGAGAGGGGCTGAATTAGTCATTTTCCGATGCCTGGTTTATTTTCATGGCACTGAATCCCTACTCCTGGCTTGGTGCCCTGTATCTTTATAGACAAATCAGTGACTGTCAAAGCTAATTAACACCTATTTTAACATGATTATGACAGTACATTTTCAATACGGTTATTAATAAAGGGTAAACAATTAAAACATCACTTTAATCACTGATTTTTTAATCGCTCCATCATTTTTAACTTTTAAAAAGTCTTTTATTCCCCCATTTGAAAACTGAAGAATGGGGAGAGTCTTTCCCACTTTGTGAATACAGATTTCTGTTTATCAGACAGGCAGCTGTTGCTCACATGATCACAGCTGTGGTACTCTCCCCATGTGGTAATGATTTGATAAGGAGATTTTTTCCCCCTTCTATGCAAAAAAGCCCACATAGTTTCTTTAACTGGAATGTTGTAAATTACATCTTATCAACAAGGCATTGGTTTCACTGTAAATTGATTTTTTTTCTCTTCATTTGAAGATGAACATAAGTTTTTAAAAAGAAAAGACTCTTTGAGCTGTAGTTGTCTCTATAAGGATGTTCTTCTCTGCATGCATTATCTTAAGTAGACCTCCATGTGTAATGTAGTTAAAAGCCAAGCATGATGGCCTTTTCTTTTATTTTTCACAGTTATAACAGAGTGCTCACGGTGGTGACAGAATTTATTTTAGTGCATAATCCTCTGTTCTGCACACTCAGGATCATGTGCTTTTCAATACCACAGCCAATTGTAAGGCTATTTTACCAATACAGTTCTGCACATTTGCCTCAAACAGTCATATTGAAGACATCGCTTGTTATGTAAAAAAATCAAGGGGCGTATTTAATTTTCCTACCATTGTGTGAAAGGAGAAAAATCCAACTTCAGAATGCTTATGAAGTATTGCTTCCTTATGGTTACTAGTTAAGGTGAGGTGAACTTATGAATGTGCAAATCTGTAGCTTCATAAACCCAATGTTATCTTAAGTCAGGCAGTCCAAGATTAGTGCTAATCAGGGGCTGTGAAACCAGCTGCAAATGTGTTGGTAACATGACATTTATGCATAGACCTAAAATGGCTGCCAAAATTGTTGGGTCATGTGTTTTTTTTTTTTTTCTTTAATCTTCGTGATATGAGCACGTCCACAGACACGCACGTCGTATTTCAAATTGTGTACCACTGCCGCCACAGCCCACTTTAATAAAGTAATATGACTTCGTTCTGTAAACCCAGCAAGATTTCTACTGATCCTTTGATGTCTCCCAAAAGGAAATGAAGTTTCAGAAAGTGATGATACAAAACCAAAAAAAGCTATATAAGGTTCTGAAAGCACATGGATTTGCCAAGCCATTCTTTCTAATAAAGAGTTATTGTTGTAGCATAAGGGCAGTGTATGAAGGTTTCTAAATTTGTTTTTTTTTCTCCAATTTCTATCAACTTTTATTCCCAAATCATGATGCAGAAGATGTAGCAATACAAAAATAAACTTAACAGGAAGCTGCATTGGTAAGCACTGCCTCAAGGTAGTTAACAGGGAAATTTTCAGATAGAATAAACATGTATAAGAATAACAATAAAGCCACCTGTTTCTTTTTGCAATAAAACCCTCATTATTGGGCAAACCTTGGTAGTTTACCTTGCCTGAAGTGGTCAACTACCAGACGGTAAGGCCCTATAATTGGGATTCAAGTGCTTTGTTAATTGAGTCAAGATCCAGGAGATGCAGAGAAAATTGGGTTGGTTTTAATATAATTTGCAGATATCTGGTGTTAATATGCACAAAATGCATTGGGTCTGTCGCAGACTGAAGGGAAGACCTTGAGATTCTCTGTAGTAGGATAGCTCATGCATAAGTAAGCAGTTAGATATAAAAGCATTGCAGCATTAACCAGCGTGGGAGGCTGCCTTACAGTAAATGGGTTACAGTAACAGAGATACTGTAATGAAATATGCTAACATTCATGCTGCTTTCAATCTGTGTGGTGGTTGAAGGGTTTAGGAAGTCAGTGGAACAGGAGATGAGCTGTTTTTCTAGTGGGGGGCCTTATTGTACTGTTTTATGTCTCGCACTGAAAATTAGTGACTGGGGAAAGATGTTGATTTGAAGCAATTATTGTCCTGTCTGTTTCAGTGCAGCCTTTCAGCATATAGACACAATAGTACATGTGGAGTTTTGTGGGTTACGATAGCTAGACAGGCCCATTCCTTTACTTGGAAGTTACAAACTTCATAATGAGAACTTTTATATAAAACTTGTCCTTGGGACATCAATTGCTGTAGCACAATAACTGTGGTACAGTGGGCAAGGCTTTAGTAATCAAATCACAAAGATCTGCCATTCACAAGAAGCACTTTTGTGATTGAAATACTGTAGCTAATAATCCCATTAACTTCTGGTTCACACTAAACGTCTTTTTTTTTTTTTTTTGTATCCAGCAATGATGCTAGTTTAAAGGTGTTACTAAGATTCTATGCTATGTTTAAAATACAAATTTGTATATTTTAGGACGTTTTTTTCTTTTGCTTTGTTAAATTCAAAATATGTGTTGGGTCTATGTAAAAAGCTACTGCAAAAAAAAACAACCTGTCCCTTTTTTGCTTTAAGCTGGCGGTTGATTCAAAGAATGTTGAGCAGGATTCTGGAATATGAGCAGGATTCTGGAATATTGACTGTACATAGGGGAGGGTGCTGTCTGTGCTCTGAAAGCATCACGTGTGTCAGAACTCTGCAGTGTTGTCGACGGGATACAGGATCGGCTCTCAAGAAACCTCCCTCTTGGAGAGCTACCCTATGAGTGACGTGATCCTTCGTGGTGTCCACAGTGACAGCAGAACAGTGCTGACTTCAGCTGGAGCAAGGACAGGACAGGGATAGGCAGGGAGGATGGATAGAATATGGTAAGGGGTAATGGCTTTTTCCTGTTTGCGTAGCAGCACTAAGAGGAGCCAAATTGATTTATTGGTTCGTAATTAGTTTATGACCCACGAGAAAGAGATAAGACAAATGTGATTGTCATGAAAACAGAGGCTTATCCTCCTGAACTGCTGTTTACAATGTTGGCTGTGCAGTAACATTTTTTTTTTTTTGCAGTAAATAATGCTTGTCGGGGCTGATGCTGCACGTCATTAAGACACAGCAGGATGCTGCAGGTACATGCCAATGAAAGTGTTTTTCCTTTTAGCAACAGCAGACTGAAATGTATAGTCAGTGGTAATTGGCCTTTACTATCAGGGCTGGTATTGATAAAGTGAATGTAGTTTAGGTTTGGGTGCAATGAATGTAGTTGGAAATGAATTAACCCAATATACCCCATGGGATATTTTCTGTCCCTGCATCACACTGCACATACGGATATTTGCCGACTCCTCCTAAACCATTCTAACACCAAAACCCAATTTTTGTCCCAGATACAAAAAAACACCTGATGTGCTATTAAACATCCATTTAAATAAGAGTTCTGCTTTTTGAGGGCACCGGCTTATAGTGTCTGCTCTCATACCATTTACTAATATGCATATACATATTAGTATTTTTTTCTCTCCATTTTAAATTGCACTGCATGCAGCTAGTGCTCTAAGTAATCCAATCCATCTGCCTGTAAATAGGACTAATTCGGAAGTAAAACAGGTGCAAGTTCTCAAGCACAGCCAAGACAAGCCCACATTATCCAACATGAACGAGCAGCAGTACTGCTTGCATATCTATTAGAATTGAATTTGTGTTTTATACAACTGTTTAGAAGAGGCAACTTCAAAATGAACAGTCTATCGGTCTGTAACGCATGGGGGATCTGCAAAGTTGTATTTTTTTTGGAAAGAGGTAAAAAGTTGTCTTTCTCTGCAAGAGGGTTATTATCATCCAAAGCAGCAACACCCCTTTTTTTTGGCTTCCATTACTTTATACTGTTTTGTTTCTTCTTCACAGAGGCACAGCACAACTTGCTTTAGTTACAAACAGGCATGTTTGTACAGTGTACGGTATCCAGTTCAGTGCTCATACCGTAGTTATACATTATACAGGTAAGGTGCAGTAGTTTTTATATGGTGAGAATCCAAGGGCAGCAGTGTGGAGTAGTGGTTAGGGCTCTGGACTCTTGACCGGAGGATCGTGGGTTCAGTCCCCGGTTGGGGACACTGCTGCTGTACCCTTGAGCAAGGTACTTTACCTAGATTGCTTCAGTAAAAACCCAACTGTATAAATTGTATGTAAAAATAATGTGATATCTTGTAACAATTGTAAGTCGCCCTGGATCAGGGCATCTGCTAAGAAATAAATAATAATAATCCAAGCTTTTGAAGCTCAATACAGGCTTCACTTTCTGGTGTTCCTCAGAGTAAATTAACACTGTACGACCAGAAGGCAGGGGTCTAGTCCTGAGACATGACAGACTAAGCAGGAAAGCCCAAGGGACGACCCCAAAATCCCATAAAGGAAGATACATTTGGGATAGCTCTTTAGTTTATTATCCAAAGTGACATTGTTCCTCTTCTGGGTCAGAATATAAACAGGACCCCCTGGATTAGGACCCCTGGGATAATACCCCTGCTCCTGTTCCACCCATGTGCCTCGGGAGGTTTTTCATCTGCAAAGCAGATGGTGTCTTGGCTTCACTCTGTCTAAGTGCCATCTCTTGCTCACATGGCATGGAGTCTCGATTTTGTATTTGTATGTTAAAAAGGTTGCCAAAGAATGAGCTGAATTTTAACCTGTAAAGTGAGCTCTATAGTAGCTACCAACCCTGAATTATCGACTGTGTTTTAAATATAAAAGAATTCTGGCAAAGAATCAGGAACCAACTTCGTGATCCAATTGGAATCAGACAGGACTTGAATCCGTCAATGTTGACTAATAATTGAATAATGCTCCCTGATGTAAAGTACAGTATACATAGCCACACATTACCACAGCAATGAATGGGGCAAATGTTCTTATTTTAATTTAACTCTGTATTAGGGATTTAAGGCCTTCTAGTTCAAAATGTCATGAGATTTTCAGCACAGGATTTTTGCAACCGTTCCTTGGTGTTTGAATGTATAAATTCTGTCACCAATTTGCTCAACAGTTTCCTGGCCAATACCAAATGCATTACTGCTGTCTTTAGCCTTTCAGGTGGAGTATCTTCATTTCAGGGTATAAGACTGGGTTTAAGGTTACAGTACACATAGTGTATCCCATACCATACATGCCAGAGCTGATAGTACTAGCATAGTGCACATTTGAGTAGCTTTTTTGAAATCCTAGAAGTCAAGGATAATTAGTTACTGTAATCTCTAATTGCATGAGTTAATTCTGCCTTCATTACTTGGTTCAAAAAGGCTAATTTCCTGGCTGTCACAGTGTTTGCAGTCCCTCCTTCCCTCCTGGTGGATTAACGAAACTCTATACCTATTTAAGTGCTTCAATAGGACTGAGGGTCACGTTTTATGGTGTCTAACATCAATGTTAAAAGGATTTAACAAAGTTTCTGTATTTTTCTATACCTCTAGAATGTCCTACAAAAATGACTTGTTTAGGGAAATAACAGCTGTTCCTGCTGTTTACAGTCCATTTAAGGTATTGCTTATTCTAGCTAGCATAAAGTGCCATAGTATACTACAATTCTGCTGTCCATCTATTCCACACTGCATGTTTCTACAGGATTTTGGAAACCTATTGACCTTTTGACTTCCAAGTCCAGGCTAGATATGAAGTGGGTCATGATATAATTAATAACAAAGCCCATCTTGTTTTTTCACTTCTGTCAAAGTAGGAGTAGAAGAGACCAGGTTATAAGGGAATCTGTTCAATTGAAGTAAGATGGACGTTTGATTTTAAAATGCAAACTGAACGTGTCCAAGATTGTAGATGCTAGGTTTGCCTATTATCTCTCCTTTCTTTCTTTCTTTCTTTCTTTCTTTCTTTCTTTCTTTCTTTCTTTCTAAATGATGGTTCTTTGGGCTGAACACGCAATGTGCTCTTGCTTAGTGAAGAATCCCCAGCAAGAGGCGACACAAATTCTCCTGATTTTATGTCGCTGCAAAGTCAAAGCTTAAAGCCTCATTCGTTCTGTTGAAATGTCAGACTTTAGCCATGGCATTGATGGTGTAGGATATGACATTTTGTATTTAATTACCCATACAGATTTAATTATCCGTGCAAAAACAATGTGTCTAGTTAGGCTACCTGAACAAGAACATTTTTTGGCATAAATGTTCTGCTTGTGTACCTTTTATGGATTATCACATGATGTGGAATGTTGCCTCACATCTCATTAGACCTGGTCTTCACTGGTACTGTAAGCATTCAGTGCTGTACTAAAAAGAACAATCCTAAGACACAATGCAGGAGTTTATTAAATGGATTGTCAGAAACAAGCTACTATAGCAGTTGGTGGTAAAAAAAAAAAAATTGATTTAAGTTTGTCAGTCTAAGAAACTACTGTACAAGACAAGCACTAATACACAAAAACACCCTCCTTTCTTAAACTGTAGTTGTTTTCATTCTCAGCAGGGTATTAAGTCCTAGCAGACCTTAATTGGGACTAAAAGGTTTATCGTAACCCTGTATCCAATGTAAACTTCTTATAAACACACTCAAGCTAAAACTGGCAATACCCTGCTATCTGATGGATGTGATTTTTCCAATAAAGGCCTGCGTAAAGAATGATTAAACTACTTCCTGCCGATACAGGGTCAGAGAGCTGCACAATGGGAAGATAGGAGGGACTGTTTGGAGGTCGGCTTCAGTTTGCTTTGTAGAGCGTAAAAGGCTGCTGTGCATTTCAATACTGTACAGATTTTGCTCCTCTTAAATGGCATCTCCCTACTAAGTTACTCGCTGACTGACCTCCATGACGGTCTGGAAATGGCTGCTACCCAGATGTTGTTGTTAACCATTTGCTGCAAAAAAATGAACAAACAAAAATGCTTGGGGTTATTTATTTCCAGGCTACATTTAGAGCCAGTTCTCTGGCAATGAGATACAGACATGAACTTGCCACCAGGGTAATACTGTCTGGGCTCTACATTTATATTTTTTCCTACTGGCCCCTTGGGCCACTAAGGTAGTGTTTTCACTGGCCCAGATACAATTTTAACTGGCCCATAAGTACAAAACTATATCACCCTGCTCAGCAAGTTAATAGCAGAGTAATGTATTGGGTTGTGTGTTAGCGCCATTCAAATATAAAATAAACAACCTTCTGGATTATTTGTTTTAACCATTCTGATTATGTGTACACCATATGTTTGAATGGGAATAGCTGATCTATTTTTTAAATCTGACTTTTAGTACATTTTAACATGTTTTGACGATGACAATATACAAATAAAATGAGTTATCATCTGGAATAAATTCACCCGACGTTTAATTTTTAAACCTATTATTGTGTTATTTTTGGCTTCAGGGTTGCTATGGCGTCAGTAAATTTAAAGAAGAAAAAAAAAGCAGTGCAAGAAACTGAATTTTTGGTAGAAATTTTGGTCAGACACCAAAATCTTGCAGAACTCGACTAAACTGCATTCTCCTGCTGTAGGCATTCAAGAAATGCATCCATTAAATTAGCAAAGTACTCCCTCGGCTTTCTTCTACAGCAATATGTAAGAATCTAAAACATGCTCTATTAAAAAAACAGAGAAATACATAAATAGCTGCCATCTTTCAATATGCCTTGCAGGATATTGTAAACATCCAGTTCACAAATCATATAAACGAGCCGAGTGCACATGCAAACTGCATTGTGAACACAAACAGACCTGATCCTGAACAAAACCAAAAGGGTGGGGAAACAACAACAACAACAAAAATAACTTTAGCTTGCATGAATATTCTTTTCATGATGTTTTTTCACTTCTGTATATTTAGTAATCTGTACAGTAACCAGAGAGCCCACGTCTCAAATAAAAAAAAAAAAAAAAGTGGCTAAGCGAAGCCTATCGATATATGCTGCTGTATTTCTGTCATTTAACATGCACACATTGGCGTGCTTGTCATGAAAATACTGTATTCAAGATTTGAAAATGTATGTATACAAATAATCCTCATTTTTTACAAGCAAATCTGCAACCAACGCTAAAAGGTTTACAGATTTATACTAATCCGAATAATAAGCAGTATTCAAACAATAATCATAATAAAAATAATCGTTCTCGGATCATTGTCGCTTGTAGCCTCTCCCAAGTCAGCACCAATCTTACTGCGGATACGAACAAGTCCTGTAAAGATTGTGAATGGCATTTCTGACCTGAACACATTGTACCCCAAATCAAAATGTTAGACAATTCAATCCCGTTGTCCAGCTTCCGTGTGGCGTATCTGGGGAGGGGAGGGGAGGGGGAGGTATGTTTTTAAAAATGGTTTGTAAATTAGGTTTTCATCTTTTTGGCACAATGACCCATTTTCTTGTGTTCCTGAAATGGAAGCCATGTGCACTATACTATATACATTATACAGTTAAAAAATGTTACCGGCCCAGTCGGGCCTGTGGTGCTTCATAACTACCAGCCAAACTGCGATCTATACCGGCCGCCGGGCCATGGTTAATGTCGAACCCTGACTGTGTGGGGCCCCAGGAACCTCTTGACCAACCTGTTTGGTGATGCATTCTTTTTTTTTCCTAAAGCCCCTATTGCATACTGTAGTGCTGCCACTAGTAAAACTTGTATGTGTGTGTTATTGTATGATTTGGCACATTTTAAAGTCTTAAAGCATTAATTAGCTATACTTTATTGTTCTATTGCAGTATCCTACTGTACCACAGTCTAAAACTACTAGTAGTTGAGAAGCATTATGAAAACCCCTCCACTGTAGTTTCTTGACACAATGAGATCCAGATTAAACTTAAAAGCCTTCCATGATTGGTGATGAAAGTTTTCCACTTGGAAACTGTTCAGGAACAAAATAATCGAAATATTCTATTGCAGTTGTATGCCAGCAAAGAGACAATAGTTCACATTCCCATGATGTCAAGCATCTTTGGTTTATTAAAAAAAAAAAAAAAAAAAAGTTACACCTCCTGGTTCTGCAACACCAAACATTTATTTTATTTATGTAATTATTTATTTATTTTAAATGTCTTGCCTAATCAAAATGGTGAAACAGATTCCCCCCCACCCCACTCCCAGATCTTCTAACAAAACTTGTAAATGATAAATTTTGTTTAAAATAAAAAAAAAAATAAAGTATTTTTGCGTTGCACAAGCAAACCTTGTTTAAAACAATCTTCGGCAGCTGCATGCTGTGCATTCTTTCCTTTTGTTCTGCGGGTCATACAGTGGAAGGTTTCTAATTGAATCAATTGCTTGTGTCACGGCCTCTGTTTCGCTGACCCTGGCTTCTGTACGGCATGTCTTGATCAGGTCCTGTCTTGGAAAAAGTTCCCCATATGAACCCAACTGACACAGATTGCAACCCTGAACTGCCCTGAACTTCATCAACAACGACCCCCTCTCTGCAATTCCCCGACCCAGATAGTTTAGAATTTCTATTAACAGCAGCTGCAAGGCTATTTGCATATTTAGTATTTCATTTTGAGAATCATTTTAATTTCCCCCCAAATCTCTCTGGGCTAAGCAAGTATTCCGTACAACCCACATGGTGACTGGACTGAAAGTCAACAAAGACTAAACAAAACAAACATAAGAATATGTGCTATACAGTTACAGTTTCATTTTCATTGAGCCTGCTTTCAACGATCTGGATTGTCTTCCTTTTTCAAGGTGTGTTTTTTTTGTTTTTTTTACAAGCTGGGGAAATAAACATTTGGCAGGTTTTAAGTTCTTCAGTGTGTAAATGGAAAAAATAATCCAGAAAAAGAATGAATGATTTTGAATACTTGTATGTTCTGTAGAATATGCTTTTTCTGTGAGAAAAAAAAAAAAATAAAAAATAGTGACATGCGACAACCTTTTCTGATGTTTACTGTTACCAAAATGTTCCTAAATCAAATGTTCTGGAGACACAAGAAATAAATGCTGCTCAACTTTTATTTTGCATTAAAAAAAAGCTTTTCAAAAAATGTGTATTGATTTTTAGATTTCAACTTAACGTGTTGTGATAATTCACTTACAGAACATTGACCTTCTCTTTTAAAATAAAGTACAGCAGTAGTGTTTCATTCTACCCCTACCCTCCCTTTCTATCAAAAGGTCATTCATCTCAGTGAAGCCACTGATGTTTAACTCTACAGTACGGCATCCTGCCAGTTCCCTTGGATAAGAGCCAGTTAACACATGAATTCCCAACATGCAGGTCAACGTGTTCTTTTTGGTACAATAGAGTAGGATATCTTGATTTTGGCTTAAGGAAGATCGAGAAAGCGAGGGCTCTTTTCAGAAAATATCAACAACATCCTTTCCCTTTTAAAAAGGAGGGAACTACATAAAGTACATGGACAAAGGCTGCTGCTTTTACCCTTTTTCTAGATTATAGAAACACTGTGCCTAGAACCTCAAGGCTCAGTACTGAAATTGATAAGACCCCAACCGGTTTCCTTTTTAGGGTCTTGGGAAAAGTGGGGGTGGATGTCACACTAGCATTTAATGACTTCGGACAGATGGACGAGTCAAGCCAAATCCAGCTTAGGTTCCTTGTGGAAGGAGGCACCTCTACCATCTAAGTGGAGGGTAAGATGTATTTCAGGACCAGCATGCATTTTGGTGACATTAGGTGACGTGGAGTTTATCTTATTAGATAGGGTGGTATTTTAGGTCTAGACTGAGGTAAGTGGGCAGTTTTTTTGAAGGCTGCATTTTTAACTGTACAGTAACTAGGGTGTGCTTAGGGTATTTTTATTGTTTGACTTTTTAGTTCCAGACATCTTTTAACATATACGCAGTACTTAGATTTGTTATCCCTTTTTTCTCTGTGTGCTTGAATCTGTTATATAAGGGCATATCTTCCTGTAAATGGATCTGGCATAAAGGCGCTTATTTTTTTGTTCCCTTGTGGTTTCACGTCTTGCATCTTTTAATGATCTCATACGTTCGTTACCCCCTCAGGGTGGAATAGAAGAGGAGAGGGGGAGGAGGGTTTCTGCTGCGGTAGATTATTTGACCTCTTCATCTCAAGTCTTCTGGTTTTGTTCCTCAGATGAATGCATCTATTGATAAATTCTCTAAATTCTTCCATGCTTCTAAAATATTTGAAGAGGTTGGTGCTGCTTGCTGAAGACGATTGTAAAAGAAGAATTCTGAAGTGGAAACTTTCTTTTTTTCCCAGAAGAGACTATACTGGGCTACAGTTTACTAACTGAAATTTTCTTGGCCTCATTTTTCTTCGTATACAGTTGACCAGGGGTTCCCAAACTTTCTTTGCTGAAGGCTCCCAATGACATTAAGCACCCTAACCGAGGAGCCCCACCATAGCAATGTCAAATGTTCTCCTTACAATCCCACCCCTTGTTGTGTATGGAGTTCATTGCTGCTGTTTCAATTGTACAAACATTGCTTTGTCAGGGATCTGTCTCCTGGACCCGTTATTACTCTGGCTCCATCAGGATTCTGCTACAGCACTTCATTTGTTTTGTTTGTATAACCTGTGTCAATATTCTAGTCAAGTTAGCTTCATTTTGGGGGAGAAGAATGCTTGGGAAATATTCAAGGCCTTGTTGTTCTGCAACCAGTGCCACTGTGATCTTTAATATCTGTTTGGTAATAATACAGGCATGGTGTCTTTTGGGTTTCTCACAGCTAGTTAGTTATATCAGGAGTGCTTCAGTTGTAATCCCATTGGATATGGGGATAGCAGTAAATGACGGCAAGTTCTGGCAGGTTTAGAGTCGATTCATGTAATTAAAACCATTGAGCCAACATATTGTAGACCTTTACATCAGTGTTTTGGATAAATTGAATGTGTGTTTGTCTGAATGTTGTATTTTCAGTAACTTGTGTGTCACTAATGGCTGGTTTCACAGCCCTGAGTCATCACTTATCTTGGACTACCTAATGTTCATTTATGTAAGGTTGTCCAATATGCTAATTGGGGTCTGTGAATCCAGCCGCTAGTTGTATTATGTAATACCTTATGAGTTAAAGAAGCTTGGAAGCAATTAGGGCAAACAAGAAGTCCTCATTCCATTACGTGATAGACTTAAATGTCTTACTTGCTACTAAGTAATTTTTTGTAGTGATATCAGTTGGTTTCACAGCACTAATATTGGATAATCTTATGTAAGCTACCCCTATGAAACTAGCCTTATAAACACCTAATGTACTTAGGATTTTAGGACTATACAGTGATGGGATGGAACTAATACTTCCATTGCATAGCAATATGATCCATTCCTGGTTTTACTATGAGTTTAATAAGACACACCTGAGCTTGTTACCTATACACACTGTGGCTAATCAAGCTCAATGCGTGAAACTGCTGTCAATAGATGTCTTGCTTCCATCCCTGCAGTGGAATAATTCTATTATGACCACAAAATGGAGTGGGTTAATGCATCATGATACCAGTCTGTAAAACTCCTCTCGTTCCAATATCAAGCTAGGGCTGCAGTCTACAATCCCATCTGCAACTGGACATTACAAAAAATATCACTGCATCAATGTAACATGCTTTGTATAATAGCCAAACTCCAATATGTACTCATCGTATAACTAAGAAGTCCCCCGTTTTGCCTAATATAAATCGGGTTCAAATCACTTTCAAGTAAATTCCAGTGGCAGATGGAAACAAGCATTAGAAAGATGGTCTTAGGTTTTCTTTTGTATTTTGACATTGGTGCATGTGTGAAAAACTAAAATCTTATCGTATAGTTGTACTGTATACAGTGATTTTTATCTTCATGCAAAGCAAGATTATTCATGCAACAGCGATGATAGCATTTATTTCTGGTTTGACTTGAAGTAATGCAAACAGGTGTTAATAAGTACGAGGGGATGTCCGCCATTTCATCCACAGTGACATCTATGTGGGTGCCCCAGGATAGTCTAGGCCAATATGAGATTTCCATTGTATATCTGTTTTTAAGCTTAAGTGGGTTTTGTTATTCCAAGGTCTGGCAGCCTTTCATTTGTAAAGAAATATATTTTTCATTTAGTGCTAGAAAAATGTTTGTCTATGAAAAAATGGCTTCAAATTTTTTTAATTTGCTGTTCCAAAAAAGTAAGCAAGTAAGTCTGTCTGTCTGTCTGTCTGTCTTTTTCTTTCATACATATACATTACGATTTCACTGCTGGAGAGCTAAACATATTTTATACAGTGTTATGGTCTATAAGACCAGGTGGCTTTTGCCGAGTCCAGAAAATTGAGCCGATTAGATTACCCTTGTCAGAAGCCAAGTACAAATAAATAACAGGTTCTGTTAATGGAGTGTTTGTATGGCGAGCTTGTGCAGTATGAATCTAGACTCATGCACAGTAATCTGATCATGTTTAATGAAGTACATTTGAGAGCTTGTCTATAGATATTTGCTGAAATCGGTACACTGTACATGGTTTAGAATTTGCTTGTGTTAGTGGTAGGGTAGTATGTAATACACGATGGATACTTTTTGCAGGTGAAAATAATTATTTCTGCTTACTGTGTAAGAGTACTGTTCTTAGACATCCTGAGAACTGTTTAAATCCAGTAACCACAATGGGAATCTCTGTTGCAACCCAAATTATAAGGAATTAAGAAAAGTAGACACATTTAATTACACAGGAGCTGAATCATCTATTTTGTATATATAAAGAGAAGATGGATAACTGCTGAGTTTTGTTAGTGTTAGATTTGCCAACACTCAAATTCCATTTTTAGGTGTACAGCGTAGCAGGTAGCACTGAATTTACTACCCTGAAACCAGGACTGTCATCTCCTAAGATATGTGGTTAGGGCTCAAACGCTGCTCTCCACAGAGGAGTATAGACCGATCTAGAGCCCTAATAAAAACTGCTAACTATTGATGATTAGTATCTCATTTGTATCTCTGCTGCTTCGTGCTGAAACCCAGTACATTCTCATCACGTAGACATGAGAACTCAATGGCACTGACAATGTTGCCCTTAAAGCCCAGATTGAGAACATTTAGTCAAAGCTGATTTATACTGCCAATCTTAATATTCTCATTTCAAAGTACTGTAGAAGCATTGCTTTTTTTTTTTTTTTTTTAAAAACCTTCTTACTGAAGTCACGAGGCAGGTTGTAACTGCATTAATATATTTGTGACCACTCCATAATTCTTGACAAAATGCATGCAGTCTAAGACCCCTTTTTAAACAACTGTTATAGAAGGCTTGGATAGAAAATTAGAAGCACCATCAATTGTTCTGGTTATCAGCTGTAGACTTGGAGAATGGCCCTTTTTTCTTTTCTTGAGGCATTTGTATTTGGGCAGTGACACTTGCCGAACAAGCACCAGGCCTTACGTTTTTTAGTCCTCTTGCAATGAAGAAATACTCCCTCGTGAGCCTGACTGTATAGGACTAGTAAAGCTGCTGTTGTTTTTTTTTGGTTCTTTCTCTGCGGTCACTGTCATAGCCAGTACTTCTTATGATGAATGTGCAGCCAGTTTAGTTTAACAGGACACTATAATACAAAGCATAGTTTGGAACGTCTGTTGACAGCTAGAATACAAGTTTTAGTTTGTTGGTGAGCATATTTAATATAGAGCCAAAAACCTGTAAAGAGTGGATTCTTGACCATTGTAATTCATTTCTTATTGAAGTGCTGTCTGAAACCTTTATAGTTATATGTCTAGCCACTTTATTAAGGCCTACTGAATGCTGAAGTTTCCTTAAGTATTGTTGCAGGTCAATCCCACCCAACAATGCCGTACTCCTGATGGCGATTGGCTACTTTCAAGACAATCATGCACCCATCCACCAGGAGTGTGAGCGATTGGTTTGGGGAGCATGACAGAGACTTCAGGCATCATCCATGGCAACCACAATCCCCAGATCTAAGTTCAATTAAGCATGTTTGGGATGAACTACTCGTTCGTTATCACTATCCTCTGCCTATTTCTCTGCACCGATTGTGTGAAATACTAATGAATTAATGGACTAATACCCCTTGGGACACCTTCCAGCACCTTGTGGAGTCTATACCATATTGAGTAAAGGTACCCAACCCGATATTGGTACAGGTCCTAATAAAATGATCAGACAGTGTTACTATACAGTACATTCGATCCAGACCTCCCTGAGTGAGGCTGCATTGTAAAACAAATTGTGTTTTACATTCTGACGGTTGCAGTACAGTAAAAGTATCTTATAACAGTCGGTCAACGACAGTGTATGAGGTTATACATGCTCTTTTGTAAGGACCTGGTAAATGAATGTGTGTAGCTGATAACCTACAGAGAAGCTGAGTGTTTATTTTCCAGTTGGTAAATCAATATCATGTGCAGGAGATTATGATAAATATTTTTTCAGTTCATTTACAAGTAGTTGAAAAATGGTGTGTTACAAATACAGTAAGAATATGTTCTAAAAGTGAAGTTGTGGAGGCAAAGGTTTTTTGCTCTGTGTTCCTGTAAGAAAAGTGTAACCTTCAAGTATTTCCCTTTGCTTATTACTGATAACCTTTGACACTTCTTGGCAGGCAAACCTAATCAGTCATTGTCTTATTTTTACAACTTAGACGGCAATACATTTTTGTTTTATTTTTATGAAATGCCCCTGGCTCTCCTTAGCATATCTCACACCATTTGAATGATAAGACCCTGTGAGTTGAGCTAAGTTATTACAAGTAAAAAAAACATTGCTTGTTAATCTGCTGCTACTGTAGGTATTTATTTTAATCAGTATCAGTCTTAGTGTTATATATATATATATATATATATATATATATATATATATATATATATATATATATATATATATATATATATATATATATATATATATATGTGTGTACATATGTATGTATGTGTGTGTGAATATATATATATATATATATATATATATATATATATATATATATATATATATATATATATAATGCAATGCGCATAAAATAGAATGCATGTTTTTGTTTTTTAATAGTTTTTTTTTAAATTACATTTTCGATCTAGTCCAAATGAATAATGCATGCATTAATGAAGCCGATAAGAACAAAAGTTAGGCTACGTCACAATTTGTGGCAACTGCTTATAAAATGTCATCAAGAAGGATGGAGCTAATAGTAACTTCATTTAACAATATGCATACTGTAGAGACAGCCCTGGATATAAGTTTGACTGAGAAACAAGTGTTCCTTGTACCATTACATTAATTGTTTATTTTTTTACTGTAGAAGCCTGTGTCTGGAGAATATTTGATTTGTCTTATTTTAATTGGTGTAAATAAAAAAAAAAAGACACCACAGGGTGAAAGTGGTATATGATGATTCCATTACTATTCTATGTTTGCAATCATTGATTCTGGATTATGTTCCAATATACAGTTGTAATTTTCCTGTAGATCTGCCTATTTCTGGCTCAATCTTGCTTTGAGCTTGTCTGGACAATCCTAAATGATGGGACTAAACATATTTCCTCTATCCATTCAAACTGCATGTGTTTTGCAGCTGACAGAGAATGTGGATCATCACCATGGAGACAAACCTGTGGTTATGTAGCCCTTTCCTAGCATAATTAATGTAGAGCAGGTGGGACTGGCAGAGTTGAAAGGTCACTGTCACATGATTTGAATGGAATTATAAATGTTCTGTACTGATGGTTAAAGGCAGATTTAGCTGACTGAATAAGCAAGAGGAGGCTGATGCTGACATACTGTATCCATCAAAGCTTCTGACCCAGTACGTTGTGTGACATCATAATGAAACTGCGTTCTCTGCGCTTCTAACTCTCTACTCTCTGTTCCTTCCTTCTTTCTACCTTGTCTCTATGGGCCGAAGGGCTTTTTCAAATCCTGCTCCCAGACTCTGAATTTGTTCCCTGAGTGTATTCGCCTCGCTGACTCGCTTTCGATTTTTAAAAGTCGGTTAAAAACGTATCTCTTTGGTTTAGTTTATTCTTAATTGTTCAGCGCTTTGTGATAACTGTTATGAAAGATGCTATATAAAACACAATTATAAGCCTACAATATTAGCACTTTGGGGAAATATTATTAGTAATTTCTTTCATAAAGTACTTGCTTCAGCAAACAAAGAATAATAACGTTGTTGTCTTGGCAGAACCAACAGCCAAGCATTTGGGCAGGAAATGACTGTTGTTAAAGTATTCAGAAGGCAGATATTCTTAAGTGTTTGCGCTTTGCAGTTGAAACAGATGCAATACAGTGGGATCAAACATTTTATTAGATTTTGCTGTAAAGTTGCTAAGGGGTGGTTTGGCACAGCGCACATAGTTTCAAACTGCAATTAAAGTAAACATGTCATGAAACAGGCTGCATTGTTGACGTTTCTGTTGCGGAACCTGTAGGTCATTCAGATTTGTTCATCAGAGACAATTCAAGGAAATCTTGAGTACCGGTATGCAATATAACCCTTCAAGAATCCAGCTTGCTTTTTGATGTAGTTAGTTACAGTGGAGAATTTAAAATGGAATTCTATGGTACTCTAATTAGATTTAGTTTTTGTTCCCTGAGCTAGCATACCTTGAAGCCAGGGTGTATTTTTATAACTGCCTTCAGAAGAATGGCAGTTTAGCTACAGAGTGACGTGGCTCATTGAGTGATGAAGGTTTTAATGAAGGGGAAGGAGGGAGCCTTACAGAAAATTAGCCCATATAGTTCGCTCCTGCTAGCTTAGGCCACTGACTTAGTCAGATTTAGGTCACCTATCTTAATAAAAATGAAGTTTTTCTCGTGTCTTCTTTCATGATTTACGATAACACTATTTTTGTGCATGTCGCACACTATACATTGATTTTACTGATAAACTAACATTTTGGGTCCTGTTTTTAAGGCACATTTTCCGTGTGGAACATAACAAAATGAAACTCGCATGAAAATAATTTAATTGCAGGGATTGAATTTGTATGTAAATGTTCAGTATGAGCTTAATAATAAAGCTTTACTCCATGAATGCAATTTGCACTGTTAGCCAACTGGGTGATTTTTGAATAGGCTGAAGGTTAACTAGAAGGCAGAAATGACATTTCAGAGGATTGATTAGCCAGCCTCCAAGGCAATAGGAACTGCGATCTTAATCCCTGTGGTTTTTATCTTTTTAGAATGACCTGGTAAATTACTTTTAAAGAGCTTTTCTAACCTGACGAGATAAGAACGAGGTTAAAGCTACTCTTCTTGAGAGCATTTGTTAGTGCTACTGTGCAGTAAAACATCGCTTTCATTCCACAACCATGAAGAAGTCATTTGTTTGTTTTTTAAAGAAAACCTCAACAGTTTTGTCGTAGTTTAGAATCACCTGTGATAATGCTGATGGATCTGTATACCTTTACATAGTAGCCTGTTGTACTCAACCAGTCAATTACATCACTTCACTTTTCAGTGACTTGTGGAAAGTAGATGTCTATAGAATGTTCATGGGGCCAAAACGCTGCGTATCCATCAAACACTCTCATGATATCGTCGGTCTCTTTGGAATAATGTGCACTCTGGGGGTGTGTTCCATATGAGATAGTGTAATAGGGGTAGCACCGAATAGTCGACAAGTCAAACAGCAAAGTGACAGCTGACCTCAGAAACTTGTAGTTGACTAATCGCTCATCACAAAGTAATTGTGAAGAGTGTGGTTTCAGATGGCTGGAAGCACAGTTGCAGTAGCAATCCATTTATTGTTTATTTTATAGATATATAGATATATAGATATATATATATATATAGATATATATATAGAACATGTAGCACTCAAATGGCAAAGTGTTTTGAAACGGCGCACCAGACATTATTAAATTACATGCTTTTTTTATTGAATTTGAATACTAGTCCACCTGTTCGACTATTACAGCATAATCCGGAGCCATTTGGTTTCTCTTAGACAGGTATAGTATGGTATTGAAAAACTCACATGTTTCTTTTCGGTGTTGATAAGAGTGTGTGAGTGAAGGAATCTGAATGCCTAGAGGCTCTGTCTAAACTAGTAAGCAGATATAGTGAACCTACTTCATGTTGCGTTGTAATTTAGAGATAATGACATGTTTCCTAATTCTGTAAAACAAGCTCATGAGATGTATAATCGTGATAAACAACACATTACCCCATCATCATTTGTTCCCCCAAATGTACTTTTTAGTGCAAGTTTTGTTATTTCCCAAACTTTGATGTTTTGGAAGTGCTTGACATGTCTTTCTGCTTTTCCTTTATTAATGCGTGCATCAGGCAATCCTGGTCACGTCTGCCTTGGTAGACTGAGAGGATATATATATATATATATATATATATATATATATATATATATAATATAATATAATATATATATATATATATATATATATATATATATATATATATATATATATATATATATATATATATATTTATATATATATATTTATATAATATAAATTCAAGCTAGCTGATGAACAGTGGTTAAATGACTCTGGAGGCCAGCATGCTGTTAAGAACACTGATGCACTACTGAGTTTCAGTAACTGGATCCATTACTGTGCATCTCAGACACAGCCCCCTCCCTTCGGAATTGCAGCTCTTTACAGTTATGTAACAACACATCTGACACCAGAAGCTCTCTATTGATTTCCTTTTTTCCTGAAAAGTCATAATTGCAGGACTGTCAGAAGACTTACGACAGGTTGTTACTGGCCTGCAGTGATGGCAGCGCGTCAGTAACCAGTGCCAGAAAGGACCTTGTCTGCCTGTGTGTGTCGGTCACAGACATGGCTCGGTGCCAGAATCTTACATTGTTCTAATAATCTAAAACAGCAAGGTTTCTGCAGTACGGTAATATTCTGAAGGGCCTCACAGCACAGTACTCTAACTTAAAGTGAAAAATCGTTTATTTAAGACACTTGTTCCCTTATAGTCTGTTATAAAAATTAACTAAATGCTTGCTATAGCTGTAATCTCCTCCTTACATTAAATGGAAGTTGACATTTTCATTTTATAAATTCTGTTTTTGGTGAGCCCAGCATTCTATTGACTTAAGCAAATTCTAGATCTCTGTGGTTTTATAATAGAAAAAATAAAAAAAAAATGGTTGGGACGGAGGAGGATAATATGGCTTGAAGATGTAATTTAAATATACCCAGGTTTTTTACCCAGTGTATTGTAATATCCATTCATCTGGTGGGTGTTTTCAACCCAAAGGTATGGGGTGAAGTTGCAGAAAGTATTTGCTAGCTGTTCTTTTGAGATGGATCCCAATAGTTAACTGTACAAGCAGAGTTACAGTGGTCTGTGCAGTACAGCCACCAATCAGTCATCCGGGGTATCAACAAAACAACCTTAAAGGCCCCAAAAGACACAAATACATCCCTTCATTCCTGTTAACAACAAACTGGCTGAGCCAAAGATTTCCTAAAACAAAACTCTCTTGGAGTATTTTAATGCGACCTTGGTTATGATCCGGTACAGCAGCAGCAGCATGAAGGGTGACGTGTGCAAATGAAAGTTAGATTTCAGTCCTCTTCAAGGGGGTTACAGAAACACACCTTGGGAAGTGGTTCATGCATTCAGTAAGTGTGAATCACAGGCTCAATACAAGGCATGGGTTGAGCACTCCGAGGTGTTTTCATATTATAATGTTTGACCAATCAGATATGGGGGTACTTTGAGGGCTGTCCCAGCATGCAGTTTAGTATTCAACAATACTGAACTCTTGATATGATTGAGGTCTTACTGGCAATTGGACAGCAAATACTTTCAACAGAAAAAGTCTGGAGGCCAGTGGAATCTTTTTATGATCTTCTGTGTGGCAGCCCCCTATTAGAAAGCAGAAAGCATACATTGTTATAATACGTTGGCTGATGTATCTGAGTTCAAACATTTAAGAATCGGCTAAGCAGTTAGAAGTTCTATGACTAAACTAAAGTGCATACTGGTTTAAATATAGCACCTCTACTTCTGATTTAATTATTGACATATGTTTTGTTGTATCTTGTGTAATTCCCGTTACTTTACTGAAGAATTCGGAGCACAGGGTTCCGTGAGATACAGGATAGAGGGGATGCTGTTGGTTTGCTTTAAGTGCCCCCTGTCCACGATGGCATCAGCAGTAGCACTGGGGACTGATCCAGTTACACAGAAGGATTCTTTTCCTAACCCACGGCCTGCTTGAATCAGTTACAGTGGTGCCAGTGAATAGGATTCTGTTGCTGTCACTAGTCACAGCCGAGACAAAAGTACCCATTATCCACATAATCTTGGGTTTCTGTTGCAAGAGGCCATCTTGTCTACAGCTATGGCCAAAAGTTTTGCATCGCCTAGGATTTTAAGATTGTGAGAAAATAAATAAATAAATAAATATTTAGGAGGCAGTGGTTAAAGTCCAGGGCCTGTAACCAGAAGGTCACCGCTTCAAATCCCACCTTTGCCACTGACTGACTCACTGTGTGACCCTGAGCATGTCACTTAACCTCATTGTTCTCCATCCTGCGGATGACATGTTAAAGGGCAGCAGTGTGGAGTAGTGGTTAGGGCTCTGGACTCTTGACCGGAGGGTTGTGGGTTCAAGCCCCAGTGGGGGACACTGCTGTTGTACCCTTGAGCAAGGTACTTTACCTAGATTGCTCCTGTAAAAACCCAACTGTATAAATGGGTAATTGTATGTAAAAATAATGTGATATCTGTATAATGTGAAATAATGTATAATGTGATATGTTGTAACAATTGTAAGTCGCCCTGGATAAGGGCGTCTGCTAAGAAATAAATAATAATAATAATAATAATAATCAATGTCTTATTGTAATTGTCACAGCCTACCTCTGTAAAGTGCTTTGTGATTGTGGTCCACTACGAAAGGCGCTATATATATATATATATATATATATATATATATATATATATATATATATATATATATTATATAAAATAAATAAATAAAATATATATATAACATAATTTCGATATTTTATTTAAGATCGTGTAATCCAAATAAACTATAAAATGATATTGCAAGTGTACCCGAAGCCAATACTGCATTTTATTTTACAACTGCAAAGCGGTATGTAATTCAAATATGTTTACATAACATTATTCAGCAGGTTTCATTTGTTCATCTATAGGGTGATGCAAAACTTTTGGCCATAGCTGTAGAACGTTTTTAAAAAAGGCATTTCCCAGCCAGGTGAATACCATTGGCTAAAAGTTGGGTTGGTGAAACAAACCTGATACAAGAAAGATATATACAGTATTCAAGAAAAAAAGCAATGGAGAAATAAGGTATCCGGTAAAGTATTCAGTTTATGCCAGCATTACAAACACATTTCAACTTGAGAGGCTTTTATGCTGACAAAGTGTTAAAGGTATCTGGAAGCCAGACAGATTAGTGGTAGTGTTTCCAGCCAAGCTAAAAACTAGAGTTCCCAGAAATTGCCAGTCTGTGTTCATTTGCTACACAGGTCAGAAGACTGGTGTTGTATTGGACAGATTACATTTTGAAACAAGCTTGGTTTTAATTTAATATAGAAAAAAATGTTGCCTTTTTAGTATTGGAGCAAGATCAAATTCCGGTTTTACTTTTAAAGGTGGAATAATCAAGGTTGTAAAAACATTATTTTCCTCTAGTCCCGATTGTGTTGCTGTAGATGTTTGCCTTCCTGTGTTGCAGTGAAGTTTGGAATACAGATAGATCACAAGAAAAAAGTGTTCATGAAAATTTTAAGCAAGAAGAGCTTTGCTTTGTATTAAAGGGCATCTGTTGGTCTATTGGTAAGCGAACCTCCCCAAGGAGCTGCATTTCCCAACCCCAGGAAGGGGGAAGAGACTTCAGCAGAAGATCAATCCTTTAACTCTCATCCTCGTCAATAACTTACTATGCAGCCAGCTAGCACCCCCCAATAGCAACCTTTTAATCAGTAGGATTTCAGAGCTTTGGAAGCCAGTCGCAAAAGAACTACATTACAGCATTTGATGTTCTTGCACTTGGCTTGATGAGGTTGTCTGCAGTGATAAAGCCCAGCTTTTGTGTAAAATTGCAGTGTAAATGACAGAGCTTTGAGAGGAGTTTTTTTTTTGTTTGTTTTTTTTCATCTCTACAGTAATATGATCTAAATGACCCAGTGGTGATAGAATTGCCTGATATACAATATTGGTCATTTTTAATTACACCTGGTCAATACAGCAGCAAATGCACTGGCAGTATGAATTTTACAAGGATGTTAACCCTGGGAGGGACCTCCAGTCTATTCTTGCTTGTCTGTGGGGAATGCACTTGACATTGCAAGTACTTAAGGATGATGCTTAAATGGTTTGCTTAGGATGATTCTGTCTAAAATACATTATCTCTATACAGAAAACGGAGAGGTCCACTTTAAATAGAGAAATATATTGATTGGCGGTCTGAGTGACAGTTTTGGTAAGAACAAATGTGCACTGTATACTGTACCAACTCACTGTATTTAAGCTTGTACTGTGTTGCCACACATTAGGTAGATTGGGATATGCACTGCATACTGTTGATAAAACACAAGGCCTACAAGTAGCTTCCCATTGGCTCACCTAGTAAAGGCACTGCTGCTTGAAGTGTAGAGTCATGCAACCGGAACCTTTCTGACAGTGGCTTAGGTTGGTTCAGTCCATCAGGCAGTCACCTGTCTGGAGGCTAAGCCCTGGAGTCTTGCTCTGCAGTGCTGCTCAGAACATCACACTGCCATATGGTATGGGAACAGAGACTGCACAGTGACCTGCTTACAGAGTAGGTGAAAGGTGACAGATGTTTTCAAAACTGGGGAGTTAGAACTTGACTTCTAGCAAATCCTAATGCTAATTGGATGCCGTAGCAAAGAAAACTAGCAGTATGGAAGAAGGGAGACAAGTAAGGAGAAGGGATTAAGGTTCTGTCAAGAGGAAGGATATGATACTAATTTGACTGAAACATTTACAAAAGTAACTGTATCCTCTTTTTATCTTGAAATCTAATCTCGGTCTCTATGCCAAGTCACTACTGGATAAAGTCCTATTGCTGGAAATGCACTGTTTTTTTTTTTTTTAATCATGAATACAGGCTGTAGAAAGTTCTGTAGAAGGTCTGGTTTCATTTTTCTCATTTATGTACAGTATTTAAATAATATAGAACAAATAGCAGTTTGCAGCAGTGCCTCCACTGTGGCTTGTTATGGTTTACCTAAAGTTATGCAAAAGTAAAAGTCCCAGCTCACAGTTGATGGTTCACTGTGCAGTATCTGTGAAGAGTTGGTGAGCTGCCCCAAGTGCACTGGTACCAAAGAGTGCACTGTAGGAATCGGGACAGATGGGCAGAGGCAACCGGGAGCAGTTGGTTTTGAGGAAGTGAGTGGTGTACATTTAAATATAGTATGCTGGTTTTGCCAGTTTAGTGTCTACATTAGGAACAGGGTTAAATGTGAAAGGCTTTTTTTCCAACAGACAACAGTATTCAAACCCACAGTCAATGTAGCTCAGTACATTATATTTATTTCTACACCTGTAATTTTTCTATTTATTCAGACCGTATGAGGCATCACTAAGTGGGGTATGTCGCAACAACACAATTAATTTGATTGTCTCCATCTGTAGACTGACTAGACTCCAGACTGTTGGTTTTTCAGAGACGTCCATGCTTATGTCAAAGAGGCAGTAATAAGGATCTATTACCTTCTGCTGAGTAAAGTGTGGTTTTGATCAAATGTCTCCTAATAGAACGGTTCCAGGAACACAGTGTCCAGTCGGTGACTGAAAAGCCAATTTGATACATTTAAATGCATTCAATCATTTGCTATCCATTTTAGAACAAATATACACAAACAAATATCTTTTGTGTGCTCTTCAAAAATAAAGGGTCAAGTGTATGATAGATGTCCAACCCCCTATTTTAATGCAGTTCATTTGAGAGGCCATATACAGTAAGACCTCAGACAGAAAGCCTATCGGTGAGAACGCTTATAATTATGGCCTGCATACTACATATCTCCTCTGTGGCCCTCTTAGTTCTTTCTACAATCCCAAAATTCATCACATTCATTAATAAAATAATAGCTGAATTTCTTGTTGAAATTGATTAAGTGTTGCACATGCACCGTACCAATTAATTGCAGCTTTGCTGTAAAAAAAAAAAGGAGTTCTAAGGGTCTGGAAGTACACATCTTAAAGTATGAAGTCAAATGAAAGTCTTCAAGATTTAAAATGCAGATATACACATGTTTCGTAAGTAATAAATTGATTCTGGATAAGCATAAGAACATTTCTAACCTTTTATTCCATGGCAGGTAAACCGTCTGTCTTATTGTAGCAGTGAACCGCTTGTCCTGATTTTTATTTATTTGAAAATACCTATTTATGTTATACTGTGGATGTGGTTCATGGTTCTCTGCATAGCATACTGACTACCGGTAATGTTGTATTTTACCCTTAACAGTACAGTATTTACAGTGCATAAAAACTAAACAGTGTAATAGAAATTCTTTTTGAGACTAAATTCAGGGATACTGCCATTCTTCACTTTTACTGTATACCAGTGGGACTGTTGGTTATTCTTGGAACTAGGTCTGCTGAAGCTCGTGAGCATGTGCGTTTCGTTGTGCAGAGGCTTCAAGGAGGAAGCTTGTGTGCCTGCAGTTGAGACCAATTTCAGGGAATGATGAAAAGACATTTTTAGTATTGGTTTCTGAGCAAGTGCACAGAATGGGAAACTATGGACAGTAAACTGTGGATTATTCGATTTCAACCCTTTCGAGATGTTATACTTGTAATGCTATTTAATACATTTCCATTTCAACTAATTTATTTACAAATTACCAACTGCCACTGCTGTTCATCCTGTTCTTGGCAATTACACCACATTGTCCACCATTTTTAGTATTGGTATTAACAATTTTAACAATAGTCATATGAATAGCAGCTATTGACTACTGTGCATTCCGTGACTGGTTTCATTTTATGAGTCCACAGTTTCTTTGACGATTCCACAGTTCCCTGTTTTCTCTTTGGCGAATCCATACTTCAAAGGATGAAGTAATATAATACATTAAGTGTGACTTGCTGTATAGAAGTGATTCTTTGCCAAAGGATTTTGGCACTTTGTCATAGCCAGTAAATAAGTTGGCCACAATTTTAAAGGAAATCAAAAAGTGTGCATTAGAACCGTTCTAGAGGTATAATGTAGATTCAGCTGGCTGAGCTTATTAGCTTAGCCGGTTATTGATCTTTCCTTCCTGAGCCCTGTAGGCATGATATCTGGTAAGTGTAAACCTAGGAATTATACTGCTGGCAGTTTCCTGACAAAACATTGTGTTTAAACCCCCAAAGTAGAGATACAGTAGAATGTTTTTAGAACTGCATTGGGTGACCTAGGACAAAGGGTCTCCATTTTAAAAAATACAAGTTTTTAGTTGAGCAAGATTTTGGTCTCATTTTATCACATGCTGGAAATGAATGCCCCAAAAACATAGTGCTCTGTACGTCACACTTCAGTATTTTATATAGATAATTGCTTATCCAATTTAGAAGAAACTTGGTTAGGACATTCTTTAAGTGTCGGAATGGGTTTGTTTTAAGGCAATGCTTGTTCTTAATTTATTTTACTTGCAGTTTTGGTTTCCTTTGACTTCAACTACTGTAAACCATTTCAAAACTGTTTTAGCCCACATTTTCTGGTTTAATGCAAAGTGCTTGTTTTTGATTTCCTTCTTGACCCTCGTTCTGTATTGGTGAGTCATTCTGATCAAGTACCATAGCAGGTTCCAGTATTCAGTTCAGTGTCTCAAGTTTTATTGTGTCAGAGCCTATAAAAAGTAAGGGGGCTGAATAATTTGCCAAGGTCTTTAACTAACTACTGTAGCTTACTGTAACTCTTCAAGACGTCGTTATCTGCTAAGCCTTCATCTTTCTTGTTAAATTCCTCTACTTTATTGGTTTCTCTCTGTAGAGCCTAACAAAAGCAATTTGATATTAAAATGCATCTAGCTACAGCCCTGGCCATGAGTTTCCATCAGGCATTTTTGAAAAGGTCATGCCACGCATTTAGTAATTATAAACACATTGACGCTGTGTACAACCTTTTTAATATAGGCTGACATTTTGGACTGTAAATAAAAGTGAAATGCAAATAATATATTCAATATTATCTGTCAGGTGTTGCTAATAAAATGCTGTGGTGTGTGTTTATTATGTTTTTCTTTAACTTTAAGCATTGCTGTAATGTACAGTTGTAACCCTTCATTTAACAGACTCTTTTTCTTTTCTTTCAGCTGTAAATAACTGCAGAAACCTGTGGCTGCTTCTTCCCTGCATACGGTATGATTGCTTTCTTTGCAAAGTATACATCACTTATTCATTTGACTCCTTGCAGGTTATGTCTTGTTAACGGATGTATTTGTATTGAGTTTAAAGGTCTGCCATCTTCTTTTTTTTTATAGACTTTTTGTTACAAAGCACTATCCATGATTTAAAACAGTTTTTAAATGTGGTGTTGCAGCCTTCAGGTAAAAGCATTTTTCCAAATGTTACTATACAGTATATTCTGCTCTACCTCCTTGTAGTTTTTGTTAACTGGTGCCAGGATTTCTGTACAAAGGCTTTTCTCAAATTTTGAAGCAACCAGTGCTATAGAACTCTTTTAGTATCAGTTAGTTTTGTTACTGGCTCTGAAGTGTTCAAATTGATGGGACAGAAGCTGCATGTCTGGTAGCCATCAGAAGAGGCATATAACAGAGAGTAACCCTATTGCTGTTTTCATTGTTCAATAAAAACTGAACTTCAGCTCACTGTGTTTTAATTTGTATCCTGAACGCAGTCCAGAAGAGCACAGAGGGCATGTTCTACCCAGTGTCGGGTTTATATAACTGCAAAAGGTTTTTCAAACCTATGGACATCCTGTTAGTTTTGGAAGCAGTAGACTTGTTTTGTGATTGCTGGCACACAGTGAGGATTGGTCCCTCTTCACAGGCACCTGTTTCAGGCAAAAGGCAGCAGAGGGGAGCTGGTGGCAGTGGTAGTGTTTCACTTTTTTCCGCTGATCTGATTCAGAAGATTTATTTGCGTTTGTGTAACAGAGGCATGATAATTACTGCTGTCGAAAGTGATTATATCTCAATTACAGAACTAGACAGAATGTGCCACACTGCTGACTGCTGGGTTTTGTATTTGTTCGTTTTAACAGTGTGTCACTGCCGACTGCAAGAAGGTTACAGGTTATTTGATCTGCTGCCTTTCCCTTATGTGTTATTTATCTTTTGATGGAACCAAAAGGAAATGTTGCTAGTACTGTCTAATACATCTGTCTCTGCTGTAGCTAGTCAAGGCCTTATTTACACTACATGGATAGCCCTAGGGTTCGCTGCTGTACTCTGACTAACTTGTTCTGCCTCAAAAAAGACAAAAAAGAGACCGTGTCTTTGTTGTCTATTGTTTGGCAGCTGTAGCTACTGTTCTCTGTACTGGAGTGCTCAGCTGCCGCCTTCACTTATACAGTAAGATGTGGTCATTGGGGGTTTTGTTTGTTTACAGTCCTCATAACTTTTTTTTTTTTTTTTAATATGAAAGAACATCATGTGGAACAGCTTTGTTGCTCTAAATCCCTGCAAGTTTGGTATCAAAAAACATTTCAGACATTCCTGTAGGCTAGTTTAGATTTCTCCCTCCACTCCCCCTGGCAATGATACTGTACCTGTGTCTGAGTGGTGTTGTAAAACTGAATACTGAGTCAGTTTGGCAAACGCACCGAGTCTGGTTCGCTTACTAAACGTCAATGTGAACAGCAGCTGGACTCGGTCGTTTTGCACATAGGAAATTAACTACAAGGTAACCTGACTCGGAAGTAAACATTTCACATGTTCATATTCTGAGGAATCGTCCTGGTTTTGCAAGTGTGTGTGTAATATATATATATATATATATATATATATATATATATATATATATATATATATATATATATATATATATATATATATAAAAATTACAAGTTAATAGCAGCATAATGTATAAGTGTGTTTTTAAATGGTAATAGCTGATCTATTTTTTAAATCTGTCTTTTTGTACATTTTAATATTTGTTGACTAGATGACAATATAGAGAAAATGAGTTTTATGATCTGCAATAAATTCACCCCATGTTTCATTTTTAAACTATTTTTGTGTTTATTATATACTGTTATTTTAATGGCTTCAGATTTGCCATGGCGTCAATTGAGGGGGAATAAAAAACACCCCAGTTTTTCACTGTGGAAATATGGACAGTGGGAGAAACTGAAGCTCTGATAGAAATTTGGTTGGACACGAAAATTCAAGCCGAATTGGACAAAACTATTGTAGCTATCAGGGCTACTGTATTTCAGCAATATGTAAGAATCTAAAACATGCTGTATTAAAAACCGGAGCAATACATTAATAGCTGCCATCTTTCAATATGCCTTGCAGGATATTGTAAGCATCCGCTTCACACGCCATATAAGTGAACAGAGTTCACTTGAAAACTGCATTGTGAACATAAACGCACTCGATCCTGAAAAAAAATGTAACATGACCAAAAAAAACGAGCTTTAGCTTGCATCCAAACGGCCCCTTTGCTCGCAGATAAGTGTGAACCGCAAGCACATTGATACATTTGTTTCAAAGAAATAGAACTGCAAGCACATTGATACATTGTTTCAAATGAATAGAACCAGACTGAGGCCGTTTTGAATGCAGCCTTAAGAGCTGGCATGAGTGATCTCAAGGCTTTTAATATTTTTTTGAATGGTTTGATAGCCAGACCAGTACTGCTTAGCTTCTCATGTAAGCGTTCTCCCTTGCAGGGTAAAGTTTGTTTTGCCTTGTTAGAAAGCGAAATCTGTTTAATAATTGGTCTCTAGTAGTAATTGCCTACAGCCAGGATGTTGCATGATGTGCTAACAGTTTCTGGCCAGCTGCAAGCCAGACATGGAGCTGGACAGTAAAACTACAGGTATGAGGGAGGCACATGTATTGTCTCCTCTGAAGGGCTACGTTCTAAGTTTGAATCTCTTCCTAGGCATGTTGTACAGTAATACTGCTTCAGAAACATGTGACTCCTTTTAAAGCAATACACAACACATCTGTGTGTGTGTGTGTGTGTGTGTGTGTGTGTGTATGTGGGTGTGTTTTAAACTTTTTAGTATGGAATGTTAGTAACCTAGAAAGCCTGTATTGAGCAGCCACGCAATAGAGAGGTCTGTACATTTTATTTAATACATGAATACCCACCACAGATACATTTACAGTATGATTTTTTTTTTGTTTGCTTGTTTTGTTTTTCCCTGCAGATCTTTTAGGCATGAACCTGATCTAATACTGTTTAACATTGACAGTACCTAAAGTGTTGTCAGCTCCTGAACACAGGAATCTAGGATGTGACTGCATAACATTTTTTATTTTATTTAATTAAGGTATGTGTTTATCCCTCTAGCTAGATCTATTCTCTTTGTGTTTGATGGCAGATTATGGATTTGCCATCATACAGATTACAGACAAGTTGTATTAAGAGTAAACCTGTGACCTGTAGTACTTGCTGTGTAAAGATTATCAAGATCAGACTGCTTGTGTAAGTCCTGGTAGACCCTGATCTTCTGGTGGTTTAGTGTAGACTGAGCTCTGCTCTCTAAGTATATTATTGTTGGAAATACCTATAAGACCCCCAGTGAACACCTACAAATTAGAATCAGATGTTCTACCAGCTGCCAGCAAAAATATATTAATCAATAGTATTACTCTTGAGATGTAGATACAGTTTGGCCAGTGTGGAAAAGCACTTCCAGTTTGTCCACTCAAATTTGAATCTAATCCACACACTTTTTTTTTTTATAATTTAATGGTGGAGTATACTGTATTATCTGTGCTGTTGGATACAGTGACACCAGGGGTGAGTGGCTAGTTGAAGAGTCTGCAGACAGCCCTGAGGCTAGAGCATTACAATGCCTGCTGATTTGCAGATTGACCAGGGCTGCCTTAGCTAAAACAAATGGTTCTCTCGTCTACTAAAGGTTGATTTTATAACTAAATCAACTTTGGAGATCAGGTGTATTTTCTGTGGTTGAGATTGAAGATCCTGTGTACGTCTGTAGGTTGGTATCTCATAATGATGCTAAGGGGCGATATATGAGTCTTGTAATATATGAAATGAACACTCCTTTAGAATAACATGACATTGTAGTCAAACCTCAGGTGGATTTTATTGGACCATTTTACAGGACTGAGGAATCACGTTTTTAGTACACCAACTGGAAACGCCAACTTTCATTAAAAAGCAAGATGGTGGGGTTTATTCTAGTGATCAAAACAGTATCTTTAATACCACTAAGCGTTTTAAACCTCGTGTCATTTTATTGTATCTATTAATGTTAATAAGTGGGTCGATCTAGCAACCTTAGGGGAGTAAAACCTACAGCTGCATTAATATATAGAGCTGCCTCTGTTCAGATTTTTAAAATAGATCCAGGTAACTCACATTCCACCTTGGTGTGGTGATTTTTATACAGAATGCCTCATACACATGCTTTGAGAGGAGTGTTGAAAAGGCTACATGGTGTAAGCCTCACAAGCCTTCTAGAAATGTGTATCCAAGGCAGAGGACACAGAGATCTATCAAGAAAAGGTCAGGGAGCCCTGATGTACAGTATCAAATACCACAGAATCCCCTGCCATGTGGTTTTGTTTTTTTTCCCCCAGCAGCTGCTGTTCTGTGACTCTCTATCTTATCAGTTCAGGTTTTTGTTCCATTTAGGAACTGAGATAGAAGATTCCAATTCTCATGAAGGATATCAGACAACCTTGAAAACACCTGAAATAGTCAGCAGCGACTGTGATTGCTCAGTCATAGAAAAACTTGAACAATGGGATCCCTCCAAAGCATTCAATTCGACAGGATGTCTGTACGCAAACATAAAGACCAGACTATTAAATGCTGTATACTTCTGAAGTTTTGAAAATTAACTGTTTCCATTACAAACCTATGGCAGCCTGGACCCCGACAACACCAAAATATGTGACATCTGTACCCTGTGCTGGTAGTGAAGCAGTGCATAACGCTGGAGTCAGTCCCTGGAATAGAAGCCAAAGCTGCTTCACTGGATGTCGGGTGGAAATGCCTTTCAGCATAGGCTTTATTTTAAAGACAGCTCTGGGTGCAACACAGTACTGGTGAACACTGAAGTCTCAAGATGTTTAAACATGAATGCATGCGTGAAGGACACATGTATCATATGATGAACTTTATATGCTTAGTAAATTAGTTTAAGTTATTGGAATTAGATTGTATTCACTGCAGTAAGTGAACTAATATCAGGAACAGCGTGGGGTAGAACTATTTGAAATATATATGGTCTGTTTAATAAATTACTGTTAAAGTACTGTTTGGTCCCTATACAAGTGGTTCAAATTTTGAAGTATTGTACTACCACGACTAATAATAATAATAATAATAATAATAATAATAATAATAATAAAAAGGTACAGGCATTGAGCCAATTGAATGTAGGCACTACATTTGTAGTGTGAGATGTTAGCTTGTGAAAGTACCAACATTGAAATGCCATTTTGTGCGAACATCTTTCAGGTTATTATGAAGCACAGTTTGTCCAAGCTGTTCCTCCGTTTTAAAATGGCTTTTGCTCTACACACTAACTCTAGCTGACTCAGAAGCTGCATGTTCCATTTATAAGACCATTCATTGCCAATCTCCCTTCCAACTGTTTAAGACTGCAATATGAAATGTAGGGATTATGAACCAGAAATAGATTCTACAGAATACATGTATTGAAATCAGAAATGGAAATGGTTTAATATGTTTTATTTTTGACAGTATTTCTCGAGCTGTTCATAAGCACTCTGCTGTCACTAAATACTGTATCGAGGTACAGTTTAACATAGCGTTTTGTACTGCATTTCAGTTATTTTATCTTGACTCTGCTTGACAGTGTCTGACAGCACATTATTCACCAACATGAAATGTATCAGCTGAACCTGCTCGAGGCACCTGTATTATGGCAATCATTTGCTAATAACCAGCTATAACCACGTGATTTTATTATTTTAATTTGTAGTGCAGCAATTCTAGAAATAGGCTGCAGTTTTGTAATGTAATGCAGGAACCTTAACTTGATTAGTTTGTGCTGCACATGTTATACCCTTGCTTGAATAATTATCAAAGCTTGAGAGAACCATGGTAGAGGTTGAAGTTCATTAGCTTCTTCATAGAAGCTTCTTATTTATGACCTACTCTCCCCAGCAGAGTCTATAGAGCAAAGACTGAATTTAGTTTAACAAATCCAGCAGGCGATGATGCAATACCATCGCAGGTCAGCCTGCATTTTTGGGGTTCTACGTGTAACAAGTGAGGAAAAAACTTGTCCCTTTTGATAACATTTCCACTGCTTGAAATTGACCGTTTTAAGTTTTGTTTTGTGTATTTAAAAAATGGTTATATAAAACAACTAACCTTAGTAACCTGCTGACATACTCTAAGCACTGATGTGATTGCTCCTAATGTTTTTGACTGGTTATCTTTCCTATACTACAGAGCAGTGTGTAGTTTTGCGTTGAAATCAGGACTAACATTTTTTTTTTTCCCCCCATTGACAATCATTTCATGTACTTTTATGGGATGTTTTAAATCGGTGCATTTACTGTGTGATAATCTTTAAAGACATGATGGCACAATTTAAATGTTTGTCATATTGTTAGTGGGTTTTACCTGTTGTGTTCGTCAATATACACTGCGATTGTTGCTTGCAGATGTGTCATTTAGCTTAAGTGGACAACATTCTGGGGTGGTACTTCCTCCATTTGTGGTTGGTTGAGGTCAGGGGTTCCAGGTCAGGTGGTGTTGTGCATATCATGCCTCACATGGTGAGAACATTTCAGAAGGTGGTAAACATGCCCCTTTTAAAGCTTGCTTGCTTCAATGGCTTTCTAAGAGGTCAAGTAACCCGTGTCTGCTCTTCTTTTTTTAAGATGAAAAGAAGGGGGTGGCCCGGCCTCCTTTGGTTCCACACATCAGAAGTTGAAAATATCTGTCGCACCCCCTGGCTTAACTACTGCCTGCAGCAGTGAGTCCCCACAAGTTTGACGACATACTAGTATTCATTTCCACAGGGATTGAAAGTCGTATCGGTAGTAATACTAGTTCTGAATTTGGAGTAAGTGCCTCACGCAGGTGAGATGCATGTTCGGACATGTCCCTGTCTGGGAGTTGACCGAGATGTCAGGCGGGGGTTCTTGCTTGGTATGCAGCATCATTTCCTGTTCCTATCCAATCCTGTATAATATTTCTCTCAAATATCCTGTTGAGAACAAGCAAGGCACAAAGTGCTACATTAATTGTTGTTTAATTGGCGTTTTACCGCTTTGTTATCCTTGCTTGTTTTAATGGGGAATGCACAGCCGAGATTCAGAGCTACGCAATATTGCAAAATAACTGCATCCTGCCAATCTGAATTCTCAATGGCTACACACTTGGCCTGGTTTTGTCATGGATCATTTTCATTGACTTAATTAGGTCTCATAATTGAAACTCCAAGTCTCCCTGATGCAGTAAATGCTACCATTTACATATTCTGCTTGGGAAGTTTATTAATAATCTGCAGGATTAAGAAAAAAAAAAAAATTATATATATATATATAAAGAATGGCTAATTGTTAAATAAACCAACATGGACATAGAAAACCCTGTACAATTTTGTTTTCTATCTGCGATGGCCACCACAGGTATTGAATGCTGTGCATGCTGGGACTGTTGCAGCTGTGAGTTCACCACAGTTCTCCCTGCCTGTCAGTGCACACTCTGGATATCCTACCTCCCTGGAGGTAATCATCCCTGTTTCTGACCTAGTTGGGTGACCACAAAGCCATTCTAAATGAGATCCAGATGCTTGCAGTAATCTCCATATGAAGTGTAGGTCCCCCTACTGGTAGAATTCCAGACTGCAGCACTGCAATCGAGCTGCAGTATTAATGTAAAGCATTACTGGAAATCTGCAGTGAAGTCTAATCTCTGGAGTGGCCCTAGAGGCTTCATTTTTAAGAGATCCACTTGTAACATCACTAATTTGAGCAGTCTTGGATACATGGAAGCACCTTCCCACTGAGTGCTTACCAGTACCGTCTACTGTCATATACAGTAACTGACTTGCAACAGTGAGATGCATCTTATATATAACAGAATACATGTGATCCATTTGTACAACAGTTTAGTGATATATTCTGCAAGTGTCTCATGTGAGACAGCACCCATTGATGCAGCTGGCTTGTATCCCACACAGTGTTAGTTTACAGCCGTTTGTGTGAAATTTATCTTGTAACACGCATGCAGCGGTGTGGAGTAGTGGTTAGGGCTCTGGACTCTTGACCGGAGGGTTGTGGGTTCGGTCCCCGGTGGGGGACATTGCTGTTGTGCCCTTGAGCAGGGTACTTTACCTAGATTGCTCCAGTAAAAACCCAACTGTATAAATGGGTAATTGTATGTAAAAATAATGTGATATCTGTATAATGTATAATGTGATATCTTGTAACAATTGTAAATCGCCCTGGATAAGGGCGTCTGCTAAGAAATAAATAATAATAATAATAATAATAATAATAATAATAATAATAATAATAATAATAATAATAATACTTTTAAAAGGGGAAACCAAATTAACTGCTTACCCTCTAGATGGGTGGTGTTTTAAAGGACATGTTTAGGGTCTCAGCAAACATATATTAAAGGCCATAAAATAGGTAAGGAATAGATGTCCTTCATGCAATTTATGCTTTTGTACATAAGCCAGGACCTGTTGCCGAAGCAGGAACATTGTGCTTTGTAAAAAACAAACGATTAAAGAATCAAGCCTCCAGCAGCACAAGGATGACTGCTTTTTTAAGGACCTGTCATGTCTTGAAGGAACAATCTGTAGATTCTCATTACAGACTCTGCAGTGACTGGTACAGTGAAGCATTGGGCTCCCTGGTCTCTCTGGATTTTCTGTGAAGAAAAGCTACTTATTAATCATGTCTCTGAGGGGCTGTGTGGACCAGGACTGGAGGACGTTCTAAATGTAGAGCATCCCAAACACCTGGTTTGTTGCAGATGAATGGAGCTGCTTATTCATGCTCATAAGATTGAACAGGATTTTTGGCAGCAAAAAGTGCCTGTTGGATACCTTGTTTTTAACAAGAGAAATATTTAAGGGTATGAGGTGTCAGTCTGAAAATGATTGTCTCTGTTAGTGTGGGGCCTTGTTTGTTTTGTGATGACTGGTTTGGAAAGAATGAAACCTGGTGATTTTTATAACTGACTACTTCAGCAGTTTTGGGTTTTGGATCCTAGCAAGACCTCTGTTGTTCTGCAGGTGCACTTGCAGTTATGGTCATTTTATTGTGTGCACTGCATACAAATGTCCTTGCCAAATACTGTACTGTGTCATAGGACTTCATTGCTTCATTTGACTTCATATTTTTAGGACTGACCTTGAACAATCAAACCTGGAAAGATTAAACCACAGTAATCCAAAGGAGAAAGTTGATGATATCAATGTGTATTTTATAAAACACAGTACAACTGACATTTACTGAAATATGGTGCTTCGACATTTTACTCTGGCTCTTTTTTTTTTAATAATTGTGTTTGGCCCCTTGACCCACCCTAACCTGCCTTAACCAGAGGTACTTTATAAAGTACAGAACTTTGCTCACGGGCAGCAATGTCTGAATTTGGAACATGACCCTTTCCCTGTGCTGTGTGTTGCCATTTGTCTTATGAATGCAGTGTGTTTGCTTTAAGTATGTTGATCTGTTTTCTAGTGATTTTGTTTGCTAATATGTACCAAATGAATTGTGAAACGTACTGACATGATGTTGAACGTGAAGACCAATGACACTACATGGCTGCCTGTAGTCCTCCAAATGGTTCTTGATTGATGAAGAAATAGAAGTATAATAGCCACAGATGAAAGGATACCTGGTTTGTGGTTTTCCAGACATTTTTCAAGCCAAAAGCTAAGGGCCAAACACAGTGCATAATAACCATTGGAGAAACAGTCCACAGGTTTCCAGTATGAAAACATTCCACAGGCATTAATGGGTTAAATCTCTTCAGTCTGGAAGAGAAGTGTGCCAGTTTGCACATGCCACCTACAGCAGTTTCTTATGTTAATACTACCAGTGATGAATTCCTGCATCTTAATGCATTTCCCTGAAGAGCAGACAATGTGAATGAAAGCAAGCTCTCTGTACCAGTGCAGACAGATGAGGGAGAGGTGTTGTGAAGATGGCACGAATAGAACAGTGATGTATTGTACTTCTGTAGCTCTTGTATAGAATATGTGATTTTCCCCTCTGTATTTATCAAGCAAGCAACATCGTGAATCTTTTGATTTATTCAGATACAGTATTTAGGGTTAGGAATAACGCTGCTTTTATTGAATGATCTACCATTCTCTGATGGCATAAAGGTGATTTAAGATAGTACTGTAGTTGATTTGTCATGTTAAGATATTAACATGTCTGTTTCTCCTGCCTTTCTCATTTAACTTGTGGGATATTAACTGCTGTGGCAACCACTGTGTGTTGTTACACAAAGCAGTGTTGCGTTACTAAGAAAAGCCTTGTCCACCTGTACATGAATGTTCTCCTTTTGATAGTGTATTATTGTAGCTGTTGAACAGCTTCATCAAATTTAATGCAGGGTCCCAAAGCTAAGCCTTCTTAATGTGTGAAGCTCTTAACACGGCCGCTCATACCCCCTCTGCGGGCTGAAGGGTGACCTTGTCAGAGAGACCCGTGGCCAGTCAGCTGTAAGCAGGCGCATCAACATATTGACCACACATAATTGAATCAATGGAGGCTGGGGAATGTCGGATAAAAAATAAAATGACAGTTGGATAGCGTGATGACACTACGTCAGAGAGACTTGAATTGTAGAGACAGGAGCAGTTGCTGGAAGGGGCAGTGCGTGGCAGGGAAAGGTTCACAGCCATCCGTCTGGTTGATCAGATCTGTCAAATAAGCAGAAGGGCTCTGTCCTCGCTATTGAAGGCATATACTGTAGTGTGTTTTTTTTTTTTGTTTGTGCTTTGCCATACTTCTCTGGGCTTTACAATGCTTACCTATGTTTTTCTACATGTTCACTTTGCTATACTTTTTTGCTTTTATTACGTTCAACTTTTTATAAGGGATTGTACTGTCTCATGAAGGTTACTGTTCTGGTTGAAATAACTTTTTGTGGTTCTAATTTAAAATTAGACAAAGTGAATACACCTACACAACACTGATGTACCTCAATAACATTTCAGCAGAATAATTACTTTTGCATATATACAGAAAGTATTGTTTTGACTGAACTAAAGTAATTACAATGTGTCTTTCTACTGCATTATGAATTTGAATACTGAGCTGTACTGGAGGGTTTTTAAAAAAAAAAAGGCTTTGTCTGTCTGGTTTGTTAATACATCAAACTTTTGAGATGAGGAAAATGAGGATCAAATCTACTCACTGTTGTACAGTATGTATGTGTTTGCTATGCACACATTGTAAACATTCACTGTTCCTTCTGTGAAATGTTCCATTTTAGTGGCCTACTGTACTGTAGAAAGGGTAGCAACATTATCATGTGTTCGTGTTTCCAGTTGGGGAAAGTAGGCTGCCTTAAACCTACTGTCTTCAATCATTTTCTCTCCACTACCAGCATGGCTGCACATAGATTGCAGATTTTTAAAAATTACTGCAACTCCTCCTGTTGTCTGTCAATTTGTGTGCTATGTTTGGAAAACCAGTATTTTGACCTAATCCACACTCTGTTTCCTCACAAAATGAAATCTGTCGTCCTATCTTGATGTGCACCGTGCCTCTAGCTTTATATCTTGATATGTGCTGTGCCTCTGTCTGTCTTTTTCTCATTCATAAAAATTGCATCTCTCCATGTGCCTTGAGGTATCTTGTTTAGTCTTGCTTGAGTGACAGTCAAATGCCTTTCTAGGAGTTTGTTGTGACTGGGCTGCAGGCGATTGGGAAGTGTTAGCCTGTTTCCTTGCATTACAATGGATGTGGAAGGAATTGTGTATCTGGGAAGGGCACGTTTTCAAAAACAAACTATTTGTGGGTTTCAAATGAAACAAAAAATCTTGGGAACCCAGGTGAGGGTTGCGTTTTTTGTATAGTTCTCCTGCCTCGATTTACAGGATATTCTGTGGGATTATTATTGAAAACGTGTTGAAATAAGGTCTTTAAAAAAAAAACAATTATTGGCTTGTCAAATCTTTTGTTGATAATATAAAGTGGTGCCATAGTGACACACCACAGCAATGCCATTATTCCTTAAATAACATACAGGTCTTGGAGACCAGAATTATTATTATTTTTTTCACAGGAGAAAGGTTTCTGTGATGGACAGCATTAAAGACCCACTTTTTCCTTTGTGTCAGAATCCCTTATTTTCAGTAGAGAAGGTTATTTTGTTTTTACATGTCCTTAAGAAGAGAGGCATCTGTGGAATTCAAAATATCACAAGGAAAGAGAAATAATTAGGGCAAGATATCACTGCTTCTGGTAGAGCTCCCGAGCACTGCAATAGTTATCCTATGGTGTTGCTTACTTTGGGGTCATTTAGTAGTTTTCAAGTTGTAATAAGAATAAGCCTGCACTAATTTGTGATCATTTATAGAAACTACTATACACTGATATTGTAACTGCAAGAGTGCTACACATTTGAATACACAGTTGTAGGTACTTTTTATGTAATTTGAAATGTTTCTGTATGTTTTATGCAGTCCATGCTGACAATGCAAGAAACAAGATCAGAATACAACCAAATTCATTATACAATGAACATTGCTGTTTTCTCAAGTAGATGGTAAAATGTCTTAACTCTATCACAAAATGGGCATTTATAAAGTTTTGAAGCCTAGGGTATGTTTGAGTGCCTAAAAGGTAAAGAAAATATGACAAGGAAGATAGTACAGATTAGTTGGGAAGATATTAAAACTGGATTTGTAGTTTTGTAGCGGTGTCAAAAATCGCAAGTGAAACCTTTTATCTTAAACAAGACTGGAGAATTCACATAAGCACAAAGTGGCTGTGGTAAAAATGAGTGAGATTCGTGAATACTCCATTTCAAGTACATTTCTCTTGAGTCAGACTGCAGAAATTGGTACCTGAAAAAGTACTTGGTGAGGCGAGTTCAAATTTTAGTGAGACATGTCGGTAAACAACAACGTTCTCCATTGGCTAGCTTGTGTAACCACTGTGTCTGTTTGCTGCTCATTTAAACTAGTTTGCTACATTAACCTTTTGTTCCCTCACTGTCTTGCCAATAGAGGCTCTTCTAAGAACAAACCACTGAATAACAATGGCTCTCCCCTTGGCATTTTAACAGACCACATTTCCTTAGACTGAATAAAAACATACAGCTGTATGTAATTGTTGTAGATGTAAGAAAGTTTCCAATCAGCATTAAAACAAAAAAAAAAAGTGGAAACCATTTTCAAAGGTCATTTGCCTTATTGTGCCAAAGAACTTTGCCTCTAATCGCCTATTTGTGAAGAAAGACACTACTCTGGAATTTGTAGAAATAGGATAAGTGGTCTTTGAAATATGTCTCTCTGTACTTCTAAACAGGGCTTTTCTTTGGTGTATAATTGATTGCCATTAAATTCTTATACTGTTTATAATTTAGTAAGGACTTCCATGCCTCAGAACATGCTTTTCTGTAGTCTAACGATCAGCCTGGAAATCGTGTTGGTTGAAAAAGATTTGGGGGCAGTGCTCGGCATATTCCTGTACACCACAGTGGAAGGTGCTGGTTTTGTATGGAACCTAGGCTTCCATGAGCACATGAGGCACAGTTCACATCAGTTGTACGGCCTTTTAATGAACACAACTGCTTTCCATGTAATTGTATTGTCAGATCAATAGGAGCCAGTGAGCTGGTGAAAGTTATCTGTAGTCCAGGAGCATTCAAGTGCCTAGAAGTGCATTCTAGTTGGCTTTGGGGAGATAATTACATTGGCTTGTTGGTTAACCATCTATACTGCAGATTTTATGACCAATTTAGTAATTAGCTGAGTTTTATAAAGCAGCGTTTTAATTTGCTCTCTGTTACAGACTGCGCTTGGTAGACAGTCGACTGGACAAAGTGTCTGAATGCAAGGCAGTTTTGTTTGCATGCCAGTGACACGATACAAGGTGTTGGCATTGACTCTAAATCCAGTAATTTGCAACATTACTGTGGGCGGTGCACTAAATTCAAACAGCTTTTCATTGTGTGCCTTATGATAAAATCTGGCATTGTTCAAGTCGATTCATTGATTTTAGTTCTTTTGTTTTCTAGTATTATTTAGATCAAAGAGGTAATAATGATAATTCCTGATCGTGGGTGTGCAAGTGGAAAATTATTTTATAACAAGATAAATATGTCACATAAATACAAACATTTATTCAAATGTCTACCTTTCCACTTTAAAGATACAATATCCCACAATCGCACTGTTGTACAAACAATAAATAGTTTCCCCTGGTATCTGTTTTACTACATTTCTAAACTTTTTCTATGAACTTGTTGACTGTCCTGGTACCCCACCCAAAATGACAGTTTAGACTGAAACATTCTTGCTACCCCTGTATATGTTGCTTTATGTGCAATTTGTAAAAAGTGGAGCAGTGCAAAATGAGCTCACAAACAAGACAACTGGAAACTGCTCTGCCTTAATAGGTGGCTACATTTTAGTTGTGAGTTTTCTATCTAGTTTGGTGAGTGAAGGAGTTAATTTGATAGAGTAATACACGTATGGTAAAAAAAAAAAACATTCTTTGCAGCCCCCACAATAGAGAGATTATGACTGAAATAAGATAAACAGTAAATGCAGTACTTTGACCTATGTATTATACACACTGTCCTTGAGACGCCAAGCCTTTTTGTGTATTGTGATGAGCTTCCAGCAACAATACATTAACTTAATAGGATTTCATGTACTATAGCTGCAAGCTGAGGTATAATAGCCAAATCCGACACATTGTCATTGCTAACTGCCCTACAATAAAAGCAGCGAGTTCGTATAAAGATTGAAACAGTTGGAGGATCTCCATAGTGTAGCTGCACTGAGCAATTCTTCTCTTTTTAACTTGTGTGCAATATGAGGCTGTCCCTTTTAAAAAAAAAAAAAAAAAAAAAAAAAAAAAAACTCTTATGAAAACAATTAACATTTGATTATCGTTTAGATAAGTTTTAATTCCTTTTTAATTCTTGCGTTTGTAGCCCAAGCCTTTGACACACCATGGGAGTAAGGTTGACCTGCAGTAGAGAAAGGGACACATTTTATAGTGTTTGAAACATTTACCCTTATTAAAACCAAACATCAAGCTGTAAAAAATAGCACAACAAAAATTGAATCTGTGATAATGATGCTAAAAATGAGTATTCCAGTAGAAACAGATTGCAAAACCTTGAAGACCTCCTATTTACTGCAGATGTTTTACATCTCTTATTGTCTTTTGAGGTACGACACTGAATACCAACCCCGAGGTAACTCTGAGCTCCAGTACTTGTTACAATAATCTGTGGTTTACTGTATATTATTTGCACATATTGTTTCATTCCTTCCATGTCCTCTTAAAGCTGTAAAGCGTCTGTTTGATTTGTTAATTGTAAAGCTCTGACGTGCGTCATGTGGGTAGTCGGTGTGTTGCTGCAGGCTCTGTGGATGGTTGGTAAGTGATGCACATGGATCTGTGTGACAGTGGCACTACAGGATTGAAGCACTGAACAGCTGTGGGAACACTGTCACATGGGCGGTAATTATTTCTCCTGCTTTGTTCTCCTGAGTATTTACTGTATAGAGAATGGAATCTTAGCAGTTTGAAGAAAAACAGCTTGAGAATCAAGCTCATGCTGAGGTGAGGTACAGTCAGGTCCTCATAATTACATTTGTTGCAGGCAAGATTGGATTGAAGCAGTGTTGTTCACGTAACGTTTTCTTTTTCCTTTCTTTCCTATTGATGATTTAAGCTGACAGAAATAGTTGTTTTTCAGCTTCGGCTATTCTCTTTCAGCACCTTCACAAAAGGACAAGCCTGCTATTAGTTATTAAATAGTGAGTGTTAATTAGTTATTAAATAGTGTCTTAAATGGAAACAGAAATTATACAGGTGTATTAAGTGAGTTATTTCTTCTAGACTTTTTGGAGTGGAGTTGTTTTTCGTTGGCTTCTTACAGGTCTGCAGTGTGGAACGAGCTAAGGCAGGGAAATGGTAGTACTGCACAATCCTGTAAGTGTATTTTTTGTGTATAATACACTGGCATTACTAGCATGGCAGTATCTGATACTCCATATTTCTTTAGACCAGTCAAACGTGTAAAATCACAGGGCTCGTGGAAGGTAGGTTAGGCAGGCACTGCTAAAGCTGTTCACAATTTCCCCTGAAGGAAAAAACTTCTGTTAAGATGCATCAGCTGTTTACAAAAGAAGTGTCAGGCTAGTTTTGTTAAATGTTACAAAGGTATAGCTGTTTGCTTCATACTTTAACTACTCGCTATTGAGAGTTGTTGTTTCTGAAGTTTTATTTGCAACTTTTATGGAAAAACAAAATTGTGCCATTAATTCTTCGGTAGCAGACCAAAATCAAAACCAAAAACTGATTTTGAATGAAGTCAGATGGAGGAAGTTACCTTAAACAGGGAGGTGTTAAATCTTGAACCAAAGAAGAAAATGCATTTACTTTTGGCAGAAATTAGGAATTTAACCATTATACTATCGGGAGATATGTGAATGAATTTATCGCAAGTAAACAAGTGTGTTGCAGGTAGATACTGTATATGTGACCTTTTGTGTTGCTTCCAGTTCCAGACTGCAGATGCTACTGGTGGTAGGCCGATATGGGAACAAGATTTGAGTTTTACAGACTGGTTTTAATGGTGCAGGTGGCAGACGTGGCAGTTCTGTTCTTGTCATCCTGTAGACTGGATTTTTAATTTTTTTTATTTTTAATAAGGCCAAAAAGAATAGGCCTGACTTAATGTGGACCTTGGGGAAATATGAATGTCTCGCCCTAGCTGATATTCTCCTCTGGTGACGGATGTGCTTGACCAGTGAATGGCATGTATTCACTCCAGCGTGTAATTGGCATATTGGTGCCAAGATCACGCTACCCAAGTGCCTGCTGGCCCAAAGCCAGCAACTTAAATCAGATCATTTATGTTGACATCTTGTGTTTTTAAAGGTTGACCAAGTTGCTGTTTTGTTAAGATTATATATTTTTTTTCTGTTTTTAAAGACAGTTTTTTTTTTTGGATTTTTTTTTTAAATATACAGTATTTCCCAAATGTACTCTAGTGCCTTTTTCCATTTGCCCTGAGATTTAGTTTAATTTAAAGTGATCTGAAATCGACCTGCTGTGTTTCCATTGGCAGCAGATCAGTATCGATGTGACCTGATCTGTTACGCTGACAGTGTTATGGGAAGGATGCTAGAGGCAGGTTTTTAAATCAGCATTGCAGAAAGACTTAGTGGGAGTGCTTGACATGTCTCTCAACACAGTTCCTGACTGCAGCCCATATCCTCTCACTAGATGAGGTACATTTAAAAGAGAATGGCACGTTATACATTTTTCTTCAATGTAAGCCCACTTTTATTGTCCACTGACTTCTCGTCTGCACTTTCTGCGGTTCAGCATCGTCTTTCCTGACAGTTTGTGCATAACAAGCTGGAGTCCCTGTCTAAGAGAGAGCATGAAACCCGGCTAATGTCTTAGCTGTACCCATTCTCCTCTCTCACAGCAATGTTAAGTCAGGTCAGATTGACCTGATGATAGCAGAGCTCACTGTGACAACTAATCCTCTGCTCTCTCTGCTATTCCCACGCCACTGCAAAGTGCTTTCAGACAGCCTCCTTTTGTACAGTAGTGGTACATTTTATTGTTGGCTCCCAAGGATGTTAAAGCTTTTTGTCGGTAGTGCTGTCAAAATGGACGACCGTCAATCGCTTTGGAAGGATATAAATGGGTGAGGTTCCTTCTTTTAATTCCTGGCTGTGATCACTGTGTTTTAGTGCTGTGATCACTGTGCTGTGGGTATAAATATTGGATGATGACATAATGAGGTCAACAGAAAATGTATTAAATATAGCCAAAGAATTATTGAGTTGTGTTATGTTTTGTGATTAAACTGTGCAGCTAGATTTTGCTGCATTTGGGACTATGGGCATTGCATACGTCGTTTTTTCTTTTTTTTAAATCGCCTCCTGTTGGGAAGGCAGCACTTACTGTAACCTACATTATCTTATTGCTTTGTAATACACTGTTTTACCACTATTTAAGATGTTGTTTCTTGTATCTTAGGTGAGCGAAATACCATACACATAATTACACCAACTGGAGAACAAGACAAAAGGGATTTGTAAGCACCTCAGTGCATTTTACTGTCTTTCCATAATACAATATCATGTACTGTAAGGAATTCCCATTATACTGAAGGAGGGTATAAGAACTACATAAAGGCTTTGGCCAACAAATAAGCATGGATACTGTTCTTTGTCTGATGGTGTGCATCTAATGCCTAAACCCTTCCTATTAACAACGAAAAAACCTGGATGATTAGTGGGGTGTAGATTTGCTGTGGTGAAGATCCCTAAAGTGACTCTTTATTCAAGCTAGTGCAGTTACAGATTGCATAAGGTCACCACCCAGCCTAAGACCCACTTCTGTGTGGCTCCACTGTGCTACATGTAGCCGTACAGTAGGTATTATCTATAGTATGAGTGGGAGCCCCCAACAAAGCTCACGACTGGAATGCTCTAAATAACTTTTTTGTGATTAATTTTGGTAAAGCTCTCTTCAACACTGTCATAATATATGTTAAATTATTCTGTACTTGGTGATATCAGAATTATGAGTCAGTCCTGTCTGTGGTAAAATTAATTCATGTTGGAGAGGTGCCCAAGGGATACAAATTATTTATTACCTGCTACATAAGTTGTAACAATAGATATTTGAGCCCTGGAATAAATGTGGAGCTAATTTTGAGCTTCCTTGTGAACTGACGTACAAACACAGGCATTATGGAGAACTCAGACCCTCAATTTTGTATTTTTTCTAATATCAAGTAGTTTCTATGATGGAATAAATCTAGTTACAATAGACCCAGCAGTTTGCCGAGATGCAATAACACCGAGCTACATCACCCTCTATGACCCGTGATGGTCGTCCTTGAATCTTATTGCCCATTGTTTGGTGCTTCTCCTTGCCAAGTTCAAGTCTCTGCAGTAAATGTTTTCACAGTTAAATTGTCAAGTATTGTACAGTGTATATACTATACTGGTACCAAAAGCCTCCTGCAAGAGACAAATAGGAAGATATTGGATATTTATGGACAATTTGCAATGTGCCTTTATTATGGTTCAGTTTATTAAAACTTACTAACATAGGCTAGAAAGTTTAATCTGTTAATAAAATCTTAGTTTAAATGATATCCCTTGCCACCCCCAACCCTTCACCCAAGCTTGTGCACCTTCTGTATGTGTGCAAGTTCAACAGCCTATATATAATCACTATCGGGTTGGAAGAAATGTGATAAAAAGAACTGCCTTGTTCAGCAATTCTATTGTACTATATGTCTCCATGGTCATTGCCCAGATGCTCTCCAAACCTTGTGAGCTGGGGTGTGTTAGGCCTGCAAAGCAGAACTGGGAGATGGTTTTTAAAGCAGGTGGTTTCACTTTACACATTTGGCAACACTGCCCTGTTATACTTTGCAGAAGCAGGAATATAACATCTAAGCAAACGCAATAAACAATGAGAAGAATCTCCACCTACTTCAATTTGCTTGTCTGGGTTACAGTAATTGGAGTAAATCATCTGTACTTTTTGTTTACAAATGATTTAACAATGGCAATGAGCTAAACAGGACCAAAACCAGATTCTGCTAACTAAATATTGGCAACAAGTGTGTGTGTGTGTTTCTCTATAGTCCAATGGTTGTCACTGTCCAGGTTTTTATTTCAACCAGGAACTTAATTTGCTTTGTATAAGTACACAAGACCAGAGTAAAAGACTGAGAATTAAAATACGTAACTGCAGCGGTCTATGTACTTCAAACAGTTGTACACAATTAAAAAAAAAAAACTAGACTGTTTCAGTACTTGAGGACCTGGATTGACAACCACTGCAGTTACTGTAGGCCGACCCTTAAAAGAAGGATGTGATGAGTATCTTATTTATTTAATAAAAAATGTGTACAGGGTAGATTAGCCTGCTGGGATGCGAATGGGATATAAATTGATAATGATGGTGATAACTACTAGAGACCTCCTCTCTAATGCTCAGCTCTGCATGGAGTATCTCATCATTTGACCTTTTTAATTATGAACTTTTTCTGTGAGGTTTCGTCATTCGCCTCTTTTCCATTCCATATTCTGCAGACGGCTCTTGTTGAGCAATTGTAATATCTGACGCAGTGTCTGATTTCAGTTTAAAGTGCCAGTGCTGTGGATTACTGTCTGATATTGTTGGCTCAAAACTAAGATTAATGCTTAAACACAACTCTGTTGAACATTTCTTTTTTTTGGACCACTTTTGTGTAACTGCTGTCCTCCAAATTACAGAACAGGGTACCTGAAGTGCGTTTCCACCAGTTCTGGCAGTGGGTTACTCACATGTGTCCTTTCCTCTGTGTTGCTCTACAGGTGTTGTAAGTAGGAGCTTCCTCGCCACCTGTCAAGATGGTGGCCCTGTCCCTGAAGGTCTGTGTCCGGCAGTGCAATGTGGTGAAGACCATGCAGTTTGAACCCTCCACTGCAGTGTATGATGCCTGCCGGATAATAAGAGAGCGTGTGCCTGAGGCTCAGACTGGACAAGGTAAGAGTTTGTAGGATGGAAAATAACCCAAATTACTCTTAATTATTGATGGGTATAGAGTGGCTATGAGGAGCCAAGGGCATGTTAGCTTTTTAAAAACCCCAATGCTTTGTTTTAGTTGTGCAATGTCATAAATAATTGATGTATTGACTATTATTGATTTAATAAAGGAACAACGTGAAATTAATGGAAGTAAATTATAATTACATTCTAAGTTATTGATTCCCTTTCATTTACAAAGATTAACTTGCAAAATAGAATTGTAACTGTCTGTTCCATCAGGTCAGCCTATACAAAGCAGGCTATTCTGAATGCTTTGTAAAACTGTCAACTCCAGACGCCTGCTGGTCTACAATATACGCCCCCAGCGCTGCACACTTATAAACATCCCAGACATGCAATGCCTGTGATAAACTTTACCCTATAATGTGAAGAAGCTAATCATTGAAGCGTATTTTGTTAGTGATCTCCTTGACTTTTTTTTTCCTTTTGAGTTATCAGTTAAACTGTTGGAATTGAAAGTTTTAATTGGGTTTTGGAAAAGGAGGGCTAAAGCACTGTGTTGCACACAGGAGTTTAGTTTTGTGTGAAATGGAATTACAAACTAAGTTTAAGAAGCACCTCTGCTTGGCTTTTCAATACCGTAGGATGTTATTCATAGCTTGGACTCGCAGTTGAAGGTGCATTTCAGTATTGTATTATGTGTGTTTGCTTTTCTCGAATGTTTGTTTCATTTTCTTAGAACTTGTAAACGACTCTATTGGATTCATTTGAAAATGTGTTCATGCCTTCAGAATAGTGGAGGATTGGCACATGAAACCTGCATGCTCTGATATGAAATACTGCAGCATAATAATTTGAGCATTGGTGTGATTTAGTCAGTCATTCACCACAAAGACAAACATTTGTAAACAGTTCAATTACTTTGGAAAATGTCAAATACCTCTCTGTTTCGGAACCACAGTATGGCATTTGTTGACATTCATCAGAGAAGGGTCATGATTGAACGTTCATAAAATTAGGCTGACTTCCTGTTCCATGGTGGAGATGTCTGGTACAGGAAGCTGAAGAGAGTCGATCGGGTCTCTGGGATTAATGCTTTGTCTCCTGTGAGGCAATTATCAGGAGAAGGACCATCAAACAGATGGTCTGAATAAGAAATGTGACACCTCCAATAGATCACTGCCTCCACATAATACACTAGTGTTACTGGGTGGAGTGTGTCCCGAAGCTGCCATTACTGTAGACGATACAGGATTCCCTCTTGAGTCTAACTCATGACACGTTTATGATCTTTGAAAATTCTGTAGTATGTGAATTACAGGAATAGAGAGATAATCGACTATCGGATAGCTATCATCATTCTGGTTACTTGTTCCATTGATTTATTCAATACACTTTGTTGCCATATCTCCATATGTACCATGTGTAAAATGTGGTAGTCTTAGGGGGTACAATGCAAATGTCCTTACTGTACACACTCACAAACTGATGGTGAAAGACAAGGAAGTTGTAGAGCTAGTCTGTCAAAACTGGCACATTACCTGTCAGTAAACCAACCGAAATGTATTGTCACCCTGGTGATGTATGTAGGCTACACAGTTACATTACTGATTGTACTTTATGGGATTAGGTTTGGTGGGATATTTTACATGTGTTCTAACATACAAAAGACAAGTGCCGAGTACACCCATTGGCTGGGCTGTATCTATGTGAGTAAAGGCATGGCCAATAACCCAATAGTACTATTGTATCAATCTGGCTTGTTTGTACGGTACCTGTGAGGTGGCCCATTGGTTGGTTGTCTGCTGTTTTTGTTGAAACACTATCAGCATGATCGAATCAAAGTGTCTTCATGCTAATTTATTGGATTACATCAAATTACATTTTGCTACACAACACTATTCTGGCTAGTGTCAGCACAAATGTATAACGCTTGATGTATACCTTTTGTTAAACATATCTAATTCAGTTTGACTTGAGGTACATTTTGCCTACTGCTGTATGTTTTATGTTTAGATTTAATCAATAACAGGCAGAAAAGGAGCTACAGTTGCTTTTACTAAATGTAATCTGTATTGAACAGAACTTTGGAAAACCTACATTGTTCAACATGGAGAGAATTGCATTTGGGCTCTTGTTAGTAGATTTTCATTATGATTTAGTTTATAGCGTAAATTAATTGCCTTATCTAATATTGATCAGAACTATCCCAATGCACCTTGTGTGCTTTCATTATTGGTTTAATTATTTATTAATTTTATTACATTCAGTCAAGAAGGATAAAGCTGTCAATGTAATTAGACCAATGCTCTTGACCTCTAAGGACTACATTGTTATAGATGTAATTGATCTAACTAAATAGACTAGTTCAAGAAATGTGTACTTTTATTATTTATAAAAAAAATATTCCCTTGTTTTGCAGCATCCGATTATGGGCTGTTCCTGGCAGATGAGGATCCTCGAAAAGGGATCTGGCTGGACTCTGGGAGGACCCTGGATTATTACATGCTACGAAATGGGGTACGGCGGCTTCTTTTTGTGATGTACAAGCCATTTCCTCCATCAAGGTTCTATTGACGTGTTTACAAATAAAACACATTACTTTACCTTTGCTGTGCCCCAAGTGTTCTGTATCATAGCGCTACATTTTTCAAGAAAAGCTGAAACTGGAGAATTTATTTTTCAACTATTACCTGGTAGCGTTCGCCGGGAGAATGCATTTCTCTTTTTTAAGCATCGTTTTGTATCCAGATTATGCTCCCTTCTGCAAAAGTGCTGGTGCTCTGATTGAAATGAGTGGCTGATTGTGGGTACAGAAAACGAGCCTTGCTGTAGGATGGAGCATGTGGAGGGGATCAAAACAATTGAGATTATGTTGAAAAATATATCCCTGCAACAGAGACAATATGGGTTCCATCAAAGGTAAAGTAATAACCCTATTGTAAACATTGCAGTCCTTTTGGTAACACTAATTCATTGAGTGCTGTTCTGTTTTTCATCAACAGTAGTGCTCTTGAAGAATTAGATTGGCACCGAGAGTGCACAGGGGCTACTGCCCCAAGTTTTTTGGGTTGCAAAAAAACTGCTTACAAAAAAAGTGAAGCTGGTGCTTTGTTATTTAAAAAGTAGTTATCAGGAACACTGACTTCACTCAGGATCTAGGCCAGATGTTTGGTTCTGTCTTGCTGGGGTAGCCTTGTGCAACGTGGGGGCGTATACTGTAGACCAGCAGGCGCCTGGAGTTGACACATCTCAAACATGAAAATACACAAACAATTCAAGCTTGATGCTTCATAAAAGTAGTTGCTGAATAAAAAACCAATACCTGTATTTTTAATTCTGAACCCTGTTTGCTGTCTAGGATATTCTGGAGTACAAGAAGAAACAGAGGCCTCAGAAGATCAGGATGCTGGACGGTGCAGTTAAAACCGTCATGGTGGACGACTCAAAAACTGTCGGGGAATTGCTTGTTACTATTTGCAGTAGAATAGGTGGGTATTTTAAATTTCAATTGTGTATGCAGGAAAGCTTAAACTGTTACAGAACTTCCTGCAGTGTTTACAAGAAACACATTATTTTACCTCTGCTGTCCGTATCACAGCAATATATCTTTAAACATAAACCTGACTGTTTTTTTCAATATTCTTATTCATACGTCGTGGGTCTTTAAAATCTTTTATTTGTTTGTCCAGAGAAAGGAGAATTTATTTTATAAACATTGCAGAGTATCCAAATCATGCTCCCTCCTACAACAATGTTCATTTTCTCACCCACAATGCACCACTCATATCAATCTGAGCACCAGCATTGTTGCAGGAGGGAGCGTGATCTGAAAACGCAACAATGCTTAAAGGCATTTCTCCTGAAATATGTGTGAATGAAATATCAAAACATTAGGGATTTTGTTAAATGTGTGTATCCACAATACTGGCAATATGGTATACAGTAAGGGTAAAGTAATGCATACACTGTTGGGAGTTTTAGGCAACATAAAGAACAGGCAGCTGTATTTCATTGATGGCCATAACTTGGGAACTTTCACAGGATGTAAATGTTAATTTTGTGCTGAAATGAGCAATGATCAGAAAATCACTGTGTCCTTCTCTCTTGGTTACCCAATTCTGTTTTCTTGCCTTATTCCAATCTGAGTTCCATGAATGAGGCAGTTTTTATTTGCATTTATACAAGTCTGGAGAATCCATAACTCTATACCCCCCCCATTTCAGGAATCACAAACTACGAAGAGTACTCTTTAATCCAGGAGTTTGCAGAAGAGAAAAAGGAGGAAAGCACAGGCACACTTAAGAAGGACAGAACCCTCTTACGAGATGAAAGAAAGATGGAAAAATTGAAAGCCAAGCTTCACACAGACGATGACTGTAAGTAGGCTGAACGCCCCTCTGAGACTCCTAACAAGTAAGAACATGGTTAAATCCTGTTAGATAGTGGATCTGCTGTAAGGATAACTTGGTGCTTTTAAAAGGGAGACCTATAATTTCTGTTGCATTCAGTTCTATAGATTGCATATGACCCCACTGAACTCTGGCACTTTCCGTATACATTGACGATTTTGGTTATTAAATCTTTAAGGTATTTAAAAGTTTCTTATTGAAATCATTTGGAAATGCAATGTTGGTTTGCTGTAACTAGGGATGTTAATAATTTGAAGGCCATATTTTACTCCAGTCTGACTTCTGTTTTTTGAAGAGAAAAACACTTTATTAACTTTACAAACCTATTATCAAACATCTAAGCAATATAATTGAAGGTCTCTTAAGCACTCACTGTGTTTTGTTTCTTAGTTTTTTACATTACTGTTAACATTACAATGTTTCTTATGGATGTGTCCTAATGCTTTTTCGGGGAGTAGTTGTATGTTTAATGTGGCTTGTTGGCAGCCTATGCTGATGACTGTTGAGTACAAATGATATCACAAAGTACATATTTATATTTAACATTAACTCTTTAACACTGTTAAAACCCTTAATTAACTGACTAGTTATGTGACCTTATTAAGTAGAACCCCATCATTGTGACACATGCTTATCTCATGTTCCCATTTTATGAGAATACATGCTGCTAGTCAGGAATAAACTTTAAAAAGAGAATTTAAACCCTAAAGTACATACTGTACTAGACGACAAATTTTTACATTTACAGAACATCCTGTGGTCTATAGAAGAAACACAATACTTGACCGTTGCTGTATTTTACAACATAATCCTGACCTATTTTTGATCTTGGATCATCTAGAGAATTATATCAAAGATACCAATGCTGGTCTTGAGGGTTTTTGGGTAACGCATGTTAAGGTAGCTTAGAAGCTGATGAACCTTACTAGACCTTGATGTCTCCGGTACCCCAGATATAATCCGAAGCTCTGTTCATCAAAGATGAAAGCATTTCAAAGTGTCGTCTTCAATGGTGCTGTTACCAATTGCGTGCTGTAAACAATTCACTTGCTTGTTGAGGTAAATATTTGGAAATATTGTCTTTTCAAGGGATTAGGAATCCTGCCTGGTTCTGCATCCACTTGAGATGCAGCAAGCTGTTCCCAAAAAGCATTGACACTACAAAATCATAAGCCAAGAACAAAGCAGGAATCCTTCAAAGTTCCTCTTAAATATGATGGTTAGTTTATGTTAGGCCTTACGAGCAAATGGGAAAGAATAGGTCCCTGCATGTTAATTGTAAGTACATAGTCAACTTGGTTGTCAGCAAGTTTATCTTCTGTTAACAAAAGTCCCATTAGTAGCATGCGTGAAAGCTGAAGAGCCGCCCTGCCTGCTTTGTGTGTCAGATCACAAGTTTCTTCATGTGTTGCAGTGAACTGGTTGGATCACAGCCGGACCTTCCGAGAACAAGGCGTGGATGAGAATGAGACGTTGTTGCTGAGGCGGAAGTTCTTCTACTCGGATCAGAACGTCGATTCAAGAGACCCTGTCCAGCTCAACCTGCTTTATGTGCAGGTAAAGCCTGACTGTCCAATAAAAAATAGAGAGTGATGTTTTCTAGAGGTAGTTATCTGCAGATGCTGTTACTCCAGGAACACCTGGGAGACGGTGTTTGTGGACACGTTGGTCAATGCAGCCACTGAGGGATGAGCAGCTTGCGTGGGAACCTACAACTATGCCTCTTGTGTAGTCCCTGAGAGCCTTTTGCTTTCCCATCACTGTAGATGAATTGCTGTGCACAACTGCAACACTGCTTATATAGGTCTAGTGGATCCAACGCCATGTCGCATGACCACATATAATGTATAGATTAGTTTATTTAGCAGATTGCAAATTATTTCGATTTTGTACGTATATTGTCTTGTTTGTTTGGCCAGTGGTGTGTATTTTGTTTGCTTTAGTAATAGTCTAGCCATTCACCAAAAGTTATTTTGAGCATTTTTAAGTTGTCTGTCATCTCCTTCTTAAAAAAAAATTGTCTTACTAAATTTCTTCTGTTAAGACCACATACTAGAACCTATTTTGAAGCTAAAATTCACACTTTCACAAAGTGGTGAAAAAACTAGAAAGTAAATACCCAGCCTTCCTGCAGTTGTTTTTTTTGCTAGTTTTCTACTGTTGAGAGTCCCAGTTGTTTTATTGCCAGTGCCAATCATTTTGTTCCTCTCACAAAATGTGCCTTTGCACTTCAAAACAGGGTGGAAGAGGTTTGAATGCATTTTATTTACCATAAGTTTTTTTTATGCATCTATGAGTGGCTTTCTTTTGTAATACATATGATAAAACAGAGTAACAGTGTACATTATACAAAGATGTGCATTTCTCAAGCAGCTTATACAAAACAAAAACCAGGGTTGAAAAATTAACCTGACATCCATCTGTGCAAAGTATATATAGGTATGTGTTTATATCCTGAATTTATAGCAGCCTTATTCAGACTTCTATCAACACAATATTTTGCATCTAAGCCATTGTGTTTTTTTTGTTTTGTTTTTAGACATTATTGTAGCAGGTTTGGGGTGGAGGTCAAGTATAGCATTCAATGGCACACAAACCCATGACAACCGCTTGAATTTCAGTTCTTGTGCCTTCCCTTTTAATATTACACCATGTGCACTCCTTTATAAATGGTTCAAACATTCCTAATCCCAAGGGGTCGGCTAAAAACATGCTTGGAAAGATTTACTAGCTACAAGGCTCAGTACATAAACATTAGTCTTCCAGCTCCCTTAATGGGACCGTAGTCTGAAACTAAGTGTTGTAAAGAACCCGCATTGGAGAGTGATCTGCAGAGACCCCTTAGTTTGGACTCTTGTCCTATTTGAATGGAAAAGCATTACATATGTAGCAATTATAAAGGAAAAAAGACTGCAGCAAATTATTGTATTCCCTTTGACTTTAGCTATTGAATAAACAGATTGGAAGTAATAGGAACCTAGCAGATGGTGGGAGTGCTGTGTTGTCAAGATGTTCCCCCTTATTTAACAAGGACCCAGTCTGGCAATCAATATAACTGTATATGGGGGAAAAGGCTGTCCTAAAAATAAAATTACTCCTTTATCATACAAAAGATTGGTCTTTTGCAGTGTCAGAGAGCAGCTTACAGTATGTATCACGCTTATCTGAAAATCATTCTCTAACAATTAAAGTAATTTTATGATGCCTAGTTTAATCACTTCAAGTCACAAGACCCACCTGTTCTCTCTTGCTTTCCATTTTCTTTCAACCTGATATCTGCTATTAGCTGCTGTGTTGTTGCTACTATTTCATGTATTATGCATTTTTCACTGTATTTAATGTATTATGCATTGTTGTTTTTTTTTACTGTATGTCATGTATTGTGCATTTCTCTGTTTTAAAGTATTATGGATTTTCTTGTTACTGCATCTTGTAAAGCGCTTTGATGGTGGTCCACTATGAAAGGCGCTATATAAAATAAAGATTGATTGATTGTATGCTTAGACTATGCCAGCAGTGATTCATCATTTAGTAATTGGCAGCATTTCAGCCTCTGCCAGGCAATAATGAAAGTACAGGAGGACCAACATGAGTAATACCTGTCATAGCCATGACCTTGTCAATAGGGTGAAGGAGTGCTCTTGTTCAATGTGCGGAGTCTGCAAGATGTGTAAATGGTTCTCGAGTTACACATGACCGTTTCCTCAAAGAATACCTTTATTGCCTTCTGGGATGGAAGGCTTCTCTCTGTGAGCAGCTTACAATATGTATCACGGTTATCTGAAAATAATTCTCAAAAAATTTAAGTAGTTTTCTGATGCCTAGTTTTAATTACGTTTCACTTAACCCCAGAATCTCATTAAGGACAAATACATTGTCTACAGGAAGAGAGAGGAACAAAAAAAACTTACGTTTTTTAGATGACCTGTGAGAGACATGATTTATCACTGGTTTCAAACGACTATCAGTACAATAATTGAGACTTAACAAATTATAGATAATATCATGATAGATTACTGATCCAACCCTACTTACACCTGAAGAGACATTACTTGAAGTCTTGAAAGCTAGTGTTTGCATATCAGTTAATCTAATAAACTGTATCAATGGCAAACAAATCTCTTACAGAGGTAATTTGGTTAAAAAGCATTTTGAGTGCCAAAGACATCCTGCACAAATAGATGAACTATTAAGTAAAGTAAAGTCTTTTTAATGTTATCTTATATGTATTGACCTCCCCACTCTCTTTGGGACTAGTAGAGTTTTAAAATGTATTGCTTGTCCTATTGTGAAAGTGCTCGTCTACAACATGAGATAATAGCTATTTCAATGAACAGAGAATAAAAAAAACAAGGTTCAGATTGATATTTATTTTAATAGTTTTTTTTTTGTGTGTGTGTGTTTATCAGCATTTGTGGTTTTGGTTGAAACACTTTTCAAATGCAATGCATCCTGTTTTCTTTCAGGCCCGAGATGATATTCTGAACGGCTCTCATCCTGTATCTTTTGATAAAGCTTGTGAGTTTGGAGGTATCCAAGCCCAGATACAGTTCGGACCCCATGTTGAGCACAAACATAAGCCAGGATTTCTAGAGTAAGCTAATTTTTAAATGTTATACATACCTTGAGAGTAACTCAGTTTACAGACCTGGAGTCTATCAAACTACTGGCCTCGGTTTTGGTGCGACTAACTGGATTAACCTGAAGCATACGGTTTTGATGATGATTCATTAAAAAAAGAAGTGTAAGTTAGGAACCAAATAAAATTAGGCTTGCACCGAGTAATGTTTTAACTACTGTCCCCTGTGCTCCGCAATGCTAAGTTGCTACCTCCCTAAATAGTAAGCAATTCGTAATGTACTAAAATGAAATACACACTCAATTAATAACAAAACTAATAAATATTGTACTTGGTGGATTTAGTGGCTTATGTCTCAGTTTAGGGAATGATACAAAGTTTTGCAGTAATAAGTTATTTCTTGTATATTTATGTGCAACCAAATTGCTGGAACTTCCTGTCTTATTTGCTTGTAATTGTTTAGCACGTATTACTACTAAAGTGTATATGTGTATGTATAGTAGCATGGTAGTAATGCGGAGTGATGGACTTTAGGTTTGACTGGACCAACCCATTTTCAGACCGTTCTTAATAAAATGCTGCCAATGTGTATGAGGTGTATTTTGAGGTTTATCGTTGCTGGCATATTGTCTGGTGGCATAATGCCAACTGGGGTGTAATCTGGGTAGCTCTCAAAAATGGAATTGATGTTATTCTGCCCCCCCATTGTTTACCTGGGTGTAGTCGGTAGTTTTTAAAAACTGAAAGGGAAAGGGCTGGGCAGTTTTTCTATAAAAAGACAAAGAATAGAAACTTTTGTATTCTGTTGGCTTTAAACTGCATGTGAAGGTTTTTTTTTAGCTCTACTTTCTTAGTAACTGTTTGCTTATTTGTGTGTGTGTGTGTCATTTTTGTTTATTTTTTCTTTAGTGTAAAGGAGTTCCTGCCTAAAGAATATATAAAGCAGAGAGGAGCCGAAAAGAAAATCTTTCAGGTGTGTGTCTTCCTTTTCTTTCATTTTCATGCGGGGGGGGGGGGGGGGGGGGGTGGGGATCCTCCCAAGGCATATAGAACCAGAAGAAGTGTTTCCAGGAAAGACAATTAAGCCAGGCAATGACGGTTCAATGCTGCCTCAGCAGAAAGGTGATACTGGAATCATGAATTGTCTCCTGAGATTCCATCTGTCGTCTTTTAAAGCTTTACATCTTTATACCATCTGGTTACCGTGGTAGTACAATAGGTTTATATGCATAATGGCTTAATAATCGATTTTAGTTGTTATTATCCTCCACTGTGTTCTTAACTTTTTGCGCAGAAACATTTGTCAGAGTCATTTTTAGCACAACATACAATGGTAGTCCATAGTGATGTATTTTTTGTATTATATTGGTACGTCTCTATTGGATAGTTCCTACCTGTGTCTTTTCTTTCTAGTGCTTTGTTACATTATTAAGAGGACATTTGTCTAACATGTTTCTTTGTTTGCTTGTTAGGACCACAAAAACTGTGGAGAAATGACAGAAATAGAAGCAAAAGTCAAGTATGTCAAGTTAGCCCGGTCTCTCAGAACATATGGTGTATCATTCTTTCTAGTAAAGGTAAGGACTATCATCTACTTGCCGTACAGTATACTGTTCAATTTATGCATGTGTTTCTAATGGACACCATACGAGAACCATAAATATTATAGTAGTAAAAAGCATCATAATCCCAAATTCATTTATTGCAGCTTACAATTGCTGTAAATAAGTTGCCAGTTAACACATAACCTTCATGCATTTCTGTTTGCAATGAAGCATATTCCAATTGTATTGGAATTCAGTAACCTTGTTGTACAGTTGAAGTAGAAATTGGTGATTGAACACTTTTTTGTATGATTCTATATCCAAATACTATTACGTTTTAGTGGTCTTTTATATTTATCTCAACAAATATTCGAGAAAAATTGTATTTTCTGTATTAATTTAATTGGAAGCTTGGATTTTTAAGCATTCCTTTTTTGAATTTGCTCTTTAGAATATAATCCAACACAAGGATATGGATGTGCTGTAAATTCTGGATGAGGGCAAAACAGATTTTACTGGCTTGACTATAATTGCTCTTACAATTCCTCTCAAGTTGCATTAGTAAGTCATTATATAAGACTCTCAGATATGAAAGGAATTTAAATGCGTTGCTTAGTGGGGATGAAATAAAGTAAGCAATGAAAACGCTTTGAAAGAATTGTTTTTCACCTGCAGAGCAAACTTAAACCCTTCCAGATGTCAAAAAAATGCTTATTTCACATTCAAACTTTAAAAAAAAAACACAAAAAAAAAACGAGCATACCTGAGCTGCTCGCACCCAAAAAAGGTTTTCTTCCCTTGGAAAGGCTACATTTATTGAGCAGCTAATTACAGAACGTCAGAAGTAAAAAAAGCTCATTAGGAGTCGATTCGTGACCGCTTTAAAAAGGAATCGGTTGTGGAAATCAAATTATGTACAGTATCTGGAGTTTTAATAAAAGCAGCAAAGACAGATCTACAAATGTGTCCGATTTACATTTTGAGTAGTAGCAATTTATAGGGGGATGAAAAAACAGAAATTCATCTGACTGCCTCCTCTTTATAGAAACAAATACATTAAAACAGGCACTAAAACCTAGGCAACAAACTCAAATTTCTTTCATTTTACTGTTAGTGGATTGCCAATTATCTTTTGGTTTCACGTATCAAGGCTGCTAAATGGAAATGTTCTTTCCAGGTCTATATGTTCACTGCATGTGTAAATATTATGTTTTTTTGTTTTTCTTTTAAAGGAAAAAATGAAAAGCAAGAATAAGCTAGTCCCCCGCTTGCTGGGTATTACCAAAGACTCTGTGATGCGTGTAGAAGAGAGGACCAAAGATGTGGTACAGGAGTGGCCATTGACCACAGTAAAGAGATGGGCAGCTTCTCCCAAGAGCTTCACTCTGGTACGCCAGCGTGAAACTCATTGACATTCATTGTCCTGGATTGTTTAGCCACAATGAGAACCCATTGATATCTGCATTGGGTGTTCAAACTGTTTGAAATGATGTTCTTTATAAGAGACTTGCCACATACTTATTAATGTATTATAAACTAAGTATGTATGAGAAGTCTTTAGAATTATGCTGTACGTTCTCTGCATGGGATGACATCAGAACATAGGATAAGATGCACTAGAATAGGTAAATGATTTCTCATGCATGATTTATATTTCAAATAACAAGAAATGAATGTGTGTGTGTGTAGCTCTCGCTCTCTCTCTCTCCCTCTCGCGCTCGCGCTCTCTCTCTCACTCTCGCTCTCCTCAGTAAATCTCCTGGTTTCCAATGCTCTGTACCCTAAACCTGTTCTCTGCAGTTTCCCAAATTAGAAAATGCATGTTAGGTACGGCAGTGTCAGGGAAGGGCGGCTATTCGAAGAGGAAGAGGGTGTTTGTTTATTTAACGCTGGAGACCAGCCCTTGGTGAAAATTCTGAAAATGTACAATAGCAGAAGAGACGTTTCATTTCCTGTCCAACACCTATAAAACTGTATAGTCTGTTTTAATAGCTTCCCTCGCTGATTTATGGCTTGGACAGAGAAGGCTGTGTTGTAAGCTTCAACGAGAACATGCTTATCAGTGTAATCTCATTTTAATCCTCCACCAGAGAATGAATGTGTGGTGTGTGTGTTTTTTTTTTTTAAATGTGATTGGTGTTAAATAAAATGATTTAAAATGATCAGAAATATTGTCCATTTTAATGTTTTCTAAAATACCTTGAAATATTCCGCAGATTAATTTTCAGATCTGATTTAGAAAATGTACTTCACTGCCGTACAAATGCAGTAAATTTCAGTAACTATTTGGCTATTTTTAAAACTCTTTCATATGGTTTCACAGACCCTGATTAGCACAAGTACCTAAGATTACCTGTATATGCACGGAATGTTGACTTGAAGCTTTTATGGAAACTGCGCGTGCGTGTGTGTGTGTGTGTGTGTGTGTGTGTGTGTGTAAGTAAGGAGGATGAAAAGACTGACTTTGTTGTGTTAGAAAGGGCTCAGAAACATTCTTTGTGTTCCCAGGATTTTGGGGAATACCAGGAGAGTTACTACTCAGTGCAGACCACGGAAGGTGAACAGATCTCCCAACTCATTGCTGGATACATTGACATCATCCTGAAGAAGGTCAGTGTGCTTTGACCTTTTACAGAAACATGTCAATAAAAGATGCTTACAAAATGGAAGAACCCTGACAAGGAACAGAACCTTGTAGTACGAACACTGGTCTAGGCCGCTGTAATTCTTAAACCATGCTTAAATGATTAAGTATCTGTGGCAGTGGCTTTCTTTAATCATTCATGAGTCTGAAAAGTAAATAATTGAGATGCCCCAGTCCCCAGTGTACATTAGTCCACATCAAAACCATTGCACAGTTTGGCACAAGCAGCAGTAGCAGTCTTGCTGTGAGAAGCCCAGAACTGCATTGCAGAGGGTTTCTTGTTGTGATGAGTTGTTGGTAAACTGTGTTTTTGGAAGGTTAGACATTTCCATGACTTTCTTCTTTTTTTCTTTTATACAGAAACAAAGTAAGGACAGGTTTGGGTTGGAAGGTGATGAGGAATCCACTATGCTGGAGGAGTCTGTGTCCCCTAAGAAGTAAGGCTAACCTCTCCTAGCTCCCTACACCATGCACATACATTTGCACCACACAGTATTCAGGCTTCTAGTTTCAATAGACACACTTCTATAGTAGATATTACAGTTGGGTTCAATTGAATAATGGGTTTATTTGATCACCTGTCTGCTAGAAAGTGGGCTGAGGCCAACTGAAATCATCCCAAAGTGGCCTTTTGAGTGTCAATAAATCAGACCTTCACTGCCGCAGCTATATTAAGGGGATCTTGCTCTGCTTGCTCGCCAGGTCAACGATTTTGCAGCAGCAGTTTAATCGGGTTGGCCGCGTGGAACACGGGTGCGTGGCGTTGCCGGCGGTGATGCGCTCAGGCTCAGGTGGACCGGAGACCTTTAACATGGGCAGCATGCCATCTGCACAGCAGCATGTTATGACAGGGCAGATGCACAGAGGTCACATGCCACCACTGGTAAGAAGACGCAATGCAGAGCTTTGCTTGGGCCAGTGTTTGTTATGCTTCCGTTCAAAGTTGCAGTTGCATACAGGACATACATTTTGCACTGCAAAACATAAAACTGACCCACAGTGAAACTGCTAGAGAGAGCATTTAGTAGCAAGAGGTTACGTTTTCCAGGCAGTAAAAAGTGACCTAGAATGCTAAACGATGTTCTCGGCCACCACCAGCATTATAAACACAGTTCTGCAGTAAAAACACCCAATTTAAAGTTTCCATAAATTTGAATATGTAGATGTCCCTTTTTTAATACAAATTTATTAATTGCATTTGATTGTAAAAATGCATTAAATTGTTAATTTAGGCAGCAACCAACCAGGTCTCAAGATTAAAAACAAAGGCCATCAGTATATAGATTTTTTTTTTTTTCTTTTACTACACAGATTCAAACATTTAAAAGACAGCTCCCTGGATTCTTACCATGCTGGAGCAGTGCTTTGTGGGTATTTCAAATGCGTTTACTTAGTGTAATATGTCATTAGCATTATTTGAACTTCTCTTCTTTTTAATAGAGCTCTGCACAGCAAGCTCTAATGGGGACCATTAACACCAGTATGCAGGCAGTTCAACAGGCCCAGACTGACCTTGGGGAAGTCGGGGATCTGCCACCACTGGGACAGGACATGGTGAGTTAACAGAAGTGAATGTTAGGAGGCTTGGAAAGATGCAGGGTTGAGCATTAAGTACTGCTGATGGGCATGGATTAAGTACTGCTGACGGGCATGCTGTTGCAAACACCATAGGGACTGTTGTGTCCTTGTTTAGTCTTGCAGGGGGTTCCCTGCGCAAGTGGGCAACATCCAGGACACCATGTTGTCTTCTGATCTTATTCCTGCTGTGCATGTCTGTGTAAGTTCCTCACTAGAGAACTGCAGAAACTTTAATTTACACAGAAGAGTACACAAAAAAGATGAGTTGTCCTGATGTTGGGTGCACTGAAAATGGCCCATGGCATGTTAATACAATCACAACTGTTTATAAAAGCAAATTTTCAGCAATGCTATGGACACAGGAGACAATAACACAAGTAGAAAGACTGTTAGAAAAAAATTAAAGATGCATGCCTCAAGTTGATGTTACTGTACAAGGGGAGCCTCAGTACATGACCACTTGTGCCAGGAATTGCAATTGAAGCAGGTGGTGAGTGGGTGGGGGAGGGGTAGTATTTAACTGCTCCAATAACACATTTCTTATTAGATGAGATGGCATTTGAGGGACAGAGAAGACGACCCAATTGTGCAACTCTTAAGTAGAAGTTGGTTCATTGTCCCAAGGGCAGATGACTTTAAAATGTAGCAAAGGCTGGCTTTTTAAATTAAATACCAGCGACACCAACCACATTACTGTATATGATTAATGTCTACTAGGAGGGGGACTTTAAATAGCAAAGCCTTGCTTGCAAATGCTAACGTGCTGTGTCTTCATTGTGAGGTTGTCTCTATGCATGCTATCACTGTACATTGAGATACTTGAGGAAGGCTGAGCCCCCGGGGTTGGTGTAGACCAGAGCTTCACCTTCATGCATAAACAGACCAGTGAAAAATGTAAAACGCAGTTCTAAGCTCCATGATAATATTAAACCGTCATTTGTCTCTCTCTCTTGTAATAGTCCTCAAAGTGCTGTAATTCTAAATCCTTGTAACTGAACAAAACAGAAGTATCCCGCTGCTGACCTGCTCGAATTCAGCCAAGGCCTTTCATTGTATCCCCTTTGAGATCTAATGTGTTGCTCTTCTTTTTCAGGCATCAAGAGTTTGGGTTCAGAACAAAGTGGATGAGTCGAAACATGAAATTCACTCCCAGGTCGACGCTATCACGGCTGGCACTGCTTCAGTTGTGAACCTTACAGCTGGTGAGCGACTCAGAGTGATGAGAGTACAGGATCACCAATGCTGTATGGCAAGGGAATGAAACGTTTAGAAATTGTTCCACTGTCAGGCCAATCCTGTAGTCTGTCATACTGTGTAAATTAAGAGAAAGTGGAGAATCCGGGATCTGTTACTTGGGTTAACACCATTAATTTTACCACAGCAGGTTTGGGGTAAACATTTCACTGTACTTTAGATAGGGAGAAATTGCAGCGCGCCAGTGACCTTAACCTTTAGTGTTTATGCAATCACAGGAGACCCAGCAGACACGGATTACACTGCTGTGGGCTGTGCCATCACCACCATCTCTTCCAACCTGACGGAGATGTCCAAGGGGGTGAAGCTGCTGGCCGCCTTTATGGATGACGATGTGGGCAGCGGGCAGGACCTGATGAAAGCTGCCCGCACTCTGGCTGGCGCAGTGTCGGACCTGCTCAAAGCGGTTGAGCCGGCTTCAGGAGAGGTGAGGCAGCCTGGACCCTGGTACACTGCTGTGGTAGAAAAAGGCATACAGTGGAGGAGCTGCCAGTGCCATATTTAGGAGCAGGGAAACATTTGGGCATAACCACTTTTCCAGAGGCAAGTTTATGCATCTGTACTAAAACATGCTGCAGAAACATTTTAAATATGTATGTTTTTTAAGATTGAATCGTCCTTGTGTTTTTTGTCTTAAATGTGTCATTTGTAGATTAGGTTAAGGTTATCTTTATCCCTGTCCTTTAGAAATGGTTGCAATATACAGTAAAATGCCTCTTGATCTTGGGTCTGGGAAGACCCCATATATACATCCAGGGAAAGAATGTTCTTATGACTCCGGTGCTTTGGTTTTGCAGCCCAGGCAGACTGTACTGACAGCAGCTGGAAGTATTGGACAGGCCAGTGGAGATCTGCTGAGACACATTGGAGAGAGCGAGGCCGATGAAAGATTCCAGGTGAGAGAACACACGGCTCCATTAACAAGCCTGGATGTCTGTCTGCACTCCATTCTGTCTTGGCTGTAATTGCAGTAGCTACTGGAACACTATAAGCTTCTCTAAAAATACAGAGAATTTCATAAGCGCTGATACTGTTACATTTTGTTTGTGTTTTCACAGTCACATTTCTTTTGCTTATTTCAGGATGTGTTAATGAATTTGGCCAAAGCTGTAGCCAATGCGGCTGCCATGATGGTCCTGAAAGCCAAAAACGTAGCCCAGGTGGCGGAGGACACTGTCCTTCAGAACCGAGTAATCGCTGCTGCCACACAGTGTGCCCTCTCCACATCCCAGCTCGTCGCCTGCGCAAAGGTAGGGTACCCAGAACAGAAGCACCAGGACAGCGCCCACACATTATACATTATACTGGATGCAATAAACACCTGCAGTGTGGACAAGTAGTTTGACAGAAGGACTGGGGGATGTCAATCCCCTGTGGACAGCAATCTATTGTGGTACAGTTCCAAAGCTAAGTAGAAATTGTTCAGTTTCTTTGCACTGGTAATGATTTGTCAAATAAATAAAAAAAATGGTAATATTACTGTTGTGCAGTATCTTTTCAGAAATTGAACCGGTTTTATATAGGCCGGTTGACAGTGGTACTGTAATTCACCCGCCTCTCTTGCCTTTCACCTTGGTTCTGATGTGATGTTTCAATGGTAATTAGTCAAATAAAATAACACCCCCCTTTTTTTTGCAATTGGCGGTCTCTGCATAGTGAGACCCAGGGTTGAAAGGCAGGGTTTACTCGGTCAGGATTGAGATGCCCTTGCAGAGTACCTCTTGGGGCACAGTAAATTAACCATACTGGCTTTGCTCTTCTGCAGGTGGTGAGCCCCACCATCAGTTCTCCGGTGTGCCAGGAACAGCTCATCGAGGCTGGGAAGCTGGTGGACCGGTCTGTCGAGGGCTGTGTCAAGGCCTGTCTTTCCGCCACGGATGACAATGAGCTCTTGAAGCAGGTGAACGCTGCAGCCATCGTGGTCAGCCAGGCCCTCAACGACCTGCTCCAGCACGTCCGTCACTATGCCAGCCGAGGGGAGCCCATCGGGCGCTACGACCAGGCCACCGACACCATCATGACAGTCACCGAGAGCATCTTCAGTTCCATGGGAGACGCGGGTAAGTATTGACAACGGAATCCCTTTATTCAGACCTACAAAATGGTTCTAATTGAAGATCTGTAAAACACAAGTGGCTTCAAATGTCTTGTTTTATTTTCTTTATTACATTTCCCTTAGTCTTCCATGGGCTTTGAAGTCATTTTGAGTGGTTCTGTGTTCTGTTGCGCCAGTATTGAGTTGATTTACCATTTTTCATTCTTCTGTTACCAGGGTTTGAACTTGCGTTGAGCTTGTCTAGACAAGTGCTGGGACTGAACAGCCTTCCTTATTCCATTAACATCATGTGATAAAGTAACTCTGCAATGCCCACCTACTCTTACGGGTTCAGTAGGTGGGGTTTGCAGAGGTCACATTGTCACACAATTTGAACAGAATAAGGATGTCCCAGCACTTCTTCAGACAAGATCAAAGTATGTTTTAAAAGCCAACATGATAACTTAATATGGGAGCAACAGAACTCAGAGCCACTCTGAATCATTGCAGACAGCATACATACACAATGATGGACATGTTAAAAAAATAAATAAATAAATATGCAATGACATGCAAGCTACTTATTCTTAAAATAATAGATTGAGTCTACAAAGTCAGTCATCTCAGAAGCTGCAGTGTTAATAATCAATAGTCCTTCTGAATAATGGGCATCATTTTACATTGCATTTCACTACAGCAACTGTTGCCAAGTACACCTGATCCACTTCTTAAGCAGCTTCAAACATTCAGTGAGCCTTTCCAATGGTGGCGTTACAGGTCGGGAATTCTTGTGAAGGTTGACCTTAGCAAGGCTTTGAAGCTAACAAACAGAGCCATATTTAATAAAGACTTGCCTTATTCCCCATGAGTTTTTTTTAGACCATGTTCTACAAAAAGAAACCAAGACCATTTAAGATCTTCACAGATTGAGGATCAAACACAGCAGTTGTTACCGAAAATAATGTTACTTTCTGTTCCCTTTTTTTGTTCTTTTTACTGGGATTGGTAACTGATACCATATTGAACACACAGCATGTTTAATTGATTGAATATTTTATTTATTTTTCTGTGATTTATTTAATTTCCTCCTTTTGTATGCGCAGGTGAAATGGTACGGCAAGCAAGAGTCCTGGCTCAGGCGACCTCTGATCTCGTTAACGCTATGAGATCTGACGCTGAGGCCGAAATCGATGTAGACAACTCTAAGAAGCTGCTGGCAGCCGCTAAACTGTTGGCCGATGCTACAGCCCGCATGGTAGAAGCTGCAAAGGTAAGAACAGTCTGTTCCTCCCACAATAATGTACCCTCTTATAAAATGTTTCTAGGAGGCCCACTTAAGTCTGTTCTTGAAAGAGAAGATAGAATATGGTGTTGCCAGTTGTAGCTTCGCTGCAATTCGCAATTATGTTGATATAAAGTGATAATGAATATGATCTTTATTACAGTTGGCTTTTCTGGTGTAGAAATGTCTGTGTACACCTAATGCAATGTGCCCTGTTTTGAAGCAAATTTTCAGTTAACTACTAATAACAATAATTGATGTTCCTTCTGCAACTAAGGTTCTTCTTACAAGTTTGATACCATTACAGCCTCTGTTATCCTCTCTTGCAAAATTGAGCCTTTAAGGTACACTTGTATGAGCTTTCTGGCTTTGTTTTAAATGATGTGCAGTGTGGTATTTTCTTTAAGTGCAAGGTGACCTTTCAAAAGCACGAACAAGTAAAAATAGGCTCTGACAGCCCCAGAGGTAACTTTTGTCTGTGCCGTTGAATGGCAGAATGATGAAAGAGTGTGTGTTTAGAGTTTGCTCCGAGATGTCCTATTTTTCTTTTTTTTTTTAACTCGGTAACCGTCTGCTGTTTCTACTGCCAGAGTCGTGCCTTTCAGTCTGCATCGGGTGAAATTTAATTAGATGGTTTTAGCTTTTGTCCCATATAACAGAGGGCCATGTCCACAAAGCATTTGCCACTGTGTTATGTTTTCAACATTTAAAAAATAGTGTGGCAGAACTAGCAGGAAACAACGATAGTAAGTTTGTGTGTTCTTGCAGCTGAGTCCATCCCGTAAATGAAATATTTAGAATGGGTGCTTATTGGACCATGTCAGTTGGGTTTAGGGAGGGGTTGGCAGAAAGGGCTGAATCCTGGTGTCGTTGTCAAAATGTATATTAAGCCTTACAAGTCTACTCACCAGCCATCATCCCAGACAATAAATGGCTCGGATATTATTAAAGCAAGAAACCTTGTCTCATGGAATTATTTCTGAGCTCCTGTTTAGATGTGTGTGACCTGTGACACATTCATCATGGTTTCTAGGGCTTTATCGAGGGATACATACATGGTTTCCTTGGTAACTGTCAGAAGGTAACAAGACACATATTTGTATGTGCCTTATTTTAAAAAAGTCAAACACAATCCTACCCAAAGAATTGCAGTGTTTATGTAACATGCAACCATTCTGTTCGTGAACAGAGAACAACTTAAATTTCTTTTTTTATATTGCTGGCAACACAGAGTGAATGTTAACAAGATAGTGCTGTCTCTTACTACTTTAAGATGCATTGTCTGGTTTTGCCCGTGTTACTTATGTGGCGGGCAACTAGAATTGAAAGAAGCTTCTTGGTCCTTTTTTTAATCGTTTCTACTTACAATTAAAATAAATAGCATTAAATAATAACGTAAGAAAATAAATTATTCTAGTTTTGCATCATACTTAACACAGCACTGATGAAAGCATGAGCGAACATTTGTCTTTTTAACTTTGACAAATGAGCGAACATTTGTCTTTTTAACTCCTGATTTGTGACCTCATCGCACAATACTGAGGAAGACATAAGCAGAAAGATTCTCATTGTCTGACCTCCACAATTTATCATCGTTTGACTTTGCAGATAAAAAGTGCATTTCCAGTGTCAGTTGTGCCGTGAAACATTTCTAAAATGCATAAACACTTTGACTGCCTCACTGGACTGTATGTATCCTTGTAAGTTAGTGTTCGGCTCTGCGCTGTACAGCTGGCTAACGTGACTGCTTCGGTACACAGGGGGCTGCAGCTAACCCAGAAAACGAAGACCAGCAGCAGAGACTGAGAGAGGCAGCAGAGGGACTGAGGGTTGCCACCAACGCAGCTGCTCAGAATGCCATCAAGAAAAAGCTGATCAATAGACTGGAGGTAAGCTGGAGCGGCTCTGTGCCAAACGCCCATGTGCAGCGATAGTTAAGAAGGGACCAGGATGGGGCAGTAAAGCCTTGGCGATGCAGCAAGTATAATTTAAAATACTGCTTAGAGACCAACTTCCAAAAGTACTTAAGCTACAAACTGTTTCATTCCATTCTTGTCCGGTCATTGTTTAGCAACACCTGCTTTTTAGTCTCTATTTTTTTTTTTTTTTTTTTCTTTAATATTTGTAATGTGTAATATAACTCTTACCACTGTAGTTGACGTCTTAAAACTGTTGTTTTTAACAGTATTTCATGTGCGGCTTCAGCAATCCTTCAAACAAGCTTCCTGTTATGCTAAGTACACTTCATACAGTAGATTTCTCATAGATTTCAAATCCAAGCAGCCACGTGCTTCTATTGAGCATATTTGAACTGAATGTTCAAATTGGTGGTGCACATTAGTGAGAGCTTGAAACAGAAATGCGGTCTGATTGGAGCCTGTCATTATGAATCTGGAATATTGATACGGGGGTTCTTGGTAGGAATGTACATGTATTGGATGTGCAGTGGACTCGCACTAATCAGAACCAGTTGAGAGCAGATGCTGTTCAGATTAATGATCTGTTTAGAGTCTGAACAATCCCAAACATGCCTTTGTCTAGTCTTTTTGTTTTACTTTTTTTTTATACAAAGACAGATGTAAATAGTTTTATATACTTTTATGAATGGTGATCCTGCTGTCAGCATGTTTTTTCATTATGGTAGCATGGTTGAGTGGGACCATCAGGGTTTGGATTAGCGACAGTCTACTGTATCAGTTAGTTTAATTCGTGTGCCATGCTAAATTGACCCCAACTGTGTTTTTGTTCGTTTCCTGAGAATAAATGTTGCTGGTGTATATACCAAAAAACAGAAGCGGATTGTAGAAATCTTGTACTATACTTCAAGAAACCTAACATAACACCCCAGGCCTGTTGATATGTTTAGTTTGACAATGCCCGCAATAGCATATATACAGTAAAATCTATATTTCCAGTCAATAGCTTTCCTGCAAATAACACCCCAGTGCCATGAAGTGTTGATATGACTAGAACTCAGCTGGTAGTAAGGTTGCCTTTTAAAGTTTGTTTAAGCAGCTTTAAGCAATTGTTTTCAGCTCATTTCCAACCCCCTTTCAACAGGAGAGCAGCTGTGAGCGGTTTCAAATAAATGGTCTGAAATTCCTGGCATTTACTGAAGATAAAGAATATAGCAAGAAAAAAAAAGCAACCAGGCACAAACCAAATACATATGGCGGGGGGGGGGGGGGGGGATACAGACTTGCACCGCCCCCAGCAGGGGGGAGTAACATAATTGAGTTAAGGACTGGGTGGCTGCTCATCAGAGGTACCATAGATGAAGACCAACTGAGCAGAGCTTGCAAGCTAATCTGTTCATTCACCCCCAACCTTCACCAGCAGCAGGGATCAAAAGGTTTCTGACATCTCACCAGGGGGTGAATATCTTAATGCTGGGTGTAAAATTATTAGCAATTCAGTTCCGTCAATACAGACATAGGAAAATGGCTAACCTACCTGCTTTTCAGATTGATGTAAAATATAGATGTAGTCGCATTTCCTTTATTAGAATTTACATCTGAAATCATACAGACTGCATACATAACAAGGACAACAATAACCGCTGTATGTACATTCAAAACCTGTACATTTAATAATTAAAAAATAATTCGTACCATTGGTTAGTTCAGCAGATATTATAAGACTGTTCTTACAAGACCGAGAAGTTACAGCTGCTCTGTGTTGAAAAATCCTAGCGCACTTGTAGATGAAGGCAAGGGAAGCTGACCCTTGAGCCCAAGCAATATTCCTCTGAAAAGCTTCATTTCCGGACCTCAGCAGGATACTGACAGTTTGATGAAAAGTGCTGACACGGCGAAAGAGCTGCTCTCTATGAATATTTTCAAATGGGATTGTACAAACTGTCATTCAATCTGACTGGGTGTGATGCTGTCACGCTGACTATTGATTTTGTAAGTGTGTTTTTTTTTCTATTCCTCTTTTCTTGTTATTGCCACTTCTCGTAGAATGCAGCTAAACAGGCTGCAGCTGCTGCTACCCAGACCATCGCCGCATCTCAGAATGCAGCAGCATCCAACAAGAACACTGCGGCTCACCAGCAGCTTGTACAGAGTTGCAAGGTACTGAATTCACATGCCAGATAGAGAATCTATGCCAAAAGTTCCAGATTATTAACTTAGATGGTTATCTATGTATACTGAATTTATGGTAACCACTTGTGCCATATAATATTTAGTCAATGTAGTAAATGGAGAGAGAATTAAAAAAAACACCTCTATATCTAAAGATTCAGTATCCAACAAGATGCTCATCAATCACTAGCAATATTTAATGAAGAAGAAACAAATTGAGAAACTGAAAACTCACTTTTAATAATTAGCAACATTATTTCAGCTTCCGTTGTAGAAGTGTTGTAGCTTATTAGTAAATGTCTTCCTTGCTATTTCTACCATGCTATCTGAAGAAGGCAGAAGTTAAAATGTTGTAGCTCATTTAAAATAGTGAGTTTTCAGTTTTCATATATATACTGGTAAAAATGAGCATGGCTCTATTTAACTAGGAACAGCTGTTACTTTGAAAGGGGAGACACTTATTTTTAGTTGCAGCAGTTTCAAAGATATAAATAAAATGTGTTTGTAAAGCTAGCCATGTTTTTCTTCAATAATGAGAATATCGACAGAGACAAAAATGAGTAAGTCTCGCGCAGTATAATGCACTATATGTAATAGTCCTCCCAGGTTATTTTACGATTCAAAAATTCACAAATTACTAAACAAATTTATGGGGGTTAACTCATTTAACACATGTTGTTGTTTTGTTTTTGAAGAGTCTTGCTGCTTCTCTGTTTCTGCAGGCTGTTGCTGACTATATTCCCCAGCTGGTGCAGGGTGTGAGAGGAAGCCAGGCCCAGCCAGAGGATCTCAGTGCCCAGCTCGCTCTTATTATTGCCAGCCAAAACTTTCTCCAGGTACCTGCTGTACCACCAGAAACGTCTTCAAGTATTTCAATTACAAAATATACTAGAACGACATTACTGTTCATTTATGAGCATGGGTGGGCTGCAGTGTGGAGTAGTGGTTAGGGCTCTGAACTCTTGACTGGAGGGTCGTGGGTTCAATGCCAGTTGGGGGACACTGCTGCTGTACCCTTAAGCAAGGTACTTTACCTAGATTGCTCTAGTAAAAACCCAACTGTATAAATGGGTAATTGTATGTAAAAATAATGTGTAAAAAAAAAGAATGTAATTGTATGTAAAAATAATGTGATACCTTGTAACAATTGTAAGTCGCCCTGGATAAGGGTGTCTGCTAAGAAATAAATAATAATAATAATAAATGTCTGCTTTAGTAGTGCCTTTTGCCACGACTCCTGTTGCTGTTCGTAAAGGCGTGCTTGTATTTTGCTAATGCTCTTCTTTACAAAGTGGCCAACTGCTGCTCAGTATATACAGAGCTTATCAATACACAGCTCTCGAGTTAAAGGATCAAAATATATTAACGAATAGTTTATAATGAAGATGACGATTTACTTTTCGTCCTTGTCCACTTCTTTTCATATGTGTTAATGTACTGTACTTTAACGCCACCGCCTTGGTAACCATTTGACATAGACTTCTTGTAGGCGGGGTTATATAAAAATAATGGTTAAAATCTGCTTACTAGTGTTTTAGCTCTCCTAACAATTATCATCCGCACGCTGAAACCAGAAGATGGTCATTTGAAGTGTAATAGGCGTACCCCTGTAACCGTAGACAAATACTATTCTCCTGACCGTGTTCCTGTAACAAGAATTCCATGTAGTGATTTTAATCATCATCATAACATTTCCAGTTAAATTTAAAATAATTGTATTCAATTACTTTTTTTTTTTTTTTTCCCCAAGCCGGGAAGTAAAATGGTGACCTCTGCAAAGTCAGCTGTCCCAACGGTTACTGACCAGGCGGCTGCCATGCAACTCGGGCAGTGTGCCAAGAACCTGGCCACTAGCCTGGCAGAACTGAGGAGCGCAGCACAGCAGGTAGGGGTGGGGGCAGACTGTGCCGTCTCTATTGAGTTACTGGCCGTGTATTTACTTGACTTCAGATTGTGTTTGAACTCAGTGTTCATAAAATGTGGTATATTGTGATAATACTTACTGTTTAAGATGTATATTATTGGGTAAATATTCACCACTAAAGTAAACCTAATCATTAAAACCCAGAGTAGAGGGAATTGCCGTTTAGTAGTTGACCACATCAGGTTTTTATAGTGATTTCATAATCTTTACCTATTACTGTTCTCAAATAAATAAATAAATAAATAATCAATACAGTAGTTGTTTCTTACTTGTGGTCTGTAGCATAGTCAGTTTTGAAATCTGTGCTGCAGTAAACTGTGGAGTTTCCATTACTTTTTATTTCTGTTTTTCTTATTTTGAAAAGGCGCATGAAGCCTGTGGTCCTATGGAGATTGACTCGGCCCTCACTGCAGTGCAGACTTTAAAAAATGAACTTCAAGATGCCAAGATGGCTGCAGCTGAAGGACAACTCAAGCCATTACCAGGGGAGTCTGTAAGTTTTGCTATTTGAAGATTTTCAATCTGGTTTCTTAGACTTCACTAGACTCCAGTGACTTGTACATTGATGTATACAGCTTGTTTTTGTGTTGCTCTTGTAAATGGATATTCCTACACAGCTGATGTGTTTCTTTGTTCTGCAGCTCGAGAAGTGTGCGCAGGACTTGGGAAGCACTTCCAAGGCAGTGGGGTCTTCAATGGCTCAGCTGCTGACCTGTGCAGCTCAGGGCAACGAGCATTATACAGGTGGGTATTCAAGTAGTATAGCATTATACACGGGACCAGATCAGGAGAGAGAAATTCCCATTCTATATCAAATGTACGTCTTACTTGAAAAATCAGTTTGCATGTGGATGAGTCATTTTATCCTTTGTGTGATGTACGTGAAATGGGATCGTGAAATGTGAGCGTTGCTATTTGTGAAATGCGTTGCCAAGCTACAGCAGCCAATTCTTTTCATTCTTGGTTTTGATTTCTCATGCTGTCTGGTCAAATACAAATGAACTCGCATGAAATATTTGTCTAATCAAAACATTTTTCTGAGGTTTTTGTTTACAGTTAAACGTTGTAATGTAATTGTTTCCAGACACATGGAATGTGGAGACAGACGTGCTGTCAAGGGTTAGTTGGGTTAGTGAAGTTAGCTAGTTGATGAATTTGTTGACCAAGCCTGTTTCATTTTTTGCCTGACCATTTTAGTTTTTGTTTCAGTAACTTTTTTTTTTTTACAGAGAGGGATGAGTGTATGCAATGTTGTTGATGCTAAATCACTGGAATCCTTTATAATTAAGACCCAGCTTGACAAAATTTTGAGATCAATCAGTTTCTTGGCACTGGATAAGCATTGATTGGCTGAATGGCCTCTTCTTGTTTGTTAACTTTTTTTCTTTTGTTCTTTCATCTGTTATTAAACAGACCTTGTAATTACAACACAAGTCAGGTCTTTGTTTACTCTTCAGCAAACCCTTTAACATGCCCTTTTACAAATTGAACCCTGTAGTAAACTGGATTCAGAAAAGGAACACAAACATGCAGATCTTTTTTTCCTCTTAATCTTTATTTTCAGTATTCTTCTGCTGACGTCAGGGAGGGCTTCAGGTCTGCTGGATAATTAAATGTGCAGATTTTCGCTGTATTGTATCTAGAAAGGTCACGTCCCTAAGTGGTGATGCATTATACTGTGAGACTTGCTCAAAAATGGTGTCCCTATTGAGATTTTGCTTATTGAAGCTTTACAAACCTATTTTATTCATCATTTGAACCTGCAGCAACTAAAGTGTCTTCACTTTCAAAGTAACAGCTGTTCCCAGTTAAAACACCGCAGAGCCATCGAAAGGTTGCTCTGTGATCCATGCTTGTTTTTACAGGTATTTTCATGAGGAAATGTTTCCTGACTTTAAGCAATAGTCTAAATCCTAAATGACACTGATAATTATATTATACTATAATTGTATTATTCTATAACGAAGGTGATTAAGAGCCTTCCTCTGCTTTGTGCTTGAGAAATATTTCTAATTGATAAGCGCTTACCCTCTGCTTCTGCAAACCATCATATCTCATGTCTGTGGCATACTTGAATTCATTATGAATCTAAAACAATTTTATTTGTGTAACTTGAAAACCATAAGCTATCCAGATATTACTCCTATGAAATTCTACAAGAATTCAAACAAATCCACGGCTGTTATTTTAAACAGTTACCTAGATAATTGAAGACTGTAAACTGGATGGCTTTAAAACAAGTAGATATAATACATGTAGATTGCTTGTCTGCATATTGAATTTTTTTTTCTTCTTTTACCCATTTAGGCGTTGCAGCCAGAGAGACTGCCCAAGCTCTGAAGACACTAGCCCAGGCAGCCCGAGGGGTAGCCGCCTCCACCGCTGACCCGCCGTCTGCTGGTGCCATGCTGGATTCGGCCCGCGATGTGATGGAGGGGTCGGCCATGCTGATCTACGAGGCCAAGCAGGCACTGGTCTGCCCCGGTGATGCTGAGAGCCAGCAGAGGCTAGCACAGGTCAGGGACTGGTTACTAACTCAATGTCCTGTTACTAAGAGGTAGATTCAATTAAAAAATTAATGACTTCTTTTCCTATATCTTGATTGGCTGTACATGCATCCACACATGCAGCACATGGTAGTTAGAAGAAAAAAAACTGTTGGAGTATCAAAATATTTAAGAAACAAAGGTTTAATAATTAAAATACATATCAAGTCTAACTGACCTGTCATTTTTAATTTGTAAAAACTGAAACTTTCCAAATCCCACATAGATCTTACTGTATGATTCTAATCCTCACTCTAATTCAGTCCTTTAGGGATAATCATATATTGGGTTACATAGAAGTGTAAACAAGGTCAATTTATGGTTGTAATTTGCATTTTTATTTCTTTGGATTCTGGGGCTTTGTAATTCTTTTAAGATAATTTATTAACAGACTGAAGATTTCAATATTGCAGACGAATGTCTGTGACCCATTTTTGGCTATAATAAAACTTGTAATACAACATCTAAGACTGAAGAAGAATGTTGGGGAAGATATTTTTGCATTTAAGGATTAAAAAGCAATAACACAAGTGGCAGAATATCATACAAGTCACCGGCAACATGGCTGGAAGTTGAAGCAAACAAAGTGGGGTGGCATAGTCGGCTTAAACAGACTGGGAATCTACTAGATGGGCCAGGGATTACTCAGGATTAGTTATTTATGACTGTGTCTCTACGTTTCCATACATGTTTGTGGTTTGATTCCCGTCTCTGTCGATGTTGTTTTCCAAATGATGACGCTTTGTACAAGCATATGTAATTGTATATGAATACAGGACCCCAAATGACAAGCCTTTATCTGCTTTTTAAGGTGGCAAAGGCAGTATCCCACTCCCTGAATAACTGTGTAAACTGCCTGCCTGGACAAAAGGATGTGGACATGGCCTTGAAGAGTATTGGGGAAGCCAGCAAGAAACTCCTCGTTGATTCTGTGAGTTCACCAGTCTCTGTGTTCACTGTGTAGAAGTTGCAGGGACACTATGTTGATCAAGACTCAAGACCTCATACAACAAAACAGGCTAAATGTTGCTCACAGATAAACTTCAAGTCACATTGGGCAGGTATTGTATCTGCATCTAATTTACTTATGATAATGCATGTTGTTTTCTTAAATGCTTTCTCACACAAGCAAGCTTATATTCATCCATAGCTTCTAAAACATTAGATTTTAAAACATATAACGGAGTAGGGATTATGAACTGAAGTACAGATGTGGAGGTGTTGGAGGGATGGCTGTTAGTACTTTTTGTGAAAGTCCAATATTTGTTGTCAGGAATGTTAAGTGCAGGAGTGACTGACTGACACTGTGTTATTGAATTAATACAGCTGTGTATTTTACCAGTGAATACAAATGCTGTCTCCTAAAAGATGAACTTCCCCCTAGGGATAAACAACAGATTTTGATTCTCCTCTTTAATGTTTTACGGCCATTATTTTGTTTTATTCAAGTCTGTTTTTATTAACTGTCATCATTTGGATATACAAATTAAATAATAGAACAATGGACAAATCCACATTTAGGAAAAAGGGAGAATGGAACTGGAAAACATATGTATTTGCCTAACGCAGCCAACCACACTGCTGTTAACAGTCATTGTGTGGGTTTCTGGTGCAATGGTGTCCTTTTTTTATTCCCTTTATAATTTGCAAAGCTGTATTTTACGTTTTCAAATCAACTCAACAAACCATTCACCAGTTATACACCTTACAAGCTTGTATAAGGGCTGCCAGAATCTATATAATCTCCCAGTGTCTAATGATCTGGGTTTTATTGCATTTTTAAACAGTTTTTTTTTTCCTTTGTGATGAAGGGCAGCCTAATTCTGGTTGAGACATACTGATATTCAACCTGAGCACTTAAAATAAGACTCCCTTCTTGTAAACTTGTAGCTTCCTCCAAGCAGCAAGTCTTTCCAGGAGGCCCAGAGCGAGCTGAACCAAGCTGCAGCTGACCTAAACCAGTCCGCTGGGGAGGTGGTCCACTCATCCAGGGGCACGAGTAGTCAGCTGGCTGTTGCGTCCGGAAAGTTCAGTGAAGACTTTGACGAGTTCCTTGATGCTGGTATTGAAATGGCTGGCCAGACACAGGTACCTTTACAGGGACGTTTTATGCCATCTACAGTACATTTTTTAATACCTCTCTATCTCTCTCACTAGTGTGTTTTTATCCTCATACTGGGATGTCAAAATAGAGATGTGATTGACCTTCTGACATCTTGTCTCCAAGGCAACTTTTGCATACAGTTGACATCTGGAAGCTAGAGTTCCCAACTCCATTCCAGCACGTGGTCCAATGATAATGATGTGATATCATGGGCTAAATTTGAAGAATTTTAGAAATGTGTAGTGCTGCTCTGCTGATCAAATATAGAATCTCTTTATCTGTAGGATTTTACAAGAGCAAAGAGGGTTATGAGTTTAATTTTGGTTTGATACAGTGCTTTGTTTTTTTTTTTTTAAATATTACAGCTTAAAATGGAATAATTCCCGGCATAAGTACATGTTTTATCAAATAAATCTGAAAACTGGCAAGGGTGACGGGTGTCTCTGTAGTTGATACAATTTAGAGGAACAATAGATTACTTGAGAATGACAGAAGAAAAGAAAAAAAATCAATTGAACATCTGGGCAGTTCAACTAGATAGGATGCTGGTGCCTGGCACTGAAGGTAGATCAGCTTTGATAAAGGGCCGTTTTGACAACAGAAGTATTCTCGGAAAATGCAGTTTTCTGTGACCCATGTGACCCAGACATTGTTGGAACAGTCTTCCAAATTGGATTCTGCTTCAAGTTAGATAATAATGGCCTCAGTCATTGAGACTGCAAGTTAAATTATATGCTTTGTAAGAAAATGGACAGTTTCCACACCATGTATGTACGTTTGTCCTCCCAGTCCAAGGAAGACCAAATCCAGGTCATTGGAAACCTCAAGAACATTTCTATGTCCTCCAGCAAGTTGCTCTTGGCTGCCAAGTCTCTCTCGGTTGATCCTGGAGCACCAAACACCAAGAATCTCTTAGCGGCAGCTGCAAGGTAGGAATTTCTATTATTCTGTAGCCTTAGTGTTGATGAGCCTGTATGGATGTCAGAACAGTCTTCAGGCTTGGAGGCTGAGATGCTGAAGAAGGTCCTAGACTCAGAAGCTACTGAGAGAGGCTGATTGACAGATCTACCTTGAATAGTTTTATTAATGAACTTGAGTTCAGCCTTTAGACAATTAGATTTCCTCTTTTTAAAATGGCACGTGTCAGTAATAATTAATGATAATTATTGTTTCTGCTGTATAGGAAAAGATCAGTTTTACCTGATCCAAGTAGTACCTTGACATGGACATGTTGTTTTTTATTATCTGAGCAAAGCATCAGATATCCCCATTTTCAACAGAACATAAATAAATAGACCAATAGAATTTTTATTTTAAAACCAAACTTCAGTAATGAAATGGGCCATACAAGTAATCAATGAAAAAGGATTATTACCCAAGTGGTATTTTTAATTATACACTATATATAATTTTCAGTTTTGCTTTAATAGATATTTCCCTGAAGTTTGCATTATAGTCTGTTTATATGAGAAACAATGTGCAGTTTTTACACACAAAAAAAATGCCTGTAATTGCTGTACTTACTCAACCTCTAGCCTGCAATTTGTCATGGCACTGATAATTATTAGTTTCGATTGTCACCTTGGTTTTTTTTAAACATATTTTTATTCCAGCAGGCTGTTCTAACATTGTTTTCCTTAGATCTACAAACTCGGGTTCAATTCGTTATTCTTCATGAGAAAGTCCACTTTGCAAACAGGGATAAGTTTGAAGCAAATATTGAAATTGTGTCTTGAGTGTTTTGAAACCCAGGCGTTCCCTTTTGTATTTCAGAGCTGTGACGGAGAGCATCAACCAGCTGATCACACTGTGTACCCAGCAGGCACCGGGGCAGAAGGAGTGTGACAATGCATTGCGAGAGCTGGAGGTACCTGCTGTAAAACCAGCCAGTCCATTAACACATCACTGCAGTTCTGTGCACGTACCCCGATCATTTCTTTAAATTAAACTACGTGTAATGGGATTTATAAATGTCATTAAAGCTTATCTATGTCCTACTAATCTAGAAAGCAGGTCATGAATTAACCTGTCACCAAACTGAATTAATCAAGGTGCCTCTGCCATTTTTTTTAAATAAAAAATCTTTTCTGGGGTTTACTGGTTGTTAAAAGCAGATCACAGCTTAGTTTGTGTCGCACAAAAACACAGCACGCATACAGCATATCTACCGTATAAGTGTGTGAGTGCATTTTCATGTTATTTTTCACTGCAGGCCCCCATGGTACCATACAGTTTTAGGGATACTTGGTGTCCCCCTGGCCCCGTTTCCACTTTCCATTTCCTGATCTTAGCTCAACAGCATAGCTGGCAATAAATGATCTAGGAGTGTTGTTTTCCATCGTACCCACTCACCTCTCCGCTGAGGAGTGTGCTGCAGTAAATGTGGTCAAGGTACCTGCAAACATTTCTGTGTGGACTGATTCTTGACTGACACACCTGGAACCCAAACTCTCAGCCTTTACCAAAACCAATAGTAGAGTTTCGCAGTTAGTGTTTCTGTGTTGGATGCATTGTGTGATTAGAAAAGTCCGTAACCCCACAGTGGCTTGCTGTTTCTCTGTACAGACTGTGAAAGGAATGCTGGATAACCCCAATGAGCCAGTCAGTGATCTCTCCTACTTTGACTGCATTGAAAGTGTGATGGAGAATTCCAAGGTAATAAGTCATAATGTTTTGGAAAGGGGTGGGGCATGGATATATTGGCTGCTGTTGGGAATTCTATTTCAGACATCTTGATTGTTTCCCTTCACAGGTCCTGGGAGAGTCGATGGCAGGGATTTCTCACAATTGCAAGACTGGCGACTTACCAGCTTTTGGTGATTGTGTGAGCGTTGCTTCCAAGGCTTTGTGTGGGCTGACAGAAGCTGCAGGCCAGGTAAGCTCAGGGGATTTCATTCCACACATCATACTATGTTTTCCCAAGGGCACTGTGGCTGTTTCATTGCGGTTTTTTATGGCTTTTCTACCAGGAAGGAACCTGGTCAGTAGACATCAAGAAACGCAGCTGAAATCACTGGAAAAATGACACTGTGCAAAGATGTAGTAATGAATTCATGAGAGTGGTGTGGCTGAGATTGTGAGCACCCCTGTGGACTTTGCTCTTGTAGCCCAGTTTCATATCTAACTCTGGCCGTCTGTTGTTTTGAACCCCTGGGGATTAGGGCAACATGCTTCTGAAATGCATTATTTGCTTGCAGCTTCTAAAGCATCTGTTTGGATTTCATTTTGGCACTTCACATTTGTATTACTGTGTACTCAATAAACTGAGACCATTTGCATCACCGTTCTCCCCATTCTTCCCATATTGCCTTTTCCGTTGCACTTATAAGGTGGAAAATAAGCACAATAAACATAATAACATATATTGTACATCGCTGTGGCCAGGGTTGCCAACTGGCTCCAGAATTTACGGACACTTTAAGCCAGGTCAGGTTTTTTTACTCGCCTTTCTAACCACGAATTCATTGATTTTTATTGAGCATGTAACATGAGTGTATATTGCTTGAGCTGTCACTAAAGGAATGGAATTGTTTTGCTAACTATTACTAAAAGCACACACCTGTCTGGGGGCGGGAATTACTTCCTGTGAGGATCGTTTCTATCAATCAGACCTATACAGCTTGCTGATTTGCTGTATTTGTCTGATTGGGGCGGGACTATGCGAAGCAGAAGTAAGTATTACATTAATAGAAACGTAACCCCAAGGTTAAACGAGAGAGTGCGGGCGAGTTTTCTAGAACAATGGAATTGCATTATTTTGATACATATTGTTTACTATATAGCATTTCAAGCAATATGATTTTTAATACATGTTATGATGCTCTCCGGATAGAATTGCCACCGCAATTAAACAATTGAACACATTTATTGAAGCCGCTCATGCAATTCACACCCAATTTACTTGTTGATTTAACATCAATTCATTTGTGGTTTAGTAGCGAGTTACAAAACCTGACCTGGCTTAGTGTCCGTACATTCTGCAGCCAGTTGGCAACCCTGACTCTGGCATACAAGACAGACACTTCAGATGCCATTTTGAGACGGAAATTGTCACTGAACTGATATTGCTTATGCCATTTTCTGGTTTTAATACAGTAACAGGTTTTTAAAATAAAGCATGAATATTTATTGTATTTACTAGAAGATATCCCAAACACCCAAAACCCAAGTTCAACTAATACTGGAAATTACAGTGCTCCCCCTTTATAAGGCGGCACTTTATACTGCAGAACAGGTTATAAGACGGTATGGTCATGGCTCCCATTTGCCCCATAATGCCATTACACTAGCACTTATATTCTCATTATAAGACAGAACACAAAGCGTTTTAAAAGGGGAACACTATATAAAACAAAACATACTTGACTGTTGCATAGCCTTAGTCTCTGGATCTCCCATTTCTCTTTAGGCTTCCTATCTGGTTGGTGTGTCTGACCCAAACAGCCAGGCAGGTCAACAGGGGCTAGTGGATCCCATCCAGTTTGCCAGAGCCAATCAAGCAATCCAGATGGCCTGTCAGAACCTTGTGGACCCTGCAAGCAGCCCATCTCAGGTAATAGAGTAACTAAGATATATATATATATATATATATATATATATATATATATATATATATATATATATATATATATATACATATATATATATATAAAATATATATATAGGTCTATAGGTCAAAGCATAAACAACAACCAGTGGTTTTATTTTATTTTTGCCTTTTCAGGTGTTGTCAGCTGCCACTATTGTAGCCAAACACACCTCCGCGTTGTGCAATGCCTGCCGCATCGCCTCCTCCAAAACAGGAAACCCTGTTGCTAAGAGACACTTTGTGCAGTCGGCTAAAGAGGTGGCAAACAGCACTGCCAACCTGGTTAAGACAATTAAGGTAAAGTGGGCTTGTAATAATCAGAAAGTATGGAGATCTTTAAATCTGGTAACCTTGGAAGGATGCTGGCAGAGTGCAAGGACATTGTTAAATCAAATTAGATATGATTTAATACTTTAAATGCAATAATAAAACTTAATCACAAAATGATGATTTTGTAAGTTAGTGTTCTTGTATTGCTGCCTCTAACCCTATATACTGTGCTGCTGGTGCAGATAAGTGTCAATCCAAGTAACTACTTCAGATCCAGCATAGGGGTTATGACCAGAGTGTCTCTGTTAGAAGAATGAAGTGATCGGTTAGAAATGTTTCTCTTTATTAAGGAATGCGTTTGCCCCAGCAGATTTTCTTATGTCTTATCCAGAGGTTAGGGATTTATCATTGTCCACACAAAAGCAAGAAGTAAATTTACAGTAAACAGTTTATTCAGAATTGCCCAAACTGATCTGACACATTCTCTGTACTGCATGTCTAGTTTGCCAATATACACTGTCACACTGGGCCCTGTTAACGATCCTTCAAGGCATAGGAGCAGCTAGAGATCCCAGCAAGCTACAGTGAATGCACCTCTCTCTTTTAAGTCCATTAAGGTGAAGTGTGATCTTGGTGAAAAGGTCACCCTGATAACCAAAGCTCCATTTTAACTCTTTTCTTTTCCCTAGGCATTGGATGGAGATTTTTCCGAAGAGAATCGTGACAAGTGCAGAGTTGCCACCTCACCCCTTATAGAAGCAGTGGAGAATCTCGCAGCGTTCGCCTCCAATCCAGAATTTGTCAGCATTCCTGCTCAGATCAGCAGAGAGGTACCATTTTAGGAGCTGTGTACCATTTAGAATGCTGATCCATTTCTTAACAGGTTCTTCCACAGCTGTTGGGATTCCACATTGCCTGTACATGATTATCAATTAATTGCCTTTGACTTGCTTTGGTTCAGACTAATAGACCATTTTTGTGGCTCCTTGTCTTTTGAGCAGTAATAATAATTTATTAAAGGATAAACACTTTTCTCACTATGGACATCCCCTGGCGTTCATTAGCTTTTCATTGCAGGCAGTGGTTGCATGTTGCCTGGAAGCCAAAAAATAAGCAAAACCCTTTAATCTTAACCTTGAGCCACAGTATGCCCATCTCCAAGAATGGACAGCATGCAAGGAAGAGGAAGTCATTTCTGCCCTCCCAGGATGCACCTGGGGTAGTTGGTCCATGTGCACTTTGAGTAGGGTTTAACAGTTTAGAATGTAAACATTAATCAGGATTGTGTGATGTTAAAAATATGCATGTAAAATAAAGATGAAAGTACCTTTACTGTTTAAGTTGTAAATGTACATTGTAATGCAAATTTATTTCATATTTAAAACACATTCAACAGTTGTCCATTTGCACATACATTTTGAAGTAATGCCCAGCAGAGAGAAAGAAGCAGCACTTTAATAGAGGGCTTCTTATGTTTAAACCTTTTTATACAGAATGTCTTCTCTCTAACTGAGAGAAGTTATCATATTATGCATAACAGTTTCACCTTTACTATAGGAGACTCAAAATGGTTGTTCTGAAAAGAGGCATTTTTCCCCACATCAAATATTCATGTATTCTGAAGATGCTTTTAATGTGTGTTAATACTCGTAAGATGGTGTGGTTTGAAATTATGGGATGCTTTTTGCAAAATAGTATGTATACGTATGTTTCTAGTGGTTTCTTCTGGTGTTGTCTACAGGGGTGTGCAGCCCAGGAACCAATCCTGTACTCTGCTAGATCCATGCTGGACAGTTCATCTCTCCTCCTTAAAACAGCTCGCTCATTGGTTATCAATCCCAAGGATCCTCCTACCTGGTCTATATTGGCTGGCCATTCACGCACAGTGTCAGACTCTATCAAGAGCCTTATCACATCAATCAGGTGGGTGATTTAATAAGAACATTCTTAAATCAAAAGAATCAAATGAGAAATTGTATTTAACATAAGTTAAATTGTGTAATGCAATGGTAAGCCAACCAGGAGAAGATAGATAGACAGGCATTAACAGAGTAGCTGTACAGTTTTGTCTGACGGTTTTGATGTGCGGGTTATATGAACAACTGCATTTTGAAGGCTTGGTAGCTGGTGAACTAGCAAATGGCTGGTGGAAGTAATTTGATCTGTCACTTTCTATTCCGTGCAACTAAAATGCATGGTGTAGGAAAGCTTTCCTTTTTTTAAGAAATCCAAGTTGGGCAGAATACACTGATGCTGAAGTGAGTGGGATGTTAACATTATTATCTGATGGAAAATAATTTCCTTTTTGTGGTGTGCTCTATTTCACCCCCACATCTCTTCTGCTTTTAAATATTTTTTTTGTTGGGTCAGATAAGGTACTTTAGTCTCAAGCTCATTTGGTTTTCTTTGCACAGGGATTGGTTGAGCGGTGCTGAGTTACAAAGCATACTAATGTGGATAACACAGCCGACCTAGAGATTATTCCAACACCATCAGACTCATTTTACCTGTAACCTGAGATGGAATCCATATCTGCTTTAAAGACACATTAACAAAGGTTTTAACTGTTTCTTCTCAGAATTCGCTGCAGGACCGTGTCTCGCAGTTCTATTTTACACAGAAATAGAATTCCTTGGTGTCTGTTTTTCTTTGTAACAGGTAGTTCTCCAGTAAACCTTTGATGGCATGTAACAACACCTTCTTGTTCTTCAATCAGGGACAAGGCTCCTGGTCAGAGGGAGTGTGACTATTCCATCGACAACATTAACAGATGTATCCGGGGTATTGAACAGGCTTCTCTTGCAGCTGTTAGCCAAAACCTGCCTTCGAGGGATGACATTTCACTTGAGGTAAAACACACAAACAGCCAGGCTTTTCAGTCTAAATAGCTAATATACTACTACTGCATCTATGCAGGTGCCAAACAAGTAAAAAATACTGCGTTTGCATTATTAACTGTAAGGCGTTAGAGACGAATAGCTTCAGGTGCCATTTCAATGTGTTTTTAGCAGGGTAAAATTGCAAATTAAATGCAAGATACAGCAACAAGTGGTCAAGGCACCAAAGTGTAAGAACTTGCTTTCCCACCAGGCTTTGCAGGAGCAGTTGACCTCTGTGGTACAAGAGATTGGCCATGTCATTGATCCCATTTCATATGCGGCCAGAGGAGAGGCAGCCCAGCTGGGACACAAGGTACATTCCAACTGATCAGGTTTGATTTGAATTGCTTTGTCCCCTCTTTGTATTTATTATTATTCTTTTAATACATATATATTCCTCACAACAGGTTACGCAGCTGGCTAGCTACTTTGAGCCTCTCATTCTTGCCTCTGTTGGAGTTGCGTCTAAACTTCTGGATCACCAGCAACAGATGACCGTGTTGGACCAGACCAAGACATTGGCAGAGTCTGCCCTTCAGATGCTCTATGCAGCCAAAGAAGGAGGTGGTAACCCTAAGGTACTGTACTGTACCATAAGCACACACCCATACTTAAATTTGGTGCAGTACCTCTAAATTCAACAGTATTGGATTTTTTGTTTCAACTGAAATTACATATTTTACGGGTAGACAGCTTAAACACTTCAAGGTTTTAGTAAAATCGTTATTTTATGTGTGCTTGCACAAAATATTTATTGAATGGCTTATCTTTTAGTATTATGGATTAATAGAAATGCATAATGTTATGGTAGACTATTTATAATAATTTGGCTCCCTGAATTTGCTAGTGTCAGTATCCCAGTCTTGCAGCTAAGTTCAGGAGAGTCTGTAGTGCTCATTGAGTAGGATGTGGGAGAAGATAAGTGTACTGTGCTAGTCTAGAGTGCTGGAAGATGGTAAAGGACCAGATCATCTTTCTCCAGCATGTTGCTCGTTGACAGTCCAGAAATGAGTGTGCTTATGTCAGAACCACCCTCAGTGATGTTAATCTGTGTTGTGTCCTGTTGTAATGCCTTCCTGTCCATGCAGGCCGCCCACACTCATGATGCTATTGCAGAAGCTGCCCAGCTGATGAAGGAGGCAGTGGATGACATCATGGTCACAATGAACGAAGCGGCCAGTGAAGTGGGCATGGTCGGGGGCATGGTGGACTCCATTGCTGAGGCCATGGGCAGAGTAAGTATTGTTTGTTTTTTACAAAATACAATAGCAGGTGGTGTTTATATCCGGAATATAACACTATTGAGTGTTGTGACTCTCCAACCACAAATCCAGGAGACCTTTGCAACTTGGCTGCCTGCAAAGTCACTTTTCCCTCAGAGTAGTACAAGCAAAGGAATTTCAAAATCACAAACAAAAGATGATATTGTTGTGCAGTAACTGCAAATGATATAGCTTCCATATTTTGAAAGAGGAGAAGATTATATAGTCAGGGATACCTAGATAATTAGTAAGTAAAGGGTATGAGTGAGGAAAAATGGGCAATACAATCCCCCTAGTCTTGCCGCAAATGATCTGTTGTTGCCATAATTTGTGCTGGCACTGCAAGTCAAATAGAAGTATAAAATGCCTGTCAGAAATGATCAGTTGATTGTCTTTAAACCAGTTATTACAAGTCTTCTGGTTTCAATCAGAACCAATAAAAAGGCCAAACAACCAAGCTTGGGAATTCACCGGCCAGAAATTAAACAATTAGATCAGATGATGAGTCGAGTAGATATTGTAACAACAACATGCTATTGAGGTCAGCTTTTGGCTTTGGACCAAATATCTCTTCATGCCACCTGCTGTCTTGGGTTTCATGTTTGCAATTAGTAAAAGTGATGCTTTAACATGTTAATTTGGTCTATCTTCGGTTCTGTAATGAGCATTGAGGTATTTGTTGTGGTTTTTTATATTTCAAAGCATCCCGGATGTAAAGCTAGGAGCAATATAGAGTGTACTACACTGTAGACCACAGGCATCATTAAAACATTTTGCTGCTTCTATACTTAAACCTGCTTGTGGTTTTCTTTCCCAGTTGGATGAAGGCACTCCTCCGGAACCAGAAGGTTCATTTGTAGATTATCAGACAACAATGGTCAAATATTCCAAGGCCATTGCAGTTACCGCCCAGGAAATGGTAGGTAAAAACCAAAATGATTAAAATAGACTGTAGAAAATAGATTGTGTACTGTATTTGCCTATTTCTACTTCTGCTTCTGTGGACATTGATTCTGTTTTTTGGTTACTGGCCAATATAAATATTCTGTTTTTTGTATTCAAGATGCATTCTTTTTGCAACTTCTGCCTTTGTGTTTTTTAATCAAAATGTAAGCATTACAAGTTTAAATAAAAGTAAATACATTTTTTAATTATTTTATTGCAAGACAAAGTTGATCCTTCTGTTTTCACAAAGCACATTTTGCTTCCCTTGTGTATATTTTGAACCTAGAAAGAAGCTGATTTTGGGCTGCAGTTCACATCATTTTGTTATATCTTAAAGCTGGTGAGATTAAAAATATTGCTTGGTGAGGATGTTTGGTAAGAGTTTTTAAGAATTGTTTTCCTTTCTCCAGATGACAAAATCTGTGGCCAGTCCGGAGGAGTTGGGAGGCCTAGCTTCTCAGGTCACCACAGACTATGGTCATCTGGCTCACCAGGGCCGACTGGCAGCAGCTACAGCAGAACCTGAGGAGGTGAGCGCACTGTGTGCCCTGCTGCTCGGAGCTCTTCACAGGCTACCACTGCTCCAGCAACGAGTCTCTCCTTGTATTTAAGATCAGGATCATGGGGGAGTTCTGGCTTCTCATGAACTTTTCTTAGATCATTTTTATAGATCAGGAGGCCTAATTGGCTGAGCTACAGTATAAATGGCATAATCATGTCCAGTTTGAAACCGTATGTCCTTTAACTCACACATGCAGCCTAGCTCTTTTTTGCATAGTGGTTTAAGACGCTTGCCTACCATTTTTTGTTAAATAATGCAGACGAGCATCTTAATCGCTATGCAAAAGAGCCAGGCTCGCCTGCGTGTGTGGTTTATACAGCTTTTAACGTTACCTGTCCATCAGGCAACACTACCCATTACACCTGGGCGTGCTGTGGATGTAGATCAGGATAATAACACCTGGAATGTGTTATGTACGAATGCAAGACCGAATACACTTGCAGGTTTGGTCACCTTAGATGAACCTTTTTAAAATGTGTTATGTGTGTACCCTCACTAAGACATTCGCTCTAATTGTTGTTGCTCCAGATTGGATTCCAGATAAAAACCCGAGTCCAGGAGCTGGGTCATGGCTGTATCTTCCTGGTTCAGAAAGCTGGAGCCCTGCAGGTCACCCCCACAGACAGCTTCACCAAGAGAGAGCTGATCGAGTGTGCCCGAGCAGTAACTGAAAAGGTAACTGCAGTGTTTCTTGTACTTTTTTTTGTACTTTGGTCCTGTATTTAGTACCCGTTTAGCCTATTTGAGCTCTTTCACAAGGCTGTTTCCAGATACTGCTTTTACCAGTTTTTATATTTGTGTTGAATCCAGGAACTACAATCAATTTCTATGCCTGTGTATTTGAAAATCAAGAACAAGCTGTTTTTCCTTAAGATGTTCCACCCCAATAAACAATGTTCTAGTTTGTATGTTTTGCTTGCCACAGTAACAGTGGTCTCAATGGAAGTGATTCCAGATGGCAGGGTTGTATAAGGTCATTCATATTTAATTCCAGGGAGAGGGCTAACTTTCGGAGTTAAGTATGGGAAGGATTTAAAATGTGTACTTTTCAGTGTGGTTAAGGGAAAGGGGACATTTTTCTTTGTTTTTATATATTTTCATTTCACCTTTTCAACCCCCCCTCTACAGTTTCCATTTTGCTCATCTCCTAGCGGAATAGATTGCATATGAGCAGAACTCATTCCTGCTCAGCCTACTTCTGATCACTGATAATACACTTAAAAGGGATGCCATCTACTTCAACTAAATAGCAGCCGTGCAGTGTTCAGTGTTACACTACAATGCTAGGATGCATTTACCACATGTTTATCTTCTGTGCACTCCACAAGACCTTATGTGCTTATTTTGCCAAAAGTGACGCAATGTTGAAATGTTTTTTTTTCTGACCAGCTTTGAATCGGATGCACTTCACTGTTTCTGCAACTAGGTGGCAGACAAAACTGAGCTATACATTAAAAGCAATAAGCAGGGTAGTGTATGGACTTCCATTAAGACATGGAAGTTTTCCTTAGGGCAAGAAGTCTTAACCCTAAACTAGGGAGCAATGATGGTAAATAGGTTCTTTTATAGCAGACTACAAAAAGCACAAATTTGATATCTGTAAGCCATTCTCAGAGCGCACCTGAGAAAACAGATCTGAGGAGTGACAAGCACATATTTTCTGAAGTGCCCTGAAAAGTACTTCTTTTTTTATTGTGTGTGTAGGTTTCTATGGTTCTGTCTGCGCTTCAGGCTGGAAATAAAGGAACTCAGGCCTGCATCACTGCAGCCTCCGCTGTGTCCGGCATCATCGCGGATCTCGACACCACCATCATGTTTGCTTCGTCAGGCACCCTCAATGCAGAGAACGAGGAGTCGTTTGCCGATCACAGGTCAGAGACTCCTCTTTACTACCTACACAAGGTCCTCCACAATGTCTGAAACTGGGAATACATACATTTTTACATAGAGAATCATTATTCAAGTGTGATTTTAACTTGGAAGAATCTTTTAGTTATGGAGTGTATCAGAATATGGGGGTACATGGTGGTGTCTGTCAGACACAATTTCCACGTCCATATAGACGTGCATGGAAAATCTACTTTTTCACGTTACTGATAGGTCTAAATTTGTATGTACAGCTGTGTCCGGTGATGTGGTCGCTGACGATCTTGTTTCTTTTCTCTACAGACCTGTCCCCTAGTGTTACCTGTATCAGTAATACTTGTTTGTTTCTAAACCTCCATTCACTTAGTTACCTGCACCAAATAAATTGCAGTAATCCTCAGTAATCCTTTTGGGCTGTTTTTGAGAAAACTGATCAACGTAATCTAAATAGCTCAGTTGAGAGGATGTTAATGTAATTACCTTAAAAGCCACACAGCAAATGTGAAGATGAATGTTGGCCATTAATATAAATGTATGCAGCAGACACAATGAAACTTTCCATTACTTTTTATCTTGGTTTCAGAAAATTCCACATATTAGATTAGGTGTAGGCTATGGGCAATTTATATTAGAATGACACTAAAGGATTTTACAATGAACTGCCTTTGGATAAAGATGCCTTGGTTTTTCTCTATTAAATAGCGTCTTATACAATGGTTTTATTTTCATGTGGAAAGAGCACAGCGTCGGCTATAATGTGTGGGAGCTGTGCAAGTCATGAAAAGGGATTTGAGTAACCATGGATATTGTTTCCTTGCCTCTCTGACAGGGAGAATATATTGAAGACTGCTAAGGCCTTAGTTGAGGACACAAAGATGCTGGTATCAGGTGCTGCTTCCAGCCAGGACAAACTGGCCCAGGCTGCCCAGTCTTCTGCTAATACCATCACACAGCTGACTGACGTGGTGAAGCTGGGAGCCACCAGCATTGGATCAGATGACCCGGAAACTCAGGTAAACCTGAATAAGAGCAGAAAACACTGTGGGTCAGCACTGTGTCGCTCTTTTACTGTGCGCCTCGGGCAGCCTGCTAACCTAAGAAGCGGTGAGGAGCATCATCAGGATGTCTAAGGGTTGGACCCGTAGGACTAATCCTAATGTTCAAAATGTTGTCCCTCCACAGGCTCATGCATTACAGACATGTTGAAGCGTTTGTAAATTGCAAATTGCAGGAACAGCGCTGTTTTACATAGAGGTTGATGTTTCTATAGGTCGTGCTGATCAATGCCGTGAAAGATGTTGCCAAGGCTCTAGCTGAATTGATCGGGGCCACGAAGTGTGCTTCAGGCAAGCCAGCTGACGACCCCTCCATGTACCAGCTCAAGAGCGCTGCCAAGGTAAGGAACAGTCCAGTCAGAGCAGATGGCATTCGACAAGCTTCTCAGGCTGGGCTCTTGCCTTCTGGGTTCAGTCGCTGGGTAACATGTCTGATTGGCTTGACAGAGGGAACCGTTGATCTTCGGTCCTCCTGATCAGTAAGTGGCTTGCAGCGGTGTACCGACGTTCGAATGGGGGGAGGAATCAAAATAATTGGAGTGTAGCAGCTCATTTATTTATTAAATAGACTTACTCAGTGCATCGTCAAGACGGGTAGACTGCGTTGTTTATGTGTTAGACCTCCTCTCTGGATCATCATGTGAATAAAATGCCTCTTTTATATCTTCAGGTCATGGTAACCAATGTCACGTCGCTTTTGAAGACTGTGAAAGCTGTGGAGGATGAAGCCACTCGAGGGACCAGAGCACTTGAAGCCACAATCGAGTGCATCAAACAGGAGCTGACGGTAAAGAGCTGAGAGTGCATCTGCACTAGTGACGCTTGCCAGTCCCAGGAGACGGCTATACCGTCTTTATTTAGCTTTTTAAACACTGTTGTGATGTAATTGATGTACTCTGAAAGGCACTATTGTTTGATGTGGATGCTTTATCTACAGTGTGTTTCATCCCCCTTTTGTGGAAACTTTCTGTAATACAATGGAAATATTAGTTGGTATTTTCAAGGGTATGTTAATGTAACTGGGGAGGTATAAAATATATGCTTCAAATGCATTGAATCTATCTATTGACACTGGGAATGTATAACATTTTAAGATAAGGAGGAAACCTGCAATATGTAGTGCAATTGTCTTATTTCCTTACATTTTAATTAAGAATCCCTTGAAGGGGGTTATACAATCCTGAATATTTTGGCCATACTGCACCTATTTACTTGTCAATGTATCAAACTTCTTGTATTAGTATTATTGGTAACTTATTTAAACCACAGGTTGCCAGAGGAACTTATTAAGCACAATTGGCTTCAGTTTGAAAAAAACATTCGGGCCTACATGAATAAATACCCCAAATCTCTGGTGTCACTTTGCACAAAAACATACAGCGATTTATTTAAAACAAAATACTAATAAAATCCCTTTTTGGAATGCAATAGCTTTTAAGATAAACTACAGTCAAACCTGTTCAAATCTATTGATCCTCTTCCCAGGTATTCCAGTCAAAGCAGGTGCCGGACAGGGTGTCTACACCCGAAGAGTTCATCCGGATGACTAAAGGCATCACCACGGCAACTGCCAAAGCTGTGGCAGCTGGCAACTCTGCGAGACAGGAGGACGTGATCGCAACAGCCAACCTCAGCCGTAAAGCCATTACTGACATGCTGATGACCTGCAAGGTAGGAGAAAACATGAAGCACAACAGAGGACTCAATTTTGCAGTAAAAGTTAGAAACATGCATTGAGTTCTTCCACCACTAGGTGGAGCTGTATAATCTGTGAATTGGAACACACACGTTTAAAGTTATCTCCCGACTTTCTAAGCTTAGTTAGTTGTTTATTACAGTTTTAATTCCGTAGAATTATACCACAGAGGTTAAACTGTATCTTGATGATGTATTTATTTTAAAGAATTTTCCATCTTTAATAAGTGTGTATGTGTGTATATATATGTTCTTTTAATACTCGAAGTGGTTTCATTTTACTAAAATGTACTGTTTTCTAGCGGCAGTAGACCCAAAAACAGTTGGTAATGAGCCAACGGCCATTTCCTAAAACAAACAAAATGTGAACTAGCATGTCCGCTTGAATTTCACTACACTTTAAAACAGATTGTATTCCATGCAGCAGCTGTTTTTGTTTGTTCAAACCTGACTGCGGTCCAGAATGCTGGTTTAATAGTAAATGTGGTCAAAATCCTTTTTTTTTTTTTTTTTTAGGGACTCTTCACATTTCAGTAATGTAAGCGAAATCAATGTAAATACTTTTACAATACTGAAAATCAGGGGAGGTGGGTGGGGAGATGAAAGAGGTCTAAGGATGTGGGCATACAAATGCAAATCTTTGACTTCCACTTCGTTCCTCTACGTTTAGCAAGCTGCCTATCACCAGGAAGTGGGAGATGATGTGCGAATCCGTGCCCTGCGTTTTGGGGCGGAGTGTACCATTGGCTATGCTGAGCTGCTGGAGCATGTTCTGTTGGTAGGTTGATTTCCACTTGGATTCTTGGCAGTTCTAAATTTGTATTGGCTGCTCCCTGCACCAAAACCCTAGCTTTTGTCTTGTGTTTAACAATATTAAATTGACAATTTAATTTTTATTAGTGCCTTTTCAGGGTAAGTCCTCCCAAGGTGTTTAATAATAATAATATATAATAAACTCTCATACATGCCAACGTTGCAGTTAGTTATTGTTTTACTACCAAAAATGAATTTCAGTGATTGTCTTTTCAAACGGGAAAATTATGCTATGGCCCAGCTTTTTGTGTCTCAAATGTTGCCAGGAATACATATTGCTGTCCAATAGCTGTCTCATTTGGGATCCAGCCCAAGAGTCCAACTGCTGCATTTCTGTGGCGCTGGGGGTGTAATATGTATCTCTTTGAAATATATCAGTGGCTGGCAGTTGTTTTTTTTAGGATGTGAGCACCAAATTTAAACAAACAAAATCTGAGCTGCTGCATTTCATCTGTAATTTGAGAAGCCAGCAAAGTGGGACATGCGAAAATGTGAAAATGTTTGTCTTCCTCAGATTGTATTTTGTATGTATTGTATAAAGCTGTTTTTTCTGTTTTCATTAGACTCACTGACTGTCTCCTTGATTTACAGTTTATTCTAGTTTTAACCTGCACCCATTGAGCTTTTTTGAAGTTCCGGAGCAGGATACCATATCAAACACAGGACATATAGTACCTGACTCTCTTGATTTCCTTAATGCAGGTTCTTCAGAAACCAACTCCTGAGCTGAAGCAGCAGTTAGCTGTGTTCTCGAAACGGGTGGCGGGGGCTGTCACAGAGCTCATTCAGTCAGCTGAAGCCATGAAAGGTGAGTGTGGCAAAGCGCCCCGCCCCTGTGTGCATTTGTGTTATGTGTATGTATGTATGCGTGCGTATGTTAATGTTGGTGTATAGATTGGTACACGGGATATAAACGGGTCTGTGTTTCACGTGTGTTTAAAGTGTATAATTATATTTAGGCACGAGGATGGCACATCACTTCACGTGCTGGTTAAATGTAATATGTGAGCACAGGGTTGCACAGAATGAATTCACGTGCTGGGATTCAAGTGAGTAATTAATTAGTAATTGAATCCCAGCACAACAGTATATATAGATGCACGTTTTAGTCACTTGTGGTTAGGTGTTCGGTGAGTGGAGAACGGGATTGGAGCGGAGGTAAATGTTAAAAAGAATAATAAGAAGAAGAAGTAGTCGTAGTAGTAATCTGCTCACCGTGTTGTGTTCGTCTGTCCTGCACCGTCTGTTTAGTGTTTAGTACGTTTTGTTTGTCTTTTTATTTTGGCGTGTAGTGCCGTGTCCCGTGTTTTTGTTGTTTCAAACCTTTTATTTTCTGTCTGTTTATTAAATGCTGAGCGCGATCACGCGCTCAGCCTAACCAAAATCCAAGTCTCTGTGTTTGTATTCCTTCCTGCTTCTGGTCTGACGCCACCCACTCCGGCCGTCTTTGTGACAGTGAGGCAAAGCAGTTCCAACGTTAGTAGACATTCGGGCCCTTTAGTAAGAACACAGTGATAGTTCATCATAGTATTCTCACTTAAACTACTTACTGTATAAAACACCAAAGTGTGTAGCTGAATTCTGGTGTCTTTCATATGACACCATCCTCTTCTTTTTTTCGCCCCTCTATAAAGCCAATGCCATCCACAAATCCTTTAATTTCCTGAGTATGGCAGGGAGACTGGATGCAATCTTCAAATACAACCGAAGTCAATACTATACAAATGCATATGACTTGGGAATATGTTTGAATAGTTTCATGTTTTATCACTAAATCCCATTAATGTGAAATTGTATGTCTACATGTATTCTGTCCTGAATCCATCTGTCTAACTAAAAGTAATACAATCGGATACATATTCACAACTCTGCCACCCTCCTGTTTTAACTGGTCAGTAGTTCACTGCATTAATGCATATTGCTTTTTCCTTTGCTTCAGATGGAGGTAAGTTTGAATCTTGCTGTGTCATTTTTGTGGGTAACTTTTTTTTTTTTTGGTGGGAGGGGGGTAGGGTATCGGTATCCTGATACACAGGAGCCATATAGTATTTTCTCTCTCTCTCTCTCTCTCTCTCTCTCTCTCTCTCTCTCTCTCTCTCTCTCTCTCTCTCTCTCTCTCTCTCTCTCTCTCTCTCTCTCTCTCTCTCTCTCTCTCTCTCTCTCTCTCTCGTTCTTTAGCCACGTGTTGCTCCTTGAACTCCAAACTGTTCTACAGTGCGCTGTAAGAGAAGAGGTTCTCAGTGTTCTTTTTGCCATGCTTTAAGGTAACGAATGGGTAGATCCTGAAGATCCTACAGTCATTGCAGAGACAGAGCTGCTGGGAGCTGCAGCATCCATAGAGGCTGCAGCCAAGAAACTGGAACAGCTAAAACCAAGAGCCAAGCCAAAGGTATGTGCACAGGAGGAATGGCTCGGGTGAGACAAGCACAGCAATGCCATGTAATATACAGAGATTGGACACACAGGTAGAAACATCTCCAGCAACACGCTCAATGGGTTTATTATAGAGCCACCATGGCCTACCTGGATGGCAGTGAGTTGGCATAAGTACACAAGGTGTGTCAGGGATTGCGTGAGCATTCCTCAATGAATAATGCCTTTAAGGAAGGCAGAAATGTGCACTAAACTAGAATGAGACGGTTCCTCCTGAAACACCAGTTATTGCAGGGATGGAAATAAGACTCCTATTACATAGCAGTTTTCCCTATTTAGCCACAGTTTTTAGGTAACAAGCTCAGGTGTGTCTTACTAAACTCATAGTAAAACCAAGAGTCATTTCCTTCCATGTATTGGCAATACAGAAGCACCTACCAAGTGAGGTGCTGTCTTTCCCATTGTGACTGAAACTGATTTCCAGGGGAGAGGCAGCTTTTATACTTTCTTGAATATATGTCAAGAGCTGCTGTTTATACAGCAAATGAATACTGTAGGTCAGGGGAGTCCATTCACGCAAAAGTGTGTCCTACAAATAGCAGGTGTTCTATAGTTTTTTCAACCCCCTGTATATTTCTGGAACACCCATCAATATCTCAAAGCAGTTGTTAGCTGTATAGTCAACAAGTTGAGATATACAGTACATTTGTAAAAAGGGAGATGACTCTGTCAGTCAGGCCTAGGCATTCAGTTCAGACAGGATGTAATGGCCAAGAATGTGCTGTGTGCTCTTTCTCATGGCTCCTCTGTCTGTTTAACCAGGAATGTACAAAAAAATGCCTATCTAAGAATTGGAACACTTACATACGAAATGCAATTTACTGAACTCTGCCATCACATCTGTAGGTTTCTAGTTGTAACAAGCCTGACTAAAGTGTTCTCCATTTGCATTGTGTATTTCATTAGAGGTCCACCCTTTATTGGTTTGTGTGAATATTAAAGACTGTACTGCTTGTAGCTGACAGCCAGAAAGTCCTGGGGAAAAAAAAGACAGGACTTGATATTAAAGTAGCCACTGTTTCTGGAATATGATTGTCTTGTAAGATTCCCTCATGAGCTTTGTGCCTGTCTGTCTGTTTGTTGATTGGATAAACATGACTGCTCAGTATGAGGAGATGGGGTGTTGAAATAAAACAGAGATTGAGTGTCCAGGCAGTTTTTGTTTTATATATATATATATATATATATATATATATATATATATATATATATATATATATATATATATATATATCCTAGATACCCCTGCAGCAGTAGTTGGTTTTCACCAGGATACAACTCAATTGATAGTTCTGATAACACAATTTTTCTGATGGTTGCTCCACTCCTAGAAAATAGTAGCTACATTCAGTAACACCAGCTACACCTATAGAGGCATCTAGGATAACATGATCTAAGCTGCTGAGTCCCACAATCCATATTCAGTTTCATATAAAAAATAAAATGTATTGCTGTGTACTTCTTCCAGAGTTTAGCCTTTTTTTGCACTGTACTCTACCAGAAAGCATGCTTTGTTGACAGTCAAAAAAAGGTAGCTTTTAGGTAGCGCCCTCCTTGAAACACACCTGTCCTATGCTTTCATTTGTTAGCCAATTTCTCAGTGCATTTTCAAGTTCTGCTATTGCCCAGAAACACAAATTAACAAAGGGGAATGCCATTTTTCCAAATTGTGAAGAAGTAGATTTCGTCATAATTACGTACTCATCAATATTCCACATGGGTTCAACACGAGAAGTAAAAATGACTATTGCTGTCATGTTTTTAGGGTAGCATGCAGATGGGTACATAATTATGCCTACGCTATATTTTTCGCTAGTGCTTAGCTTTAACTATGGTATGATGGAAAGGCTGTCCTGTTTGCTGATTTTAAGGACTGTGTCCGAAACACAATCCACAAAGTCAAGGAAGACCCCATCCCATCAATCCTCTACACCTTCCCTTCCCAGTTCTCCTGTCAAACCCCCACCCCACCCCTCATCCCCAGCATTAGGCGGTGTGTTTTCACTCGTGGCAGCATGCCCCACTGTTTCAAGCCGATATCAAACCTGGAAGCCTGCTCTGCAGGACTCTGTGTGATATGTTTGATATATTAGGTTGTTATTCAATCCAACTATATATCAAACATATTCCTACAGTGTCCTGCCCTGTCTCCAGACGTTTATGCTTTGTGTTCTGTTGTAAAGTGCTTCATGCTGATGTTCTTGTGCGTCGGAGCCAAAGTAGCAATGTTAGCTTTTCTCCTGCTGTTATGTTTGGATTACCTACGAGAGACTCATAACGTGATGAAATTCTGTTGTTACCCTGGCAAGCGCAGAAGAGAAGCTTTTTAGGTTTTATTTTGTTTGATCTTAGCCTTAGAAAGCTCATGCCGTATTGGTGTCTGTTTTGTAGGGCATCTTCTTTCTAAGGTCAAAAAGATATCTTGCACAGGAAACCATGATTTTAGTGGTTGCCGTACAAACCCTCGGTCTCCTTGTGTTGTGGTTTGTAGGTTGCAATAGTTGAGATGAAATTGTAACGAGGCATGTAAAGTGCCAATGTTGCCTTGATCATACTTGTTAACCCAGGAGCAGGTACTGGAGCTGTAAATCCAGGCACTGCAGTTCCTTTTATCTCCTGAAGGTGTCGCCATTAGGAAGGTCCAGCAATGAGGGCAATTGATTTGATTTTTTTCTTCTTTTTTATTTGCGGCCTGAATATAGATGTGTAGTTTTATTTGCTGTTTTCTTAAAATACAGGGTAAAAATAATCTCCAGTAGTATAAATATCAATCAACAAATACATGAATCCTTACAGGGGTTCTTTCTTTCCATTGGGTACTGATTTAAAACTGAACTGTTGTATGATCTTAGCTTGTAATAAGCCCTTTAGCAAGCCTTGAAACAAAATGTACCTGTAGAACGTGGTGGTGCAAGAGAGGTAGGCAGTGGATTGTGATGGCGAACGCATCATTCAAGTTAATCCCAAACATGCTCCACTTGATTGCGTTCCACAGATTGTGGTGGCCTTGGATGATCCCTGAAATCTGTCATGCTCTCTAAATAATTCTCACACACACACACACACACACACACACACACACACACTCATCTGGAAGGGTGGATGGTACCTTATAAATGAGTCTTTCAGAGTAATCAATACCATGCCTCGCACCAAGGGGTTCCATTAAAGTGGTCTGCTAGTGTATGACACTGAAGCTGGAGAGGATTGTTTAAGTGATAAGTATATGCTAAAGGTAGATTTAAACAGACTTGGTGTTTGCATGGCTTCCTATAAATACATATGTAACTTTCCAGGTTTATTCAAACACATCATACACGGGTAGAAACAGCTTTTGTGGTTTGTGCTTCCAAAGATATTAAGCTGTAAAGTGGCACACAATTTTTATGGCAATATATTTTTGTTCTTACATGATGGCATTTTAAAATGCAATATGGAATTGTATAAAAATACATTCATATGGAACCATAAATCCACATTCATTCATTTTGAAGAAAAATTCTAAGTTCATGTAATGATGATAAAACTTGGTAGCTCTTAGTAACTGGATCAAAAACTACATTTAATTTGCTGGTAATCGTGATCCTCGTGGCTTTCTTTGCCAGTTCCGGATGTATATATGGTCATTTTGTTTTGCTTACAGCAAGCGGATGAAAACCTGGACTTTGAGGAGCAGATCTTGGAGGCGGCCAAATCCATCGCCGCGGCAACCAGCGCTCTGGTGAAATCGGCATCAGCAGCACAGAGAGAGCTGGTGGCACAGGGAAAGGTGAGTACAGAGGAGACCATACAGTATAGAAATATATACTCCTTAATCTCCAGACATTTCATACAGTTGCTTACCCAAGCGAGAGTGCCTTGGTTCAGTCTGATCAAACCTTATCCTAATGAGAAACCAATTTTAAGTCTTTTTGACATTATTTCATGTGGATGACTTCCGTTTTAAGCAACTGTTTGGCTTGAAAAAGCCATTTTTATCAGTTGAATATCCGTGCTGAACTGTATATAGTGTGAGGAGAAATGTTAGAAAAATGAACCCAAAGCAAGGAATTTTGAATACTGTTTTAAATTATAAATGTTTGTGGGCAGTTATTTTAAAGTTTTAGAAGGTTGCAAATAGAAAAGACACTGCTAATTGTTACCGACCTCCACAACAGTGTGAATTGCAGTTGCTTGAACAGCTGTTCTGTTTAATATTTTGGGGCTGTTTAACCTCAAGCTGGAGACGCTCTTGGCTGCCTCAGCAATGACTGGAATTAGAGCCCGACTCCTTTCCAGACTATTGAGTTTGCTTTGACTGAAAGAGCTCTATCACATCAGAATGCTTGACAATACTGAAAGCATTCTCCACTGGGGCGTGCCATTTTAGAAAAATAAAGTAGGAGTAAAAAGTTCTCTCTTTAAACGTTATCTTAAAATTTAAATCACTAAACAGTAATTACTGTGCAAGTCAATTTTAAAGCATTTTTAACCGCTGTCTTTCGAGGGCTGTGTTCCACCTCAAGCTACTCTGAACCGTGTGTTTTTGTGCTACAGGTTGGATCTATCCCTGCCAATGCTGTAGACGACGGTCAGTGGTCACAAGGTCTTATATCGGCTGTGAGTATCGTCTCTTCAAATGACTTGCTCCACATCATACCTGGCTTTTTGATGAGTTAATGCAAAGGCACTGATTTCCTTTGTTCCCAGTTTGATACAATCTGCATTGTGTACATTGTTTGTATTTAGTTCATTTACCAGTCCTTGTGTTCTGTATTCATTTTAGGCTCGTATGGTGGCAGCTGCTACCAGCAATCTGTGTGAGGCAGCCAATGCATCTGTCCAGGGCCATGCCAGCGAGGAGAAACTGATCTCCTCTGCCAAACAGGTGGCTGCGTCGACAGCACAACTACTAGTAGCATGTAAAGTGAAGGCAGACCAGGACTCTGAGGCAATGAGAAGACTACAGGTAGGTAACACATTACACGCAGAAGGCATTCCAGCATGTTATAGAGGTTCTTCAGAAAGTGCCTGAGCTAGTAGAAGCAAAGTAGAGCTTTCTTTAACAATAAATATCTTTGAGAAAGTGGATATTTTTGTGCCAGTGGTGCCTTATTCAAAGTTCATATATTTCAAGCTGTGGCGCACACTATGTGTGAAGAAGAAAAAAAAAAAAAATCCTTTAAAAAACAGTGCATTCCTCCAGACCACACTGTTAACTAGAGGGAAGGGGAAATGTTTTACAGAGCTTTTAAAGCAACGCTGTGTCCAAAACATATTTTCCTTGTTTATATTAACAAATGTGGCTACTTTTTTTTTTTTTTTTTTTTTTTAAAAGACTAGTTTTAATGCAGTAACAATACCCCTCTTTCTACCTACTGTTTTCAGCCTCTTTTTTCTGTATGTCCAGGGCCAGGGGATGTTGTTGGCTAATACATTGATGTTTCTTGTTCTTCAAGTACATTCTAGTTCACACAAGTTAATTTAAGTCTATACAAAGTTTATTATCAGCAGTACAGCTCCCTTTCTTAATGGTGCAACTGTTTTTCCTCTCAAAGGCTGCTGGGAATGCTGTGAAGCGAGCGTCGGATAACCTGGTCAGAGCAGCTCAGAAGGCGGCATTCGACAAGAATGATGCTGCTGACGTGGTGGTCAAAACGAAATTTGTTGGTGGAATAGCGCAGGTATGGATTCCATGCTGGTTAGAGGTCTTGCACCTTTGTCAGGGTAGCGACAGACGCCACAAAAAACATTTCCTATCGACCTGAATTTGGATCCTTCAAACATTCTAGAATAGTTTTGTACTTGAATTATTTAAGGAATGTTTTGTTAAAGGGTGCTTTTTTAAACTGTGAATAAACTTCTAACCTTCTCTAATATAGTTTTAAAAGGGGTTTGTGAACTGCAGACTTAATTTAATTCATCAAAATGGGATTTAAAATATTTTTTTCTATCCTACAGATGTATTGTGCCATGCGAGTTTTCATATAGCTAGTGCGGTTTATCAGTCGAATGTCACTGATCTAGCATTTGGCCATTAAGAAAACCAGCGCTTCTGTCTAAAGTCCCTGAATGTATCTACTGTACTGTAGGTCCTACAATGTTTAATGTCAGCATATCCCAGACTCCAAGTGCCCTTTAGATTTGGACTGTGTTTCCAAACTTGAATCCTCAATGCTCTACAGTAATTTCCACTCACGCAGCAGATCTAGAATTCCATGAACCACTTATGGTTGAAAAAGGGTAGAGCACGTTGCCAAATTTTTAAAAACACACATCTGTTTCAACAGTGGGTTTTTTGAAGTGGACAATTGATATATATTTGACGGCAACTTTCTTCCAAAAGGGAAACATGAACAGCTCATTTTAATTTGTTGCAAGTACAGTAAATAAAGCATGGGACTGCAAATTCCCATCACCCCACTAAAACCAAACTACATGTTGTTAACTCTGCCTTAATACATCTTTGTATTTTAGATGTAGCCAACCCTCAAGCCAGTTTAATGGGACGTCTTGCTTCTGGATATTTTGTTGTTTACAAAATCAGTTTTGCAATGGACGCTCATTAGGGGAATGAACTACACCAACGATTAGTCATATCACTGTAAATCTTGTTTCAAGGGCTTTCCAACTTAAAAAAAAAAAAAAAAAAAATCATTGACGCAAAGGGTCGAACAACACTCAGATTTTATAAGCTTACTTGACAAGTACTAGTCCACATATCTCAATCATTCAGTATTCTTTATAATTATTATTATGTTTAATCCAGTTAGTGTAACAGGCAGTGTTTTATGATGCACTGCTGTTCATGCCCAGCCTCTGCCATGTTACATTAGTAGAACAAATTAGACAGATAAGAACTAGGTTACTTAATATTCCATCCCTTTAGTTCACAATCAAAATGAGTGTACGTACTGTGAATAATGTGAGTGTGCTGTACATGAAGTGACGGACCCCTGACTGACCTGTGCTCTCTGATACAGATCATTGCCGCGCAGGAGGAGATGTTAAGGAAAGAGAGGGAGCTGGAGGAGGCGAGGAAGAAACTGGCGCAGATCCGGCAGCAGCAGTACAAGTTCCTGCCAACAGAACTGAGGGAGGACGAGAACTAAACAAAAGAACTTTGCAATATCTTAATCTTTTCCATTCAAAGGGACAGTATACCTGTAACTGGTGCAGTAGCTGACAGTAATGTGTGTGTGTGTGTGTGTGTTACATATGCTTCACTGTACAGTAGATAAGCAACATTTCTAGTGCCCAACTGATAACTCGCTACAATATCTGCAATAAAAATCTGTTCTGAAAAGCAGATTATGAATATACAATTTGTTACATCTGCAAAGGGAATTTTTGTAAATTGCTTTCAATGCACTTCTATGAACTGCGTGCAAATTGAACATCACAGTTTGTGATGCTTTTGTGACTGTTTATATCTATGCATATGCCAATACAGACCAACCTTTTGTAAGGCTGTTATAGACTGGGAAATATTTTTCCTTTCCATGGCATGCAATTCTGCAGGACAGGCATATAACAGTTATTTGCAGTTTACAGAGACTAAGGCAATTCACCTTTTTATTTATGTGATGCAACCCAGGTTGCTAATGAATTTACAGTGAGGTACAATTGCCATAGAGAACATTTAATGGTATGTGATGACAAATGGATGCTGGTGGGTGAGTGTAACAACTAATCATATTTATATAACCATAATCATAATAATTGATTCCTAGGATACCACTTCAGAAAGCTTAAAAATGCATTGGCTTTTTCTCCATAACTCACCATCCATTTAGCAACACAGATGCAGCTGTCTAAATGCAAAAACCTATTTGTGTTTTATGAGCTTTGTAGAGTTTTAAAAAGTTACAATGAACTGCAAAGTTGATGTACTTGGAGAGGTACACAAAAATGAATATTATAAAGGCATATCCCTACAAATATTAATATATGCACACCTTTGTATGTTTACTAACAAAAATGCTGCTGCACTGTTTTTAAATCTAATTAAAATACATAAATAAACCCCCTCCATCTTCATTATAGGGATAAAATAACACGTATATAAGGCTAATGTGCACCTCATTATTATAACAAACACACACTGCTTGTCTTGTGGCTTATAATACAGGTGGAGTGGAAGGTGTATATACTGTCCCTTTTGAAATGCATCTACCTACTACAATACTGTAATTGAGCCAAACCTGTTCAGAAGTGCCTACCTATCAAACACAGCTGTGTAATAGATCTAATATTGCACTGGGAAGTAGACTGTTTGAAGAGGTAGGTTAGAACAAAATAGATAGATAGTTAGTTTTAACTTCCCAAATCCCCTCCACCCTGCCTTGCATGGACTTACATATACAGTACATATCAGGGAAGTTTATAGAGTAGTTAATCTAACGAGATAGCGCACACCAAGTAGGAAGCAAAAAAATGCAGTTTTTTCCCCTCCCCAAATAAAGGTTGAATTAGTTTATTTTGAAATAAAGAAGAAACACCTGTGGCTGTTCCCATGCAATGACGTATTGAGATTATAGGAATTACATTTTTATTATAGATCAGTAATGTAGATTACTTTCTAAAGTTCGTGACGTAGTGGAGTATTTCAGTCAATAGGCTTTGCCCTCGTTTCTTATTGCAACAAAAACTGTTCTTCCATGTGTACGAGTGCAGAGACAATGCATTCGGTCTTACCGCTGTGTTGCAAGCTGCATAGTTTTCGGAAAACTTTTAGGGTCTTTTCAGAAATATAACGGAGTGAAATGTGAACAGAGGATACTTTGCATTCGAATGCGGACAGCATTATTTGAGTCCTGCCAAGCTTTGCATTTTTGGCATACATGGGCATTCAGTTTTAGTCAGAAGGCTAGCAACAATTTAAAGAAAGAGCTACAGGATGCAGCCAGCTTTTGTTTCAAGTGGTCACATGAGTGTCCTATTCATGTGTTACAACTGAGATGATGGTGTTATAACAGTGTTATAACTAGGCATTGGCTACCCCTGCATAGTCTTCAATGCCCTTTGTTTTTAAATACAGTATGTGAATTACATAAGTTCACTTTTCTTTTCAAATGTACCTGAATGTGAAAATGTAGTTTAATGTCACTGTATGTTTTGAAAATGTGGCCCATTTCGAAATGCACTGCTGCAAACAGTAGAAATATCCTTAAATGTGTATTTTCCTACAGTATGCATCTTTCAGCGTCTTAGACAGTTTACAGTATTCCCAAATGGTTCAGCTGACCACTTTTACAATGAGCCATATTCTCAAAACAGAACTATGTATTTGTATGGGTATATATGGTTAGTTTGCCTAGGGTGGCAGAAAGCCTACTTCTGTCACTGTGTACGTGGCTTTAGAAGTTGTGTTTATTATTACTCGTGCTACTGTTGCAAAACAACAAGAAATTTAGACAGTGCAGTGTCTTTAACGGGATAACTTTGTTGTTGAGTCACAAGGTGCTGCTTGGCTTATTAACACTGGGTCTTTTTTTGCTGTTTTCATATGGTCTGTGTAGCTTTTTAGTGCCTTAGTCTAATCGCACTTAAATAGCCTCTATCTGCTATAAAGAAGGCGGCCTCCACGCACAGCCCTACTCACTCAGACCTCTGATTCTGTTCAGCAGTTCTGCAATGACCCACACAGGCTGTACTGTTCTTGTCTCGCCTCCTTGCATGAGCCTCCTAGTAATCTGCCTTGTTTCTTTGCTTACCTCGCAAGTTAACCGGGTGTCTTTCGTTAGAAAATAAAATGTGCTGGTGTAAACTTTTCTGTGTACAGCATTCCATTAGCATGTGCCAAGATGCATTATACCTTAAGTAAGGCAGGCAGCCTCGGTCAAACTGTACTGTCCGCTTAATTCTTGTATGTTACTAGTTTTTGCCTATTTTAGGCAACTGCCTCTATTTTATTTTTTCTTCTTAAGCCACTATGAATAGAGCTGAAAAACAATTAAATGTGATGACGTTATTAAAATATGTAAATCTGTTTGGTATGATGTATTTTAAAACAAACAAAAAAAATCATCATAAGTTTTAATTTTCATGTGTCTTTTTTTTTAATAGACAAAATGAAAAATATTAACCAGAACTACAAATAGACTATAAACATGTTGTAATGCTGTATGTATACTATTTATCTTGCCACAAAAAATATTTTTTTGTATTCACCAAAATAAAGAGGTTTCAAAGAAAATGGGTTTGTTTTATTTTATGTCACTTTTGGCATTTCTGCAAAGCAGGCCGTATATACTCTCCATCAAGGTAGCACCTTCATTTAGTCAAACAATGGCTGGCCACGGTCCATGCAAGCCATCACATTCCTGACTTGAACACCCTGACCTAGGCTTTTCTCAGTCTAGATGTATTGTGTTGATTGTGTGATGAGGCTTAACCCGTTTAGTACCATTGTTCTCATTTGAGGACAGGGTACTTTTTTATAATTTTTGGAGCATTTTTAACTGGCATCCACCTGTTGTGTTAATGTTCTCTCTACCTACAATTATGTTCACTTACTCTAATTCTGTTTACCACAAAAGTTGTCTAAATGTAATGTAATTATGTAAATATGGTCTTTCAGATGCTTTTATGATGCCTCAGTATAAAATAAGAAACCGAAGACTAAAAATGATAATTTTCTTGGTGTTTTCCTATCCACAGTGATGGTAAAGCTCTATTTTCTATGTGTTGAGCTTCATAGCCAGTGTGAAATTTCACTGGTCTGATTACAGGCATGTCTAACACAGCAGTTTGTGGCCAAAATTAAGGATTTTTTTTTCTGTGAAGAAATATTGATTTAGAATGTATCAAATTACAGAAACACAGTTCAGATTCCTTCAAAGAAAAATACTTTGGTTCATAATTGGGTGAGAACACCAAAATGTCACGTGTGTCAGATTTTTACCCAGGCCCCCCGGGGTGAAAGCCTACTGCACCACCTTGCCCTATTGGTTGTATGTTCTAAATTCTGATTCGAAATTGATGTAGGTGTTGATGAGTTTTTTTTATATTTTTGGTGCTGATTTTATGACATCCCTTGTTTTTTATTGGTGCTTTTACTTGATGCATCTTCATCTTCAAAGCTATGTTAGTATATTTTGACCGTTCATCCAGCAGGCCCATCTTGCAAAAGATTCATGCAGACAGTGCAGGACCTAAATCACATAAAAGGTACTGTAGCACTGCATTATTTTTCAAAATGAACAACACAAAAAAAGTCCCCCTTAAGATTTACATTTTACCAGACATGTTTGATGTAAGAATACGTACAAAGTGATTTCCAGCTGCAAAACACCCATATTGTGGCCAAAATCAGCGTTTTGCACAGTCAAACCATGTTCAGTGGTTGCAAATTGGGACTTTAGCAGCCACTAAAAATGATATTCAAATGAAGAAAATAGTATTTGGAATACTAAGCGAGCGCAAACATTATGAGATGTAAGGATTTTGCCTTGCACTTGGCAATTGTGACTCTCCAAAAACCTTGCACCCCCTCTTACAAGGTGCAGACCATTGTAGAAGTGAGTAATAAAGAATTGCATAAAACCACATACCTTCAGAGACCTGTCATTGGACTCAAGATGGCTGCTGTGGTACACTTCCTGATGCAGCGATGCTTGGCTCTTGTTGAGGACAGGCAGGGAAGCCTTCGGAAGAGAAGGGCAAGACGGAGAAGACACTGCATATTCAAACCCAGGGTCACTTTGTTTGGGATGCCGGAGGATGCAGTGCTAATGCATTATCGTCTCACTCCTCAGGTCATCCGAGACCTAATCGCTGAATTTCACCTTTTCATCACCAAGTTGACTCTCCTCCTGGTAACACTGACAGAATTGACTTTCTCCACTATAGAGGACCATATGACCTCTTTAGTAACATAACTGATGTTAGCTGAGGCTTTTCCAAATAACTCAATTTCATGCGGTGACCTCAGCTGTTTCTTTTTTTTTCCGGCCCCCAAGAGCCCGATGCACAGGTGGTGCTCATTGAGACCCTCATTATCATGACTGCAGGTCATTATTTGTGTGTGTTGAGTAATTTGCATTGCTCTTAAACATACACAGGCCACAGTGCAAATTAATTGCCTGGCCGCTAGGCGATTTGGATTTTGCAGCCACAATTGTTTGCACTACATCTATCTTTACATCAGCCCCATAAACTCCAGCCAAACAAAATAAATCCCTGGCACGGTTGCCCAGTCCTCTGTTAGAGCAATGCATGATAAGACTTGGCATTTGTTTTACATGGAAATAGCTGGGTGGTCCATTTTCGCCTTAGGATATTTCATTCTCAGAAGTGGATCAATTCTTCCTGCTCTTGGGGGCCTACCTTGTTTAAGAGACACAGCGTAGTTTAGCATTTTTAGGGGGCTTGTAGCTGAATTTGAAAAGACTGTATATAGGATAAGTGTGTATTTGACTTCGTCAATTTGGCAATTTTAGCAAATTCAAGCCTTCTCCCTGTCCCAATAGCAGAACAGCAATGTAGTCTCACATCAATTAACAACCTGCCTACTGACTGTTCAAGGCTAAAAGGATTGACTCTTGCATAACCTTTAGACAAAAAGGCAGCCTTCAATTCATTTTCACCCACCCTCCGCCCCGTTTTTCATGGAAACCGTGAAGAATGTGTACAGTATACAGTACAACTTAATATGTAAATAGTTAGTTTCCAAATACAAATTGACCTTTGACTTTAAACATATACAAATAATAAGCATTACCATCACAACTCCAAGCGACAGAAAAAACAGTTTACCAAGAGGGTTCCGAGACCGGTATAAAGACCAACCATTCCTTCGAGGACTAGTATTTGTTTTTATCACATGTCTCTAAAGAGTAGATACAAGGGATATTTGAATGCCATTTTAATTCACAGACACTAAATAATGGCGTCTAATCTGTTGAACGAGGCTGGTTCCTTGACGTTTAATAAATACAGCTTTGATTGAAATGCTTATTGTAATGAGTGCGTTTCCACAGCATTTAACCCGAAAAAAAGCTGTTTGTAACATTCTTTTTCAACGTAAGACAAACATATTTTAGATGTCCATTTACATTCTTGACAGTAGGTGTCACCACAATACATTAAACAGGAGTTGTGTGCTGCCTTTAAATGACTCACTTTGCACTGTGAGGTCCTAATATAGTTTCCATGCTTAATGTATAGGGCTGCAGATTCCAACGTGGAGCTATTGAATAACAGAAGTTTGGAATCTTTGTTTCTGAATGACAGAGAACCAAGTGTGACAAAAAGCATGTCACTCCTCCAGGCTAAACATTCATACATAGTGATGAAAACTTATGAGCAAGATTCTCAAAATGTACTTCACATCAGCTTAACTTTTTTATGAAGCTACCCATTTTTGTTATTACGGATTAACTCAAGCTGTTCTGGGACTTTCTGGTTAACCATTTCTGAAAGTACCCAACACTGAAAGTGACACCTGGTATAGACACTAAGAATTTGAGCAACTTTTTGTCCTCCTTTGACAAGTCTGGAATCACTTGCTTTGTTAAGCTGTGCTGAAATTCAGTCAAGATAGTAATGGGCTAATATTCATGCAGTGGCAGACTATAGCCGTATGTACAATTCTGAACAAGACGGACATTCACAGGAGCATATTAAAGTTTTTGTACAGATAATTTACTGTAATGTGAACTGAACAATACTTCAATTGATCTTGAAATTTTACTCCAAACCGCCGAAACTGTCTGTAAACTCCGCCAGTGAAACTTAATGCTCTTAAAGCTTGTATGATTAAAATGACTATATTAGTGTTTGAGTGAAATCTGCCTAACAAGAATATTGCATAATTACGAGGAAACTGTGCACGAGGAGGCTGCCGGCAAATTGGAAGCATTTAGTTAAGCACGTGGTGCTTCAAAATTTCAGACAGACAATTCAAGCAATAACTATACACATAACCCTACATAGCAATGTTCATTGAAAGCGACCATAAATAAATATACAGATAGAGAGAACAAAATGTACCAGAAAATGTTTCCTTTTTTACCATAAAACATATTCTATTCAGCATAGGTATTGCTACAGTAGTTCTCTACTAATAGAAGTGCAGTTTCCTGAAGTTCAGCTTTGATTGAACGCTGTTTAGTTGCTTTTATCGTTGGATAAAACTGTTAAAAAGGCTGTGGAAATCAAATGAAACATGCCTTAACATGAACGTGGTTTAAAGAGAAGGAAGAGCACAGAAAACCTTTCAGGAGATCCTGACCACATTATGAACTCCCTGTCTGCACCTGAACTGGTGTTTCGCATGGAGGTGTGAGGCAGGATCAAGCAAGCATTCCAAGTCATTTACAGTGCCTTGCGAAAGTATTCGGCCCCCTTGAACTTTGCGACCTTTTGCCACATTTCAGGCTTCAAACATAAAGATATGAAACTGTAATTTTTTGTGAAGAATCAACAACAAGTGGGACACAATCATGAAGTGGAACGAAATTTATTGGATATTTCAAACTTTTTTAACAAATAAAAAACTGAAAAATTGGGCGTGCAAAATTATTCAGCCCCTTTACTTTCAGTGCAGCAAACTCTCTCCAGAAGTTCAGTGAGGATCTCTGAATGATCCAATGTTGACCTAAATGACTAATGATGATAAATAGAATCCACCTGTGTGTAATCAAGTCTCCGTATAAATGCACCTGCACTGTGATAGTCTCAGAGGTCCGTTTAAAGCGCAGAGAGCATCATGAAGAACAAGGAACACACCAGGCAGGTCCGAGATACTGTTGTGGAGAAGTTTAAAGGCGGATTTGGATACAAAAAGATTTCCCAAGCTTTAAACATCCCAAGGAGCACTGTGCAAGCGATAATATTGAAATGGAAGGAGTATCAGACCACTGCAAATCTACCAAGACCTGGCCGTCCCTCTAAACTTTCAGCTCATACAAGGAGAAGACTGATCAGAGATGCAGCCAAGAGGCCCATGATCACTCTGGATGAACTGCAGAGATCTACAGCTGAGGTGGGAGACTCTGTCCATAGGACAACAATCAGTCGTATACTGCACAAATCTGGCCTTTATGGAAGAGTGGCAAGAAGAAAGCCATTTCTTAAAGATATCCATAAAAAGTGTCGTTTACAGTTTGCCACAAGCCACCTGGGAGACACACCAAACATGTGGAAGAAGGTGCTCTGGTCAGATGAAACCAAAATCGAACTTTTTGGCAACAATGCAAAACGTTATGTTTGGCGTAAAAGCAACACAGCTCATCACCCTGAACACACCATCCCCACTGTCAAACATGGTGGTGGCAGCATCATGGTTTGGGCCTGCTTTTCTTCAGCAGGGACAGGGAAGATGGTTAAAATTGATGGGAAGATGGATGGAGCCAAATACAGGACCATTCTGGAAGAAAACCTGATGGAGTCTGCAAAAGACCTGAGACTGGGACGGAGATTTGTCTTCCAACAAGACAATGATCCAAAACATAAAGCAAAATCTACAATGGAATGGTTCACAAATAAACATATCCAGGTGTTAGAATGGCCAAGTCTAAGTCCAGACCTGAATCCAATCGAGAATCTGTGGAAAGAACTGAAAACTGCTGTTCACAAATGCTCTCCATCCAACCTCACTGAGCTCGAGCTGTTTTGCAAGGAGGAATGGGCAAAAATTTCAGTCTCTCGATGTGCAAAACTGATAGAGACATACCCCAAGCGACTTACAGCTGTAATCGCAGCAAAAGGTGGCGCTACAAAGTATTAACTTAAGGGGGCTGAATAATTTTGCACGCCCAATTTTTCAGTTTTTTATTTGTTAAAAAAGTTTGAAATATCCAATAAATTTCGTTCCACTTCATGATTGTGTCCCACTTGTTGTTGATTCTTCACAAAAAATTACAGTTTCATATCTTTATGTTTGAAGCCTGAAATGTGGCAAAAGGTCGCAAAGTTCAAGGGGGCCGAATACTTTCGCAAGGCACTGTAACTAAGCCCATATTTGGCCATCTCTCACAAGTTTACTGATCTGTCACTGGTAACTCCTTGGCAGCCCCTCTATTGCAAGTTAACACTGCAGCATGTTTTACTAAACCCATATGTACACTCAGGAATTCAGTCCATAGTTGCTGAATAAAAAATAAAAAATAAAAATTAAAAAGTATGAGTCGTCCCTTAGTATTGCAATTGCAATTTACTAGACAAAACCTTTTTTTTTTATTAACTGAACTTTTACTCTGGTTTACACATATGGATCAGAAAAATGTGCAGTACTCTTTAGTGAACAAGGGGCGCAAGTGGGGTAAAACCAGAAAGAAATGCCCCATCCCCCTGGCGTTCTGAATGACTGACCTTGTACAGTCACGACAGTGGAATGTGCAGGGCGAGTCATGTAGTCAAGACAGCACAGGTTTGCATCCTGATAGTGCCAAGTTGGGTATCCCACAGTTAGTGTCACATAGGCCTGGTGCTCCCCACAGTTGGGGAGACAAACTTGACAGGAACAGCAACCCCATCTGGCAAGGTGAGTTTTAGTGGATACTTGCAGGGCCGGCGTTTGTCCTGTAAGTATCCTGGCAATAGCGATTTCCACTGTTGATCTGCTGGTGAAAATACTGGGTTGGCAGTGGGATCAGAGGATGCCCATAAACCTTCAGGCTGCTGTAGAAATATAATGGATAGCATTTTGGGGTACCACTGCACTTGTGAAATAGTTTGCTTATTATTATCTTGTGTCTGTATTTGAGGGGATGATTATCTACTTATTTAGGGTCTGAGTGAGGTAAAAAAAATAAACAAAAACTGCAACAAATGCCCCATCCCCAGTTGTTCTGCATTTAGCATCTCCCTCAATACTTGTTGGAAGGTAGACTAAGTCAAAAAATGCCATTTGGAATGTATGAAAGGGGTATACTCATTCCTTCTGGGTCAGATAAAAGCATTTTTGTGAAATTGCCTTCACTAGCAAAGATATGGAAAACAGCTGCACCTTGGCGATCCCTTTGAAGTATATAATATAGAAATCAGATTAATAAAATTCCTGTTTAATAAAATGCCCACGTTTGTGAAATGTATAGTACCCGTTATAATTACTATAAACAAGACATATACCACCTCCGACCCTCACATTTCCAAATGTGTTGAATTAAGTTAATAGTACTTAAATCCCCCCTAGTCGGGTTGGGATTGATGAAAATTCTGATTCCTCATTGCTGTGAAAATAAAATGAAATACAATGCACAGAGCCACATTAAAATGATGGTTGGGGTTTCTGCTTGTCCCATAGATTCCTGCCAGCCTTGTAATTGTTAACTGAGTGGCAGAGTCATTCGACGTGCTAAACCCACATGAAAGAAAGGGAAGGCCTTCTCACAATCTAATCCTTGCCAAGGAGAATAAGTCAAGAGTTATCATATTTCACCAACATTCAAAACTTCAGTAGAGAGGCCAAAAAGGTCTATACATACAAATGCAATGGATAAAAAAGAATAGTATCAATATGGATGGAATTTCTACCTGCAAACATTTAATCGGGTTAAACCTGAATCAGCTCAAACGAGGCACCCTGCAAGAAGGGCCTTATTCAGTTAAAAAGCATTTGTAAGAATCTTCCAGGTGCGAAAGCCAAAAATAGAATCCTTACCTCCTACTTGCATTAAAACATTATTTTCTTCTGTTGACTTTTTTTCACTGCCACAGCACTATTGGCTTTATAGAAGAACTATTTCCCCTCCCCATTCACTTGCAGTGTTATGACCTCACCTAATGCACAGGTGGTGGGTCATATTACCTGTAAGTGACCTCAATGGAGCCCTATTTTGAAGACAAAATTCTTAAAAGGAATAAACCAGACTCAAATTTGAAAGAAACTACTCAGAGCAATACATGAAGGGCAAAAGCTGAGTTTCCCTACTGTGCTGTGGAGGTGTTATTTCCAGAGCAGCTCTTGCGGGTTGGGTCACTGCAAGCTGCCTCCTATTACCAGCATGTGCCGCTAGTAGAAGCCACACGATAGCACACCCTCAGACTATCTAATTGCTTAAGACAGAAATACACATAGCAATGTAGCAATTTGGACACCCGCTGGACCATCCCTTCATTTACCCTATATGATTTCAACTTTTATTTTTACTAGTATGTATTCTGGTCTTATTTGTATTTGTATATATATTTTTTGTGTATGTTAGTTAAAGGGACAGATCAATTTGTATAAGCAGGATTTTCAATTAAATCTTAATAGCATGTAATAGGGCCTGCAGTAACCTCATTCCAGTCTAGTTTCTTCAGACTTTTCCTACTTTTCTGTAAGAAGCGGTTCCAAGATAAGACTGGGCTAAGTTTAGATAACATCATCTTCTTTTCTCATTAATTTTCTTACAAATATCCAAGGCTGGTTCAGAGACTATTTATACTCGTCAAGCAGCAATTTGAGAATGAGAGCAGGAATGTGTGGAGGAACTGCCAGGGTGGCAGGAAAGGGAAGGAGCTGTCAAGACTGGAATTGCACTTTGGATTCTGCCATTCAGTCACAAAACTCCCTCCGCCATTTTGTGCTTCCTTCACTCTCTAGGTTTATTAAAACCAGATCTGTTTTTTAAAAAAGAAATACAAATGTTACAAAAACAGTAGAAAACAACTTAGGTGCAGTTGGATGCTTGAATTAATGGAAGTGTTTCTTACTCATTTTGTAATATCATGGTAGGATGACTATAAGAAACTCAGTAACATTTCAGGCAAACATTTAAGCCTTTGGGGGTGTCTGACTTTCTGAACATGGACCGTTCATTGCCAAGACTGGTTATGAAAATAAATAAATGGATCAAATAACAGATAAAAAAAAAAACTAATAAATACTTCTTGCTGAAATGTTTGTTATAATATTTTACTAAGTTTCATTAGGGTGGGAATTTCCTGTCAGACAGAAAGATGGTGCTCCAGACAAAAAATGCTAGTTGTCCAGTAATTGTTCTTTTCCTTTAGAAAGATGTTTGTCATGCCACTGAGGGGCACAACAAGACCTGGAACCAAAAGGATATGGGCATGCTTGCAGTGAATGGACTGTACTCTGCGTGACTAAATATGGGCAGCAGCCACACACAAAATCAGTTTCTCAGGTTTCTGGCGTTCATTCGCATATTTACTCTAGCAGGAAGCTGTTTTCACTTTAGTGCTTACAGGAAACTCTTTGACAGCTGGTATGTCTGCAATAGCTTATTAAAAAAGTTTTTTTTTAAGAATACCTGTGTAAGGCCCTTTATTTTTTTTACTGAGAAATTCCCAGCGAAATGTATAATTCCGTTTTTATAGATTTTCTCCCACAATTCAGTCCACTGAAATATAATCAAAAAGCTTTTTTATCCAAGCAAATCAATAGCATATTCACAGATTTAAATGTATTTTAATCCTACTGTAGTATAGCCTAGATTATTTTAAAATATAGGGCTTTTTCCTTGCCTGTACCTAATATCCCCTCAATATCAATTATTTGCATATAAATAAAAAGGGAATTTCATTTAAAATATAAATAAATCATTAAAACAGTAATTTCAGACAGGCTACTACTACTCAAGAAAAGGTCTCACACTGAGGTACTGTGCTGCAATATAAGAAATATTATCCTATACCTCACTTTCCTGCATGCATGCTCACCCATACGCAGTGGGAGATGTTTTCTCTGTTCATTTAATCTCTCCGAATGCAGGCTATTCAAAAGTGAATGGGGTATGTGTTCACAAATGTGTATTTTAGCAGTGTGGCTAAATAAAAACAAATAAAAAACATTTAAAAAGCAATAAAACTGTCTGAAGTGGATGTGTGGAAGCCCTCCTCAAAACAAACAGTGCCTGCATTGAGCAGACAATACAAGAATACCTGGGAGTTTCAGCTGAAGGGTCGTGGTGATATTCCTACAACAGCCACCCAGGGCCAAGTGTTATAACTGCGGTTTCTATTTAGAAGGATTTAAAGGGTTAAGTCAAATGCACATATCCAGCCCTGTGATAAACTTTCTGGTGCTTATGTTTTTAAAGCAAATGCAATGGATTGCTGTGTTGTCATCTTTGTACCCTGTTTCAGAACTCTGATATTCCGATGTACTGGTTGAGTACACAGCATCAGGTTACCGTCGTAATAAATGAAAACTTTGGAAGAGTCCATAGCACTGTTAACAGGGGTGGAGTGTGCCAAGGAATGGCCCCTCTATGTATAGTGTAAACACCGTGCCTCCATCTTATATACAAAGCGATTCTCTTCTCTTCTGGATAAACCAACATGACAGACATAAATGGTTGTGTGTAGACTATTGCCTTCTGCAGTATTGTACATTTACTATTTTAAGGAGATGAGCCAGATTACCCACTTTGCAGAGCAATGATGTCAGTCTTAATTTACTTTTACAGAATACTGTGCCCGTATTTGTGGTGAAAGGAGGCCAGACATCGTTCTACAATTCTTACAACTGGTTTTGCTGCTTCTATTAACTCATTCCAGTATGAAGATTCACATCCGTTTTTTTTTTAACCCCTAACCAGTTAGGTAGGTATATCCACCAGGTGGATCCTGAGCTTATTGACTAGTTCCTATTTGTCAGTGCAATGTGTCAGTACAATGTGAAGCTATTGGGGGGACATTTTTTTAAAAAGCTCAGGATGCTTCCCCCTGCTTAACTTTTTCTCTGGTGTAGTAAATTATGTAATATGGTAATAAGAGATAATTGGTTATGATTTCTTAGTGACCACCATTTGTCTCCAAGAGGGATTCCATTATTATAAGACATTCTCAAGTAGACACAAAACATGTCTTTCCAAATGGAACCCTTCATTTTGGTTTAAGGAATGAGTTTACTTTATAGTAGTCAGAGGCACAAAGTCAGGTAACAAAACCAATCCAACAACCCCCTGAGTCTTCCCTGTCCTGTATTTCCATCAGGGAGCCACCCACTGCCCCACCCTGTGGCTCTGTCATCAATTACACCTTCAGGGACCGTGGTGTTTTAAATTTTAGCCTCAGTTCAGATGCTATTAAGGTTTTATAAACTGAATATTTGCATGCAGCTGCTGAGCAACAGTAATTGCAGCAGCAGTCATCTTGGGTAATTGTGATTAAGGTATAGAAACATCTTAAAGATTTAAGTCAGACATTGTGTTCCTTTTAAGTGTCAAAGTGAAGTTGTGGTAATGCATTGAGGAGCACAATAAGACCTGGAACTGTGAATGTTTAATAAAGATCTGACATTGCTGGTTTGTCTGGACTTTTTAAGACGCACAGCAATTTGCATTCCTCTCATTGGAAATAAATACCAGGCAATTACTGCTGGTTTAAACTTACTGGTTCACACCACAATTATGAAGTTCACTTGGTGAACTTCTATTGCATTTGATGTTGTATTTAGAAAAAGTGATAGTGATAGTTATAGAAATGGTAGGAAGAAAATTAGAGACCCCCACACACACACATACAGATATACACAAACACACTGTTATTTGCATTGGAAACTAAGCAAAGCATATAAATGCTAAATGGAAAAGATGCTTGTTCAAAGTCCCAATGGTTTAAATCAAGGGTGTCAAACTTCCTGGAGGCCAGCAGTGTCTTCTGGCTTCCGTTCCACCCGAGCTCTCAATTACTTAATTGGTCTAATTATTTGATTAATTGGACACATTTAACACTTCTTTCCAGGCTTCAAAATGTTTCTTAGGTAGTCTGACCCTTTCTTAGGTAGTTAGAAACATTTTGACCCTGTGGTCCGTGGGTACTGGAGTTTGACAACCCTGTTTTAACTCACAGAATTCGTGCCCCTTTTATTATTTCTATCATAAAAAAATATATATTAACACTGGATTTGATACACTATCTAATTTGAACAAGCATCCTGCCACATCAGGAGATCCACATGCAGTAGTTGAAATCAGGACATCTAGTAGAGCTAGAGTGTTGAAATAACATGCTAAACAAGGCTTTGCTGAAATAAAGATAAGTTCCTAATGTTCGGAAAGAGCTAGGTAATGCATTCCAAAGACCTGGAGCTTGGTATTAGAGAGCATTCGCTATGCAAACATTAGTAGCTGATGACTTGTAAATGTCTAATAGTGTTGAGAGATCTGGACATCGAACTACACAGTGCCACCTTCTTATTTCACGATGCAATACTTATTAGGCATAAGTTGATGATAGTTTGCAGTGTGCTAATTCACTGCCCTCAATATTTCAAGATATTCTGATCTGCAAGTCTGTATCTACACAGGGTGATTCATACGTATTGATCCATGTTAGCTAGGATATTGTCTAGAATGTCGGGTGTGATGTTTGTAATATATATATACAGTATATACAGATTAACTTCACTATAACAAACCCTTCTTATAACAAACACCCGTTAAAAGGGGGGAAAAATTAAGACCCTTTAGATGCTATCCTAAAAAGATTTAAAAAAAAAAAAAAATAACTAGAAGAACATGGGAAAACAAGAAAATATGGCAAGCAACTATCGAGATAATATTTTTTGTACTGGAGAACTGTAAAGGTTTCGAATAATATTGACAGCTTGCTATGTATCTCCTTATCAATGTTTTACTGGCATTCATTCTTACTGCGGCCCATGTCTTGCTATGCTGAGGGTAAGGCCACTTTAAGTCATTCTTTGTATCAGTTTGGTGTAACTGAGAGAAGAGGAGGTATTTCCGAGTCAGCACCGAGTGCTGAGCTATATTGAGCCTCAGCTTGTAGCCCAGCCTAATTTTGGATAGGTCTTGATTTAAAACTCTGAGGCACTCTGTTACACTGTGAATTACATGGCCACAGCTGCATATCTTGTTAAAAGAAAGAAAAAACACAAAAAAACCTCACCAAACTTACAGTTTTATTATCCTGTGACTTGATTTACTCCATTTGTCTCTTCTTTGTAACAAATCAGCCAATTCTTGAAGTGTTACGATACAGAAAGTGATTTCAGACAGTGCTGGTGCTGTACAGTAAATTGGCAGAGTCTCACTAAATTGAATTCTGCTGAGGCCTCTGCTTTGAGTGCTGGGGGATCAGGGCTATCTGCAATGTAATGCAATGCTTAGTTGTACCTCTCCCAGGTCGACAAAGGAAAACTTCAGCTGGTTTTATGGCAGGAAAAAAAGCCCAACAATTTTTTCACGAATAAAAATGAAACACTGAAATCAATGATGAAATGCTGGTATGTGACGTGGCTTGCTTTTTTATAGCAAAAGGAAGTGTATGCAGGTATGACATGTTCTTAAGTAAATAGACAAAAGAGCTTTTTAACAATCAAAACCCATGATTTTCAGCTATTATTACTATATAATAATAATAATAATAATAATAATAATAATAATAATAATAATAATAATACTAGAAGTCAATGGGTTGGATTGCCATTGTCGATATCAAAAGTCATTAAAAGCAGAAAAGGTTTGTGATATATATATTAAAATTAAAATACTTCCATGTACAGCTATGGCTACGTTTTGCATCACCGTAGATAATTAATTTTACTTCATAAATCCGTATGTAATTGGACAGCTTACTGCCATGTATCTATAGAAGCAGAGAGTATTAAAGGAGATGAGCGCCTGCATGTCATAAACCATGCAGTGGGGAATTGAATGTATGTCTTTAGAACATGTCGCAGAGCACAGGATGTGGGAAAAAGAAAAGAGGAAAACGTTGTAATGAAAAAACAGTGGGTGTAGCAGCAACTCATGGTGTGCTTTGAATTAGGTTCTGGAAAGTCATCATGCACTTTCCCTTTAACCTTTTGTATGGTTTATTTTTATTGCATAGTTTTATTTCACTTTGAAGCAGTTTTTATAACTGGATTTTATAGAAATGTTAAGGTCCAACACAGTCCTCTAAAGTAAACCTTTTGTCAATTCAATTTACGCACTTCTGGTACAAGGAGATAAACTACATTAAAAAAGCTGTAGGTACAGATTAAACATAGCATTATCATATAAGAGGCTCTGGAGATGAGGTAGCGTCAGGACCTGAAATTATTCTTAAAAAGGTTAAAAAACACATTTGTGATTAACCCTTAATTATCCTTATTGACTTCAAGAAATATTAGTGCTAAGTACCAATTATCCACCAGGACTCAACACCTATTGACAAAGGTACAACTATAGCAGCAGTGAGCTCTCATTTGGAATCTGCTTTACTGGAAGTGCAACCTGAAAGCTCAAGTTTAGATTGTCCTTCCCTTGGGGGTAGCTGGTGTCTCTTGTGTTTCAAAGCAGTAAGTGACAAACTGAACACGGACAGATATGTAATTTAAATGTGGTTAGCAAGTCACTGTTGTACAGTGCAGAAACTGGGATAACAAAACAAAACATTCTGACAGTTTTACTTGAGGCTGGCAGGGCATCTGTGTAAACAGAAAGCCCAGGTCACTGTGAAGTCACAGTTTTGTTTATGTAACTGGGGTGGCACAGAGTTACAGCAAAACCATTATCACACGGTATCACACAAAGCACAGGCTGTGGGCTTAATAAAACATTCCTTCGCTTGCTTTCATACAAGTCCTTTGAATAGATGTCCGTAAAGAGGCTTGTTCACAGAGACAGCAAATGTCAGAGAGCAATCTGGAAAAACTCTCTCCGTCTTTGTCATTTTTGTTCTATGAGTGCCAACTTTGAGAAAATAACACATAGCTGTGATCTACACATCTCTGATCATTGCCTTAGAAAAAATCCCAATGTTGTTATGAAAGGTGTTGAACCAACGAAATGACTTTAAATAGAGACTGAACTTCTCTATTTAAGGTGGTCAGGAGTGGCAGGAACAGATGGGTGAGGACGTTTCGTCAGATTGTTTTGCTAAGGTGACAAAATTTGGCCCAATCGTAACCTATCACACTCTAAGAGGAGAGAAACTAGTGCAGTATCTGTGACTGTTCAACTCCTAGACACAGAGAATGGAAAATATTTCAATAGCTGCCAATTATTATATGCTTAGCGGTGTTCACATTTTTTTTTTTTTTTTTTTTTTTTTCTGTGTGGTATATTATATCCCCAAGCCCGTCTCCTAATGTGCCTGAAAAACACCAGATGACTTTGAGTTTCTAGCACCACAAAAAACCAGGCAGCAAATTCCTCAGGAAACAATTAATAGAGTCACAAAGCCTTTTAAATCTGTAATACTAACGTGGGGAACATCTCCAGTGTAACCATCTCCTTTGTCATGTGCTGTCAACTGAAACGCCAAAGCTTTTTGGCTCCTGCAAAGACTGTCACTATTCAAGCTATGTGACTGTCACAATGTTGTACAACTGTATCAAACTACTTGCGCCATTGAATACTACTGTATGTACAGTACTATATATGGGTAGCTGCCATTTCCCACAAATAGTGCACAAAAGTGCATTTACAATTGCAGTTTAATATAACCACATCACATTGGAATGTCCCTCCCCAGCACTGTTTGAGCTTCAGTACACAAAGACACATCATTATTATTATTATTATTATTTGTTTATTTAGCAGACGCCTTTATCCAAGGCGACTTACAGAGACTAGGGTGTGTGAACTATGCATCAGCTGCAGAGTCACTTACAATTACGTCTCACCCGAAAGACGGAGCACAAGGAGGTTAAGTGACTCGCTCATATGCTAACTGTGAGTCGAGACTGAATCCGCATTTGTATTAGTACTTCTAAAGAGCATGGCCTTTTAATATTCACATTTTGTAAGATTCAGTAAAAACACATAAAACACTACTAGTCAATTCTGTACTTCTTATAAGGGTGCTGGTAAATGCTGCTCACATGCTTCAGCTAATGCAGATAAATAGCAACAGCATGGATAGCAGGTTGTAGAAATTCAAGTGTCAATTGGGATGGGATCCTGTGTCCCTGTTGCCAAAACTAAAGCTAAGGAATAATATGGATGCTATGTATGATATGAATTACATTGCATTATACCAGTTACTCAACTCTGGCCCTCGAGATCCAATCCAGTCCAGGTTTTTACTTCAAGCAGGTTCTAATGTAGTTAACTGAAGCTGCTAAGAGGCAATTAACTCATTTAGGACCTGGTTGGAATAAAGATCAGGACTGGAATTGATCTTGAGGGCCAAAGTTGAGTACAATTGTTTGAGTATTCAGTAAAATCAAACATGATTGCTGGACACTCACCTTATCCCATACACTCTAGTCCTACCTTGTCTTAAATAATCCAAACAGCTCAGGGAATCCAAACATGACTGTTTGCTAGATGGTATATTTAAGCTTTTTTGACAAGCTATAACCTTGCAACCTTTAGGGTCAGAAGGGTAAATTCACTACTTATTAGACTTCTTTGAACTGAACCCTATTTGACTATAATGGAGAGCCCTGCGTGCACCTACAGCATAGCAAGAAGCTAGAAGCAGTACCATATTAACATTCTTCACATGTCTATAGATCATAGTACAACACACTTGAGGCAAAGATGAGTAAAGCTTTCCGAGAACAGTAATTACATTCTTATTTTGCTGATATCTAAAGTATATCTAAATATCTAAAAGAAAATATACTATATGCCAGGGTTGGGAGGTCTATTCCTGTTTTTCCATTCCAATTCCATTTCCAATTCCTTTTTAAAATTCAGTGCTTTGTACAGTTTTGTGGAACAATTAGAAAGCTTTCAGTTCAGCCTGTATCACGCTGGAATTATCTTTGCAGATCCATATTGATACTGATGGCTACCACTGCTGCTGAACAACACAAATTACATACAGCGATTTTCACTGGAAGTATCTGTATGCAGAACTATGGAAACACTTTCAATTACTCGTTGATTAGGCCCTGTTGAAGATAAAATACCAAAACTTCAAAGCTTGCAGGGGAATTTGATTATGACTGAAGATTTGAGACTCCAATGGCGCTGCAACACTGTTGATACGAGACATTGATGTTTTCTTAGATTTACAGCTTGCCAGAATAAACTCTTGGGTTGAAACAGCTTGTTTCAAGAGTGTCCCAGAGGTTGAACAGAACATTTGTTAGCGAGTCATGTAAATAAAGATATAAGCAGAAACAGCAACGGCGAATTATACAAAACACACATACAAGGACATTAAGAAATACGTTTTCAGAAAATTGTGATCCTAAAGATGTATACATAACTAAAACAACTGGCAATGGTACCCTCTGACACTCAGGGGAAGCCAAGATACAGTACAGATTGTATTGTTGTGAGAAATAATTACTGTATCCCCAAATCTGCAAAAACATTTCCACAGGGTACAACCAATAGCTACATTCAGCATAGTAGAAGCATGGTAAATTCACAGTAAAGCAAGGCAAATCTCAGAATTAATGTGCTGAATTAGTGCATGTATAACATGAGTGTTTTTCAGTTAAATGGATAAATACAATAAATATATAAAAATAGAAATATATATATATATAAAAAACACTTTTGGCAATGTAGGAAGCTGTTTATTATCAGAGGGTGTCTTCCTTCTCTGGAATGGTTTCTAAGGGAAATAATTAAAATAGATACCTCTTAAGTGCTTAGAAGGCATGTCTTATCTCTGCTTATCTTTGACACAAAGTAGAAATAGCAGCCAGAATAATGTTTTGGGAAGTGAACAGACACCAATATATTAAATACCTCTGGAAAAGCAGCCTGCAGTGCATTAAGTCTTCCTCACACCGAAAAAATGGCTCATCAACCACAGGAGGAGGAAATACCTCCCCAGAATGTGCTTCACTTGAGCTGGAATGACCCCCTAATTTTAGCTTAAGAAGTGTGCTGCAGTTTGACATATGTAAACAGGATAAGATATAATGGAATTCTGATATATCTGCAACTGATTTCTTATAAGTGATTTATAATTTTGCATACCTGCCAAATTTGTACAGTGGTGTGTACAGTATTTGTTCTGTGGCAAATACATGAACTTGCCCATTGACTTATGCAAATTGTAATAATTTAGTAACCGCATTTAAAAGAAAGACAGAAGACACACCATCAAAATTCCAGCGCATTTTTCTTCATAGCAACAAGCTGTATCACCGAAGCTGAAAAAAAAGACAGCAATGTTTCTTCAGCTGTGCATAAGAAAAACAAGTCCAAACACATGGGGAGGAGCTGCTCACTGCAATTTCAAAAATGTTACAATTACTGCAACAGACCACAGACCAGACTAGAGACTAGAAAAAACAGACTAGAAAAAAAAGACTAATTATTCACCAAACACAACATATTTCTGGTCAAGCACCCTTTAATTACTGATATTTGTCACAAAATGGATTTCTACCATGTCATTTTAAAGTGCAGAAAGCTAAAGCAAAACCCTACTAATCCAAAGAACACCCTTACTTGGTTAAACCACAAGGAAGCATGTTAAATTAGGAATGTATTCAATGCATAGATCTGGCTATGGTTAAAACTTTGTACATTATATAATTCAACAGCAACTATAAGCAAGACTTTGTTACTACATGGTGACATGCTTATGCACCCTGCTGCAGGTTTGTCAAAGCAATACAAGGTGGGTAATGCACTGTAGAGAAGCTGCTTTAGGGAAAACACAAAAGAAGGCCTGGCCTAATACTCAATACTCAATGGCCAACTTGCCCATAAAAGGCAATTAGCACTAGCTTTCGTCTGGGAATTTTCCAGAACTCTCACTGCTGCTTCCTTCTAAGTGAATCCATTTCAATGAACAGTTAAGCAGTATAGTACGCTCATAGAAAGAACACCCATGTTTGTGAAATACAAAGCTATGGATTTATCTTCTACCAACAACCCATACAAAACAGACATACAGTACAGTATGAGCCTTGCATATGAGACGGTATGCTATTGAAATATGTAAAATACAAACTGAAAAGCTAAGACTGCTTTAGTAATAATCGTAAAAATACCAGCCTGACTTGGTTTTGCTTCATCGCATACACTTCAAATTCCCCAATGCTTCTTTTAATATTTTATATTGATAGTAAACATTCTTGACAGAGAATATATATTTCTATAGATACACCCTCCCCTTCAACATTTCTGATAGCAGACATTCACAGAAAAATTTATATGGAAACCATCTTTGTGGACCTCTTACTGTGTCATCGTGTAAAGCATACAGTATTTAATTAATCCTGTCCTATAGCAATGCATTGTCTTGCTGGTGTGAAGAGACAGGACCCCTCTGACGCAGTGTGAAGAGTTAAGCTCACATTTCACATAGGGTAAGGTTGCAGTGTAAACCACTCTCTGCATGTACTGTCATAAATGAATATGCCCATGGATGGTGCTGTCTGATCTGTAAATAGCTGGTGCAGGTCTTGTGTGGCTATATATATATCTGCTCAGTGTCTGCAGAAAACGGCAGATGGTATGCAAGGGAGCTCTCCGACACTCCCCTCCCTGACTAACCCAGTCAGCTGAAGCGATGCAGTCTTGCAGGGTTGCTGTCCTGTGCTCCGGTCACACACAGCAGAGGAAAGGCTATAGAGAAGTACCAGTCATTCAGAAAGGGGTCTCTCCTTGCTCAGGAAAGAAACACACATGATAGTTCAAGTACATAGTAATAAAACATGGTGCCATTGAACTCTGCCTGTGGGACCATGCAGCTGCCTTGTGAAAACACGACAGATAAACATGTGCTCTGATTTGATCTTATTTTCTACTGATGTTACTGTACCTTAGAATTGCTCTTATCTGTAATGTGATATTTTATAATGTGATACTTTGTACAGTGATATTTTGTAACAATTGTAAGTAGCCCTGGATAAGGGCATCTGTGAAGAAATAAATAATAATAATAATAATAATAATAATAATAATAATAATAATAATAATAATAATAATAATAATCTATTATGGATAAATAAAAAAACAAGAAGAATCCGGACCTCTTGTTAACACAGGTTACAGGGTTTACTCTTCCTTGGATGCCCACAGATTTAAACATTGGTGGGAAGATGGGAAGCGACAAGAGAGCTGTTCAGGAAACTGCCCATAATTTGATACAACAAACCGACAGATGTTGTGTCACTCAGTTCCCTGATTTAGCTGCCTGTAGAATTTGCTCAAACCTAAATGAATTCATATTAATAATTTTTCCTGCAAGGGTTAGTATCGCAGGCCCTGTTTTTTCATGCAGCTGAGATTGAATAGATACTTGAAAGAAATGGGTCCTGTTCCTCTTCCATTAAATGCAGATAAAAAGTAAACATGCTGAACAGGTTTTGTTAATACCAACTTGCGATGTGGCAGAAACATGCCAACAAAAATGCAATGGCAGATGAAGTGATGCGTATACAGGGGACACCAGGTGAATGTCAATCATTCTGCACAGAATACAATACAATAGTAAAGCTTTCAGTATTAACTGAACGCTGACTTCCTTTTCCCTAAATGTGCAACTTGTAAGCCCTTACTGCTGCTAGTCATCATCATCATGCTTCAACTTTGAAGACACCCCCTTTAAAGTACACAACAATGTGAATATTACTTGAAAAAGTAAGTAATGTCCTACTGATTACTGGCTCTAAAATGTAATGTGTTACATATACTGATTCATTTCTTGAAGAAATATATTACTGATTACACCGTGTAACACATTTTATTTTTTTATTTTTTTGGTTCCTGGGTAGTAAGTGTTATTTCCTAATTGCTTATGCCTCAAAAGTATAGAAAATGGCTATTATTCCCCACAAACTTTGCTTTTGTGACCAGGACAGTGATATTTTGAAATTTACCTATTTTCCAGAACATTCCAGATAGATTCAATGCTGAGTAAACTTGGAGTAACTTCTAGAACTTTCTAGAACTTTCCAGTAATATAAATAGTAGTATAAATACAGGGGCCTTAAGCCCACCAGTTCAGTTTAGTTCCAGCTGACTAAGTGGATACATATCTGCATTTTTCTGAGATGGCATCAAGAGGCTGCAATGGTGGCATTCCTGATGGGTCTCCAAGGCGGTTTTACCAAGTTTCCCTACTATCTTTGCCTTTGGGACAGCAGGGACACCAAGGCGCACTACCACAGGCGGGACTGGCCACAGCGGACCGAGTTCTCTGTGGGGAGGAACAACGTCAAGTGGGAGCCACTGGTGGACCCCCGGAAGGTGCTGATGCCACCACTGCACATCAAATTGGGCCTTATGAAACAATTTGTCAGAGCTCTAGATAAGGAGTCGGCAGCCTTCAAGTACCTTCAAGACTTCTTCCCTAAGCTGTCTGAGGCAAAGGTCAAAGCCGGTGTCTTCGTCGGACCACAGATAAAGAAGATCCTGGAGTGCAGTGAATTCCCCAAGAAGCTCACTAGTAAGGAGAAAGCGGCTTGGAACAGCTTTGTCGCAGTGGTTCGGGGCTTCCTGGGCAATCACAAGGCCGAAAACTATGTGGAGCTGGTTGAGACTCTGGTGAAGAACTACGGCACAATGGGCTGTAGGATGTCCCTCAAAGTCCATATCCTTGATGCTCATCTTGATAAATTCAAGGAGAACATGGGAGCGTACTCGGAGGAGCAAGGTTCGCTTCCACCAGGATATACTGGACTTTGAACGCCGCTACCAAGGACAGTATAACGAGAACATAATGGGAGACTACATTTGGGGGCTGATTCGTGAAAGTGATTTACAGTATAATCGTAAATCTCGAAAAACTACTCACTTCTAAATCTTTTGTAGTCATTTTTGTATTACTTTAGTATAAATACATGTTAATTTGGATTCATATGTTGTTTTTTTCTGACTATGTGAACGAAAAGACACAAATTCACCTGTTTTCTCATTGGAAATAGGTCAATTTCAAAATATCACTGTCTGGTCACAAAAGCAAAGTTTGTGGGGAATAATAGCCATTTTCTATACTTTTGAGGCATAAGCAATTAGGAAATAACACTTACTACCCAGGAACAAAAATTGTGTTACATAGTGTTATTTTTGTCAATAATAATAATAATAATAATAATAATAATAATAATAATAATAATAATAATAATAATAATAATGACAAAATAAATGTACTATAGATAAAGGTGTGAAAAGTTTTTAGTTTAACTGGCCACTGTCTTAGTGTTGATGCTAGAAAGCTAGGAACAATAAACTAAATGCTTAAGAACATGTTATTTGCAAGCAGGGTTTTTCCTTGTGGCCCTTGGCTAGACAATCTGTCTTTAACTGGTTCTATAGGAAAAACGGCTTGAAGTTGAAAATGTCCTCCGTGGAAATTAAGACATTTCCTCAGCCAGCCCGTTTTCCCAACGGAACCAATGTAAAAGCCAGCTTGGGTAGCAAAGTTTCAAGTAGAATGCTACCAATAACATTTTACTTCAAAATGCCTGTGCACATATGTGATAAACAAAGCAAGATTACAGTTTCCATGCAACCGTTCCAGGAGAAAAACAAAATACACAAAAACCTTCATTGAAATAACTAGAGCTAAACCCACTGGGTTTTAGTCAGAAATAAACAAGCAGCAAAAAGAGGGCAAGGCCATGCAAGTCTTTAAAAAATGCCCTGGTGGTTTTTGCAGACATTCCATAAACACAGGAAGCAATGGCTCTGTCTGTACCAGATAGGGAGGTTTGACACATCATCTACAGTGTGCTGGGAAGAGACAGATACATAGAACACAGGAAACCAAAAACAGTGCTCTTCAAAAAGCTGGACACTAACACTGGGAAACAAAACAAGCAGAAACTGTATAGTTCAGTTTTTTATTTTTTATTTTTTATCGCAGCTGGGTTTAACCACAATAGACTCTGTGTAGTACAAACCAAGAGATTTCAACCCCCAGCTTCCCTGAAGGTGACGATAATCACTGAGGAATGATCATGTACCACCCTGGATGAGACACTGGGGACCCCCACACATGTTTTAGTTTTTTTGTCCACCCCCTGTATCCGATGTAGACACCACTACATGTGTAGTCTCTAGTTTTCCTGTGATGACACGGCAGTAATTTGAGGTTAAGCTTTTATAATCGTAATAAATGTGAAGCATTTCACATCATGCCGGAGTTGGAAACAGTCCCAAATCCAATGACAAAGTGGGATCAGAAATGAAAAGTCGACCATTCCAAACCTAATGGCTTTATGGATCATAGCCCATGTGGATTCACATCAATCAAGGAGGCATTATAATCCCTCTATACAATCACATATTTCACAAGGTGTAGGCTTTTTTTTTAAAAAAAAAACTTTCCTAACTTTTGCATAAAATGTACCCAATTGTTCAGTATGGATCTCTGGTTTATGAAGCACCAAGGGAATCTTTGGCTCATTGAGATAATTTTCTCACAAGCGCAATGTAAGTTTGTCAGGGAGTGAATACGTTTCTGGTGCATATTATCTGTGAAATTAAACGAGAGAAAGAGACTGTATTCGAACAAGTAACATGTTTCTAAAACTTAAGTTGTGATCACTTGATACTTGTAAAATATGCAAACTGGGAACGTTAATGGGTTAACGCCATTACAAAGCATTATAACCTAATTTGAATTAACCTGTAATTACTGCCGTTGCAGTGAATAAATGGTTAATATTGTGTACTGTAGCTCAGTAAAAATATCAATTGTGCAGCTCTTTTGAACACATACAATTTGACAAATGCTATTGAAAAAGCCCCTATATTTGAGATTTAAAGGCCCCGGATGGAATGGCAGGGAGTGTTCAGGTCAAGAATGAGGTGTGCTTGCAGGGTTGTGACAGTAGCCATAGTCCCTCCTCTTTCATGGACACTAAATTCACAAGCACCAACGTTTAAAAATAAAATATACAGTTTGGGGTTGTGAATTTACACATTTGGCATCCATATTTAATTATTTTGTCTTTCAAAACCAATTACCGTGTAGACTTTTGAAAGAATGAATTTGGAGTGTCTCTTGTAATTAAACTTGTCAATGCCTCATCATGTATTTGAATTCGTAGTAACAGCTGAGGCCTGCTATGCCGCATGGACCTGCACAGACATTACTCAGATTCAGAGCCCATTAGGAGCTGTGAACTTCGGTTCATATTACAACACACAATAAGCCTTTGAGCTTTATCAGCATGGAAGGCATGTGGCTTAAACAAAACAGGCCTTTGAAAAAAATGTAAACATTGTCCTTGCAGCTGATAAGTGTTCTCCCAATGGAGATAACTAGGATTGATTCACCCCATAGACAGAGCTAGCTCAAAACAATACCTCCTTCCACACAAACACACCTTCATTTTGCTGTTTTATTTTTGTATTAACTCTCTAAATATATTCAGTAGCATGTACGCAACTGCATACATCTTTTATACACAGCTGCATTGAACTTGGCATGCCACCCCTTACTTAAGCTACTATGTTGGTAAAACTGAAAACTGCAATTTAGAAGTACAGTAAAGTTGGGTCTCTCTATTACGACAACCAGTCACTGAGAAGAAACTATCTTAATTAAGACAGTGTGGCCTTAATGGGAAGCTGGTCTTTATAAGGAGCTGGAAATTTATACACTTCATAGTAGTATTAGCAAACTGCAGATTGCTTAAAGAGAATAACTAGGGCGTCTGATTTTTGGGTGACGTTCTTTTCCAAATTCGTGTGAATGTTTTTTTTTAAATCGGGTAGAATTATTTAATGAAAAAATCGGGTGAAATCGGGTGGATTTTTTTATATATAATCAAGAAAGAATAAATATTCGGGTAGAAATCGGGTTTTATTTAGAAAGAAATAAACAAATGCTTAAGCACAAAGTGTTGACAACAAAGTCGTCAACTGTTTAAATCCCCAACGTATATCTATTTCCACACATTTGGGTATGGCAAACCTTTGACGACATCTTTGACGACTTTTTCGTTCTTTATCTCTCTCACACACACATACTGTATATGGAGGCATTTCTCCATTCCAATCAAGTTTTATTTTGTAGTGGAGTTGCAAGTATAATTGCACAAAGAACATACGGGAAAACTAAACAACTTTACTCCATGCTGTTTTACAAAGAGGAACGATCGACTGTTACATCTAAGTGCTCTTGGCTTAAACACACACTCATAAAACAAATAACGCGTGTAAAAAAAGCAAAAACCTTAAAGCTATATTGCTGTAATTTTGAAAAAAAATATATATATATATATAAGACTTTTACAGACTTTATTTGTACTATACCTCACACCAGCACACTATAAATTTGCTTCCTGTGCAATAAGGACCCATTTGCTGGAAAATGTTAATCGAGAAGATTACTTTTTAACTAAGGCTTGTATTCACCCATTAGGTAAACTAACTGGATATTATTATTAACTGTACACTGACATTACTAAAGCCCTGCTGACTGATTACTGTCTTGCTGGTTTCAGTGACAGTGGCTGCTACTATCCCTTTAGAAGTGTAATAGTAGGACAGTGGTAGTCAGTTAAAAGTACCAATGGATATGTAAAGTTTGTTAAACTCAAAAAGGTCATCAATAATAGACTACTGGCAAAGCTCTGTGTATTAGGATACACCACACAAATCATGTGCTGGCCATATGTCTGATATTGATGACTTATCCATCAGATTTATCTCGTTTTAATGGAATGGCCAAGTACCATAATGTTTTATGACATCAGTATATAAAAACAACCAAAAAGTATTATATTGTTTCATGAAGAAATGTGATAATTAACAAGGTGGACATACAACACTATACAGACCATATAATCATGTGTAACAGCATGCAAATCCCACAAAATACATTAGTTTAATTTGGTTTGTACATTTTACAAAACCTCTGCACCATAGCAACAGTTACTAAGGGGTAGAGGAGTGTTGCAATTGGAAAAACACACACATCTCCGTGATGAGAAACTAAGATTGAAACCTGCCAATCAATTCAAAATGCCAGACAAAAAGACAATCCCTTCCATTGAAAGACAGGATTGCAATGCGTTCAAGAAGATAGATAACAGTTAGGATCACCACAGGGATAAAATGCTGATAGGAACTGAAAGAAACACTATCAGGATTCATTTTCAAACTCTACCCTCATATCATAATCGCTACATACCTCACCCCCTCTGTCAAGTCAGAGAAGCTGATAATGTGATTAATAGTGTTCATTTATCACTGTTGATGAATATACCTCAAACGTTCATTATTAATAATCTCTATATTTTACACATACAAGATAGGCAAAGCAACTGCAGTGAGATCCTGAGGCATTCAGACACCCCTGCAAAATGGGGGTTCAGCTACAAAAGTGTGCTTCGTGTAGGGTTAGACAGTCCCTGTCTGCGATCTAATTTCTAAATGATACATTCAGATGAACACATTTATTTTTTCCATATATTTTTTTTTGATGATTGTTACCTTATGAGCCAATGGTGAAAATATGAAAGCTGTTTGTATTTCCTATAAATATTATGAACATAATAAATATAAGTGGAAAGAATGTTTGTTTTGTTTCATGCTTCAAGTTATTTAATAACATGTACTGAACTGTCAACATATCAAGTTGTTTTTGGCCAAAGAAAGTGGCATAAAAAAAACTATGTATGTAAACAAAGTCCAACTTCTGATACAGTGGAGCTCACAGAATAATAAGCCATGCAGTGAAGTCCTAAACAGAGACCAACGAATCATGTTTTATTATAACACTGCTGTAGTGATTGACATCACTTGTGAATAATACTAAAGTTAAAACTTTTATTTTGACCAAAGCAGTAATTAAATCCACAATTAAAACACCTCTACAGAGATGGCAGTCCTATGGTGTTGTTCCATAAGCTTGCTTTTAGAGACCGCAACATGCTACATTGCCAGTTATACCACAGTGTGCTTTATTCCATTGTTGTCTGACACTGGATATGAAGCATGTCCATGGAAAAGTATGGATAAATTAGTGTTAAAGTTCACAAAACCAATGAAATCATAAATCTTATCTTTAGAGCAAGGCCATTCCCTAGGTCCCACATTTTGAGGCTTAAATGAAACACACACAGCCTTCTTTTTCTCTAAAAATAAAATAAAAAAGAAACTCTAATTTAATATTCAATACATTCATATATATATATATATATATATATATATATATATATATATATATATATATATATATATATATATATATATGAATACAAACAGGAGAACATTGAGCACCTATTTTGATGCTATTGAAGGCATAGCTAATACACGAAACACGTTACATTTTGTGGACAGGCTGTATGTCTGCAGGTTTCACTGTAGCCTATATGCGTTTGATGGGTGGAAATGTTTTAAGTCATTCAATTTTAAAGCGAATCCAGTACACAGATAATCAGGGATGTATCTATAGTTATATCGTTATATCTTTATAATTTAACACGCATATCACTACATTTAGTAGTGCAGCTGTTTATGTAAATTAGAATGAAATGATAATAAACTAATAAACAAAAAAAATAATAATAATAACATGAACCCAAATAGTCTGAAGATAACAGGTCCTTCTGCGGATTTATTTTAAGGAACTACCTCATAGTGTGAGACCCGGACCACTTGGTGCGGTGCCGCAGTCGGTCCTTACTGATAAAGGCAGGTGCTAGGCACTAAAAATACCCCCGAAGTAACTGCAGCGCGAAGGAACTGAGTGGCAGCTGACTGCAAAGAAAAGCCAAACAGCAGCAGTCCAGCAGCCGTGTATGCTAATAGCATGCTGTCTTACAAGCGTAACACAGTGTACTGCAGCATTCTGTAACGCGTTGCTTGGGCAATAAGGGTCCATTGGAACAGTGCAACCGGAATCAGTTGGATAGGAGAGACCACCACCAAGCAAATTATGGGAAGCTGTGCATTCTTTAGAATATCCAGCCATAGTAAAGTAAAATTAGTTATGATCAAGTAAACACAACAGTATTGATATAATTCCCCAGACTCGATGTATCGATGTAAATTGTTGTCTTTCAGTACATAACTTAGTTTGTTGGTGCACATGCTGGCGTTTAGGTGAAGGCATCACATCTGACTCCATCACTCAAAAATACGATTTAAAAAATACAATACAAAATCCCTTTAATTAAATAAAAATAGTAAAAACGTGGTTGCATTTATTGATTCAAAAAACAAGACTTTATTCTAACTTAAAAGACTATCGGTATGTAAGTGGGTTTTCATTTTTTGTTTAACTGATTGAAAAGTATATTTATTACATGTAGTCTATATTGAAGCTAGCGGTAGTATTTACTATATTGCCCACTTCAATATTGTCTTCTGCAATGCCCAATACGTTTTTTTTTAGTTATCTTAGCTATACAAGAAAAGAAAAAACTATAGTTATGTGTAAGAAATGCTTTTAATTAGGGCGTTTTAAACAGAATAGAGCATCAATTAAACGGAACTGCTTGTGTTACGCAGTTTAGTGACTTCACTGTTATTGTGTCAGTTACGCAGTTCAGTGACTTCACTGTTATTGTGTCAATTGTGTGTATGACAGCTGTTTTGTGGTGTCCCTCGCGAAGCTGTCATCCTGTGGACTGTTAAAATTCTGAAGTACTTTTTTCTCCCCGAGAAGGCCTGTGAGTTTAATGATACTGTCAGAGAAATACACTCATATATTATGTTATACAAATTGCAAACAATTCTGCCAGGGCTGTCAACATGATTCTATCCTTGACATACAAGACTTACATCTCTTAAAGTGTCAGCATCTTGACTACACGGAATGTGGGCTCTCAGGAGTACACTAATTGCTAATGGGTTTAAGTACTACTTTGCACTGCTCTGACAAAGCATTATTGAACCGAGAAAATACACACATATCACATTACTGTATTGATGATGACTTCTAAGGTGCTGTTTTGTGGTTGTTATTGTTGTGCCTAGGCATAGATCATTTGGAAATAATGTGACAAAAAAAAAAGTTAATTTAGTAAATACGCGCTATACATCGGTCTGGGCGCTGACACAATTTAATACACAAAACAATCCGTTATTTTATTATTAGTTTAAATTAAAAAAAAAGAAACTGAAATAGTCGATAAAGATGTATTTGATAACATTTCGTAAATTCATATAAACAGTACCTTAGGCAAAATAATAATAATAATAATAATAATAATAATAATAATAATAATAATAATAATAATAATAATAATATACTTGAGATATGCTATCATTTTTTTTTTTTTAGTTTAGTCATCAAAGGAAAGGAGTCTAACTGAAGTCGGTCTTAACCAAACACGAATTGGTTTAATGGTCCTAACCAGTTAAACGGCAGCTGTCAAAAAAAGCTGCTAAGTCCAACACCTTAAGAAAAACTTTTCTTATTCCTTAACTTCAACGCCTTGATATCTCCCACTGCAATGTCTTCCAGCGGTTTAACTTTGTTTCTGTGTTTAGAAATAGGAACGTACTTCTTAGTGGGGGTTGCCTGCTTGCCTTTCGGATCCCATATATAGTCCTATCAGCGGTCAAATGTTTGGGAACAGCGAATCGCCTGACAGATCCATAAAAAAGATAGGGCTAGGGGTAGGGGCAAGGAGAAACCGCTTCCAAAAAAGCATTGGATGACCAAAGGAATTCAATCATCCCCCAGCGAAAGTACATATTTGAGAGGGTACAGCCACAGAGAGCTTGCACTTCAGCTCAGCGTTCAGTACAGCACGGTCGCTCTTAGCCTCTGTCCGGCCACCCTCTTCATTTTAGTTTCTTTTGGAGGCACTTTGTGCACACAAACACTAAACCGCCATGGATGCCATCAAGAAGAAGATGCAGATGCTCAAGCTCGACAAGGAAAATGCCTTGGACAGAGCTGAGCAGGCTGAGTCAGACAAGAAGGCAGCCGAGGACAGGAGCAAACAGGTCTGCCTTAAAAAAAAACGCGCCCCGGTGTTTTGAAACAATGCTTAAAGTCCTAACGGAGCAGCTCTGCAATATGGATTATTAGTACAGTATTCCGAAGACCTTGATATACAAATTAAGGAATCGTGCAATATGATTTGTTTTAAATAATCTAAAGAGATTTGATTATATACTTTCTCATATATGGAATATTTTAAAGGAAGTTGTAATGGATACAACCTGTAGATTTAAAGAGAGGCAACAGGAAAAGAATAAGGAGCAGTGAATGAATGAGTTTATTGCAGTTGTATGGCAATCAGATACAAATGAACTCAGAAAACATTTTTTTTTTATCGTATAAGATACATATCTTTAAGGTATGTAGTTTGTAGGGATAATACCTTTGCATTGTATTACAAATACGTTTACATGATGTGCGTTTCTGTAAATTAATACATTTAGACAGTGTTGATTTCAATATGTTAGTAGACAACCTTTTAACTAATCATAATGTTGAATTCGCGTTATTCATGTATAATTGTCTGAGCAAGTCTTTCATTTTATATACATATCTAGTTAGAGGATGAAATTAATGAATTGGAAAAGAAATTACGTGTTACCGAAGACGACAGGGATAGACTGCTCGAGGGGTTCCAGTCTGCTGAAGAAAAACTGCTAAGTTCTGACGAAAACGCCACAAAGGTATTTGGTTATCCAGAAACATCTTTTCTAACTGCTTGTCTCTTTTTTCTTTCTCTTTTCTGTCTGTGCCTCCGTGCGCTCTCTCTGTGCGCGCTCACGCTCCCTGTCTCCTGCTGCACACCCTACATCTTTATTGAACCTCAAAAAAAAAAAAAAAATTAAAAAAAAACAAACATCAGCTTGACGATGAGCTGGTGGCTCTCCAGAAAAAGCTCAAGGGAACTGAAGATGAGCTGGACAAATACTCTGAGGCATTGAAAGATGCCCAGGAGAAACTGGAACTGGCCGAGAAGAAAGCCACCGATGTAAGTACAGGCACTCACACCCACCTTTCCTGCTTTTCACTGCTTCACAACAAGCCTGTAACACCTGCACTCCATTTTAGTAGCATACCTGTCAAATTCACCTAGTTAAGCAGGTTAAACAGGGAACTTTGTAAAACTGAAAGGGTTTTGTTTTGATACGTCTGGTGTGTTGTAAATCGAGATGCTTGTCATTTTAAATCACTTTTCACTCACAAATGGGACAAAGAAAATGTGATAAATAATTCGTTTTTTCCCCTTTATTAATAACCCCCGGGAATTGGTTTCCTTCAAATACTATACGCTTGTATTCATGCATGCCAAGTAAAATATACATCTCCAAAACGGAGACCCAGGCTGGAAGATGAAATCTGCTGACTGTGCAGCCTCGAGAAGCTGGTGGATATATATAGCGCAGTGCTTTATATGGTAAAGTTAGAGCGCCCCCTTGTCTTCTGCTTCCAATAATTTAAGACACCCAACGCGCACTGCAGTTATTTTAAAAAGGAATGTCCCTCATATTTAACATTTAAACCTCGACCCCTATTCACATAGTTTCAACCCCTTGCAATTGAAGAAGCATATGTCATCATTGAGATATTCCATTCAAATTATTAATATTTTAATATCCGTTTTGAAATATAATTTAAGAAAATATGCGTCATAACATAACACGGTGTATTATATATATATGGGTACTGTATTGTTGGACTGCTAAACTGTGAATAATTGACAGATCACGTGATCGCTATACAAAAAGTCTATACAAAAAGCGGTCGGACATATAGTACTAATTTCCAGTTGGCTAAATCTCACCATCTGCCATATGTTGAATGGAGGTCTGTAGTTCAGTAGCAGATACTCCTTATAAGGAAAACTATGCTAACTATTTATGTATAGGCTTGACATAGGAAAACAGAACTCAGAATGTACGTTTGTAGACAGAATAATAATGGTAGTGTTTCTAGTCTTTTCCGTCACAATAATAATTCCACTGTAAATGTACAAGGCGTTGTAACTAGGAACTGCTTGCGGTCGATTCATATACAGTTCTTTAAATACAATGAAATCAATTTTTGCTTTTCACAGCAGTAGTTATATTTTAGACTGTTTTCCCTAACCCGGACAAGATTTTTGTGATTTCATCCTTAGAAAAATAGCAATCTCAACAACACGTGTTAATCAATTGTCAGGAGCAGGTTTCTGTAAAGTCTTCAAGTACTTTAGAGTCCTACTGTTGCTGCTGCAGACTCTGCTGTTACTGTAGCATTGATGTCCCCTTCATGAGACACTTCTTTTCCCTAGCGCAGCAACTCTTGCTGGCAAAACAAAGAAACTGCGTCTGCCATTGACACAATGTTCTGTCACCTTTCAACGTATTTCCATGTGATTTCTTAGTTCTGGTTTATAGGCTACTTGTGTTTTGATTCAAACGATATCGACAATACTTTTATTATTATTATTATTATTATTATTATTATTATTATTATTATTATTATTATTATTATTATTATTATAATACTAATAATAATAATAATAATAATAATAATAATAATAATAATAATAATAATAATAATAATAATGGCATATAAACTTTTGTTTTTATATTGTTAAAATAATTAAGTTTGCTAAACCTAACTAAACAGTATATGCAGTAAAATACTTTTTCAATAATACCAAAATAACCCAAGTAAAGGGAAAGGTAGACTTTGAAAGTAATATCTTGACTTTTCTGATTGGCTGTTTTTTTGTGGAGTAATGCTTCACATTTGCCAGCAGGTGGCAGTCAATACTTAGACACTGAAATGCGCTATAGGAATGCTGGGCGTGGACCTTTTTTTAAAAAAATAATGATGTTTTTCACTTTTGTTATCAGACGATTATTAGGTCAGCTTACAAACGCGGAGATGACGTTATCGGAAATAGGCAAAGTGTCATGACAAAGTTGCCACCATACATTTAGTTTCCTCATCAAGTCTCTGTAATGAAAACCAGGTTACTTCCGGTACTCAGAGCAGCGCTGACGTTCTGTGCGTCTCACTTTAGCACAGATCTAGGCAGCTATAGCTGCTGAACAACATCGGGGCGTTACTACGTACGCTCTGTGTCTTAAACTATTGAGTCTTAACTAGCATAGATTATCGAATACACCGCTATTACAATTATGTCCGGTTTAACGTCTCTTGAAGCCGTAAAAAGGAAAATAAAGAGCCTGCAGGGACAGGCAGATTCTGCAGAAGACAAAGCTGAGCGGCTGCAGAAAGAGCTGGATTTGGAAAGAAAAGCCAGAGAGTCTGTAAGCTTGTGTGTTTGAGTTCAATTAGGACGGGTTTGGCCATGTATGGATGATAATATGAACTATGATAATGTTATTACAGGCAATATTTGTTTATGTGGATACTTTTGTTTTAAGGCGAGCTTTTTTGTGTATCATGCATTGCTATTATGACAACAGTCATACTTAGAATAGATAAAATAGAACAGCAAATGTATTTAACCTAAGCTAAAGCACTATATAGTTTAAATGAATCGGTGCTGCTTTTCTTTTTTAAAGACAGTATCATGTAGTAGATACTAGGCGTTAGCAGCAGGTGGACGATTAAATCATGCCTGGTATGATGTGCAGTTGCCCACCTAACAACTGTCATCAAACTGGCAGCCTTGTACGCTGTGCAGCACGGTTGTAACTATTGTCTTTGTCCTCAGTGCAAGCTTTGGCAAAGAGAAAGCAAAATTATGACTGTAAACAGCAAACAGGAAACTAGCTTGTCACCTCTGTCTAGGCCTTCTCACCTAGGACAAGGTGATTCTTATGTACACACAGATTTTGTTCGGTGAGCTTTCTAACTGTAGGAGGCCTGCTACATAGTCAGTTAATCTGATTGAGTGTACTGCTACACAGATATAGACACAGATTTTGGACTTTGAAAGTGTGTGTTTTTAGTAGGAAATAAGACACAAAACAACTGTGACAGGTTACACACATATCACTTCATTACATGTACAATTTTATTGCAAATGTACTGATATCTGTTTGGAATTTCAGGAATGTTGAATAATTATGTTTTAAAACAACAGTGCTTGGCATTTTTCACACCTATAAAAATGATTAACCCGAGACTGTCTTCTTGTGGTTAAGATGGTTTTATTAGTTGAATAACAGGGACAAATGTTGTTCCAGTTTCTGATGATCCAATGTCTCGGAGGTAATTCCTTTCACTGTGTGATGTGGTATTTGTTAGACTGCAGTTAGGAAATCTACATTGAATCATTTTGAATTGTAAAACACCTCACCCAGAGTTCACTCTGGGTGTTATATAGGAAGGGCAGTTTGCATACTTCATGCATGACAAATACTACTACAGGAATATGAAGATGATCTCCTTGTAAGGCATGTGCAAGCCATGGGTGACGGAATGAATGTTTTTTGTCTTCATCATTCCTGTGATGCTTAAATCATGACGTGCAACCACTACTTTATTACAAAAAATATATATATATTAATCATAATGAAATGTGCTGATTTCACAAATTAATCACATTAATACAAATCCCAGCTGCTGTGATAGACAGACTCTAAACAATGGACAGCTAACGTGTTTCATCGTAATGAAGAATGACAAGGGTTATGAAAGTAGTGTCGGGAGGGAACTCTGAGATAGGGATGCTGTACTCTGACACAGCCTTATATGTAAAAAAAAGTCTGTTTATCTTAGAACAGGGGGCCACTTGATGTCCACCACTGCTTTTTAAATTTCCTTATAAGGAGAAGTATTTGGTGAAGCAGTGTTGTATGGGTAGAGCAGCTAGGGCGAGCCAAACATTATAGTTTAGCAGAGTTAGTGAAACAGGAAATACTAGCTTGACCTTTACTCATTATTAGTTCTTTCGTTTATATGCATCTATATTACAGTAATCATGCGTCATGCTTGTAAAACAAACAAAAATGTCACAAAACCTTGTTTGCTTATTTGATACTGCAGCATAGCATTGGTGTAGTGCTGTACAAAGCTGTCTTGTTGTTTCCTAGCTACTAAAAGTAAACCATCGGGCTAGTTTTGTTCTGAGTCATTTACTTCACTAGCCCAAAAGTACAGTCAAATTCTACCATATACACATGGACCACTAATTTGTTAGTTTCAGACTTTTAGGGCGATTTGCTTTACTTACAGTAAAACATGTCTTTATGATTGGTTTCTATGCTTTCTGGACTCAGTAGATTTTTTTTTTTTTGAGGAGCTAAGCAAAACTACACTATGCCAGCACACAAATCAGTAGCCCTATGTTTTACATATGTAAAAAGGGTTATGAATCTGACTGCTTAGATTCAGTCTTGTGAATAACAGGATAGATTCTGTATATCTTTGGGTTGAACTTTATTTTGGCCTTTAACATCATTATTAGTTTAGGTCCATGCATTCATAATAGCCACCTAGTGTACCATAACTTTTCATTCCTGTGCACCTGAGTTGTACCATTAACAGACCACGTTACCTATTTTAATTCATTAAACAAATTAGATGTGTTCCCTGATACACCAAAACTTACCATACTGGAGAGTGATCTGACAAATTTAACATGTACAGTGTGACAAGTCCGCCCAGGCTCTGTGCAGAGGATCCTGATGACAAATCTAGCACAGCAGGAGTTTTATGTGGTGCTGCTTCCCTTCTTGGTCTAGGCTGAGGCTGATGTAGCTTCCCTGAACAGACGCATCCAGCTGGTTGAGGAGGAGTTGGATCGTGCTCAGGAGCGACTGGCCACTGCCCTGCAGAAGCTGGAGGAGGCTGAGAAGGCAGCTGATGAGAGTGAGAGGTGTGTAAAGAGAAATCCCTTCCTCTATATTTACCCAGATAGCTCTGGCAGGGAAGGTGGGGCTCCCAGCTGTCCGTGATGGGGTGACATAGAGTGCTGATGGCGATCAGTGATCGTGCTTATCATCAGCGCAGTTTCATTGTAAGGGTGTTGCCACTGTAGAGGGGGATTACAAAGTTAGTGTGGCACTTTGCCCCTGTGAACCTGCAGCATTCTGATGGTTTTAATGTTGACAGTGGTGCCCAATACTTAGGAGGTAATGCAACCCTTATATTGGCTGACAACTAGTGCTCATTAAAGCATTGCAGAGTGGCAAAATGACTGAATAATTTTCTTTTGTATACACAGTTTATAACACTTCAGTAAAAAAAACAGGTACCCCTGCCTACGATACATGGAGTGAAAAACATAATGTATGTCAAAACTCCTAACTGTCATTTGCAATGATAAAAGTAATCTATAAAGTAATTTTCCAGTGATGCTGTTGTAGAAAGAAGCCACTTCTTCCCATTGACTCTTTGCAGCAATAATTGAATAGTTTCAATGTATTTTTAATACTGAAAATAAATACTAGAATGTGTAGTTTAGGTTAGTTTACTGAGTTATCTTTCTTAGACCTGTATATAGGTCTGCAGTGTTGAGAGTAATGTTTTGGTCGCTTGCGCTATGCATATAGGATCAAGTGATTTTGTTGTGTAACAGTAGCGTTTGTAACCTATCCTTCCTAACTTTACTGCTTTCTTTATTATAGAGGCATGAAGGTTATTGAGAACAGAGCCCTGAAGGATGAGGAGAAGATGGAGCTGCAGGAGATCCAGCTTAAAGAGGCCAAGCACATTGCTGAGGAGGCTGACCGCAAATATGAAGAGGTGAGTTTTTATCATGTGGCTGGCGGAGGATGACTGACTGACTGACCTTCTCTTGTATGTGGAAATCAAAACTGAAATTGTAAAAACTTGACAAAACTTGTTAGTATAATTTTGGATCTCTGCTTAGATCTAGTCTCCCAAATTTGATTTTGGGGTGTACACAGACCCCACCAAATCAATAAGTAAGCGACCCTTTTAGACATTTAAAAATCCCTTGCTGTAATTTAACACTGAGCTTCCCACTTCATTTTTATTTTAATCAGAAGCAAAGTGCTGTCTGCTTAAACATGTATCATTTGGATTGATTAGTTTCTTTCTGCCCAGTGATTGGCACATGTTTCCATTTCTAGTAGCCCATGTTCAAGTACGATGTGGTGACGGTAATCCTCACTATAAAGCTGACCTTTGCCTGTGCTTTACCTAAAGGTTGCACGTAAGCTGGTGATCATTGAGAGTGATCTGGAGCGTACTGAGGAGCGTGCTGAGCTGTCAGAAGGGTAAGAGCTTTTTTTCTTCAACACAAAGCTTTTATGTTTGGCTAAATAACATCAAGCATGTTTAATACTGCAATTCACCCACATAATGTTTGTTTGCATTTCTATGGTTTATTTGCACACAGAAATGTTTCTCAGATTACATTTTAAACACTGTCGTTTGTCATACAGTTGCACTTTGTTTTAACTGCATGATATATATATATATAAAAAAAAAAAAAATTGTTGCATGCTCATTTTTTTCTTTTGTACGGCCTTGTGCATTGCATATATTCACTAACAGCCGAGTCAAGATTGCGGACCAAGAGCTAAGAACACTTGAACATATCTTTAAGTCAAAAATTGCTGGGGAGGAAAAGGTACAATTACTAATGAAAGCTGTCCATCCTAACTGCATCTACGTTTTCACATTTTGGATGAATCTTCACTTCTTCCTTTCCTGCTCGCAACTTCATTTCACTTTTTTGTTTTCCTCTCTAAATGGAAATTTGCCTGACCAAGGATCTATGAAATGCAGGCGCATGGTATTCAAACCGATTGATTTGAATGAACAGAATTGTCATAACCTTGATGCCGTCCGCTACTTTCAGGCCCCCTCTTGTTCTCTGTATTTTTAGTTAATTTTTTCCCCTCCTTTTTTTTCTCTTCCACTTCTCCTGTTTCTGTTTTGTGCATTCTGTCTCTCTGTCTGTCTTTCCAATCATTCTCTACTTCTGCCTCCATCCGTCCCTTCTTCAATCTGTTTCTAAAATAACAGCAAATGTGCTGAGCTTGAAGAAGAATTGAAAACTGTGACCAACAACCTGAAGTCACTGGAGGCTCAGGCCGAGAAGGTAGGCCAGTGACCCAATCAACCAGTCTGATACCAAGAAGCTACATCTGTTACCTAAAATAGGGCTCTGTTTTGATTATCTAAATCATGGCAGATTTAAATAATTCTATAATATTACAGTACTGCAATTTATTTCCCCACTAGCGGTTTATTGAACTGCTAATTAAAATTGCTAAACCACAATGGGAAATGGTAAGGGGTTTCTTTTTAAGATCCGACACACTTTAGACAATTAAAACAGACCTGTTTATCAGTCACTTTATCATGTTTTACCATAACTTTAAAATACACAATCATAAGCAAGTTAAGGTAAACAATCATTTTTCAGTATTTTTTTATCAGTTATTTATTAAGCTGGTTTAACAGAATGCGATCTGCACAGATGTTTCCGATTAGTGCAGCTAATAAGAAAAAAAAAGACTAGGTAGTTACAAAAAAAGTCAATCCGATCAACACCCTAGTTCTAGTTTAAAGCACCGGTTTGCGTCTCATTCTAAAATGTCCTATGCAATCTACCCACAGTACTCACAGAAGGAAGACAAGTATGAGGAGGAGATCAAGGTCCTCACTGACAAACTGAAGGAGGTGAGTGATGGATAGCGCAGCATTAACATTTCATTAGATGTTCCTTCTTTATTTTGCTTTGTGGCGTTGTGAAGGGGCCAGTGCTCAAGCCTCTCTACCATTGCAGGCTGAGACCCGTGCTGAGTTCGCTGAGAGGACCGTTGCCAAGCTTGAGAAGAGCATTGATGACTTGGAAGGTACGACTTTTACATGGCTTTCTTGTTTTAAATGATCAAATGCATCATTTTATAAAACTAGTGTTCTTGCCTATTCAATCCAGACCAGTACTTCTATTTACTTTTCCTTTCCTGTTTCCATTTCAAAATAACTTCTTTAGCGAGCTTTCCCATATTGTCATTATTTAATGCTCTCTGTTTGCAGGGGTGTTCATTTAGAAATGAATTCTAAATATATCAATGGCACATGTTCAAAAGAGATGAGCGCCATCTGTCTATGAATGGAACCATTGATGTCAAACTGTAATGGATAGGGCAGCAATGAGAATTTAATTATATGTGTACAGTTCGGTTTGTGCCTTGGACATTGTGGCAAACTGAAAACATTTGTGATGTGCACCAGTTGCTGTTTGTGGCTTATTTCAGCCAATCGTACACTTCTTGAATGCGTTTTCTATTTAGTGTTCATCACAAATCTAAAGTAATCTCCATAGCTTTAGGTGTGTTCTAATTAAGAGCTTACTGTACTGTAGTACGTTGGGAGGTCGTAGCTGGCTGGATAAGTCACTCAAAAGTCTATAATTCTGGCCGATGTGCTGATACTTGTTGGCGTTCTATTGCCTGTTTTTTTTGTTAGGCTTGTCTAGAAAATGTTCTATGTAAAGATCCATGTTCAGTTCAGTTAAGCTTCTGATCTGTTAAAAAAAATAATAAGTTGTTCTCTTCCTAACTTGGTGGTGTGTGGAGCATTCCAAGGATAACCTTATACTGTACTAAGCTCCATTCGGTTCCTTGTTAATTGTTTGCCCATCTTTTTTTTCTTTCCTTTTCTCCACTGTTTTCTGGTTGGCTGTCACCTTTCCTGCTGTGCTCTGTCACACTTCCTGCTGGGATGGGTGGTCTGTCCCTGCCTTCATCCTCCATCACCTGATCACTCCATCTCCCTCCTCTTCTCACCCTCTGCCTTGCGCTGCACCCCCTGTAGATGAGTTGTACGCTCAGAAACTGAAGTACAAAGCAATCAGCGAGGAGCTGGACCACGCTCTCAACGACATGACTTCAATGTAAATCTCCTACTGTGTGCCTGCTTGCTTCTGTACCTTCATGGCCTCCTGTACTACCTTGCACATGCCTCACCATCCTATCTATATCCTTATTTTCACTTCTGTTTATACAACATCTAATGGACCATTGTTTTTGGTTTGCGTTTGGGAGAACTGGAAATATCTTTCGGTTGCTGCGCTTTCTTTTTCATATGGAAGGGAAGTACAGTGTTTGAAGTATTTCACAGTATCAAATAACCTCTGTTTGGTGGACTGTATGGAACAATAATGCTGGAGAACAAATATGATAACTTGGGTAATTATTTTTGCGCTCCATAATTATTTTGCCAAATACTGTCACTTCAATAGAGACTATTACTGCAGTTATGCCATACCCTGCTAAAGTAAGTTTGTTTCCCCCATATGGTAGTAATGAGTTTTGGAATAAGATATTGAAAGAAGATATAGACAATGACGTCACATATATTTTGCATTATTTATTTTTTCTCTTTACTACTGCCCATAAAGCCTTATGGCAGTATTTGGACTATCAAGTGAAATGATTGATACACAAGTGGGTATGGCATACACATTGGTTCCATTACTTGGTAAACAGAAGTCAAATGGACTAAATTCTTTTTTAACCTTTTGTATAATTATCAAATGGTTAATTGCTTTATTTGTCAAAAATCCAGTATGTTTGTATTGTGGAACTGTTCACTCTGGTACTTCGAGGAGGGAAATAAAACTTTCTTTTTAAAGTTTGCCTAATCCGCAGTAGTGACACCTGTATTGACTCAAACTTTAAGTTTTATTCCCATCCTTGATTGCTTCAGAAAACAACCTCTTTTTTAAAGCTATTGGGTTATCTCACTTCAGAACCCTGCATGCTAAAAAGAGACCCCCATCTACAGATGGTAACCCATCAAATGCGTGAATGAAAGACATTTTAAATGGGTTCATAACTTGTTTCTATCTCTTTTCCCTCTGCAATATGTTACCCTTTTCTTTGAACTTTTAACAGAATTGACTTGTTTATTCCACTAACTGTTACCCACAAGGGCTGGTTGATCGAAGCCTTCGTGTTTCCCAGATCTGGAGAGCAAAGTAAAGCCTCCCGCAGAGTTGCATGCGTTAAGCCGCTGCTTGCTTTTTTTTTTTTTTTGTGTTCTGCTGTTATGCCTTTGCCTGTGAATACTTAAACTGATTGGAGCACCCAAGTAATGCTGATTGGTCAAGCTTAAGTTGTTATAAGTTCAACCCCCTGGTATATGCTACTGGAGCCAGTGTCCATTTGTTTTGTCCTACTAGAAGGGAGACGCATGCAGCCAGCAGCATTAGAAAGACAAGTCTTTGCATGCAGATCTATGCTAAAAACCCTTGATCCCTAAATAATACAGGAATAGGCAGAAAGAAAATCAATCGGATAGAAACTGATTGGCAATGAACTGGAGAGTGAGAGATTTAGAATGTCATTACAAAGTTAAGGAATTTGGTAACTCAGATTTTCAAGGCACAATAAGAATGAATCACTGCACTTTTTTTTTACCATGATAGATTATTGTTGGCCAAAACAGTTTTATTTAATTAGCAATGCCCTGCTTTGGTTCTATGCTGTCGATCAGTTGCTTTGCTTTATTATTTTTTTTTGCTTTGCTGGCAGATTATTTTTGAGGCTATCCCTTCATGCTTTTGTTCACCTTATTTTTCACACAGATAAATTGTTTACCCTGCAAAACACCAAAGACGTCTCCAGCCGGCAGAATTGCCCTCATTCTGCTCTCTCCAGCGTTTCTCAAGTTCTTAACCCCTTTCTCCATCCTTTCTGTGCTTCTACCCATATTAGCACCCTGTTTCACAATTTAGCAGTCATTGTCATGTATTTCTTCTCTTGTACAGACCCTTTGAAATCATTTTGCTCTATGTAAAATAAACTTCCTTCTATCTCTATGAACTCTGTATCTATTGTTTTCTCTCTCTCTCTCTCTCTTTCTCTATGCTACATTATTGTTAAGATGCTCTAATAAACTAAGAACATATGCTTTCAGAATCATCAGGGATTAATCTTTTTTGCTGGCTCATTTTGTCTTGTGTGGTATGAATAGGATTCAGCAATGTTGGTTATGATATGTAGACATCATAGATGCTTTTGTGTGAGTCTCTGTATTTATTTATTTATTTATTTGTGTATGTATTTTGTATTCTACACACAAACCTCAGGTACCCATAGCCACATATCCTCAGTAGATTTGCATCAGAAATTTGCAAAGTGAAACAGGTAGTGAAATTTGCCTTTGAGCAGTGCAGTAGGTCTTTATGTTGTCCTTAATATAGAAATCATTTCACTGTACTGATATAGACTGCAGTGTTTTGCCTATCTCGGCATAGTTTATTCTACAATCTACACTTCCAACGACAGGAGAAAGCCATCCCAACGGAATTCACTTAGTCAAGCAGGAAATTCTAGAGCATTGCTGCGCAATAATTGGTCTGTTTGGCTTTCAGACCTTGTAAGGCCATGTTGAATAAACAAGGTCTGTCGATTGTTTCTTGTGAAATGTTATTAGTTTAAACAAACCATCTACTACTTCCAATAGTATGTGTTTTTTCACATAGACTGTCAAGCTAGCAAACAGATTTCAAGAGGCAAGGAAGTTTGTGTCCCTTCAGTCTTCTCTAATGCAAACAAACTGGACTGTCAACACATTCAGAGCCTACAGGGCTGTGGGAGAATGCAGTAGCCCAACAGCAAGGGAATATATTTCCATGTAAAATTCAACATAATTGTGGTGCTTAAAACTCAAAGGGAAACTGTTTGTTGTGTACACAAGACCCTTAAAGAAAAACTGCACTTTATCTTGATTCAATCATCCACAAATGCTGTGTTGCCAAACAGCGGCTGGGATTAGTTTGGACTGGTTTTGCTTCTTTTATCCCTAGTTTATCCCTAGTTTAATGCAGGTTTGTAAAGCTGTCATCCATGCTCTGCCACCCAGTACTGGAAATATCCTTACATTGTTTGAGCAATTGTATTTTATAAAAGTTTCTATTTTGCTGAAAGTTGCCATATTTAACTTGAGGTTTGCCGTTTATACACACTGTAAATACACTGATACATAGTGCAGTTCAATTCAGATTAAAGCAATCAGGAGTGGACCCCTTAGGTTTGTAACATATGGAGTTGCATCAGTTTGACGGCTTATACCCCATCAGGTTATCGCTGCTAAGTGTAATTTATTCATTTACATCAGTTTGTTGAAGTGAAGTTCTATTTCCATACTGTAATGACCTAATATTGCTCATAATCTGCTATGTGAGTGCTAAAAGGATAATGGGGTCTGCATTCTGAATCTAGTTTGACCTTGGTTATCTAAAATAAAAAAGCTTAAGCTACCAGATCACCTGTTCTTCTCTGGACTGCTACTCCTCTGCAAAAAAGGTGTAGTATGGCATTTCAACTGTTATTGGTTTGCAGTGAGAGTCTTAACAGTTTCCCCAATTGCATGCTATTGTGTCTTTTGCTTAACACTTTTCTGATTCTTTTTTTCTTCTTTCTCTTAACCTGCTTACTGACTGCAGATCGGCTCTACCAGCAACTTGAGAAAAAACATGTTCTTACTAATGAACTAAAACTGGCCTTGAATGAGGATTAAGAGTAGCCTGGTTATATGTTAACTTGTATTTGTTGTACAGTGTATGACCTTGAGCTAACGTGACCACTGGTGTGAAGTAAAATAAGATATATTATAAAGTTGTATATAATATATACATGCATAACATTATCACAACTGAATACTACATAATGAACTAGTTTGAGAGCACTGTAGAAAACCAAAAAAGCCTTCAAAATGTTGTACAATTAGAGCTTTATAATTAGCAAACAAAATTGAATACCAGGTAATCATGTCTTGACAAATTTCTGGATTTGAATTTTGCATGTCTAACCGATTTGAACTGGTTGTAGGTCTGAAATAAACAGTAATGTATGTTTGTTGTATGCACTGAATGATTCTGGGTTATCACTGCACCAGAATAGATGTTACTCAAAGTGTATGTTCATGGTACTACTTTATTAAGTGTGCATGTAAAATGTGATAACGTTAATTGAAAAAAAATCATGTTATACCAGCAGAAAACCTCCATTTAAAAAAATAAAAAAAAAAACTGTTTTAATTGTAGCCTATTGACTGGAGACTGCTGTAAATTGAACGTATCAGGAGACGTGAGCCCTGCATGCTTTTTGCTTCTTGGAAGACGCCTTTTAAAGGCAGCTTGTACAGTTATTTTTGTTCCCCCCCCCCAGTTGATTTATAATATGTTTTACTTACTGATCTAACAGAGAAACTGGCACAGGCTAAAGAAGAGAACCTCAATATGCACCAGATGCTGGATCAGACTCTTCTGGAACTGAACAATCTGTGAAAGCTTGTGTTCACTCCCACTATTACACCTCGCTTGCCATGAAACCCCTGGAAAAGACAGAAAAGCCTTTGAAATTGCACCATGAAAAAAGTTGTATTTTACACCATTCCATGTTCTCTGGATCTCCGACACAGGACAGAGGCCCGGGGATAGGGGCAGCTCTTCCTACGGCAAGCCAAAGGAGAGGAACACTAGTATAGATACAAACTGATATTTAAATTTAATGCTGTCTACATTTTGTATTGGGTTATTTTGCAACATAGGGCATGATGATGTTTATTATTTTTTATTATAATTATGATTTTTTTTTTTGCTCTATCTAGTATGAATATTTGCACATTTTATTTGCAATGAAAGAATCTGTTCATGTTGCATTCCTAGAAATAAATGCTTGGGCTGTGCATTTTTAAAGAGACTCTTTATTTCTGAACAGTTTTGACAAAAAAGGAGCAAATTTGTCACTATCAACACACATTGTTTCTTTGAACCCAGTGAATGATTTTTTGTACTTTCTGTACATTATGTGGGGTAGGAGGCAGGGTACTTTTTTTTTTTTTTTTTGCATGTTAGATGACAAACTTCAGGTGTATACAGGTGCTACTGTAAAAAAAAAAAAACAAGATGAAAAGAAAATGTAAGAGACATATCATAGGCAGTAGGTATCTTTTTATATTATGCAGGCAGTAGCAATTTGTGAGATAGCGGAGTGCCATATTTAGAAAGGGATTATTTTCACTCTAGAATATATTCATTTTGCAAACCAAAAGCTCTTTACAAAATGTGTGGCAACATTAGCTTTAAAAATAGGTCTTTTTTTTTTTTTTTTTAAACCGAAGGTTTGAAAAGCTCAATGATAAATTAACCTTGGGGAGATTATTGCATTATGTATTTTATTTTGTTTTAAAGTTATGAGAATAATACATTTGGTAGTGCCTCACCTAGTTTACACATTTTATTTTGAGACGTGTTAAATATATACCTTATATAAAGTAAAATAAAACATTTGTATAATGATAATAAATATAAAATAAAAGCACACTTTTTGGGGAAAATTTTCTAAAATTTAGTCTGTTGTGATTTTCTTTTCGTTTTTACTATGTGACAGAAGCACAGTATTTTGTTTAAATGAAGGTAAAATCATGAAAAATTGGTTTTACTACAGTATACTAAATTCCTTAAACTACGCAGATTCATAATTTAAAGCTGCAATGTCTCACAATCCTGTTCAATTTGACACTAAAATATGATTCCTGGGTGATACTACACTCTTTCATCATTGTTTGTGTGTGGTGCTTCAGCCAGTCATTGTTGGCTTGCCAGCGGTCTACATTGCTGTAGTTAGTTTTAGCTGCTTTCTGCTCGGAGAACTAAATGGTGTATGACTACAGGCAGCTGCACAGAGTAAACATGACCAAATGTAAGCTCTGTTTTAGATTAGGGAAGCACAAGACATTTCCTGACTGTAATCTTTATAAAACATTTTACCTAAACTGTTTAAAATAATAATAATAATAATAAAAAAGCTAAGTTAATAATTCTGTATTAAACCTGTAATGGAGTATCATAATGACATTTTCATCAGTCTATTTAATGAACCATGTAATTAGATTCTTGTGAGCCCCCTTTCTGAACTAGTGTTTGTAAAATTGTGTTTGTAAAATTCAGCATTGAAACATCCTTTGATATGCACTGCGAAATATGTTAATACCGGTATATGTTTCTCTGTGCTCACAAGAAGTGGTATTTTTTGAGAGGATGTAAGTAAGCCAAGTTGTTTGTGTGGTTTCAGTGGGTGTGCTTGTATGACAGTTTATAAATATCACAGAGCAACAGCTATTTGCTTGCACCTTTTAAAATGACGTGAGATTGAAATACAAAGTAAGAGAGTACTGTTATTGTCATTTCTTCACAATGCAACCCGCAGTCTATTGAAGAGGCTATCAAATGATTTTGGCTTCTGTTCTTTAGAACATAGCACGCACATATTTAACAAAAAGGAGCAAGTAAAGGGGTGACTGGCTCAGTGGGTGAATGCAACAAAGGTCACCAGCCATCATTGTGCAGTACATATACCACTAAACGATTTGACACATTTGGCACTACACAAAAACAGGCCAAGGATGAGGCCTGCTCGCAGGATTCAGCTTAAATCACCTCACTTTACTCACTGTTCAAAAAATGCAAAAACTCAAGATTTAAAAATGATTTATAATAATTGCACACATTAAAATGTTGTTTGTTGCCAGTGGGTCTCACATACAACTTGTATTGAAAAAACGAGTGACCCCTTGTTGTTTACTGGCTGGTGAGAGTTGTATTTAAACATAAACCTGGAAGCACACTTTTTCCCAAACTCATGCTTCACCCCCCAGCAACTAAGAGTCAATGGCTACGTAAATAGGAGATGCAATGGCAGGCGTATCCCAAGGTCAGATCAACCTCTGTGATAAGTATTTAAATCCACATTTAAATAACAGTGGCTGGGTGGGATTCATTACCCCAGCTGGCTCACCCTGGGCTCTATAGAAAGATGTTTTAATAGAGCTATTTGCCGTGAAGTGTTTATTTAACTGCCTTTCAGCAATTTAGCTTTCACTCACTTAGTTCTGAGGGGTTTTAATCAGCGACACTGCCTTTAATCAACAAGCTGCTTTTCTCTCCAGGCTGGGCTTGTATAGGAGAGATAACAGGCACTGAGTTATTTTAAGAGGCCTGTAGTGTTTAATGGAAGACTTTGTTTCCTGTCTTGGGGAGGATATTCATCTGGATATGTAGGCTGCTTGATGGAGTTGAATAGGTTTTTGTTTTCTGAGTTGTCCACCGCAGAACTTCACTTGCAAGCTTTATTTCATGGTCACTGTGTTAATCGTAGCGAATGAAAACTTTCAAGTGGGTATTTCATGACAACAGCATGCTAATGAAGATGCTCAATCCCCCATGGTTTGCTTAACTGCACAAAATCTCAGCGGGTATGTATCAAACTGAATGGATCTTTTAAAAAGCGTAAGTAGTTCTTCAGGGCTTTTCAAATAGATTCCCCTCAAGTTGCTAAATCCTCAGTTGAACCCTCCCGGACCTTTTTTTGCATGACTGCATTGTATGTTGGTCGCTCTGTGTTGTTAATAAATAATTCTAATCATAATATATATATACAGTATATATTTTTTTACAATGAGAGCACATCGTCGCAGCTTTACAAAGTATTTCTGACAGTGGGTCATTCTTCTAACTTCAAAAAGTAATTTGCTTGCAAGTGCATAACCTTTCTGACAACATGCTGCTATAATGTATGTGACTACAGCTGCAAACGGTCTTGGATATTTGACTGAAGCTCCAGTCACAACTTTGTTTTTCTCAGCTAAGGACCATGCATACCTACGTCAGAAAATCAACACACTTTGCAGGAACTTTCTTCACTTCATTGGACCTACATTGAAAATTAGACGGAAGTGATTTTCAAGGCCACAGCTTTCTGTTTCCAGCACATTGTTGTGCGTTGTTTTTTTAATACAGTGTCTCTTTATATTCAAAGATATATTTTATAAGGAGGCTGTGTGGTCCAGTGGTTAAAGAAAAGCCACTGACTCATTGTGTGACCCTGAGCAAGTCACTTAACCTCCTTGTGCTCCATCTTTCGGGTGAGATGTAATTGTAAGTGACTCTGCAGCTGATGCATAGTTCACACACCCTAGTCTCTGTAAGTCACCTTGGATCAAGGCATCTGCTAAATAAACAAATAATAAAAAGCAATGTCCAAAACATAAAAGACAAGCCCTCAGAACCGGGTCGATCCAGGGAAAACAGGGACAGGTGACAACTGTACCCCCAACCTGTATTTCACAGAAGGCTGCTAAATCTGTCTCATATACATTAAGGGCTCTATTCACAAAACCGGAAGGACTGTTTTAAGGCATGTTTTGTTAAAGAGAGTTTGATATTTCAGTTGCTCAAACCACCACCATCCCCACAGATCTCAAGTGCCATACTGTAGCATGTATGCCACAATACTTTCCCAGGTTATTTATTTGCTGTGCCAAGCTTCCATTATACATTTGCTATACTCTGTGTTGCTATGCTCTTATCATGTTATTCTGCAGCAAAGGCTTGTAAGAGGAATTTCGTGGAAGGAACTCCATATATCAAATATAAACAGCATGATGATGATGGATAGTAGTTACTAGGTAGTTGTTTCAAACTGTTTCCTTTTTACAGTGTAGCAATCTTAAATTTACTAAGGAGTGTGCAATTTGCCACAGTTGGAAATGTAGGCCATGAGTTTCGACAATTCATGGGTGTGTTTGTGTATTGAAGCTTGACAGATTAGAGCCATAGAACCTGGAGATAATGCTGCTCATAGTTATAGTTGGGCTGTTGTTTCCACTGCTTAGTGGAATTTGTAAAAATGTTCTTTGTTGACATACAATATAATTAGCCAAGAATTACAACCTTTGTCCACAACTGCACAGTTTGGTTAAATGCAAATAAATAGTAGGAGTTTTAAATTAAGCTTTATTATCACCTTTTAAAACAACCAACAATCATTCTAATACATTTATTTAAAACAAAAACCATTTTAGTCAACTGTATTTGAATATAAGGCTATAACTATAATTCATGTATTAACACATCTATGTAAATGTCTATTTACCATTTAAACTGTCATACACATTTTCAACGAAGAAATAGACTTGATTTCATCTTTATATTTTACTTTTGTATTTAATTCAAATTGTACATAGATTTTCACATTCAATTACACTTGTTTACAATGCATAAAGATACTATAAAATAATTCAACTTTTTGAAAAAAAATCAATGGAAGATCCTCTCAAGACAGGTTCAGTTGAATGTTTTGTAAAAACAATGTTTAGGATTCGTTTATAGTTATAGTTTAAACATTTAAACCTTAACAGCCTCAATTGAATGTCTTTTTTACAAGAAACATTTGATGTCTAAGTCAGGGTTATTTAATGAATATACTGTATATGTATGTAACAGATCTGTATAAATAGTGTAGAAAGTCTAGCTTTACATAGAAACACATTCATGTGTACATTAGTCACACATATAGGACCTCATTTACAACACTTTTAAACAGTGTACAAATCTGCACTTTTTCTGCAAGGGGACTGTAACGGGAGATCTGGACTGACTGTCTGGCACATCCGTATTACTGCAGGTAGAGGGCAGCAGTCTCGTGGGATCCGCCTGTCGGCCATGGCAATGACACGGAGAGGTGGGGAAGAGTGTGTGTGTGCTTTCCTCTCTCTGAGTGGCTGAGGAGCGGGCCATAAGAACTGGCTTGGTTATGCGCTTGGGTGGCCGGGTTGGGGGAAGTACAGTGTCGCTGGCAGAAGAGGCCGGCGTGAAATAAGGAGCAGGCGAGCCCGACTGAGGGGACAGCCTTCTGTAAAAATAATTTACAAAATAAAAGAAATAATTACCTACCCGAGGGGACGTGTATAGATATACGGGGAACCCTGGCCAACCCCAGTGTATAAGCACAGCGGAGTGTAGGACGGAGACCTGTGCTGACCGGCTTAGCGGCAGTGGGGGCTCTGCATAAGCAGCACTTTTGTTTGTAGTTTTATTACTGTGTTTTATTTTCCCTTTTTCTTTCGCCTTCTGTTTTCATTATTACTTTTGAGCACTTGAAGGTGCACTGAGTTGGATACCTGTGTTGGTAACCCCGTGGTCCTGGTTTACTGTCGGCAGTATCCAGACCACGGACAACAGCACCCTCTGCGGGCTAAAGTAAATAAAACAATTAATAAGAAAAATAAATAAATCTGGGCACCTGTGCGGTGTTTCCAAATAAAATCTTCTGTCTCCCGTGTCAGTGAATACCCTCACCCTTCCACACAGACACACATTGAAACCATCAGTACCAGTACATGTCATCTCCAGTTATCAAAGTCTTGCAAGTAAGTAACTTAGACTGTCTGTAGAACTAGCGTTTTGTGTGTCAAGGTACCAAACCCCTCCAGCCAAGCCCCCTGTATGGCACCTAATCTGAGCAAAAACAGTTAACTCCTATTACAATCACAGCTAGCCAGAAGCTTAGGCGCATTTTTCTTCTTTACTGAGAAATTGCTCAAAGCTGTGCTCTCAGAGTCATGTCATGTATTAACCCGTCCCTCTACAGCACTACTGCCCCTTGTGGATGTAAGAAATGCATCTGTAAGGACTATCCCATAGAACACGTGGTATATACTACATCTGCTAGGGACAGAATGCAGGGTGCAGATTAATAGTTGCACTCTGGTGTACCAGGTGTACTTGGAGGTTAGACATGTTTCTGAGAGCTATATTGTGAAGCCCAGTTCTCCTGCCACAATGCTTTAAATTCACCCTGCACTACAGGCAATAGCAACCAGTCTGTGTACCATGTTTCCCATAGGACGCTATGTAGAATCAGCATGGGTCCAATGACCTGTATGTAGTGTAGTGAATGGGGATTGTAGCAAGCAGGCTATGTTGACCTGTGTCAAAATGAAAATAGCGTGGCAAACGACAAATACGTGTGTGAACGCCATTACGCTAATGGCAAGTTGAAATGTCATTGTTTTATTTAGGAGAAACCTGTGCCAGCTGGCTATTTCTAAATACCCTTATTCAGCGTGTGTATCTTGATTAACAGTGGGCTAGGCTTTTAACACCAGCATGACTTGGTTCCCGGTGACTGATAGTTCCAGGCATCAGTTTTAAGGTATTTACTTCTGGCATGAACATTGATAGCAAGGATTCCAAAACAACAGCTGTGGACCATGGTAGAGCAGGTACGACCAGACATCAGACCAGGAAAACAAAGGAAGGATTCTGTTATCTCACCACAGTCTGTAAAATCGGTTGTCTTACTGTCATGACTGATAATGGCAATAAGGAGACCCAGCTTTTCCATACAACCGAATCAGTGGAAACAGGAGGGAGAGCGTATCTACACAGACATGTGCTACATATGGCAGGTTTTTCTATTATTTGCCCAGATATATCTTGGGAACCGAGGAACCTTTGAGTTGTAGATGATAAATCATTGTTATGTTTGAGCTCTGTATCCTTCTTGACACTAAGCATTTACTCTTTAAATTACTCAGCCTTTCAATATCTCTAGGAACAGTCGCTTAACAGTCTGTTTAGCTTGTCAGACAGTCTTTTGCAGCATGTTTCTTTTCTCACAGGACTGATCCCTAGGGTGCAAGAGTTAGGAAGTCAATGTTCTTGGAAGTAAAGTTTTCCAGGACATGGGTCAACAGTCTTGTGGAATTCGTTTTTTGGTGAGAATTTGAACGCAGGAAATTGAGAATCGTCTTTTGTTTATCCACAGGACCGGCACAGCAAGCTTTCACACACTGTTTATAATTGCACATGTTGTGGACTATAGTTGTTTATTTACAATGTAATTAATATACAATTACAGTGTGATTATTATCACTTAATGGGAAGTGCTTTTGGAATATTGAATGCAAACATATATTCTTCAGAAATCCCCCTTGATAGTTTCTGACAGTCCTGTTATGCAAGTAAAAAAGACCTGCTGTTTCAAACAAGTTACCAAGTATTGTGCAAGAAAACTTGAAACAAATATTGCTAATCAGAAACAAGAGATTCGTCTAAAATATTAATGACACTGTATTTTCATTCTTGCATTGTCTCCATATAAAAAGAGGAAGGAATGTGTTTCTTGGAAAGTGAATGTCAAGGGTCAAAGGTCCTTGTAACCCCAGGCAACCGGGATATAAACCAGTCCAGTGGTGTTTTTATTGTTTCCCAAAAGGCAATCTAGCCGTGGGACATTGTCTTTTAAAACCCATTGGGGGCAGCAAAGAAGGGGTACGTTTATTATTATTATTTATTTCTTAGCAGACGCCCTTATCCAGGGCAACTTACAATTGTTATAAGATATCACATTATTTTTACATACAATTACATTATTTTTTTACACATTATTTTTACATACAATTACCCATTTATACAGTTGGGTTTTTACTGAAGCAATCTAGGTAAAGTACCTTGCTCAAGGGTACAGCAGCAGTGTCCCCCACTGGGGATTGAACCCACGGCCCTCTGGTCCAGAGTCCAGAGCCCTAACCACTACTCCACACTGCTGCCCTCATGTCATTTGAAAAATATTGTTACTGAGGTACAATGGACCTTGGATGTTTTATCCATACCCTCCTATCACTACAAGGTACAAACAGGGTGATTCAAATGGCATAGGAAGAATTGACCATTTTGAACAGTATCTGTAACTTATTATTATTATAGCACAGTCAAATGGACTGGTCTACTTACTTTTATAGGGATTTCAAGATGATATTATTATTATTATTATTATTATTATTATTATTTATTTCTTAGCAGACGCCCTTATCCAGGGCGACTTACAATCGTAGGCAAAAACATTTCAAGCGTTACAATACAATTAATACAATAAGAGCAAGAAATACAATAACTTTTGTTCAAGTAAAGTACAAGTTTGACAAACCACAATTCAATAATACAGCAGGTAATAGTGATAGTTACATCAGGATATGATTAAATAGTGATAGTTACATCAGGATGTGATTAAATACAAAGTACTACAGGTTAAAAACTTGGCAGATTACAGTATTCTGAAGTACAGGATTAAATGCAGTAAAATAGGGGCCGATAAGAGCAAAATAAAGCACATTTACATGAAGGGTGATAGTGTCCCAGGATACAAACAGAGGAGTTCTACAGGTGCTCTTTGAAGAGGTGAGTCTTAAGGAGGCGCCGGAATGTGGTCAGGGACTGGGCAGTCCTGACATCTGTAGGAAGGTCATTCCACCACTGCGGAGCAAGGGTGGAGAAGGAGCGGGCTTTGGAGGCAGGGGAGCGTAGCGGTGGTAGAGCTAGTCTTCTAGTGCAGGCGGAGCGGAGAGGTCGAGTGGGGGTGTAGGGAGAGATGAGGGTCTGGAGGTAGCTGGGTGCAGACTGGTCAAGGCATCTGTAGGCTAGTACAAGAGTCTTGAACTGGATGCGAGCGGTGATCGGGAGCCAGTGGAGCGAGCGGAGTAGTGGAGTAGCGTGGGCGAAGTGAGGCAGAGAGAACACCAGGCGGGCAGCAGAGTTCTGGATGAGCTGGAGCGGACGGGTGGCGGACGCAGGGAGGCCAGCCAGGAGGGAGTTGCAGTAGTCTAGGCGGGAGAGTACCAGGGCCTGGACCAGGAGCTGGGTAGCATAGTTGGTGAGGAAGGGTCGGATTCTTCGGATGTTGCTCAGGAAGAATCTGCAAGTGCGTGCCAGAGTGGAGATGTGCTGGGAATAAGAGAGGCAGTACAGAATGGGTATTTGCTGTGATAAACCCAACATCGTAAGTCAGTCTGCTTGTTTCCACTTAACCAGACCCAAATGAATAAGTAGATTTTGAATAGTAATAGCATTCTGATAAAACAACAGTGAGTACAGAAGGCTACACAAAGGCATAACATGGCGCAAATACACTCATTTTTTTATTCCCATATAAAGGCGCATACTTTTGGTTCATTGAAGCTTTAAAGCTTAAAATACGCAAGAGCTTTCTCACATGTACACAATCCCAAGCCATAGCTGTAATGCTAAATACATTTGTGAAACAAAGGGTCATGTGAAAATGCATTTGCACCTGATAGGTATACAAAGGTGGAACTGTGACATGTCAATTAAGGTACATGCACTCTGCATCAGTGCAGCCAGATGAACTGCCTCAGGAAACAACTACATTTGAATGCCAAATTGTGGCGGTCTGGTGCTTGCATATTAGAAAATGCTCTAAACAAAGCAAAGTGCCACAACACTAAACTGGTTTTAAACCTTGTTTAAACGCATCACTTTGGACACCATACTGGTACTGGTATCAAAATGTATTAGATAACATGTCTGACTAGTTTCAGTATCATACTTTGCATTTATGCATGTGTATTTATTAAATATTTAAATAAATTGTAAATTCCAGGACAAAGGTTCCCTTCATTTCTTTGATCATATGCTGTACAGCTTGTGGCGTAATTACTGCCGGCATACAGAGTAGGTTCTTCACATGGCTATGAGTGAATTCTAAACTGGTGATAGTTACCCCATGGACTGGAGTGTTTAGTGCTGTGCTGCTCAGTCAAGAGATTCCTCCATGCTTAGCAGCGTGTTTGAACTTGTGGCAGTCCTCAGCGCTGCATGCTGCTGTCTATCTGCTAGAACACGGGAGTGTTATTAACACTGGCAGCAGCATATTGAGAACAACCTATCAGTATGCATTTATTATTCCCAATAACAGACCCACTCCCCAGTAATGTTGTTGAAGCTGACACCCTGGGATCCTTCAAGAAGCTGCTTGATGAGATTCTGGGATCAATAAGCTACTAACAACCAAACGAGCAAGATGGGCTGAATGGCCTCCTCTCGTTTGTTATGTTCTTATTTCAGCTTGGTCCAATGAAATGCATCCCTTCTTTGATTTTTTGTTTCAAGAGATGTCAAATATACAGTATGCAACAGACCTGGGCTTTTTACTGTTGTGGAATGTGTTGACCACAGGACACATTTTCAGTATGATATCACAATCCACAATGTCTGGCAATGCTGGACCTGCTTTTACAGGTTCACCAAACCAATATACTAACAAAAGGGGTCTGGTGTCTAAGAAAAAATACATAATGGGTCTATGTGATAAATTTATTTCTCTCAATGAAATCTGACAAGAGACTGATTTTAGTTATATGGTTTGACTCATTTTAAAAGGTGATTGTTGTGCAAGGGCGACACCTACAGGATTCTTTCCACCTAGCATTCAATATTTTTTTGTAGTACATTTTCTCAGTAACATAAAGTACAGAACAGTCTGCGGGTTTAAGTGTCCCTCTAGTGCCTGATAATAATTACTGCAGTTGTTTTTTTTTTTTTTTTTTTAAAGGAAAATGGCATAGAAAAACAGTACAAAATGCAAACCACAATCACACAGTACAGACCTCAAATTCACTGAACATTTGTGGGATTATCTGGAGAAAGACCAATACACGGTTTCCACGAATACTTCATAATTGTGTTGGCCATTCTCATCATTTTAGTTGATATGCGTGTATATTGGTTTCTTATGTATAAAGGATTATCCAGTGAGTCAAGGCCCATTCTTTGTTAAAACAGCTGTTTTAAGGAATATTTTTTCTTACACACAGCCCTGAAGGCAGGTTGTTATTTTGTGTTTAACACATAAACCTTTAATCCGTTTAATCAGTTTAATTGTAGTTTCAATTTGTTTTAATATTATTCCTCACCTTGAAAACATTTCAATTATAGATTACAGGTTTAAATTTAGATTAAATTTAGGCTAAATAAGTCTTTTATTTTTACATATGTTTTTACTGTTTGAATGTTCATAGTGATTTGTGCAGTAGTCAATCACAACATTAACAGCGTACCGTTTTCTGGCGTTAAATGGTTACGCGTACCACATTGTGACGATGTACTGTACCACACCGGTAATGTTTAAACATCCTAACTTCTACATTCAACATGTGATGTCTGAATCGTGGATTGATTATTACGGCCTGTGTAGTTTTGGCACAGAGTAAAGCCCTAGTTGGTATCTATCAGGATTTTTACTTTTTTTTAAAGATATTGTATATATTTTTAATATTTGTCTAAGATGTCACGGTTATTTTACGATGCGTTTAAACGTCTGTCATTTGCAAGGCAGAGATATTTAGGAAAATTGCGTTCCTACTGGACAGCAGAAGCGAGAAAACAAACTCGTCACGATAACAACAACAACATCAATAATCAGGGACTGCCTGGTGGATCTCCTGTGACAAACCAAAGTCGGACATTCTGGTACCACGACTCTCATTCCCGTTACAATGTATTCAGGCGGCCCAGAGTTTGGTTTTTCGGATTCGGTGTAGGACTGGCGATCGTTTTTGGACTGAAAGAGATTGTGTTTGTTGTTAACAAATCGAAATGTCAAGAAGAAGGTGCTGCCGATGAAGGAACAAAAGATAAAAGCAGATATGCAGACGCGATAGGTGTCAGCTACGATTTACTTCAAAGGATAAAGGTATTGAGCAAATGTTGTGGAGTCTGTTATTAATGTTAATACAGGTGAGCCTAAATTGGTATCGGGTTGGTAGTGTATGCTTGCCTCACGAATTCTTTTAACAGGACTGGAAACTATAGTGGTGCAACACTAAATGACGTGATATTTTGTCACCAACGTAGAGACCTACATTTAAATAAAGATTTCTTTTTTTCTAGGTCTACAAAAAATGAGCGTTATGATGCCAGCAGCAGACCTAAAATAAATTAGAAAATTGTGAGCATATGATATCAATGTAATGTTAACTATGTACATGCTTTGCTGCAGTTCCTGTGTCGAATCGGATTCAGACGACCTTGGCATTGCTGTTCTCTTTAAAGAATAGCAAAGGGGTCGGTGGCAGACGGAGACCTGTACAGTTTGGACTTTGTGGTCAACTAATGCACAGTTGCATGAGACAGTGCAGGGTCCAGTATTGCAGCTGTAAAGACTTGGAAATACATTAACAAGCCTGTGTATTTGTCTGAGTAACCTTTAGTGCCAAACACAATACCAGCCCCCCTAACTCCATACCTCTGGCAGTATGCTTTAATTGGCAGCAGGCCCACAGCCTTTGTGTTAAACTACTTATGTGATTCTGGTTTATGTGGTTCATATGTATCAGGTAAGCATTTCATTTCAATATGTAGTGTCCTGATCTGCTACAGTGGGGTCCCTGCAAGCTAAATATGTTGGTGAACTTGACAATGAGATCATTTGACTTGTTTTAGTTTCTTGGGTATACTACAGAGACAGTATGCTGAGTTATTGTCTTCAACATTTTGTGCACAGCTGTATTCTGTGATTCCCTGAGTACCAATCAAACCAATCATTGTCAGTACAAGAATGGCGGATGGTCGCATTATGTTCTTAAAGTCTCCAGCTCTTGAAGCAAGGCACCTTCAGTATCACGAATGGATGGAAGAGTATCTGACTGCTCTTCTTTCAATGCTCCTGTGTGTAGGATGAAGTAGGAGCTCCAGGGATAGTTGTTGGGGTCTCTGTGGATGGAGAGCAGGTATGGACTGAAGGTCAGTACAGATTGGTCTTTTGTTAAATCAGTGTCATCCTGACTGCTCATGGAGGCATCTTGTTATTTTGTCCAACACCTGTAAGACGAAAAAAATATAAAAACTATTATCACCTGTTTGGCTGCTACAAACAATGGCACCTGATAGTTCTGAGACGGTTCTTATTACATGCTGTATCAAGTCAGTGTGTTCTTTCATTCAGGACTAGGCTATGCTGATGTGGAGAACCGGGTGCCATGTAAACCAGAGACAGTGATGCGAATCGCCAGTATCAGCAAGTCGCTCACCATGGCTGCCGTTGCCAAGCTGTGGGAGGAAGGCAAGCTGGAACTTGATGCCCCAGTGCAGAAATATGTGCCAGAATTTCCTGAGAAAGAGTACGAAGGTGAACCTGTAAGTTCATTTTGGTCAACAAAGAACAATGCAAAATTATATTTGAGCTCTTTGCTCAAAGTCTTTCTTTGGACCATAGCTGGCTTAAATATTTATGTCAACTAATATTTGACAATATGCACTTCACAGATCTTTTAATGCGCGTGTACTTCTCGTTTATGTAGCATCGTGCATGAAATTTGAGTAGGCAACCTGGTTTTTATATTGGTTCAATGGCCTAACTTTGAGATGACAAAAAATGTGTTATCCACAAAGAACATATTTAAATCTTGAGTTGTAACCAGCTATTTATAAAGTATCTAGGCATTATAAAGTATTTTATATTTAAGCTTCTGGAGTGGTGTCTGAGTTTCCCATTATAGGCAGTGTCATGTCTAGTATCTGTAGGGATGCAGGTACAGCAGTCTTCCTGTGAGATGTTTTTTCCTTTCCTACCAAAAGGTGTCACTATAGTGCAGGTGTTGTGCTAGTTTTTCCAAAAAAGAAAAAAAAGGTTACTAACAACTATATTCTAAATTATGAATGCAACACAATAATGAAATCGTCATAATAATAATGTCCCTTAACTTTTAATATTGCATCTTAAATAAGTAGTTAAATAAAAACAAACTTTAAAAAAAAAACTGTTACAACAGTATTATTTTACTTGTTTAATTACCCAAATCAGCACATTGTCTTCGTTGTTTCTACATGTCAGGTGACAATAACAACGAAAATGTTGGTGTCGCATTTAAGTGGAATCCGCCACTATGAGAAGGATCCTAAGAAAGTGAAAGATGAAAAGGAAAAACTCAACAGAGACTTAGAGGGGGATAAGAAAACTGGGACTACAGGTTCTGAAGAGAAAGAAGTTGAGGATGAGGAGAAGGATAAACAGCCTGGGATGAGGCAAAGCAGTAAAGCCAAACCAGAAGACATGAAATGCAGCAACGCAAAAAACCCTGCAAAGAAAAAGGAGTTTGAGCAGGAGGAATACTACCTGAAAGTCAAGTTTGAAAATGTAATCCAGGCCCTGAATCTGTTCAAAAATGATCCTCTGATCTTTAAACCAGGTTAGCTGAAATTACACCTGCCTTGTCTTCATTTTGGATATTTACTTACTATGTTTGTTTTAAAATACGTGTGGCTATTATTGTCTATTATGTCTGGGTTCTGTAGCTATTAGATGGGAATTTTGCCTACAAGTGGCGGCCAAAAATGAAATATTTAATATGGGAGTTGTTTCACCTTTTTACTATCATAGGGTATGCTTGTAGGAAGTCACTTGTGTATTACCGCATTCTTAAAGTTTTCCATGTGTATCAATGGAATTTTGTACTCACATTAATTTGCTTACATTTAAAAATGGACACAAAAATGACCATTAAAAATGCACAAATCAGCCTACATACAAAAAATAAAAACTTTGTGCTTTTTGTTTTTAAGGAAGCCAATTCTTATACTCTACCCATGCCTTCACCCTTCTTAGCGCTGTAGTGGAGAGAGCTTCGGGACAGAAATTCCTGGATCACATGATGAAGCTGTTCCGGGAACTAGGAATGTTGAACACAGTGCCTGATAAAAATGACCCCATTATATACAACAGATCAAGGTAAATGCTGACAATGTACTGTAATCTCCTGATGAAATTTACACAAGGGACAAAGAAAACAACACCCAAACTAACACAATATCTGAAATAGGATTTTAACTGTTTCATCAAGAAACAACTTACCTTTGAATTCAATTTCAATTTTGGCGCATACCTTTCTTGAGCACTAAGTTTACACTAACTTTTTGGATGCAGCAAAAGATGCTTACAGAATTCAAGGTCTACTCAATTGATCTAAACCGTGATCTTAATAACAATGCCACTGAACTCATTAGAAAAACACTTTAAACACCTCTCACAGTACAAGTGAGCTTCTTTACAACACAACACATCAAAATTCAGGGAGTATTTTTTATTCGAATTTGAATGGCGGTGTATTAAGATCTGCCACTGTTTATAAGTTATAAACAAAGCCATATTCTGAAAGATATGTAAGAAAAGTTTTTTTTTTATTCTTTCAGGTTTTATGCTTTTAATAAAAGAGGCCGTCTAGTAAACTGCCCTTATGTCGACAACTCATACAAGTGGGCTGGAGGTGGCTTCTTGTCCACAGTTGGCGACCTGCTTCTGTTTGGAAACGCCATGCTTTACAGCTATCAAGCGCTGCACTTCAAGGGCAGGGCCGAGAGCACACTGCTCCCAGGCTACCTCCGACCAGACACCATCAAGACCATGTGGACTCCGGTGGACAAAACCGAGATGTCCTGGGACAAGGATGGCAAATACGGCATGGGCTGGGCGGTGGTAGAGAAGAAGCAACAGTGTGGACAGTGCCGGAGCCTGCGCCACTACGTCTCACACACAGGGGGCGCTGTGGGAGCCAGCAGCGTACTGCTTGTGCTCCCTGAATGCAGCGAGAGGGCAGCAGTTTCCACATGGGGGTCCCCACCAAGAGGAGTGGTGGTCACCGTAATATGCAACATGCAATCAGCTGGCCTCAACAGCACTGCCCTGAAGATTGCACTAGAATTTGAAAAAGCCCAAACCTTGTGAATGTATGTATGGGTGTGTGTTACAGAGTAGATGCTCTGCACATCTGCATGTGCGCGTGTGTTTGGTGGCTGGCGGCCAAACAGAGAGAGAGAGAAAGAGTTCCCCGGATAGCTGTAGCTTGGATGCTGTTTTGTAGTGTTTCAAGTGCTTTTGTTTAAAACCCTTTGTTTGTTCTTGTGTTTGTTTTGGAATAATAAAAGTGCACAAGGAAGCGTTGAACTGCAGTTTCCATGTTTGGATCAATTAATTCAAGGGCCAGCCTTGATCCGGCAGCTACGCAATATGGTGTCAGGGTGGAATAGCGCCCCCTACTGACCCAGCTGGAAACTGTCTCGGTATTGCACCTACTGTTCAGGCCGTGCAAAAGTGGCCATCTTGGCCCCAGGCTATCCCTTCACTCCAGAGCCAAGATGGCCACCTGTCACCAAACACACACACACACACACACACACGTACGTATGTATGTACGTGTGCAGATCCTCCGCTCTGCCACAGTATGCAAATAAATGATCTTTTCAGTAGTACAATATGTACATGTATAATCTGTTCAATCGTGTTTCCTGTGATTGCAGTAGTGCTGTTTTCTCATCTCTCTTGGGTGGTGTCAGCTGCACCACCAGTCAAAGACTTGGTCACGCCACAACCACACAGTGGTACCCTTGCAATCCTAAAGGTTGGATGGGAGAAACATTTCACAAAATACAAAATAACACAGTGCACTCCATTTATAATAATTAATGCTTTGAGAATCAAACGCATATAGTGATCAAAACCACTGGGACAAAATCATTCCTATACTAACTGCTTGTAAGAATCAAGCAATCCACTTGTAAGAATAATTTCAGGGCAAACTGACTTGTATTACTTTACTTATACTTGACAGTATGGACTTTTTGTGTTGATCAGTGGCAAAAACTCATTAACTTACTAATTAAATCCATTTTGATTCCATGTTGTAACACAATAAAATGTGGAAAAGTCCGACGTGGGGTGAATACTTTTGAGATCCACTGTATATATATATATATATATATATATATATATATATATATATATATATATAATGTGTGTGTGTGTGTGTGTGTGTGTGTTTTATTCAATAACCTGTAAATAATTCAAAACAAGGAACATACCTGGTTGTACTTTTAATTGTCAGTGCAAATATTGACGTTACTCCATCCATTCACAGAAAGTCAATAGATGTTTTACATTGTACAGTCCAAAGTTTAAAAAAAAAAAAAAAACTTCTACGCCTGTTGTTTTTTCAATCATTGTGGTGTTCTGCTTAGCATTTGTCTTTCTATTCAAAATAAAGCAAAATTCGCGTTTTAATTTCAATGTTAGGCTTTCTTTTTAGCACTTGCTATATCCGTTTGTTCACACATTTAAAGTTAGCTGGTGCCCTGCTCCCGGTGTTGTAAACCACACGACTTGTTTTTCTTCAGCTAATGGGAGTTGGTCTTTACTTTTATCCTGTTGCTTGTTTTTAGGAAGTACACATTTTTGAGAAGTTTTTTTTTGGTTGTTTTAAATATAAATGTACTCGTCGGCAATGGTTTTACGCCAGTTTTCTCCGCAGTTTGGAATGTCTATTCCCTCCATACCATCCTTCCTGCAAACTGACTTTGTGATTTATATCTTTTACACACTGCTTTCCCTATTACACATATTCTGCCATTCATCCACTATAGTTTTTTATAGGTGGAAGTTGGTCATTAGGAAAGTGGCGCAGCTACGTTATCCAAACTCAATGACCCAGACTGTAACGGTGTGGCATCTGAGGATTGCAGGGGTGGATGCGCTCGTTAACCTAGGGGTCATGAGCGAGGATAAATAGGGGTCATAGCTGACATGATCTGTTCCTTGGTAAATGGTTAGTGTTGAAAACCTACAAGGAGTCTGTGTGCTGTATCGTGAACTGTGAGTTTTGTCTTGTGTTTGTTAGTGTTTTGTTAACTGTCGTCTGTTTTTTAATAGACTACCAGTTACACGATCTGGAGCTGTAGCGAAAGCCAGCATAAACCCGGACATCACTTTAACTCCTGCATTTCACGGATAACTGTATTACACCACTTGCACGTATTCACTGTTACTGAGAAGTGTGTTTTGTGTTTAGTGTTGGTGTGTAAAACGGGTATTTTTGGTTACGGGTCTGTAACAGGGGAGACCTGGACTAGCCGTCTGACGTATGCATGATGCTGCAGGAAGAGGGTGTGTGGGCTTCCCCCCCCCCTTCCACAGGGTCAAACCCGGGGAATTACAAATACCGAATGATACACGCCGCTGTATCACTCCAACATTATTATTTACAGGTGTTCGCCATAAGGCTCTGGACATTGTTAATTAAATCAATAAACACCCTTGCACCTGGAAATCATTGCCTGTCTGTTTTGTATCTGCTCTGCATTGCACTCACCTGTATTCACTCACCACTTTGCCACAAGCCCTGTTAACGAATCTGAAAAAAGTACTGCCCTCTCTACCTTAACCTCTATAATCCATTGTAATGTCAAAAGAATCCCTATTCGCTCAGCCATCATAATAGACACGTTATCTGTAATGAAATTCTGGAATGTAGTTAGTTGCTCCAACCCTACCATTATCTGTAATAACTGTAATTAGCTTAGTGCCCTGCCTTGCAGAAGAGTTCCTGCTGTGCAGGTAGAAACTGATCACTCTATTTGTGTTAAGGTATAAACTAATTGACTAATAAAATCTGTATAAGAATATACTTTGCTTGAATTGTTTGCTGTTATATCACTATGCAATAATGCAATGTTATTAAATAAATAGTATAAGTAGTTGTACTGTAATCAATACTTGTCATTATCTATACTATTCACTAGTAAATCATATAAAGCTTAAACTACAGGTGCTAAACAGATTATCTTTTGAAATCCCCTAATTATTGAACCACTGAAGTTCTTTTTTTCATAGTAGTCAAATATGAATTTAGGAAAAAATGAAATTCCAGTACAAACTAAACTGTATTATTGAACAAACAAGAACAGCATTTAGACCTACCAAGAGAAAATTACTTTTCAATTTGACGAAACATAAATGAATTCTAAAAAAAAAACAAAAAAAAAAAAAAAAAACTTGCAAAAACAATAAATGGTCAGAAATATAAAAGCCATACATACCATTATCTCTTACTAGATTTAGTGTAATTTTAAAGGACACATTGCAATTATTAATATGAAACTTATACATTTCCATTACCACTTTAATAATAAACCTCTCCCTGTTTATGCAATTCTCAAGTCCCAGTTCAGGCTAATCACAGTGTCTAGAAACCTTCTCCATAAATAGCCTTGTGCCTGAGATGCTCTTCAAGACATTGGATTGCAATGTCATCCACTTCAGGGTCAAATTTATAAGCAAAGAGATGATGTTGTCTGAGCATCCACTGAAGATCCCCAGAGCCGTAAACGCAAACTGATCTTCGATGAGTCCCAGTGCAGCGTGGATAGGGAGCCCCTTTACTGACATCTCCTTCCAAGTATGACCATTTCACTAGCCGGGCAATGGAGTTCATATCTGAGGCATGGAATTTTTCATTTGGTGGGTTGGAGCCCGGTACCCCAGGCATTCTTTGGAGAGTGGCCCAGAGGTGCTCATCAGGGCTGTAGGTATCCTTTTCCCATTCAATAAGCTTCTGTGTTTCATGGTTTTCAAACAGGTACTCCACAAACTCCCTGGAGACAACAAAGTAAGCATTGCCTGAGAACATTGGTGAGCTAATAGGAGGTGGGCTCTTCTTTGTATCAGTCCTGCTTATGGAATCCGTGACCTCATAGTGGTACATCCAACGGGTTTTCTTATGCTCTGAGGTAGTTTCAGACTCTAAGCTATCAGCCTATCTCAACATTGGTCTTGATAGGAAAGTCAGTCCCACAGGTGTTCAGAAGATACCTCCATTGGACACCTGCTGCAAGAAGATCCTTCATACAGTTCAGATCAGCCTGCACCCGTGACCAAGAAGCATAGACCACTTTCTCCAGCTTACTGGCAACAAAGACATTCGGCAAGCAGGACACGATGGCTCTCACAGCCTTGGTGAAGTTCTCTGGAGACTCCTGGTCTACATGGACACAGTACACATTCTGGGGATTGTAAATGGCCCTCAGAAGCCTTTCAAACATGTCGATTTTCTCATGCACCACAAGGGAGTAGGCGATTGGGAAGTCTGTTTCCTCCTGGCTGAGTGGGAAGGTAAGGAATCTTCTGTTTTTTACAAAGGCAGAACAATCCACAGTCATGTCCAAATAGTCATTCTCAGTTAAAGGCTTTTTCTTATTTGCAATAAGTAATTGGCTCAAGAGTGCCTGCTCAATGGCTTCCACGTCCCCTTTGATGATTCTGGAGCAGTTACTGAGGAAATCCTGATTCTTTCCACTGAGCAGATGAACTGATCTCTCTGCAATGTCAGTAGTCTTGCAGGGCTGCCTCCAAAATTGCAGCTGCAGGACCATGAATAAAAAGACAAACATGAATAAATAAGACTTCTTAAAAAATGCATTAGTGATCCACTTTGTACAAGACAGTGCCATTCTATGAAATTTCATTATTATAATGAATCGATCCAATACTGTGCATACAAATTACAAAATATTTTGCTGAATCACACTATATATATAGCTAAATTGTAGTCTACCTTAAACCGATGCTCGTTCCGGGCACAAGTGCATGGGACTGAATTCCTTTGGGCTGTGCTACTTGATTTAATTTACTCCAATAAGGAAGTTTTTTCTTATTATTGTTACGCAAAATTACACATCATGGATAGCCTAATTTGAATACAGTACAGGAACAAGACAAAATCATTGGTGCAGTAAAATGTGGGTAGGCTGTCCTTGTGCTTTTCTGTACCCCTCCAACAGTACAAATGTACATACTTAGGAATTGAGTGCACATATTTCCCAATACTTGCCCAATGTTTTCTCGCATACTCCTAAGCTTTATTTTCTTCAGTGCACATAATACAGAGAGCCTCTTATATAGTTTGTAGCTAAAGTAATTTCTCTAAAATCTTTGTACAGTAATATATATATATATACATATTTGACCAGATTTGAAAACCAGTGCTTTAGCGAAAGTTGAGATGAGCTTGGTGTTGGGAAAATAATAGGGAACAAATGTAATTCATTAAGAAATAATGATCACTTACCTGCTTTTTGAAATGAGGGGATCCAACCCAGCTCAGAATCAATAATGAATGACTCAGCCCCTGACGTTTGATCAAGAGAAGGTCCTAATGTCCTAAAAATACCTTTCTGAGTTATTTTAATCAATTAATCTCTCAACTATCTATATACAGGGATGGAAAATATGACTCCCATTACATAGCCAAGTGGTTTGATCCATTCTTGTTTTTATTACAAGTTTAATAAGACACACATGAGCTCAGGGTCGGATTCACGCATAGGCAAACTAGTCTTGTGCCTAGGGCTCTAACTCAAGGAGGAACCCAAAACGATTATGTTTTTTTTTTTTTGTTTTTTTTTACATATACAGATTTGACTGGAAAAACTTCACTCACTAACATTAGAACCGAGGCATGTATCTCAAAATCAGATTGTTCTGACAGGTGTTTGTGTAACATTACCCCATAGAATTCTGTATCCCCACATTATTCCATGCTTGTACAGATGGAGTTTTTAAAAGATCGCTGGACGTGCACTCGCGATATTTCTGTGCCCGAGCCCCGCTGTATTCTCCATTGAGTTCTGCTGCAGCTTGCAACAAACTTTGTAAACAAGACAAAATTAATTCTGCGGCAAAATAAAACAGCACATTTAACACCACTGATTGTCTATAGTACGTTCAGCAGTGGAGATTATGACTTTAATAACCTTCTTATTATAGGTGGTTTATTTAGTTGTGTGTGACCTGAGTGACAAGAAGTCTTTAAAGGGGAGGAAACGTGTGTGCCTACATTTATAGTGTTGGATGTACCTTAATGCATAGAACAGCAAAAATATAGACCTTTTTAAAATTAATTTTATACTGTAACTGAAGACTAGATGTGTAAGGAAAAATACTTAACATAAGACTTTGTACAATAATTGAATTTCTTTATAAACTTTGCTCGACATATTTTGTACAGCAGAGGTTTTTTCTATCTGTAATTTATCTAATTATTCTGAAGCTTAACTTGCAGGGCGTCCACAATTCTTCAAAACAGACAGAGAAAATGAGAAAATGCCATTTTCCTTCCATGTGTTGCTAAATAAGTGCAAGGAAATACTATTAAGTATATATTGTAAAAAAAGAAGTAAAAAAAGTCTCGACCCATGTCTTTTATGTTGTAGGAAAATATTGGGAAATGTAGAAAACTATGTATGAACAACTAGACTGTACTTTGCTAAAGAAAGAGTTCATGTATGTTTAAATAAGTTGTGTAAGTATGCAAGAGTGAGTAGAACAGAAGCAACTGGGAGTGCAAGTTTTGCAAACTGAAGGAGAACATCCTATTATTAGTACATTTAGTGGTAAATAGGAGAGGTTTAGCAAGAACTCGTTAATGTAATGTAAAGAATGGTTTGAGAACATTAAAAGGTTACTTGAGCTTAGCAGATGATTAGATACAGGGCAGGTTATGATGACCCTGATATAATGTAAATAATAAGGTCATGAATGCACTTAAAGTTGTGTGTTAAGGAAACAGGTGGTGATGTCACCAAGTTTATAACTGTAATTAGCTTAGTGCCCTGCCTTGCAGAAGAGTTCCTGGTGTGCAGGTAGAAACCGATTAGTCTATTTGTGTTATGGTATAAACTAATTGACTAATATAATCTGTATAAGAATATATTTTGCTTCAATTGTTTGCTGTTATATCACTATGCAATAATGGAATGTTATTAAATAAATAGTATAATTTGTTGTACTGTAATCAATACTTGTCATTGTCTATAGTATTCACTAGTAAATCATATAATGCTTAAACTACAGGTGCTAAACAGATTATCTTTTGAAATCCCCTAATTATTGAACCACTGAAGTTCTTTTTTTCATAGTAGTCAAATATGAATTTAGGAAAAAATGAAATTCCAATACAAACTAAACTGTATTATTGAACAAACAAGAACAGCATTTAGACCTACCAAGAGAAAATTACTTTTCAATTTAACGAAACATAAATGAATTCTAAAAAAAAAACAAAAAAAAAAAACTTGCAAAAACAATAAATGGTCAGAAATATAAAAGCCATACATACCATTATCTCTTACTAGATTTAGTGTAATTTTAAAGGAAACGTAATTATTAATATGAAAACTTATACATTTCCATTACTACTTCAATAATAAACCTCTCCCCATTTATATATTTCTCAAGTCCAAGTTCAGGCTAATCACAGTGTCTATAAACCTTCTCCATAAATAGCCTTGTGCCTGAGATGCTCTTCAAGACATTGGATTGCAATGTCATCCACTTCAGGGTCAAATTTATTGGCAAAGAGATGATGTTGTCTGAGCATCCACTGAAGATCCCCAGAGCCGTAAACGCAAACTGATCTTCGATGAGTCCCAGTGCAGCGTGGATAGGGAGCCCCTTTACTGACATCTCCTTCCAAGAATGACCATTTCATTAGCCGGGCAATGGAGCTCATATCTGAGGCATGGAATTTTTCATTTGGTGGGTTGGAGCCCGGTACCCCAGGCATTCTTTGGAGAGTGGCCCAGAGGTGTTCATCAGGGCTGTAGGTATCCTTTTCCCATTCAATAAGCTTCTGTGCTTCAGGGTTTTCAAGCAGATACTCCACAAACTCCCTGGAGACAACAAAGTGAGAACATTGGTGAGCTAATAGGAGGTGGGCTCTTCTTTGTATCAGTCCTGCTTATGGAATCAGTGACCTCGTAGTGGTACATCCAACGGGTTTTCTTATGCTCTGAGGTAGTTTCAGACTCTAAGCTGTTCTTGCCGTTCAGCACTTTGAGGGATCGGACTATCTCAGCATTGGTCTTGATAGGAAAGTCTGTCCCGCAGGAGTTCAGAATATACCTCCATTGGACACCTGCTGCAAGAAGATCCTTCATACAGTTCAGATCAGCCTGCACCCGTGACCAAGAAGCATAGACCACTTTCTCCATCTTACTGGCCACAAAGACATACGGCAAGCAGGACACGATGGCTCTCACAGCCTTGGTGAAGTTCTCTGGAGACTTCTGGTCTACATGGACACAGTATACATTCTGGGGATTGTAAATGGCCCTCAGAAGCCTTTCAAACATGTCGATTTTCTCATGCACCACAAGGGAGTAGGCGATTGGGAAGTCTGTTTCCTCCTGGCTGAGTGGGAAGGTAAGGAATCTTCTGCTTTTTACATCACTGATTGTCTACAGTACGTTCAGCCTCCTGCGTTGCTCAATACACGAAACCCTTGATTAAAGTAGCCTTATACAACTTTATCTTTTCTATTAGGGAATCTGTTTGTGTACCTGAAAAATACAACATAACATATACAAAACAGATAAATATTAAAATACTTGTGTAATACATATATATATATATATATATATATATATATATATATATATATATAGTAACGAACCGCGGTTCCCACAGGCAGGGGTTTCTCACAGGTGGAGATGGGATGCAAACCCGGGACCTCAAACTCTGAAGCATAGCGCCGATATATTGTGTCACCTACCAGCCTTGACCCCTACCCCCATGCACGCTACACTATATATCTCCTTAAAAATGTTTACTGCTTCAATGTTTGAGTACAATCATAATGGCTCTTACCCATAGAACATCCACTTTTCACATAAGCCTGAACATGTTTACTTCTCTGTGTTGGTGTACACTTCCAAGATGGATTAGTTTGACATGCAGAATATTTCTGTATGTAAAGTTTTTAAAGGAATATTATTCAATATGCAAAGTTGGAAAAAAAAAACATATAATGCAGACGGACCATTGTAATATATAATGTTAAAATGCATGTACATACTTATCTAGACAGAAAATAAAATGTATATATAGAGTATCATATTATAATATGTAGCAATATAGTAAAGTTCATTTACATTTCCTAATAGAAAACAAATCCACTAATCTTACAAGTAGCCTGCCTCTTGAAAGCCAACGAACATTGCTGTGTAGTACCAGATCTCTATAGTAGTGAGTTTCATATTCCTCAATATATGACTGAAACTGCCGGTGTTTAAGAGTATGTGCACGAATAAAGTTTGTAACTCTGACAACTACTTCCATGATTCTGGAAAAGCATCCACTTTGCAGCTTTCCAATAAGTGCTTCCTGGTGTATAATGCAATGAAAACCGATTATTTTGGGTATTTCGGGGTCATTTTGTATTAAACCCAGAAAACTGACTTTCCTAACATAGCAGGGCATCCATCAGTACAAATAGAAACCAACTTCGACCAGATGCAATTAAGATAATTATTTTGAAAGTACTCCTTGAGGGAAATGGATGTCAGACCCCACGTGTTTGGCCGCTCAGCGGTATTATACCAAGTAGTTCTTCCTCAATATTACCAATAAGATCAGCAGCGTGTTCCATACGATGAAGGGTATCTTACCCAAACTGCAAGTTCAGCACCATCTCCGATGTTGGTGCTTTTGTCAAGCTGCAAACGAAAGCACTCTGTTTGTAACAGGTTTATCTTCAGTTGATTGAAACAGCCTTGCCCCAACATCCCTACGCGGTGAGCAACCGTATCATCAGAGAGTTGCAATGACTTTATTTAATTTATTATTTCAGTTTTGTTCTTGAACCCATCATATAATACATCTGCAGATTGCAGGAAGCATTCTTTGACCATTTCCCCATCTGTAAACGTTTGTTTTTTTCTTTTGGCTAGAACCCATGCAATTCGGAATGGCGCCTCGGTCACCACTTTTGCCTGGTTCCCTGTTTTGAGCAGTGTACTTTGTTGAAAACTCAAACAGGTTTTAAGCTCTGCTATTTTCTTCTTTCTGGCACTGCTGTCCAATGGGTACACGTCTTTGTATTCTGATTTGTACCAATGCCTGTTTAAGTTGTAGCTTTTATTAGGGAGGACTTTCAGACAAATAATACACACATCGCTTGTTCCATCTTCACTCGCAACTGCAAAATAGTCATGTTCCCACTGTGATAAAAAATGTGTGCTTGCCTGCCTGGGTAAATTCCACTTTATTTTTTTTTCAACAGTGCTGAGCACTCTGGTGTTGGCTCCATGCTTGATCCTGCAGCTGTCCCAGTGCTTGAATCCGATTTCGGCACTGCGGTTGATTCCAATGTTGCTCTTGTTGAAGAAACCTCGTTTTTTTTGTTTGTCTGAAACTGTGTGAGTTGTATTGGTAATGTCACCAGTACTGTTTAAATGTGGCGTTTTAAATCAGCCACTTATCCATTTTAATTGTGTTCGACATTACGTTCTCCCATATGCTGCAATACAATTTAAATTTCACTACACATCTCGCGATATAAGGTCTGATCCAAATCACAAGGGGGTACGGGCTCTTTAAAATATATTTTGCGAAACTTATACGAATACATAAATAAGATTATGATAGATCAGCTGTTAAAAATAAATGTTTGATATCGCAGTAGTTCAAAAAGACTTTCCACTCCTAAAACATTAATGTTGTCCATATATATATATATATATATATATATATATATATATATATATATATATATATATATATATATATGGGTCATTCCACGAATAGAGATCATTTTAGATTTTGAGAAGTTGATTTTCTTTTACATTATTTTCCAACATTCTGTCAGAAAAAGGACATGTTAAACTTTCAGAAAAAGGTATCGTGCCATCTCAGGATGTTAAATTCTCTTAATTAAGAGCAATTTATCTATTCATGTTCTGTATGTAATGTCAGCCCTGTTACAGACATTTACATAATAGTTTGAAATTGATTTCAATACATATTTATGATAAGTCCAGCATTTTGTTATACATAAACTGCCCCTTGTTACACTGAGTTTATTTCCAAAATATGAATATTTTAAAAAAATTTAAAAAAAACATTTTTTCTAATGATTAAGCCATAGAATTATATTTAGCACGTCAAAGCACTCACATTTTCTTTAAAAAGTTATAAATGGCAGGAGAATTACACCCCAATTTTCAGGTTGGATCATTGCTCTCTACTTTGTAACACATGTAGAGAGCATGTGTTATTATTTGACAGATAATAACACATGCTCTCTACATGTGTTATTATTTGTCAAATCCTACAATTTCAATAAAATCTTTACAAGTAACAGTGTTGACAACAGTAACAGGGTTGACAGGGACAAAATAGGTTAGTTTAATGACTTATAGTTTGGTTCTAATTTAATATTTTCAACTTTTTATAGGCAGGGACCTAAGGTAACAGACACAAGGAGGACAAGAGGTCAAGTGAAAAAATAACAGATTTTTATTAAAAACATTGCTTAAACATAAAACACCAAAGGCATAATATTCAGAAGTTCTAAGCTCTAAAACCCTTTAAAAACTTTAAACTTTTACTTAATTCATAAAAATCATTAAACTCTTTAACAACTTCAAACTGTTATTTGAGATATATATATATAAATGCATTAGAAAAACTTTCTTAAAACTTAGCCTGTTGCTTTCAATTTCTTAGTTTATACTTTCTTTTAATAGTTTTGACAAATGACCATAAAAACAAAGTCATAAAGTTACCTGAGTCACATTTAAGCTCATAAAGTCACCAATCAGTCTTTAAGTCACCACTTGGACTAATATATTCAGATGATCTACTCTGGACAAAGATCTACCCACAAGCTCAGATCATATGTCTCTCTGAATTTCGACATGGCGCGCAGTGACCGGCAGGGGAGGCAGGATTAAGCGAATGATCTTATCGAACATGTACCATATCATATCCTCTCGAGCTGGCCAGATTGTGTACAGTACACACTAACTATTTTGTATAATTTGCATTTACATGTATTTATGTCAACCCACTTACTCTGGAAAAGTAACAGGGTTGGCCATTACTCACCAAATGATGTTACTTCCTTAGAATCACATGACTTGAGGAACAGTACCATTTTTTTATAGGGGAGTTTCATCATAGTAACAGGGTTGACAGTGGATTGAGGGACACGAAAAAATTGCATTTTTTTTATTACAGATTAATTAATATAAAAAGATATGTATCTGAACAGTAAGAGGACAATGTGGACTTTATAATATTGGTGAGATTTTGAGAACATCTTTGGATTTTATGGGTTATATGCTCAATAGAAGTTGAAAGATCATGATTGGGGACATGGCAGAATGCTGATCTTCTTAGACATAAAAGTGTTTATAATACATAAAAAACAGCCTTGGATGATTGACATTGTTCTTTATTATTAGATAAACACACATATAAACAGCAGATAAGATTAGATTAATGTTAATTCAAAACTTTTCAAAAATGTGTTAGAGGGACACAAAATGTCCTCTATTCGTGGAATGACCCATATGAGTACAGCTGCCGCGGGCACGACTTTGAGGTCCACTGCCCTAGAGTCAATGAATGTTACAGACGGCTTAATTCTTCTTCAGGATACGTACAAAATATTAAACAAACACAACTTACTCGCTTTCTTTGAAGTTTGAGCACAGCAGTGCGTTTGGGTGTGGTGGTCCAATATTCCCACGGGCATAGTGCTTGTAGTGTTCCTGTCAGATAGTAGTACTAGATCAGGTCGGACTCGATGTGCAGGACGTGCTGAGACTTTTCTTTTAAATACCGTGAGTAGCGCATCCTGTTTAAGTTTCTGTTTACGTTACACATTAATTAACAATTATGTTATCAGAGCTGTCTGGTTGTCAAAACGTTCCTCTGTGAAATGTGCACTACAAAGTACCGAGTGCTGAGTTATAAAATGATAGCGAGTTCACCTTACTTACCTAACCCATTCAGCCCGAAGTTTCTCGCCGGGTGGCAATTTGAAGAGGCTTATCCGTCAGTAGCTATATTAGAACAACCTGCCGCAATACAACGTTTAGGCATAGCTGAACTTCACTTTTAAATATTTTTAAATTGTTCGCATGAATACATCTATTGCAGTAGCCTACTACAGTTTACAGTGAGTTCCGCTACCTCCGATGACCACAAGCGGTCGACGGTCATACAGCCGGAAAATGTCTTCTGCTAATGTTCGGAGGGACATTTAAAATGTTATTTTGCAGAAATACGCATCGCAATTGAACATTTTAAACGAGTAAAGCATTAAAATACATTAGGCTATATTATCATTTTTAAAAAAGTTGTTTGGAACTTTTTTAGAAAGGCTTTCTTATGATTCAGTATTTCTGTTTGGCCTCTGTGTTTTTATGACTTCTTGTATTTTCTTTTTGTTAAGCGCTCTGAGACGAATGCTTTTAAGGGCGCTATATAAAATAAAGTTTATTATTATTATTATTATACGGGGACTCCGGATTCACTAAGTGTACATTCTCCATGTCGAGATTTCTTTTGCTCAAGTTACTTGGTTTATTCAATAACCTGTAAATAATTTAAAACAAGGAACATACCTGGTTGTACTTTTAATGGTCATTGCAAATGTTGACGTTACTCCATCCATTCACAGAAAGTCAACAGTAGATGTTTTACACTGTACTGCAGTCCACAGAGTTTTTTTAAAAAAAAATTACTTCTACGCTGTTGTTTTTTCAATCATTGTGGTGTTCTGCTTAGCATTTGTCTTTATATTCAACATATAGCTAAATTTGCGTTTTAACTTCAATGTTACTAAAGTTAGGCTTCCTTTTTAGCACTTGCTATATGTTGATGGAGTGTTGCGCGAGGCCCCGCTCCCGGATCCGGTGGCTTTGGAGCTGCGTCTCCTGTCGGATACACTGCTGCAGATTTCCGGCCTGCAGGGGCAAGCCCTGGGCCGAAACCTGACGGGCTTAGTTGTGGTGCGTAGACAGCTGTGGCTGTCACAGGCCAGGGTCCCTGACGCAGATAAAGCTGCGCTGCTGGATGCGCCCATATCCCCGGGGCATACTTTTGGGCAAGCTGTGGAAGAGATTCTGTAGAAATGAGAGGCTTCCCGTCAGGTTGCTGCGCTGCTCCCTCCTCGCGCTCCGGCACAACAGCTGCAATACTGGCGCGCTTGCACCACGGATACCTGGGTGCTCGCTACCGTGCAAACCGGCTATGCGCTTCAATTTCACTTGGGACCTCCTCCCTTTCAGGGTGTTATAAACACCTCCGTAACAGACCCCTTGCAAGCCTCGGTACTTCAAGAAGAAGTGGCCGCCTTGCTGCGCACAGGAGATACCTGCGGTTTTCCTTTCAAGGAAGCGCGTACAAGTTTGCTGTGCTGCCGTTCGGGCTCTCCCTAGCTCCGTGTACGTTTTCAAAGTGCGTAGACGCTGTACTGGCTCCCCTGCGGCTGCAAGGGATCAGGGTTTTGAACAATCTCGACGACTGGTTGATTTGTTCCCAGTCTCGAGAGGGAGCTCTAGCCCACACTGCAATTGTGGCGGAGCATCTGGTCAGGCTGGGCTTAGCCTTGAATGATGCAAAGAGTTGGCTCGCACCAGTGCAATGCACCATGTATTTGGGGCTCTGACTGGACTCCAATGCAATGCGCGTATACCTGTCGGACGACAGGATAGCAGCTATTCAAGATTGCCTCTCCCTGTTTCGACAGGGATCGAAGGTAACCCTCAGGTTGTGCCAGAAACTACTGGGTCTGATGGCCGCAGCCACAGTAGCGATCCAGCTGGGTCTGCTTCGCATGTGCCTGCTGCAAGCGTGGCTCAATGCATTTCATCTCAATGCCAAACGCGACAAACACCACAGGTTGACTGTGTCTCGCACATGCTCAGCGGCCCTACGCTGGTGGAAGGTTCCCTCTTACCTGTGCAGAGGGGTGCAAATGGGAGTAATATTGAATTGCCAAGTGGTGACAACAGATGCCTCCAGCCAGGGCTGGGGAGTCAGCGGATCCTGGCCGGACCGCTGGGCACCCCTGCACGTGAACATGCTGGAATTGTGGGCGGTGTTACTGGCTCTCCAGCACTTTCTTCCAGTGCTGAGTGGTGCACATGTGCTGATCTGAACGGACAGCACAACAGTAGTGGCGTATATCAACCACCAGGGAGGCCTTCGGTCTCCGGGGTTACATCGCATAGCCTTCAGGCTATTAGTATGGGCCCAAGCCAACCTGCTGTCCCTGCGGGCGACGCACATTCCGGGAGTGGTGAACTTGGCAGCGGATCTCCTCTCCAGGAGAGGTCCGCATCCGTCAGAGTGGCATCTCCACCCCCAGACGGTGGAGCGCATGTGGGAACGGTTCGGGAAGGCACAGGTCGATTTGCTTGCTTTGGAGATGACACATTGCCCCCTATGGTACACCCTCCATCGCTCAGGCGGTCCACTAGGCGTAGACCCCCTAGCACACGTTTGACCCAAAGCGTTTTTGTACGCTTTTCCTCCTATACCGTTACTCCCGGCTTTCCTGGAGAAAGTCCGGTCAGAGAAAGTGTCCGTTCTTCTAGTGGCCCCCAGGTGGCCCAGGTGGATATGGTTTTCGACCCTGTGCCAGCTTCGCCTGGATCTCCTCACTCAGGCACAGGGCTCCCTTTGGCACCCGGATCCGGGCAGGTTCCAGTTGTGGGTCTGGCCCCTAAAAGGGACCGCTGGCTAGCCTTGGGGCTGTCGGACGCGGTTGTGAATGCTAGAGCAGACTCCACTAGGTCAGTTTATACCTACAAGTGGAAGTGTTTTCAAGCCTGGTGTCTGGCTAGGAGCCATGACCCCGTTACTTGGCCGATGCCACTTGTATTGCAGTTCCTACAGGAACTGTTTGATGCTAGGAGGTCTCCTTCCATGCTGAAAGTGTATCTGGCAGCTATATCTGCTTGTCATACCCCCGTAGATTCTAGGTCTCCAGGTGCGCATTTTTTGGCTACGCGCTTTCTTAAAGGTGCACGGAGATTACATCCTCCTAGGAGGACTGTTCTTCCTGAGTGGAGCCTTAACATTGTACTGGAGGCTCTTACAAAGGCCCCGTTTGAGCCTTTAGACTCCATAGAGCTGAAGTAACTGTCTATGAAGACAGCCTTCCTTTTGGCTATCACCTCTGCTAAGCGGATCAGTGAGCTGCAGGCGCTGTCTGTGCACAGCTCCTGTATACGTATGTGGGAGGATGGAAGCAGAGTTTCGCTGCGCACCAACCCCGCTTTCCTCCCCAAGGTGATCACAGCTTTTCATGTTAACCAATCTGTGGAACTGGAGTCCTTTCACCCGCCTCCATTTACTTCACAGGAGGATGAGAAACTAAATTTCCTCTGCCCAGTGCGGGCATTGAGGTTTTATGTACTTAAGACGAAAGCTTTGCGTAAATCGGATCAGCTTTTTGTTTGTTATGGTACACGGACCTTGGGACAGCCCCTCTCTAAGCAGCGTCTGTCGCACTGGATTGCAGACACGGTGTCGACTGCATATGATGGTGCTGGGGTACCCCCACCTGGTAGAGTAGCTGCGCATTCAACTAGAGGGTTGGCTACATCGTGGGCCCTTTTTAGGGGCGCTTCGATGTCTGAGATTTGTGCTGTGGCTAGCTGGGCTACGCCGCATACTTTCACCAGATTCTACCGCGTTAATGTGGTAGATCTTGCTGTGCCATCTGTGGGCACAAGGGTCCTTGAGGGTGTAAGTTCACACCACTAACCTCTAGGTTAGACAGCACTTGTGCGTCCCTCATATGCTGCCGTTCCTTCTCCCTCGCGACGGCTCTGGTATACATTATCCCATACTTAATGTTGGTGGTCGTCTTCGACTTGAAAGGGAACGTTAGGTTACTTACCGTAACCCTGGTTCCCTGAAAGCGAAGACGACCACCAACCATGAGGTCGCTCCTGTCGCCCTCACGGGTTTGGCGGAAAAAGAGGGAGATCTTCCGGCGAGTGACGGTTTTATACCCTCGGTAGGCGGGACCGAGTGCATCATCACAGGACGGGGCCTTCGGCAGCTCTGATATAGAGAGCTCAGTATTACCTACCTCTAGGGCAGGGAATATCCCATACTTAATGTTGGTGGGCGTCTTCTCTTTCAGGGAACCAAGGTTACAGTAAGTGACCTAACGTTCAGTGAAACTCTTATGCAGGAACTATGCAGTTCTAATGAAAACAGACAGGTATTAGATGGTATTTGTTAAGAGAACACTGTGGCTAATTCTTCTGTTTACTTAATAAACAGACGAATTGACTGCGGCCATTCATTCAGACATAGCTACTGCCAGGGAGAAACTTGATGAAAGTGAATACAAACAGTACAAAGAGCTTGTTCAGAGAGGAACTGTTGCAACAAACTGGGACCTGCAGTCAGCCCTCTGAAACAGCCAGATCCAGAGCAACACCCCAGTCATGACACCTTAAACCTACAAATATCTGAGACCAATGTATTGCAATACTGCCAGGTGCTCTTCAATAACATTTTGAAAAGAAAAAAAGTATTTCTAGTGTGGTAATATGAATGATGACCTGAGAAAAAATAATTGAGTGTGGAGTGTAACAGTATTTCGCAACCATGTACCATGTATCCCTTGTATGGTATAAGGACACAGTCGCACTGTAGGACGAAACATTTTAGTCACATAAAAGGAAATTATTATTTTTATAATTACTTTATATTTCTTCTAAATGAGTGTAGATACGCAGTAGTCTTCTGTTTGGTTTGCAAACCGCCTGCACCACTGAAACACCCAGTCTCAATTTTAACAAGGGTAGAAGGTACTGTACCTGTATTTTGCAAAGAAAATATATCAGGTGAAATTCTAGCTGTATCTCTTCTACACTATTGGTGTTTATTTGAATTATTCTAGGTACATGGAATGTATAGCTATTGTACAAAACACAGAAATTGTTTCCTGTAAATATACATGTGCTGTATTTAGAAAGGTTCTTTAATGCTTACCGGCCACATCAGGTCTGTACAGTGTAGTGCATTGTGGTCAGACAGGGCTGGTTTCTGCATGCAGCATGTGTTATTAAATGCTTTAAATGTCTACTTGCTTGCTAACCGTCAAGCACAGTGTTACAGAATATAATCAAATTATTGTATTCTGCGAAGGTTGTAAAGTCAATTATAAGTTGATTTCAGTATTCAAATTGTGTAATTTTTTCCCCCATAACATTCTTAGATAACAGCCTGTGGCAAAGTGGTAATTAGTAGCAGGTGTGGTGCGGATGCAGTAATCCCAAGAACAAGCAGACAGCAAAGCACGGGTGAAATGATAATGAACAAATAATAATGAACTGGCAATACGCAACAATGTGTATTGCACAGTAGTCAAAAGGGTTGCAGTCCCGTAAATAATAAGCACAGTACTAACACACATAATTAGACACACACACGATCACAAGTCCAAAGAGAGTGCTCTCAGTGCTTGTGGTGAAGTACAATATAATATGTGCTATACTTGTGAACAAGTGCTGATAACAATGTTAATCGTGACTGTAATGCAGTGTTGATCCGGTTTTGTGCAGCCCTTGGCGACAGCTCCAGATTCGTGTTTAGCTGTCTAGTGCTATATAACAAAAACACAGTTACTAAACAGACAGGAACAAACAAACAAAACACTCACAAATATTTTCCCGTATGCTTTCTCTGCATCTCACACGGTCCTTCCAGTCTCTCAATAAAAACCAAGCAAAGGAAAAGATTTACAATTCTCTGGCCCCTTTATGTGATCATGCATGACCCCTTGGTAAACGATTGCAGCTGACTCTATTGCCTGCAGCTGCTACCTCGTTTACCTTCCGGGTCAATACGTTCCTGCAACAGAGTCTTGCCTTCTTCCAGGCTGACCTACTTCCCGACCCAGGAAATGAATTGTCAGGCCAACCCGTCCAAAGCCTTTCCCTTTCGCTACTTAGCACCCTCACAGGTCAACCAGAACAACCAGATGTTTGTAGAGGGAGGTGATTACTTGAGTATGCATTAGTAATAATATAACACACACTTAAGATATTTTTTAAGACTGGAGGTACTAGTACAATAATCTGTTGCATATCCGACTGCGATGGGACCAGAGTAAGGGGGGGATATGTAAAAAGTCGCATGAATGAATCCTGTTTTAAATACCATTACACAGCTGTAACAATTACTATATTCACACAATTATTGTTTTGAGATTCAGCTTTTATTAGGGAGCCCCCTAAATCCCTTGTTTAGAAAGATACAGGGTATTAATGCTTGTGACAGGGTAGCCCGTGTGGGTGCGTGCGTTCACTGCTGTGTGACAGGCAGGAGATCGAGATGGAGGTTGAAGATGATACACCCCACAGGCGAACAGGATTTATTTACATATCAACACATTGAACAGCTCACGTGACACAACCAGCAATGGCAGTGTATGAAAACTCTGGTAGGATCTACAATAATTGAAATAATCTTCTCTGTTCAATAATAAACTAACGTTGCTGAAGAGGTTGATCATGGCGGATAAATGGGTAGGGTGGCTATGTGACGGGCAAATACACAACGGATTACTGTATATGTCCAATTGATATTTTTTGTGGGTAAAAAAAACCAAAATGTTTTTGTCAGGCTATTTTTTATTTTGGATACACAAAATACAAAATCACAAGGTTTCAATAGCACCAACTAACATTTGTCTTACTACTATCAACAGGTACATTAACTTTTTTAGACAATGCTTAGTCCTAACAGGTCAAGTTAGTAAGTTTATCGCAGTAATCTTCCTTAAAATACAGCATTCAAAATGAATGCAATTCTCTTTAGTGCTCAATCTCCACTGAACTTGTTAGTTTTAGTTCAGCCCCCTCAATACAAACTATTAAAAGATCTCTATGAAAGTAGAGGATTCTCAGTTTCCATTCAATTCTTTTAATATTATGCTAGCTTTCATATATTATTTAACTAATGTGTTGCTGCCAGTAAGTACAACTTAAAAGCTAGACCTGGCCTGCTGTGATGGTGTAATGAAAATACCAGTGAGTCTTGTTGTATAGCCTACTGCAGCTTGACAACCCTGTGTGAGGGAATCTCATTATCTGTGCTTTGTATGTATCAAAAATATATAAAATTAAATGTTAAAAAACGGTAGAATTTAAGGCAAAGTGCCCCTTAGTTGATAACATGTATATAACTCTTATTGTCAACAATGCTTTTAAAACATAAAAACCTGATTCAATTAAATGTAAATAATACCAATTACACTGTATGGGGCACTATACATTACCTTTACATACTTTCAAAGCCTGAAATCTCTCTTCAAGACTGCTTTCTGAAACTGGCAGACATAACTTCCACCAACTGTGACTGTGAAAATTAACAGTTATAAAGGCTGCCTTGCAAAATGGGCATGTGAAACAGCTGATAAGCAGTAGTGTTTAAAAGGCAAAGTAATGGGCAAATGATATTATTAAAATTAGAAAGTGAAATGTAGAAATTAGGGATAACATAATGCAGCCAAAACAAGTGATTATCTTATAAAAACTCACACTGTAGAGCTCAAACCTTCTGGTTTAGAATCTTTCCTATGCTATGATATTACCATGATCATAATGACATGAGACACTCGTAGAGCTAATGCAATTGTTTGCCAACACCAGAACTCAAATTGTTCATCAGCGGTTTAAAAATATTTGAGCTTGACATTGGTTTTGCCAAGGCAGTCTAACACCTTGCCTTGTTTAAATAAGCAGCCTGATCTTCATGCCCCTCTGCCTCCTCATCCTGAGCCTTTATGAAGTTGTATCGGCGGTACACTGTGCCGTCCCTGCTGGTGTAGACCACATCGGCCTCGTCAGCACTGTCGTCAGGGTCCGGAACGCCATGCAGCATGTCACGTCGGTACGAAGCATTGGGATCAGCACTGCCACTCAGCCTCTCGTAACTCAATTTCCAGCACATCTTCTGCCTGGCCCGAGCCCGGTACAGACCCAACACGGCCAATGTGATCACCAGGACCAGCATTACCAGAGCAGGCACTGTAGCAGACACATGGGAGATCGCCAATGAGTTCATGTTCTCCGACATCAGCCTCCTCTCCGGCTCAGGATGTGGACGCTCTACACACAGAGCTGGCAAACAGAAAATAAGAGAAGATAAAAAACAAAAAGGATGCTTTGCATACTGATCCATTGTAGTCGGCATTAGCCATCACAGCTTTATAGACAAAATACAAGTTAAATAAATGCGAGCAGCACCTTCCATAAGACCTCTTTAAACAATTGCTTCACTGACCAACTCATTTTTAAAATGAATATACCTTCTGAAGACAACTTGGAAAATTCTGGTTCTTAGTTAACTCCGTTGATAAACAAAAGTATTGTATTAACAGACTGATGTTAGTGGCAAGCTGAAGTTGTTCTTGGTGCCAGTCTTTCTTAACTGCTTACCCATACCAAAGAAACATACATGCAGTGCAATGCTTTGATGATGCAAGTGATGCATGAATCACACAAGGCATTTGTAAGGTATGAAAAAAATACTGCAAGGACTAAGTTTTGTGCAAGGTGTCTTGTATCTTTTTTGCACTGTTTTTTTTCTTTAAATAATCCCAGTGTTTTAATTGGAATGGGTAGCAGCACACACAATCCAAAAGCTCAAACTAGTGATTATAAAACACACAAGAAAGTGCCTGGATGGAATGACTCACTGAGGCAATGCTTCACATGTCACAAGTCTGGTAAATAATAAACAGACTGTGCCGCACATTGATTAAATTGAAAACAGTTGATTGCTTAAAATCCCTTACCTTTGCTTGCAAGTAAACATTATAAGAACATGCACTGCCTGTTGGTTTTGCTATTCACACATGCTTCTTTACCTGAGTTAGTAGTGCAAAGACAGCAGTCAGTCTGATTCACCTCAGACTCACAGCACTCAATGCATCGTTTTTCAGTTGGGTGCAGAGCGAAGTTCGGTTTGCAACTCACACACTGATTGGGGCCTGGACCAGAACAGTGTCTGCAGGAGCTGTCACAAAGTTTGCAGACCTCCTAGTGGGTAAATAGAAACAGAACAAGCATGTTAGTAATGCATCCCTGCCATGCTTGAAAATGCTAAATTAAAACCATCAGTATCATTAAAGGACCTTCCTCCACCATATGAACATGGTTCTCTAGACACCCATAAAAGGAAAACTGTGTGACATATGTTGTTTCGGGTGCCTTCATTGCCTTGTCAAATTATAATATACAGTAAATCATAAAAGCACCAACCAAGTAAGATGTGAAAGCCAAACCTGTAACTTATAAAGTATATATTGTTAAAAGGTTTAGCTAAATATTAATCAGTATATTTCCATATCACTAAAACAAATATTGCAAAACAGTTCAACTGGTCACGTCGTTACAGATATACAGCAGATGCCATAGTCTCTGTCCTTGTGGTTTCAGCCAGTTAACAACTGCTATTGAAAGTGTACAACCTTATCCTAAACCATCGTCACATACAACTTTTTACAAATCGGTTGGGTAAGGAACAAAGCAGACCACTTTCAATGCTGTCAACCCCTCCGCCTTTCACATGCAATACATTCACTGCATCTAACCCCAGATTTTATTTGGAACATTATTTTTTTTGGAATGGCAGGTTGGGTTTGGCTGCTGTTGTCTGTGTTACTTACATCCTCTGAGAGGTAGCGCTGTTCCTCACAGCGAGGGTAGCAGATCCCGTTCTGTAATGTACTTCCCCAGTCACAGGTCAGACAGCCCTGCGGAGTGTAGTCTGTATGGGCAAACAGAGCCACCAAAACAACAAAATGACTAATTTTGTACTGTTCAGTTGTTATTACAAACACTACCAAAATATACCGCTGGTACTGACTTGCACCCAGAATATAGAAAAAAAAAAATGGTTTTACTGTGGCTGACTGCAGATTCTAAGAAATCCTAAGAAACCTACAGTTTGCAAACCCCCTCCCCCTAGAAATGAAATCCAGTTAAACATCAATACTATATATATAAATAATATCACTATACAAGTAATATACAGTACTGTAAACAAACACATTTACATATTAATACATTTGGTCTCTTTCCTCAACTGTAAACTGCTTATATAGTTATGTAAAAAAAAAAAAAAACAACAGCAAAAGCTGTATTACCTTTACATGTTTTGCAGCTTGTGTGGCACTGCTTGCACTTGTCGTTCTCTTGGTAAAATCTCTCTGGGCAGTGCTCCACACACTGCCCAGTCCCGTCCAGCTGCAGCATGTGGGGAGGACAGGACAGGCAAGCCTGAGGCCCGGGGCCTGAGCACAGCCGGCATGATGGGTCACATTTCTCACAGCGGGTAGTTCCGCGATAATACCTGCAATTGAAAGCTGGTGTTAATTAAAGTCTCATCGCAAGACTGGCAAGACAGTAACGGCTACATGCAAAACAGACACAAGACACAGTCTACAGTTAAAGACAATGTCAGTGATGTCATGTGTCATCTGTTACAACATTTAGCTCCCTTCTAAAAACAAGAACTTTTGAATACAGCCCTGCATTTCTAAAAAGGCTACAAACAAAATAAAGTGGCTTATGATTTTTCCCAACTTTTATACATGTATATTAGATGACACAATACCCAAATGATTACATATTTCTCACCCAGCTGGACAGTGTAAAATACAGAGACGCATGAATTTGAAATAGCCTGAAGAACATGTTGTACAGTCTTTAGGGGATGCTCCTGTACAAGTGGCACAGACATGGTCACAGGCAGAACAGAAACCTAGCTCAACACCATCAGCTTCTTCACTGGACTCGAATGTGCCAGCTGAGCAGACCCTTAGACACGTGCCATCTGGAGGAAAGGAAATGAAGATATATCGTGGGTAGAATTCATCTTTTAAGGGGGATGCAATGATAAACAACTGTAAAAACGGTCCAAGATGAGATCAGCATGCTTACTGTACAGGTAGTTGGGTAGAGCGCAGGTCTGGCAGTCGTTGGCATTGGGCCCATTGCAGGACTCGCACTGCTTGTGGCAGGCCATGCAGGTAAACTGGTCATCATGCAGGAACGTTTTAGGAGGGCAGTTGGAATCTCCGGTCACCCCACACATCATCGTATCAGGATCCAGGGCAAGCCCCTTCTTACACTTTGTACAGTCTGTCAGCTCTGGTCCGGTACAACCAGCACAAGTCCGATCACATTCTGAAAGACAGACCTCAAGTTATTTTTCATTTCCTTTATACCGGTCATTGATGGATGAACAGTTGTACATCACAGATTAGATTGCAAGTACAGTACCATACATCCCTTATACCACTGGATTATAAATGATTTGAATAGTTTATAATTATTAATAGTAAGTAATAAGCATCTATGCAAAGTAGGTGGAATAAAAAACCAGACATCTTAATAGCTGATTTCCATTTTTCTGCGTACTGTCTGTACTGTGCGCTGGCAAACAGCAGGGGTGTGTAATTGTAAGGATTAAGAATCTGGGTTGTTATTAAATGGGGGCGGTCTGCAGAAGATCTCATGATTTTCAAAGCTTTGCTAAAACAGGAACAGCTTGAAAAACTTTAAATCATTCAGATTTAAATCATTAGATGAACCTGGCAAGGACTGAAAACTGGAATGGACTTATTGTGAAATGACTTTATACATTTTTCCATTCACAGAGAAATAAAACAATAACCTATTCTAAAAAAATAAATACAAATATTTTATATTGAATGTATGAAGCGAGTTATGTTCTACCCTAAAACGAAACTCAAAAGGCTTGAAATAAAACACCAGTGCTTAGAAGCAAAACAAAAATGTTATCAATAGCATTCCTATTAACACAAAAGGCACTATTTCTTATTTTATAATATATTTCAGCAATTATCAGTGATACAAGTAGATCAGATGAAAGTAGATCTGATATAAGTAGATCACATGAAAATGAAATGTCCTAGTTTTGGAAATGTTTTGCATTTGTGACTCTTCCAATAGAAGTAAATGCATTTGCACTGAACAGTGTTTTTTTTTATTGAATAGAGATATTCGTTTTTGCAAGGAAAGAATTATGTTTCCCATAGCAGTTAGAGTGTATATATTAGATATAAACACCAACATTGGCAGTATTGGGTTGATTTTCCTCAATGAAAAAAGAGCCACTGAAAAGAGTAAATTATAATCCAAAACAATAAATCTGCGGCTAGTTTAATACACAATGTGGAAAGCAATAGGTTTGTTTCAGAACAAGAAAATGGCCCAAAATACCGGAACTGCAGAAAAAGAATTACCACCAGGTAACTAAAAGAAGCAGATGGGAGCACTGGGATCTTTCTCTTTAGGAATATTATATAACCCTGAATGGATGGTTAGACAAAATGGACAAAATACAAGCAATTAAGTCAATGGGTTGGCCAACGTTTACAAACCACTTGGCCATTGGGCTCTAGGGTTATTTAAATTTTTTGCAATAATATACAGTAACTATACCATGCACTTGTGTGGAGTCAAATCGTCTCTACTGTTGGTGTGTTTGCAGGTTGAGGAAACTACTTTATTTTTCTATCAGCTTGTCATGTTTAATCTGTTGCTAGAGATGTGGTTTGAGACAAGATCTAAAAAAAATACATATTTTATTTTTTAATAGCACAGTGCCATCTAGTATCCTCACCCAATCTACAATAGGAGACACCCTTCTCACCACATGTCAACTTAGTATCATAGTACAATCAATCACTTCCTCTCCTATTGTTTGCACTGTTTCCTTACCCTGGCATTCCTTGGCTGATGACTCATAGTAAGTTCCAGCAGGGCACTCCACGGAGCACTGCCCCTTGTACAGCCTCGGGTACAGGGAGGAGCAGCTGTCACAGTCGTCATGCTGTGTCCCAGAGCAGCTTGCACAGGTAGAGTGGCACGGGATACACTTCCCCTGGTCCAAGTCCTCAAAATACCCTTTAGGACAGGTGGCCTTACACACACCATTGAGAAGCAGGTACAGATAGCTGCATGCTGCAGAGGAATGTTATCAGTTAGCCAGGTATGACCTATTTCTGATGAAAATAAATCATACTGCAGCCTGACCACATACATCTGCCTGTCTACTTCTCAGAGCAGGACTGCATAACCCAATGTATTTATTTATGTCTAAATGGTTCCCCTTGGAAGGTCAGACTTGAAGAGTAAGTACACATTTTGCTTAATTGCTTTTTTACATTCCACGTGCAATTGTATGGTTTTGCAATAATTCCGAGTGTTTCTGTTCCTCCAATATTTATTTATTATAATTTTCCTTTAGATCTGCCTTTACCTGCCTCTCAGGTTGTCTGCAGTACAGAAGCACTGTGACTGAACGGCCTTCTTCATTCCATTTAAATCAATCAATAAAACAGTAAGGGGTGTGTAAAAATCCATCCTTGTTAGTTTGACATCGCATGTAGAGTGGTTGGCAGCTGGAGCTAAAGCAGCCTACAGTAGATCATCTTTAGAAAGATTTTACAGTAACATGTGGGTGGCTGATCCAGATAAAATGCTGCTGAGCAGCCAGAACCAATAATAACCAAACGTGTACCTTTACAGGTTTTCCCATCAGTGCAGGTGTGACAGTGTGCCGGGCAGCGTCTGCAGGTCCCATCCATATCAGGGTAGTACTTGACTGAGCAGTTAGGACTGCAGCGCCCATTCTCCAGGTACAGCCCCGCAGCACATGACATGCAGTTACTTTTATTCTCATCGCAGCTCAGGCAAAGGCTGTCGCAGGCTTCACATGTGCCCTCTGCACTTTCAAAGTAACCCCTACATAAAGATATTAAAGTAAGTACTATAGTATAAGTGGACCATCAATTGTAAAACTCCACTGCAGCAGTGACTCCTGCTGGGGAGAACCAGAACTGCAGCAACTAAGAGTACCACACAAGCAGACCAATGCTGTATCCCATATAGGATTAAAATGAGGCTTTTAGAAAAGAATAAAAGATTTCAATATATAAAAAAAATGAAAATGGTAATTTACTATAAGAGCAATCACTGGAAAACAAAGTATACCTCTGGCATTTATAAATGAGCATGTTTGTTTCTATTCAGTGATATTTGGCTAATTAGAGAATGACCTTGATTTGAGACACACAGTGTAAATGGAAGATCGCTCACTCTGGGCAGTTAGACCAGCAATTCCCCTGATGGAGGAAGAGACTGAATGGTCCCTTCTTGCAGCTGAGGCACTTCTCAGTGGCCCCCTCGCAGCTCTCACAGTTTGCAGAGCACTCTTCACACAGCTGGGTGGCAGGGTTGATGAAGTAGCCCACAGGGCAGTGCTCCACACAGGCCCCCTCCTGGTCAAGGAAATAACCTGGAAAAAAAGAAACAATATAGAAAACAACTCCCTTTGGTATTTATGATAAAAATATGACATGCCCCATAAAGGTTTAAAAATAGATTACTTGTTAAAGAATTCTGTTTTCTTACACACCCTCGTTAAATGCTGTACTGGTTTATTCCTGTTTTTTTCCCAAAAAACCCCCAAAAACAGGATAAGGAAAAGAGAATCCCCATTTGTTTCCCTTAGCAAGCGCAATGTGTTTATTGCCTGTTTAGTTCAGTGGCAAGGACAACGGAAACCACATTGCCGCAAAACAAGTTTTAAAATACTTTTTCCAAGAAAGTAATTTCTTTTTAATGTCATTAACACATTTGTAAGATTAGAAACAGGCATCAATATCATGAAGGCATGCACATTCAGAGCCATTTCACTGAATTGAAAAGTTGAGTAAATCATTAAATTATTGATGAAAGAAAAACACCAACCTAAACCCTTGGTCAACCATTGTCCGAATGATGCAACAATTTGAACGATGTATCAGTAAAAGAGGGCATTCTTGTGAGATGTGGCAGTTTCACATAGAGGTTGCAGTTTTAGGTTTGTTTGTTTGTTTAAACAGGCTTACCAGTACAACACGAGGAACAGTCCAGTGCCTGAGGTCCGAAGCAGGTCTTGCAGGAGACATCACAGCTGTAACACTTACTGTCAGCAGCTAGGAAGAGGAGAGCGGCAGGGTGAGAACAGTACACACTCATCATGAACTTATACTGAATTGGGCATTTGGCATGAAACTAAAGCCGGCAATTCCATTGCTTTTGATTACACTGGCAAAGTCTTGGGGTTCTTACAGAAATTAACATTTATATCATTTATCTCAGTCCTTAGTTACAATCCCCAGACCTGGTTGGGACTGATTTGTTTAACACAATTAAATAATTTTTACTTTACAAATCACAGTGGTGTTCCAGCAGTTAAACCGAGATATACCGGACTGTAGATTATTTTTCTATTTGTGTCCAGTTGAGGGCAGTGTTGTGCTTAGAGTGGCTTAATCCAAGCATTCTATAAATAACTGAAAAAAGATTATGGTGCATGCACAAAGCACCATTAATAAATATGCTAATTGATTTGAAAGAAAAAAAAAAGAAAGAAAGAAAAAGAAAGAAAGAAAATGAACAGCAATGCTTGTGCAAACTACAACATATTGTACGTAAATTAGAAGACAGTGTGCTTATTGGGAGGGACAGGATTTTCTTTTCTTTACAGCATAATCAAAGGAGTCAGATTTACCATCCATATACTGGCCCTCCACACAGCTGACAGTGGGGCACTGGCCGTACATAGGCAGGTTCCCGTGAGGGCAGGAATCGCAGTTCTTCGGCAGCGACCCGTAGCAGGTCTGGCAGGAGCCGTGACAGGATTCGCAGCGCCAGCTGTTTGGTTCGCCGTAGGTGCCATCCGGACATTGCTTTACACAAGATCCATCTGTGGGCGAAGCATATGGCAGGGCATGATGAGTTCCTGCAATACTATTAGCTCACCACTCTCTGGAGTCCACACTGTATGCTTGCTCTCTGGGTGTCTAACAGGGAGTGTGGAGTCAAAGCACCCCAAAGTAATCTGAGTAATTGTGAGAATTATCAGCTTGTTAGAAACAGCTTGTTTTGAGAGAGTGGATGGAAGAGAATAGCCTGCTTTAACCTTTACTTCCAAACAACGAAACTGCTGCAGCTTGTTCCAATATCAACGTGGGGCTGCTGCCTATTTCATTTGCAGTCAAAGGTTAAAGGTGAACATCCCCTGCATGCTGAAAAGAATCTTCTGTCTGACATCATCCTTCTGTCTGGCAACTCTTTAACACTCCACCACACACCCACATTTCATTAGATGTTGCTTTGCATTATTTACATACTTTCTTTGTTTTGTTTTGCTCTGTTTCCCCCTGGAACAAAAGTCACTCATTTTCAAATAACTGTGGCAGATGGAAACCAAGAGATGCATGCACACACACACAAGTCCTCTCAGTATGTGGAAACTTCTGATAGGGAGATTAAAACTGATAAGAAAAAGTATTCTAGCAGTGATTGGAATAACGGTAAACACGAATATACTGCAATTTTGAAAAGTGATCGGTGCAATACAAAGTAAAACCGAATCCAGCATTGCTTGGGACCAGAAAATGGTTTACAGTGGTAGTGGAAAATCTAATACTTTACTTACAAAAAACTATTTGAACACATTCAAAAACTAAATGAGAGTACATGCAGTAGAATAATTACTGTCCAGGTCTGCCATGATTTTCAAAGATTGCTTTCGTTTCAGTGTTACATTCTTCATTATGTAAACAAGGATTTTACTCTATATCTATAATATTATTATTATATATTTCTTAGCAGACGCCCTTATCCAGGGTGACGTACAATTGTTACAAGTTATCACATTATTTTTACATACAATTACCCATTTATACAGCTGGGTTTTTACTGGAGAAATCTAGGTAAAGTTCCTTGCTCAAGGGTACAGCAGCAGTGTCCCCCACCTGGGATTGAACCCACAACCCTCTGGTCAAGAGTCCAGAGCCCTAACCACTACTCCACACTACTCCACATTGTATTCACACAATATATTGTACTACATTTAGAAAATAAATCATATGACGCGGTGTCAGATTTACATTGATTCGAGACAGGCAAGTCAAACACATCATGCCTGAGTCAAGAATAGACAGGTTCTGAATTGTAGAATTTATCACACCATTCATTTCAAATGGGATTTGGATGGGACCTGAAAATGATGCCATTTTGACAGAATCCCGGTTTGTAGAGGGGCTGGATGAGAACGATTGTACTGTTTACTGTCTGCATGTACATCAGGTAGCTTGCTGTGACTGTAAAATGCTTTAAAAATACTATGCACAATAAACAAACTCGAATCCCTGCATTTCTACTTGGCAATACTTAGACTTATGAAGTTTAAAAAATCAAAAGTATTAGGTTAATCTACAGGTATGTGAGTGCGATGTACATTCAGAATCCAGGCTATTTCCATGCAAGTTACTGAGAAACAGCTTGTCGGATGTCAGATCGCCCAAGGAAATAACTTCATAGTTCCTGGCACCATAATTTGCATCCGTTTGGTTTGCACAGTGTATGGTGTCCTGTTCCCCCACACAGCTGTGATTTGCTATCCAAATTGGAAGGTGTTGTAGAAACTCAGGTAAAATATCAGGGTAAGCAACATTATGGTTCAGAGAGAAAGTGTGCTGGCAGAGGGGAGCGCTTTTAAATATAACACCTTAAAGGCGCATTACAGCTCAACATCAAGGTATACTTCAAATCATTAATATTTCAAAGGGCGGGATTTCATGCAGATGGTGTCTGAGGAAATGTATTGTATATGGAAATGCATTTATGGATGTCTTTCTTACCACTTAAATAATGACCAGCCTGGCAGGACAGGCAGAGGCTGTCGCTCCTGCAGTCAATGCAGGGAGTTGGACAGGAAAAGCACATCTTCCTGCCCTCATCCCCATAGGTCTTTTGTGGGCAGCCCCGGCGACACTGGTGTCTGTACCTAGGGGAGAAAAAAAGGACAGGCGAGAAAGGGTAAATGCCAACTTTACTCAGCAGCCTGTTGCTTCCCAAAATATCAATTCACAATTAATTAACTCATGAGGTAATTAAAGAGTCTTTATGAAAACAAGTTTAATATACAAGATACTCTATATTAATATACTGTTTTTCTGCTTCTTTTACTACACACGTAAAAAGTTTCATGAATAATACATGTTATGCTCTTCAATAAGAGGTAAACAAAAGGCCCGATTTTCAAGCTTTAATCCAAATCGTCATTTTTCAGAAAAAAAAAATAAATCCAATAAGGTTACCAAACCAGAAATAAACAACTCAGCCATTTCATTAATGGGTTTGTAACTTGACAATCCTCTATTTACTAATCTTTTTAGTGTAGTCCGTTCAAGAGAGATGACCCTACCTCAATCATAATCCTTTTAGTCTGACAACACGAAAAACAAGTGTATGATATAAGAGAAAATCGGAGATGTCTTTAAAATCTAAAACTCAGGATCATGATCAAAGACCTTACTACAAAAAAGGAGCTTAATCATGTCTGATTTTCCAGCTTTGAAAACACAGCCTGTAGCCTTTGGCCACCATTCAATAGAAACCTCACAATAGCATCCAGGTAACATTAGAGCTGGAGACACGCCTTATCATATAAACCAGGGCCTGGAGAGCTGGAGAAACAGGTGAATGCTTTCTGTGTCCTGTGATGCTGACTGGAAGACAGGCACTCGGAGAACACCTGTTCTATTATTCAAGCACTGCGATCACAGTCATTTAATTGCAGAACACCATTGAACATTAATAACCTGTTTAATATATTTTAAAATACTTGCCCGCTTGGTAAAGAATGATACTTAAAATAACCAAGCTTATTGTAGCTCTTTTTTTGGTTTAGAGCATGTCATTTGAGGTTTAACAATTTGGTATTTTAAAAGGGCTAGACATATCAAGAAGGGTGTTTTCTTCATGTTTTCTAGTTCTGGTCTGAGCCAAGGACTGCTTATTTAAAACTAGCTATGATTTTCCACCGCTATCTGCTAGAACATTTATCAGCCCTATGGGCACAAATGGCAATAATTAACATACCGATACAGCTTATTGGGTTTTGGCTTGAACTCAGCAGTCTGCTGTATGTAGTACGCTCCCTTCCATTCATTTTGAGGATACTAATAGGACAGGCCTCTGAGAATACATTGTGTTTGCAGAAAGCTGCAATTTATTTGAAGTCAAGCAGGCTTTACACCATGGCACAAAGTCTTCAATAATACAACTTTAAGAATGGTTCAACACAAACTCAAAGCCTGTAATAACCAGCCACCAAACCCACTGAACCTTTGTGGGTTCAGAGCAGCCTGAATTAGCAACGAGTGTGACTCACTCTTTCTCTCTTCCAACAAGAACAAAAATTAAAATCACGGTCACGCTTTATTTAAGAGACACTTTGTAGTTTATTAACTGTTTATTAACTAACTGCCTTGTTTACAAACACATTAGCAAATGTTAATTCTTTGCGAATCGTTAGTTCACATATAGCAATCTATTTTTAAAATAATAGAAAGGTTAGCTAAAACTTCAAACCCTAATTTAGGGATTATCAATTCCAAGTCAATCGCACCAATGAAATGGGGTTACGTTGATTGAAATTCTCTTTTAAATATGTTGCTGTAGTAATATTTAGCAATTAACTTATTATATCCATCATATTATGTAGTATATATATATATATATATATATATATATATATATATATATATATATATATATATATGTATATACTGTATATTAACAAAAGAAAAAAAGATGAGCAACATCTATTTTTAGAAGTAAACTAGCTTTTTAACAGTTAAAAAAACTAAGAAAAGTACCTCTTAAAATGGCATTTCAGAAAAACAAGTCATCGGTAGGGTACTTTAAGGTAACCTGATGTTCAGGCTAATGATCTTCCAGAAAGACTTCAACAGTAGCCTGTTGGTACTAAATGCTAAGGTAGATGATGCAAAATGGACCATTACTTACAAGAAATAGCCTTCCATGCAACTTTTGCAAAGTTCTGGGTCACCTGCGTGAGAGGAAAAAGGATTTTTAAAAGCTGCAGTGAACCATAATCAAGCTCAGTACTAAATTATAATACCCTGGGTTACTGTAAAAAAAAAAAAAAAAACACTGCATTGTTTTATTATATTTTACATTTTAACCAGGTAACAATTTTTTCAAGTCCTGAAAAACAAGAATCTTATTTTCAACCCCTGTAATAATAATAATAATAATAATAATAATAATAATAATAATAATAATAATAATAATAATAATAAATATTAATATAAAATAACAACTTTTGTACTGCCCGGTTATAGCTCACAAGGAACAAGAATTTCTGAAATTACTGAACATACTGGCAAATGTAGTATAATGGAATTATTTGTTTATTGGGCTATGATTAAAGTTATCATTTAAATTGCAAAGATTCAAAAGATACAGCTTTGCAAAGTTTGTAGGTTATGATTATCTGGCATTAATGAATGTATGTGTGCATGTGCTGAAGCACTACCATTCTTCTTGATATGTTGCCAAGTGCAGATTTTTATTCCAGTTCGATTAATACATTGATAAGTACTTGAAAAGAGATCAGATTTAAAGGGTATACCCGTCGAATGCATGCCTACCTGCAGAGCATGTTTCACATCCGGTTTCACAGTCAATGCATTCTCCGGTTTCAGGATCTTCCACCTGCCCTGTAACAGTAACACAGCCATTAAAGCACCGATCTGGCCCTGAACACCAGACAGACCCTTTCAGCATTCCCAGCTCTTTAACGGAAACCCAGTACCTGTTTCAACTGTTTCTAGATTGATAACCCTATTTAACAACATCAAATAAAGAAAGCTGTCATAACGTACATGCATTTTCACATTTCAAAATGTGCATGCATTTTCCTTTTAGATAAATATATTCTATTCAAGATAAATCCTTAGGAATGTTTTTATGTGTACATTTTAATTTCATTCTTCACATTTCCCTTCCTATTTTATGGTGCAATCAGTGTTTTTTGGGTTCTTCTGTTACTCCGATATTGAGTAGAAAGGTCCCACTGTCACATGATTTGAATACTGCAGAATGAGGCCGTTTGCAAACACTGTCAAATGGTAAGAGAAATGATATATAAAATAATAATAATAATAATAATAATAATAATAAACTATTAAAATGACAGCTGAGGTAACATTTTTATTTTAGTGAAACATTTATACAAAACTGGATCTGTAGAAATTAGCCATGGGCTACCTTCTTTGCATTCTGTGGTCTGGCAGACTCCACTTTGAAGCTTGTAGTTTCCTGTGCACTTGGTGCAGACCTTGGCGTCAGCGCACAGCTCACAGTTTACCATGCAGGGCTCACAGGTGAACCGGTCCTGCTCAGGGTAGAACCCTCTGGGGCAGTGCAGCCGGCAGCGACCTCGGTGGAAAAAGCGCTCCTGCCCGTCTTCATCTGGAAAAAAAAACACAAAACAAAAGAATTCTTGAAACGGATTGACAAGCCTGGAGCTGCTTTAAGAGACTGTAATTCTGATACAAAGTGTCCCATAACTCTGCTCGGTTGTATACCAACATATATTTCTCGGGTGTCTGCTTACTATAGTCTTATCAGATTTATTGAATCAACCACTTTGTGTGTTAAAAAAGAAAACACTGGCCACCTTTCAATAGAGACATCACAATACCAGGTAAAATTAGAGCTGGAGACGCCCTATCATATATATAAAAAAAAAATTATTTGCAGCTTTAGGGATTAATTGCTGCTTTCCAACACTGACCACTGACAAATAATAAGCCGCTGGTAGAAAAGCGTAATACTTGCAGCCCAGACCACGGCTCTGTCTGTTACTTAGTTGTCACTTCAGTAAACAGTTAATAAGAGGAGCCATTTCTGAAAGTATATGAGTGTCAAAACTCCTCTTGATTGAAAGAGTGCAATACAAAGTATCTATGACCTGGATGAGGGGTTTTGTTTGATTTAAACACACACACAGAGAAGCGTTACTCCTTCAGCACCACTAAACCAACAAAGAACCTGGATTGTTTCCACTGTAATGATACCTTTACTTTAAGGATTGCCGAGGACAAAAAGGCTGTTCACAATAGAATGCAGTGGTTATCGTGATTTGTTCTCTAACTCTGCCTTTATCTGGCTTTGAGCTCTGACTGCAGAATATATTTATATGGACAGAGAGTAGATGGGGCTGGCAGAGTTGAAAGGTCACATTATCACATGACCCGAATAGAATGAGGAAGGCTGTTGAGTGCTGGATTTTTCAGGTAAACTCAAAGCTAGCTGGGAACCAGTTTTAGAAAAACAAGGATAACTCAATATTGGAACTCCAAAACGCAGAACCCCTCAGAATGGTGGCAAACACCACACAGTAATAAGAGAAATGGGGAAAAAAAGCAATTAAAATGACATTTGAAGCTACTTACTCTTTAAATATTTGCTTATGTTTGCTCCACTTACACTATAAATGTATTACTGAATGGTTACTGGTGTACTACTTAATTACTGCTAATAAATAATGTACAACTCGGTTCAGACTGCTACAGTATAGACTTCATAATGCAGAAAATGTAATGGTACTTAGAAAAGCCACACTGAATAAATCAGTTTTGAGTAGTTGGTAATAGTAGTATACCAGTTGTGACAGTATCAAGTAGCACTATTATAAAGATGATGTCCTTCTCGACATACTATTACCTTAGTCTAAGCTTCATTATGCTGTATTTACAGTATCTTGCAGGCAAAGACTCAATTCATTTCAACAACGCCAACATCCACACCAGAGGTGATTGTTTAAACGGACCATGCCCACAACTGAGCAGTTAAAAATGTCCAAAATCTACAGACTAGCATAGAAAGCTAATTGGAATCACCAGCTGTCTTCCAAAAAAGGAATGTTCAGGAATGGGTTCCATTCTCTTTAAAATTCCAGTTTAAAAAAAAAAAAAAAAAAGTTACACTCTGCAAAGTCATTGTAACATTCCTGGTATTTCACTCTCTGTCATCGCTATTTCTGTGAAAATCCGTTTTATTATTTATTTTAAAATGTATAGACCTCACCCAAATCCTTAAAACGTAAGCATGCACCTGTATATTCGTATACATAGTACACGAATATATGCAAAACCTTATTCTTAAAAAGCAAGCTTTCTGTAAAGTAGACTTCACAAAAGCCTTCGAACACAATTGAAAACATGCATGGCCGATGCATCGATGTTTAGTTGCGAGACATGTTTATTATTTAAGATATTTGAAGTAGATGATGCTAAGGGATGATGATGTTTATTCACGGTTTTCTTGCTCAGATCTCACTTCTAAAAGAGATTTCTAATCTCAAGTGACTTCCTGGCAAAGTTAAAAAAATAAAGCTGTCTTGGACATTTTTGTGGTGTGGGCAGCCACTGAGAGTGGTGTTCCGCAATCAGAATGGAGCACAGGCATTCTTTGTATTGTTTTGTGAACAGAAAGGGCTGTGAGTGGGAGTACTGAGCCAAAGGTATCAGATACCTGTGAAGAGACATTGCTCACGGGGCTTGTTGCCAGGGCTATCAAATTACAAGAGTGTGGTTCTGAATCCACATTATGGAAAGGTCAGAGTATGCCTGCTTTTGGCTTTTCTGTCATGCCGAAGCATGTCCCATTTCAAAGCACAGTTCTTAGCCACTGGAGAGAACTGCTACCCAGATTTCACTGGTGGTGCTATCAGATATGATCTGGATAAACAGTTTTCACCAGGGGCTTCAAAAACTTGGGGTGGCACTGGTGAGAATATACACAGTGATCTTTCTAGGTCTCTTCCTAATGTCAGGCATATAAGATACATAGGCCCCGATAAGCTACTTGCTCTTTAGCTTTAGTAAATACAGGGATAAAGAAGTTCAAAGCCAGCGATTAAAGTGGAGGATTTTCAGTTATGCAGTAGGCTTTTTATCCATTCAGGTTCTGTCTGTGCATCAGGCTACTGTATTAATTGACCTAGGCATATTACAAGGCAGGTAGGTATTTTCATAATACTTCACATTCTGACTGTTGAAATAACATTTTGGCATAAATATATTTATGTGTTTTTATAAAGCGTGAATTTTATTCATGTAATATTATAATGTACATTAAAAGACTCTTCGCTTTATAACTTATCCTGGCTTGACTTCCATAGAAAGGTGGCAAACTTCTATTAAACTATGCCTCTCAGCAATTGTTTGAAAGCAGGAAACAAAAGCAACTATCTAGGCATTTTATTAAGTGGCTGTGATTGCAATACAATCAGCCAACCCCTGCAGGATAACATTCCACAGTAGCTGGATTACCTTAGGGAAGAGGAAAAAAACAGTGTTGATATTTCACTTTCCACGGAGAAGACAGAGGGCTTTATGTAAATGTTATGCTGGAAAGAAAGCCACAACTACCTCGTCTGATGGTTCTACACAACGAAACAAATCTTGCAAAGATCACCTGTGAACTGCTTTTTTTCCTTACACAAGTTTCAATGGGGTGCTGTTCAAAGCAATGTACAATTAAAGTCCCCCTCCCAATGCATAGCAATTTGAGCCACTACAGCTTTTTGTGTGATATTACTTACACACAACTTTGCTTAATCAGACGCTGCACCTATACTTTGAATGTATAACTTAAAATGAATGACATTAAAACAAAGATTATGGGGCTACAGCTGTAAATGATTATGGCTATGGCGCTGCCATTATTTTGATTGAATCAAGGCTGAGAAAACCTGTAATGGCTCGGCTCTATGTGAGTCTTACATTGTTCCCTGCCTGGCACTTTTTGTTGTGAATTAAGTAGCAAACACAAAATACTTATTTTCGCACTATGTAAAATAGTGTTTTGCTAAATTTTAAATAGGCTGTAGCAACTCATTAGATAGTATTTACCTTAATTAATTGAATGTATTTGTACATCTCCAGGAAGTGTGCATGCTTCTTTTCCCAGACAGGCGTTGTCTCTTTGTTTGCATGTGTAAGATGAGGGTTTAAAGGGGCATGTAGGTAAACATGACCGACCTCAAAAATCAGACAGGGCTATGAATTTCAGGCTACCCCTTTAAGAAGAAAAATAATCTCCCAGCCAAATTAAAACAAGAATGCATTTCAGAATTATCAAGCCATCAATCATTTTTATTTTAAAAGTTTGAATTAAAGTTCACCTGGCATTGATCTCATATCAAAAGCTTATTATTTTGTCATGCAGATAAAGTAAGGTGTGTCTTTTTTTGTCAGACTTTTAACAGCTGTCCATACAAATTTGTAGCCAAGTTCTTTCAAGTTCATTACCTCCTGCCATTTACTTTTGTGTGTGTTCTGTGTGTGATTTAATTTAAAAGGATGCTGGATTCATCTCAGAAACTCACTCCTCCAATTCAATGTTAATTTACTATATTGCATATATCTCAAAATATAGTTGACATTACTGAATTAGAAAAACAAATGACAACCATAAATGCACAAGAAAAACAACTTTTCGATTGTTTACTTGACTGGGGAATGTTTTCAAAATATTTATACCAGTCTTTAACTCCAATTTTTTGAAAGTAGAAAACGCCTGTTGGTTTCCCAAAACTAGCCAAGTAATAAAACATAGGCCTTTACAGTACTCTCTTAAGAACATAAGAACATAAGAAAGTTTACAAACGAGAGGAGGCCATTCAGCCCATCTTGCTCGTTTGGTTGTTAGTAGCTTATTGATATCAGAATCTCATCAAGCAGCTTCTTGAAGGATCCCAGGGTGTCAGCTTCAACAACATTACTGGGGAGTTCGTTCCAGACCCTCACAATTCTCTGTGAAAAAAAGTGCCTCCTATTTTCTGTTCTGAATGCCCCTTTATCTAATCTCCATTTGTGGCCCCTGGTCCTTGTTTCTTTTTTCAGGTCAAAGAAGTCTCCTGGGTTGACATTGTCTATACCTTTTAGGATTTTGAATGCTTGAATCAGATCGCCGCGTAGTCTTCTTTGTTCAAGACTGAATAGATTCCATTATTTTAGTCTGTCTGCATACGACATGCCTTTTAAACCCGGGATAATTCTGGTTGCTCTTCTTTGCACTCTTTCTAGAGCAGCAATATCCTTTTTGTAACGAGGTGACCAGAACTGAACACAATATTCTAGGTGAGGTCTTACTAATGCATTGTAGAGTTTTAACATTACTTCCCTTGATTTAAATTCAACACTTCTCACAATATATCCGAGCATCTTGTTAGCCTTTTTTATAGCTTCCCCACATTGTAGACATTTCTGAGTCAACATAAACTCCTAGGTCTTTTTCATAGTTCCCTTCTTCAATTTCACTTTCTCCCATATGATATTTATAATGCACATTTTTATTGCCTGCATGCAATACTTTACACTTTTATCTATTAAATTTAATTTGCCATGTGTCTGCCCAATTCTGAATGCTGTCTAGATCATTTTGAATGACCTTTGCTGCTTCAACAGTGTTTGCCACTCCTCCTATTTTTGTGTCGTCTGCAAATTTAACGAGTTTGCTTACTATACCAGAATCTAAATCATTAATGTAGATTAGGAATAGCAGAGGACCTAATACTGATCCCTGTGGTACACCACTGGTTACCTCACTCGATTTTGAGGTTTCTCCTCTAATCAGTACTTCCTGTTTTCTACCTGTTAACCACTCCCTTATCTTATTTTATAACAGTAACTTTTTTATATATATAATGGACTGCATTCTAAAATATGACTATTGAGATCCTCCCAGCTTTAACTCAGATTTTATAATCGGTAGTTTAAAGTTATGAATGTTAAACAATATACCTTTCACAAGTACAACTTGTTTTTAGCAATTCATTAAAGCGACACAGTTGAGCTCTGTCAATTACAATTACTTATACATGTTTTATACAGTAGCATACTGTACATTTTTATTCTCACCATGTTGTATTTCCTCTCTACAATATAAATAAACACCCTCACACACACACACACACACAGTAGTTGCTTCCCAATAGTATTTTTGCTTAATACAGTGAAACCTAAATTAACTGGTCACCAAAGCGACTCGTAAGTTACGGCTGCTTAATCATTTACTTGTATTGGAATCCTCTCTGGAGTTTACTAGCTGATTAGTTAATCGCAACTCACCGGCAATTGCCTATTGTTCAGTTTTTAATTGTCTCAGGACACACACAGAAACTACATTCCTGTTACAGACCCGCACGAGCACACCGGAGATACTTACCGACGCCACATTTTGTGCACTCAAACAGCTCGTGTCCGTTGCATTCCCAACAGGTAGGATGGCAACCAACACACTGATGCTTCAAAGCAAATTGTCCGCTCGGGCAAAAGAGAGCAAGTGTATTTTGCACATATCCAAAGCAAAGAGCAAAACATACTCCTTGCAAACGTTTCATCTTTCTGAGCCTGCACCGTGGAACAAATTAAAAATAACTAAACCAAGGTTGATGCTTGCAGGTGCACACCGCAGCATACAGGTCCGCTGGTTTGCTCTTCAGTAGTGTGGGTTAGCGCTTGGTAATCGGAGCTCAGACAGGTTTGACTAGTTTGTTATGGGGGTTGGTCACCGGAACTGACTTTAATGACCAAATTGTTCACTTTTGGAAAAAATAGAGGTGCTATTCTTAAATAAATGGCTAGGTAATTGAGAGCGCTCACCGTTGTTCCTTACATTTCAAGCTAAGATTTACCTTGTGGAGACTGATAGATTTAATAATCCAAAGAATAAAATCCTTAGCATTAAATATAAACACACTTTTAATAGAATCTCGTTAATGACGTATATTGTGGACAACTCCTTCAACTGTCATATATAATTTGCAGTTAAAACAAATACATAATAATAATCATAATAATAATAATGATAAACAAATCGAGAACATACGCAATAAATTGTTAATCATTTTTTAATGGATTCTACAATACAAAATATAAAGAATAAATCCTTTAAATGTATAATAGTGTTACAGTATAGCATTTCTATTGTGTGATATAAAAATGTGTAGGTAACAGTTTATTTGTATTGCGCTTACAAAAAAAGATAATAAATACAGTTTACAATATTTTCTTACATTTGCAGCATCCATTTTAAATAAGTGGTTTACACAGAAGTATAATTCAAATTTGAAGCTTTGGAATATTTTATTTGTTTTAGGAGTTTGATAAAATCAAATATGATTTCAGCGTTCTCTGTGTGCATGTGCAAAAATAAATGTTAAACCAAAAAAATGTAAACTCCAATAAATAAATCAGAACCTCTATGTTTTCGATATTCAGATTTGTGGCCTTGCTATGTATCAAATATATAATTGATGGCATGTATTCTTTATGCATGTCCAATACATATTTTAGAGTTTTGAACTCTTTGTAGTTTTTTGTCCTGTGTACTGATGTGTTATTGTTTATATATTATTTGTTTATTTAGCAGACGCCTTTATCCAAGGGTGTGTGAACTATGCATCAGCTGCAGAGTCACTTACAATTACGTCTCACCCGAAAGACGCAGCACAAGGAGGTTAAGTGACTTGCTCAGGGTCACACAATGAGTCAGTGGCTGAGGTGGGATTTGAACCGGGGACCTCCTGGTTACAAGCCCTTTTCTTTAACCACTGGACCACACAGCCAATAACACGTTTTGATTTATCCACACTATTTTTCATATAGACATGTGGATGTTTTCTTTTTCTTTTTAAGGTGCACTACCTGTATTTAAACGTTGATTGGTGGTGTTGTTTGTAGAAATGCAACCCTTTACTGTTTTTCAGTTCATGCATGAATAATTTGTTTTGTTATTCTCAGCCACACAACAATTTCATGGCCGAATAGCCACAGAATAATTGTCTCAATGTATGACGGAAACAAAACACTTGCCATACACATGTGCATTGTACAGTGCTTAAACTAGAGGTCCATTAATCCCTCTAATTTCAGAAGGAATTCCACAACACAGATATAGTATTGGAGGAAATGCATTACAGGCGTTAATTACATAGATGGTAAACCGTGAAAAAATGGAAACTTTTCACAGGTGTACAGAATGCGGATGTGAATTTAAGGACCTCTAGTGGTGGATGCTGTTAACTACATTTTAAGAAGATACATTTTACCCCTTATAACCAAATTTAAATGAACAATAAATATGAAAAGTGATGGATATCATAGTATTGAAATATCTATTCATATCAGTATACTAGATTAGTTTACTGTTTTGTTCACTGGGCAGGCCGGCTCAGTTACTGTTTCTAGTGAAGCCACTGCTTCTCTCTCTCTCTTGTGTTTTGCTCCATTTCCACCTGCTCAACAATGTAACAAACATTGTCTTTCACCTTAAACGTTAACATCAAAGTGATCTGTGCTGCATTTTCAAGGCAAACAAGTAGAACCTATGCTTTTAAAGGCCCTCTGTATTGACATTTTGGGATGATAAGATAGAAGGTGGCCACTGCCTCTCATTCACAAGCACAATACCCAACCAGTAGATTGCATTGCCTTACTTCACCCTTAGCACACAGAGCGCGTTTAGATTAGGAATTTAGTGCCAGCAAAAGTCTTGCAGTGTGAGTGAGATGTGATTTAAATTTCATAGGACTACCCTGCCTTTTAGACAATAAGAGAAAACAATGAGCAGAAGGGGGTAAGGATTACACTGATTCAATATAGCTGCCCTTCCATTAGGGTAATTCTTGTGTATTTAGTTACAATGGCTGTTTATTTAGTTATTTAGTTAGGAGGCTGTGTGGTCCAGTGGTTAAAGAAAAGGGCTTGTAGCCAGGAGGTCCCCGGTTTAAATCCCACCTCTGCCACTGACTCATTGTGTGACCCTGAGCAAATCACTTAACCTCCTTGTGCTCCGTCTTTCGGGTGAGACGTAATTGTAAGTGATTCTGCAGCTGATGCAGGCGTCTGCTAAATAAACAAATAATAATAATAGTACAATATTTCACACCAGGATAAGGGCAATACGTAATTTCCAAAGATGTCCTTGAAATTGCAGAATATTAACCACCAAGACTTATTTATTATTATTATTTAGTTTTTTTTTATATAATTTCTATATTATAATTACAACATATATGGTCCAAAAATATAAAATGCATCTGATAAAGACACCTAAAATCTGTAACGCAGTTGTGTAAATGGGCTGTGCACATTCACTTGACTGATTACTTTGTTATGCAAATACAATCTCTGGTGGCTAGGCGGTGCAGCAGGCTAATCCATTAGTTTATCATGCATTTCACACTCTGGAGGCATAAAACCGGCTCTGGGGGTGAATGAAGTTTGGTGGTCTGAGTTTAGCCCCCAGTGGGCCATAGTCTATACCCCAAAACCACAACAGAATTTAGCAGTCTCTTTATTTTACCTTTAATTAAACCATACCTGGGTTAATTATTGTTGGACTAAGATACATTTTAAGGTGCACTGTGCAACTCGTTACAACTATTGGAAGTCCGATCTCTCCAGGGAGACAATACCAGAAAACTCAATGGCTTACCGTACCAATGTTGTTTCGTCTTAAAGAACACCAATGTAGCTACTTACTATTCGTTCTGAAAGAAAACTGCCTTGTTTATTATTTATTTTGTATCGTTTTATCCTTCCAGAAAAAAAGCATTGTTTTAAAAACACTTTGAAGGTGCTTCATTAAACTCTAATAATTTCTCTCTCTTCTTGTAACATGTTTGGCAGTCTAAGAAGCTACACAGAATGTGTAATTTTGCTATGATCATATGCTAGACAACAACCTGCAATGGGAAGTTTGGTTTGCCCCAGAAAAGACTTAGCAGCTGTTAGGAGCAGAGCTTCAGCTTCCAAAGTTCACAGTAGATTTCAGTCCAATACAGAACAACAGCCTTTCTTTGCTATTAAAAAATGTAATTATTATTAGTTTATTTAGCAGACGCCCTTATCCAAGGCGACTTACAGAGACTAGGGTGTGTGAACTATGCATCAGCTGCAGAGTCACTTACAACTACGTCTCACCCGAAAGACGGAGCACAAGGAGGTTAAGTGATTGAGGTGGGATTTGAACCGGGGACCTCCTGGTTACAAGCCCTTTTTCTTTAACCACTGGACCACACAGCCTCCTATGTAATAAAGCTACCATAGACCTAGAAATGTTATAATATGATTTGTATATGTTTAACATATGCTGTAAACCAGCATCCTTACAGTAAATCTACTGCACTTACAGCACTATACTTTTTAATAATTTATTCCAGGAACAAGCATCAGCAGGAAGCTACTAACTGACAGAAAAGCGTTACATAATTTACTTGGCAATTTCTGCTGCTAGCTCTTTCTCCTCTGCTTGCTATTCACATGGGGGCTTCCAGCAGCAGATCATCAGAACTCTCCTTCCAGCTTCCAAAGCTCTGCCCACACTGCCTCTGTACCTTCAACTAGGCTGCTCTGAACAGCCACTTATTTCTATTTATTTTTTCAACCCATTTGCAAATGTCCATTTTGAATGTCTCCTCTCCGCTGAAACCCACTTATTGACCAGGAGGACTCAAGGTCATCGTGAGCCCTCCAATCTCAAAGGCCAAAGCAAAACTCCCACGCGCAAGATCAAGATCTTTAAATAAAGGGTTGTGCTGGATTATATTCACTGGTTAAACGGGAGAGTGCTGTGTTCCGTTTCATGCTAAACATGCCATTTTTAAACTGGTATCACAAAGTGTGGCTAAACCAGTATGAATTCTTTATGCAGCTTACAGAGAGAACGAGTGGGAGAATCCAAGAGGCAAGACTTTCTAATAATCTCTGTAGGGAAGGCTACCAAGGGATAGGCCTAAAGCACCACTACAATCCACTTTATATGAAAATGTTAACACTGTTGTCCCGTTCTAACAGTGTTGTATGCAATTGTAGCTGCCCTTAGCCAAGCTAGTATAAGCACAGAGCCACTGCATTGCAACTGACGCTTTGTAAGAGTGACTGCAAGTTAAAGCTAGGCTTTATTTTGTCAACAGAGTTATGGCAGTTCAAGGGACTTTTCTAAAGACCGTATTTCCATAAATCCTCGTTCTTGGTGGGGCTGAATGACTTGTAAATAATAGATTTACGGCCAACTAAATCAAATAGCTCTATGGAATAATTTGTTTGCCCTTTCTTGTCGTAGAATTGTATTTTGTTTTACATGGATAGTAGCCAATTCATCCCTGCCCTATTCACAGGCTAAAAGGTTGCTAGCAAAAAAAATGTTAAAGGTAGGGTCTAGTTTTTCTCTATATCTACAATAAGGTATTTGAGCCATTTGCCCATGTCTTCAAGCGTGTGTTTAAAGGTTCAGTATTTGTAGAATGTATTGATTCTCTAAGTGTGTTTGCAGGCACTCTCTAATCGTTAAGGCCATGCTCACTCCTTTCCATCTGAATTGTGGTTGCAATAAACTGTTACTGTTATTTGTTCCTGCTTTTTCCTTAGGGGGTAAAGTGACTAGTACCCTTTTAAATGATCCCATTCTCTGATATGACCACTATCTTACTGTTTTATAACTGAATGCAATGCTTTACATTGCTGTGCTAGGGTATATATCCGCCTTCTATATAATCTGGGTACACAGTAAGAAACCAGTACAATTATTTTCCAATTAACTCTTGCTGGGCACCAGCTGACTATTATTGCTGGAATGTTCAGTACCCTAGGCTGGATCAAAGAATGTATACAGTGGTAAAACAAAATCTGTTATCCCGATATTGCACAAGAGTGTTATTTATTTTCCTAGCAGGCAAAACATTGCTTACCATCTGCCTTTGTTAGCTAACACAGACTCGGTGGAAAATAGTGGAGCAGTGCCTGTCCTTCCACTTTTCTGTATTGAAGGACCGGGCGCCACCCGCTGGCCTCAACCAGCTGTGCATTAAAACAGCCTCGAATGCAGTGGCTCGGTACGCCATTTTGACCCCCACCGTCTTGCAAAAAGAAAGAAAAAACCCTCGAAGGTAACAGACGTTAAGTCAGACAAACAGCAGCGTACGTTTTTTTCACAACCGACACGACGGGTGAACAGAACACCAATGAGATAGTGTATGGGGGCGGGTGTTATGGGAGCTTGACGTCATGGTGTGGAAGAGATAGGAGGAGGAGGAGTGAGTTTGTGCTGCAGCGGAGAATGACAGGATGAGAGAGAGGGAGAGCAAAAAAAGATAGAGCAAGAGACGGAGATGCTTGGCTGAATCGGGTATTCACTTAGCAGCCAGAGGAAAACATGGAGATGGGGAGTAATGACTGAATATACGTTGGTAAGATACAATGTTTATTTTATTATAGCGATCGGTAACTTGTAAATATTACTTATTTAATAGAGTCAGCTGTTTGAATCAGTGCGGACCCAGAACAGGTGCATTCAGATCTTCCTAATTCAATACGTGCCGGTGTTAATTTGCATGGTGCAGGTTATGTGCTGGTTTTGTTTTTGTAAAAAGTATTTAAGCATAAATCACATTAGGCTCTCCAACAAACGTAGGAGTTGATGTTATGTTTTAGGATGTCAGGTTGAAGGCACCTTCATAGATAACGATCTAATGTGCAAAATTAACAGTGTGGACAAATAGATTATAACGATGTTACCTGTCAAAGCACACCAACCAACTTTGTCATTTTAATTATTTAGACGAAAAAAACAAAAAAAAAAAACACCGCAAACATGTGTAAGGATAAGGTGCGCTGCTTTTGTTTTGGAAGGATAGCGGTATATAGGTCTACGCAGGGGTGTTTTCTTTTGATAAGCTACTGTAGTTTGTAGTTGTATTCTCTGGATTCTTGATTTTGTATGCAACTGGAACTGACTGTTCCAGTTTTAAAACGATTCCCCTCTTTATGTAATATTCAGGACAGACAATGAACATAATGGAACGCAGCTATATACTTTTGGCTGTGTGAATTCGGGTTTCCAGAAAGCGTGACTTAGTTTCGACTTTGAGGTGGCATTTGCTACAAATGCGTTGTTTCTCATAGTAGTACACCTTTAATTTGCAATACGTGTTCGTTATCTGATACATAAGGCGCAGAACAAACGACGGTGATGTAAAAAGGCAGCACATTATACAGCACATGACAGGAACTTTAAACAGTAAACGCAACAGTATTTCATTAAGACTTCAGTGCTCCTGTTGAGGTTTCTATTCACATGAAATGCACTGTGCGTTGAAAAGTAACGACGGTGTGGCACGTCAGAACGTGTGAATACTCATGTACAGTATGTTTGTGCTAATGTACGTAGTTTACATGTCTTTTAAAAATGCCTGCAACCTAGTTTTAAACAAAGACGGTCTAGCTACTGTGCTTTGCCAAACGTGTTCTGCCCTGCTGGGACCAGCGTATACACAACCAGCCTTTCCACGTGCTAGGAGCATTGTTTTTATATACCTTGCACCAGGTGTGGCAGGACTTTTTAGTGCCCAGAAGCCCCAAAAAGCACAGAAGGGCAGAATATAAACAGGTGTATCTGTAGGGGTCTGAAACAGTTAGCTGAGTAAAATACTGTTGTTGCATCACTGTGTTAATGTTAATTATATTAGTAGAGCTGCTTCTAATGATGTAGAATATTACTTTTCTCCCATCTGACATGTTGAGTGGTGAGTCATATAAAACAAATACAACATGAAACAATAGTGAATTTCACTAAATCGCAAACCATTACAGTTAATACTTGGGTCAGTCTCTGCCACTAATTTATGTTTTATACTGTGACTCATTCAGAACTAGAAGGAACGTTTTAAAGTGAAAAAATTCTATACATTTATTAAAAAGTAAAATATTTTGGACAGACATTTTAGAGAATGACCCATTTCTGATCCACAATCTAATCAAATGTACTGTAAATGCCCGAACGAGAGAAGAAAAAAAAAATCACATAAGTATGCTTTTAGTTTAAGATATAACCGTTTTATGAAAATTGCCTTTTACTGTATGAGCCAGGTTTTGTATAAATACAATTTAGTAACACAAATATTGGTAACATTTTTAATTTGAACAATTCAGAATGTGGAATGTAAGTAGCTTTATTCAATGAACGCTGTTCTTCAATGAGCAGATGTTAGAATGTTAGGCAGTCTTGCTTGCTGGAAGCTGTCCTTGTGATTCCCCCCTGTCTGTTTATTCTCAGAGGAACTCTGTGACTGGAGATGATTGGAACCAGCTTACTTTGTTTTTGTCTTTTGTATCTTTTGAAAACTTTCCTCCTGGGTAATTAGCACAATGATCTTAAGAGCTTGGCATGGCATGGATGCCACTCCCAATAATATGATTTGAAAGACCTACTCCCTCCTTTTAATATCACCTCAAAAGCAAGAAATCATTCTAAGCATCAGCTCTGTAATTACTGTACACCGTCCAAGCCTCCAAAATAGGGATATCTGGGGGAAATATGAGACAATTTCTAAAAATCTTGAACTCTTCTATGCTTAATAGTGGTTTTTCTTTCTTTTTCTTTCTTTCTAAAAACGTGTATATATTTAATATTTTTTTTTACCCAGAGGTCTCTGTGTTGTATTTACTCTGGGTAACTGTACTATGTTTTGTCTGTGTAAATACTGATCTATAATAAGGCTGTAGGTTAATTCTTCATTTTAAACGTTGAGTAAAATCATGACCCACATATTTGATCCCATCTCTTACCCTTTAAATACAGATACGAGGCATAACTTCCCTTGAAGTTTTGTGAAAAGTTATATAGTTAAAAATGCTTTTGTTGTTCTAGGTTGTGTATTCTTTGGAGACCAGAACAGAGTCATAAACTGGGTTGTTCAAGTCCTGCGCATTTTTGGCATTTGAAATGAACCTTGACATTTGTTTTTTTCTGCAAAAATGCTGAAAAGCTTTTAAAGAATGCCAGACTTGCTCGACAGACTGGGTCTCTTTTGTTGTTGTTTGTTTGTTTGTTTGTTTGTATTGGATGAATTAAGGTTTAGTGAAAGGCAATGGAGTAACAGTACTGGTTCCACAACAGTATCTCGATGTTTAGTGAAGTTTGGTGTCTGTGCCAGACTGTGATAAGTTTTGTGGAAAACGGCAAAATAATTCAAATCAGCTATTTTGCTTGTCCAGGTCCTAGAAGCTGATTGATCCCAAAGCTTTGTCAGAAGTTCAAGGATCCCACTCATTTATTCAGCATACCATTGTGACACCATTCAAACAGTGGTTCCACAGTCCTGTACATAGTTGACATTGAAGATCACGGTAAGGGGATTGATGGAGAAGTAAACCTGAGGCTGTACCAGTAACTGGAAGACACATAGGGGGTTTGTGCAACCAGAGAGTCTAGCTTTATTTGTATTTCCATTATACTGTGAAAACAGTAGGAGGGAATATATTTAGTTTAATTTTGACACATTCCTCAGATCAATTCATTTGATTGTAATTGTTATTATGGCCTTGAAAACAAAACATGCAGCAACTGATAGAATAAACAAAATCCACATTTTTTGAGACACAATTAATTAAGCTCCATTACCCAAACTCTTTGATGTATCTTTAAGAGTGAAGCAGTAGAATAGGAGTCCACCAGACACAAGACCCTACTATGGTAAATTAGGTTACGGCTGCTGATTTATGATTGGGGGTGTATTTCAGGAGGCCTACTTATAGAATGTTTCTCAAAGTCAAGACCTAATTAACCTAGACCTGCCGTTTGGGATTTCCCGGTTGCTTATGAACCTTGTTAAGAACTGTCTGCACCCTTCCATGAAATAGCTTTAAGATCACAAGGGTAATGAATGTTGCTTTGTTTGATCACTAGTGCTCATCATGTTGTCAGTTCGTTACCTCCAGCTGTGCAAGTGTAGCAGATGGCAGCATTCCACGTAAGTTGGTTTCTGAATTTGACATATACGGTAGGTGTAGCATTCTGTTTTTCAGCTGCACTTCCAACTAAAGCACTAAATTCAACTAAACACACAAAGTGATCAGCATTCACTGTAGCGTGTGGGAGATAATTTGCTCAGTGGCCTTAACTGCCACCGTTTACTACCGGTGATCAGAATTCAAACTGAAGGACCAAAGTCATTGTATTTTGTATCTTGCTCTTAATTGTACTGTAATTCTTGATATGTATTTTTTTTGTACAACTGTTAGTCGCCCTGGGTAAGGGCGTCTGCTAAGAAATAAATAAAATAAAACAATAAAAAAAGAGTTGTGATTGTGTGAGAGTCAGAGCAGTCTGTAACATTGTTGTTGAATCTGACTCGTTTGGCAGTGTGTTCTGAAAGGGAAGCCCTAGATTGAATAAACCACCCTCCTCCTGCCAGTATAGGTCTCAGGTCATGGTTGAGGCCAAGTGGAAAATCTGCATGGTTAGAAAACAGTATGACCTTCCAATATAAAGAGCAGTCCAGTCTCTGTTTAAAAAGCTCTGCTTTACCTTGGAAAGGACACAGCATGATAGGAAGCATCACATAGGGTGGTTGCAGCTAAGTATTGATGTATGAAAATTATCTAAGCAAAGAGAGCCAATATAAGTTGATTTATTTTTAGGGGTGGATCTGATCAACCCATACCGTACCGGAATAAGCCACAACTGTATTATTAGAGCATTTATTGAATCAATAACCTATCCTTGGTTAATAAAAAAGGTTATTGATACAACCCAGGTGGATTCCCTGGTACTGTAAAGTGCTCTAATAAAACCATTTTATATCTGATGTAATATTTGCTGCACAGGAAGTGAATCTATAGTGTGGTAGCTGTATAAATGGACTTTACCAGAGCCAAAGTGGAAGTGAAGTAATAAACTATATACCCTGAAGGGACATGTAAGAAAGGTGCTCTAATGAGAGGTAAAAGCCTGGGTAATAACCTTTTAATGAGGCACACCTGAGTTTTTTTTTTCCACTGTGACTGGCCTAATTAGACTCAGGTGTGACTCGTAAAGCTCAATGTAAAAATTGTAATGGCTCAACTACTCTGCCTCAATGGGAGCTTTATTTGGATACCAGCTTTTCATGTCGGTTAGGGTCATGGGGGTTTTGTCCCAGATGAATGACTGATGCCAGAAGTAGAAGCAAAATGCACACCTAAAGTACTGGACTGAATGAGGGTAGATGAGGAAGAACTCGGCAAGTAATGTCTTCAGCAACTGGACTGAATGAGGGTAGATGAGGAAGAACTCGGCAAGTAATGTCTTCAGCAGCCAAGAGCAACCCTTAATGCCTGCCACCTGTCTCAACACAGCAAAGCTTAGAAGTCCATTCAGGAAACTGCATAGTCTAGAACATTTTTACTTAGTGATCTGGTTTGAGATTATTATTGTTATTTTAATGATTCAGTTACAATTTCTAGCACATAGGAAGGAAAAAATTGTCTGTGGTAGTGGATTTAAGTTAAAACGTTAATGTAAATAACGGTACTAATGTTCAACTACAAAAGACAATACAAAAAAATAAATAATAATGATAATAATAACCACTGCACAAGGTTATCACAGTTCTGGTGTTTTCGGTACATTTTCAAAGCTGCAATATGGATAGTAGAGCCATAATTAAAATGGAGTGCTAGAACTAGTTATGAAACGTTTGTGCAGTATTTCTTTCAGAAAAACATTTTCCAGCAAATGGCTAGTAAATTTGACCTATGAGTCTCTACAACGGTATTAATGGGAATAATGCATTATGAATCTTTTTTATTTTACCATGTCAGTATGTGTTATGTCATCTAGCCAACCTGGTAACAATATCAGCCTTGCTGCTTGCACTTGTCTGTATTATATCTATTATGCTAAAACGGTCTTGAATTATTTATGCATTAATTTCCTGATATTTGCCATGCATTGGATTTAGGCAAAGAGCACTCCTGTGTAAATATTCCTTTTATGAACAAAATGCTAACGAAGCAGATTATGATGCACCCCAAGGAGTGATACAAATCTGTAAAATTGCACTTGTTATAATAGTATCCCTTCAAAGCCCATATAAAGGATAAAGGCATCTACTAAAATAAAAAAAAAATACTGCAAACTGTCCAACCATTAAACACTCAAATCTAAGATCAAAAGCCATTATCTATGTTTTTATATTTCTGTTAAGGGAATATTGTCAGCTGTCAATTTCTATTTCAGTGATCACATCCTAGTGACTTTTTAAATCTCAAGTTTAAATCTCCCTGTGGCCTGTCTATAGCTCTCAAACATAAGTACAGCTGGTACACTAGAGTGTAACTGTTGCCCTGTCACACTGCAACACCTGCAGTTAGGGGTCATATTGCAGGGGGGGCATGTTAATGGTTACACTCTTGTGTACCAGCTGTACTTCGGGAGAAGACGTGTTTGAGAGCTCTATTGAGGCCACAGGGGTGCTTTAAACATCCTGAGTTTTAAATAAGTCATGAGGATGTGATGGCTGAAACAGAAAACATACAAAGGGAATCAAATAAGAGTCACATTTCATACTCGCACCAAGTTGCTCTTTTTATGTCATCTAGGGCTATAGATTCTCAAAGCTGTTTACTCCGTTACTGTCATTAGTGCAATTTTTTTGTTGAATGGGTAGAAAAAATACCAAGTAAAAAAACCTCTAAAACAAATAAGAACTTCAATCAAGCCCCTGAATTAAGTCTTGGTTGTTTATTTCTGGTTTGGTATCTTTAGTTGGTGTGTTTCTCCTTTCTGGAAAAATCGTGCTAATGATGAATAGGAGGAAATAGCTTTCAGAATTTAGCCCCGTCCTGTAAAATTTGCTCTGCTATCATTTTTGATATGAATCGAGTCAATTTATTATCAACTAGAAATTATTGCAGAGAGTCTGCAGAAGCACTGGAAAGGGCAACTGGGCATCATTTTGTATGTGGTTCAGCAGCAAAACTAATAAGAGGGCTTTGTGTTTAACTACCACTGTTCAATAACAATTAAATAAAATGGGTTCCTTACTACAACCATTAATCTTCATCAGCCAGTAATGTGTGGCTGTGCCTTCCTATCCCAAGGACAGTACATTGTCTTTATTGTTTTACATTAACATTGTGCTGTTCATTTACTCCGCTACCCAGTAAATACAATTGCTTTGATACAACAGAAAGTGTTAATAATCCAGAGTTATTGCATACAGATGCTGGTGTGCATTGGCTTTCTTGTTTGTCTTTTATTTTAATAGGAGGTGTGTTTGTGGTTAATGGAGACAACTGCATTGTGTGGGTACATTTATCTTCTGTCCTCTTTCTATTTAAATATCCTTCTTCAAAAGCAAGTCCACATTATCGTACGTGGAAGGTATTGTATTAGTAATTGTCTTTTGAATCAATTCAATTTCTATTTGATGAGATTTTAAATGATATAATTTAATATTATAATCATTTATTTATTAATAATCTTATTAGGAACAATGCTCAGTAAGTCATGTTTCGACGTGAAGTCGTTATAGAAGCCAATACCTATGCTATCTTACCTTGAAGGTGGTTCCTCTAGGCCAGGTGCACACTGGCAATATAGAGCCGTGTATAAAACTTAGCTTACTGTATGTTTCAGCAATGTGCTATTTCTAACATACTTTTCAGGGTGATTCCATTGATTTGAAGCATATACATTCATACAAAGGTACTTCCTTTCACATTTAATGCATGGTTACCAGGTGTTTCTGTATCCAGAACTGCAAAAAGGATTGACTCTAGGTTTAGAAGTTTTCCTGGAGAACTGACTTTGCTACTGATTTCCTCCAGTTTAGGAATTGGAGGCAGTCATTACTGGTCACCTATAACCAGTTTGCAGATTCCTCATACTGAACCAGTGCTGCCCATGGTGGATCGATTGACAATGTTATGGTGGATGTCTGGGCTGTCCCTGTGGCATATACACTTTTTACATGTTCTAGCTGTAAACCCCTTACTGAAGAAAGTCGCCCCTCTGCTTTACCTACAGTTGTTAGATATAGGCTACATACTGGTTACACGCTGTATTCTATTATTCTCTTGATCATCTAGGAAGCTCTGAGTCTGTAGCCTTCTGTGGAAATCACTTGGACTTAGACTCCGTAAGCAATTCCATTCATTGACGCTACAGACCATTTATCTTACTATTGTATTAAGTTAATTGAAAGAGCAGTGTGCATTGGATGAGTGATGGTAGGCCCTGAAGCTCGCATTGAGAAAATTTGAGGGAAAGATGTACTGGTAACTATTACTTATGCTATACTTTATATATTGTGACCCCTTGATTGAAGTCTATTGAACCATTTTAAATCAACCCAACCCCCTATTCATTTATCTCTGTGTGAGATTTTTTTGTTTTATTTTTTGTAAGGAAAGACAGTTCTGTTCTGAACCCCTCAGTAATGCATGCAGAAATGTTTTCATGGATACATGTTTTATATAATTCATTCAGTATTCTTTTTTTCATATTAATTAGGTAGGCTTTTACTACACGCAATACACCAAAACAGCTTTCTAGGAATACAGGCAAACTGCAAGTTTCCAGATATAAAGAAATAAATCACATGATAAGTAACATAATCCAAGGTAGGTCAGTGTGAAATACAGGAAGGAGTCTCAGGGTTTACATTCGGTCAGTTGATTTTATGTTTTATAATACACAAATCAATACAGATGATTGTGGGGGTGGGGGTTAATTTAGGGTATAATTCAGTACTCATAATTGAAACATAAAGCTCCTATTACATAATGCAAAGGTTGGCTTTTGAAAAAAGAAAACATTTCTGTAGTAGAACACTACACCACACGGACGCTACTCCGATGACATCCAAAGCAAAACTGGTGGGTTATTGATTTGCAATCATGCTGACATGACGCCCACAAACTCTGTCAATCTTCCCATCACTACAGCTTGTGAGGGAGAGGGATTGACATTCTGAACCATCTCTACTCCTGATTCATCAGAACCATGCCACTCCCCATTATGCTTAGGCTAGGGACGCTTTGATGGCTCTGTTTTTTTGGTTCAGTATGCATAGCAGGTCTGAACAGACCCACCCATCCAACATACAGTATACTCAGTCATACATTAAGTGGTAAAACTAAAGAATTAAGTCAAGTTAATCAATGTTTGTTTCTTAAGTCTGTACTTCTTGTCAGAGATATACTGTAAGTAGATATATCAGGGTGTCTCTTGACTTTTTTGCAGGCCTGTTCTACAGACTGATGTGCAGTTGGGGTTACAACGAATTATATTTCTGACAATACCCAGAAAGAAACATGGGCAGGTGCCTGGGACAGTGGTTGAGTGCTGTGAAAACTGAAAATATATAAACTGTATTTTTCTTCTCAGTTTGTCACTGTGCTGATGAGGTGTCAGGAGTCTCATCTACCTCTACAGGGAGAGAAGAAACCAGAATGAAAGATGTGCTGAGGGGGAAAAGGGAGGGTTATATCACACCTGATGTTGAGTGCTGACTAAGCAGATGGTGAAAGGACTGAAACCTGTCATAGTCCAGGAATGTTGGTAATAACATCATTAAAGCTTAGGTGCACTTAACCCCCTTATTTAGTCTTCAGAGATTACATATAAAATTATGCACAGTGCAATTGTTTTCTTAATTTTTAGTACTAAGGAGCCATCCGCCCTTTGAGATTTGGATGTTAAGAGCCTTTGGTGGAAGTCGAAACTGCAAGAGAAAGGGAGAGATAATCTACAGATTGAAATAGCCAAGAAATTATGAGTGAGATGACAACATTTTTACTGTAAGGCTCTTTTTATTTATTTATTTTTTTATCATTTTAGGCTTGAAAATGCTCAGCTAACAAGACAAATTCACAAAGAAGCAGAATCTAGGGATGAACTTGCGCATTGAGAAAATGGTTGTAATCATGCACATGTAATTAAACGCTACATTGCTAAAACAGTATTTTTATAGTAAAAGTGCTGGTGTTTTGAAATCCAAACGTGTTGTGGGTCAGAGTAAGTTATTGGTAAATTCTGTGTTTAATTATTGTAAAGCGTACCTATTCCTGTGATATTTAGTTTTGGTCTTCTATTGACACCATTGAAGCTGAAGTTATGTGGTCATGATCCAACTGCTGTGCTCTGCTTATAACCAGCTGAGGCACTAGATACAACCTTGGCATGTTTAAATTAAAGATTATCTCCAACCCACAGCTTCCTTAGCATTTAAGCAACACGATGGCAAAATAGAACGCTGGAATATTTGATTACTTGTGACGCAGCTTGCTCAGCGCAGTCCACACAGAGATGTAACCAGCAGTCTGTGTTCCAGTATGAACACCAATATCAACTATTGAACAACGAGCAGTATAATACTGATAACCATACAGGTTGCAAACTCAGCAGCAGCATGATTCCTCCTAATTGTCTCAGCAGTTATCTATTCACGAGTCACTTTATTGCCCTGTACACTCACTCTGTGGTTATCCCTATAATATTTTCTGTGCACTTTTTCATGTTAGTATTTAGATGGCAGATTTGAAAATAAAAGATACTGTGAATAATGTAAAGTGTTTTTAATTACATCCCATGGACTTTTGTCCACGAAAACAAACAAAGTTTTAAATATTTTTAGATTTTCTTATAAAGCAAGCTGGGCTACCACCCAGCTTGCTTTATATTAACAAAGCTGTGGTTCTTACCATTAAACCATACTCTCAGAGAAAGGACTCCCTGTGAGTTATTTTTTAGTTTCTCTGGGACAATTTTTAGGATCTGTATTCTATATAAAACACAATCATTTGTGGACCATTACGGATTCCATAATGTGATGCTTTGTATACTACACTGAGACCCAAACACTGACTGAGTCCACTAAAACATTGCAATTCTTATGCTGGCTGCTGTTCATAGAAGATGGTGCTCCCACACACAGCCACCTAATGGAAAGGAACACAGAGCAAAATCCATGCTGTGGATCGACCAGTTCTCTGACATGAAACCAACAGAACACATCTGGTACTTGATAAACATGAACTAAAGAGGTCTGTAGCTCCCAAGCTGTGAACTGATGCTGTACTGTAAAGTGCTGTCATTCAGAAACAATATCCCTCAAGAACTTCTAAGCTATTAGCTATTTTGTTCCACAGGATGTTGTAACTATTACAAAAAGCAATAAGCAGAGCACTGCATCTTTGTTAAAGGATGGTGTCAAGTACCCTGACCTGATCTGTGGTGTGTGTGTGTGTGTGTGTGTGTGTGTGTGTGTGTGTGTGATAAGTTTATATTGTCTGTGACAGCTGTGTTTGGAACCCATGATAATAAGAACAATGCAGAATGGTTGAAATAGCATAGAAAACAGGACAGTAAGAAAAATACTTACTCTTTTTAACCTTTCAGTCACACCATTGTGCCTCCCAGCGTGGAACTAGGATAACCTTTCAAGGTAAAAGTCAAGTCACTAAGGTATGGGATATTGGTATGTCTTATATTGTTGTGCACAGCTGGGCCATCACCTAATTTATTATATAGTGTTAAGTTGATCAAGTTTGGTAGGAATTAAGGGTTTTGCATATACTGATGATATGTGGAAATGCTGTCTACATTTAATGCTGACTAGTGTCATTTCCTGATATTTCTAAACAGGCTGAACTAAGCATCAGTCAATCTTCTGAAGTAAAGGTGCCCGTCAGTAATATTTTTTTTAACATATCACTTCCCTGATCTTTGTAGTTCCATTTTAAAATAAAAACTTATTTGGTGGATAGTAATACGTATTGGTTCTGTAGCAATAACCAGGTAGAACCTGAGTTGACCGGAGCTCACCTTCTCAGCATAAGCATATTCACTTCATTACTCAAGAGAAATCTGAATGTGCTGACATTTAAAATCTGTGCTCTACATCAAGAAATTTAGCATCTGCCCTGGGTAGAGCTGCAGAACCAGAATAAACAATTCAAAATGTAGTCTATTTAGATCAAATGCAGTTTTATAAAATTAAACAATATATAGACAGGGTAGTAACAGTAGGAAACCATTTTAATATATAAAAAAATGACATTATGTATTTGTGTGTCTGATGTTTTGACTTATTTTAGGTTTCCTGTGCTTTTTCTTTCTCTACATGAGCAATATTTGGGTGAACAAAGAAATCTCCTGTTAACTTTATTAAACCAACATGCTCTCCATATTAATTCAATAAATTCAATCTCACTTTTTTAGGAGCTGCATAGAACTGAATACAACTCACTGGTTTGTCTGCTCATTTAACAGCACTTCAATCAATCAATCAATCAATCACAGAGCCGACCAAGCAAGGAATGAACAAATGTGTTTTCAGTGCCTGGCTGGTCGCTTCAAGTGCACCTGCTTGAAGAATTGATGGGGGCATTTAATCACCAAATGAGGAAAACGCACAATAGGCTGCCTCTCTAAAATGATGGAATTTGGGGAAGTGGGACACACAATAGACGAGCCTTGACTGAGCAGAGATAGAAGCATGCTGGAGCAGGAGATCATAGTGAGTGTGGACAGGAGGCGACTGTACAGCCACTGTGCAGCCCTAACATGATCTCTATTGGCTGAGCCTGGGGCCGTCCTCTGAATGCTGTGAAGTGGACGTAATGTAGAGGTTAGTATGTTGGCTCAGTCAGTCAGACAGGATCTGCAGTTAATTCAAATGATCAAGTTGTGAGCCAGCGTTTTAATAGCTTTGCTGGTGAGATGTTTCATAAGCAGAAGCAGATTAAGTGACTCCACACATACAAATATATACATATGTGGTAATGCTGTGACCAATATTTGAATATTTGTACTATACAGTACTGTTGAGAGTTGAGAGTCACTCTTATTTAACTTCTGCCAAGTTTGAAATGGGCAAAGCAACTACTGTGACTCTCTATACAGGACCGCATGTTATGTGAAAACTAGGGTATTGCTACAACTATATTACTGTTTGATCTCCATTCTACTTATGATTTCAATACAGATCTACACACTCATGCAAAACATCTGATGATAGATAGGGTGTCAAACTATGGATACAATCTTGGTTTTTGTTCTTCCTTGCTGAAGATGTATTACATAAAGACAGTGATTGAGATGAACTGGAGACCTCTCAAATATTGACTAAAGGGGCCAAGTTATAATTTACCCCCTCCTCTTTTCATATTTCTAGTAATTATACAAAGATGTGCAGTTTGCATACTATCTGTCTTGCCAGTATTATCACATCTGTTTTCAGGTTGTAAAATGAGTAGTCCATATATCTGGATAGTTGTGACATTCAGTTAATACAAAAGTGACTAACCAATTAAGTACAGTGATACCCCCGTTATAATGCAGTTGTAAGGGTCCATAATTAGGAGACCACATTATTTGTGTTTCATCTTATAATGAATATTGCCATTTTTGTTCCCGAAATGATTTACAATGCCCACAAGACAAATTAATATTGTAGTGTACGGTGGAAAATGAAGGAAGGAGACACACAAAAACTCATAGTTTTTCTTCATCTTTTAGCCATCCACGCAATGTAGATTCTACGATTTACAGACCCTGGGTAGCATTAATCTTGGACTTCTTTACCTAAGGTAATCAGGATCTGTGTATTTCATTTATTTATATACATAGGGGAAGTGCATCCTTGGTATTGATGTGTTTTCTATACTTGTCAGAAAATCTGTTTTCTGAGGGCGCATTACCAAAGGATGTACGAATGGATACAACTTCTGATGCTGATTGACTTGAAGTTCAAGATGTCAGACAGCGCTGTGGAAGAACAGAACGCGCTTGAAGGCCGTGTGACAGGGAAGACGGTCTAAAGTACTAGTTGCTCTCTGACTGCTCCTCGAGCCCCATCTTTTGAAGTGGTTCCTGGGGCTTGTTACATTTACACCCTTAACGTCACGCTCGCTGTCCAATCAGCTTCATGGTGTTGAGAAGCTTTGACCAGAGGATGCTTACGGTGTTTTCATTTCACTAGCATCACATGTGTGAGGGAAGGCAAGGATTTAAGCTTCATAGCCTCTAGTGTGTGCAGCTCTCTGAGCTGTATGTGAGACCTCTGACCTCTTAACATCTGAGCTCTCCTCCTACCTACTTAGAAGGTACCTACAGACATGTTGAATTTCATGACGTCTCTGTCAACAGGCTAGGCACTGATGTTGCGTGACTGTCAAAGCTCAGCCCACTAGCTGCCTCTGATCTGAGGAGACTGTACCCTTGTTGTGTAGAATTACTTCCGTCTTCTCAAAATGTACTTCTTGCAGTGTGACAGGATGACTCTCACTTCATTGAAGCTCAGCGCCGCTGCTGTACAATTGTTCCTCAGTGCAGGCCAGCAGCAAGTTGTAAATAAATACCTCACACAGAGCTCTGTGTTTGCCCCACTCTTATGTTTGGCCTGTGGTCTGGCAGGCAGTACTCTGGTGCAGGTTGCAGTGGTCAGAGGTATCCAAAACCCATGTGGTAATACATTCTTTAATATCAACAGACTTACTGAAAGATACGTTGGATAAAGTAAGAATGCAAATAAGGCCTTAGAAGCAAATTCTTTCCTGACACTAGCAACATTATCACTGGTCTGTGAGTGCTTGTGTTTTTTTACTTTTTTTTTAACATTTAATGCATATTTATTGATGTGTCTGCTTCTTTCTGATACCCACAGTACGGGAAGTATTATTTAAGTACCTGAGTAAATACAGAGTGGTACAGTACTTGATCTGTGTGTCTCTTAAAGTAAGAAAACAACAAACAAGCCAAGCTAATAAATCTTCCACAATATTCTGCCAAGCAGAATATTTGAAAGGCCCGGTTAGCAATCCTTTTAAAGGTTGTGGTTTGTAAGTGAGATGATGACATTTATTATCTGATCTGCCAAATGTTTGCTGGCCAGCAGCTTGGTGTGCTCTGATTTCAGTTACATTCAGCTTCGCTAGTTGGATATCCAGATATACTGCTAGCTGAAGGCAAGCATATTTTACATAAGTTTAATGCCTGGTGTGCCAGAAAACATTTTATTCAAAATGCATTAAATGTTTCTGTTGCATCTACAAAAAAATAACCTGACTCAACCAGACGTGATCAAGCTAATTTGTTTACTTACCGCAGCAATTCCCCACATGGTTCACGAGAATTGGAGGTTCAGTGGGCGTCCTCCGATCCCACGACCAAGCCAATTTCCTCTATTACACCCAGGAACTTGCGAGCGCATGTCAGCAAACTACCAGCCTCTGAAGGACAAAGGCCAGCCTTGCAGGTGTCTGCCTGAGCTCACTAGACACCTGGTACGTAGGGTCCGCTGCAGTGCGAAGAAGAGAAACAGTCCCTTCTGGTTTTGTTGTTGACCAGTTTCAGACCATGTAACTTATTCACGCCCCTGCATGCAGGCAGTGTCCCCGGTTTGGGTTTCAAGAAGGGAATGTTTTTGAGGGAATTTAGACAGACATTTCTTCAAGAAGACTCTTCAGCATCAGCACAAGAGACCATATTCAAGTTCAACCCCATCCTGTAAGAAACTACAGCAATGTATATGTGTTGTTTATAGCTTTTAACAGCACAGAGTTGTAGATTAACATAGCTTGATTAAGTCCAAACACACAATTTGGAGTCTTGCAGTCAAGCCACATTAATGGTTTTTCACACTGTGTGTACATTAACATTCAAGTGTTTCTGAATATGACTCACAAGCACAAAACCTAAGAAGGCTGCCATACTGAGGTCGCTTGACTGTTTTATTAGATGATAAAGACTTAACACTTTGGCATCATACTCTGTACACAACTGGATTTTGTGATTCTCCAGGCCAATCGTGGGTATCATAGAAGATAAGTTAACTCTCTTGTATCAGAAGTATACTAAGCTGCAGTGTCAGTCCATTATCTCAGATGGCATATGACGTTTCAACTTCATATTTGCAAGGTTAAATATATCGTCCATGCTAAATGTGTTGTGGACTTTGACATTGACCTCTGAGTGACTTAAGCAGTCAGCAATATAGTCTTCATTGTAGAGGGCAGTTATACTCAAATGCATGCTTACATTGTCTGTTTTGTTCCATTGAAATGATTCACTGCAGAGGCTCATACACATTTCTGTACCAAATGCCGCCTCCTTTTATTTCTTTTTAATAGCAGCTGTCAGAAGATTTCATTATGTGTTGATTTGAATTGTGGTGGAGCTTTGACAAGTTTTCATTTTTCATAACTTTAACATTTTCTAATACAATGGAAATCTTTACTCACTGTTAATTGCATGCATCCATTGTTCTCACTTAGTACTCCTGTGTTAATAATAAAAAATAAATAGATTTTTCTGGTAATTTCAATTGCAGACAACCAAAACTTGCTACTTTAACTAACTAAACAGGATTTTTTGCTACTACTGTACCTGTAGTATCAAGTTATAAGTGACACCTGCCAGTGTAAACAAAAATAAACAAATAAAGTAGACGTCCTTTTTTACTACATACTGTTTTGGTTCATTTTTATTTTTTTACATTAAATACAAATACTGGGATTACCATGGCCTCATTAGCAACTAGATACTATAGATAATGTTAAAAACTTCAAGGTATGAATGTATAGGGTTGGTAGAAGCTCATAAAATCTCTATAATAAACCAAGTCAGGTTGTTGGTAGGCCAATCAGGTCCAGGTTAATGTAAACACAGTTTCATCTTTGGATCTCCAGACATTGTGCCAACTACAAATCCCCCAACACCCATTGCTTCTTGTGCACCGTTCCACCGTTCAAAATGGTATAATTGCACTTTATATGTCCCATCTCTGAACAGCTGATAGCACAGGCCCTTGCTGTGTACCCTAGAAAGTGACTGTGACTGTCAGGATCCATTTCTGCTATTTTGTATTGGTTTGCGTTGCATCTTTCTTTTGGGAGCTGTTTAGCTGAACCCCTCCCATATTTGTCCATGTGCGTCTGCTAAATCGAGTTATGCAACCAAAGAACATTGCGTCTGTGACGGGTCAGCTTTCTCTGGACGGGCTTGCACACCTGTCAATCAGCGTGTCTTGAATCACCTTCAGGGTTTAACCAGCCGTTACTGATTACCATGGCCAAGAAAACATCCCCCCATTTATTACTGAAGGAAGACTGTGAGCTGAACACAAAACAATGTGAATCTCAGAGAGAATGGCATGCACTGTACACAGTCTCATACAAAAGTTTACCATAGGAAAAGCATAGCGAAGTGTAATAAAGCATGGTAAAGCATAGATAACCCAGAAAAGTATTGCATAGTAAAGCATATTAATAAACATGGCAAACAACGTTAAACTATGGTAAATGCATAGTATAACCATGGGAAAAGTGCAAAATGACCATGCAAATTGACTGGTAAACTTTTATAAGGGACATGCTAAGTAAAAACTGGCTAGTGATAGATTTGAAGTAGCTTTGTACTGTAGTTACTACAGTAGCTGTAGTATGGCATGTGATTTGAGCTGCACATGAAGTAATGGGTCTGTATGGCCTCTTCTCAAATTCATCAGATGCCGTCCTCTAAAAAACGTGAATAGATACCAGGTTCTGACACTGAAAAGTGCCTTACCGTGCTATTCAATTTAAAATGTAGTTTAGCCTGCTGGGCACAGGACTTTGTCAGAGAACACTAGGAGGTTGTAAATGACAACATGGCTCAGAATGTAAAACAAAAAACTGTATATCAAAAAGTGTATTGCCATTGTATTGTATTTTTTTTTCCAAATGATGTTATGCTGATCCCATTTTAGAGGAATTTCACAGTAAACCTTTTTTGTTTTAAGAACCAGTTTTTTGTGTGTGTGTGCACGCGTGTCACAGAAGAGACAGAAGAAAACCTTTGCATTCACATACAGAGGATCCTCATGATAGTGTAATAATTGCTCATAAGTGCTTGGAAGGTTAAGATATTAGCAATCCATAACAGGGTTTGTCATCACCAGACTGTAAATTGTATTTGCTCTAACTGTGAATCATGCCACACCTGATCACAGCAGATACAAATGAATAACCTCTTTAGGATCTAATATTAAGGAGGCCACTCTGGAAACACAGGAATAGGTTTGCAATAAAACTAAACCATGTGAGGCCCATTCAGTAAAATGAATAGTCAGCAGGACCCAGCTTCACCAAAGAAATCTGATGTATTGAAACAATTGATGTGGCTTAATCCTGATGACCAAGCAGGTGAAGAAGGATCCTGAAAGAAATAGCTGAGATGTGCACATATGGCCATTGGTTAAACAGTTCATTATTTACAGTTTTGTGACCTACAGTTTGCTAACACTGTACTAGATGCTTGGAGAATATTGCAGTGTATTGCGCTTGTTAAGGGAGACTCTTATGTAGTAGCAGTAAAGATCAGTTCATGTGGATATACTTTAGTAGCACTTGTAGTAATAGTCCAGTACATGGTTTGACAGCTGGTACTGTTGCTTTTGGCATGAAAAGAAATGGTTAGGTACGCTTTCGCATTTAGGTTCAGCAAGACTATTTTTATAACCCTGTTTGACCTCTGCATAAAGGTTTTCTGCATGTCTGACCTAGTGGGGGATTAAATATCCCAGTGGGTTATAGCGGAGAGACTTGTACATATTTAGGTCATTTTTTGTATTACTTTGTGAGAACTGCATATCTAAATCTGATAAACATCATTGTGATTTTTATGAAGGTAAGTATGACTATTGTGTGCAATTTCAAATTCAGCCTAGTGCTTATGTGTCAATCGTACTGCAGGATAGTGAAATGCCCAAGACAGTTTTATGCAGAATCCTCTTGCCCCATTGTTAAATTCAGTGTCCCCTGCTTAAGACTGTTCACCATGTTTTTACAATGTAAACCTGCCTTTTTCCACATATAGGCATTTACACAGGTTGGGTGAAAAAATCCATATCCCTAAAAACAATGCAGCTAGGAAACTAGTGATGCTGCTGGTGATTTCTGTGGATTGTAGTACTATGGACTGCTTGACAAGCCCTGATCATAACGTTACCTTTTGAGATGGTGACCCTGGAACCGCCTGCTGATTTGGCATGGAACGACCCATAAATATCAAATTCAAGCATGTTGTATTGAAGTGCATTTTAAAGCACATGCATGCTGTAACGTCTAACTGCACAACTGTGCGTCAGTCTTGCTCATGTGAAATTAAGCAATCGACCAATATTAGTGTCCTACTGTTTAGTTTCTGAATAAAACAGAAAGGTTGAGCATGCATGAGGTGTAGGTTTGCATTCATAAAGGTAACCTGCTGAACACGAGATGTATTTCAGTATGGACATGATTTTCATTGAGTTTACCTGATAAGTAATTACAAGGAAGTTCACTTGACTCCACTAGTTTACAGTTCTATCCGTGAGAAAAATGATGCGCTGCAGAGCAGTATAAAGCAGGAACAGAAGACAAAATTGGAAACGGGACCAAATAGTAGCTGACCCCTTGTTTCATATCGGTGCTGGCATCACGTGCCACTGAGGGTCAGTGTGAAAGCAGCATGCTGCAGAGTGACAAACATACCATCGCTTTTCCTGATCTTCATGATCTTCTGTTGCTTCCAGCCAAGTTTCAGTGCTGTTTTACATTAAAGCTCACAACTTGTTCAGTCTGTCAACCTTTATTTCCAAGAATACTGTCTGACGAGGGAAGATTACTTTTTTTGTTAAGGCTAATATGAGGGGGCATCTTATTTTCCAAATGCACCATGTTACAGATCATTAAACGTATCGGGAAAGTTTCAAAGGAGACGGGCTCATTTTTGACATTGAGCAGTTATTGATGTCCTGATGTTTTCTCTTGAATTGAGGCATTCATTGCACTGTACAGTTCAGTATGTGACTGCAGTCTCTTAGTAGGACTGGCAGCATCTGTCTTGTATGAATTACTGCTACTATAGTGGTTTTCTTTGTAGGTGTCGATTTGATTTGAACACAACTTTTAGTGTGACTAATACTGAGGTATTTTATGCAAAGGTATAGTTCTTGCTTAACTATCGTTAACCAATTACTATTGGTTAAACAGCAGCCAGGACAGCACTAATCTGATGCCTTTTATTTTTTTGCATGTGACATCTTGATCCTAACAGAAATATTAAGAATGGGATTTCAGAAGTTGGGATAATAAAGCTGGCCCTGTGGAAGCTTGCCAATGTTCTTTCTGTGCAGATTCATTTTGAATTCAAATTTTGTAATTCACCACGTTTCTCTAGATGAATAGAGTGTGTGGGGTTTGTTTTAATGTTTAAGGCCACTGATAGTGGGCAAATTTAAAGAAAAAAAAAAAAAAGTCTGTTGTAACGAAGCAGTAGAAATGACATAATGGGTACCAAATTGGCTCACTTTGTAACAGCACAGTTGGTGGTCTGTCAGGGGTGCACAGATACACATCCTGGCTGTGCTCCTGTGGGTTAGGGAGACAAATCAGCAGGGACTGCTTCTCCAGAAAGGGGCCACCAGTTGGGCTGGCCTCTTTGAGGTAGAGGCAGTTGGAATGCACACAACCTTCAGTTCTCCCGAGCTGTTGAGGGGAATTCTGCGGTGAGGGAATTGGACATTCTAAATTGGGTAAGAAACAGGATAAAATAATACTAAAATTTTAAAAATAAACATTAAATGGCTATTTTTGCTCATAATATAGCTTCATCAGTACAGAAACGTGTGTGTGCATTAAAGATTCAGAACCCTTTGCTTTTCCTCACTGGAGACAAAGCCTCAGTGTTACAGTGATTTTTGTTAGGGCCAAAACAAACGGCTGTAGGAATTGCTTTGCATGGATGGCTGCATGTTTCAGAGTGATACTCACTTACATTTTATGACATGTCGAAACTAAACGGTATCCATGGATTCCACTACACTTTCTGAAAAATTCTTATCTCCAAGAACGTTATGAAAGCAATATTGCCTTGCTGCAAGGTACAAACTAATAAATATGATGTTCTAAAAGGAAATAATAAGCATAGAATACACCATTTACCTCTAATATTATATTATATTATATTATATTATATTATATTATATTGCCATATTTGTATTATAATTCTACTCCTATACAAATAACACTTCTCCAGAGTTGATTCTGTTCTATGTTCAACCCGGGTGTAACAACCCCTCAAGGGATCATCTGATAGTGGTCTTTTATTTAAGATTGGGAATATTTTACACAGGCTTTCATCATAGTGGTCAAAATAGACTTCTGTTATTGAGTGCAGATGTGACTGTAATGTCCTATTTAAAGAGAAAGTAGTTTCAGATGTCTTTGTAATTGCTCTTGCTATTCATTGTGTTTGCAATCCTGCAGAGGGCCTGGGTTCCTATATTGGGTTCTCATTTCTTCTCTATCAGTCTTTACCTGAGCTACCTTTCTCATTCCATTCAGGTCAGGTGACAATGCACTCTTTCAAAACTACTCTCCCTGTCTATGTAACTGTAGAGTAGGCAGGCTGGCAGAGTTGAACAGTAAGATTTTGAATGGGATGAGGAAGGTTGTTCAGTCCCAACTTCTCCGGTTCCCAAGTTCAAAGTTGGGTAAAGGCTGATGTAAAGAAAAGAAAATGACAAGAACTCAATTTTAGAGCAACAGAACCACTTAGAAGGGTTGCAAACACCATGCAATATTAAAGGAAATGCACAAACGCTATTGAAAATGACTTGAGAAGCTACTTACTGTACTGTAATCATTTGGGAATATCCTGTTATTTCACTGTTAGGAAGCAACTTAATAATGGTTTAGAAGTACGGAGGCTCTGGGAGTCTGGGATCCCGAGAGAAGTTTTCCGTTAATAAGTGAAGCACACTTTTGAACTTCTGCATTCTGCCCACCCTGCGGTTTGTATTGAAAATCTGCATTGTGGGCTCTGGAGCGTATTTGTGAGTCACCTTTATGTATAGCATTGCTATACTGTCAACACAGCTGACAAGTCTGAGCATTGTCTATTTCAGATGCTCCCATTCACCTCTTTCTGTACTGGGGGTAACCTTATTGTAAAAACCTACAGGGCTTTACATTAGCATCTGCCCTGGCACATCCCAGATGCAAAAGGCTTTACTTCTTTTAATGAACTATCTGGCATCCTTCTGAGCGCTGCAAAGCTGTCAAGATCAGCACAAACTAACCTGGGTTCCATTCGTGCTTGGGTTTGTCGGGCAGTAGAATGTGGAATGAGGTCTTTAAATCTGGTATAACTGTCATCTTCTGACGCAGATCATCCATATCGGGACTTGCTCATTCTTTCTGAAGTGCAAATATATATTTAACTGTCAGCAGGCATGCAAACGATGACAGCTTTTCTGTTTGTTTGTCAGAAAGTAAAGCATTTCCCCTGGATAATGAAGCTGCCCCATTGCCTCACTCATTTAATTTTCTTTCTGTGGTTATATGTTGTAGGGATATCCAGCACGTTTCTCGTTTCTTATCCCCTGAGGTAAGAATGTTTCCGGACTGAGATGCAGTGGATATAGACTGCCACTTTTTTATGACTTTTGATTGGATTTACATTGCCCTGGTGTGGTGCATGTTCTCCTAGTATACCTTGCCCTGAAAGACAGAACGAATGCTGTAGTTTACTTAAGCATTGTTGCAGATCAGGATCAATCCTGCACATGTACCCTGGTGGTGGTGGCTGCTTCCAAGATGATAGTTCTGGCAAGCAGCATGCCTGAATTGTGCAGACTGGTTTGAGGAGCATGACAGAGACTTCAGGCTTCTCCCATGGCCATCTCTAGATCTCAAAGTGAGCATGTCTGAGATTAATTTGAATGTCCAATTTGTCATCCTGATCAACTGCTTACCTCACCACCAGCACAGCAGTATTAAAATATTAGCGATTGAATGGATTAATGTCCCACAACACTCCTTCTAGCACCCTGTGGAGTCTGTACCACCTCCTCTCTAGGCTGTGATCAGGGTGGCTAGACATGAGGTAAGGTTATATTAAAAGAGGTCAGGCAGTGTATTTGTCACACTTGCATCTCAAAAACTGAAGCTACCTTTTTAGGTGTTTTTTTTTTTCTCAATTTTATTGGTATTATAAAAAAAAAAAAAAAGAACAAAAAATGGAGATGAACTATTGTACTTATCCAATTATGATCCAAATTCGTGACACTTCTTAGCTCAAGATCTCGACAGCATCACAAGGTAGGTAACCTACACGTCTGTAATTATGTGCTCTGCATTCTCAATAATTACTGTAAACTCATATTTTTTGTGTACGGTTTGTGTAAGGTATATGGTAAAACAGGATAACAAAATCAAAGCGGTGTTTGTGTTCCTAAGACTTAGCATTACTCGGATGGCACTGTGCGTTGTCAGAACTAGGTGCATTGTTTTTGGTGACGTGTCATTTTCAAAGGTCTGTTTTCCTGGCTGACAGACCAGAAGATGAGAGAAATGAGCTGACACATCAATCTCGAGTCTATCCAGGCTTGTATGCACACAATACAGAACAGCCTTTTCTGCAGTGTGCTGTCATTTATACACACACAGCAGATGCTCACTTTCAAACTATCTGAGTTAAGATCAGCTGGTTGGTCTCGCTGCAGTTACACTGCAGAACTTGTGAAAACAGTGGGATTCAAATAGACTTTCAGGACAGCAGTGTTTAGATCTTTAAATTAGACCCTGTAATGTTTTATTTTCCTGGGAACAGGACCTTATTAAGACCCTTTTGTATGTTAAAAAACAAACAGTCAGGTCATAAAGTAGAGTAATTGACTCCATTATTCCCAGACTCATAGTCCCTTTATCACTTAATAACATATTTTATGTTTAGCATTTTCCTCATTATTTTAAGCTGTCCGCCACATTAATTCTGCTATATAAGAGCATTATATAGCGCCAGCAGTTTGAGAGTAGTTCTTTAACATTATCTTTGTACCACTGTGGTGCCAGACAGAGTAGACAGCAGGAAAACAAGAAGCTCGCTTGGAATGAGTTTCTGGGAACTCAACTGGACGTTTTTTTATATTCACGGAGTTCAGACAGCATGTCTTCCTGTTTCCTCTTTAATATATGTAACTGAAAAGCTTGAGCCTGAGCCCGGGGGTCATCTCTGCACTCTGCTCTGCATCCTTGATGGAGAAATTGAGTCTTGAGTTATCAGATGGATCTGGCATCAGCTGATGAGGAAAATGCCTTGGAATGTGTTTGGCTGCCTGAATGTCAGTCTGCTCTCTGTCGGAACGAAACCCGCATGACCTCTTTTTGACTGGGGAGGGTGTCAGCACATGCAAGGGACCAGCTGACGGTGGAATACCATGAAATTCACAGATGGATGGTCAGTCTGTTTCTCTTCACATGGAAGTAGTTATGTTGTTTTTGCAGTTTTGTTGCCATGGGTAACAGCCCAATGTGGATTACCTGTGTTTCAGTAGCATGCTGGTTCAAGAAGTGTTCTGAAAAATACAATTAAGACAATAGACCCTACTGTCAGCTAAGCTTCAGTGCTGTGTGATGCACTGCCCCCTGCTGGTTAGCTGAGCTGTAACAGTTAAGAGGCTTGCTTGAGGAGTGAATGGACACCGGTTTGCTCCTATGCAGCCTCTTTACTGTTACATATATTTCAGGACAATAAGGAATAAAGAATATCCCCAGTGCACAGTGTAGGAGCCAGTGCATGTGTCTTTGTTTAACCACAAGTTATTGAACGTATCGGAATATGGAGATAGTGTGAGGTGCCTGTCTGCAGAAATACATACTTTTACATTTTTATATTTACATACTGTGGATGTAGGTTATGATTCTCTACTTTGTTGTGACATATAGTGGTTGCGTGTGTTGTATGTTGATATTGCGTCAGGTTAGCTCACATTATTGCATGCTGGGGAAAGATAAGGATGCTCTTTTAATTCGCGTGGATGTTACTGAGAATCTGGCAGGCCAACATCAAGTGACTTATTATTTCCGATTATATAAAGAGCCCTTACTTTCTAGAAAGTGAAACAGATGGCATGTCCCACAGTGTCCTCACACACTGTGTTGGTGGGCTGCTAGTCGCTGACCATTCTGTTTATTTCTAATAGGATTTGAACCAGTATGCATGTTTACACTTGATTTGATGTTTTGATTGTGTTAGCATTTCTGTGCTGTAGGCTGAGCTGTGCAGGGACTACGGTACAGGACCTTAAGTCCATGCCATTTCTTGCACTGTGGCTGTCTGCCACTGATCTCTCTCACTGTTAGCAAGAAGACACTGACAATATAAAAACAAAACAAATGTAAACCTGCAGTCTGTGTACTGTGATCTAAAACTATGTCAGTGCAAGCATATTAATGTTTGATGTGGAATGGTGAACACTTGGAAGACCAGAAGGTTGTCATCACAAAGTGAATTTCATCCAGCAATCTCCAGGGGACCACTTCTTTCAAACGGCCAGTTGGTAAGCATAGACAACAGAGAGTGTCCCAGACTAGATTCTGTAATATAGAAACTCTACCACAGTGCTGTGATGCATATGTAGAGCATTTCCTACTGTTTTTAACCCATTAAATACCACATTAATTTGTCTTTGAACAAGCAGTATTTATGTAATTTGATACAGTACATTACATTTAACTTTTGTGGTTAACAAAATTAATAAAGTTATCATAGCAATATAGTTAAAAATGCTCCAACAAATTACAATGTAACCTGTCCTTACATAATGGGTTAATTCATAAACAGTTTCAATTATTATTTTTGTTTTTATAATTACCATTTTCCTTTTGATATTTCCTTCAATTCAAAAGTGTTGTTTCTAGCTTTTAAAATGTATTGCACAATTTGTTCAGGCAGAAGCTGTAAGATTGTCTAGGCTGTTCAGATAATGGCAGGGTCTTAATTGCATTTGATGAAAGATTAGAAATGTGTTTTCCTAGATCTCCATTTTTAAACAGGCAAGTCCAAAAGTATGATTTAAAGCAGCCAAAATATATGAATTAAGATACTTTTAAACAATCTGTTCACACTAAGCCAGCCCTTATTTTGTATGCATTTGTTTAAAGTATAATATAAACATTTTATGGTTATCCACTAGTTTTCCACTGGTGATGACCCTAATTGTAATATTAGAGATTTGCATATACAGTAGCTAGATCACTGCTTTTCCAATAGGGATAAAACATACCAAGGACCTTCTTCAGCACAAGTTATATAACATATCATTATATGGGGGATAGGGAGGCTTTGTCTGACAGTCTTTCTGTATGTCATTGTTTGCGTATATATCTGTATTTATCTAAACTGTAAACTGTAGGGTTGTCCATCAAAGTTGTCCACTAGTATCTGCTCTGGTAGGTAGAAATTCTCCTACTTGTAATTGCAAATTCCAAAATCGAGGAAAATCAAATAAAACTTGTCCTGGAGCCGAACATTTCTGTAGGCGGCGCAGCTTCCTTGCATAGCTTCATAGAAAAGATGACTAGATTCCATCAAGTGCTGTAGCTTGTTCGATTGCATTAGTAGAGCTAAGAACACAAGTATATTTTGTTAATGGAAAAAGGTGGAGGTGGGTGAATGCTTGGTGAATCACTGTTTTTGGTGATCATCGTTTTCAACATTCTGACATTTTTAAAAAAGTATTTAAAGAATTCATTGTCTGAGTGTGTTTATTTCTGTGTGCGAGTACCACAGTACCTACGTCATACTGTATTGTTTAACTATATGAGAAGCTGTGGTAAGATTTACACTTCAGTGTAATTGGTATTTTAGCCCCAGCTAACAATAACCTGTTATAATTTGTCTTGCATACAGTACAGTTAATACTAGACTATTCTAAAATGGTATCAAAGTAAAAAGAAAAGTCAGTCATTGAGTGTGGCAGGCTGCTGTCCCTACACTGTCATTGGAAAAAAATGTTGTGACATTTGTGTATCCAAAAAAGAGCAATTTGGAATTCCAATGAAAGTGAATAGAGAGGGATTACAGGTATGTCTGTGTATGTTACTCGCAGGGATTACTTGTATGCTGTAAACTGCATTGTTAAAACTTGGTTTGTTAAAACCTAGAGCTGTATCTCAGTCTATTTAATAGCTAAGCCTTTTTAAAACACAGACCTGTTATTTCATAGTTTTATATGGGCAGCTGACATTTAAGTCTTTTGAAATGCTAAATGGCTCAGATGAATGGCGTCATTTGTTTATTTATATTTTCCTTCCTCATTTTGAAAAAAAAAACAAAAAAAAAAAAAAAAAACACACTGACATTTTGTTGCAATGGAAAAAAATGGTCATCCTCATTGGCAAACCTACAGTAGTCTGTGTTGTTGAGATGCTGGATTCATAACAAGTGCCTCTGAGCAATGGAATGTGTGCTGTTCGTGATATTCTTCCCACCTGCACCAGTGGGCCTAATAGGATGTGGTCAACAGTACATCTTCCAGCCAGGACTCAGTTTAGACTGTGTGACTCAACCCCCTGGCCACAAGTAGAGCTCAGGACCTCCTACATTCTCTTCATAACTTGGCCTATTTAGTTTTATTCTCACCACTGTCGGATTCATAGAGCTCTGGAAAAGTTTCCCCACTCGGATATATACCAAGTTAAATGAACACAGATTACACTTCAACTCCATGTGGCAACTCTCTGAACAACATGTGAATAACGTGTGATTACTTCCCCACCTTTAACCCTGTCTAGTAGTACAACAGGAAACGCAGAGACTGCACACAACATATACTGAACGTTCTTTCAGATGTAACTCAAGGAATCCGGGCAATCTGGCAGGAAGGCAGGGGATTTCTGGGAAGTGGACACTGACCGCCCAATATCAGGACTGTCCTGTTTAAGGCGGGATGGGTGGTCACCCTCCAGAAAAACCTGTCAAAATCTAAAAGACTAGATATTATTGAATGGATCTATTAAGTTAAAAACTTATTTGACAGATTTTCTGGTTAACGCAATATCAGCATTGTTTCCCTAAACCTGGCTAATCCTTAGATCGTTCTCCATTTACTCTGACCTGTAAACAAAGCGATATATAAACAAATCCTAGTGGAGCTCCTTATGAAAGTTTCCCACAATAAATTTGGTTAGACTATGAATTTACCAAACCATAGTTTAGCATGGGTTTACCTTGTTTTTTAATATGCATACCTCTCTGGGATTTAAAATGTTTCCCTTAAGGAATGCATTCTCATTGTTATTTTTACTTGGGCCTTGAGGCGTATTCTGGTCACAGCAGACTAATTAACACTTGATTTTCTCACGCCATTACTTGATGTTTAAAAATAAAGAGTCTTACATCAAACAGGCCTCAGATAAGCCTTTTCCAATAGGGATTTTTTTGCAAATTTATGCAAATTCTTTCCCTAACATGGTGTTCATATGATGTTTTTGCTTGAACCGAATTGTCACATTGCCAGTAAAAAAGTTGATTCAGCCTTTAGTACTGGACCTTAAGATAAATTGTTCAATAAAATCACCGACTAACATCCACGACACACATTAAAAGTTACGTGAATCAAGATATTACTATGGAGTCTTTTTTCTGTCATAAACTGGTTGATCCGTGGCTGTCCAATTTAGCATGGCCAGCAACCTCAAGGCTAAATTGAAGAAATCAAGTAATAAAATGACTGCCAACTGCTTGAAGATGAGGCTATGATAATGGTATGATGAAAATAATATGGTAATGCTTAAAACACAGCTGTTTATGATTGCTTTGGCTATAGTTGGTGGTTCATACCCAGGCTTTTCCTTTGGTGTGCCCAATATGGCTTTAAAAAGATGTTTTGCATATTTTGTGTAAAATTACTGTAACAAAAACACCATTTGAGAGAGAAAAAAAATTGTGCTTTTTTTTTTTTTTTTTTTAAATAACCTCCCACTGCTGCAATTTATCTATTCAGAGATACCAGGGTGTTTAGTAAGCTGGGGTCTGAGTGAGGAAAATGGGCAATCCAATCCCCACCCCTAGTCTTGCTGTAAATCATTTGTTGTTTCCAAACTTCTGAACACAATTGTAATTCTATTTTAATGTAAACTGAACAAGGTGGGACACTGTACTGTAGCTTTAAGGACACTGGACCAGAGCCTGAAAATGTGCATTCATCAATAGAGATTGTACTGGCCTTGCCTAATTTGGTAATGCTCTAATTGTTGTTTGCCACAAAGTACTAAGTATATAACCCCCTTGATAACAGTACTATACATGCATCCAAGCAGAAACCTTCTTTTGTCAAGTATGTTGCAGTACCAAATATGTAAAAACTGACATTGCATGCTTTTTCAGTCTTGCTGTTTTCATTATAGAACTAACTGACAGTCCAGCAGCAGAACAAATGAACAAATAGAAGCTGGAGTATTGACTGCTTTGCCTGTAAAAGTATTTGTTCCAAACATTGAATTGACTTGGTATAGATCATTTTAAAAATATAATTTTAAATAAGAAGCTTCCTATTTTTAATGTGTTTTTTTTTTCATCTTTTCTCCATCTAGTTCTGCGATACTTCAGAGATTTTGTCAGGCAGCAGGATTTGATTTTGATATCGTGGGAGCTCCGAGGAATTGCATTATGTCTGTGTGAAGAACCGGCAAAGCTGTCCTCGAGATTAACACTCATGGTAAGTTAAGAAGATGTTTTGATATTATACAGTACTATTATTAGCTGAGCAGCAATTCTGAGTGCTTCAAGCCTCAACAAAAAACAGGACTACATTAACTGCTTAGTTAGTAACGTTATGCTACCTACACCCTCAATTGCCAAATGAAGTTCATTAATGAAATGGCTACAGGTGTGCTACAACTAATCACTTCATTACTGCTTGGTTCCATATTATTGGATTGTACTTAAAAATAATGTAATACTTTGTGTTAACTCATAGAAATTTATGAGAATAAACCATTGCAAAATATTTACAAAATGATTGATAGAGAATGTGTGTTTTTTTATTTAACTTTAAAATGCGGTTTACAGGTACGATTGTGAAAGGAATTGTGTGACCACAATAAAAGGGTAATACAGGCAACATTCACACTGAAAACTATGCAAATATTATCAATGTAGATTTCTGCAACATCACTAGCATAGCAGTAACAACTTAGGAGTATGGTATCCTATAATACCTTTTGTTAAGGGTTGGACCAGGATTTTAGATTTGGGGTCAATTATCCTCTTCACACAGAGCACACAACAATAGTTATTTCTGCAAAAAAAAAAAAAAAAAAAGAACTACACACAGAACTCTTCAAAATAGACAAATAGGCCTCTGCCCTGCCCACATCCTCCCCCTACTCTGCCACTATACGAGATTGCTGCAAATTCAGGAATTGTGTTATCGGAATTAAAAGGTTAAACAAATGAAATGTCCAAGTTCAAGCTGAGCAGTGCTTTCTACTTTAGGAGCGGCACCATCCATAATACATGATGAACTGGATTTGTAATACCAAATCTGTTTTTGTAGGCCTACATGATTTCACCTTTGGTGTTAAACAGTGACGTGCATGCTGATGCAGCAGCACTACGTCTCCATTTCTGTTATCTTTGCAGTTACGAGTCAGCATGCTGGATTGCAAAGCCAGGTGCAGTGGTAAGCCTAGATGTACAGCAGCAAGCAGAACTCATCTGTAGAGGACAACTGACCGCACCCGACTCCTCTTTTGGTAATTTGATGTTGTGGGTCTGTAGAACGCTTTAACAAATAGAGCATTGTAAAAGTTTCAATTTTTTACCGTGGCACTGCAGGAACATAAATGTTCTGATTGTGTTTTATACTAAAAGGTTAGTAAACAATACCTGGAGACAACCATCTCTCCCTTGCATGTATAAAAACCATGACCATGTTGACTTTTTTTTGTTTTGTTACTCCAGAAGTGATGTATTTGGTAGAGAAATGACTTCCACAGCTAGTATTAGTTGATTCAGGGTTTAGCTCAGATAGGCCCTCAATATCGTATTTAATCCTAGTGGGAAAACGACGTAAGAGATTCTGTAATATTATTGCAGAAGGGTGTTAAAAATAAATATCTGAGAATATATGAGTTTTACTCATCACATTTACAGAAAGTAATAAAAATGCTGGATATTTTTTTGTTGTTGTTGTTTAGGATGTGGTTTTCATTTCTAAATGTTATAAAAATTCAAATTTTAGAAGTTCTAAAGGAAACTGTAAAGAGCGAACGACTTTAGATAATGATGTTTACAGGAATATTTATGATTTAAAAATAACAGCTGTGGTACAAGAAAAAGACGAGAGTGCACGCCAATGGTGTTGGGGCCAATCAGAGTGAGCCTGCAATGCTTTCGAAGATATTTGTGTGCACTAAGACATCAATTAAACATATCAACAGTGAAATTGTGTGTATTCAAGAGATAAGTACAGGGCGCATTGAGTGTATGAGGAGATTGTAATGTTCCGTGTGGATACAATTTGAGACCGATTCGAGGATCGTATACTAGCGAGACTGTGTCTTTCCTTGTATACTGTGTCTTTCCTTGTTTTGAAGATCCTGTTTTATTAATAAAAAAGTTAAGTGCATCCACCCTGAGTTTAATTGTAACTGCTGTTGTGCTGTCAATGGACTCTTTCTGACTTCTGTTTATCCAAACTGTACTGTACCATTACAGGATGACAGGATTTGGAATCCCAATGAATAGCAGAGATTCCACTTGTCTTAACGTTTTTGATTGGCTACAGCTTCTTTTTTTATGTCATAGTAGCAGAAACAAAAGTTGTCATTTTTTTAAGGCATACATTTGAACTATAAACCACCAGCAACCTACATAGAACATGGTGTGACATGCTTCTCACACCTCTGTGTAAATGAGCTGTCCCTCACATGATTAATTTGTTATACACCCATCCCTGGAACGTATTCTGTAATGTATAAAGGCTTCATGTTACATTCAGTGACATTATCCAACAGACTGTGATAAAGGCTACTCAGCTGGCAGGTGCTTCTGTATCCAAAAACTTGGTATGTGTTCCTTTCCAAAGTTGAAATTTGTTCTTTCAGTAGAATATTTAACCACTTGTGCATGACCAACGATTCTTAATGTACCCAGAACACCTTCGAGCATCACTAGAGGATTTCAGATGATTATGCTGTCCTGGGAAAAGTTTCTATCCCAAAAGGGGGTTTGCACGAACCACTGATTGCATAGCACTATGGAACGCCTGAATCACTGATTGCATAGCACTATGGAACACCTGAATCACTGATTGCATAGCACCATGGATCGCCTGAATCACTGATTGCATAGCACCATGGATCGCCTGAATCACTGATTGCATAGCACCGTGGAACGCCTGAATCACTGATTGCATAGCACCGTGGAACGCCTGAATCACTGATTGCATAGCACCATGGAATGCCTGAATCACTGATTGCATAGCACCATGGAACGCCTGAACCACTGATTGCATAGCACCATGGAACGCCTGAATCACTGATTGCATAGCACCGTGGAAGCCATTGCACGTTTCTTTCACTTCGTCTTCCTCTTCTTTTTATTCTTTTGTGGATATGATTGTTGGACCAGATGGCTTATCAGCACAGGGCCTTTCAACACATGTTAAGTTTGTGCTTAAAAAAGCATCAATTTGCATTTGGCTTTGCAGTATTGCAGCTGATTTCACGCTTTGTCATGCTCTCAGAAGAAAATGGAGCAGGTTTAAAGTAGATTTTTAAAAGGGAAGTGTCGTTTAAAGTCATATTTATCTTCCCTGGTTAGCTATGCACTTTGTTTCTATCTTGGTGGGCCTCTCACATTTTTCAGTTTGTTCAAACATATGTACAACCCCCAGTGAGTCCTCACTCGCTGCCATGAGCGTTGGTTTCTCCTTCCCAGAATACTGCTTGGAAATGATGTAGTGCGGTCTAGAGTACACCTCGCATTATTCAATCTGTACCCCAAACATGGACTAACCATCGGACGAATTGGAAAAACCATTGTAGATTTTGAAAAAAGTATTACCAGCATTCGACATACACCTCGATAATCAGTCACATTTTGCAAATATTCATTTTAGAGTACAGGAGCTTTTTTTTTTTTTTTGCAGGTAAGATTTGAGAGAGCCAGTTTCAGACTATTAGTTCAGGATCAATATTTAACTTATTTTTTACCTAAACAATATGTTTTTTTTTATTTTTTTGATTGTCAGGCTTCTGAAGTATTTTCAGAACAGGTTTTTATTTATTTTACTTGTTTTTCTTTTCTTTGGTGCTTGTGAATTTAGTGTTCATGTAATGTGAGAAACAGGTAGGTAGGCACCTTGCTGGCAGACACCATGAGAGCTTCCCCTCTTCCCCTCGTCCCCTCACAGCACGCCTCAATTCTGACCTCAACACACCTTGCCATTCAGTCCTGGAACTCACTCGAGCAGAGACTGCCAATTGCACTACGTTGTGTGGTGGGCTTAACCTCCAAAAAAGAAAGGCTGGTGACTTGCCTGCTGCCTGGTAAACATCTTCAGCAATGGAGATAATGCTGGCACCAGTATGTCCTTCTAACAATTCAGGATACATCTTAGAAACCAATGTAACCTGATAAGGGCGCTACTTATCACAAGTTGTCATGGCTACTCAAATCTAGGTAATGATGACCCAGTTCAGTGCATGTGGGGCAGACAGATGTGTCGGGATGTGGGAGAGTTACCTTCTACTGAGCATGTAACTTAGTGTGACCTTGTTGGATATTAAAAACACCAGTACACCTGTGACCTCTGCTAGAATAGCACCAGCAACATGCGCAACGTATGTTCAAGGCTCGGTATACCTTCAGCATTAAGCGTGTGTTTGTTTAATATAGATGCAGTGCTCAGACAAGGGTTTTCTTAGTGGGTGTTGGCCCCCCAGTGTTCATCTATAGTAATATGATCTGAACCAGCTAACCACTAAACACACGATTTCTTTCATAGTTCTGCTTCAGCCTGCATGACTCGCATATACTGAATATTTTTAGACCACTGACTATGAGTTATTGGGTGGCCAGAAGCCTAACCATACTGCCAAACAGATATAGTCATAACCTATTTCCTGCTGGAGGGTCTGTAAACATTAGTGGCAAGTCAGAACAATCCATTTAACAAAGATCTCTGCTTTGCAAGCGTGAACGTTAATCTCAGCACAAGCTAGATTATCATACTGTATTATGCTTTTGTTTCATATCTTAAAATACACTACTAGCTTTTGTTATTCTGAAAGCCTGGGTCAGCACAGTCATTGAACATGCTTCTGTACAGCATTATAGTATTGTAAATTTGAATAAGGTACTGTAGCTCATCAAGAATAATGCCCTACATGCTTTGGGTTCTTTAAAAGATCTCTAAAGTGGACAGGACTAGTCGTTTGTCTAGGTATACTGTTAGATTTAAAATTACTGTCAGATTAAAAAACTTAACCAACATGTATTGGCATGTATGTATGTCTTATTTTGATTGTATGTGTTTAATTGTTGTTTCACACACATTTCTTAGAGACTTCAGTGCAGATTGGGACATGCAAATGTATCGCCAAGGTGGTGATTCTTAGCAGTTAACACTTATTCTATTTTCTCTTCAGAATTACACCATCGTTCATTCCTTATGTGTTAGATTTGTTCCCACCTGACTTAATGAAATGTATTCATAGGGGTAGCAGCATTGGCAGGTTCACAGTAAATCAAATATTATCTTCTTCTTTATTATTATTAATGCATTGTTTTTCTTTATCAGATGATTCCATCTTAGCTTCATTAGCTAAATAAGTTGACTCCTTTTGTAATATAAACACATTAAATTAACATTCATCCAAGCATGCACATTCCTCTTCATGCAAGCATTTTGAATGTTAAAATAATTCTTTTTTAATCGAATTTCAATGAGAAACTATTTCAAATTAATTTTGGCTTGCATTTAAACCCAGACTGAGACCAGTCAGAAGAAAATTATGACAAAGAGAAAATCACATAACACGAATAATCCTAAAGTGCTAGGTTATCCTTTTTCTTATTTCTTCAGTGTTCCTTTCTATGCAGTGCACTTTTTCATGACTGTGTTTCCTGTTTTGACTTATGTTGGTGTGCGCTGTTCTATCCCACCCTACTTTCCTGTCACATAACTAGTAAACCATTCTTCTGTAAGATTTTAGGAATTATGTTGCATAAACCAGACATTACATATTTAGAGGTACAGAGATTAAAATGAGGATTAATTACTAAAAAAGAAATGCATCTGAAAAAAAAAAAGTTAATTACTGAGAAAATATGTCTTTTTTTTTTTTTTTTAGGGAGGAACCAGCATATCAAATATGTCCCTTAAAGCTAAGGCCTTCTGAGAGTTTTATTAACATCATGCTGTTGGTGTTGTCTAAAGTTCTCCACTGTCAAGCACTGCCTGTTTTAATTGGTTTGAGAGAGAGTAACATGATTATTCAAGGCCTGCGGTAGGACCAACGTGGAACACATTCTCAGTTACAGAGGTGATGAGGTACAGTTAGAAGACTTTTTGAAAGTTAAGAACTATTTGGAAGGGGGGGGGGAGGAGGTGTTGGCTAGATTAGGAGCCTTGTTGACCTAGATTTAGTCAGAACATTGGTACGAACACTGCAATTTGCATGTGCCAGAAGCCAAAATTAAATATAATTTAAAACCTTTTTTTTTTTTTTTTTTTTAGCATGGAGCAGACCAGCCACATGAAAATATAAATATAAATAAGTTGGTAACCTGGCAGAGCTATTTGTTGATATAGTGTAGCTATTATAAATCATGAAGAACCAATGACAAGGATTTGCAAAAGCAATTAAAGGCATTTTAAAGTATATTAAAATGAAGTATCTTAAAAATCAAAAATTGTTTTTTGTATTACAAAAAAAAAAATCTGATTAAACCCAATTTCTTTTTTTTTTTTAAACTTGAAAACAGCAAGTAAAACCAGAATCATAACATTCAGATAAACATCATACCACTTCCTGTCGCCACATAATGGATCTGTTTGCAGATTAACAGATTACAACTCTTCCTAGAAATCCTCATTGTAATGCATCTTAAGTTGATTCATATCTTACTATTAAATATATCACTGATATCTTCAATGCAAAGATAATCGCATGCTGGTCGTTGAAGGGGTTTGGGGGTATTTAATCCCCCAGAATTACCACTGGGCTACCCTCTGTAAACTGGTGTTTCAAGTATAGCATATCTCAAGTAACAGATTGTGCAGTTTGGCGCAGTCATGGTCTGACAAGGTCTGATGCCTCTTAAGGCAGGGAGCTGCTGCTCTCCCCTCTGGAAAAACCATCATCATCACAGAGTCGGAATACGCTGGGGAGCTGGCAGCATTCCAAGTGGCGACTGGTCGAGATGCGCACATTCATTCTGCAATACAAAATAAACCACCTGATAATTAACTGCAAAAAACGGAGTGGGTGTTGGTGAGAATTCCTTTTTTTTCTTAACTCTTTCTCGTGATCTGACTGGTGGAACATGTTCATTATTAGTTAATTAAAGGTATTTTTTTTCTTTTACTTTGTAATGCCTTTCAGGCAAGGATACAGTATATAGGTCTGATTTGCATTTAGCAAGGTCCATGCCTGTTCCCAAGTGCACTTCATACTGTGTATATTATTCAACATAGAGTACTGCAGCTCTTCACTCTTTTTATAACAATGGATGGAATTCATTTGCAGAAAAGGTCAGGTTAGAGTGCAGGCCAGTTGTACTTTTAACATTGGAGATTCTTGTGTTTTGTTTTGTAATTTTTTTTTCAAAATATGTTCATGTTTTGTCACCTAAAACAATTAGAACTGTTAGATACCCAGTAAAAATGTATGAATCTGAAAGAGTTTTTATTATTAAAAAGGTCCATTGGCTAAACTGGATTTCTACAGTTTCTGACAAACAAAAATGAATACTGTAAATATTTGGTCTTTAAAAGACAACAATGTATGACGTACAAAAGTGGGTTCTGAACCTCAAGTATATTTTAACTTAAAAGGCAACAACTCCAAGAAATGAGTCATTAGTTTTTGAAGCTGTGGATTTAACTCTCATCCTACAAGGTAAAACAATAAGAAACACAAGTGTTGATTTAATCAATCTTTACCCAGCTGGGAATAGTCACAGCTGGATTTTATTAGAGCATTTTACAGAACCATGCAATCCTCTTGCACGGCACCAACAACCTGTTTTTATGGGTAATCCCAGAATAAACAAGTATAGGTGGTTAATGCATGCAGGGTGATTCCCCAGTGCTGTAAAATATTCCAACAAGGGGTCCCCGAGTAGCTCACCTGGTAGCAGTGTGGTGCGAAGGGGGAGTCATACAGCACAGGTTCACGTCCTGGCTGTGCGAAGTAGGCCTGTCTTTGCTGGGGGCTGAAGGGAGTGTTGCATTGGTATTTGCGCTCCAGTGGGTTAGGGAGGTAAAACCGGCAGGGACTGTTTCTCCTCATCGCTCTCTAGAGCGAACCCTGCTGGCCAGGCGCCCAGTAAGCTCAGAGCGGACAGCTGCAGGGCTGGCCTTTGTCCTCCAGAGGTTGGTAGCTCGCTGACATCCACTCTCAAATTCTTGGGTGATAAAGAAAGCTGGCTTGGTCGTGGGATTGGAGGATGGCCATTGAATCTTCGGGTCTCCTGAGCCATGAGGAGAAAAGCGATTGGGCATTCCAAATTGGGAGAAAATCAGAGGGGAAAATTATAATTGGACACACTAAATTAAATTTTTTTTTTTTTTTTTTTTTTAAATATTCCACTACAATCCAGCTGTGGTTTATCTTCGGTGGGGTACAGGTAGATCAAATCAACCTCTAAGTTTTGGCTATAATAGTGACAAGGCCATTTCATTTACATTTCTTTTAAGAAAGTCTGTCCCCCATTTTGCCATAACGATTTACTCTTTTTCAGTTAGCAGCGAAGAAATTTGAAGTTCTAATCCTTTGTTAATAAGCTTTGAGCAGTCATCACGGTAATGGAGCTCTAGATTAAGTAACGTGACCCCTCAGAATGTTGATGGGAGCTCAGCCAACAGTTAACTACAAGCACCTTTCATTAATAATGGTTAGAGCGGTTCTGTAATGGGGTATTTGTGTTTACACAGAACAGCGAATCTAAAAGGGAGTTGCTGTTGGTTTTGAGTAATGTAGAATTACTGTACGAGTGGTTGTTTACCAATGGGGGGTTCCATTTTTTAATTTATTTTTAAAATTTTGTGGTTGTACGTCTGACAAAAAAAAAGTACAGACTGACAACCATACATTGTATAATCTAAATAAAAGTCATACAATTGCTTACTGGCATTAAACGTGCAAATACCACATCAGGGAGTACATAGAGTTAATACAGCTTTAAAATACCAGCTTGATATTGCAGTGACGGTATTCTAAGAAAATGGGGACACCAAAAAGTGTGCTAAACGGGTCACACGAAACTAGGGATTCCAAGGGCTTGCAATGGATCGCCCAGAGCACTTCAGCCCTGCAGAGACCACTTGAAATTGTAGTTAGCTGTGCATAATGAATGGAAAAATAAATTACAACAATCTGTGTGTTTTAAAAGAGCATGCATTTTATATACTGTACCTGTACTGTATACTATTTTACACAGAGCTATATACATAACCTGTTGACAGTTATTGTAACACAAAAAATCCACAAATGCACTTAGATTTGTTTATATATATACAGTATATATATATATTTCTACAGAAGTGTTGCACTTCCTTGGTCATTTCATCTGGAGGGCAAAATTGTCCCCACCCCTGCAAATTTGAATCCTAGCAGGTTTTTTTTTTTAATTTGGGGGGGGGGGGGGGGGATGGGGTCTGGGGTCTGTAGTGGCTTGTGAAAGAAGGGTTCTGTTTTTACTTTGTAAATTTTTAGTTCTTCGCTTTGTTAGCAGCTCTGAAGTACTGTCTTGTGTTCACAGAGTGCTTTGAGGTTAGCTAGAGCGTGGGTGGCAACAATTCCGGATCTCCTGTACAGTCTGTAGCACAGCCTCAAAGCATCCAATTATGGCAATAATTTGCCTCAACTTCAGCCTTGTAGAGCCTACTGTGGAGAGAATTTGATCTGAATTGTAAAACCAGTTCAAATAATAGTCTTGAGTAGAGTGTTTCCCCATTGAGATACGCACTGCAGGATGTCCTCTTAACATTGTTAACGTGAAACAGTTGAAATGACTTTACTTGCTACAGTGTATTATTATGGTAGCTAGTTACTGAACAGCCTGTTCCTTCTGGTTTTATAGTCTTTAGTCTGGTCCAGCTATTGTATTTTCTATAGCACTGCTACCCTGTTTTTTATACTTTGTGCATTGTAGCATTGCTTGCTGTGTTGCTCCCTTCTCCCGAAAGACTCATACGCTTGTATAGTTTGAACTTCTGTTATGCGACATGCACAAAGTTAATTCTGCTGGAGTGTTTTTAGTTTATTACCTGCCCTACAGTATAAAGCCTTTAATAATACATTTACATTATATATGGAATAAGAAGTGCCTGGTTACCAAGGGAATATTTACATGTGGCCAGCACTAGTGAAGACAAGACAAAGGTGAGTGTTTGCACTGCTCAGGTGTAATCATTCCCAAGACAAAGGCGAGTGTTTGCACTGCTCAGGTGTAATCATTCCCAAGGTCACCAGGTAATGCAACTCGATTGTTTAATTTTTGCAAAGCTTTTGGCATTAAAGTTTAGGGTTCTTTCTAACCAGTTCTTTCTAACCAGTTCTTTCCATGTGTTGTGAGCTCATCAATGGCTAGTCCTGCGCAGGTACAGCAGCCTCCTCGGCTTAAAGGAGGCGGTGCAGCGGGACGGAGGTAGAACTTTACCAACAGATCCCAAAATGTGCTTGAACTGAACCGCGGGACTTAAGATGCTACCAATTCAACTGTGATGCAAGTTTTGTCCGGGGCCGTCCTATAACTGCACTACTGCAATTCAACATTTAGCAGTATGGTTGAGAATATATTGACACGGTTTGGGTTGGATTTGTGCTTTTCTTGCATAGTCTGTGTGTGCTCAGATTGGCTGAAACAACCTTGAGCATTGTATAAACATGTATATTAAGCTGTTAATAAAGTACTTGCATATAGTACTTTGGGCATTAGGGGTGTTTTTTGCCTCACAGTATGAAAATCCTGTTGTCATGGATTCCAAGCTACTATTGGCCCATAAACTACAGTATTAGAAGCTTTATGGGTAGGGTACACTTGCAAAAGGGCAATCCTATGGCAGTACCACTCCACCATTGTCACAGCATTCTTTATTGTATACTGTAATGACATCATTTAACATTAGCATGGTATGCTGTCTGCCAGTATTGCTTTCCCAGCCCTGTGTGTGTGGTTGTAGTTGGGATTATTTGTTCCTGACTAAAAACCTGCCCACTGTTTCCTCCCTCACTCATGAATCATGCAGACTTCATTTTTCCACTTGTTTTTATTGTAGATATTTCTATTTCTTAAGCATTAAGCAAGACTTGAACACTTTTTAATGTGGAAGATGCAATACATTCACTATATTTCAATTTCATGGCACAGTGTGTTTTCTGATTTAATGTTCTAATTAAGTTTTTTCATTGATTCAATTTATGTATATTTCTATATAGTTTAATTAGATTTCCCCTTGATTCATTTGGAAGTGAATTGTAGTTAAAATATATATATATATATATATATATATATATATATATATATATCATCTAGATCAGCAGTTAATCTGTTACCATATAAAAGTAATCCAGTTGTTCAATATCCATAAAAAAAATGTATTGCATGTTGCATAATGGCTGCTAAACCAGTTCTAATACGATTCAAGTCCTAATTTTTTTATTTTTCATCTATTTATATTTAACATCTCAGAAAGGTCCTTTAAGAGATTGTTGCTAGCAAAAGAATTCCAAAAATCTGGTGTGCACTTCCATTCGTTTTATAGGTCTGAAACGTGCAGCTTCGAAAGACACACATGTTACAGTAGACATGTATGCCCACTACTGCATTAGGTTAAAGCAATCTAGGTTTGTAAACCATCATTTCAGAAAGTGTTGGAGTTCCTTGGTCATTCACCCACCTCTTTAAAAGCTTCTTTCCTGGCATTGCCAACTAGCTGCTTCCCCTAATAACTGACATGCTTTCAGCCACAAACATGTAGAGGCCCAGAGGTGAAGTGAAGTGCACGTTTAATAGATGCCCTAAGAGCAAGGCATGCCATCTTAGAACTATCTTTAACCTAATGTAGAAACAGATGTTTTAAAATGAAAATACATGTCTGCTGTCACATGTGTTTCTTACAAAACTGCACATTTGAGACCTACGTATTATTATTAATATTTCTTTTTTTTTTAGCACAAATCACTTTATCATTAGTGCTTTGTGAATATTTAGGCAGCACATCGATCTGTTCTGATTCATAGTGCTGCATTGTTACTGTGCACATGAATGTACACAGTGAGTTTGGAGAGTTGAATTCGCACACACACAATGTGTAATCCAGTGAGATGAGGAAGACAGAACCTGCTTTTTAGCAGCAGGGTGCTTGTAAGAAATACCAGATTTTTTAAAAGGTGATATGCAAATACCTGGACTGTATTCCTAATAAATTAATATACATTTTTTTAAAGTTAACTGCAAATTTACCAAATCCATGTGTGTGCGTGGGTCTGTATGATTATGAAAAAGAAAAAAGCATCAGGAATCAAGAGCAACACACCACGTGTATGAACTACAGCACTGTATCTGCTCAGTTGATATACAGCAGTTGGACACAATACCTCTCTTTGTCTTGCAGGTCTCATAAATAGGGGTCAGCTTCATTACCTGCCTCCCCTGCCTTGGAGACTGTGAAGCATGTCGAATACCAGGGGGCTTCCTCAATGAAACCACAGTGAAGAGAACAAAATAAAAAGTAAGTAATGCTCAAGGTCCATTGTGACATTTTAATAATGTTGCAATGTTACTTTTGGAACGGGCAAGTTCCTGTATAAAGCAAAGGTCACGGAATTACCATTACACTGCATGTGTGTACAGGCCCTCATTGATACTCCTTTCCAGTTGGTGTCTGTGGCGATCATGCCCCCATGCATGGATGTTGGAAAATCAGGACCCCCTTTTCAAGCCTAGACTGAATGTCAGATATGTGCATATTACCTTGACCTGACACCTCACACGATACCTGATTTACATTAGTTATTTTGTTAGGCATTATTTCAGTTTGGGGAAGTTTAAAAGATACCCAGAAATCCTGCAGGATTGTGGCTTTCCAGGTCCAGGGTTGTCCACCCCTGTTCTGTAGGATTGAGTGCTGTATGATATAAGCTGGTTTGGGACTTGTGTCATGAGAGGCTTTGATGCTGCTTTGCTCTTGAATAACGTTATACCAGATTGTAGTGAGTGCCCTACCCCATAATGCACTGCGACCTAAAAAATTAATCAGGGTTAAAATGTCGCTGGCATTTCACATTAGAATGTTAGGAGGTTCCGCAATTCCTTCACATGAAGGTCATGAAACCAGGCACTATTTGAATGATGTTTCATTGGTGGAGTTGTGTCTTCTGGTTGCCAGATGTACGAATGTCTCAACTGGGGTAGAAGTAAGTTCAGCACAGTGTGTTTGTTTGCTGTTCTTCCTTTACACTGGCAGTGTCTTGTTCCTTGTCACAGTATTTCCTTTGTAACTGACTGACTGGTATAAAGTTGGTGGTTAATTTCAGTTCATGGTTTAGTTGCTCATAGTGTTCATGTAAAGCAGGATTAAGGGATGCCAGTGCGTCCCATCATCATACCAGAGTTTAGTTGCACTCTACATTAAGTGTCATCAGCAATACATTTACAGCTGGTTATGATGTAATGACTCTTGATGATTTTTCCTAAATTGGGGTTATGACTATATATCCAGAAAATTATAATTCTGCCATGTTTAGTATTTCCTTGGACATACACATTGTGTTTCGTTTGGCTACATACAATGTATGTAGCCAAATTCTCAACAGGAGTTATTATCAGAATCCTTTTGCATGTGGTATTAAAGTATGTCTGCTATTGCCTAGCTACAGGTACTCCCAAGCCAGTATAGGTAGCAGTTGCTACCTTGTATACAAACTGCTGATCAGGCATTTGAGCTGCTGTTCAGCTGAGGTTTTCCCAGGCAGATGTTTTTAAATAAAGTGATGATAGTCATCATCTTGTGAACGATCTGCACAAGAAAAAAGAAAACAAAACCGGCAGGAACATCATTTTGCACACACCACGCTTACAGTGCTAAATAGTCACTTCATTGATAGATTCACTTCATATTGCTAGATTTGACATGTTCACAATATTTTATAATGCACATAATTATAGGTAATTGATATTGAAGTTAGGATGTCCAAAAAAATCAACAAAAACTCATGGAATCTTGTTAGAAAATATGTGCAGTTTCAATATTTGACAAGCGAGAATTAAAAAAGAAGAAAAAACAAACACTACTAGAAAAATTGAATCAAGGGTTCTAGACACTGAGAGAGACTTCTCGTCAAAATGTTTGCCATTTATATTTAAGTATTTTTTTGTAAAACTTTAGTGGGTTTTTTTTAGTTCTCGTGTCCTGCCATAGACACATGAAACAAAGGCTAGATCAGTCACAGTGTTTTTATATTAGTTATTCCATCTATAATGCTTCTTTGGCTGATCTAGTCTTTGTTACAAATGTCTGTGACAGGAAACTAGAACTGAGGAGCAGAACTCAGGTAAAAGCACTTTGACACAGACTTTTCCAAAAAAATTAAACCACAGCATTGGAGTAATTGCAATGAGCAAATGTTTGTGCTCATAATGGGTGATGTGTCAATTAACCTTTAGGTAGAGGAAAATGCTGAGGGGAGTTCTCAAGTGCATCTAATCAGTAGGGCAAAGGTGGAGCACACACTTGTTCCGTTATTGAATGAACTAAACATTTCCACTACAGTAAAAGGGCACTTGAATTTGTCCGCATTGGTCTAAATCAACTATCGAAACTAGAACATTTTCAATTTGAAAACTTGGGCTTTTGGGGAAGATCTGTTATTTTGATTCATAACCACTGACTACTGTCTGGAGTGAAACCATGAACCAAATAATAATAAACAGTATGCAAAACAAAAAGCCAAATATACTTGTCGTAGCGGATTTAGATTACATGCCTGTGTTTTAAAAGGAGGTAGCAAGTTTACATTTTTGCTATACTCCTGTAATCCCCTTTACTTACTGATAAATCATATTTCTGCAGGGAAAAAATATAACAAGCATATACAATTTTTCCCTTTTAAGTATAAATTATAGACTCAGTTACTACTGTGTTGGAGTAAATATGAAGGTTAAGCTATTTCATGGGAAATAATAAAATGTATAAAAGTCCATGAGCCAGGACCCAAATTTTGGCCGATTTGGTACCAAATGAAACCATTACTTTCCAAAAAGCGTATTATCTGTACATCCCAAATATGTATGCTGGACATCTATACCTTCCAAACCAGCTTCAAAACTGAGAAAAATAATGCTATTCCATCACTGTAGCAATTTGATTTTTGAGCCATTGGGCACAGACCTTTGAGCTTAAAGAGTGGTGTATAGTTAATAATGATTTGCTGCGTATTGCATAATATAGTCGGATTTAAAATTTGGGTCCTGGCTCATACCGTTGCAAACACGTGTAAAACTTCAAACACGTGTAAATTGGTAAAGCTACTAATTTGGAGTGTGCAGCATGCATTTCTAGCATGGATTTACCATCCTTGTTCACTGGTATGACAATCATGTGGTACCGCTTGTTGGTACCACCTACCCTGTCTGGCCCATGGACTATAAAGGCATGTGTACCGAATTAGTAGGGACAGGCGTACATGTTATTTTCCCTACTGTTGCTAAGTTTTACCAGTTCAGCATATTAAGCCTAGGATTACATTTTTATTGTGTTACGTCTATCCTTTTACAAAGTACCAACAAGCAACAACTGTGAAACATATAACGGATTGTTCTGGGCATTTTATTCAGCATTATCATTAAATAATTACACAGGTGTGCAGTGTTTGCATTAAATAATAATAATTGTCATTTGTTTTTTTAAAAGCTGTGATAAAAATAGCAGTGCCATAATGGAAATTCAATCACAGGGTAAATATGTGAGGTACAACTATAAGAAACGTAATAAAAGAATAATGTTTCGGCTAATGCCTTCATACGTGTTTATGGAATGGTTCAAGTTTGTTGAAATTATGTATAAATAGTCCAAATATGGTCTCTTTGTCAATGTAGGCCAATTTAAGCACAATAACAGCCTCCTTTAGAAACCACCACCACCACCACTACAGTGACACTACACCATCCTGGTAATTAGTTATGCACAATAATTAGAGCCATCCAGAGTACAGAGCAGTTAATGATTCATCTCTTACTGTGACATGGATTCTGACTGTATCACAGAGTTTCCTAGATTATTAAAACGTTTGTGAGAAGCTGCTTGAACTAAATGTTTCCGTTTTTAACTCTTATAATAACAGCTTTGCGTGGTTAATACCCAGCTGCTTGGCACAGCGGAAGATTTCTGATAAAAAGTCCTGATAAAATTGTTTTTGTGATGAACCTTTGCTTTGTCATGTATTCAGATCTGTGAGTAACAGTTGTACCAATTCCTTTTAAAGCCATTCAGTGGTGTCTTTGTTTTATTTTTAGTGGCGTACACATTTCCTTGATAAGAAATTTCAGATCTATATTTCAGAAGTTAGTAGCTGGGTGTCTTCTAAGAATGGGCTGACTTTTCCTTTTAAGGTATTCACCTCGGCTCCAGCAGGCGCTGTAAAAAGTGTCTTCTTTCAGAAGACACAATGAACCAAGGTCTTGTGGATTTCTAAGATCCCACGGCACTGTGTCGAAAATGAACAAGAGCCCTAACTCTCAATACAGGTCAATTTATTATTATTATTATTATTATTATTATTATTATTATTATTATTATGATTTCCATTACACGAGAGTAGATGTTAAAACTTCATGCTGATTTGAACTCGGCTCTCGCCAAGATAAGCACCAACTAAGACGTAGCTTTACAGTAAACTAATGTGATCCATATGTGTCTCCATCCATTTACGTTTCCTTCCATATGATGATGTAGATATCCTTCTGTCTGGTGTTGATGGCAGAAGTGTAATGCTGGCTCCAGGGATCAGCTTATTTTGCCTCCCTGGCACATCAGCACACACAACGGCTGCGATGCTGGCTCCGGGGATCAACCACAGTGCGGCCTCCCCAGCGCATCAGCATGACAACCGTCTGGATTGAGCTAAGTAGGGTACATCTCTGGGGTCTTCAAGTGGGCACCTTCCATCCTCAGTGTTTCGTCGACTAGCCCACGACACCTCAAGAGGGCTCGACGGTGATTCTGGCGTCCCAGCATCACCCCCCTCCGTCCCCCACTCAACTCAGCCCAGCTTACTTACCTGTACATCAGCGTTTCTTTCTTTCTATTGTGCTTGAGATCTCCAGCCAGAATCTTTCCGTCTCAACCACAGCCAGTTTATCTCTGCTGCTTCAGATAAGTTCTTCACTGTGTGACACAACTCTTGGCCACTGAATCCGACGTCTCTGAGAAACCGGGTTGTAGAGTGTGCCACAAATCCTCGACAACCCACCTCCACTGGGTAAACCCGGACTCTCCATCCTCGCTGTTCCGCTTCAGTGGCTAGTTGAGCATACCGCAGTTTCTTCGTCTCATACGCCTCATCTACAGCGTCCTCCCATGGCACTGTTAACTCTACCAGGTGAACAAGGCGTGCTGATCCAGACCACAAGACAATATCTGGCCGAAGGTTAGTGGTGGCAATCTCAGGTGGAAAAATAAGCCATTGACCAACATCTGCCAGCATTTTCCAGTCTCTAGCAGCTTCCAGTTGTCCTTATTATTATTTGTTTAGTTAGCAGACGCCTTTATCCAAGGCGACTTACAGAGACTAGGGTGTGTGAACTATGCATCAGCTGCAGAGTCACTTACAACTACGTCTCACCCGAAAGACAGAGCACAAGGAGGTTAAGTGACTTGCTCAGGGTCACACAATAAGTCAGTGGCTGAGGTGGGATTTGAACCGGGGACCTCCTGGTTACAAGCCCTTTTCTTTAACCACTGGACCACACAGCCTCCTATAGACTGCAATGACTGCTAAGACAATATTTTCCCTACCTAAAATGGGCCGTAAATCGTGCTAGCACCATTCTGTCTACTAGAGTCTTAATTTGATTCGTCATTTTTTTGGTGTTGCATCATAAGATTTGGGTGATTACTAGCGGGGATTTAGAAGTTCTGTGATATTTGTGCACTATGTTTATGCACTGGATGACATATTTACACAGGATAAAATGTACTGGAATTTTTGGTAAATCATCAGCGATTATTGGTTGATTTCTCATACGTGATTTATTATTGCGCAAATGCTTTAACAGCACCATATGTTCTGTGAGAATGGGCTTTGTGAGATATCCTTTCTCAGTACTGTAATATATCACTATACGGGTCCATTAAATCTACAGCATTGGTTAAAATTCCTTTGCACCATGTTTGCACATCTGCCTGCGATTTAGCAGACTGTAAAGACTGTCACCGTCAGACGAGCACTGGGTTTAGTTTTCATAACGATACCTTTAGCACCGTTCATGACCCTTATTGTGGTTTTTGCTGTGCATTAGAACAGTGAAGTCTCTATTTCACAACTATTCTTTTACAGCCAGTGTGCTTCTGCAAGATAAATATAGCCTGCTTGGTTACATCATAAGCCTAAGATATCCCCCTCCTCCACACAATTGTCCAGGAACCACAATAGTGATTTATTTTATTTTTTATTTCTATACAGCGCCTGTAAAGATAAAAGCTTTTTTTTTTTTTTTGCTATCAGTTACTGAACATCAGAGCACACCCAAAGCAATACGGATCTAGTCTCAGTAGAGTTTTGTTTTTAGCAAGACCCTAACTCTGGAGCCTGGCTACCCGCAGGGGTACTGTGTAAGATCCTAACTCTGGAGTCTGGTTACCCGCAGGGGTACTGTGTAAGATCCTAACTCTGGAGCCTGGCTACCTGCAGGGGTACTGTGTAAGATCCTAACTCTGGAGTCTGGTTACCCGCAGGGGTACTGTGTAAGATCCTAACTCTGGAGTCTGGTTACCAGCAGGGGTATTGTATAAGATCCTAACTCTGGAGCCTGGCTACCTGCAGGGGTACTGTATAAGATCCTAACTCTGGAGTCTGGTTACCCACAGGGGTACTGTGTAAGATCCTAACTCTGGAGTCTGGTTACCAGCAGGGGTACTGTATAAGATCCTAACTCTGGAGCCTGGCTACCTGCAGGGGTACTGTATAAGATCCTAACTCTGGAGTCTGGTTACCCACAGGGGTACTGTGTAAGATCCTAACTCTGGAGTCTGGTTACCAGCAGGGGTATTGTATAAGATCCTAACTCTGGAGCCTGGCTACCTGCAGGGGTACTGTATAAGATCCTAACTCTGGAGTCTGGTTACCCGCAGGGGTACTGTGTAAGATCCTAACTCTGGAGTCTGTCTACCCACAGGGGTACTGTATAAGTTGTTCTGTCTGGACACTTAGCCTTTTTACAAATGCAATCTGTAAAGTAATGTGCTGGCAGAAAGTGAATTGAGTTTCATAGAAATGAGCCTGCATTCTCAAATTGTCTGCCTGCCATCATTAATCAGATTTCTACCCACAACAATTTAATAACAAAACTGTGGTGAGACATACATCTCCCTGCTCTCTGGGGGGGGGGGGGGGGATACAAAAACACAAGAGAGAAATGTTTTCAACCCCTAACAAAATAAAGATTGTTTTAAGACAAATATGCTATCCTCTTACAGCAGACGTCAATGAGATAAATAGACTCAATATTCCTTATCGTTCTCCCCCTTTTACCCTGACACTTTGGAGGTGGCCCATCTGGAACAGGTGCAAGCTGTCTTCCAACCTTGTACAAAAGAGCTGGGCTACTTTTGCACTTTTAGAGCTTGTAGACTCATCTCACCATCATGGGTCAGAATCCATTGCAGCACTGCATCAAACACAGACAGTGCTGTGTAACAGTACCAGACCCAATATCTATACATATATTTGATATATTTGATAACTTGAATAATAATGTTCTGAATGTTGTACTTGCACTTTGTTCTAATACTCATACTAATAACAAAGTTGAATCCAGCATTGTGCCCTTTTTTTTTGCTCTGTGGGACTGACTACCATAAAACGACCTAATAATTATTATTAACTGGGTAACTTGTTGTATACCTAACTTAAATATTAAAAATAAAGTATACCGAACTATACACGGGGGGGGGGGGAGGGGGGAATGCAAAAAAGTTACTTAGGACAGTGACCTACGATTTTGTGAACTCAAATAAACAAATATTTTTCACAATCTTCTCTGAAATTTGCGGTCCTAAAGGACTTTCATCCCATTTCACTTAGGTCCGGCAGTGCTTAGGCAGACCTAGTTTCGGGATAATTTGACTGTGAACCATCATTTTCACCAAAGCAGCAAAATTGCTTTAAGATTGACATTTTATGCTTTGAGCATTTCAGGACCTCCTTCAAGGGTTCATAAAATGGTTATAATATCTACCATATTCATTCTAAAAAAATATTTTAATGGTTTCAAAATGTTGGTGCTTTATTTTACTTCACTTTTTTTTTTTTTTAAACAAGATACAATGCATTGGAAAAAACAAATTAAAATCATTACGAAACCATAAGTGTCATGGCAACGTTATTTTCTCACCTGCTGTACTTAGTAACTGTTTTTTTTTATTTCCAAAGAAGCATCGCTGAATTAACCGTCTGCAATTGCCAACTATTTCTCATGATAAAAGCTCAAAGTGACATCTTATGACCTAGCTGTACCTCACGCTGATCAACCCGTTTCATAGTATGTATTTGTATTTACAGCATTGTACTGTATAAACCAAAATGAGTCTATTTAAAAACTAGAATAAGCAAATAATCTGTAAAGATTATAATAATAAATAAAGCTCTTCAACACAAAGGTAAGAATGTAAAGCTACTGCATGTAACGTTTCAGGCAGGAAACTCTAAATAACCTGCAGTAGGATCATTACATTATCAACCAAAAGTCAAGCAGACATTTATTATTAACATCAACTCGCCCTAATACTGTATATAGTGCAAGGTCTGAAGAGGTTGTTTTTCAAATACGGCTGTAAAATTCAAGGTGACATAATGTTTTCCGTTTTATTAATGATTTCGCTTATGCTTGTACTGTTATGCAAAAAAAAAAAAAAAAACAGGGTGGAAAATCTTAATAATAAAAAAAAACAAGACAGCATTTGCATTTCATTTGCAGGTTTCAGTAGTTGCCTCAGAACATGCTTTTGGTTCCTAGGACATGAGTCATCACACACTAGTGGATGGTACAAACTGCTGACAGCAAGCCGCTGAATTCACAGTGCATCGCTCGGCACAAACGACTCACTCGACAAAGGAAGCTTTACTTCCTACTGAGCACAGAGGGGTCATCAATAAAGTCACTCATCTTTTTTTTTTTTCTTTTCACGACTGCATCACAGATATTCATGTCAGGGCTTTGGTTAACACATCCTGTCCCCTGCGGAGTGGACTGACCCAGCAGGTGCTTCCAGGTAAAACTGAATTTTCTTGAGATGCCCAAGGGATATTTAGTCTGCATGTACTGGTGGATGGAACCTGTGCTCCGGTAACACTAACAGTGTGTGAGTGCAACCTGTAATGTCTGAGTAGAGTGCTCTGTTATTGATAGCATTGTGGTATATACGTTTCTTTTGAATAATCGATTGTTTTCATGCAGAGAGTTTAGGCTTAAACCATAATCGGCAGTGGTGTCTCTTTTTATATTGGTTTGCACAACAGTGGATGCTAATATTCCATCTGTGTAAGTGTTGTGGTCTCCCTTTTTGTAGTATGATTAAATGTTTCTTTTCTAAGAAATCTCAAGCCACATTTTCAAAGCTTATACTCCCATGTTTAACTCTTTTTGAAAAGGAGAAAAGGTTTCATGTTAATGTTACAAAATAAGAAACCAACAGCTTGCTAAGTGACCTTGGATTATATTATTTTTTAGTTAAGTGTTGTAAAATTAGTATTTTTTTTTTCTCCTTTTAAAACAAATTTGGTTTTCATGCCGTTTGCCTCTAGGGGAAAATAAAGGCCAGTATGATGAATATAAAAAAGGCTTGCTGATAGTTGTTGTATGTTTTACATTAAGAAAAACATCATTTTATATGTACTGTATAGTAGATGTATGTGCTGTTTCAAGTCTCAGGGTACCCGCAGCATACAGTATTTTCTACCGGAAAACATTTTTACAGCATAGGGGGAACATGCAGTATTTATAGCTTTTTATTGATCAAAACCCCCGTTTTTATTTTATGAATAATATGAGGGGTCAAATCCTGTTGAAAATGGTTTCTTCAGCCTTCAGTAAATCATTATTCGAGCTTGAATGACATTGACCTTTGAGGTACTTCAGGGTCACATAGGTGTATTTACTTTGACTTCTAAAGTTTTTTGTATTGACTATTTACTGACGATTGACCCAGCTTCAAGCGTCATTAGTGTTCCACCTTTTGTTTTTCATAGTTTTAACCTAATTGCTTTTTTTTTAATTATTAGGCTTTTGGTCGTACATATTATTCTTTGTACAGCTGTACTCCTGTGCATAAACCACATGTCTCAATCCTGAATCGCATACAAAAACAACAGCACTTTTTTATTTTTAATACATTTACTTCCTATTATGTTTTTTTGTGATTTGTGAGAAGTTCAAATGTTGTTTGTAGGAGTTCTCTTATTAGAAGAGATGTCATTTTGCGCTGTTTGAGTGAACAGAACCCACATGGCATGAGATGACATCTTGTATACGATAGGAGACACCCTACACAAGATGCATTAACTTAAATAAGGGTTATCAGTAGTAGAAATGTCTCTTATGCTTGCTATAACAAAGCTTGAACTATATGGGGCATGCTTATGTGGCTCGGAGTGTGTTAAAACATAAAACTTTGGGTAATAGAAACAAGCTGAACTGAAAAAGTAGAGATTGCTAACTATTGCATAATGTACCATTCTTTTTTAGATTCAAAGTGAACATGGCTTTGGGACACTGCAGTTTTAAGCATCGATAGCCAATGCTTAACAATCACTTTCAGAATATATAGTTGATTACCACAGGACACGGTATGTTTATATGCAGATAAATGCACAAACACACAGTATATATAGTTCCTTAACTAAAATGAATGCTTCAATATTACAGATGAGAGATTAACAGCCTGGTGACGACTACAGGTTCTGCTGCGGGTCGGGCAGCACCTCTACATGATCACATGACTCTTGATATGGATGCGGTCCTGTCAGACTTTGTTCGGTCCACAGGGGCAGAACCTGGTCTGGCAAGAGACCTGCTGGAAGGTAAGCGATGTCTCCCAGGGGGGCTGGGGTGAGTTAATACTGGGTACACTGCTGTCAGAGTCCCTGTTCATGTCGTAGACCCCCTCAATTAAACACAATCCAGGCATATTCGTTACAATAGTGATTTTTATAGCTTCCTCAATTTTTATCCAATTTGTGGCGCCAGGGCTATTGGCAAGAATGAATCTGATAACTGGTTTTAGTAGTCATAGCAGGTTAGTAATGGTATGGTGTTGTGTGTTGGTTGGTATCCTTCTCTAGAGTCCTGGGTTTTAAGCACTTCAAAAGGTAGTTTAAAAAGCAGTTTTTCTGTCATTTGTAAATGCAGCCCATTGGTACTTTAAGGGTACTCTTACCCAGAGTATATGTTGCAGTAGCACAACAGAGACCTACTTGTAATATTTGTTTCTTGGAGCATACATTGAGATTGAAACCTGTGTTACAAATTGGAAAGGTGTCTGTCAAGAATTGGTAAAACCATCCCCTCCCCTTAAAGAGGATTCCCTTTCAACAGAGATTGCTTGATATGTCACATTGTGGTGTGTTTCAAAATTGTAAACATTAACCCTTTAGACTGTGGGAAATGCCTATTTTGGGTAAGGTTAAAAATAATTGTATAACAATCAAGAGTTTAATGGATTACAACCAATTGCAATCCGAAATGTAGGACTGTATAAAAGTTTGGTGAAGAATCAAGGCAGTTATAATGTACACCATGTAGAGTGTGATGGATGAATGAACTCAATCAGCACACGAGGGTCTCCATTTTATCAATGAGGTCCCTGAAAATGTGTTTCCTTTATGACGCCATATACTGAATCTGTTTTCATACTATCTCACACATTACAGCTCTTACAGCTTGCGCTCTTTGCTTAACTGACAATACGAGTTAACCAAGCAGCTGTGTAATTACCAGTGTGCACTGCATCGACATCTTTTACAGCAACATTTTCTATACCGCTGCCTGCCTGACAGCTGCCAACTACAGAAAATAAGCACTAATGTCAAATGTTTACCAATTACAGTGTCAATGCCTGCTGGGGTTGTGGGTATATGGGGGCATCTGTACGTCATTTTAACCAAATGGAACTGTACTCTGTTCCATGAAAAAAGTGAATTGGTACCAGTAACATTCATATAGTGTGCTGTAAAGACCATCTTGTGTTTTTATTTTCACTGTAAATTCTTATGTCAAGTTGCATCCTAAATCAGATTTAGACTGATAACGTTTCTGTGATGATATTTCACCACTGTAGCATACGTGTTGCTCCTGCTGCATGTATAACTACCTATTTTTTTATGCTAAAAATATTTCTTCGTGCACCTGTGGCCTAACTATGTCCTTATACTCCAAGTGGCATTCAGGGAATTGCTGCTGCTGAGCAATACCACGTAAAGCATGTTACTTTCACTTCAGTTTAATAAGATAACTAATGAACATGCTGCTCATTTTCAATAAACACAACAGTGGCTCTGGCAGCAGACAGACTAGTTTACAGGTTGCAAGGATGTGTGAATTCGGTTATTGTCGATACCACAGTCCATTGAAGGTCACGTCAGCAATGCCTCACAATGTTTTTTGTTTTTTATGAATTTACACATGCATGGGCATTTTGTGATATACTGTTCTAGATGTGGTGACTGTAGGTCACAGTGATACTAACCCTTGTAATGTTAATTGCATTCGATAACTGGCAGAGGATTCGTAGGTTACTAGCGTTGGTGAATATGAATTCTGTGTGAACTTTAGAATGCATACTGTACTGTATGTAGTTATCCTGTGCAATCAACGAAAGGCATGTTATAACATCTAATTATAGGAACTTCACAGCGTTATGTTCCTGTCTGAAATTCCTCATGCTCATTTGAAAAATGTTAGTGAGGCGCGGTCCAGTTTGAGAAGTGGCCTGCTCTATTTTTCTATTTATATTCTTGCTGAACCTGCTTGTTCACCGTAGCTTGGGTCCGAGTTCAAAGAGGGCCCTGGGCTTGTGCCAATATTGAATTCACCTTAAAGTAGTAACCCTAGCCTTTGCGGCTGCATCAACCCCTTCACTGCAGTACAAATGCCTGGCCTGGCCACTGTATGAGTACCTGTCTTCAGAGTGGATTTGGCATCGCCATGAATTAGTGATGCAAATTAGCTTGATCCTGTAATGTGATGTGTGCTCCCTGCAGAACCATGTTCTGTAACAAAGATGGCCCAACCTGATATTAGGTACTGGTCCTATTAAAGTGGTCAAGCAGTGTCTGTCTCCTGCACTTTCTGATAATAGATTCTCTTACCTATTCCTTCCCTGCATTTACTGTCCCAAGCCCTTTTTGGATGCCTTGGGTGCATGTGGTATCACCCTCTAGAGGAAAAAACTGGATTTAGTGCTGTGTTTGGTGCTTTGGGAACCATTCTCAGAACCCCTGTCAGCATGCATGTGGAAGAAAACAGGCTTTCTGCAGACCACAAGGTTAGCAGCTTGTTGTCATACAATAGCATTTAGCATGACCTCCTGCTGTTCAAGAGCACAGTATACATACAGCAGAGCCAACTATAGCTGTCTCTCCTTTTTGTACACCTTTGACTGCCAGAGAAAATGACAAGAGGAAACATCAACAAAAATGGATCAAGAATAAATAGAAACTTGTCAACTTGCCAGAGCTTTAAAATCTTTCCTTTTTGTTAGCTTTAGCTATCGGAGACACTGGCTCTCTGATTTGATTCTAAACTTAGCTATGAAAAAGGTGACCTGTCATGCACTTCCATCCCCTATAATGCTCAGTTTTGAATGAAATTGAAAGATCACATGTTTAGGTTTTTCTGTTATTAAAATGGTACCCGTTAAAGAACTGTTTTTGTATATTAAAATTGTACTGTGCATTGTGGCCAGGCAACTATTTTGCACTGCGCCTATACTTACATCTACCCCATGGTGTGTAAATCAATGAACTTCTGTAATACAGTGAACACACGATTTGAACTTGTATCATCATACCGTATGGATGAAGTTTCCTGGCAATACACCACTGGGCAATATATGCGCTGGCGCTTACTAATGTAAAAGATACTTGTAGGTTGATCTAGTTTACGTTACAGGCGTCTGTGGGAAAATAGTACTGAAGAGCAGATCCTGCAATAACAACCACGCAGAACGATTGCAAAAAATATAAATTAAAAGGGAAAAATGCTTTTTGAAGCTACTTTATCTTTTAAACTTTAAGTATACAGGAAATAAGGGTGCAGTTTAACTCTTGAATGAGTGTAGAATGCAATGGATGTAGGTGGAGGTTTCAGTGTTTGAGAAACCAATTGATTTTTGGGAATGATAACCCAGGACAAAGGTCAGGTCAGGTCAGGTCAGGTCAGGAAAGGGGTGGGTTGTACAGTTGCTCATTTCACTGTCAAAGTGTCACTTTCTGTGGTACTGTGGCTTAGTGCCCTACACTAAAAAAAATATCGCTGTTTAATGCAGCTAGGGCATTAGCCTGGCAAACCAAAATTGGGATATTTGTTTGTTCTTGGAAAAGCTGAACTAGTGCCAAACATGCCCCCATAATGTAATCAAAGGCAATCTTGACTGTTTTCATTTGGTTTGTAACCACTGACAATTTACAGTTCAGGTGCAATTAAACCCTTCCTTTCTTTACACAAGCTTCTCTCCGAATTTAAGATCCATGTTATTTACTCTTTATGAATGACAACGGGTGATTGTACATTTGCTACATGCACATTTGTTTTTGTAATACCATGAGAATTGGTCATCCAATTACAGTGAATCTTGGGATGGACACACATTCACACGTTCTTGACAGTATTAGAATCTAGGTCATGATGTCATGAAAAATTGGTTGGGCTTATTGAAGGCTAAATCTTAGCATCTTTTGTAACAAAAAGCAGTTCAATATGCTATCCCTGTGGCTCTCAACACAAAACACACACTGTCCCCATGTAGCTGAATGTAATTGCAGTACAGTCCTTAAAAGCAATCGATTCCTAGGCATTTAGTGGAAAAAGTTACCATGTGTTTTTTGTGCGCCATTTCCCTCTATTGGCAGGATGGGGATTCCAATATAATAGCCTTTTTCTCATACATAGTCAACATTGCCATACGCCTCCTCCTGTACCTGCTGGCTGGACCAGGTGTCGTTTTTAATTGGGTCCAAAGTGTTCCTTTTTTCACACCCTGGAAGCAGCTGTTGTAAAATTGCTCCATTTAATATTTATTAAAAAAAAAAAAAATGTATGTGGTGAAAGATTATTTCAAACAGAAAGGAAATCTAATGAAATGGTTTCTGTTTCTAAGTGGCATTTGAAATGTTAATATTGGCTTCTTTATGCAAGCTGACCTCTGAGAACTGGTATGACAGTCCCTGTGGAATTGCTGCTTTTGGCTGTTCTTATTTTTAAAATGTGATACTTCTAAAATTCCTGTTCTCAAATGGACAATGTCCATATTGGAAACAACACTTGACAGAGAGCTTCCATCACCATAAACCAGACTGTCATACTCTCGCCATATTTATGACAGTGGTTTTATGAATCTGACATTCTCATATATGTTCTCAAAATCCTTTTTGATATACTGTCTTGAATAAGTGTGTTACACTCTGAACTGCAGCACTGTGTCTGCCTAAGAATGGGCTGACCGTTCACTATACCAGTTAGCAAGAGGGTTGGGAGATATCTATTCTCTATTCTCGTGTCATTGTTTGTCATAAAGAAGTGTAAGATGATCTACCTGCCATAGGATTTCAATTGGACTGTGGGGTGTGTAGAGCTATGGCCAAAAGCTTTTTTTTTAATTTTAGGACTGAGACATAATTAACAAAAAATAACTATAGATCTTTTACTTAACAAAATGATATCACAAAAGTGTACCGGAAGCCATATTAGTAGTACAGTACTTCATGTTAGATTTTGATCACATTTTTAAATGTCACTTTTCCGTTAAGTATATGGAAAAGTGGTATGTAATTCAGTATGTTAACGTAATGTTATTCAGCAGGTTTCATTCAACCTTACCTTCCAGACAGATGACTAGCTTGTTCCATGCAGCTGTTTAAGAGGTACAGGTATTCAATCCACCCTTGCTGGGCTGTGGTGTATGGGGTGGGCTTACTTGTTGCCTACTTTAATAACCTGGTAACCCTGAATGAATAATTGTCCCCTTTTCAAATATATACAAGTATTTTTTTCTTATTCGTTTCATGTGATAATTTGACCTTTGAACTGACCCAGCCTACTCTAGATGTATAGAGAAGGTGATGTAGGTGCCAAGTCGAAAGATCTGAGAGCTGGGCTTGTCTGCATTTGTGGTTTTAGAGCTTTTAACCTCTTCTTATCTCCCCGTCAGGCGGCAGGACAGAATCCGTAATGGCAGTGTATCACAAAACCAGACAGGTAAAAACAGATACAGAGGTGAAAGGTGAAAGATCAATAAAATGACAGTTGAATCTACATTTACTTTAGGATTAACATCTTGTAAAGTAATTTCCTGTAAACAAAACATGAATCACTCTGTACATTCACAGTAAAACCTTTTAGCAAGGGCTGTACATACAGTGCAGCTCTCTGGATGACTGTGAAACTGACAGTGTTATTTCATGATGTTAAATTGTATCCTGCTGTGATTTATGGTTTGTGGTTTCCCAAGCCTCTAAAGATGTGCTGCAGTTAAAGGGAAATGGCTGGATAAGAATCAATAGGGAATATACGAAATAATAAACACTGCACCTTGCAGACTATTGTACTCCAAATTAAAGTGAAACTGGGCACTGTGATGTCAGGTTTTCCTTCAGCTCCTGTACCCTTTGTGTGAATAGCGGTTGATTCCATAGTACCAAGACATTTTGTCTGATGATGCAGGCCTTGTGGTAATGTAATAATGTATCATTCTTTTACTGGCCAGATTCATGGGCCTCCATTAGTCAGATATTTGGAGCCACATCTGGGCATCAATAGTACGCTTTGACAGAATTATTTATTGCAGATTAATAAATTATAGATAAAAGTAAACCGGTAAATCCTCCACCATTACAGGTATTTATTTATTTAATATTATGCATTTACTTTAAGCACATAACTCCAATAAGTACTGGAAGAGGAATGGGAAGTAAACTTGCACACAAAGTGTTCAATAATTCACATCTAAAAGCATAGAAAAGCAACAGAAAATGATGAGAATATACAGGTTTCCAGGGTTCAAATAATCTTGACTGTCTGCCTGCTTGATATCTTGGTTGCTGCTGTGTCTCTGGGACGGTGTTGTGAAAGCTTGGAAGGTAGAACCACCAGCAATGCTGAATTTGTTGGGTGAACTTGACTTTGACCTATCCAAAATGGTTGACTGACCATGATTGCTTCAAAACTTTCCTTCAGGTTTTTGTTGAGTGATAACTCTTGATGCAAATGTCTGTTAGATGGAGATGACCTAATTACTGACTGGTGGCCAATTTTATTGGGCATGTGGGCTCCTAATTTTGTTGCCATACTGTAGCTCCTCACAAACCACAAACTGTAGTGGATTAAAAAGGGCATCAAGAGGGTCAGTAGGGCGCTGCAGGGATCTACACTAAACAGGAGTGTTACTCCGACTTCAGCAAGACATTTGAGAGTAGTCATTGGGGCACACCATTGATGGATGCAAGTTGCTTAACCTTAACCATCAAGCATTCCTCCTTTAGATGGATCCAACCACTACTGTCAGATTCTCTTAGAGACAGTCTTAATTCAGAGAGGAGATTACCCTCTAGGTTAATGCTCCACTGATTTAGGTTTGTAGAGTTACTTTACTGTTGAGTTACTTCCGAATTTTTATATTACAAAAAAATAAAAAAATAAAAATTTATATATATATATATATATATATATATATATATATATATATATATATATATATATATATATATACATACAGACGTGCTCAAATTTGTTGGCACCCCTCCACAAAAAACGAAGAATGCACAATTTTCTCTGAAATAACTTGAAACTGACAAAAGTAATTGGCATCCACCATTGTTTATTCCATATTTAGTAGAAATCAGACTTTGGTTTTGATTTTTTATTCAACATAATATTGTAAATAATAAAACAAATGAAAATGGCATGGACAAAAATGATGGGACCGCTAACCTAATATTTTGTTGCACAACCTTTAGAGGCAATCACTGCAATCAAACGTTTTCTGTAGCTCTCAATGAGACTTCTGCACCTGTTAACCGGTAGTTTGGCCCACTCTTCCTGAGCAAACTGCTCCAGCTGTCTCAGGTTTGATGGGTGCCTTCTCCAGACTGCAAGTTTCAGCTCTTTCCATAGATGTTCGATAGGATTCAGATCAAGACTCATAGAAGGCCACTTCAGAATAGTCCAATGTTTTGTTCTTATCCATTCTTGGGTGCTTTTAGCTGTGTGTTTTGGGTCATTATCCTGTTGGAGGACCCCATGACCTGCGACTGAGACAGAGTGGTGCACACAATGATACCAAACAGCACAGTGACTACTTTTCTCCATTTAAATAGGCTGAATGACTGATTACAAGATTGGAGACATGTGTGATACTAATTAAAGAAACGAATTAGTTTGAAATATCACTATAATCCAATTATTTTTTATCTTTTCTAAGGGGTACCAACAAATGTGTCCAGGCCATTTTAGAATATCTTTGTAGAATAAGCAATAACTCATCTCTTTTCACAGCTTCTTTGCTTTATTCTATGACATACCAAAAGCATGCAAGTATACATGATAAAATAGCTTTTAATTTCATCACTTTTCAGGAGGAATGAAGCATTATTTCAATGAGCTGTAAGGGTACCAACAAATTTGAGCACGTCTATATATATATATATATATATATATATATATATATATATATATATATATATATATAATGACTTTAATTAAGTTACTCGCTACTAAAATAATATATTCCATGTGCGTATTTTTATTCTAACCAGCTCAGTGGTCCTTGTCTGTTGTCATAACGATGGCCAGATGAAGTAGAGTAGGCACAGATTGCTACATTACAAATGTGCGCTTGCCTAAAGTATGTGAGTTTGTTTGCAAGTTTACATCAGTACATATTTCTTAAACTAGTATGAGAGCAGGTCTTGGAAATGGAAAGGTTAAAAAAGTTGATATAGAAAGCTGTCTTTTGAACTTTTTGTTATTGCAGTCCTATTGCATGAATTGTATTTCCAGAGAGCAGAGTAAGGCTTCAGCACAACACATTAAATGTTGTACTCCACATTAAATGGTGTACTCCAAACTGTCTCTAAGTAAGCAACGGGAATTCAAGAAAAATCACCATCTGCTGGGAAGTGACAAAGTAATGACCTTATTGTTCTATAGCATTTTCATTTCTGAAGGCAAATATTATAAGGTACTGCGTATTGAGCCTACACCGAAAATAGTTTCTGAATAATAAACCGTGAAAGGAAGGCTAGTTTGCTAGTGAAAGGAACCAGATTGAGAGCACTGAAGAGTGAAGCCGCCTGATTATCACTGTAGCAAACACTAACCAGGAAGTAGCGATGGGTTCACTATCTGACAATAAGATACCCAATAGTGAAGACCCCCCACACTCATTTACACAGATCCCAGGAGCTCACTGTAGCACGATAGGGAGAAATAGCCCCAACGGTTTTGTTTCCCCTCATACGCAGGAGCACCAGAGCCAATGCAATGCTCCCTGTGGAATCCCCAGTGATACAGGTGAGCCACTCTGAGACCCTCAAGTGTTTCTCAATAACACATTCCATCCTCAGTTGAGGAATAGGCTGTCCTTAAAGTTTGGAATAATTTGGAATAGTAATATAAAGATTGTACTTTACAAGGAACATTGGGTTATGCATTAAATCAGTTTAATGCCTTCTTGCTTGAGCATTCGAACAGTAATAAAGAAAAAGCTTCTGAATCACAAAACACTAAGTACTGCCGTGATGAAATTGCAGGTCAGGTTTGGAATATTACAGAAACCAGCATGAAATCAGCCCACCCTAAGAAAACTGACTTGGCCTTCTTCCAAGGCAGTGGTCATTATTTATTTCTTGTTTCAAGAGGAGCAGTGCACTTGATACATTAACTACTTCCACAAAGCTCCTGCAGTGCAGGCAATAAAGAATGCTTGTAGTGGTGCAGCAAAATGTTGCTTAGTCAAAACTCATAACTATAAACATTGATTTTTGTGTTGACCTTTGTCTGAACACACTAAGGAATAAGCATGAACCTAATTTCTGAAGAAATTCAATTCCAAATCAAAGTTTTCAGGCAGGGGCTTTTTTTAAGCTACAGTAACAGTGTGCCCTTAGTTTAACCTTAAAATGTAACCTGCCTGTGACCTCATCACCTGTATCTTTGTATGAAATCCCTCTGCACACAACAAGAAAAACAAAGACCAAAAAAAACCCCATCTATTTTAGGAGCTACAGTACTTTTCTCACAGAAATCCAATATATGAGGTCAAATGTTTACATGTGGTGGATGTGACTATTTGATGTTTTCATGACACTGCAGTATCACAATACGACAGATACTAATACAGTAACTCTCATTTTGGATTTGAACCCATGAAGAGAGTCACTGTCATACGTTTTTTAAAATGAATTATACCTTTGCGAATAGGGCCCTATTTGTAGTAATAATAATAACATCAACATGCTATACAGTGAAACTTCTCCCTATTAAGTGTTTACTGTAACAAATTAATACCACAGACAGTTTATTTAGCCATTTAACACTTTATTGAGCCATGTAATAATTCAGCATTTTTTTTATTAGCTTTACTGTTACTACTACCAAACTAAAACGTCAATATTAGATAAATAAAAAGAACACTTAAAATGTTGTATAAAATGCTGGTCTAAAAGTGAGTTTTTAAACTTGATTTAAAAATATTAAGTGACTCTTCATCTCTAATGTCAGATGGTAGTTTATTCCATAATCTGGGAGCATTGTAACTAAAAGCTCTTACTCCTTTCCTTTTTGTCTTAATATCTTTAGGAGGGACAGAAGACCACAGTCCGCTCACCTTAAAGCGCGTCTAGGTACAAATAGGGACAAAAGCTCTTTTAGATAATCAGGTGCCATGCCCTGTAGTGTTTTGTAAGTCAAAAGCAGGCTCTTATGTGGTAAGCCAGTGTAGAGAAGCAATCAAAAAGAGCAAATGATGACTGAAAAATAGGTGTTTTTTTTACTGAGGTGCCTTTAAAGAGGGGTTTTGAGCTGTAACTGTAAAACATAAAACTGAAAGATTTAAAATAAAAATTTTTTTAAAAAGATATAAGAAAGAAGCCCTTTTCTGTCACCACTATTTCCTAGACATTTCATTTCACTCTGCTGATCTGTTTTTGTGAATAATATCTGGTCTTACTTGTTCAGTTGTCTCTCTCTCTCTCTCTCATGTGAAGTGTGCTTTCTTCTCTTATCATACTTGAACACAGGTGACAGGATTTGTTTCTCAGTATTGCTCTTTCTATACTTGCTGTGGATCAGCAGATAGTTTATATAGGTTAAAACACACACACACACACACACACACACACACACACACACACACACAAAATGGCAACATCATCTATTGTCATTTCTTCCAACAGCATACATTTGAATTGTCAACTCTTGGCAAGTTTATTAGGTATAAGGCATGTTCTCCCTAGATTGCTTGTTTACTTTGAATGCTGTAGTTTATTTAAGCATTGTTGTGTCAATGCTTAAATAAGTCAAGTCCGCCCAACAATGCTGCACTTGTACCCTGATGGCGATGGCTACCTTCAAGATGGTAATGCCCCCATCCACTGTGCCAGAATTGTGCTTGAATGGTTTGATGAGTATAACAAAAACTTCAGGCAAAGTACTTTTCCACCACAATCCCTGGTTCTCAATCTGATTTGACCATCCATTGGCCCAACCCGGTGTTAGATAAAGTTCCTAACAAAACGGTCAAGCAATGTAAATATGGATGAAAGTACATATGTCAAACTTACTATCAGCAGCATGGAAACTTGGTAAGGGCATTCTTTTGCACAAGTTTCAGAATCTGGGGATGTACAGAGGCAGTTATGTGAATGTATAGTATGAATTTCGTTTGGCACATGCTTCAGGGTTTCAGAGTCTGTCATAGTCCACAGGTTGTGTGTGTGTGTACCGTATACCACTTGGTGATGTAGTTTTTCATGATACAGACATCTTTCTTTTTCATTTAAAGCAATGGTGGGGGATGTGTGCTACGTTTTTAACATAAAGGCTGACTATCTATTGCCAATTGTGTATCCAATACAATTCCAAATTGCAATACAGTAAATTGCAGAGCTGTTTATTCAGAATTGTCTAGCAGAATAATCATATCATGAGAACCGTTGCCTAGGGCTGCATGCTCCGAGATGCACGGTCTGATATGAATTCAAACTTTTAAAAGACAGCTGAGCTGGAAAATCAAGACAACTCAATTGGCTACACTCAATTGGGCAGAGGCCTTTTCTCCTTGAAAAATGAAGCGCAATCAATTCCAATTATAGCAGCTGAAGTTCTGTGATTGATATGCAGCTGAAGAGGGAGGTCTGGAACAGTTCAGTGAGTCACCTGCACTCTATTTACATCAAGATCTACTCATACATAATAGATGCACAAAGTACTTAGTCATTTATAAACAAAAGATTTCAAGGGATCACATGGCTTGAAACTCATACTACACCTTCAATTAATTATTATTATTATTATTATTATTATTATTATTATTATTATTATTATTATTATTCCTATGATTAAGAGCCAGGAGTTTAAATGTTAAATACATTGTTCCTCCCCTATAGCTGCATGAACAATTCCTATTAGTAACTCTACAGTCTTGGGTATGACCTATTCATGCTCTGTTAAGTGCAATCAGTTCACAGCAGATTTATCAGGGGTCTGGTCATTTTAATAATATACAGTACACCTCAGTAAGGGAGGTCCTGAAGCCCTGGGATCAGACTTTTAACTAATAAAGTTTTTGGATGTGTAAGAACATTTTTTATATATCATTTTACTGTGGCTGCTAATATATATAAGCAGACACTAAAGTATTGTATTGAATGAAACTAGGAGTTGGTGAGAAAACAAATCAAGGTTTAATATTTATTTTCTAGATAACTTGTCTTTTTTTTTTTTTTACAGTTTTAAAAAATGAATTGCATACTTAATTAAATTATTTGAAAAGTTGGGATTTACCAATGTTAGCTTGTAATGACTCCAGGTAAAAACAAAGACAATAATAGTAAACAGGACAGTGGTTTTGTGAGTGCATTTCGTAAATGTCAGTTGGATACTCTGTTGCTGTGGAGAGCAGGCTATTATTCTTTGGGGTAGAAAAGAAACGTGATAGGAGTATGAACTATCTGCCCCTAGTGGATGTAAGAAATATTACATTTGTTTTATGCAGTATTTCTTATTGATGATATTAATGGTTTAATTCTGGTGTACCAGATATACTCAGAAGTAGAGGAGGTTGTGTGGTCCAGTGGTTAAAGAAAAGGGCTTTAGTTGTCTTAAAGGATTTTTTTTATACCAGTTTGCTCTAAATCTGTCAAATTGAGGGCCTTTATTCAACCCCTTTGTGAACGTCGCTTTTGGTTTATTCTAGCACTGTAACTTGTATTTTCCTGTGACTCATTATAATTGGGCTGTCTCTTGCCACCATGTTGAGTAGCTCTAAGCTCTGAATCTGAAGTGAAACACATTGAGATGGTGCCAAGTGCCGTGTCTACTGTATTTTCACTGACTTTAATGTCTTGGGTTCCTTGGAGGGATTTCTGTCTAAAATTGCAATTTCAGTTAAAAGGAGCCAGTATGGTACTGGTTACAATAAAAAAACACTTATCTGTAAAGGGGCTGAGGCCAACTGGTTCAGATGAGTTTACTCTACATATTTTTGAAGCTAAACAAGTGTTGTTACCACAGAAAAGGCGGCGCTTTGAAAATGATTTTATGTTGCCTATTTACACACTGTGATTTGCCTGTAAATTGACAATGTGTAGAGTAATGTTTTGGGTTTGTGACAGGGTCACTGGCAAGGCTGTTGTTCACCAGGAAGTGAGACTCGGACACAGAAGCGGAACGTTTAAGTGCTAATGCGCACTTTACTAAACAACAAATAAACAAAACACTAAACAAACAAAACACATCAACAAAATAACAGACACAAGGGCCAAAACAAAACGTCTAACAAAAACTCATGAACATAAACACACAGGACAACGGACACAACAACATGAAACATCTTCACCGACATTAACTCCAACACGAATTATATCTAACGCCCGTGATCTTTCTATTTATACACCTGTGACTGGAGCTTTAATTAATCATTTACTCACTTATTCAGTTCCTGGCTCCAGCCACATTCCCACTTGTTTTTGCAGGGAGGATTTTAACTCCGTCCCTGCCACCCAATATTCCTCCCCTACACACGCACACACACCCGTGCCTCGCCCTTCTACAGGGTTCCATATCATTACTTTACTTGGATGATGCTACTGGGTAAAACCAACCAAAACATCTCAAATACTAATAGGATGTCTCTGTGATGCACCAGAACTACCCTTTTATTATCTGACTGAGCGTGTTCTCTATTGTAACCAGTATTATTTTTAATGGAAGAATGTGTTGAGATACTAAAAGTACTGTACTGTTTAAATGTCAATTTTAAATAGTAAATGTTCATGTTAATATATATAGAAACATTTTCTCTAGGAAAGCATACCACATTTTAGTCAGTTAACTGTGGGGTTTGCTTTTGTGATCTACAACACCATTGATTTTAATAGCATTTTTTTTTTTTTTTTTAATGATGGCTTGTAAAACCACTTGCCTAGAAAATATCTCCACACAAATGAAATCCCTGATCCTTGTAAAATCACAGCTGGGACAAGTACCAGTAATGCAGCTGGTGATTTTTATTTTTTTAAACACAATTTACATAGAAATAAAGTTGTTATAATTCAAATAAAATCAGCACAGGTCAATCCCTTTGGTGCATTTAGTTTTTCTTACCAAATAATCCTTATTGTAAATATATATTTTAAAATATGTTTATATTTAATAAGACCTTTATTTTGTACCTTTTACTAGCACTGGCAACATTATCATTAATAAAATCAAAGATATTCAACACAAAATATCCTTCTCTGTTTTCTTCTGATCTGTGATGTTTCACTGTATAGCCTAATTTAAGTAAAAAAATAAATAAATAAACACAAAATGGTTTCATTACAATGAAGGAGGGCTAGCAGGTTGTGCTCTCTAACATGAAGTAAGTAAATTGGTTTAAAAGCCATGGCAGTGTTATACATTAGCAGGATTTCCTAAGAAATGAAGTAAGATTCTCCGATTGATATCCACTGTGCTCTGTTTTTAAGCGAGTCCTCATTACTGACAAAGATTCTTCAGTCATGGTGACGTTCACACATCCATTTATAGCACTTGCTAATTGAATACATGTGGCTGATTTCATTTACTGCTAACTGAGTGTGTTGGTTCTTTCTGCAGGTAAAAACTGGGACTTGAGTGCTGCCTTGAATGACTATGAGCAGCTGCGACAGGTCCACACTGCCAACCTCCCCCAGGTCTTCAACGAGGGACGGTACTACAAACAGCAGGAGCGGGACCAACCCCAGCCACTGAACAAGATCGAGCGGACTGGTCTTCAGAGACAGGATGACATTGCTCAAGGTAATTATTATAGCTCATTATACCACCGTCAGGCAGCACTCTTCCAATCGGACTGATACTCACTGCATGCGACAGGAGAAATGCCATCACAGCTGCACCAGAGCTACTTAACCAATTGTTTGCTGACGGGACGTCTGACTGTTCATTCCACTTAATACCGTTAAAATGCTTAGCGCAAATGCTGTAACTCTTACGGTGGTAAAGGATTAAAAAGGATTCATATTTCAAGATGCTGAACCTAGATGTCAGGCTTGTATCTTAAAGAAGTTCTAACCATGGGTTAAAAATCTATTTTCTTCTACCAGTATTATTATTATTGATGACCATTTTCTGTTGGAAGATCTTTTTCTAATGCTAAAAAGGGGTATGAAATGGATTGCAAAGCCTTGGTTATCACTCCTTTTTAAAGGGTATTTCCTTCATGTTACTGGAGTAATTTTTCATTTTGAAATTTTAAAACACTAGACACTCTTTAAAACACCCTCTTCCATGATGCATGATGGTCTGACCTTAAAAGTTCCCCAACTTTTTTTTTTTTAATGCGAAGATCAATTTTCTGATCACCACGTCGCAGAGCTTTATGGATTATTTAGCTGTTGCACCACAGCAGACAGTTCGAACTGCAGACTGCTTTATTAGTAGTGAAGGTAACTTCTTTTAGTATAAGACTACTAGTTGATTTCACAGACCTTGATTAAAAACTTGATTAAAAACTTGGACTACCTTACCTAAGGTAACACAAGGTTGTCCATGATTAGTGCTAGTTAGGTTCTCTGAAACCAGAAACTAAAGCTTTGTTAAATCTTTAGGAATATTGCCCATTATTTTTGGTTTAGCTTCCGATTTAAAGTAAGCTCTGTATAATGTATCAACGCATGTGAAAGAAAAGCAGCAAATTCCTGGAGGGACTACCCATATTATGAAATGCAGTACCATTGTTCCTGATTTTTCAGTAACACCTTGAATGAACAGTAGGGATAAAAATGAGAGTTGTGAGTTGGCAACAGTGTGCTGCGATCCTAATGATGCTGTCTATTCTCATCCCAGAAAAGCGTCTCTCCCGGGGAATCTCTCACGCAAGCTCAGCCATAGTCTCCCTGGCTCGCTCCCACGTTGTGAGCGAGTGCAGCAGCGAGCTGTTCCCTCTGGAGATGCCTATTTACACATTCCAGCTACCCGACCTCAGCGTGTACAGTGAAGACTTCCGGAGCTTTATTGAGCGGGACTTGATAGAACAGTCAACCATGGTGGCATTAGAACAAGCAGGTGAGTCAAGGTCTGTCACAAAACTGAAAGGCAAATTCAACAACCAGTGTGTGTAGTTAACAAAATAAACCCTATATATATACATAGTATATCTGATATTACACTAGATTAAAGCAATGTATCTGTTTGCTTACCTTAATTTGAGGGACACTGTTACCCAGGTCATTTCACCTCAGCAGCTTTGGGGTTAAAGCAGGTTACTGGCTACAAAATAGTCAGTCATTACAGTCAAGCAGCGGGTTGGTAAATGACAGGAAATGAAGGCATTGAAGAGGTGGAGACAGTTTCACTACCCAGGTAAAATGACCAAGGAAGACAAACTTAAAGCAAGACTTCTGAAAAGATATTTCATGAACTTCGTATTGGTACAATATATCAGGTTTTAAAATGAAACCACATGTTTGTATTTCAAACTGCACATTTGAAACCTATATAATAAATGGAAGTCCACAAATTCTTTTGTTTTCTAAAACACTTTGAACACTCAATCATAGGGTGATCAGAAGTACTCAAATATTCCATCAAGACATTTGTGATTAAAGAAATGTAATGGGGGCAGCACTGTAAATATCAGTCAATATGTGGTACTGTATGTACATACAAGCCATGTACAGTATAAGACTGAGATCTCTTTTGATTGTGTCCATACCGGCTATTGAAAACTAAGCGCAAGATTATGGTGTTAGCAAAAAAAAATACAAGATACAACATGTTGTAATGCTATTGGAAGCAGACAGTTTATTTTTTCATTTTTTTCTTATTATGCAGCTTAAACGCATCAGCACATTCATTATTTTCATTTGCACGCAATTGGAAGCATGCTGTGCCTTTCCTGTGCCGTTTTAATGGCTCTCGTTATTAACGTTTTCTGTAAACGTCTCTCTTTGTGTTATTAATGTTCTCCTTTTGTCCAATTCAGTATTCTATTAGTTCAGCAAAATCTGCAGCTAATGTCATCTAGCTTGCACGGAACTAGACTGCAATGAATCTTTAATTTGCTTAAATGAGTATCAGCCAAGCATCTTACTGTCATGCTGTGTGTTGTCCTTGATACATTTATTAAAAATACATCAAGTTTAAACTTTCTGTGGTTAAAAATACTTTATGGAGAAAAGATACTAGGATTAGTCACAGAGCACTGAAAGGACAACAGTCTATAAAATGGGAGTTTTGCCTACAAGTCACAGCCAAAAACAAAATATTTTGTTATTCGCTTGAGTTACAGTTTTAGTAAGCAAGACGACAAAGCCATGCATGTATTAGGACTGGGACAACTCGGTGGAGTGGACTGTTTTATTGTATTGTACCATCAGAGACTTTTTTAATTTAATAAACTACATCTTTAAGAATACTACAACTCAACATAAAATAGTAAAGAGAGAAGCAAGTCAGGCAAATTGGGACAAGCCCAGTCACAGGATGGCACTCAACTGGGTCATCATTGCGTTATCTTAGCCGAGTCACAGTTCTGTCAGAGGCAGGGCAGTCTGTGCCAAAGACAAGTGCCATTTATACAGCACAGAATGAATGCCTGGCTAATAGAACCACAACAACAACAACAATGACATGGACTGAAACCTGCACAGCAGTCTCCATTACCAAGGTTCATTGATGGGTTGCTTGGTAGCTGCATTTGAGAAACACTGCCGTAAGTTATTGCATTGTAATAGATTATTGGCATTTAAATTCTGTTTAGAAGGCGTTTCTTGGGTTCAGATTTATGGTGCCCAGTTATCCTTCATTTACCTACGGCATGGTGGGTTTTGATAGATGAAGGCCTGTACGTTGTTGTGTCTACATTTCCTCCACACCCGTATCCCACTGTGTCGTTGCTGTACTGTGTGTCAGCAAGCGCAGGTTCTCAGAGCAAGATACAGCACCTGTGACGTTCAGCGTGTTGTCAGTGAGCCCAAATATGAACAGCTTCACAAAGCCAGGCTATTTGACCTAATTCTGTTCACAGACCTGACAGTCATTGACATCCTTACTACTGCAGTCTCTTGCGGAGGACGCGCTTATTATGCACTCCACTATAATAGGATCTGGATGTACTTTGCTTTAGATGCTCTGTCATCCATGGCCCTACACCAAGGGCAATATTACATGATGAATAGCCTCCCAGGCACCATTGGGAGGTAGCTCCCATATCCGCCTTAATAAAGCATAGTGCTTTTTTCTCTTTATTTTGTTCTTTCACTGAAGGACGTACAATTACTGCTGTTAGACGGAGGTAGTCATTTTCCCCATACAATAAATAATATATTTTTGATCAAGTGTTAATAATGTTAAGAATGAAAACTAAAATCCTGCTTAAATGCCACAGCCATGAAGGGAAATAGAAAGGCATCAATCAGCTCACAAAGACTGCATAAAGAATGTATTAACTCATTGTATGTGGGTAAATAAATGGATACGACCTGAATCACAAATTGTCCAGCCTTGCACATTAAAATCTAGAAAATGTTTTATACCTTTAACTGTGCTACGGTTAAGATACCTTACCTCTCTTTCCCCTGTTCCCGATAAGTGGGAATATAAGGCACCCGTAGGATCCAATGCAAAGGCAGATTTGACAGCTCTGAGTGGTTGTTTGAAATAGGTTTGCAATACCTTGTGACTCCTGGCAGCTGCTGGAAGGAGTAAATCATATCAAGCTTCACTCTGAACATATAAGTTGTACTTCATTGTATGTTGCTGCTGTATTTTGTTGAATCTGTGTTTACTATTTCTGGCGATCGGTATATAACTGAAGTGGACCTGCATTTGCATTTATAACATCATGTCCAATAATGATTAAACTTATTTGGTCATTGTTTGGCACGTTACTGAGTGCATCAGAATCTGGGAGTATATGGAGTCTGTCTGTGTCTCTTGTCACCTGTCTGTATGTCAAGCTTACATTTTTACAGATATCTAGAGACCACTTGTCCAATTGTGATGCTAGTATACCTGTATGTCAAACCTATACAATATTTCACTGCTTTGTTAACAACAACAACACAAAATGCTGCATATGATCAGATACACAGGGTGAATCAATAGTCATTGGACAAGTTTGAACAGTAACTTCTGTGTTTATTCATTAAAAACCCTAGATGTGATTCAAAAGTCAAAAAACATGTATTTGAGTAAACACAGAAATTACAGATACTGTTCAATCGTGTCTGCTTATCAACCAATTTAGAATCAACCGGTATAATACAGTATATTAAAAGAGACACCAAGGTTTGTCTTCCGAACTAAGCAGTTTCTTTACTTTTTACATAACCCTTTCAGTCCTGGTGGGACAAAATTATCAGTACTAAAAGGGTTAAATGCACGGTTCAGGCTCCGTACAGCATTGCACTGTTAACTCAAGAAGCTCTTTGTGTCTTCAGGTCGTCTGAACTGGTGGGCCACCATGTGCACCAGCTGCAAGCGTCTTCTTCCGTTGGCCACGACCGGGGATGGAAACTGTCTCTTACACGCAGCCTCTTTAGGTAAGAGCAAAATACATGCGAAGCTCTGGACATTTCAACTGTTGGCTCCACTTGCTTATATGCCAGGTCTGGGAAACTGGGCCTGGAGGGCCATTCTATTCCAGGTTCAGCAAGTATAATGGAACTGGTTTAGACACGGACAGATGTTTTAATTTAATTCAATCAAACAATTAAAAACATTGGAACAAAGACTTGCACTGGAAGAGCCAGAGTTGACCACCCGTGTGCTATAAAGTGCTCCCTCTTTTTAACACAGTAGTCAAGATCCACAGTTGAGAGACTGTGTGCTACTTGGGTTCTGTCTTATAACATGTATACAAATGCAATTAGGGGAGTCATGACTGTAGCATTTTACAACCAGTGTATAAAGAGCCACTATAATGAGGGAGTGCTTTATTTCTTTGAGAAAAGGTTACGAGCATATTTTTTAGAGGCACGGTATGTTGTTACAAATATGCAAATAAGAGGCTGCTCCACTGGAAACCATCTTTATGGTGATATAAGTTTATCAAAGGTTTTCCAAACTAAGGTTTACTAGTTGGAATTCTAACAGTTCTTTTAGAAACAAAAACTAAATTAACATGTACATTGGAAATATTACTGTCAGTCACATTTTACACATTTGGGTGCCAGTACTTGTAAAATGTTTCGTGCTAACCTGTTTTTAAGAATTCCTGGTAATAATAGTAGTCATCAAAACAGGAGTTACAGTAGGTACTGTATGCTTACTATCAGATGCATGGCCACTGGGGCTCAAACCAACTACTTTCGGCCATGCAGCTCAGTGCGCTAATCAATTCTTGTGTCAAAAAAGATCAGACATTCTAAGATGAAAGAGGAAGGAGACATAGAGCTGGGCAAACTTGCAGATGTAAAGCATGTCTGACAAGACATGTCTGAAATGGCTATGGATAGTCGAATGGTCACACTTTTCTGTTTGGGGCAAGTGTAATATTTCCTGGGGGTTGTACACTGGGATTTACACTCAGACAGACACGCATGGCAGTCGTGCTGCCTTAAGGAAGAAAAACAGTGGGGCAATACATCGTGCTAAAGGTCTGAGGAGAAGCCTTGGTTTTAGGCACTCTTCAGCACTGACTCTGCCATGCGGTGTTGCACAGTTGTCCCATAAACCCCCCGCTGGTTACTTCAAATTAACTCAAGTTGGGCTTCTCTTGGTATTAGCTAGACATGTCCTTGTACTGACCCCAGATCCCCATGACTTACTATGGATAATATATACTTAGTGTGCCAGGGTATGTAGTCAATACGAACATAAGGAGTATAGTGTATTCCTAGAAGTATCCTAGAATTGATAGGATAGGGACTTTCTGAATAAAAGCCCAATTAAAGTGTACTCTTCCTTATTTCTAAGTACAGTGCTCCCTCGATATTTCACAATTTGATTACTCAATAATTTGGGTAATTCATACTTAGGCCATGTTGATAGTAAATTGTTCTATATTTTACTCTGAGGACCCTTTACTAATTCACTATTTTCATATGTAGCATTGTTAGGTGTGTAAGTAAGATAGTGAAATAAATATATCTGTGTCGTACACGCTTCAGTGCACAGAGAAAAGCGAAATATGCTTTTCCACATTGCTTCCCCACAATTAGCCTAGTCTTTTTTAAGCTTAGCAAATAATGATCTAAGAAACAACAGGGAATCGGATCAGACATTATAGATAAGAAACTAAACATTAGGAAAATGTAGATTTTATAAAAGTGTCCCATTAAACTTTCAGGGCTCAATATTTCTATTTGTTATTCTCCCATGATCCAGCATTATCTGTTTATTGTTAAGATTCCCTGTAATTATAAAATTTGACTTTCATAACCAACAATTTAAGACCCGCATAACAAATATTCCAAGGTAAACTAAAATAATATATTACATTTTAGTCCATTAAGACCGACCAGTTCCTCTTCGAGCTAATAAATAATTCAGTCCTTAAAAAATGCTTTGTGCATTGCAGGAATGTGGGGATTCCATGACAGGGACTTGGTGTTGAGGAAATCCCTCTATGCCATGATGAAGAGTGGTGCTGAGCGTGATGCCTTGAAGAGACGGTGGAGATGGCAACAAACGCAGCAAAACAAGGAGGTCCGTGTGTAAATAATGTGGTATTAAAGCAGCAACTATCTTGGGTATTTTAATAACTAGGATTTCTACTTTAGTACAGTGAACCGTAAAAGCTCGTACACCCTGGACAAGACAGCAATGAGAACCGCAGTACTACTGTGTCAGGTTTTGACACTAGCAGGAACACAGATACGGGAACCTCTCTAGATTATACAAAACCCTGGGTGGTGGTTTGACTTCTTTTCTAAAGGTCTTTTTTTTTTTTTAGTGTAACTTTTCCAAATGTTTGTTTAACCGAAAATTTGACAGGATATGTGCTCAAGCAAGCAAGTTTGAAAGCAAACAGTAAATCAATACTACAATAGATCTACACACCCCTGTTCTTGCCCGTCTTGTTTTAGGAGACTCAAATTCTTGATATAAAGTGCTGCTTTGTTCAAAATGCCATGACTACCTGCAATAGTCACGCTGTTTGTTTTTTAAAGAGGATAGGCTAATAAAGAGGAGAACTCAGGAATGTGAAGGTATATAACCAGATTAACAGATTGTAAACGTTTTAAAATTATTTTTAGTTGGTTTTGCAGTTGAAGGGATATATTTACTATAATACTGCAGTACCACTGAGAGGGAAGGCATTTATCAAGAGAACACTTCCACGTTTATCAGATCGTTGAAGAACTCAGATTGACTTCTTTTGCTTTCTAATTTGTTAAAAATGCACATTATTGGTACCTGTTGAGACCTGTTTTCTCTACTGATATACAAGAAACTTGATGGACAGGATACAAAAAATAAAACGCATGATAGTGTCCAGCTTTACAAAGGGATTTGCAAGATGTACAGGCTGATGTCCGGTGGATAGAATCGGACGTTTCAGATGCATCAGATGGACATGACTGCCTGCCAGGTGGCCACATGGTTTAATGACACAGGCACAGGTCACAGGTGCTCCAGGGGTGAAGAGCTCAGGCTGGGCCAGTACATCACGCACTTATGGATCACGTCTTCATAGACACTGTCTGCCGCCATCTGCGTGATGCATTACTAGTTACTCACGTGTTGAGCCAATACTCCACTACTAGAGACACAAACACACAGAACCATCAGCTGTGGCAATATTAGGCATTTTCTGACAATGTACCACCTGATCCATGCAGACAACTGATATCATCTTTGGCACCATATTTTTCCCAGATCCAGCTTTCATCCTAACTGCCCACAGGCCACAGGCCACAGGCTGTCTCAAAAGAAAAACAGTACACTTGATGTTGGAAGGAGGATTTAGCAAATTTTATAAATGGAAGTGTGATAACCTGTATTAATGTATAGGTTTGGGGAATAAAATGCATTGTATTATTACCCCCCACCTAGTTACTCATCTAACATGGCCCTCCACTGGCCTATTCTAAATTAGTGTTATGTGACATCCCAAAAAGATAATGCCCATCCACTCCTATCCCAGCTTGCTATGCAGATTTGCTGACCCTTCCATGACCATCACTGTCAAACTCAATCTGATCAAGCCCCTGTGGGATCAGCTGGAATGGCATGTCAGGACAAGGTGTCAGTCAGCCGATTTAGAGGTAACTGTGAACCCAGAGCTTCCGTGAATCGCTCCAATCAACAGGGCATTTATAGTCAGGATACTATTCAGGGACTTCAGTGTTTTGTGAAATCTTAGCAAGTATGTATTTGCAATGTTCTAGATTTCAAACTTGAATGATACTCTTTTAAAGAAACGTGTATAGCAGTGGTCAGATTATAACGTTCATCCCATGTGTGATGTTGCGATCATCCCTTAACTATAACCAGTGCACCTTGCATGTAACACACAGCCAAATAACAACTACATTTGAAAAAAGGTGCCTGTTATACTCTAACATGACAGTTAATTAAAACGTTCTTGTACAACACTGATAATAGTCAAGTTTTCTGATGTTATTATTTGCTGTATGCAGTTCTCTAAATTACAAAGAGGGAAAGGAAATTAAAGGTTTATCATTCTGCTATAGCCAACTAATTAAGAAAATATGTATTCCCTGGGTTTTAAAATAGGCTGAAAGAGAATTTTAATGAGTGCTTTAAATAATCTCTCTATTCTGTATGCGTTCAGTTGCCTGAGTTTGAACAATTAGGATCATTTAAAGAGTAGCTGGGACGCTGAATGTAATGCCCTTTGTTTCTCTTTCAGCCGGTAAACAGGCGATGTATTCAGAATGGCCAAGGCCCCTGTAGGCTTTTAGATGTCATGTAGGACCAAATATAACCGAAAGGCATTTACTGAAGAAGTTTCGTGCTGGTATTTCATTGGCACGAACACAAACTGGTGCTTTTGTAACTATCCAAATACTAAAAAATGAACACTATTTTTAAACACAATGTAGTCTACTTTGGTTGCTCTATTGCAGTAATTGGTGTTTTAATGGATTTGTTTCTGTCTTTATGAATACAGTATATATTTAAAGGGTGTACAGCTAATTAAATAAATCTCATCTGTTGTGCACTTCTTTTGGCTGTTTGCTCTTTCTACTGAGGCAATTGAAAACAAAAAGCCTAAAGCTAACATATTTTCAATTTAAGTGATAGTCATTAAAGGTACTGCAGTCTGGTTGTGTACCTCTACAGGAGTGCATCCACTTAAACAAGGATACACCCTTGCATTAGTACTGTAGTCACCATTATATCTGCAGTGCGGCTGAGCAGGACTCTGCTCCAACACTACTGCTGCAGGGGTAACTGAAATGGGTAATAGTGACAGACATTTCTAGGACTGTTGATGTGAATCTTGCTCTGTTTTCTTCCCAAGTCTGGTTTAGTTTACACAGAAGACGAGTGGGAGAAGGAGTGGAGTGAGCTGCTCAAACTGGCTTCCAGTGAACCTCGCACACACTTCAGCAAAAATGGAGGCAGCGGTGGAGCGTGAGTGAAACCTCTTGTCAAAGAATAGAGTTCATGACTGCACCATTTAAAAGGGTATCTCCCATTGGATTGAAGATGAATTATAAATGTGCAACATATGACTTGGCAAATATCTCAAATGCGTGCTTGCCTTTGCTTGTTATAGCTATCCGCATGTTCTGTGCAGCATGTTGTGGCACTGAGCTCTCACATTGCACAGTGGTTTTTTCTGAGCCCCGTCAGTAAATTCAACAAAGCATTTTTGTAATTCTCAGTTGACAGTATATTAGTACTATTGCACTGTGTACTGCTTGACAATCTGCTATTCCGCTCCAGTAGAGTGTAACTTGCTGACCTCTTATGCTTGAATGACATCGAGGTGCCTCAAGGTCATACATTTACTCATTCTGCTTCAAAATCCTTGTGTGATTTCATGGAGTAAGATTTATTTGAATAAACCGTTGAATGTGCCACCACCCATCTAGCAGGCAGCTGCAGTGATACATGTCATTAGTAGAATGGTACCCCAGCAGACATTCTTGCTTGTCAGCACACAAAGTCTTTTAAGCCGTGTAGAAGCAAAAGTAGTAAGTGCACAGAGGTGCCGTAGATGTGCAGTGACACAGTTCCTTGATGTTGCAGAGACAATTAGCCTCTTCAGTCCACACAGTTGATTCATGCGCTTTTTCAACAGCCTGTCAAGGAAGGAGCAATGCCGGGATATAAAATGGCATGCTTACATCACAGATTTGGTAAATACAGCTTGATGTAGATGTATTACTACATTTATTAAAGGTCAATGCAGATTAACAGTTTGGGTGTTTGACTGGAGGAACGCAATTAAGTCTCTCTGACCTTTTTTCCAGGCTTTTGAATTCATTACCAAAAGCCGTAGGGCCGGACCTCCTGTTAAACCGAACTGAGCTTTCCTCACGGAGGCGAGGAATTGGTTTGTCAAGTCTGTCAGGATTATAAACCCTCTTTTCATTCTGAACATGTGACTTATTAGAAATATAAAACGATGTGTAGTCCTTCTGAGGCACCGTTTGTATGATTTAAAAACGGACGGTGCTATCAACACATGTGTAATTTGATGTCACAAGAAAACTACTTTTGATATATTCTGGTTATTTATGTTGTTTCCTAATATAGGGCAAAAGGCAGTTTTATTTTGTGTGAAGTAGCATATATTTGTGGTTCTGAATATGTCATTCTATATTATATATATCGCACACTTTTTTTATAATATTAGTAGAGGTTTGTATACAAGTTCAAGCAGCAAGAGTCATGGCATAGAATAGGGTTATAGGACAGAGAACGTCTGTGTGAGGGAATATCGGCATGAGTAGAAGTAAACTGACCGCTGCTACGCTACAGTTCGTGTCACAAATGGGGTTTTGTTTGTTGTGTAGAACACACAGTGCAAAACTGGCACTCCGATTTGGCTGACAAATCTACAGCTGTCTACAAGAGGTTATAGATTACCAGTATATATGCGTATTTTTTTGCACGGTTTAGCCATTTGCTATATTGTGTAAACTGGTTACATGAGTTTAACATTGCTTTAGTGTGAGGTAGGCCCTGTTCCAATATATCTTACACCTGCGGTTTGGGTGGAGCCTTCCCCCCTGGCTCAAGTAACTTCCTATTTTTAGGTTTTTTGGGGGGTTAAGAGAGAAGGTTTGTCCTTCACAGAATTGGGTAACGTGTGTAAAAAAGTATCCTGCAGACAAGCACCCCATTGTAAATGAGACGACAGCAAGAGGAAGCAGCATGGCAGAGACAGGAAGTTGGAGTGCAGAGTACTGTTGCCTTGTGGCGAGCCACGTCTGCTGCTCTAGCCCTGGAATGCAGGTCATGTAACAGCGTCTGACCTCATAGAGGAAAGTGCCAGCCTCACCCTTCACCCTGACATTCTTAAAGGGAACTGTCCAGGTAGAAGTTAATACACTGATTCACTTTATACAAAGAGAAATACAACATAACTGTCAATATGTCTATTCAGTGGACTACTGTAGTAATTAAATAAACACAGCACTCCTTAATGGAATATTCGGTTTATAGAACATGGAAAACATGTGTTTAACCCTAAACTAAAAGTAATGCTTATTCTTATTTTTTTTTTCTTTGACTCTTTGTTTATACATTATTTTAAAACAGTAAGGAATCTGGAAGTAATTCGTTTTAACAAATTAAACTTGTTCACCACCAGGGAATCAAGAAACAAAGTAATTCGTTCGACCTTCCAGAGTAATCAGGGGACCCAGGGTACACCAGGAGAACATGCCCCACACCAAAATTCCCATTAATGTATTCCATTTAAACCTTGTATGCAATTCTTTGAGATTGTTTCTGTTATACTTCAAGGCACTAATTAAAATGTCAAGAAGCTTATTAAACCTTTAAGCTTGCAAGCATGAAATCAGGAGTTCCTGGAACCTGAACTCCTCTGCATGTTATTACAGTATATTAATTACAATAATGCACTGCCAGGGAGTTTGAGCAAATTGCATTCCCTAATTGACCTGAACAGTACGACATGTTAAAATCCACCTTCATTTACTATATTTTTTGTTTATTCAACAACAACTTGGATGACTTAGATTTTTCAGTGTGCATACGGTGAATGCACTATACAGAAGGTAATGTTTCTGGCAGTTATAATTTTGTATCAACAGTCGTGACATACTGTACTCGATTGGCTGGAGTCCCTACTGTGACTAGATATTAATCAAACTGTAGATCATATTCAGCCTTGAACGATAGATAGTGTAAAAGAAACTCACCCACTCGGGTTCGTTGCCCCTTTAAAAATAGACCCGACACACAGAAATTGAGTTTTAAAGCGCGGTTGCGCTATTTTTTTTAATGAACACAAATTTAAAACAAACACTTAGCTCTTTCGGAGCACTAACTGAACTTTCAGGAACACCCTGACTAACACGGGACAGCTACGCTGTTTCCCCGTCCTTACAAAACACAGGTTTGGCACAGCACTTACTTTATAATTCATGACTGCCAGGAAGCAGAGCACTCCTTTCTGCCTCCTTCTCCTCAGCAGCCTCGAGCACACTGACTGTTCTCTTTAAATACCCTGCACCTGGCTCTAATTTACAATGATAGCCAGGTGCAGGAGATCATTATTAATAAAACAATTAACAAACAATTAAATTAAACAATAACACAATTAGCAAATTAAATGAAACAATAAAACAAACAAACAAAGGTACATTCTCTCGCAGGGAGGTTTTAACCCCCTCCCTGCTGTCTCACTCAACCTGCTGCCTTACAATAGGCATATTGGTATATCATTCTGAACATTGGCGAAGCAGAACATCTTGAATACATTTATTTTTAAAGGTATATATTTCTTACCACATTGGACCCAAACGTATTACGAACGGAGGACTCAAAGACAGAAAACAAATGCATTATATTTGTTACAGAGGGTCCTCAATCGTACCAGAAATGTAAAATGTATTTCTATTAAATCAACACTATGACATTACATCAAAATGAAATCTGATAGTCTGTAGGAGGCTCAGAGTGTATGATAAAAGTTTGATGAAGATTATGCTGCTCACCATGTAGAGTGTGAAAGACAAACAGTAGGACAATCTGTGCATAAGGGTCCCCATTTTAAAATCCTGCAAAGATGTTGTATTATTTTTGAAGAGGCTGTATTATATCATAGGGATAGTATGAGAGCTAAAACATGATCAAGTGATGGGATCCCGAGTGGCAAATCCGATAAAGGCACTCCCTCGGGGTGCAGGATGCGCCCCATAGCTTGGAGATCACCGGTTCCAATCAATTGATGTAGGTAGATTAAAACTTTAACCCCGATTGTCACCTATTCTCAAAGCTGGAGGACAAATCTCCCATAAACGATAAAGAGCTGTAACTGTAGCAACAGAGCCACGGTTACAGCTTTACCTCTAAATATATTGCGCAAAGCTGGTGCTGTAGCTGTTTCTGACTGCTTGTTTTAAAAGCACAACACAGAGTGGAAACAATATAGAACAACCGAGGCGTGTGCATGTAAAGATAACTGTTGCACCAATAGAAAGGAAAGACCCCACTACCCAGCACAGGCGAATGGTGGGTGTTGTGTGTTTATTTACAGGTACAGTACATCATAAATAATTTAGTGTTCTGGGACATCCAGTCATACTTCTTTTCTCTATCCTACAGTAATATCAAAATATATTATTTCTGCTTTTGTAACTTTCACTCCAGTTTATCCTAAAGTGCCAAAGCACTTGAAAGTATGATGCAGACATTTCAAGAGCATGTAAAGAAGCTCTTTTCTTTTTAAAACTGTCCCCTTAACTATTCGTTACAGTAATTCCGAGTGGTTCTTGTAATTGCTCATAAACTGTGTTAAAGGTGCTTTCAACCGACATGTAACTTTAGGCTAGATTAGCCAAAGTGTCTTTTTAGAAGAGCCAGCGCCATCTCGTGATCTGCCTCTTTGGATCAGGTTTTCTTTTGTTGTGCTGGCAATAGACAGCAGTGTTCTGGCAACTAGAACAGAAGAGCAGCTCAAACAGCGGGATATTTAAGGATTTCAACTTGATTAGCAGCATGCAGGCTTCAAGGGAGGCATGTACTGCTCAGCAGACAGACAATAATGCATTTTATAATCAGGGTCCCAAAATGGAGTCAAAATGTAGGCTGTGCTTGGCACTGCTGTGCACTAGATGATTCTTGCATGGCTGGCTGACTGACCTATACTTAATCTAAGATTGAACCAGTTTGGCCAATTTGTCAGATAAGAAAAAAAGTGATAACATTGTGTTTTAACCCAAGTAGATGTCAATCTATCTACCTAATACTGCCAGTGGAGTACTTGAGCCAATCTGTTACAGTGTGTTTAATTTTTCTTAGATAATCCAGTTGCAACCATGTGACTGTTCTACATACACAGAGCTATTCTCATATTCTTAACAATGCAAGCACAATTATAGCATGATTATTGAGCCTCCTATCCTGTTGGAAGGAGTAGTAAATCTTTCCATAAGAAACAAAAAACTGAAAAGAAAGATTACCGATGTGAAATTTTGCTTCTGGCTAGCCATTTATCTGCAGCTACTGGCTGAATGCTTGTGGACACTACCTTATTGTACTTTAAAAGAGCAGCGCACAAGGATCATTGCTCTACGCTGCAGTCTGAAAGGTTTTATAAGTACCTATCTCAGCAGTAGCTCCAAAGGAGAAGTCATTCATTTTGCATGCGGCAGACTCTGGTGATTACTTTGCCTGTGAGTGGAGAGCAATGATTGCGTTAGCCACTAAAGACAGATGAGAGCAAAAAAAATAATAAAAGAGGTACGCAAGAGACAGAGGACTGGGTAGGAAGCTAGCCTGATGCATTGGCCTTTTGTAGCAGGTTTTAATTAACCCAGCTCAAACCAAGAGTATCTGAAAGTCATTGAAACTGGAGGTTAAAGTGGTTATAGCTAACTCAACAATTCCATAAATCTTAAGGGTCAGGCACTTCAATTTCCTATATAGGTCTCAAATGTTTGGTTTATTATAAATAAGCATGTGTTTTGTTTTTTTTTTGTTTTGTTTTTACATTGTACAAGGTTAATAATCTCCGTATCCAAGATTTACTTTCAGGTAGTCTTGCACTTCCTTGGTCACCTGGAGTGAAATTGTCCCCAACCCCTTCAAGGTGGTTGACTGACATACTTTTCAGCCAGAAGAATTCTTTGACGCCAAAGACACTGCTGGGGCGAAATGACCTAGTTAATGAAACGGTATGGGAGAAGGCAGGACTACAAGACTGACAGCGCAGACATCCGATTCATTTTCTATAGACAGTGTAGCTAATTTACAAGGCTGATAACTGTATGCACTGTGCAGATCTTGTCCTCTCATTATCAACATTTGCTCATATTGAGTACGATCTGCTATCAAGCTTGAATATGCAATACCATCAAATAGTGAGAATTTTCTATTTACGTGTTTTCTGCCTAATTTGCATTTGATCAGATGTGGTTGACAGCAAAACGTTCAAAGACACCTTTGTAAATGAAATGAAATCCTGGTATAATCCTTTTAAACAAATAAGCAAATCAATTATAACAATAGTATTAGGAATAATAGCAACACACCCATCCACATGTCTTAATCAGAATACTGGTTGTTATTCTGAATACGACTCCACTTATGCCAGATATAACTCGAAGGGTTTTGTCTGACAGCACAGGTCATGCCAGTGGAAGCTCACAGATGATTATGCACCTAGATCTAGCCATCGTTTTGCAGAAAGGCTTGTTATAATAAATTTGCAATTGCACTTATGAATGCTTATATGCATTTTCGTAGCAATTCAACAAGATTCACAAGTTATGAAAGTCACAGGCTTTCATAGAAACAAACATTTAAAAACCATGTGTGCTAAAGCTTGCACACATAAATATACAACTAATATATTGCCCTAAACTATAAAGAAGCTTTACCACCCCCTTGTTTAAAATGCTATTCATAAGGACATTTTAAAGCAGCTTTCAAGTGCTGCAAACATGTGAAAATGTTTCCGTGTGGACCTTCATAGCACACATCTCTCCAAAAACTTTGGTGTGGACGTAGTTGCATCTTTCAAGGACAAAGCATTTATACTGGTTGTAAAGCATGGCAGTCAATTGGGGAAGCCACTAATAAATTACAGGAAAGGCAGAGCTGAAAGGATGGGCACAATTTCATCACCCAAGTGAATGGATCTAGGAAAACTTGCCATTAGAGATTTCTTTACCCTAGTATGGAACCAGATGATATTTTAAAATTTGAAATGCATGTTTGCCATACGTTTTCAAAATTGCACATTTGAGACCTACCTATATAGCAAAGTGTACAGCAGGTAAGAATGGTTTTGCTCCACCCCTTTAGCCTGTGCTTTCTGTATTTCTACAGCGTTGACAATTCGGAGGACCCTGTGTATGAAAGTCTGGAAGAGTTCCATGTTTTTGTGTTGGCTCACGTGCTGCGACGGCCCATCGTGGTGGTGGCGGACACCATGCTCAGAGACTCTGGGGGAGAAGGCAAGTCCAGATCCCTTTCTAATGCTATTACAGTATACTGTAGCTGAAGTCATTTAGGTATGCTGCAAGACACCCCCCCCCCCCCCCCACACCCCCTCACACTACCTATAATAGATTTAGAAGGTGATTTAAATCAATAACTGGAGCGGGCCTATGGGGAAAAAGAGATGTTAAACATGCTGATTTAGAGTTGCCATTTAAATATGTATAACCCAAAGCCTGTAAATGAGATATTCTTCTAAGTGATATTTAGTTTTAATGTACATTTATAATGGGTTTGATATTTACATAGCAAGACCAAATGTCAAAAGGAATTGAAAAGATTTGGAAAACGTGTAAGATAATAACAATAGCTGCAAAATACATTTCATTTTAGTTTGTTTTGGGGGGGGGGGGAGTTGTAAAAGAATGAAAAAAAACAATAAACAGAAAAGGACCTTTTAACTATTTTAACTGTTTATATATCATGAATATTCACTAATATTGAGGCTGTCGCATTTAAGGAAAATCATTTTAGTACATTTTAAGTAAATGTATTGCATTTTTGGGTTCAGTTGACAGCCTGCAATTAACTTGATGGTTTTCACTGTTTGCTCCACAAAAAGAGAACTGGGAAAAGTGTGTCAACTCACTTTATTAAAACATCGGTCTAGAGGACCGCTTATCTAAGACATTGGTGAGCATATTCTTTAGCACAAGCTATTGAGAGTTTCAAAACTTTGTACAGTAACTTTTTTCTGATTTTTTTTCTTGCTGACTTACTTAATATTTATAGCATATTTACAATGGTCTACAAATGTACAATTTTTATAACGTTTCAGCATTTGCACCAATTCCATTTGGAGGCATCTATTTACCTCTGGAAGTCCCACCTAACCGCTGCCATTGCTCCCCGCTTGTCCTGGCCTATGACCAGGCCCACTTCTCTGCACTGGTATCCATGGAGCAGAAGGACCAGCAACGGGAACAAGGTAAGAGGGAGGGGAAAAAAAAAACAAAAAAACAAAGCCAAACCCTTCAGTGCACTGGTAGGGTTAGACTAAAAGGATTTCCAAAGTTGAGTGGCATGGTCTGGTGCATTGGAGTTGTAGAGACTATTTTTTAAAATATATCCTTTCTACTAACAACAGCATTACTTTTTAGTCACTTTTCTCATCAGCAAATATGCTGAGGAGATTTTTTTTTTCTAATTATACAGTGGTTGCATTTTTTTGTTTCTAAGTTTCCTTGTGTCAAGGCTGATTTGATAATTGTATAAAAAGAGTTTGTGGTTTTCATTTTTTTCATATTTTAAAACTCTACTTAAACTCTGTATTAATGCCTAGAATTGATGCATTGATCCCCTTATAAAAACTGAAAGAAATATCATTTTAAAAAGAAAGGTCGACAGTAGAGGAGGTTTCGAGTTTTTGGGTGCTAGTATTTAGATCTACTATTGCATAGATTTAAAAAGTGTCTTTAGGGTGTTGGTCGAGCGAAAGGCAGCTAAGAAGGTTTTCACAGTGTCTATAGAGAAAAGCTTGTGAGCAGGCAGTTTTCGCTTTGTTTAAGCCACACAGGAAACTGCTTCCTTGTCAATGCTCGGTACAAGAACACCAGGATAACAGGATCAATGAGAATCCATTCAACACAGCACTAATGAGTTAAACAGCTAGAGTTCCTGCTTTGGTATTGACACATCGGATTGTGCTTATTTTTAATGTAGTGGTTTGTCTGTCAAATGCAGCACAGCAGTCTGTCAGAGAATCCAGGGTGTCAGCTGGGCTGGAGACGTGCTTGCCAAAAGTGTTGCTTAAAGTTGCGACGCATTGCAGGGTACAAAATAACAAAGATACCTACAGTATACCTCTTCCAGCATGCCCTACAGGTAATGGTCATACTATTACCACCTCCAAAAAGTAATGGATTTCAACACTGCTGCTGTATATTGGTACACCAAGTACATACACCGTATATAAAGTAGTAATACAAATGTGTTTTAATTGGGTAATTGTTGAGAGAGAGAGAGAGAGAGAGAATACAGTTCTTTGGTATTGACTCGACATGGCTTCACAGTCCTGCCTGCCTGCTTGCCTCGCTTGATTTGAGAGGATGTGGGTTGAGCAGCAGGTTTGTTCCTTAATGATTTACTTAAATCACCTCTCAAGAGGCTGCTGGTGAAGCATGAAAAAGATTTGAAAAGGTATTGACATAGCTTTGAGGGTCACTGGTTTAAAGAATTGGACAACCTCTTTGAGAAACTTCCCTGACATTTCCAGATAACTTCAAGGGCAAAAATCGGCACTGTCAAAAATCCTACAAAGAGCTTTAAATCATTGTAGGTGACGTCAGGTAATTCATGTTTTTTGCACAATTCTGTTGTCTAATCGTGTGCCGTGTCCCAAATGAGGGTACTTTGTCACCCCCTGTACTGTTACTGTACAGTTCCTGTTCAACACCGAAAGGTAGCTGTGTTGTTAGCACAGGGAGTGAGCACATGTCTACAGACAGAAGACGCTCTTTGCGCTTGCGTTACTCATTAATACATTTATGTTCTCTGTATTTAGCATTATGCATACTGAGCACGAAATTGCCTTATTGACCCATTGCCCTGCTGCAACCCAGACACACGCGTGTATGGAATAGTCTGTTTACTGCTGAATAATAGCCAACTTTACCAGATGAAATCCCAGCTGTGGACTGAATTGTAGATTACCAATTAGAATAGATTAATTGTGGAGTTTTACCTGGTAACATACAGTACAAGAAACTGGCCATGAAAAAATTGGTATTACTTTCTCAATGTCAAGTTCTGTTTACTGTAATATTTTGTATATATTGTTCACCAGTTTTTTTTTTTTTTTTTTTTTTTTTTAAACACAAGTGTCTGTGTGTAACAAGCAAATTCCGTTAGAAGTATACACTGCTCCCTTGTATAACACATAGCCATGTATAATAATGTTTGCCATTTCTGTATCACATATGTTCTTCACGCTGTTGGGGGATGAAAATAGAATAAATGTCTCCACTAAAATAGTAACTCCTGACATTCCCATTTGGAATTATACTTCTCAGTCTGGGATTGAGAGAAAACCAGGACTGAATTGCAGGGATGTTTAGGTTAGGATTGAGGTTCGGTCCCCAAGCTGTGAGGTGAAGCTGCCATGATACCTACAAGGATGTGCCTCATCTTTCATGAGCACTAAACATTCACAAGCAACACGTTTCTAATAATAATAATAATAATAATAATAATAATAATGACCATGTGTTACAGTACATCGTAAGAAAACACTTGCCAGTATCTGTAATGTCAAAGTAATTTTTCTGAGAAACGAACAGCTGACATAAAAAATGCTCCTTAATAGGGTGGTGGTTAATTCGCTATAAAAGGGAAGGACTCTGGGAGGAAGAGTAAACCGAAAGTACTAAACCGGAGTCTGTCGGGACTCCACAGCTTTGATGCTGGAAGAGATCAAACCGATTACAAATCCTGGCACCCACCAAGCTTTTCCACCATCATGCCAAGATGCCTTGAACTCGTTCCAGGTGCATGGTTTCACATTGAGACTAACAATTAGAGCAAAGCAAATCTAGCCAGCCAGCACAGCAAACATCTGGGCAGCCTTATACAGAGCGATACACAGAGGCACTCTAAATGAAGAAAGTGACTCGTGCTCTCGGTCTCCCCGGGTGAGCCTCTGAAGAGCTGTGGAGTTTGTTTCACTGACCTTCTTAAGGTTTCATATTTACTTTGCCCTTCTACACACAATTGTATTTGAATTATTCATACAGTACAGATCTGCTTCACTCGTTTCCCTTGTTCAAGTATTTACTCATTAGCCTGAAGTAGTTGGACAGATTTACAGAACTATGAGATATTAGAGCTCCCCCTTCATAAGGGGAGCTAGTATGAGTTTGTCAACCCACCGTTGAACCCACCACTGCTAATATCTCATAAAACATTTAAGATGGCAACTTCATATTATGGAAGCTGTGCGGGCAAAACCTATTGGCGCCCTTTGCTTTGACCCGTGACTTAAGATGGCCACCATATTGGGGTCATGTGACTTTTTGGTTTCCAGATGAGAAGACAGGTGTGTTCTGTGAATCTCTAGGTCAAGTTTGCAAAGCTGCTGTCACCACAAGAGTCAAACCCTAGTATGTCATAAACCACTTGAGGTAATGACTTCATGTTTTTAGGGTTATTTAAACCCTTCATGACCTCAGACCTAATATGGCTAATAATATGAAGCTGCATTGAGACAGTACACAGAGTTATTGTCTTAATGTTTGGTAGTTAGCTGTAGTCTGTAGTTTTTGGTCACAATTGTGACTGGTGGGATTAAATGGGTTTAAGTTCCATTGTCTGTGTTGTCCCCCTTCACTGCTGCATTGCTTTAAACTCTGGCCATATCTGTGATACAGACCACATCCTCTTTATAGCTGGTACACAGTTGTAGTCTTTGATTCTCTCAATTCATTACAAGTGATGGTCAGTGAGCATTAACCATTTCAGTGCCATATTTTTAACCTCTAGATATATCAATGATAACTGTGCTGAAATGTGTGCTTGTTTCTGATCTAGACTAGTAGCAACTGTGGCACTAAGCTAACTTGTGAGGCCTCCAGATGTGAAATGTGCACTTAATATATATATACCACTTTTGATTGTTCTGACTAGACAATGGCATATATAGCACACACAGACCCCGCTTCACTGTACATTTTTTTTTTTTAATTTAGTCGTTGCCAATTTAGTTTTTTTTTAGTTTAGTTTAGTTTTTTTTATTATTTTCTCCCCAATTTGAAATGCCCAATTATTTTTATTATGCTCAGCTCACCGCTACCACCCCTGCGCTGACTCGGGAGGGGCGAAGATGAACACACGCTGTCCTCCGAAGCATGTGCCGTCAGCCGCCCACTTCTTTACACACTGCAAACTCACCGTGCAGCCGCCTCAGAGCTACAGCGTCGGAGGACAACGCAGCTCTGGGCAGCTTACAGGCAAGCCCGCAGGCGCCCGGCCAGACTACAGGGGTCGCTGGTGCACGGTGAGCCGAGGACACCCTGGCCGACCTAACCCTCCCTCCCCCCGGGCGACGCTCGGCCAATTGAGCCTTTTTAATTGTTCTGACTAGACAATGGCATATATAGCACACACAGACCCCGCTTCACTGTACATTTTGGGGACGGCTACTAAAAGTCCCAAAACAACCCCATAGACTGGCACATCACTGAAACGTTTAGACGGGAATCCAAGGATACATTTACTAGACTATAATGGAGTAAGGAGCAGTTCAATCAAGTGACTGAAGACTATGTTGATAAATATTATTACATTTCTCAGAGATGGCTAGAAATACAGAAACTTGGTTGGACTAATAGGTGATTTATTTATTTATTTATTTATTTATTTAGTTTCATTTGCCCTTTAAGCGGCTAAGAGCAGTCGCTGCCATTTCATGTCACACAAGGACACATTTACTGAAGTACAGAGGTGTCCAAAGCACACAGGCAGTACCTGAATGACCCCTCAAATAAGCCAGGAATAATTGGTTCAATTTGGCTGTTTTTGCTGCTGTGGCATGCTGACGTATGTGTAAATCGAGCCTGTGTCAAGACTCACAAGATTATTTTTGGTCTTGCTTCCAGTATTAAAAGCCTTGAGGTTTACTTTGGCACCAAGTACTGTAATTTTGATCTAGTGCTCAGGGTAATAGAAGCAGCATATTCATGGTAGAGCACCACTTCTACATCAGGCAGTGTGGGCTGTTTAGCCCCAAGTATTATGCCCAGGATAGCTGATTCCAGGCTATTAGGCATGATATTAGTCTAATAAATTATGTCAGTCAAAGTAACGGTGATGACAGAACAACTTAGATAAGTATTGAATCTAATAGACTGAAATCGGGTATATTATTTATACCAAGGATTTTAAAAGTTTAAATTTATTTATTTATTTTATTTATTTATTTATTTTATTTATTTATTTATTTATTTATTTATTTATTTTAAACTATCATAGCATTTTACATAAGAATAAGAAGCAGCCATTCAATTTAATTGTTTTCGTGTTTCCTGTGTTTTTTAGATCCTACTATTTCTTCTGGTAGGCTATTTCATGTATTATAAAATTATAGTTGATGCCGCTTATTATTATTATTATTATTATTATTATTATTTATTTATTTATTTATTTCTTAGGAGTCGCCCTTATCCAGGGCAACTTACAGTCATAAACAAAAATACATTTCAAGAATCACAGTACAAGTATTAATACAATTAAGAGCAAGATAAAATACAGTGACTTCAGTTCTAGCAAGTACAAGTATATGACAAAATACGATTCAATAACGGAGCAGATAACAGTGGCAGTGATAGTTACATCAGGATATAATTAAATACAAAATACTACAGACCTCTCTATTAACAACCTCTCCCAGCAAAACGTTGTAATTAACCGCAAGTTGCTAAAAAGCCAGTTTGTATGTATTTATATGGAACGATATATACTGTAGTTGTACAAATATGGTGCTGAAATACATGTGTTTTAAATGTTAGTGTTAACAAATTAACATGAGAAACATGAAATACCCAAACTTAGAACTTCACACGTTTACTTCACACGTGTGTAAAACAAAAAAGGAGTAGACTTAAATAATACTACACAATGATATACTACAACTGTCCTTACAATGAGTAAAGCAAAAATATATGTTGTACTTACAATCAATTCTAAAGAACACCATTTTAAAATAAGAGTGTCCAGCATTGTCTGCTTTTTACAATGTACCACCTCCCGCTGTAAATCCATCTCAATTTTGCATGCAGCTTCATAGCCAGTTTCAAAGCCACGATTCTGCCTCAGTCTGCCAGAAATACGCAGTTGCAAAGTCAGTGTGTTATAAAAGCTGCATGAAGTATATGCATAAATCTGAGAGACTGCAATGAGAGGTAGGTTTAAGTATACCTGCCTTGAATACTATTGATAGCTGTCACTGAAGGTTGACATGAATGTTACCTCCCTAGAGATAACGTGAAACCATTTAGAAATGTTGTCAAGCGGACAAATCAGCACCTCAGTTTCTTTATCAATTTGCTCTTTCAAGATTAATCCGTGTATTGCGTTGCAGAATGAATAGATTTAACATTCATTTCACAATACAACAAATTGAATTTTCTGTGGTATCAAAGAACCCAAGCTTGTTTCATTTAGCGAGTGTTATTAATGCAGTAAGCACAGATTGTCAAAACGCAAACCAGGTTTCCATGGTTACGCACAAACCATGATTATATATGCCAAGACAGAAGTTAGCTTCTGAATTAAACACATTGAACATTGCTTGCAGCTTTTGCGTAACTTTTTCTTCGGCCCACAAATGAGGCTGTTGGTGCAAACGACATGCTCCCCAGGTTTTATGTTTATCACGTTCACACACAAACACAGTCTTAGGAGGCACAGATGGCAGAACAGTGCCCCTCAGCCATACTCTATGTGGTGCAAAAGATGATAATGCTGTCATAGTCACCGGAAGGCTGTTGTTTTGTTGTGGTAAAATAGAGCTTTGCTTTGTTGCCATCTTCTGGATCGCTTTGGTATAAAGAGTTGCTTGAAATAGCAGTACAGATCAATAATGGTGTGGGAACAAAACACCCACAATTGTGTTACAAGAAAGCATTCTCCAATCATGGATCCAATCAGGAAAAACAATTATGAAATGTTACTCGTGACAAAGGTTAGGTTCAGGTGTTTAAATCTTACAGCTGTGGAATGAGTGCAGTTTAGAAAGGAATATAGGAAATACATTTCCTGGACAAATGCATTTCAGTTTTAATTGTTTATTGTTTTTGGGATAAATACTGCATCATCAGTATTATGAATGAAGACAGGAGTACATTTGACAGGATTGTTGCTTCTGAACCAAGCCTGCCCATGTGTATCTTTTGATCTGATCAAGTCCAATATTATTGATATTTCAGGGGTAGAGAATTACATGGAGAAAGCATTAAAAATATATCCTTCAAATTCCACACTGCGTAGATAAACACATTTACACTCAAACTGCTAATTCCCATGTATTTATGTTAAACAGCACCTGTACATTAGCAGCTTGAGATCCTTAAGTAAATATTAGAGTAGGACTTTTTTCTGCTTAGTCAGTCCTGGACCCTTGGATACCAAGCTACTTTCATCCCTGCCTCTGAACTTTTCTTTTCTGTTTAAGTGTAACAGCTAGTCACTCTACTGTGGCAAGACAATGACATGTAAACATGGGTGTGTTGATGGGAGCTTTTTGTAGGTGCTGCTGTTTACCACTAGAGGGCAGACTTGTGTAACCCAACAGTGCATGTGCATGTGAATGACGATTGGGAGGTTTTCATTTTGGCACTGAATTCAAACTAATTTGTGTTGAAATGTTAATATTCTTGTAAAAACACACACATTACAAAGATGGTCAAATAAAACTAGCTTTAAAAAAAAAAGGCGTCTGGGTTTACACCCGATACCTAAAAACACCCAAGAAGAAGGAAAGAAAACATTGTTTTGTTCCAGACACCTAAAACAGAATCACATAAGTTCAACTCTTGAGTATCAGACACTCAATGTTTGCATTCAAAAGACAAATAATCGGCTGAACCTGTTTGCAGCACACTTGAGTATACCTCTCCAGTATGTTAGCTTATAGCTGACAAAAGGAAAAATGTTCAGGATTGAAAAACAGGAATCGACCCCAACCCTGTATGCATGGCTGAATGAAAAATGTATTTTGATAACTATTTAGACAACATGTTACCCGTTTGATCTGACATTGCCTGTACACGTTTCTACAAGCACCACTGTTTACTCATAGCACAGCACCTCTCATGGCTCCTGCAAACCATTCCCCTGTATCAACATCTTTGTTGTTTGTCAGGCAGCCGCCAAAATAACTTTTGCTGACCTATATGGTGCTTTCCACGTCGGACGGGGATGGAACTCTGTGTTGTAACTTGGTGCAGGCATGACACCCCTAATCACACGGTCCTTGAGGTTCTAAAGGTCATCGTGACCTGTGCAGAAGTTGTGGTTGGGCTGTATCTTGGAAAACCCTACATGATTAAACCTTGCATCGACATTTGTACAATTAGTTATTCCACATACTGTGTGTTCTCATACATACATTTCCATGGTACCGACATCTGTAAAAGTATTATAGCCTTTGTGTGTGTTTTATTTTTTATTTTTGGGAGGAGTGGTATTTAAGACTGGAATATTAATGTGCATGTAGTACATTCACAGTAAACAGGTTATTATTCTATACTGTTATTTTAAAATATATTGAAAAACTTCTATGCAGGAATGGCAACTGTTGCATGATAGCTACAGTTACCAGTTATCAAGCGCACATCTTAAATGGTATTGTGAAACCTGCTTAGCTGCTGCCTGTCTGTATCCGACAATAAAACGGAGGACATGCATGTTAGAAACCGCTTTGAGTAACAGAGAAGGGAAAAATGTCTCCTAACTGCTCAGTGAAATATTGCAAATATTGCATGTTTATTTGGTGTGAAAAATGCACATACATTTCAGCTTGCGACAGTACGCTCTTGCACTATTGCGGACAAAACAAAAATGAAGCAACACACATACCTTCGTTGTTTTCTGTTCAGACATTACAATGAAGAGGGTACAAACTTCATACATTTGCTTAGATATCCCACAAGATTGTGTATGCTTCTCCAGTCAGTCTGCTTTGTCAAGCACTGGTTAGACTAATCTTATAAGACACAATGTTAACATGTACAATATAACTCTATTGCTTAAACATTATGATCCCAACCAAAAACCTGGGTGCCACCTAGTGTAGCAACGTATGACAGGGTTGGAAGTTGATGAACACTGTATACTTTTCAGGGTTCTTATAAACCCGTCTCTCTGACCCTTTCCATGCAGAGAAACAGCTTAGCCTAATTAATTATCAGGAAATGTGCTTGGCCTGTCTTAAACAGCTATATAAGCAAACCGCACTAAAACGCCACCGATGTACATTTCCAGTTTTCCTGACTACAGGATAAGCAGGCAGGTGCAGAAAGAGTGTGAAAGCCAGGTTATAACTGGATTAGAAGAGCGGTTTACAAATCCAATTGAGATGCGGAGAGTGATCATCTAATCCATTAAAATAGTGAATTATACAAACATTTAGAAATCACTTGTGAAATGTAGTTCATGTTGTAGAATATACAGCTTGTGTTTGCAAATCAGATGATAGGGGCAGATCCCTAGAGCCAGACTGTCGCGCCAGCCATATACATTTACATATGTACCGATCTGGGGGCGTGATGTGTAATGTGGTCAGGACACACAAGATATGTTTACACAGATACAAAAAAAAGATAAAAAAAAATGTGTCCTGCAACTCAACTCTTGTTTTGATGATACCCTGTCTTAAAGCTGCAGTTTAAGTAAAGACTTTACACTAAAATGTGGTTTCAGTCTAGCCTGTACACCCAGAAACCAGACGTCATTGGCTTACCAGTAGTTTTAGTTGCAGGTGCACAAGCTTCCTCCCTCTTTTGAAGCTTTCTGGCTGCTCTGTCACTATGTGAAGCAAGACAGATTTTTTTCCAAATTGGTAGTTTCAAAATGGCACCCACTGAAGCAAGAGCAAACGGTGCAAGAGTTTATGTGTGTAAACCTGGTAACATGTCCCAAACGTACTGCTTGTGGTCTCACTAATCCAGGAACTGTCAGGCCTTCCAACGATGAACAGTCAAGAGGAAATCCTTTAAACTAGTGCCTCGGTCTCTTCAGTCTTCCAGAATCTCCGAATAAATCCTCTGCTCTTCTTCTCTCTAGCGGTAATTCCTCTGACTGACTCTGAACACAAGCTGCTGCCTCTGCACTTTGCTGTTGATCCTGGGAAGGACTGGGAGTGGGGGAAGGATGACAGCGACAACACCAAACTGGCCAAGTAAGTCATGCAGCTGGAAATGGTAAACACAAGACTCGAAATCCTGCTTTTCAGTGGCGAACGTTCGCCAGTACTTGACAAGCCATATAACAAACTTTTTTTCAAAACTGCAAAAGGTCAGTGAAAGATTGCTTCTCTAAAAATGGCAATGTAGGAAGGAGAACTACTGTCCTATCAATAAACCCGTTTTAGGTAAACCCTTACATAACATATGCTAGGTGGTAGCTTACCTGTAGCTCAGGTGTTCATTAATACAGAGATAGAATAATGTCACTGTCAATCTGGGCACCATATCCAGACTGCTAGTCATATATGTTTTATCTTTAATATTCAATTTTGAAATCTATTACACAACATTTGAATGAGAAAGTAGCATGCAACTAAAAAGTTTCTAGCATAATGACTGACCTCCAGACCCCAAGCTGCTAAATTTGCTGTGAAACTTTAACCATTAATCCAGGGAACCCATTAAAAAAGGTAGCAACCCTAATCACCCAAATGGCTTACTTCACAATCTGCTGCCCTAAAGAAATCATTTGTTGTGTTACAAATAGCTTGGACTCTTGCATGAGTGACAGCAGACAGGCCTTTTTATTTAAAAAAAAAAGAAAAAAAATATTAAATTCTCTTGACAAAAGGAGTATACTCGGTCTCTTCTACATAATTTGCTCTTCATTAATTTTGATAGAAGTACAGAAATACTAATCAAGCGTTTGCTTAGAACAGGCATAATTAGTCTTTGTAGTGAATTTAAATGAGGACGTATCCCTGAGACACTTGGGTACCTCCGAGCTACTTTCTCATAAGTAGACGTGTCGGTTTCTAAAGACATTATAGCATTAAGTTTATTCATGAGGTTTTGCTCTTCAGGACGCCTGGACCCAATGATTCAGTATTGTAATGAAGCTAATAGACCGGCATGTTCCATTTAAATAATGAAATCAATAGTGATACAAGATTAAGCCATGTTTACTCATGTTGGGCTTGAATAAGTGCAGCGAACATACAGGGCTGCACACAAAAAATCTAATCAAATTGAATTGGCTGATCTCTTTTTATCGCTTGGGTTTTTTGGAAGATATTACATTAGAAATAATATATGCCCCCCTGTACATAATAAGGCTGTAATTCTTTTGTTAGTTCGGTTCATTTTTTCATTGTCACCAAAAACCAGAAATGGAATTAAAGCCTCATATGTAAGTTGGGTTGTATTTGATTTGTTATGCATGTAGTATGCTGATGAATGTCTCTGGTAATAAATGTGTATTTTCTTTGATGCAGCATTTTGTTGACACTATACACACCCAGAATTTGTTGAATTCTTCCTCTACATGAATTAAAATAACTTAAAATCTGGACCTCATTTGATCTGCTGATTTTTGCCGGTCGATTTGCACAGCTGTTCAAAAGGCGTGGACGGCAAAGACGTTTTTTTATTTATTAACTACTCACTCGTCCTATCCTACTAGACAGCGCAAATGACTGATTTTTCATATTGAGAAAATCTCAGAGGTTGTGGTGCTAATGGCCATATTGGAGTACTATCTTTGCTGTAGATTTCAAACTCCAAACTCCTTGAAGGAATTGAAACTGGTCATCATTGAAGAATGGTCACTTGTGTCTCCAGATCCTTTTGGACACCTAATAAAGTCAAAACTGTGCTATTCTGGCCCTATCAAATATCCACAGCGTGTACTTGTATTATTCTTAGGGAGTCAATAGCATACATGCACAGTAAACATCTCTGATTTTAAGCTGTTGTGACTTTATAATACAGAAAGAGGCTGAGCTTTAGGGCTAAAAGGGCATGTTTGGAAATTCATTTGAAAAATGTCAGTGGTTGTTAATTGAAATGTCTCCTCTTCTCCCCCACCTGTAGTCTTATCCTGTCTTTGGAAGCAAAGCTTAACCTGCTACACAACTACATGAATGTAACATGGATCCGCATTCCATCTGAAACAAAGGTATGCAGCTTGTTTTATATGTTTCATTTCTCAGATCTGTTACTTGAAATGATTAAGGGGTAGTATATAATAGAGAATATCTGCTGACCCAGTATTGAGTTATTAGCATTTTTCTCCAGCTCTGTCTGAACCTGTGCCTGCTTGTCTGGAGAAGTCTAATTGCCTAGCATTGAACAAACTTCCTTATTCCCTTCAAAATTGCCTTGCAACTTCGATGGTCCCATCTACTCCACCTCTATACATACAGAGAAGGTTGGGCCAGCTGAGTTGAAAGGTCACATTGTCACATGGCTTGAAAGGACTAAGGAAGTCTTTCCAGTACTAGGCAGTTAGAATTTTCCAGACACGCTCAAAATCAAGCTCAAAGCCTATAAAAGACAGATTTATAGAGGAATTATATTAACCCAATATTAGAGAATCAGAACCACTCATGATGACTGCAAGCATCTGCAAAAAGACAAGTGCTATTGTGAACCTTCTTATGGTGGCAAATCACCTGCTTTCTAACATGGCAAGGTAAAACCTTCAACTTGACGTTGAATTTGGGGAGAATCATGACTAGCACTGTAATCTTATTCCCCTTTCAGGCTCCTCTGGCTCAGCCAGAGTCTCCCACAGCCTCAGCGGGCGAGGACGTCCAGTCTCTGGCTGACTCCATGGACTCCGACCGAGAATCTGTCTGTAGCAACTCCAATGTCAACAACGGCAAGCCCAGCAAAGAGAAGGAGAAGGACAAGCAGAGGAAGGAGAAAGACAAGAACCGGACAGACTCTGTAGCCAACAAACTTGGAAGTCTTAGCAAAACCCTGGGGATCAAGCTGAAGAAGAACATGGGAGGGCTGGGGGGCCTGGTTCATGGAAAAATCAACAAATCCAACGTGAGTAACGGCCGGAATGGGGAAAACGGTGAGAAGAACAAGAAGAAGGAATCAAAATCCCGCAAAGGGAGCAAAGAGGAATCCGGACAGTCCTCCAGCACCTCCCCATCGGAAAAGACTACCAGCCCATCTCCCACCGATAGGGCATCGGGAACATCTCCAGTGGAGAAGCGCAACAGCTCAGTGAAACCCCCTGGTGAGAAACAGTCAGACCAATGGAAGTACAGCACCGACGTGAAGCTGAGTCTGAACATCCTCAGAGCAGCCATGCAAGGGGAACGAAAGTTCATCTTCGCAGGTCTACTTCTGACCAGCCATAGACACCAGTTCCATGAGGAGATGATTAGCTTTTACCTAACCAACGCCCAGGAACGATTCAGTGCAGAGCAGGAGCAGAAGAGGAAGGAGTCTGAAAAGAAGCCAGTTGTCAATGGGACAGCTGCAAAGAAACCAGAGCAGGAAACGTTCCAGAAAGAAAAGGCAGAAAGCTCACCGCGACAGGACTCCTCTCCAGTCTTGCACCAAAGCCATACTTCACAGCTGGTTTTGAAACTGCAGGATCGGCACAGCCCCACACCAGGCTCTTTCTCCTCACCTAGCAATGGTGCTAAGAAATCTGGGCCCATCCCAGTATCTGCCCACTATAGCCATACCCCACCTATCCAGAGGCAAAGTGTCATTCATCTTCGAGATGTCAACTTGAAGTCCTCAAACTTCCAGGACAACACATACAAGCCCAAAGTTGGCACCCTAAAGACGTGTGCCACATATCCCCAGCAGAACCGCTCACTGTCCTCTCAGAGCTACAGCCCGGCTCGCTTGTCAGGGATCCGTACAGTGAACACGGTAGAGTCTCTGTCCTACTCCATGCCTGGGGATCACAAATCCCACACTTACACCAACGGCTTCAATGCCAACGATGTTCGGGACTGTTTGGAATATGCAGACGAGGATTCTCCCCAGGCCTGGTTAAACCATGACAGAACCAAAGGTCACAGCACAGTGTGCCCACCCTACTTGATCCAACAAAAACGGTGCAAGAAGGAGAACTGTTCCTTTTACGGCCGGTCAGAGACTGACAACTTCTGTTCGTACTGCTACAAAGAGGAGATGAAACATAGAGAAAGGGAAGGCAAGAACCACAGGCTTGGATAGTCTATACTGCAGCACCAGCCCACATTATCGGCTGGTTGAAGCAGCATCAACAGGAGTCCTCTTTTGTCCTGAAGCTCTAAAGGATAGAATCTTCTCCTCAGCACTTAGTGAATTATCTACAGTGGATCATAACAAATGTCCTACTCTATTACAAATAACTGTTTTCTGGTTTTTTTCTTGTTACTTCTCTCAATACTACTCTCAATATCAAGGGACACTGTCACTTGATATTACACTTTGTGGAGCTGAGAATTCCATTTACAGCTTTGGCCAGGGATTTTTATTTTTCCAAAATTTAGTTTAGAGATACATTTTAGTTCAATAAATCAAAAAGGTTACCCACACTTTACCCTGTTGCTCTTAATTGCTGACAACTTCTTTGGCATAAACATAAATAATTGCTGCACTGCGAGAAAAACACAGTGTGTAGCACATAAAAGATAACAAATATCTGGGTAAAGCAAAGATCAGGGATGGCGTGCAAAGAGATAAAAAAAAAAAAGGATCAGTAGAAATCACCACGTTGAACCAAATTATCAGAGTAAGAAGGATGTGTACAATTGACTATGTCCATAAAAATAAATCCTTATGTCTTCATGGATGTTTAACTCATTAGAAATTAAATTTAAACTCCAGAAAATTACAAACGTTTGGAAGTCATTTCTTACAGCAATAAAGGCATTGGTGTAAATGTATGTATTATAATGCTACCATAAGGCTTCTCCCTATGGTTTTGTACAGGTTAAGAAAAAAAAGCCATAGAAACTCAGTTTGGTTTAAGCAATACAGCAGACTGCAGACCCAAGCCATATCTGTAACCTGACAAGATGTCTGGCAGCCGAAATCTAAAAAATAAAGTCAACACAGGTTTTTAAATCTGTTGTTTAAACTGCTTGCTAAATCCTGCTGCTTTACATTAGTCAGCGACAATTCTAAGTAAAAATGCTAGTTTTCTTTTTTCCTCTCACTGCTACGTTTGTGATAGATATAAAAAGCAGTTGCTGCTAACATGCACAAATTCCTGTAGAACACACGTGCCAAAAACAATTAAAAAAAATGGATTTTGCCCATTTGAAAAGTATAGATTCGCAGTTGTTCTCAGGTATAGTATAGTGAAATAGAATGCTCCCCAGAGCTTTTTGCTTGCTGATTTAAGTTCTACATTAAAGAAAATAGTGTTCATGACACATTATGCACAGGCAAAGACACACAGGAGTGCAGCTTGGTGATCAAAACAACCAACTAGAAAACACTGACGAGAAGTAACAACCTACATTAAAGGCATCACCCAAGTTAGGCTACACTGAAAATATGTATTTAATGTTGTAAAATTATTATGCAGGCTTCAGTATATACGGTAGGTGTGCCCGACAGACGGTTCCTTTGATTAGCTTGTAAAGTTTAATGCACTGCCCGCCAGCATTAATAGTCCTACCGCCACCAGATTGACAGGTATTAGAATAATATGGCTATAGCTTAATAAAGGTAACGGATAAGACTACCACAGTGATCTTCATACCCGATCATAAATGCTGGTTCATACTTCAGTCTTGTGACTAGACGGTTGTGCAATGCAACCAGCTACAATTCAACCCTGGCGATCACTGTCTCTCGGGTGAGCAGAGACAGGTCACATGATTATCAAGACGAGTAATCTCCCTTAGCTACTGTTGCGCGATCGTGGTATGAACCAGCCTGAATTGGATGTATCCTAGAGGTTTTGGCGTTACAGATTTAGCAATAGTAATAGCTGCAATTGCTTGCTTAAATATTTTTCTCAATGGAATTCAACGCCTGAATTCTGTCAAAACTGACATGCTGCACTGTGCAGTGGCTGTATGACTAAGTGGGGGAATTTGATCCACAGCTAGATTTTATTACAGCACATTTTTACAGCACTGAGGGAGCTGGCACCTATTTTTAGTGGTAATTCTAGGATATCTATGTAGGGGTTCATTTGTGCAGTATTGCACCGGATCCCAGATCCGGTTCCTTTTTGTCTGACAGGCGTGAACTGTACAGTTTGCAAATCATGAACCGTATGAACCAACAAAAACCTACCGCTTCTTCAGATTAGTCAGCCACTGGTATTGTTCAAACCTGCAGATTATGTTAAAACATGGCTTGGCAAAGGTTGACCACCAACAATAAGGCTGATACAATCCAGGAGGATACCCAGTGTTGTAAAATGGTGATCAAATTGTCCTCTAAATAGCAGACAGGCAGGCGCTCCTGTCAAGCTCTAGTCCATTTATGCATTAACGATACTTCAGGTGATGCTGTACAGCAAACCAACTCTGAGAAGTGCTGCTACAGTCTCATTTACAATAGACATCAAAATATACTGACGATTTTTCGGTCACTCCGAAAGGTCAGTTCCACTGTTTAGTGTAGTAGCACACAGGTACAGTTTATTAAAGTGTCCCAAATTGATACATTGTGTTTGGCTGCACTTAAATGTATTGGTATGCAAAATGCTATAGTGTAATGTACTGTACTGAATGTTCTCCCTGACCATGACTGTAACTGTTTTTTCAGCTCAAATTATATTTGTACTCCACATACTGCAGTTATCTTCCTTCTTTGTATGCAAGTTTCATGGACTCTCACCGTTAGAAATGTAAAATATTGTTTTATATTAATTTGAGAATTGTACACTACTTTAAATTATTCATTTGCACATTAGATGCTGATGTAAATAATGAAAAAAAATAGTTTATTGTTTTAAAAAAAAAACAGAGAGGTGTTTGTGTGTTTTGTTTGTGGACTAGAGAATGTGATATGTTGGGAATTTACAAGCCAAGGTTAAATTGTAATATAGAAATTATTTTTATATTATTTTCACAAAATGCCGCAAAGCAATATTTTGCGCTTTTTCTTACGGACACAGTTGTCACTTTGGTAGGTTGTTTTACTGCAGAACTGTTAGAAGAAAATAACCTTGAAAAAAAAATGAAAAAATAAGAGCTTTGTAAAGAAGTGTTTTAGGTTATGAATATTTAGCTTTTGGTAGATGAGACATGTAATAATTCATATACATGAAGTTGCTTTATTTTTTATTCTCTATATATTACTTTATACTTTAACTTATGTTCTGGACAAGCTGTCATCATATACATACAGGGATGGGCATGAAATTGTTTTTTTTTATTTTATTTATTTATTTTTAAACACCTTATTACATGCAGCTACTAAAACTGGCACTGACTTATCTGATCACATGTAAATAACCATGGGAGAAGCGTATACAAAATTACTAAATGCAGACTGGCACTTTCTACTACAGTTACAGTACTCCAGTGTGACATGGTAACTGAATACACACGTCACTACCAATCCTTTGTTCAAAATCTGAACAGAGTGACCAAGTCCAGATCTGACAGCTATGCAGGTCTTGTGTTAAATAAAAAATAAAATAAAAATAAAAAAAATACCTCCTGAACTCTTTCAAATTGATCCTAGTGTCACACACTGTGGTCTCTGGGTCTTCCACTTGTAATAAAACACACTTAGCAGGCTAGAAGTAATTAACTAGCATCATATTATTGCACTATGCTTGTGTATAGAATTAGTATGTTACTGTTTTGCAAGGGATAATCAGTGACAAGTGGTACCAATGTAGACTATTAGAAGTGAATTCTGCATTGTGCTAAACCCACAAGATACAGCCCTCTATTTAAGAGGGAAGCACTGCAACAAGACCTCTGCTTGTGCACCTCTGCAGACCCATTCACGTGTTATTCAATCATACCTTACAAAGGCTTTTGCTAAGGGGAACAGGGGGCCTAACCCTACATATTTCATATTCATCCCCTATATTAAAAGCTAGTGTTCCCTACCAAAGACTAGTAGGTGAAATGGTGCACAGGACTAATGTAAGAAATCCACTCTGAAAAAAAACACAAAAAAAAAAACAAACACGTCACTTACTCTGCACAATTGCCAGTCACTACAACAATTGCAACAAAACAACAAAAGCCTGTTTAGTTATTATTATTATACTGCCATGTTTGTCAGACAAAACCTTACAAAAGGAGACAAAAATAAAGAAATAAAATCTTCCGGTTGTAAAGCCTTCAGTTTGTGTTATGAAATTTGTTTGACTCCTCAGTAAGGCCATGTGTGTAAAAGGTCAAATGAACACAACATTTCCATCTGTACCATGGATCCAGGTCTCATCTGATCGTGTTCCCATTTCAGACTGAGGCTGCCGCCGGTTACCTTTGCATTATCCAATCTGATCTGCAACGACATCACACAACAGTCAAAGCTCACCTTTGGGTCGTGTTTTTGTATAACTGCTGATTAGAAATCATTTTGCCAGCCTCCTATATTTCCCTGACAGTATATTATATTCACAGCCTCCATGTTCTGCCCACATATTGTCTGCAGTCAGATTTAGAACCTGCCTCTTGTGTCCTTCACATTGGTCACACATTAGGTAACTTCCATCATCAGATCAAGTGTGAGAGATTAACTTCTGCTAGCCTCCAATCCGGGGGCTGATAGAGTCCCAATTAAAATAGATGGGATCTTGATCTGCTGAAATGAACAAGTTCCCAGTGGCAGATGGAAATCTGGCATACTGGAAGTTAAATCGCCATCTGCTTTGAATCTGGACAATTTTCATGTTACAGAATAGAATCATTGTCTTCCAAAGTTTAAAGACATTTTGTTCAGTTATATATGACATGACCAAGTCTTGCTGTTAATAAATCAATACCATCTACTGCACTGAGCTGCTTATTGACTACCGGATTAACTCACTCCACTTTGGGAATTTATTTTGAAAACTATGCAATAAGGACTCTGAAGGTTACTCTCCTAGTCCCTCCCTTAAAACGATAACCTGCAAAAGGTCTGGCAACAGATTTACTCTATCCACACTATCTAAACAATGCAAGACAAACCTGTGTTCAAAAAACGCGTTTACCATTCCCTGCTTTCACAATTCTGTTTTTAAAGTGTTTGTAGCTAAAAAAAGAAAAAAAAAAGAAATCCTACCTGTCCTGCTTTCTCATTCTCTATATATGTCTCAAAAGTGCAGTTTTGAAAGAAACACACAGTATGATATCAAAACATGTATTTTTATTTTAAAAACAGGACATCTAGGCTGCACTAGAACGTTCTCAGTTTGCTTGTCTTGTCTTCCAGAAAATCTGTTACACTTGCACTGCCTAGATCATTTCACCTAAACAGTGTCTTCGGGGTCAAGCATGTCAGCCATTAGGGGAAAAGCTGCAGGATCATTACTGACAGGAAAGAAGGCCTTGAAGGGGCGGGACAATGACCCTTTCCTGGCAGGTGCATTGACCATGAAAGTGCAGGACTATCTAAAAGCAAAGCCAACAGGAATTTATTTGACCTACTATAGTACCTGGTACCATGTTTTAAAATGAAAATACAGGTTTGCTAAAAAACCAAAAATAGATTTCTTTCAAACACTACACATTTGAGACATTCGATTGTATTGGGAGTGCGTGGTGGAAAATATCAGGAATCATTTTGCTAGCTAAAAGCACTTTAAAGAGTGATGGCTTCACATTATCTATCCATTCAGCAGAGCAACACTGTTTCCAGTGGTACACTTTAATTGAGAGCTGTTGCTAAACCTGTAAAACCGAGTTTACCACTATTACCACTTGTGCTATTGTTAAAGGTATACTCTGTTTAAAACTCAGCCAACACCTGCTCTTTTATAGGCTATCATTGTGAAGTTTCATTTCCAAGACCGTTTCATATTTTTGAACCATCTTTTGAGGAGCCTGCTCTCCTGTGTTCAAACCCTGTGTCATCCTGCACTCAATCTGTGGGAAAGATGAATGGTGGTCCTTTGAGAGACAGCATCAGGGGGAATAACATGGAGGTGAGTGCTGCTCTGTGGTGATTTATTCTTCATATTAATTGGCAGCTTTGACTAGAGCAACAGCATTTTTTTATCCTTTAAACTAAATTAATTAAACATATTATCTGAAGTAAATGGTTAATTACAAATGGGGATAAACAGAAAACATTATGGTTCTTGGTGGGCAAGTCAAAAATAATCAATTTGTGAGAAAATAAATAAACGCAAGGATTCATCCGTCAGTGTTGACGTCTTCCCTCACATACTGATTATTTCTGCATTACTCACCCAGAAACACTGTGTATCCTCTCAGTGCCTATTGAACTTTAGTGGATCTGAAGGTATCAGCAATAGAAACCACACCATAACAAGAGAATTAGTCAAATGCCAGGACACACGAGGTAACTACTTGACATTAACAAGCATTTATTTGAAGTTTCTCAGACTTAAATTGATCTGATGCCGTTACAGAAAAATGTCCCCACTAACTTGTTGCTTGAGAAGTTTCTATAACAAGTGGAATGAAAGTTTCCTTTGTTTGCGTTCTCCCATAAAGAATGTCTTTAAATGGAGAACACCCCTTTTCAACCACAAACAAAGAGTTTCCATTGCAACCCTAAGACTGGAAATACTGCAATACAAAGCATCCAGGTGCAACCAGTAGAGACTGCACTGTGTCAGATAATTACTGCACCTGTAAGCCATCCTGCTGTTGTGGAAACATTTCCACAAGGGTCATTTAACCTTGCCAGTATTAGTGAAAAAATAAAACCTGATTCTGCTGAAAAGTAACCGATTGAAGTGACGTGGTTATAACCAATAATCCTGTATAGATTAGACTTGATTTACATTACAGACAATGGAGTCTATTTATTGATCTAAAACACTGGCAGAACTGAAAACCACCACTGTTTAATATGAAACCTTGCATTTTACTTAGACAAATCTTAATGATTTAAACGACAGCAGCATTTAGATCAATTGAATAGACCTTTATGAGAGCTATTCGAGTTACTGTATGTAAAAGGTAGTGGATCTAAATGCTGACGCTGAAAATAGTGCCCTGCTGTGGATATTTTAAAGACAGAAAGACTCACATGCACTGTTAGATGTTTTTTTTAATAAACCTTGGTGCACAAAGTGGTCTGTTCTTTCTCCCCAATTTAGAATGTCCAATTACATACCGACACCGAAGCAATCCCCACAACAGCTCAGGAGAACTGGAGGTCAATTGGCACCCTCCAATCCCACGATCAAGCCAATCACCTCTTTACACCCAGCAGATGTCAACAAGCTTCCAGCTCGATATTGAGGAATGCAGAAAATGTGCTCACACTTTGATATCCCTTAAGCGTGATGTATGCAGACAAAGCAGATTGGTATACTACAATATGTACTTATAAAGTTAAATTATGGGGCAGGAATTCCATAGTTTACAGTGCAATTTAAGAAAATGACAGCACTGCTGTGTGCTATTAAATTGTTCTTGGGAAATGAATATAGAGATGTAGTGCTATAAATGCAGTAGTGTACAGGATTATCTTATTGCCTTAGTGATGTAATATGCTTTTAGAAGCTGCCAGACCAGGAACAGGGGGACTTTAATGACAATGTGGTTAACAAAACCGAGTACAGTCAGTAACAATAAGTAACAGGTTCTAGAAGCCTGGAGGCGTTCCGTATCTTAAATACACTGCAGATTTATTTTTTCTATATACTGTGCTGTATAAATAGGTATTTTATACTTTGTAAATGCTCCAATTGTTTGTCTATCCTTAGGGTGCAGGTTTAGAGGCTAGATAGGTGCCAAATGTAATAATATGCATTTTGGGAGCCCTGGGCCTCCCCTGCGTATATGAAATTGAAAGCCCTTTTCTTGGTGACAAATCAGCATCAGTCTCTCATAAATTATTGTGTTCCAGTAATTTATGCTCCAGGAGGAAGTGCAGGCACTAACATGTTCTGCCAGATTAGGGGAGTGTGCTTTTAACTGGACTCGGAGACTAACCAAGCCTATCAGACAGTTGTGTAACAGGAGAGGCAGGTAGATTTTTGCTGTGATGTCAAAAAAAAAACTTCAACAGGTGCTGGGAAAGCCTTCCTTTTACGACATTGGCTCAACAAAGCCAATGTCGTAAAAGGAATTGGAATTGATTACAATGGAAATTAGAATTGGGAATTTATTTGAAAATAAGGACTTGACTCCACCCTGACCAGCAGCATGGCTGTTATTTGAATATACAGCAAGGATTGGATGTTCAGCTGAAGATGTCTCAGTTTTGTTCCTGCTTTATAAGTTTCTGCAAACCTCTGCAGGGTTATCCTTTAGGCCTCATCCACAGCTGGTTAATGATCCAGAACATATGAACCATACAAATCAGCTTACCAGATACAGTAAGACAGTTCTCAACATTACACTAAACAGCAATGTTTTAACATCACTTCATTTCAGATGCATTATTACTAATTTAAACACAACCTAGTTTTACTCTATAAAATATTATGGTCAGTGTCTTTTAGTCCCGTAGCTACTGTACATAACCCTGTTCATTCGTTCAGTGTTATTCTATGTTGAAGTTATTTATTTAAATAACCTACAACATCCTGTAACTAAATTTAGTAAATACCATCTTATGATAGTGTATTCTGAACTGCAGACACAGGAAACAGTCTGTACTGTTTTGGTTACTTGTTAAACAAGGGTGTGGTACCAGGAAAAGCACTTTTTATTGTCATAAATAAAAAAAGGGACAAGTGCTGCTCTATAATTGCTAGTTCATAAAACAGACTTTGATTTGCTTAACAGCTTTACTTATAGTATTACAATCCTTACACCACTCTACAACCTCCAATATAAAGCAAGGTAGGTTAGTACTTGTTTTGAAATAGGGTTGAGATTCTTGTTTTGGCACCCAGTCAGTCTTCCTACTGTCATTCCAAAGTTTAGAAGGCAATACTTTCTTACAAATGATGGAGTGTTATGCGCTTTTTATTATGGAGTCCGAAGGTTTGGTTCTTATACAGTCACAGACAAAAGTATTGGCACCCTACACTTAATATAAGATCATTCGAGAAAATACAAGCATTTAGTGAACACTAGCTGAAGTACCATGCGTTGCCCGGGGAAATTCAATATTTCAATATTTCATGCATGACAAATTGGGGAACGGTAGCCTTATGGTTTCCTATAAGTTACCGATCTTGGGTGTCGCACAATGCGCTCGGACCCCTTACCCTTTTTTTTTTTTTTTTTTTTTGGTTTTTGCCATTTTAATTTATTTTTTTATTTTTGTTCTTTTAATTTATTTATTTGTTTGGTTTTGTGGGTTTCTTTAATTTGAGATACATGGCTATTGCAGTGATCCAGCAATGCAATCCAAAAGCATACAGCCAAGTCAACTCAGGAATTCTGGAAGAAAAAAGAAAGTTCTGGAATGGCCTTCACAATCATCAGTACTCCATCCAATATACATGGACTGATCTGAAAAAATCTGCAGCTAAGCGTTGTGTATCCGATCTGAGGGAAATATGCATGACATTTTTCACCAACAAGATGTAACGTACTGGTAACTTGATTGCTGTGACTATTGGGTTATCAGCAGTTTACTGAAATGGTCATTTCAATGGAAGGTGTGGGCATGTGAAAACTAGAAAGCAAAAGCAATGTGTGTAATGTAACTGTGAAGGAATAGTTTATTGGTTTGGTTTACACTGTGGATAGCATGCTAGCATTTGGGGCTTTGAAGGTTACTGGTTTAACGTTTGTTTACGATGTTTGACCTCATGCGAGTGATACATAGGGAGTTGCATAAAATTGGACTTCACCGTCCCAGAAACAATTTGTACCAGGCAAGATAGTTATCAGTAGAAATGTGTGCAAGTGGCTAACCAAAGTAACAAGCTACTGAACAGCCCAAGTTCCCAGAATGAAGGTTGGTAGCTTTTGTTTTAAAAACAATTTTCAGAACAGTATTAAATAACAGTTTACATATGACATTCCAGCTGAAGTGAACAGATTTGGGGTTAATCGACTTTTTACGTCAATGACTTGAGTCTATTAAAATTACTTTTTGTTGGAAAATGCTATCCCTCCCTCCATGAAAAAATAAGGTCATGAAAATGGGTATATTTTCCTCTTTCAGACAGTTCACACCATGTACGACATGAGCTACCCAGCTCTTCTTTTGAATGTACAGGACACCTGCCCTGGCATTATTTTCTCAATCACAGATGGTTTATGTATCATCAACCACAAATGGGGGGAAACACCTTACCAGAACTGGGTCTACTTGAGCTGGAATGAGTCAGAATATAGAATATAGCATTTCCTATTGTATCCTGTCTTACAACAGCAGAGGAACTAAGAACCGATTCTGTGTAGAACTAGGTATTGGTTCCATATGTAAAATTAACTAGTCAGCACTGGCATTACTTGCCAGTTTGCAATCTTTTCAAAGAAGGGGGTGGAGAGTGGATGTTGAACAATATCATACTTTTAAAAAAACATGTTATACCTTTTAAAACAGTGGAGATTAAAACATGTGCCTTTCAATCAGCTCTGTTCTTTTTGCCTTTATAAAATCAAACAACAAACTAAGAGGTTGATTTGATCATCCGGGATAAGTCACAGTTGGATTTTAAAGCATTTTACAGCATTGGGAACAAACCTGGACATCTATAGTAATTAGAGCCTTTTACTGCCCCGTAGAATTCACCCTGTAGAATCCACCTGGTTGATGCAATCTAGGAGGATTCTGTGGTGCTGTAAAATGCTCTAAAAATCCAGCTGTGGTTTATCAGGGTATGAAAACCCCTAACAGGACTTACAAACAGAAATAGAGACCCACACTGAATGCTTCGTTATTCTTTTTTTTTTTTTTTTAAAGACTTAATTGAAAACCAAAAAACACTACCCATTAAAAAGCACAAATGTGTTTCAATAACACATGGACATATAACACAATTGCCAGCCACCCCAACTAATATACTAACCTTAAAAGCAGGGGTATTTTCAACACAAGTTAATAAGGGAAAGTGGATCATCCAGACCACTGATGCATTGCAGCTTCTGATAACTAACAACATTACAATTTCATGCAAATAAATTGTAATGTGAATTTGAGAAAAAAATAAGATGAAACCAACCTTTGAGCCATTATATAATTGCAAAACAGTTGAAACCAATCCAGATGAGCTCTCTAAGAAAATGCATTTTCTAAATTTCTAGGTTTAAAAAAATCTTAATAATATGGGCCAGTATACCCTTTACAACTCAATAAAAATGCAAATAATACTCTGAAATCCAATGTAGTTAAAGCTCAGTTTTGCCACTGGAATCTACCTCTGAATCCCCCCCCCCCCCCCCCCCATTTAAATTTTTGTCTTTCATGTCATTTTAGTGGAAGCTGTTCTTCCTCTAAGTAATCTACCTGATTAAAAAAGGTAACACAATAGGAGGTGGTGAGGTTGCTAATAAATATTCATGTTTTTGTACAGCATTAATCAATATTAGACATAAAAAAAAACACTTGCATTAAAAGTAGATTATTTAATGGAAAACAGAAATTTAGCCTCAGAGTAAACATGCGGGTGAAATCACTTTGTAGCAAAAATCTCTTTGTGTGTGGGTTAAATGCAGATTCAGCTGTTGGTACATTCAGTTCCCATTCATCACATAGCTTTTTCACATAAATGGTCTACTGGCAAGAAAGAAATATGGGATGAATGATTCATTTATATTTTGTAAAGCATGAAAGAACAATGCTTTTAAATTACGTTTAACTTATTTTTTACACTTTCCCTAACCTTTTATGTTATTTGCAATCATAGTTCTAGAGTTCCTGGAATACAGATTTTTTTATGTGACCTGGGACAGCAGTTCTTGAAACTGTTTTAATATTTTTCATAAGAACTACTAATACCAAAAAACAACGTGGGCATATTTCCAAAGCCTTCACCTCGGTCAGTATTTTAATCCTACTTTTTGAAAGGAGAAAAGTCCACGTTATTGAACCCTATTCACAAAGCTTTCAATTACTTAAAGATGCCAACAACAACGGTCTAGAACAGCTTCCAGAATATTCCTAAAAAACAGTGTATTTAAAACAACTCACAACAAGGGTTTAAAAACAAAAAACAAACAGTTTTCCTTGAATCAACACTGGCCCTGACAGATGCAAGAAATACAACAGTTAAGAAATATATAACATATAACATGGTGTAGTAGGCAAGGTTGGGTTCAATTCCCTTTTAAAATCAATTCCCAATCTCCAATTCCCAATCCCTTTTAATAAATTCCAACACACCATTGATAGAAATTGCAATTAGAAATATTCAGTTAAAATGAGCTTCTTACAACGGCAACAAACTGCTTAAATTGAAGTCACTGTTAGTCAATTAATCTGGCTTCAAATGAAAGCAGTTGAACAGTCACAACAATAATGTCTCTAAAATATGAATTCCAATTCCAGTTCCTTCAAAGGAATTGGAATTGGGAATTGATTTTAAAAAGGAATTGGAAGTGGAACTGAAATACAGGAATTGACCCCACCCTGGTTGTAAGTATACAGGTTAATGGTGTACCATCTAAACCAGTGGTGGCCAAAGTTGGCCCGTTCAGTCCTGGTCTTTGTTCCAACCCTGGTCCAAACACTAAAGTAGTTCATTATCTCATTGTATCTGTTAAAAGTGGAATGGAATGACCCTCCAAACGTAAAGAGAAGACTTGTTTAAGTGTCTTTTTAAGGCCCCAGGGATTCTTTAAAAGAATGCATTTTAAAAGCCTCCAGGATCTGATGACTGAAACAGAAAATGATTTACAAAGGGGAACTGAACAGTAAATATTTCATAACCATGCCAAGTGTTTTACAATTTATTAGCTGCAGTGTTCCATTTATTTTACATTGCTGTACTTGAACACATTAGATACAGTGGTGAGGACCATGTACAGATGCCAGCTTATTTGTTTTCAGTATGTAGTCATAGTAGAAAAAGCCAAGAGTTGATTATTTACAAACGTTTTGGAGCAGTTAAAACATAATAAGTTGTACAGGAAATGGCCATTAGACCTGACAAGTCTACCCCTTGTGTTTGGCTTCCTTATTACCCTTGTGCTGCTCTCTCTCTCTGTACCCCTTTTAATCTCTCGTTATCAATACATGCATCTAGCTAATGGCCAGCCATACTCTCTACTTCAATGGCCTTCCTAAGTAAATTGTTCCATATGCTTATTATCACTTGTGTGTATCAGTTTAGCCAAAATTCCCCATTGACTCCCAATTATCAGATTGTAAAAAAATAAAAATAAAAAATACATTGTCCCATACCATATATCATTCTCTCAAGTCACTTCTTTTCTAAGGAGACAAATTACCTTATTTTTTATATTAAAATCAAATGCCCTTAAAAATGTGTTTTGATACTTTCTTTCCCCCATTGTGTGTGTCTTTAATCATTCATGCCATCATTTGGTATAATAGTCACCAGCATTTTTTTTACCTAATGTAGGAGTCCAGTATACAATTATCAACAGTAGTGTATATCAGCTATTTCCAGGTTTGTTTTTCCTATAATGTTAATTAGGGGTGTAATAAAGTCAGGATATGATGCATATCTAATGGTGTTGGGCTACTAAAACAGTCAAATAAAAGGATCCTTGATGATAAAAAGCAAAACTTAGATGACAGAGATAGTATCCATACATACCAACTGTAAATCACATTTATTCATGATGCACAAACCATTACAAGACTGAAAGGAGCAATGTAGTGTTTTGATCATGTGTCACACCGCACCTCTGTAAACGATAAAGATATTTCATGAATCATTGATACTGTCTGTGTTTCACATCCCTTATTTTGTTATAACAAGCAACAGCCAAAATGTTACAAGCATTCCCTCATGTTCTTCCCTGTGAAATATGTTAGTAAAAATGCAAATTTAACAGTCTAGCGACGTCATGCCGTGGAGGGTCGGAATGTGGGTTAAATTCCAATGTCTTTGGGTCGAGTGAGGCCTCATGGATATACGCTGGTATTCCCTGATTGGGTGGCTCCGACTGCACACTGTACACCCTCAGGTAATGTGTCTATGGCTATGGCTATTGGCTACTCCACCAGCAGTACTCAGGAACACTCGCTAACTGTGGGGAAGGCAGGATCTCTTAAAAATAGGTTAAAAGGATGGGAACAGTTTAAAGCAGCCCACGTAAAATGTCAAACAGCCTGACAGAACACTGGTCTGTGTTCAGCATAAAGGACTTCTCCTCTCCAGCTTTCCTGCTTTTGGCTTAAAAATATTCAGCGTGGGTGCAATAATTGGTACACACACACACGCACACAAAAAGAGTCAGTTTTAACGATTCCTTCCTACAGAGTGCTTCAGCCTACCTCGTCACAAATACAAATGTCATTTGAACCCCCCTCCCCTTTCATAGCGCAAACACTTACTCCCACAAAGTTCCACTCCTAAGTGCACTTCTGAGCCCCTTTCTATACAGCTGTCTCCGAGTTTAATATTAATTTGCTATTCGTGATAGGTCATGGTTTAAAAGGCTTCTGGCGCATGTATTAAAATCCAGTGCTTGGAACTTTTCATTGTAAGCCTACAATAAAAGCCCCTGTTCTAAATTCAAAAGCTGGAATTATCATAAACAGAATTTCCACCAGATTCCAAAGAACTTTTTCAACAACCTTGTTCATGTGGGAGACTGGCAGGGCTGAATATATACATGGTAACTTTAGTTACTTAAAGATTAGTGCTAACTGGGGTCCGATATGATTTTATATTGCACAGCATAAAAAGTTTGTAATAATTGTTATTAACCATATGTGGTAATATATTACAGTATGAATAGGACATTACAGTGTGGACAACCTATGTTTAAATCTCCTCCTCCACACACACAGACAGCTGACAAAACCCACTGTACGAGCAAGAGGAAACTGCTGTCATTGTGGTTCAAACATAATCAGTATTGCCAGTAGACCACAGTGCAGCTAAAGCCAACATGGAGGTCAAAGGGATACAGTTTCCTAACCTTCCTTTACTATACAATACATTTTCATGAAATGAAATGCTACGGTAACACAATGCCCCATTGCCCACTATTATACACAACGTATCACTGGAAAGCCAGGTTCCCTTTTGTCCAAGGGCTTTCCTCTTCTAGACGGTTTTTCTTCTCCTTTTTTTTCTTACCTGTTCTCTTTCTTGGTCATCAAAAGTATCATACTCCTCTTGTTGTAAATCCTGGATTATTTACAACAGAAAAGTAAGCAAACTAAAGCCAGTCACATCACTAGCAAACAAAAACAAAATCAAAACAAACGGCAGAGTTGATTCATTTCACAGGTGACCTTAATTAGGTAATGCTTCAGCTCAATTGAGGAGATGTCTAGGGTCAATTCAATAAAGTAATTGAAGCAGTTCAGGTTTAAAGGGGTTAACAGGCAGTATGTAAGTTGTTAGAAGTGTGCCACAAGCAAGACAGCAAACACGTTTTACAGTGAGTGTGTTGAAAGAAATGACACTTCAAATATTTCAATAAATATTACTTTTTATATGTATAACACCACACAAATTCATCATCATTAAATAAACCTGATGGTTAATTTGACCATGACTGACTCATTTATTAAACACCAATGAGAGTGCTTTAGAAATCTAAATTTTGTTTTTATATTAAACTAATATGATCTTGACAGACATGAAATAAACTGTTTCAAAAATGACATGAAAGATTTACATGAAGATTACAATAAATCATAATACATATTTTATTGACTCTTTTCAACCATTCCAGTGTACAACAATAACTCAAATGAATACATGTAATCTTAAATAGCAGATGTATCATTCCTTCCTGTTATTACATTTAATTTATGCTGCATGCTTTACTGGAAATTAAGTGGGTGTTTTTTTTTTGGTTTGTTTTTGAAAATAAGTTGAAAAAGCCAATTGTGATTGAATCTCATTCTTAAGTGGCAGTCCTAATTTTCATCCTGTAATTTTATAACCCCCCCAATGCTTTCTGTATACTTTTTCCTGGACAAACATTAACTATTCAAGATTTGTATCCATGTCTGTCTTTATGTAACACAGAACAGTTGGAAGTCTGTTGGCGTGGTTACTTGCACACCAAAATTCCAATACAGACAAAATAGTTTATCTAAAAGTAAATCTGGTTTTAAAAGTCATGTAAACATAGTTTCTTGGAATAGTGTTATTGGGTTAACAGTTTCTAGTCATACAAACGGAAGTGGTCTTTTCAAAAAATAATATTCTGATTTTGATTTCTGCAAAACAGTCCCAACTCATGTACATGCACGGTCATTGGCTAACGACACGTAGAATGGAAACTGAAAATAACTCAGGAACCTTTCATTTTGTCTAATTTTCTTTGAGGTCTTTCCGCTTGACATTTTTTGATACCACCTGTGCAGATATTTGGTCAAGTCTGAATAAGAAAGCATTCACATTTGATCATTTCCATGGCACTTAGTATAATATGCACTTCTTCGCTGTGTGTATAAGCAGAGTCTCTAAATAAATAACACTGCCTGTAATACATATGTTACAGATTCAGACCCACACACCCTGGCAGTTTGACTGCTGATTTCTGTCTGGTTGTAACTATAATGTGTAGGCGGTTTGAACTGGCACACAGCATTCCTGTAGGCAGATAATAACAATGTCACAGTGCACTGTATACATGGCAGTTTCTTGTATGTTCCCATATTTCCAGTCTATTCCATTCTGCTAGCTTCTGGGGAGACAAATCTTACCTCAGTAGATAATAACAGAGGAAGGCTGGGGCTGGAGAGACATGGACTAGCCAACGTCTGCTACTGAAAAAGACCAGGTAGAAAGAAAGTCTATTTTCAATTCATTTTAAATACATATTCAGCCTTTCCTATTAAAATGTACAGTATCTACCTCCAGCAAATGCTTTCTGAACGATGCGCCTGCCTGGTTTGTAATGCGGCTGCAGTTTTTTTAGATGTTCCCATCACCCCTTTCTCTGATGTTACCACTCCATTTCAGTCACCTGGTTGCAGCTACGTCTCGGTGTAGATTTGCTGTCTCTTTGCACTTCTCGTCCACCATCTTGGTCTATCTAAAATCTACAAAACCAAGGCCTTGACAAATGTAATTACTAGGGACAGCTGCTAGTTTATTGCATGCTTTGAAAAAGTGAAGACTTTGCATTTGATTATAAAGCTCAGTGCCATTGTAATTCTTTTCAGTTTATTTACACTGGTTATTTAAAACAACAGCAAAGATCAGTAAAACAAAATAAACTTCATAGATCATTGTTTAAGGAACAGACATTAGTACTGTATGTGTTGAATCATTCATCCATAACTATAAAAAACTTAAAAGGTGATATACTGAAATATACTTCTATGACACACATTTGTCTTCCTCAATTCATCCTTCATGTGAATTCATTGTGAATTAAAGAATGTACCAAGAAACTATGTGTTAAATCTTGACTATGTTGTTATTAATATAACCTAAAGTAAGTTGTCTAGTGGATGTTATGAGAAGGATGCTAAAAAATAAGTAAGCCACATCCACATAAACATTAATCAGGATGTTTTCACCAGATACACCTGGAAATGTAAAACCAAAAGATGTAATCAGAGCCACCTGAACTCAATGAGCTGGCAAGTACAGTATTCCTTTCATAGCAGGTCACAAAGGGCGCCAGTTTGTTGTATAAATCATACAAGATCCAGTTTTTAAACTTGTGTTGCTTTTTGGTTCCTTGGATTTGCATATTATCAGTTCAAGTTCCAGTAAAAAGCTTTATGATTACAATGGAAATTGCACTGTACTTCCTGCAATAAAATTCAACAGGATGTGATTTCTGTCACAGATCGACCCCCATGCCCCAGGGTGAATGCTATAGTTATATTATTCAGTCAAGGGCTTTCCATCACAAGCCATCTTTCTCTGAGTCTAGGGGCTCTTCAGCAGGTAGATTTAATGGATCATAACCCCCCCCCCCCCCTCCCCTCTCCCCTCTCCCCTCACACGCACACTTTGAACTGGATACTCTGGTTATATAAACAGATGGAGGACTGCCAGGGTTTATCAATAATTTAACAGAGGATGATAACCCACTGATAAAGCTGAACACAAGTGAAGCCCTGCTGGCTAAGTTCTGAGACTAGACTACAAGGACAGGTTCTGACATTAATCCCAGACCACGTCACATAAAGTAGCCAAATGTCTTGTTGGTTTATTTTAGAAACTGTTCACCCAGCAAACTGTTCTCTCAGCTGAAAGGAAACATGTGGTTTGGTCATTTAAATAGGACAGTATGTAGGCTTCATAACACCTTCATAAAGTATGCACAACACTGTATAACTGCCTGCATAAATTATGCCTTCATAATCATTTTGAAAACTGACCCATGGGTTTGGAAGGTAAAATCAGGAAAGACACAGTAGGGGCAGTAGCTCTCCGATATCCGCTGTCGTGCTCCTGGGTGTAAAGGGGCAATTGTCTTGACGGTGGGATTGGAGGATGTCCACTGATCTTCAGTTTTCCTGAGCCGTTGTGGAGAATTGCAGCGGTGATGGGAACATAATTAGACATTCTAAATTAGGGAGAAAAAAAGGGGTACATTTATTTAAAAACAGAAACCAATCAACCTGTTACTGATATTTAAATCTCACCTGGGGAGGCACATTAAAATCTGGTCTGCCTCAATCATTGGTCAATATTTTTATTTTGAAACACCACTAAAACAAACACTAAACCTGATTTTTTTTATCACATCATACATCAGCTCTGCATTATTAAAACCCCTGCAATTGGTTTTCCATTTGGTTGACTGCTGAAGTTTTAAAGGCCTGCAGTCTGTATAAAAGCATGTTGATGTTGTGCATTAAAAAACTGTGCATGAATATATTAGCCTCAAGTTTATCATTAAAAGAGTGTTCGGCTCATGAATGCATGCATTTAACATGATGTCAGTCGCATTGTGAATCAATAACATCATTTGAATTTCAAATCTCTAATAATTACCATGACAATGCAAATGCAAAGGCAAAATTGCAAACACTCTGAAATGTATAAAACTTTTTGCTCAGAACAATAATGTTCCTGTTCCTTGCTGTTTATTGGTAGTTGTATATAATAAAATGGTTTATGGTTTTAATCTTTCCAAAAACTTTGCCTTTGCCCTACAGGTTCACTACTTCACATTATACAGTCCAACATTACAACTTCCACCTTCTATGATGTGCAATACCTAATAGTAAAAGTAAAAGAACAGTATTTACTATAGTTTCAATATGATACTTATATAGGATTAGTTTAATTTGCCATAACTACAAGTCTCCTCAAATGGATCACGTTATTTTAAGAGGCATGTGACAGAGTAACCCCGCCCCATGGGTGTATTTGGGTTGTTTTGTATAGTTTGGGTTGTGTAGCACGGGTGATTTAAAATGTATGTTGTTATGTGGCCACGAGAAAGTCACAATTACTTCACATACAGACTGTGCCAAGGCAAGACTGAATGATTAGCAATCAAGTCCCAACACAGCTGCTTAAAAGCGTCACAAATTTCTCACTCGGGGTTAATGAGTTTGTACTGGACAATGGGAGAAACAAACAGAAAATATAAAACAATTGCTATTCATGTTGGAGGACCAGCACGATACTTGTTTTGGGGTTAATTCACTGGTTTTTGTTTGTTTATTTTGGCCAACGTGCTGTTTTGTTTTGTCTAAATATTTACTTTGTTTGTTTAATAAATCTGCGTACCAGCGCATGTACTCACAATACTGTGTCCTGCATTTCCTGGTCTGACATCACATCCTGTTCACACGGCACTGTTATAGTTTTTTATTTTTAGCAACCAGCTTGCTAACATGTTAACAAATGGTGTACAAATGTTGTTAACAGTTAGTTCATATATAGTAACCTTTTTTTTATAAACTATTACAAAATAAAAAGACCAGTTTAAACTGTCATCAGATCCCTGGTTTGGGATTAATCAACTTTGTCATGCACTATACTGTACTAATGTTTTGCACAGGAGCACTCTATATAGCTGGGACAATGACTACTGGTCTATATTCTTTCCCACATTTTCAGCCGGAAATACTGAACCGTGCTCCTCTTGCAGCTTGCACGTCAACAGCACTGCAACCCCTCCTTATCCTATTTGGCTGCTTTGGGTAACCTACAGGGCTAACTGATATCAAGCATGCTGGCAGACAGCTGGTGTCACAAGAGATACATAAAAATCCTCATATGTTGCTAAAATCAAAAAACAAGTTGCATGTTTACATTACTCAGTAAGTAGGGTCATGTATTATTGAATTCACATGTAAAAGGGCCATGCTATTTATGATAATATATGTCCCTTACTGTACGTGCTAACCTAGTCTCGTTGAAGGGTGCCTTCTTAAAATTAAAGCTCTCTTATTTTATTTTATTTTTGTTGTTATTATTCGTCAAAATCTATCTGAGGGATTCATTAAATAAATGATTTGATAAACACCCTATATGTTAATGATTTCCCCTCTGAATGTTTGGCACTCTTTAGGCACATGTGAATGTGAAGTACTCTTTTTTGCTGTTCATTGGTTTTCTGACAACGTGTCTTCCCCAGAAGATTTCTTTTCAGCACAAAGCATATAGTGCTGTAGTCAAGAGCCATTTGTGTTCCACCTTATAATGAGAATACAAGTGCTAGTGTAATGGCACTGTGGGGCAAATGGGATCCATGACCGTACCGACTTAAAACCTGTTCCGCAGTATAAAGGGCAGCCTTATAACAAAGGAGCACTGCAGTGTTTTTTTAATTAGGTCTATATTCATAGCACATTTACCACCACACTCACCATGCTAATGTTACAGAACTGCAGTGGCAAAAACGTATGAGCTTGTATATCAACATCTTGCTTTATTTTTGTAACTTGGTGGTAAATGCTTTGGCAATATACAGTGCCTTGCGAAAGTATTCGGCCCCCTTGAACTTTGCGACCTTTTGCCACATTTCAGGCTTCAAACATAAAGATATGAAACTGTAATTTTTTGTGAAGAATCAACAACAAGTGGGACACAATCATGAAGTGAAACGAAATTTATTGGATATTTCAAACTTTTTTAACAAATAAAAAACTGAAAAATTGAGAGCATCATGAAGAACAAGGAACACACCAGGCAGGTCCGAGATACTGTTGTGGAGAAGTTTAAAGCCGGATTTGGATACAAAAAGATTTCCCAAGCTTTAAACATCCCAAGGAGCACTGTGCAAGCGATAATATTGAAATGGAAGGAGTATCAGACCACTGCAAATCTACCAAGACCTGGCCGTCCCTCTAAACTTTCAGCTCATACAAGGAGAAGACTGATCAGAGATGCAGCCAAGAGGCCCATGATCACTCTGGATGAACTGCAGAGATCTACAGCTGAGGTGGGAGACTCTGTCCATAGGACAACAATCAGTCGTAAACTGCACAAATCTGGCCTTTATGGAAGAGTGGCAAGAAGAAAGCCATTTCTTAAAGATATCCATAAAAAGTGTCGTTTACAGTTTGCCACAAGCCACCTGGGAGACACACCAAACATGTGGAAGAAGGTGCTCTGGTCAGATGAAACCAAAATCGAACTTTTTGGCAACAATGCAAAACGTTATGTTTGGCGTAAAAGCAACACAGCTCATCACCCTGAACACACCATCCCCACTGTCAAACATGGTGGTGGCAGCATCATGGTTTGGGCCTGCTTTTCTTCAGCAGGGACAGGGAAGATGGTTAAAATTGATGGGAAGATGGATGGAGCCAAATACAGGACCATTCTGGAAGAAAACCTGATGGAGTCTGCAAAAGACCTGAGACTGGGACGGAGATTTGTCTTCCAACAAGACAATGATCCAAAACATAAAGCAAAATCTACAATGGAATGGTTCACAAATAAACATATCCAGGTGTTAGAATGGCCAAGTCAAAGTCCAGACCTGAATCCAATCGAGAATCTGTGGAAAGAACTGAAAACTGCTGTTCACAAATGCTCTCCATCCAACCTCACTGAGCTCGAGCTGTTTTGCAAGGAGGAATGGGCAAAAATTTCAGTCTCTCGATGTGCAAAACTGATAGAGACATACCCCAAGCGACTTACAGCTGTAATCGCAGCAAAAGGTGGCGCTACAAAGTATTAACTTAAGGGGGCTGAATAATTTTGCACGCCCAATTTTTCAGTTTTTTATTTGTTAAAAAAGTTTGAAAAATCCAATAAATTTCGTTCCACTTCATGATTGTGTCCCACTTGTTGTTGATTCTTCACAAAAAATTACAGTTTCATATCTTTATGTTTGAAGCCTGAAATGTGGCAAAAGGTCGCAAAGTTCAAGGGGGCCGAATACTTTTGCAAGGCACTGTACCACCATTTGAGGTAGGGACTTCATATTTGAAGGGTTATATAACCCCTGCATGCTGGTTACATTCACTGAAGCTGTCCACTTGCAATATAATATTAAAACAGTAATAACATGTTTAGATATGTTTTATTAATAGATTATTATAGTAAAATGTGTAAAATGATATGATATGTCAATTTCAGTCTCACTTCCTTTCAGTAGATCTAGTTGAGCTGGTGAGAATGACAACATTTCCTGGAAATACGAGTCCATGTATTGCAATTATAATACTTCCAGTAACTGATCAATATGCGAAAAGCAGTGACGAAAATAATACTTCCAATGCATGCCCCACTTTTCCCTTTTATTTTTATTGACTATTTAAGATGATAAATGGTCTCAGTAAGCACACTGACTGCAGAGTTTACACATGTGATGTTAATGTGGTGATAGTGCTTCTTACAGGATAATATGTAGTAGGTATTTGAGTCCTCGAACCAGGACCGGAGCATTGGCACACACTACGAATAGAGCTGTATATTAAGGGATCAAAAGCTTTTATTAAAATGTTGGTTGTTTATTAATTATCTTCTGTCTTTTGTGGTACAATGTTCCAATAAGGACCTAGGCGGCAATTAATGCTAAACTTGGTTTTAACGAATCAGAATCAAAATTATTTTATTATTGGATGTTACCCTGAAAGGTGGGTGATGTATATGATTGACACCAAGTTTGTTCGCTTACCTTTTGGATATCGACAAGCTTGAATGATGTTTCAATGAAGAGCCCTTACAATAAATAAGTATACCTTGGTGCGCACTCTAGCTCTAGAATGGAACCCTGTTTGAACTGTCATTTTAAGCTCCAAAGTGCTAGTTCACACCCCACCCAAAATCTCCCATCTCCACGTTTAATAATTAGGATGCCATTTATACAAAGGGAGATGCAGTCCTCATTTCTAGCCCAGAAGGGGACCTCCGACACCCACCTACAGTAGTCTAAGATGTGTCCTTCCAGTGTATCTGATGTATAGAGCACAGCACAGCACAGGATCCATACCAAAGCCCCTTTTGTCTTGTGCCATGAACTCCATGGAAACACAGGAGCCACACCTGTACTGCAGTAAATTACAGGTAGTGAAGAGTGGGGCTCTGGTGTTCAGGGGACAATAAAGCACCTGGGTACAGTAAAACCCTCCTCGGGAAACTGAGCTTCATTAAAAACCGGTTTCCCCCCTATGGAAAACTGCTGCACTAATCCCATAGGTGAAGTAGGGCTTCACATTCAGTTTTCTCTCATTAAAGGCCAGGTTTTCCAAAGCTGTGTTTTTTTATAATGAGAAAGGGCTTTGAGTACATTTACTCATTAAAAAGTTATCTGAACATTTTGAGTGAAATTAAAAATTTCTTCTAAGTCTAGTAAACAAACAATTCAAACGGTTGTCTTTGTGAATGTCTTTGTAAATCCAATCCGTACCTTAATTACACTAAAGCATTTACAGAAAAAAAAACATTATAACTCATATGCATAACTTAAAACAATCATAAATCAAAAAGTCGCTACATTTAATATTATACATGAAAAACATGGGGTTCCTGAAATAATCATGCTAACAGTTAAGAGAAAAGTTAAGATAACGAATTTAAAATCCTTGGTTATAAACTCATTTAATTGAGCAGACTGGCTGGGGCATCATTCATTATTTTATGAATAAATATCCTTCAAACACCTTAGAAAAAGAGGAACACACATCTTCTTATTTAAGAATTTATTTCCAAATGTAAACTTCACTAATTCATGCATACAAGTTAAGACAACAAAAAATATTTTACAATTCTGTTAATTTTCTTTTGCATAGGACATAGTCACAATATATCATCTACCAAGTAAAAAATACATACATAATAAAAAGGTACAGCAGAGAAACAACAGACCAGCACATTTATATGTACATATAATCTATGGAACTGTACAACTGTAATACTTCAATGTAGTGATTTTGGTTGATTGAAAAAATATGATACACTGCACGTTGGATGTCTTTATGGAAAATAAAACTGGCCCACATAAAGCAGAAGTTAAAATTACAAAGCAAGTAACACTGGTGCTTCATACATTTAAAAAAAAACAGCAGCACCGGCAGGTCACTAAAACAGGCATCGCATGGTGAATTCAAAATTATAAAACAATTCCTTAAAAAGCAGGCTTTGTTCATTGTTAAGTAATAAGCAATTCTGCTTGCAAGATATTTAAAGAAGATTAAAGAACATGGGGAAAGACATGCAGTTTGTGTAGGGCATTTATTTTTGTTATTAATAAACCACTAAATTGATTATTCGGATTGTGAAAGATCCTTTTCATAGTACTCTTAAGTACCATACCCCACAACAAACTTTAGGAGGACTTGTATTAGTTCCCATGTCTGGCCCTTTATTAATTACACTTTTTTTATTTTAAACCGGTAATGCTGTATTTCTTAGTCATATAACAATCTATATTTCTACACAGTTTATCTCACGGTGATACAGATTCTAAACCGCCAAAATTATTGTAAGTTTATATATTTCATACATTTACATGGGAAAAACTCTCAGCTGCCAGTAAACGTTTGAAAGCTGGTTGGTACGCACAGACAACTTTGAAATCATTTTGTTTTTCATTCGGGTGGTTTTAAGTTTCTAAATTAAAATTGCATTCTATAATGGAACAAGGCAGGCATTAACAATCCCATGCTCAGTTGGTAGAATAGCCATATTAGCTCAATGAGTTTATTAGAAAGAAGTTTAACAGATGAAAGCTGGAGTACAATCAGAGATGCTTTCCTTTTAACATCCTTCCCACTTGAAGTCTAGGTCTGAATGTAATCTAAACTATAGTACCAGTAGAGGCTGTGATACTATAAATGTTTTGTTGTTTAATACAGGAGTTAGTTTTTTAACTCCCTTAAAGAATCATATATTGGTTACATAGACATGTCACACTTCCTATAAAATAAACACTATATAACTACAGTAATCTGTATTCCTGAAAAAAACCTGACTGGTAAAATCATTGCATTGCAATCAAATCATTTTTATTACCAAAACATTATTTCAGCACATCACCAAGCACGTCAATCACAATATCAAATTGTAGCAATTTTTTTTTTTTTTTTTTTTTTTTAAACAAACCAAAAAAAAAAAAAAATGGTGCCTTTAAACCAATATCAAAAGCCTGTTTTTGTACATCTAAAAAAACAATAATTTAACTGAAAAAATTCCCTTTAAGCCAACTTCTAATTGTATTTTATTCGATTTCCAACCAACGGACCAGCCTGCTACATAGGTAAAGTTATATTATATATATATATATGAAAGAAAAATTTTTTTTAATCAAATACACAGAACAAATATAGAAAAAAAAGAGAATAACGACCTGATAAGGAGAGTGTAAGAAATGTGTTAAAACTGCAATTAAAAAGTACCTAAATCTACTGCTCACAGTCAAATGTACAGTACAAACAATACAAAAACAATGACAAGTTGCTTTAATGCAAAGCAGCAAACAGATTAAATGTAATCCTTTGGAATGGGTATGCATTCACTTTGAAAAGAACAGAAGATTCAAATCTACGGGTTTGTAGAGCTATGACACACACAACTGCAATACAAAGTTTATTGTATAGAAACATACTCTACATTCTAAATGTTTCAAACTAGACCCACCTGAACCCAATGGGTTGGTTAGACACAAATCCCAGTTGTGTCAAGCCAAAGAATTCCAAATGCAAGGGACAAAGACATACCCTATCCTACATACACAGTGCTGTATATACGTATAACAAAACACACGCACACCTACAAAACTAGAGCATTTCTTGTGCCGACAAATTTGTATTATTGTAATTTGTATTTGTTTGTTATTTAATGTAATGGAAATAAAGACGTGTTTAATTAAGTACAATGTGGCACCTTCAAATATTTTAAATATTTTTTTCATCCACGGATTTTTGGTAATTGTTTATTATTATTATTATTATTATTATTATTATTATTATTATTATTATTATTATTATTAGCTAGTGTTTTTCATTTAGATCACAGTTTTCTGTTTATTTTTTTTAAGTTTGAATTAAAAACACAACTACCACCAAAATGGCTTCTAAGTGCCAGACCATGTTTAACATAAACCCCATACATTTCTAAGGTGACCATATGGCTGTGTGTTCAGCTGGGACAGTTCAGGCTTTTCAAATGGCAACCCAATGCATTCTGGTAAGTTTTACCCATCTCAGGTACCATTCTTACCTTTAAGAGAAGCAGGACTATACTTACCAGAATGCACTGGGTTGTGAGTTGAAAAGCCTGAACTACTCCAAACTGCCCCACTGAACAAGGAGCCATATGGTCACCTTATACATTTCATAAGAACATAAGAACATAAGAAAGTTTACAAACGAGAGGAGGCTATTCAGCCCATCTTGCTCGTTTGGTTGTTAGAAGCTTATTGATTCCAGAATCTCATCAAGCAGCTTCTTGAAGGATACCAGGGTGTCAGCTTCAACAACATTACTGGGGAGTTGGTTCCAGACCCTCACAATTCTCTGTATAAAAATGTGCCTCCTATTTTCTGTTCTGAATGCCCCTTTATCTAATCTCCATTTATGACCCCTGGTCCTTTTTTCTTTTTTCAAGTCAAAGAAGTCCCCCGGGTTGACACTGTCTATACCTTTTAGGATTTTGAATGTTTGAATCAGTTCGCCGCGTAGTCTTCTTTGTTCAAGACTGAATAGATTAAATTCTTTTAGCCTGTCTGCATACGACATACCTTTTAAACCTGGGATAATTCTGGTTGCTCTTCTTTGCACTCTTTCTAGAGCAGCAATATCCTTTTTGTAACGAGGTGACCAGAACTGAACACAATATTCTAGGTGAGGTCTTACTAATGCATTGTAAAGTTTTAACATTACTTCCCTTGATTTAAATTCAACACTTCTCACAATATATATACGAGCATCTTGTTAGCCTTTTTTTTATAGCTTCCTCACATTGTCTAGATGAAGACATTTCTGAGTCGATATAAACTCCTAGGTCTTTTTCATAGTTCCCTTCTTCAATTTCACTATCTCCCATATGATATTTATAATGCACATTTTTATTGCCCGCATGCAATACTTTACACTTTTATCTATTAAATTTAATTTGCCATGTGTCTGCCCAATTCTGAATGCTGTCTAGATCATTTTGAATGACCTTTGCTGCTTCAACAGTGTTTGCCACTCCTCCTATTTTTGTGTCGTCTGCAAATTTAAAGAGTTTGCTTACTATACCAGAATCTAAATCATTAATGTAGATTAGGAATAGCAGAGGACCTAATACTGATTCCTGTGGTACACCACTGGTTACCTCACTCCATTTTGAGGTTTCTCCTCTAATCAGTACTTTCTGTTTTCTACCTGTTAACCACTCCCTAATCCATGTGCATGCATTTCCTTGAATCCCTACTGCGTTCAGTTTGAGAATTAATCTTTTATGCGGGACTTTGTCAAAAGCTTTCTGGAAATCTAAATAGACCATGTCATATGCTTTGCAGTTATCCATTTTCAATGTTGCATCCTCAAAAAAGTCAAGTAGGTTAGTTAGACATGATCTCCCTTTCCTAAAACCATGCTGGCTGTCTCCCAGGATATTGTTACCATATAGATAATTTTCCATTTTGGATCTTATTATAGTTCCCATAAGTTTACATATAATAGAAGTCAGGTTTACTGGTCTGTAGTTACCTGGTTCGGTTTTGTCTCCCTTTTTGTGGATCGGTATTACGTTTGCTATTTTCTGTCTGTCGGTACAACCCGTGTCAAGAGACTGTTGCATGATCTTGGTTAGCGGTTTGTAAATAACTTCTTTCATTTCTTTGAGTACTATTGGGAGGATCTCATCTGGCCCAGGGGATTTGTTTATTTTAAGAGCTCCTAGTCCCTTTAACACTTCTGCCTCTGTTATGCTAAAGTTATTTAAAATTGGATAGGAACAGGCTGTAATACTATAGTCGAAATGTGAGGCATGTTGTCCGTGTCCTCCTTTGTAAAAACCTGTGAAAAGTAATCATTTAATATATTTGCTATTTTTTTTTCTTCATCTATGATTTTGCCATTTGTGTCTCTTAGACATTTAACCTCCTCTTTGAATGTTCTCTTGCTGTTATAATATTGGAAAAACATTTTGGAATTGGTTTTAGCCCCCTTAGCAATATTGATTTCTTTCTCTCTCTTGGCCTTTCTAACTTCGTTTTTGACTTGTGTTTGCAGTTCCAAGTACTCTTTCTGTGTGCTTTGTTTTTGGTCCCTTTTAAACGCTCTGTGAAGTGCCTTTTTTCGCTGAATATTTTTTTTTAATTGATCTATTAAACCATTTTGGCCATTTTGTTTTAGATTTAGATTTGTCTACTTTTGGGATGTAATTGTTTTGTGCCTCTAGTACTACATTTTTAAAAAACAGCCATCCTTTTTCTGTGGATGTTTTCTCTATTTTACTCCAATCTACTTCTATTAGTCTCTGTTTCATACCTTCGTAGTTTGCTTTTCTAAAATTGTAAACCTTAGCTTTAGTCATTACTTTTGGGGTTTTAAAAAATATTTCAAATGAGACCATGTTGTGGTCTGAGTTTGCCAATGGCTCTCTGACCTCTGTTTTAGTTATTCTGTCTTCATTATTTGAAAAGACTAAGTCAAGGCATGCCTCCCCTCTAGTCGGTGCCTTGACAAATTGCGTTAGGAAGCAGTCATTTGTCATTTCCACCATTTCAATTTCGTCCGTCGTGCCCCCCATCGGGTTTTCCCATTTTATACAGGGGAAGTTTAAATCCCCCATCAGTATGGCTTCTCCTTTTCTACACGCATTTCGAATGTCATTGTACAACAGATTATTTTGCTCAGCATCTGAATTTGGCGGTCTATAGCATGCTCCTATTATTATGCCCTTTGAATTTGTGTCCATTATTCTGACCCATATTGATTCTGCATTGTTTTCTTTGTCCTGATTTAACACCTGGGCTTCAAGACTATTTCTTATGTACAGCGCTACCCCTCTGCCTCTTCTGTCCTGCCTGTCTTTCCTATATAGTGTGTACCCACTAATATTATATTCGTCTCCATCACTCTCAGACAACCAAGTTTCTGTAACACCTATCACATCGTAGTTACTTGTTAGTGCAGTAGCTTCAAGTTCTAACATTTTGTTTCTGAGACTTCTAGCATTAAGAGAAATACATTTAATAGTGGTCTTACCTGAGTTGTTGCCCTTGTTTTGATGTGGTTTCCCTTCTGTTTTTTTAAGTGTATAATGATAAGGATGTAAACTAACAGAATGTATTGGATACGAATACAGGTTAAATCTATAGAAATTCTATACAGGGACATTTTAAAGCAAGTTTTGGGAATTTATTTTGGTAAAATAAAACAAAAAATGTTAAAGCTGAGGGCAGAGTCCATTTAAAAAATCCTTTCAGACCTTCTAAGTAGCTGAGTGTAAGGTTGTGCACATTCCTTGTCGTCTCAGAGTAAAAAGTTAATTTCACCGATTATATTACTGTGCTGGGATGAGGGGTGCAGCACCACTAATAGACTAAAATTTGTGTGGCCACTATTTGCAGACCAAAACCAGAATTCAAACTGTTTTTGCTTCAGAAAGCGAGCTTGGGAAGAGAAAGAAATGGTCATCAAATTTGATTTAAGCATGGTAAACTGGAGTCTTGTTGTATTAACCAAATACATGTGTTATCCTGTACAAACATATAACTCCTGGGCCCTCTTTTTTTTTTTACCTAGCCAATAAAAATGAGAAGGCGCTATACTACTTCACAATGCTATGGTCTCGGAGTATACTGAATACAGTATGAAGTGGATTAAATCTGATCAAAGCTATTGAATACACATTTACAAAAAAAAAAAAAAAAAAAAAACCATAAAAAAAGCATAACAAGAAAATAGTTGCCTAAATTTAAAAGCTTGGAGAATTCCTTTCTTTGTCATAAGCCTTAGCAACCCCTCCAATAAGTAGCTTCAAAAAGGGAGTTTTAGTTTCAGGAGAAGGTGGCACAACTTGGGTTTGGGTTTGTTTACCGTTTCATGTTGGTAACCCAGCGAGATACTGTCAAATGCATTGAAACCACTCAGCATGCTGCCAAAATGGCTTCTCCAGTAGACAAATTGTAAGTTACAAAACACAAAATAAAAACAGTGTTTCCCCAGATTTCATACTGACCTAGAAATTGTATGATAAACCAACAACAGGTAAATATAAAATACACATATACATTAGATTTTAAAAGAAAATACCCATCTCTTTTCAGTCAATTTTTGCATTTCTGTTCATTCGTGACAGCTCCCTACTGAAAGCGGATAGGCCTTTTATTAAAATAATAATAATAATAATAATAATAATAATAATAATAATAATAATAATAATATATACTTGGATACATGGTACACCCCCCTGAAACACTGTAGCTGTTAAATAAACAAGAACCTATTAGAACTACCCAAGGGGGAATAAAGGACCACCTGAAATACAGGGCCCAATTCACAAAGGACCATTTTAGAGAATTGTTTTGTTAAGAAATGTTTTTTAAAGCATATTTGATTTATTAAATTACAAATTAATATTCATAAACACTCTATAAAAAGCAGGCCTTAAAAAATATTACTTAAACCGGTCTGTAAAGTTTTGCGAAAAAGGCCCATAATGCCCATTACTTAAAATGCTGATAAAAAATAAAGTGTCTGTTGCAAGTCTGGAGTCAAAATGTAGTTCTCTGTTGTGTGAATACCTACATTAAAAGGACATATTGCTGAACTATATATTCAACCAGTGAAAAGGCTAACAGTTGAAAACACTGTGGCTGCTGTTTCTACGGTTACAAAAAGACTTGCTTTAATGCAGACTAAGCAACAACACCCAATATGCTGTTTTTTGAAATGGTGATATTCTGAAAGGATACGTATGGGTTAATTACGGGAAACTTCTTTGCAAAAAGTATTTGATGAACTAAAACAGTATTTCCTATTGAATTCCAAAGAAGCTATCATCAATTCATGATCAATTTGTCATATGAACAGCCTCGTTCCAGCCCACTTGTAAAGTGTTACTGAGCTGAGTTTAAATACCAATCTAAAAAGAATTTCAAAACACTTAAGAAAAGAGGTATTTGAAGACACACGAAGAAACAGTCTAATAACTGTCAAATTGTGAGAGTCTGTAGCTGGATTTGAACAGTGCCCACCAAGTCTGCTTTGGGATCAGTTTGATCTGAGGACTAGGATTTCATATTCCAGTTTGTTCCTCCTTTCATCATTCCTGGAATAATTCCCTTAGCTTGTACTATCAAGGACTGCCTTCAGTGTCTTGTTTTCTAGATCAAACTGGTTTATAGCCATGGGGCCTGAAGTCATTGGCTATGGGACCAAAGGTTCTAGATAAGATACATGGTAATTAGGACACAAGCATACTCTTGTTGGCGTTTCTCCTGCAGTATTACTTCACCAGAGAGCAACACAACATTACTGTGCTATTAAATGCTGTGTCATGCTGCAGTTTATTGCAGTATATTTTTGTAAGAGGAGTTGACTTATAAAACAGAAATAAAAGAGCTGATTATGTGCCTTTTGGTGGCCCAGAGGAGAGGCCCTTGGGGGAGGCACACAGACATGGCAGCCCATTCACACACACACACTCACACCTGCTTCCTTCATGAGAAGCATTCCTCTCAGTTTACAGCTGAGGTACTATTCCCACTTCTCTCCTGTCTCTAACGAGGGCATGCAGCACCACAATAGCAGTGGGGACTTGGCAGGCCCTGACCGCCTAGACTCACCAACACCTTAAGGACCCAGAGAGCAAATTCTTATCAGAACAAATCTGTTTGCACCGAAGGTCCTTTCACAATTCTGTTAATTCACAGACTTGTTGACAGTAAAAAGTATATGTACTATGCATCCACTAAATATTTCACTTTTTTAAAACCTTGAACAGTACTCTCTAGGGCAAATACACTACCTGCATTTGTACAGAAGCAAATTTAGAATTCAGGCGTCTATGGTCATGGTTTGAAAGCTGCTGTTTGATAGTTTCCAAAACTAAATTCCTTTTGAATGACTGGTATTCTATTCCATTACTGACTCCATGTATCCTTCTCACCATATCAGCCATTTAATGCTATTGTGATCGAATCATCCTGTCTGAAAGCATTTGTGATTACAGCGTATTATAAAAGTACCGTATAGAATAAATCATATAGCAGTGTATAGTCATATTGGTCCTCGAAAAACCAAGGAGAAGGGGTGATGTGTTATTTTTTCAGACCAACAAAATGAGAGTCACTCATTCCCCTTGTTAATCAATCAGATTGAAAGGTAATCCTTTCCCATGTTCCTCTGTGACAAAACAACCACCACAGTTATGCCAAATTAGATGCTAATTTGAATAGGCCTGTGATGTGCTTTATATTTTATTATTTTTCCTTTGTGTGTAGACACTGTACTGGACATTCCTTCATTCCGCCCCTCATAAGCAAAGGTTTACACGTTCTTTAAATGAGCAAAATTATCCCTCTTTTCTAGCATTGAAGATCTCCCTATTATTTTGCTTGTTCTCCTCTTAAATTCAGGATCTACAGATCGTTTTTTTTATTTAAACGGTTTCTTTCTGGTATCATTTCCTCTTCTTTAGGTCACATGCAGCAGTAACTTACTTCTAAAGCGTTGTCTTTGAAATATCTGCATATTCCAAATTGAAGTGTAAAATACAAGCAAAAGAGAGGGACAATTTTGTTAGCAATTTTGTTAATTTTGTTAGACGAGGGACAATTTTGTTAGTGCTAAGAGGTAAGAAAATTAACTCCTTTAACAAAAACAAAAAAGTATTTTACTGTAAATAATTAATAGAATTCCCACATTTTTCCTTGTAGTTAATGAAGCACTGAGAAAGGTTTCATATACTCGTCTTGGCAACAATTACCTTCTCCTTCATTCCTTCCCCTTCATTCTCTATAACTTTTTTCTGCAAGCATTGAGCCAAAGCAATCAATTTTTCATGCCTGAGGGGTACCTTCATTAATTAATTCACTGATTTATTTATTTTTTTTCCAACAAGTTGATGGGGAGAGAGAACAACAAATTAGCATGAGTCAGAAAGCTGTAATGATTTGGCACTGCTTTTGCAAATTTAATAAAATTGCATCATGCCTTCCTTTTGGCTTTAGATTTTGAATTCCTGCTGCATGAAAAGCAGAAATCAGTAGCTTTAAAACTTAAATTCCTCTTTGTTGCTGTAAATTATTCCTTGTGGGATACAGGTATTTACAAATGCTAGCAGTGACCCAACAAAGTTGATTAAGAAGCTAGTAGTAGTAGTAGTAGTAGTTGAGTAGGATAATTCTACAGATGGTCCTGTTCAACACCTGCAAAACCAAAGGTAGAGATGTGCACAGGAAAACGAAATGAAAGTCAGTGCTAGACTAATATTCAAGTACAGCGGATTCTTGTAGAAAAGGGAACATGATTGTTCGGCTAGTCTGATGAATAAGGTCTCCCCTCCTTCCCAGTAATAAAAAGCATTTCATTTGTATGTTTTAAAACTATGAAACAGCTGCTTTCCAACAGGCAGAAATTTGATCAGGTTTGTCAGCTTTTACAAATGAAAATAGACCATTGTTTAACCTATGATTCCTTACAGAGCGAAGGAATTCCCTTTAAATGCCATATAGACCTGTGTCAAGGCATTGTGGTTTGGGTTGCCACAAGCCTGAACCGAATCTCTTGGGCGCAGAGAAATGTTTTGTTGAAATGAAAATAAAAATGGTCTATGTGTGTTATTTCCAGTCGCAAAAGTATCAGCAAGTGGTCCTTTATTTCCTTTAGTCCCCCACTTTTGTCTGGTAAGTATTATTTCTAATATGAAAAACCCTTGGGTTAACTTAATAATAATTCTAGTGCTAGTTTTCCTCGACAGCATGAAAACTAACTATAACTAAACAAAAAATAATTTAAAAAAAAAAGGTCAAGAGTGCAAATCTTGTTGACTGTAAGGCTGTAGTAAGGGTGTATCTTCATTGTGTTCATTCTTTCAACATGATAGGCCATCCCTGAGAGGGGAACAAAATTCAAACACAGCTGAATTTCAAAGAGTAAAGTGATGCTTGTATTGTGCAATCAGTTATAAGTTATCCTGAGGTGTAGACATGATTATTTTTTTTGTTTTTTTTGTTTGTTTGTTTGTTTGTTTGTTTAAAATACATTTAAATATACCTTTAACAGATCTCTGAAGCAAAGTTATAAAACAGGAAAAAAAAAACAAAAAAAAAACAAAAGCACTACAGTTATAGAGCTAGAAATACATCCAGAATCAGCCAGGAGAGGTTGGAGAGTATTTGCCCGAGAGATTGCACTAATATTAGGCAGCTACGTATGCAGTACAGTACAGTAAGCAGATTAACAGCAGAGGGGTGCTCACAAAATGTGCAACATAAGTGTCGGGCCGAGGCAAAAGTGCGGGCGTCCAGTGCAAGGAGGGCTTAAGGCGAGCTGGCTGGACTGAGGGTGGGGCTGGAAGCATCCGAGCGGCTGTAGTCGCTGAGGGAGCCCGTGCGGGTGCCAGCGCTGTGGGGCCTCTTGAGCATGCCAGGCTCGAAATCGGAGTGGCGCCGGGCGTGCTTCATCAGGTGGTCACTGCGCATGAAGCGCTTCTCACACAGGGGGCAGCCGAACTTCTTCTCCCCGGTGTGGGTGCGGTAGTGGCGGGCAAGCTCGTCCGATCGGGCAAACTTCTTGCTGCAGTTGGGCCAGGTGCACGGAAAGGGGCGCTCACCTAAAGAGGCAAAGCAAAAAATAAATACATAAATGGATATAATGATATACCGAGTGAAATTCAGGAGAGTGAATGCCCTACAAGTATACAGACAGCTTATAAATATGTTATGACACCTGAGGGCACATAGGCAGCATTTCCTATAAAAAACATGAAGAAGTGTATTTGACACTCAAGATAGATGGTACACACACAACTGCAGCAGGCTTAATATGATGGCAAATCGCCTGTTGAATAAATAGCCCATGGGAAATGCTGATTGTGCAGACAAGGTGAGCGGTTCAAGGACAGCGCAGAGGTTCCCTGTTACCATGAGGCAGCCCTGGAGTTTAACAAGAGCTGCACCTGATACCTTTAGTAGCAGAGAATCTTTAATGATATACCGCTGACTGTCAGTAAGAATAACCCGTTTTTCATACTACAGTAATACATCTGATGAATGATGAAATGCAGCACTAAAAACTGAAACAACGCCTTCAAAAACACTTTAAAAAGGGAAGGTTCTGCTGTTACATTTTAAATGTATGTAGGTCTTGATAGGCAATCACCTGCCAACCAAGCACCTACTAAAGTCTTTAATCTGCCGTCTTCCCTATCATGACTGAATCTTGCAACAGGGAAACGCATGTGTTACTGATACAATAAGAGAAGTAATACCTAACACTGGTGGAGGCAGTAGCGGAAAGTCAACAAAAAAGGGTTATATTTTACGAAGGGTAATGCAGCTTTTATATATATATTCAGAACATGTGTCAGGTTTTGCCTTTTGCACTTGTATGTGCTACATATTAAAGGTGTTTCTAACTTAACGGTACAAACCTTTGTACTGTGCATTGTTACAGGCTTTTTTTAACATAAACAAGTAGTTTATGTATCAGGATGAGGTATACATAGCTTTTAAACTGGTGTAGATGGGAGCAAAGACACAGTAGGTATGTTCAAGCAGTAAAGTAGTGGTACAATAAAGAGCCTGTCACTAAGGGAGCAATAGCAGTGTTATTGTTATCTCAATTTGATTGGGCTGCAAGAAAAGCCGTGAGGATATTTATAAAGCACTAGATCAGTTCATCCCAATTCATTCTGTAAAACAGACCCACACTCTACTATCCCATAAATCACCCTGCACAGCTAGTTCACCTCATCATAGGAACTGTTAGTTTGATTGGAGGAATCTTGTGTCCTAGGCAGTGTGACATAAAACAGGGGTTACCTGCAATATGTAGCACACACTTTGGTGAAATGGGCGGTCCCTCCCTCGCATGACTGATTGATTAATTTGTTATGCAAGTGGGATTCCTGGTATTGCGATATATAAACATGCACCAACCTGTTAGTCAACCGCAATGAGGAAGGGTGGCAGCCCTACACCTGACAACGTGGAGACAGGTGTGTCAAATGTCTCCTGTAACATGCACAATGCAATAAAAACACTATAAAAACACCTAGCACGAATATCCTTCACTGGCAGAGATGCTGTCCAAACACACAGTTCTCTCTCAAAGTAACAGCTGTGTGTTGCTCCTTTCAGCAAATCGTTACTTGTAGAAGGCATCCGAGAGTCTGAACGCCGACAAATTCACAGGTTGCTGAGAGGCATTCCTCGTCAGCAGTTGTCGTTAACAAATTGGAAAAGGGGTTAAATCAATAAGACAGCTCCTAGAAAACAAGATCGATCAGCCTGGGTACACACAGTGCGGAAACAGAACAGAACAGAACAGAACAGGGGCCCATTGGTTTAATGCAGTTAAAAGGGAGAACAGTACAGTACTGTACACTGCACATTCCTTACATTGCGTTATCTGAACAGGAGGAGGTCAGTTAGAAAAAGTACATAGACCTCTAGTGATTCTTCACTTCCCAAATCCGCTTGGAAAACTATTCTTATTGCATAGGCTAAAAGTGACAGTCCTTACAGCACTACTAACATTCATGTATAAATGGCATGGTTTAGTGCCAGAAGCATTGATGGAAAAGTAAAATAAATAAAAATAAAAAATGCTGCTGCAGTGCTCACAATCGATGAAAAGAGCTGCAGGATATACTAGTGCAGTTATGTTACTAACAGAGCCAGCGATGGTAATCACACAAACAGCTCATAGGACAAGGTTTGTGATCAAAGCGGTGATATCCCAGATATGGTTCCAGACCCAGCTATTGTTCAGCCCACCTAGTACCACACCCCAATGAGATAATACACTGCAGAAGCACCATAACCTTCAACAGAGATTAGTAAATCAAAGTCTCTCCTTGCAATACACTCAGCAGTCCTCTAGCTCAAAAGAACCATAAGAGACGTAACATTATTAGACCATTATAAATGATATATGAGAAATCAAGCAACCGTGGCATAATACTGTACTGTAGCAGTTCCCTAGTAGTGGCTTTGTGATTTATAAGAAGTTAATCTGTGGTGTGACATTTCTCACAGTTTTTTTAGTTGGTTCGCTTTGCAGTCTTCTTATCCAAACTGCAGGAGATGACATCTCTTATACAATAAGAGACTCACTATACAGCACAGTATAAGGGACAGTATTAACTGTCAGGTATGTTACCAGTATTACATTTGCAAACATGTTGTGGCTAAAACCATGTCCTTTAAAGTTCTCTTGATGATTTAATTCCAATGACATGACAAAGTGTGCCTAGTAACATACTGTACATATCCCCAACATACAGACATCAATAGCTGACCTACACACATGACATGCACAGAATTGCACTTAAGATGTGGCCAGTTTTAGGAAACCCAGATTCTCAAGATAAAGCTTTCAAATATCCATGTAAAGCTTCATCAAACTACGGCAAGCAATTCTGAAGATATAGTAGGCAAGTGTGACATGTAGTACTTTGGGAGATGATCATTTCTAGTGGGTCATTACTTAGTTCATAATGTCTTTCTGACCCAGTGTACCATGCACCTCACAATTCATCCAGCAGTTATGGATTTTATAGCAAGTGACATTATTACGTATGGGTGCCTCCACTAACCACTCGATATTGTGCGGCTATTAGCTATAGCAATGCTACTCTTCAAAGGGAAAGGTACATATCTTTAGCACAACCCTAGTGTAACAGAATTCTTAAGACCAGTATTGTCAATGTACTAAACACAAAGCACATATAATTTGCTGTACTAACACAGCCAGCATTTGTAACAACCAGTTCATAGGACAATCTGTGTTCAAACTGTGACAAAATGCTTTCAAGTGATTCTGTTGTGATAGCACCATTATCTAAGCATTTGAAGAACTGTTGTTAGCTGTGCGTCGAATGTTCATAGGCGTGCTGATGTTGTTTTTTAAAGTTAATGCCCTGACAGCACCCCCCACCTATTTGAAAGAACCAAACCACACAAAGCCGCATCTAAGCTGCCTCCCTCTCTCCCTTATTTATGTAACGTTGCATACAGGGAGCTCCCTTCCCCCCGCTTACTGCTAGGCTACAAAGCCATAATAATTACTAGGCAAAGCAAGTCTAGACAACCCAAGTCTGCACCCTGATCTTAACGGATTTGTCTCCTGATGAGTTCTGCAGCACCAAGCCTCTGACAGACACTTACATCATCCCGTGTTCAATAGCTCAATTAATACACAGCCTGTGTTATGGGGCCCCCTCATCTTGAGTTTATAATTGAATCTATGACAACTGGCTACCCTTTTTGTGCTTTTTTTTGCCCAACGTTATTTTGTACGGCAGACAAGTACAGTTCAATTCCAGCTCTGTATATTGTTTTCTGCAAGACATGTACTTATGGATATGTAGGACCTCATAAGGTTAATAAGGTTACCAGTGCTATCTTTATCCAGTTATATTTGTTACTTCACCTGTTGCTTATTTATTTACCCAATAACTTTAAAATCCCAGTCCCAGTTTTGTTACATACAGATTTGTATTTTGTTTTAAATGCTTCAATTACCCAGATGGCTCAGTTGAAAAGTCAGCAGCAAGATTTTTGTTTTGTTCCTATAAGCTGCGTGGAAGCTTGAACTGTAATCAAAGCAACATGCTTAATCTAGTTTAGTTCCTTTCTCTCAAAATGTAATCGTTGTCAATCCCCAAATCAGATTTTGTTATGTTTTCACTGCAAATCTTTATATGCTTTATATGCTTTTGAATAGCTAGTTCACATCTCACAACTTCAGGAGCTCTGAAATGGAGGTCAAACCAACATTCCTTTGGCCAGTGGTTGGTCCTGGTCTAGGGTAAAGATTGCATTATAGGCATATTTAGCGGTCACTATAAACATACTACGTAGGATTTGGGAAGAGAGAACCAATGGCCCTTACTCATGACAGGAGATGCATTAGGGGCTGCACACAAACTATGGAATTAGGGAAAGAAAAAAATGGCATAGCTAACGAATGGAGCATAATCCATGCAAGATAAATGTGTTTCCCCTTCAAGTGAATTCACTTACAGCATTTATAGGGTTAATGAACTAGACCTCTCGCACATACAGCGTAACCTATTTATACAGTAAATCAGGCAAACCAGCTACTCAAAACTGATCACCCAGACTTGATCCCATATGACATCTGGTGCTGAACTAGACCAGACCAATCAACTTCACTGAGCCTTATCTTAGAGGTCTGATTGAGAGAATACTAGTATTTGAATCTGAAGAATACCCCCCAGAAACCAATTTATAAACTGCAATAATTTTGTTCACCTCGAAAAGTAGTATGCAGCAACACGAGAAATGAAACATACATTTTCAAAATGCATTTCAAACTTGAACCTATGTGTTTTGTGCTGGTAAAGTTTAAATGAAGATTGGAGTGAGGCTCTTTGCTGTGCAGACTCAAACCCTGCCTTATTCAGAATACTACATTCTGCATCTAAAAGAGTCCACTTGCATGTAAAGATGTCATTCTTGAACCATTACGGTATACATTTGAACTATAAATCAGTGTATAGATAGATAGATAGATAGATAGATAGATAGATAGATATTGATTGTGAAACATGCCTGAGCATTTTAAACACTTTCCAGTCAAACTAGCACCATTTGACCTAGCTGTAATGGCTTTACAGTACACCCCATTGACAATGCTATGGTAGGTGTTAAGGATTTTGCACCCCTGTTGACAGACAGACACCAGGGCTCTCAGGCAGGAAAAAAGTTTTTTTTTTTTTATTTCCCATATAATGCCTCTAGGTCCAAACAAATGTTATGTTTGCTGAATCTTTACAAATGTACTTTTATTGTATTCCATTTGTAGGCAACGTGACCACAGTACTTAAATACAGTCCTTGAACTCCAGCTTTTAAAAAGAACATAGTGTTGAGAGCATGCCAAGGATAGGCTGCATCAAGTACATCTTGTTCCTTCGAAAAAACACGAAGGATGCCTTTGGGTGATTGACAAATTCTAGTCAGAATTATTTTTTGCTTGTTGCTTTCTGGCAAGTTCTGGTGTTCACTGTGACATCACACCCTGTTGATAAGCAAGAGATTTTCTGAATCACTGCCATGAGTTAACACACCAGGCTGCCTTTCTTGGAACGAGAGAAGTAATTAGGAAGCTTTCAACTGTTACTTTATTTTGGTGAACACAGTGACCTAATTACCCTGTATGAGAGTCTTATCAGACATGTGAACCTAACTAGCTAGCAACCAGACAGTATATGGCTTGAAGGGATGTGGTTATGTTACAGGTACAGTAGTTACATAAATGTTCTCGCTCAGTGCCAGTGGGTCAGTAAACAATGCAAAAAACACATGCCAGATTGTGTGAAAATAAGTGCATTATCACTGGTTTATCAAATGGTGATACAGTAAGTAACGTGTAACTTCAGCACCTGGACACATACACATAAGAACATGAAGTTCACAAATGGTGGAATCATATGATTCCACAGGGGACTGATACAGTGCACCCCACCCAAACACACACACAATTATGCAGGAGCAATACAACAAGTCTGTAAGAGGGGAATTTTGCTTACAAGTGCCAAAAATAAAAAAATAAAGTAATTTTGGCATCTTGATTTAAATGCGTTGGATAATTAATTCTGCACTCAGTTAGCAAAACTCCCTAAACAAGATATTGATATTAACTAAATCAATGCTACTACCGTTGCTCAATTAGCTAGCTACATCTGTTCCAGCCTTGGCCAATGATTTATGTGTCTACAGTAAACCACTGCTCATTTGCTCGAGTCAGCGCACACTTGCAGCAAGTTTAATCCTCGGAAAGTACAGTTCTGTCAAAACAATTAACAGCTTTCAAACCTATTTTGTACAGCACCTGAATAAGAATACATTTGGATGATCTTAACAGCATAATATCTAATAGCACCACTCAGAAACCCCTTTTTAAATTCCTACTTGTGTCTATTCCCAGCATCCTAATGCGTGCATTGCTCATAATCCTGGTCATTTACAGCAGCTCCTGGTGTTATCTGATTTCGGTTGAACCATTCATCAACATGGAAAAGAAACACACAGCTGCATGTTAGAGATCTGCAGCTGAAACTCTTCCTGTTTACCTGAAACGGCACAACGTGGCCTTTGTCTGCATTGTTTCAAAGAGGTCTTTGAAGGGTGAGGTAAAGTGAAATGATTGTGAGCAGTGCAAAAAGAAACGTAAAAGAAATACCAGTAAAACTTCAAACTGCTCCATCATAAGTATTTCGTTTGACTGAATGGCATTGTTGAACAAAGCACTTTTGAAGGAATCCCCTCGTGGCATCATGTCTGGGGAGCCTAAAGCTTTGTTTTAACCACATTCCATCACATATGGCACTTGCAGGTTGGTGGGATTGAAGGGCAACCCACGTTCTCATCGACACGGTCTTCTCACGGAAGCTTGTTTGCATATCACGGGCCTCCTTCTGAATGCAAAGCCCTGACCTCAGCAGAACCATACTGAGTGCAGACACAGAGTATGGGGATGACTTGGTGTCTCTGCATAGACCTATTGTTTTGTTTTGCTTTGTGGTCGCTATTAGTAGCACAGTGAAGAATCTGCAACAGTTTAAATGCTCCACTCATCTTTCATATCAACGAGTGCTCAAACATGTTCCATTATCTTTTAAAAAACAAAAAAAGCATGCAGAAAGAGGCCTATAGAATTCTTACAGTTGGGGTGCACAACTCTGGCTCTCTAGGGACCCCCTGTGTCTTCTGGTTTTCATTCCAACCGAGTTCTCAATTACTTAATTAAACCCTTAATTGAACTAATAATGTGCTTAATTAGACCTTTTTAATTGTTCTCGGCTCCTAAAAAGTTGCCAAGTTACTTATAAAACTGTATAGTTAACTTGAAATCTCCAACTGTTTATGAGCTGAAAACAATTAAAAAGGTCAAATTAAAGCTAATAAATAATTCAATTAAGGGTTCAATTAAGTAATTGAGAACTCAGTTGGAATGAAAACCAGAAGACACAGTGGGTCCCCAGGACCAGGATTGGGAAACCCTGATCTAGGGCCATTCCAAACCACATTTTATAGTTATCAATTAAATAAATATACAGATTGGGACCCTGATACTGGTTTATTCGATTTAAGTCATTCTAGTTGAAACAAATAACTGGATACATGTATGACCCTGGCTATGCACCCTAGCAAAACCATCAGCAGACCACATGAATACCAGAAATGGCAATACAATGGATTTGATACAACTATTGTACTCATGCAATGGCAATAATAACAACATGTACAACTGGTATGTATAGGTTCATACTACTGATATGTCTAAACGGGAAAATATTACTTTGGAACAATTCAGCAATTGATTCACACAACTTGTAATTATCCATTGTGCTACTTAAAAGTCATTCACATTGCCACTGTAGTTCCACTGTGATTGAAGGGTATCAGTCTGGGAAACAACAGTATGACAAGAAAAGAAAGCCCATCTTTCTCATTTGATGGAGTTATTTGTTGACATGCGTGTCAGGGACAAACATTGGTCAAATACTGACAAGACAGTAGGCCCCCCCCCCCCCCCCCCACGGCAGTAGTGTAAGAGGTATATCAAGGAGATTTAGATGTAAATAAATGTATCTGTGGATGTTCTTTCGTTTTGTGTTCCAGTGGCCCCCTTTGTTGTGGCTGCAAAATAAACTCAGGAAGCTGCTGGAGGGTCACAAGGAAGTGTAGTCTAGTAGGATATTGTTATATAATTGTGAACAGTTCTACATATTGTGTTTGGTTTGAAAACACAAACTGTGTTTCCATAGTAATGAGCATTTACCCATATGTGTTTTATAGTTTACGTACCAATTGTTTGATTTCTGATCATTCTTTGCTAACCGAATAAACAAAAGAGCAAACTCGAAGCTTCCTGTAACTTTATACTGTATTGCACACTGTGTTAGGGTTGTTGTAACCTGTTTCCAGCTGCCCCGCTATTACCTAGATATGCCCTCCGGGGAATGGGGTCCTGAAAACAGACAAAATACGTTTCCACGGTAACATTCATATTTTATATACAGAATATGAAAAACAGAGAGCATCGTTGTTGCAGCAATTGCTATATAATTAGGGCTTCTGATTTTCAATTTTAAATCAATAAATGATACAAATGAACTCGGTGTATAGCCAATAAACACTGGAAAAACAGTGGAAATGCTTACTCAATTCACTTTGACTTCACCCCTTTCCCATTAAAAAAAAAAAAAAGAAATACGTTTCCCAGTGCAGTTGGGCAATGTCCCTCCTTCCTGACTTGTCTATCATTGATTTATCTGTCATTGATTTGTTCTGAATACTTTAAACCTTTACAACATATTACTGTGCTAATATTTCTAAGGATGATGATGTGTAATTAATTGACCAAATGTAATAGATTCCCAATTTCACTAAATAGATTGTTAAGGAAGTGAATGGCAATCACTTGCGCTGAAGCCATTATTTAGGTTGTGTGGATCGGGTATAAATTTGGAGTTAAGATAACAGCATAAGATAACAGCTACAACTCATTCAGTGCACAATGCTATGAGGGAACTGTACTGTTGGGAGAGCCTGCATTATAAAGATGTTTACTGATCTCCTTTCACAGAAGCGTTAATCTCAGGGTGCTGGACAAACTCAAGAACAGGAGAACAAATCATGTCAAATTTCTAGCGTCTTTGCCTTTATAAACTGGGACACAGAAAATCCTTGTAATATAAAAGTTTGTGTGTTGTGCACAGGCTGTCTATTAAGAGAAGTCATCTAATTTTTTTTTTAAACTTAGAATTGTGCCGTAAATTCAATGCACCGGATGACATCTGTACACAGGAGAAGATGTACTGGGATTTTGGCAAATCCTGAACATTAATATGCTCCTTCTCATGAGTGTTTTATAATGACATTTACAAGGCTATCTTGTATATAGTCATATATAGATACTGTAAATCAGACAGACAGGAACCGGACAGCTTCACTATGCGTTCCTCACACCCAAAGTGCTCGAGATCTTTTACCGGAAGAGGCACCCTCCAGACAACATATTAATTTATAGTATAGTGAATAACACATTACAGTTGTCCATATCATGAAAAAGTGGTTTACCATGATTTACATCCAGAGGTGGAATACAGTAATTGTAATTTTTTCTTTTATAATTTTATGAAGATTAAAAATACAGGGATGTATTTTAACAGTATAGGAAAGGTTTAAGAATATGAAACTTGACGTTAGCTTCTTGTCAACTAGTGATATTTGTGTGGTTTTACTTTTTCTAACTGTGTGGGAGGCACTTCATATTCCTTTTGTGTAACAACAGCGAGTATGAAAAGCTTAGTTCAAAATACTGTGCGTCTTGTACGGAATCAAGCGATTCAATGTTTTAATTATTTTTCTTTAGAACTCTGTATTGTTAAGGGTTTCTGAAGGGTCGGGAGGAAGTTCAGGTTTCTAAAGCTAGGAACAAAAAATAACTGGTTGTGCCAATCTTCTATGGTAAAGTTGATATTCCAAGGCCATTCATTTTTTCTACCCCGTAACACATTTAACACTCCTTATGGGCATGAAACTGCATGAACCCGTTGGAATGTCATTCACATTGTTGATTTAGACACCTATTTATTTCTAGAAAGGGGACAGGGGGTGTTAGCCCTAGGAAAAACAGTCATGGTTGGGGCATAAAGTTACTCAATTTACCTCCAATACAGAAGGCCTGTATGATTCTTGTGTCTCTATTTGATCTTTATCTGCATAGACAGACAAATGAAGGCTGTACGACTCAAAATGCTAGAACCGCTCCAGTTCCTGTTTTTTTTATAGACCAAGACTAGTGTTATTGACATTTTTTACCAAGAGGGCAGTACTGATTATTACCCTCATCTTTAGAAAATGCCTGTATTTTCTGTAAAAAGTATCTACGGGTTTGTCTGTCGTTCCAGTTCCCCAACAGTAATACAAAGTAAGCATTCACTGACAGTTTTCCATATTTCGTCTCAGTCAGTTTAACGGGGCTTTGTGAACAGGACGGCTTGGTGGGGACGTTACAGACTAGGAAATACAAGCACACACAAGGCCTGCGGGGGGCGAGTCGCTAATGAGCTCGTATTTATTAAGTAAAACAAAACAAAAAAACTTTTCATTAAAAAAAAAGGCACGTAAGCCAAGACAATAATTATAACAAGTATCATGCTGGTGTAAAGCCAGCACAAATAGCAATTGTTTTTAGTTTTATAACGCTTACTGTCTCTCCATCTCCTTTCTTCAAACTCTCCAACTGTCATTCACCCAACAGGAGTGGCTGCTTCATTTTTATATATGTGGCCATCTCCTAATTGGTAATTACTTGATTCATTGGGAGATGGTCACATTACGCACAAGTTTTAACTGGATGGGGGATTTTAACCCCATCCATACTGTAAAACAATACAACATGTTTTTAAACACTAAACAATACATTTAAATCATAATACAACACATACAAAATATGCACAGGTGTACCCTGTCACAGGCCTGTACAGGTTTTTGGGCCCTATTTAAAAAAGCTTATTCCACCAGTGTGCATGTTGCAGCTCTGTGTTCTGTGAAATGTTACATTAGTGGCAGGGGGGTTTCCTCCATGTCAGGCACCATTAAGAATGTGTTTTATTTTTTATTTTTAATGAATTGCCTCTGGACATCTAGCTCAACTTTAAACAATCACATTATTATTAAATATAAGTAGGGGTGATACACAATGAATCGTGATACTTGATATATCGTACCATAATAGAGGTATGTATAAAGGAATAGAAATTTGTATTACTAACGTTTGAGGTGATTCGGTTCATGGTTGTGTACCGAACCAGTGAAAGCATTTCCACTCCCTTGCTTGTGCTGAAAACATGCACACTAAGTGTGAACAGGTGTTGAATCCGATAAGAACCTTTACTGCTAGCGATGGCAAAGCAATCTGTGACCCAAACTTGTAAGTGTAAACACAGTGTACATGTGGCCTTCAAAACATCAGGGCAAGCCTTGATACATCTGTAGTACACAATTTAAACTGAACCAACTGATGAAACATCTGTAGGAACCACACATTTGCCAAAATCTGCCATCATGCAGGGTAAATACAGTTATTATTATTTTGGATACAGTACCAAAAGTCAATGACAAAAAATACCTACGTTACAGCAACTAAAATAATGTTAAAACACACTCATGACAAATACTTGCACTGTTGCACATAACCTCATTGATAACTACACAGAGTGTAACAACAATAAATGGAACATAATACAGCATACGTATTTTAACAGCTTAATCTACAGAAGTTAACTGTTAATCTTGGCCTTTTTTCTCCACTCTGCTCAGCGGGTGACTCGTGGGTAATTAGGTGGGTAAAAGTTCCAGTCTTTGGCTCTGGGGCTGTTTAATAAACGCTACAAAGCATTTTTAGTGTTCTGTCTTCATTTATTTTTTCTTTAGTAATAGTATGCATTTCCGATGATAATAAAAAATAACAGTTTGAAATACACCAGCTGTTGATTTTCATTGGTTAATTTGCCTTGCTACGGTGCATACAGCACTACTGTGGGATGACAATGACGGGTGAGTGGAATCCGAGCCTGATCCACTTTATACAGCCGAACTTTACCATCCGGCTCCAGTGAAACCAAACTCCATTTTGTAAATCATGTTCATACAATGTGCTACTGATCTTACGGATCTCAAGTGCTAAGACTGAGATTTTTTTTAAGTCAGTTTGCGTAAAAATGATGAAGCATACATTTATAATTTTAAATGGGCTTCAAATTTCCCAAAGAAGTGCAGTCCCAGGGATAAAAAAAAGCAGAGCCAGGGAAATCCCCCCCCATCCCCCCCATCCCCCCCATCAAATCACACCCTGGTGTTCCACCACAGACAACAGAGCTCCTCCTGGGCCTTGCTTTTCTTGTACTCTGCTGCACACTCTGACTGATGATACAGTTTATTGAATTATTTGTTGCTAAATAAGTTGCAAGAAGGACTAAAGTGTGGCTGCATAGGAATGCCAAATAGAAGACAGCAAGAATTGTGTAAGATTAATAGTGTGGAAGCACCTTGTCTTTGGAATAAAGGTTAGGCAGAGCTTGCCTCTGTAGCAAGCAGATTGGGATGTGGTGAGAGTTACCATACTTTATAGCGGGATGTAAAACTGGTAAAACCAAGGAGTTAGTGGGACTATGCGATTATGAGGAATATGAATAAAGGTTTTTTTTTTTCTTCTTTTTTTTTTTTTTTTTTTAAATAAAAGACTTCTTAAATGGAAAATACTCCAGTATGGATTAAATTAAAACAACAAAAAAAGTTTTTTACTGAGAAAAAAAAAAAGACAAAACAACCAGTCTCAGAGAATGTTTGTTTATATTAAGCTCCAGAAATGTAGATAACTTATAGAGATTGTTGAGCATAGATGGAGGCAGGGCCAAAAGAGCTACACTTCAATTTTGGCTCAGCTTTATTTTGTATGTTATACATTTTCATCATTGCTTGTGTGGAATGTCTTTAAACATGTAATCAACAATCAGGACTCACTTTGCTTCAATATCCACTCATATTATTTTAAAACATCTTTAGTCCTTGGAATATTGCCCCACAGTTTGATACAATGAAAAGGCCTCGTTCACAAATTACATGCTTATGAATCCAGTTTAAAAATACACTCAAAAGGGTATTTAAATGTAAATGAAAACCACAATATCCTTATAGGGGTTTTCATTTAAAAGATCCACTCCTTCGTAAATGTACAGTAGTTATCTGAACCCACTATATGTTATAGTATTTTGTTACCATAGTTTTACTACCATAGTTATACTGTTCAGCATTTTCTTCAGTGCTGTTGGCTGCATGAGTGTCCTGTTTGGGGGGTTATACTTGATTCGCTGAAACAGATACCGTTACATAATATCCTCTTTCTTCTCTACAGTCCCAGTAGTCACTGTAAATCTAGGTTGGCCAACCCATTCATTTAGCTCATTAAAGTAAATCACAATGTTAGACAACCGAGATGAGCACAGCTCCATAAATGTATGAGGCACTGAATAAGAGTAAGCACAGTATATCTCAATGTGTATCCCATTACTATCCCTTTTTCTGAATCCCAGGGCTGCAGTATGGGACTTCCTAAAGGCTAACTCACAAAGCTGCTGATCTCTCTTTTCCTGCCTGTTGTAATTTAAACCCTGCAGACCTCAGCATTGTTCTGCTGGGGTCTTAAAAAGACTGGTTGCCTAGAAATTCCTGTTTAAGCACCGTCCTAAGGCTGCTGGGCAGGGGGACACAAGTTCTGTGTACACGAGGAGAGCACAGCATTACGTGGGCCACTGGGGAAGCGCTTCAGGGGGCCATTTCATTTAAATCTTTGTAAATGTTATAAAATCACTGAAGACGCCATAAACCAATTATTCTTTATTACAGGCCTTGTGCAAATTGGCTGTCCCTCACATGCCTGATTACTTTATTATGCAAATAAAATTCCAAGCATGCTGTATTTGATCATATATTTAAGCCCTTCATGCCTGTTGCAGTCACAATAGAAATATAAAAAGTCAAGCCGAATAACGTTGGTTGCCCATGAGAGTCCTACACCCTATTGACAATGTTATAGCAGGCTTTTTTTAGTTTATCAAAACCCTGTCCATAAATTGATTAAACCCCTGCTGTGTTTTACTTGGTGCATCTGCAATTGAGTTGTCTGTATTTAAGCGTTCATGGCTGAAATCGAAGGAGTGTGTTTTTGTGTGTGGACGTGCTCATAGTTTTTTCTATTTTATTTACTATAACAAAGCTTAATCTGATTTCAACACTGAATTAAATTCAAAACATGCCCATCTGTATCTATGAATCAACGTACAACATTTTTCTTCCTTTGATTGTATAGAATGTGTGTGTGGGAGGTGGGGGAGGGATTTTGCACAAGGCAGTACATTGAAAATATTCCTCCAAGTCTAGGCAGACTGTAAAACAGATATTATAGCCTTTGTCCAAGTGTTCTAGTGTTTTCTAAATGTACCGTTTCTGATTAAAAGTTTTCCTTTTTGTCATTGAAATAGTGGAGGCTGATTTTTTAGTGAGGGTTAGATTAACTCATAATGGAGCTGATGAGCACATTAGGGTGGAATCACAACTGTTAATCTCAAAAAATCAGAAATGATTAGCAGCGAGGCACTGGCTTATCCGAGGCTGCACGTTCGTTTGCGGTATTATGGTCCCATTTTCAGCAGCCTGAGACAAAAGGCTGTTCACAGCAGAGGTGCTCATCTAATGTGGAAGATCAGACAAAGATGTCTGGTAACTTTACACCCAAACCTGCTACAATCTGCATGCTACTGAAACAGGACACAACATAATGAAGCTGTTTGCATGCAGCCACACTGGAGGTCGTCTGTCTCATTTGCACAGGTTCTCAAAGCAGAAGTGGAACAGACTGTAAATGCTGAGTCTGCAGGTCGTCCCAGTCATGCCATTGTGGAAGGTGCTATAGAGTTCAGCAGCTTTGTGATGGTTTGGTTTGATCGAACTTCAAAAAGGGATGTGACCATAAAGTTTACAACCTAAACCATTTTATACTTTGCTTCTCACATACCCAGTCTTTTTTGCATACAGAGATTGAAAAAGATCATTCGTGGAATTCAGAAGTTTGAGCATTTCCAGGTTTTACTTACTTAAGCAAACCATAGAATAGCCATCAGGTGCACACAGGCCACAGTATGACCTAGACAGGGCATAAATGTAAACCAAATAAAATTTCGGAAGGTAGGAAGCACTTTTTACACTGTCAGTTATGAATGCATGGAATAGCCTACCAGGTGAAAAGAATAAAATAAATAAACTGGTCTTTAGACTACAAGTAAAATATATTTTATTACCATATAAAAGTCTTAGCTATAAAACAACCTCAAGACCATAATTAAAAAGTACCATTCTGCATGCAAGGGAGCTAACTGGATGCCAACAAAGAAAATAAGCATTTGCAACCAATTAGCTTTTAGGTTTGAGCCTCCGGGAGGAGAGCATGAGCCTTGAACTTATTAATGCTGTTTACAGCCTGGAAAGGTTATGTCAGGATGCTGGGTGTAAAAAACATTATGCAAATGAAGTTCCAGCTCAAGCCTTGTGGTTTTTCTAATCTTGGCTCGGTTTAGTAGCACCAACTCCCAAGGAACTCGCTGTTCTATTTTGAGAATTCCAGACTCCAACACGCAGGGGCTCAACTGCCATCTACAGATTCTCATGAGATTGGTTATCGAAGAAAACAAGGCACTGAGAAACCCTTTCACCCTACCAATAGCAAAATAATTTAAAAAAAAAAATGTTTAGACCATTGCCAACAATATGCAAGCCAAATATAGGTGCTGCAGCAGCCTTAGTGTATCGTGTAGTCCACTTTATTTCAATTGAATATTACTTCTTTTCCAAATACAATTTAATGCTGTACAAGGTCGTTCTTATACACAAATACATTATTTATAAAATCAACATGATAAAAAAATGGTATGAACATTTCCCAATATGTTATAGTTTAAACTTTTGAAAATGAAAATACAATTAAAAAAAATGTGGTATTAGAAACTAATACCACTAAAAAGGCAAACATATCCCCAGAAAATGATATAAATAACACATATTGAGTGACGGTTGAAAAAAATGTTAGTGTTAACAGGTGGAACCCCAAAGAAAACATGATTATGACAATGTAATACATTTTCCAGATACCTGCCCAGTTGTTTATGCTGCCAGCACTCCAGGTACTGCACACCGGTGTACTTCCAGCATTAGGAAAATCATTACCCTGTACTGAGCCTCAAGGTCTCCAGACAGAGTTCCAGTTATCCAGGCATAATTACTAAGAAGACAGCAAATGTGATACATTTGGCTGCCCTCTTACCCCACCCTCTGCACTACTAGAAGCTTCATGTAGTATGTTATCTACAATGGTTGGGCATTACTGTATATGAGGTAACCTGCAATACTACAATGATTATTGTGAATATCATCAAGGTACAGTGATTTATTGAAGTAATGATGCGTGAATAACAACAGAAACTAGCCCACACAAACAGGAAACAAAAATTAAAATTTCTCACACTCATATCACTCATACAAAGGCATGCATTTGCTACTGAATGGCCTGCCATTTAGCATTACATGTTAAGGCAGAAGGAACATTTTATTATATATTTTATAATATAACAGTTCATAAATTATTCATCAATTTGACACAATGCTGCTATAATGACAAGCCAAAAGGGCAAACGCTGTTGTAGTGCCTTTACTTTAAAACAAGACGATTCTACATTACTTATTTTTGTATCTATCTTCAACTATAGCTGTGTTTTATTTTCTAAAACATGAATATAAACAATTATAAACACTTATATTACTGTGCATCTGTTTACAATATTTAGTGGGTCTGCAGTCCCCTCCTCCACATGACACAGCTGTGATGCTTATGAAACTAAGTAGCCATGCAAATCCTAAGCCCAGGATATGCATAATTAAACCCTATTTGAATCCATTAACACTGGGGTTTGCTTCCAAAGCTTTTTACTCTAAAGTGTAAATGTACACTCCATGATGTGCTGTTTGGTTAGAAAGAAATAGCACTCCACCTTCATACTGATGTTTCTGTGTCTATGGGCTGGGAAACCCTTTTCCCTTGCTCCCTGGTAGAGGCTCTGCAAACCTGCTGAATGCGCAAGAACTGAAAGCCACAGGATATGTCAGGCTGACTCAGGCCTGAACTGAAATGACCTACATTCTCCAATTACTGAACGAATGAGACGGTGAGCTCATTGTTTCACTCGACTGTTACCAAACGACTGACATCAATATGAGAACGCGAGACCCCCACTCGGACTGAAGCTATTGTGGCTTTCTTTTAATCAAACAAAGGTGTTTCTCATAAGGCCTTATTACGGAGCAACAGCTGCATTTAACAGCTCGTTTCTGTTCCCAACAAAAAAACCTAGAAATGCAACTCAGAAATGCAACTTCGTAGTGATAATTAATTTATTAAAGGGCAACACGCCCTTTGTCTCCTAACATACCAAATGAATGTGTGAGAGAACCCATTTACACAAACGTCTGTACGATATATTGCAAGTGTTTCCAATTTTTGTTGGCTAACCCTTGTACACAAGTAAAGCTTCTAGTGTGTGTCTATTCATTTAAATAGCGGAGGATCTTATTATAGCCACCATTTAAATGATGTATGTTCTACAGAGACCGGCATGCTGGTGTTTGCTTTCATAACCTAACAAAGGATCTCATTTCAATGACCTAACCATTGGCTTTAGTTGAGCAGACCCCCAGTCCTCAGAACAAAAACAATGTATTGCTCATGGCACGGTACTGAATGGGCTTCTTTACAGTAAACCGGACTGTTATTCACTGAGACAAGGTCTCATTCACAGTGAATGTGTGCTCTCGTTCTGATTTACTGTTCTCAGTGTTAAAGCACGAGGGGTCTATTAAATGGTGGCGGGTCTAAATAACACCACTGTTTAAATCCTTAAAAGAAAGAAACTCTGTGACGAACTTCTGTAACTGTGTTACTGTACTAGTATTTTTGTCTTTATAAGTTAGTAAAATGCCAGGTTTGGTCCTATTTTTTATATTTAAAACGACATACTTAGAGAATGTAGATGCAATGTGTGACAGAAAAGTTGCGGTTCTGGCAAAGAATGATTACGGTATATTTGTCATGGGCTCAGACAAATATTTTCTGCATTGAGGCATTTGTTTCTGGCGGGAAGGCTGTATCACCATTCACAGATGAGACAATAACATAAATACACCTCTGTTTTAATGTTTGGTTAACTTCTAGTTGTCTAGACTACACAGTTTTAAAGCAGCTCAGATGTAATTGCTAAACAGCCACACATGGGCTCAGGTGTCATACACTGCTTAAAGCAAGCCTGGCCAAACCCAGACATGAAGGGCCAACGTGGCCATCTGACACGCCAGCATCTGTGTACAATGTGCTACAGGCAACTTAAATTGGTTTTAGCATTGGCATACTGCTACTACACATATATTATATGTGTGTATTAAAACACCCCAGAACAACTAACAGGTTGAGGAATTGAAAATGTAGATATTTAGTTCTAACACATATGTGGGGGGAGAGGACTTATCTACAATTTGTGTGTCTTTTTGGTTACTGGCTCTTTTCTCTGGGTTAAAACTGTTAAGCATTGCCATTGGCCTCTTGTGTAAAGGGTATTCCCTTTACTCTAATTGTGTGGAAGTTGCACCAAGGCTACATTAAAAACAAGCAAAGGCAAAATGAATCACATGAAAGCCATACTTGATAGAACAAGCATAAAACACGCAAAAAAAAGCCTTACTTCAAAGTAGTAACAATTTCACCATAAGTCATAATTACCCATAAGTTATACACTTTGGATAAGTTTACAGTTACCCACATATCTAAATATATTACAATGTATATATTCATTGTGCAGTCTAGACTGGTTGTCTGCAATAGTTGTTTTCCCAAAAGTCTTTTCTTGCGGTACAGGCTTACAGGAGTGGGGGGGCATATTAACTGCAGCGGTTTTGCAAACAAAGTCATGGAAAAGGGAAGGATTGTGCTCCTTTAAGGGGGGGGTTAGTAATTTAACCTGGGCTATTTATACAAGCACATGTACTACCATAATGTAGAATATGCAGCAAATGCAACAGTAAAGACAGACAGCCCACTATTTTACAAGATCAGGGCTGCAAGTTTATGAGTTACCACAGAATGCAAGGTGGGTGAGATTATAAGAGTTGAGATAAAGTGTCTCTATTTGTTTCTTCCACATGCTGCACTATAGATACACACATGACTCTCAACTGGGCTTGGATAGATTCAGCATTCCGCTTCTTCTGGTAGGTTTATTCATTTGTATTCCATCCTTTCCTCTCCTCACGGTTCTGTTTAAGACATACCTTAATGATGTTGAAGTGCGCTCAGAGGTGACAGAAAAATAGGAACACTGACAGAGCTTTCACAATATGTTCAAATGCGACACCTGGTTATGTAGCTTGCAGATGTTTTGTTAATAAATCCATATGACAGTTAGGCATGTCTGTGGAGACACCTTTGATTGTGGGCTAGTGTACAGATCACCAAAAGATGATGCCCATCTGATGATCTGTAGCTAATCTTAGTCCATGCATCAAAAGATGCAGCATTAGGTAATTGCTGGAAGTTACATAATAGACTGTTAACAGCAATCTCCTGCTGTGTGTAGGTCAATAGCCACTAGAGATGAATGTTGCTGGTGTGCAATTGCCAGGAGCAACATGGCAGTGTTGTTAGTTAAAACGACTGTACATAACCCAAGGCTATTCAAACCTTTTTAAGGTAACTTTAAGAGGGTGGGACCTTTTTGAATAGTATCAGCCCTCCCCATTGCTTCTGATGATGCAAAAAGTGCTCAGGAAAAGGCTTGTTCATGTAGTTCAATTCATGATAAGAAATGTCTTCTAGTTAGTTACAGCTACAAACATGTAGTCCTCCAAGAATAATGGAGACAAAGAGAATCGTCTTTTTAAAATGCAGTCTCTTGAGCACCACATCAAGGCTGCAGCTCAAACCACGAAAGAGACTTGCATCTTCCACCCACTTCACCTCATACACCCTCCCTGCATGTGAACTGAACCCATGGTTAAAATGGTACTCAAGTGCATCCAAACCTGGGAGAAATTCACAACAGTAAATGGGTAGGCATTCTATCAACTGCTGTATTAGTAACAGAGCTTAAACATAAAAAAGGTGTCATTATCCTAAGCATGTGGGGTGTACTGTACATGGAGTAATAATTGGGCTTTTACACTTTTATAGTGAGACTGTATATATAGTGTTGAGTGGGATGGGCATTGGACAGTGTTTGTAAATTGAGTTTCCTGTTGCATACACTGCACAGGCCCCAACACATGCACATAGTCTTCATTGCTGAAAAAAGTTTAACAAGCACATGGTAAATGCATACTAATGTCCTAGTAAACCACTGGAAGTGCACCCTTAGAGAATGATCACCAATGGCAGTGACGTTACAAAGATAAGACAAAGGCAGCTACAAATTTGCAAGTTACAGAATGGCACCACGGTAGTCAGATTGTGTTGCCATTGTGGGTAATAATAGTGCAGTCTCCTGATGGCTCTGTTAAAGCCTCTTCAATTAATACATTGACAATAAATGTTGAAGGGATTTGACAACTTAAAATCAATGATAGGAACAGGATTCAAACAGTATTATCTGGCCCCAGATATCAGCATGAGTGAAGTGGAGTCAAAACACCAGGTTCAGAATTGTGTACAGTTTTATATTAAATACTGTCTTTTATCCCTATATTTACTATTTGTTTTTTTTAAAACCTGGAATGTAATCGATATAAATGTTACTTTTCACTGGGTTTCTGTTCACCCCCACCCTCCTGGTGGAGAGCAGCAGTCTCTGAGCTCTGCTAGCTGTGTCTGTTGCTGGCCAGATCAGCTGGCAGCCTGGCTCGCGGGGGTGTGGCACGTCACAACAAAGAGCTGAAGCCCAGACAGGGAACCGCACAACTCGCTCTCCAGCCCCCTTTTAACATTATTTAATCTATATAATACGCCAAACAATCAAAAAGACAGTAACACTTTGTGTATATATATATATATATATATATATATATATATATATATATATATATATATATATATATATATATATGTACGAATAATTAAATAATTACGTTGTGCCATTTAAACCGATGTCCTATTTTGTGAACTTTCTGTTTAGTGCTTTTTAAGCCGGCTATTTATTTATTTATTTATTTATTTATTTATTTTATTCATGAGACTGTTGAGGTTACGCTGATGAATACTTTATGACTGGTTACATCACACGTAGCAATTTACATGTAGCACGTAACATTTTTTTTTGTCTTTTGTATTATGGGTAGCTAGCCATTTGGAAGTGCATGAGCTTAAAAAAAAAAAAGTACCGGTAATGGTTTTTACATTTAAAAGTATACTTGTTGTATTGCAGCCAATGCTGTACATTATTATTTGGGTTCATACGACTAGATAATTCACTTTCTTAAACTATTTTAACAACGACGACGGTTTAATTGGGAAAAGATAAAATATGAACTAGACCTAATCATGTAATGTGGGCGTTCTGTCGCCGGCTGGTCTGAGCTGAAAAGACAGCAAACTTAGCTTTCGTTTAAAGTACTATGATACAGCTCTAAGCTACAGGACATTCACTAGACTAATTTAAGTAGTGCAGTTAATTTAAGTACAATTAAATTAGTACATGTAAACAATATCGGTGTCTGGATATTTCACGCAATAAATAGATGGTCTTAGTTTTTATTTGTCATCTATATGCTCTTTGTTCTGCTAGGGGAAACTGAAATACTGTGAAGTGGGTGGAGTTGCTAGTCTGATTATCAAAAGCAGCAAATATGCTTTTTTTATTCTTTGTTTTTAGAATTTTCTCAGCATTGACGTTCAATGAAAAAAACATAATCTTTTACAGATTAAGAGAAGTACGTAGCAGGAAACTTGACAATGAATGTTATTCAACAAAATGTTTACTTAAAAGTGAAACTGACCTGTATGTGTCCTGAGGTGGGCTTTAAGATGGGACGATTTGCCATAAACTTTTTCACAACCTGAATAGTGGCATTTGTGCTTTTTCTGGGGAGATTCGTGCTCAATTCGGCTTCTCCCACGCTTGTTTCTTTGTTTGGGACCGGGGTCGGTGTAGATGGTAGGTGTGGCAGTGTTTCCATCACGTTTGCCGGGCAAGGAGCCACTTTGAAACCCGGCATCTTCTCTGGGCGTGGTTTGTGGGATGTTTTCTTCTTTTATTTTTGCCTGATCTGCATGATTGCTGGGGGTCTGCTGGTTTAGGTCAGCCAAAATTCTGGCCACCACAAAGAGAGACGAGTTATCTTTCAGCAGTGGGTCTTTATTTGCTTCATTAGTATCCTCTCCGTTTCTCGGGGCTGACAATGCTTCTGGTTTGATATCTATATTCCCTTTTGGACCATGGACAATCGCACGGCTGGACATTGATACAAGGCACTCTGCTGCAAAATGGTCCACACGGGCTGCTGTTGCCATTTCGTTAACGAATACCCTTTTTATGGCATGCAGATTCAAAATGCGTCTGTTGTCTGTGGATCCCTTTGTGTGACGCTGTGTTATGGAGGTAGGTTTCTCATAAAACAAAAAACAAAAAACAATTTATGATCAATCCCAAACTGGAAACAAAATAAAGGTATCCTGTTGGGGAAACGGTTAAAGGAAAAAAAAGAGCCTGTTTCATCTGATGAGACGGTCCCAGTTTGTTTGTAATTTTGTCAGTCAAAGAATATTTAGAAAGTTAAATGAATTTAAAATTAAAACTCCCATCCTTTCTTCTACCTTCTTTCTTGCATGGTGACAGTATTATAAGGTTCTGCAGTCTAGTTAGTGCCGTTTCTATCCACGTTGGGGGCGTGGCGCTTCAGAACATATGGCAGAGGCGTCATAGACACAGGCTACATTTTCATTGGCGAAGTTCATATCCAAAAGGGTGTAGTTTTAACTTGCAATGCAAAAAAGTTGGATTTTGTTAGACAATAGTTTTAACGTGTTGGTGAACATTTGATAAAGGCTTACAATTTCTTAGTAAAAAAAACGATTTTGCTAAATGATTTGACCAGTGCTTCTTTGAAATAGCATTATGCAGATGTTTTGTTTTTCTTTTTTGCAGTATAGGCGCATGCTTATTGTGATGCAGGTGATGTGTCACGTTGTATAAATATATCGTACCAGTCTCGGTATAGCTTAGGGCACACAAAGTCTGACATGCAGAATAAATACACCCGTGTTTATATACAAGTCATTTGTTGCTGTTTGTGTTCCGGTTTAAGTTTTAAAAATAGCTTAAATGTGGTTGTAACTCTGAAAGAACACACTTGCAGTAAGTTTTACAAGTGGCACAATTCGGCCTGCGTGGTTTCTAAGAACTTCCCACTGTTGGTTTTTGCATTTTGAGAGCAACATTTAAATATAGGCAATAAAAGGGAAGAAAGTCGTGTATTTTTTAAAGTTTGTGGCCGTTTTATAAATATTACAAGTGGGTACATTGGTAAAATCACACACTACAGGGCCCGCAAACATGTTCAGTTTGACATTAAAGCTTGTATTTTATATATGTGTACCATCAGCAGACCATTTGACTGTCCAGTTTGTCTATCTCATAGGTGTCATATGCATCATACACATGGGAGGGGTCATATACAAAAACCACTCATTATCATATAATAGACGTATCCCTCCAACTCAACACCACACAGCCATCATGACAGTAAAATAGACATAACGAAGCGTTCTTACCTTTGTATAAGTTAGTGATCAGCAGATGTGTCAGCCGCACGAAGAGCACAGCGTGTGGTTTTCACTAACTCTACTGTGCAGAATGAATAATTTTTTTCTATGGGTAAATATCAGGACTTTCTTACTATGCATTGGGACCCGGGACATTTGCTAGGAAATCAGGACTGTCCCGACCATATAGGGACTGTTGGCATGTATGCAGTCATTGTTAAACGCTTCATGCCTATCAAACTCTTAAAGAACATTTTTAGTTTTCAATTAAAAACAACTTAAAAATAAGGTCAGTGGTCGAATTGAATGTTACTGCATGTTATAAAGGATGTCAGGTTATTAGAGTAATCACTGCTAAATCATGTATTAAGATCATCTATTTTTATACTGCACATAAACTTACAACTCTGTAACAGACAAGCTGTTACTATAAGCACTGCAGGCTCCCAGGCACGTTCTGTATATGATGTAAAGAAATACTATAGCTTTAAGGCATTAGCACTCACAATGCTTTGAGTTAAGTTTTATTTGGCTGCTGCCAACTGGCCTTGTGCCAGTTAGCCATGTGCTCACTGAGCTCTCAGCATCTCTTCTGTCCAGCTGAGCCCAGTGAAGAAAAGTGAATGTGAATACCGATATATATAAAATGACAATGCTGCCATTGTCATTACAGTGACAACAATTTCATGGTACAGGTTCTTGAAAGAATCATTAGTGGTGCTCGCTCCAGTGTAATTTGAAGTCCATCTCAAATGAGTACCATACTAAATACACAGTAGTTCACTAGACACAAAAAAAAAAGGTTGCACAAAACATTTTCGCACAAACACCCTCAAATTTCAAATACAGAATTTTATATGTCCAAAACTATGAACCTTTAAAGCACCAATGCTAATCTTGCTTTGGGTTGAAATGGCTTTTTAATAGTATAGTTTACGATTCAACGTATTCAATTCTAAATGCGAAGTTAAGATTCCATACACTAAAAAAAAAAGTTTTCTTCCTTCTAACAACAAAAAGGAACTTTGTACTGCTGACAAACTGCATCTCTATACAACAAAGAAAACCGTTTTGTAGACATTAACCTTTCTGTAGCCTGCGCGTGTGCAGGTGAAACAGGTGTTGCCTGGGTGTGTTAACAGAAGTTCCCGGTGTTCAACTCTAATGACACGCTAGACCAGTGGTTCCCAACCCTGGTCCTGAGGACCCCCTGTGTCTTCTGATTTTCATTCCAACTGAACTCTCAATTACTTAACTAGACCCTTAATTGAACTAATCATTTGCTTAATTCGACCTTTTTACCTGTTTTCAGCTCTTAAACAGTTTCAGATTTCAAGTTAGCTATAACATTTTATAAGTAACATAAACTCTGCAACTTTTTAGGAGCTGAAAACAATTTACAAGGTCTAATTAAGCAAATTGTCAGTTCAATTAAGGTTCTAGTTAAGTAATTGAGAGCTCAGTTGGAATGAAACCAGAAGACACAGGGGGTCTCCAGGACCAGGGTTGGGAACCACTGCTCTAGGCCAGTGTTTCCCAACCCTGTTCCTGGCGGCACACCGTGTCTGCTGGTTGTCGTTCCAACACAATTGAGCTAATAAAGTGATTAACTGGACATTTTCCTGTTATTTTCAAGCTCTTCGTTTGTTGATACGGTTCAATTAAGCAATTGAGCGCTGCGTTGGAATGGAAACCAGCAGACACAATGTGCCACCAGGAACAGGTTTGGGAAACACTGTTCTAGGCAACAGTTGTCAAACTTGGTATTTCCAGTCCTGGTCTTTGTTCCAACCCTGTTTTAAGTTGTTTAATTGAAACAATTTAACCTCTATCCAGGTCCTGGAGTAGTTCATTATATCATGTTACCTGTTAAACCTGGAGTGGAATCGCCTTCCTGGACCAGGATTGGACACCCCTACTCTAGGGATTTGAATTGGATAGTATAGGAAATGTATATTATTCATGCCTTTAGCACATCTTCAGTAAACCCCTCACAATCAATTTATTTACACAACCAATTAAAAACAAATGTATACACATAAAGAAACTTGCATATGTGAACTTATTTTCTCCAAAGCAGCACCTGCTAATGAACTGATAGTTTGTACAACTTTTTTTTCCCTCATGTACTACAGTATGTAGCACACTTTCATATTTCATCATCAGTGTTTTAACTGACAGGGTACTGATACAGCTTTCGGCACACCCTTTGGACTCGTGTGTGGTTAATCATGCTTCAACACAGAAAAAAATGTATTTCTTACAATGTCGTCCAGAAGAAAGTTTCTGTTTCACACGCTTAGTGCCAGTAACAGTAACACTACATTTAAATGTCACATGAGAAGATAGGTCAAACTAATATCATCAACCTACCTGGGAAGTATTGAATATTGTGACCGTTTGTTGTGACATAAATTGTACATCAGTGCAGAAACTATGGTCCTAAAATATGAAGCCTGCTTTGCAATTAAAAAAAAACTCAACAAAACAACTAAGAAGTGAGTCATTTATTTTGTTTGAATGGTAAGCCAACACAGTATAAACTGGTAACCAAAATCGTATCGAATTCGGTCAGATAACTCGCTTCCTTTTGTGACTCGTTTATTTCCGATAAATAAGCATATAAAAAAAACAACATTTTATTATGAATCACGTATGAGAAAACAACCAATCACAGTTAAAGTGGTTGTAGCTACAAAATAATTCCACAATCTTACGGTTTCAAATGTGCAGTTTTGAAAGAAACACAGTAGAGCAAGCATGTATTGTAATATTGTGTACTATGTATATGCTTGTTCACTACTGTTAAGTAACCTATTGATATGCATATTAATAAACAATATTTGCTAATTGATTTGTCCTCTGATTGAACTGTAGTGTTCATGACACCCTTTCAGTACTGAAATCACTTGTTATCAGCAGTATAACCACACTTATATAACTATTACTAAATAATGTCAAAAACCGTTTGTGGCACACCCTCAAACCACTAATCTATAACAATGACACAGTCTTCATATTGTTTTTATTGATTGATTTATTTATGTATTTATTTATTTATTTGTATTACATAACGTCTGCTTTTTTTTAGACTCTGATTATTTATTCAGGACATGACTCATACACTTTACCCTTAGCTATGTACAAAAAACAATCAAGCTGTTTGATTGAGCATTGGTATGCAGAAAAGTGATGAAATATGCAGGACTCAACCTAGAAATGCACCCATTTTCATTTCTGTACAGTGCATGACATGGGAATTAAAAGTGTATGCTGCACCTATAGCAGTTTTTGCTATTGCTCCTTCATGACTTAATTATATTACGTTATATTATTATTATTTTTTTTAATTAATTGAGGCCACTTTGCAACAAAGGTCACAAACTCTAGTAAACACAGAGAAACTGTGCTTTACAGTCACAGCTTTAGATGAGTTTTTATAGCAGAATGCTAATTTGCGTAGGACCTTTCCCCTGCCAGTACTCAATTATAATGCATCAGATCCTCAACCCAGTTTTAGAAGAAGGATGAACAATGCTGTACTCAGTTTATTTATTTATTTAACCAGATAATTTCCATTGAGACTGAAGTACCCTTTCCAAGAGCACCACGAACTGACAGCATATAACAGAAACCAGTGTTCTATGAAATGAATCTAAAAAAAAAAAAGACTTGCAATACACTAACAATTTAGTGAATACATTGGTGTAATGTATGTACAGTTTCATCAGTTTTGGGAGAGTTTTGTTTCCACTTGTTCAAATATTTCAAAACCTTTATACTAACTGCACTGCTGTGAACCGAATTCTATCTGGACTGCCATTTAGACATTGTGCAATTACATTGCTAAAACAGTACTCTCCATTTATAATACATTTATCTCACTTCACAGACCCCAATTAGCACTAACCATGGACTACCTAATGTTACCTTAGGCCCAAGATTGGTGCTATTTTTTTTGAGAATGTTCTCAAAAAAAACAAAAAAAAAAAAACAAAACTGTACATAAATAATGTACTGAATGGTTTTAGAGGCAGATATCTCTGTTAAGTTCGGTTTCAATGTTTAGTGAATGGCTACATTTTAGTAGTAGTAAACTATACTGAAACGTCTACATGTATTAACTTGACATCTCAAGATATAGCCTTCATTAGCCCAATCAGAAGCCACAAAGTGTGTCACTATAACGTAGAAACCCTTGAGAACTTGTGCTAAGGAATGTCCAGAAGTTTAATCACTTGTGGTCTGAAAACGTAAGGACAGGCCCTCTCCACTACATCTCTTTTGCCAGGAAAATATCTTCCCTACACTGTGGATAATAAATAACCTCTATATAAGACACTTACGAGGTGTTAATGTGTGAGGATCTATGTGTCCCTATTTCAGTTTGTTTGTGTTAGGACTGTTTCCCATTAAGGTACAAGCTGACAGAACCAAACAGCTGGGAATGCAGCCCTCTCAAGGACAGGCTGGAGAGAGGACAGGGAGTGAGAGTGCACCGCTCAGTCTTCACTTCCAAACATTACCCTTTCACTTGAAATGCAACCTTGTTTAATTTAAGATAAAGAGAGTTTTGGTGGTTAAAATAGTAGCTTTAATGAGAACTAAGTTGCCTGAGGGACGGGATAAAGCCTAAGACTCTACCTTCATAACATAACAATATACTGCAATACCAGGTTTTACAGTCAAGCCTTATTTAGCTCACAGTAAAATGTGGAATGGTACAAACTTCTATCCAAGTCTTTTTGCCAATTCTGCTGGCAACAAACATGAATACAAAAGCCTGCTTCTCACATGAAAATACAGTGCCTTGCGAAAGTATTCGGCCCCCTTGAACTTTGCGACCTTTTGCCACATTTCAGGCTTCAAACATAAAGATATGAAACTGTAATTTTTTGTGAAGAATCAACAACAAGTGGGACACAATCATGAAGTGGAACGAAATTTATTGGATATTTCAAACTTTTTTAACAAATAAAAAACTGAAAAATTGGGCGTGCAAAATTATTCAGCCCCCTTAAGTTAATACTTTGTAGCGCCACCTTTTGCTGCGATTACAGCTGTAAGTCGCTTGGGGTATGTCTATCAGTTTTGCACATCGAGAGACTGAAATTTTTGCCCATTCCTCCTTGCAAAACAGCTCGAGCTCAGTGAGGTTGGATGGAGAGCATTTGTGAAAAGCAGTTTTCAGTTCTTTCCACAGATTCTCGATTGGATTCAGGTCTGGACTTTGACTTGGCCATTCTAACACCTGGATATGTTTATTTGTGAACCATTCCATTGTAGATTTTGCTTTATGTTTTGGATCATTGTCTTGTTGGAAGACAAATCTCCGTCCCAGTCTCAGGTCTTTTGCAGACTCCATCAGGTTTTCTTCCAGAATGGTCCTGTATTTGGCTCCATCCATCTTCCCATCAATTTTAACCATCTTCCCTGTCCCTGCTGAAGAAAAGCAGGCCCAAACCATGATGCTGCCACCACCATGTTTGACAGTGGGGATGGTGTGTTCAGGGTGATGAGCTGTGTTGCTTTTACGCCAAACATAACGTTTTGCATTGTTGCCAAAAAGTTCGATTTTGGTTTCATCTGACCAGAGCACCTTCTTCCACATGTTTGGTGTGTCTCCCAGGTGGCTTGTGGCAAACTGTAAACAACACTTTTTATGGAAATCTTTAAGAAATGGCTTTCTTCTTGCCACTCTTCCATAAAGGCCAGATTTGTGCAGTATACGACTGATTGTTGTCCTATGGACAGAGTCTCCCACCTCAGCTGTAGATCTCTGCAGTTCATCCAGAGTGATCATGGGCCTCTTGGCTGCATCTCTGATCAGTCTTCTCCTTGTATGAGCTGAAAGTTTAGAGGGACGGCCAGGTCTTGGTAGATTTGCAGTGGTCTGATACTCCTTCCATTTCAATATTATCGCTTGCACAGTGCTCCTTGGGATGTTTAAAGCTTGGGAAATCTTTTTGTATCCAAATCCGGCTTTAAACTTCTCCACAACAGTATCTCGGACCTGCCTGGTGTGTTCCTTGTTCTTCATGATGCTCTCTGCGCTTTAAACGGACCTCTGAGACTATCACAGTGCAGGTGCATTTATACGGAGACTTGATTACACACAGGTGGATTCTATTTATCATCATTAGTCATTTAGGTCAACATTGGATCATTCAGAGATCCTCACTGAACTTCTGGAGAGAGTTTGCTGCACTGAAAGTAAAGGGGCTGAATAATTTTGCACGCCCAATTTTTCAGTTTTTTATTTGTTAAAAAAGTTTGAAATATCCAATAAATTTCGTTCCACTTCATGATTGTGTCCCACTTGTTGTTGATTCTTCACAAAAAATTACAGTTTCATATCTTTATGTTTGAAGCCTGAAATGTGGCAAAAGGTCGCAAAGTTCAAGGGGGCCGAATACTTTCGCAAGGCACTGTATGTTTTATTTTCAGTTGATATAAACCATTAATTCAGGAGGTACATACAGGCTGAAATTAGTATTAAACAAAGAAAATTACAATTATGAGAATGAGATTCTTAAGGCTGGAATGGAAATGCAGTTATTAATAATGCACTATAAAGCACTATACTGAAAATGTCTTCAAGTCATATTTCTTTTGAGGATGCATCTTCATGGTGATAAGCACATGTAGAGTAACATGCAGATACACACTCTTCAATTGTGTTAATCTCTGTTCTCAGAATTATTAAAACAAAAAGGCCACCTGCCTCAGAAGCAGTTGTTATTCAACTCTTGTGGTTTAGATTTAGAATTAGGAAATGTTTCATTTCCCAGCATCACAGCTTTGCTGAACCCTTCCTGACTGCCTCTGGTGTAAAAGAAAAATGCACAGTGTGCAAATAAGTGGGTGGGGAACTACAAGTGTGAGATTAATTTACCAGCTGGGTCCTGTCAGAACTCTAGATTACTCTTGTTGTAACCACCTACCACAGGTTCAATGCAACTAAAGTGATCCACATCAATACTGCAGTACCATATCAGAACCATGTGATTGAGTTGCATTTATGGGTGATTTTACTAATCATTCTGTTTAGGGTTCTTCAAGGTCTTACAATATTATAAATCATAATGGTATCCCAAATATATTCTGTGACAACAGTTACAAACACCTGCAAAATGTAGCACACCATTTTGGGTGAATCCCTCAACGCTGGTAATTATTTTATGATGCAAATGTAATCCCTGACATGATTTTTGTTGCAATTCCAGTTCAGACAAAATGGGCAGCAGTTTTGAGCAACGCTGTGGGTGCTCAGTTGCCAGGTGTTTCTGCACCCAAGACTGCACAAATTACTGAGGTTTCATGAGAAACAGCCTCAAAAGTGTGTAATCACTGAGTAATGATCTTGTATCCCTCCTGAACAATTTCATCAACTTGCAGACTTATTAAATGACTGTAATCATGGCTGTCCATTCCTTAGGCCTTTTGACAGTGCATATTTTGTATATACCCATCCAAATGATGACACTATAACTACACCCTTGCTAATATGTATTTTTAAAAGAAATATTAGTTTGGTGTAATATTTCATCATAGTTAGAATTCACAAGCGTTTCTGTGTGGCAGAGATATGAAGTTGCACAGTAGGGATGGAGATTTAGCAGCTAACCAGAATGAACAAAGATTGAGTTTAAATGGATATTTCTCATGTTGCTTTCCTGGAAATCATTATTCAAGATTTACATGAATTGGAACCGCAATGAATTTAGCTGCAACTTTTATACTAGTTCAAGTCCAAGGGTGGTCTACTTGGGCTGCAATTTTTAAAACGCTGACTTTTTTTTTTCAAAAATAAAAAGGCCAATTTTACAATTTCTCTATAGATTGCCATTTATAGCTTTAACAAAATGTAGGTCACCTTGACAACAACAAAAAGTTGAGATTTGGCAATTCAGGAGGCTACAGGAGTGTTCAGCAAGTGTTCTTTAAGCAAGTCTGTTTGGGTCCATGAAATGGAACATTACTGCCTTGGCAAGACCCATTCTTAGAAAGAAATTAACTGTTACAGACAAATAATAGGACTGCCATAAACCTTGACCTTCTCTATCACTCGATTTCAACACAACTGCAAAACCACCAAACCCCAACCTGCAACAGCAGTTTGGAAAAACAAAATGGTAATTATTATTATTATTTATTTCTTAGTAGACGCCCTTATCCAAGGCGACTTACAATTGGGTCCCTTAGGAGACATTCTGGTATTTTAGCATACTCGGGTGTGTCCAAGACGTTACACCAGCAAGGCAAGGTAAAACCTGTCAATAGTGATGACCCCAGTGTTCTATTTTTAAGTGAATGTCATCTTTAAACAACATCTTGAATACACACCACCCACTCAATATATCGCAGTGTCGGGGTCCACAATCCGCTATATATCGAGGGCCGCGATATAGCGAGAGACCCATAGAGAAACAAATAGGCTAATAACAATACTGTACAACCACTCCCTCGTTTTATCGTGGACATCAGGGTCCAATATAAGTCCTTAAAAATAGTTTCCAGCTAAATAAGTGAAATACCACATACAGAACAGCAATGTTATAATGTTCCTTAGTGCCACTGCTCTTAGCTAGCTGTTACATATAGACTGGCCCAGTTGCTCCTACCAAGTATACAAAATAGATCATGTGACTCTGCAGGATGAGCACTGGTGCTGTGTAAGAAGTGGAGGTTGCACAACCTCCATATGTCTACAATTCAACTTGTTTATAACAGCTTCCAAACTCATGAATTAGTAATGTCATCATAATCCTGCCATGCATTTCACTTTTTTAATTTGAAATGAGAGCCAGACATTTTGGAAGCAGTGTATGGATATGTGTAATAGGAAGTTCCTCTTACTTATAAAGAACTCTATAACCCTAGAAACAGTAGGCGCCTCGTGTCAACTTTAGATGGAGGAACGTTTGCCTCGGGCTGTCACTCTGTCATTAATCATTTTTAAACAAATATGCTGTTTTCCTTATCAAACTGGAGGCACCCAGTCCAACACGTTGAAGAGAAAACATTCATAAAGGCACTGCGTTGATGCTGGACAAAAAAACATGACATGACTGTACTTTGACGGTGGGATTGCAACTCGAATGCTGACTTTAAAAAAATAAATCAAACTCCATCATGATTGTATAGAATTAGGTCAACTGCTATTTGTTAAGATTTTTAATAAATAGCCACTGTTTCTTATAGATAAAAGGCATGAACAACTAGTAAAATACCCCTTTTGTGCTACCTGGCCCCCCTAAACCTGCTTTCCATTCTGTTCAAATATGCAAATGAGGAGTTTTTTTTTTTTGGTGCTAACTTCAGATATCTCTGACATCTGTGAGGTGTGGCAGTCTTTCAAACATAAATAACCGCTTGTAATATCATGTGCATTTGGCATTAAAGGTGCCTTTTAAGTTACATAGGATCTCCTAGGCTACTTTGATGGACAGGTTAATAATCTCGAGATTACTCCTGGACAAATTACTAGTTATTTTTGTTATTGGGGAGCTTAAAAAGGTTTATGATGAGGGACAATGTTATGCTACAGGAATAGGCCATTTAAAAGTCTATCAATAACTCCCAATCCCAACCTGAAGGTATAAATAGATATGCTACAATGAATCAATAATTATATTTAGAGTCTCATGCCTCACATATATATTATACTACATGTTTTCCGTTGTATTTGAGGGCTTTTGTGAAGAGTCTAAAAAAATAAACTCATTTTGTAATTGAAAACATAGTGTAGCCACCAATATTTCAGGGGATTTGTTTTACCACTTTGGAGGCTTTTGTTCTCCTAAATCAAATATAATTAAAGGTCACATATACAAAGAATAACATCGCCTCCCACTCGCACTCGACTTTCTTCTTGTACTTGCAGTGATAAAGCTTACTGAAAAACACAACAGCATTTTTAGGGTCCTTTGTCTGAATATTTTTTTCTTCCTGCAAAATCAGGGTATACCAAACGAATACAGTTAAACATGTCACTTTGTGAATTACTGTCAAAATACAGTTGTTTAAAGATGTTTTACATACAGTCTAACCTTGGCAAATTCAAAGTACAAAAACATTTGCTTCAGATATACAGGTTGTGTTATCCTTGATATGGAAAACATTTCATTTAAAGTGACTGTCTTAGGTACTAGGTGCTTCATTGAGATCCACAGGTTCCCTTGCAGTATCCCATTAGATGTAATTGGGGAAAAAAATGTTTCAAATACATTTCCATAAACAGGGGCGGTATGTTTTACCTTTTAAATGTCAGGAATGATCTGGCTATATGCAAAGATGATTTTGTTTTTGGAGCTTAAAACAAATGTAGCACACCATTTATGTAAAACATACTCACTGAAAGTCTGTCACACAGAAATCACAACTCCATCTGTCTGCAAAGTCAAATAGACAAAACCTATTATTCTGTAACTCAATGCGAGAAACAACCAGTTCATCAACATGTAATAGAAACAAGCTCTTCCAAGGGGTTTAATGTAAATGAAAGTGCAGTGGTGGTGTTGGCTACAGTTTGCATAAGAGGAAAGGACCTTTGTTTGAACCATACACACCGCCCTCATGCGCTTGACCTAAAAACCATGAACAGGTGACAAAAAATGCCCTATCTCTGGAATTAGATTCCAAGTCACTGTAGTTGAACCTTATAATTTGGTTCAGTTCTATAGGCTAATTTGAATAGGTTTGATTTGAATCTTCATCCCTGCTATAGGCCCTATCTGCTATTAGCTGCTGTGTTGCTGCTACTATTTCATGTATTATGCTACTATCATGTATTATGCACTTTCCACTGTATTTAATGGATTATGCTTTTTTTTTTTTTTTTTTTTTTTTACTGTTTAGCCTGTATTTATGCATTTCTCTGTATTTAGTATTATGGATTTTCTTGTTATTACTGCATCTTGTAAAGCGCTTTGTGATGGTGGTCCACTATGAAAGGCACTATATAAAATAAAGACTGATTGACTGATCCCACTCAGAGGTGCAACTTAATTACCTGCAGATTTAAACAGCTGCAGCTATTTATATTTTTTATAACATATCACGACTATACATGCTATTAATCTTTGCACGTGTTTTATTTCACTTATAATAACAAGTACATTGAGTTATGAGCGGGTCTCACGTGAGAGGACTTGCACAAAGACCCATACGCGACTAGCTGTTTATCAAATACTCAGAAGTTGAGGATCAGCAGCTTAGGGGCCCAGCAGCTTCGGCAGAACGCGAATACATTCCAACATGTTTTGATCTGAGAAGTAAGGTCAATGAGTTCGTTAAGAAGAGACGCTAGATGGTGTGGGGGAGCGGTTCACATTTTGTCAGTGTGCTGAAAAGAACGTGTGTTTTGTCGGGACTGAAAAACGAAACCTCAAAACATAACTCTTTTTTTTGTAAATCGTCTACTATTAAAATATGTATTTAATATATATATATATATATATATAAACACTTTAACTCAGCTTCTTTGCTGCAGTGGCAATGAGAAAGAGAAGAAACAAACAAAATATTATGGTATTGTTTTCTCGTGACGTGACCCTGCTGCCGGGTACATCCCGTCCCTGTGATATTAATAGCACTGCTTGCGTCACCAGCTGTGCAAGACTGCTCTGCTAGACACGCGATGTGGAACCACAATACAGAGCAAGCAGACTTTCACACAGCACGCAGAGACGCCAAGCACAGCCAGCAGATACATCGTTTGCACCTTGCATTCACCAAACTGTTGTACACATAAAGAAGGCACCCACCCGCACTAAACCTGAACATTAAACGTTTTAAGGTTCAAGCAACGAATGTGCCTTTTTTTAGTTCAGAGAAAAAAAGAGAAGTTGCGGATTCTGAAATCAAAATGTGCCCTGGGAATACATTACAAAAGATAAAAACTAGGCGTGGTTGCATGTTCTTTCTGTTTGACATTGAAGTTGTTGGCAGCACAAATAATTTACATTTGTTTTAGAAAGCAACAACGAATTGTGAAACCCCAAAACAGGTGACACTGCTCTTGAAAAGTACAGCATTTAACTATTTATTAATGTATTTAAAACAGTAGTGTATCACGAGAAATAACAGTAATATTATTCATGCTGAAAAACAGATCTGATAGATAATTCTCACAGAGCTAAGACCTGTGCAAAATCAAAAAGTAAGCAATACTGTAATATACAGTAGACAAGTTGTATCGCTGAAAACAAAATATAGTAAGCAACTAAAAGACCAAATAACCACATAGAAGGTTGCACTGTATTCTTGTCAGCAACATTTTGCCATTATTGTAAGGAACCCGGACTCTGCTGACGAGCACATTTACTGATACCGGTCCTTGTTTTGAAAAACAGCAGGTTTTCTAAAGCATTCTGCATCACAGGTCTGGAGGCCTGCAAAAACACCGGGGGAGTTTCTGGCTTGGGAGAGCAAGCAGACTGCTTATTACACTGGAGCAAATGATAGAGCAAGACCTTAATGCATGTCAAAGAGAAAGCAAGTTCTACCACCAATGCTGTCAGATAAAGAACTGACACTTCTGCAGTAGTTACATGGTGTTCCAACAGATTTATGAACATCTAAAGAAGTGAAACTGGATCAGCAACCCCTACTTATTGAGACCCCCCCTTGCTCTCCAATAAAGCCACTATGATTTAAACCAGAGCCAGTTTCTGCTCTAATTAGTCAACATAACCAGTAGCTGCTTGCAATATCAATGAAACTCATTGCAGAACTGCTGTATGTTTGTACATGCCATTACACAACCAAGAAAAATAATCATGCTCTGTATTACATGATTCTCCCCCTTGTCGCATTCTTGTGCTGGTCGTCAATACTCTGACTGTAAGATATGGAACGGGTTAGGGTTATCATGTCAGATTGTTAGATCTGAATAGCAAGCTGTTTTAAAAATATTTATTTAAGAGCAATTCTCATTTAGCCCTGCATTTGAAGCTGTCAGGTTTGTATGCACAGTGTCTAGCATGGCTTTTGGGCAATGTGACAGAGTGCTAGTGTAACAGGGTGCAGTGTGAATCGGCGAGACCACCACAAGCAAGCATCTCAACCACTATGCAAAAGAGGCTCGCCTGCAGTTGTAATTCTAGAGGTTTTTAACCTCATGTCAACGGCAGGGGGTCAGAATCTGTAACAGCATCACACAGCACTGCCCGTTACACTAGCTGTGTCATACCATGGACGTTGCTTCTCTCGGTCATGGCAGTGGGTTTTTTGGTTGTTCCTAGGGGTGGGGAAGTGAGAATGTACAGAAGCTTTGCCTATGTGCTGATCGGTCAAGCATTGTGTTTATGGCTCTTCTCCTTAGAAACTGCTCATGCACAAAAACAAAAATAAAAAACTGTTTCCAGTTAAGTAAAACAACAAGAAGCAGTGCAAACTGGTTTTGCAAGCTGCTTTGTATGTGATTTTAAATTTTTATGGTGTGGGAAGGCTTACTGTTTTTTTTTTAGAAGGCAATGGTGTTCACTGCATATCCCATAGTTAGGTTTTCTGCACAAATGTAGTGTTACTGTAGCTGTCAGAATACAAGATTTTTCTCCCAGAAATCTCTATAGGCAAATAGTGGAAAACTGTTTCCTAGAGAGTTGGAAAAATGTTCAACCCCAAAACCATTTCCATTATATCATGAAAACTACAGTCAATATTTAAATAAGCCTTTGATGTCACAGGGCAATAGCGTTTTTGATTATTGACTATTGAGTGACATCATCAATGACATCAGTGTTAATATGGCATTGTTTTAGCCAATAAGGTTGCAAGTTTTGATCAAAGGGTTTAATAATATAATTTGTACTAATCTTTGTTTCCTCCCTTATAAATGTGTACCATGATATTATTGCATTTCTCCCGTGCTTTTCCATTAGTATACTATGCATTTACAATAGTTTATCACATTTTGCCATTTTTAAATGCTTTATCATACTTCCCTGGGCTTTGCAATGCTTACCTATGCTTTACTGTGCTTCCATTAGGCTTTCTCACACTTTGCTTTTACTATGGAAATATTTTATAAGGGCTTGGGTAACCAAGATTAGTGCTAATCAGGATCAACCCTCATCCTCACACTGTTGTAACTCTCTAAATCAGAATATCAAGGTAAAATCCACTTCCCCTTTATTGAGGGAGGTTTTTTGTTTTGCTTAACACACAGTTCAATCCAATAGTCAAATGTTGTAACTGCAGTTTCTTTAAATGGTGGACCCCACTGGATCTCCTATGCTGTCCAGGCATAGGAAACCCAATAAAGTATCCCAGAGTGCAACACACAGGGAAGCCGCATAATGATATCACACCCTTCAAATGTCGGCGAACAAAAGAAAATCCTTACACATACAGGAATGTCATGACATCAGCTTTCCACAGGTCCTTTTGTTGTCATGCATTCAGGAGCTTGTGTGAAACCTAATCAGTCACTGTGTGGAGGTCAGTGAATTTGAATGGGCTCCAAATTGGATAAAACCTGGTGTATAGCCCCCCGCTAATTTGAAAGTGCTCCTGTATTGTACCGTTAAGGAAGCAGCTTTCACCAAAGGGGACCAATTACCAGTGCTTGTGCATTAAGCGACAGTTGGTTAAACAGCAGAATCGTTCCAAGTGTCATATTGCGTCTCTCAGGGGGCTATACACTTCAACTGAGATGATGCATCTCAAGAGAGTCTCATGGTGAAAGGGCTGGGAATTGCATAAGAAAGCTATGTTTTAGTGTTTTCAACCTCTAAGTTTCGAAGTTAAGACCTCTGCTAATTTAAAGTATGCATGCCCAGTTTCAGTAGTCAGGAATTTTTTTTATTTAATGTTTAGAAATTTTGAAATGGTTTTCAGTGAACTCTATGGAGTTCGAGAGATTGCCCTGCCAAAAGTTTGAAAAAAAAACAAAACACATTACATTATAAAATATACATAGAGAGGATAGGTAGCAGCATTTATATTGATGTGATAGAGTTTATCAGGTGGATTGTACCCGCTGGAGATGACATCACATTTAGAACCCTCTCGTGAGCCGACGGTCTGACCTCTCATGGGGTTGGTATAGCTACAGGCAAGCAGGTGTCACACAAACAACAAGCAGGGAAGCTTAACGCTTTGCACACATTTATTGTTGGCTGATGTAAACTATACAAGAGAGAATCAATCTCAGGCTCTTTAAAAAGGAGATGCAGCTACCCCTGACAGATGCACAAATATTCTCTAGCTTTAGCTCTCTCTTACCTGCAGTATTTTCATTATATTCATGCTGAACCAGCTCACTGCACAAGCTGCTCTTACAGTCTGCCACCCCCTGACTGGCCTTTCTGAAGCCTTGTATATCCACCTGCCCAGCAGCAGGTGAACCAATGTTCCCTTTTCCTACAATATTCATTCAGAGAACCCTGCTATACCAAAACAATAAGTATACTATTTAAATTAATAATGCAACAGGGGACACAATATGTTACAATATGATCATTTATTTTCCTCTCAGTGTTGCGGGGAGTCTTGCATTTCCACAGTAGTGTGGTTTTTAATATCATTTTTCTGAAATGGTATTAAGGCATCCACAGTTTGTCTCTGCTCCACCCATGTTATCTGTCTCCTGTTATCTGAAACAGATAATACCTCGTGGTGTCTTGCGTCTCTTCTCAAATCATGTGCGTAACCAAAGTCATACAATCTGCAGCATGCAATCAGACAGAGCAATACAGAAACGGAGCAATGAACTTGAAGTGTGATAGCCAAGCCTGTAAAATCATCTTCTTACCTCGTTAGCACGCTAAGTTCATTTAGCTGTAGATTACTTGCTTTTCCATACTTCATTTTCATTTTGAAGTTATCTTGCCACCACACTATAGGTTTTCTTCCTATGCAGCAGGACCCCAGCTGTGCAGCAGAGTAAGTGTGAGGCTTAAGTTGGGTCTTACCATAATATCAGCTGTGCAGGAAGTGAGTTTATAGTGTTGTGGTAGGCTTTATCACCAGTCAGAGTGAGTATAAAGCCTGGTAAGAGATGGCTGTTACAGTCAAAAGGAATCAGGCATAAATGGTGACATTAAATGGGATAGACTTTATCAGGCAGTCACCTGCCTGCAAGAAAAATAAGCATTAAAAACAGAAAAACAACATCAATACTTGCATTCAATTAATTTGACATATAATGAAGTGCACTGAACCATTTCGTTTGCTTCATGCTTGGTAATTGCGTGTTGCAGGTAAACCCTGATCATGAATTTAAGTTGTATTCATGTATTTTTGTTATAAAGGGGAACATTCATAAATGAATCAATCCAAGTTATATAACATCCCCACAAAAAATTTAAACCTCATTATAAAACTGTTATTTGAGTTTATTTGTATTTATTTTTCCCCGTAAATGTCTGTAAAGTTACAGGAAAGAAATACCGTAAACTGGCATATTTAAGAAAGGTAAAGTAAGAAAGCAACCTGTTACACTACTCAATTTCACAGAATCTTTTTTTTTCAGTCTTGGCCACACAGTTATATGCATATTATTAATTTATTTACAGATTTACAGAGTTCTTGTATATGGCGATCTGGTCTAGTAATGGAAATGTGTGATTTGTAAACCACAAGCAACAAAGTGCTCCATAGGGTAGGCATTCACACATATGCAACAGTTAAGTCAAAAGGTTACTGAAAACCATGTTGTTTACACAGAATATTGGCAACTGGCACATTACAGTACCTACGGAAGAATTACTTAAGAACAGGATGCGGTTTGTACTTTTTTTCTTGTGGTTTCAAGGAACACACTTCATATGATGTTAAAACAAAGTACACAGAAAGGGAGATCGTGTCTAACTAACCTGCTTGATTTTTCTGAGGATGCAACATCGACAATGGATAATTGCAAAGCATATGACATGGTTTATTTAGATTTCCAGAAAGCTTTTGACAAAGTCCAGCATAAAAGATTAATTTTCAAATTGAACGCAGTAGGGATTCAAGGAAATGCATGCACATGGATTAGGGAGTGGTTAACAGGTAGAAAACAGAAAGTACTGATTAGAGGAGAAACCTCAAAATCGAGTGAGGTAACCAGTGGTGTACCACAGGGATCAGTATTATGTCCTCTGCTATTCCTAATCTACATTAATGATTTAGATTCTGGTATAGTAAGCAACCTTGTTAAATTTGCAGACGACACAAAAATAGGAGGAGTGGCAAACACTATTGCAGCAGCAAAGGTCATTCAAAATGATCTAGACAGCATTCAGAACTAGGCAGACACATGGCAAATTACATTTAATAGAGAAAAGTGTAAGGTACTGCACGCAGGCAATAAAAATGTGCATTATAGATATCATATGGGAGATACTAAAATTGAAGAAGGAATCTATGAAAAAGACCTAGGAGTTCACGTTGACTCAGAAATGTCTTCATCTAGAAGCTGCTTGATGAGATTCTGGGATCAATAAGCTACTAACAACCAAATTAGCAAGATGGGCCGAATGGCCTCCTCTCGTTTGTAAACTTTCTTATGTTCTTATGTTCCAAAAAGAACAAGAACAATATACAAACGTATAAACTGCAACAAATTAGTGCCTTTCCACCATTAATAAAAACAAGCAAACATTATTTTGACTTAAAAAATAAGACATTCTTTTTTAATTTTATGTTCTTACCTTAAAATATGTCTTGGGTTAAAGATTCATTCAAAATGTTTATTGTACCGTTAATTTGACTTCTGTTTTAAACTTCTGTAAGTTGGAAGTCGGCCATCAAGAAAGATGGCAGAGCTACTGTACACCAAGTCATCGCCCCAGAAGGGAAGCAATAGGGCAACCGTGGATTGGAGGAGAAACGGTTGCACTTGCTAACCAGGGGGTGTGACTGACCATACAAAAGGGGACATGGCTAAGCGATCTGTTCCTTTGATATGGTTGCGAGCGAACCGAAAGGAGAACCAAAAAAACGTACTGTGAGTGTTTAATGTTTTGTTTGTTTGTTGTGTCTAATTATACTTGTTTGTTCTTGTTAGATGGCTAACATGATCCGGAGCTGTCGCTTAAGGCCAGCACTAAACCCAGACAACACTTCACCACTGTGCACGAATAAACTGTATTTCACCACTTGCACGTTAGCACTCACTCTGGACTTGTGATTGTGTGTGTGTCTTGTGTGTGTTTAATACTGTGTTTATTATTTGTGGACTATAACCTGTGTTTAACATTGCTGTGTATTGCCTGAAATTATCATTTGCGGTCATAACAACCTGGATTATAAACGGTATCAAATTAAAATTGTTTGGACCGTGAACTTGCGTGTTTGTCATTACTTGAGCACTGCATCACCTCTACACCTGCGCACTGCAACCCACTTTGCCACACTGTCTTAACTGGCTTTGAACTTGCTTTGAGCTTGTCTGGAGAATTCTAACTGCCTGGCACTGAAAATATGTCCTCATTCTATTCAAACCATGTGACAATGTGACCTTTCAACTCTGCTGGCCCAACCTACTCTGCATGGAGAGAGAGGGTGAGTACTGACAGAACTCCCAAAAAAGACATTTGAAGCAGCTTTAAAAAAGAAATTCATGATATAAACTATCATAATGTGCCAGTGAGTTATATTGCAGTTTAAAAGACTCCAGTTTCCCCTGTTTCTCCTTGATTACTTATCTATTTTTCAATTCTGAGAAATCCTCTCTTGCCTGAGGCATCTGACCTGCACCACTAATATTCTGTTTGCACACAGCCAGACTTGCCTATCTCCCTGAGACTACAGGCACCATGCAAATTACAGCTCAACCCAAACACACCCACAGATACTTATGAGTAACATATTAACCCTGTTTAAAAAGAATATCCTTTACAACGGTTGAAACTGAGTCACTGAATTCCAGCTCATCTCCCTCACAATTACTCAATAGATCACTCTCAGTTCAAGAGGCATACTACTAAATACAGTGTGTTAATAGGGCTTGTGCCCAAAGCTGTCAAACTAAGGGACATTTGCTGCAGGCCTACAGACAGTATAACAGTACTGAGGTAAATGAATCTCTCACCCCTTTGTTGATAAAGGGCCAGTACTTAATCTGGTCTATTAACACAATAAGGTATCCTGAGAGATTTGTGCAGGAAACACAATGTAAAAGAAATAAAACGGAACAAAATAAGACAACAACCGATCTTTAAAATGTATTTTTGCTGCTCCGATTATGTACGCTGACAAATCTTGAATGGCTTTTTTTATACACATGTTTTCTACTTTAAAAATGGGTAAATGCGTTCCACTGTGGGTTTACAAGACTGTTAAGATGTAAGTAACTTTATATTAGAGTCTTAATTCTCACTACCCCCTTACCTTTTTCTATGATGTTTTCAATAGTTCTGAGTGGTTCTCATTGCTCAAATACTATGTTCATTTTGTTTTTTGTTTTAATAAGTCTGTGCTAAAGTGCTTTCATGACTTCAGGAGCGGCGTTTTAGATTTTTTTCTCTGCCATAGATATATGTAACACAGACGAGATCACTGTTCTATACAGTGTCTTTATAGAAGTAAGAGTCAGCACCATCTAGTGATCATTTACTTTGGATCGAGTGTCCTTTTGTATTGCTGGGAATACCTAGCTGTGCGCTAGACGGTGCTGTAATAACACTTTGGACTATATAGCCTGTGTTACATATGGATATGTCAGGCAGCTGAAACTGAGGAACAGCTCCTGAACTCCGAGTTAAACAATGTTTGAGTAAGTGCAATAAGAAGCACTCTGAATAACTGACAAAAAAAACTGAATTTTAATCATTGGAAATCATCGGGAGAGTAAAATGGGGTTATTATAATGGAAATGTAAGCCTTACTCTTCAAAGATGAGTTGTAAATTGTATTTTTTTCCATTGCAAATACTGCGACAAAGCAAACCTTCTCCAGTTTACTCAGTGTTAAAGAAAATAGACAGAGGAAGCCTATATTGAATGCTGACATGCAATTTGCTGCAAACACAAATAGATTTGGAAAAACCTGTTTTATCTGTTGTGAGATATTGTTGTTGCATGGGGGGTGTTCCCCACAGTTTACTGTACACCTTAATGTTCTTTAATTACCATCCATTACCATCTACCAGTCTTTGGATTTGTCACACAGGGGTTACCTGAGGATATTCTGAACAGTATTTTTTATCGACAAACTCCACTAACTTTAAAGGGGAATACACTGTTTTGCCAGCTCATCCGATGGTGGAATGGTTTGACTCATCCAGCGGCCTGGTTTCCTCTCTCGGCACATATATGGAACCTTTAACTGTACGGAACTATTATCTGGGATTGAGAATGAAGGAAATGTGGTGGCAATCTTGATTGGGATACAGGAATATTACCTTTACATCGTGCAGAAGTTTAGCACATCAGTTTATTGCCTTTAAGCTTATGCAAAGGGCCTCGCCATTCCATATAGATGCATATGTTTTGGGAATTCCCAGTAATACAATTTTTGGAACCATGTTGCTTGAACTATCTCTAAAATGATTCATGTTTAAATTGTACCAACCCCTAGTTTGTTTCTTTCAAATGATGCCTCGCTATTCCTTCTATCTTCAATCAATAGGAGAATCTTGCCGGCAGTTTTAACATCTGTTAAAAAGACTAGACTGCAGCCATGGTGCTCTCCAGATTTACTGTTGGTTTGTCATGCTTTTGTATTTCATAGTCTGTGTGGAACAATCAACGACCAAGCTGCATGGTGCTAATCCAAGGACAGGGCCATTGTGATCTGTGACTAGCACTGGTGTGAGTGCATTTTTTTAATTTCCTTTATTCATAATTGTATACTTTTTGTGCCCCCCGCCCCCACACACACACTTTGTGTAAAATAGAAAGCAATTTTTTGAAAAAAAAAAAACCAACAACAAATTGTTAAAAAAAAAAACTCAAACATATAATAGACCACTTGTTTGTTGCTTGCCTGTTAATTCACATATAATGATGGTATATAACTGCTTAGAGATGCTGTTTTTCTATTTGCTGTTTCAGGATATCCAGAAGGGGAACAAACCAAATGTACTCATTTTTATAGCTGTTTGGAATGCTAATGAGCTTGCTGCAGGGGCTTACACTAATAAACGTTTACTATAGTAAAGGCATAGCAAAGTGTAATAAAGCATAGTGGAAGCATAGTAAAGTATGGGTAAGCATTGCAAAGGCCAGAGGGCTGTGTAAAGCATATTAGAAAAGCAACTATGGCAAATGCATAGTATAACTATCTAAACTGGAAAATGACTGTGCCGTCTACCCCTTCTACCCCTTGCTTAACCATTTAAATATAACCTATAACTGTTACACTCCTATAGTGGAGAGTTGGAAAAGGAAGATATTCAGACAATGAACCCACATTGCAGTTGCTTTTTGGAATGATATAACCCTAAATGTTTCTGCCAAGCTGTTTTGGGACTGTTACATTATTCCTTCATCGATGTTTGTATATGACAGTTGTTTACAAAACCAATGGGCCAGGCAATGTAATTACAGAATTTATGTTTACAAATATGATTATAACACTCAATTTAAAAATAAAACACCAGCTATTTGTAGAAGAGAAAGCACTGCAACAAAGCTATAAATAATGTCTAATTGCATACATTTATTTATGGCCAGCATGTGATTTGACGCTTTTCAGTACAGTATAAAATTACAGTCACAGGATAAATATAGTTTTGATCATTTGAATAATGACTAAGCGAATATGATATAAATAAGGGACAGGCAGCTCCCACCTATTCATTAAATAACCTTATAATCCGTGGTATAAAATAACAATTACTCAATCCAATAGGTATCTGTTTTGATCTGCGGTAGAGTTTAAACACTGCCACTAATAAAAACAGCCATAAAACGTCTCTCTTTCTGCTGTATTTGTTTAAAATGTGTATTGTCTGTCTGTCTACCACACAGGTTATAGATGTATCCACTGAAAAAGGCACTAGGAACATTGTGGCTCCAGGAGAATCTACAGACAACCTGAGCACCTCTGTAGCGCTTCTGTGCATTACTGTTCAACCGTTCCTCAGGATGCTCCTAGAATGTCTTCTGTTTAAATATCACACGAATAGTTAACAAAAGCTACCCAATTCCTTTTCTCCAAAGTTAAGGCCAATATATTTCAGTTTCTTCAGATAGGTTAATCATTGAAACCTAGCCAAACTAAGTAAAAATATTCAGACTCCTTTGTGCTTAAAAATTCATTCAAATTAAAAATCAAATAAAAAAATCAAATAAAAATAATAATAACAACCAAAATCCTAATTAAAAAGTTACGGTGTGTCTGAATTCTGATTTGTATCTCCACGTGGTAGTTATGAGTAAGGATTTTTTAAATTGAAATCTGTATTGCCGATACAGTGTTTGTGCTATGATTGCCATTTAATAAGCAGTGGTCTTTTTCGTGGGTAAACCTCACGTTGATAAAATGAAAACCTATGACAGCACGACCTAAAAATGAGTATGGTTGTAAACTGTCTGGAGCCTGGAGCAAAGGCAATTACTTTATACTGAAGAGATAAGCAGTGCCATCTCAAAACAACCCTGTGACCGGTTCAATTATTTTTGTGGACGGAAGTGACTTGAAAGGGGCCATATGCTATCCAGATTAGTTAATGTGCTTTACTAATTAATATAGCTGAGGAAGATAAGAATGCATTTGATAGAGCCAAGACAACTGTCATTAACAAGGGATGCAGCAGATGTTGCTGAATTCTCCTTTGACAGGATTATAAAAGCTCTCTAGTCTGGATTTGACCTCTAAAGTGCTATGTCTTCATAACCCATTAACACACACACATCACCATTTTAAAAAGGGCTTCATACCATCTCCTTTTTCATAATACAAGAAAACATTGCTTTAAGGGTATCTCAGTAAAAAAAAAAAAGATCACCTCTCAATTAAGGCCATTCTTTTACAGTCCTGATTTTCTCCTATAAGTCCAGGTTCAAAATGAAGGCCTGTGATCAGTATTGAGACCGCCCTCAGCAGTCCTAACGTATCGTCACTGTTAAATTACCTCTTTAGACCAACATGCTGAAATTCCACTCTGACAGCTTGGTTGCAGTATAAAAAATGTTATCTTTTGACAAATGTTCAGTTGTGTACCTTCAATACATAGTAAGGCCACTTTCCTGTTAAGGCTACATTTTGTTCGCCCCTTGACTAGGTTTCACTGTATTTCATTTGTTACCTGTTCAGTAATACCCCTTGTGTTCTCCATCATACTCAACCACTTTTAAAAGCTGAATTGCTGTCCCCTCTGAAACTGAAAGTGGCTTATATTACAGTTGCACACCTTAAACCTCCCCCAGTCTTGTTGGAATGGAAGGTAAGTGTGGCTAATAAGGATATAAGCATAAATAGGATTTAAACAGCTCAGAAATTATATTTTTTGAAAATGTAGATCATGTGAAGTCCCTTTAAGACCTATTGTTTATGGAAATCTGTGTCCTGTCATGTTTTTTATCAGTATAATCATAATAAACTGTAGAGGACCTGTCTAATAGCAATACATTCTGTGTTGCCCTGAAGGTAGTCTGCAGAGGTAATACAGTGTCTACACAGTTTGATGGTTTTCCTGCCACCTGCAAAATGTATGTACAGAGAAAGAAGATAAAAAAAAGCCTATAAATGATCTTACAACAATTACAGTCAAAATACTGTGTGATTACAGTCACATTGCATGTCTTTTCCTCCTCATATGGTAAGGACTCACTGCTCACACAATCAGATAGGGGTTGCTTATGTGATTGTCCTTTGTGTCCTTTGACGGCACTGTGCGCTTAATGTGTTAAAGCTTACATTAATTTTAAATTATTCCATGGTGAATGTTTCCAACACTCACCCGCCATGTACCCGCCTGTGTGCGCTAATTCATGATAAACACAGCTTTGCTGTCTTTCTCTGAAATTACAGTATAGTACTGATTTAATTAACATTTGCCTTTTCTCCTTTCAGAAAATGTTTAGTGATGTTGTAGTGGTTTAAAGACAACAGTTGACAGTTTTTGCAATATTAATTATTTTATTTGTCTATTCCATTAAAGAGATATTCATACTTAAAAAAAAGGTTAAGTAAAAAAGTTTGCAAAATGATGGATTTAAATGGATTTAGAAGCAAGTCTAATGAAGTGAAGTTTGAAAATGAATAATAAACAGAATTTAAGGAAGCAAATCCAGTATCATCATGGGATTGTGGGTTCCTGTGTTTTTTAGCTAAACAATACTCTTTCACCACATGTGACTCAGGTTCCCAACTCACATGATTAGGGACACAAGGTTTCTGCTCAGCCGAAGGTGTGTACCTTTCCTGTCTGTGGCACTGCACTGCATGACTGTATAGCAATAACAGGTGACCAAAACAGTGAGACGTTGAGTTTAATTGTGTGATTCACTAATATGCATTTTACAACCCCCTTCCAAAAAAACAATGAATTACTGCTTGGATTAATGTACATTGGCATGCATCTTTGCTGCCGGAGGCAAAATGCCTAATTATATACAGAATATATACAGAACATACAGTACTGTAATAGTTTCTTGTTCTTGCCTGAAGCCAATGTCAAACAATGGCTGGTTAAAAACACTGGGTATTATTTTACACTCTGACGTTGTAAATCTTTCACATGTTTATAATCACACCTCTTGGTGTCTATGATAAATAAGCGTATTGGATACCTACCAACCCGCAGAGCACTTTGAGAGAATGTGTCACGAGTGATCTCTGCATGGCTCATGCTTGTAGGTGTTTGTTTTCTCTGTAACTCAGGTTTTGCTTCTTTAGCAATATGCATCTTTCTGTTTAGATTTCAGCTGCAGGGTCCAACAATCATGATTGTTTTTACACTAAATGATACACTGCTTGGCAACTGTATTAAGACCTATCAACCTGATTGGATTTGGCACCATCCTTATGTTCTCCTGGTATACCCTGGTGTCCTTGATTGCACCAGAAGGCTGAATGAATGCTGTAGTTTACTTAAGCATCATTGCGGATCAAGTCCACCAAACAATGCTGCACTTATACCCTGATGCCTATGGCTACTCTTAAGATAAGATAATGCGTTGATCCACCATGCCAGAATTGTATGGGAATGGTTTGAGGAGCATGACAGAGACCTTGAGCATCTTCAATAGCCACCACAATCCCTGGATCTCAATCCAATGACATTCATCATCAAAGTCCTTTGCTAACCTCTCTGCATCAGTTGAGTGAAATATTAATGACTTATTGAACAATATCCCTCGAGAAACCTTTTAGCCCCATGTGGAGTCTGTGCCACGTCATTTCAAGGCTGTGATCAATGCAGATGGTGGGCCAACCTGATATTAGGTACTGGTCCTAATAAAGTGGACATACAGTGCAGTTCTTTGGTGTCTATTCATTACATTCCCTATAGTTTAGCTTTCTGGTGGCCACTCTGCTTAAACCACGAAGCAGAGCTTGTTATCAGCCCAGTTTATTTATTCAGAAAAAATAGGGGTGAACTTGCACCTGCGTCAATACAGGGCTTTGGCTGCAATTTTATAATAGGGTAAAACTAATAAGAAACTAAGGGCTTAATTTGATAAGCCAATACCTTGCCAGGAGTATGTTAAAGCACTAGGGAATCACCCTGTAGTGCACCAAGCACCTATCTAAAAATAAAAGGTGATGCAATTAAAGGGGAGCTCCCTAGTGCTGAAAAATACTCCTAGAATCCAGCAGTGTATGTTGATCACATCAACCCTTTTGTTTCTGTAACAGGCAGTGTTATGTGATACACTGCCATTACGGATTCTCACCTGTCCCCTGTCGGGACCGCGCCCAGCCTCTGCCCTGTTACATTTCTTAAAGGTACCTTATATTTTTTATTGAGCCTTTTGCAGTTATAGATGACGTTTTATAATAGATCATTTATGCTCGCTTGCAAAACCATTTATAGTCATTGTGCATTTTTTGAGTGAGTAATTTTGTTTCACACATATTACAGCGGTACAGAAAACAGGAACCAGATGCAAAATATTTCAAACTTGCCTCGTATTTCCTCTGCCTGTAAGCAACGCTTACTTCAGATTAAACTGTGAAATGTCATATTAAAGATGTCATATATCAGAGTAATGCATGAGCAAATGTTTTTCATAACTTTGTAATTGAAGGACTTCAGATGTCAGAAGGAGCTGCATGGCAGTTTTATTTCATTAAAGTGATTGTACAGTTACCCTCACTAGGGCATTAATTCAACTGGTGTTTCTGGGACAAGGATATGAATAAACAGTAAAGTTTTCATGCATACAGTGTGAAGCTAGGGTGTCATCGATTTGCACCTTTCTGTCACACTTTAGTGTAAGCTACATTTATAAAACATCTATAAATGTGTTATTAATGATGATTATTAAAAGAGATAACAGTTTATTACATTTGAATGCTGCAGTACTATTACTGTAAAACTCAGTCAAAAGGCAAAAGGCCCCCCACAACTGAGACCACTTTTTTTCTTGATTTGCTCCATGATTTGTCACCTTCAATATTAAGGCAACCCCTGTATTTTGTATTGCAGCCACCATCAGCAGTCCCATGTATATCAAACCTCTAATGAATTACCTTTCGAATAAGACCAAATGCTGTAAGCTACCAACCACTTTATAATAGAGACGTTACATTGCTTTATTAGTAGTAGTATTAGTACTATTATTATTTTGCTAAAGTAATAGAAACCACTGTAGCTCACGTTGTGTCCTGCTATCCTCAGTGAATCATGCAGGAAAGTCCAGCTGTTTAATACTGTTTACAAAATGAATGAACGATTGGAACAGAATACCTTGAATGTATAGGAGATTTGATGTTTGCAAAGGATTTGCCCCTGTCGGTTAGTCATGGAAGTATTTATTTATATAACAAAAGCAATTATTTACACACCTCCATCGACATCCTGTTCTGTTTTTTTTATATTATTATTTTTATTTATGTCTCAATAATGTCAGTCATTACTTCATAAGAATTTCAGTCCCTCAGATTTATTGTCAATTGGCTTGCGTTGTATAATTATAACAAATACAACTGTTGCGTGCAGTTCCCAGTAGGATTTCTACAATGTCACCAGAGACTAATGGCTGGATGTTATTTTTTGTTACAAATGAGATGTAGCTGAATGCAGCCCTGTGTATTTACAACACATGAGTAAGAATTCCACAGGAAGCTCCCTTTGAAAAGCGCCTTGACTTTCTGCACATAACTACATTGAAGGCAGGCACTCAAAAGCTGATGTTAAAGATAAGAAGCCACTTGAAATTATACAACATCTTTAAACAGGCTGACATCTGGTTATTTTCATTGGTTATGCCAGCACCGTTCAATCATAATAAAACATATGCAACTTATGATGTATTGAAAATGTTTTACCATTGGATATAGTTATATTCAAATTGTTAACTCCTGTCTTTAATTAACTCACATTTTTTTAAAGGAGAAAATTCCAGGTTAAGGACACAGAACTGAGAAACACCACCTTTGAGGTGTTTGTAAAATCAAAGTTTGCACGGTGGAGGTTTTGCAGTACATTTTTACTGTTTGAACTATTATTATACATATAAGAGGCGCAAACATGTGGTTTGCAGGGTGAGTCATACAGTCAGGGAAGGGCTGGTTTGCATCCTGGCTGTCCAAAGATGCCTATCTTCACAGGGGATTTCACAGCAAGCGTTGCCTGGCCTCTGGAGCATTTGTGGGTAAACAAGGCATAAAATACTGTGCTAGTGTAGACCCTACTGGCCTGGCGTATGACACCTGCAAGATTGGTCCTTATCCTCCAGGGGGCGGTAACTCACCGACATTCCGTTGTCAAGTTCCTGGGTCTAAAGAAGCGTTTGGCTTGGCCTTGATATCCGAGGACGCCCACCGATCTTCAGTTATACTGAACTGTTGTGGGGAGTTGCTGCGCTGAGGGGCTATAATTGAGAAAAAAGGGAATACAATGACTGGACGCTCTAAATAAATAACTAAATAAGATGGAGGCTCAAATTACATTTTCACATACATTATTTATATCATCAACTTTTCATATTTGTCAAAAGAATCCAGGTTTCGAAACCTTCATACCACAAAAGTAATAACAAAAACAACCGTTCAAAGATAGCGTCAGGATCGTATTTCATAAAGAAGCCCTGTACTTTTAAAAATCAAAGCCATCTTTCAGTCTTTTCAAAAACACATAGTTGTGTCTTATCTATAGCAACGGAGCAGCACACAAACAGGCACACTGATAGGAAGCCGATGTCCTGACTGTGAAAGGTGCATCTGAGGACACACTCAGAATACTGTGCATGACTTGAGGTCAGGATCTTACATACAGTCTGCAAAAAATAGTGGATTGCTGTCACATTCACAGTCAGTACGTTTATCTCAAATTCCCAAGCCTGCTCAAACTGGAACATTACTGGAGCCAATCCTCCTCACATTTAAAGGAAACAGGCCACACAAAAACTGTTAACTGTTTATTTAGGAACCCTTTATCTTCGTCTTCACACACCTGACTAGAGTTTTGTGCATTCAGTATCTTTCTGTCTGTTCTTATTTCTGCTTTATCTTAATTGGACAGTAATAATGAAGAATAAGAACACATTAAACAGTGTGTACCTTTGAATCTGCTTGTTTTTAGAGTTCCCTTACCTTTTTATGATATCTGATATCATTCTGAATGCTTTTTGTTGCAATTACTCTATTAATATATTGTGTTGTGACTTCAGGAGATGCTCTTCGGTTCTGGTAGCCAACCATAGACATATTTTAAGGGCGGCTAGATCAGCCAAAGACTTTTATATAAGTAAGTGCACAGTAGTGTATTGCAATCAACACACAAGGAAACCTGGTCCAGAGTGGCCAGTCATTTGATGGCTCTTACTTCTAAATCCTTACTTCTGTTCAGCTCCTGAACTCAACTTAAAACAGCTTTATAAAAAACAAAACATATAATTGCAATAAGAACCAATTTGAATAATTGCAAACATCATAAAGAGGTAAACTATTTGTCATTAGTGCTGTTTTGCAATAATAACTGTTAGTATTGAGAGCAGGTAACTAATACAATAAACTAGCACAAAGGTAACTAAACAGTTGCACTGTGTTTACTGGTAATTATAGCTCAGTTAAGCATTACCATAAAAGTTAGGCGAATGTTGTATTTCAAGACCTGTATTGGGACACATGTTGTTTGTTTGTCTTTCTGTAAGATTATCTTTGCCAGTACAGCCCCTGTGTGATAAGAGGGTGGGCCTGTGATTATTGTGCAGAAGCTCAGCTTCTCTGCTGCAGACACCAGCCACACATCATTCAAACCCAGCTCGACAGCAATGAAGTCATCTGCGGAATACGACCTGGCTTGTGATGCTTGTGGGGAATAATAATTTAATTACACGAATCTAGCTGGGAAAATTAAGAATTGATGAGAATTCACTAAAAGGAAATTGTATTAAAAATATATATTTAAATAGTTTTTGTTATTACTAGTTGAATGATGGTATTATGGTAGGTTAAGATGTTAATTAAATAATGCCAGCTGGCTCTGTTTTATTGTGAATATGGAACATCTAACTTACACATCAACTAAATGTGAAATATTGGAAAACAGTGAATTAGTAGGGTCCATGTACTGTAGTGTGTAGTACAACACAATTTACTCTTGGCATACAGATTCCTGAATAAGCGAATCAAATGAAAATAATCACCAGGGATCACTGTATGTTTTTAATTTGGTTTGTGTCATTTGTTTTTACTGCACTGGGGTGTCATTGTCATGAAGGGCACTCAATATTGTTGCTGTATCAATTAACAGAACGTCACAGAAGCCGAGTCATTCAATTCTACTGAACTGTAGTGACCAGCAGAAGTGTGGTAACCAGATGAGATGCCAGTCTTTACAATGCTTACCTGTGCTTTGCCTGTGCTTTATTACACTTTGCTATGTGGGACAGACAGTACATTCTGCACTGTGCACACTTGAATAAAAAAGCTCTTGTGTGGGTATACAGGTTCTTAAAGGTGTGCATGCTAGCCTTTTGAAAAAATCTCTCAGTCATGTAAGTGAAGCTATTAGGTGTATGTTGAACTCTAGTCAAAGTCTGATTCTCGGCTCAAGACTGCTAAGCTGTTTTTCTTCCCCTCCTTCTGCTGCAAAGGCTGATAAGCTCTTAAACTCCAAACTTGCCTTCTTGGGGCCTCACAGTTTTGATATGAGTGGTACAGTACCTCGATACACCAAAACACATCCTTCCTTCTGCTGTGTGCACCTTCTAGCAGAATGTCATTTGTGGTTTCAGTTGACATGGCTCTGAGCAGAACATGCCATATCACAAGTGTCTTTAGCATGGGGGTTTGGGTGCTGGAGAACAAACATTGGACTCCCCTTATAAATGTCTTCAAAAAACATTTCTGAATTGCTTTAATCCTTGAATAACAGCAGAGATGGAAACCTTTTTGTTTTTTGTTGTCTTGTACGTTTGCTTCATACAACCGATATGCACAGCCTGGATGAATAGTTTCCATCCTGCCCCTTACAAAATAAGTAGCTGTACCTGGTATCACATAAACATCGGTTTTATATGTGTTAACTTGAACTCAAAATTGATGTTCTGCCCGTGTAGCTAAAACTACAAAATGCTGTTGGTTCAGGGACTTATTTTTATATACAATGGCCAGCTGTAGCAAATAACCACTAATTGCACTGCAGCAGTACATGCCCCAACTTGTCCCAGAGTCAGCTGGTGACATATGAGTCTTTCCAGTGTGGAATCAAACATAGCCTGTCTCCTTTGTTACATGTAAGCAACCTTCTTGAATTATCACAGACTCTTCCTGTCAACACAATTTGACCTACATAAAGGGTAGGGTATGACATCCTCCAATAGCTTATATAACCAGGTTCAATAATAACAACACATTTTCCACACGCATCAAGTTTTAACATAGATGTTTCAGAAAGTGTTAACAAAAACGGAGGTGTATTTTCAAAGAGCGTACTCCCATCTTTAACTCCAGTTTTTAAATCCTATTTTTTAACAGGAGAAAGTTCTGTCTGGATGTTACAAAACCGAGAAACCTGAGACCTTTGTTGCTTGGGTCTTGTAAAAGGAACAGGAGTTTGTCTCCTGTAAATAAAACAGGAGTTAATTAAAACCACTTTGACAATAAGCGCCACCATTCTGTAGTGTTTAACAAATGTACTGCTTGTCCACTGTGGTGAGTGCATCTGGGTTATGTTTCTTTTTCTTGTCTGGAGAATCTCTGACCTTTCAACTCTGCCAGACCAACCTTATATGCAGAGTAGGCTGGGCTTAGTTGGTTACATCATCCCAGTAGGTTTGGCTTGCAGAGTTGGTTACATCATCCCTTGATCTAAATGGAAAGTAGAAGGCTTTTCAGTCCAAGCAATTACGAAAAAGTTTAAATCAAGTTCATGCATTCACCAGATCACTAGATGGTGTTGTCTCTTACCTGGCTGATCTATCCTAAGCTATGTAAAGTCTATGGCAAGCAGCCAGAACTTAAGAGCAGACACAAACTATCCAAAATAATAATGATAAAAAAACACACGTGAAAGGGAGGTGAAGGTTGTTCACTGTTATAAAGCAGCCAGACACCGAGATTGCGCATGGCAGGTCACAGAGGTATGCAGCTTTTATTGACTGCAAAGTTTTTATTGCAACTCAGTTGCAGGGGTAGGTGGCCGCCACTAGGGTACCAGCAATGGCAGCCCTGTGCGGGAGAATATACACATGCAAGTGTAACAAAAATAATAAATACAAAATGGCAAAACAAAACACTGTTCAAAAACTACTAGAAAATAAAAGTTGACCAAACAGTGGTGGAGGGCTACCTCCACTAAAAGGAAGGTCCCCGCTATCAGAGTACGCTGCGCTACACACGCTCGCAATACTGGCTGGGGATCATTCCCTGATTCCCTAACCCTAATCCACAAGCAATAACAAGTCCCGGTTACACACAGCAATTGGAAACACACACCTGCAAACATCATAAAAAGTTAAGGGGACAGTAGATTTGTTTTTGTTATTTGAAGCTATTTTATATGTACATGAATCTACCATGAAGCCTGTAATCCCAAGGGTAGTTACAGCTGGATCTCTGTGGTTGCCGAGCACTGCTGCTTGATAGCAGGTTTGCCACTGGGATGTGTTAGATGCATTATTTACGTGAGTTGCCACTACTTCTATGAGGAAACTGTTATTTGATGTGTATTCCAAAAGCTCTTCACGTAGTCATTCTGTTAGACAGGGCCTTCAGAAGACAGTCCCAGAGGTAGATGAAAGCAGTAGGGAAGTAGACGTTTTAATTGAATGTGGTTTAAATTAAAAGTGAGTTGTTAAAATGTGTTTTTGAAGGCCTGGTGCTCAGCTGAATTGTGAAGTGAATCATGCATGTGGTTCAGGCACAAAACGATTCTGATTTCAGATTGTAATGCTGCTTAAGTACATTACGGTATAGTTACTTTTAAAAAAAAGGTTTATTTTCAGCATCAGGTTTGTTTGCTTGTTCCACCATAGTGAAGGAATAGGCTGTTAAGCAGGTCTCCACAGTGTGAAAATTAAGGATTTCGTTTCACAGTTATTGGCATAAAGCTGAGCACAAAGGGAGGCCCACTTGAGAGTGTGAAAATGAGAGCAAGAGAGAGCAGCGGCTAAGCGGCCTAACAGAGTATAGCCACCCAGGACAGTGGCCCTTTGTTATTTAGAAGTTATTTTTAATATTTTTTAAACCAAGCTGGGCGTTTTTTAATAGTGTAAAAGGAGCCTGTGTTAATGTGGCGTGATTTTATGTTTAATCTGGGAAACAGTGAATTCAAAGACTTGAAAGAAGCTTTAGTGGGAGGAGGTGTACTAATGCATGTTGTTTTAAGCAGATGCTAGTATCAATACAACCATTATAAAAAGATCCCTGACAGAGTCAAAAACACAATACAGCTGTTGCTAGGATGGCTGAGCTGTGGGGTTCCTCCACCCCCACCATACTAAAAAAAACACTCTTCAGGTTACACTTTTGAGAGAATTTAGCATTTTTGGAGGATATGAGAATTGTACTGCAACAGGATGTCACTTACTGCCATGCTTCATTTGCTTTACAACTACAGGCTGCCTTTACCACCTGCAGATAGATGAGGGAATATAACTGTGAGCACTATGAGGTATTGAATGCGTCTGCAGTTATGTAAATCTTAGTTCTTTAAGACCATTAAAGCCGAACCTGTGTGTGTTGTTTGTTTGTTTTTTTACTAAAATAAGTAACACCTGTTTGAAAAAAAAAAAAAAATTAAAAGACCATGACAAAGACACATACACGTGGCGGTTCACTGTACAATCAATGGCTACCATGTTTACACACAGGCTTATGAAATAGTTCAGTGTGCTGTTGGGGAGGGGAGGGGGGTAAGGCTTGTTTTAACTATCACAGTGCCCTCTTGTGGATATACAAAGTGGATATAGAGTGGAACTGGCCAACTGGACATTTTATGAATGTAAGTCTTGTTTGTAATTGGTTTATAGTATTTCAGGAAAATAACTGCTTAGACACCAGTAGCCATTAATTCAGCTGTTCCCCATAGTTTAAATGTGTTATGTAACTAATACGAAATATGATTGGCTTCATAATGTTTACCCTGTCATAGCTCAGACTAGATTAAGGCAACATTTTAGCGTGCAATTTGAAAGCCCTGTGGTCTTTAGCATGTTTATAAATTACCTTTTTAACCTCAGTAGTTTAACACCCCCCCGACCTCAGGAATCATGAAGCGATACTCTGCATTTATTATTGTGCTACGTCAAGTGCAGAACATAAAAGTGCATTGCAGTACAGCCTGGAGGTTACCATTAACCTGCCCCACTGTGTTGCAGGGGGGCAGGTTCATGGTTACACTCTGTGTTGCAGGGGGACAGGTTCATGGTTCCACTGAACAGAATTAAAGCGCTCATGGGTGCTTTCAAGTTTTAAAACGTCCCCAGTAAATGACAGGTGCTCAACAGAATGGTATACGTATTGAAGCTAAACAACTGGAAGCATGCTTTATATAAGATAAGTCTGATATTCCAAACCCATGTGAAGTTGCTTTTCAAAAGGGCCTATACTGTAGGATAATAACCACCCTAGTCAGGCCCTGATTGGTTGAGATGACTTGAAGTTTATAATGGTCACTAATGGACTCAATAATGGACTCAGTGCTTCACTTATCATGCATTGAGAGGTTGAAATTACCTTGTTTTAGGATGTCTAAATACACCGTTACCTGATTCTCTCTGTAATCATCAAACACACACTATACACGTTTAGCACACAATAGAAATCTTTATCATATAACCAAATTTAGTGTTGGTTTCTCTGACTAACATGGGTAATGCCATTAGTACATATTAAAGCTATTATGCTGGTGCTTACCTAAAGGAATTACGCATTAACCTAGTCAGCACAGGTGACTTCAATACAATTACAGTGCAGCTTCCTCTGGCAGCAGTCATATCTCCACTGGCTGTGTCGTTTTTCTTATAACAAGATAATGCCTCTTCTTCACAGTTTCGACAGGATGCATAGTAACTGTGACACATTCAAATGACTTTATTACAAGGGGCACAGCTTGATTTGGAACCTTGAAAACACTTATAAAACGTGGTGCAATGGGGGTCCAATGCATGGACTTGGCCTGTTGCATTGAAGCCTGCAGAGGTAAACTTTATGTAATTTTAAAACGTTTTTCAAGCAAGTGTAACAATTGTAACAGTATATTGTAGCACATAAAAGTAGAAACTTGTTGCTTGAAAGTTACTGGAAGGAGCAGTTACATTATTGCTCTGAGTAGTTTATCACTAGTTTTCTGCTGTTAAAATAAATTGATTCCTCTTAAAAATGTTCCTTTGCTTCAAGATCCTAATATGTTGAAGATGAGCTTTTCCTAGTTATGTGCAGATCAATCTAAAGTATCGATAAACAGAAATTGAAAAGATTCATTATTATGCTATTTCATGTGCAGAACATAAAGTAATACAGTCCAGTGATTGCATAGGGTGCAGCATTTAAAAGTGATGTATAGTACAGTACATTTTTCAAATTATTATTTTTGTATTAGTCTTATTTATTTGATAGCTCTTTAACATACCAAACAAACAATTGCTATGCATTGTTAATGTTGATAACAATTTGGAGGGCAAAAAATAAAGAAAAAAAAAAAAAAAAGAAAGGGTAACAACCAGCACCATAGTGCTCTTTTTGTATTGTATCAATATCAGAAATCGTGGTATTGCCCTCACTAGCATTCACCTATTCCAGTGAATACCACCATTTTCAGAATATAACCCTTTTACAAAATGTAATAGAATTTATGTTTGCCATTTATCTTTTACTGCGTGTTTAAGATTCACAGAAATAATACACACAGATACTCACTAACGTATCAAGTCAACCTCTGCTAGCTGTAATGGAATGACTCCAAGAAGTCAATATACTACTTTACTGTAGCTAAACAGAAATAAAACATACCATTACACATGCTATGTGTGTGTGCTTGTCTGTATATATACAAAGTTATACAAGAAGTGTGCATTATATTCTGAAAAAACACTCTGTGACTGCCTCAACAGTCAAAACTAGAGCTTTGTTTGTTCATGCTTTTCCCAGAAAATCTTTTCTTTTGTATTATAAATTGGGGTTAGTTTGTTTTGTTATTTGGTAGTTTGATTGCATGTTTTGTTATTTGGTAGTTTAAAATTGCTATAATTATCATGCTAAATACCCCTTGATTTTGGAGTTGGGGGGCGTGGTGGGGGGGTCACTTCCATACCTGAAATAATAAGGCACTGTGACGGGGTGCGCCCGCCGCTGTGTTTAAATGTATTGTATTGTGTTTTGTTATGGATGGGCTTAAATCCCCATCCCTCTAAACTTATGCGGAATGTGGCCATCTCCAGTTTGATTAAGTGATCACTAATTTGGAGATGGCCACATGTATAAAAGTGCATCAGCTGCTCATAAGGGTGGAGTGGGTTGAGACAGAGACAAAGACAGAGACAGAGAGACAGAGACAGACAGCGAGCCGTCCCGAAGGTAAACAGTTGTTTGATCTGTTAAATAAATACGCGCCCAGCGCTTCACCCACAATACTGTGCTTCTGTTTATTTCCTGGTCTGGGACGTCATCACCCAGCCATCCGTGATAGGCACATACAACAGAACAACCCCAGAAACAGGAACAGACTTCAGGCCCTAATTTACAAGGCAGGCATCCTGCATCCTAGAGCAGACTGTCTGAATCAACTTCTCCACTCTCTTAAGTACAGTTCCAACTCTCCTTGCATCTCCCAGCGTAATAATTCAAACTCGGTTTAAAAAAGCATGGCCGCTACGTTGGTAGCTGTAGTTCAGTTAATTATAAACAGAGTTGCCGTCGACCAGCAAATATTAAAAACCCGGTGACCATCTCCAGATTAATTATTTGATTAATTTATTGCTAGTCTGGAGATGCTAACTGGTATATAAGCCTGCAGCTTTCCTTGTTCAAAGTGGATGTTCAGGAAGGAGGAACTGTAACGAAACAGAAAGTAAAGAATAACAACTTCTACGCATGCTGGAAGCACCAGCACGGTACTTGTTTATTTGTTTGGTGTCAGTGTGTTCGTGATTTGTTTTTGTTCAACTTTTTATTTTCTCTGTAATAAAAACAGTGCCGCAGAGCGCTTTCACCCGAGCCCCTGCCTGTGTTGTCTCTGTCAGCTGTCTGGTCTGGGAACGTCAACCCTCGGCTACCCTGTCACCGAGGGCAAGAGGGGTTAATCCGCTGCCAATCACGCATTTGCAGGAGATGTCTGGCAGGGATGAACTGCTAACAATCGCCCCTGCCAGACCACATCTAAACCAACAATAACAAACACAAAACATTGGGTTTTTTTTTGGTTTTTTTAAATAAACACAAAATAAATTCAAATCATAACACACTAATACCACCTGTTTAAATAAACATAAACAATATATTTCTCTTAAATAACCATACAGTATTTATAATACATTTCATTTACATGCAGGACTTTGCCCTGCACCCTCTGTATCACGTGCAGGCCTTTTCCGCCCTGCCACACCCACCATGAAACCTCTTTTACAGTCCTCATATTGCATTGGTTCTTTGGACTCTTTGATTTACAGAGCTTGGTTTTGTCTTTTTAGTGTGCTACAATAAATGGTGCCTGCATTCTTAAAGCGGATGAGCTTTCTCTAAACAACAGTTGTTTTTACCTGTTTAGTTTATCAGTCTCCACCCTCACAGCCTATACTTCTGTGCTAGCACTGTAGCTTTCCATTATACGTAATACTTCCCTTTTCACACTCTCTCTCTCTCTCTCTCTCTCTCTCTCTCTCTCTCTCTCTCTCTCGCTCTCTCGCTCTCTCTCTCTCTCTCTCTCTCTCTCTCTCTCTCTCTCTCTCTCTCTCTCTGTTTTCATAAAACCATCTAGTTGTTTCAGGTAGAGAGTTCTGGCACTGCAAAATGACTAACTAGTTCTTTTGTGGTGGGGATTAACCTTCATTTGATCCTCTTGTTTCAAGGACTTGAGGGATTGTGCTTCCCAGTGATAACATGATTGTCTCATTTTACTTTTGCCATATTTAACCTAAGATTTAAGTTTAAATGTAACTTGTGGTATGAGAATACAATAATACATTAAATGCTTGTATCACTACGAAATATCGTTTCAAGCCAGCTATATTGATTGCCAATCTGCAGATCATCTAAAAGTGCTTGTAAAGAAGTTTATGATTTTCATGACTCTGATGTGAAATTCCAGTACTATATTGCATAACACAGTGTTAATCAGCACATTCCTCTGCCAACAAGCATAGTTAAGACCAGCTAGTCACAATATTTGAACTATCTAGTGAACACATTTCCTTTTGTATGGCTGACAATAGGCAGTAGTTAATACCTCCTCACTAGATGGTGCTGCCTCTTACAACTATAAAGACAATGTGCTAATCTAGCTTGTGTTACATGGCAATTTGGAAACTCAGATCACAGTACTTTCCCTTATAAAAGTTTACCACTGTATTTTTGCATTGTATTGTTTTGGTTTTGTACTAGGCATTTACAATAGTTTACCCTGGATTGCCATCTTTATTAATATGCTTTACCATAGCTCGCTATTCTTTACAATGCTTGCCTATGCTTTACTATGCTTTCACTATGCTTTATTACACTTTGCTGTGCTTTTAATATGGTCAAATTGTATAAGGGTTAACACAGAGTAAAATACAAATTGAATTAAACACAATATTTGGGTAATTGCAAAAGAACCATTTAGAATGGTACAAGATACTGTAATTAATTAAGACTGCAAGATAACAGTAAAAACATTTTTTAGCTACTTGCTCTTTTATTAAATACTTTGTGAAATTCATGAGGCTGTTCTGTTAAACAACATTTAGATTGCATTACATGAGTTCAATCTTTGTGAATGCTGCCCTGATGTACATAATCCAGTCTGGCAATGCATTTGGTTATTAATTTAGCATTTTACTGTCTCAATATTATTATACTATTTATTGAAATACATCATTTCACAAAAATAAAAATAATTCAAGCACATTTTTTTGTTAAACACTTTAAAAATGTATTCTAATAAAAAATACACCATCTGGACCACCAAATTGAATGTTCAGTATACTGGACAAATGCATCACAGGGTTACTTCCAAGCTTCTAATGCAATTCTTATGCAATTCTACGGAATTCCACTAGGTGGGACTGACATGCTGAAATAAATTAAATTAGTAGGAAGGGAAGATAAATGTTGTTTATTTTTTATTTATTGCAGTTTTATACAAAAGTATCACAAAGCACTGTACAGTACATAGCAGAAAGTGAGGCGCTAGAGAAGCCGCACCTTGGTTGATCCCAGGAGCTGGCAAGCGCTGAAGGCGCATTTATTTCAGCAAAGCTGGTCTTGGCTGGTCCCCACCACTATTTTCTCATTTTATCATGGTGAAAGCTGAGTCCAATATTCGCATTAAGTAAATAACAGCTACTGTCATGTAATACAAAGAGTAAATTAACAAAAAAAAAGGATCTCACATGATTTCTGTGTGGGCATTATTAGGCCTACCCAACTGACGAATGTGCTCTTTGGACCCTAGACTATACTAAATATATTTTATCCACAAATATCACGTTTAAAATCCATCAGTCTGTGGCTACTACCACTTCTCTCATGAAGACCAGCCACAGCTCCCTTTTTCCCTTCCGAAATTCCACCAAGCTTCGCACCAGCCCAGGCTCTACAGACCACCTGCTCTCATTCTCCCTGTGCCTTTTCCCCCCAATATCAAAATCATTTCCATCCGACTAGTCCTATGCTTTTGCGTTTGCATGCTCAAAAACCTTTCAGGGCCACAGCACTCTAAAGTAGATTTACCTTCAATCACAATTTATTAAATCTCCATCCATTAAAAAGTATAGCTCCCAGGAGCTGTGTGGATTAAGCCTGATTATAGAGGCTAGGGAAAGTGGTTATTTTTTCCTGTCTGGTCTGCGTAGCTCATCTCTGAGGCACACTGCAGCAGGAGGTCTTCTTTTTCTTTGTGGTCCCAATTAACCCATCACTTTGCTCCATTCTGCTGAACCCTGGCTATAGGCAGGTGTAGTCCAGGCTGTGTAGAGTCAGCCTCCCTTGCTGACACAGGTTTGGGTGCCACATGGAGGGCAAGGGGATGGGAGGGAAAACGTTTACGGGGTCTTTAAAGCGTTCCTCGATCAAGCGCACCACATCCGGATCGCAAAAGGTAAGGGAGCTGCCTTGTTAATGCAAACTGGTTTGGCTTCATATATCTGTTTCAAGTTGTATATCCTAGCTGCTTGTCTGGGTGCAGAACTGACAATTATCAAATACGGGTTATACTTCCATGTATTGTCAAACCCTTTGACTATCATCATAAATGTTAAAAATAAGTGGCGTTAACTTTATCAAAGGTTAACTAATAACCTGGAAAAAGAACCATTGAAACACTTGTGTGTTGATTCAACAAACATGCCTGTTTTGCTGCTGAACTCAAATATAGTACTAGGTGTTCCCATATTAAAGTGGGGTAGAAATCAATTGTATGACTGGTAAATATGATTAATATTAACCGGAGTGCAATGATAACTGAAATGATGTTATCAGGAGCTTGTCCTTTATAATCCAGCATTATTAGGAGTGATATTAGATGCGTTTGACTATGTCCTGTGCCAAACTGACGCAACCCTTTAATACTGAAATTACTACTGGTATTCATTATTTAATATAGGTCATCCAGATACTTGATCTGCAGAACATACATTAGTAGTTGTTTTTACATCCTGCTTTTGAACGGCTTGTCCCTCATTTTTAGTTGTTTTCAGTACCCACTGGTGTATGTGTGAATAATCCCTCATATTTTTCTAACCAAATCTTCTAGAAAGGACTGGAAAAGGGATATAATAAAAACGGTTGGAGATTTAAAATATTGACATACAAAATAAATGAACAGCATGCACAATAATCAACAAAGTGCTTAATAATTCTTATATGGGGGGCTCCCGAGTGGCGCATCCAGTAAAAGCACTCGCTAGAGTGCAGGATGCGCTCTATAGCCTGGACGGGAGCTTCCAGGGGGCGGCGCTCAATTGGCCGAGCGTCGCCCGGGGAGAGGGAGGGTTAGGTCGGCCAGGGTGTCCTCGGCTCACCGTGCACCAGCGACCCCTGTAGTCTGGCCGGGCGTAAGCTGCCCAGAGCTGCATTGTCCTCCGACACTGTAGCTCTGAGGCGGCTGCATGGTGAGTTCGCAGTGTGTAAAGAAGTGGGCGGCTGACGGCATACGCTACGGAGGACAGCGTGTGTTCATCTTCGCCCCTCCCGAGTCAGCGCAGGGGTGGTAGCGGTGAGCTGAGCCTAAAAAATAATTGGGCATTTCAAATTGGGGAGAAAATAATAAAAACTAATTGGCAACGACTAAATTTATATATATATAAAAAATAATGCTTGTATGAAATAGGACACCATTGTAGTTATAAATAAACAACCCTAAAACCATCATTAAATAACAGTGTGGCAACCTCATGCACCTGAAGTGTCTACACCACTATGCAAGAGTCTGGTTAATCTGCATTCGTGGTTATAGAGCTTTTAATATTATCTCATCTCACCAGCAGGGGGCAGAATCCATAATGGCAGGGCATCACACAACACTGCCTGTTATATTTACAAGTGCCACTAAAATATTATCTAGAAACCCTCAATTCTCCCCAGTGGTCCAGATTTTTATTTCAACCACTACAGCATGTATGCGCATGTAGTTTACAGCACTATTCCTTATGGGTTAGACTAACTCTACATACAATCTAAAGTCTTCATCTGAAAATCATCACAACATCTGTAGCTTCTCACAAACAATAAATACATGCACAACAATGACAATGGTATTTTTTTTTAATCTGGTCGTGTGAACTATTAACTGCTCCTGCAGTAATACAGTACCACTTGAAATTACAGCTACAGATTTAGCATCAAAAGATTGAATGTGTGTGATCTACGTTTCATGAGCAGTGCTGTAGATCATGACCTAGCAGAGAACCAAAAATAAAAACAACAGAGACAGAAGTGTCTCTTTAGAAAGAACATGCTGTGAATATAGGCTAGAGCCAGGGAACTATGTAGGCTTGATAATAAAGGAGGTTCATCTGTGCTATACCCGTGCGTATTGCTTGTGTCATAGATGTTTGGATTTGGTTATTAGGTGGATTATTATGTGTTGGCGTGAAAATAACGTTAGAGTCCATAGTCTCTTGCCAATTTTCACATCTTTTCCCTAAATTCTGGCCTTTCCCATAGACTTTGTTAATAAAGAGACTGGCCTTTACTGTGAGGGTCTAGGTGGTGTCAGAAGCCATTTGCAGGTGTCAGTCTGGTTTAAAATGAGCTTTTTCAGTGACTGTGTTCATTCACCCCAGATTGAATGCTTGGCTATCCATAGTCTCATCAGCAGAGAGCTGTGGAAGGTAATGTAGAGGCATAACAAGTAAAAAGAAAAAATAACAACCTCTAAATACAGCAACAGTCTAAAAAGCCAATGTTGAAGAAAAATGTTTTAGGTCATTATACATTTTGACCACTAGATGGGGATACTTACTGTTTCCTGTGGGTCTGCTGGTGAATGTACACTGACAAATCAACTGTAATCCTTCTTCTGTATTGGTCATCTGTTAATAAACTTGCATAATAGTTGCATTTTATTTCTGTTTTATTTTGTATGCATTTTAAGTGGTATATTTCTCGTCTGGTTACTTTAAGTTTTCCTTACATGTTCTTAAATGCATAGGATTATTATCAGGGATTACCATTTTCTGGGGTTTACCATTTTTCCCCTGTAGGTTGTTGACATAGCATCTTTCTTAACAAACACAGAGCGGATTATTCATGATATGGCTATGGAACTCGTTAAGACTGTTTAAAGCAATGGAACTCGTTCTGACTGTTTAAAACTGTGGCTTAAGACCACTTACTATATGCTATTAAATTGACCTTACAAACTGCGCATTGGGACTTTAGTATGTAGTCAGATCTAGGAACAGTGTTTAACTAATCAGCTGCATATAGTAACTAAGTACTGTGCATAGGGGGGTAGAGGGGTCCAAAGACCCCACATAAACATGTGACCCCCCACCCAAAAAAATCTGATTGTTTAACTAATTATAATATATAGTACACCCTGATATTAATGTGATTTCTGAAATTCCTTTGTATCACAATAGGTTGTGTCCGATAGCACTATATATATAGCATTATATAAAATATAGTTTAGGGTGCTTTACAAGATACAAGCTCTCAGGGATTGGATATCAGCTTGTATCGCACAGCACCCTATACAATATTCTATATATACATAACGCTACTTTTAAGGGGCAAGAAGGTGAAGTTATGGTATTCATGACACCAATGACTGTACATTCTTATTCCAAACATTAATAAAATAGTTTCTGATGATTTATGTATAGGGTTGCACTGTAACAACACTGTAAACACAGCTGAATACAATTAAAATATTGATACCGAATGACATTAGTTTGCTACTAGTATAGCTTTTAAACACACAAAAAATACGTTGCTGCTGCTTCTTTGAAATTGAAACGTGCCAGGAGCTGCTGGTTTCTGAGGTTGACAGTCACTTTGATAGTCTATCCCAATACTGATACAAAGGCATGTCTGTATCACATCTACTGTCTATGTTATTTACTCAGTTAACAAGTGTTTTTATTGTCTGAAAAAAAGGGGTCAAACACCCCCCCACACTACCACTATCCTTTCTTAGTAAGCTCAGTGGCAGCATGTAAGGGCAGCATTTCTGCACTGTGTTTAATCTCTGATAATGTTCCCGTAAAGGACCAACCAGCTGGTGAGTATTAATGCTTCTAAATACCTGCTTTCATTTGATTAATACACTCTGTACCCTTAAAAACTCACTGATGAGAGTGATAGAGGCCTGTATAATCATCCCACAAACCAGTGTAAAGTTAAAAGATCTGAAGCTGCACATTTATAAAGTCTTGGCAGTCATTCTTTTCCAGTTAGAGGGTAGAATAGAGATGGTTTTACGCCAGAGTAAACCAACTACTGTACAAAAACTTGGATTTCGTGATAAGTGTTATTGCTGTTGTTATTTTAGAATACGCAATTCATAGTTTTTCTTCTTTCAAACTAAACAATAAAGGCAATATTTACTTAGAGACAGTAAAATATGGGCCTGATCAAAATGAAATTGTGTACCAAATTATTGAGACTTACCCTGCTAAATACATCTAAATAAAGCAATTGATGCAAATGCAGGTCACTGACCTTACATCAATAACATGACTTAAAGTCTTTCATATCCTGGTAATGAAAAGGGTTATTCATCTGGGCTCAGAGAGGATATAAGAGCACTAAGAGAATGTTGTTTAGAGAAGCTATTTGATTGGAAAAAAATAATTAGGCTTGAAATACTGTATAAAATGCACCCTTGTTATTTTACTATTCGATATAATTCTCTGTTAATTCAAAGTTATGTTTAGAACAGTACTGCTGTATAGTGTACTGTGTAAAGATCCAAATCCCTCTTCAGTACTGCATATATCATATTTATGTGGATACAATAAGTGAAATATTATTAATCTGATAGTTATCTGATGTTACTACTACTACTAATAATAATAAATAATAATAATAATAATAATAATAATAATAATAATAATAATAATAATTATTATTATTATTATTATTATTATTATTATTATTATTATTATTATTATTATTATTATTATTATAACATAGAGATCCTCCAGTTCATCTGCTATTGTTATTAATCTTGACACAGTTCTGATTACAGTCCAATAGGGGGTTCATGAAAACTCGAGAAATTCAGATACACTGTACTGGAAATAAAGTCTTCTGCTAATGTGAGTTTTCAGAACTTCACAGTGTTTCTAATTGTGTTAATGATTATACAGCATGGTACGTGCTTTCATGCATGCACACTAAAGCTATGACTATATATTCCAATATACTAAGTCTGCTGTACATACTACACCCTGTAGAACAGATTTACACATATATTGGAAAGAGAAGTACTGTGGTGGCAATTCATAAAAACTATGAGAACCTGAGACAATCTGTCAAACATTATGGTTTTCATCAGTGCTGCCTGATTTCTTTTTATCTAAAATGAAGACACTGAGAAAGACTTCCAGTCTAAATGTTTGTTAAGGGGTTGTATTAAGTTTCTTTTAGAATCACTTTACAGACTACTTGGTTTCTTATAGTTTTAACCTGGCTTAAAGGCACCCATGGCTGTACAGACTGCACTGTCCCCTGTTAAGCAGCTGCATGATGTAGCCGTAGGCACAGGAGGGATCACAGAACCCTGATACACAGAACCCTGATACACATTAACATTGGATAATTCTCTCCGTAGGATATATGAAGCAGAAGCACAATGTTAATTGATGGCAAGGTCAAATGTGAACCTCACCCTGAGAGATAAAAGGAACACGCATTTCCAGGACAGCAGATTGTTATGTTATTATGTCACCTCTTAACTGCTCCTTCAGAACCTTTCACAATTATTTTAATCAATTTCGGATTCTCTTGTAATGAAATCCTGATTAATGTGAGGCACGGAGGATATTGCATTCTAAATAAAATAATACAAATACAATCAGAGCAGGGGGTCTGTAATTCCTTGAATTAGCCACACATTGATTATTTTACCCATGCAGAAGCATCACATTTTCTGTTTATCACAAATGAATCCAGATTGTCTAAAGCAGAGGATTTTCTGCTTAAGCTTCAGCTGTTACACAAAAGATAGTGCTTTGATTCCTTTTAAGCAGTAATATTTGCCATTACCTGCGGAATGTGAATGTGAATCGGAATGTGATTGGTTGAGAGTTTTATAATTGCCAATTGAAACAGATAAAACTCTGCTTGTTTGGCTAAATAAATGTCACTTTGGAACACCATCACTCGTAAGATAAATAAATGTTGGGTTTTAACAGCAGCTTGAAACAGACATTGTCAACTTGGGAAATAAATAATGCAATACTGGATTCAATACAGCGCCGCTTCATAACAAATTTTGTTTCCCTGTTACCCACAATGCACCTCTGTCTAACAACTCTCCTTGTAATTAAACAGACACAAATAGGGGGTCTTGGTCTAAATAATGCCATATTTAAATGTCAACATACCTCTCTCGCGTTTTATATAAATGCACTAAAGAGACTCATGCACTGTTTGAATAACAGAAACAAATATGTGATTTAGATCTGCTACTGTTTAAAACAACAGAATATAGCTGCTTTGTTAATGTTTTAATAGGGCAGTATTAATGTTTAAACAATATCACATCATTGTGTGTTCTAGGAACCAACTGAAACTCTTACTAATAGCTGTATCTCTTGAAAATAAAACAACCATAGCAGCCTGTGGTCTAGCTTTGTTTGTGTTTTTCACCAGTGGTGTTTGGTGTCTCATAATCACATGGACTTGATGTAACTGATTGAAGAACACCCCATTTTAAACAGTGACACACTGTATATTGTGTGACATTAAAATGCAGCTGATACAACAGCATGCCTATTTGTGCTGTGTGCATTTAAATTATTCTAGTTTAATCCAATTGATAGTGTTTATCATAAAAGCAGCTTGCCTGCTTCCATTCTTTGTTAAGTTAACCTGCATCAGTAATTAAGTTCAGCATGTTAACAGACAGACCCATGTTATTTACATAAAGGTATCTGAGGTATTTTCACATGCTTGAGTGGGTCCAATTTGGGTGAAAAATGGTCAAAGCCGACTTATTATAAAACTTGGAAATTATTCCGTGAAAACAGAGAATTTAGGACCTTGTACAAACATTATGCGCACTAAGTCCAGTAGTAATATTATTCATTAATACAACTTCATTCAGTACAGTTTGTGCATGTACAGCAACACATACTGTACTCAAATGTGTTTTACAAAAATGTCAGGATTTGTAACATGAGCAGGTTTTAATATTCTAGCCAGGATATTTAAAAGCAGAGAGAGTAAACAAGTGAAACAAATATTGAATATGAATAATACTGTACCACACTGATACGGATACAGTATCATTGTACTGCAATGGATTATCAGTATTGGTTAATTCCTGCCATTGTGGTACCACTGGCCCTTAACACAGAAGTGCTGAACTGTCATTACATTGCTATTAAAATATATATTTTAAGGTGAATATTCTCAAGAATTCTGTATTAATCTGTCACCTTTTCACAACCTCTCTTTCCCCTCCAACCTTTATTTTAGAACATGTCTTATGACTTTGTTTAACTCATGGCTGTTCAATGACATTTTATACTCATGTGACCATTGTCTGGCCTTAAAGACCATAAGAACAATCTTCCTTTTTAGAAAGTGTGTGCTATTTAAAAGTGAGACATTTATTGCTTACATATCTTTTGTCAAATTCTCCAAAACCTTGAAACTTTGTGCATTCCAGTTTTTTATTGACGTGTTTTCTAATTTTTCTGAGGAATGTATATCTAATAAGCCATGAATGCAGCCTTAGTCATATAGTAAAAAAGCTATCCTGTCACACTGTATTAAGGCATGATGTAGCTCATCCAATTTAGCTGCTCAATGGGGCAGATTCAATTAGAGATACCTTTTATCTTCGGGTTTTAAATTCCACATACTTCACTTTATCAAATTTAGTTAAATAAAACTCTGATCAAATTAACAAAAAAAAAAAAAGTATTTCTCTGTGTGCTGTACCTGAAGCTGTATCTGTGGCTGATGCAAATAGAGGTGCTGAAGTGATGAGGCGCCATAATGATAACTCATAAATGGATTTAGAAGTATTAAAAAGTGTTCCTTTGTAGCTGAACTATAAAACAAGTCAGCTTCTGCAGAACAAGTGCTTGGTTTATGCTTCTGGAACGTACTTTACAAAGACAATCTGTTTATCCAAATTCTTAAAAAGCCGATTTGGTTCTTTAGACAAACAACTGTTGTTTTGTATTTTAACATTCCCAAGGTCTTAATGATGAATGAAACGGTTTCATAAAAATCAGTTACTTTATGTTATGTTTTTGTAGTGTGGCTGCAAACCCCATTAACGGTGCTCAGGGAAGCTCAGTCTGATTCCTGAGTGTTTCATTTTACTGCTTGGATGTCCAGTCTGCTCAGAAGGGTCTATAACAAGATTACTTGATGCTTGTTGAGTTTCAGTTTTAATTGCTGTGGATAATGAGTTTAAGTAAGCTGAAATAAGTGTGTCATACTGTTCACTTTGCAGGGCGCTCTCTTTGTTTTGTACAGCAGTGATTACCAGACATACACGTGTGTGTCTCATCCAACTCCTCCATGGGCCCACACTGCAGACATGGTATACCTCAGTCTCGAGTTTCAGTGTTCCAACGCCCCCTCTTTTCTCATCGCAGTTGAAAATAATAAACAAAAGAAATAACCCCCCAATAACCCCCCACACAGGACAGGATATCTCAGTTAAAAGCAATTTAGGGGAATTATATAGGGTGAAACAATGTTTATCAGAAAGAACTAGAAAAAGTGTAACTCAGTTAATGGTTTTGACTATTCACAAGGCTTATATCAGGGCCTAGTCACAAAACCTTAAGGACCGTTTTAAGTGTTTCGAAGATTATAAACATCTCAGGTTAAACAGTGCTTTGAAATATGAGAATAAACTCCTAACCGTACCTAAAACAGTTTCATGAACTGCAAGCCAGATTAATTCACCAAAAAACGTAGCACCAGACACCTAATTTATTAGAATGCCAATTTGGGTTGAATTGTGGATTATTAACACAGCATTGAATAATGCCCTGGCTAAAGGAAAAACTCCACTGATCGATGCTCACCAGGTTAATTGGCCTATTTTGTTTCTCCAGTTGAAGTTAGAGTACACTATTCATTGAGATCCTCAGTCTCACATGTAAAGCGTTACTTGGGCTGCTTAGACTGATGTGACCGTATTTCCAAAGCTTTTCCTCTAATTAACTCCTGTTTTTTGAAAGGAGAAAAAAAAGAGTTAATTTTACAAAATTGAGAGTGCTAAAGAGAATTTGAACTATATTGTTTAGGTGTTTGGTTCTGGTTTGTTAACATTACCAGATGTTTTACCTCATTAAAAAAATAGAAGTTAATTAAAGACTGGAGTAAATGCTTTGAAAATATGGTCCATGAGATCATAGTCTCAAAGATCAGAACAATGGGTTGCCCAATAATGTATTATTAAGAACATTGTGTGAAGGCGATCAAGTGACTTGCCTAAGGTCTTCTGTAGCCTTAAAACAAAACCTAGATTCTGGTCTTCCATTTTTGAAACTTTTTCTCAAGTGTTGGACACACCCATTGATCCCTCATCAAGTGTTGCTCTCTTAGGAGTTGCACCCGAAGAAACTGGTCTGTCTAGGATGCAGTCTGACACTCTGGCCTTTGCAAGTTTAATAGCTAGATGCCAAATGTGATACTGTTGGAAGGAAGCTGCCCCTCCTCTGTATGTCCATGGGATTAGGGATCTCATGCAGATGCTCCAGTTGGAGAAAATTAAATTCTCAATCCGCGGAGTCAGTGACAAATTTGACTCTGCCTGGCAGCCTTTCCGATTGCACTTTGAGGAGGTCAGATTTCCCTCTCTCCCCTGACCTCTCCACACCGCCTTCTGGGTGCTGAGCTCAACACACCTAGCTCTCTCTTTTCTTTTTCTTTCTCTTTTCTCTCTACCCTTTTCCCCTAAATTTAGTTATGATTTATATAATGCGATATTTTTGTGCTGCATAGATCCACATATATGCACATGTTTTGTATTTGAGTCTGTATACGTGTGAAACCCTCATAATGAGCAAAACAGAATTAGTAGCTGGGCCCTTGCCTTGCCAAAAGGCCTTTATAAACATTTTATTTGAGTTTTAAGTCGACTTATTGTCATTCTTTCTAAAGCACTTTGAGGTGGTGGTATTACTAAAATGTAACCACAAGCAGGCATTTGCAATTATTGCCCAGTTTCTTCTTTTTGTTGTCATTTCTAAAGATTTTCTGTAAGTGTATCTGTTTGAACTACAATGAAGTTTTGAATGCTGGTGTGTTTGTTTTTGGTTTCATGCTTTTAGAAGTGGCCCAGTCTTGGAAAAGTTTGGGAAAGTGGGCTACTGCCTGCAAGATGTTAAAAACATGTTAAACCATTAAAAAAAAAAAAACAAACTATAAATTATACATTCCTTAGGCCTGTAGACAATCATGCTGGCTTTCCTGCCTATGTCAGCATAGTATTCTTAAAAATATACATTTTATTGTGAAATCATATTTCAGTCAAGTAGTTTTCTTTTCACCTGCATAAGGAACCTATGCAAGCCTTCTGTCAATGAGAAGTGATGAACAAATATCTCAAATATGCTGCATGTTACAGAGTTAATGTTTAACTGCATCGACGATAATGTGGCCATTTGAAGAAATTAAAAGATTACCTACAATTAGAGTTGTGTGACCTCACTTCTCCTGGGGCCCGGGAGTACTTAATTTCCAAAGAATGAAGAACTATAATCTTAATAAGGGCTTTTTGAAAAGAATGCCTGTGTCCAATTGCTTCAATTATGCAAATAGACTTGATACCGCAGCGGTGTGTGTGTGGGGGGGGGGGGGGGACATTTCAAATTAAAACTTGGGCATTTTTTGATTTTTTTTTTCTGTACAACTGGACACTGTTGAGCTTTAAAAAGGAAATGCAAGTTTATCAAATTGGAGATTAGAGAAGCTATCAAAGTAGATTTGTTGTGCTTTATTTCCACCATGGGATGAAAATACCCTCTGGGCAGTGGAGATAGGTCATGAGACTCCCAAAAGGATTACCCTCAACTGGAGTCATGGGACTGGCCTGAACAAAGAGCCTGCTCACATGCACATCATGACAACTGCTCTTCATAAAGTGAGGGAGCCCCATCTTGAGCATCACAGACCCCAGGAACAAGCCAGAGGAACCGGCGACAGAACAAGAGAAAACAAGCACACAGCCAAAGCCACAGTTCAATATTTTCACAGTCAGATCCAAATGGGCTTCTCTTTGTACTCCACAAGGTCTTCCTCGTGTTGCCATCCAGGTAGGGCACTTCAAAAGTTCAGTCAAACTGGGATCTACTGCCAATAGGGTAACAAATAACAACATTAACAAAGTGGCCATTCTGGGAGACTGTTGGTTTCAAAAGCAGTAGGAGACTTTTGAAAAAAAAAAAAAAAGTAATGTTTATTGGGGTTATCAATGGAGGATAAATTAGGATTACATTAGGTTTTAACCATGTTGTCGTAGTGTCAATATCTGTTCAAAGACAATTAACATGCCACTTATAATGATACACAGGAAATCAGAATACTTTTTGTATTACATTGATGGTAGTTATGAAGCACAAATGGGACCAGAACAGTGCATGTATTAATGCTAAAAATGTATCTTGTCTGAAATCCAAATAGCTCAATCATTAACTGCTGTTTTAAAGATGTGATTGCTGAATATATATATTTTGGAAACTCTATGGGAAGTGATGAGTGTTGACTATTCCTTAAAAATAGTTTACTACAGTTTACAATGCTTCTACCATGTTTGCCAGGCTTTACCGTGTTCAAACAACGTTATTATCAGTGATTAATGTACTTTTATTTAGCTTTACCACACTTTTCTATGCTTTTACCATTGTTACCAAAAAGTCTGAAAAGTATAGGAATTTGGGGCCCACAGTTTCCTTGTTGAAATGGGTTAGAATAAAAACATTTGTACTTGAGCTGTCGCAGGAGAAAAGTGGCAGGATTTGTTTTTTTTTTTACATCAAAACCAATTTAGCAGAAATATATTTTTTTTAAATCTTATTTAAGAAAAATTAAAAGAACCTTTGTTGGATTTTAAATACCAACATTCCTGAAAAAAGAGCATGTATTTTAATAGGCAACTGATGTATTATTATGTTTTTTTTAGAGTCATAGTTGTATACATTTCTCTTGAACAAAAAATGAATTGACATCTTTAAACTTGCTGACCAAGGTTTTTGGATCTCAAAGTGTCTATCACGAGGTAAAATGTAATAATAAAATAAATACAAATTTAACAAATGTCAGGAAAAGGAATGCTGCATTTCTGTTACGTTTATGGTCTAATTCTGCAATACCCAGTCTGGTCTGAGGAACCTCATTGACGAAAAACAGCTGTATGTACAGCTGGTAAATCATTTCTGAAGCTCCACACTACATAATGTGTTTTCAGAGTTCATTCTTATATGGAGAGAATGGGCCCTATTTACAAATCTTGAAATGTTTTTTTCAACAATTTTTTTTTCCAAATTATCAAGCACGTGACATTGTAATTTGTATTCTAATTATTGACAAATAATAACATTTTAAAGTTTTCTTACTAAATCTATTCTATATCTGTATCGACATTGGGCAATGTTTTGAAGTGAGTGTGAAAGATAACTACCACCAACTGAATTGCCTTTTGTTGGTTTTATACTATTGTTGTTTTTTCTCACTTTTAGACCAAACGTAATTCTTATTTCCAATTAGTTAAAATCGCCTGTACTGGTATGTCTAGAGATTTTAAAACACTGGTGTTTTTTGTTTTTTTTTCTCACTGATATTAAATTGAAATAGTCCTATACTATATTAGGTAAATAATGTTGTGTTGTTTTCTCTTTACAGATTAATATAGTGTAATGACTTCTAACACCACATAACACTCCTAAAGCAAGAACAAAAAGCCTTATGTCTGTAATACCTGTGACTTTTCTGTATGTCAACAGTGTGTAAACATTTTTTTTCTCTCAAACTAACCATTTTAAGTTGCCCCAAATGGAGTTTGACTTTCCTAAACCAAACAAACATACAACTTAAAGGTATACATGCTTACCATAAAACTAAACATTGATATGGTTTAAGACTTATTTCATTCATTTTTTTAAATAGCTGTCGACAGCTTGGCTACATTTTGCTATTAGTAAAAAAAAAAAAATAAGATCTCCCGTAATCTACAGTGCCTGATGTTTTCAAAGTGAGCATCGCGGAGAGCTTGTACAGATCATGATTGCATTCTTAATCACCATAGCCTAATACCTTAAATAAGCATATGAAGGTATTGAGCTTTGCACTTATATTTGTTCTAGATGTAGACATGCAGTATATATATATTGTATATATATTTGGTAGTACGTATGGGAACATACGCGTCTACACAGGATTATAACCAAGCTTTGACTAAGAGGATTATGTGATCAAGGGCACTGAAACTTTTATGGCTGTGCAACTATCTGGAGCTCATTTCTAGTGATAACTTGGACAGAGATATTTTTTATACTATCCCACTCCCCACAGACCTACAAATAAACACACTTATTTTATCTATAGAAACGTATATGAACCCTTACCAAGAAGAGAATGTCTTCTATCAAGGTTTTATTGTCATTAGAAACTGGTAAACAGTGCCTTTATTGTTATTGTGTAGCTAAAGTCAATGGCACACAATTCAAACATGAATTTACAGTATTTTACTACGATAGATTAAATTGAGTATGTTTAAGATCTACACATTTGCATTGATGTGTAGGTCTTATTGGTTTTGTTTTGTGTAACGCCATTTACATCCCTTTTATGTTACTGTATTACTGTAAGTAGATATATGTGGGTACTCCCTTCCCCGTATGTCTTGCGAGCAGAAACTTTTATAGTTATCCATCCGTGTACAAAGTTCAGTTCAGTCCAAGTGGGAGATCCTTTGGGCTTACAATGTATTTATATTGGAGCACAGGCAGCACACTCCTGTTTCTGCTCAATCTCATTCATTCCCCTTCAATTCACTTGAAGACTCTGCAATAACACAGCACTTTCTCTCTGTATTTTCTTTCAGACTCAGAAGGCTTGGATAGAGAAGACCTTTCACAAAAGAGAATGCATTCATATTTTTCCAAACAGCAAAGACCCGAGCAGGTACGTAGACCCCGATTCCAAAGCCATGCAAAGTTTAGAGGGGGACAACTTTAATCTTTTTTAATGTCTTGTCACGTTTGTTTTTTTATTCTGTTTTTTGGCGTTTGATAACTCAAGTTTATAGTACAGTATGTCCTTTTGCATGTGGGGGGAGGGTCTGGTGATCTAGTCTAGACGCCTATCAGTTTTCAGGGCTGTACCCCCCATAGGTCAGGGCAAGGTTGATCCATTGATAACATTAGGTGGCACTGTGGTACTAAGAATATATAAGACAGCGATTTGTTTTGACAATAGTGATATTGTCTGTTCACAAAAAATGTTCTTAATATTTATTTCAAACACAGGGCAAAGTATGTGTAATGCATATTAATGTTAGCTAGGAAACTACTACATTTCTTATTTACAATCTAACAAGCAACCTTTAGATACCTATTGTTCACTATTTGACTAAGTGTGAATCTTACCTAGATTCCCCCACAAAACGTTACAGTATATTATTTTTCTAGTATATATAGATGATATACAGTTAGTAGCGTAAACTAGTTATATTAACTTTAGATTAATTGTTATTATATAAAACAAAAAATGATTTAAAAAGCGTATTGCCATTAAGTGTTATTATTTATCAGCATAATCTATAACTGTTCATAGTATAATTAATAACATGTATAGATTGTATGTAATGGATTTAATAAACTAATGTGTTACCTAAATCATTCAAAAACACAGATGCAGTGCCTTACTCATCATAGTATGTGCCAAATCTGAAATGAAATTGAACTATTAGTAATACAGTTCCCTAACACGTAAGACAGTCTCTTTAAGAGCTGCCAGAAGGTGTCAGAATTTGATATAACATATGTAAAGACGCCCCTTCCTAATAGGTCTAAGAATATTCAAAAGCTGGCCATTAATTAACACTGCAAAACACCTAGCTGCGACATCAGCACAGTGGAGACGTCTTAGCGATTCCAGTGGAGCTGAATATAAATGAAACTGCTTAAACTGTTTACTTCTGGAATAGCCTATTTCTGATGCTTGCTGGAAATGTTAATGTCTTCCTCACTCCCTTTGAAAGCTGCTTACCATTATTTCACTTTGTGAGCTTATTCAGCTTTCTCCCTCCTGTTACTACTACATTAAGCAATACTGAAGAAAGTTATGAAGTTACTTTTTCGTTAGGCTGTAGCTTGAGAAACAGAAACTAAACGAGAAGACGTTATTATTTTCAACATGGGCCTACAAGGTTAAAGAAAACAACAGCTATTTTGTATGGAGAAACAAGAGAAGATACTTCACAAATGACAGGAAGGAAGTGTATTTATAGGTAGGCACAATTAGGATAAAGTAATTCATGCCACAATGGGTGAGGTGGGCCTGCTGCCAGCTGCCGTGGTGATGAGTGCATGGCAGCACGTAACTGCTGTCTATGGCAGGAACAAAAGAGATGAAAGGGGAAGCTCTAATTGGCGAGACAGGGACAGGAGAAGGGCTTAGTGGAGAGACTGTGAAGTACTTTTATTGATGTTCCCCTCTCATTTCTGTCTTCCTAGCTGTAGCCAGTGCAAAACATGTACATTGCAATATGTAGAGTACAATGCATAATGTGTGGGTCAAGGTGGGCAAAATCTGGCTTTAACTGGGAGTTCATAGTAAGCGCCCTGTCGGCAAATGCTTCCAAGACTGCTCAAATATTTCACCAGTATCAAAAGGGAGGACTATATGGGCCATTCTGGAGAACCACAGCTCTTTTCCTTACTCATCATCCCTGAGATATTGTCATCCCTATCCCTTCAAATCAAACGCCTTGCGGAATCAGTGTCGTCGTGGTTTATGATTCTTCTTTTTGAACACATTGCTATGATGAGCAAAAGAACAAAACTGTATCTAACTTGCCATTCACTTTTAGGTGTTGCTGTGGCCATTTAATAGGGCAGCATGTGGCCATCCTTCCCGGCTGTACAACTAATGAAAGTGCAGAGGAGAGCAGCCAGCTTGTGCAAGTGGAGCCCCAGCCAGAGAAATGGTCCGTCAGCAAACACACGCAGACCAGCCCCACAGACGCCTATGGAATCATCGAGTTCCAGGGAGGAGGCCACTCCAACAAGGCCATGGTAGAACTGTTTCCCTCACAGCTAACCCTAGCTATGCCTAGGGACAAAGTACACTAATGTCTTTTTTACGATTAGTAACTAGACCTGTGTACAAGTGGTAGGTAAACAGAGAATACTGTGCAAACCTATCTAGCCAAGCACATTTTAAAAGTAGAAAATAGACAGTAATCCAATAACAGAAAAGTTTTACACTTGAGAAACTCCCCCAAACTACGAGGCCAACATTATAGATGTTTCTTAAGGTTTCAAGAGTTGTATTTCAACCACAAAGTTGACTATTCTTTTTGGTAATCTTTTCTAGTATATCCGGGTATCATATGACACCAAACCAGACAATCTTCTTCATTTGATGGTCAAAGACTGGCAGCTGGAGCTTCCCACCCTCCTCATCTCAGTTCATGGAGGCCTACAGAACTTTGATCTGCAGCCCAAACTCAAGCAGGTGTTTGGGAAAGGCCTGATCAAGGCTGCCATGACAACTGGGGCCTGGATATTCACTGGTGGAGTCAGTACTGGTAGGTCTCTACTTATCTACTTCATTGTTTGTGATTAAAAGCCCCTTTCACTGATCCTGAGAGGAATCTGAATGACAGAAGTTCTAAGTTATTACATTTTCATGAGTGGCATAAAACTGACAGAACACAAAATTCCAGGCAGTAGGAAAGTAAGATTTAATTCGAAACAGTACACTATGACAAACCATAATAATATAACACATAGTAATATAAAGAGAGGATACACAAGATGGGAATGCAAAAATCATCAATAAGTGATTATGAATTAATCATTCCTTAATGATGACAGATTTAGTTAAGTAATGTATTTTTATTTTTTTGATTAAACATTGCCATTGCTGTGCAGGGCTCTAAATCGGAAGCCATTATTTTGATGTCATTGCTACAAGCTGCCCATTTAAATATGGAAAATAAATATGCTTTGGGAAACCCACACACTTAGCATAAACAAAATTTATGCAAGGATTTTCACCTACCACTTCTTAACAACAGAAATCCACATTACTCAGTGACAATTCAAGTGGTACTGCAATAGGAATATCTTCTAGTTACCATTGGTGTACTTGATTGGTGTACTTGATTGGGTGTACTTGGGTTTATTTAAGGTCTAGTTTATAGTTTAAAGGTTAGTAAGCATACCTTGTTTTAGATGTTTTGGAGGAATATATGTGCATTATTATATAACTGCCTTTGAATAGGAGGATCCATGTGACTCTTCTTTGTTTTGCAGGGGTGATCCGCCATGTTGGAGATGCCTTGAAAGACCATTCCTCTAAATCAAGAGGGAAGGTCTGTGCCATAGGAATAGCACCCTGGGGCATAGTGGAGAACAAAGAGGACCTCATTGGAGCAGACGTACGTGCCCAAGCAAAGAGAGGCGTGGTATCAAATCGTACGGGCTAATAAAAGGTGTTGGGGAAAGCATTTGGGTTACACTTTAACATAATAATGACAAATTCCTATGGATTCCAATTGATTAGCTGTTTTTCCTATTGCAATGTTATAAATGATATAAAAGTTATTCAGATGTTACTCCTATGGATTCCAGTAGCTCTGGGTCAGGTTAATGGTTAAACTCTGGAGTACCAGCTGTACTTAGTGGGATGTTTGAGTGGACTTTTAAGAACCGTACCAAGTTGCTCTTTAACATCAGGTGTAGAATAACAGAATGACTGTGGAAAAACATAAGCTTAAAATCTCAGCAGCTTGCAGCTTTTCTGGACTAAAAAACAATTGTTACACCTGAGGGCTTTTTTAGTAACTGTGAACTTGTTTGTACTTTTATTTCACACGTGATGCTCTTGAAAGAATAGATTGCATTTTTATAGTGTGTGCACCAATAACTTGTAATAAGTGAAAAAATGAGGATAGTATTGGGGCTCGGTGGAAGGACTGTTGTTACAATAGTGTATTCATAGAGGGCTGCTTTTCACTGTGAGTACTGATGTTGGGTCTATGGGAGAACAACTATCAGAGTTGTTGTGTTTGAAGATGAGCTCATTTATAACAGACTTGTTTAAAAAAAAAAAATCCCTGCTGCTGAAAACTAACAAACTTTTCTACAAGCGTCTTTTACTCCACCAAAGATAAAACTGTCAAGATGCCTCGGCGTGTTATTTTCAATATCTGACGTTGTTGAAACGATTGTCTACCAGTTTCTTTAGTTAAGTTTTTAGTGTTTAAGTGTATTTCAACAGCATAAAAAGACTTAAAACACAGTCTTAAAACACAAATATTTCCACTAAAGACAGTGACAAAGCCACTTGCTTCTCTGCAGACTAAGACGTTTCTTTAGTTTTGCTCAGATTTGTGCCTAAGTGAATGATAACACACATTCTTACTCTGTTCCTGTCCTCTCAGGTAACAAGGCCATACCAGACCATGTCGAACCCCCTCAGCAAACTCTCTGTGCTCAACAGCAGTCACTCCCACTTCATCCTGGCTGACAACGGCACTGTGGGGAAGTACGGGGCTGAGGTCAAACTGCGGCGGCACCTGGAGAAACACATCTCCCTGCAGAAAATCAACACCAGTAAGAAACCTCATTTTACCAACATGCTTGGACACCTAGGACTGAATGGAAGCCTTATATATGTACTGCAGTGTACCCTTATATTATCCAGTAAGACAGACTCAGAAACCGTACTGTAAGCATATAAATAGGCAACACAGAAATTAAAAAACAGTGTTGAAAGCACTATCCAAAATGCTTTACTTTTTTTCTTATCATATTGAGTATTTCTTACGGATCAGTGGACAACCAGACATCAAACACAACCTTTTTATTTAATTATGAAGACCATCGTCTCATGTAGTGGAAGGTGAGGGTGGACATTGATCCTGCATGTGACCTGTGGGTTTCCCTTTGTCATCCTATGCCTGGAGCTAGTGATAAGGCAGGGACAGCAAAGGGATGCTCAGCTGTCATCTCCAACATCAGGCAACACTATCACTGCAGACTCTTAACGAACTATACTGCACCACCGATGCAGTGTTACTACAATAAACTGCAGCTGATTGGACAACTTTGTAGAACCATATTTTTTAAGTTATGGATCTACAAACAACCAGGCAGCAAACACAACATTTTTGTTCGTTTAAAATAAAGAATGGTACGGTGAAAACATATTTTGAATTGCCACCGGTGTCACATGAACCAGTACAGTAAATGCAGGTAATTCATTGCAGTACCATGTGCCATATCAGTAACAGTGTTTCAAAATACTTTTTTTTGTAGGTAATGCTTTTATCTACAAATGGTTATGCAAAGGTTTCTTCAGAGTAATGCTATTTAAATGGTACTGTTTTTTTTGGGCACTTTCAATGTCTTTGGCCCGTGCTCGTCTCTCACCTCTCACCGGTTGTTTCTCTGTGTTGCAGGACTGGGGCAGGGAGTGCCTGTGGTGTGTCTCATAGTGGAGGGGGGCCCCAACGTGATATCCATTGTCCTGGATAGCCTGCGGGAGGACCCCCCGGTACCTGTGGTGGTCTGCGATGGCAGCGGCCGGGCCTCGGACATTGTGTCCTTTGCTCACAAGTACTCTGAAGAAGCAGGGTGAGGCTTTCTGGGCCCTGTTGTCCGTTGTGTGGTATTGGCAAGGCCTCACTGGTCTGGATTGAGCGATGGTGCATCACTACAACTTTTCAAGCTACCCTTCAATATAATTCCTTGCCTATTTCCTTGTTTATGTCTTTTTTTCCCCCTCCTCATATAACTTTTCATTTAATTGTCAAATACTTTATATGTAAATAATTCATGTTTTCAAAAAAGCATTATAATGTTTTCCTTCTCATGCAGGATAATTAGTGACAGTGTAAGAGATCAGCTCCTTGTCACCATTCAGAAAACATTCAACTACAGCCGGAACCAGGCTCAGCAGCTCTTCATGATGCTGATGGAGTGTATGAAGAAGAAAGAGCTGGTGAGTAGGAGGTCTCAATGGCTCTTCATTAGCTGTGCAAGCCAAAGCTCAAAGGGGTGCTCACCAAGGCATCTTAATAGCAATATTGTCACTAGTCCTTGTTTCCTTGCAGTGTTTTACAGAACCATGCTATAGTTTTAACTGTTGTTCCCGTTATCCTATTAGTTCCTGTGTCAGACTGTGACCTTTGGCACCAGAAGTATAAGGAAACCCTGAAGCAGTTGTGAAAATTATAGTGAATACTGTATCCTCAAAGAGCACAACAGTAAGGGGACCAGTGGTTGCAAATGCTAATAAGATGCAATAAATCAAGGAAGCAATGTTTATCTTAAATCTCCAGTATTAATCCTAGATTGGCAAATACAACATTAGACCAACATGATATTCCAGGTACGGGCAACTTCTGGTCCTTCCTGACTAGGTCTTGCTTGAACCAAGTCCTACAATAAGTAAGGACTTAAACCTGATGTAGAATGCCCCTCCAGGACCAGCTTTGACCATGCCTGCTACTATCACAAGATGAATTATCAGCAGGAAGAAAACGAATGAGAATTTGTGCAGACCTTCAGAAGAATAAGAGATTGCCTATACAAAACTCAAGCCAAATTCTGTTTCCATGGTTTTCCATATAAGTGAACACGCTGGTCTACAATTTAATGAATACATGCAGAATACATCTGTAACAACTTCACAATAAATGTGTTTTGGAGAACCTCCTTGTCTTGTTGCCTTTTTCATTCCTGTGTTGTTGTTGTTTTTTTCCGTGCATCATTTTCTTGTTGGGTTTGTTCATACCACTTCCTGAAGCTATTTTCCTCACACACTCTAATCCACTTCCCTCAACCAGCCAATGTACAATACCAAGGGGTAAAGAAACATCCATCCAGCTGCAACATGTTAAACATGGAGTTACTCACCCCTGAAGTAGACAAACGTTTCAGTACCTTCATCAGCCTGTACTGTGAAGGCACTAGTCGGAAAGAGTGTCTACTTGCCTACCGTATGCATCTCATCACCAAGACATATATATATATATATATATAAATATATACACACACACACAATCTAGCTATCTGCCACTTTAGTGATTAGAATCACAGATGTAAATTGCCAATGTCTTTTCGTATGCTATGTGTGTCCAGTTTGTTTATATACATTAAATGAAATTACAGTAAAGTGCCTCTATAAGCAGACAGCTTCATTTAAAGAGCAACTTACTATTCAGAACTCTTGACCTATCTTGTCTTTTGAATTGCATGCAATCTGAAGATACCTGTATTGGGACCAGCGCTACTATTGTCAATCAGTGCTAAATAATCCAGGAATAGCCAAGCTTTGCTTGGCATCTATTGTATAAAGAATACTATTTTAAGACTGAAGACTAGGGGTCAGTTATTCAAGAGTAATTCCATCATGATTCTGAACTCATGTATGTATTTTTGCATAGAATTATTTCAAGACAGGCGGTCTTCAGATCCACCATAGTTTAGATCCTTAAAATATACCCCAACAGGGTTTTTCATAGATAAATGTGACTAGTCTGCAAGGAGCTTCATTAGGGAGAGAGGTGTGATTCAACAACACATTTAAATAAGATGAAGTACAATTCATGATCCAATCCAAATGTGCTCATATTGGCCATATTGTTACCTTAAATCATATTATTCAGTCTTTTTTTTACCCCTGATAGTTCTAGCTTGGATCCCATTTGTAATGACAAGGGTCTACCATGACCCTCCACTGTTGAAACATATATAGTAAACTGGAAATTAGAGATGTGCCAAGTAACAAGTTCAATTGAGTATCAGTAATTAGTACAGATTCTAGATTATTCTCATTATTCTGAGAAAAAATAGGTTGAAGAAATGCATTGAATCAGCTCCTGGCTCTAATAGAGCTGTGCCGACAATCTGAAGTCTAGAGATAGAGAGCCAATCCAGGGGGGAAGGAGGAGGGACCAGTGTCACAACCTTTCTGAAAGATAATCATTTGGAAATGCATTGTATTATTTGATGAATTTAAAACAACCCTCTATAAAATATGAACTGCAAATGACTGTAACCAGTACATAGTGGAGTCTCCCTGAACAGGTACAAAAAAGAAAGAGTTTACCTGTGTGTGTTTAAAAAATGTGATAAATCAATCAATCAATCTTTATTTTATATAGCGCTTTTCATAGTGGACCACCATCACAAAGCGCTTAATACTCTATTGTAATGCTCTATTGTAAAATCAATAGGTATCATGCACAAATCCTATATACTGTAGATTACTGATGTCTTATTAAAAACCACTAAAATATCTATGATATACAGTATTGTGCTAACTGATATATAACACAACCACCAGACATCATGAGATGGAAATTACATGACAATAATGTTTCAAATGATAATTCTAACAAAACAAATTGAAAACAAAGAAAAAATAAAACTAACCTAAACAAATAACCAATTTTAAATACATAGCAGTTGAGGTAAAAAAAAAAATCTCAAATTTCAAAACAAAAAAATAATGTATAAATCATGTATTTGCTAAAGTCTGGTACTCTATTTCTGAATGTACTGTTAAGTAAGACTTTGCTGTTTTTGCACTGTATTTTAAAACTACTTGGCATTAACTGCAGTATTGTTCTGAAATGTAATTTTTATGTTAATGGATTGAAAAACACAACTGTGATACCGTTCATTTGAAACCACGCTCTTCACAAATACTCTACAATGTGATGCAAGATTAGTCAACTACCCGTTTCTGAGGTCAACTATTAAACTACCCCTACTATATACTTGTGTTCATTGACATAAGCTGTCCATTCCGTACCTTAGATAACAGTGTTCCGAATGGGCTCGGAAGGACAACAGGACATTGAGATGGCGATTTTGACAGCTCTGTTAAAAGGTATGGAGTGAGAGATTATGATTCCGCTGGGGGATTCCTGTCGTCTTTATGTAGCTAGAATCATGTAACATACAAAGAAGTCTTATTAATTTCACAGAATTTGAAATAGATCTGGAAATCCAACTGCAATGAACACGAATGTTCATTGTGTACTTTGCAAAAACCTAATTATAATGACAAGGTAGTTAGCATTTCATTACAGTGCTGTTTATGGAAGATAAAAGAGTATGGGAAACCATGTCTGATGTTTTATTGTGCTACAGATAATCAATCTCTCTACGACAAAACATTCTTTACTACAAACACAAAATGACAGTTAATAATAAGATTAGTCAAAAAAGTAAAGCCTTGGTCGTCTAAGGACTGATGCCTATTCTATGTATCTTTATTAAAATGGTGTGGCCTCTTCTGGCTAATTACAGCTTCTAAATGGCTCTGTGTAGCATGGACAAGTTTGCACACTATCTTTTGCCATGCTTCATGACAGATCTGTTTCAACTGCTCAATATTTAGCCACTTTTCAACAGCATCTTCAATTCAATCCAGCACTGCCTCTTTACAGACATAACAGGAGCTTGACTGAGTCGTAGAGCCAAAAACCCTTTCTATCTCCCTAGTCAATTTATTCAAAATCAGCATATTGCAGGCTTCTCTGAGCAGTAACACTGCAATAAATAAAAGGAGTCAATACTCACTGTATATAGCTATACATTATAGAGCAGAGATGTTGGCCCTGGTCAAATGCTTAGTTAAATAACAAAATAAAGCAGTGCATAGTTAAACACACACTTAGGGTTTATTCATTGTTTCCATGTACAGGTACCAATGCAGCAGCCCCAGACCAGCTGAGCCTGGCTCTGGCTTGGAACAGGGTTGATATTGCATGCAGCCAGATCTTTGTGTATGGGCATCACTGGCCGGTGAGTTCTCTGTTTGCGTGGGATATCAGGGTGCTTATCAATAGTAATCTAACACAGTTTTTTTTTTTTGGGGGGGGGGGGTTTAGGTTGGTTTGCTGGGACATTAAAGTAAAATTTTGAACCCAAGAGTAGTTTTAGTGAAATGTGATATTGGTGTGTAATTTGAAAGCCAGTTGCAAGTTCAAAAGACAACTGGACATTTTCTGAGAGGACTGGAAACCGTATTCAATTCTAAAGAAACAATGAAGTTGGGAGAAGGAGCAGTTCAGTTATTGTTTTCATTAGTTTATTGGTAGTTTCATATCAGTAAAGTAATTGAATTAATTTCCATCAAAATAGGGCCTTTTATCTTGTAAGTTGAGAGCATTTCTAAATGTTGTTACTGAAGCCTTATAAATATATATTCCATACAATCTTTTCAACATTTACAGCATTTTAATACAGTAAAACATGTATTTACAGTCAGCTAAGCCAAGTGGTTGTCACCTGGTTTTACCAGTCAGTAAATCCTAGAATAAAAATATACAAAAAGAGACAATGGCACTTTGAATAGGCAGCCATCTGCTGTTTAACAGCCACAAGCATTTATTCTCTTTGGTGATACCTTAATTCAGTTGTGACTGATATAAGTGATACCTTGTGTAGATGGTGGTGGAGTAGCAGGTTGCCATAACAACACCATCAGGCAACCACATAGACTGCAATGACACATCTTCATTTGTTCCAGCGTCTGAACACCCTCTCAGCCACTGGTACCCCCATTCAGGAGGAGAAGAGCCCAGCCGCCAGCACCAGGGCAGCCAAGGGGCCAGCCAGAGGCAAGGGCCGAGGAAAGAAGAAGGGCGGGAAAGAGAAAAAAGAGCCGGAAGAAGAGACCGATCCCAGAAAGTTAGAATTACTTAACTGGGTAAAAACACGAATATCAACAATTGCTCCTGCGTAGACATTTGTTTTCAAAAGTACCTCTATGTTGTTTTGTTATGTCAAAATCACATGATAAATGATCTCAGGATCTCGACATTTCAATCCGTTATGTCAAGATCACAAGATGAATGATCTCATGATCATTATCTTGACATGATTATTTGAAATGTTTATCTCGTCATCCCCACTGAACACATTTTTGTTTTTATTTTGCATATCCTCAATGATCCACCGTACATTTGAAATGCTCTACAGTTTCCTAAGGGTTCGTTTAAGGCTCTGCGCTCGTGGGCTGTCTCCACAGGTGAACTCCCTGGAGCAAGCCATGATGGATGCGTTGGTTTTGGATCGAGTGGACTTTGTGAAACTCCTGATTGAGAATGGGGTGAACATACATAACTTTCTCACTATTCCACGGCTTGAGGAGTTATACAACACTGTGAGTCTGACCAGTTTTAAATCAGCGTTTCTTAAGGGAAGGGCAATTAGGCTTATTTGGAATGGAAACTAGGCTGACTTCAGCAAGCGAGCGAGTACTGCAGCAGGAGAATGTGTAATGGTCTGTTATAAAGGTCCTGGAGCTTGACTATTTTCCTCAGTTTCTGAAACAGGTTGTGTAAAATATAATCATGTTTTTTCTCCTATCGGACAGCTTCACTTTTGTATTAAATGGCATCCTGTTTGAATCTGGGAGATATCGATTAGCTCTTCCCTGAAACTTACTGTATATGTTTGTATCAGTACTATTAAATACATATTACATTTATTCTATGTGTCTTTAATGTGTTATGGTAGATAACTCAATATTTTGTGCACTTGTTCTAATGTGAATGTGTGTTTGTTCTTTATTTCAGAGGCTAGGTCCTCCGAATACTTTGCATTTTCTAGTTAGGGAAGTTAAAAAGGTAAGACCAGCACCCTTATTATTTAATTAAAGATCATCATTAGTATTATTATTAGATTACATGACTGTCGTGTTGTTTACTGTCATATTCATGATGCATGTAAATAAGTATGTGTGTTTGAACATGAGTGAGACAGGCTCTGTTCTATACTGCTATTTTTTTTAAAGAAGGCTAGGCTTACATTTTAGTTATCCTTATAAAAAGTATCAAATAACTAAACAGACAGAACCTGTGAAAAGACTGTTACTTTTAGTTTTTTGGTTCTTTTAAAACATGCTGTATAAATATATTAATAGCAGCTCCATAATTACAGTTGTATTATAGTAGGTACGTAGTTCTGTACAATTCCAAGGTTTCTTTTTCCTTTCAGAAGTAAATTACAGATATTAAGATGCTTGTAGAATAGGCCCCAGAGAGACACTTGCCTACCATTTGGTGGTATTCCAAACAACACCAATAGACCAGTAATTTAGACTAACCCTTTTCTATAATTTATAAGAAGAACTCTTGAACTCAAGTCAAAGCTAAAGGAACATGCACCAGGACTAATAGGTGATTCAAGTTGTGTCGCTTTGTGAATCGTAGGGAAACCTGCCCCCAGATTATCACACCAGTCTGATTGACATCGGGCTAGTTCTAGAATACCTCATGGGTGGAGCCTACCGGTGCTACTACACGCGCAAGAGCTTCCGCATGATCTACAACAACCTGTTTGGACCAAAAAGGGTAAGGCAGCAAAGCAGAGTTAGACTTAAGTATGTTTATGTGTTTGTGGCTTGACAGCTATAGATGAAAAGCCAATGATTCTTCTCAGTACCGATCTCATCATGCATGTGTTAAAGGTCAAACTCCAATGGTCTAGCTGCAGCCAAGCCATGTGACCTAAAGCAATGAAACCAGGTTGCAGTAGTTTATCTATAGTGTTACATTTGGAATATATGATGTAAAACATGGAAATCAGAAATAATGCTAATAAAAAGATATATCTGGAACAAGAAATTCTATCATTTTAATTCTAATTCTAACCCCTTTACTTTTCATTTTTTTCAGCCGAAGGCTCTTAAATTTTTGGGAATGGAGGTAAAATATTTTTGAAGCGTGATATTCTCTGTTCTGCAGCTGCTTTTGATATATCTCATTGACTGTGTTCTTTGCCATTCCCACCAGAACCTTTACTCCCTGTAGCATACTACTCTGGTTCTTATGTCCCACCGTTACCCCAGTGTGTACAATGACCCTTCACCCTTTTCCTCCGAAAGAGAAGATAATGCACATTCACATCAAAGGTGATCACTACTTACATAAAAACCTTCGAACTATAGTGTTGTAATGGCAATTTTTTGCATACTTTCATTTAAGAGATGCATTTTAATGTTCCCTTTTATATGATGTTTGCAATCACTTTGAGTGGTTATTGCAATGACTCAAATATTGTGTTTGCCATAGACTTGATCAGCCAAAATGTGTGTTACTGAGTTGCTTTTAGCTAATCCAAAACTGTGCATTTATTCTGCTTTTAACAATCAAGATTCATGAAAAATCCAACTGCAACAAATGTTCCTTGTTGTCCTTTCTTTGCACCTGTCATTTCCATGAAAGCTAGGTTGTTCATCTCAGTGTAGGCTCAAGTGCTCGCACAGTAAGCAGTAGTCAATAGCAGCCCCCTGGTTATTCACGTTTCATGAACTCTCCTTTAACCCAGGATGAGGAGACTCCTTCTAAAGGGAGGAAGAAGAAGAAGAAGAAGAAGGAGGAGGAGATCGACATCGACGTGGATGACCCAGAGGTCAGCCGCTTTCAGTACCCTTTCCATGAGCTCATGGTGTGGGCAGTGCTGATGAAGCGCCAGAAGATGGCGCTCTTCCTTTGGCAGCGGGGTGAGGAGGCCATGGCCAAGGCCCTGGTAGCCTGTAAGCTCTACAAGTCTATGGCCCACGAGTCTTCTGAGAATGTAATGGTGGACGATATCTCACAGGACCTGGACAATAATTCAAAGTAAATAGAAGATTTTGTAATTCTTTTTTTTTTAACTAAGTTGCAGGAATGTTGTTGTGTCTTGCTTGTTTTATAGCATAAAAAAGATTTTAAAATGTGATCTTTCACTTGCTTCAACACAGGGCTCAGGTTGTGTTAGATTTTTTACATTTTGCACCCCCAGATATAAATGCAGTATGCTGGTATGTGGCAGTCCATCCTGTGTGATATTTAATTTCATTTGCTAAACTAAACGTGTTGAGACAGGACTGAATCCCAGGTGGCTGAGAGGCAGTCTATGACAGTGTCAGTAGCTGTGCTATTGATTTCCTTGCAGGGAGTTTGGTCAGCTTGCCTATGAGTTGTTGGACCAGTCTTACAAACATGACGAGCAGGTGGCCATGAAACTGCTGACATACGAACTAAAGAACTGGAGCAATTCTACCTGCCTGAAGCTGGCCGTGGCAGCCAAGCACAGAGACTTTATTGCACACACCTGCAGTCAGATGCTGCTGACAGACATGTGGATGGGGTGCCTGCGAATGCGCAAGAACCCAGGCCTGAAGGTACAGCACCCATGCAGGCCCCCTCCCTGTATTTATATAACATATATCACTGGGAAACTGGATACACGTTTCAATTACAATTAAGTCAACTGTCTTGAATTTCAATCTATTGTTTTCCAGAGGGCAAAGGATAACTGCCACTATAACTTTAAATCAATGAATGTAGTCATAGCTTACTGTAGGTAGTTAAGTACAAAAGGTGCACACAGCAGCATGCTTGAAGCCTCGCTTTCCTCACCTGTGATTGGTTTTCTGTTTCAGGTCATAATGGGAATTGTCTTCCCGCCTACCATCCTGTTCCTGGAGTTTCGAACCAATGAGGACCTCTCTTACCAGACCTCTGAAGAACAGGAGGATGGGAAGGAGAAGGAAGAAGAGAACACAGTCAGTAAGGTAGATTCTAGTGCAGAGCAGCACAGTGTGAGGGGCAACGTGTGAGGTGAGGAGTCGAAATTAAAAAACGACACTCTTGCAAGTTGCAGGAATGAGAAGATCTGTGTTGTTGCTGACGAGTTTTAAAGCATTCAGATTATTCCGAAATGAGCCTTTTCACTTGCCTTAGGTTTGGACCCAGATTGTTTTACAAAAAAGGAATTTTAGATCAAAGATTAAAAAGTATGTTTTCTATAATTTAACATGATACACCTTCACGGTCGCAACATCAGGGTGCATACATTTGCTACTGTTAAAATATGTTTTACTGTATTTGTTAAGTAATACGGTCGTGTAGTTAAAATACATATATAAAAAGGTATCTAATTTCATAGCACAGTGTTTAATTTGCACTCTGGCCTAGTTTGGAAATGTCTGACATTTAGGAATTAATAGTGCTATCTTGTGGAAACTTGAGTCGACTGTAAATCTGAAATCTCACATAAGTAAGGAAAACACTACCAGCCCGTGATAATAATATATTCTGATGTCAGGATGGGAATGTGGACACTAGTTCCAAGAAAGGAGATGAAGAGCAAGGAGACAAAAAACAGAGAAGAGTTCCGATTGGGACAAAGATCTATGAGTTCTACAACGCTCCCTTCACCAAGTTCTGGTTCTATACGGTGAGTGACAAAAGAACCTTCACTGCTTTGTGAGTCCATAAATCTGGGTTATCAAATCCATTAAATGAATAGATTTCCCTTGATGAAACAGCCTAATAACTAGCATGCAACAACGTCCAGAACAAGTTATTCTGTTACACTGTTATATAATAGACAATACTGAAACCTTATCACAGTATAAACTTTAAACATGCATCCTATATTTACCTCTCAATTGAATTATACAGTACATATTAACGTGATATAAAATAACAAAGAAGACAGGCTGTTTATTATAACACTATATCTTGGGATCCAACTGCATAAATTCAACAGCATTCTATACAATATGATTTGTATGTATTTTTTATATTTGTAATGCATTCATTACTAAGATATTGTTTTCAGCATGGGGTTACTGGAATGCAATCCATATTGAAGTTTAAATGAACTGCGCACTGCTTGAGCTCATTTGTGCTGGTCTTTATCTCTAGATCTGTTACATGGGCTATCTGATGCTTTTCAATTACATCATTCTGGTGAAGATGGAACGCTACCCAACACTTCAGGAATGGATAGTAATCTCATACATCTTGACACTGGCTTTAGAGAAAATACGAGAGGCAAGTCAACACATTTAGAATGACCCAACGCAGGCCTCACTTCAAAAAAATCTATGAACCTCGTTGTTCAATCCATGCTGTAATCTGGGTACATGCTATACTTTGGGGGTAATGCTTTCAGTTATATTGATAACATATATAACTACATTGGCATTTCCTTGCCATAGTAAAAGCATAGCAAAGTGTAATAAAGCATAGTGGTAAAGTATAGCATTGTAAAGCACAGAGAGGCATGGTAAATCAATTCTCCATAACTATTAAACATTGGATTTAGAAATACTAAAAGAAACTTAATTCAATTACTTCAATTGAAGACATTGACAAAGACTGTCATTGAATTAAGCATATTAGAAAAACATGGTAAACTATGGTAAATGCATAGCTTAACCATGGGGAAAGCATGGGGGACAACTGCAAAAAGACTGTGGTAAACTTTTATAAGGGGATAGGGGGAAGAGGAAAGACTAGAGAGGTCCCTTATAAACAGTTCCCATAGCAAAAGCATAGCTAAGTGTAATAAAGCACAGTGAAAGCATGGGGAAGCACTGTAGAGCACAGAGAAGTATGGTAAAGCATATAAAAACATGACAAAGCATGGTAAACTATGGTAAATATTATAAACATGGTAAAGCATGGGGCAAAACTGCATGTTTAATACATGAATGTATTAAATTCATTTAATGTGTGCCCTGTTTTCCAGATTCTGATGTCTGAGCCAGGCAAGCTAAAGCAGAAGATCAACGTCTGGTTGCAGGATTACTGGAACATCACTGACATGGTGGCTATCTCAGTGTTTTTGATGGGGCTGCTCCTCAGGCTGCAGAGTCAGCCATACATGGGCTACGGGCGCGTCATCTACTGCGTGGACATCATCTTCTGGTACATCCGGGTGCTGGATATCTTCGGGGTGAACAAGTACCTGGGGCCCTATGTCATGATGATTGGGAAGATGGTGAGAATTGAAACACATATCAGATTTTCCTTGGAGGCAAATTGCATAATTGGCATAAAGACACTGAAGATAAGCCATCAATGTTCTAGAAGAAGTGTAGCTATGAGGAATGTCAAATGGGTTGTACTGCAGCTGTGAGCAAATAACCACAGCACTCCATGAGTATTCTGAGTACAATGTCAAGGAGGCTGTGTGGTCTGCTGGTTAAAGAAAAGGGCTTGTAACCAGGAAGTCCCCGCTTCAAATCCCGGCTCACTCACTGACTCACTGTGTGACCTTGAACAAGTCACTTAACCTCCTTGTGCTCTGTCTTTCGGGTGAGACATTGTTGTAAGTGACTCTGATGTGTATTTCACATACCCTAGTCTCTGTAAGTGGCCTTGGATAAAGGTGTCTGCTAAATAAATAAATGATAGTAAAGAAAGTATGTTTAAATCCTAGTGCAGCACTTTAAAATTTGAAGAGCAAGTACAGTGCTCCTGCAGTATTTCACAAAATTGGTTACTTCACGGTTACTCCATGTTGACAGTGAACTGCACATGTGCTATCCTTTACTGTATAAGTGCCCAATACTTTTTTTCCATGTGTAAGTCAGATAGGAAAATAAAAAGGTTGTGGAACATTTACATTTTGGTGACCTTTGACTACACTTTTCTGTTGTCACAATGCAGCGTCATGTATCCCAAGTGATTATATGTTTCAGTGGTGCTATTTGGTTCTGCTAATCCTCGGGTTTGTTAATAAATCTTATAATCTCATCATCTGCTGCATGCGGCCCTTTTTTTACCCAGAGCTTCTCATAAAAAAAAAAAACTATTGGAAGCACTTGTGTGTAATCCGTCCACATGGAAGTCTGTATTATGGATGGATTACATGTAAATCTCATGAAACACAGAGTCATATGCTATAGCAGCATGCTTGCATTGGGAGCTCTGAAACTGTGTCTGTCTGTTGGATGATTTGGGGGAAATGCCTGATAATGGAAATGCCAATTGAAATAAATCCTATTCATTTGGTTGACTAGTGTGAAAACCAATATCTCTCAATACAGAGTTGGAGTAACCTGTAGTGAAACAACAGTTTCTTATGGCCCTAATATAGAATGCATGTGAACGGTTTGAGTGGCATTAATACATGTTTAATTAATGTGCAATTAACAATTGGCTGAAGTTTAGTTACATGTTAATAAACAGTCAAAAGATATGCCATGCATGTGTGTATCTATCAATAGGCTGCCATTTGAGCTCCTGTTTCATATGTATGTTTGAGACTTAAAAAAAAGACACAAAAAGACTGGTATGTAATAACCTATTAACACAATCATCAAAATTTGAAAACGTGATCTGAATGGCAATCATGTGGTTTAAATGCACATGATTTAAGTACTGTGGATAGCTTATAGAATAATATCTAGTATTATGGTCAGAAATGTGGTAAATATATAAAACGACTCTTGTGTATAATGTTGAAATTTAAAATAATGAGTTTATTTAGCCTTTATTTTATTGTAGGGGGTATGCAAATGGTTTCCGATTGGATATATGTTGATTGTTCATTAACAGGACTTTTAGTACTTCTGTAATTGCATACAGCGTCAATAAAATATGTCATGCAAAACAAAGCAGAATGGGGTAGCCAGAACGTCCTATTCTGCAGCACTGATAAGAGGACTGTGTTTGCAGATGGTGGACATGCTGTACTTCGTGGTGATCATGCTGGTGGTGCTGATGAGTTTCGGCGTGGCACGGCAGGCTATCCTGCACCCAGACGAGGAGCCCACCTGGAGGCTGGCTCGGAACATCTTCTACATGCCTTACTGGATGATCTACGGAGAGGTGTTTGCGGATCAGATAGACCGTAAGACTAGAATTCATAGTAAGATTCGGTTTCCTGTTTCCTAGGCAGATGATCACATCCAAATTAGACTCCCACGTGTGTCATTTGAATTCGGTTTTCTTTTAGGCTGTATATTGCTGATTCTGGTCCCAGTTCTCTTTTGCTCCCAGTTTGTCCTTCAAGGATTTGAAAAGAAAAATGTGATAAACCAACAAGGAACAATTTAGGAATAGCTGAAGCTAAGCTGTTTCTTGCTAGACATTCTTTACACCCTGTAAATGCTATTAATCTTTAAAGGACAAGGGACTAGAAGATGGGAATTTTACAAATCACGAACAAAAATATTTACTGTGGAAGTTGTTTCACCTTTAACGGCCATAGGGGGTATTTGCAGAAATTATCTTGCTCATTTTTCCTACTTTGCACCCATTTCTTTAATGTGAACACCCTCTACAGTATCATCTTTTAAGATTTATCACATCTCTTAATCTTTAACAAAATACTGAAGATTGAAGTTGTTTAAAGTTGCGCTTGCATTAGAAATGGGTACAAAGTTAATTTCTGCAAAAATAAGCTATGGTAGTTCCATTCAAACCACTTCCATTGTAAATATATCATTTCATCGGCCGTCACTTGAAGGCACAATTCCCATCTTACTGACCCTTGTCTTTTCTTACCTGTCCTGTAACCCCTGACATGCGTTCTCTTGGCTTCTTTGTTTTCATGTTTTATAAGTTGCTCCTCTGAATACAGCAGTAACTACATCTTTTTATTTCACTAATGAGCTCAGTCGTGCAAGACATTATCAGATTGTTTGAATGCCAGTCTGCTTATGTTTTACTACAGATCTAGACACTAACTCTAAAATATTCTTGTTCTTCTTGTTCACGTTGTTAAAGACGCAAAATATATAGTAAACGATACAAAAAACAGGGCTAATTGGGGCACTTTTGTTGGTATTTATAGACTATATTCTATCATTTCTCATTATTATAACTACTGTATTAGGTCATAACAGACGGTAGTACAGTAAAACACAATAGATAAATGACTGGTAAATGTAAATCTTTAGATTTTGATTATGTTGTTATTCCCTCTAGCACTCACCTGATACTGTTAACTAGGAGCTGGTTCTACAGTGCAGCCCTGCTCCACACGACCAGGTTCATTTCCCATGATCATCTTCAGTTTTACAATGTTTGCTTGACTGTCCTATTAACACAGATTTAAAATGACCTGCAATACATTCAGCAAACATTTCGGAATTATCTCAAATGTGCTTCTTTAAAATGCCTCTTGATAAGACCATGTCAATAAGGCACTCCTTCAGCTGACAGCATATTTGACTGCTTTTTCTTTTGTCTCTTTGTTTGGTTGATCTACATTCGTGGACTCTAGTATACGCTATGGAAATTAATCGTAAGTGTTTGCTCATTTATGTATCCTACAAGCCTCTTTTTGGGTGCTGTTTGGTGTCTAAAATGTAAATTAATTAAATTTGCTTTGCATTACAAATTAAACAGATGTTTCTCTTTTTTTCTAATGGCTGTTTGTCGAATGGATTTCTATACGAGGGCTGAGTGTGTTAACGTTGTTTTTTTCCTAGCTCCATGCGGAGACAATCTGTTCGATGAGGACGGAAAACGCTTCCCCCCCTGCATCCCTGGAGCTTGGCTCACTCCTGCCATCATGGCGTGCTACCTGCTGGTGGCAAACATCCTGCTTGTAAACCTACTCATCGCTGTCTTCAAGTAAGAGCCTTGCTCACAGGATTGCATTGCAGCATGTTCGCTATGTAGATCTCTTCTGTGCAGTCTTGAAAGGATCACCTCTTACAGCAAGCTTCACTTTAAAGCACATGTCTTGCTTTGTCTCCTACAGCAACACCTTCTTTGAGGTCAAATCCATCTCCAACCAGGTGTGGAAGTTCCAGCGTTATCAGCTGATCATGACCTACCATGACAGACCGGTGCTGCCTCCCCCGCTCATTATTTTCAGCCTCATCTATATTGTAATTAAACGCATTTGCTGCATCTGCAAGCAAAGGAGCGAGAGAGAACTGGATGAGCGGGACAGAGGACTAAGTAAGTGGACTGGCTGGTAATCTGGTTTTATAGTCTATTAGCCTCTACCCTTTATCAAAGGGTTCAGTTAGAATATGTTAAGACTCCCAGAACTTTTAGCTGTCAATGACAAGATCAGTAGACGTACTAAAAGTCTTTGGCAGTTCCTTTTGTATTATAATATTATAGTAAAAGCAGAGTGAAGTGTACATATGGTTAATGATATAGAATCATATAGAATACTACATTCTCTCTCATGGGGTATTGTAACATCTTATATATAACAATTGTAATTGCAACAAAAATCACTCAGAATGATTGGAAATGTCATGAAAAGCTAAGATGAGTCTTTTTGTTTCAACAGAGCTGATCCTGTGTGAAGAGGAACTAAAGAAGCTGTATGAGTTTGAAGAGCAGTGTGTGGAAGAATACTTCCAAGACAAGGAAAACAAGGAACATTCATCCAGCGATGAGCGCATCAGAGTGACATCAGAAAGGTGCAGTTATCAGTACAGTTGGTTTATGTGTGGAACCATGTATGAACTGTGACATTGTATTTGCTTCACTTTGGTTCTAGCTATCAAAAAAAAAAACCTCTTACCTGTGTTTACTTTAACACTTGGTAAACATATACAGTGTGCCTTCTTTATACTGTAGAATATAGTATAGCAAGCAAGCAAGTAAAGTAGTGCTGCACTTCCTTGGTCAACAATCCAGTCAAATTTATCCCTGAATGACCACGAATGTAATTATGAGGAGTGCATCGTAATATGGGCAGACTGCCTGGTGAAACCTAGGTTTAATAATGGCCATCCAAACATACTTTCCAATTGGCAGACTCGCAGTTTGGAAACCTAAGGTATGCTTCCCCTGCTGTAGTCCAGTGAATGCTCAGATGCATTCTTAAAGTCATTGGAACAGCACAATGCTCTTGTAGAATTGTGTTCAGAACAGGGTTTGTGGCACTGGAAATACAGCTTAAATGGATCTTAGTGGAGCTGGGTACTGTGGACAAATGTTCAGTTGAACTGTAGAATGAATCAACGAATATCAAAAGAATGACAGATTTCGTTTGAGACAAAACAGTTTTTCTCCAATAATCTCTACATGTACTTCTTTATCCAGGGTTGAAAACATGTCAATGCGCCTGGAGGAGATAAACGAGAGGGAGCACTTCATGAAGGCATCCCTCCAGACAGTGGACCTCCGCCTAGCGCAGTTAGAGGAGTTCTCAGGAAGGATGGTGAATGCGATGGAGAAGCTGGCGGGTATCGACAAGGCTGAGCTGACCCACACACACTCCAGAGCCTCTTCAGAGTGTGACCCGGCCTTCCTCCTCAGACAGAGCAGCATCAACAGCTCCGACGGCTACAGTATGTACAAGTACTACCTCGATGGAGGAGAGGACCACCCCTGCGTGGAGATGGGAGCCACCTTGTCACCATCCATGCAGAGGAAATCTTTTAAAACCAAGGAAGAGAAGGAAGCCATAGGTCAAACGATGCAGCTGACCCCATCCAGCGCTACTGCTGTGACCACAAAGGACACCAGTCAAACCTCAGAAATCATCCAAGATACTAAAAGACCAAGCTCCTGTGTGGACATTGTGATTCCTACATCTAGTGACCAGGAAATTCAGTCAGGGACTGAAGATCTGCAAAGACAACCAAAGCCTCCAGAAGCCATAGCAAATGGCCAATCTGCTCTAGTGTCAGGGAACACAGGCTTGACTGTAGAAAGAGCAAAGCTGGAGGCCACCATCTCTTACCCCTTGGAAAGGTCTAAAGCCATGTGGTACTATCCTTCTCAAACCTTTAGCACCTCACCGGACACACTGAAGTCCAGAAGTAGTTTTATATTCACTCCAGCAGAGGGCATATCTGGTGGAGGAAGTGATTGGACAACAGACTATAGTTCTTTAATGAACCAGATGAGTCAATCAGCCGTTGGACAGTGGACAGCTTGTTTGGAATATAAGCTTCATTCGAGTCCCTATGGCCAGCCTCCAAGAGTCTCCATTCAAAGGCCGGTTGACGAGCCAGAGTTTGTGTCAGATTCTGAAAGGCAGGTTAAGCAGCCAGTCACGGACACAGAAGATGAGACAGGTGCCAACACGCCTTTGGCCGATAGGGCAGACCCAGATAGTTCTCTATTGGTGGTAGAGGACAGGATGTATCCATCACTCAGGTCGAAGAGTTTGAATAGCAAACCTGTAAAAGTGAAATGCATGGGGGACAGCAGGGATAAGCTCAGACCTACCAGCAGCGTCAAGGACATTGTGGTGGCATGCGGCAGTGCAGCAGAAGATCAAGAGGCAGAAACCAAGACAGAGGACGGTCTCAAGGAGAAGCAATCAACAGAAACAGATTGCTAATTCAAAGTGTGGCTGCTCGGTCATAGTCAAAACCAATATGACCATGTTACTGAAATATAACAATACTGAAGTGGTAACACTCCTTTGGATAATACACTATAAATAGGGACCTACCTAAATCGCGATTTCGAGGATTTCGCGGAAATCGTGAAATTGAGGGGTCACCGTGAAATTCACCTCTTAGGGAACAATGCATACAAACAAGTACAGAGAGGAAAAAAAAAAGAAACCGCGTTTGAACTACTGCACAACGCAAGTGACGCAAACTACGTATCTTCCTTGTTTAGATAGCCCGTTTTTATTCCTTCGCCATCCCATGTGCATTGCACTTAAGCAAAAAACAAACAAACAAAAAACGTCCACAAATAACATTTACACAAAAAAATCTCCAAAGCAGTTAACGTTCTTGTTTACTATTCAAATGACAAAGTTTTAATCAGCCTATCAGTGCGTCTTTACTGCTTTTATGTGATCTGTAGTACTGTGCAGTAGGGGATGGGATAAGGTTGGTGCTGCATTGTTTTGATTTATGTTGCTTAAATCTAGTTTTCAGCATTGGAGGTAAAATAGTAGAAATGGACGACAAAAAAAGCAAAGCATATTTCGGATGATGATCGTTTCAAGATATTTCCCAGAGAAACTGTACATGCAGACTGAGGTAATTGTTTTCCATATCTTAATGTGTATTTGGAGAAAATACGATCGATCGCTATTTAGCTTCAGAATCACACATTAAACAAAAGGCTACCACAGAGGCTGCTGAACAGAACGTAAAATAAACAGCTTTCAGAAACCAAACTGGAAAGTCAGCCCAGACAAAAAGTATTCCTGTCTGCAAGTTAATTCAGTACTAAAATGTATGGGCAAGTCAACTGCAGGGGGATGCTGCATACTCGCCTTTAACAAATGACAGCACTCTGTTTTAGTACGGAAGCAAGTACCACTATCTTTAGGCTTTATAGTGTCATGAAATACCGTCTACTTAGGTTTATTTAATGTTTAAACATGTCCGCGAAATCCTAATTTTATTCCGCAACATACCCGTGAGAAATACGTAAATTTACCGCGATGTAAGTAGACCACTAACTATAAAAGTATACACATTGAGAACAGATGTATAATGGAGACAATGTGTCCCTTCTTTAACAGCAAATTCTGCTAACAAGTATATTTTATTGAAGTTTATCTCTTAAAGACAATTGAAATATGCCTTTGTTTGACTTCACTTTTACAGTTTTTTGTAAAAAAAAACCAAGCAGAACAATAACTGCAAGAGCTAATTTCACCAAACACATTAATTTGAATAGTGTTATTATATTTCAGGAGGGAAATGCAGCTTTTGCCTTTACCCAAAAAGGATCTCACTAATACAACAATACATTACTAAATGGGTCTGTGAAAACACTCCTTAAAGGCATCAGCTACAGCACCAGCAGGGACCTACGGTGGTGATGGCACTAGGATGTTATTGCATATCATTGCTATGGTTACTAGAGTACAAATGTTACAGCGCCACCTGCTGACCAAAATAAGTCTCTCATGATCTGTTAAAGAAACTCACAAAAAGCATGAAGTGTGATGTGTTTATAGATTATGGGGGAAAAAAGAAAAAACATTTACAACAAATGAAAGAAATACATTACAAAGTACATTTCATTATGCATTCTTTACTTGAGATGCACATTAATGCAGAAAAAAAAAATTCCACACTTAACAAAACCAAGATTTATTTATTTCTTACGCAATATCAGTACACATTATGAACAGGTTTGTGTGTTAAACACTTGACACGGTCTTTAATTCCATTCATTTTCTGGCGCTTTCTGGAACGTCATGATAACAAGCTGCTAATAAATGTGCTTTAAAGAAAAAAAAAGGTTGAAACGGATCTCTTTGTAGGCAATAAGTCTTCTAGTGGAGTGCTTTTGTTGTTACATTACATGTAACCTGGTCCCAAGTAAAACTGTAATTTTACAAACATTTTATGGTAAGGCCATTGGCATATACAGCTACAATCTTATCAATGGTCTATGCACAATACAATTATACTTTCTCAAGCTCACCGATTCTATAAATCAAATCCTTTACATATGGTAAATGTTCACTACTGGCAAAATATTGTCCCACTACATATCTGCAACAGTTAATATGACCGTCATTTCCACTGGGTTGTACAACAGAAGGCCTGATTTGATGATGGCCGCTTGCTCATAACTGAGTAAAACGAGTAGGCCTGTGTGATTCATCTAGGAAGGGGCTCAAGGTTCTACAAGCAAATTAGATCTCAGCAATTCTTAAGAAGTTTAAAGACGATACTGATCTTTTACAAGGTGTCACTACAATTGAACACAGTCAAGGATATTCTCTCATACCCTTGAAATAAAACAAAAATGTAATCATACATAAAAGTAAGAGAACTAATAAGTCACATACTCACGTGACAAAAAAAAAGTACTGTTTCATTGATTCCTACAGTCTACACAACAGCTGACGCAAATTTACCCTTCTCGGTGTTTCATATTCACTTGTATTCAAAGATGCACCTTTTACTCAAGAAAACACACGAGAAATACAGTGCAGCTAATGAGACAATTAATACTGCTGCAAATGTTTGTTTTTTCTTTGTAAACAATACACAATAGTTGTATTAAATTTAAATTCTTAAAAAAAATGTATAGGCGAATAAAACATATCCACTGCTGTGCATAACTCACATATATTTAAAAAATATGATACAATTATCAGTAACGCAATATTATTCAGCAATGCAGTAACTACAAGAATTTTAAGCGTGCATTAAAGTGGTTTTCCTATGGTCTCACTTAAAATATATATCTATATACACAATCTAGCATAATGAATTGTAAGAAATTAGCATTAATGTATAGACGCTCCATCTTGCTGCTGCTTCAAGAAGCACTTGTACAAATATCTGCTCACACGGTCTCAGAATGTACTAACTGGACACTAACAACAGAGGAACAGGTTCTAAAAGGAAGGCAATTTTCAGTGAACAGCTTAATAAAGACATTGAAATAACAAAGTGTGTGCTTGGACAACTAGTTAGTACTAAAATTCTTAATTTAATGAAAGAAAGAAAGAAAGAAAGAAAGAAAGAAAGAAAGAAAGAAAGAAAGAAAGAAAGAAAGAAAGAAACCCAGTAATTAACTAACATAAAACAAAACAAAAAAAGGCTTAAAAAAATGACGTGTGTAAATATTCACGCCTTGGTTGAGTGACAAAAATACCCTTGGTCTATAATCTTCATGAGCTTTGTTTTGGGTTCAACAACACTGCTTTACATTTGCCACCCAATTTAATTTGACTGCATACAAGGTGTAACAGAACAGAGCAGACAGATTTACAAAGCAGGGGAGAAAAAAGCCCTTCAACGGTAACATTTCACTAAAGAGTTCTGTTTTTAGGGTGTATTACATTCACCAAGATGCTCCTTTCTTGTGCTACTGCAGTAACAATCATTTGAACCGATTCCTGGGTTTATGTGACCAGGCATGTACTGTTATACCTTGGGAATCTCGCCTCCACAAATATAGAGGAATCTAAATATAATGTTGTAAGATGACAGTTCCCATGATTATACTGCCAACTGTATGTGTCTTCAAAAAATTCAGCTTTCCAACAGTAGTGAATGACTCACGTAGGCAAACTCACCAGCTTGCAGATTCAGAGCTTAAATCTAAGGAAAGCATTTCTCTGCGTTCAGCGGTTTAAAACGTGGGCATATTTTCTTTTTCCACATTGCACTACATATAAAGAATACCCCATGAATGTGCATGGATTGCTACAGTTATTTCACTCATGAGGATGGCACTCGCTCATAGAATAATTACAGTACTCTATGAACGCTTATGGAGTCTCTTCTATATAAACCCTGTATGTTTTAAACTTTCCAAAACTTTTACTATCTCAAAAAATGCATTATTTTCTTACACAGCTCACTGTGTAGCTCAGACCTGTATGGATTAAATCACACATTTGAAAAGGAATTTGAAATTGAATACTAAGCCACAAGAACAGCCTTCATCGTTGCCTGCTTTTCTTAATGTTTTACTACAACTGAACTAAGCACAGCTACCAGCCCTAAAACCACCCTTCATTTAAAACAAGAAGTACAAATGGGGGGCAATTGGCTTTTGGCATATTAGAAAGAACATACCCAAGACTTCAAGTCAGTTAGCCCCACTAGGATGCAATACCCTTTTTGCCCAAATTTTACACATTGAGCAGTACACAATATAGTAATGTGGGCCATTGAGCAATGCAAGATTTATTAACTTGGCCAGCTAAAAAAAAAACCCAAGTACATTTTAGATGTTGTTATTTTTGCAACTGCTGTCTGCAAGGCTGTAGTTCACAGGCTGTCAGCTTCAGTACAAGTGATTGATGGGGATGCCAAGAGTTTGGAGCTTACTTAAAGTTGAGAATTACATGGCTCAGTGGACTTCTTACTGTGAACATTAAATACTCTCTTGCACTCCAGTGCTATAGCTCCTCCTAAACATGTCCTTCATTACCAAACTGTGGCTCTCTTCATGTTGTTTATTGGCTTGATATTGTGGAGATTAGCGCCAAAGCCACGTCCTTAAAAAGGGTTTTCTAGCCACAGTTTTCCTTCATGGTGAGCGTCTTGGTTTAAGACACATTTTGTTTCATAAATATTCTAGAACACGTATGCTTAGGAAAACAGAGAACATCTTTCACAGAAAGGAAAATGCAGACAGGAACATACAGGGACACAGATACAGCATCAAACCACGCTGAAACAGGGCACAACCTTCTTCTCCGAGACTCGCAACCAATGTGCAAAGTTAAAAACGACAGAAGCCGCTGCTGTAAAAAGGACACACATCCTGGTTACAAAAAGACACAAAAAAAGACATTTCCAAGCACGAGCCTCCACTTCTTACTGTAGATTCCAATGGTTTATGATACTAACTGTCCAGTGGGATTTTGAACCTGTTATTGTTTCTTGCAATATTAATATGAGATTTTAGTTGTTGTGGTCTGCAGAATACACAGCTCTCAGCAGCAGCCAATGGAATTTCATTCTTAGGCCGAGCAATATTGTGCTTTCAGAGAAGCAGAAAAAGGTTGTTCTAGTCTATTGTAAGACATTCATCAGAGTAATGTACATCGGAAGAAGCTGCTCTTCTTTGACCGGCTCTCTGTGATTTTCACAGGACCTCCTCCACCTGATGCGCTGCTGTCATTCTATTAGGAAAAAAAAGGAAATATTAAAACAAAGGCCTTAGATAAAAGCAATAGAGAAGAAATTATCAGAAATTAGATCAGGGCTTTGCTGCCTTAGCCTAGATGACATTTTATAAAACTGCTAGCTAGTTGCATACTCTCCAAATAAATTACAGGATTGACAAACCCAGTTCTTCACTTTTAATATAAATATATTATTATCCTTCACAAAACACTTGCCATTTTTCTGTTAAGTCTCGTCATGATGTCTCTTCCGAGTGTGTAGAATCCCTATGAAGAAAACATACAGTTCACATCATGCAGTGCATTTTAAAACAGGACAAGGACATTCAATAAATGTTTCCAGCGACATAACCCTGGAGACAAGGCCCAGTTCAGATGAGGCCTCTGAGGTAAAACACCTGCAGCCGACACCATGCAGGACAATTTGATTTTAAAAAGCCAAACAGAGTCAAACAGTACACAGTGTATTATTCAGACAGAGAGATGTAATCTTGATGGAAAACACAAGGCTGCTCAAGCAGGCAATGAAAAGGACAGTGAAGTCACAATTGGGTGCGCTCAGTTTTGATGACCACCACCTTTCTTACCTCTTCCACATTTATGCTTGATTTGGCGCTCGTTTCCAAGAATTTAATCCCGTAATCTATTGCTAGCTGTAAGAAACACAAAAGAACAATGGTTAGACAAAATCAATGCCTTTATGCAACTAGGTAAAGAGAACCCATTTACATTGATGACCTGGCCAGAAGGCCAACAAGCTGCAACACTACCCAGAATCTTCCAACCCCCATCCAAGAATATCAGCACAATGAGATACGGGCAGGGGATAATAAATATAGCGTAATACTAGCACCAGGGATCAAAAAAGAAACAGCAGCACTACAATAAAGCAACACTTGAATTCACCTTACCTTTTCTCCTCTTTCTTTTGACACTTGTCTTTTGTCGTTCATGTCGCATTTGTTACCCAGGATCATCCTCTCGACATCTGAAGATGCATGCTGTCGGGGGAGAAAAAGAGAAAACTGATTTTACTGCTCTGAGCATCCTCTCATATTCACAGTTTTTTAAATGTATTTGCATAATGTAAAAAAAATGTAATGTTTTAAAAGAATGAATGCTTGGAATGCTTGTAAATAAATCGGAAAACCCATAACGAGAAAAAAAAGACATTGAAAACATTTTGAATTTGATCATCTACACATACTGCTGTATAAATTTTACACTTGACTAACATCTACATTTGACATCCAACAGTCCTAACAAATTTCAAATTTTACAGGCTTCGTTTATCTTTGACATGCAAGCCAAAAATGACACACCATTGATCACTAAGGAAGCAACGGATTTGAATCTCAGTCAATGTGAAAAAGGTCCCCCTGGACTGAACAAAGCACTACAACACTAATACATACAGAACAATTCTGGACACAAACTTAATATCTGTATGTTACAGGCTGAAGAGGTCTTTTTCTAGCACCATCTTCTCTGAAACCTTGCTGTTACGGTTTCAGAGCTTCTCACAATGAAAATGAACTGCAATACCATTTGAAGGCAGCAGGTGGCAGCACATTGCACAGTGGCACTGATCACAGCACAATGCAATATAATAAAGAAGCTAAACATAGATCAACAAACATCTTGAACGGCTACATTTATTTTTTATTTCTTCCTACCATTACCGGTATATGTTAATTATGTTAATGCCAGGACATTATAATGTATATTATGTGTTTTAAATATATTATTATTATTATTATTATTATTATTATTATTAAATTTAGTATTATGCTTTATTTTAGTCAGTTTAAATCTGATTGGAGTGTATTTACAATATAGTTACTCACCTCTTCAATATTCCTTATCCAGTTCTTTATGTTCTCAAAAGACTTCTCATTTGTGATGTCATAAACCAACATGATGCCCTATAAAAACAAGGGATATCACCACTGACTTAAATTATTTATTATTTAACGACATGTTATCAAACTCAGGACAAAGGTAATACAGCTTTTCATCATTCAAGTTTTTATACATCTAGTAAAACCTTAAAATGTTGACAGAGAAATACGATAGGTACAGATTATCAAATCTAACCCCCATTTTTACAATGGAACGGAAGCAAAGCATCATTCATTTTAATTTTAACAGCATTTCAACAGCCAGGCAGGTCAACAATTGTCATGACATCTAACTGCATTCATCTAACTATTATTAATGGGGTTTGGAGAACAATCAAGATTTGGGTGACTGGCAAATATGAAGCCTGTAGTATGCTATTGTTTCTTCATGATGGATTGTTGAGTGACAACCAGCAGCACTAACATATAAAAAAGGTTTAAATGTAGATTGCTTTGCTTTACACTAGATAATCTGTGCTGAAACTCTCTGCTGGCTAAGTATGAAGCATTGCAGTGTGGCATAATCAAATGTGTTGCAGTGTCCATACAATCAATTTCATTCAAATAAAAGGCTTTTTTTTTGCCAAAGTCCCTTCAACAATTGCTATGGTCTGGATTCACCCAGAGTGATCACCATTTCAAAAGTGCCCATTTAAAACTGGTACTTACTGGTCATAAATAGCTTTTAGTTAGGCTTGAACTTGGTTGGACTCTGTAGATGTAATATAATTGACTTTAGCTGACTTAATACCCATCTTCAAGCTAAATCAGCAAACAAGCTTTAAAAATTTACTGCTGCTACTTGTCAGCATTTTTGCTTTGCTTTTCCAACAGATCACGTTTGAAAAATAAGAGCCAGGATAATCCCATTGTTGACAATGAGATGGACTGCAAAGGAGTGTGTATACAAAGACACTGTGAGCCACTCACTTAATGGGCAATGCCCTTGCCAAGGGGAACATAATTCCGTCACAGTCTAGTGGATAGTAAGCAGTTTGTAGTGTGAAGCCCCCAAACAAAGATTGCTGCAGGCATGTGTTGCCAATACTTAGTGACTTCATAATCTCAGATTCCTTACACTCAAAATGAACCTTTCAAGTGCCTGGGCTTTTCTTCAATTGTTTAAACCTCTAGGGTTCAACTATATGCATGTGCCAAGAGCTTGGTTGCAAATAACTACAAGATCTGGGATCTCACCAGGAGAATAATCCTTCCACAACTGCATTCAGTTTTAAATACTGTAGAGATCTATGAAATAATCATTGGCAATCATTAAGATAAGCATGATGTAATTAGAAAAAAAACTACACTGTACACTCTTTTGTTCTAAATCTACATCATGGTACATGTTCATCTCTTACCATGGCTCCTCTGTAGTATGCTGTTGTGATTGTTCTGAACCGCTCTTGTCCTGCTGTGTCCCTAAATAAAAGTTAAAGAAGCAATTTCAAATTGTCCATGTTTTACTAAACTGGTTTACAAAACCTTTTTTAATGGACAGATAGTAATTATTAGATATATATAAAAAAACTAATTAAAACATTAACCCAAAATGGGATTGCAAAGGTTATAATGTTTTTAGACCGCCACGGGCCCAATTACAATCCAATGGAATTACAAAGCACTTTAACTCAAGCAAGAAGCACCTGATTTGACATTAGGGGGGTTAAGAACTAAAAGGAATATCGACCCTCTTGTGTTGCTTTGAAAAACAAAGGGAATAAGCCCTCCCGTTGCAATGTGTCTTTTCTTCTATGTCATTGATACATGAAATAAGGATGACTACCTGTAAGAAAGAAAGACTACCAGTAAATATTCCCTCCTATTTTTATTATATGGAAGACAGTTTTACTTACCAGATCTGAAGCTTAATTTTCTTTCCGTCTAATTCTATCGTCCTGATTTTAAAATCAATTCCTGAAAATGAAAATAAAATAAAGTTTATCATTAAAATTCTATTGATGGTTCGTATTTATACTCAAAAATAGCACCACTGTTTAAATAATCAATAAAGGGCCGATAGTGCATGTTAGAAATCAACAAGAAACTGCCTGTACAAATGATAACAGTATTTAGATCCACCTTTGTCAATTGAATAGAACCCCTGTGTCTACAATTGTGGATCCTGGAGTTCTATTCGATCAATGGAAATGATCATTTCAAAAAGCTAAATTTCACACAAAAGAAAAAGGTCTAGATGTGAAATATACAAGTGCTTGTAATAAAACTTTTTTCTAAGGTACAGTATAACTGGCAAAAAGCCCAGTTGTTAAGGAAAGTACAACATAATTTGATTTATCTTGATATAAAATGCTTGGCGCAGAACTGTGGCGATCATTTATTCTGCAGAGGTCACACACCAAGACGAGTAACGTTGGAATCATATACAGTAACAATGTGATGCCATTATGCTGGAATAAATGTATCCTGAAGACAACATCTTTTTGCTTACTGTGGTTAAAATATTTCACTGAAGCTTTATTGCTTCGCAACAGCCAAAAAGTAGAAAATGTTCCAATGAAAGTATTACAAAATAATTTCAGCTTCTCAATTAACAAAAAAATAAATGGTTCTAATTCAAGTCACAGTCAAGCTAACATTCACCCAAAAGCAGTTCAGTTACAAATGACCTTAAAAGTCAAAAAGGTCAAATGAAATAGATTTCTGCCCCCACCCCATGTAAAGCATAGTATTGAGTCAACAGTACTGCTTGTATTGTACTTAAGCATGTATCACCTGATGAATTTCAGGATGAAGACTACACCGGTCAGCACTTCAATTTATAACCACAGACATATTAGCAATCAGCAGGCTAGGCTAAGACAGACTCCTCAATCTTTTAGACACTGGTGGTTAAGTGTGCAGCTGCACATGCACTGCCTCCACATTTCAGTTGAAGACGCATGCAAACTGCAGCATTGGTATGCATGACACATCAAGGTAAATCTTAAGTAGCGCTATAGCAGGTATCCTTGAATGTCCAAACACTTTGAGATCTAATTACACCTCCATTCATTGCAAAGGTGGCTGAATTGCATCAGGAGAAAAGGGTGCTCCGCCCCGTGGGAGCTCCCGTCCACGGTCGGCTGTGGAATAGCCTAGACTCGAACTCGCGCCGTCCAGACTATAGAGTGCATCCTGCATCTCACTCCCACGGAACACTGCCTTACTTTAATTATTATTATTTATTTCTTAAGCAGACCTTGACGACAGCAAGTACTATTATTATTATTATTATTATTATTATTATTATTATTATTATTATTATTATTATTATTATTATTATTATTATTATTATTATTATTTATTTCTTAGCAGACGCCCTTATCCAGGGCGACTTACAATTGTTACAAGATATCACATTATTTTTACATACAATTACCCATTTATACAGTTGGGTTTTTACTGGAGCAATTTAGGTAAAGTACCTTGCTCAAGGGTACAGCAGCAGTGTCCCCTACCAGGGATTGAACCCACAACCCTCCAGTCAAGAGTCCAGAGCCCTAACCACTACGCCACACTGCTGCCCCTGTATGCAGATCATTTATGATTTGTGTTCAAAAGTTGGTTGTTGGGTGTTTTATTATTTTGTATGTGTGTGATCATAGCCTTTGTATCTAGTGGGTGCATCTCCAAGGAAACAAAATAAACAACCTTAATGAGGTCCTGCTAGCAAATCATTTTAATCAGCACAGGTTTCAATCAGTATAGCAGTACTACTGGAGGAGCTAGTCACAGCTTCTGATAATTATCTTACACCTGTCAGTATTCCTCTACCAAGATTCATAACCAGTGAATAAAGGCCAACTTACTATCAAGACGACTCCGTGTCAGTCAGACAAAATCCGAGGACCTCCCTCTATTAAACCCCAGATCTTTATTAAGGAACATTTTGCCCAGTCCATTTGGTAGCTGTATACAGTAAATGGGTTTGATGGTAGTGTTTCGCAAGAAAACCATTGCTTTTGATTACCACACACGACTTCATAACTCTTGATCTGAATAAAATGCCACTTAAATACATTGTTGCAAAAACAATGAATACTTAATGAGGTTCAGGTACTTTTTAATAATCTCTAACATTTTATTTATTTCTCAACCATAAGTTTCAACACTACGAAACATAACAAAAAATCACTCTAAGATAACTAAATAGTTTCTGGGCATTATAGTGAAAAATAAATAAAACCAGGTATATGGGTCATGGAGCTGGGTTTGCTGTTTTGAGTGGAGCTATAGTTCCTATAGACCTTTATACGGGGGCCCTATCCCACAGCATGCAGTTTCTAAGCAACCGTAATTGTAAATTCATAACATACAATACATTCAACCACGCAAGAGGAAACAAACAAAGAGACGAAATTCATGTGTGCTAATATAAGATACTGAAAGGAAGTGGTCAAAGCTCAACGTGACACAATGTGACTACTGCACCACTTCCTGCATGGAGGCAGCACGGCTACAGTGCAGCATTGCGTAGGGCTTGCGTATTGTGTGTGTGTGTTCAACTGCATACTTTTGTAGGAGTTATAAATCAAGCATCACGTAGTTGGGGAGTGAGTTCATAATTACAAACTGCAAGATTTCAAAGTTTCCCCATTATCAACATTAGACAGACAGACAGACAGACAGATATAGCGCAGAGTCCTCCCCTACAACACCAAACCAGCTGACAGTCACACAACTGAGAAGCAGCCGGCAACAGAATTGTCTCTGTTCAGCTATTTACCATAGAAGCCTTGTTCCTTCTTTCCAACATCAACATGGCAAAACAATTAATGATGGTCAACATGCTGCTAAAGTTATGCAATGCAGCATCGACACTACATATGGTACATAATTTACAAAGAACTAACAAAATCATTCCATTAAACCATCACTTCATACATCTCACATTGCTCTCAATCACAGAAGCACACATTATGGTAAACATGCATTCCAGAAACCATGACAACAGATATCTTAGTTTGGTTTTGAAAAATAAATCTTTTCATCTCCGAAAATGCTGTTTAGCTTATCGTCCTTCCCGTCTTAATAAGGGACAGCGTTTTAATATGATGAATCAGTCACTGAAGCTTGCACAATGAAGTGAAACAGGGATCTGATGAAAGCCTGTTGCTGTTTGAGACAGCACACCATTGTAATTAAAGAACTGCTGTCATCATATAGCAGTGTCAAGATAACCAAACACTTCCTGTTTTACAGACAAGCTGCAGAGTATGCTGCATAAATATTATGAGCTGTTTTATACAAAAGACAATGAGAAAAAATTAAATCGCATCTAACAGGCAGGAAAAACACACAGCAAGTCTGTGACCTACAGTACAGGTGGTGATTAAACCTAAAAGACAATGCTACAAGCTCCAGTGTCAAAAACCCAAAAGTTCACAAGTTCGTGTTTTAAATATTCACTTGTAGCTTTTAATCAAGACACTGCACAGTAATAGGACTTTATTCACGTTTGCATGCAAGCAGCTACATTAAAAGTTATACAGTATATTTCTATTCTTTCAAGTACACTTACTGCCTAATTACACCCAGGAGACAAAATTTTACAGATAATTTAAAATATTTCTTGAAAAACATTTTTCTAATTGTTCTTGGTCTGGTTACCATGGTATTATAACAATAACTTATTGATTTTATTGATTCCTCCACTCCAAAGGCACATAATCAAATCGTATAGCGTCACCAAAGTACAATTTTAATGAATATTTTCCAGCAATCTGAAATTGTTCCATCTATTTTATTTTCTTTTGAAGGACGCTGGAGAAAGAAATAAAAGAAACAAAGCAAGCATGAAAGACACAGTCTATAGATTACAGTAGTCTCTGCGTATAGGAACACCTCCTAAGAGAACACCCTTGTGGTGAAACTGATTTTTCCCATTGTAAATACTCTGCCTAAGGAACAGGAACTTTGCTTAAGGGAACACCTTTTTGGCATCACTAGTGATTCGTTCACAACTGATACAGTACTGTTTTGTAACCCGATAACTCACCTTCATCAAACTTGAATTCAAATGGTTTATTCAATCTTTCCAAATGTGACTTGTCATCGCGAGAGTGTCTTGAGGCACATTGACTGGTTTATTAAATCTTTCCAGAACCGCCGTCATATCATTGCCTCGTTTTGTATTCTGATTTCCACGAGTGCACCACATCGCTACAAAATGGCATCTTAACAAATGGCGAAATGCGCCACTGTTTCTCTTGTTACAAGTTGGAAATTTGGTGTCTTCCGTTCTGGTGAGTTGCTTCACTGTTCTGTTAAAGAATTTTGTGCATGTCCTGAACATTGCTCCTCTACAGGTATTCATAATGAATCTAGAGCTGCTGCTGCATTTTATAACATGTGTAGGGGTGCTGTGTTAAAGTTAGTTTGTCTGTTACTTTATTATTATAGTTTATTAACATACACTTCCTATTGCTTTTCTCTTATTCTATTCATTTCATGTGCATCATGACAAGTAATAAATATTTATTTATGGATTCACATTGTGTCTGGTGGTCAACTCTGTCTTAAAGAACACTTTGCTTGCTTCCCGAGAGGTGTTCTCGTAGCCGGAGACCATTGCATACCTTACACTGCAAGAAAAAATAAGAATCTGCAAAAATATATTTATATATTTAAAATATATTTATAGATTTTAAAAATTGCAAAGGATTAAAAAACAAAACAAAAAACCCCACAGCACAGTTCTCATTCCAAGGCAGTAATCAAGTAATCAAGACCATTTGCTAGTACAGTATTTCAAGTTAAAGTTGTCTTATCATGTAAGCCAGTAGTCTGTCTAAGAACAGTTACAGTACAATAGTATAGTAGCTAAGGTCAGACCATACAAATGAGTATTACTTAGGAGTGAGATTTAGTAGAACTGCTAAAATATTCTCAAAACCAGTGGGATTTCATTAGCATGTCTGCAGTATTCTCGCACGGTTTCCCCAGTGTTATCCACTCTTGTTGCAATCAGACATCAGCACCCTAACAATACACCCTCTACCTGTTCTTGGCCCAGACTGTCTATAATTCCAATAAGATAAATGCATTTGTTCTAGAGAAATTTGCCAAGAACAAAAACCTACTGTACATGACTGGCTTGTTCCTGTCTATACTTCTCTCCAAGTTTCATGTGAGGTTACCACAAACAAAAGCCTATTATCTTTGTGCTTTGCGGAGTGAAACATGCTGGACCTACAATCTTTCTTTCCAGTTGACAAACTCAATTGTATGAAGACACTCATGAGATTGGTGCCCAAGGTTCAAGCAGTCCAATAAAAACACATTTTCTACAATGGATAAAGATGCAACACAGTACATTAGATTAAAACATTATTTCTGTTAAAATTATTTGTGATATTAGTTATTAGCATTACAGTAGTATTAGTTATAGCACCCATAACTTAAAACAGTGTAGTGGTACAAAAACAACAACCTTACAGTAATAAGTACAGACAAGCGTTTCTACAAGAAGTCCTTTGTCTACATTACAATATATAAAGACATCGTCTCTTCACAGCAAGCAGTTGCTGACATTAAGAAGGAATGGCTTGACTGCTCCTCAAATCTGTCGGCTTTTCTTTGCCTCTGTGGTAAGCAGCAATCAGCACAAACTCAAGCAACCGTTTAGTCTTTGTTTCCATAGCAAAATATCCACATTCTTACCATGGTATGATCACTTGCTTGCTGTTGAGAGCTCTCTGAATAACTAAATAAGTCTGTTCATGCAGCTCGATTAGCTACACTGACAAATCATCCACATCAGCCAAATGGCAAGCCTCTGAGGATTCTATTCTAACAGACACAGGCTATCGTGTAAGTCTTGGGTTTGATGCTGCTTTTTAATGGATTGGGCATAACTTAACAAAATAATGCATGACCACAACAGTCAGATTTGGCAACATTGGTTTTGGAAGACAAAAAATGAATGTTTCATGCAAACTAGAATAAAGGACCTTAGCAGCACAGCCTTAAACCAACAGTACTAAGCAGAATGTATTATAGTTTTGGACAGAACTGCATATTACATTTATCCTCACATCCTCACATACCGAAAGCCATCTGTGGATAACTGCTTTTGGCAGGCACATTCATTAACCCTCCAAAGACTGATACCAAAGTACAGCCGCCAATCCCTTACATGGTGTAGATTTCCAAGTTTCAACTTCTTTCCTAATCCAAACAACTCTTAAACCTGTTAAGAACAGTCTATGAGGATCAGTGATGAACTGTAGAAGTAATGTTTATTGGCAGTCACTGCAAGTTCACAGATTTTAGTATAATCAAACTTTTAACGCTTTCAATCAGGAAGGTAAAGAAATTGGGCAATTACGTGTGAAGCTAGCAAATTAAGTGTCCGACGTTCCCAGCAAGAGCATTTACATGATTAGGAACTCCAGCAATAAAATATTCTCAAAATGGATTCCCTTATACTACAAGTCTATTGGTGCATTAAGTAAGTATGAAAATAAGTATTTATTAGTGTATTTTGTCTAATTGACAGGCTTCAGACTTTGACCAAGTTTCAAAGTATAGGGCAACATTCGCTCAGTTTTATTGACTATTGTCAAAAATACATTTTTGGCTGAGCAAACAATACATTTCCTAACTCGTATCTTGAGCTTTCAGTTTAGTTTCAAAGGTCAGTCTTGTTGGTGTGTTATTGAAGATGTTTAAGCACCGAGTCTGAAGTATTATCCGTGGGATTGAACTGATTAGGAAAGTATTTGAAAGCATGAGTTCTTAATAGTCACATTTAAAATGTTTATACAAAAACAAATATGGACAGTGCATGATGACCGACATTCCTGAACTACTGTATACAGACTCTCAGCTAAAATACTGCTCACCAAATAAAGGTCATTCCAGGTCACTGGAAGAGAGCAGGCGGTTCAGTGGTAAAACTACTGGAGCTGTAGACAATAATAGCTCTTTTCCACTGTACAACCGAGCCAGGCTGAGCCAGCCCGGTGCGACTTTTTTAAAACTGCAGCGCCCGAGCCATGCAACTGACGTCACATGCAACGAACGTGTCGAGTCGCACGCAGTATTAAGAGGCGCCGTATTTGAGTTGAGAATCGCGGATCCAGAGGGTTTCATTGTGTTTTTCTTCACTTTCGTTCTTCATATATTACTGAATACAACTCTGCACCTGCTTGGCTCCGAGCCAGATTCAGATGTGTTGTGAGGCCAGAGTTTCATATTCCTCTAATGAAAAAATATATTAAGTTGAAATATATTCATTCGGTAGGCTTACACCATAGAACACTTTACATGAATTATAGGACACCGAATTCCTTCAAAGACAACACGAAGATATGCGGTTCCATCTGCAACTGGACAAGGTCATAGATCAGCTGCTAGCATCTCATTTTTGTATAATCCTCAATCATAAATTCTACCCCCAATATTTCCACTACCCCACTATGTTGTTTTTCTGCAAACTGGATTATCTCTGTCTGCTGCTGATGAAAACTACTAGAACTGACTTCAAGACGTTTTAATCTTGGTCCCACTTGGAAATCCCACCAATCACAACTTTATAAACCACGTATAAGAAATCAACTGATCGTTGTTATGGAATTGTAAAAATTCCTGTACCTTTCCTGAGATGTCAGATGTCTTCCTGTGCACAGAACACATGCAGTAGTTCTAAATGTTAAAAAAACAACACTGTTTTCTTTCGTACAATCTTCATTTGTGATTGATAAGAAGTTATAATAAAATACATCATTTTGCACAGTTTGAGCAGCCAGCTTCGCTTTGAGGTGCTCTTGCTCTAAACTGCATGAGATGGCAACTCTAATATAATAACATACACCTTACACACAACATATAACTGACAGTACAAGCTAACTGCCAACATACATGCATGTTTTGGGGTTGTATGTTATTAATCAGGTATTGTAGGCTACAATGGATGATGTGCAGTGATGCTTTTCAGTGACAGCTGCACAGAATAACCAAATCGCTCTTTCATAACCGGTCTCCCATTCATACAGCAGCCTCCTGCACACTATTAATAGAGGTTCAGTTGCATGGTTCAGAAAGAAAAAAAATACAGCTACCCACTTGGAAAGGCAAGGTATTTTCACAAACAATGTGGGGCTAAAATGAACAAGGTGCATCATTAACACACACACACACACACACACACACACACACACATCCCCCGCATTACATCTGGGTCATTCCACTGGGTTGCTTGTCTGCAATGTGTCTGCAACAGTGCTCTGTAGTAGCAGGGATGGAAATAAGACTCCCACTGCATAACAGTTTGATCCATTCCTGGTTTAATAAGACAAACCTGAGCTTGTTACCTATGTAAAGCTCACTGTAAAACCTGGAGTACTGTTGAAAATCATTTATTTTTGGTTGTCAAAATCATGTGTCAAGAAGCACAACAATTAAGCAAAAGCTAATCTTTAAATCTTTGGATGTTGCCAAACAGGGGGAATATTGGTTCAGACTGGAGAATGCGGTTTACAGCTATAAAACACTTTCCTGTCATCGTAACTTTGTTACAAAAGACCTGAAATAGCCTAACCTTTTCTGCTTGATCCTAATATCATATAAAAACAAGAGGACAATAACTGCTATAGGAGGTATTGAGAAAATGACGATTCATGATAACAGTATGTTTTTGTATGTTGGAATATATATTTTATAGCCCCTTTAAATCACATAACTACTGTATAAGAGATAGCACATCAAGCCATACATCACTGTGTGTGCATATTAAAAATGCTATTTTTCCCCTGATAACATTTAAAATATATATATAATATAATAGATGACAGCTTTACCATATAAATGTGCACTACAGACATGATTCCATGACAAACCTAACATTTTCAACAGCTTTGTTAAATCCTGCTCCAACAGGCAATTGTTGATAGTGATGACTCATTCTAAGTTGATAACATTTTTGGTATACACATGTATCCCATGACAGCACTCAAAACAGTAAAACACTCACATTCAAGGCTAATTTGTATTGCTTATAGGCTTAATTTGAATAATGTCACCAGTTCGATATGAGAATTACCTGTGGACAGTTTGTACAACAGAAAGATATCACATTGATCTGTTTAATAAGTGACCCATCAACCCCTTTTGAAACAGACTTTCACTCGCTTACCAGGGCTGGAAATATTTGACACTTGATCAGCTGCTCCAGCACTGATCCTTATGTTGGCATTCCTAAAGTCCACAGCAGGCTTATTAAAAAGGTTCAGTTCTGTGGGAGGGGTGGCTATTGTTAAGCAACGGACCTCAGTATGCATCGGTAAACTCCATTACAGACAGATCCATTGGGAGAGGAATTTGGTGCATCCCAGAGATCAGGATTCTTACAGCCTGCACTGCAGTTTATTCTATGTGAGTGTTTTGAATTGACCGCATTTGTTTTTGAAACATAAAAAGGCTTTGCATATATTTTAAAGTAGGATCAACAGACAGCATGATGGCACTCTTAAATCTTTCTTTAGTTGCATCTACAGACTATATATGGAACCATGACATTTACAGAAAAGGTATAAAAAGGTTCAAGGCTCTTGACTTATTAAAATGGTATTTTTGTATCTTCAGTGTCTTTACCTTATAGGGGTATTCCACTGTTAGCTTGTCAAAGACCAGACACTTTGCAGAACTTTTTTGCTGTACCGGTATGTAGTGTATCAGAATACTTCCTTATGTTCCCTAATAACACCATTCTAGAATAACTGAAAAGTAAATCATATATGCTTCATTAAACGGTTTCTGGTTAAGGAGGCTGTGTGGTCCAGTGGTTAAAGAAAAGGGCTTGTAACCAGAATGTCCCCGGTTCAAATCCCACCTCAGCCACTGACTCATTGTGTGACCCTGAGCAAGTCACTTAACCTCCTTGCGCTCCGTCTTTCGGGTGAGACGTAATTGCAAGTGACTCTGCAGCTGATGCATAGTTCACACACCCTAGTCTCTAAGTCACCTTTGATAAAGGTGTCTGCTAAATAAACAGATTATAAGAGAATATATATATATATATATACAGATTTAGGTGCGAATCAATCCACAGGATGTCTGGCAAATAACCAAATGAACGGTCTCTCTTAGGTGATAATGAGCAGGTGCTGTGTAACAGAGGTATGTGTTCTTCAACAGGGAAGAGGGTTTCCTTACTTTGCTTAGCGCTTGTCTTATAATGCACACCCTGTATGTGTCATGGATGGGATTTCCTCTATACACGATTTCCCAGCAGACACCATATGACACTTCATTTCTTAAAAATATGCTGTAGCAACTTTAAAAAGCTGACTAAGATGAAGCACAGGGAGGTAAAGCAATTTGCCCTGGGTCACAAAGTCATCAGCTTTACTTCGATGTACAGCCAGAACTCTGTTTCCCGGGCCTCTTCTCCAAACAACAGTCAAAACTTTGGCTGGCTGAAGCAGTATGAGCTTCTATCCTTAGTACAGCTACAGAGTAATAGTACCAACAGTCAGAAACAACGATCTAATCATTTTGCTTAAATTAGCATTTGAATGTTGATACAAGCGGCTGCCTTCCTCTGGTTCAATTTGGATTTTAGGCCAAGATAAAAGAAGACTGCTCCCTGCAGAGCAGACAGCTGAAATTACCCTCATCTCTGCTGTAGGCATTTTTATCATTGCAACAGAATACATACATCCCATTGTGTCAAGAACTGAGCCTGAATTTACAGACTGATTGTTTCATCACCAAGTCACATGCAGTTAATTTAAGCAACGCTAATGCAAATCGAGCTGATTCAGTGAATTTCAGTTTCAAGTTCAACACAATTTGCTTGTTCTTTTGAAATATTATACAGTAAAGGAATATCTTGTGAGTTTACAAAATCCTATTCTAAATAGATACAGGTCCCATGCCCCTACAAATGAAGGCATCTGACTGGCTGCTACATTGAGGTTAAAGTTGCATTGATTGGATGTGTGACCTAGTATGTGCTAGTCTGGAAATGTCTCTTCAGGCTGTTCAAAGAGCAAACAGAACTGATAAGCTAAAGTAATAAAATGAACAAATACCCACAGCAAACCAGGCATTCCACGCTTAACCCATCAGGCCTCTTTAACCCCAGCACACTGGCACTTCCACAGAAAGTTCCATTCAAAGCACTTGTAAAGAAGATGAGCTTACACTTTTAACCTAGTGTCTGAACCTGGAAGACTTGGAACCATTGGCTACTTATGGTTACAATACTGAAATAGGCCAAGCTTACAACCCAAGAATAAGAAAGAAGTGCACAGGAACAACTTTTGAATTCACAACTCATCACACTGCAGTACGGAGTTGTGGTCTGGAAATGTGCAAGGTCTGATAGAAGCAAAACGTAGGAAACTAACATGAAGAAATGGGACAACACTGGTTCCTGATGGGAGAAATTAGATTTGATTTCAAGTTAAATCTGCTCAGAGAAAACATCTCAGCATCCTTCTTTAAGACAAGACATACAGTAAACCATAGGTGGAGATATAACAAGACAGACACAGAAATCTCCATAGAACTAAAAACCATGATGTTTTAAAGACACACGTGGGTTAAATGCCACTGTTTCTTCCCAGGGTTCTCCCCAGACCTTTTCAGTGGGCGGGCCGCCTGGCAACGTGGCTGTCGCCGCCCGGCTGAAATAACTGGATCTGCCCGTCTTGCAGATGCTACGGTGCCTTTACCAATAAGGATTGATTTTGCTTCTAGCAGACCGTTGCTGCGTGAAAAAAAAAAATCTTGGAACCACATGACAGCTGTGTTACGTCTTAACACAACATTTAACCAATCAGAGAGTTGAATGGGCAGGTTTTCTGTGTTAAGCACTTTGAGAGGCTAAAAAATAACCAATTATTTTCAACCAGTCTGCGTTGTTGCAGATGAAACTACAGATGGGAGAGAAGTGTCCTGAACATTGTATTTAATTTGCAATTTTATGAAAATGGTATATTTTTGTAGTAATGTCCCTCGTTTTTGACTAGTCTGTATATTGTAATGCCAGCAATAAGCTGTTTTTTTCAAAACACCTTTATATGTTGACTGACCTACAGTACATTGTTACTAGTGGACTGCTTTAAGAAAGATTTTCCCTGAAAACTGAAGCATCTCAGGGATTTAAATTAAAAAAAAAATGAATTCAATAGATTTTTAATGTAAAAATGTTTTTAATAAATTGCTAAAAACTGAAAAAATGGAATTGGTCATTTTGAAAAACAGAATTGATCATTTTAAAAAACTGACTTTGCCATTCCCAAGAATGGAACCTCAGGAGTCCTATATGTGGTGATGTGACGTTATAGACCTAAGCTGTGTGCGAGTCATGTGCAACTATTAACTATTAAGAGCTCAGTGACTTCACAATGGGCAATATAAAAGCACCACCAAAAACAAAAATCTGGTCGCAAGAAGGTCATGGATCAATCCTGTAGACATATGCAACGCATTGTGACAACATAAGCAATAAATGTGGTCCAAACCAAAGAAACAATGCACCATAAGCTGCGTGGCCCTATCCAGCATTAAGGCCGTTCACTAATGTATCGGCCAGTCAGTGGATTTGCATGCTTTAGGAGGCAGTGCTGTAACTAACATGATTTTTTATAAACAGCTTTTAAATAGGAGACAGAAGCTCTAAAATGATTCAAAGGCCACTACACAGCAAGTGTTCTGTTACCCTGAGTAAGAACACCCACTGTAAGTCATCAGGTTTCATCATACAAAAAGCAACGCTTCATTTTTTTTCATACCGACCTTTAACCCAGATCACTAATAACGAAATGATCCCTCAGCCTGTGACACCTTATTTAGTGTAGCTTGCCATAATATGTAGAACTTATGAGGACTACAAAAATAAGTCATTCCCTCTGATAAATTGTATTTAAATATGAAGACGTTTAAAATTTAGAAATTGCAAGTGCTGGTAGACATTTGGGATTACAGGGCAGCAGTGTGGAGTAGTGGTTAGGGCTCTGGACTCTTGACCGGAGGGTTGTGGGTTCAATCCCCAGTGGGGGACACTGCTGTTGTACCCTTGAGCAAGGTACTTTACCTAGATTGCTCCAGTAAAAAAACCCAACTGTATAAATGGGTAATTGTATGTAAAAATATCTTGTAACAATTGTAAGTCGCCCTGGATAAGGGCATCTGCTAAGAAATAAATAATAATAAATAATTATATTTCCCAGAAAGAAATCTTTGGAAACTAATGTTACAGGACTACCAAGAAACTAGAAATGAGAGTTTCTGAGAAAAAAAAAATTCATCCCCAGGGGCATGAGGTAAGTGGAATGGCATATCTGATTGAATGGTTTGTAAACTTAAAAAAAAAAAACTATTTGTGAAAAAAGATCTGCATCATTGCTATGGCCAGAGGTTAAACATGGCAGTGAAACCAGTAAATGTAACAGAGAATAATAGTGTAAGATGTGTTCCAGCTTCAAAGGCACTGGGGTTTATTAAATCAAAACTGTGGCAGTCCTCATTGTATTACTGTACAGGCAAACACTAACTACAGAGACTTGTAGGGACTGTTGGGTGTTTGATTTTCATAACTATAGTAATTCTCAGTGGCAGTAATTCGATCTGATTCGAAACTGAAACATTTCAAAAACAGAAAAGCATATGACTCAATTATTTTCGTTGGAAACTTTTGTAATTTCAAACGCGGAAAATCTAAGATCGTGTCACAAGACTTTCCCTTTTATTGGGGAAATTCCCATTAAAATGCTAACAAAACAGCAGTCTAACCAAGCCACTTCCAAAGATATTTGTGAGCGATCTGGTTCCTGTTTGCTTAGCAGGAAACCACTGCAAAGTTATCATACCATTGTGGTCTTTCCCATTTGTAGCAGCTAGGGAATTCCATCCAATTGGTAGTGAATTGCTTACAGTCCCCCAGTGGTTGTACTGCAACAAAATAATCTCCTAAAATGTAGTTTGCTGCCAGGCAGTTTAAATTTTTTTTGATACCCACTTGATTAAAGAATAGGGCCAGGACTTCTTGTGGCATGTGCAGTACACACAAAGCAACTGAGTAAATGTGAAGAGGGGTGCAAACCTTAAATCCATACAAGCATTAGACCATTAAAACACCTGCAAGAACACTCAGGACGGCTCTGAAACGACATGTGGAATCTGCAAGGTGTATGAACTGTTCTGAGGTAGGCCTCCACTGTACATGACCATCCTTCACAGATTACATATTATAATTCATCAGGGAAGACGGAACGGAAATTAATCTATCAGGAAGTCGGTTTTACACAATGGAACTTGGGAGTCATCACTTTGAGACTGCATTTCTAAACATCAGCAATCTTGGATAAAGAAGCTCCCGCTATCAACTCTCTTCAAAGATAAATCAGGGTTACACTCTTAGAAACTTGAAAGGCTGATATTTTAGCAGTTTTTTTCACATTTTGGGAGCTTTATTACACGTTTCTTATACAATTTTGTGTGTTGACACTTCAATAGGAAGTGACCATTTAAGTGGCCACACCCTTGTCAAGAATCCATACTGCATGGTTCTGATTGTTACTGCTTGATCACTACCTGCATTCAGCACATGGGTTAAATTTGACTGACACTTTTCAGATATCATAATCCTCTGCAGTCCTCAGCTTCCATGGTCACTGTTCGCTTCCAACTGCATGTATACAGTACAGATCACTTGCTGTTTTCTGACATGTATGCCCAGTATAGATATAGGCCTTGATGCCAAGGCCACTCCAGCCCCACATAACGCACTTTTACAGTCATAAATCTTTGTTTAGAGCCATTTTAAAACAAACCAACATCTAACTGTTCTAGGTCACGCCACATTCCAGTGTTAACTGATCGTTGTATAGAATTGCCTCATTATGAGCTGTCTTGTTATTTATTTCCTAATATTTCCTAATAAAATGACCGCACCCTGTGTGACTAGTTCATTTAGTTATCTGTCACATCACATCTACACCACGTTAAACCCTGGGTTGCTTACTAGTCTAGACTATACTTACTGTAACTATTTTTCGTCACTTCATTACTGTCAAGACAACTGTTGAATCCATAAATCATAGGAATTCCGTTATTATAACATTAAACAGATGATTTTTCACATGGCAAGTGACAGATTGTTTAAAATGCTTTTGTGATTTAATACACGTATTCCTTTCTTTCATATATATAAAATCAAACTGCATGATGCACTATGGAACCGACTGCAAATGGTCTCAATGGCCAGCCAGAAATATGTGCCTTAGGCGGGATACCTGTCTGGATTAAATGCTGCCTTCACCGATGCCAAGAGATTTTCCTCACAGTACTAAATGGCCAGCACAATTAAGGTGGAGTGATGTATTACGAGTGTGATAGCATCGCTACCGGAATATAGTAAACTGATAAAAAGGATTCTAAGTCATTCATAATTCAGCGCGAACAAGCTATTCCCTTTGGCAAACTGTTATTATTATTAGTTAACTAGCTGTTGTGTTTGGGTCTATATCAGCCCCAATGTTGTAGCTGGATCAAACTGTTTCCACTGCTAATTAAATATTAAAAACGTTAACACAAAGGAGTACAGCAACGAAGTGAATAAATTCAAGACTAAATTTTTGAAAATAACGTTAATCAGTCATTTTTATAGAGAAGTGAATTAACAGTTCATCAAAAATGCATCACCCTTACGAACATCCTGTTTTTAGTAAGCTGTTTCGCCGCAAATTAAAAATTGTATAAAAATACCGTACTGTTACCTGCTAAGCATTCTATTAACAACGACAACAAAACAATAAATTAGCACGGACCCCAATGGTTATGTCAAGTGTAAAATCTTCTCAGCAGTGTGTGTGTTTTTTGTTTGTTTGTTTGTTTTTTACGATAATTGCCGTGCAAAAGCCATTTACCGTGTCTTAATTTTTTTTAAGTAAGATGATGTTTGTTTCAAGGCCTTTTCCTGTGTCAGTGTCCTAATATCTCTGTCTTGCTGCTTTACTCGATTACTTTCTGTGGCACCCCCAGCCCCAAAAAAGAAAACCCAATTAAATAAACTGACCTATGGTAGATATGAAGGTGGTGTTGAATGCGTCTTCGCTGAATCTGAAGAGAAGACACGTCTTTCCGACACCGCTGTCTCCTATAAGCAAAAGTTTAAAGAGATAATCGTACGTTTTCGCCATTTTCCCTCGGTTGCTTTTCCTCCTGGTAAGTGACAATATAACAAGAGCCTCGCTCGTTCAGTTACTCTCCAGTTCTGACACTCTGTGCCACCACACAGCGAGAGGTAGGCAGGGCCTCTACGGTAACGTCTTGAGAAACATCGCTGGGGACTGGCCAGGGCCAGAAGACGGCCTTCAACCGCTTGGCACTCTGGGTGATGTAGTTTTTAATGGCAACTACGCACCACCGTATTGTCATTGTGGGACTTTCTCTTTCATTCTGTGTGTCCAGCATGTGATATTGAATGTCATTGCAGGATATGTAAAACTGGAAATAAAAATGTACACATATGAATTTACAGTATACAAAAGTTCAAATGTTCTCAATAGGAAGTCAAACACTTGCCATTATTTTCACTTTTGAGCTGGATTTTTGCATCACCATTTGGCTGACCTTTCTAAAGCTGTTCAAATGTAATAGAGCATGCTCATGATGGGCAACTGCGCCAAAAAGCTTCCATTGGGGCAAGCTAGGGTTACTAATGGCATAGGTAAATGATTTGTTGTTTGGTCACCCTTGCTTGTTTGATAAAATACATTACAGTACAACATCAAGTATATATTACAACAGCGGTGCAAACTGTCTGGTTAGTTTATTTACTGTTTAATTGTTCCACACTGAAACTACACCCTGTAACTAGGACGCATTGCAGCACCGAAAACTACCATTATCTGAAATGACTGCAAGAAGGAAGCTAAACAAATTTAGAAATTAACGTTTAGTTTGCAAGGAAGCATGTTTTTTTGTACTGAAAAAGTTAACAAAAAAAAAACATGCTCCTGGTTTTCCTAGAAAAGCAAATTTGGACGTTACATCAGTTCATAGACTGCTGAATTATCACACATTGAAATAATACATTGATTAAAGTACGTATTTTCTCTTTAAGAATAAAATACCTGGCTGTTCAATTATTTAACAGCGGTCTGAAACTGTTTCGTGAATATCAAACTATGATGTTCTTTATAAAAGCAGAATAAATAAATGCGAGACGCATAATCTCGGCAGTACTTATGCCACTATTTATCACCTACTGCTAAAGTGTTTCAGAAGAGTGTTGTGTCAACGGTTTATAAGTGTGTGAAGTCGAGTTTACAGAAGTCCACAGTTAAGTGATTAGCTGCAGTGCAAGTGAGTGGCAGATCTAGTATGGATGCAGTACAGTACACCTTTTGATCATTATTGCTAAATTCTACCGGGAGTCCCGCTTGGAAAGCGTTGAACTGAAGCAGCTGTCAGGTTTCTTTTAATACCGGTCCCAGCACTGAGCACTTTGCTCACAACTATTTAGCGGAGTCCCCAGCGCCAACCCACACCAATAACAGACAATTGTTTTTAAACCTAAAATACGCACATTAGAGTAACTGTTAACTAGCACTGTGATCTTAGTACTTTGGCATGTTTCCACAAATTACAAAAATGCAATTTGTAGCATATGCTTTTGTGTGAATGGGCTACCATTCACTGATTAATTAATTATACAATGTATTGTGTAATATATGAAAGCTGCATCTCCTATTTTCAAGTCAGTTTTGTTCACGATGTGCAAGATCTGAGGACTTGTAGGAGAGTGTGCAGGTCTTTGTGATGCTGCAGAGGAACAGTCCCCAAAGGGATGACACTGTGGACAACAGATTATTACACAACACGATTTTTTCTAATTATTCTAATACCTTAGCAACTATGTTTTTTTTTTTTAGAAAACTAGATTGCATTTAAGTGTAAGGTTAATTCATTTATTTATTATGTGTGTTGTTTTTTTTTTTAATCATATATACTCAATCATTTGCTGGCTTCAAGTAGAAGCACATAACACAGAAGATAAAGATAGAACCTGCCCCTTTAAGATATCGGGGAAGCGGAAGCGGCCTGTTGATAATATATTCAGCTTTTTTCCCCCCTGTGCTTCTTAGTCCTGACTAATCAATCTCTCTCTCTCTCTAAAGTAGAACACGAACGTAAGAAACATGCCTGTAAGTTACTATAAACACATGGAATTTTATCGACTTTAATCATCTTCCCGAACATTGACAACCGACTGAATGTAAACGTATGGAAATTAAAAGGCAAATTCAAGGCTTTTTGTGAACGTCGCATTCGATGATACGTATTTATAAAGTTTATTGCGATGTAACACATGGCAATTCTAGAGCAGAGTAGTAGTATGACATGCACGGGCCTAGACACATTTGCTTTGCGATTGAAGTTGTGACGTATTTGTATTTGTTTTCACGTAGTAAGCATAAATATCTCTTCAGATTGTTGTGTTTGAGAATTGAAATTGCGGCAGTTTAATTTAATTGTTTCATTCGCGAGATCTGCACCCACCTTTGACGTTTGTGTAGCCGGAAGGTCTGCAAATGATCACGTAGTTGTGAATCAAATGGTGTTGTGTTGACAGTGTCTTTAATAATATACAGTTTAAAATACTACAAATAGGGTTGATTTTTCAAGATATTATACATTCCTAGATACAAATAAATAAAAGCAAAAACAAGAATGGTTATTGAAGCACATTATTATCAAGTGCAAAAAAGAAAAGAAAACAACCCTGCGATAGTTTTGCAGATCCATTCAGATTACAGTTGCAGTAATTGTGTTTCAGTTTGTTTTTGGTTAGTTGTTTAATAGGGGCCAGTAAATAAATGTGATTTGTTGTTTCATTTCAGCTGGCAAAAGACTTGCTGCATCCTTCTCTTGATGAGGAAAAGAGGCTGCACAAAAAGAAGAGGTTGGTCCAGAGCCCTAACTCCTACTTCATGGATGTTAAATGTCCAGGTAATAGAAATATATATTTTTTTCTCATGCATGTTTTTGCATCATAAGATTACATGCCCTGCTTCATTTTTCCTTGTTTGTTTTACAATGCACGTCTGGTTTTGTAGTCATGTTTAAACATTGTTTCCCCATAGGCTGCTACAAGATCACCACAGTGTTTAGCCATGCCCAGACAGTAGTACTGTGCGTAGGCTGTTCCACAGTACTCTGCCAGCCTACAGGAGGAAAGGCCAGGCTGACAGAGGGTAGGTGGGGGAATTTATCAAACAAAGCACAATCATTCTGAGAACAATGAGGCCACTTACTGACCTAAACAACAGTGTTGTTTGTTTCATAAAATATATACCTATGCAGTTTAGATCATACAACACGGTAGTTTAGATCACCCAGAGTCCCTGCACTGAATAAATAGGTGTAAAAGATTAATTGTGTGTCAAGATGGTTTGCGATACTTGAGATGATACTGGTTATTAAATGCTGTAGACCAGGGGTGGCCAATCCTGGTCCTGGAAAACCGCAGAGTCTTCTACACGTTCCACCTGAGTTATCAATTATTTTCTTAAATGGTTCACACTAAAAAATAATTCCAGGTCTTTAGCCATTGATGATATAAAAATTGTGGCTCTCCAGGACCAGAGTTGGCCTCTCCTGTTCTATACAAACACTAGCTTTCAAGACCTGTTTGTGTCTGCAGCTCCATCATGATACAATACATTATGTATCACAGAAAGCTCTACATGTGTACTTGTAGTCCACCAAATAGTTTTTTTTTTAATAATGTGGAATGTGATTTATAGTTGACATGAGTACCTGCTCTTTTTATTACTCAACTCTTAAGACTTCCTAGCTGTACCCAGTGCATTCTCACAATTGGTTTGTTCAGAAGTGGTCAATTGAAGTGGTTCAGAGACGGCATAAAATATGATGGCTCTGTGACAGTATAGGCATTTCACACAGACCAAACTGCTGCATCAGTGCCGGTTCTGAGCCGTCATAACTCATCTGTGTGAAAGGGGTACAAGTCTATCCATTGCCTTTTCTATCGAACACTACATTTCTGTGAGTGTTTCTGAAGTTTTCTGTTTGTCTTTCAGGTTGCTCATTCAGGAGAAAACTACACTAAAGATGATGAAGATCAAACTGTCACATTCTATATATAAATCATGTAATTCACATCACTGATAAATGCTTTATATACTGTTCATTGATTCCAGTGAATGCCAATGTAAATTTGTATTCGAAGGATACATGGCAGTTTGTATCTGTTGTGTAATCTTCACGGTTTTCTGAATAAAAGCCTTAAAATGTCTACAGATCTGATTGGAATTGTTGTTGTGGGCACTCGCTGAATGATACAGGCGCTGGGGAATATTGTTCTTTTGACTGATTTCCCGCTTTGTGTGTTTTTGTTTCTGTGTAGTTATGGTTTGGATTTAATGCTTCCCTCCAAACTGTGTTTTAACTTGGCCTAAAACAATTAAGCTGCTGCACCTTCAATTTTGAATTCTCTGTAGTTCTCTGTAGAGATGTTGGGAATCAGTGTCACCTAAATTCTCTGCACTTTCAGGCACTTTTTATATATTGCTTTTCCTTTTTGTTCTATGATTAGTGTGAATGACGTAACCCTATTAGTGCTTTAACACAGAATTCGACTCAGTTCCTTTTTTTATTATTGTTTAATCAGGACCAGAACCTTTTAAGAGGGGCCTGGAAATCAGCAGCCCACAATAATGCTAGACAAATACTACATGCAAATGAATGACACTGTAGCACTGTGGTTCCCAACCTGTGGTCCGAGAGTAAACAGATGGTCTGCAAACAAACCCATTTCTACACAATCACACGATGTGCTACTACTATTACTAAGCAACACAACAGACAGCTTTAACCACAGGATGTATTATTAGATATGTATGTAGTCTGCATTTTCTAATGTGAAACAAATACTAACTAAATAACTTGCACATTATGAAGGCACATTTGTCTTTAGCCGGTATTATTACACTGCTCGGGGAAAAAAAACTAATCTGGTCATCCCAGCCTTTTCGGTCTGCATAAAAGTAACGCAAGGCATTGAATATTCCTAACTTGGATGGAATGACTAAATTAACATACAGTGTTGGCAGGGATATAGGAATATGCCCGTTACTGCCATGTGTTTTTGGAGAGGTTAGCTACATATAGTAACAGAAGTCCCTCCTGCATTGTCTTTGTATTCCAGTGTTTTTATATGTGCATCGAGTGAAGTTTGAGACTCTGTGAGTGCAGTAAGTTGCATTAGATATGTATATATTAATTTGCTACACAAGGTAACAGTTGAGGGGACCAGCACGTATTTACATTTACTGGATCCAAGGACGACCCAAGACCCAGTGCATTATTTGTCAGGTTTTGTCAAACAAAACAAACCTTCAAAATTGAGACGCCATTTATCTACAAAGCATTCAGAATTTGAAAAAAAAGAAACAGGAATTTCAGCAACTTTCAATGCGAAAATGACAACATTCCTTGCTGACCTGGTAGTGACGATCCAGGCCCAGGAATCTCCTTAAGTCAGGTACCTTATATAAATACTTTACTTTCTACATGTACTTGTACATATACACATACAAGTAGTTTCGAAATGCTGTTGTGAAACAATACGTGGCAAATGGTCCATGGGAAAAATCCAGTCTCCAAGGTGGTCCCTACATTGAAAAAGGCTGGGAACCACTGCCGTAGCGCATTCTAAAACAATATTTCGCTCAAAACTACTGATATCTACAATTTCTTGAGTTTTAGCAGTTTAATGGCCCTTGTTTAAGTCAGGTCCATTGTGAGCAAAAAAGTGTTTTTGTTCCAAGTATGAGTGGCTAACCATGCTTAGTGCTTAAATAGAAAGCGCAAGCTGTAGTGTCCCATAGTCCTAGTCCATTTTAAATATAAATCATAGTTGGTTGTTTAAAACATGCAAATAATATTTCCTTCTGTGCTCTGTACTTCATTATAAATGGCATTCTGGACAGAACTGGAATAGTTTTCATTGCTACTATATTCTATTACTTCCAGCTTCTATTTCCCCATCTTGGTCAGCACCTGAATTCTGAGCAGACATGGTCCAGTATGAAATGGAGAACCAGTGTGCTATTACTGTGCAGGAACAGCTTCACACTGAAGCTAGGAAACAGTTGATTCAGCAGTTGATTTGGAAAATGGACAACAGCCAGCTATCATTTGGTGTGGAAGGCCTAACAAGGTTCTAAGGGACATTTATAAATGTAAAACATGTCATAGTTTTTCTTTAGTTATGCAGTTAGTTATGTTTTGGTAATGTGTTAATAACATTGAGATAGATAGAGAGTGAATATTTTACAATGTTTTTGTTCAGGTGAGCAGAACTAAATAAATATGTTTCCTCTGATCAAGTTTTTTAGTGTGCTAGGGCAGGACCTTTCAGCAGCATGTAGTGTAAATCGATAGGTTAATTCAATCAATTGCATATTGTAATCGCCAATTGCATTCCCTTTGTGGTTTAACTATTACAAAACCTACATCTTTTATTAAAGCAACTGGTTTATGTGATCAAAATGAAGGTGTACAAACATGAACACATTAAGAGGTCTTCACTGTATCTGACAAAGCACCCTTTCGTTGTATGAAGCTACTCTTCAAAGTCTTACCATTAGACGTAGCACAGGTACAATTGCTGAAATGCGGGGTTGTCATCCAGTGATGTAAAAATCAAATCATCATTGGTCAGTTAAATTTTTTATTTATGTTTTCTTCACTTTGCAAAGTATATTTGATGCATTTTAAAGTATAATGAAATGAAAATCTTCACAAATTAATTTTGTTTACAAAACCACTAATGGAAGATTCCAAATAATAAATAAAGTGATAACCATGTAGTACTTAAATATGTTCCAATTAAACTTTTCTTCCCCCGTACACATTTTCAGTAGGACACTTAAAGTGATCGGTACAAGAATATGCAGTACAACATGTATATACAGTACATGCACACACAAACCAATGTTTTTTCACATAAAGGTACATACACACTTATTGTGGCTCATTGTGGAGATCGGAAAGTATCTTGTAACTAAAATACATTGTGTTCCACAGTTTAGCGTGTTGCTTTTGGTTTCCAAATTTCCAGTTCTTTGGTTCTTTTCCACATTTAAATTGTTGCTAGTTGGCTATTTTGTTTTCTACTGTGACATTGTGCCTGTTGCTGTAAAATTTGCAAAATGTTCTAAAACATAGGTTCTGTCTTTCTGGGCAACACAAAGGAATACCAAGAAGTAACAAACACTCCTTCAGAAATAATACATGAAACAAGAATACATTTTAAAAACACGTGGTAGAAATAGGTTAGTGTCTGGAATCTTGTGTTCTATCAGTCTTATGTCACGCGTATTATCAACCTTTTCTGAACAAAAGGAGATCCTGAGAATTATCTTGCAATCTTCACAATGAGCCTCTATTGACAATCTTGCGCTTGAAGTTAACTGAAGGTTCTGAAGTTCTTTTATTGAGTTTGGCATTGAACACCTGAACTTCGTGGCATTTCTTCATCTTCTGCTTCGTATGCCTCTCCTCTATATTTATGACTATGACGGGAGCCGTGTTCCACTTCAGTTAGGTCAACCTCCTCCATGTCATCTAGAAGCATCAAGTCCTCCCTTGGAGGAAGCAATGCCTCCAGCTGAGGGAGCATGTGCTTTGGAAGCCAACCATTTTCTGGGAATGTTACCTGATGAAAGATAAGAAAGGTTAGAAGGACTGTGAAACACGGTGTACAGAAATCAATTGGGGGGCAGGGGCAAAATAGTTAAAATTTGTTCTTACCAAAAACTGTATGATTAGCTGTCCTTTCTCATATGGAGCTCTATGAATTGGCATCCCTTCATTCTGGACACATTTTATGTCATTGTGTTTTATCACCTTACCTGTAAAGGAAGACAGACACACAGGTAAGCTATATATAGTATTAAGCTTTTTACATATGCTTTGTAAATTTAACATACCTAGAGGTGTATTTTCTAGAACATATGGCCAACTTTTACAAGTAATAAAATAGATCTGCATATATACTGAACAAAAAAAGGTTTAGTTACATGTGATGGTTTGGTATAAATTGTAAAATCGGTGGGTAAACTTAGGCGGATCTACTGGGTGAGCTAACTAACTGATGCGGTGTATATTCTAAAAAACTATAGATACTGACTAAATGATCCTTTTGCCGATTGGTTTTGGGATCTGCTTGACTATATGGGTAGGTGTGTGAGAGTAAAATCCCTTCAAATAGAAATCTGATGTTCTGCAATCAATCCAGGAATAGATTTGAGAAAATGCATACCACCAGAAAACCAGGTGTGCAGGTACACCCTTGCATTTGAGATGGTAGAATGCCAGTGTTACCTGGACTTGAGTTAATCAAGAGTATTCTGTTGTCAAGGGTTTTGATTGTCTTTTTGAAACCGCAGAGTGCCTCCACAAGCTGGATTTCCATGTTCATGATCAGATTGTCTCCGTGCCTCTGAAACACAGGGTGCTCCTTCTGATCAAGGACAATGATGACATCACCAGGCTCTAATCCTGGTTCCTGATCCCCCTCTCCATGGAATGTGATTTTCTGCTCATCCTTCATACCTAGAAGAGGGTGCACATCATTTTTGTTTAGTTTGAGCACAGCACAATAACACAACTTCAATCTACTGTAATGCTCCTTCTGATAATTACATTCACAGTCTAGTATATAAACATTTAGACAGCAATGTATTTTAATCTTTGATTTAATTCAGGCCCCTTTATATTATTATGTTGCAGTAATGAAGACCCATGATCCATGACCCTTCATCAAAATGTTCAAAGGTAAGTCACCATGACCCACTGAGACACTCATGAGCGCTTCCAAGATATAACTAAAATGTAAAGTGTGTACCAGCGCCTCCTTCACATTCTCTCCTCAGTTGGATATGCATACCAGTGGGGGATTATAAATAAATAGTCACCTTTGTCTACATGAACTTCAAGTATTTTTTTTTTCCTTTCCACTTTGTGACCATTGCACTTTTTGCATCTGTCTTTAGAGCTGAACCTCTCCCCTTGTCCTTGGCATTCTTCACACATTGACTGGATCTGCTGAATCATTCCAGGTCCAATCTGTTTGACCTGGATCTTAACACCTTGTCCTTTACAGTCACAGCACTTCTCCAATGTTCCCTTTTTACCCCCATAACCTAGCAGAAACAGGGAAAGGGAAGGTTTGTTTCTAGGTCTTCACATCTATTAAAATAGTGATTATTCACACAGCATTAAATCAATTTAAAAAATACACTAAAAAGTTTAAATAAAACATGAAATACAAAAAAGTCAGTGCTTTCATAAATAGCTTACATCAGTTAAAAAAATGCATTTACAGAAACATTTGTATTGGTCCCATAATGTAAAAGTTTTCACATAATGGGGATTCTACAATATGGATCATTCCATCAATTGAACAAATGTTTATAATCAATTTGAAAATTCTTAAGATTTAAGATCTACTTATTTTAAGAATGACTAGAACTCATATAATGAAACTAATAGAACCCACCATACAGCGTTCTATTTTTTGCATGATACAAGTCATCTAATGAGGTTTCTGGCATCACTAAGGGACAGCTTCCCTGGTATATAACTAGACTAGCTACTTTGATATTAAATCAGTAAAGCTCGTTAAATGTCGAATTCCCAAAAAATATGAGTTCGAATGAAATAAATTTATATACGATAAACGTCAGTAAAACCACTCGCTATTTTTTATTTTCTTACCAAAAATAATCATTTCGAAATCCTCTCTAGTTTGTGTAGTTTTTATACTTGCTATCTGTCCCGTCTCCGTTCCGCTCTGAATGGGTGGGGATCGCTGTCAGTCATCTCAGTGGTCCGTTAGTACTGTAGTTTCACTCTGTTCTGACAGATCTCGTTGACTGAAGCAGCGCTAGAATGCTCTTATTTGCCAGCTACAGCGCCTGTCATTCAAAGCGCCTACTTTGAAATGAGTGGATTAAGGTGTATGTAAGCTTTTGCTATAGGTATACGGTGACAAGAGCGCTGGAACTAGGGGTGCTGGGGGTTACAGTATTGTTCAAAGGCTTTCAGCACTCCCACTTTAAAAATGGTTCCAGTGTCACTGTACGGTGACAGTTACTAGTTTGATTTGAAAATGGGGCGCTTCGAGAAAAACTTAATGAATACTGTGCACAATACCCTGCCGACGGCTGAAGTCTCCACGACAGGACAAAGCAGGCCCATCTGCCTTCCAGTGACTCCGGCTGTGCTAAAGCAGGAGAGGGAGAGCTCAGACTCCGAATTATAAGTGCAAGTTAGTTGTGTTCAACTATCTAATGTTTTGTTCTGTGAATATTATTTTTACACGTACATGTATGCTATAAAGGTGTAATACACTTTTATATGCTGCGTTTACTACAGTTTGAGACTATTTTTAAATGTATAGCTCAGCTGTGACCAAACGTTATTTCAAATATAATGTTGGTAACCATGGTTTTGTTGCATGTTGAATATGATAAAGGGGTTTCGCTAAATTAGATGTTTTTCAATGGCATAAAAAGTCTTTTTTTTTAAAAGCATAAAGGTCAATTTCACACATTTGCTGGTTGAGTTGAAAAATAAGATAAAAAACGGTAAATTCTTTGTAAAATAAACCTCGATATTAATCGTCGATTAGGAAAAATAAAATCGAATAGTAGCAGGCCTATATATAACTAGTTACTTGAGACTCAATTTATGTACACATACAAAATGAATGTAAAGGTGTCTCTGAACTATAAAGTAATTACCATTGCATTTCTCACAGATGACCTTCTTTTGGAGTTCAAGCTTCCTTGTTGTACCATTGTACATGTCCTCCAGTGACACAGACAGCTGGTGCACAACATTCTTTCCTGGAGCAGACGGTAACCAGTTATGAAACATTTATTAAAATGAAAAAATACATTCCAACTGATTAAGGTTGAATTCAATTGCTTATTGTTATAAAACTGTTACAGCAATAGTACTAGAGTGGAAGATTATGTATCTGTATAAAAGCATATGAATTTCTTTATGAAATTATTGTGACATAGCCATCTCTGCCTAACAAGTGTTCTGTTTGGGAATTCCACAATGCAAAGAAACGCTCTTTTATATAAAACACAGGGTGACTCTAAAGTCACAAGTTTCAGTAACTTCCTTGTTTATCTTCTAAAAAGATGTGTTCCTAGAATTTTTCATTAGTATGTTATACATTTGATATTATAAAATGACCCTTATATGCATGTATAAATGTGGACACCTTCACAAATTTTCCTGGCAGCCATCCTAATAGTTTGTGTCAAGGGAGTAGAGACATCTGTCAGGAATAACTCACCTCTTCTCTCCCTGTTCATCCTGCCTCCGCCCCCAAAGAACATGTCGAAAATGTCCATTGGGGAGGAGAAACCCCTTCCTCCCATTCCACCTTCTTTGATAGCCTGTTCTCCTCCCTGGTCATAAAGGTCTCGCTTCTGTGGGTCTGACAAAACCTCATAGGCCTGAGATATAAGTTTGAACTGCAAAAGAGAGAAACTGAAATCAAATCTCCACAACATTTCCAAGCTAATTTCAACACTTAAACTGTGGGTTTAAATTATGTTTTGTGAAGTTACGAGTTCTAAATAATGCTAAGCGTTTCATTTTTTAAGAAAGAGAAAGTAAAGCCTTATAATACAGGCTAAATAACATATGGCAGGATCTGGTAATTGTATTCCTGTTAGGGCAACACTACTACAAGTGACTAGCATTTGATATAATTTAAATATAGTACTGCACGTGTGACTGTGATGCTGTATAGTTAAACAGGTAGCTTGTTGTATTTTTAGGTACCGTTATCACGCGAAATGTGGTCTTCCCTGAACTAAATTTCATAAATCAGCATATATGGGGATCATATTTCATAGGCTGACCTATGAAAAATAGTGGGGGGGGGGGGGGGGGGGTGCAGTTGGGGTTGCGTTGTTGGTCTGTCTTCTGCAACGCTGCCCTTTATCGACTTACTGATTCTAAAGTCATTAGAGAAGTGGACAAGTTTCAGTAAGTTCTGTGTTTATTTAAAAAAAAAAGTTCTTGATATTACAAAAATACCCTCACATGCATGTATAAATGTGGTCATCTTCACATGAGAAAGGACACACATCTTAATTGGGTGGTACTAAAAGGAAGATCCGGAAGATGGGATGATTGCCTGCAATAAGTCCCCCCTTTCACGAGATGGCAATGCCTAGTTTCTGTCACATACAAAAGAACACAACAAATCACTGTTTTCTAAGTGTATCTAGATTGCACCTGGTATTAGAAAAAGATTAGGGAAGATGGCTAGTATACACTGCCTAGTTACTCTGATCACTGTTTTAAAACTGTTTTTAGTGGGAAGATGGCTATAGCACACACTTATTAGGGAAGAGGGGCAATATACACTGTCTAGTTAAATATTTCTGTCAAAGCTCACTATATAGGCTACAGTACACCCACTGTAAAAGTAACAGGTTTCAGCCGGTTGAAGCTTGAGTGAAAAGCACGTAAAAAGTTGAGCATCTTTTTATTTTTTTGCGCTTTTTAAAACCATTGCATGATACATCAATAATCATCAACTTGAATTTTGCTTAATATTATAACAGGAAAATTATAGTTGAAATGAAGAGTTTTGCATAGCAATGCCATTTTATAATTTTCACTAAAAAACTACTATAACAGCCATCTTCCCAGTAAAAACAGTTAGAAAGCTGCTCAGAGTAACTAGGCAGTGTATATTGCCCATCTTCCCCAATAAGTGTGTGCTATAGCCATCCTCTCAGTAAAAACAGTTTTAAAACAGTGATCAGAGTCACTAGACAGTGTTTATTGTCCATCTTCCCTAATCAGTAACAGTTCCCAGTAACAGTTAGAAAACAGTGCTCAGAGTAACTAGAGTGTATATTGCCCATCTACCCTCAAAAGTGTGTGCTAAAAGCCACCTTACCATTAACAATAGATAGTTGTACAGCAGTTTGTGAAACTACAGTGTTTTCCATAGGCTTATACCAACATATATTTTATTACCTATGTTAACAGTATCTTGACAGTAAAGTGTTTTTTTTTTTTTTTTTTTGCCATTTTCCCACTGCAGACTGTATTCGTAACAGCATTTCTCCAGAAAATGTATATTGAACTGCATAGAAGAATTTATTGCAGTGGCCCCTATTGTCTGACAGAGTATTTGCAGGCAATCATCCCATCTTCCCGATCTTATTTCAGTACCACCCTATAAATTTCCTGAATACCTGTTGTTTTAAACTATTTTATGTACTGAGTCAGAGTTTTTGAAAGTTATTTTGCGTTGTTATGGTCTTAAAAGTCTACTTTTTGTACACTGCACTCCACAATAAAGTAAAAACACATGCTTCGATCAATCAATGGGCCCCTGGAGTATGACTGCCCCCCCACCCCCTGCTACTTTCCAGAAAGTTCAAAGTAACACCGGCATTTACAGATCTTTAAACTTACCCTTTCACCTTCGTTGGGGTTCTTGTCAGGGTGGAATTTTAAAGCAAGTTTTCTATATGCCTTCTTTATTTCTTCTGGTGACGCGCTGGTATTTACACCAAGAATGTCATAGTAAGCAGTTTCTCGAACCATCTTCCCGGTCTTTAAATAAAAATACAAAAATCAGTTTTAACAATTTATTATTATTATTATTATTATTATTATTATTATTATTATTATTATTATTATTATTAATTAAACAATGTCAAACGTCATTTGTATCAGCTATCTATCGGTGCGGTATTAATAGCCTGTATAACATAAAAAAAAAACAACAAAAAAACACTAATACAACAAATATCCTTTTTATTAGAAAATATAGTCTACTGTCAGACCTCGTACATCATCTGATTAATAACATGATTGCAATTAGTTAATATGAAAAATAAAAACCCATTCACCATCCCCTTACTGTGTAAGTGCAGCGTTACCGGTTCAATTCAATACATGTATTATCAGTTGCTTACTGCTCGCTAGCCGGCTGTCTCGGATTCTATTTATGAGCTGCGGCTGTACAGAACTTTCTCGAGCTGCAAGGCACCACCCCTACACTGTGACGCCAGAAAATTCTGTAGCTATATATGCCTGCGGAAATCTGGCACTTTCTAGAAGGGGGGGTTGAAAGAGGAGACTACCTTTACATATGATTCTGTGTTTTCATTTTGTTAAGCACTAGGTACAAATGCAATGTATGGTAGGTAAATGTATATGAAAATTGGGAAATACACTATACCGCTACTGTATGTGGGCATTTGAATGAAAAGAATATTTGAAAAAAAAAAAAGTCCTGTCCACGAACCGTCAATCACAAGCCTAGTTACTGTACTAATACTGTATGGCCATTAACAATGTTGGGCCAGTTTATTAAGAACAGCTGTCTGTGCACAAGGCTCCAACTTCAGTAGCTGTTTCTTTCTGGAAGTACAGTATGTCACTCCTTGAAGAGACACACAGCCCAAGTTCTTCTAGATGCTGTTGCTGCAGTCACAGACGTTGAGGCACTAACTAGTGAGACAAGATGTTTTTACAGATTACACAGAATTTCATATACTTCCACTTGGACCACATGACTCTGAATGTGATGAAGCTACTTTGCATTAATCCACATTGGCGGTATTCCTAAGAAAGTGCCCAGGCTCTATAGAACATATGTGCTATTAATTTGAGATAATAATACATACATGCGATATACAGTACAGGGACTGTATGTAACAAATGGTAAAATGTGTTGCAATTAAGATTCAGTCAGGAAGCTGATATATAAGGCTAAGAAGTTTGTATAAGACCAAATGTATGGCCATTTTAAGTCAATTTTGTTTTTAGACATGGGTGAATGAACCCACCTTTTATTTACAACCAACCATTACAATCGGTAATACTGTAAATAGATTTGATTATGACAAAATGAACATATTTAGCATATCAGGAATTTACAGTTAGTAGTGTAAGAGCCGTATTCTAAAACACCTTGAGCAATCGTGCTCACTAAGTGTACATTCGGGAAATATTTGATCTTTAAATGGTAACTTTGGTAATTAACTGCAATTGTAATAAAGGCCAGCCTTCAAAGTATCATAAAGTAGGTTCGACTAAAGTGTTCTGAGCTAATATGGTACATTTGTTTCAGAAAAATAAATTGATTAGCAATGTGTCAGTTATCAACTTCAATTGAGTAGGTATACATAAAAACTAAATTATTGCTGGTGTTTAGCTTATGTACAATATAGATTGCAATCCCCCACTGTAAGATTAATTCACTTTGATGTAAAAAGAGAACAGTTGTTAAAATAATACAATATTTATTAATTCTATGCAGTACTTAAAAACAGTTTACATAAATACTAAAAAATCTGCACGTAGTTAAGGACATCACCTTATTATGGTATACATTTAATACAAAAAAAAATAATGGTGCCTAATGGTAAAACCTTTGAACCCAATGAATTATGATATGGTTTAAAATCTCATTCACACTATTTTTAAAATGGCCAGATGTTTTGCTGTGTTTCAGCACAGTACCAACATTTAACTGTAATTTTACTCTTCAGTCCCTTAAAGTTTCTTCCAGGCAGAGTAGGTTTGCATTGAACACATTTTCTTAAATGCCTTTAGTGCTGAATGGGCACCAAATTTAGCTCGTTTAGCCATGAAGCCTATTCTTTGATCTGAAGATGGACTGGCTAATCTTTTGCTTTCTTTTGAAGGAAGACATTTTGAGTTTTTGGTGGAAAATTGTTCTACTTTTGAATTTTCAACAGGAAGTAGTTTTGCTTTGGGGTTATCAATTGGGGTCCATTGTGGTACTGAATTTTCCTCAGGAAGCTGTTCTGGTTCAACCTTTTGAGCCAAATGATAACTGGATTTAGCTCGCTTAGCCAGGTTTTCCATTCTTTTACCTAAAGATTGAAATAGTTTCAGTGTTGGTTTTTCTTGTACTTCTGTTGAAAGTTGAGAACTTTTCGGCTCTGATTTTTTTCTTTTTGGTTCTGAACTTTCAGATGGGCGGCATTTTTTTTTGGAATGTTCAGCTGGGGACCATTTTGGTTTAGTATTCTCAGGAGGAAGTTGTTTTGATTTTGAATGTTCAGTAGGAAACCATTTTGTTAACGAATTTTTGTTAGGGGCCCAGTTTGGCTTTGAGTTCTCAGAAAGAAGTTCTTGCGGTTTTGAATTCTCGGCAGGAGGCAGTTTTGGTTTTGAACTTTCAAAATGATTTGGCCTCTTTGCCCTGATACTGCTCCAGGTGATTTCAGCTTGGTGTGATTCATTGCTTCTAAACGAGTTTTGGTTTATCTGGTAGGGTTGAGTATTCCCAACAAATTGATCGTTGTCACAGCATACATCAAAGGTGCTAACTTTATAAAAGAAATCCATCCCTGAGACAGCATCTGTAACTTCAGGGCTATCATAGTCAGGTGTAAAGAGCTCTTCAGGAAGTGATAGAAAATTCATGGGATTTTTTTCCTCCGTAGTTTGGCTGTGCTCACTAGAAACTTTGTCCATCTGAACTTTGTTCACCACGTTACTGTGCTCTTTTTCTGCAGTGAAACACATATTCTTGTCCAAAGTATCTTCAAAATCATTGTCAGGGCTGGAATACGAACCAGTGCTCTTGTCCAAAGAATCTTCAGAATTCATGGTCACATCATTCAACATATCAGGACAGTTTCTTTCAAAAGGGTTGGGACTGTGGCCCTGGTCTGCAGAGGATCTGTAATCGGAGCTGCTATTCTTGAATGAAAAATCAAAGGAACAGCTGTCTGAGTGAGAGTGAGAATCTAAGTTCAACATTTTCACAGAATCCTCCGTGAAGGGGCCAAGGGATGAGGAATCAGAAGTATTGTCATCAACCATTAAGGCATTACTTGGCTTGTCGCAATCACAGGTTCTCTCTATTCCTTCTGCAATCTCAGTCACAATCCCAGCTGGTTGAAAACTGGGACTATTGGGATCCAAGGAAACTTTACGGCTTTGCTCCTCCTCCTTGGATGCATGAATAGGCATGTCATTTCCACTGGTGAAGCTCATCGATGATGGGCTGTTCGGAGGAAAATCTTTATCTTCAGAGATGTCTAGAATGATCACAGGAGATGCGTGGGCCTCCTGTGTAGCAGTTAGTGGATTGCCTAGAGGAACCTGGGGTTCTTCTCCATCCAGTCCACATGTATTTGAGTCCCCACTTGTTTGATACCATCCTTGATGTACATTTTCCATGTATTGGGTTCCTTGGACTGGGTAGGTCACATTGTTGGGTGTATATGTTTGATTGTAGTACACATGAGTGGAAGATGGAATGGGATATGCAGTGGGATAGGCAGGTAGGTTTTGCTGGTTGGTGTTGCCTGTGATCTGGTAGAATCCTCTTCCAGATCCAGGTAGTGGAGAGTAGAAAGGTTGCAGCTGCAGAGAAGAAGGTTGCTGGGGGAGTTGCATTGCTGCTTGAGCAGGGAACGCAGTGGTGTAGTATGCGTTTTGAACATTTCCAGACTGTAAATGCATCCCTGCCTGGTACATGTTGGAGTCATAGTAGTAATTATAACTCTGTGGATCTGAAAAAATAAATACAGGTTATGCTATACAATTGTAACTAAATCCCTTACAGAATTTACAGAATTATCCTGCCACTGTTTTTTTTTAAGAACATTGTGATTACAGTCTTATATACAGTATAGATAGATAGATATATAGATAGATTTAGCTAGTCTTTACAAAAGCCTTGAACAATGTGTAAATAATAATCATTTTACAAAAATGCAGGAAGGCTCCTTCCAAAATGTAAAATTTTAAATGCAATATTATTGTTTTCTTTCCACACCTACTTGTGCATACTGAAGTGGATAAGAACCTCCTCCTTGGACAACAGGGATCTGATGACCTGAAACACAAATTCATAGATGATTGATATAAAATGTAAATAAACTTTTCTACATGTCACAGAATGCAGAGGTGGGAGTATAAACAGAAGAAACAAAAAATCTGTGCTATGTAATAAAAGTACAGGCAGTACTAAACTGAAACTGACAGTACAGTCAAAAACAATGAAACAACAGTGCTGTATCTACAGTATGTACAGGTAATTATGTATGTATGTATGTATGTATGTATGAAACCTGACATACCTGCATGGTCATATTGAAACTGGTACGGGCCTTTTATCTCTAATACAGGGAGCTGGTATGCTTGATGACCTGTAATAAATATGAACACACTTTAAATTAAAAAATATAACATGTACTTATTTATTTATTCATTCAAATAATGAATACAGTAAGCACACATTTTCAGAAATGCATGAAATGATCAAAAATAGACAGTTCTTATGTAAAATTAGGCAACATTTTACCACTGTACAAAGCAAGCGTAGACCGGAATCAATGTTCAGCCTTACCTGAGTGCACATTTTGAAGCTGGTATGAACTTTCTTGCTGGATTACAGGTAAAGGAAGTCCACTCTGACCTGTAATACAGATTCATGATTTTATCTCTTTTAGATAACACATCATAATGTCATAAAAAATGTTCCTAAAAGGTGCATTGTCATTACTGATTTTCAATTAATATTAGTAAAAAAAATAAATTAAAACAAAAAAAAAAACGTAAAACATAAACTATTACAAGACATGTTATAGATTATGATTAATACTCAATAAACAATTACTAATCTGGTTGTTTGGTTGGTGAATTATCTAAGATGTGATACCTGCAGTTGGATTCTGAAGCTGGTAAGAGTCTCCTGTCTGGATAACAGGGATGTGAATCTCTCCCTGGCCTGAAATAGAAGTGTATAGTTCACTGCATGCTTAGAAAAGAGGGTTCCTGACCTCTAAGTTTCTATAATAAACTCTTAAATAGGATTGAGGATTTTGGTGCATGGTGTTCATATCAAAAGTTTATTTTACAAGACTTTTCACCTCAGCATATTTAAAGATATTGAACTGGTTAAAAGCAGCATACCTGCGTATCGAAGTTGGTTTGAACTTGTTCCCTGGATAACTGGGATCTGAATCTCTCCTTCACCTGACATATACAACACAAGTTCACTATAAAAACATGCGTTATAGAAAGAAAAGTACATAGCAGCAAAAAACAATTACTTTGGTAATAAAGCTAATAATCTGCTGGTTAAATAATCAAACCTGCCATACCTGCATACCACAACTGCTCTCCCTGGATATTGTGGATACCAGGAACTGAAATAAACAGCAAATTCACATTTACTATAGACATGGGTCTGTTTAGACTGTACTAGAACATGTGGTTAAATAGCAATTACAATGTAACTACACAACACATTCAAGGCTTAATGAGCGACAATATACTGCTTACTTAAAATACAATCAGACTAGTTTAATTGAACTCCTGTTAATGTCATCCACATTTACTATTCAGATTATAATGTCCCATACAGATTACACTATGTAACACAATTTTTTGTTCCTGGGTAGTAAGTGTTATTTCCTAATTGCTTATGCCTCAAAAGTATAGAAAATGGCTATTATTCCCCACAAACTTTGCTTTTTGTTACACGGTTGTTACACTGTGTTATAAATGGGAAAAGCTCCAGGGGTCCCCGAGTGGCTCACCTGGTAGAAGTGCCGTTACGTGATGCGCTGGGTGAGTCCTGCAGCGCAGGTTCGCGTCCTGGCTGTACAAAGTTGGCCAGTCTTTGCTGGGGACTCTGAAGGGAGTGTTGCATTAGCTCTGGCACTCAAGTGGGTTAGGGAGGTAAACTAGCATTGCTCTATAGCGGCCCCTGCTGGCCAGGCACCCAGTGAGCACAGAGACGACACCTGCAGTGCTGGCCTTTGTCCTCTAGAGGTCAGTAGCTTGCTGACATCCACTCACTAGTAACTAGTCCTTGGGATCAAAAGGACTAGATCAGAGAACACCCACTGAATCTTTGGGTCTCCCGAGCCATGTGAGCAAGCGATTGGGCATTCTAAATTGGGGTCGGGGGGGGGGGGGATTATAATTGGACATACTAAAAAATGGGAAAAGCTCCTGATAATGGAGGCTGTGTGGTCCAGGGGTTAAAGAAAAGGGCTTGTAACCAGAAGGTCCCCAGTTCAAATCCCAGCTCAGCCACTGACTTATTGTGTGACCCTGAGCAAGTCACTTAACCTCCTTGTGCTCCGTCTTTCAGGTGAGACGTAATTGTAAGTGACTCTGCTGCTGATGCATAGTTCACACACCCGAGTCTCTGTAAGTCGCCTTGGATAAAGGCGTCTGCTAAATAAACAAATAATAATAATATAACTATAATAATTATCACACTTTGGTAATATCATATTTAACAGTAATAAAACAGATCTAAACTCCACTTAATATCACTTTGGGAAATAAAACACTTAGAAAGTATATGTACTTGAGTTGCTGTACATACAGTATTGAAATGCTCTGACACAGTTTTTAATTATTGAAAGGAAAAATGAAGAATGAACACTGTGCTTTAATTCCTATTTCTTCACGCTATCCGTCATCTTATTGTCAACATATTTGTACATTTAAAAAATATATTATTCTTTGATACAACTATTTGAAAACTATAGGATAGTTTGGGATTGATCTGTTTTCTAGTTGACAGAGTCATTATACAGAGTCTCCAGAATATTATGCAGACAGTTCCTGCAAGTCCCTTTATTGCTGGTTCTATGATAGTGGTTCCTGTAAGAGGAAAGGACGCCTGTGTGTCCAACGACTGTGAAACAATAAGCCTACATGTTACAAATACATTGTTAGTAAAAACAATAATGTATTCAGCAGCATACCAGCACCATTGGAATATTACACATTATGTTTAATAAAGAAATGCTCTCAAGAAGTGAAAAATATGAAGCTATATATAACACAGGTGAGGTATATGTGGCCAATTAAAATATGTTATACTTAGGGCTTCACTGCAACAAGAATCCAGTAAAAGGGTCAAAATTAGATGTAGTGTCTTCATAAGTGAAACTATTTACTATATCCATGGTTGAAGAACAAAAATGTCTATAAAACTATTTAGTATAGCCAAAAAACAAAAGTATTCAAAATATAGATACATTCAATTACTTAAATGTATAGGTTAAATGACAATCACTTTGTGACGGAATCAGAATAATATTAAAATAGATTTAATTTAAAACAAACTCGTAAGAATATATTTGATATATTTTCATAAAGACTGACAAGTCTGTGATTACTTCACTTTTATGAAAAACTACGACCTTTCAAGCATTAAAGCAATATATAATGTAAGACATGCAGGCTACTAATGTAGCGGTACGTTACGTGTATTTATTATTATTATTATTATTATTATTATTATTATTATTATTATTATTATTATTGTAATTATTTAAAAAAGAGCTGTACATTTTCATTCCAAATTAAACATACACTTAATTTCCCACCTTGTCTAGAAGATTGTTCCGCCTGGATGATATATGTAGGAGTCTGATAGGGTGTAAACTGCCCAGGATAAAGTGAGTTTGATCCATTTGGAAATCCATTTGGAAAGCCCGGATAATTATTTATATTCATTCTGGATCGAAAAAAAACGTGTCTGCTTTCAAGAAATGTCTGAAAACATCTGTTTAAATTTGTTTTAAAATCCTATTCTGTTTTCAAGATGTTTCTTTGGAGAAGGTGTTCTGTTTATCAGTATTACTGGGATAAAAGATCTAAAGACAATTGCATTTCTAATCTGTTAAACATAACATTCTGATGTTGTTGCCAAGCGCTTTTATTACAACCCCAGGGTTCTAATTCCTCATTTCAAAACCATACAAATAGGACAAAATATATCGCAACACAGGACGCAATGCAACTATTATTATTATTATTATTATTATTATTATTATTATTATTATTATTATTATTATTATTATTATTATTATTATTATATGTTTTATTGATGGGCTGCCAGTTTCACTTTCTATTTTAGAAATTATTCATCAGAGTTCAGTTTTACATCAAAAGTTATCAAGGTTTAGTTATGATTCATCAAGCACCGTCCCTTTCAATAGCAGACCCTCGTAAATGCATTAATTCAACAGACGTAGCCCCGACGTTATACTTTATACCTCCTGCAGATGTCAGTATAACCACTTTTATTATAAAATGTGTGTGTTTGTTTGATAACTTCTTGGTATGAACTTAAAGTTAATAAACTTAACATAATATTTCTTTACATTCTCAGAATTTAAATCACATAACTGCAATTTCAATTCACTGAAAACTAAGTGTTTAAGAATAAAAAAGAAAGCTGGGAACAGATTATAAACATTGTTTATTTATTTATTTATTTTTCGAAGTAACGTTTTGTACTACTAATGCAGTTTATTTGGATCCACTTCAAAATCACAGATACATTCATTACACTGTAGCTACACTTCTGTTACATTATTTAAAACATGTATTTAAAACAAAATACGATATTGTAATATATGGGGTCACATCCTCAAAACCACAGCATTGTGTAGAAAAGTGTATGTAGTAAATATTCGTAAATGGAAAGGGTTGTTAGTGTACCTGTATTTGGAAGGGTATCTGTAGTTCTCCTGGTTAAACTGAGTTGAAAGAGATATGCATGTCCAGAGCTTTAGTTAGGGGATAAAATCATGGGAAAAAAATGTATCGAGAATGAAATTCTGGGTTTAATTTGAGGAAAACACGAATTCATTCGCATTCCTGGAACCCAAAAGAAATTTGCACGTGAAAGAGCTTTGGTCTTATTAAGATGCGTTGCAGGTTTCGGTTGCAAGAAAGAAATATCTATGAATATGTAGCATTTTTAAGCACGATATTGAACAGCCTTTGCTGTCCAGATTTCTTTGCATGTGTTATTCGTGCTTAGTGCACGCATCACATATTCCGCCAAAATGTAAAAAGCTGTGTTATATGACACTTCCTGTGCTACTTTATCCCTTGCTGGCACGCATTATTTACCGTTCTAAGTCATGCCAGAAGTAGACTCCCAGGCCTATTCATTCCCAGGCATTTCATTATACTCCATGGTTTAGAAGCTGTCACTTGCCAGCCAGTATGCCTTGTAGCAATGAGACAATCAAGAACGGGCACTGCAATGAAAACCACACAGATTCAGCACAAAACTTTGGAAACAGGTAAGAAAATGCTCATAGCCACCTTGCTGAAGGCAGTTTATATTATTTTCTATATTCAGTGTGTTTAGCTTTATTGTGGGAGTGTGGGTGAAGTTATACAAAGCAATGATTTTTAGTGAGTTTTTTTTTTTTTTTTAGATTGTTGGTAAAACTGATGTTTATAAAGGATTTTATTTTATAATCCATGATACAAATGTTTTCATAATTTGTTTTTACTTTCAATAACTCCCTTTTGTAAACACTGTGTATGGAGTCTAGTTGTACATCTAGTACTGTATCATGTAGTCTGTATAGGTCTTTTTTTTTGTAGACTAACACAAATGTTAATAAGAATCCATTGCTTATTGAATGAGAACCAATAGTTAGTGTTTAACAATCAGTAATTTGAATATTATTTTTTTTAATTGTATGCTGATTTTATGTATTTTATAAAATGTTTATATATGTGCACTGCTGTGCAAAAGTCTTAGACATGTTGCATTTTTCTACTCTGATGCATTATGAGCATCAACAATTTACTCAAAGCCTCCACTAGTGTTTTCTACTATCATAACAACCTTGACTTGCATAAAGAAGGAAAAACATTGAGTGAAGTAGCTCACATCACTTGATTTTCAAGGTGTGGTATCCGAAGCATAATCTACAAGTACAGAGAAACATCATCTGTAATTGACAAACCCAGGACTGGAAGACCCAAAAAGCTGTCTAACAAGGATGAGCAATATTTGAAGATAATATCCTTAAGGAATAGAAAGAAGACAAGCATTGAATTGACAACAGAACTGGCACAGGTGTCGTTGTCCATCCATCAACAGTCCAAAGCACCTTTGACCATTGTTCCATAGTCCAATTTCTGTGTTCTTGTGCATATTTTAGCCTTTTAGTCTTGTTCCCCTTTCTTAACAGAGGTATTCTTACTGCAACACATCCTTTAAGTCCTGATTTCAAGAGTGACCTTTGTACTGTTGATTTGATGGACAACCATCTTTAAAAATAATGTAAAAGAGTCATCTTTAATGGCTTAATTTTCACCTCATTTTTGCGCATCGATCTTCCGGGGGTAACAAAGTAAAACTTTTACACTTACACTACAAAACAATTTTTTTTTTTTTTTTTTGCCAGTTCTTTATGTTCAAGATCCCTGACCAATCATGGGATGCAAAGTAGTTCAACAGAACATTTTAAACATGCAGAGAAACCTTTGTTGGTGTTGTGGGTCTGCAGCCAATTTCACTGTGAATAAATAAGGAGTCTGTAGTTTCGTTTGTATAGTGTTCAAATCTTCAATTGAAATGAGGTGATTTGTAGTGACACATTTGGCACACTACCTTTGAATAGGCTCGCTGTGAAAAAAACAAGGAGAAACTTTCAATGCCATTGTAATAGCTTTTATTTTTTTTACCGTACTATTTTGGGTGTTTACATTACAGTCATTCAGACTGGGGCTCCAGTATCATTCTTCTGTAAATTTAACTGAACTCAGTTTTCATTGAACTTGTTTGGAGAAGCGACTTTCTCTTCTGACTGCCCCGCCACTGTGCATACAAAGTGGACGGATATACATATTTATATATATTATTGTACTGTATTATCTTATAGATTTGTTACTGCATATGGTATGGTACACACGGTCACAATATGTTAATGTAATGAAAAAGGCTGTTCATTGTTATTTAATGGACATTTTTGTTTTAGTATTCTGTGCAGAAGAATTTAACACAGTTTCTGAAAAAAATCACTTTTGGCAACGGGTAGTTGGAGCTCTAAGCCTATTGGTTTGTGAACTCTTCCCTCTGACAAAGCAGCTTCAGGGCAGTTTCCACAGCCCAACGTTGTTCCAAACGAACAATGCTTCTGAACTCCACCATGTGACCCCCTCGGGGCTCAGCTTTAGTGCCAGCTTGAGTTTTGAAGTTCAGTTTGGAAAAGTGAAGCATGGTGTCTTCAAACAGTGAATCTGCGCTCCCTTACTAACTGTACCTTTATCTTTCAGTGTGTTGTCAGCTTCAGAGGGATCCGCACTATATCTGAATACAGAACAGATGTCAAACTGTAACAGTGAGAGTAACAAACAGGCTATGGGGGATCAGTCGGGTGAGTAGGCCTTTGCAAAAACTGGTTTACTATCTGTGGCTAAGTGGGTGAGACCTCAGTGCACTTACCAAGCAATCTTCAATGGCAATGCAATGACACTACAATGGAGCTCAGAGGCAACAGCAGCACCAGGGCAGCTGCAGTGGTAACTTACATTGATAAGTTTTTCATATTTTGGTATAATGATGATGATTAGAAATCTCTAAACTTTTATCCACCAATCAGCACCATTCCAGTGCACTACCACGACATTCAAAGATAATACAATCTGAAAGGGTTAACATGTTTAAAATAACAGCAAAGGCACTGTTTACTGGTTGCTAATAAAAAAAAACCTGATTATTGGGTTTTACCTTGATAGTTGACCATGCTTGCGTGGTAGTGGTCAAACACCAGACTAATGCCCTTGTATCTTAGTTTTTAGTTCATGGTAATAGCCATGTTTGTTCCTGGTAATCCTGCTCCTAATGCTTATTCAAAGGTTTATTCAGAGTAATGCACTGACATTATAATGGTGTTCAATGGAATTTTATTACATTGAGATACCTTATTGTTTTCTCCCATTTGTTTGAGTGAGCCACTGTAAGATTCTGCTTTTCAAGAATATTGCGTTTGAGTTTAAATCACATGTGATGTGATTAATAGGATTATATTAGACAGTGTAATATCAGTTATCCTTGCTCCCAGCAGAGTAAAATCAGGTGGCATTAATTTATTGTAGCCATTTTAAAATCCTGCTGGCATATTTCATCAATGGCCTATCTTCGCCTTACTTCTGGCTGAATTCACTCTAGTCTTGCTTGGTAACACTATGTAACACAATTTTTGTTCCTGACTGAAGCTACACTGCTGTTTAAGGAGTTAGTGTTCTTGTACGGTTTTAAAAATGTTTTTACATATTAAAGCTGACCTTTATAAATCTGTGTTGAAAATATCAGCTTTGCAATCAGTGTGACAAAAACACAATTAGGGAAAAAGGTCCCCTTTTAAATGTCAGTTTTTCTTCAATTATCACATCCTACCTCTGCACGTAGCAGCAGGAGCATGCTTATTTAGTAGCAGCAAGCAGGGTTTTGGTAGATTTGGTTTAAACTTCTTTTGGGGACTGTACATAAACCCACCAAGATTTGTTCAGATATTTGTTCAGGTATTGCATGCAGGCAATAAAAATGTGCATTCACTATGTAACACAATTTTTGTTCCTGGGTAGTAAGTGTTATTTCCTAATTGCTTATGCCTCAAAAGTATAGAAAATGGCTATTATTCCCCACAAACTTTGCTTTTGTGACCAGACAGTGATATTTTGAAATTTACCTATTTCCAATGAGAAAATGGGCGAATTTGTGTCTTTTCGTTCACATAAAGTCAGAAAAAAACAACATATGAATCCAAATTAACATGTATTTATACTAAAGTAATACAAAAATGACTACAAAAGATTTAGAAGCGGGTAGTTTTTCGAGATTTACGATTATACTGTAAATCACTTTCACGAATCAGCCCCCAAATGTAGTCTCCCATTATGTTCTCGTTATACTGTCCTTGGTATCGGCGTTCAAAGTCCAGTATATCCTGGTGGAAGCGCTCGCCTTGCTCCTCCGTGTACGCTGCCATGTTCTCCTTGAATTTATCAAGATGAGCATCAAGGATATGGACTTTGAGGGACATCCTACAGCCCATTGTGCCGTAGTTCTTCACCAGAGTCTCAACCAGCTCCACATAGTTTTCGGCCTTGTGATTGCCCAGGAAGCCCCGAACCACTGCGACAAAGCTGTTCCAAGCCGCTTTCTCCTTACTAGTGAGCTTCTTGGGGAATTCATTGCACTCCAGGATCTTCTTTATCTGTGGTCCGACGAAGACACCGGCTTTGACCTTTGCCTCAGACAGCTTAGGGAAGAAGTCTTGAAGGTACTTGAAGACTGCCGACTCCTTATCTAGAGCTCTGACAAATTGTTTCATAAGGCCCAATTTGATGTGCAGTGGTGGCATCAGCACCTTCCGGGGGTCCACCAGTGGCTCCCACTTGACGTTGTTCCTCCCCACAGAGAACTCGGTCCGCTGTGGCCAGTCCCGCCTGTGGCAGTGCGCCTTGGTGTCCCTGCTGTCCCAAAGGCAAAGATAGCAGGGAAACTTGGTCAAACCGCCTTGGAGACTCATCAGGAATGCCACCATTTTGAAGTCTCCTATGACCTCCCAGCCGTACTCATCATACTTCAAGGCGTCCAGCAAGGTCTTGATGCTGTTGTAATGTTTGAGGTGCACCGAGTGAGCCAGGGGAAGAGACGGGTACTTGTTACCATTATGGAGCAGCTATTTATATTACTGGAAAGTTCTAGAAGTTACTCCAAGTTTACTCAGCACTGAATCTATCTGGAATGTTCTGGAAAATAGGTAAATTTCAAAATATCACTGTCCTGGTCACAAAAGCAAAGTTTGTGGGGAATAATAGCCATTTTCTATACTTTTGAGGCATAAGCAATTAGGAAATAACACTTACCACCCAGGAACCAAAAAAAAAAAAAAAAAATTGTTACACGGTGTAATTAAATACAATTTCCTCACCATTAATTTAATTTCATGTTTAGCTTCTTTGAGTTTGTGGTAACGCTGTTTAGGCTAAGTTAATTGTCTAAGGATTTCCAGATCTTAGTAAAGCATTTCACTTCGCCATTGCACACTCATAATAAGTAAGTACATAATAAGTGTGGCATAAGGGGGTCTATTTTACTGTGAGGAAAAACGGTAATAAACATTCAAAAGTAAAAATGCTTGTCTACTGCAATCGAAAATCCATGTTTTTAAAGCCGTGCTTATCTCCAAATTCCCAATAGTTTCTTATAGTTTCACCTCTCTGAGAGTTTAAAATTGATTTTGCAGTATTTGTATTGCATGTTGTAATGTTTATAAGTTGGACAATAAATGCTTAGGGGGGGGGGGGGGGGGGGAACCTAGGTACTGCCTATTAACAGCAATACAAAAAATAAACTGAATTCATTATTCATTAGACCGTGCTGGAAATGAAACCTAAACAGACACTTTGCTGATCTAGCCTGTGTTACATATGTCTATGGTGAAAGAGAGCCAGCTACCTCAACAAAGATTGCATATAAAAAAAAGATATCATATTTGAGTAACTGCAAAAAGAATCACTGACTGCAAACAGCATAAAGGTAAGAGGACAATACATATAAATAAATGTGTTTTTCTTTTTTCAAGAAGGTCAGGCTGATAAAACCACTGAATCAATGGTAGCCAGTGCAGTGAATCTGGCCCCTGCCGATTCACTCTGGAGCACGCTTGCTGATGGCTCGGTGCAGCTCAGAATAGACGAGTCCTGTCCACAGACACCAATCACAGTTCACCAGATGTTCAAAGCATCCGAAGAAAAGTACAAGACCCTATGCGCGTTAGCCAGCAAGAAGAACGATAAACTGGAGAAGATCACCTTTGCAGAGTATTATCAACTTTGCAGAAGAGCAGCTAAAAGTTTTTTAAAGGTAAGTACGTTTTTCTTTTTATTTAAAACATTGACAGTTTGTCGTCACCAATTCACTGACACTTGCGTCCAAGTCAATTCGAAGGAAACAGCTGACATGCATCACAGCATTTTGATTTTCTTGGCTCTGGGGCCTGGCCTTTCAAGTTCAATAGTAATAATAATAATAGAAAAGTGGCAGTCCACCTCAGAAACTGGCAGTCGACTAATCGCATGTCATGTGTTATGAAACAGAATAGTCACAAACTGAGCAGCAGCCATTATCAAATACATGATTTATTCATATTTTGTTTCAACTGTCTTTACCTCAACTATTGCCAGCCCTTGGTGGTGGTTGTAGTTTCACCTTGTTGGTATAATGTTGTGTAGCCTTGACCTCTTGTAGTCCTTGTGAATATCTGCAAGGACATGGATCCCTCAACAAAGCACAGCTGAACCAACAGATGCTATGAAGTCTAGCTCTTAGGGCTAACTGTCTGGTGTTTTTCTGAATATAGCTTTGTTTGGAACGGTTCCACGGTGTCGGGATCCTGGGATTTAACTCTGCAGAGTGGTTTATTTCAGCAGTCGGAGCTATATTTGCTGGGTAAGAACCTGCTCTTGAGTAGAACAAAATCAACCAAAAAAAGTTGACGTGCACTGTCGTTCCCTAAACAGACGTGTCCTGCACAAGGTTAAAGAAATCTTCTTTGCAAGCCTAGCTTTCTGTAGGGTCATTTCACCTGGAACCCTGCAATGTCTTCCTTCCTAACATTAACCAATGAGATGCTTTCCTATTGACTGACATGCTTTGCAGCCAGTAGTCTGCTTTGAACACAAAGACACTGCTGAGGTGGAATTAGACTTCTTGATAGTAAGACAGTAAGAAAACTGTGAACTTTCTTTAACCTGGTTTGTGCACAACGGGTAAGATTAACAGAATTATTTTTCTTCAAACAGAGCAGTTACTGTTAATTGTGCCATGACAATATTTACTGTCTATTTAACTGTCAGTGTTTTGTTGGATTGGTGCATCCCATTTGTGTTGGGTAAATAATTTAATCTAAATATTAAAGCAAGGATGCAATCTGTATTATTACCTGAATTAAGTCAGCTAAGGAATGAGGCTCCTTGGAAAAATCTCAAGCAGCCTGAAATGTCCATTTGGTGTTAGTAGGTGTCTGTTTCTCTTTACAGGGGCATTGTGTCTGGAATCTACACAACCAACTCTCCAGAAGCATGTCACTACGTTGCCCACAACTGCAAAGCAAACATCATTGTAGTTGAGAACCAAAAACAGCTGGAAAAAATCTTGCAGGTAGGCAGAGCTCATCTTACTCGCAAAGTCTAGGCAGATTTTAGACCCTAAAACCTGAATACTGGTCATTGTAGTATCAATTACAACTGCATTTACCCAAAGCATGATCGTTTTCTTAGAGGTCATCATAATTAAAGAAAGCAAATTGTGACTCTTACTCTGTGTTTTTAATAGGAGGGCTTGAATGATCGTTATTGGTTATTTTGATTACAAAGAAAAGAGACAATCAAACACAGGGCAAGATAATGGTGTAATGTACTGATCTAAACAGTGGTGGATCTAAGTGCAGTCATCCTTATAGGACACCACCCACCTTTAATACACAGGGAAATCACAAAGCCTTCCATGGACACCACAGCATAGTAACCTTTAGCTGAGTAGCTGATTTAGTTGAAGCTAGACCACCACTTTGTGATATTAGACCTATAACTAGAGGATGCATCAAGTGCACTTGAAAACAGCAGGTGTCTCATGGGTTTTATTTACCTTAAAGCCTGGTATCTCATAAGTATAGTATATGAATGGGGCTCCCAAGTGGCGCATCTGGTAAAGGCGCTCCGCGTGGAGCCCCATAGCCTGGATGTCGCCGGTTCGAGTCCAGGCTATTCCACTGGGGACCGTGGATGGAAGCTCCCAGGGGGCGGCGCACAATTGGCCATGAGGAGGGCTTAGGTTGGCCAGGGTGTCGCACTAGCGACCCCTGTGGTCTGGCCGGACACTTGCGGGCTTGCCTGTAAGCTGCCCAGAACTGTCTTGTCCTCCGACGCTGTAGCTCTGGGGTGGCTGCATGGTGGGCCTGCAGTGTGATAAAGAAGCGGTGGGCTGACGGCACACGCTTCGGAGGACAGCGTGTGTTTGTCTTCACTGCTCCCAAGTCAGCGCCTAAAAATAATTGGCTATTTCAAATTGGGGAGAAAATGATAAAAACAATTGGCGACTACTAAATTTATAAAGTATAGTATATGAAATACTCTTGCCCATGTATTGCACACATTCTGTTTTTTCGCACAGTATGCCATAGTAGCAGCATTCTCCTTTTGTTGTTGTCTTTTCAGATCCGAGACAGGCTGCCCCATTTGAAAGCCATTGTACAATACGATGGTCCATTACAAGAGAGACATCCCAACCTGTACTCAGTAAGTTAGGCTTTAATTGAATGCTTTCCAGAGTTCTCAAATACGATACTCTGAAACTGTGTTCCTGTACATACAGACACACAGCTGACGCAGTTAATTCTAGATGCACACCCCTAGTGGTTATTTCTAAAATGACCTCACTTTTGGAATTCAGCTTGTAGAAGTCTTCACTGGTACAGTAATTAATGATCTAAACAGAACCGACAATATAGAATGAGAACAAATACACACATAAGGATATTACACAGGAAATGCATTTAATATTAATGCAAACGGTATAAAATAAGTAGGATCTGTCAGTGCTAATCTATTATAGAGAATTGAAAAATGTATACTGGTAGTCTATGTGTCTGCGTTTTGTGTCTGACAATACTGTCTGGCTTCCTGTTAGTATAATTCAATAGTTTCAAATCAGTTGAAGTCAATATCAGGTTCTGTGTATTAGCTGTATAAGATTTTGCTCACCTTTACAAAGGTATTCCCCTGCAATGGAACAATGCAACCATCTATTGGTTTTATAGTCTTGTTGTTTCTGGGCCAGCTTCCATAATCATGCAGGCTTTACTCATTTTTATGCAGCAGCTACAGTACTGTAAATAGTGGTTGTTCTTTTCAGCGGACACCAGTACAGGCCTGGCATCAGTTATGCGTACTGGAAGCTAGTGTGTCGATGAGGAAGTTTGTTCAAGTTGTCCCGGAACATAGGATACTCCAGACAAGCTGAAAGTCAAGTAAAAACAGATATGAAAAAAAATATTATCATAACTCAATATTGGAACAACAAAACCTAGAGCCACTTAGATAAAAATGATTTAATTATTGGTTCATCTTTTACAGTTTCTTTTCATTTGTTTAACAGTGGGAGGAGTTCATGGAACTGGGATCTGATGTTTCTGAAGAACAGCTTGACGATATTATTAGCAGCCAAAAACCAAATCAGTGCTGTGTGCTAATTTACACATCCGGGACTGCAGGGACACCTAAAGGAGTGATGCTCAGCCATGACAATGTACGTTTAAAAAAACTGCATACACATGTTCTTTTACTTTGCAAGACGTAACCTACGCATTATTTGACATTATCTTATCAAACCATTGCTACTATTTTCAGATTACATGGACAGCAGCCCATGCCAGCAGAGTAGGAGGCATAGAGCCAGGAGAGATAAAGCAGGAATCCATAGTGAGCTACCTCCCTCTCAGTCACATTGCAGCTCAGCTTTACGATCTGTGGACTGGGATCCAGTGGGGGGAACTGGTGTATTTTGCACAGCCTGATGCTTTGAAGGTACTGTATGGATATATGATATGAAAATGCTGTATGCCAGTCAACGAGTTTAATTTGATTTTTGATGTTGCTTGCTTGGCTAATCTAGTCTGTGCTATACAGTATTTCCTATAACCAGTGGTTTAATTAAAATCCGGAAACATATTTTAAATACAACACTATTACCATTGAAGTGAGTTTGAATGGCAACACATGATTAGGTACCATTCACTACTTTTAAATCTATAGCATTGGCTTAGAGATGTTACACTCATTTTACCCTGGTGCACAATGCAACAAATACATGCTTCTTTAATTTAAAACTTTTCTTAATGTGTTTTAGGGAAGCCTAATCAATACTTTGAAAGAGGCTTGCCCTACTTCACACATGGGAGTCCCACGCGTGTGGGAGAAAATAATGGAGAAGATAAAAGAGGAGACCGCTCAGGCTGGGTTTCTGAAAAAGAAAACGTTAACATGGGCCACATCTGTCAGCTTAGAAGCCAACCTGAACTGGGCCAACAAGTGAGTGAAAATGACAAGCCTGGCATTACATATACACTTTTACATACATTGTAGACCATGGTATTTGTACATTCTCAACTGTACATTTTAACAGGTTATGCTAGTGGTGGCCAATCCGCTATGCAGCAGCATTATCCCCCTTTGTGTTTGTTTATTTCTCAGGGATGAAGCCAAACCCTTTCTGTTCACGCTGGCCGATCACTTGGTATTAGGAGCAGTCCGTGCTGAGCTGGGGTTCTCGCACTGCGTGAAGTACTTCTCAGGAGCAGCGCCGATCACACTCGAAACTCTCGAGTTCTTCCTGGGTCTCAACATCCTCCTTTATGAGGGGTATGGAATGAGCGAGACGACCGGCCCACACTTCATGTCAGGACCAAACGTTTACAGGCTACAGAGGTGAGTTTGTAGAACTGGCAGAGGACTTGTTGTAGTGCACTGGCATGGTCCAATTAAGTAATTTAGGGTACAGTTGGAACTAAACCAGGAGGGACACCGGCCCTCCAGGACAAGGATTGGAGACCCCTGTTCTAGGTGGTTCTTAAAGGAAGATTTTTTTGTTTTGTTTTGTCTGTGTAAATGTGCAGAAGCAATAGTCTTTGCCATAAAAAAACATATGTAACACAGACTAGATTGGCCAAAGTGTATTTACAGTAGTATGTTGGGGCAGCAGTGTGGAGTAGTGGTTAGGCCTCTGGACTCTTGACCGGAGGGTCGTGGGTTCAATCTCAGGTGGGGGACACTGCTGCTGTACCCTTCAGCAAGGTACTTTACCTAGATTGCTCCAGTAAAAACCCAACTGTATAAATGGGTAATTGTATGTAAAAAATAATGTGATATCTTGTAACAATTGTAAGTCGCCCTGGATAAGGGCGTCTGCTAAGAAATAAATAATAATGTCTGGTAACTAGAATTGAAGAGCAGATCCTGAACTCAGGCCAAAACACCTGAGCACAGTGCCGTATGAAGACAAAACAAAACCTGAGTCATTGCAATAAGAACGATTCAGAATAATTGCAAGCATAATAAAAAGGTAATAGAGCAGTAAAAAAATATTCAAATGTAATTTGAAGCTTGACAGTTTCTCACTTTCCCTTTACCTTGGGCAGGATTTATATTGTAATCTGGCATTTACTGTTTCTGTCTTGTTGTGTGGGAAGTGAGACACCCGTGCAGTAAATTTGTGGCAGTACGATAACTTGAAGACTGATTCCAGTAAGCAAAAAGAGAGCCCAATGTTGTATATGAAATGTTTATTTCAGTCTGCAGAGACGGATAGAAGTAGTTCATTTGAAGTACTCTTGTCTTTGCTTGTTCTGTGCAGCTGTGGAAAGGTAGTACCTGGGTGCAAGTTCAAACTGGTTGATAAAGACCCAGAAGGAAACGGTGAAGTCTGCTGCTGGGGACGAAACGTCTTCATGGGCTATTTAAACATGGAGGAGAAAACTAAAGAGGCGTTTGATGAAGAGGGCTGGTTGCATTCGGGGGATTTGGGCAAAACAGACAAAGATGGATTTTTTTACATCACTGGAAGGATAAAAGGTGCCATTCCAAACCCCACAGTATCACCCACACAATATTATTCCTTTTTCTTTTAAATCTGCCGTAACATTCAGGCCTATTTTGAAGCAAAGCAACATTTTCTGAAAGGGATACACAGTAAAATAAGATGGAAACAACTTTGTTTCAGTGCTCTGGGTAGAGTCTTGCTAGTTTATACCATTTGCACTTAAAAATAGGGCCCTATAAGTCTGCTTCCTGTGTTACAGGTAATAGGACCCCAAGGGAGCCTTACACATGTGCTATGTATTATCTAAAAAAAACTAGGGACAGGGCATGGGTTCACATTATCTGTAACACAGGAAGTAAATGAGGAAAGGAAACAAAGTACTTTCATCAAACTTACAGTGTTGTGGCAGGATAAATGGGCTTCATTGGGGTAAAAGTGAATACAAACAACATAGTTTTTAAACTAATAAAGGCCCTGCATGAATGTTGTTATGCTAGCGAGAGGCAAGAACTCTTAATTGGTTATTACACCTTGAATTCAACTATTCCCTGTATTTAATGGTCTCAACCGAGACTATTGTATAATATGTTTTTATGTTGAGGAGGTTGTATGATGACAGGTCTTCGTGTTACAAACGTGTCTTGTCTTGTAATGTGTTTGGCATGTAGAACTGATTATCACTGCGGGCGGTGAAAACGTTGCTCCAGTGCCAATTGAAGACCTTGTGAAAAAGGAGCTCCCCATTATTAGCAATGCCATGCTGGTGGGGGACAAGAGAAAATTCCTATCAATGCTGCTTACTTTAAAGGTAAATCATCTGTAGCTTCAAAACAGAATTCTAAGGTAAAAGTGTAAGAAACATTTGTCTTTGTTCCAGCTTAATGAATGTTCAATAATACACACAGGGGTTCTAGTGCTAACACTGCGTAAAATACCAAAAAAAACGTATTGTTTGTTTTGTTACTTTTTAAAAGATGCTATTAGGATAGCAGCGCCATAATTCAGATTTAATGCTAAATGAAGTGTAATCCTACTGCACAGTATCTAGAAACGGGACTCACTGAGATACCATTACAGACAGCACAGTGCAGCATTGTAACGGTACACACTTGACCGATACCAGCCGGTCAAGGATATTACTGAATGGTTTCTCTGTTTGGCTCTTAAGTGCGTCTGCAATCCGGAGACAGCGGAGCCCACCGATGAATTGAGCCTTGAGGCAATCGCGTTTTGCCAGCAGGTCGGCAGCCAAGCCACTAAAGTGTCTGATATAATTGGAGGGAAAGACAGAGCTGTGTACCAGGCCATACAGGAAGGCATTGCCAGGGTGAACAGGAAAGCCATTTCTAACGCTCAGCGCATTCAGAAATGGACGGTCCTGGGGAAGGATTTTTCTATCCTGGGTGGAGAACTGGGTAAGGAAATAAGTTGCAGCAGTATGCGATATGCACCAAAGCTCATAAGTGAAGAATTGTGTGCTTCAACCTGTACCACACTGATTACCAAACTCAGCTAAGTTTGTGTCTTTTGTTTGTTTTTAGGTCCCACAATGAAGCTCCGGAGACAGTCAGTTCTCGAGATGTACAGTAATGAAATTGAGAGTTTCTACATTAAGTAAAAAATAATTAAAAAGAACAGAACTACAGCACTGCCGTGTTACTTTTTCAATCTGAAATCGTTATAACAATTGATAGACCTTGTATAGCTTGTTGTACTGTACCTGGTAGTTTCAATTTTAATGTAATTGTATATGCAAAGCTTGACATAGTATTAGCATCTGACAGTTAAATTATGACATCATGAAAATAGCAGCTGCTTACCACATAGTCACAGTTTTTATTTTTGGTATTACAGTAGAAGTATATTAGACCAAAAAAGAAAAAAAAATTGAATTGGAAAAATGTTCCTTTGATTTATTTCTGTATTGAACTGTAACTAAACATGGTTTTATTGATTAGTACCTCCATCTACAATGCTGGTACTTTGTCGATTTACGTTGTCTTGTAGATTATAATATTAGTTTTGGCATAAACCTTACTCTTATTTTACATTACGTTTAACTTTAAGAGTTATCCATTCATTTAACAAACTTCTACAATCTTATATTTTGGATTATTGTACAGTACACATATTGTAAACCCCAATGACTGGTTTCACAGACCCTGATTAGCAGTACTGTTGAACTACCTAATGTTACCTTACATAAGGTAGTCCAAGAGTAGTGTTAATTGGGGTCTGTGAAACCAGCCATAAATCACTTTATCTACAAAAAAAAATTCATTTTCATAATATGCAGAAAACTTTGACACCAGCACTAATTAAAACATAACGACCTGCTTGTGGTGATGTATGCACTTAAAAATAGATGCTTCTGGTGGCTAAACGGTTATTAAAATACTTGAAGACTTTCTGACAAAGCAGCTTTGTATCACAACCAAACACTCTCCAGCTTCCCCAAGAATCTACCACATCTCAAGCAGCAAGGGACAAACCAGGCTCACCTCCTTAACAGAAGAAAAGCCTTGGTGGGACTTTCCATTGTGGGAGGACACGCCCCTTCCTAATTTTCCAGAAAGACTGTAGGCATTGTTCAATAAGATGTAACACTATAAGCACTATGGATTAAGAATTGTTATTAATAAATGTGAAATTGCATAAGCTTCTGATATCTGGGACGTCAATTATTTTCCTGGGTTCCTATCCACAATAAAAGTATGCCTGGTGGATAGATATACTCCTAACACTTTCTAACATTGTATTTGACTTGTTAGACTGCTAGATAAAAGATTTAGCAAACCAATCAAGTCATTAAAACTGATCAATTGCTTTACTGACCATATTGTGGTTAAAATATCATTCTATACAAATATTTTTAGCAACATGGTCAAGATGTCACATGCATTACGACTGTAATTCATTTCAAATTACACACATTTTTTTTTATACAAGCCAGTAATAAGTTGACACAGTATTGTAATGCATGTGGAAAGCTGTGAGTAAATGATCCTGAAACCATTAGGATAAGCTTCTACCTGCCACTGGGATTGACTTGAAAGCAGTTTGAAATCAGACTTGTTCATTTCCACAAGCAGCAGATCGAGATCAAATCGACTTCAGCTGGGACTCACGGTGGAGATTACCGATGATCGTCCAATGCAAGATTTCTGGTGTATTCAGAACGTACGTTGAACATTAAGTCAGAAAATGTATTAGAATATCAGTGAAATATTGGAGATTGGCAAATTCACTTAGAAACAGCAGTTATAAAAAAGATGTAATACAAACAGGTGAAATTAGACTCGTGTAATATCTGATTGCAGATTGCAGGCTGCAGATTGAACTAGCTGCCACTTGGTTGATACTGGAACGAGACAAGAAATGACTACCACTTACATGTTGCCACTTACTGGTAGGAGAGTATTGAGAACCTAAAAACAGTTACAAGAAACTCTCCTTCAGACAAACTCTACAGTATGTGTATAAAAAGACCACTCTGTCAGTCCCTTTCAGATTATAGACAGACCTTTCTAAAGATTTGACCACCTCAATATGTAGACCACTTCCCTAAGCCCCACTGGTGCTCTTTTTAAAATTATTTCACTGTACAGTAATCCATCGAGTAAGGGCAGATATGTAAAAAGTCGGCTAATTAATCCTGTTTTGAATACCATTATACACAGCTGTAACAATGACAATATTCACACAATTATTATTTTGCGATTCAGCTTTTATTAGGGAGCTCCCCTAAATCCCTTGTTTAGAAAAATACAGGGTATTAATGCTTGTGACAGGGTAGCCATCTGCTGTGTGGGTGCGTGCATTCGCTGCTTAGTGACAGGCAGGAGATCGAGACGGATATTGATGATGATACACCCCGCAGGCAAACAGGACTTATTTACATATCAACACACTGAACAGCTCACGCGACATTACCAGCACTGGCAGTGCAAAGAATATATACCACAGTGTACGAAAACTTTGGTAGAATCTACAATCTCTGAACTAATCTTCTCTGTTCAATAATAAACTAACATTGGTGAAGAGCTTGATCATGTCGGATAAACAGTTAGGGTGGACATTTGACGGGCGGATACGCGACAGATTACTTTAGCAGTTATTTAAATTTCAAAGTTTGTATTTACTGAAAATGCATAGTATAACCCAACCCCATCCCTAAGATAGTTCCCTTAAAAGCTTCCAGACCATGTTAACTTGGCTAAGGTAGTCCAAAATTGCTACTTTAATTACTTGTCCTAGGTTAGTGTTTCTTAAGGCTAAAAGGGTTAAAAACATTAAAAGTATGAGTCAAAAGCACAAAAACAACAACAAATGCTTGTTTCAAAACACTGTTTAATGGACATAAGAACCAACCATAGCTGCAGGTTTACAAAAAGAATTGCATATAGAATGTACTTTGTCAATAAATAAGGAACATGTAGGCAATAATAAAAAAAAAGACAGATAGTCACAGTCCATTAAAGGCATGAGGACAAGAATTGTTTTGCTGTTCAAAACAAAATGACAGACATTCAAAAAGGTCCACACAGGAGTTGCTTATTTCACAGATATATAGTGGAATTTGTAAATGAGACCCATAGACATGCATTGATGCAAGTGAGCCAGCAAACTGGTTTTATTAATAAAGCAGCAAGGAATCTTAGTCCTGATCCCGTACCCTGCGACAGATTTCATTTGTGAATTCTGAACATTTTGCATTTCCTCCAAGATCTTTGGTCCGCACCTAGAAAAAAATAAATAAATAAAAAGGTCAATGTTAATACAAATTTCAACCAATCAGAAAAGTGAAGAGCACGACCTAACTAAAATAGCCAGGACATACTGTTTCGCTCTCAATGGTATCATAGCAGGCCTTCTCAATTTTCTTGGCATGGTCGTGGAGTCCCATGTGGCGTAGCATCATAACAGCACTCAATAGGAGAGCAGTGGGGTTAGCAAGGTCCTTCCCTGCGATGTCCGGGGCTGTTCCATGCACCTTTAAAGAACAGCAGGTACAAGACATCACTGTGGTACTTCTTTTACACATAACAAAACCAAAAATGACATTTACAGAACTGCTTCACAGTAATCTGAATGCAAAGTTAAACTACACAGTATGATATGCATCAGAAATACAAGATATGACACTCCTGGGCTCCGTATGATGTGCAATATCATCTCGTAGTCCTTTTTTTCTACAGCATTCAAGCATGCAAGGTCTAATTTTGAGTTGACGACCTGTAGGACCACCGTAATTCCACCTACTGTGAAATACTATTTCACATACACTATTCCTTTTAGCGTGCCTTTCAACTTACCGATTCAAATATGGCAACTCCGTTGGCGCCAATGTTACCACTGGGTGTCACTCCAAGACCTCCAATCAAGCCAGCACACAAATCACTGCAATGAAAAAAGCCGTTTTAACACCCAAGACCAATTAATTTAGATTTTCACTCATGTGGCCGTCTAAATCTCAGCAGCATTTTTAGTGTGCTAACATAGTGTCTTCCTGAAAACATTTGAAGTTCCCTTATTAAAATTATTGTATTAAATAACAATGCATGCAATTGTATTGCTGTTTCTAAACATTCCATTTAAATGTGTAATGTAAAATATATATTTGGCAGTAGTAATCTCTTCAGTTTACCTTTTCACTGCTGTTTAAAAATTTCTGTGCATAAAGTATGCTTACATAGGATCCTCTAGTACCACAGAGTGATAATGGAATAACCCTTAGTGATGGCAGGTGTTTTATACTAACCTAAGGATATCGCCATACAAATTTGGCATTACAAGTACATCAAAACTAGTTGGGTCTTGCACCATCTAAGAGAGAAAAAAAAAGTATATTAGGAACATACATCCCCATCTTTGTTTTAAACACAAACTTAACAAAAAAAAAAAATTAAATCACTAACCATTATCTAGATCCCCCAAATGGACATGAAAACTACTCTCAATTACTTGTGGTAAAGAATGCTGGATAATGCAAGTGTGACACAGTAATAACAATTTGGCACAAGTGGCAGCCTCCCCCTGGGAGACTGAAGGCCAAAACGAGAGAAGGTTTCATTGTGCCAGTGTAACAAGGCGAAGGCTAGGCACGAACTGGCAACCCTGCGCACTGCAGATGAGTGTCTTAACCACAATGCAGAAGAGCCAGGCTTGTATGCATCCCTGGTTTTAAAGCGTTTAACCTCATCTCCCCTGACTGACAAGGGACATGACAGAATCACACAGCACTGCCCGTTACACCTGTCAGAATCATGCCTGATTGTAGGTAATGTCATTGTCTTTTCATGAATGCTAAATTCCCATGCACTAAATTGAAATATAACAAAGTTAATAATACTCACATTCAGACATACTGTGTCCAGGTACATTTCAGTGAATTTAATATCTTTGTAATTTTCAGCTACGTCCCGGCATTTTCTTAGAAAAAGACCATCTGACATGCGCCTGCAAAAAAAGTGCACAGTTAAAGCTGAAATTAAATATATAAGCATCTCATTACTGGCACAAAAAACGATTTACACCATTAACAATTTTTCTGCTGAATTGCTTGATTTTCTGAACTGTGTAAAATACTATATGTAATGGTTAGAAAAATGTCAAAATGACGCTTACATAATGTTAGCCTTGTGAACAGCTGTAACTGTGCTTCTTTGGTTGTTTCTGGCATACTCAAATGCAAACTGAGCTATACGCTGGCTGGCATTTTCAGTAATCAGTTTTATACTCTGAACCACTCCGTCAACAATCTGAAACAGGAATAAAAATAAAACAACACATGTTAGTAACTTAGAGAGTATACTGTATAGCCACCGTTATAAAAACATTTAATGTCAGTTCTACTATAAAAAATAAAAAAGTAGTGCTTTTCTAATTGATTTTGCACTTTGGGTGGATACAAAGACTGATGCAAATAAACAACCACAAACTTTTCACTGCAGAAATTAAGCGACAGCAAGCAAGGCACGACAAGGACATTTTGAGAAATGTTGTTTTACTTCAATATTATTTTAATACCAGAGAATGGGAGAGGGAAAGCAATTCAACTCATGATTCGATGGTACAGGAAACTATTCTAAAACTTGCTATATCGTATGATGCATACCACATGTTCAATCCCACTGTACTCTCCCTCTGTGTTCTCTCGAATTGTGACAAGGTCCACATCAGTGTAGGGGGTCTTGTAGCCTTCGATCGACACACAGGGACGAACGTTTGCATAAAGGTCAAAGGTTTTACGAAGCAACAGATTCATTGAAGGGTGGCCTGCAGCAATTGGCGTCTTCAAAGGTCCTTAAAGCATAAATAAATACAATCCATTACTGGGTGATTTTGAAGACTTTTCTTTATGATATTCCAATACAAAATGCAGTTGTGCCCAAGGATGAGCAAGAAATGCCAAAGTCTGAATCTTGAAAGTTAATATTTGTGTGTAATTAGCGTTACGGTCGCTCAGTCCATGTCCCTACCTTTCAATCCGATTTTGCTTTTATCCATAGATTCCTTAGCTTCTGGAGGAATCATCCACTTTCCACCTGGTCCTTTAATAGCCGTTACATTCCGCTCCTCCCAATGAATTGGAACCTTGAGTCGACAAAAAGCCATTAAAAATACACCACCTTTAAGACCCCATTGCTTATACAAAACCTAGAATTTATGTTTAGATATTAAAAGGTCATAAATAAAGGTCATATCCACACATTTGTCTAATCCACAGTAATTTGGGAATTTGGCAATGGTTTTCTTATTGTAAGTAGCTGGATTTATTGTGTACATTCAGAGAACTGTGAAATGGAATACACCTCACCCTTGGATTAGATATACTTCTAATATGACAGAACTTTCTGGGTCACCAAATCACAGACTCTATTGGGTAATGATTACACATTCTGACTTGCCTTAAGAGTTCCTTAATTTAACCCTTCAAAATCACGGTGCATTTTTTAATGTACAAGTGTGTACAGCTGAATCATTATCTTGACTACTGTCTTGAAATTATTCCTTACCTGAGCAGAATCAAAGATCTTTATAACAGCATCAGAAATCTCTGGTCCAATTCCATCTCCAGGGATAATGGTAACTGTCTGTATCTACAGAAAACAAAACAAAACAAAACAAGAATGAAACAGACTTATTAGGTAAGGCCCTCTGATAACCTGCGTGGCATTTAATAAGGGCATTCAGCTAAAATAATAATTTAAAAAAAAATTATATATCTATCTATCTATCTATCTATCTACACATACATACAGTAACAGGAATTGAAGCTTTACCCTTTACAACACAATACTAGCAGATTGAGAAATCTAAAATGCACTCTCTTCCTACTTCTAGAGCCCTCCTCATGACATTCTTAAAGATGACCTTTCTGAAAGTCACAGAGCTAATGTTGTTCTACAGACACACAGTGAAAAGAAGCGACTTACCCCACCAGCAAATCCTCTTGTGACTGACGTCTGGTTTTTCACAGCTCCCAGTACACGAGATACCTAAATAAAAAGGACAGAATTATCAGGCACATTAATACAATTGTTTTTTTAATACATGCCTAAAAAATGAAGTCTGCAAGTCCCGTTTGGCAGCAAATAGCTTCCTTTAGATTTATTTAACTAGGCTTTTGATGGTCCCAAACAGCATGTACAAAATATATATTTTGCTTAAAATATATTATGCATTAACTGTGCAAAAGATTTACTTTCAATAAGAGGCAACCATGGATTAATCTACATTTTTAACTATGAAACCATTTTCTTATGAAGTACAGGCAATGCATCACAGCCATAGTGTCTTCAGCTGACCCACCCACATGAAAACAAGTTCACATTTCTGATATTCAATGTTGTGTTTCTAGTCAAATGTAATTCCAACCATCTAGAACCATTTACATTAAACTAATATCAAACATATTACAAAATGTCAATCTGGTGTTTGAAGATTATGTTGTCATTGTTTTTTATTGCTGGTATTCCAAGCTCTCAGCTTCTGGGTGTTGTGGTTTATAAATACAATTACACGTTTTTAATATACACTATATAATGCCATGTGGTTTATTAAAATGGCCTTAACATAATGTATGTAGCAATATACCTATAGGACTTCTTATTTCTTACAAAAGAAAGTTGATTAATCCTTGGTACAACCAGCAATATGGGAGGCAATGAAAAACAGATATATAAATGCAATTCAGAACAGTATCCTTTCTCAGTCAGTGCCTTTACTTGTTTTTTCACCTGGTATTCATGTGTAATGTATACTACCCTTGGATAAAACCATTTAAAAAAATACATGGGGTTTGTTATGTTTACTACCAAAATGCACTGTAGCCAATTAGTTATGGCATAGGTGCTGCTTGCACCTAGGGCTGTACTATAGGTTTTCAATGATAACTTTTTTGTTAATACTAGGTGTTTAACCTTCAAAAAAGCTTCTCCTTTGCTTTTGCTCTGAAGAAGCATATTGACATAATTATTAATATTATTATCTTCCGTGTCAATTTGTAAACTACTGTATAATGTTACCATGACCATGGTAAGCTAAACCTTGTTTTTTCTAACGCGCATTCAAAATGTTAGTAGGCAAGTGTCTTTGCAGATACAACAATTCTTAAAATAAGGACACAAGTGACCTTGGAATAAAAAAAAAAAACAGCTATTCCTTACAGCAACCACAATTTATGAAACGTGACAGTAATCCACACAAAACAAGTTCAATACTAGCTTAAATTGACACTGGTGCCTGACATTTTTGGTGACCCTGATGAAACAAGGATACGGTACTGAATCTTTCCAAATCTTAAAATGACCAGTTTGACAGTTAGTAAACCTCTTACTTCCTGGGGCTGCGGTTTTTCCTTGCCAGCAAGCCATAACCCATATTTCCCCAATAGGTTTTGGATCTGCAAAAATGTCAGTGAAAACTCCGATAAGTAATTTTATAACACTGGTGCTGCTAGACATGCTAACACAGGCACAATCTGTGTCCAATATATATAGTATTGCGACATGATGAGGTACACATGGCAACCATTACGGACAAACGACTTGCCCTTGGCATAGGTCCGGCCGCACGACTACCTGCAACACCACCGGTATTGATATACCGTATCTGCGTAAGATTGATTCAGATCAAGGGCATCGCGCAAAGGCCTCTGCAGCCTCAGGGGTTTCTCACTCCACCAGAACGCATCCCTTGACTTTCTGATACATGTTAAGAAACAGCATCTTTAAAAGATGTAAAGGTTACTGTACTGCCGATAATGGTGGTGTACGTCTCTTACCGTTGACCTCCACGCGTTTCCAGCCATTCTCTTTCTAGTAGTAAAAACCCCTCTACTCAATCTCCAATGCTTTCTTGCGTCCTGTCTGTCACTCTGCCAAAGAAGCACCTCCTCCAAAAGGATATAGAATACAATTGAACAGTACTAGATGTTCCACTAGCGATATACAAAGACTGCGGGGAGTTATGGGATTGAAGAGACTCGAAATCACGAGGACTGGCGCTTATGAGGAAAGGCGTGTTCATAGATATAGATAGAGATATAGATCTATAGCTATGGGCGTGATATTTCTGAAGTATAAGCTAGTTTAACAACATGCTTACCAAAATTTGGAAACTGTTGAGCGGGACTCTCGTCTCCTGGCGGGGGCAGGGCAGATGTGTCAGCCGCACGAAGAGCACAGCGTGTGGTTTTCAATAACTACTGTGCAGAATAAGTGATTTTTTTTCTATGTAGTAAATAACGGGACTTTCTTCTGTGCATCGGAACGCGGTACATTTGCTAGGAAATCGGGAATGTCCCGACCATATAGGGACTGTTGTCATGCATGGAACAAACTACAGCACACAAATATTAGTTTGAAAGACAAACAGTTTACCAGATTACTTGAAAATATGTACAGTACTTATACAGTAATGATATTGAACAGGTAATGTTACTATAGTGGACCACTATGGCGAGTATGCGACTATTTAAACTGGCAGCACAAAATTAAAATAGCGGCACAAAACATTTTTCATTTAACCACACAGTTCACTTTCTCAAAACTGTAAGTCAATGAAATCAATAAAGTATTTATTTCTTCAGCCCTGATGTTAAACTACAGGCAGCCGTCTTTTAAATATATTTTAAGACTGTATAAGTATCCTATCACATTATTATTATTATTATTATTATTATTATTATTATTATTATTTTAAATCATGCATGAGTAAGACTTTTTGATTGATAAAAAGCATAGGCAGAGCTGAAGTTAATTTACTGAGAAATCTCTACAATCATAGATAATTACCTAAACAGTTTCTGCTTAAACTTTATCTTAAAATATCTTATATTAATAATAACAATTGTGATACAAACGCACTGATATATATATATATATATATATATATATATATATATACAGTTTTTTTGCTCTTATTGAATTTGATCTTTTTGCTACTGATTTTATTGTACTTTACAACCGCTGTCATCTGTAATGTGATATTTTGTAATGTGATACTTTGTACTGTGATATTTTGTAACAATTGTAAGTCGCCCTTAATAATAAAGAATAATAATAAATGTCAAAAAATATGTGTTGATCCCTAGGAAATTGAAGAATATAGTACAACAGCTTTTAATCAGTAAATTTAAATGTCTGCCATGCAAGTTTACTGTAGGTTAAAGTGATGCTTAATAACATACACTTTCCTAATATTTTTATCTGTGTTCTGTGTTTCTTTTAAGTAAGATTACTTTAAATATTACTTCTGAAAAATCTCACCAAGGCTGATTGTGGAGGTGAGGGGAGCACATCAGTGTGCAGGCTTCAGTAATGATACAGAACTCATGCAATGGGATATTAAGCAGGTAAGAAATGAAATACAGATGACATAAAAGTATCTCTTTAAATCAAAATGACCCAAAACATAATTGCCAGTTTCAGTTTCAAATGCGGTTCCATTTATTAATGCAGTATTCATTACTTTTCATACATAAACTTTTGTTTTACAGAACAGATCAAGCCCACATTGAAAAATCATTAATGATTTAGAAATACTAGAAACACCGCACAGAAATGCCCCAAACTACTTAATAAATGAGATGGGTCCTTGGCAACGTTATATCTGACATGGACACATACCATACTAATGAGGTAGACAGGTGTGTCTTTTAAAATGTTCAGATCATTAGTCATCACAAGTAGCAGATTGATTTCAACCATAAAATGAATGCAGACAATTATGTTTAAACTAACAGCATACGAGAAAGCTTTATTTTTATTTTAATAGTTAATCTTTTCAGTCATGTGTTAAACATAGTGCCCTGGTTGACCATAAAATATGTATCTTGTCAGTAACAATATGCAATACAATGGTAGGAATAATAACATTTTATTTAGCATAAAATATAGTAAAAATGCGCAGGTACGTTTCTTTGAAGAGATGTGCATGTACCAAAAAAAATTCTGATAAATAATGTTAAACTTTTAAATCATAAAAACACCCAAGCATACCTTGCTATGTTTTCAGTTTGAATGTCACATAATTAAATGGTCCCAGGTATTTAATTGCTTGGGATTTCATTGCCATGTGTAGATCTGTAGTTTAACAATGTAGACTACTCTTTGCCAAGAAGTGTGCATCCAAGTATGGACACTGAGGCTGTGTGCCCATCAAAAGGAAGGTCTACATAATGATATGATGGTAAAGCATGCATTTTGAGGAGTAATGGTTGTGTACCACAATGTAGTTACACAGATGTTTTACAGCACATAGTGCTTTGTTGGGTTCTTGTTGCTCAAAGCTCTTTCTGTTTGAGTAATTACATGGGAGGCCCTGTTGTTGAGCAGTTTGCATTCGTGCAGAACATCTGTTAAAAAAGAAAATAACAGCCAAAGTATTATACAGGTTATATCCAAATTAGAGGAAAAGATTGGACTTTTAGAAGCGCAAAATCCTTACCATTAAATTGTTTGTAGGCTTCGTCAATGATTGCATTGTTCGAACGCTTCAGATCCCAATAACCCTCTTCGACCCAAGGCTTGCAGTCTGGTATCTCTGCCACAGAGCTGTTTTTATAAAGACCTGTTTAGAGCACAAACAGTAAAATCCTCAAAACTCGTATTCCCTATCATATATTTAAGTCTAATTTCAGATATGCACAATACCGATGTATCCAAATTTACATCCAGAGTATAACAGTGTTTTGGATTTGTAATGTGTAAAAAGTGTAATTCCCTGGATCTATGCAGGGAGGTACTGCAGTTGACACCAGTAAGTGTTTTTGCATTAACTGTTCAATATGAGCATCCTTGACAAGTTTACAACCAAATGTATTCTGAATCTCCCTTTTTCCAGAAAATCAGCTGTTGGTTTTCAAAATCCTGTGAAAACAATGTAACCGGATGTACTTTGTAAGATGAATACCATGCATTTATTCAGTAAGTATCTTCAAATTTACTTGATAATAGTTCAAGATATGCAGACTAACACTTAAATAGCACATATTCTATACACAAATCATTGTATCTTTACATGTAACCTCAAGCTACCGTAAGTTATCAATACAACATACTGTACTTTATATAAACAATTTCAAACCTTTCAGTGAGTCATCGATGTCCCTGTATAACTGATATAAATCACTGCCTCTGCCAGCCACCCTTTCCCCTGTGAAAAACAAAAACATGTTTGAGATGTGAACTATGCTGTTACATGGCTCACTGCAATATTATTTACCTTCTAAGACATGGTTAATGTGGCAATCAGTGCAAGAAAGTGCCCAAATAAACGAAGTTTAACATGCTGAGGCACTGTACCCAGTCAAAGCAAGGACCTTTAACTCCTATCACAATCAGAAACGTCATACAAAGGGATATGTAGAGAGAATATATTACATGTACTGATGACTTGTAACATATTCTTATTAAAAACACACACACACACACATCCTCATCATCATTTAATCAATGATAGAAGAACTGTAATGGCAAAGTTCAGTCACTAAATGAATAATAATAATAATAATAATAATAATAATAATAATATAGTGCTCCCCTTTTATAAGGCAGTATGGCCATGGATCCCATTTGCCCCATAATGCCACTACACCAACACCAGTATTCTCGTTATAAGGCGGAACACAAACAGCATGGTCTCTTAACTATGGCTCCTGACTACAGTGTTATAAAAGGGAAGCACTGTAGTAATATCCATTTAATTTATATTACAAATTAAATTATAATTACATTAAAAAAAATAATAATAAAAAAACTTACCATCCACCACCTTGATATTTGGAAACATTTCTAGTATTATGTTTCTACAGGATACGTTCTTGCACACTGAAAAACACATTTCATAAAATATTGGTGTTTAAAGGATTCCTAAAAGTCTAAATGCTCTCACTGAAGATCATTTATGCAACACCTGTAGGTCCCTTGTAAGAGATGCACATTCAGGGATTGACTGAATAAATATATATTTCAAATAATCATTTTTAAATAAGGTTCTAGTGACACAATAAACCAATCTTATTTCACTTAAAATGTTGATCTACCACATTTTTGAAGACACACTTAAAAATATTAGATTTTTTTAATGTAATTGAAATCTACATTAATTTTACAAAAACTAGAACTTTATGTTCATCCATAATGTTTCAAGAGCTTCATTCTACATACCTGGATTGCTGAAGTTGTAGAGACAGTCCTTGAGTCTAATATTCTCCAGCTTTCTTAAACCCAGAAGACACTGTAGGTTTTCAATACTAAAATAATAATAATAATAATAATAATAATAATAATAATAATAAAAGCAAATTAAAAACCTCACGTTTATTAATTTTAGGGCAGCGATATTAAGATCCTCCACAGTTTAGATCATTAAAATCAGACCCAATCTGTGTCTCTTAGTATTCCGTTGGCTGTTGTCTTCATCAGTGCTAAAACGTTTGTCTACTTGAAACTTTTCTGTCCTTCGCTTTTTGATTTATGTAAACATGTATGAATGAGTGTTTTACGTTATGAATATGTTCTTATTTCTGAAAACCACAGAAATTAAACTGCAGTGTTACCTGCTAATAAGGTTGCCAGCCACATTGAGGCTCTGCAGATGGTGACAGTGGCTAATGGCCTCTGAAAAAAGGAACATGGCATGTTAATGTTAATGACAATCGCAATAAAATTAGGAAAAAAATGTACATTGAGGGGGGCCGTGAATGAAATCTGTATTGGTGGTAATTAGTAGTAGATTTAATGTGTCCAAAAAATATTATTTGGTTAATCAGTAACAGATCTTATTACCACCTGCCTTTACCTAAATTGGTGATTCTGTTTCCAGAAACATTGAGCACTTGAAGGAGTCTTAGGGAAGCCAGAGGTGCTAAGCTTGTAATGTTGTTTCCTGAAAGGTCCAATCTTTCCAGGTTTATGCAGTCTCCAATACACCCAAGATCATAGATGCCTATATTTAAAGCAACATCCATTAATTACTCTTCAGTCATTAGATGAAGCATCTGGATAGTTAATGACAGCAAAGCAACAACTAAAGAGGTACAGACAATTTTACTCATCATATGATATGCGAGAATGAGAATATATGCTGAGAATATTGTCACCTAAGGCAATGACTTTGAAATATCAGTAAAGTCCAAAAGAAATATAAAATACACACAATCAACCAAAAGAACCAGCGATAATACTGCTAGTGCTAATAATGTAAGAACATGGAAGCACTTCTTTAAGACAGTGGACGCTCATGGAAGATGACAGCTACCTGTTATTAAATAAGTAACAACAAATTAACCAAGACATTTCAAGCACTTGAAACAATCACTGCCTGTATTTGTCTTACCAAGACCTCTCAGCTTTAGGAACAAAATTGATTCCAAGTCAAATTCCCCAGTTTTCGACTTGAGTAACACATTTGTAATTTTTGTATAATTTTCAGTTTCTGAAAGACAAAAATGTGTTACAGTAAATCAGGTCACAAAGAAACATAAACAAAAATGCCTCTTCTAATGTGTCTAATCAAGCAGCATACTTGGCATACATACAGTCATGACTCATAATTGCTGCAGTTACTCACACAGTCAATGGCAGTTTTATTTAGTGACAGATGGAACTGCATCATATTATTTCATATTGCAAGAACAGAAAACATCTGCATATATTTCTTGTTAAGCACAAGTGAAAAGGAAAAGACGTACGGTACAGGTTCATAAAAGCAGCATCTCCCAGATACAGCAACCTTAGTCTGGATACATGTAATGATTTCAGCTGCAGCAGAATGTGAGGTCATCATTAGTGGCTGTTGTTAAGGCACCCTGTCTGAAAGCTAAGCTGCATATTCTAGATATCTATGCAACTTGGTTTGAGAAGTTTGGCTGTTAAAAAGGACAGCACTAGTATAATTTAGATTTTAAGGTAAGTTCAGTAAAAGAATAATAATCGTTAATGTTTTCTTAGATTCAGTACTGACACGCGTTGGTGTAATTATTTTCTAATTCATATATATTTTATGTTTAAAGGGCAAGCTGAGAAAATAAGCTATATTTGTACAGTTGATCCGACCCGCTATTTACACGGTAGTAGTTATTTTACAAAAGCATATGTGAGGTGAGACACGTGTGGGTTGTAGCTTAGGGCATGATTGTCTTTCTGTACACCGTATATATTCAATGTGACATGAATGGGCATTTCTGTTCCATTAGGTATTACATTCTAGCTGTAATAGAAGACATGTTTTTGCAAATAATATTCTAGATACAAGCATGCTTTTTTGGATTATATAGTAAAAATACGTGCATGAGCTAGTGTGGTCGTAGTGGCACTTTGAAATTACTATTACCAGATACATATTGTAGCTTAAAAGTACTTGTGGACATTGTTATTATATGACTATGGGTAAAATAGTAAGAACTGGATTATGAAATGTTATTAATTATGACAAATTACTTAGCATACATTCTACCCAGGTCTTAACATGTATAGCTACCTACTGCTTTCATCTTATAGATAGATAGATAGATAGATAGATAGATAGATAAATGACGTGCTTATTAATTTGTGTTATGTTGTAAATATATGTTCTGACATATATGTGTCATTCTGAATCGAAATCAATTTTGGAAATATGTTTTTTCTAAATCTCGACTTTCACGCTGGAATATGCCTCTCTCTTTTTCTGATGTAATTAAAACCGTGGCGATGGTGTTGGGGAAATATGAAAACAATCCTTCAAAAACATTAATAAAAAAATAAATAAATGGGCTTACCTTGACCTCGGGCTTTCTTCGAATCCATTGCTGAATATTCAATATTTTGTATAAGAAGTCTGATTTTTTTTTTTTTACTGCATTTTAATTTATTTCCCAAATTCAGAGAAAACCTCATCTGTTGCGATTATATTTTATATGTTTATTTAAACCTCCTTAGCAACTCATATCAAACTGTTCAAATGAGCCAGACGCCAGAAAGAACGGACACTGTGATATGCGTTAGCATTAACAAATAAAAAAATATATTTTAGAAAAGCCTATTAATAATTTATGTAAGAAGACACCCGGAAGCCATTTTTAACATGTTTTTTATGTGTACTCTCTAAGTGGTTACTAGGGCATTGCCAAGGGAACGTAGTTGGGTAACGCAAACCTCTGTCGCAAAAATATTTTTACAACAGAATGTCTTTATACACAACACTGGCCTTGGAAGGAATAACATGAAAACACGTTTGTCTGTGGTGGAGTTTTAAATTCACAGATTTAGTCCCGCTTCATAATGTCGAAATGGTACTCCTGTAATTTAGCTACTGTATACTTAAATTCAACAGCTCCTCTTTCGACTGTGTTGAATACTTGTCAGATTTCGAATGTTGTTTGTATATCATTAAATGGTAATGGAAAACGAGAAAATATGTTCCTGTGCTGTTGGTGTTACTGTTCGTCAGCTGTGTTGATTTAAGTTTCCTTTCAAGTCGAAAATAACCATCAAGTATGGGATATTGCCGTCAGGCAGTAGGGATTGGTTGAAGGTAAAATGAATAAAGTTGTTAGGATAATGTGTTTTTTTTTTAAAAAGCCGTGGTACGCTCCTCAACGTTCCCAAACAAGATATGCCTGCGGTTTCACAGACCCCAATTAGCACTAATGTTGGACTACAGCACCTAATGTTACAAGAGTCATGATTAAATCAGATGGCTGAACAAAAACGCTTGCACCCAGAAGACAGAGGAGGCAGATGTCATGTTCTCATTTTCATTCATTTGCCAGAAACTTCTCAAATGTTTTTGCTCCATGGAAAGCAATCTTGAGAAGCAGCCACACTTATCTGTGAACCTTCAAAACATAGCTTTGCCTTTGGTAGTAATGCTGTCCAGGTATGACATATAGTAACGTGGATTTATGAAGTAATTTGGTGATGCACACAAGGGGTAGGGCCATCTTACAAAATCGCATCCACTTAGGGTGTGAGTTTAGTGTAACCAAGACTTAAAATACCATGGCCTTTCTTCCTTGCATTCGTAGCAACATTATGCTGAAGATCTCTAACTTCTTTGTTTCTTTGACTTGCGTTTCTTCCTGGTACCCATTCTCTTCCTGTACTGTAGGTCAAATTTACCCCATTGGTTAACCTGCAATCACTAGCAGGGATGCATTTGAAAAATCAACATTACAAGCTAAGAAAATGGATATTAAAGCCTTGATTTTCACTCCTTTAAAGTGAGTGTGGCTACAGTAGAATGTATATAGGATAATCTATCAGGATTCTGTGTAGCAGAATAAACAGGATTAAGTAGGGGAGGTGATATACACAGAACCACCACATTATAGAAAAGAGAGGTGGATATTCCGCCTGATAAAAAAATCTCATTTTCAAAATCAGTAAAACATTAGTAAACCTGGAATAGGTTTTGTTACCGCTGAGTGCCAGATATAACTATGCCTGATATGGTATCTCACTCAAGAAAGCCCTTGGATATCTGTCCCCAGTGATTGTGTGGGACAAAACTTTAATCATATCTTAGTGAGACATTTTCTATCAAACCCCCAGACAACCTAACAGTAAGTAAAACAGGAGACAGAATGTATAAACCCCTGAAGGTCACCTGTTTAATAAATGGATCTGCATAAATGAATCGATTCAATATATTTCCCAGATAGCACATTGAGATATGCCTCTTACTGAGCTATTAATTTTAAATCCCTTCTTTGCCCTTCTACAAAATAAACCTAATTTCTGCATTAGGTTAGTGGCCTTTTGTAGACACACAGCCACAAACTCCTTTATAAATACTACATGGTCAATATGCCTCAACATCTAAATACCTTTGGGGAAAACAAACAATAAACAAACTTGTCAGTCCTAATGTATAGAAACATTTATAATGAAGCCTAGGGACCCTAACATTATTTTGGCGGTATACGATGTTACAGTATTTTTCATACTATAACACTCTTAACAAAATTATTGTAAACATAGAATGATATGGCTGACACGCACCTAAAGTATGACTGTTTCATAATCAGTAATAAACAAACTCTGTTTACAGTACATATTTTGTAATGTCTGACAACATATATCTGATTACAGCGGATACTACTGTGCATTTTTGTAAGCACTTGGCATTGACTTATTCCTCCACCTTCCTGACTCTTATTGCTGTCCAAAGAAGGAAAATCAGCTTTGTAATGTCTGTAAAGGGGCTGGACTTTGTCAACCATATTTCAAGCTTGTGTAAGGTACATATTTCACGCTCGACTCAAACCAGCCACCTGCTCCTTCTAACAGCAGGGGGAGTATGTGTCAAGCTGCGTCGTTAACAGATACATTCACACAGGCATACATACGATTTTAGATTATAACTGAGAAGCTGAACCAAGCTTTAAACTACATGTAAACTTGTTTGTGGTGGTGAAGTATGTGCAGAATACTGTAGGCAATCATTAGATTCAGTAATTACGAGTATCTTTGAATTAAATATGAAGCCATTAAAATAAATAATCTGTTACCTTACAATAAAATATTATGCAAAAAGACACAAATAATGTTGCTGCATGTTTGCAGCGTTTAATTACATTATAATGAACTCCTATTTTAAGCAGGAAGAAAAAACATCGAATAGTTTATTTTAAACTAGTATGTTTGGAAATGTGTCCAGTTTTATTTTATAAAGAGTGTTTTTTATATTTCATTCATACACAATGTAAATCAGCACATTATTATATTAAAGACTTTAATACACAACTAAGCTCAGGCAATACCAATACTGCACTGTATTTTATGAAGCAACTCAGTTATGTGCCAAATAAGGTATTTCTTAGGCGCCGCCTAGTGGCCGTCTGTTGGCTGTATTTAGTGTCAGTTCTCCAGTGGATGCGTGTGGAGAAGCAGTGGATAGCTGTCGGTGCTGAACCAACATTCCTCACAACAACTTCAGGATCTTGTTATTTATGGCTGGTTTTACATATTGGGAAAAAGAAAAGATTAACATCGAAACAGTTTCGCCTGCTGGACCCGACCTTCTGATTTCGCCATTCGCGCTCTAAAGCAAAGCATATTTTTCTTTTGCTCGGCATCTTAAAACACCCCGCAAACTGCTTCAGTGTGTTTCAGTCCGCAGGTAGTGAAATTCAATGCGGAGTTGTAATTTTCTCCTGCTCGTCCACGCCAAATACACATGCCCTAAATGCATACAACACGAAGAACGCCTGGAACCTCCAATGTGATGCATCGGTATAAAAGGAAAATTACTCGGTTAAGATGGGTAATAAACAAACGATATTTACTGATGAACAGCTAGATGCCTACCAGGTATGAGTTCAAATTATATTGTTTGAATTCGTCTTTCTTTTTATTATCGTTAATGTATATTTGGAATACCCAAAACCTAAACTGGTATTTTAACAGATTTGTGCCAAAAAAAAGTTTTTTGTTTTTTTTTTAAAGTTCAACTTGCAAATATACTGTATGTTGTTTTCATTTTATGAATTTTATATATAATGTTTATTATAATGTTTATATATATATATATATATATATATATATATATATATATATATATATATATATATATATATATATATATATATATATATATATATAGTACATCAGACTATTAAGGTTATTTAACGATGCTAACCATACAATTATGTATACACTAACATTGTACATGTACCGGTATTTAATTAATAACAAACCCAATACACTTTGCAGACCCAGGTAAAGGATAGCAAGATCCCCAAATATTTGCATGTGGGTGGATCCTCGTCTCTGCAACATTATTCTTGTGCCCCAGCGCGCAAATTGAGATTTCTACCCGGTGTAAAATGGTTTGGATATACCCAACCTTTAAATTGCGCACAATATTATTATTTATTTTATTTTGGATTCAGTTTCAATACACAACATAGGTGCACGGAGATGACAGAGAACACATTGTCAGTTATGTACTACAAACATATTCTTGACGTATATTAATATTATTCACAAAAGTTTAATTCCAAAAAAGCATAATCTGGCATTTTGAAACAGCGCGTGTATATCTTAATGCGGCTGTATCAAATACTGAATGCGGGTTGATGAAGTCAACATTAATATAAAACGTGGTAGGAGGGGTAAGGGTTTGGGAGATAAAGAATTCCTTCACAGTTCATTCAGTCGGTAGTTGATTTGTGTATTCTTGTTGTGTAGAGGTCTTCTTGCCTGGTATATCGACTGCTTAATGTTTTGATTATTGAATTGAACGTACTAATTGGTACTGGAGTGTTGCTAAATTAACATACCTTGGAGAAGCCGTACACGAGGGTAATCTGTACTTTTAGGATAATGCGGAACAGAATGATAGAACCAGGGTACTGTGATATTGATCACAGCAGAATAGCTAATTACCAACTTGCGGGCGGGCAGATGAAAATTACCTTTGCAATCTATTTTTTTCTCTTTTTTTTGGCATTTCAGGAACTCTAGATTTTTCCATAGATATTGGCAGTACACTTCTTTATATTCCGTTGTGCAAACCGTCTTACTTTAGGCAGTGCAATTGGAAACGCGCATAATAGCAAAAAGACAGGCACTTTAGAAATAAGAGTTTCTTTCGCTTCCCCTTGGAACACTACAGGTATTAGTAATGCACTTCAAATAACCTGTGCCTCCACCACGTGGCTCGGTCAAGACCGTAGTTGTTATTAACCTGTATTTAGATGGTTTTAAAAGGCATTTCACTACAGAGCTTACATTTTGGCAATGAAGGAAGCTTACCAGAGGCTGCTGTTGTGACATTTTGGCCAGAGAAGTTGTGCAGGCTTCCCAAAGCATGTATTACATTTTCAGCAGAGGCAGCTGATGTAAACCCCATAAACATTATTAATAATAACTAAGACATAAAGCAGATTCCAGTAAATATGAACCACCAAACCAGTTTCTCCAGTTAGGATGTGAAATCACAGTTAATAGTCAAAGGTATAGAGCACCATATATTTTTCAAATATACTTATGCAATGGCAATCATAATCCTATGCATTTCATGTGATGAGCAATGGGGTGTCATAGCTGTGGTGATATCTCAGGACATAGCCAGGGTCCTCTTTAAACTTATTTATGTTAGTTGTTTTTAATTTCAAATGAACTTATGGCCAATGTATAATCGCAATATATCTCTCCAGGGCGTGTGTCATAATGGGATATTGACACTTCTGGGGTGGCTGAAAGCACTCAGCTTCACCTTGTGGTTACCTAAGCAGCATGTATCACACAGCAGCCTATACAACATTCATTTTATTGTATATCTGAAAAGGTTCCCTAATGAGCCAATGGCAGAAATAAAAGAAAATTCATCAGCCTAGAGAATGTGGGAAGAAAAGGCAAACACTTTTTAAGCTGGAGCACATGTATAAATTGCATTATAAACCTAAACTAGAGGAATGTGCAGTAAATGAGCAGGCATCTGCATTGAGGAAGTAAACAAACTGAAAGATTAGGTCTTTCTAATTAAGCTGAGTGCACAGGCAGATAAACAATGGAAGAATGTTGTAGACAGACAGGAAAATAATGGGAACGTGCAATTCAGCTAAACAAGTTAACTACAGTACCAGCAGGAAGGATCATTTCAAAAACAGCCGTCATGTTTGCGTCATGAGTGTAATCTGTTTGAATAAACATGCCCGCTTGGATCAATACAGATAGCTTGTGTGACATTGTCTTAATGCTGTAGAGATTCCACTGTGTAGAGAGAAGGACCGCCACACTGAGATAGAAACATACATTATTCAATTCTTGAGATCGATGGCTCTTGAGAAATGAATGATCTGACAGCACTGGGCACCAGAGCTCGTCAGAAAGATTGGCTTTCTGCATCAGAAAAAAAACTCTGTCATTCCAGATGGATAATGTGTTATGTGAATTTATTAAGTGTGTACCGTCTGTACAAAACCTACTTTAGCCAGCTACATTTGGCTGAATAGAAAATATTCAGCAGTGGTTATTATTGTAATGTTAGTCATGGGAGAATAGCAGCTAAGTTAGTTATGCTTATGGAAATGGAATCATATCTTAAAACATTTGTCTTTAGTTAATTAATATGTCAGTGTATGGGATCATCAATCACTTATATCCATATAGTTAATAGACAATGAAGGAATTAAAATGATTGGTGGATGATTTATGTATATATGTACCAGTATGTGTGACTCATATGATCCCCCAGCAGCCTGTCCACATCAGAAAACCACACAATTTATCACAATTGACGGTTACTACCTGAGGAAGATATATGAATGTAAACGTAAAGCTAATTCCATTTAGCTCTGATGTTTAATAATTGTAGTGTATTGTTATAAAAAATCCTTAAAACACGAGTTTCAAAACAAAAAAAATCCTGACAAGATAGCAAACCTGTTTATTGCATCCCTGGGGAGCACTAAATCTGCATGGTTAGGTGTTTGTTCACTCAAGGCAAGGCTACTTCAATATAGCAACAAGCAATGTATTCTAGAAATAATATTGCAACCTGAAAACAATTTGTTTAGTGATTTTTTTTTTCTACAAATAAAGAGATTGACCTGATGCAATTATTTATCTCTTTGTGATAATAAATATTATTTACCGGTTGTATTGTCTTTGTACAGAACTTTAATTAGTCACCTGACTGCTGTTGCATTGTGATTGCATCGATTTCTCTTTGTTTTAAAGCTGGGCAGCATTGCTTAGCTTGCTCAAGGAAGCTGCAGTAAGACAGAAGATTGTGATGCATTAGAGGCTGTAGTTCTTATTCAGAGTCTCTCCTCAGCAGTCTGATGAATGGGCAGGCTTGGCTTTTCCTTGTAAGGTTATGGTCTAATACAAATTCAATTTGCTTTTATAATGTATTGCTTCCCCTGGCAACAGTTCATAATAGCTTTGTATTTTATTAATGTAAATAATTCCACAGTACAGTGTTGTTAAACCACTAAGGATTCAAAGACATATAAAGAGGTTTATTTAAAGTTTTACTTAATGATTGAGTGTTTCTTCAATGACAATATTACTGTAGCTGTCATACAGTATTTAGAGTAGTTATAAAGTTATAAACTACCCTTATAAAAGTTTACCACAGCAAATTTGCACATTGATTTTGCAAGTTATACTATGCATTTACCATAGTTTACCATGTCTTTTAATATGCTTTACCTCTGGGCTTTACAATGCTTACCTATGGTTTGCCGTGCTTTCACTGTGGTAAACTATGGTAAGGACACTTATACATACAGTATACCATTTTGCAAAGGTCCAGTAGAGTTGCAATGATAACAATATCCCTATTGCTAACAAGAGATAGGAAAATAGACCTTGCTTAGAAGGGATTTTTCACCTTTCAAGAACACCAAGAAAATTAAAACTAAACTCGAGTAAGCATTTGCCCCTTAGCATCATGGTAAAGTACAGGCAGTCTTATGATGCTAATTATTACAGGAGCTGCATTAGCTGTTGCCACCTGTACCACAGCTCATTATCCTGTTTCATTACAGCTTCACGCTTTGGAAAGAAATGGAAAGAGTTTGATTGTGTTTCTGACAGGAATATCACCTTTCTGGATCAGTGAGTTTCAAACACACAGCCCTGAGCCAAACTGGGATATGTGGTCTGGCAGGTGTTTGGCAAACTGCATGTACCACATGACTCAAGATAGGTTCCCAGTCTTCTATTGGAAGCTGTTTAAGAATTGTATTAAAGGGATGCTCAAAGCACATTACCCTGCTAAGGAGATTATTTCTTTTATTCGTGGTGAAATGATACAGTATACATTTCTGCTAAATAGTTGATTAACACCTGAATATTTCATAACAACAGGTCGCCACAGGTGACACATCTTATACAAAGAAGAGGTCATTGCTCAGGATGTTGGTTTGTCCAGTTGGCCCAGATGGACAATGTGCTGGCCAGTTTATTTCCTAGTTACAGGAGAATTGTAACAAATTTGTATTTTAATGAGCACATATCACATTTTTATGATAGATAAAAGTAGACACAATTACTACTTTTTGGCCACGTCATTTGGCGAACATTTAATAATTAAAATTAAGAAATAGGTAATTGTTATGGGATATTCACATATTGTTTTAAATTTATGTTATTATTATTATTATTATTATTATTATTATTATTATTATTATTATTATTATTATTATTATTATTATTTCCTGGACCTTAATAAAACATGTACTGTGTATGTTGACAGAAGTTCATTACAATTTCTCATGCGACAAGTCTATGTGGATACTGCACTATATGAAACATATAAAAACTAAATACGCTTTGGAACGCCCACAAGCCTATTATAAAATATGCTAACCAGCCCTCTACCTACGTAGTACAGTAGTCCTTTGGTTACATTGTAAAGGTACGATACAGGGCTTGTATGGTCATTTCAGAAGGATCTAGGTTGGGAATGGCCGATTCACAGTTTGACAGTGATACTTTTACAAACACCTCCATTATTCAGATAACAGAAGTCCCACTGTATTCATAATTGAAATAGCAGTACCAATCATTTTCAAAGTTATTAGGCCTATATGACAAGTGTTTCGGTCTTTTCTTTTTCAAGTCTTTTCTTTTTCTGGTGTTCTGCCCTCTTGATGCATTACTGCCAGGGTAATTAGGCTCCTGTTTCAGATTGCGTAGCTCCAGACTTCATGACATCACAGCACTCCATCTCCAGGAAGCCATCCTTTTGTTCTGTGTAACATATACTATAGGCTAAAGAAGGAGTATCTTCTACCATAGGGTATCGAGGGGTTCAGTGAAACCTAACAATTGATGCCAAGCAGGCTTGATAGCTTCCCTTGAAACTTTAGACAACTTAGATAATATCTCACTGAAGCCTTTAAAGTTACTGCTGATTGTCTTAATGTATGTTTTTTTGAGAATTTACTCAAGTAATTATCCTTGGAATTAGCTTGCTCAAAAGCAGCAATTTTTTTGTTGTAAATGTTCTAGTTTTAAAGATGAATGCCTTTTTATGAAGTATTTCATAATGTTTTTCATCTTTAACAGAACTATAATAGTTATGCATAGGAGACACTGGGGTCAATGGTTAAGTGTACTGTTGCTTTAAAGGCTACACATGTTTTGTCAAACCTATTGCTGAAAAAAAATAATCAAGCTTGATTCGCTGGGGCAGTATATTTAGGATCTGGCTAAGGCATGGACAAGGCTCATCACTTTACCGCTTTGAAAATAATAATAATAATAATAATAATAATAATAATAATAATAATAATAATAATAATAATAATAATGTGTTATTTTGACTATTTGTGAAGGGAAAATAATAAACTTCAACCCCTTGACAAACAGCAGAGGTTATGGATATGGAATATCACATGTATACTTGTAATATTACATTTTCCATACAAGCATAGTTCTTTGAGAAGTTTTAAAAACAGGTTATATTATTATGGAAAGTTGTTTTGCTGCTATAACAATTCTTCAGCATTTCATTCAGAACTTCTTCCTGTCACTAATACCAGGAGTAGCAGCAAGCATGTTTTAAGAGGGTAATGTAAACAAAATGGACTGCCAACAAGGTACGTTTTTGATAAGTACAATGGAACACTATAGAAAACAGACACTGAAGAGCAATGCAGTTAACATGATTGTGGAACACTGGTTACATTTTAATGAAAACAGGACAAGCATATGAGAACAGACAAGGAAAGGAACTTGCAGGAGATTTAAATATGTGCTTCAGCACTTTTCTCCTCTTTTATGTTTACAGTAGTAAACAAAAGTGTCAGACCTTAACAAGAACTGGTCTTAGTTTCAGAGCCATCAAGGACACAAGCAGCTCTCCTCAGCCTCTCTACTCTCCTTATATACACGGGGCCAAGTTCAATTGAAAAGCAACTGTCCAATTTAACCTGACCACATTCCCACCTGGATCTGGCTGCTCTCCAACTAATTCTGTGACTGCCAACACTGCTCAGAATTGTAAAACGTACAATATTACACATTGTCTGCTTCCACTTCTGTGCCAGTTTCTGCTCAAGATGCAAAGTCAGGATGAGCAGTTCTTGCTGCTTGATCCTGAGTCAGCAACGTGCTGGCAGGCAGGCAGGCAGGCTAGTACCCATTTTAATGGTGCAAGAAATTTTGGCTGCAGCTTTGATGTTATACTGTAAGTTGTTCAGGACACAAACACAGTACAGTATGCACTGTCATAATAATTTTTTGAACGAGGACCCTCGATACAGGTTAATGTGTTAAATTAATTTCCAAGTCTTAATTAACATTTGTGTTTACAAGCAAACACTAAGTAAATAAGATAAGTAAATACAGAACGATTGGGGTTTGAGCTTGTGTTACTCATTTTAGCTGCTTGGATTGTGAAAATCAGCATGTTATTTATACAATTGGGAATCGCTTGTATTTAAGGCAACAGTCCACCAGATCTCATTAGTTTGTATTGCCTATAAATTAAAGGGGTTGAAAGCAATAGATCTCATGTGAAGCACATGCAAGGGAGAGAAGATGGCACGCTTTCAAAAAGTCCATTGTCATTTCCCTTAGCATTTTTATGCAAGAATTATTTAGGACAAAAATGGTGTTGAGAGGAACAAGATACGAATCACTGAAACAAATTAGAGAGAATGGTCTGGGTGTTTGTTTTTTTTATTTTTTAATTTAACAACAGTTTTCTGTGGCAATATCTGCTTGCAAATTGTAATATATCTTTACTGTTCTGGCTGTGGTCTAGTTCGGGGTCAAGTCCCGGTCATGTCTTCTTGGATTATAGTCTTCTTGTTTTCTTAATTTTAAGCAACATGTGTTACTGCACTATATATCATTTTGCTCTATTACCTGTATATATATGCACCTGTAACAGGGCGAGGTGACCTGTACATTGTTTTGTTTTATTTTATTTTAGATCGGGGTCTCCCCCTCCGCCCCTGTGCAGTATATTTTGTATTTGTTTTGTATTATGATTTATTTATTGTAATTTGTGACAGCGTACCACCGTGTTATTGTTTTGTTTATTTTTAAAACGTGTCCTGGCAGAGGCGAGATCGGTGCTCGTCCTCTGCCAGGAGTAATGAAAAAAACTCGTGCAGAAGGTGGCCATCTCCCAAATTAATTAAGTGATTAATTTTGTTGCTAATCTGCTAATCGGGAGATGGCCACCTGAATATAAAAAGCCTGCAGCTCTCCAGCTGGGGGTGGGGTGTTTTAGGAGTGGAGAGAGAGTGAGAGGAGTGACGGAGAAAACAAGTGTAAAATTAACATAGGAACAGTGAAGGCAATCTGCCCAGCCTGACCTGTGTTTTATTTATTTTGTGTGTGTGATCTGTTTCTGTTAAGCCTTTTTATTTTGCTCTGTGAGCACAGTGTTTTGTGTTTGAATATTTTATTTATTGTTGTATTATTTAAATAAAACGGCACCGCCGTGTCCTTTTTGTTGCAACTGCAGTATTGGTGTCAGTTTATTTTCGTGCCTGCTTCTGCCGTGACGTCACCACTAGTCCACCCTGTCACAGCACCATTCAAAGAGTTAATGACATATTAATTTATTTTTTTATGTGTCTCTGACTATTTATTTTATGATGTCTGCTATCATTGAGTGGTTCTGGGTTCTGTTTTTTCAAGCAGCGATGAAAGGTTATATAGTGAGAGTCATTTAAAAAAAATAATTAAATCGCATTAATATTAACGTATATCTGATTTATATTTCCACAAGTGTCAGGTCAATGACTGAGAGAGGAGGGTGTTTGTCAAGGTGTGGAATCCAAGTTTAGACTGGCAAAGCTTTTTCAGTGAAATTCTTGGTGTGAGGTGCCTACTGCCCTAGATGAGTGACACTTTGGGCTGACTGACTCCTGCAATCAAACCACACACCATTCATCATGCTACCCTTCAGATAACAAATCCACGATGACAGCTCTGGACACCGGATCAGCCACCAATCACTTGTTAAATTGCCAATCTCAATCTGTGAGAGCCACAGGCAGCTCGCTTTTAGACCCCAGGTTTTGCACATCCCTGACTTTGCCCCCAGATGGTGAAATATTATAAAAAAAATCTCATGAAAGTGATTTGAAATCGTGTTCAGGTATGAAGTGACCCAATGATGCAAGTGGTGTATGAAATTCCAAACCAAAAGAAGGCTGATTTCAAAAGCAAACGGTTATCAGAAATAAGCAATGGGGGGCTGGCAATACCTGGCATATATGCGTTGAGTGTTAAATGTTTCTTTGTTTAATGTCTGGCTGTAAACTGCAGATAGAACATGCAGCCGCCTCCCTGGTGCCATGGATATAACCTGTACCGTCTCCTTTCATTTAGCTATTTCTAATAAAGCACGTTTTATAGGGTCTCTTCTAGGGTGCCCACTTGTGGCTCCTCCAGTCACTTTGTTCCAACCAGGTCCCAAGCCATTTAATTGAACAGCCCAGAGGTTTGTTGGTATTCAGCTGTTTCAGTGGACCCTGGGCCTGTAATGAAATACCTGGTGGAACAAGGGTCTGGAATGGAATTCCTGAATGAGCCACTGATTTATATTTAACAAAAGGCTTTTGAAGATATGGTGTTTCATTATTATTATTATTATTATTATTGTTATTATTATTATTATTAGTAGTAGTAGTAGTAGTAGTATTAGTATTATTATTATTACCATAGAAAATGTTCCGGTTCACCTGAATTTGTGCTTTATTGAACTGCTATGAAACGTTCTCTATTTTTTTGTCTTGCAGGACTGTACCTTCTTCACGCGTAAAGAAATCCTTCGGTGAGTGAGTATTTCATTTAAATTCTGGATCGTCATGAGTCAGCACATCACCGGATTAGATTTTTCACTTCTGGCTGGGTAGTAAACCTTTCCCCACCTAGTCCAACCATGTCCTTAATCAAATTTCTACATTTTGTATGGCCTTTTCAAACATTTTTCTTTACATACAAGTTATTTTGCAGCAAAATGACTAATAATATCTGATATGTGTTCCAGGGCTAGCTGTTGTTTCAAGTGTGGTGTCTCTGTGCAGCTTTTGGTACCAATGCACTCTTAAAATGATAAGAGGCGGCTCTGTGACACCTACTGTATAAAGATACAGTGGAATGGCTTCCAGGACCAGTCTTATCTAGCTGAGTTTGTATTTACATTTTTTATAAAAAGCAGAGTTAATTCATTCATTTTGGCTGGGCAACCTTTCATCTTTGTCTTCTAAACTGCTATTATAAATCAACTGGCTTGTTGCCATAATGTTTTATTTTTTCATTACAATCCTATTCCCATCTCATTTGAGACATGGCTGACAGTCTTACAATGGGCACTGAGCTGTGGTGTTTATTTGTTGACGCACGTTATACGTCATGTTTAATCAGCTTTCATCAACAATACCCAATAGGGCAGCAGTGTGGAGTAGTGGTTAGGGCTCTGGACTCTTGACCGGAGGGTTGTGGGTTCAATCCCCCGTGGGGGACACTGTTGCTGTACCCTTGAGCAAGGTACTTTACCTAGATTGCTCCAGTAAAAACCCAACTGTATAAATGGGTAATTGTATGTAAAAAAAAATGTGACATCTTGTAACAATTGTAAGTCGCCCTGGATAAGGGCGTCTGCTAAGAAATAAATAATAATAATAATAACAAGTAAGGGCCCGTGGTTACTTAAAAAGCCATCAATAAATAGCTACACATCAGTGATTTGTAATCGCATATATTATACTCTTTACAGGTAACCATCTATAAAAATGACAAACAAAATGCTATTAAAGTTGTGATGGTCATTGAATATAATTTGTTTTCAAGCTTCATCACAGAAGGCAAATGTCTGCCTACCTTATCAGGTAGAAGTTTGTTTTAGTTTCCGTTGGATACAACACAGACATTATTTGTGATATAAACTGACAAGCATTTTGTCTTTGACAGTGTGCTAGAAGTAAAAGCTGCTGCTTCTTCCTGATACAAAATCACTTCCTGTATCGCTCCAATGGTCTATCAGCAATCAAGCCATGGGACCTACAGCACAGGAAGTAATTAAATACATTTAGGAAAAGGATTATATTTATTTTTTAATTTTTGTATCTACAACTTAGCTCATATTAACCTTTTCCCCCGGTAAATTTGCACAGTATTTTTGCAAATACTAAAAACCTAAAGCTCTTCAACCCAAGATAGGAGCAGTAGTAATATTGCTAGTGATAATAAACAAAAGGAAAATGGATTTGAAAAGCTTTTAGAGGCGTGTACACACTTCTGTAGAAATTGCAGAAGAATTTCTAGCTTTGTTTGACTGTACTGTTGGTAATCACTTTTGTTCATTCAAATTTGTGTCTGTGTATTCTACACAATTCAATTACTTTTTATGTAATCAGAAGTCCTAAGCCCCTTATTGAACTTTACTGTACCGTTTATCATTTCATGCTTGTAAATAATACAGAGAGCCTGTGCCTGGGCTGCATTTTGCCAGGCGTTAGGTAATGTGTTCTATGAGGCTTGTTTGATTTACTGCTCGTGTGAACCTCAGAGGCTATCCTAGTTTTTTATTACCCTTTTTGCTCATTAAAGGCAGATTGAAAGCTGCTTTTTCCAAGATCACACCTAGATCCCCACCTCCCATAATATGTATATGTATAACTGTTAGATCTATATCACACATTTCTTTTAGCATTCTGACAGCATACAGTATGATTAAATGATAGCAGTGACTGATTCATTGTAGAGATAGGCGTAGCTGCTTGTGTCTTTGGAATTGAGTTCATCCATCCAGCTTGACTCTTTTTTGGCACTTTTGATTGTATATATTTCTCAGCGAAGCTGCTGATAAAGGGCTCTTTCCACCAATTTGGAATCAGTACATTGCAGAACGCAAATAAAAATAGTTTACAAACAACTTATGAGAAACGTCAAAGTAACTGTGTCGTAATAAACCTGGAGCCCGCAGCTTCAATAATTGCGATTATTTAAATAAACAGACATTTCGCAAAAGAAGGAATCAGGCTTTGTGTACAATACTGATGTTATGAAAGGATGACAGCTGTGGTAAAGTGGAAGGCGGTCAAGGCTGGTCAGTGGTGAGAACAGCAGACTCACAGGCAGTAACTGCAGTTCTAATGCTTTTGCGCGCATTTATTATTTCAAAATAAACTAAAGGTTTAAACTAAACACAGCACCCAAGCACAGCTATCACGGTACCTTCTTTCTGTCTTAATACTGTGACTGTTCATCTGTTGCGCAAACACTCACCAAACAAACATGCCTTAGTCTCCTTTTTCATAGGGTGTGGCCAGGGTTAACTGAAAGTCAATCAATACATTACATAGTGGACACATTCCACACTTTTCTAATTAATTACACCTTTAAACAATTCCATTCATTACTCCCCCCCCCTCCACACACACACACACACACACACACACACACACACACACACACACACACACACACACGCGCACACATGCAGAGTCTCTGCTCTGCCACATAGCCTATTTCTATAAAGATAGGACTCCTTTTAAAAAAAATGCTATAGTAGATTGTTGTCAAGAAATATTTATGATCCAGTTTTAAAATATAAGAAGACAATAGTAAATATCTTTTTTCCAGAATTTCCTTGTGCTCAACACCAGCTTGTTCATCAGTTCAACACCTTGTCTATTGCTTTTAGTCCTGTATTAAAATAATACATTTATCAATCACTTTGCTGATTGCTGGGTCATTAAACTGAGACTATGCAACCTCTGACCAATGGTATCAGCTAAAGCCAGGCTTTGGAGACAGATTAGATCAAAGACAGGCTCCATTTACTGTGCATCTTGTTCTGCAAGCCTGTGATAGCTCTTCGTAGTGTCTCTATCAAATTCTCTTCTGCTACTGGGTGGGAGTTGATAGCAAGCAGTAAACCATATAATGGGCTAAAGGGCACAGGATATCACAGCATAATTTGACTTAGCCCAGGCAGAATTTATTGACAGCAATATGAAATTTTCTGCTGGTGAAATTATTAGTCTAATAAATGCAGATTGTCAGTATTTTTGTTCTTTTTGATGCGTACAAATTGCATTTTGTGAATTTTGATTTCATTTTTTTTGTTACTGTTTTACTAGAGGTGCCATCAGCAACCAAATTGGTAATCGAATTTCAGACAGGTAAAAATCCTCAATAATCTATGCATTGAGAGCTCTGTAAACCAGCAGCTTATAAGTGAAAACAGACAGAGAGACAGGCTGCAGACCTTATTTCATTCTCCCTGCTCCACAGCTCTAAATCAGCCCTTGATGTTTACCTCTTTCAGAACAGCTTCTTTGTTTCACCCAACAGTCCACTTTGTTCTGGTTACACCATTCCGTTTGCTTCAAATCTTTATCACTCAGCTAGCAAAACAATTCTGCTTCACGTCAGCATTAGACATCGTGGCCTTGCAGGTGTATGGACTCCCTAAAAGTACATTCTCTAATTAACATTTTATTCAGTTCATACTATATTTAATCAAGCAGTGAGCGCATGCAACTTTCTAATGGAGATATATCTATATCTGTGAGTTTAAATCTTGCACAATGTTATTTATAAAGGTTGCATATGTCTGTGTCTGCAGCTACTGGCTAGCACTGCTAACAAACACTTCACTATGAAGTCCAGACAGCCTTCACATTGTGGAAGGTCACAGAGAATTCTTGTTATTAACCCTATCCTCATACCACTTTATGTTAAAGAAAATCAAACAGCATTTCATATTTAACAATGTAACCCAATGAAACTGAGTATGGACATTCCTTATCCTACCTATTTATATTCTGTGCAGGCAATGTATGTATGCTTCATTACATTTTCAAAATTCACAGCAAGCCCTTCACTCTCCCTTCTCTCAGCCCTGTTTTGAAAAATGTTGTGGCTGGTGTCACACTCTTCCTAAAGCATGATTTCTTCATACGATGAGCATCATAAATAATAAACCTGTAAGCTTTCAGTGGCCTAAAACAATGTGTATTTACCTATTCAATATGATGCACTCTGGAAATTTGGAATAATGTTACAATAATTCATTTTTAAGGGACGCGTAGATTAACATTCTATGGAGTTAAGAACAGTGGTGAGGAATTAGACTTCCATCATGCATGTAAAACCCTTAAGAAACCGATACCAATGCAGAGCTTGTGTGTGCTGTACAGTACACTGATTGATGGTATTCCTCTGCAAGTTAGCGTATGCTTTGTTTGAATTATTGATCCTGTTTAGTGCTGTGGTTTCGCAGCCTCAATGAAGTTGACATGAGTTATAGAGGAGAAGAATTCATCCTGAGCTCTGTTACAGATCAATTCATCCTTGGGTTATCTGAAATCTCACAGCCACGTCACTGGAGCTCAAGCACCCCAGCACGTCCGAAGAAGCACATTTTAGTTTTTCGCTATTCTCTTTTGACTATGAAACTCTATTCATATTAAAATTACAGTCATTTTTGGAGCCACTGTGTTTTATAAACACAATATTTCTATTTTATTTATTTGACCTGTAACCAGAAAGTTCTGACCCGTCTTAACCACTGGTAAACGTGGCAATAACAAAGGTGCACATTCTACCCTTGTACCTCTCCTATCTCTGCATATTTATTATATGATTATAGGAATGCAAAGAAGCTGTTAATACCTGCAGGCAGATTACAGCATCAGTAACGCTGTCTGGTTGGAGTTGTTCCAAACAGTGAGACTGAGTGGTCCTGGTGCTGATTGTGAACACAGTGTAGCTGTTTAGCTTGCTCAGATAGTTAGGAAACATGCCATTCAAAATGGATTTGAAATGGATTCAACCGTACAGCAGCGCAGGCGAGGCATTACCTCTGCAGTGCCTGTAGGACAAGAAAGGGGTGTGGCACCAGGAAGCTGACTGCTCAGCCAGGTCTGCCAGGTCCTCTGCAGTTCATACACACAGATGCAGGTTGCAGGTGGTTTGCAATTCAAATGCAGAGTCATTGCTATGGCAAGGCTATCTGATCTACAGTGTATGAGCTCCACACCTTACATTGTGCAGATTGTAAAAATATATTTCCCTAAACAAACCTTTGCTGACTATTAGAAAACTGTAGCCAGATTAATATTGTGGATTAGTTCACACCATTGTGATATCCAGTGAATACCTTTGCAGTTGCACATTTGCTGCCAAGGCCTCCAAGTACAGAACCATTGCATTGCCAGGCATTGCAAGACAAAGTCGTTGATTGTAGATTACAATAATTCATGTATGTGTAAGTCTGTTTTAACAAACTGGTTTTTTTTTGTTTTTTTCTTACATTGTTGCGTTCAGTTTACAGGCTGGGTTGCCACCTCTGGGATACAAAAAAAGGGAACTCCAAGTGGAAGGGGGGTTGTGAAAAGTTTAAACTCTCTTTAGAAAACCTATACACATTCAAAGTGTGCAAGGGTATCCTTGAGTATACATTGTACACAATGCTACTTTAATCATGGTTATGTGAGGTACCTACCATATGAGCTCTCTTACATAAAAAAGTCTCCTTACAGTCACAATTTCTAAGTTTGCTAGTACTTCCTAAACCGTGATGCCATTGGAGTTTTCTTGGCATGATGTTGTAATAATTTTTTTTTTTACTATAACAATTAATTGCTAAAAGAGGCCAGATATCAAGGCCACACATATAAATAAAGCAAATGACTTTCTTTAATTTCTAGTACGATTACCATATGCTGCTTAAATGTCAGAAAATACAGTTACTTGGCATTATTCGGAGATCAAATGACTACTTAAAGAAATTAAAACTCGATACAGGAGCCTAATGCACATTCTACAGTTACAGTCAAAGGATCTAATTAGGCTAATAAGGGAGGGATTTCAGGAATTCATCGGCTGTCTTCTGTTCCTCTGTGGGACAACTCTGTCGTAGCACTCCAGGGCATGCACTGTGGGTATAAATATTCTGCATGACACAAAACAGAAGGTTTCTCTGTAATTGTTATGATTTGGTATACAGACAGAAGGGACATGCTCAGAGATGAAGTTTGCAGGCTGCTAGTGTCACATGGCCACGATTATCTCCGTGATTGATCTATTTTTAAACTTCAGCAGTTCATATTAGGGTATAAAAAGTCCCTGGCAGTGGACCCCTGTTGAGGCCTGTCATTGTTAACACACTTCAGATGGCCATTCTGCTCAGTCCTCAGCCTCTCTGACTAACACTAATAATAAGTATGCTCTGTTAGTGCGTTTACATGCAAGTCAAACCTTTTGTAATGGATTCTTTTGAATCTGAAAACAAATGTTTACATGCCAAACGGAGGAATCCGTGCTTCAGAACCTGAAACCCAAATGGTTTAACATGCAAGCGGTATTGATGATTCTGGTATCGATTCATTACATTTTCAAAGCGTAACGGTAAATTAAGAGAATATGAATCACATGTTTTCAACGCCTGTTGAATGTGCATTGTTTATTATATTACAATTATTTCCATTCCTATAAATGCTAGTCTACTAAGTGCAGGTTCTGTACCTACTATACTATGTTCCTGATTAACACTGCCTGGCCAGTTTGCTGGGACCTGTCTGTTGATTGGATTTGGTATTGCCCTGGTTTTCCTGGTATAGCTATACTTATTCCCTTGATTACTCTGGAAGGCTGAATGACTGGTGTAGCAGTAGCTGCAGATCAAGTCCATCCAGCTTGTTCCCTGACGGCTACTTTTAAGACAGTAATGCACTCATCTGCCTTGACAGAGACTTCTTCCACAGCCACAATCTCCAGATCTCAATGCTATTTAGCATATTCACATTCATCATTGCAATCCGCTGCTTACCTCTGCATGCAGTGTTTTCATTATTTTTGAAATATATCCCTCTGTCATGGACCAACACCAATGTAAATTAGCTTTTTCAGGACAAGGAATTGCTCACCAATGGCTCCTAATTCTGTGCAACAGTGAGCCTTGTGAAATTTCTCTTCTGTAATGAAAAATTGTGAGAAGCCAAATGGGCCTCACTTCTGGTCAGTGGAGCTATTGGAGCTTTATTGAGTACAATAAAATAGGAAACATGATTGCATGCCAGTCTACTCTTCTATATCTATCAAGTACTGTACTGAGAAACTGCTAAGAATTCTCTCTACATAAATAACATGGAGCCATGATAAAAGCATATCATCCCCTAATAGTTATTGCAGTAATACTGTCTGCTTTCTAAAGGCTTCTTAAAGGATATAGAAATCCAGTCAACATTTACAGTAGCACAATGCTGTAACTCATACTTACTGTTATGAATACACGTCTCTGTCTGGTGATTCAAACGTCTACAGGCTATGACAGTAACATGTACCATAGGAGTCAGATAATAGATTTAGGACTAATTTCTTGTCTTTCAGCAGCAATTTATTATTTAGATACACAAGGCCCATGATTATGATTTTGTGATTTGTGTGTGTGCCTTTTGCTCCATGGTATTTTTCTTCCCATGCTAGTTTTTAGTTAATACCCAGTCTTGGATGCACTTATTAATGCTATGATAGGAATGCTCAATACAAAATGCTTTACACCCAGGAGCATGGAGGACTTCTGACAAACAATACAATTATAAAACTGTAAATCAGACATAATGCTCTGGAGTTCAGATCATTTCCGAGAAATACCATGTCTTAACTTACACTGCAAAGCTGTACTCGTCACATTTTGAACAACACCCAACACCAGTAAACATTTTGCACCGATATATTTAAAAATTGAAGAGTGTAGTTAACAAGATTTGAAACTAACTTTCAAGAGTATACTTTTTGCTCACTCCAGCTTTCTCATTGTTTAGTCAAAGTCTTGTTTCCTGGATACCACTGCAGTGGTTGCTGGTGTTCTGAATCTTGCCATTATTGTATGATAACAATGGCACAGTGGGGCCCCCCTTTTGGAAGTTTGTGTTGGGAATATGGATGTATTAAAGCATAACTTCGTAATAAATTCAGTGTAAGGTTTTGACATGAAGTCTCTATGAACATCTTTACATGTTTTAATCTTTGCCTAAATTGATTTTCAACTTTTATGTGAGCACTTATTAAAGAACATGGGGCCAAGTTAGTCCCAAACTAGTAACCGATTGAAATGGATGCATTTCCGATCACCTGATAGAATATTTTCATTGCAGTTTGGTTTCATGAGCATTTGTGGATTGAGGATTACAATTCGCTGTGTGATTGCACTGGGATGGCAGGCTTTAACCCATTGCGGTCCATTGTCGGACTGGGTCCGACATTGCAATTATTCCTCACAGGTCCTTTGTCGGACTGGGTCCAACATCATTATAGCAACGCAATAAACGGGTGTCTAGTCGTTTTTTTCTCCGGAAAAAGCTGAGAAAACATTTCAATTGCCGAGTGGGAGCGACAGGAGCCGAGACAAGTCGAAAAAAAAAAAAAAAAAAGGCGTATCTCATGAATAGTCATACATGGTATCTGGTATCAGATAACGGGGGCGGTCGTAAGTAAACAAGTTGGCTGACTGAATCAGCTCACAGAAAACACAGACATTTGCAGAGTTTTTTTGAGATGTTATAGTAAAAAAATAATGACTTGGATCGCATTATTGAGGAGTTTGGTGATAAAACGAGTGATCCGGAGATGATCGATCGGTATGTACGACTATTATTATTATTATTATTATTTATTTCTTACATAGGTGAACGCTATAGCAAACGAAAGGGTGGGGTGGGGCTGGAGATGCCTAGTGTGTGCTTTGTTGATATGCAGGGCCATTTAATCCCGTTTGACTGTGGAAAAAAATACCGCAATAACAGCAGTTCTGGTGAACGGGGGAAGAAATAAACAGTAAAGAGAAAAGCTCATGAAGACTTTAGGTTTTATGACCCACATAAAACATTCTTATGCTACGCCTGTAACTGTGCAGGCAAATGCCATGACACCATTATGTGAGGTCAGCAAAGGTCCATCTCGGATCATTATGAAATTACATGTGTAGTTACATGACTTGTCAATGTTTACTATACATTAAAATATACACCAAAGCGGCATTTGGCGTGCTTTATATTTTGAAATAACTCTGATATGGAGGATTTTAATCTTTATTAATTACTGATTTATTCTTTTCAGTCAGTGTCTGCTAATGCAGGTACAAATTACTTCAATGGCAATTTCCTTTGGTGACGCTATGGTGGTCTGACAGTGGTTTTGCCAGAGAAATACACTAGTAATATAATAGGCTGGGAATTGTACTTATCAGACTTTGCTGTGTGAAAGTAGATTGAACCCATAGTGAAGGATGATCATATTCTTCTTTTTTTGTTTGTTTTAGCTCTACAGGTTTAGGGATGGCTTGATCTAAATACCTATAGATACCATTGCAGTAAAATAAATATACAAGACAAATAAACCATTCACAGGAGTATCAGCAATGGCAACACAATGGATTAAAAGTGGTACTGCATGTGAGTACTGTATTTACTATATGTGAGAACGCCCACCTCTGCTCATCCATAGACGTGATGGAAAGAATGCCATCCTTTGAACCATCCTCAGAAGCTGGCATGTTTTGCCAGTCTCGCTATGGATACAAATGCGTCCTTCTTATGGATTGGTGCCAGTTTGATTCTGGCGCCAAACATCATCAAAACTGGCTCTTGCTGCCAAGCCGTCATGCTTATAATGAGTAATTATTCAAGCAAACAAAGAGATTCAGTTCAGACTTCTTTACTGAATTGCAGTGCTCAACATCATGGAGAGTGCATGTCTGAAGTTCTGTATTTTTCAGACACCTGACCTGAGTTATTGGATTTGAATGTAGAGAGGAGGGGTGATCCATCAAACATCCCTGAATAGAGGTGTGCAGCCCACAATTTCCATTTCATCACAGGCATACAATGTACATATTACTGTCATTGCCTGTTCTGTGACAATAAATAACCATGCAGTGGACCTCTTTCACAACATTTAATGTGCTAAACTTCTTATAGCGTTCTATGTTGTTTTAAAAGCCATTAAGCTCTTTGAAAATGGGCAGTGCTACAGCGGTTTCTTGTGTTTTTAACAATACTAAAGAAATGAATAACAAACCACTTAAGATTTAGTTTTGTAACATTACATTTTTTTATTTTCACAAAGTGATCTTGAAAATTGTAGCCTGGATCTCATCAGAAGCTAAACAGTTGGGTCTGGTTTGTATTGAGTTGGGGGTTACGTGGAGGACCAGAGAAAATCCAGTGGGTTAGTGACTCAACTGGGGTCAGTAATCCACCAATACCCCTACACATGAGATGTTATGCCAAGATCTGGTGTGCTCAACTCATCTTATTCCAAGACAAAACTACTCCACTGCTATCCCCTGAGTGAACTGGGTGATTCTGAGATGTTTCAAGTTGAAGTTGGGCAGGTGGTTTTGGAGGGTTTAATACTGTTGATAGTGTTTTGTGCCAAGTCTGGAATGCTGGCTAATTCATGGCTTGACCAAATGGTCTAGATTTGTTTCTTCCATCAACCCTTTTAATTGCTCAGATCACTACACTAAATGCAAACCTAATCCCTACATGTTAAATGAAACACATGATGGGTTTTACTAAGTTGCACTGATATTAATAACATTTGGGGTATTTTGTATTCTTTTTCATGTAAAATTTTGCAAACACTCCTGCTTCATTTACAAAGATCCATGGTAATGCGCTGCAGATGCAATTCATAAATCAGCTGTCTGTTGTCAGCGCTTTCATCTTTTTGGATGCTGTTGTCTCTTTTCATTATAGGCTGGGTACAGGGATTACAGCTTCTTGCACATAGAGATAAGGAGGATGGGCAAATGTAGTAATCACTGTTCATTAAATCCTAGGTCAGTCCAATTGCACTGTATTACGTGTACCCAATAAAAAGGCCCCTATCAGTTTTTAACCAGCTTTCGTGAAGCCAGCTAAATCTGTATAGATGGGATCTTAATAAAAATCAGTGCAGAAGTGAGGGTTTATTGCATTTAATCTCCAGCCTGTTTGGGATTTGTGAAGGGTATTTATTTCAGTTAAAGGTTATGTTCACTGAGAAAGAAAGACAGTTTTGCGAGCGTGCTGTGTATTGAAGTGCCTTAGCAATATATTGATAGGACTGGAAATGCTGGCAGAATGACTTTACTTGTTCATGTAGTTATTGTACTTTGTTGAGATGCTTCACTAAATGAACTCCTGAATGGAGACTTTAAATATATAGTATTTCTTTCAACCTCCAAAAGGTGTAAATAGGATAAAAGAAGCAGTTAGATTAAATAAATGTATCAAGAAATCCTCATATTTCTTCAGGCAAAATTGTGCACATGACTGGATGACTTCATTTAGTGAGCAGTTCCTGGTTAGCGGAATTAGTATTTGAAAAATAAGTAAATCAAAGACTAAACACATGGCAGTATGGAGAAGGTATGGAAACCAGTATTTATCAGATTGGCTCAGCTTTGTTACCTAGTTATATCAGTTGACAGGCAATATTATTTGCAACAGTTTAGATTTGTTCATGAGGAGCAAATTAAAGTTTTGTGGGAAGAATGAAGAAACCATGGGCTAAAGCTGGAGGACAAGAATAGTAGCTGCATAGTGAAATACCTGCCTATACAGATTAGTTTTGTTAATAACCCTCTATTTAGGGCTACCATCTGCTGTCAATTTGGAATGAATGTCACAGTCCACAAATGTTTTTTTTATATTCATTTAAGTCGTTGTGTTTTAAACGTCCAGCAGGTGGCAGTGATGTATATACTTATGGTTAGTTCTGAATGTAGGTTTTCATTTGGTTTATTTGGAAGCTAAAAAGAAAGCTAAATGTTTCTTCTTATCTTTTGCAGATTGCATACGAGATACCACGAACTGGCACCTAATTTAGTGCCAATGGACTACACGAATGATCCTGATTGTAAAGTACCTATACAGCTCATAATAAACATGCCGGAACTAATGGTAATACCCAAGTTTCTACAGACCTTTCTAAGAATGAGGTAGCTTCATATAAATCACTAGACTGTGGTTTGGGTTATGTATGGTTTCATCAAAACAAAGAGTATAGGGGAAGATGGTCTCACGATATATCTTTATATAGTACAGAACTGGCTTTATAACATGTAAGGAAAAAGTTTTAAAAGCCAATATGGCATCCAGGAACTAGATTGAAAAGTTTTTCAAACTGTGAAATATCTATGGTATGCCTTTTGGTTTTGTCTATTTAATTGCTAGAACAATCAAGATACTTTTTTCAAAATTCTGTAACTCAAAGCTAACTATTTACATTTCCCAGTTGGCATTAAGTTACTAGTACGGCAAGGAATTGTATGGTTAGAATTTTATTTATGTATTTAGAAGCATACAGTAGTTGTTACTGATGTTGTTACTGGTTTTAATGGGCACTTCTAATTACCAAGGATGACGAAAACAAAAACATACCTACAGCAATACAGAAAAGGCATGTAACCGTTTTCTACATTTTAAATGAATGAAATGAATGAAAAGTTATAGCCTAATTTCATTCAGCTGCTGATGTGAATCACTAATGTAACTGGGAAGATATCTGAATCGTCCACACGTCAAAATGAAAATTGCTTAATTACCTTTTTGCATTTTTAAGAGGACCCAAGATTTAAAATGTAAACAGTTGGAGACATTTACGAGAATAGAATTTATGTGAAATGTAAAAAAAATATAATTTTGGCATTGCGCCACTTTCCTGTAATTGAGGTGCCTATAAAATGTCTTGTCAATGTTCTTAAAACTACTTGAGAACTTTAGTTGTAGGAGACATTTTTCCAGTGTCAATCATATACATGTGGAAGAACATATCAGGAACGAAAAGAGGTCGTTGGGCCTGTCAAGGCTCATCCAATGCTAGCACACCATATGGCGTTGAAATTTTATTCCGTATGGCAGAATTTAGTATTTTTTTATGATTGAATTTTATTCTTGTTATAAGGCAGAACGTAAATTGCACCGTCTCTTATCAATAGCTTCAGACTCCAGTGTTATAAAGCACTGTATTTTAGATACTTATTTAGTGTCTGCTGGTTTTCATTCCAAATTACCTCTCAATTACTTAACTAGACCCTTAACTGATAATTTGCTTAATTAGACCCTTTTAATTGTGTTCAGCTCTTAAATAGTTACAGTTCAAATTACTTATAAAATGTTATAGCTAATTTGAACACTGCAACAGTTTAAGAGCTGAAAACAAGTAACAAGGTCTACGGTAAATCAGCCATGAAACTAATTATGACCAGTGCCTTAATGTGTGTCAGCGCTCTTGTAGTTTCACCTCAGAATTCTATGATTGGGTGTTTGGAGCGATAGACATTATGCACATGCTGTACATCGCTAGGAAGGTCTCAGAAATCTTGGTCAAACCAAGTAAATGGTTTCCATGACATCCTGGCAGCAAGCGCTTAATAACCCTGTCCTGCAAACCACATCCTGTATTCTGCTGAGTCAGCGTCAATGCGTTACAGGAATCAAGAAGAAACAAGCAGGACTACATGCACACTAAAGTCAGTGTGGTGCTGTATTACAAAGGGCTTACATTTGCTCGATGTGGACAGTGTCCTGCGTTGACTAAACTAAATGACGTTCAGTTCCAGACTCTGACTTTTTTTTTTAATGCAGACACAAAGCTGGATTTCACACGACTGGAAGGAGTTTGGATTTCACACGTTAATTAGTTGTTATTTTATTAAAGGCTTAATTGATTTTCCTGCTGTCACAATTGAATTACCTTGAATACCTCAGATTCCCTCTCAATACATCACATGGCATGTTTGGCGCTGGTAATGATTGTTCTGGTTTGTCAGGATTAGCTTCTGCCACTGCAGCATAGAAAGGTAATGGAAAAGTAAAGTAGGGAGGACTGTTTCTGTAAGGACTGATTATCAGGATTTCAAGTACTGCCTCTAGAACAGGCCTCTACACATCAAAAGACAGGTACATTAACATCATTTTGTTACAATTTATGAATATTTGCTACATGCACTAAGCATGAAAATGTGTGACTATGATCATGCATTAACTTCATGTATTAAACAAATTGAGTTCCCTGACCATATCATTTTGTTATATGCATGCATTAAATAATGCAATAAAAAAGTAAAACTACAGTGTAGTAAATGTATCTTTAATTTAAAGTCTATCCAATAATGTATAGAATAGACATGCTATACCCTGCTATGGTGTATGGTACTGGATATCCCTTTACAAGGGAAATATAGTGGCCAACTACTTCCTCCTAAACATGCTTGAACTGCTCACAACATAATGTTATCTTATCATAGTCTGTCCTATTAACAAAGCTTCAACACATTAGTTATTAACAGGCTTAAGCAATAAAGTCTGTTTTTATGCAATTGTTTGGGGCTGATGTGAACGAAGAATTTAGACCAGTTTCATGACTATCAAACTTTATTTTATTACAGAAAAGAACCTTTCAAGAACATATTCTTTAAAAATCTCATTAGGAACTAGTTCAGTATGATTTGTAATCTGGTTTAATTCCCCCTCTCTTCAGAAAATCAAAGTGTATATTACTGTACATTTACAATATGTTGCTCAAACCCCTTGACAGCTGTTGCTGAACAGTTAAGTGCAATGACACATGGTCCAATTCCAGCCTTGAAGAATTGCTGGACAGCTACATTATTCAGCCGTCTCAGCTCTGTCAATACACTGCCTTTGATAGGCAACTGAGATCAATGAGATACCTTCTGTAATTGAGCTGCTGAAGAAGTAATGGATTACAGCACACAAAATAGGGGGTGTTTTGCATTATCAGAATGGTCACCAATCTATGGAATAATCGCATTAATATGACAGGCCAGACTAGACATTGCAGTACGGTAGAACATCTAGTATTCAGTTTGGTTCTTTTACAGTGAAAATGTATAAAATCAGATATTGATGAAGGGGGGAGGGGCACTGATATGTACTGAGAGCTGGGAACCAAGCAATTCTCTATAAGGCACAACCAACTGATTTCACAGAATGCATGTTTTAAGTAGCACAATACATAATGAACATTTAGTTTAAAATACTAATTACACTGAAAACCTTAAAATAAACCATATTGCTGCAATATACAGTATTTTTAAACTTAACCTTGATTGTCGGAGAATACATTTCATAACTTTCACTCTGGAGTGTTCGCGAAAAAGAAAGAGATCAAATTGGATTCAGTTAATGCTCCCTCCTGCAGCAGTGCTGGTGATGTCATTGACATGACTGGTGCATTGTGGGAACAGAAGGAAAACATGCAGCGTTGCAGGAGGGAACAAGATCTAGATACGCTACGATGCTTTCACTTACAAAATAAAATCTAGAAAACAAAACATACCAGTTCTGGAAAATAACCCCCTTGGCCCCATATCCATTTAAATGTATTTTGGTTTATTTTAAATAATACATGTTAGGTTTAAAAAGCCAGTGTAGGATTCATCTGTGAAAATCCCAACATCCATTAAAATGAATATGGGACTGAGGAAAGTACGTATGCATGCATGCTGTATGCTTGGGAGAAGTAAGGGAATGTTTTTGTATTTTTCAAGCTTTGATTATTACACCTTTAAGAGTACAGAAGCAGCTGAAATATTCATGACAGTGAATTGCAATAACAATTACCTCATAAATCAGCGGGGGATGGTAATGGGGCATTCGTTAGTCTAGTCATGCCCAGATGACTGGGAATCTATTCTGTGTAATGTTCCAATTAAAACTGCATGCATCATATTATGATGTACTCCCCTTGCCCTGCCAGCACTCGCCTTACTGTTTATTTAATATGACTGCAAAGGTAGAATATTAAGACGGCACAGTGTGAACAAAGGATATTATAGACAACAGTACAGCATTGACTTATATGGCCTTGCACCCTGTCCTGTATAAGTATCTTTGTCAAATGACCATTTTCCTGGATCAATTGGCTCCTAGAAATATATCTTAAACTGATAACACTTATAGTAATAAGTCTGTAGGGCGTATTTTACCAAATTCAGAGTAGATTATAGAATGCCTAGTCATTAAAAAAAGTATCAATGTTAGTTGACATGTATCTTCTTAAATGCAGTCAAACTCAAGGCTATACATGGCTATAGAAAAGTGGCCTTTTTAGCCACTGTAATATAAAGAAACATTACCTGATGTAATTACATAGTAATACAATGGTGCAGGCCTTTTCCATGGTAATTGTTAGAAGAGCAAGGTCCATTGGTAGTTACCCACTTATTGACATCTTATTAAATGGTTATGTATGTATTATTAGCTAAACACATTTAAATGTGATACCTGTTTGTGAAAAAAAGAATAAATCACTAGCAAATTGTTTTTGTATGGTAACTATATAATGTAAAGCATTACGTTTGGTTTTAACTTCTAGAATTCCAGCCATTATTATGAATACTGGTGTCTGGAGTATAATACTGCCTTTATATGAGTGTAATACTCATTCTCACATTTTTATATTCATGATTGTAATGCAGCCTGGGACTCTGGACAAAACTGACCACTTTAGTGGAGATTGATGAGGCCACTAGAGCAGAACATAAATCACTTCTGTCGTCACAGAGATGTCTGTCTTCATTAGCGTTTTAAAAACTGCAGTTACACTGATGACCCTGAGAAAATCAGGCCAAAAAAATGATAGTCTACCTGCTGTAACATTCAACAAGCGCTCAGTGTGTCTGTGTGTCTCAGAGACGACAGGTTCTTTTGTATTTCCTTTTCCTGTTCACTGGACCATTAGGATGTTTTTGGAGCACTGAATGTGATTTGGAAACTGGGCTGCATATCAACAGCACACAGCCAGGATACTTGGACATAATCGCAGGAAGTCACATTTAAAGCAGAACAGCTTTATATTTACATTGTTATTCTCAAATAGAATTAAGCTTCTTTTTATTACAGTTAAAAAAAGAATGCAGTGGCTAGTATAAGTGGTCAATGGTGATATTTTAATTTGACTTTTTCAGTTGAATTGTGTATAATTAATATTGGCTTTTTAATGTAATATTCTGAAAAAAATGAGTATAGGAAACCACAAAATTCTATTCATCCCCTAATTAATTCTGGTCAAGAATAAACCAATAATTCACATAGCATATTAAAGGGAATGATATCTAGTTTAGTTCAGATTGGTACATGAGCATTTCTTGGTAGGCTATTACTCAACAGTATTGACCATTTTACCTGGTAACATTAAAATGATTATATTGTATTACTTCGGTTTCATGGACTAATGCATCATGTCAACTGTTCTTTCTGTATTAGCCTGCCTGTGATTTACACTGCTAACCCTTCCATTGTTCTCTTTAAGGAGAGTGCTTTCAAATGTCTGAGTCTCCTTCACTTGTTTCTCCCTGAACCTGCACATGTTTACTGCCCTTGCTTTAATTACAGCAATCCAATTTACACACTGATTGGGCTTTTCAACACTTGTTGATCTTCTGAAGAGTTTCTACAGCTTTTGTTTATTACTCTAGTAAAGCAGTCGCTCAGGTGTCGTTTGTTTTTTGTTTTTATTTATACTGATGGATAACACAGTAAATTGAGCCCTGAAGGATCATTGACTGTTTTAATGTTGTTCCGTGATAAGCACCCTAATGAGATTGTTACAGGGGAGATGGTGTGTTAAACAAGGCCATCTGTTTCCACAGGAGAATCCTTTTAAAGAGAGGATCGTGGAGTCGTTCTCTGAAGCTGGAGATGGGAACCTCAGCTTTAATGATTTTGTGGACATGTTCTCTGTGCTCAGTGAAATGGCCCCCAGAGAACTGAAGGCCATATATGCATTTAAAATATATGGTAAGTCACTTATTTTACTAAAATCATACCCCTTAACTTCTGTTAATCCCACCCTCCATTTATTATCACCACATTGACACGTCCTGGCCACAATGTCTTATATTATTACCACAGCCCAGTTAATAGTCATACAGCTGATTTCATCCCCCACTTGATATCGCTTCGGAAATAGAATAATATTACAAAGTGCAGATGTAATTTGCTGTACATTATAGAAATGTTATGTAAAATATGGAAGACATTGAGAAGCCTTTGTTTCTTTTAGCGTTATTACATGTATATTTGCGTTCCACAGCAAAACAGGCATAGTTGGCATACATTTCTTCTGTGTTTTAATGCTTATTTTGCCAGGTTACTGGTGAACTCCTGATAAAGCTAACTGATTATTATCTTCATTTTGTTCTCAGTCTCTTTGAAAGGTTTGACTTTAAAACTAAAAGAGACTAGAAGTGAATAGGGTCACATATTGTACCATTGTGTTATAGCTTTGAGAACTCAATTTATCAATCTGCTTGCTTAACCTGGTTGTAACAAAACTATATATTTATTAATATTAAATTAAAAACAATATTTATGTATATAACTTTGAAGAAAATGAATGAATTGATCTCAATCCCAATCTGTTACTCGTTTGAACTGACCTGCATATTTCACTGGAAAATGACAATTAATTTGAATGCCTCTGCTTTAGACTTCAATACAGACAATTTCATCTGCAAGTCAGACTTGGAGCAGACCCTGAATAAGCTGACCCGAGAGGAGCTCACCCCGGAGGAAGTGAACCTGGTGTGTGAGAAAGTGATTGAGGAAGCCGATCTGGACGGAGACGGCAAGCTCGCATTTGCTGACTTTGAAAATATGATTTCCAGGGCACCAGACTTCTTAAGGTAATTAAAAAAAACTATGATTCATATCCAGATATAGACGCATATTAAAATGTCACAGGGTGGTTTTAAAGTTGCTTGACTAACCCTATACATCGATCTTGGAAGAAAAGAAGAAAAAAAAAAACAACCTTAGATTACATTTCGCTTTCTAGACGTTCGATCAGTAATGAATATATGTAAATTAAGTTGTTAAAAATATTTCTTCTTTAGTTGCTAAAACACTATGGAATGGAAAAGCTGTATGTTGCATATTTGAAATGTTTAACTTATTACTGCAGAGTGGCACTGACACGTTTTGTCAAGAGTATCTCTGTCGAATTTGGATGGTGGTTGCTCCCAGTTTGGGGTCATAATTGTCTGTGGTAGACTGAATTCTCATTTGCATTCAAGCAGGCTTCTTATGTTTTTATTTATTTGCTACACTGGTAACTGTTGCCACTCCATAGAAATCCACTATCATCAATGCAGTGGGCTGATTATAGGTCAAATGCACAGTTTTAAAAGAAACACATGGTATTGCAAACGTGTATTGTCATTTTAAAACATCTGGTACTGCACTAGGTTAAATAAATCTCTGTTTGCAAATCTTGCTTGTTAGTAGCCTTGCACATCATTGGTAATTTCCCCTGGAGAGTGACACTGTCAACACCCCTTCTCATGAACCAACTAGCTACTTCCACTATTAATTGACATGCGTTGTCCCAACGACAGTGCTGAGGAGAAATGATCTGGGAAGTGAAACAGTAACTGACTTCCTGAAAATAAGGCATGCAAACTGAGACCTTTCTTTAACTTAGTCTAATATCAGGTATAATGTTTTAAAAATGAAATATACTTTCTTTCAAAACTGCTCATTTGAGCAAATAAGTGCACAGCACCTGATCTTTCTGAGTTCATTTGTTGGATACACACACTTTGAACAGTGTCTTCTTGTTGTACGCCACCTAGCCTCATATAACCCTAATAGTTTTAGAGTTTGATTAACAAACAGCATGTCTCTGTAATTTCACAGTTGAGTGTTACAGGATTTGATGGCATGACAATTCCCTTGGTCTCAGTTTTAACAGAAACAGTATTAATCTGTGCTGATAGGTCGCTTACCTAAAGAATGCCATTAATGTGTAGATGAGCTATCTCTTCTGCTTTGGGCGGAGCAGGTGTCCTGTATTACTGATCACTAGCATGTTTATTTCACACTGAAATTTTCTCATTAGCAGCCTGCTTGTAGTTTAATGTGAGTATTCGCATGTCGGTGCTGACACTGGCTAAGTTATCTGTTCTAGACTGGCTGCATTTTTCTTTCAGGAAATTGCTTTGTAAATCATTACGGAAACTAAGACTTGTTTCAGTGCCAGAGTGGCATAAAATGCTTTTAAATGGAACAGGCAAGAAACACATAAAATACCAGCGAGGATGAATCTGCCAAGATCTCGTAAAGCAGGAAGGAATTGAACATTGGAGCATGGCAATATGGGTGATTCAGTGAAACCATCTCATCAGATTATGACAGCTTTATCACAAAGCTGTAGATTTCTTCCTGTCACTGCAGAAACAGCATCAGTCCCTTTGATCAAATGATGAAAAACGGAAACCAACTTTTTATCAAAGCTTTAAATGTTCAAAATACTTTTACAAAGCTAAAGATATTTATGTTGTAGGAACATTTTCATATGCTAACGCTCTGATTAAATGATTGCAGTGGCCCTAATCTGCAATGTATGCAGATTTGTGTGTCACACAATGTGTTTTATGAGCCACTAGACTTGTGTGCAGCTATTCAGCAACAAGCATGCGAAAACAGAAAGATGTGACTTCACAAGGGGTATTAGAGTGGGTGCCAGTGGAACCAGCATTCTCCTGGGTGTTTCTGGAAGTACAATTTTGGCAGAGAACCACCACTGGAAAATAGTGGATCATAAAACCCTTATCCACTTATAAAATGCATTTAAGAATTATGTATATTTGAAGAACATTGATTTAGGCTATTTGGTTCCAATTTGGACTGTTCAGAAAACACTAATGTCAATATTAAGTAGTTTGAGATTTCAAAATTCTGTCACTGCTGTTTCTGGTCCTGGTTAGCTACAATTTATCATTAAAATGTTGACTTAACTATTCTGTGAACCACACATATCTTAATTAGTTCTGGATTATTGAAAAAGAAAGCCCACTTACAGTGAATTGTCACTTCATTTCACAACAGCTAAATGGGTTTATTTCAATCTAAATAGTGGCAGTTCTTAATATTACAACCCTAACGTGTATAAACCTGCTTTTTCACAAACCTCATGTCATTGTATTTTTGTTGTATGTTAATGTGCGGGTCAATAATTCACCCCAGAGAGAAAACCACAGCTGCATTAATTGTTATGGCAATTTAAAGCAGACCCCAAAATCTGTTCAATTCCTGCAGGGTAAAAAACATGTGAACTAGTTTTAAATGTATGGGACTTACGTCGTTTAGTGTATTATTTCTCATACCTTCAGAGCTAAACAAATGGCTGCCTATTAAAGTAAAATCATTTTGATCAAGAAGTATAAACCCTCAGGCTGTTCAATTACTAGTAATGTGCTTTGCACAGATGCTGAATGATGCAATAAAGGAAAGAAAGAGACAAATCTAGTCTACTGCATGTAACAAATCTAGTTTATTATGAATTTCTTGGAAGCATACGGTAGTTTATGTGTAATTGCCTTATATTCTGAGCTTTTGAGTGCTGTACTATTTTGTAGCAGAAGGACTGGGGTACATGAAACCAACTTTGAAGCAAATGAATGAACCTTTTGCTGTCGGGGTCCCTGTCTTGTCACCAGCTTTTACAACGTGTAATGATTATTTGTCATCCTCTGCAGGTAATAATTAGGCCTATTGGAGAGACCACATGGGATACAGATTTCATATCAGGAACAGTTTTCTGGTAAAAATCCACTGGATGTGGGGTAGGGGTTTTAGGACTTAGAGAGGGATGCTGGTACATAGTTATAAAGCCTGTGCTGTGTTTATGACCACCTTAACGCAGTGCAAAATGAAGACACTATTAAACCAGGCCAGACACGCGACTGGCTTGTTTAAGCGTGTGGCAATGCTGTCGAAGCAAGTCAGAGTTTACCAATACAATAAATGTTTTTTTTTTCTTTTTTGCAGCACCTTTCATATACGGATCTGAGAAAAGCCTAAGGAGAACTTGCAGACTTTGTCACCTGCTTCTCCTGACCTCAGGCAATTAGGGATGCTGTCATCCTCTACTACTGTGGCTCACAGTACCCTCATGCATGGGTTATTATGATGAACCATGCTGTACTGAGGGACTAGAAGCAACGCACCACTTCTCCAGTTAATGATCCTATAAGTCTACCAGTGTCGTTGTACTACAACAGCTGTCTGCAAAAAAAGAGAAGTTTGCTGCCTAATTCCCTGTTTGTATCTTGAATGATATGTATGTAAAATGTGGTAATACGCTGGGTAGCAGGACACTGAAGGTTGAAATGTTATTTTTAAAGGAAGCACAGGCCTATCTAGGCCATTTCAAGTAGCTATTTTATCAAGAGAAAACAAATGCATGTCTTTTCATAAAATGTCACAGCTATGTTGAGATGTAACTATGTTATATACAAAATATGCCTTGTGACCCCCCCCCCCCCCCCCCCCCACAAAAAAAGGAGACTAAGACTTGTTGCTTTCCCTCTCAATGGTTACGATAAACACGACTGAATCTGTCAGCTTCCTCTTTTTTATATCTGTTGCATATTGAAAATAATATTTATTGGATACTCTTGAAATATGTTCGTTTTTTCTCAAAGTGGGTCAGCCGACTGGAGAAGATCTCAAAGCCGGTGTGCATCAAGGAAAAAACAAACAAACAAAAAAACTAAGGAAATAAAGCACAGCACTGGCTCCAAGGACACAAAGACAGTTTTTGTAACAGCTATGCAATCTTCCCCATAAAAATGCATGAACGCAACTGTATTCTGTTGCCTGCTGCAAATTGCTTTGTCATTTTAATTCCAGTACTGCTTACGTACTGGAGCATGACGACAATCATATATAACTGTTCTCCAGTTGAAAGGAAGGGCTCTCTCATTTTCACTGCATCAACTCCCAAGTCAACCACTGACACCCGTTGACGTTACAGTGTGCTTTGATACTTTTTTGTGTTAAACTGTCCTTTAAACGATTTTTTCAGTATTTGATGTAATATAAAACATTTGGCTAAACTTTGAATATATACATTTTCTGTTGCTTGTTGACTTAATGAATCTACTTTTGAAAGCAATCCTGGTCTCCTCATGATTTTCTTTAGTTTTGTGTAAAATATCGAAGTGGATTATATGTCAGTGGCCTGAAAATGCTCATCTATTTTACACCCTCCAAAACTAAAAGCCCTTACAGAAAATGGAATACAAATGAAAAAGGGTGATGTTCTGTCAGTATACTAAAAAAATATAGCTCACCACTGCAACTTATCTGCAGCCTGGAGCCTGTATGATGATATTGTGTTGTCAGCTTCCAGCTACAGCCACATTTTCGTCCTAATGGTAATCTGCAGGGACACTACAGTTTTTTTAAGTCTGGTCTGAAAATCGACTACAATCTCAAGCCGTCTGTTCTAAAAGGCTACCAGACAGTGTTGAGAAGCAATTATAAAGCCGAACACAATGCTTCATTATATAGTCAAAAGTGCAGAGTACAAATAAAAGGAAGTGATGTCTACATTATACTGCTCTGGTTTGAAGAACTTAGAATACTGCGCTCACTTGTGGTCACAGCAATACAAAAATGAGCAACCAAACTATGGTGATAAGTTGAGGGAACTGAATGTACAGTGTTTAATCTATGGTAACTGTGTTTAGCCTGAAACAAAGAAGAATTATCTGACAAAGTTGACCCTGGCCAATACTTTAAACTCAGCACAGAAACCAGAACCAGGGGACAGAGTTGGAAGTTAAGCGAAGACTTAGAACAGAAAGTAGGAGAGACTTGTTTACAGAGGTTACCAAGCCAGCTTGAGAACTCATTGAGAACCTTTAAGACATGACAGTGTTTTGGGATTAATCACTTACTAGGAACCAGACAAGCATTGATGGATTGAATGGCCTTCTGTCATTAGTAAATTATCTTATGTTCATATGTACTGTACATACACAATAATTAGACAAAGTGTGAATACAATACCTACGAATTACCTGTAAAACAACTGCAAAGTAGATTCAAACAAAGTATTGTATATAAATGTCCAGTTTCTTGAACCAAATCTCTAAACATCCTTAGTAAATGAAAGAGACAGCGATGTCATGAACCCTATTTACACTTCTGTGAACCCAATGAATAATGAGTACAACCCCACTGACTGGACTGCCCTTATCTAAAGGTTAATGAGCTGTTTAGGCAGGGTCACAGAGATTCCTGGTGTTCTCAACTTTTATACTCATTTATAGCAGTGGCACAATATAAATGGATACAGAGGGTCTATTGTTGCAGGATGCTGCAGGAAGGAGCATGATCCGGAAACACTATGCTGCTAATAAGAGAAATCATCTTTCATCTGGCGAACGCTTCCGAGCAAAATCTGAGAAATGTATTTCCAGCTGATTTAAGAGCTGTGACATTCAATTACAAAACAACTGGGATTGTGTTGAAAGTGTCTCGCAGCTATACGGTCGTTGTTCATGTTATTCTGTAACCCTTTAAGTTGCCAGTTCTGGTAAGCACAATCAATAAAAAGCAGAACACATAGGATTACAGGGCTTCAGATCAAATCTCAGTGTTGTAGTGGCAAATGAGATTGATCTCAAACTGATTGCAGCTAACAAAATATTAACATAACTCTTACAGGTATCAAATATTCAAACAGCCTTGTTTTCAGCCTGGACCATGCTTTGACTCAGAACACACTGGAAGTGCAAGTGATTTTCTGAGAGTAAGGCATGGAAACCGATAACTTTCGCTATCTTTCAAAACTGCACATACATTGTATATACAGTGCCTTGCGAAAGTATTCGGCCCCCTTGAACTTTGCGACCTTTTGCCACATTTCAGGCTTCAAACATAAAGATATGAAACTGTAATTTTTTGTGAAGAATCAACAACAAGTGAGACACAATCATGAAGTTGAACGAAATTTATTGGATATTTCAAACTTTTTTAACAAATAAAAAACTGAAAAATTGGGCGTGCAAAATTATTCAGCCCCTTTACTTTCAGTGCAGCAAACTCTCTCCAGAAGTTCAGTGAGGATCTCTGAATGATCCAATGTTGACCTAAATGACTAATGATGATAAATAGAATCCACCTGTGTGTAATCAAGTCTCCGTATAAATGCACCTGCACTGTGATAGTCTCAGAGGTCCGTTTAAAGCGCAGAGAGCATCATGAAGAACAAGGAACACACCAGGCAGGTCCGAGATACTGTTGTGGAGAAGTTTAAAGCCGGATTTGGATACAAAAAGAAGAAAGCCATTTCTTAAAGATATCCATAAAAAGTGTTGTTTACAGTTTGCCACAAGCCACCTGGGAGACACACCAAACATGTGGAAGAAGGTGCTCTGGTCAGATGAAACCAAAATCGAACTTTTTGGCAACAATGCAAAACGTTATGTTTGGCGTAAAAGCAACACAGCTCATCACCCTGAACACACCATCCCCACTGTCAAACATGGTGGTGGAAGCATCATGGTTTGGGCCTGCTTTTCTTCAGCAGGGACAGGGAAGATGGTTAAAATTGATGGGAAGATGGATGGAGCCAAATACAGGACCATTCTGGAAGAAAACCTGATGGAGTCTGCAAAAGACCTGAGACTGGGACGGAGATTTGTCTTCCAACAAGACAATGATCCAAAACATAAAGCAAAATCTACAATGGAATGGTTCACAAATAAACATATCCAGGTGTTAGAATGGCCAAGTCAAAGTCCAGACCTGAATCCAATCGAGAATCTGTGGAAAGAACTGAAAACTGCTGTTCACAAATGCTCTCCATCCAACCTCACTGAGCTCGAGCTGTTTTGCAAGGAGGAATGGGCAAAAATTTCAGTCTCTCGATGTGCAAAACTGATAGAGACATACCCCAAGCGACTTACAGCTGTAATCGCAGCAAAAGGTGGCGCTACAAAGTATTAACTTAAGGGGGCTGAATAATTTTGCACGCCCAATTTTTCAGTTTTTTATTTGTTAAAAAAGTTTGAAATATCCAATAAATTTCGTTCCACTTCATGATTGTGTCCCACTTGTTGTTGATTCTTCACAAAAAATTACAGTTTCATATCTTTATGTTTGAAGCCTGAAATGTGGCAAAAGGTCGCAAAGTTCAAGGGGGCCTGTGGCAAAGTGGTAATGACGTGCAGGTGAGTGCAGTGCAGAAGAATCACACAGACAACGTTGGTACAGGTGCAAGGGTGTTTATTTAATGTAATAAATGTCCAGAGCCTTAAGGCAAAACCTGCAAATAATAATAGTGCTGGAAGTGATACAGCGGCGTGTATCACTTCTATTTGTAAATCCTACGGGTTTGACCCACAACCCCAAGGTCCCGTCCAGACACCCACACTAAACACAAACACAAAGACAGTGCGTGATTAAAGTGCTAAAGGTGCAAACAAAAGACAGTTGTGTAGTGAAAAGGTGAGTGGTGAAGTCCGGGTTTTTCACTGGCCGGCGGCTGCAGCTCCGGATCGTGCTCAGTAATCTTTGTGAGAAACGACACACAAGACAAACAGTGTAAATACACAGACAAGCAATCACTCACGGTTTTTGGCACAAACAAGACGGGCTCCTTCTAGGTTATTTGGTTTAACCATCTGCAAAGGAACAGATCACTCAAGCCATGCCCCCTATTTATACCCTCGCCCATGACCCCGAGGTTAACGAGCGCATCCGCTCCTCCAGTCCTCGGATGCCACACCGCTTACCATCTGGGTCACTGAGCTCGGGTGCCATGGCTCCGCCCCCTTCCGAACTGACCGACTTCCATCTACCCTACGGAATAAATTGTCGTGCCATTTCATTAAGGGTACTCTGTTCCTCGTATACCGTGCTCTCACAGGTCGAGAGGGAGATCTAACACTAAGACTCATTCGATCTCTGTCTCAGGGCCGAATACTTTCGCAAGGCACTGTAGCTAATAGACATGCAAAGATTGACGGAATTAGCTACAATCACTTTAAAAGCACTTGACTATACACACAGCATACCACAGTGTGTCAGAGTCCCATATACACAGGATATAGTATGCATGTTAAGCTCTATTTTTTCTTTGAAGTCTGGCAGCACAAATCTTCACAATACAGATCAAAAACTGATTATGTCCGTCCACATCCCTTCCCATAACCCGTAATGACTTTTTAAGCAGGCTGAGATCATTACTAGCAAGCTGCCTCAGCATTCATGTAGTTGATTAAGAGCTACGTGTGAGAGATTGTAAATCTCTTGTGGTGAAGTTAAGGGAACTGTCCTTGAACATATTAGGTGGAGAGATGATTTATTTGTTTCTACTTTAGCATGAATTGGGGTTGAAATTGATCCGAAACAAAGCAGCAAAGGAATAGCCATAGTTACCGGTCAGTTAAATTTAATAGCAGGCAGTGTACCCCAGCCCTAGGTCACTGCTTGACTCAGCAAAGCTTCAGGTCAAAGTAATGATGTGCTGTGTGTGTGTGCTAGGCATAGCAAAATATTACAGCACCAAAACACAAATGGATTTTGTGTGAGCATTGATTCAAACCATTAGGCAAGTGCATTAGAGGTTTCGCAGTGGGGTGTTTCATACATTTTAAAGCTAGGTTGTCACACTGTTTTTACTGAGCATTTCGAGTAAGCCAATACCGCATATGCTTGAATTTAGTTCCAAGCTATTCAAGTCTATTGTTTTGTGGTTAAAATCACTACACAAGAGAAATAATTTTCTACTATTACAAATATGTTGGGGTAAACAAACATTATGTTGAAATTTGGTACCTAATAATACCAAATTCAACATAATCAGGATTTACACTGCCTGACACTTGATTACTGGATTTGGCATCATCGCGAATTAGAGATGCAAATGAATTGATCATGTGATGTACTGTAGTTTACTTAACCATCAACAATGCTGCACCTGTACCCTGATGACGATGGCTACTTTCACAGTGATAATTTGCTGTGTTAGCATTATGCACGAATGGTTTGAGAAGCATGACAGACTTCAGGCATCTTCCACGGCCACCGCAATCCCTAGATCTCTATCCAATCGAGCATGTTTGGGATGAACTTGAATGACACACTGCAGTCATCAAGATCCTCTGCCTACCTCTCTGCACCAATTGCATGCAATATTAATGACTGAATGGATTAACATCCCCGAGACAACTATATTATTTTCTATTACATATTCTACCATTTAGTGTTTTTTTATAGTGTACAAGAAGCGCACAATATACACAAAGCAGCGTAGTCATATGTGTTATATACAGGGTGCACGTTATATTCCAAATATTACAGTCTCTCATTTTAAAGACTATGTAGGCGAAAGGGTTTTAAAAACCTGAAGCTAAGAAAGGGCAAAGAATAGGAGCTGGATATAGAAGAAAATGACAAATGAGCACATTTGGCATATAAAGCACAAAGCCATTATGTTAGGGCAGCTAAGAGGTTCAGCAACAGCTGCACTTTGGTGGCACTGTATTCATTAAATGATAATAGAATGGTAATTTTCTCTTATTATTAGTGAAATATTAGCGAAACATCACCCTAAACTCTTCACGGCAGCCTCTCTGCTAGTTTATTATCTTCTAGCTTTACTGCAACATTTCTATTTGACATGCCTGCTGCCCTTTCTGATTTCATCTCTCATGAACTGTTTGTATTTCAACTGTACTGTATGTGTTAGTTTAGACCAAGCTGGCTGCCCTTTCTTACATGCTATTTCGGCTTTACAAATCCTATCCATGTTCATATGGAAGGTTTAAACTGGTGGAGAATTTCCTTATTCATCGACTGTGGAAAAACATTAGTAAAGTGCGGTATAACCTACTGAATGTAGCGTAGGGAAATCCATGGACAACCCAATATGAATGCCCTACTGCAAAATCAAAAGCAAAAAATGAACCTAAACAACAATGTAACCTTCAAACTAAAATATTTCTTTGAGTTTACAATGGTTAAAAAAGGGCTTGTAACCAGGAGGTCCCTGGTTCAAATCCCACCTCAGCCACTGACTCATTGTGTGACCCTGAGCAAGTCACTTAACCTCCTTGTGCTCCGTCTTTCGGGTGAGACGTAATTGTAAGTGACTCTGCAGCTGATGCATAGTTCACACACCCTAGTCTCTGTAAGTCGCCTTGGATAAAGGCGTCTGCTAAATAAACAAATAATAATAAAATAGGTACCTTCGAGTCAAGACCATGCAGTCTCTCAAATGACTATGGCACGGTTGAATAAATAGACCTGGTCCTTCGAAGGCTTGGAGAAATGCCTGTTCTGGGGTTATAGACAACCTTTTATGTTTTACAATGTCTGCCGTGACATGTCTAATTACATCAATCTGGAGCACAGGGGATCTTGGGATATCTGTAATACAGATGACCTAGCCCTGAGGTCATAGGGTAAAGCTTCATTGTTCCCAGCTGATGATAAGTGAAGTGAACTCTGGGCTCGTAAAAGGGTAGTTTTTCCCATGTATTATGAAGGGTGACCTTATATACAAAAACACTGTTAGGGATGTTGGTTTTTATAACCCTGGTACACAATAGCCTTTTTTCTATAAGATGTAAAGATACCGTATACACTTATTAATACATACAGTATCACTCTGTAATATACTGATGCTGTTCCTTAAAAAAATATTTTAAAAACAGCAGCATCTCTAATAAAAAATGCACATAACAGTTTCGATCTTTGACGCACAACAGCTGTTAAAATCAAATGTCTTACATGGACAACTAAGGTTAATATTACGAATGTATCAATACAAAACATTTATGGAAAACTCTTGATTATTGGGAATTGCAATAGAAGGACCTCAAGAATTACCTGGAGACCGAGAGTAATGTTCTTTTCCCTGTGAAAAATATAAAATCGTGTTCCTTTTGAACCTTTTCAGCGCCTTTGACCAGCCATCCTAATGTGTCAGTAACAGAAAAGTTTGTACATTGCGCAAAAGTGTGGTCTCTTTAAAAACACACTGCCTCAATCTGGGCCCGTGGAAACCTTTTTTTAATCTTGCTAAGCAGATTTAATGGAGTTGGGTTTAAAATACAGATGCCCTGGGTTGCAGCAGTGGTTCATCTGAGGATTATAAATGTGTAAAACACATATTAGAAAAACCCTTACAATGTAATTTGTTTTATACAAATGTGTGTGTTTTTAACAGGGTGTTTCTAAAACTGACAGCACACGCAGTCATAATCTCCCCACAGTGTCTACCAATCTCTGATGTTATCTGCACCAGAGTTTTTTCTCTTAGATTACATTAACAATATGGTGTTGCTTTAAGTTAGTCTTGCACTTATTTGATCATTTCACCTAGAGAATTACATTGTCATAAACCAGACAGCTGTTTACCCTAATGACTGAAATGCTTTGCAGCCCAGGAACATGGTTTGACCCCTGCTGAAACACTGCTGGGACCTAGGAAGTGAAACAGTAACAGACTTCCTGAAAGCTAAGGAAAACAAACTGAGTACTTTCTTCAACATCATATTTTGTAATCGTGAATGGAAGTGGGCAAGATGTTAGATTTATGGACTTATTTTGTCAACTTCAGCCACCAAAGGCATTTCTAAATGTTGATTCCTCAGGGTGGAGGCAGATTGCGGGTTTGCATAGATGGGAAATATGATGACACACTAAAAGCTAACCCCAGAGAAAACGATAAACTCTGTAGTCATTACAGAAGACAGCCCACGCTAATATGCAGTTAATTCCTCATTCTATTAGTGCAGGCTCCCTTTATGATGTTAATATTCAGTCTAGAGAGATATTACCCTGACAGTGCGGGTTAATTTAATTACAGCCTACACAGTGAACATCTGCTGATTTAAATTCCAATATAACCGTTTCTGTTTGAGCCTGATACTGTTTAGGTCACAGTGGCAGTAAACCAATCTAAGCAACATTGATCCCCATTATACTGCATGAGCTGCTAAGGTAGCTTGTGGAGACCTTTCTGCATTGCCTCTCAGAACAAAGGTAGCCATTTCATTTACTTAGATAATCCATAGATTGCAGGTGGCTATGGTTTTAGAACTGTTTTATTGATAAGCAGAAGGAGAACCATTTAAAATGTTAAAGGTGCAGTCCCCAAGGTTTTCAAATCCATTTCCTTGCCATTAATTATCTTCAATACCATTCCCACTGTTCACTTCATCCCATTTCATTTCTAATACAGTTTCTTCACTTTTGTTTTACACGGCCGGCTAATGTTAATATCACTCCTCTATATTGGTGTTCCCCCATGTGGTATTAACTTCCCTCACCCTGCTTCATTGAAACTGGGTCAGATGGATGACCAGTGCTTCTTCTGGAAATCACACGCTGGCCAGTATAGAGAGCACTGAGGAGCTCTTATACAGTACATGTGGACTGATATGGAGGTGAGGACTAATATCCTTTTCATAATATATATGTATAATAACACAAGCCATTGTTATGCCCATTTGTCAACCCAATTTGAAATGCCCAATTCAAATGCCCGATTAGAATGAGCAGACGGCCTCCATTCAAGCCACCTCTTTCTCCTCCACCAAAACTAAGCAGCGTTATCAAGCTCTTGAACCCTGGAGACCAAAGATGTCTGACCAGTAGGGGTCATTGAAGCATGATGAGGTGAAGTATGCCCAGTCGCTTTTCCTCCCCAATCCAGTAATTCAGCTCAACCAGGATTGGAACCAGAGAGCCTCTATCACTCCCCTCCTCAAAAAACCTACCCTCGACCCCACCTCCCTCCAGAGCTACCGTCCTGTCTCCCTCCTACCCTTCCTCTCCAAAACCCTTGAGCCGACTGTACACTGCCAGCTCTCTGCTTTCCTGTCCAACCACTCTCTGCTTGACCCTCTCCAATCTGGATTCCGCTCTGCCCACTCCACTGAAACTGCCCTCCTGTCTGTCACCAACTCACTTAAGTGTGCCCGAGCTGCCTCTCTCTCCTCTGTCCTAATTCTCCTCGACCTCTCTGCTGCCTTTGACACTGTTGATCACTCTATTCTACTATCATCTCTTGCTGACCTGGGGATCTCTGGCACTGCTCTGGTCTGGTTCTCCTCCTACCTCTCCAACCACACTTACCAGGTAACCTGGCGTGGAGCAACCTCCACACCTCACCCTCTCTTAACAGGAGTCCCCCAAGGGTCAGTCTTGGGTCCTCTCCTGTTCTCTCTCTACACCCGCTCCCTGGGCCCCCTCATCGCATCCTATGGTTTCTCATACCATTTCTATGCTGATGATGCTCAGATTTTCCTCTCCTTCCCCACCTCTGACTCCACCATCTCCTCCCGTATCTCTACCTGTCTATTTCCTCCTGGATGCACTCGCATCACCTCAAACTCAACCTCTCTAAATCTGACCTCCTTTTCTTTCCCTCCTCCTCCCCCTCCTCTGATCTCTCTATCTCTGTTCCTCTGGAATCTACCACACTCTCTCCCTCTTCCTCAGGTAAGAACCTTGGAGTCACCCTGGACCCCTGCCTCTCTTATTCCCAGCACATCTCCACTCTGGCACGCACTTGCCGATTCTTCCTGAGCAACATCCGAAGAATCCGACCCTTCCTCACCAACTACGCTACCCAGCTCCTGGTCCAAGCCCTGGTACTCTCCCGCCTAGACTACTGCAACTCCCTCCTGGTTGGCCTCCCTGCGTCCGCCACCTGTCCGCTCCAGCTCATTCAGAACTCTACTGCCCGCCTGGTGTTCTCTCTGCCTCGCTTCGCCCACGCTACTCCACTACTCCGCTCGCTCCACTGGCTCCCGATCACCGCTCGCATCCAGTTCAAGACTCTTGTACTAGCCTACAGATGCCTTGACCAGACTGCACCCAGCTACCTCCAGACCCTCATCTCTCCCTACACCCCCACTCGACCTCTCCGCTCCGCCTGCACTAGAAGACTAGCTCTACCTTCGCTACGCTCCCCTGCCTCCAGAGCCCGCTCCTTCTCCACCCTTGCTCCGCAGTGGTGGAATGACCTTCCTACAGATGTCAGGACTGCCCAGTCCCTGACCACATTCCGGCACCTCCTTAAGACTCACCTCTTCAAACAGCACCTGTAGAACTCCTCTGTTTGTATCCTGGGACACTATCACCCTTCATGTAAATGTGCTTTATTTTGCTCTTATCTGCCCCCTATTTTACTGCATTTAATCCTGTACTTCAGAATACTGTAATCTGCCAAGTGTTTAACCTGTAGTACTTTGTATTTAATCATATCCTGATGTAACTATCACTATTTAATCATATCCTGATGTAACTATCACTATTATCTGCTGTATTATTGAATTGTGGTTTGTCACACTTGTACTTTGCTTGAACAAAAGTTATTGTATTTCTTGCTCTTATTGTATTACTTGTATTGTAACACTTGAAATGTATTTGCTTACGATTGTAAGTCACCCTGGATAAGGGCGTCTGCTAAGAAATAAATAATAATAATAATAATAATAGAGAGCTCATGATTGTATGACTCACCCTGCACTGTGAGCACTACACTGGATAAGCCCCTTGAACCTTAAAGATTATTCAATGTATACATGCAACATCAATAAAAGGTGCATAGTTTACTGGGGGTTATAGGACTTTATATAGTCTATTACTGTATATTGGAAATCCTTTATTATCAATAATTGGTGTAGACTTCATTATTGTATTGTACTGAAAAATTCTCATTGATAATTGTATATTAGCAGCTAATAGCATTTCTGACAGTCATCTATAAGTAAAAAGGATCAGAACTACTAACTGGGGAGAAAGATAATTAAGATAACCGTGATTATCATGAGAATTTTTAGCTGATAATCAATAATTGCAAATGTCATTATCCAGGCCTATAGGAGATGTGACCAGACTGTTCAATCACATTGAGTTATGAAAATCAAAGTAGTGTTGCACCTCAAAAAAAAGTTAATTTGTTTACAGAACAAGGGCACAGTGAGAGGGTGGAGCTAATTAGTAATAGGAACATGTGTTTTATTACCTTAGTCACAGCACATTTGACACCATGTGAGGAGCTCTATTAGACTGCATTTCCTTTGATGCCCATCTGAGCACTTAAAAAGGATAGCAAATTCCAATGCACATTCAATAACACGATTTCCGTTTTACAGTTTTACAATTGTTTCAGCTTTTCAGCTCAGCAGTATTACATTACTTAGGGTTATTATTATCTTTCTCTAATCAGATTTCATGTTTTGTTTTGTCATCTTGAATTACGCTTTTGAAGTGTTAGAAGGATCTGTTAAAACAAAAACTTGTGATAACAACAAGACACGCTTCATAATGTGGCACCAGATAAAACTATAGAAATAAATATTTGCATAAACACATCTATCACTGCCATTTCTTGAGTCAGATACTGTATCCACAAGATCATTTCACTGTCTGATTTTTTTCTGAGCCCCTTTTTAATTCTTTTTTTCTTGTCTGTTACATTCAGTACAGATAGTTATAAAAAAAGGAATGGATTTTATTTCAATGTATTAAAGTTCAAAGTTCAAGTACTACATGTAGTTTTGCTGTAGCTAACATTTACTAATATGTACTCTCTGTGCACTCTCAGTACCGGTATGTGATTCTAGGGCTGGAACTCCAGACATTAAAAACATGTTTTTAACTAAGTTATTTTCCCAGTTATACATTTGTGTTGCAGGTATATATAATACATCATGTAATACATGTGTAATTACAGATAAGCTAGTTAATATACTGTGTCATTTATTTTAAAGTGTTTATTCTTAACTAAGCTTCCACAGCTCCATACCGTTTTGAAAGAAACACATGCTATAGTAAACATGTACTTATTTTAAAGCATGATATCTGGTACTGTTACCATATATCAGTGATGCGTTAAGTGCTAAGTTGCATTTATGTGCTTTGGACACATTAAAGAGTCAATATGAAATCCATTTTAATAGTTTATCAACAGATGACAGAAGGAAAGAGGTAAGACCCAGAATAATGGTTGACTCTTTTTTGGGTCACTTCCTGTCCTTACCTTCGCTCAGTGACCCGGGCTTCTCATCATGTTGACTTTATTCTTTATTCTGTGCTATGGACTGATTTATTCTGTGGCATAAACTATAAATCTATCCGTTAAGATATACATGCATACATTTATAAAAAAAAAATCAAACCTGTGTCTGTTACCCTGGAAACTATTGCAGACATCAACAAAATGGCTTTTATTATTATTCCAGGGTATGCCCAATAAATGACGGGCACCATATGAAATTTATAATTAAAGTTCGGGAGGAGGGTCAGACACCAATCTCTGCATCACCAAATTGAATCATTCAATTTACACATTAGCTAATTTAAATTGTTAGCACTATAAATACCCTCTTCACTTATCTCTCAGTTGCGTTTTGATTTCATCGTAACCCACCACCTCCCCATCTCCACCTTTTCTTAATAACAGTTTTTGTTTTATCAAATGGGGGTCTCAGCCTCGTCCAGTTGGCCAGGCAGCGAACCCTCAAACCAAGTTAGGTTTGATGCCAAATGAATGTGTATATACAGCATACTTTTCTGTTAAATCGCATACTCCGCATTCTCTACAATAAATATTTGTACTAAAACATTTTGTGATTGGTGTTTGTCCTGAACTACTGAAATATTATTATCCAAGTTCAAGGGATAACTGCACCTTAGAAGACATTTGGGGTATATTTATGAACAACACATACCATAAATATTCTCCTATGTGCTCTCAAATACAATAATTTCTGACAGCTTTATGACTCCAGTTTGTCCAATAGGCTTCCACTTAGCGTTGGCATAAACCAGACCCCTGCGATCTTAGAGTGGATAGATTCTAAAATTGGTTTTGACATTGAAATATTGACTGGGGACATGCATACAATTCAAAATGATCTTTTAAAATAAAAAATGGTAGTAGAATTAAAAGTAAACAATATTTTAGACACCGTTTGAACCAAAACTTCAGTCATTTTTGAAGATAAGTTAACAGCATGAAGAATGAAGCTTTCCCCCCAAAGATGTTATGAGCGGAGATGCACTGCAATTACTTTAACAAGTTTCAAACTCTGAGGCTTTTCATACGCACATTAAAAGTGCAAATTTACATAACTATTTTATCAACTTTTACATGTTTGCAATTACAATTAATTACTCTAGTTCCACAAGGGAAAGGTACTGAAATTATACTCTGTTGCAATTATACTCTGTTGCAACAAATCTTCAAACCCAAGCTGGGGTTTCAGCACACCTCCTCTATGTTTCTTTATCTTCAAAACCCAAGCTGGGGTTTCAGCACACTGCCTGTGTGTTTCTTCCTTCTTTGAATGCTTCACCCTGAAGGCCGACACAGTCTCGATATGCTGTGGTTATGACTGGAAAACAGAAGCTAGTTTCCAAGTCGGGAATGTCTTATTCACTGAACTTTCTTTGACGTTAGTTTATTGCAGGGTACAGAATCTTCTTGCAGTCCAGAGGTATAAAGCTTCATGCTAACTTCTCTGATGGAGCCATGTAGACTCAGAACTAACCAAATCAGAAACCAATTCTAAATCCTGGCTGCAAGTTACCAGTTCTTAAAGGACTCACATAAAGGTCCATACATTACCCCTGTCATCCATTGTGTTGCACAATGGATTTCCTCATCCTGCCTGGGATCACTAAATTGTCTCATGATCCTTCTTTCTGCTGTTTTCAGCTTTCTTTCCTCCATAAATCCTGGTGGGATGCTTTGATCTATTTACGATCCTGCAGAGGCCCTTTGTGTCGGGTTCAGTTAAAGTCCACTGGTCAAAGAGCTCACTACCCCCTCCTTTGTGCTGTGTGCTCGGAAGTTGCTCCAGTTAAAAGTTCCACACGTGGCCCTGTTCCTGTGTGATCAAAACTCAATCCAAGAGGTTAGCCAAATATGCACATTTCAAAAATAGTTATTAGTTCAAGGCAATTGTTCCTACAATGTTTAGTAAAGATACAGGATGGAATTAATAACTAAAAGTTTCCTTACATGTATTAAAATATATGATAAACAGAAAAATATAGGAATGATAAAAAAAACTCAGCAGAATCTGTTAATTCTTAAAGGGGTGGTGGTAGTAACAATGGGCAGTGAAGCGAATGTATAACAGATTCAAATTCAAGTGCAGCTATAAGGGATGCAGATCATTTTTAAACCCTAGTAACATAACATTTAAGCTAAAAGAATCCAATTATTTTATTAAAGGAAGAAATTATTATTAATTCCTTAGCAAATGCCCTTATCCAGGGCAACTTACAATTGTTACAAGGTATCACATTATTTTTACATACAATTACATTATTTTATACATTATTTTTACTTACAATTACCCATTTATACAGTTGGGTTTTTACTGGAGCAATTGAGGTAAAGTACCTTGCTCAAGCATACAGCAGCAGTGTCCCCCATCTGGGATTGAACCCACAACCCTCCGGTCAAGAGCCCAGAGCCCTAACCACTACTCCACACTTCTTCATACAGTATATTATAGTTCAACGGTATATTACAGGACCCTCTGTAGCCTCCTGCATTAAGTGATGCCTTCTTGCTGTAGTATATTCTATTTTATATGCTATTATTAGTATTTATTTTTCTATTTATCTATCTTCTTTAATAATTCATCTTCTTCCAAGTTTTCAGAGGGTTTGGTAGTTTTCAGCATGTTGATTTCATGATAGGGGTAATTTACTGTAACAGTGGCTTGATACATCTGGCACTGTCGATGGTGGTTTTAATACTAAATACAGGGGCCTTAACATGAAGATGGATTTATAGTGCCATCAATAGAAGTAAATCAGGATTTTAAAAAGCGGCCTTCTTTGTGAGGTGGCCTTTTTACTGCAAGTTCTGCTTCCTGCTACTGTAGGTTACACCACTACTCCACACTGCTGCCCTAAATGGTTTGTTTGTGCTTCCGTTATTGACTCTATGATTATGTGTATCCCTTTTAAACCAAACATCCTGCAATATGAAAGGCAGTGTGCTATATAACATGTCCTGAGAAATATCGTAAATTATGAGTTGCAATAAATATATCAGTGAGCAGAAGATACAATTTCAGTGGATATTTATGCTCTATGCATTTCTTGCATGTGTACTTTTATTGTAGTGTTTATGGTGTTGTGTGACTAACCACCTTGTAATAAATTGTATTGCCATGCTGCTTAGCTTTCAGTAGTTAACAAAGCGTTGTTTTCATACTTATAGGATATGCTGACAAAAGATGTAACGCTTCTGTGATTCAGTGGTTCTAGGCAGACAGAATATAATATTCAATAAAATCATTAGGCTTCCACCCCAACCAATGACATTATAAGCATCCCTGTCAGACAATTAAAAGTTATTAAGTAATTTCTGCACGACATTTACATCCAGCTAAACATCAGCTGGGATAACCAAGCCAATGAACCAAGATTCAGGCATAAAATGTACATAACCTCACATGCATGACTTCTTAATGTGCTCAGTGTCTGTCAGGTACTACTGCACATTATTATAATTCATAATAATGCAATACAATGTATTGGGAATGCAAATGTATTTAAATAAGCACCTAGAGCCACTCATTAGTGTGTGTGTAAATATCTCTATCTATCTATCTATCTATCTATCTATCTATCTATCTATCTATCTATCTATCTATCTATCTATCTATCTATCTATCTATATACAGTAGTGTTAAAAAGTTTGACTCTGGGTGGTGATTACCCCTGGTATATCTGAATAGATAATAGCCTCCTCTTTAAGAAATATGCTAAATATTTTCATGAGTAACAGATCTCATAAGTAGAATGGTACCTCAAAATGTTCTCCTTTTTCTAGGAAAGCTGTACATCTGGGGAGGGGGAGTTTGTTGCCGGCTAACTTCACTCTTGCATTTTATATGGCAAGATTTGTATGCCTTTGGAATGGGCAAATCTAAAAGGTCTTCAAGTTGCACCTGGTATAGGGTTGGTATGGCTTTTACCCAGCAAATGATGGACCTGGATCTAAAGCTATTATACTGCATGATGGATGCAAAGGTTGTCAGCTAATCAATAGCTATCCAGTACAATGCCGGTAATGGCATTTCCTGCCGACAATATCACTTAGGATCCTTTCCACATTTGTCTTTAAATCACACTTCTTGGAAGTTGGAAGTGAGTACAGTAATGAGTTGATGAATCTCTTTGGAAGTGTTGTCCCTAATGTTTTACCATTCCCTTCCATGTATTACCTTTAAAAGCACTGCACTGATCGTTGAGCTACAACTGCTTTCCCCTTAAAGACACAGTACTATAGAAACCCTCGATCTATTAGAATCGCCAGGTCTTTATTTGAAAAGATGCTCTACTAATAGAGTTTATGTCAACTTAAACTAACCTTTAAGTATTTAAGGATGGCAAGACTTTCACTTGGGCATGATGGGCATCTGCGATTCTCATCACAGAGGGGGTCACCACCTTGTCTGGCACCATCCAGATAAGAAGATTGCTGGAGATGTTGGGTTTTATGGTAATACAGACTTGGCACAAAAGATCTGAAGCTAGTGAACCCAGTTGCTCCTTCAGATATAAATATATTGCTTCGTGCTGAAGTACTTTTAACTGGATAAGGACAATAGATTACATTCTGTGTATGTACATATATACAGTGTGCATAACAGTAACAGTACATATAACTTAATTGTATTTGTAAAGAGGTATAGATCAAGACTAATGTCCACTGGGAGCTAAACTAAGACCACAAACTAATTTCACTAAACTAGGTTTATTTCTAACAGTCCTGGGTTATGTAAAAACTGTATAAAAATATTCTTAATTATAGACCTACAGTGCTGTACTGGTATTAAAATATGCATTTCTATATTTCACTGTTCAGTACAGAAACCCAAGATGGTTTGTAGGGTTGAACTAGGAAGGATTGTGGGATAGTGGAGGACTAACAGCAACCATGTGTAAGTGTGCTTGGCGCTACACGCCTGATTCTGGCTGTTGCTGTTTAACACCACTTTCTCCCTGAATAAAAAAACTGGTTGTTAAGCACTGAACTTTGAAGCCCATTTGTCTCCACTTTTTCAATAGAAATATAGATAGATATGAAGTAGATAGATAGATAGAGGTGTTTAGCTGGCATGAAGACAACTACTTACAACTACAACTACAAACCGCGCTACAATTTCACACTAGTGTGCTTAAAACATAGGTCCCATCCCAAGGTCTGAGCTGTCCTCCGAGTTATGTCACTTGATCCTGATAGATAGGATCATCCGGTAAGGCAATTATAGGTTTCCCTGCTGGCAACACAGAGCTAATGGAGAAGAAATTCATTGATAAAGAGGAGAAGCAGTGAAGCACAAACTACAAGGCTCTATTTGCACAAACACATTAAATCTACACTGACACCGTACAATATTACATCTGAACAGCTGCTCCGCTAACCTCATCTTAACTAGCAGGATAGAGCACCTGTCTTAATCAGTAGACAGCTAGTGAGAAAAATAAAAAATCTTACAGAAGTGACTGCCAGGGGTATCACTCAAGGAATATAGGGGTATATAGTGTACTATAGAGAATGTAAAAAGCATACATCATATATTTCAAAAATGAATGTGGTGGAATGAATAGTAAATGTATGTCTATATTTTTACATCTTTACCTATTTTACCACTTGTCCATTTGTGATGAGATTTGTGAAGGACTGTCTTTAGCTCAAGGTATGAAGTGTGTCCTCACTTCTGGGTACAGGCTGCCTCGTTCGTCTGTATGTCATTTATCTACAGAAACCTCTTGTTAAATCCTCAGAAAACTTTCCTAGGACCTTTTTAGCCAAGTTATTGAGCAGACTGTATTGTGGGGGCATATAATAATAATAATAATATCTTTATATAGTGCCTTTCATAGTGGACCACCATCATAAAGCACTTTACAGAGGTAGGCTGTGAACTGTGCATTATATGCAGAGTCACTTACAATAGTACATTGATTTAACACCTCATGTGCAGGATTGAGCAAAAGGAGGTTAAGTGACTTGCTCATGGTCACACAGTGATTCAGTCAGTGACAGAGATGGGATTTAAACTGGTGACCTTCTGGTTACAAGCCCTGGACTTTAACCACTGGACCACACCTAGCGTCTGTCTGTCTATACAAAGTAGGCTTGGTAGTCCGGTGGTTAAAGAATAGGGCTTGGTATTATGAGGTTCCCAGTTCAAATCCTGGCTCAGCTGCTCACTCACTCACTGTGTGACCCTGAGCAAGTCACTTCCGATGAGATGTAAAATTGAGATCCTAGTGTAAGAAATACTGCAGCAGCAGTTTTTGATGCGTAGTTCACCCCCTAGTCTCTGTAAGTTGTTTTGGATAAAACTGTCTGCTAAATGACTAATTCATAATAAGACCATACAATTATGATGAGCCTTGCAAAGGACGATGACCTGCCTCTAATTAGTTTCATGCTATTTTTCACCATTGCAATTACTCAGAATAGGATTCTTTGCTTCTCATATTCATTGGGGCACTGTGTTTGTTTGTGCATTTAAGTTTAATGTGAAGTAATTATTGATAAATACAACTAACATAAACAATTTGTCAAATATAAAAATCTATTTACATAAATAAATAAAAGTATTTTATTATTATTATTAGAAAACTGATAGCCTAAATACCAACAAAAACATATTCAATATACGATATATTCAAATAATAATTGTTTATATCTACAATGTATATGTTTTTATAAAAGAAGAATCAGTGCTTAAAAAATGTCTAAACACATTTAATAAATAAAAAAAAAACAGTAACACATGCAATTCCAGTTAAAGTTATTTTATGAAGAACAGCCCTTCAACTTTAAATAAATGAATATTATTAAAAAATGGTACAATATCAAAAGAGAAAATTTAGAATTTGGACAAAAATATTTGAAACATTACACAAAACCATAGCATAAATTAAAATACAGTTATATAGTTTAATAAAGAGTATAAATATTATATATGATTAATAATGTCCCCATATTTAACAGTGAATTAAATATCGGTAATATAAATAAAAGTACATAAAGACACTCACTTTCTATGGTAGATATTGGTTTTGTTTAGACATTCTTAATAGTGTTATAGATGTATTGTTTTAGATATGAAAGTGTTTCACTTTGCCAGCTTTTTAAAGTTACAAACAGTAATAATATTTCACAAATACAAATAATGTATGTTTATTTTTCTGGTTGTCAGAACATTAATATTTCCCGAAGGTGTATTATTTGTTCTTCCTGTCTGCAAAGAATCTCCTCCGTTTGTCATTCTGAAAAACAAGAAAAAAAAGATTTTAGAGTTTCCTCTATACACCCCATGAGACTGAAATAAACCCCTAGATTGCAAAATAATTGCTTTCAAGCGACATTCAGTTTTTGCTTTTATTTTGATTATTTGTATGTAACATTCTCCAAAAGTCGGTTTCTAACAGCTAAAATATTCCAGTACAAATGATTAACGTGATGCTTGAAAATACAGGGTTGAAAGCAAGCATATACAAGAATATATTTATTAGCTGTATATCTCCATGGTGAAGTGTTAACTAGCCTGGTAAGTCTTTTTAGTGTCAGGTTATGGGGTACAATGACCCCACAGTAAAAATATTAACCCCAGTGGAAATGTTGTCAAATTTGAACTTGTTCTACTGTACTGTATATATACAGCTATGGTCAAAAGTTTGGCATCACCCTATACAATTAACCAATTATGCTTCATAAAGATGAATGACACCTGTGAATAATGTTAACATATTGAATTACATATCGCTTTGTAGTTGTCCATATACTTAACAAAAAACTGACAAAAATCTAACATGAAATACTGTACTACTATTATGGCTTCCGGTAGACTTTAATCATTTTGTAGTTTATTTGATTATATGATGTTAAATAAAATATCTTAATTATATTCAGATAGTTTAATTTTTTAAGTCTCAATTCTAAAATTCTAGATGATGCAGAAACTTAACAATGAACAGTATTACATAACTAAAGTACAATGAGGGTCTACCTTTTGCACTGAACTTGCATCCAAATGTTTGGAAAAACTGTCAGGGAGTGTCTCGTAAGTGTTGTCTGCCGAAGGCAAGCTTTTGGTAAACCTTTCTGGAATCTGCTCGTAGGTGTTGTCCAGGAATAACTGGTTGGGAATCGGCTCGTTGGGAACGTGTTCGTAAGTGTTGTCAGGCGGTGGTGTTGGCATCTGACGTCGGGGTGCCTCTGGATAAGGGTGGCTGAAACCAGCCTCCCGGGGAAACAGTGGCTGTCTCACTGGGATCTCCTCGTAATTGTTTCCTTTATGAGAATCATAGAGTGGGTTGTCGCTTGTTTTTTTAAATCCGTCTTCACTGATGTTCCCAGTGATGGTGGAGTATGGTGAGGGGTTGTGTTTGAAATGCTGGTGTGAGAAGGTACCTTCTTCAGGGACGGAGAAACAGCTTGATTTGGTTGGTATTTTAGGTGACAGTTTGGGTGGAGTTGAAGGAGGGGTGCACAGTCTGAAGTTACTACGATCTGTAATCTGAAGATCCTCCAGTGCAGGCAGGGATTTACTTCTGGAGTCCAAATTCAGTTCAGAATACACAGTTTTAGAGCGAAATCTAGGCTCAGACATCTGGCTGCAGACTTGTCTGGGTTCCTTTGCCAGAGAATAAAGGCTATTTTCTGCAGGAGGAGTACGTCTTCCCTTCTCAGCGTGGACTGTATTGTCCTCCCTGTGCTTGTTGTTAGCTCTTTCTCGAATCACTTTATTATCAAGATGTGCATATAGGATATTCCTGGCCGCCTGTTCTTTTTCTTCAGAGGATTCACGGGAGAGGTTTTTCAAAGGTGGGCTTCTTCTGTATTGCAGAGGTGGGGCTTTGTCCGAAACCTGAAATAGAAGAAGAATGTGTTAAGCTTGTTTGTACAAGATAATCTCTTATCAAAGCCCTTGTTCTTATCATATCCCCAGTTTATTAAACAATGTATTGGCAAGGATGGATCCAATACTATTTAACGCTTAATAGTACAGACTATTTTGAGTACATTATCCCAGTACATTATATCCTAGTACATTATATTGCTGTATAATGGATTTGTCTTATATTTCGGTGTAAGCTTCCTATATGATTTCCTGTTATGATTCTATTCTATTCACCAACTTTTTTGTTAAGGAAATATTGAGTAATATTTGCAACAGGGACACTGCAATGCAATTTTAGATTTAGTAATACATTTTACACACTGTTTAAGCTTAAAGGTAAGCTAAGACTCACCGGTTTAATAAAATCATGCACAATGTACTAAAAGTAAGTAGCCTTTTAACGAGAGGCCCAATGGAATACAAGTAAACAGTTACATGAATTAATTAATATACAACGTTATAAATGGATGCGTGTTATTATTGCCCCCTACAAAGATGGCAGATTTATGAGCCTATATGCAAGCAAGACTACAGAGGCTTTAGTATATGTGGGGCAAAGACGCTAGAACCCCAAGAAAGGTGTTGTCAGTGTATGTATGTACTTGTTTGTTCCTCTGTTTTTAAGATAATAATTATTCTCAGTAGGCATAACAATGGTAGACTAGGATGGAAAGCCTTCATACAGTTTTATACAGCTTTACCATAGATTTTGATGGTGTGTTTGTGGGTGACTTTCTATGAGAAAGCTTAAACAATTACCTGTTCAATGGACGGTAGGCCCTCCAGTGATGAGTGTGCAGTCAGTCTTTTGTTGGTATTCTTTGGCGGTAATGGAGGCCTCTTTGCACTTTCCGTCTTGTCACGCTGAAATGTTTCAGTCTTCTGGTCCCAAATATCTCTTGCAGCTTTTACAGATACACTGGACTCATTTCTTACGCTGAAATTAATTTCATCATACAAGCAATTCTCAGGATTCTGTTAAAAAAAAAATACAGTACTCATCAACCTTTATAGTACAGTATATAATACTCTTTATGGTACAGTGTCGTTATGGATTCCTAAATAACTCTTCTCCAATAAAAAATAATACAAAATAAAGCATTAAGACTTTATTTATTTATTAATAAGAAAAATGTCAAGATTAATGTTCTAAAAAGCTTTAATCATCACTGAAAATCAATGTAATTATTTGGTTAAAAAAAAATATGTTAAATATTGTTTCTAGATTTTTGAAGCCAGGCAATGCAAAAAAAACAAAAAAGCCACAAAAAAAAAAACCTTGAAAGAAGAAACTTTTCTTGAAAGAGATTATAGTGTAAGACAATTAAAGGAGTGCAAACCAATGATTTTCTTTCCCTGTATTAGCATAACCAGTATTATCACATATTCCTCTTTTCCTGTGCTTTTGCTTTTTAGCTTGTTTTTTTTTTTTATACAGGGCGATCAGAAAGTAAGTTTACCACATCAATGATATGCTGCGTTGATGTGGTAAACTTACTTTCTAATCACCCTGTACTTTAATTCAGGCTATACAGACTTGTCTCTAGATCTGTAATCCAACTGTTTCCTCCTGGTAACCTCTGCTGTAAATCTGATTTAAACCATTGGAGTAAAACTGAGCACAGGAAGTGCTTTCATACCAGGAAGTAGAATTAGTTTTTATTTTTATATCGTTGACTTTCATATAGCTGCATTTCAATTCTAAATACAAGCAACCAAAGAATATTCATCAATATTTCTAGTGCTAATTAGTGGTATGAGATTGAAAAATAATAATAATTAGCACGCCTTTAAAGCATCTAGTCAAAAAATAAAATGGCTTACATGGCTGCAGGGCAGTGAAAGGTACTCTCCGAAAGGCTCGATAGCACTGGTCTTGTAATAAAGGATCAAATCTGTTAGACTTTCATGGGTCTCGGTGTCTCCAGAAACAATGAAATGCTGATTCTTATTCTGGGTGATAACAAAGTGACGGCAGCGATCTTTTCCCCTGAAAAGAAATGTGTTCATAATTTGGTTTGTTTAGCAGTTCAGTATTTTAAAATGGTTTACACTAACATAAAATATTTTTCCTTTTACTCTAATAAACTGGAATATGAATGGGGCATGTTCAATACTTACTAAGGCCTTATTTCCCAAGTTAAATCATAAAGATAATTTTTTAAGGTCCTTATTCAAAAGAGAGATCCTTTCGCACCGATTGAAATCCAACAGCCAAATTGAGAGAATGACTTTCCTCTGTTTATCAAGACAACTTCATTTGAAACCCAAGCAGAGCTTCGCACATTTGTGCTGTTGCTGGATTTGCATGAATGCAAGATAGATTCCAAAATGAGATGCGGTAAAGAAAAAAATATAAACGCTTTGTTGTTTTTTTATTCAACGCTAGATCTTTGTATAAACGTTAATATTCAAAGAAGGTGAGCAGGAAATTTCGGCCTTGAGTTTCCTTTAAAGCCTGGTTTAATTAATTAAATAAGATTTTGTGCCATATTCACATTTAACACTGGGTTAAGTTAACACCATCTTTCTAAATAGAAAACAAAACATTGACGTTGCAAAGCTCTCAATAAATAATTAAGTAAGTTAAATAAAGGGCACCAGCATTCACTCATTTTGTAACACTAGATTTTCACCTCACAAAACAAACTGGCTTAAATACTTTGTGAATATGGCCCTATACTTAAGGTGACCATGTGGCTCCGTGTTCAGGGGGACAGTTTGGGACAGTTCAGGCTTTTCAACTCGCAACCCAGTGCATTCTGGTAAGCGTAGTCCTGCTTCACTTAAAGGAAAGAATGGTACCCGACAGGTAAAACGTACCAGAATGCATTCGGTTGTGAGTTGAAAAGCCATATGGTCACCTTACCCATACTGCATTGAAAAAACTTTATTATTAACATTAAGAAACAAGTCAGTAAATGAAGTCTGAGGTAACGTTTTGAATATCAGGCCCATGTGTCAGTGTGTTGTTAATAGACTGAGTTGTGCTGTGTTTGCTGGCGGAGGGATTTGAGTGTAACTCACTTGTATGAAAGAATGTATCCAATAGCTCTGTCGCTGAGCCTGATGAGAAAGCATCCAAGCTGTTTATCTTTGAGCTGATCTTCTGCATCCCTGTAAAATAAAAGGAAGTGGTTTCATTATTTGAATGTCACATTCAAATGCTAAGAAAATAGTACACTGTTGTCTTTTTACAATTCTATAATCTTTTTGTTCGTTTTTGAAAAATGCAGGGTTGGCAGTAGTGGAGACTTTCTGTTAGCCCAAGCAGAGGCAACCTGAGCTCCCTCAAATTCCACTGCATGAATGGGAAACTAAATTCGAACCCAGGCCTCTTGAGGCAAAACACTTGCATAGTTTCATAGATATGAAACTGTGCTTTAGCCACAAAAACAAACTTTGAAAAAGAACAAACATTATTTTTAATATAAATACAATTATACAACATGACATACAGTAAACTAAAAGAAACTAGTAAAATCTGTACAAAAGCAAGTTTGAAACTTTCATTTGGATTGAACAAGGAACATTTCTATAGCTAAAATACATATACATATAAATAACACAATTAAAACACATGGGGGCTGTTGATCCAGTCAAACACACACACATATAAGGTACAGATATACCTTACACAGGGAGATTCTACAACTAAACTGCAAACTAATTTGAATGCTGTTGGTTATTACCAATGTGGTTATTAAACCCAGCATAGTCTGCAAATGCAAAAGTTCTACTGTTCATTATTAATTTCTTTACTTACTTCCTGGTGATGAATCCATGGTACCAGCCAGGCAAGCTTCCATTGTGTAGAATGAGTGGTGCCTGGGTCTCTGTAAACCACTTCAGGGCCAGCTCCTTCAGCATTCCTGCTGCTTGGTTTTCAGTTTCTGTTGGCAACTCCATCCCAGGAACAAGTTGCTTTCTCCTGGCCATCTTTGCCCGAGCTCTGTCCTGTAGAAGCAAACAGCAAGGTAATGCAATAGGTGTCGACCACACATGTATTCATTTTGCGGCTGCTGTGAAGACTCATTTGCCTATTTTCCCTTACTGCGTCACTTCCTTATTTGGATGCTGAAAGTGTTATTGTTCTGAATTTTCACCCCTGCCTCACCAGCTCTGCATTAACATGCGTGACGCAGCCAATTATTTAAAACTTTCCTCTTTCCTTTTAACGCCATTCTAATAGAGCATTATGTAAATTTTAAAACTATTTAAAACAATGTTGCAACCAATTCCAGGAAATGAAGGTGACATCATCTATTTCTGTACAATATTGGTCGACAGAAATAATGAGAAGCACGATGTTTACAGTAGTTAAAATGCACAGGTATGTACTTTTCAAAATGTCTAATACAGTACCTTTTCCCCATAGGTTATGATTATGACATCAAATATAGATATAGGTGGTGTACAATGGTTATACATTTTAAACATTAGATTTACCATATGATGATGAACCAGTAATTGAAATATATCAAACACATATTTAACATGTGCATCCACAAATATCAACAGTATCATACAATCTGGTACTGCAGGCCAACTTGTAAGTATGTTATTAATATATTTATCAAAACATATGTTGGACACATGAACACAGCTTCATTTTTAAGGCACACGTCGATACACTTTTTGTGTGATTTATTTCACCATGCATACTCCTTTCAATTTTAGTTTTTAAAGCAATGTAATGTTCTGCCCTCATTTCCAAACTGAAGAAACATCCTTCATGTTTCCCTATGAACCAGTATAGTTGGCATAAACCTCTAACACTCATGTATGCAACATTTTTACATGTCCTTTTATGTATCTGAACAACTTTAATTTTTTCTGAGGAAAAAGGATCAGGGTTAAAAATAGCCTCTCTATCATACAAGGAACAGAAGCCCTAAGATTGTGGTCATGGCAGTTTTGCATAAAAGAACAAATGTTCTTTATATATATATATATATATATATATATGAACATATATTCTGATTGAAAAATCTAACTCCCTCCATTCATAATAACTAACTGACCGGAAAGATTTTGTTATTTTTAAACATCCATTCTTTCAGTAAATTGTTGTACATAGGTATGATCACAATACACTAGCCTGGCTACTTATGTCAGAGCTTATACATGCAACCCATTTTAATCAGCTTCTAGTCCCATCGCTCACATGACTTCCCTTTAACCCTTTATCTCCTTTTCTTCCTTTTTTCTCCTGTTCATTGGCAGCAGTGTTTGACCACAACATCGATTTTAAAATCATTCACAAAATTCTGAAAATGTGTGGTTTATATGGTCCTATCCCCATTGTTAAATGACCAGAATTTTGAAAATATTGACCATAACCCGGCATCCTACTGATATTGACTTGACTAAATGCAAAGCCATAGTTTGTTATTTTTTTACACTAAATAAGAATTACGTTCCAGCTCTGTGTATATAACGGCTGTGGGTGGAGTTAATACAGTAAAAAAAACTAACCTTTTGTGGAAACATCACATATGTCCAGAACACATGTGCCTTTGGTAGTGTGTGGTTCATCGTACAAGACGGGAAACTATAACTTACTGACCGCAAGAAAGTCCGTCTGTACCATGCAGTTTCTGTAAGGGAAAATGATGAAATAAAACACATTCACTCAATATTGACAGAACACAACATATTGTCTTTGTACTGTAATTAAATAAAGCCTTGTATTAAAATGATGACTTACAGCACCATGAAAATGATCGTATCTATTGAAAATGTGGAAAACGATTGATTTAAACTGAAATGGTTCTATTACCGGCCACTGGGCAAGGCATTCAGATTAATACTTTACTATGTTTAAATCAGGCAACACTTACCAGTGATTACCATTGTTATTAGATATTACCAGGAAACGTTATTTCATTGTATTACCCTAAACCTAACGCTAACGTTTGTTGACAGTTATTACTGGGTAATAGAGAACAATCCAGGTAATTACTTCATTAAGTACTTCAAAAGGTGGGATTCTGATGTGTTTTAGTTACAGTAGCACGTGTAGATTGAGCTTGTTACTGCCATTGCACTGCAGGAAAACCTGTGGGTTGAGGTTACCCGAAGAAAACTCTGTCAAAAACAAATTGTTCCAAGTAGGAGGCTGAGCAGGGGTTTTATGCTGAAAACTAGTTATGAAATTTGACAAACGTTTCAACGAGACATTTTGTTGGTGTCTAATTTATATAAAAAAGTCTGATTTCAGCGCTTGCTTGTTGTAATAATATGCCCTTTATTTTAGGATGTATTTCCATTGAATAGACCATGTGAGGGCTGTATTTAGCATGAGTTCAGCAATGTGCAAAACTCTTTCTCTGCATTTAATGATTTAAGCAATAACAAGTTAATTGATATACATAAAATGTATTCTAAATTTAGAACATGTTTGGAACCAATAAAACATATTGTTATTATTATTATATTGATTCTAGGTCATTCCACGGTATGTGATGTCAGCAAGAACGAGACAATGACCCAAAAATTATGTTACTATTAAACTGATTATATTTTCAAAGTAGGCAAACTATAGCATACTGTATAATGTTCATTATGAGTTGAAAATATAAGTCTTCAATGCGACCAAATGAGAATGAGAAAGGAAGCTGTGGGGTTTTCATCTGTTTTCTAGCAGTCTTATCTTGCAGAATGTGGTTTAAGTTTCAAATTTATCACACATTTTGTTTTTTTCTTGCTGTGTTTTATTTTTGATATTTATTGTTGTTCAAGCAACATCTTTCAACGCACTTTTGCCCCAAAATATTTTGAGCAGTATCTGAATCAGAATATACATGTTCGATATAAATATGAATTAAGCGTTACATAGGAAAAACATATATACACATAATACCGTGCCATACAATAACAAATATACCAATACCAACAATCAGAACTTAAAATAAATGTAAGATATGCATTCTGTTTGATATATCATTTCAGTGAAAATGTATCATACACAGTCAAAAAACATAACTGTAGTTAAATTCAATTTAAATTGAATCATAAACCCATGAATATATTTTATCATGATATATTTGAACACAAAATTCTGGTAACTGCTGATATGAAGAACAAATATTTAATGCAAGGCATACATTCTACTTCAGGAACCTACCTGTATTTGCGCAGCATTGGGTTGAAGAACTGGTGTGAACCCTCATTGCAAAAAAGAATAAACTAATACTGTACAACTGTTTAAGTACCCGAGGTTGCAGAGGAAGGGTTCTGTAGTTTTCTGAAGGAGCATTGAGACAGAGCGTGTGATATACTGGGCTGACATTTATAATTTCCGTCACCATGGAAAGATGAAATGCATCACAGTGCAATGACACACAAGACACACTCAACATGTACATGTGCATGAAAGAAAAATACAAGGGCTTTCACCAAGCAATAGTTTCCTGAGGATGGGTGGAAAGTCAATGATAAATAACTGCTGTGGTTTGCGTACGGCTGTATGATAGAGTAGCGGCACATGACTGTCAAACAGGAAAGCAGACTGCCGCTTTCATAGTACTGTCTGCATACTATTTTCCCTGCATTGGAGTAAGACGCTTACGTCTGCTTGTAAGGGGGACGAACACATTGCGTTTCATTATCCGTTTTTCCAATGACACTAAACATTTAACGTCAATTTGCATGTCTGACCCGCAAAATGCAGGTCACTTGAGTGGTCTGCATATACTGTACATTTATGTGCCCCAGTTCTGACAAAGTAAAAGCTCAATTTCAGAATCAAATCCTTTTAACTAGTGAGAAACTAGAAATCTTTTTTTTTTTTTTTTTTTTTTTAAATTGCAGTTAACATTTTAATTGTTCGCTTTATAGCATCTAAAACAATTAACATAAACACTAACATGTGTTTAAAAATCTGTGCCATAAGGTTCTGGAATAGGAATTTTGCAATCTGAAAGTGACAGGAAGGTCAGGATTAAGTTTGGGGTAAAACTGTGATTTAAAGTAAGGAATAGGTCTATGTGTGAATGCATCTGGAAGCATGGCTGTCCCTGGAGCATTTGTCTCAGGACTAGTAATCAGAATACATTTACGACCTCAAAGCTTCCAAATCAGTGGCATGATTTTCCCCATGTCATCTGTTGCTTTTGAATATTATCCCTTCCAAACAGTATATTTTATATTAATCATTAGATTATCTTTGAGAGGAAAAACCCCTCTTTAGAGTGAGAGCCGTTTCCACCTAACCTCTGCCTGGTACCTTGGGCAGTGGTGTGGGGGTGTCATTCTATTTCAGTATTCGATCACAGCACTGTTCTTATTCTACATGTGGATGAGTTATAGTTCACTTCAGTGGTAATCTGGGCTCAGCAGAGAACTGTTTGATGTAAGACTGGAATAAAACCCCCAGTTTAACTATCACTTATTTAAAGATCAGTACGGTTCTGGCAGATTCTTTGTGCCACCCGTTCAAATGGCTTTTCATCAACATCAGGATAGTCCAAGAAGTACGTTGCAGGGCTTCCGCATTCATAAATAGTTGACTTCCCTAACTGCGGGAAGACAAATGGCTTATTCTTACACAATTGTCTGCAAATAACCTAACCTGCAAATTGAATCTGAGTATTGACCACTGTGCGACAGTGAACCAGCTCATATCCAGCTTGCTAACCGTAGTGCTGAGAAATCCTTATGCATTGTGCTTGTATCTGAGCTGAGTGATCTGTAAGCAGGAGACGTCCATTCCAGTTCTATTGACCTGTTCGTCACTCATCACAAACTTCACACACTCTATCATATATTCTTCTAAGAAACTAATCACAGATAAAGGCCACAAGTCAACTTTTAAGTTCTAACTACATTTAACTCAACAATTATTCTGGATTCAACACACTTTATAAACCTACTTCATTTCAAGTGACATGAGCGCTTAGCAATTAGAACTGACAAGAAGAAAACTGCAGTTTTCAAACTGAAGTTCGAGTAAAGTATAGTGATGCGTGTATTAAAATCGCCAACAAAAATATCCTGGAGTTTTAATATCAGGTCAAACTCCCATACTTCTCTTGAATGTTCACATATTAAAAATGGAGTTAGACTATGAGTTGGCATTGTCTTCATTGTCTTTGAATGTGATAGCCTCATTTGGACTGTCAGTGATACCAGTGTTTGTATTGATACCATTTTTACCACACTACTATTTTTTAATATAATAGGATTTCTTCTGATTATATGTACTATTATGTGCGCCGGCTGTGTGTGCATACTGTAGTTATCTCTCTTTACTTTAAAAGTTGTTAAATAAAGCACTGTAATTATATTTTTTAAATAAGCTGAAAGGATAACATTTTTGGATAAATATTCATTTTAAACACTGCAAACCCATTATTTAATTGTAAAAGAAAACATTCTGAAATTGATCATAAATGTATTGTATATGTTTAAGCATATTTATTAACCCATAGTCATTATTATTAATAACAAGCCATGGTGTAAAACACAAGAATGATTGTAATAACCTTGTAACCATAAACAAAAAAAAAACAGGGGACTTGTATACAGTAACCACTTTATAAACTAAAGCATATTTAGTTAAATGTAGCATTTCTCTGTAACACAGCATGGAGTTTTCCTACGTATGTTTCCTACATAGACACAAACGCCCCTTTGGTGATGAGTTACAGTAACTGAGTTTTCACTGCATATGCAATAAATTGGTAAGCCTTCATTGGCACCTCAATTTGATGTCAATGGACGAGTCTTATTGGATCCATAAACTGAACTGCAGTCAAATAATTGAAAGAAAAGTAAAACAAAAACAACAACAAAAACGCTTTTTTGCCTGATACAATGTGAATGTGTAAAAACCAGGCTGAAGCACAGAGTAAGGTGACTCACCAGTCTTATCTAATACTTTCTAAAGAGGCGATGGCATTGCTAATGTAGCCTTCTGAAGGAGGCATGTATGCGTAAACTAGGTCTGGATCTATATTCAACATAAAGGACAAAAATTCCAGACCTTTTGTCGGCAGTACCATGACCAGACTTTTGAAATTATTATTAATCTGTTCTCCAGATCTGATGAAGTTAGATTTTTTGTTTTGCTAAGGAGTATTGCTTCCGTTGTTCCATTTCAGTTTCAATGTATGGTATTTTACAGTAACTACAATTACCACGAAATTATATTTTTGTAGTCACAGTTCATAGTATTGCTTACACAATAACTGGGGGAGGCATTTTTTTAAATTTCATGTACATTAAATGTGTCTGTAATATCTCTGTGAAATCCAATGTATTTTTTGAATGTTACCACTCAGCAAATCAGCCTTGTCTATATATATATAGTTCAACAAAATGTGTTCTCTCACTTTATAAAACGAAGGCACATTTTCACAACTAGAAACTAGGCTGACATTTCTTAAAGGTCAAATGTCTGCCCTGTTATGTTAAGTTTTAGAAAAGTGCTGTCAAGGTGAACTTTGAAGGGGAAATGGTAAATGTGTGAACGACATTCGGAACATGTTTTCTCATTTCGTTTTTTCAAACAGTTTGTTGAATACTTTCTCGTGTTTGACAAAATACAGGTCTGGTATTTTTATAAAAGTCAACTATTAAAGTAAAAATAGTTATACTATGAATTTAAATCTGCAGTGTTCCACAATAAAGTTAAGTTTTACTCAAAATGTATATTTTCTTCTTGTTTGTTCACAACATTCTTTAGCCTTTGGTGTAACCTACAGTAGCAGGAAGCAGAACTTGCAGTAAAAAGGCCACCTCACAAAGAAGGCCGCTTTTTAAAATCCTGATTTACTTCTATTGATGGCAATATAAATCCATCTTCATGTTAAGGCCCCTGTATTTAGTATTAAGACCACCATCGACAGTGCCAGATGTATCAAGCCACTGTTACAGTAAATTACCCCTATCATGAAATCAACATGCTGAAAACTACCAAACCCTCTGAAAACTTGGAAGAAGATGAATTATTAAAGAAGATAGATAAATAGAAAAATAAATACTAATAATAGCATATAAAATATAATATACTACAGCAAGAAGGCATCACTTAATGCAGGAGGCTACAGAGGGTCCTGTAATATACCGTTGAACTATAATATACTGTATGAAGAAGTGTGGAGTAGTGGTTAGGGCTCTGGACTCTTGACTGGAGGGTCGTGGGTTCAATCCCAGATGGGGGACACTGCTGCTGTATCCTTGAGCAAGGTACTTTACCTAGATTGCTCCAGTAAAAACCCAATTGTATAAATGGGTAACTGTATGTAAAAATAATGTGATATCTTGCAACAGTTGTAAGTCACCCTGGATAAGGGTGTCGGCTAAAAAATAAATAATAATAATAATGAAACTCTTAAACGTGGGACCCAGCCTTTTACTCAATATCGCTATTTGTTTCAGAAAGGAAATTCACAAAAACAGAAATAAACTCATTTGATTTGGGAGCTCTTAAGTTGTTTCTGTTTTGTTTTAGAACTATAATTGGTGTTTTGTTTTACTTTCAGAAAATAATATGCAAATAATGATTTGGAGTTAGAAGCTTTGAGCTTCAATATTTTGACACATTTTGTACCATGCCAAAGGGTTGGTTACCTGTTTCATTGGGGGTTACATCATGATATGACATAGGTAAGCCCTGTCAAGTTCCCCACAGTATGTGATCCACTGGATAGGAATGGGTTTAACATATGAGGGAAGCAGGAGATAAATAACATCAATTCATTCTGAAAAATGGAAAGGAATGTTGTACTGTAGTTTTTATTTTTTTTTCCTGTAAATGGCGGTGTCAACCTACAGGAATCTCCAAGACCAGAGGTTACCAGATCAGATTGTCAGTACAAAAAAAGTTTCAATGTACAGAAAATGAAACATAATCACCTTACTCTATGATAGCACTTTTTTTCCTTTTTCCTGGCAATTTGTACTGAGTCCCTTGTGGTCTGATGCACTCCAGATTTTAATGCAGCCAGTAAAGCTGTCAAGACAGGAATTTCAACTCAGATATTTTTACTGTAATTATTGGCGTTTTGAGATGTTGCTTCCACTAAGGCGGCTCACTGAAAATTATGAATCATCCGTTCCATGCTACACCTATTGCAGCAATCTCGCCTGTTCTGTAGGCAGCAGATTATTCTGCTTTATAATACACAGCGATGCATAGTTTCCCTTTAAGTTTACATTTTACGTTACGCAAACAGTGTACAGGACACATCGATCTCATTTTATTAACTTTATATTAGTGCTCCTGAATCTCCAATGAAATCATTTATTTGAACAAAATCTCTGTCACCACAGACGTCAAGATAATTGACCCTGTTGTTGTCACAAACCATCAACAAACCTTCAATCATCTCAGTATGTGGATTTATTTAGCCGTGTGGTATGATCAATGGAGGCGTTCTCAACAAATACAATGGGTATTCATAGTAAGCAGATGTTTTTACATTTTAAAATACAGCACCACATTTGTTTTTTTTTCAAATGTTTCACTGTGCCCTTATAGTTTCATTATGTTTGCAATTATTCTGTGTGGTTTTGTTTTGCTCTGTATTCAGGTGCTTTCAGGAGCTCTTCTTGAGTTGCCTGCCATATGTAACACTAGGCTTGATTAGCCAAAGTAGAGCGCTAGTGCCACTGTTTTGCTGGCAGTACACTGCAGTACACTAGATAGTGTTGTGGCTTACTAATGTAACCTTCCACCGAGGCGGCCAAGCAAGAAGAACTGAAGAGCAAATACTGAACTTATAGTCAAAGCACTGAAACACAGACTTTCAAAAAAGGTAATACACGTACTATTTGAGTAATTGTAATAAGAACCAATCACAACAATATCATTAAAAGTTAAGGTCAAAAAAATATATTGAGTTTTTTTTTTTTTTTTTACTGTTTATATTATTTTGAAAATGTGCACTGGAGAAAAAAAAAACAGTAAATCTAGTTTTACGTAGGCCATGGTTATGTGGTTGAATGTTGAAATGTAAATTATTTTCTGATGTCAGTGTGTTGGGTGGCACAGCTACCTAAAATTGTTGATCAGTATCCCCCTCACGTGTTCTGCTAGTTATTTAGGAAACTAATTGAGTCTATCAAGCCTGCATCTGATGACATCAAGCAGGTGGTGAACATGGTTTCATTTACAGAAAGAAACTGGTGCAAAGGAAACCTCTGTATTTCCTGAAGATAGCAACATTGTTTTACTCCTAAACAAGCAACAGACATTGACAGCCATAGCAACAAAAAACACAGATTTTGTTTTTTTCATCTACAAGGGTGACAAATGTGGGCTGCTTATTTTTACATCCACCCAATATACATTTTTAATAATTATTATTTATTATTGTTATTTGTTTGTTTAGTAGACACCTTTATCCAAGGTGACTAGAGACTAGGGTGTGTGAACTAGGCATCAGCTGCAGTCACTTACAATAACATCTCACCCGTAAGACAGAGCCCAAGGAGGTTAAGTGACTTGCTCAAGGTCACACAGTGAGTGAGCTGTCTCACCTGAAAGACGGAGCCCAAGGAGGTTAAGTGACTTGCTCAAGGTCACACAGTGAGTGAGCTGGGTAATCTTGTGGGACTCACCATTGCATTGCTTTTAATAGAGTAAGCATCACCAAGGAATGCAATTCTTTGTGATTCTTAAAGGAAATACAACTCATTGGCAGATATTTACCCAAGAATTGTGTATTAAAGGTTTAATGAAATCTCCATAAATCTTACCTGCAGAGCTCTTCCATGCCCTATTCTCTGTTTTAAAGAAAGCACATGTAATATCAAATATGAATTATGTGCTAGATAGACTTACTTTCAGGTAGTGTGAAACCTCCTAGTCCATTTCACCAGGAGAGTGAAATTGACCACAATCCCTTTTAGCCCCTCCTTTTCTGCCATCAACCAACCATCTGTTTTCCCTAATGATTGGCAAGCATTGCAACCAATCCTTACTCAGTATGACACTGCTGAGGGTTAGGTAGGACATGCGCAGACTGAAAGTAAGGAACACAAACTGAAATCTTTCTAGAATGGGGCCAGATATCATTTAGTGAATTGAAAATATATGCTTTGTTCAAAACCACACATGGCGAATGGAAGTGCGAATGGAAGATTTATGGAATTATTTAATTACTTATAACCCCTTTATTGGGGCAATAACATTTTCCTACCTCTCGTTAGCATTACAACTTTCTTGCCATTTTGCTGTAGATCGTTTCATTTGGAATAGCTGGCTTGATATAGTCTGTACCTTAAGAGTGACGATTTTACCGCACAGTTCTTCACATGTGTGTATGTGAGATTCAGAGGATGTTGTGGGGCAGAGAATGTGAATGAGCAATGACTGCTTAAAACTGTGGCTTGAAGACAATCAATCCTTCATCATGCTTCCCAGCTACAGTATACAGTTTTACAATACCTGCTTTTATTGTGCCTGTAAATCTTGATTATCCAGTATTCCTCTGGCACAGCAACAAAAGCACTGTGATGCAGCAGCATGGCTTGAGTGTCTGTTCTGCTGGGGTGGGGGGGGGGGGCTTTTTAGGGGTAGAAGAATCCAAGACACTCCACATCGGTTTCACTGCCAGTAGCACAGCTGGCTTGCTTACTGTCTCCAGATCTCCTGCAGCAGACACAGGCGCTGGACAAAATAATAAAAACACCTGGTACAACGCTGATGGGCTGCCTGTAGGAACAATGTAACAAGATGGAGGCCGGAGGTTCAGGGACTGTCATAGATGAGGCTGCCCAAGCCTCAGCTCCCAGGTCTGTCAGATTGTTATGATATCTTTAGCCGTCCATCGAGTAGCAGTAACCATGGCAACCAAAGTGGTTTAACTTGTTCAACAGGGCCTCTGATTCCTTCAGGGACGCTGGGGAACAGAAATAGGCCGTTTATTCTCAAGAGTCATCAATTTTGACAACACTATGTAACACAATTTTTGTTCCTGGGTAGTAAGTGTTATTTCCTAATTGCTTATGCCTCAAAAGTATAGAAAATGGCTATTATTCCCCACAAACTTTGCTTTTGTGACCAGGACAGTGATATTTTGAAATGTACCTATTTCCAATGAGAAAACCGGCGAATTTGTGTCTTTTCGTTCACATAAAGTCAGAAAAAAACAACATATGAATCCAAATTAACATGTATTTATACTAAAGTAATACAAAAATGACTACAAAAGATTTAGAAGTGAGTAGTTTTTCGAGATTTGCGATTATACTGTAAATCACTTTCACGAATCAGCCCCCAAATGTAGTCTCCCATCATGTTCTCGTTATACTGTCCTTGGTAGCGGCGTTCAAAGTCCAGTATATCCTGGTGGAAGCGCTCGCCTTGCTCCTCCGAGTACGCTCCCATGTTCTCCTTGAATTTATCAAGATGAGCATCAAGGATATGGACTTTGAGGGACATCCTACAGCCCATTGTGCCGTAGTTCTTCACCAGAGTCTCAACCAGCTCCACATAGTTTTCGGCCTTGTGATTGCCCAGGAAGTCCCGAACCACTGCGACAAAGCTGTTCCAAGCCGCTTTCTCCTTACTAGTGAGCTTCTTGGGGAATTCATTGCACTCCAGGATCTTCATCTGTGGTCCGACGAAGACACCGGCTTTGACCTTTGCCTCAGACAGCTTAGGGAAGAAGTCTTGAAGGTACTTGAAGGCTGCCAACTCCTTATCTAGAGCTCTGACAAATTGTTTCATAAGGCCCAATTTGATGTGCAGTGGTGGCATCAGCACCTTCCGGGGGTCCACCAGTGGCTCCCACTTGACGTTGTTCCTCCCCACAGAGAACTCGGTCCGCTGTGGCCAATCCCGCCTGTGGTAGTGCGCCTTGGTGTCCCTGCTGTCCCAAAGGCAAAGATAGCAGGGAAACTTGGTAAAACCGCCTTGGAGACCCATCAGGAATGCCACCATTTTGAAGTCTCCTATGACCTTGATGCCATCTCAGAAAAATGCAGATATGTATCCACTTAGGCAGCTGGAACTAAACTGAACTGGTGGGCTTAAGGCCCCTGTATTTATACTACTATTTATATTACTGGAAAGTTCTAGAAAGTTCTAGAAGTTACTCCAAGTTTACTCCGCACTGGATCTATCTGGAATGTTCTGGAAAATAGGTAAATTTCAAAATATCACTGTCCTGGTCACAAAAGCAAAGTTTGTGGGGAATAATAGCCATTTTCTATACTTTTGAGGCATAAGCAATTAGGAAATAACACTTACTACCCAGGAACCAAAAAAAAAAAAAAAAATTGTTACACGGTGCAATTAAAGTAAGTAGTCTTGGATAAACACTTGCCAGCTATTCAAGTTTGTGAGATTTGATAACTGTGCCTAAGACAGAGTTGTGGTGCTATCATTATTAAATGGTCATTCGTTTAATTAATATAGAAATCATAATTCAATAGTCTGGAAAATGTATGAGACAAAAGTAAAAGAAAAGCAACACAAGGAACATTATTCTCAGAGGGGATGTATAACCTTTTATTGCTACAAATAACAAGCCGTAATTATAAGAATTATACGAATTAAAGACCACTTTGGCATAATAGGCATTTCAATAATTAAGCTTTAAAGGTCTTTCTCGTTACTTTTCCACATCGTTTATGTTATTCACAATGGTTCTGTTGCTCAAATATCCATCTCTCATTGGCTTTGAGCTTGCAGCTTGAGGGTTGTGATTTCTGGCATGATTCCTGATTCCAATCATGTGACACTGTGACCTTTCAACTCTGTTGACCCCACAGTAGTGAACTCCATGATCTCCTCCCAGTAATGGGTTCACTACTAGGTCATGTCATACTTTAAGAGATTTACCACAAAGAGCATAATGATACTTACCATTAGTAATACACTAGTCATACCAATTATGTGCATGGTTTCTTTAAGTGGCGTTTATGTCGAAGTGACCAAAGTCATTTATCAGAACAGAGGGCTCTGTCAAATCACTATAAAACCGCACAGACATTTGTATCAATATTAAGGTTACAGTAGCTGCAAATTATATGCATTGCCTATATTTATAACATTTATTAAATTAGAAAAAAAACATATATGCTATAATGAACATCAGCAATTTTATTGATCCCCTTTAAGAGAGAAACAACCTTACCACCAGAAGAAGGGGATTAGGAGATTTATACAATTATATAGTGGATTCATCTGTTTATTAGACTTGCTGATCTATATCCATGCAACAGTTACATGTCCCTGTTTCAAGTAACACTTTTAGTCTCAGTGTGACAGACTGTGATAAAAGGGTTGACGGCAGGCACTTGAGTTGGCTGGTGCTTCCATATCAAGTGGAAAAATGTGGCAAACATTGCACTGGAGAAAAATACCACCTGATGTGTCAGAGTATGGGGCTGTTTTTTAAATGTAAATGCATTATAAATTCAATTAATAAGCAATGCAATTGTAAATCGTTTTGCTGTTTTCACCCAGGTGTTCTCGAGTGTGGTTTATCAATAAGTGCATCTGATGACATCAGCGGGTGTTGCACATGGTTTCATTTACAGAAAGAACTGGTGCAGAGGAAATCTGTATTTCCTGAATGTTATTTTTACCCTAAATAAACAACACGACTATAGCAACTGAAACCGCTGATGTTGTTTACCCTTTACCGTGATCTTCAGTAGCAGTTGCACGACAAGGGCAATGGTTCGGTGTTAAGGGGTAACGGAATGCACAAGGCCAGTTCCTATAGTAAAGCCGTTGGTTAAAAAGCCAAAACATCTCTTCAAATATTTAACATACCAATGGTGTCACAATGGAATGAACCAATATGCTACCATATCATATCAGTGGACTACCATGGCAGTTATCAGACCACAAAGCATCACCAGCAATGGTCTACAAAACTTCAAATAAACAATGAATCAAGGTCAATTTCCACCTGTATGTTTTGTAATTTTTTCCTCACTGAAGGCGAGTTTCGTTTCTTGTTAGTATGCCTACGATATGAAGACCTGAGTCAAATGTATTTGGATGCATCTTGACTGTGTGATTATTATTATTATTATTTATTTCTTAGCAGACGCCCTTATCCAGGGCGACTTACAATCGCAAGCAAATACAAATACATTCAAGTGTTACAATATAAGTCATACAATAAGAACAAGAAATACAATAATTCTCAAGTGTGACAAACCACAATTCAATAATACAGCAGATAATAGTGAAAGTTACATCAGGATATGATTAAGTAGTGATAGTTACATCAGGATATGATTAAGTACAAAATACTACAGATTAAACACTTGGCAGATTACAATATTCTGAGGTACAGGATTAAATGCAGTAAAATAGGGGGCAGATAAGAGCAAAATAAAGCATATTTAAATGAAGGGTGATAGTGTCCCAGGATACAACAGAGGAGTTCTACAGGTGCTGTTTGAAGAGGTGAGTCTTAAGGAGGCGCCGGAATGTGGTCAGGGACTGGGCAGTCCTGACATCTGTAGGAAGGTCGTTCCACCACTGCGGAGCAAGGGTGGAGAAGGAGCGGGCTCGGGAGGCAGGGGAGCGTAGCGGAGGTAGAGCCAGTCTTCTAGTGCAGGCGGAGCGGAGAGGTCGAGTGGGGGTGTAGGGAGAGATGAGGGTCTGGAGGTAGCTGGGTGCAGTCTGATCAAGGCATCTGTAGGCTAGTACAAGAGTCTTGAACTGGATGCGAGCGGTGATCGGGAGCCAGTGGAGCGAGCGGAGTAGTGGAGTAGCGTGGGCGAAGCGAGGTAGAGAGAACACCAGGCGAGCAGCAGAGTTCTGGATGAGCTGGAGCGGACGGGTGGCGGACGCAGGGAGGCCAGCCAGGAGGGAGTTGCAGTAGTCTAGGCGGGAGAGTACCAGGGCCTGGACCAGGAGCTGGGTAGCATAGTTGGTGAGGAAGGGTCGGATTCTTCGGATGTTGCTCAGGAAGAATCTGCAAGTGCGTGCCAGAGTGGAGATGTGCTGGGAATAAGAGAGGCAGGGGTCCAGGGTGACTCCAAGGTTCTTAGCTGAGGAAGAGGGAGAGAGTGTGGTAGATTCCAGAGGAACAGAGATAGAGAGATCAGAGGAGGGGGAGGAGGAGGGAAAGAAAAGGAGGTCAGATTTAGAGAGGTTGAGTTTGAGGTGATGCGAGTGCATCCAGGAGGAAATAGCAGACAGACAGGTAGAGATACGGGAGGAGATGGTGGAGTCAGAGGTGGGGAAGGAGAGGAAAATCTGAGCATCATCAGCATAGAAATGGTATGAGAAACCATAGGATGCGATGAGGGGGCCCAGGGAGCGGGTGTAGAGAGAGAACAGGAGAGGACCCAAGACTGACCCTTGGGGGACTCCAGTCAAGAGAGGGTGAGGTGTGGAGGTTGCTCCATGCCAGGTTACCTGGTAAGTGCGGTTGGAGAGGTAGGAGGAGAACCAGGCCAGAGCAGTGCCAGAGATCCCCAGGTCAGCAAGAGATGATAGTAGAATAGAGTGATCAACAGTGTCAAAGGCAGCAGAGAGGTCGAGGAGAATTAGGACAGAGGAGAGAGAGGCAGCTCGGGCACACTTAAGTGAGTTGGTGACAGACAGAAGGGCGGTTTCAGTGGAGTGAGCAGAGCGGAAGCCAGATTGGAGAGGGTCAAGCAGAGAGTGGTTGGACAGGAAAGCAGAGAGCTGGCGGTGTACAGTCCGCTCGAGGGTTTTGGAGAGGAAGGGTAGGAGGGAGACAGGACGGTAGCTCTGGAGGGAGGTGGGGTTGAGGGTAGGTTTTTTGAGGAGGGGAGTGATAGAGGCTTTTTTGAAGGCAGAGGGGAAGATGCCAGAAAGTAGAGAGGTGTTGAGGAGGGAGGAGATGAAGGGGAGTAGAGCAGGAGCAGCAGCTTGAAAGAGGTGAGTGGGGAGGGGGTCCAAGGCACACGTGGTGGGTTTGTGACCCTGGAGCAGGGAGGAGAGGTCAGAGTCTGACAGGGGCAAGAAGGTGGAGAGGGAGGGCGAGTTAGTAGGGGATGTAGTGGGTGTAGGGGTTGGAGCAGGAGGGGGTGCGGGGGAGGGAGAGGTGTTAAAGAGTTTGCGGATATCTGAGATTTTAGAAGAGAAGAAGGAGGCAAAGTCGTCAGGGGAGATAGAGGAGGGAGGAGGAGGGGGGGGAGGGTTTAGGAGGGAGGAGAAGGTAGAGAATAGTTTACGTGGGTTGTTAGTGGAGGCTTGGATTACAGATTGGAAATAAGCACATTTAGCAGAGGAGAGAGTAGAGGAGAAGGAGGAGAGAAGAGTGCGGTAAAGGTCTAGGGCAGCAGGGAGTTTGGTTCTCTTCCATTTCTTTTCAGCAGATCGCAGTGTGATTCTTGCCGAGCGGAGCACAGAGGAGAGCCAGGGATGGGGAGGGGAGGGGCGAGCAGGTCGGGAGGTGAGGGGACAGAGGGAGTCGAGGGAGGAGGTGAGTGAGGAGAAGAGGGTGGAGGTAGCAGAGTCTACGGAGAGTTGTGAAAAGGAGTCGATAGGAGGGAGGTGAGAGAGAGCATAACTAAGATAACTTAGTCTGTCAGTTTGTTAGAATTATGTCTGTAGCTGAGTACTTTACTGAAGGCTTGGCTGCATAGTATGTAGCATTTAAAAGAAAGGGATTATTTAAACAGAAAAACTAATTGTACTTGAATAGAAATTAGTACACATGGGAAATGTAATTAAATGTCATCATTTTTTTTACTGAAAATGTATTAAATATCATTAAATATATTGTATGGAGTACAATGGGCCATGGGTCTTGAAATACTGAATACAATGATTGATTGAGTGTAACTTCTAATTACATGTAAACAGATATTAAAAATGAAGTGGAACCATACAAATAATAATAATCTTTATATAGCACCTTTCATAGTGGACCACCATCACAAAGCACTTTACAAGATACAAGACTAGGGTGTGTGAACTATGCATCAGCTGCAGAGCCACTTACAACAACATCTCACCAGAAAGACAAAGCACAAGGAGATTAAGTGACTTGCTCAGGGTCATACAATAAGTCAGTGGCTGCGCTGGGATTTGAACTGGGGACCTCCTGATTACAAGTCAATTTCTTTAACCACTGGACCACACAGCCTCCACTGCAATTCATATAGTTTTGCGACCATCATTTTAAAATGTAACCCAACGGAGGAAAACGTTTCCACTATTTTATAACAACCCCCTTCTGTTATCTGGTCATGTTTTAAGACCTGATAAATCCTTTTCCTGCAAAATGTTTATGACATGTATTTTCTTGTTTGTTTACAGGTCTGTCCACTTAGTTCCTAGTCATGGGTTATTTTACACTGTGCTGGGGTAGAACCCCCCAGAGACCACGCGTGGGATGAATCTCATTACAGTAGGCTCTACTGCCAACAATAATTTCCGGGTTACTTGCATTTAAGGTAACAAGTCATTACACCGACAGGCAGGCAGCATTAGTCATTTTTACAGTACCTGTTTGGTTGTAGTGTATTTGTGCAAAAGTTCCATTGAGAATCTCTGTCTTTTTTATTGCAGTGGCACCTGCTTAAATGTCACTAAACCGTTCCCATTTAAGTGACAGCATCGATTTTTCTGCCCTCAGAAATGCATTCCCGAGGATTCTGTGTGTTTAATACAGACAGCACTCATTAATCTGCCAGTTTTCATATCTGGTAAATGCTGTCAGTGGCTCCGTGCCTGTGAGCTGGGATTCACAGAACCCGAAGTCTAATTTATTTAGCCTGCCACGTTTCACCATTTGAAGCTTTTTTTTTTGCTTTTAGTCAGGTCAGTATCGGGTTCATGTTCCCCACATTGTCACTTATTCCTGATTGCAAAAAGCACCATTCACTGTGCTGTAATGCAATGTTTTACAGTTTTATTCATTAGAAGTGTCTTGTGTAGGCATCTTGTACTTTAGGACAGGGGTTAAGCAGGTGCTTAGATCAAAAGTACTGGTGCTGTTCTTTTGGAATGGGCATAGTCCCTACATTGTTTCTTGTTTGCTTTATAATGTTCAGATACAAAGACAATCTCAGAACATTTGCCTTGCTTCAAAACAGGGTCCATCTATCTTCAAAGACAAGTTATGTCCGTTACATTCATTTAAACCAAGGGTTCCAATGTACACTGAATCAGAGTTCATGGTTTCCACTCCCCCACACATCCTTCTCCTGATTGCGCAATACTTTCTTTTCCTGCGTTGTGTCTGCCCTGAAGAGGGCACGGGGTGACTCTGCCTCAGGCTGATTTGAAGCTTCACATTCATGTGAATGATTCTCTGCAAGTTCATACACACAGAGAGTTAGGAGGCATGCCTTTCCCCAGGGCTCCAGAACTAAATACAGCACCCACTCGATATATCGCGGGTGTCGGGGTCCAATATAAATCCACTATGGATATCGAGGGCCGCGATATAGCGAGAGACCCATAGAAAAAAAGAATAGGCTACAAATACTACTACAACCACTCCCTCGTTTTATATTGCTTCTCATCAACTTCAGTCTCCAATTAATTTAATGAGTCTTCCTCTCCTTTTTCAAATGCACAAACCCGCTGCATTGAAAGAATCCATTCCAAAATGACGTCACTGCCCTGCTGGTGCATTGCTGCCACACGTGAACACCTCGTTGGCTAAAATAAAAAACCGCTTCAGCAAGTAGATATTTAATTTGCTTCGTGTTATTGTGCAATGCGTGTGTATATATTAACAGTACGATATTCATGCTATGTTTCTAATTGTTTTGTATATTGTTTGTGATGTGCAGTACGAAATAAAACACAGTAATCCTAAATCCATATTGCAGCTAAGGCATACGCAGTTAGACAATAAAAATAGAGAGCCAACTCCAGGACCGCGATATAGCCGAATCCGCAGTATATAACGAGGGGTGGTTGTACCTGTAGAAAAGTGTACTGCAGTATTGTACATCATGGACATGGTAAAAACATTGATAAGTCTCCTATGGTTCGTAGAGTTAAACAGATACTGTATCTACATTTACATCACCTCCTTTCTTACCTGGGTTTATGTGTGCTCTGTATAATTCTACTGTATATTGAGATTTCTCTATCGATCTAATAAACAGCATCAACTCTTCAAACCTTTTTGTAGAGAGCTATAGTGAAATTACAGTTGCACACCCCCTAGTGGTTTTTTCTAAAACAACCACTCTTCAGCCTTCAGAAGGAGCGCACTGTGTAAATGACCCTTTTGAACTTTCTTCAGAGCAATGTTTTCTCTGTTCAAAATTACACCAAAATGGATGTATAGTGGTTGTAATCACCTGCTATATGTAGCTCAAACTTTTATGTAAATTGGTGCCTCTCATGACAGATTAATGTAAATAATTTAAATGATATATAAAATATCCAGAAAGCCATGCCAGAGAACAGATTTTGCTCCACATTTGCTCCAGCTTGAGCTGAGCCAATACCTTATGCTTTACAGTACTGTATAAAGCAGGTAATGTGATTTTTAGTCATGCTGGTATGGACCATGATAAATGTTAGTGATGTGACATCACTATTTCATACCTTTGTCCATTTGATTAAGTGTGCCAGTGGTATCCCTGTAACCTAGAAGCGATGCATAACCCTGCTTCAAATCCGTTTCAGTTAAGATGGGCAAGACAAAATAATGATCCTGCAGATCTTACTTCTGCCCCAAACTAGGTAGACAGGACTGATAGCACATCCTTCCAAAGGCATGATAACAACTTCCCAGAGGTGCCTGCAAGCAACGGCCCAGATAATCAATCAATATCTGGAGTATTGCATTCTGTAGCAAACTGTAGGGAGTGGATTTTGTATTTATTTCAATGGCAGATGTATTGATCTGCATCTGTTGAGATCAATATTAGACTTGCATTTGTCCTTCAACAAAGGTACCAGAATTCAGCTTAGGATAGGGCATCTCATTTTGAAACAAGTACAGTGAATCTTTAAATGCAGAATAGCTTGAACAAGCATCCTGCCGGAGTGTTTGTGAAACCTGCAATATGATTCACTAGCACCATCTAGTGATTTTATCTTATAGAAAGAAGAACGTTTGTGTGTCTGTCTGCTCCTTTATGCATTCGGAACCCGCAGGAGCCAGTGCAACCAAACTTTGCATGGCCTCCTCTTTCATCCAGGGGAAGATCGAGGGCTATGTTTGGGTACTTTATTAGTAACCCCATTGCTGGATCACTACAGTAGCCATGTATCTCAAATTAAAGAAACCCACAAAACCAAACAAATGTAAACAAATTTAAAAATGTCTAAAAACCACAAAAATATAAAGTTAAAAAAGGGAAAGGGGTCTGAGCGCATTGTGCGACACCCAAGATCGGTAACTTAGAGGAAACCGTAAGGCTACTGTTCCCCAATTTGTCATGCATGAAATATTGAAATATTGAAATAATATATCTAACGCATCATGTGATTAATAGGGAATAGGCGTGCACGACGGGTAAGATCAATTAAATTATTTTACTATGGATAAGCCACCGGTGGATTTCCCAGCATTTACAGCACTTGGGAATTGTGTTGTGAATGGACCTGAGTTAATACACAGCAAACTCGTATAACTAAAGTAATAAGTGCAGCTTGTATTGCAATTTGTAAACTGAAATATCAAACTATGTATGTTTAGGGTTAATGAACTACAACTCCAATGGTGCTTTGCGGCGCCACGAGTTATGAGCGGCCAGTCATGAGGCTGGAAGTGAGTATACATTTGTATCCGCTGAACCTGGGCAAGAAGAAGAAAGTTTTGAAGTAAAATGCATGGAGGTGATGGGAGTGAGGTCAGTTCTGCACGAAACTCCAGGGTTACGACTGTGAGGCCCCTGGAAGTGACAGAAAATGAAAGCACCAAGGACCAACCCCCGAAATTATGCGGGTTTCTGAACAAGCTAGCTGGGAAGGGGCCACTGAGGGGTTTCAAAAACCGTTGGTTTGTCTACGATCCCAGAAAATGCTATTTATATTACTTCAAGACTCCCCAAGACTCCCTACCTCTGGGACATATTGAAATAGCCGATGCCTGCTTTAGTTATGAAGTGGACGCTGGCGATGAAGGGCAGTTTGAGATCCATACATCTGGAAATGACTTTATCCTCAAGGTAAACCAGCTGTTACATTTTGGAATTTGTAACAAAACAGTGTTAATGTTACTAGGAACCAATATGTGGTTGTCCGAGCCATATTTGCATATATTATTATTATGATGATTATTATTAGTAATAGTAGTAGTCGTAGTAGTATTATTATACTATTAAATGCAGTGGAATTCATTTATTTGGGAGAGGCGTTCAATGCTGGCTTAATGTTATATTTATAGTGTAATGTAAATCAGTGGAGAGATTTGGGACTTGCTCGGAGTTGCGACTCATAAACGATCCACATATGGATATGGGTAGAAATGATGTGAAATGCAAATACCTTCACCTCCGCGCTGAGTTTTTATTGTTGGCTGAGACTCAAGTGACAGCAATGTTGAGGCATGTTTGCAAGCGAGATAATTCAAACGCCCACACAACACCCACACTGGAAGAAGTTCTTGTGAACGAGGTGCTATACAGCTCTGTACATTTAAAGAAAATAAAATAGGTCTAAGTAATAAAGTAGTGGTGAGAGTATACCGCTAGTGTATTTCAGAAGCTTCGGGGTTTATATTTAACCTGATCAATATCTACAGGTCATTTAATGTTGAAAGAAAGTGAAACTGTATATTTAGTTCCCCTTCCCATTTTGGTTAGAAATTGGTTATTGCTTTGTGCTGAAAACTGTACACAATCTATGTGATGTATTTGGTAGCTTACTGTAACATTGTCATCGTCCTTTCCCGTCCAGGAAATGTCTGAAGCTGTAATTGCGTTGTTATTATGGATTTCCGATATCTCAGTCAGTTAATGGGATTTTCACAAGTATGACGGTAACATAAATCCCTGCAACAGCTGCAAATTCAAAATCCGAACTATATGTACACATAGTATAGAATAAGAAACGCCAATGAATAATTTAATGAATATTGGATACGTGGTAAGACCTAGCAGCTATGGCATATTGGAATGTCGTTTTTATTTTAAACTAATAGAAACACAGTCTAACATTTTAGTTTTAAAATAGTATGTGTGACTGGGCATTTGAGTGGGGTACCTTTTCCAAACTTATGATAATGAGATAACTCCTTAAGTACTTTTAAAGTAGCATCTCTGTACTCATAGTAAAATCAGGAATGGATTCCACCTCTATGCAACGGGAGTCTTATTTCCATGCCTGAATTGTTTCTTTTAGTTTTTCTAGATGTATTGAGTGTACAGTATTCTAGTTCAGGTTAACATACCTCGGTTGCTGCATTGCTTGTGTCTATTTATTTATGTTTTTATTTTTCGTTGGAAAGCCCTTGAAATAAACTTTAAAAATGACACTGATATTTTTTTATCGGTCATCTCCCAGGTGGTAAAATATCTGGTCATGAAAAGTGGGCATTTTTACCACCTTCTGACAAGTGCTCACCAGGCAGGGCAGAACTAACACATGAAATTACAAATACTGATTAGTGACTCCTCCATCCTACATCTTACCAGAGGAACTGGAGACCAACAGTAAAATAATTAAACAACGTAAAACAAAATAGAATGCTGCCTGAAAGCAACTTCCAGCTGTATAAGGATAACCACTCTGGGTAAATAAAACATTCTGTACGAAAATGTTCATCTAATGAATCATATTTAAGTGACTACATGCGCAGTAGAACACTGCCTGTCTATGCATTATCTCAGCACAGTCATAAAGCAAATTACAGTTACATGGTTATCACTGCCAGAGTTCACAAAGTGCCCAGTCGACAGATAAATATTACAAAGAAAGAGTAAGACATTGCAAAGCAACAGAAAATTAAACCTGTATGTCTGTTCTGAATGGTTCTCTATTGGTGTTACTGCTTGGATCATTATCTCTAGGGGTGTAACCATTAATTGTTTATCAGTGAATCATGATGCTTTCTTTACATGATGTATCGTATCGGAATAGAGGTACTGTGTGTATCGCTTTCATTGTGATAACTCCTTGTAGCTCACCAAATTCGCCACCCACTCAATGTAGTGCAGCAGTGTGGAGTAGTGGTTAGGGCTCTGGACTCTTGACCAGAGGGTCGTGGGTTCAATCCCAGGTGGGGGACACTGCTGCTGTACCCTTGAGCAAGGTACTTTACCTAGATTGCTCCAGTAAAAAACCCAACTGTATAAATGGGTAATTGTATGTAAAAAATAATCTGTAAAAAAAAAAATAATAATAATGTAATTGTATGTAAAAAATAATGTGCTATCTTGTAATGAATTGTAAGTCGTCCTGGATAAGGACGTCTGCTTAGAAATAAATAATAATAATACCGCGGGTGTCGGGGTCCAATATAAATCCACTATATATCGAGGACCGCGATATAGCGAGAGACCCATAGAAAAACAAATGGGCTAACAAATACTGTACAACCACTCCATCGTTTTATCAGGGGCGTCAGGGTCCAATATAAATCCTCTACGCAACCCGCTTTCTCATTTTTCATATAAAAAGCAGCACACAGTTTAAATTTGTACTGCGGAGGGTAATTGCTTCTCATCAACTTCAGTCTCCAATTAATTTCATGAGTCTTCCTCTCCTTTCTCAAATGTACAAACCCGCTACATTGAAAGAATCCATTCCCAACATAGGAGTCTTGTTGCTAGGGAGCTGACATCATTGCCTTGTGGCTTTTGCTAGTGCATTGCTGCCACACGTGAACACCTCGCTGGCTAAAATAAAAACCGCTTCAGCAAGTAGATATTTAATTGCGTATCTGATAACAGTATGATATTAATGCTTTGTTTGTTTTTCTAAAATTTAGTAGTCAACAATTATTTATTATTTTCTCTCAATTTAGAATATCCAGTTATTATGTAGGCTCAGCTCACCGCTACCACCCCTGCGCTGACTCGGAAGCGGCGAAGACAAACGCACGCTGTCCTCCGAAGCATGTGCCGTCAGCCGACCGCTTCTTTTCACACTGCAGACTCGCCATGCAGCTACCTCAGAGCTACGGCGTCGGAGGACAATGCAGCTCTGGGCAGCTTACAGGCAAACCCACAGGCGTCCGGCCAGACTACAGAGGTTGCTGGTGCCGAGGACACCCTGGCCGAACTAAGCCCTCAATGATTACAACCGCTCAAGGAAATTACAATAAGTAATGAGGTTGTGATGTGATGATGTCAGCATCTTGAAGCATCAATGTATAGCTGAACTGACTTTGTTGATGCTCAAAGTCTGATTAGGCCATTTGTAATGTAAGTTCCCTTATTGCGTCAGCTTCTCCCTCGAATGAGTCTGCTTTGAGTGCAACTTCATTCTGAAACAGGTTACAGAGTGTAAGTCCCGCAGCAAGGGTCTTGAGACAAGTAAAACTAGTTTCTTTGGCAAACCATTAAATTCAAGTCCTACAGTGTTAATGATGGGAAAGACCAACAGAGAAAACCAAACTGACAAACAAATACTCCAGGTAAGGAAGGAAAATACTGCAACTGAGCCTCAAATGGTGTGCTCTATGAAGTGCAGGGTTTTTGACTGCTTTTAAGGCCTGTTTTTTTCCTCTTGAGCGAGGGCCTTGAGGTTTCAAAAGCCTGTTAATTCGAAGTAGGAAGTTAAGAAATACTGTCAAGCTTCTGCCTTTTACTGCTTCATCTATTTCATTTTAACAAACCTTTTAAATAAACTGTTACAGATTGTTTTTTTCGAATACAAAAATGTAGTTTGTGGCATTTCTTAATGCAGTACTGTGTATGGCACGAGTTCTCTTCTGCCGTGGTGACTGTTCCAAAAAGGAAATGGATAGTATTCCGTGTGCCACTGAATTTATGGGACCTCTTGATGCTTAAAATCTGTTATCTATTTTTTTTTGTTAAAATGGTAACAAAATTCTCATTCCCAGTAGTTTGTTATTCCTAGTGTAGCGTGTATAGCAACGTTGTTTTATTTAAATTGCATCCATCTTTTAATATGTCCCTTATAAAAGTTTACCTTCTGTATTTTTGGATTTTTACCACACTCTTCCCATGGTTATACTATGCATTTACCACAGTTTACCCTGGTATTACACTTTGCTGTGCTTTTATTATGGTAAACGTTTAAAAGAGGTTACACAGCTAGGTGTGAAGAACAGTTGAACTTCTTCAGTGTGGCCCCTGTTCCGAGCAAAAGCTTCTCAGCCGTGACAGCATGTGGGCATTTCCCACAATCTGTTTTCATTTTGGGAAGCATTGAGGAATGAGGCCTAACGTCCTTGTAGCTTGAGTTGGTTAAATGTAGGTGGTGCAGCGAAGAGTTTTTACATTTGGACTCGGTTTAATGTGAATATGTGACTGATTACAAACCAAGTCAGATGTTGCAGTTACTCAACCCAAAATCCAGCTGTGTAACCTGAGCTTTTACCATGTTTTAATTGTTTGTGAAAATCAATGACCAAATATTTAAACTACATGTTTAAATTGCCTTTATGGAACTGACAATAAAAAGGTAATTCATTTGGCAAAAAACACCAACAGACATCAAGGCCGTGTATAAACTTATAACTTTTTCACTCTTGCGGTTAAAGGTAATCTGAAATAACGTGACCCATATCTTGATGAATATCGGAGAAATTGAATAATGTGGTATTGATTTCCGCAGGCTCCCAACAGACAGGTGATGAGATACTGGTTACAGCAGCTGCAGCAGAAGAGATGGGAGTTCTGTAACACTCGAGGAGCGGCCAGGGATAGCTGGAACTCCCCCACACTGCCAGACCTTCCAACAGGACTGGTTGCCAAGGATACAGGTATGAAGAAAACAAGATGACATAACATTCTCACTGTTATGATGTTGGAGAAACACAGAACCATTACAAGCAAAGGGTGTGTCGTGCAGCACAGAGCAAGAAACCCTCATAGCAAAGCTTGAACTGTGATTCCTGTGAAGACCGTACGTTTCGACATGCCTTTCTGAGGCTGATTGATACAGATGGGTGCCTACAATATACTGAAGTGTAAGGAATCTGGAATATAAGGAGATGGCTGGCAGTCTGACTTCCACTAATAATGTTTTTACAAATATCTAGTTCCTCTTATCCAATTGGGATAGAACTTGCTACGGACCTCGTTTAAGCTATTGAATGAATTATAATATAGGGGTATGTAGAGGCTGTCTAACTTACATTTTTTCATATCTAGAGAACCACTTGTCCAATTGTAATGAAACTTGATGAGAACCTTCTTTATCTTAGGTTACTGAGCGTATCATACGCTGTCCTTATTCTGTCAGTCAGTCTACTTCACAAATTTGTCAATATATCTGTATAAGCCGTGTTAATGCTAATGGGACTTGCTGAGAAAGTTGTGTCGTTATTAAGAGTTTTTTAGAATCTGGGGGTTATATGGAAGCCCCCTGTTTCTGTCTGTGTCTTTTCGGTATGTCGCACTACGTTTTTAGATAGATCTAGAGAAGCTCTTATTCAAGTAAGATGACATTTTAAAGCACGCACTTTAGCACAAGCTGTGGAGTGTATCAGATTATATAAAGACCACTTCCACTCTGTCTGTATATCACAGTTGCATCGGGTGGCTGTAGCTTGTTGTGATCAGCCTTGGTTAGGTAGCTGCTGCTGAAACAAGGAACCGTGTAGGTGGATCGCAAGCAGTGTGTGACAATGCAGAGAAATGCACTCCTCTATCAAGTAATTTACATCTGTAACCTAAACCTTCAAGAATTTACCAGCACAAGCTCTAAGTGACCGCCAGCCTCGGTCTGGTCATGTGTGTGTGTATATATATATGTGTGTGTGTGTGTGTACACACACACACACACACACACACACACACACACAGTGCTCCCTTGCTATAAGGCTCTTGGTTATAACACGCCTCGGATAGAACGCTCCTACAGCATGCCCCCTAATTCCCTATACTAGTGATTCATGCAGTATTTCTACAGTAAATACAGTACCTGAACTGAAGAAAAGCTGCTCTGGCACTTTATAACACAGACATCTTATTCAGCATTCGTTTTATAACTAAATAAATATTAGGCCTATTACGTGTTTATCTTTCCTAATGTATTTACTTTTTTGCTGCAAGAGGAGCTGCAGCTTTCTCTGGGAGACGAGACGCTTCAGCTTCGCTTCAGCCCCGCTCCAGCAGCCAAACCTGGGGCAAGACCATTCCCTCTTCCCCTCGCCTGACCCGCTCTCCTTCTCGCACTTGGTTGGCCTGTCTGTCGCTTCGAACTGAACTCCCGACCGCCATTTAGACAGGATATATATAGTTTGAAAACTGCTAATTAAAATGATCCACAAGTGGGAATGTTACCTTTTTTTTTTTTTTTTTTTTTTTTAAATATAGCATTGATTACATGGTGCTTTATGCATGGTTAATTCACGGAAAGAAAAATGTTTGCTTCACTATATGTGCACTATAGAGGGGGGGTTATTTTATTTTGTATTTTAGTCAGATGTGTGTTATGTGTCCCGCGGTGCCCCCCACCCCCTCCCCTATTTATAACGCTCTTCGGTTATAATGCTTATATTGTGATAGTGTGTCCCCCGAGACCTGCGTTATAGCGAGAGAGCACTGTGTGTGTATATATATATATATATATATATATATATATATATATATATATATATATATATATATATAATTAGCGATTAAGTACAGCAACAATGTGGTTTGGTAACTCATTCAGTACACTTTTACACAATGTAAAGAAGCATCTCCTCCCCTCTGTCGCCTTTTCATTTCCAACGGTGTCCTCCACTCCTGGTTTCTGTGCTGAGTTTAAAGTGTTAGCTAGGGTTCACTGTGTGAACTCCTTTTAGGACACACTCCCTGAATGTGGTTCGACAACTTTTTACAAATTTTACTCCGAACACTATGTGTATTAAAATGTCCTATATGTACTGTATCTCTACAACGCATCTGTAAAACAAATTCAGTCTGTGACTGAGATTTTAATGAGAATGATGCAGCAAATTACCTTGAAAATGGCTGTGCCATGTCTGGTTTTTAATTAGGCATGTTGTTTTTCAGAAGGCCCAATGTAGTTTCCTGTAGCACCTAGGAGATTTAGTTGAGTTTTTTTTGTTTTCTCCCCCCCAGAGACTGATGAGGAAATACTCTAATGTAAATGCTGTAAGTAGGTCTGTTTGCAGTACTTGCTTTTTGCCTTGAAACTCTGGCTAGTCTCCAAGTCTGCTCAGCGCCGCTAATGGAGCCCAGCTTCTAAAGCAGAGAAAGAAAGAAGAGATTTTTAGGTCACATTTGCTTTCAATTTAGCAGACTGCCAGACTGTTTGGTAAGCAGCGCATTACACCAGCATCTTTAAAACAGCAAGAGGAGCAGCAGTTACAGTAACCCAAACACACAAGGCGAGGAAGCAGGATGGTTATTGTGTGACTATGGAATTGAGATGATTTTGTTCTTTTTATATATAAAGAGACAGGGGTTAAAGAGAATTGCAAATTACCATTTCTTGGTGAGGATAAATGAGCAATTTGTTTACCTCTTGCAAGTATAAACAACAGTAATAGGTTTTTTTAAATTATTTATTTATATATTTTGAATTGCACTTTTACTTCAGAAGTGAAGATCCGAGCATGAAAAGTGGGACGACATACTAAAAGAAACTGGATACATTTTTCATTTGGTTCTTATTGTCTTCAGTGACCAATGTTTCAACCAGTAGCCTTTCTCTGTGTCGAGGTCATGTTTGTGATTGAATTTGTAATATTTATTTTAGCATTATGGATTGTTTAATAGTTATGGTTGAGTCTACATTTACTTTTTCCTGGTACCACTTCCTGGGCTAAAGGTCAGTTGCCGTCCTGCCAAATAAAGCCTCACTTTTAGACCACACAAGTGAGTCTTACACAGGAAGCAAGCCAGGAAGAGCAGCCTCGCCTTAATATTTTCAAGAACAACTCTACGTCTTTGTAAAGTAAAACAATTAAATAAGCACAGAACAGAAGGAGATTATAGTGATAAAGTTAAGTTAAAGCCTTAGTTAGCACTCCTTTAAAAACTACGCAACAATTTATTGTAGCGCCAAATAGTTTGTGGGAAGAATTGTGTGTATTGTTATGGAGGTTCAATAGACTATGGAATGAGCAAAGCCTTAATACATCCCAGGGTAGGCTGCTCAGCTGTCCAGAGAGGGAATCAATTGTTCCTGGCCATTGTTCCTTGTTCTGCTCTCTGGAGAAGTTACATACCACCAGGTGCAAAGACTATTGATAACGTGATGCAGTTAATAGTGCTGGGCATGATGCTGAGCAGCAGAAGAGCTAAGTGCCTTGGCCCGTAGTTGGAGAAATATTTGTGGCCCGGGAGAATGAATGTGTTTTTTCCCACACTTTCGAATTGAATCATGTGTATTACATCATGCCTGTGATTAGTCCAGTCTGTTAAGAGCTGACCTCTTTATTGGAGCAATATTGTTGTTTCCTTAACCTTTTGACTGCCGCACAGATAGAACGACTATTTTAAGTTGTTTGATGTAAATCTTTATTTACACATTTTGCAAACACACAACATCAAATTTAAAATATAAGAGACAAACACTCCGGAGCTGTGATTAAACACAGATTCAGACAGGAAATCTGCAGCAACTGGTTTCAGACTGCCTGTGTTTTAAGCAGTTGTAGCAACACGTGGGGACGTGGAACGCTATATTTTTCGGAATTCTGCTTACTCTTTAAACAGATCACCGCCATTGCATTTGCATGTACATTTTTAACCCGTCTCCATTAAATCTGGTTGGCTACAAGACCTCGGATTTCAACTTCCCAACAAATTAAAAACTTGGCCAGGTACAATAGAGGTAGTGTATTTTTAAAAAGACAACCTGTATGTTTGGCCATATTGACAAGACCAGTTGTACTTGGCTCATTAGGAGAGACAATACAATGACTAGACCCAGAGGTCGCGCTAGCTTTTCTGTTCATGTGTTCCTGAAACGCACATGCCCAACATTTTGCGTCCCATCCATCAAAGAGACATTTTAACACAAAGGTTAAGAAACTCCAGGGATGTGCATTTTGGAACATTTTTATGAACATTTAAACTCTGGCATGTAGCAGCTTAAAAAATCTCTGTCTGTGTATAGATATACATATAAAAACAGACACACTTTTTTCTTTGTTATATATAATAACAGTAGACCGTTCACATGACAACGAGACGGGATTCTAAGCACTGTTTGTTGCCTTCATCTACGTGTGTTTTAATATTTTTCTGCATTCCAGTAACAGCAACAGCATCAAGAGCAGTGTGGAGTAGTGGTTAGGGCTCTGGACTCTTGACCGGAGGGTCGTGGGTTCAGTTCCAGGTAGGGGACACTGCTGTTGTACCCTTGAGCAAGGTACTTTTACCGAGATTGCTCCAGTGAAAACCCAACTGTATAAATGGGTAATTGTATGTAAAAAAAAAAAAATAATAATGTGATATCTGTATAATGTGAAATAATGTAATATATTGTAACAATTGTAAGGTATTGAGAATATGTGTCTGTGAATAAATACAGGATGATGATGCAGAGATCAAGAGTAACCTGCTTTGTTAATGTATTTTATACATATCATTTTGTTTTAAGTCAGTCCCAACTGTAGCCGTCTGTCTTGAGCGAAACTAATAATATTTAACATTACTACGTTGTCACGTGCCGCTGTTTTAGAAACTTTTTTTTTTTTTTACCTTTTCGTTTTGAGGCAATGCACTATTTGCAACCTTTTTAGTTTTTGATTGCTGTCTCAGTCTAAGTGCCGCCACCAGTAGAATGCAAAATAATTGAACACGATCCGCTGCAGTAATTATTGTAGATTTTATTTTATTCATTTTGGACACTCGCAAAATGTTCACTCGCTTAACAATATAAGTTGAGATCTCCTAGGATACTAAACCCGCCCCAGATGCCCATATCTACCAATCAGTGAGGAGAGCCCAGAGTGGTTATTGGCTGCTGTTAAGTGTCAATAAATAAATCCTGTCCAATTTTCGATTTGAAATTGAAACAAGCTTTTAATCACATCAGGAACCTGGAGCGATACACATAACTTAATTGGATTTAAGTGCAGGGTAAAAGTACACATATAAATTGTATCAAACATAAAACAATGACTAGAGTACTACATATTTCTGTGATGGTTACGTACAGCTGTGTCTTTTTGACTTGCATAAAAGTTTAAAAAACAGTAAACAAAGACTAGACAAGGATTTGTTTTTCTGTCTTACAGATCCCAGTCAGCTAACAGAACAGATCACTAAGCTGAACAGAACCAGTTCCAACTGGTTCAGATAGTCTACTATAATCGTACAGTTTCACATTAAACTCTTGGTGTCCTTTTTAAAACGGATTGCAAGCCTAAGGCGATTTTTGAAACGTTGCAGACTTTTAGGGATCTGAAAACAATAGACATTTGCTTTTTGTTTCCTGAGACCTTCTGGAAGGTTAACATTCAAGGGATGAAAAAGAAACTGTACTTTATTAATCCACAGTACTGTGGCACCCTGGGGGGATTCCAGAGAAATGTACCCAGTAAGCCAACTTACTTAACACAATAAGAATGTCTGCTATTTCCCATTCATCATCATTGTGTCAAAACTTAGTGATTCCGTAGCAGGCTAAGGTTATGGGAAGCAGCAAAACCACATAAAGGAAAAATAACCATGTATTTTACATTTTTGGATAATTTACTTGACAAATAAGAAACCAGGCTCTTGCCTAAGTAGGAGTTTTAGTGGGTAGTTTAATCAAACTAATAGACACTTGCTTTAGTCAAGTTAGAAATGCCAAACTTTTTTTCTTCTATGGCTGTTGTGTTTTGGAGTTGTGCTAACTTATGTATGCCAACTGACTTGTAAATATAACATATGATCAGTAACCATAAACAAAGTGTATTGTAATGAGAGCCTGTTTGTTTTTTTAGATGCCTTCTCATATGAAAAGCCTAGTGACTCCACGGAGAGTGTCCGCAATGACTTTGCTATGGAAATTGCCCCAGAAGGGCTTGTGGGAGTCAGAGCAGCCAGAAACCCTGCTGCCCAGCCCTCCACCATCAACTTCTCCTTGAAGCAGTGGGGCACAGAGTTAAGGTGAGATACCTGACCATCCACTACACCCACTTACCTGTCAGTTACCTGTACAGCAGGGGACACAAATATGACATCGTATTTCAAGTGTTTCTTCGAGATTGCAGCTAATGAAGCCATTCCATATATCTTACTTGTAGTTCACGTCTATTGGTGAGGGGACTGTATGACTCAGATGTGCTGTTTTTTAAATAGTTTATAAATAGTTATATCAACCATGTATTTCAGTTACAAGTCATAGCTGGTACCGTAGACATGGCTATTTGTTAATATGGGGTAATGTATGTCCCTCTGTAATGTAGTCTTACTTGGTCATTTCACTTCAGTAAACCCTCTCTTAACCCCCACAGCACTTTTTTTCCTGGATAATGACTAATATGTTTTGCAGCTAGTGACATGCATTGACTCTGAAGACATTGCTGAGGTGAAATCAGTAATGGAAAATGATACACACTTTTATCTTGCATGAAACTATAAGGTACTTTTTGTTTTGTAGTGGTCTGGGGAAAATGTTGTACTTTTTAATGTTTGTAGTTCTTTTTCTTTTCCCTTTGAAGGAATTCAATGTCCCATCTGAGAGCAGGCAGGGGGAGCAGTGAGAACAGGAGGAGTGTTTTTTACACAAGCAGTGAGGAGTGGGAGATGATTGACCCCACCTTGAAAGACTTTCAGGATCTGGCGACACAGGAATACACAAGGAAATCCCAACTGGAGGCAAACAGAGGTGCTTCCTTAGTAAAAGCTGTATCAAATCAACAAGAATAGAGTCATTGTTAGAACAACTTAATACATTCAAACAAAATAGACGTATACAGTAGAGCCTGTCATAGCCGATTGAATTGGTTCCAGGAGTCCATCCAAAATATGTAAAAATATCCCATCTCAGATGGAGTTGTTATACTAGGTTGCAGTTGCTTGATTAACGTCTGTTGCTTTATTAATGACAGGTTCTACTGTATATATTTTTAACTGACATGTGATCGCATGGTTTTCATATTAAAAACGTACGCCTAACTTTTATTCTGTAGTTTCCCTAGGCTCTGCCTTCGCGTTTGATTTTAGCCGCAATTCTTCGAGACCGAAGCGGCCGTTTCTAAGAGACATGATTGGACCGAGCAAAAACCGGAGCAGCAACGAGGCCTCCCCGGTGGAGTGGAGTGTGAGCAACGGCAACAAACCCTCCGAGAGCCAGCTGAAAATCCAGAGCCTGCAAGAGGAGCTCGCCAGACTGAAGGAAGAGCACACTAGCCAAAAGGTAAGATGGGGATAGGAGGAGTTGAAAACCCAGAGGGTAAGAAGCAAGTGGGATCCATTACTCGAGTGTAGAAATGTTCAGAGAAAGAGAAGCCAGAGCACAGCGGGCTGATTCCAGAGGTACTGTTAGTTCTACTGGAAATCATTACCAATTTCTTTTTGGAAAGATATACCCAATAAATGTCAACATCGAAATAAAAACGACTTGGGGCTTTTAGTTGTTCATTATTCGCTTTACAACTGTAACTGCAGTGTTTGTGCTAAAGACAGTTTTGAGCAAATAGCATTGAGTTCAGAAAGCAAAAACAGATGTTTTAAATCCAACAGCAACAACAGGTCCTCGTCAATTTTGAAACATCAGTACATACTGTATAGTCTGGGTTACAGAATCACCTGCCAATTGAGTACTTACCATTAGTCCTCTATCAAAGTCTATTTGAATATGACTTGCAACAGGGAGTGTGTGCTACATAAAGCAGGTTTTTCCAGTTTTCTAACATGTCTGTTCTCAGTTCGGAAGTTGTTAGACATGTCAACATGATCCAGCAGTCAGGCTGGTCATATGAGCAGGTTATTTTAAAGTTACAGGAAATCAACTCAAATTCCTGATAGCTTTTGCTAAGCTGTCTTGTGACTCTGTGGTATACTAAAATGTTCCACGTTACCGTGCCCAGTCGTCATGGTTTCGGTATCTTCCAAAAACAACAAAACTGAGTTCTAAGAAGAAAGCCTTTTTCTTACATCTGATTTCAAATAACGTAATTTCCCTCATTTTATTTTATTATAGTCAGTTGAAAAAACAGTAACTAGATCAGCAGCGATAGGCCAGTGCCAGCATCAGCTTTTCACAATGCCAGGTTATTTGTTTTACCAGAACCTAAAGCACCTAAGACACTGGTACAATTATAGTTGACAATAATACTGTATATTTAATCCTGTAACTTTACTTTACCAACCCCTCTGATACATTTATTGTATCAATATTGCAAGGATAGGTGTAACCAAATTCAGAAATCTCAAATGCTGGGCAAGAAAGCGACTATCAATTACAACATGAGCAATGGCAATGGCAGTTATGTTGTATGTGGTGTTTTTGTATCAGTGGCAGCGGTGGGTTGGGTGTTCGAGAGTGGAGAACGGGTGTGGAGCGGAGGTAAATGTTAACAAAAAGAATAAGAAGTAGTTGTTTTGTACTCACCGTGTTTGTTTGTCTCCGTGCACCGTTTGTGTGTTAGTACGTTTTGTTTGTCTTTTTATTTTGGCGTATAGTGCAGTGTCCTGTTTTTGTGTTTAAAACCTTTTATTTTCTGTTCTGTTTATTTATTAAATGCTGAGCGAAAGCATTCGCTCAGCTCCACCAAACCACACCTCTCGTTTTGTTTATTTATTTCCTGCATCTGGTCTGACGCCACCCACTCCGGCCGTCTTTGTGACAGGGGCTCACTTTGCTTTGAACTGAAGCTGAGTTTTCATTTCTCTGTATGCACACCCTCAACTGAGCTTTCATTCAGACAGACGCACTTCCTAGTTGCTAACCAGCACGCTTCATACCTCATTGCACAGGCCAAAACAACTCTGGAAACCACTTGTTCACAACCAGCAACTCTTTTTGCAACTCGGCTGAGAAAAGAGACTGAACTATGTAAAAAAGAATGTGTGTGGGTGTACAGTGTGAATACATATAGACCTGCCATTCGTTTCACTAACGGAAACAAAACACCGCCTTCAGCAAAATTAGGGTTTTAACTGGCCCCCTTTTTTATGAGGGTTTTTTTTTCCCCCCTAGAGTGAACCAGTGAACCCGTACAAAGTATCTAGTTTCTTTTTGTATTACTGGTAATTAACACGTGTGTACTAGATGGTGCTGCTTCTTGCTTCTATAAGTACATGGATTGGCCTTTCTTGTCAAATATTAATGTTCTGTTACCAGATACATCAGCTGAGCTGAACATGAACTAACTTGTCTTGTCCGAGCAAACAGGTCCACACACAGATAATTAATGCACAGTAGTTGTGTCCTTCATTTGAAAGTTGAAATGGCTCTGGTGTAAGTTAACAATGGCCTTTTATGGGAAAAGACAAAATGATATACAGAGGGTTTTCTGTCTGTATTTGGATAGTGTCGTCTTGTGCAGTCTGGGCTGCTCAAACTGTGCTCAAAATGACCATGAAGAGAGACCTTACTCACACTCTATTAACTTATTGTAAATCATTTATTTCTGATACAGGATTAGACGTACAGAAATGTTGACAAAACCTTGCATGTCCTTTGTATTCGTTTTTGTAGAGTAAATTGTTTCATTTTCTGTTTATAAAATACCATATTACACTTCAGCATAAAGTCCTTGATAACTATTGCCCTATATGTATTTTCCTTAGTCCAATTGGGATATCCATTGCATATACATTCCTGTATCTCTTTTACATTGAACACAAATTGGGAGTACTTTGGGGTGCTTTAGGATGAATATCTATTCGGGCATATCAAGATATTTCATAAAAAAGCAGGCAATATGTGGGCTCCATATTGAAAGGTGCATGAAACTACAAAAAAAATGAGGGTCAATGAAACTCAATGCTCTCCCTTTCTCTGTGTTTCTGTTTCGGGGTACAGGAACTCGTCCGGCTGCTTCAGCAGACCTTGAGGGGTTCCCAGTATGACAAGCGGTCCAGCAGCATTCAGCCGGGCGGTGCCCCGGACGGTTTGGAGCTGGTGAGGGAGAAGGACCAGCAGATCCAGGCTCTGAGTGCACACATCGAGAAGCTGGGGCTGGAGAAGGAGAGCCTGCACCAGGAGGTGAAGTCTCTGAAGAACAAGGTGGGGGAGCTCAACGAGCAGCTGGGCATGCTGATGGAGACCATCCAGGCCAAAGACGAGGTGATCATCAAGAACAGCTCCTCGCACACAGAGGAGGCTTCCATACCCAGCAAGGACCTGCAGGAGCTAGACAGACTCAAGGTAGGAGGGAACACCGTGAGCTTGCTATGATGGTGCCATAAGCTTTGATTTAATTCAGGTGCCAGCCTCTTATGGTAAGCGCTTCCTGTGAGTGTCTGTACCAGGGGTGCCCATTTCCGGTCCTGGAGGGCCATTCGGGTTTAGTTTAAAATATATATTTATTATTATTATTATTATTATTATTATTATTATTATTATTATTATTATTATTATTATTATTAATAATAACAGTAAGTGCTTTAGGGCTTAAGTGTAATTGGTTCAGTTTAAAGCAAGTAGCTTCAAATGTCATTTGAATGTTTTTTTTTACATTTTATGGTGTTAGCAGTCATTCTGGTTCTGAGTTATGTTGTTCCAAAATGAGGTTCCTGCTGCTTTGATCTTGTGTGAAGAAAGATTTGGTACTGAACAGTTATGCTTATTCAATCCCAGTCATGTGACAGTGACCTACTTTATATGTATATACAGAGAAAGTATGTGGAGCAGCCAGGACAGCACTAACTTCAGCATCATTACCATCTCTAATTCATTTGAGGAAACTGGGGGTTTGAGAATGCAGCAAAATCTGCTCTCCAGAGTAGCCCTTTAGCGATAGATCCTCATAGAAACAAAAGTGTTTTGTGCCATCTTGGATACGGAAGCACCTGCCAACCAATCATCTATTATAATCTCTCTATCGAAGTCTGTCAGGTCTGCTGTCTTGCAGTACAAAGATACAGCTTTTATATACAAGAAATTCATGTGTCACGTGAAATATCCCATTTACACAAGTGTGTGCTGCATATGGCGGGTTTCTATTTTTTGTTCTTTTCCTGCAGGTTTCAATTTAATTGCATATATGGGCTATAAGTAAATATAGGTTAACTTTAGATGTGTTTGTTCATGAAATGTTTATGGATACAAATGTATAGGTAATCAAAATGAAACCGAATGTCTACCATGTGAAAGCTGTTTATTGTTGCACTGTGACGGCTGTTTTAAAATGATGCTATTTTAGGGAAGTAACATGTACTCGAGTTCTTTGGAAAGCTAAGTTCTTGGCAGCCACCTAGACCACTGTCTTAAGTACCTGCAGTAAACATCATGTGACAAACGGGAAGTACTCCATGGTATTGAATGAGTAGCATTGTGTTCTGAACAGCCAGATCATTTCAAACAATGAATCTGGCTTGTTTCCTTCCCATACTTTAAAGTTACAACAAACAGTTGTAGAATAGTATTTAAATAGTTAAGAAGGATGTTGCCTTGTAAGTTCATATCATTGACAGCTGTTTCTTTAATCTGTGTTGCAAAAACATCATTTGGAAAATAGCTTTTGTTTCCTGACAGTGCGTAACTTTGGTTATAATGATTATAATTGCAGGACAGTCTTCAGGGCTACACAACACAGAACAAGTTTCTGAACAAAGAGATTTTGGAGCTAACTGTCCTGAGGAGGAATGCTGTTGCAAGAGAAAAAGCCCTGGAGGCGAAGGTAACACTGTGGTGAAATAATTCACAAACCTTTCACTCATACTGTACGTTATTGCAAGGATAGTTTAGTAAATGTATGTACAGTGTTAAGCGTTACTAAAATGACATATCACTGCAGCAGAGTACAGTAGTGACACTGGCATCACATTTTAGAGTTTTCTAGATATTAAGAGAAGTGCTTGTCCACTAAGTCACAAAACTTGTAAGAACCGTCTTGAGTACAAGTCAGGGGTATATGGAGGCAGCTTTTCTTTCAGTATGTGATTTTATTGTAAAAAATGCGAAAACAAAACTACTTGCCTACATGTTTTAACACACTGGTTTTCTAAATGTATTAATTTATTTAGTTGTAAAAGTGTACTGTACTTTTAAGCTGGTCTCTCCACTCATTCCAAAAGACGCTCAATGCTTGCTGGCACGGTGCAGCTGTTGTATGAAAAAACAACAACAAAAAAACAGGGCTTAAAGTATTGAATAGAGGAAATGTGTCACATGACGCAAACGAGGACAGCCTCCCACAGAATTAAACTGAACTCAGAAAGGGAGGAAAGTGGTGAAGGTATGAAGCAGATATAAAAGATTAAAAAGCTATAACAGATTTGCACTGGGATACTTCAGGGCCTTCTCTGAACTCGATTATGTTCTAATGTTTTTGCTCGTCTCTCGCAGTGCACGGGCCTGGAAGCTAAGCTCTGCCAGATCGAGAGCAAGTACCTGGTCCTGCTTCAGGAAGTGAAGAACCCGGTGTGCTCCGGGGAGCAGGGCCCGGCCCGCGAGGTCATCTCCAGGTTACTGGAGGACGCGCTGGAGGTGGAAACTCCTGAGCACCCAGAACACACTGTACTCAAACCACACGCTGTCAGGTACAGTCTGCTTGATGGAATCCAGCACTGCAGGGCTACACATAAAGATAGGGGTTGAAAAGAGCCGGCTTGGGCTTCACCTCCCTTCCTGTGACACAGAAACCAGGATGTGCTTGCATTAAAAATGAACTGGTTTCAAATAAAGCAAATTGGTAGAAATCTAAATACATATACTTAATAAAACTCCCAATTTTCCTCGGTTCCAAAATTCACCCTGGGAATAGTGACTGTAAACAGTCTCTCTTTGTTCGCTTCCCACAGTGAGTTTGACGTCTTTGGTTTTAAGACTGTGCCGGAGGACGACGAGGAGGAGCAGCTGGTAGCCAAGGTGAGAGCCCTGGACCTCAAGTCTCTCTCCTTCACTGACCAGGAGGTCTCTGTGGTGGTCAAGTGGGAGAACTACTTAGCCAGCACCATGAACAGGGAGATGGTGCGCACCCCCGAGCTCAAGGGCCTGATTCGCAGCGGCATTCCTCACGAACACCGCTCCAAAGTGTGGAAGTGGTGCGTCTGCTTCCACGTCAAGAAGTTTCGGGACACCGTCCCCCCAGACTATTTTAACCAGCTGCTGCAGGAAGCCCTTGAAAAACAGAACCCGGCCTCCAAGCAGATCGAGCTGGACCTCCTACGGACATTACCCAACAATAAGCACTATGCTTCACCCACCTCGGAGGGCATCCAGAAACTCCGCAATATCCTTCTGGCGTTTTCCTGGAGAAACCCCGATATTGGATATTGCCAAGGTCTTAATCGGTATGTGCCCGCTACATTGAACCTGCCTTATTCGGGCTAATACAGAGGTGTGTAACAATACACTAATGCCACAATATGCAGGTCATGATACAAAATATGTGATGATCCTGATGGGCTGCTTGTACTTGGGAAATGTGTTTAATATTAGAGTAGCGTAAAGTAACATTTCAATTGTAAAATAGATAACTAGTAACATGGAACCAGTTGTTTCTTTGCGTTTTGTGTTTTTTCAGGTTGGCAGCTGTAGCGCTTCTCTATTTAGATCAGGAGGATGCGTTCTGGTGCCTGGTTGCCATTGTGGAGGTTTTTATGCCACGAGACTATTACACCAAGACACTGCTAGGATCGCAGGTAAATGCCATTGGCTTTCGCTTTGGCCTTCGGCTCTCCAAGTTTGCCTGTTTTAAAAGAACAATGTGGGATTTTGATGGACACTTGTTAACTTGTGGAGAATGGCTATGGTTTTGTTTTCCCTATTTATTTATTTTTTTACTGCAAGAAGAGTAACAGCGTTCATGTATTAAAACTAGCAAGAAGTCAGTCAGGAATGGTTATATGAAATTCTAGGTGAAGATTCACTCACTTTTATATCCTTCTGCTTCCTGTGTGCTGTCGGCGCAGTATTCTATTTTAAACATCAATGCGATTTGTTTAGATGTATCATTTCTGTGTCAAAGCCGGAGAATGCTACTGAAGTAATTTCACTCCCCATTGTTGGTACGTTTGCATTGAATGACTCTTCGTTTATTTTAAAATGTGTTCATACTAACTTAATATTCTGTTGTAATAATGTGCTACTTTTAAAAAGTGCCAAGTAACAAAACAAACAAAATGAAAAAAAAAATGCCATTTTATGCAGTCTTGGCATTAAATGTTTTTTTTTATTTTTTTTATTCAGTACTCTATAAAAGCTGCCATGTCTGGCACATAGTGTAGATTGCATACTGTACTGCTCACATGTTGAATGCATGCATCAAACGCTAGCGCTGCAGTTAACTGGTTGAACACTGTTGCAGGTGAGCTGAGCAAAATGAACATTCAGGATAAGAAAGGATTGGCTGTAAGACAGGAACAGCACAATTCCCAAGCACTGGCCTTTGTCCCAAATACAGACCTGCAGATGTTTTTAAACTGAAACAAACAAGAAATTATCTGTGCCAGTGTTTTTCTTTCTTTCCTATGTGACATTTTTATTGTAGCAGGTTCTTCCAAATTATCATTAATAATATTATTAAATAAATACTAAAACTACTTTTACAGAACACAAGCCTAAACCGTTGCAAAGACAAACATATAGACAACTCAAGAGTCTACAATAAAATAAAAGCCAACTTACACTAATGGACAGGCTTCATTTTTGGACACCAGTAAAATGCCAGAGAGGAATACAATTATTTTCATAAAACTAGCACTCAGAACCACAATATAACTGCTCTTTCCTACAATCAAGCTCTTTCTGGTTTTGTATGGTTACATTTATCTTGAAATTTGACTGCTTCTCAGTGGGCCCTAACTCTTTCCTGCCATTCCGTTTACTTTAGGTTGACCAGCGAGTATTTAAGGATCTGATGAGTGAGAAGCTCCCCCGTCTGCATGTCCACTTTGAGCAGTACAAGGTGGATTTCTCTCTCATCACTTTTAACTGGTTCCTGGTGGTGTTTGTGGACAGTGTGGTCAGTGACATCCTCTTTAAGATATGGGACTCCTTTCTATACGAGGGACCAAAGGTAAGACATGCAGTAAAACTGGAAAACACCTGAAAATTACCCATTCATGCCTTCTTGTGCACAAAAAAAAAGATTTTTCAAACTCAAATAACAATTTTTATTTTACAATAAATATAAGTAAAATGTGTACTGTGTGCCTGGTTCTTTTAAAGTAATGTGATTTATTTGTATTGTGTATTCTCTCCTCTGTATGGTATAAATAGAGGATACACTGTAAAAATGTATGGAGTACTGTTGTTATTCCACAAATGAGAATGGTCAGAAAACCCACAAGTCGCCAATGTGTGTGTTAACCACAGCACTCTATGAACGTTCATGGAGTATTCTGCTTAGATAACAAATACAATGTATGGAGAAAAACGTTTCAAACTAAATTAAACAGCTGAATTCGGAGAATTACTTTCCTTCGATCAAGCTCTGCATCTGCTTAGCAACGTGCTTTAAGCTAGTTATTCTTGTTTGTCTAAAATGCACTAAATACCCTGTGGTGTGTTTTTGTGGTTCTGCACACAGATCATATTTCGTTTTGCATTGGCGCTGTTCAAGTACAAAGAGGAGGAGATGTTAAAGCTGCAAGACTCCATGGCTATCTTCAAGTACCTGAGGTACTTCACACACACTATCCTGGACGCAAGGTACGCCGACATGCTGCTGCAACGTAGCGTGGCTTTGAAAAGTTCCTATTTAGTATCGAAAGGTTGTTACCTGCCTACACTAATATCGAAATGTTGGCATTGTACTATTAGTGTTCATGCCTCAATTATAATGCTTTGGGGTGGCAGTCACATTTAAATGCATTTGCTTCTTTCTAAACAATAGCTGGTAGACTTTATAAGTGTTGCAGAACACCCGGCAGTGATTACAAGAAACACATTACTTTACCTTTGCTATATCCTTTGTCGTGATTATATATATTATTTTTTTTACCAAAATCCTTGTTTTTTTTATGTGTGATATCTCAGCGTTTTCTCAGGAGCGTTCGGGAGGAGAGAATGAGCACTGTAGTGTATGCAGACCTTGTTCCCTCTTATAACAGTGCTGGTGCTCTGATTGAAATGAGTATAGGCTAAATGAGCTAATCTGTCTTTTATATTAATATGTGCCAGAACCATGGCGTGTATTGCCAGCAAAGCTATAGGAAACTTGTTTCCAAAGTGAAAGATCACTAGATGGCTTTGACTTACGTCACAACACTTGATCTAGCCTAGGTTATATCTATCCTTGGCTTAACTAAGAAAATGAAATTTGAAGTTGCAGGTTCTTTAACCAAAACCTTTTCCTTCACCAGAAAGCTGATGTCCATTGCGTTTGGGGGCATGAATCCATTCCCTCTGCGGCAGATTCAGAACCGCAGGACCTTCCATCTGGAGAAGGTGCGCCTGGAGCTAACGGAGCTGGAAGCAATCCGGCAGAACTTCCTGCGGCAGCGCGACACCAGCCTGGAGGGGAGGGGGCTTATCAGCGACGACGAAGAGGACAATGACTAGACCCTGCCACAAATCAGAAAGAAAACAAAAAAACAAGAATTCAACATTCCTGTGTCTGGTATTGTTTAAAAAAATACGCTGGCCGTATTTCATTTTTATTACTCGTTACTCTGTGCTGGAAAGATCTCCCTTCTGTTTTATGAATTCTACTTCTGTGAAATTCCATGACCAAACTGCGCTCTCTCTACCAGTATTTGTATCAATAAGTAATTGTTGAACGATAGCACTTTGCAGTCCTCCAGCTATCTGCTGTCGGTTATTGAAAGTGTTAAGGCAAACTGTTAGTTTTAAGGTGTTAAGGTGCAATAATTAATACACAAGCCTCCTATGTATACAGAGTTTCGTTTAGAACAGACCTTGATGCTAACTTTTTTAATTTTTTTTTATTTTAATCTTTTAAAAAATGTAGTAGTCACCAATTAATTTTTACCCTGTCGGCACGGTCGGCAGTGGAATAACCTGGACTCAAACCGGCGATGTCCAGACTATAGGGCACATCCTGCACTCCACGCGGAGCACCTTTACCAGATGCACCACTCGGGAGCCCCGACCTTGATGCAAACTTTTGTGTTTTGCAATAGTTGCATAGAAAGTCCCTGTGTGTAGATTTATTTTCATGAAGGTTAGCTGCTCTTAATTTTGAGACAATTCTGATATGAAGATAAGAGTTTACTTGTAAGCATTACAAATACTGTAGGTTTCAGTCTGTGAGACCAGCCAATTTTAAATGTATTTCACTGATATTTTCTTCCCTTACTTTCATAATTTTATATATATATATTTTTTTAGCTTGCATTAACTATAATGTGTAGATTATATGGGGCTGGACTGTGCTAAATGGCTTGTGAAATGTTAGTCAGCCATATTTATCCCATGTCTGTGTTTGTCTGAGTAGCTTTGAAAGTTCAGTATACACTTGCATACTGATTCAGGTTACAAAATGCTTGTTTATAGAAAAGGGACACATTTGCTCATGCATTTAAAAAAAGACACTGATTCATTCCAATATTTTCTTGCGCTTGGATCACTTAATCTCCAAGGTGAGTCTCATGCGCTTGGACTGCAGTATTCCTAGAATCAGATGAAAATGTACAGTATTCCTGCTCTCCGGTCCCTAGTAAAAGCTCTCCTGGGTGAGTCGTGCAAGCGTGGCTCAAATCCTGTTTGTGCTGAATTGACAATCCTTGATGGGGGCACACAGTGTGTCCCGCAGGGAAACTCTCTGGTGTTAGTTCACATTATCACATTTTAGCGACCCCTACTGGGCAGACAGATACTTTTTTGCTGGGCCTCGTCTCCAAGGTTTATTAGCTTGGCAACATTTGTTGCTTTGGTTTGGCTTGTTAGTGGGAACAGGCCTTTCAAATTAGGTGGAAAAACAGGGGTACAACTAAATATATAATAGTAATAACATATAAAAATGTACAGTACTTGGACAACTGTGGTTCTTAGTTATCCAATTTCAGTATCTACGTATTATTTGCTGTCAAACATTACTCAAGCACAATAAAAGTGAAGCTGTTTTCATAGCATGTGGTGGCTTGCGTGCCAGTTTTGCATGTCCTGGTTCTACTCTTCAATCCTGGTGCTCACTGCAGTGTCCAGTTGAGATGATCAAACAGTATAAACTCAAATTGTGTCCCCAATCAAAATCTTTTATATACAGACGTGCTCAAATTTGTTGGTACCCTTACAGCTCATTGAAATAATGCTTCATTCCTCCTGAAAAGTGATGAAATCAAAAGCTGTTTTATCATGTATACTTGCATGCCTTTCGTATGTCATAGAATAAAGCAAAGAAGCTGTGAAAAGAGATGAATTATTGCTTATTCTACAAAGATATTCTAAAATGGCCTGGACACATTTGTTGGTACCCCTTAGAAAAGATAATAAATAATTGGATTATAGTGATATTTCAAACTAATTAGTTTATTTAATTAGTATCACACATGTCTCCAATCTTGTAATCAGTCATTCAGCCTATTTAAATGGAGAAAAGTAGTCACTGTGCTGTTTGGTATCATTGTGTGCACCACACTGAACATGGACCAGAGAAAGCAAAGGAAAGAGTTGTCTGAGGAGATCAGAAAGAAAATAATAGACAAGCATGGTAAAGGTAAAGGCTACAAGACCATCTCCAAGCAGCTTGATGTTCCTGTAACAATAGTTGCAAATATTATTAAGAAGTTTAAGGTCCATGGAACTGTAGCCAACCTCCCTGGGCGCTGCCGCAAGAGGAAAATCGACCCCAGATTGAACAGAAGGATAGTGCGAATGGTAGAAAAAGAACCAAGGATAACTGCCAAAGAGATATAAGCTGAACTCCAAGGTGAAGGTACGTCAGTTTGTGATCGCACCATCTGTCGCTTTTTGAGCGAAAGTGGGCTCCATGGAAGAAGACCCAGGAGGACTCCACTTTTGAAAGAAAAACATAAAAAAGCCAGACTGGAATTTGCTAAAATGCATATTGACAAGCCACAATCCTTCTGGGAGAATGTCCTTTGGACAGATGAGTCAAAACTGGAACTTTTTGGCAAGTCACATCAGCTCTATGTTCACAGACGAAAAAATGAAGCTTTCAAAGAAAACAACACCATACCTACACTGAAACATGGAGGAGGCTCGGTTATGTTTTGGGGCTGCTTTGCTGCGCCTGGCACAGGGTGCCTTGAATCTGTGCAGGGCACAATGAAATCTCAAGACTATCAAGGCATTCTGGTGCGAAACGTACTGCCCAGTGTCAGAAAGCTCTGTCTCAGTCGCAGGTCATGGGTCCTCCAACAGGATAATGACCCAAAACACACAGCTAAAAGCACCCAAGAATGGATAAGAACAAAACATTGGACTATTCTGAAGTGGCCTCCTATGAGTCCTGATCTGAATCCTATCGAACATCTATGGAAAGAGCTGAAACTTGCAGTCTGGAGAAGGCACCCATCAAACCTGAGACAGCTGGAGCAGTTTGCTCAGGAAGAGTGGGCCAAACTACCTGTTAACAGGTGCAGAAGTCTCATTGAGAGCTACAGAAAACGTTTGATTGCAGTGATTGCCTCTAAAGGTTGTGCAACAAAATATTAGGTTAGCGGTCCCATCATTTTTGTCCATGCCATTTTCATTTGTTTTCTTATTTACAATATTATGTTGAATAAAAAATCAAAAGCAAAGTCTGATTTCTATTAAATATGGAATAAACAATGGTGGATGCCAATTACTTTTGTCAGTTTCAAGTTATTTCAGAGAAAATTGTGCATTCTTTGTTTTCTGTGGAGGGAAATTTGAGCACGTCTGTACATTCCTGTTCCATTTGCGTCACGTCTTGTTTGTGTATCGCTTGTAATTACATGGGGGAGGATCTGTCAGATTAATGTAAAGTTCAAAGGCACATTCAAATGTAAAACCAGAAGGTTACTTAAGGACACAAGTGTATTTCAGGTTTGTAACATTGACAAGTTTGATTTCAAATGTAAACGTTTTAAGGAGACTTTTTTTTTTTTGCCAAATTCCACTTTTGTATAAAGACATTCCCAAAGGCCAATAGTCTTAACCTTTACGTTTGCCATTGCTTAGTATATACGAGTGGTTAAGATTGCTCCACTCCATCTGAGAATGGGGCTGTTTAATGTTGCTTCATTGAGAGCTGGCCTCTCCAGTGATCATACTTTTGCAATATCAGTGCTTCAATCCTTTTTTTCAAGGCTCACGTTTTGCACAATCATTACTTTTATGGTTGGGTCTAGCAGCTATATAAAACCTGAACAAATGTTTCAGCAGGACCTAATTTTGCTTCATGTATAAGGTTATGGAAAGTGATAGTTGCAAAAAAATATATATACATTTTGGCTATTCAAATATGTGCCATACAAAAAGAATATTCAAGTTGTATTTTGAAATAGTTGAATAAGCTAGCTGACATGCCCAGAAGCCTTGTACTATATTATAATACAATACAATGCTGTATCTGTTCAGTGTTACTGGCAGGCATCTTTCCTTGCTTTTCTGAATCTGTATAATATCTGCAGTAGAATTTTGTGTTTTTCATTGCACAAGAACCCTGTTCAATGATCAAATTGTAATTGTTACAGTATCAAAACATCCACGATTTTATGTTTTTGTATCAGCAGCAAGATTGTAAATAAACACACTGTTCTTTGTATGTGTGTGTTGCCCAATTCGTTATTTACACTTGTGTCTCTCCAATTTGAATGTCACCTCACGCATGCACTGGCCCAAGAGGATTGAAGATCAATGGGTGTCCTCCATTCCGGATGTTCCAAGCTCCTGAATCCTGGAGGACTGGATTCAGCTTGGCTAGTCTCTGCCTGACCTTGCCCAGCCTGACCAGTAGGGGTCACTGTGGCAAAAGATGGCAATCGTTACATTTCTTTTTCTCATTGAAGATGACATATAAAGGGCTTCTGTTTTTCAGTTTTTATTAATTTCATTTTTCAGTTCTTCTTAATTTTTTTTCCGGGGCTTTCACTTTTATGTACTGCATGAAATTATTCGACAGTACTTGCATACTTAACTTGTACCTTCTTTCCTTTGCTGTCTTCCAAGGCTTTATCAGGAGCATGTTTCTATGGCTACTACAGTAAACATGTGATGCTAAGCCCATCAAAGTCAGCACAGACAGGGCAGTAAAGAAGTGTTCTTTTTTTTTTTCGCTCCAGATGTCACAAACAAGCATTTAAATACTTGTCCACTTCACACTTTATTCAGACTAACTTCAGGATTAGAAAATCCCAAAGAATCATAAAAAAGGGTTATGTTTGTTTGAAAATAAGTGATTTTATAAGATAGATTATCTTTAAACATAAAAATTAGCACTATAAGGCAAATAATGTAACAAAGATATACAATAAGCATATGAATTTGACCCCTTTTGTTGGATCACTGTGCTCTGCTTAATATGGAGAAATTCTAAAGGTTAGATTCCCATGAAGTAACAGAGACGACTTCTCAAAAGAATACAAATAAATAATCCTGTTTATTTTTGTTTTGTTCCTATTGTTTAACCTAATCTCATATCCTAGGAAGAACCAGTGCGCCCGCAAGTGAGGATACAGACCACTATAGTGGCCACAGCAAGGGGTTTTCCTCACAATCGGAAAACCCAAAGAAAACATGTGGCCGGTTAAAGGGGAAGTCGCATTGGGGCTTTGGAAGATCAATATTAAATGCACAACTTAACCATATGCAATCGCAAATAAAATATCTTGTCCTGTTACAGCTAGCCACATACCGTGACTCTGTGCTGCAGGTTCCTGGGAAAATGATGTTCCACTATGTGGGGATTAAATGCTTTATCGTGGGGCATCTTACCCTATGGGGCGAGCCACTACTTTTACGACTCACAAAACAGGGACTCTGAAATGGAAGTCAAACAGATTCTTCTTATTTAACATCCCTCTCTCAATTTCGTCTGGTGGTCTGTTCCGGTTTGAGGTATGGCATGTATTATGCACGTTTAGAGGTGAACTCACCAGCGCACTAAGTTGTCATTTTCCACTAGGATTCCAGAAAGCAGTAGCAAGTGACTTTAATCACAGCAACTGGTAAGCACTCATAAGGGTCTGTACTTCATACACACAGTGCATAGTTAAGCAAGAGAGCAGAATTCAGGCAAGATAAATACAATTTACAGGAGATTTCCCCTTTAAACCGCCCAAATAAAATGCATGAGAACTGGCGGAACAATTTATATGTGAATATGTGAAGATATTTAAGCAAGAACCACTAAGATTCAAGATTTAAAAGCAAACTGGGGGGATTCCCCAGGCCACCTCCAGGAAGCTCTCTGTCAACACAGCAACACATCAACAGGCAGCTCTAACAGAAACAAGCTGTCGGGAGGGAGGGGCCCTAGTTTATACTCAAACAGTAATCGAGCCGCTTACTCCCAAACTTGGCAATGAAAGGACAGGAAACTATCAATCCTCAGCCGTGGGACTGCCCATTAGGAGAGTGTTAATTGATCTTGTCCACCTGCAGTGTCCGGGCGGGGTCCGGTGTCTTCAGATGTAAGCTGGTTGGGTCAGGAGGTTTACCAGATGGGCTTCCTTGCATGTTTTCACTCCCTGGGAACCTGTACGAAACACAAACACCCTGCAAATCAATATTTATTTATTTTAATCCAGGTCCAAAATCATTCATTCAAGACAAAAACATGCAGTTTTGCAGGTGGGTGTGTTTATACAAAGTATACAATTGACTGCAGCCAGATGCTATCGACAAGCATGTCCGGGGGATGCATTGGATTAAAATAGCCTATACACAGATAAACTACAGCTGGATCTTATTTTGGGGGGGGGGCACTGGGGAATGACCCAGGATTGCATCAACCACCTACTCATGGTCATAGAAAACTGCTAAAAATAGGTAGTTGATGCATTCCAGGGGGATTACAAATTAATCCTCAAGGTTGCGGAACGAATATAGAATAGAAGGCATATAGAATATTATAAACGCATACCCCTAGATGTACTGGTAACATCAACGTTTAGGGCTCTGTTATAAAAGCCTCTAACAACTGTATTGCAAAAGCAAAGCCGCACCATACAATTGGTGATTTCATATTCTGTAATTGTTATAGCATTATTAATAACATGTTTATAGATGTATTTATAATCACTTATAATGGATCCCTAAACTAAAGGGTTATCCATGCACCTTTTTGGTTATATTTCTGTTCCGACGTGTATGAATATTAGATACGATCTCTGAAACCTGCGTGTTAGTATGTGAGCCAAAATATTATGCTCCTGTTACTACTTGCAGCAGTGTGGACAAACATAAACAAAACAAAACCAAAAAACTAAACACCTAAAACATAAACTGTATTTATTTCCTTTTTTTCAGTCTTGACTGGGGTGCATTTCTGAGGTTTACTTCTTCTTTTCATGGGAATAATATTTGGAAGAGGAACTATAAACACAGAAATAAGTTTTTTTTATATATATATTGTTCTCTTTTGCTGCTTCCTGTCCTTTCTTGAGTGTGTACAGTATTGTTTGCATTATCAGATGCCATCTCAATTTACCAAAACCTTGTTATCTAACTGGGGTAGGCATAGAATGGAAGTTTCATGTAAGTATTAAACCTGTTTGAGCAGTAGTTATTGCATGGCACCTCATCATGGGAGTCTATTCTAATGATCTAAACCATGGCAGATCTTTATACCGTCGCCCTGTTATTTATAAACCCGATCTATCACAAACGTGTTTCTAGTAATGCTAATAAGTGAGTTTATAAATCACCCCCGGGGAAACCACAGCAGGAATGATATAGCGTTTAAGAGCGGCAGTATCTAGATCCACCACTGTTTAGATCATTAAAATAGACCCCTTTAACTCTTACTATTTGACAAGTGGAATCTCTTTGCCATTCACTCTCATTGGGATTCCAAATCCTCTTACCCTGCAATAACACGACACAGTGCAGTGTGGATAAGCAAACCATTGACAGCACTGAGTTCAGTGACTGATTCGGTTGAAGTGAGAGACTCAGCAAAGGAGCACAGCCTTTATATAAAAAATTAGGACCTTAAAAAAGCAAAGACCAAAAACACTTGTCCTGTAATACAGTATCTATCTACAGCACGCATCACGTGTACATGGGGGCAACAGTCTACCTGGTAGGATAAAGTCCTCAACTCGGATTGTATCCACTTTTCCTTGTTTTTTCCAAAAAGTGGGACTTATCAAGTTCTTGCAGTGGTTCAGAGCTGAGGTCTGTGTTGGAATATAAACACAAAAGGCCCATATCCACATTCACAGAATGAAATAGAGACACCCGTGAATTAAGTTGTATTGCTCAATTTAACATGATTGTGGGACACTGCAGCTTTTTAAAGAAATGAATCATTTAAACTTTGGTGTGGTGATGCACTGTGGTGAGGGTGATGCAAGCTGACGCACAAGCACCATCTCTGATCTGTTGATTAGAGCTGTGTGACAGTAAACCCTTCTGACATGTCCAACCCGTTTATTTGATGTCTTCCTCATTAGCTGCGTGTGTTTTAAGTTCTCTAATGACGTTATGTATGGTTCGGCAAAGTGTGCAGTCAACTGACTTTTTAAATTAAAATATGCCTGTTGGCATTGATTTGTCCATTAGATGGCAGTGTTAGCTGAAGAAATGAGTCACTGATACATTTACACGGGGGAGATACCAGATCCTATAATTAGGAAATAATCTGATGTATTTATTTATGTACACCACTTAAAGGTGCAGAAACCCAGGCTTAGAGTGACCATAGCTCCACTATCACATGTTAGTTTTGGAAAGTTGAGGTGCTTTTTACCTGGCTTCTTTAGGCACCATAATGCATTGTGACATATGTAACAAAATAAATGCCAATGCAAAATACAGGTTCCACAGGGAGTGTCACATTGGCACAGGCGGTCCTGCAGGTTAGAGATACAAAGACTCTCTCACCTGCAGGGCTAGCCTTTGTCCTTCAGGCATGATAAATTATATCTATATCAATCTTACAAATCCATTCCTTACCATATCTCTTATTGGCACAAGAAACATTTGTTTTAACCAGGAGCAATATTTTGTTTTAAAGTCGCATTGCTTTCCAGTGCACATATGACAACACTTACAGACAGCCTCTGAGACTTTAAACAGCATGGAGCTACAGTGAATGCTCTGGTCTATGTTCATCACCGGACTTCAATACAAATTTTAAAAAAGGAACAAAGAGAGAACTAGTTGACAAACAATTGGACCACTGCAGGTGCATAAGGGTTAAGAAATAGTGCAGTGAAGAGACCAGTGAATTCTAGTGACACTAAACATGACTGTGGGACAGTCTCCTATAGGTTGACCAGTGGCCCGAGTCTTAATCTGGTCAAACACAATATATGAAACAAGCAGAAGATCAATTCCAGTGAGCTGCCCTCTCACAAACCTAACAAGCACTTACACACATACAAAACTAACCAGCACAAAGGACACTATAACCAGACAAAGAAAAGGGATTTCACTGTCCTGCTCACCCGCTTTCACCCCAGAGTGGGTGGTCATCCCAATTGAGAGCTGAGACATAGGTCAGGAATGTCATTCACATCCATGACCTACTCAAAACACAACCTCTAATGATGGCAGCCCCCCACCTTTCATGTGCTCTGGAATATCTAAAGAAGTTTAAAGAGTTTTACTTTTTTTATTAGTCGTGTTGAGTCCTGTGCATACATTCCATTCAGACAGCTTCCCTGAGAGTGTGACACACAATGAACCCCCACCTGAGGCAAAAGTAAGGGGATATTATTCAACTAATCCTAATAAGGTAACCAATGCTTTAAAACACATTTTCTTACCTCTTATTAGCATTGTTAACATTTTTACTGGTCCCTCTTTTTTGATTCTTTTGGTTTTTGATTTGGGATTAATGTTAATTTGGTCTGTACAAATATCTCCAATAAAAAGCTGGTGATAAACTGCAGGTTCCTGGTACCGTTGCCGTAGGCTACAATCAGTAGATTGGAACACTGGCATGATTCTGATAACTACAACAGCTGAAGCGATTATCAGGAAGCAGCAGCAAACTGTCATCTATAACGTTGTACGTGGAAAGATCTGCATAGATAAAACGCAAGCAAAGTCTGCTGCAGTTTGATTTTATCATCAAGTGTTTCAAGTGGATTCATTTCTTTTGAAATACAGCCTAGGAGATCTGCAAATGTTTTTATAATCCATCATATGACACACACATGCCAGACCTGCCAATCGATGGTACTATTGAGACGAGTCAGGGAAGGGTGAGACCATTCAGGGACAAGCATTGTCTACCACAGAGCTTTATGAGATGCCAAACAGCAATGTGCTGCTAATGAAAGGCATATTCCTCTGCTAAAAACAGACAACTGACTGTATGAATAGCAGGACAAGTATTAATAGAATAATAGAACGTTTCACATAAATGATCATATTAAAAATAGAAAGCTTGATGTAAAATGTTTTACAATGTTTCTTTATTTACTCGACTCCTTATATTGGCAGTTAATTCAAAGAACACAGGCTGTTTTTCTTTCATGTAAACAAAAGGTTTAAATGATTAATAAATATTTTATTTCACGACATTTCGGACAAAAGCCCTACTTCAGCTCTGAAGAAAGAAAAATAAACACGTGTAGTAAACTTGTTATTTTTCATGAAATAAATGACTTTTAAAATTAAACCCACGCCAAACAAAAAAGATATGAGAACCTTTGGCCTAGATAACTCAATCACATGACTGCCAAATCCCGGATTAATGGGATGATCTAAACATACTTAATAATGAAGTCTGCTTTATTTGGTGTGCACAATTCAATGTGCTGTCTTTCTGGGTAGTCATCATTGCAGAAACATGTTCTGAGGGTAAAAGGTGTCCGCACTGTCAGCTTGCATTGGTAGTAAATTGATAATGTTTGGGGTACCACTGTGCCTGTGGGACAGATTTTCATTAAAATTGTTTGCATATTTAACAAGGAAACGATTAACTATGCTGGGATACCAAGGCATTTAGTGCGCAAAGTGTCTGAGTGGGAAAAAAATGGGCGATAAAATGATATTAATATAATAATATGAAAATAGAAAGCTTGCTGTAATGTAAAATACTTTGAAATGTTTTTTTTATTATTATTTACTCTACTCATTATACTGACAACTTAAATAAAGGATGTAAGTTACACTAAAATTTCATTTTAATGAAAACAAGTGGTTTCCCTGGTTACTTATTAAGCTTGCTTTATCTACAGATGTGTACTCCCCAATAAAATGCAAGTAAGCTTAGCCCACAGTTTTGAATGGGAAGGGTGAATCCTATTTTAGGAGCATGACACATTGAAAAGTCGAGGATTCACAACTGTCCGAAAACCCTCCTGCAAACCACAGAGGTCGCCTGTGAGCAAAAGGCCAAGCGGCTCTAACACGTGAACGCGCGGGGATCCCTCTATCGTGACCGCGCACACACTCTGAAACAAGCGCAGCTGAATTTGGCAGCCTCCTGACACTTCGCACAGACCGGGCAGGGTTTGAAGAGGTCCCGCATGTCTTCTCAAAAGTTTACACTGGTAAGTACAACATACAGTATATTTAACAACGTACATATCCTGTACTTTCAAAGGCTGTATGTAACATAAGTGTAATAATAATAATAATAATAAAACGTTTTAAAAATGTTATTCGCGTTTTGAACTCTAGCTGTGAAAATAATTTCGCTCTACCTTCAAAAATCTGTACTTGCAGCATAGACCACGTCTAGTGACAGTAGTATTGCGCTTAACTAACTGGAACCGGTAAAGCATCGCGTATATGATTTTGAACACGTAACAAAAAATGAACAAAGATTTATTTATCTTAGGGCAATGATACATGCAACTTCCAATTTCAACCATTTGCATGACCGATGTACAACTTAAGAAACGTGTAAAAACGGAAAGTCATGTTGTTGTAAGTTTTTATGACGTTTGGTGTATCCTGGAATAGTCTAAAAGGGATGTTTCCCTATAACAAATATACTGACAGTGACAAGTTAGGTCATGCATCTGCTGCGGCCCAAATAGTTTTCTCTTCAAGTGCAATTAGTGTGCTATCGGATGCGGTATACAGGCTGTACTGTCTACACATTGCAGCGTATGCTGTAACGTTCAGCTCCTGAATTTAGAAGATGACATTACTATTTTTAATGACAAAACATTTTTAGACCTCTGTGCATTTTTTGACTTTGTAAAAAAGGAAGTTCAGATAACCAAAGCATAAGTTGATTGTCATATCAAGTGATATCAATCTGTCCATATGAGAAATGGCAATCACACAATTGTTTTGTTATTTTGTGTGACTTTGTTTGAAAATTACTTTATTGGGTAGCGCTAGTATGTATATGTACAAAAAATACACAACTGCTCCAGGATCTGTGAGAGACAGGCTTCTCCAGTCACAATTCACCATTAATGTGTTTCTGCAGCATGGATTGAATAAAATAACTATTTTTATACCTTGTAATGCCCAAGCATTTTTTTTTTTTAATGAGAATAGTTACTTTATTCATGTAACTACTACATTCTTGTACAAAGCACTTTTTTTCTGTCAGGCAAAACACAATGTACCGCATATGAAAACTTGTGGCTTGTGAGGCTGGATTTAAAACAGAATAATATAGAGGGGTGGCTAAGCATTGTAACACATGTGATACAGAAATGGGCATTACAGGGTTAATACTTAGCATAGGTGTGTTACACGTCCTGGCAATATATCAATTATATAAGAGTCCTTTCTTTGTGGGGCGGTCCAGTTAGTTACTCTCGGGTCAGCGAGACTCAATGTGATCACTTTTTTCTGGATTAGGAAAACGTTGTTTGGTTCCTTGCAGTGTTCACAACAAAACGTCAAAAGGATAGAGCATTAGGGCGGAGGATGTTGCAGATGAGGTCATATTCATGTCCACTGATGTTTTTAACAGCCCTGGCTGGTTTGTCACATACAATGCTGTTATCTTACTGTTCTGTTTACTATGCAAAACAGAGGCAATTAGCGTGCATTTGCTTACTATGGGCTTTGTTTTCCAGGCAGTGTTCTTTAGGTTGTGGGAATGTTTGTGCAATAATGTACTTGCACGTTTATAGAAATATAATCTTATACTGTAGGTAAAATATAGTTGCTATAGCTTTGGCAAGATGTTCATGAAAAAGTGCCATTTATGCTTATGCCTTGAGATAGGAGGCTGTGTGGTCCAGTGGTTAAAGAAAAGGGCTTGTAACCAGGAGGTCCCCGGTTTAAATCCCATCTCAGCCACTGACTCATTGTGTGACCCTAAGCAAGTCACTTAACCTCCTTGTGCTCCGTCTTTCGGGTGAGATGTAATTGTAAGTGACTCTGCAGCTGATGCATAGTTCACACACCCTAGTCCCTGTAAGTTGCCTTGGATAAAGGCGTCTGCTAAATAAACTAATAATAATAATAATGGTTATTGTTATAACAGAAATTATTACCAGTAGACAGATTACCAATAGGCTTTTTACTGGCAGATTTGCTGCTGTAAGAAGCTTCCCAGAATTTTTTTTTGTTTTTTTTACCTACCTTTTCTCTAAATTTAAGACCAATACAATTTGAATATTTCTACTACAGCCATCAGCTATGGGATTTCTTACTGGAAGTAACAGTATCATTTGTACTGGTAATAGGAAACCCCAAAAAGGCAGACTCCAGTCACTCTGTATTGTTATTGAGAGAGGCATAAATAAGCAGATATCTTTTTAAAATAAACTGTTGCTTCAATTCGTTGGCAATTTGAAAAAACTGTCACCAACAAAATAACAACATCACAGAAAATGTGGATTACAAAATGTGGATTAAACTGTTACAGAAGTACAGTGATTTATTTCATGTTTTCAAACAGCTGTTTTCCATTAACAGCATAATATGTGAATTGATTTCTTATAACTAAAATGATCCATGTTATCCACAGACTATGTGTTTGTAACAGATTGTGAAGAGACAACTGTAGATTTTCAAAAGGGGGGCTGCTCTTTAATCAGGAATTCCTTCGCCTGATGAGTCAGTCAGTGCCCCACAAATACAAGTCATAAACGTTGTTTAAGGAGGTCCAGTGTTTTGGATAGAATTCAGCAGGGATTAGATAATATTCGATATTATCTAACATTATTAGGTATATTAGATAATACACTGAGCAACACCCATGCACCCACATACAATGTAGTATTTATTTTGTAAATTTGATTTAGTTAAGATTTTCAGTACAAGAAAATGTGTATGCAGTATTCAGCAGAGCATTGATTTACAAAGGTTTCGTATTGAATGTTTCAAAGTCCAGTTTGGCTTGTGCTTTTGCAATATTAATAAACCTTTGCTCAGGTGGATCCTGTGTTCCTTATGCAAAGTTGGCATGGTTGGGAATCATAGAAGGCCTTGTACTTAAAAACACACACACACGCACACGCACACACACACATGCACACATGCATATTCTAAATGTGAATGGCTCTACATAGCATGAATACACTATTCTTTTATTTATTTTTTTTGGGTGGGGGGTTGTGAGTTAACACATTGTTGACTGGTTTCACAGACCCAGATTAACACTTATCCTAGACTATGTCCCCTAAGGTAAAATGAGGTATTCCAAGATTAGTGTAAATCAGGTTTATGAAACCAGCCGTTGGAGTTTTAATCAAATTCTTTCACTAACACACAGTCGCAATGTATATACTATTCCAGCATGTGTTTAGTTCTATGTATGTATATCATTGCCAAATCGTGTACTTCTGTTTTACAGTAACATGCAGAGACTTGTAAAAAAAAAAAAAGGCTTGAACCGTGTGAGGGTCTTAACAGATGTTAACATTGTTTCTGCAGGAGAGGACTTGTATATGATGGGAAGAAACTCGAAGAGACACTGCTAATCGTTTGAGTTTGAGAAGGAATAGAAAAGATCAATGAGGATTTCTGGCATGGCTGTGTTCAAGCAACAGAATGTGGAAGAGTTTTATGAGATTAGAGAAGAGCTGGGAAGGTAAGCATGTGCTACAGGTCAGAATGCTACATTGTGATTCAGTTCTGTCAACCTTAACAGCATACAAAAATAAAAACCGTGCACTTCATAGCAAATTCACACAGAGCTCCAATCTGCTTCCCCACTAAGCAGCCTCTCAACTTCTGTCTCTTTAAAAAACCAAACAATGTGATCAGAAAACAGGATGCAACAGTTGAAGAAAGCAAGCAACTAAACAAAATAATGTCAGTTTATGTAGGATGCAGACTAACTCCTCATACAGTTTCATCATACAGGCATGTGTTTGAAGCTGGTTAGCTCATTTCCACATTGAAGCTGAAGTTTACGCCTAGCCACATTCATGAAGTAATTGACATATCATTTCAACACAAGGAAGTTGTAAAACAAACAGCATCAACTTACAATTCATACTGTTCGTACACGTAAAGTGTTTGGCCTGCTTTTTAAAACTGAGAAAATACATTAATTACGTTTTAGTTTTATACTGACTCAGTACAATAATGAAATGACCAGAGAAAATAAAAGGCGTAGTGATATTGCATTTTGATTTAATGTTAAGAAAATCCAGCCTAATTTCCCCATACTTTATAACATGGTTCACACCAGACTACAAGATCATTCACAATCCTGTACCTTCGGAATTTCTGTCGCATATTAATAACAGAAATTGCATGCCGGAATTCATTGTTCATCAATAAAGAAAAGCCCTAAATATTGTGCAGTTATTTATGTAGTGGAGATACATTTTAGTTATTCTTTATTCAATAGTATGAAAATATCTCTAAACAAAATGTTGTTATTTTGTTTAGACAGTCGGAAGATGTCTTAATCGGCTGAAGTAAAGGCAAGTCAATATATTTCCCAGGGGAAGGCTAGTCAGAATGAAATAATGATCACATTAGCTGTAGGGTTATTCCAGCTCAGGTAGGTTGCTTGGCCTCATAATTCACTGAGTTGATGCAAACGTTACCTGTCTATATGACCCCCCACATGGTAAAACATTGTCATTTTTACCACCTTCAGACACCTTCAGAGTCTCACAACTCTTCTTAATATGCACACGACACCTACCCGGGACCCTTCACTCAATCATCAACCACAAGCAGAGGAAACACCTCCCCCAGAACCTAGTCCTCTTGAGCTGGAATGACCCTGCACAGCTTCCACGCACTTGCTTTTTACATAGATATTAATATCTCATTGTATTGTATTTTATATCGGGCCCCCCTTTGTGCAGCCTCCTTGCAGTTTTCTTTGTTGGCTCGCTTTCAGAAATGAAACCCACAAACTTAAAAGACTGTGGTTTTGTGGTTAAACTCTATATATAAGGGGAACCCCACAGTGCACTCATATGGGATGTATTGACGTGTGACGAGATTTCTTCCAAATGGAAAGTAATGAACGGAACCCATTGCTAACACTCCTCAGTTCGAGGTGTTTGAATAGTGTGTGTGTGTGTGTGTGTGTGTGTGTGTGTGTGTGTTGGTCCAGAGAAAGTTAGCACGGTGGAGCGTTGCTTAACACTTACTGTACCAGCAAAACTATTTGGAAAAAAACATGAGTTAAAACAGGTATGCATTTCAGATTCTGAGTTCGTATTATGTAAATAATGTAAATATGTGCAGTACTTGCATTATGGGATCACAGCGTGTTATTAAACATGATGGTTTGGCTGTGCAGACGTATCTACTGTACTTAATTCCTACTGTGAATTTCCTCCCAGAAGAGTGAGTCATGAAAGCAGGATGTTTTTGGCACTGATTTCATACTATACTGTGTGTAACAGGTACATAATTACAATGCTGTATACTGTATAATAAAAAGCACAATATCAATATATGAAAAAAAATGGGTGTGACCTATGATATAATATGCTGAAGCTTAATGCACTTGTATTATAACAAAAACTTAATCCTAGGATAAGACTGTTGTTGGCATTTACTAAAGGGATCCCAACAACCACCTGTTTCAATTTCTGTTATTTGTTTTCAAGCATGAAAGTACCCCGAGTCACGTGAAAGGCATGAAGATTAGTAATTTAAACCCCATTTAAATTAAAATGACTTAATGCAGGAGAGTACCATTTGTTCGGTGTATTTGAATACAGAGCAGGTACAAAGGAAGCCAGAAATGCCTCAGCCATGAGAATATTTACCTAAGGCAGCTTGAGTGAGCATCAATATATACATGTATGATTCATGTAAGCAAGACTTCAGTGCTGGGAATTGACTAGTGGTGTGTGTTTCCTGGTGGCCTCATAAGTTTTTTAAGGGACATTTGGGGTCCCCGAGTAGCTCCCCTGGTAAAAGCATGGCCGCGTGGTGTGCAGGGTGAGTCATACAGCCAGCGGAGTGCAGGTTCCTATTCTGGCTGTGCTAAGTCGATGATGCCAGAGGGAGCATTGCATTGGCTATAGTGCACCCGTGGGTTAGAGAGACAAAACCAGCAGGGACTGTTTCTCCTCATCGTTATTGTTTTATTGTTGTACAAAAAAAGACAGCCCACACCTGACATATTCATTTCAATGAAAAGTTTTCCTTGCTTGAGTAAAAATATGTTGGCAAAAGATCACCCCATTCTAACTTCACACACTGAGTTTGTAATTATGTAGGCCTCCTCTGCCATTCCTGAAATAATGTCCAAGAACCACCCCACTTCTCCTCACCATTGTGTGTGCAAGACAGTCCAGCTGGGATGCAGTGAGGTAACTGATCTCCAGAGTGGAATCATTATTCCCAGGTGTTCTGTCCGATGTGTCCCATGGTGTGTCGGAGGCCATGCTGGGATTGTAATCTAGCTGGTCCTGTAGGTCTGTGCTGTAGTTGCTGTACTAAATTGCCTCCCCCACCTTGTCTTTCTTGGGGAAATAACTGGAAATGCTGAAAGATTTAAAAAAAAAAACTAAAACCCTTTTAAAACACATTTTTTTGGAAGGAGAAAATACCACATCAATCACACATTGTTATTCCATCCCTGACTTCTATTTCTTATTCCCTATACACACTCACAAAATAATGCATGACCATCAACTGAATGGCAAATATGTGGTTTTAATTCATGTTGATCGTGCATTTTTAGGTGGATAGGGTATTAGTTGTTTAACCGCTTTCCCCACTGTCTGTTCTCCTGAAAACAGATTCCAACTGGCATGTTTGCACAGCGGGTGTAAAAGAAATGGATGGTTTGTGACAAGTTAAGAAATTCCATGTGAGTCAGGCCTGCTATCGCTTGTTACAACACAACCAATTACAGGGTCTTAACAGGAAGTACAGTGTGTATACCAGGGCTCTACGACATGTGAAGCTCATTATATCACTATAACACTAACTGGAGTTGTCACACCCGGGCTCACGGCTACTTTAGGTCTTTAGAGCAGTCTATTTTCAAAACCATGGAATGAGGTGTTTATTGAGTATCATAATAATACTTAACAAGTAAGCAGCTTCACATTACATTCTCATAGTTGAATGTTGCTGTTCCTTTGTTTAGCTACTCTTTAGTACTGGTTGCCTGCCATAGACATATATAACATAAGCTAGATCAAGCAGAGTGTCTTTATATAAGTAAGCACATGCTTTATGTAGTTCACAACTGTGTATTGCTACCAATACAAAAGTTTGGGTTTTTTTAAACAATATTTACATGTGCTGAAAAGTAGGTTGCTATTTATATCAAAACCATGTACAATTTTACACTACAGTTTGAATACTGGGTGAATATTTACAACATTCTGTCATAGTCCAGCCTTCTGTGTGTTCTGCTAGAAACCAGGCATCGTTGGCTTACCAGTTTGTTTACATGCCTGTACCTCTAGTTTTAGCTGCAGGCACTACAGTTACCCACTGATCAGACTGTTCTTTTAGTCCCTTTTGAACTTGGGTTTCTTTGCATTGGCATGCATACAATTTAATGTTGACCAGCATCAAGGCTGTAGTGCGGAGGCAAATAAGAACAACAGTTTTGTTTTGTTAAGTACAGACATGTTCCCTTATTTGTTTTGTACAGGGGTTGGACAACAAAACAAATTACACACCTGCCTTAAAACCAATGAGAAGCCATGGCTTACCTGATGTGTCTGCAAGGTGTTTAAACGCTTCTCTGACAGTTTACTGTAGTGTACCATAGTGGAAGTGTACTGAAGCATATACAAGTATAGTGGAATTACAAAACAATGTCTCTGTAGCTATAGAACGGAATTTGATGATTTATTGGGCATTTCTATTGATGCCTGATTTACATTGTGTTTCTACTGAAGATGTTTCTTCAAAGGTTAAGTAGCAGAAACAATGAGAGGAGTTGTTTTAGCCGCTTAATTACCGGACTGACTTTGCCAATGTTCTTATGAAGATTGCTATTGTTAAATGTCACTGAATGGTGGGCAGGCGCCGCCAGTTACAGAAGGGAGCTTGCCACGGGCCATGCTGTTTTGAATCTGCAGCTGTTGGGATTAGAAACCCCATAGAGATTGTGAGCCGTATTCCTCTCCAGTTGTTGAACATGCGTGGTACAGAATAGAGATTCCAGGATGCCTCTTTTAAGTGGAGACAGAGCTTCCCAAAGGCTACAGACTGTCCCCACTCCACACATGTACAGTATATTCAAGGTTCAGTTCTTTAGTTCTAGTTGCTAGCCACAGACATACTGTATGTAACACCTGCTAGATCAACCAAATGGATTGCAATGAGTTGCATGTGAGGTTTCTCCATGGCTGTTTTTCTGTTGCTATTAAAAGGTGACCAGTCATGTTTTTTTGCAGGTTGAACAGCTTGTTCCTATTCTGAATTTTCCCATCACAGCTGTTTGCAGGCAGACAAACAAGCCAGGCGTGATGTCAAAGTGTTTCCTGTGATTTGGATACTCAGGGATCAAAGTATCGCTTCCCCGCCTTAAAATTCCAGGCGGGGTCATCCCAAACATGTTTCACATAATAATTGGAATGAATAGGAGAAATATTGGCACAGTGATGACATGATGTAATAATAAACCTGAAGCAATTGAATGGCATTAAAGACTTTACTGTCGGGTGATACCACATCTGGATTAAATTGAATTAAGCAAAAGCCTGTCACACAAACCCGTGATACAGCACTGCTTTTTTTTTAGGTTGGGCAGGTATTGCAGGTGAACAACTGCTCCCAGGTTTATAGAATGCAAGTAATATAATAAAAAAGTATTTGGATAAAATCTTCAATAATAGCACAAATAATTTTTTTTTTTTTTATAGGGCAGGATGGAAATGTTTATATATAGAAAATAAATGATCTGTTTTACCTGGGGGCAACTTAAATAGCTGTTGGGCAGGTAGGCCATTGTTTGGCTATTGAACACGACCTCTCCCATCCCTCCACCCCACCAGTCATCAATGCTAATGCCAAGATGCAACCATCAATGCTGTCAAACCATTGCAGACCTCAGAAACAGTCCAGTCATGCAGCAGTCTTGATAATCCACAATGATCCCACACATTTGTGGTCGAGTATAAATACATATTAAATGCAAGCAACTAGTGGTAAATCTATTCTGAAACAATAATCCACAAAACCTTTTGCAAAAATATACCAGAGTCAGAAGACATACAACTTTACATTAGCTTCCTGTTTGCCTTTTTAAATATTAGGCTAGCCTGGACAGAAAAAGCAGACTTGTGCTGTGTCTGTGACCTTTTATTCAGTGTGTGTCCTACAAAAATAAAGATTTAAACAGTAAAACAACCAAACTTCAGTACTAATAAAATAGTTTTGATCAAACCAACGCATTTTGATTGAAAATTGTCTGATGAACCAGCTTTCTTGAATGGGGTAAGATTTCTATTGAGTGGCGTTTTGTAAACCTCAGCTTACTTTTCATATCTCCCATACTGTATCCAGGCATGAGTGGAATTTGCAGGAAGCCTATCCAAACCAACATGAGAATATGAAACCCGTTCTGGGATAAACTGAAAGTATTTTCTAACACCCACACAGTATGGTGTGAACAAATGGCAAGGGTACAGGACACTATAAATACAGTCGCTTGGGAAGAGGTGGGTTAGCGTTGGTATGTTGGAAAGAGCAAATTCATCGGCCATCAATAAAAGGTTGGAGAGAGACAACAGGTGTGCCTGGCCAGGCATACTGTAGCTATTATTAACACCGAGATGATGATTGCAGGGGCCGGCTCATAGTTTTCAGGAATCCCTTGAGGGCTCCTGTTTGTCTGATATTCATGTCAAATGCTCTTCTTTTGTTTTTTGGTTCCTTTTGATATGAATGCTTTCATAGCTTGTCCTGTTAAACTGCATGCAAACTGCAGCTGCCGTGACACTTCTCTATTTGACATTGTAGGTTGTGTCTGTGGTGAAGCAACTCTTTCGAGTGTGTTCATGGGTTCACACTTCTGTTAAACACTTCTTAACTGTGTCTTAGCTTCCTCATGTCCTTTCGACACGCACACTGCTGTTAAGTGTGTATAATTGTTTACTGTGGGGTGGCTGCAAGATCGAAACAAAGCAAATGCATTACATATTGAACATTTGAAATGGTTAGCTTTCTGAAAGGTGTATAGTCTTCTGTAGAAAATATACTGTTTTTATACATGTGAATTTGAAATTCTGCCACATGGGTATTCATCTGAAACTTTAAGGGATGGAAATAAGACTCCGGCTGCATAGCAGTTTGATCCATTCAGTCTCATAGTAAAACCTGGAATGGGTGAAATTGCTATGCATCTTATTTCCATCCCTGCCGTGTTGCAAATATAGTATTGTGGTCTATTTCAATGGTCTAAACAGTGGTGGTAAGTAGATAGAAGGGAGTTATAGTGCAAAATTGAACATCAGTATTGGAAATGTTTAAAGGCACAACATTGCTATTATTTGAAATGTTGCTATTAAATTAATTCATTTAGAGTATCTCATGTCAGTTCTCATGGTATTGAGCCAGTAACATGTGTGATGAATAATTACACAGTACATTTGCAAAAATATTTCATGAAACTACGGTACTTCCCATGTGGTTACAGACACTGCGCAGTGGAGTGAATGGGAGTGTTTGGGTGGGTCCCACTCTGGGGTGTTTGAAATGAAATGCAGCCGCTTGTCTGCTCTTCTAGACTCGTGGTGCTGAAAGCAGACTTGTGGCTTCAGTTGGCTGGCCTGGGGACAAAATCTGCTGCGCCTGCCTATTCGAAATCACCGTACCTTCCAGTAACTTTCACTTGAGATGCTTTGCTCTGTGAAAAAGTGCAGTGTATGTACAGGAAGTGAGGAAGTGAAACAAGATGATGGTTTTCAACAGTCTTAAAATTGTTCAATACTGAAGTCTGTATAGAATAACATTTGACATCAGGATTGTATTAAGCTACACGTCTTTCTTTTTTATTCAGCTGTCATGTATTGGAGCAAATATAATAAACCAAAACTGAACATATAAAATAAAATAAAAATCTAAATGAACTTTAGATTTACTCTTGAGTTATGTCATGAGATAATAACTTGTTATCCAATGTTTCAGACTAAGGGACCCATGCATACCCATGTTCATTTAACATGCATTTAACATGCAACAGCAACTGGTGAGCATTCCAAACATAGCAGTCTGAAGGCAGCTTCTATCTTTAGGGTAGTGTGTATCTAATCAGGAACTGGACTGCATGAGGAAGTGGTGTCTGAGTTTACTCGCTCGCAGAAAAAAACAGATGGGAAGCAGCATCCCTCCCCCCAGCTTTTCCATTCTCTTTCTGATTGACCTTGTCAGGGTAGCTACGGTTATTCCTACTGAATTTTAGATCTCAATGTTCTTTTCTTGTCAGCGATATGCTGTTGTCTTTAGTCACAATACAGTGTGTGTCTTTTAAACCTGATATATCTGTTCAGTTCAGAACCAAGGCTGATACATGAGTTTCCAACACATTTACTGATCAAGTATTTAAAATGCTGTAGCATTAACTGCAAAAAATTGGAAGTGATTACAAGACGTTCCCTGTAATGCCATTACACTTACTTACGTCATTCTCAATCTAAGTGGTTATGTTTCTTTGCACAATGAGATCAGCTTCAGATAGTGTTACCCAAAGTTGTATCTTATTATAACTGTTTTCAATTAAGCGTTGAATATGAAAGTGAAATGTTTTCTGACTGAACCTCTGTTGACAGTCCCAGCTTGCTGAACTATTTAAGCAGATGTACTTCCTGCACTGCAGAAAACAGCTGCCAAATAATTAAAACAATGCAAAAGCAATAGCCTACTGCTGAATTCAAAAATTGAAAAATGCTGTTAGCTATAATAAACTATTAAAATACGTTGTTCATTGTGCTCAGATTTTAGATGTTGAATTCCAAATCATCTTTGTCTTTTTTAAATGGTGGGATTTGCATCATTCAGCTAAATCTTAAACCTAGACCTGGCTATAAGGATTAAAAAAAAAAAGTATGCCTTTCTATGGCAACAATGTATTCATAAGCATTTACAGAATTTAAAAATAAAAGTATGATTTAAAACTGCAACTGAGTCTCCCTTCCTGGTCAAAATGTTGTTGAAGCCGACACCCTGGGATCCTTCAAGAAGCTGCTTGATGAGATTCTGGGATCAATAAGCTACTAACAACCAAACAAGCAAGATGGGCTGAATGGCCTCCTCTCGTTTGTAAACGTTTGTATGTTCTTAAAACACCATTACTAGTGACACTGTCCTGTCACAAAGACGTAAAGACAGAACATCAGCATACTTTGTAAAGCCGAGATAAGGGATTTGTCACTTATCAGAACTTCCTGTTTGTGTAGTTCATTTTGCTGTGAATCAACAAATATTTCAATATATTAAGTTTACCCTTCCTAAACTGTAAAAGCTGATCATTGACTGACTTTTTTTTTTTGCTCCTTGGTTATTCACTGTCACAATTGTTAAAACGAGTGCACCGAAGTTGTTTCTCAGCAGATTTTTAGCATTAAGAGTGTGTTAACATACACTTCAACTCTGCATTAGACTGAAGTATTAGTTAACCTGGCCTCAGTGTTATGAGCAGGGATCATAATGCTCTTTAAAGGAAGCAGTTTTTTCTGGTTTTCTGTCTTTTGTGTTGTCTTCTATTATTATTATTATTATTATTATTATTATTATTATTATTATTATTATTTATTTCTTAGCAGACGCCCTTATCCAGGGCGACTTACAATTGTTACAAGATATCACATTGTACATTATTTCACATTATACAGATATCACATTATTTTTACATACAATTACCCATTTATACAGTTGGGTTTTTACTGGAGCAATCTAGGTAAATGTGACAGAGATCGAATGAGTCTTAGTGTTAGATCTCCCTCTCGACCTGTGAGGGCACGGTATACGAGGAACAGAGTACCCTTAATGAAATGGCACGACAATTTATTCCGTAGGGTAGATGGAAGTCGGTCAGTTCGGAAGGGGGCGGAGCCATGGCACCCGAGCTCAGTGACCCAGACGGTAAGCGGCGTGGCATCCGAGGACTGGAGGAGCGGATGCGCTCGTTAACCTCGGGGTCATGGGCGAGGGTATAAATAGGGGGCATGGCTTGAGTGATCTGTTCCTTTGCATATGGTTAAATTATATGACCAAGAAGGAGCCCGTTTGTGAAATCGACCGTGAGTGTTTTGTGTCTGTGTCCTAACACTGTGTGTCTTGTGTGTTGTTTCACTAAAGATTACTGAGCACGATCCGGAGCTGCAGCCGCAGGCCAGCGACAAACCCGGACTTCACCACTCACCTTTTCACTACTGGAACTGTCTGTTGTTTGCACCTTTTAGCACTTGAATCACGCACTGTCTTTGTGTTTGTGTTTAGTGTGGGTGTCGGAACGGGACTTTGGGGTTGCGGGTCAAACCCGTAGGATTATAACGAGAAGTGATATACGCCGCTATATCACTTCCAGCACCATTATTATTTACATGTTTTGCCTTGAGGCTCTGGACATTTATTAATTTAAATAAACACCCTTGCACCTGTATCAACGTTTGTCTGTGTGATTATTCTGCACTGCACTCACCTGCACGTCATTACCACTTTGCCACAGTAAACTACCTTGCTCAAGGGTACAACAGCAGTGTCCCCCACTGGGGATTGAACCCACAACCCTCCGGTCAAGAGTCCAGAGCCCTAACCACTACTCCACACTGCCAACCCTAAGTAGTGTACCAGCCGGAAGCTTGTTTGCTGAGTGCCAGCGGGGTTGTTTGTAAGATGGATGCTCCTTTCCTATGAAAACGCTTGTCTCTGGTTATGTCCTGCACCACTGTCTGATACTTGTCACCTTAGCGAGACTATAAAGCACTGAATTGGCTAGTTCCTAATTGCCTTCTTTATATGAAGGCAGGTAACAAGGTACTGAAATTGAAGGGATTCCTACAACACACTGGAAAGTATAAACAAATCTAGTTTTCTTTCAAGGTAAACTCCTGCCTGTTGATTTTATACAAATGTATATTTCTAAGTGAGATTATGAGGGTTTACTATATGAGTGTGTCTTTGCCTTAGACGTGAAACCACAATGGGAACCAAGACATTTAAGGAGAAGTCAACATCCTTAACATACAGTAATGCAGGTGACTGAGGATCTCAGTTCTGCTGGTTTAGATGGTACAGTAGTTCAGGGTCTGCTCTGCTAAAATAGCGAAGCTGACAGACATGTCTTTATGTCTTTATAGCTACAGCACTACTCAATTTAGTCAGCAACAAGAGAGAGTTAATTGCTGCGCATTATGCTTTTCTAAGTCTTTGAGATAAAAAATCATTTCTGGTGGAGTGCATGTGGGCAAAATATCATCTCAGTCTGACTTTATTCTTCTTCAGTTTATTGGAGTAAAGCTTGAAAAACACCCAATTTAAAAACACTTGAAACATATGTCTACATTTCTACTAAGGGGTTGATTTGGTCACCCTACAGTACATCCTGTCAGTGTAACCCATCAGCTGGAGCTGCTTTGAACATTTTACAGTAAAGGAGTATCACCCTGGATTGTATCAACTATTTGTAGTTATCCAAGGATTAACCCTAATAAGAAGAAGTTGATGCAATCCATGGTGAATCCCAAGTGCTGTAAAGTGCTCTGAAAGCCAGCTGTGGTTTATTCTGGGTGGTGTATTAACCTATTTGTTCATTATTATTATTATTATGGGGCTGAATACCTTTAGAACAATATACAAGTGCTGCTTGATCCCTGAACACTGGTTTTCCTGCTCGTACAATAATGTCTTCCTGCCAGTAGGTAATTGTTTCATTTTTAAGAACATAGACCCTGAGATTTTAAATTAACACAATAAAACTGGTTTGTAGGTCAGAGTGGGCCCTTCTCACTCCCACACAGCAGCCCCCCAATGGTGTGAATCTGCAGTGACTATGTGTACTGCTGAGTTTCCTGCGAGAGTGAAAACGTGCTGTGACTATTTGGAAACATTGTAAAAGTGTCTGACCTTTGAATCACCATCACTCATTTTTCCCTTGAGGGAGGACAATAGCAGGACTGGATGTTGCGTGGTACATGTACTGTACATCACAAATGGAGTCTGTTTGCTCTGCACACCTGCTTGTGGGGTAACTGTTCCCTAGCTACTGTATGTAGAGCAGGCTCACTGTATCTGGTGATTGTAGTTAAAACTGCACCACTTAGCAGATGATGTTCTTGATAGGAAAATATCTCTTGTTTCACTCCATAGGCTCAATGACCTCTCCAGGGGTGTAAGTAAGTCTCCTTGAGGATACAGGGTCTGTAATAATAATGTAAACAGTGGCAGATTTTGGTGCAACTGCTCTTTACAAACCTGCTGTTTTGCGGACCTCATTCCTCTGTGTTATGCTGTTTTTCGTGATGCTAATAGTAAGTGTGTCAGTAAATCACGCCTAGTGAAAAACCCCAGCAGGAATAATATCGGGTTCAAGTGCAGTGGTGTTTTTGGTTTCCAGGTGTGAGATCAAACACTTTGAGAGATCGACGTCACAGAATACACTGTTTTATTCTTTTGATTTCCCCCTGATTGAGTTGCATTATTGTTGTCCTGAATTATATGACAAGTGGAATCTCAATTTTTATTGGAATTCCGTATCCTGTTACGTTGTGATAGCGTGATACAGTACAGTTTGGATAAACAAATGTGAAGCAAGATAGTGTCACTTGCCACTTGATGCGTCCAGTGGTTATCAATTAGATAGCAATTGACCGTTGTTTGTCTTACATTTCTGTGGGACATTCAGCATCAAACATCAGAGTGAGTACATTTCAGGTTAAAATAAAACAATATAAACATGAAGTGGCAAATTACGTTATTTGCATCTTTCTAAGTTTAGAAAATTCTTAATCTTAGGTTTATTTTTTAATACCTTTTTTGTATTGGACCGACTTGGGTGTCACAGAGTGTTTTTAATATTTTTTAAATAGAATATTGAATAGCCAGACACAGTATTCTGAAATTCAAAAACACAGGGAAGCTTTGTTTGTGAACACAACGCTAATGGATTTTTTTGTGTCTCTGTAGCGGGCAGTTTGCTATCGTGAAGCAGTGCAAGGAGAAGAGCAGTGGGCTTGAGTACGCTGCCAAGTTCATCAAGAAGCGCCAGAGCCGTGCCAGCCGGCGGGGGGTGAGGCGGGAGGAAATCGAGCGCGAGGTCAACATCCTCCAGCAGATCCAGCATCCCAACATCATCACCCTGCACGACGTTTATGAGAACAGGACCGACACGGTGCTCATTCTTGAGCTGTAAGTCTGGAGAGGATTTCCTTCTTTTCTTCAGGGGATAAGGAAAGCGAGAACAGGAAAGAATGCATTTGTTTCACAGAACACCGCCTTCTTGAAAACGGAACTCCTTGCTTGTCAAACTTCTGAAATATTGCAACTTTTCAGGTCACTTTTTTCACATTGGCTTCCTATGTATCATTTAAAAGACACGGTGTACTGTATGTTACACCCTGTTATCTCCATTTGGCTGCACCTGATCTAGCAACGTAATGCTAAAGCAATGCAAACTCCCTAGTTGTAAAGCATTTTGCTTTAACCCTGTTTGTCTATGTGGTAAGTGTTTATTTACTTCAATGGTTATTACTACCTGGGACTACAGGTCTCCTTTCCAGGGAGGTCCTGAGATATGCTCTACCACAAAAGAAAGGATCATCCCATCCTCAAGTATTCCCAGTAATATAATTTACAGCTATCTATTGCACCTCAAAACACAAAGGGGAAAATTCACAAAGCGTTTTACTCAAAAGTGATAATAAAATAAACAACTTAAGAATATTTAAGAACTTAAGAAGCTTCTGACTTAAATTTCCTATTTGTTTATTTCAGGTTGGTAACTTTAATTGGTGTTTTTCTCAGATCAGAAAAAATTGTGTCAATGTCACTTTGAAGTCCATGGTGAATTTACACAGAACATTACACATTAAAACACAAGTTAATGTAAGCATATAAACAATCACACCGAGCAAAAATGTGATTGTCACCCTGTATGCCTCAGTATAAATGTATGTATTGATTTCTGTGCTTCACGCTAACTTCTCAAGCAAAATGTGACTTGGAACCTGTTGTACAGTAATCTGACACCAGGGTCTGATATATACACCTTGGTATGTGAAAGGTCAAAACAGCAGCCTTGTTTCTAGGTTCATGCCATGCTTCTTTGAGTTTCTGTTTGAAAAGTGCAGGCTTGTATGGGTATATATTACCACTGGGTACAGTAAATGGGAGGGAGGTATGTCTACAGTCTTACAGTCTTTGCCATAGTGGATCAGTGTAGTGGGCATTACATCTCCATATCTTATATTAACACAATGACAGCTGTCAAAACATGGGACTATCAGGCAACCTGTAATCAGCACAATGCAGTGTGCATTGAGTTTAAGGTGTGAAAGTAAAGAAGGTGTATGCTTGCTAAATGACTGATATTTGGCTGCTTAAGTGATTATTAGAGTGTGCATTGTGGGCAGGGCGGTGGACTAAATGAAACGCATGGACTTGCAGCTTTAGCTATTGTTTTAATTGAGCACCCAAGTACAAGACGCTTACAAGTACATGTGGTTTCCACAATACTGTAGCTCTATACATTCTCATTCCCTGTACAGTTTTAAATATTTAAAAAAAAAAATCTGAACTTGAAAATGTGCCATAATGAAAATCTGTGTAAAATTTTACTGGCACTAGAAAATCAAACATCACTGTAAATAAATAAATAAATAAATAAATAAATAAATTCAGTGACAGCTGATTTCAAATAGTTATATCCCTAGAATAAAATGGAGAAAAAGCAGGAAACAAAGAAGTGGAAGCAAGCCAAACACTGTGAGCTATGATGTAACCCTTCCCATAAATTTTAGAGATGATTAATGCCCTAGTGTTTAGACTCTAAAAGGGTGGCGTGTGCGTTCTGGGCAGACTGACAGGGCAGAGTGCAGCGGTGTGGCATTCTGAAGAGAATGCGTAAAATTCAAAGTCTAAAGACTAGCTGCCCAACTGGCCCATAGGACTGAACCAACAGTGGCTTCACACAAACATTCTTCCTCTGCACTGTTTCTGTACATTGCAAATGAAACAGTGGTTGCTTTCCTGTGAGGTTCAAGTTCTGTTTCATAACCTGGGGTTTCAGTACCAACAGGGTTTGGAATCTGTGACTCTAGAAATCACATGATTCTAAAGTTTGTCCAATAGTCTGTGAGTGAGCAGTAGAAACCTTTCAATAGTGTGATTTGAAAAGCATTACAAAATCATGAGTCTTTATTAAGGTGTGTCTGTACTTTAGTGTCAGCATTACAGAATGGTTAATGCAACCCACACCCCCATTTGTAATAAGGTTATTATATGTGTGTGTGTTACATTCATAAATAATTTATTTTACTAGTTGTACTAGCTGTAGATCGTCAATATCTGTCAGCATAAAGACCATGTTATTACTTGTTTAAATTTCTTGAGCTAGTTATGTAGTGTTACGAAGCTGCACAACTAAATGTAACAGAAGTCGAGTAACGAGACGCTTTCCAGTCTAGTGAAGAGAAGAGAGCAGGGCAGTTCTTTGTACAGAAGCAGACTCGGTGGCTCCATCATCATTTGATCCTGATCATTTATCAAAAGATGTATTTTACTAATGCAGGTCTGCAGCATCACTAATCCATTGTTGTTGTTTCCTAATGTACAAATGGCCAGAAAAAGACTGGTTGTTTGATACAGATATAAAAAGAACGTACATCATAGTAATACATTAATGGTGGGGGCCTTGTATAACGTTGTTGTGTCTCAATAGAATAACAACAATCACTAGTTATTATCATGTCGCTATGGATCCTTTCTAAACAACACTATGGTCCGCTGCAGGTATTGTGACCTCACCTGACCCTACATAGTTTTAAGCTTTGTGAGGGGTGTTTAAACTCAAATGGGCTTCACCTGAGTTCAAGTTGAAATATATATATAAAAAAAAAATGTCAGTGACTTGTGGGAGATATTAAGTTATTTTTATGTAGGGTTATTGACCCTATAACGGTGACTAAATACCAGCCAGAATATTTGTGATTTGACTGGGTCTAGATACACTCGATTGACAGTGGTTCTTCACATCTTGTTTGCTTGGTTTCAGGGTGTCTGGAGGGGAGCTGTTTGATTTCCTGGCACAGAAAGAGTCTTTGAGCGAAGAAGAAGCGACCCAGTTCATGAAACAAATACTCGACGGGGTCGACTATCTGCACTCCAGGAAAATCGCACATTTTGATCTCAAGGTTGGTTCGTCAGGATGTTGTTTGCGCATGCACTTAACAGCACTGCAACGAATAACAAAGTTAATTCTTGTCATAAAAAGGGTGTTGCTTTAGAGCTCAGATTGACACATCTGTGCTTGAACATATGACCCTAATACAAGTATTGAAAAAAAAACATTCTGGAACAGTGATTTCACCAAACAATGCTACTGTAATTGTACTTGTAATTATAATTATTATTATTATTTTTTTTTTTTTATTATTTCTTAGCAGACGCCCTTATCCAGGGCGACTTACAATTGTTACAAGATATCACATTAATTTTTACATACAATTACCCATTTATACAGTTCGGTTTTTTCACTGGAGCAATCTAGGTAAAGTACCTTGCTCAAGGGTACAGCAGCAGTGTCCCTTACCAGGGATTGAACCCACGACCCTCGGGTCAAGAGTCCAGAGCCCTAACCACTACTCCACACTGCTGCCCCTATTGGCCCCTATTGGCCCCTATTGGCCCCCTTTCTTGTTTATACTCAACACGTACAGCATTATGGCGGGATAAATGGGCTTCACCTGAGTTGAAGTTGAAATATTACGTCTAGAAAACAGAAAAGATCAATAGCTAAATGACATGGGAAATGATAAGATCATTTAAACACTTTTTTATAGGGTTATTGACCCTATAAAGGTGAATAAATACTAGGCACTGTACAATCAAAGTTCAAGACTTAGCTAACTTATCTTCTGCACCTCTGGAAATGCCACCTTTCTGACTGCGAGGAATGATGTATGACATTATCATAATAAATCTAAAAGGAATAGACACACAGGTTTTTTTTTTTTTTTTTTAAACATTTTGTCCATGTAGAATGCTTCCGATTTTTTCCTGTAATTATCACTATCCAGTGCTGACAGAAAGACCACAGCCACTTGCTGTTGTTGGATTGCTTGGTACAGGAGCGAGCCAGTTGGAGGGTGTTGAATGGTTTCTGGAAAGTCTCTTTCTCATGCATTCTGGTGTCGGGAGCAGTATGCAATGGCAGGTTCACAGTTCAAGGGCCAGGCTCTTTGGAGTTTTGTTTTCAAGGAGTTACCAATCCAAAGGAAATAAAACCCTGGGGTTGAGGCTCCCTTGTGAATACAATAACAGGCAGCAGGCAATACAAATTAATGGGCATTCCTACAGACACACTGGGGCAGGTTTAAAAAGGTCTAAATGCCCAATTTAAATCTGTTAAATGTTGCAAATCTAGTTTGGTTTACTCACATGTTCCAGCACTTTTTAAGATGTGCCATTTTTCATTTTAATGTTTACACCCTGCCAATTCTTTACACATTCATGTTTTAGCTGTGCTTTGGTGTTTCGAACATGCCTGTGTTTCTGTGCTGTCTACTGGATTCCAGTGACTTCTATAGAGTTCTGTGGAAGCAAAACTACCAACTTGCTTATACAATTAAATTGCCTATTACTAATGTTTAATTTTATGTTTTTTTGTGCTTATCTTTCATAAGTCAGTGGGCAGTGTGACTATTTAACCATTTGGATATCAGAAGACCTGCCGGCACCTCCTGTATTTGTAGTGAATCTCAGCAGGCAAAGAATTGCTATCACACAAAACCGCTTTCTAAGAAAAGACAGGAGCCCATGGGGATACAGGGTTAAAATGACACACACACACACAGTGAGAATATGTCAGATGATTTTCTGCAGCTTTCAGTCCTATTAAGGCAAAACGAACCCCATTTGGGTCAGAAGCTTCCAAGTGAGTGCCAAGCAAACTAAGTTGATTAGCCTTGTGTACCCAGCAGACCTTGGAGCAGGACATTAAGTTCTGCCAAAAACCGGAATTACTTCTTCAATTGACTTGTGGGGACGTTTTGTAGCAGTAATGAGTGATATTTAGAGGGAATGATTCAATGAAGAGTGTGTTGATGCAGAACCTGAAGACTTCCATTAAATAATCAGACCCCACAATGCCAGCCATTCTTCGTGATTGTCCTTGGCGACATGGTCTGCATAGTTGAGAGGGATTGTTAATGAGAAGGAAAGGCTTCAGATTCCAGGATGATGCCAATTTAGGATTCTGGGAAGACAGCAGTGTGGTCTCGTGGCTGGGCTTTGGGAAGTGGTTCCCTTTGCCTGCAGTCCAATATCAAATTTCAATAGCAGCAGATTTCATGACACCAGCTGAGATTGCAGATTTACTTTAACTGGTTGATTGTTTTCATAAATGCCCCATACATGTGAATATATTTAGCTGAGATAAATAAACACTAGCTGCCATTTTGAAAAATATTGTTTAGAATTTAATTTTTTCCCCTTTTACATGAATGAAAAATGTCTTAGTTTACCATGTCAAATATTCACTGGCCTTTTTTCAGTTTACCATGTACTTCTGTTTCATTTACATGCCTGTGCTTAATCACGCTTTCACTGGGTTTTACTGCAGTGGTATGTACAGTAAACTTTTAGAAGGGATGTCAAGTGGACTCTGTCATCTGTCAGTGAGCTGTTCTCTGTGTTTTTGGAATATACTGACAGCATGTATTTATATTTTTAATAACTCCCAGACTACTTTCAAAACAAGCTAACGTGATGTTCCTGAGGGAACAGTGGGATCAGTTTGAATGTGGGTGTTGCTCACTTCAGTGAAGCGCTGACAAACAAGGGTTTTGTTTTTGATTATGTACTGAACAACCAGAACATCAGCATATACAACCACGAGGCAAAAATAAACTGCTCAAATCGAACCAGCTAATTTGGAGGTTACTTAGGTTAGATAGATATTCATCTCTAAAAGACGTCAAGTACACTTCCTGAACTTGGTTAGTGGCTTCTTTCTGTCTGATGCTATGGAAAATGTATTTTGTGGTGTCTTTTGAGAAGAAGAGAAAAAAAAACAACATGCCTATATATATATATATATATATATATATAATGAAACATTCACCAGGAATCCTCTACTCTGCAGCTGTAAGATAACAGGAACAGGAAGCAGCAATTTTAATAAACTCTTCTAGTGGGGTTTTGAGTCACACTTCCACGTTGAATAAGATATATATGTAGCTCTATCGCCACTAGTTATGAGATGCAGCAGTTTGCATTTATTTGTGCAAAATAGATGTTTAACATACATTCAAAACACAGAAATTCATTACTTTTTTGGATAGTTGATAGTCTTGAGCAGTGGAAATGATAATATTGTGTCAGTTATGCAAATACCGTAGTTGCATTTTGACTGCTTTGCTGGATTTAAAGTTCCATATAAAAATATGCTACACTATTCTTAATTTAACAAAACTCTAGATTACTATAATACAGTGGATCTCTCGTGGCACATTCAATCCATTCTTTTTCCCAACCATGTCCTTAAGTGTTGAATTCAGCAGTCTTTAATGGGTTAACATAGTTGATTTAAGTAATTAAGGACCTGCTTGAAATGGACTGCAAGAGAAACCACTGTTTTTGAATATTCTAGTATATTATACAGTAGTGAATTATAGTGGCATGTAGAGTCACATACACAGTCACACGTAGTAGCCTCTCATTTTACAATGAGTCACGTCAGATAATCATTTGAAATGTTTGTTTGGTTTGTTGTTGAATGAGGGTTTAGCATTTTCTTCTTTAAAGTTGAAAAAAGAACGCCAGAAATGGAGAGGTCAAGCATTACAAACCTAGAATTGTGAAAGTAATCAGGAACTCTCTGCATGAGTTAAAATGCTAGCCCTGATGAAGCAGATGGGGAAACGCTGGCTTTCAGTTGCAGTTCCATCTTGTAGTTAAATGATTGTTTACCAATTCTGTGGGTTTTTCAGTAAAGGAATAAGGCTTGACTTTACAGCTCTACAATCCAGGAGCCTGTGCTGGATAAAGACAAAAATTTTAAAGAATTCAGTTGTGTGACCGATCTTCTTGTTGAATATAATAACAGCAACCCTTTCTTTGTTCTTTTTCTAGCCAGAAAACATAATGCTGCTGGATAAGAACGTTCCTTTGCCACGTATCAAACTGATTGACTTCGGCCTGGCTCACAAAATCGAAGATGGAGTTGAGTTCAAAAACATTTTTGGAACTCCAGAATTTGTCGGCAAGTGCCCAGAATAACTTAGAATGTCCAGTCAGTTTATAGAAAGATAAAACATTTAAAAAAAAAAGGGTTGAGATGTCAGATCAATTTGTCATGGTTTTGGAATATAATCTTGTATTTCCTTTGTTTGTTTTTTTAAATAATTTTTTTGTCACATTAATATGCCCACCTTGAAGGTTGTCTGAAGATCAATGGACAAGCTTCATTCCTGATGTCAAGCCAACAGCCTCTTTCCACCCACCAAACCAAGCTACTGAACTCTATAGGAAAGGTCAAGTCACTGCCTGCAGCTGTGGCCAAAAGTTTTGCATCACCCTACAGAATTAACTAATTTTGCTTCTTAAAATCGAAAATATATATGTATATCATATCGCATATATTGTAGCAGTTTTTTTAACAATACAGGTATTATTACAACAAAATGTCACCGCAGAGGTACCAATCTAGCCAAATGATGGCCTCCTGGCACAGAAGCCATGGTAGCAGTACAGTCAAATCAAATGAAACCTGCTGAATAATATTATGTTAACATATTGAATTACATTCCGCTTTGTAGTTTTCATATACTTAACGAAAAAAATGTGACATTTCGAAAGCTAACATGAAATGTTGTGCTACTATTTTGGCTTCCGGTAGGCTTTTGCAATATCATTTTGTAGTTTCTTTGATTACATGATGTTAATGAAAGATCTAAATTATGTTCCATGGCATCAAAAGCCTATAAATAACTCCAATGTTTGTTTTCAAACACTTTCCCATGACAAAGGTATGTTAAACATACTGAAACGTTGGGAAGTTGACTCTTTGAGCAAAAACTATATATATATAATTATTATTTGTTTATTTAGCAGACGCCTTTATCCAAGGCGACTTTTACAGAGACTAGGGTGTGTGAACTATGCATCAGCTGCAGAGTCACTTACAATTACGTCTCACCCGAAAGACAGAGCACAAGGAGGTTATGTGACTTGCTCCGGGTCACACAATGAGTCAGTGGCTGAGGTGGGATTTGAACCGGGGACCTCCTGGTTACAAGCCCTTTTCCTTTAACCACTGGACCACACAGCCTCCATAATATATGTATTTTATGTCTCAGTCCTATAATTCCAGGTGATGCAAAACTTTTGTAGAGTCATTGAATGCTCAGTTGAAGGCAAACTAACCCTCCCTAACTCCCATGACTCACCCTGCACTCCCAAGTGGCAGGGCTTTTACTTTAGACAAAAGGCACACATGCAGGTGGAGGCATCTATGGCTTTTCACATTCCTTCTTATATGTAATCCAAATCTTTCCTAACAGCCGTCGAGATCACAAGCCAAGGTCCTTTTTAGAGAAACTGAAGTAATAATAGGAAGATGATAGATTAAACCCTGTGTGAAAATACAGATTGAAAACAGGTGGTATAATGATGACTGTATTCTTTTATTTTTTTAGCTCCGGAAATCGTCAACTATGAACCACTGGGACTGCCTGCAGACATGTGGTAAGCCTTTTCTAACCTTTAAAATGTGTTTATATTACAGTGTTAGTATTTTATTTAAAGTATGATTAATTCATCTGTTTCTGTTTGATTTTTTTTTTAGGAGTATTGGAGTCATCACCTATATATTGTAAGTATCTAGTGTTATAGGTATCAATAGTATCCTAATAAAAGGTTTTATGTGTTCATGTTTTTTTTAACTTCTGTTGTAATATCTTTCAGATTAAGTGGGGCGTCCCCTTTCCTAGGCGAGACAAAGCAGGAGACTCTTGGAAACATTTCAGCAATGGATTATGAATTTGACGAGGAATTCTTCAGCCGCACCAGTGAACTGGCAAAGAATTTCATACGGCAGTTACTAGTGAAAGACACTAGGTGAGTGTGTGTGTGATAACCAAGGCTTTGAAATCCATTATCTCTTATTAGCATTAGCAGCATTGGCTACTTAGATACAGTTGGTTGCCATGCTTAAACATGCACTTTTTAATTTACAGAAAAAGACTGACAATCCAAGAAGCTCTTAATCATCCATGGATTAAGGTAAAGCCAAAATTGTTGTTGGAATTTTTTTTTTTTTTTTTACTTATTTCACCTCACCATTATTTTTATCGTGTTTGTTTACTAGCATTGTTGCAACAAGTGATGCACGATAGTGTGTGTTTTAACATGTTAGCATAAAGGTGGGAAATCACTATGCAAAAACAGCATTTTTTTTTTGAATGAATAGCTATAATGCACGTTTACAAGAAGTCAGAGTTCATTGACGGTGGGGCATTATTCACCGTCTGCATACAGGAGTACAATTTCAAGTGTGTAAGGCACTAAGGCACAGCTGTACAGTTTCAAAGAGATATCTGTTACAGGTAAGGGGATTTTATAACCCATTTAGATCAATAGCCACATTCAAGCCAGCGGCACGTCTCATCATTTTTTGTTTGTGAAGAAAGTAAGGTTTTATTTAATACTGTTAAACACTAAAGTTGTACACTAACCCAGTGGATACGCATGACGCACCGCCCAGTTTTATAACAATTTTCTTGGAATGTTTTTTTCTTTGGCTTGGATATCATACCACATTGTTTTATTTGCATGGACTGAAGATAACAAGGAAATGGATGTTGCTGGTGGAATGCGGAATGCGGTTTTGCATCTGGTGTCTGAAGTTTGGACTAACGCCACTGTGTAATGTGCACGCCATTCCCTTTGCTTTGTATTTTCAATTCAATAATGCTGCATTCTTCTATCTGAAGACCCACGAGAGCATGGAGGAAACCAAAGTCCTGGAAACTAAAAAGCCAGAACGACGGCAGCTGAAGACGAAGCGCCTGAAGGAGTACACCATCAAGTCCCATTCAAGCATGCCGCCCAACAACACCTACGTCAACTTCGAGCGATTCACCCTTGCGGTGGAAGACGTCTCCGTAATGGAGACCAGCGTCAGCGCCATAGCGGTGGCCCAAGACTCCCTCCAGGAGGACATCGACGCCTTGATTTCCATCTATAATGAAAAGGAGACCTGGTACAAGGAAGAAAGCGAGAGTGTGAGGCATGAGCTCTCCCAGCTCCGGTACGAGTACCGCAAAGTGGAATCCATGAAGAAACACCTGCAAGATGACATTAAAACCGTGGACTCCAGCATCACAGACATCACTGGCAAATACATGGAGCGGAAATCTCACTTTGAAGTCTTGGGTCAGGAACTCTCATCCGAAGTGAAGTGGGTGCAAGACGTAATGAGCTCCTTTCAGATGGACAATGGCAGTGGAAGCTTCTCCAATGGAGATTTTGCTTCTGTTTTTAATAAAGATGTGAATGAGGCTTTGAAGGAGCTGTTAAACAGCTCTTGTAGTGGAGAGCTGCTTTCAGGCATGAATTTAGACCTTACAGAATGAAGTCAGTGATTCAATCTGAGGCCCTATTTGGCTGTGTTAATGTAAACGTAGTGTATTTTGCACATTTTTAAAAAGTAATTAATATTAACATATACAGTATATTGTATAGTTTTTCTTTTTTCTTTTTATAAAATTGTAGTTGTGTGTTATAATAATTTTTCGGTGCTATATTTAGCTATTTCTTTGAGTTTTATGTAATTTTTTTTATATATACTGTATGAAATTTTAGTTTTCAGTTCCTTTCCAAAATTCTTGTACCTTCTTTCCTTTGCTGTCTTCCACAACGAAATCCTTATGGTCACGGGCACATTCAAATGGGGTTTCTGTTTTTAGGCATTTTTCTACATTTTGCCACAATTTGCAATTGTGTTTTAAGTTCCACGAGCGTGTAAATACTCCCTATGGAACTGTAATAGCTTTAAATCTCATGAGAAAGAACAGTGCTCCGCTCTAGTAATTAAATCTTGCACGCGCGGGGTGGTTTTAAATTATTCAGAATGAATAAATGAGAGATACAAGTCAGGAAGGAGGGACTGCCATTGGTTTTTTTTTGTAGGTTACTGTATTTTTCCCCACTGGGAAAGGGGTGAAGTCAACGAATTGAGTAACCATTTCCAGTGTTTTTCCGGTGTTTACTGGATATGCACCGATTTCATTTTTTTTGTATCTGGGGTGTTTTATCATTTTTTATCGGTTAAAACCGAAAATCAGAAGCCCTAATTTATAATGTTCAATAAAGCTCCAATTTGCTATTTTCTATTAAAGATTCATGGAAAAGAAAATTCAGCAGCTGGCTAAGTAACTCCATGGATTATTGTGATCGCCTTTCACTGACAATATTCAAATACAGGCTTTATTTTTTGTTCGCCTGACCAGTTTGTACTAAAAACACTGGGAACTGTAGCACTTTAATAACAGGTTTTCATTGTGCTGTGGATGCTCAGAGAGCGTTTGTGTGGATCTCCACCCTTCTTTTACAAAGGTCAGTCTGTGTTGACACATTGGTTATCATGACAGCAATGACTGACTGGAGTGATATATAACTTTGACATCACTACAAAAAAAGAATAATAATAATAATAATAATAATAATAATAATAATAATAATAATAATAATTTGCTCATGATTTTCTATTTTAAAACAGTTTGTGTAAGTTCAAGAAGTTGCCCAGCCAAACTTTGCAAAAACATATATGCATTATAAAATAGATACTTTACATAGATAGGAAACTTAACGTGGTACAATTATGCACACAGTGACTGAAGGGGATATTGACATGGTATTTGTTGTATTTTCTGTTCAATAAATCAATAAAACTGTTGACTTACACCAGTTCCTAGATCTTTAAAATGCACAATGGTTTAGAATTATTAGATTGCTCTTTAACGTATGAAAACAATCTGTTCAAAGTATTGTTATAGAATATGAGATTCGCATATGTGTATTTACAGAAATATTTTCTGTATTGTTACTTGTATGTATTTTTATAATTGATATTACGTAACTACTTTCATTTTGTTGTTTCTAAGATCTGAACAGATCAGAGTTCTAGAGGGTCTGGTAGCAGAATTAAGGGTTAAGTACAGAGTGCAAGAACAGATGTGGAACAAATAGTGGTCTGTTGACTGACCTTATGTACACATATACAGCACAGGTCATTCCCACGTTTCTAAATGCTGTTCCAATGGGATCATGCCGTTTACTTCTGATCTGTGGATATTTCTTTCACACTATCTAAAGCCGCAAAGTTCCTGGAAACGTGACATTGCATTCTTCATGAATCACTTTCATCTTTTTACTGATCAAATACTGAACTAGAACATCTAATTCAATCTGCAGGGTCAGTGCAGGGCAGGAGAAATGGCAATGCAGGGGTTCCATACTAAGGGGTAGCACAAGGTCAGTTGCAATAGTGGAGCCATCGGTAGAGTACTGCCACAGCTGTAACATTGTCATACAGTATTTTGACAAACCAATGGTGTGTCAATGGGACTATGATGCAATATCAGTACCAGTGTGCTGCCATACCAGGACCACTATTGGTAGTGCCATTGCTGGTACTGCTGTCATCTGCTATTGGCTCTGATATTTATATCCATTTTCCATCCCACTGAATTGCTAGAGCAGAGTTGTCAAGTGGTTCTATATAGAAATGTTTTATTTGGTGCTGCAAACAGGTAAGAAATCAAGGTACTTGTATTAGTGTTCGTACATTTGGCACGCCATCAATTCTGTGTCTTACATCTGATTACTGTTTGTTTTCTTTTAGCCATTAAACCAAAAGCAAGCAATGGTCAGAAGGCAGTCTGTCATTAACTTGGAGAACTTTAAGAGACAGTATGCAAGGAGGAGATGGAAGGTAACACAATCACAAAACCATTGATTATCTTTTTTTTGGTGTTCTCAACCTCTAAAACAAATCCTTTTTTGTTTTATAGCTGTCCTTCAGTATCGTCTCATTCTGTAATCATTTGCAACGTATGATGAAAAAAGACTATATTAAACAACAAGATGATATGGTAAGTACAATTTACATGTATTATTTATATATATATGTGGATGTTCATTGGAATGTACATAGTTTACACTTCACAGAATAGATACATGGCTTCAGGTTCACATCATAATACATTCAGGCACAGTACCTTTTACCTTTCTCTTTAAGAGAAGCGGAACTACAAGTACCATAATGCATTGCAATGTGAGCGGAACCTTGAAATATCCCAAACTGTCCACATGAAGGTGGAGCCTTATGCTGATCCTAAATAATAAGGGAAGCTGTTTGTTTTATATGGTTACATTTCATTAGGTGTCTCCAATATATCTAAACTGAGTCAGATCTTAAGATGCACCACTGAAATCATTCAAAAAGGACAAGTCTAACAGGTCTAATAGAGAGTGAGATTCTGTGGGCTATTTAATTCTGTTTAAACTTCAGGCAGTAGTTTTTAATTGATTTGAATGGCAATGATATTACGATCCATCACTCTTTAGATAAATTGAAAATTCCCAGTTATGGGTTTTAGGGTCAGCAACATATTTGACCCTGCAAGTAAATTAGTTCAAAGTGAGTACAAGGAGTTAAATACTGAGTGCACTGAGAGTGTGGTCTGTAGAAATATGTAGACAAGAGTATCTGGAAAAGTAGCTGCTGACTTGTTCCTGTAAAATTCACTTCTGCTCATTCCAGAGGGACTGTGAGAGCGACCCCGAGGAGGAAGTCCTCAGAAGAAGAGCCATGAGACCCAGACGGAGAAGCACAACGTCTTGATTCTGTCTTCACAGGATTGTGCGAGTCTGATCGGAGATCCTGAGAGGCCCACAGTTCCAAACAGCTGCGCTGCAGAACCCGGACGTGTGAACATAGACTGCTGGTACCAAACCTGGACCAGATCAAATTTAGGATCTATAAGAACAGCCATTCAGTTTAAGAACAGTTTATACCGAAAGCAATTGCCTTGCAAGGTGGACTTTCAAGAAAAATGTATGGTTTTGATATGTACTGCTCAATGGCTTAGCAGAACATGCAAAACACACTCTCTGCTTAAGAAACATGACTGAAGTACAGAAGAAGATCATTGATGTTTACTTTTGTATCAGTGTGCTATAACTGGATTTTTTTATTTGTTTGGGGGGGGGGGTATTTTTGCTAATGTTAATTCATAACATATATTCTTAAATCAAAGTTATTAAGTGTCATGTAAATAGTGGATTATATAAACAGCGGATAGCGGATTATGTAAAATACATGCATTCAGTTTGCTTTCAACTTCATTTCCTGGACACCGTGATACTGATTTCCTTCCCAGCAACAAAAATATTATCAGTCCACGGTGTCTATTTTAAAAATCTTAACATTGATGTTAATGATAAACCAGATTGAATTTTAATGTATAAACCAATATTATTGAACGCAATAATGTTAATAAGTGTGTCTTTAAAAAGCCCCAGCTGTATTAATATCAATTGATCATTTAAATAGACCATCCTGAGTTAGCAATGCGTGCAATGCTGGAGCCAGAACCATTGACCATCAATTGACCAATCTGCTTAAATGATCCCCTGGACATTCCTTTCTTCCCTGCATTTGAATAAACCATTACTGCATGTTGAAAGAACAGGTTACTCACACATTTAAATAGGCTACACAGTCTTGACAATCATGTTCAGTATATTGCAACTTCTCAATGAGCTGGATGGCTAGCGGGATGCTTATTCTGAAATAAACCGCATAGTGTGCCCACGTGAGCAAACTCTGTTCAGATCAGTGATCCTCAAAGCAGTGCCATGGGCAAATGTGTGCCCGTGACAGCAGCTGATATAATCTTGTATACTGCAATACAGATGTATTGTTAGGTCATTACAATCTACTACTCTGTGCACTAAATCTCCGCTGTCCTGCCATTTAATAAATCTATGTTTTTAGTTTCTTTTTATTTCACATTTTGGAATAAATGCCCCCCCCCCCCCATCTCCTTCCCCATCTTTTTAAGTGCGTATTCTCAGTTTCTTTATTTCACCCCCTCTGTGTTGCCAGGGTACATCGTTTTAAATGTGACCCCTTTTACAGTGAAGGATTTTTTGTGACATGGCAAACTAAGCACCAGAGGGGCTGTCCTCATCTTGTGAAGAATGCATTAGCAGATTGTTGAGTCAGTTTTTCTATGCATTTACCATAGTTTACCCTGGTTTGACTGTTTTTTTTACTATGCTTTACCATACTTCGAAGCGACAATGCTTACCTTAGTCTTACCATGCTTTCACTATGCTTTATTACACTTTGCTGTACCCAAACCCTGGCATTTCAGTCTCATGTTAAACTTCCCCTTTTGCACATTTAATTTTCTGGTGTTCTCTTAAAAAAATGGGTGGAGCTGAAACCACATGTTTACTTTGTGGGACACCTCCTTTTGCCACTTGCTAATTCTAGTTCTTTGTAAATTCTGTGTATTTGTATTTTAGGATTTAGACTACAATTACATGTAAGTCAAGCAGAACACACATCGGGGATTGCATTCCAGATTTACCAGGGATGTGATGGAATTTCTGCACAATTGATGACATCCTCCCTGATGATAATGGAGGGAGGAGGATTCCAAACTTCAAGCTAAAAAGAGTCACTACCCCAAAAGTGGTTCATAGAAATAAATAAGAAACATTTGATAAGAAAATACGTATAACATGGCATTTATTCTGACATTTGAAATTAGTATTTATTTTAGTTTCTTGTTTTTTTTTAACATTAAAACACTTTTTTAAAACAAAATATTTTTAACGATATATTACTAGCAAGAAACAGCTTACCATAGGGTTATATAAAGCAAAAATCAAAAACGATGATGCAATTATCGAATGCTAACACTGCAAACACGCTAACACACCAGTTTTCTGATTCTGAGCTGTTTCTTTAGTTATGTGGTAGCTATGCCATAATTAAAATCCAATCCCAGGTTTAGTTGATGGTAAAATCTGATACTTTGTTGTTCTGAGCTGTTTCTTGCTAGTTTTATACTGTTATGATTTTATTTTAAAAAAATCTTTGCAATGGCTTCAAAATAGGGAACTAACAGTTCTTTTGTTTTTCCTTTTAGAAAAGAAAAGCAAATCTAGCCTAGTTTTGTAATGGGTGAGAAACTGGGCTCTGTTTTAATTGCTGCCTGGCCAGTGCTAACCCATTCGCTCCTCTTCTGTTGTAAGGTCATGCATCAGAGCCACGCACATTAAAATGGAACCCACACACATTCTGTGTCTTCAGCTCAGTGGAAATGCATCAGGTGAATGAGAAGATAAATGTGTAGTAAATACTTCTCTCTGTTCAGCTGTCGCCTAGCGAGCATCCAACAAAACATTCTTTCCTGTCATTCTAGCAAGTGAAAGTCTGTAAACAATGATTGAGCATCGGTTTGACTTTTAAGTGAGAGTGTGTAAACAAACAAACTGCATAATAGCTGTTTGCTCTTGCAGGTAAAGCACTTCAAAAAACATGATCCTACTGATCGGCAAAAGTTGAAATATTGTTTTACCCGCATCATAGCTCAACATTTTGTCTGCTTGAAGAGGATTGGCTGGATGTCAGATGATTTAGTCCATTTACCATTTTGTCGAGTCATTGTTTCCTAATAGAACATACTGCTGTTTCCTGGAACCGGATTACTCTGAGCTGTATGTCACATAGATGTTCTGATTGTAGCTAGACCATTGGGATCAAATTGACCTCCAGTACACGAATGTGGTACCAGAAAGCTGCAGCAACTTATTATCATAATTGAAGTATAAAAAAACGACAATCAGAATACCTTCAACATAAGGAAAGGGACACCAGTGACAGCTGCAAGTATCAAAAATCAAACTGATACTGTTTCCGCTCGGTGTATGATCTAGTTCCCAAAGTTGCCCTTGGCTGCCTAATGGTCTGTTGCAGTGTATTTCAATGAAACAGTTGTACAAGACTAATCTTGTTTCCACACCAATGAGCTGAATCACTGTCTTTAAAAGCTGAACATGTCCAGAATACAGATTGCGAAGAATGTAGGCCAGCATCAATCAAAAGACATGAGAATGACAGGAGAACACTCGGCCGTTCTTCACACGTAGCTTCTAGACTCTACTTGGCTTAATGATCTACAGTTACAGTCGCAGGATCATCACTGCAGTGTGTAAGAACAGCATGCATAAACACAGCCTTCCTACCACTTAGCTGTTCTAATACTAAACAAAATAGTAAAGAGCCATGTTTAAAGAGAGGGGTGCTTTTATCTTCCGAGTTTTAAAATAGCACCAGGATGTGGTGACTGACACTGGAAACTATAAGTGAAATGATTAAAAACAAACGCGTAAGTTAACATAACTGTGATGTTTCAAACCCATACCAAGCTGTTCTTTAGCTTTTAGTTCAGGATATGGCGGGTGGAGGGCATTGTATCCACCACAAAACATCTTGTCATGTAGCAGCTGAGTCAAGGGTTTTCTGTCAGAGCATGTCCAGTGGTGATGTCAACCATCCACACCACACTCCACCATACCACGACTGTTGTTCCATTGTCCCATGATGCTCCTGGCATATCTGTCTGATACACTTTTGAACCATCTTGAACAACAAACATCTGTGACTTGAGAATTAGGATTTTTACTTCCTCTTGTAATTCCATTGCTATGTCTAATGATGGAGTGATGGCAGGAAAAATTCCTTATAGAAGTTAACTATAGTAAAAGAATAGCAAAGTGTAATAAAGAATAGTTAAACATTGCAAGTCTAGAGATATGGTAGAGCATGGTAAATTAGTAGTATAAACATAGGAATGTGAAAACTGCAAAATTATTGTGCACATTTACAGTACCGCGTGCTATAAGGGAAAATAAATATCTTCCGCTCAAGACCTGCACTCTACTGCGCTATCACGGACATGTGATGAAACCATTTCTTGAAATGATACTTGAAATGTATTTGCTTACGATTGTAAGTCGCCCTGGATAAGGGTGTCTGCTAAAAAATAAATAATAATAATAATAATCATTTCTGTTATTTTAAATCAAAGAAGTCCGTAAATAGCACGCTGCTAGTAAGCTAAACAAGGTACTGTTTTTTTATAAACTATATGATGCTGTGACAGCAAAGATTCTGACAACACATTCCACTCAAACTCTCCAAACAACTGAGAATGTACAGTATGAACACAACAGGAAGTGGATGTATTTATATTTATCCTTGTACTGTAGCATTTTATTTTATTACAGAAGAAGAGCTGAACTTCCCTCCCTCTCCCCTCAAGTTATCTTATTCTAGCCGACAGTGACATTATAAGATTCCTTTTGCATTATGAAGAATGTGAAAATATGAATCGTAAGCAACAATGTAAAGCTGCCAGACTGGTGAGTGAACGTGTCTCTACATGCCTCTCTTTGCTCGTGCCGGTGGCCTGTCATCATTTTAAAATATACAGAGAGGTTATTATTAGATACCCAGTCTGTCCAAGTAATATTAGCCTCTTGTGCAGCAGCCTATTCTTTGATGTGTGAAGTCAGAACTGTGGGGCTAGGTCATTCATGTTATTAGGGCCTGGATGTGTCTTTTAATGGTGTGAAAATTTCTTGGATTAAGTCATGCATGACAAACTCAAACATTCATTTAAAGAGCAGTGTGGTATATAAGAGTTATCATGGGTGCTGGCTCTATAAGTCTAAAAACTGAACATTAGTTTCAAAGGAGATCAGAATCCATCATTATACAGTATTGTGTCGTTTACTTTGTTTTTTCATGCCATGCTTAAAACAATTTGCTGGGATTGTAATTTTGAGTTACTAAAAAGCTGCTTAACTTCTCCATATGCGATTATTTGAAGCTTTTCAGCTGTAAAAACACTACACTAAGTCAAGAGCTTGCTTATGTTTGTTTACATAGGGCTGCACACATACTATTATCGGGGAGCATTGCCAGAAGGTCCGATGAAAGGTTCAGTGATGCAATGCAGGCGTGGCTTCACAGTTCAACCTTTTAAAAGAATCAGAGGTCTATTGTAATGATCTAAACAGTGGCAGACCTTATCTAATGTTCTATTTTTATTGTATGGTGTAATGTTAATAGGTGGGTAAGTAAACCACTGAAGGAAAACACCAGCTGGATTAATATGCAGTTAAACACCTGTGGGAGTTGCATCCACCTTGTTTAGATAATTAAAGTCTCCATAACATTTACCATGTACATTTAATCTATAACTATCTAAGCAACTTCAAAACCACAAATATCATTGTCATATAACTACAGAAGAACCTCAAAGTTACAGGCACATCTATATCACTGTAATGTACTTCCAGTGCCTTAGTGTATGTGTACTGTATTATTTAAAGGGACACACCTTTAATCTTAGGAATAATAATAAGAAAACAAAAGGCCAGGAGTGCTATGTTTAACCAGTAAAATGTCTTCTCATTTACAGTGGCCAGGAGCTCTATATTCTGTGTTCAAGCAGGGTGTCTAGTTGAGTGCTCGGTTCCTAAGTGTGGTGTTCTGAACGTGGAGGTTCTGCTGCACAGCTCACAATATTATTATGCTGTTACAGCTCAGACACTGCAGGTGGCAGTATGCAAGTATTACAGCCAAATTCATAATGAAAAGTTTGCACCTTCTGCTCTGAGAAGGTAAAGTGGGTAAACAACACAGACTTTAAGTAAACATTGGTCTAGATTCTGAGCTCTATGCTCCAAATCATTATTAGCACAATGTTTTCGGATCGGAAGAATGCACACGATAAAGAGACCAAACCAGAAATAAACAATCCAGTTATTTAATGTAGGGACTTGTAACTTCCTTGGTCATTTCACCTGGAGAGTGAGACTGACCCCCACCCTTTCAACACCTTCTTTCCTTCATTAACCAACCAGCTGCTTCCCCTGGTGACTGACATTCTTTGCTTTCAGTAACATCCTTTGACCCAAATAGGTAACATGTGTTTCTTTCAAAACTGTGCGTAGGACCAGTGCAACAGTTACTGGTCGATATTAAAGATTTATTTAAGAACTAGGTCTGCAGCTGTTGCTCTATAATGTTCTTGGTATAACAATTCCCTTTTTGTTGTCTGAGTTTGGGTGACGCAGGTTTTAAAGGGGATTGATTTTTCTCTGTTAAATTTTAGTGTTCGTTTTGGAACGCAGTGTGGTTCTAATTAATCATGAATAATATTGTTTTTTGAATCACAGCTTTCAGGCTTTGGTGACTTTTAAATTCAGTGTGCTGTTCTAACAGAAACACATTACCTCAGTTGCCAGTTTCTTTGTCTCTTTTGACGTCATCATTCTCCCACTCTCCCTCAGAAAGAAGCTTGTCTTTTTTTTTAATGCAAATAGCAGGTTCCGCAGCCTCCTGTGTTGTTACAGACTCAGAAGATGGGGCTCCACGCCTCCCAACATTGTGAAGGCTGAATGTGGGATAGCACTGAAGCTGAGCAAAGCACATACTGTTCTTTGTTAGGGGTCCAGGGGCTAATCTTCCTGTAGGAAGCAGTTCTGTTTTCTTAGAAGGGAAATGGGTGAAACTGTCTTTAAGGACAGAGTTTGAGGTTGTATTGGCTGTCTTTGGGTTCTGAGACGCATTGCTGTTTTCTGTTTCAGAAACAGCAGGAGGAATTTTAGATGTGTACTGCAGTTCAGCGTTCAGTCAAGCAGCCGCACACAAGGGCCTTAAACTGCTTTTTAAAAACTATTGCTGGTCTTGGTACACTGGATTAAACAGATAACACTGGAAAGTGTCTGTAGTTAACATTTCTGACCCCCCAAAAATGGTTACATGTTATTTAAAACGTCTTCCCTGGTGTAGTCCATATTTCTTACTAGAGCCTTTTTAAACTATTCCAAATAAAAATGAATTTCTCATACTCTTTGAACATTTTTACTGAGTAACTGGCAGCTACTTTGAATTATTCTGACAGGACCAAAAGAGGACTGGTAAGATAAGTCTAACCCTTAATAAAAGCATAGCAAAGTGAAATCTCAGATAGACATGGTAAAGCAAATTAAAAAAAAAAAAAAACCCAAAAAACCAAAAAAAAAAACATGGCAAACCATGGAAAACTGGGATAAATGCTTTGTATAACCTTGGGTAAAGCATGAGGAAACTACAAAAATAATGTGCAAACTTATCTTAGTAAACTTTTATAAGGGAGACATTGATGCTTTTTACTTTGTGCAACTGTCTTATCTAGACGTTTTATGCAAGACCAATTTTACTGGACTTAAGGCTAGTTGGTTTGAGTGGTTGACATGTAAATGACTTCCAGTCAATTAATGGCATAGGATAGGAGGATACACATATTTAAAGAAAACCATAACAGTGTTTAATAAGAAATTAGCAACACTATGTACTGTACCCCACACAGGTCATGGCAAAGGAACATAGGGAAAATATTAGAGAAGTGCTGTATTTTAGTCTAAGTAGAAGTTTTCAGGTTGGACATTGTTCCCTGGTCCCTTGTTCTGCACTCTGCTAACTTCCCTCAGCCAAAGTAGTGTTTGCATTTAGAAATATGCCTTGACAAATCGTGCATGGAGCAAGACGCGCCTAGTGCAGTACTGCCCTCTGGTGGGTGTGAATGCAAATGCATGAACACGTAATAAATGAGGTGAGGTCTGAGTTTAACCCATTGGGTTTTATTTAAAAGTAAGTTGTGTGGAGATATTGGGTGTGATCAAATTATCTCAAGAAGTCAAGTGTGTAAATCATACTGTTTGTTCATGAGTTGGTAAATGCAAACCAAATAATACTGAAGTAAACAGAAATTCAGGAACTGTGATAGAACTGTTAGTGCAGTTCTACAGTTTAGGCTGGTAAGGTTAAGCATGGCATTGTCTATGACATTGGAAATGTTTATTCAATCAGCAGAGCTGTTGAGAAACTGCTGGGTAATTTTTACCACTGAAAATAAAACAAGCCAACGCCATCACATTGAATAGTGGAGTAGATATTAAAAACACACACACTAATAATTTTGCTAGCTAATAAAATATTTAATGTGTTCCTGTACTTTCAGCATTAAAAAAGTAATAATTCAACTGCAATGGATACATAGTCATTACAATGACATCACAATGCTCCACAGCCATTGATAGTACCAAAGTGAAAATGCTATTCAGTTTTTAAGACCAGTGGTATTACAATTACAAGCCAATATGCACTGTGTAAAATGATGACTGTCTTCCCTCTGGCCCTACAGATGAAATACAATGCTTTAAAGCAGGGGTATCGCACCCTGGTCCTGGAGGGACGCTGTCCCTCCTGGCTTTTGTTCTAACTGTACACCAAATGAATTAATTGGACCAATTACGCTTCCAATAAGCTTCTGCACAAATGTTATCTATAAATAACTGCAGCTGGCAGTCTATACACAATGAGTATTAGCCAGACTGCAATAAACACAACCAGCTTTTAGAGTCTTCGTTCTAAAAATGGGCCTTACGCGGTGATCGTGTCCGTCTGTCTGTCTGTCAGACTACATGGTTAACATTATAACTGCCTTGATTAGCTTCCTATGGATTTTTCAAATCACATTAAAATGACATACAAACGCAAAGGACCTGAAAAACATTTGTATGAAATCAAGTTTATCAGATTATGTAATTATAAGGACCCTGAATGAACCTGCTTACAGAGTGTAATCACTGGACCGGTGTGGCCAGCGAGAATGGCGTTCAGAGCAGGTGGCAATGGAAACATCGCTTTATAATGTCATGACTCAAAAACATGTGACTTACTTAGGTATGGGAGCTAGGTGACACAGAAGGCAAATTCACTAGCCTTCCTTGCGGTTTATTTCTGAAGTTGGGTAGCATTGGCAGTGACTGAGAGAGGCCCGGGACAGAATGGCAGGGGGTTCAGGGCTGGATTGGGGTGCACTTGCAGAGCTGTGAAGGGAATTATATTACTTAAAGGCTCAAACACCAAATGAACACCAAAGATTGATCCCATTTATGCTAAAGGAGTAGCTTTTAAAATCAATGTTCTTACCTTTTATTCGCACCAATAACATCATCAATAGTCCTCAATTCATGATTGTAATTGTGACCATACTGCAGATCATTCTTCTTGTGTTTCCTGAAAACTGTTTAACACCCAATAAATGTATCTGTCAATTTGAAACTTTGTTTACCTTATAAGGTCTCTGGTTTAGAATGAGGGTATTTTTCCAATACAGTCCATTTACTAATGATAGCCAAACTACATTGAAAAGCCTTATAGGGTGGACTGTCTACTGCCAGTCTTTATACTATTTATAAAACAGAACTATTCCACTCTCAGAAAGGATATATGCCTGACTGCCAAGCTACCTTTTACTTGATGTGGCAACTGAGAAGATATTCAAGTTATCCTAAATCAGTCATTAAAAGCAATTCAAATTGAGGACTTCCAGCAGGTTAATAATGTATGCCAACGAAGACTGCCAGTCTCCAAATAAAGTTATCCATAACTTTAACCGTATGTTCTGAATGAGAACTTGAAGTTGACAAAATGATTGTGCTGTAGACAGCAATACAGTGCTAATTTGGGGACAATGTGAGGTTAATTTAGTGATTTCAATGTAACTGCAGGCTAGCGGTAGGTGAGTTTTTCTTGTGTGAAAGGCTCAGTTGAGGATTCTGTTGTTATCAGCTGATTGGGGTGTTGACTGTACTGGCGAATAATGATATACAAGTATAGAAGCATACTAAAAGCATGCTGAATTACAGATAAAGCTTAATCTACAAAAAAAAAAAAAAAGGTTAGCGATGCCAAAGAACAGTACATTTGCATATTAGCCTGTGGAACTGCAAAATTATTGCACACATTTTATCCACGGCCATAATCTTTGCCACTAAACAGCACCACGAACGTAGTTTTGTTTATTAATATTTCTGACCAATGGGAAAGACCTGTATTATTTTCCAGCGCATAGCCTATCCTGCAGGAGATTGAGTTAACCAATTGCTGTATTCGAGGGTGAGCGGCTCATGTGCTAAAGGGCGGATAATGAAGCTACTCTTTACAAACTGTACGTGGTTTATCTAAGTATTTTTCAAAACCTGAACCCCTCGGCGGTTCACGTGAGTTGCAATACCTGGCAAGGCTAGCACACAATAAACAGAATACGTCACGACGCCGTTTCCAGGCTTCAGGCTGACCGTGGCTGTGTCATTTCATTGAGGTGAAAGTTAGCTGCTTAACGAAGCAGGGAGGAGGGAGAGCATGGGGATGCATTGATATTGACAGGATTTTTATTACAGCAGAAAATACCCCGTCGGAGATTTTTAAAAAAAGGGTGAGCACGGCGCGCTGTTGGTCATATGCAGTTGCATTTTGCATTGAAGTACGGGTGGATGTGTGCAGAGGGGGAAGAGGCCGTTGATAGTTGACGGTAAGCTTGTTCTGCTTTGGGTGTTTGCTTCGTAACGGTGCCGGGGGTAGGCCTTGCATCCTCGGGCTGGCGTAATTAATCGTAGCCGTACATTAAAGGGACATATCACAGAAGGAGGGCGACCGGATTTGGCTGTGGATTGGGAGAGGAATACTAGTTTTCGTAGCTTATGAAAATACAACGACTAACATCGTTTTTTGGAATAAGGGAGTTGCAGGTCTTGCTGAATGCACCCAGTTCTGTCACATATTGAATATAACAACTTACCGGTAGTACTGCATGTTCATTTTCAAAAACTAGCAATATTATTTTTCTCTTGTTTGACGTCCATATAGTACAGATAACTCGTTGCTAAACAAGACTAGGTGGTTCTAAATTTACCGATTTACTGTAATACTAGGTTACAGTATATTCATATTGACACCCATAATTTTAGCCTGTCATATTGTTCGACCAAGCTTCTTATTCAATTATTTATTAATAACTTAGAGATTGCTTTGTTGCAATCTACATGTATTCCTTTTTTTAAAAAAGTATATATTATTATTAATGTGATGTATGACACTTGTACTGTAAATGCTAGGGCCCAGATTCTGTTTGTTTCGTTTTAGATTTGCATTGTGTGATTTGTGATGCTTAGTACTGCTCGAAACGAAAGACTGCCGGTTTAAACGTATGCGCTATATAATAGAAAATGGACATACTCGATATAATAGGGTTAGTAGCATAATGCAGCTTACTGTAAATGTTAATACTTGGGCTGTTCCCATGACACGCTTTGTATGAACACGACTGTAAACCCGTGCTATTTCTCCGTTTACTTTAAATAGGCATTGGCAAATGCATTAAATAATTAATACTTTGCTAAGTGATTTTAAGCTTCTCTGTACTGCTTTAGTTCCGACCACATTGTTCCATGAGCTGTGATGACTGTACATAATCATTACTGTCTCTAGCAGCAGCAGCAGCAGCAGCAGCAGCAGCAGTGCTTTAATTGTTACATTGATGCTCTGACCAGCAAGCAGGTGTTGCCACCATTAAGATTCCTAACTGGAGATATTTATGTAGAAAGTACTGTAATTGTGGCGGCTGGTTGTACTTTTTGTGTTTAAAGAAAGTGCAGGCCCACTGTTAAGTTACTGTACCAGAAGTGATTCTTTTATTTGTATTCAGTGTTGTAGAGATAATGTTTATTTTATGATTATTCACCATTTCATTTGTGATTCTTTATTTAATTAAAAGGCACACAAACCTGTGAGAAACTATGCGCTATAATATGGGGGTTAATGTTCTACATTTAACTGGCATATAAATAAAATGTTCAACAGTGCAAATATTAACATGTGTTATCTAATCCTGTCTTTTGAAATATGGGATAAAGGACGTTAATATTGCTGTGAATTAAAAATAGATTTTTTTTAATGTACAGAACGTGGTCTAGATAAATATTAGTATTACATTTTGAATAAGTGATTAGTTGAACGAAGATGAAAAGGTCTGAGCTCTATGCACAATGCAAACTTGCATAAAATTTACTACTTCAGTAGTCTCCCTGTATAGGAGCCTCCCGCAGCTTTTTCTCTGGCTACAAAAAGTTGGAAATACAAGCTCCTGGAAAAAAAAAAATCCTGAATCAGACACAAGTCGCTGAGCAATTTGGTGTTTTTTGTTCTGGTGAGTAGCTTCACCATTCTGTTAAATAATTGTGTGCATGTCTTGAATATTGCTCCTGTACAGGTATTCATAATTAATCTAGAGCTGCTGCTGCATTTTTGTAAGGTGTGTAGGGGTGCTGTGTTAATTTAGTTTGACAGGTAATTTATTAACGTTAGTTTGTCTGTTACTTTATTATTATAGACTTTATTATTATAGATTTATTAACATACACTTGCCTATAGGTTTTCTCTTACTTATTCAGTTCATTTCATATGTTGATGCATGTGCATCATGACAAATAATACAGACTGTGACTGGTAGTCAGCTCTGTCTTAAAGAACACTTCAGCTAAGAGAACACTTTGCTTGCTTCCTGAGTGGTGTTCTCTTAGCTGGAGACTACTGTACTAAGAATGTAGCGCAGATAACACCAGTGCTAGAGGTGCTGTCTAAAGGAGTAGTCTGTATGATTCTGTGGTTTGGCACAATGAATACTGTACTCTATTTTGGGTTAGTTTAACAGTAACAGTATGGGAGATATGAAGAATGTTTATTATTATTATTATTTAATAATATTATCATATGTGAATGGAAGCAAAATAGAGCACTCCAGCCTTGGTTGGCAATGGACAGTAGCCATAAAAATGATATCAATTTGGCTTAGTTTCCAGGTGTTGGGAAGTTTGGGTCATCTCAGGCCTGCCACTCAGATACGACTTGGACTGCCAGGGCAATTGTATGTTCCTTCACCATACGAGAACTCTGCTGTGATAGGCGTATCTTGTGAAAATGTGAAAATCCATGTGAGAGTCTGTTTCTCTGAACTTAATTGGACTGTAGGGATTCAAAGTATGGTTTCCTTAATGCATTAACAAGATCAGGAAATCGGTGCATGTTTCATGTCTGAAACTGGATCCTACACACATCTGCAGTTGGAAATCTGAAATGTGCTGCACACATTGAGGAACATGCGCTTTACACGAAGACTTAAGGCAACTGAGATTTGAAAAATTACCATGAGATATGTAAAAATAAAATGCATTTGAATAGGAACCACAGCAGCATAACATAGGCCTCCTATTAGAAAACAATTCAGTAACATCAGCCAATCAGCTTCCAGCTCTAGTGGGCTTGTACTGTGCCCCCTACAACGTCACAGCTTTAACTAAATCCAATTTATAATGAATCCGTGCAGTTACCGGCTTTTTCATTTTTACTGTAATGAAAGCTCAATTCACATGTAGTGGACAAATACTAAACAAAGACATAGTTGGTCCAAATTAATTTTATTATCCATCAAAACTAGCCAGTCAATACTTTGCAAATATAAAAGCAACCAGTCCTGTACCTGCCACTGCTGCATCAGCCAATCCACAGCTCAACTGCAGCTCAGCATATTCAGCAACAACAGACATGGACAATTCAGTAATACTGCTCCATTCAGATATCTTGCACTGTGCTGATAGACTAAGCAACTGACAAGTAAAAAGCTATTTGTTTAATAAAGTTTTTTTCCCCCTCTCGTTACTGTATGTATGTGATCCTTTAGGAACATTTTCGGGACTATTTTCCTAAACCTTTAATCAGAGGAAGGGTACTTGACGAATCATTATAACTTCAAGGTAAATCTAAGTATTGTTTTAAAGAAAATAATGAGAAATATTTTTTTGTAACCGCGATAATGCCCTCTCGATGAAGGCTCTACCATGTGGTAAGTGACCTTGACTTTCATCAGCACCATTACCTTCGGCTCAGGGCACATCACTCCCGTCGTGGTCAACTACAACACAGTAGAGCCTTCACTGACTGGCACTATCACTTAAATAATATACTATCCTTTTCTTGCACCTGAATATATGTTCTCAGATGATACATTTTCCTTTAAAAATAGACTATTTTATTCAAATTGTTTAATGTTTCTCTATCCAATATGAAATGCACATTGTCGCCTGACTGCTGTAACCCACATTTCATCAGGAAGAAACCACAACGATGATCATATTGGACCAGATATATTTCTAAATCAGTGGCACTCGAGGTGGTTCCTCAAGGCACAGTGTATCACCGTCTAGTGCAGAGGTACTTGCTTAGTAGGGCTTTCAGTCCATTGAAGTCAACCATGAGCACTCCTTATGCTTTTATGTCTAGCAATTGCCCTGGTCTCTCACACAAGTATCCCAAATGCATTAATATTTAACAGCATCATTTCAGTAGGTGCCAGATTGTTTATATTCTGTAGCCAGTTTCAGGTTTCCTACTGATGCTAATCAGCCCTTCAAAGTGGAATCAGTGTACTGTTACATTGTATTAAGTCATCAGGCAAGATTCAGAAATAGCAGGAACAGTATTGTACTACACACTTTCAACTGCACTCAGCTAAAGACAATTTGTACATATTTAAGTAGATCAATGCTTTTTGGACTGAAATTTGTATAGTATTAGAAAGTTTATGAAAGTGAAAACAGTCCTTTCTCCTTGTTTTATAACAATTTTGAAATTCTATGAAACTTTCATATAATTACTATAGACTACAGTAGCAGCCAGGGCTTGCGATTTTTTTTATTATTATTTTTTTTTTTTTTTTAAATCTTAATTTTTTTTTTAATGTTTTTTTTTTTTTTTTCAAACTGTACATTTAAGGATGTTGGAAGTGGTGGTTTGTGAATAGTTACATACCAAACTAAATTAATGTTAAATGAATACATATAAATAAAGCAAATTACTTATCACTGGCATCCTCTAAATGTGAACCACAAGAATTTAGCGATGGAGTACGCCAGAGAAAAATACCCCTCACTCACCCCAGTTGTTATTTTCTTTTACTTTTCTTTCTTTGGTTTCCTCTTTCTGTGTCAGTCCAAACACACACAGTTGTTACTTAGGATTACTTTGCTTTTTATAGTGTGTTCAATTGTTAAAGTTCCTGATTGCACCACTAAATAAACCTGGTTTCAGCGAGTCTTCTTAACATAGTGCTCAATTGTCTATTTGGGACCCCTTTGCACTGTCATCAGAATCGCTTCGGTGAACATGTTCATGATGGGGCAGGCGCTGTATAACTGAGCAAGACTTCTTCAGAATACCATTTCAGTGCAGTAGTTTTTTTATACGTCTCCTCTCCATTTATGCGCCACAGAATCGCGTGCAAGCGCCGTTTGCGCTTGCACTGCCATTTGCACTGTGATCAGAATACAGCCCTAAGAGTTTTAGTTTATACACAGTAAGAGTTTAAGATGTTTGTGTTAATAAAATGTTTTTGAAACATACTTTTCATGTCTTTTCCAATAGAAACTTTATAAAATAGGTAGGAAATGAAAAAAATGATTTTTTTTTTTTTTAAAGAATCAAGTGATTCATATCATGCTTTAAATCAGTGATTTAAATCAACTTGATTGAAATCAGCCAACCCTAGTAGCAGCTGAACCACTCCTTTAAACACTGTCTGGAACGCCACTGTTTAAAGAGGTGGTGAAATCCACTTGTCCTGCACTCTGTCTTGTCTGTTTTTTCTCATTACTGGTACTGTACCTTGTGAGATACAGATCAAGTGCCAGCAATTGGGCTCCTGCTAAATGCGCTCTTTAAGGAAAAGTGTTCCACAGTTGCCTGGATCTTTTTCAAAAGGTAATCAATTAAAGACCTGCAGACTCAAGTGAGACTTATTACTGGTTGGATAATTCCTGTAATTAGTCTGATCGGTTCAAGTACAAGTAGATTTAGTGGGAGTTTCATTTCTCCAGTTGCTGACTCTTGGTCGTTTTAGAGCTTGCAAGGAAGTTTTGTATGGGATTTGAAAGTTCCCATTTATTAATTACAGTATGCAGACAAGTTGTTACATTTTCTTTTTTTAGGTCCTGTAGCTAGTAACATGCAACACTGGAACAAATTGTGCAAATTCTTCAAACAGTCATTGCTTTCTTAATAAAAAAAAAAGTGTTTTAAATTGTAAATAAGCATATCCAATTATTATTATTTTCTGGAGATTCTCTATTGCTGTTCCAGATTTTTCTGTCATAAATCTCTCTGAATTAAAGTTAGTGTTCAGTAATGCAGCCAGCCATATATATGTTCATACACACTGTGTGTATCTACTGTAAATAAATGTGTGGTGTGTATATGTTACGGCCAAAGAAGTCTTCCAATGACGTCAGTGACCGGGCAACAGCAACGGCCAATGACAGACAGCATTGGCCGGTATTTCACATCATTGGCCAATTTTCTGGGTCAATGTAGTCATAAAGATCTAAATAACAACATTGGCCGGGTAATGATGACATTGTCCAGTAGTAGGTGGTCAATGTTGAAACAATCATAAATACAACTACTAAAATATACTGGTGGTAAAATAAAAATATGCAACCCCTGTATATTTTAGAATACTTCATTGCTTTATTCAACAACATTAAAAGAACCAACTATACAGATTTCAATTAACAATTCAGACACCATTTTAGAAACTAGTGACATCAATTTATAACAAACAGCTCTATAAATCAAATACATTCTCAATTATTATTTCTAAATTAGAGAATACCAATAACAGAGAGATACCATATATACATCTCACTGAAAATAGAAGAACTGCTAATGGCAAAAATGAAAGTTAGAAGTCAGCATTTGTTTTTTTTTTATCATTTTCTCCCAATTTAGAATAGCCAATTATTTTTAGGCTCAGCTCACCGCTACCACCCCTGCGCTGACTCGGGAGCGGCGAATACGAACACACGCTGTCCTCCGAAGCGTGTGCCATCAGCCGACCGCTTCTTTTCACACTGCAGACTTGCCATGCAGCCACCTCAGCTACAGCTTTGGAGGACAATGCAGCTTACAGGCAAGCCTGCAGGCACCCGGCCAGACTACAAGGGTTGCTGGTGCGCGGTGAGCCGAGGACACCCTGGCCAACCTAAGCCCTCCCCCATCTCCGGGCAGCGCTCAACCAATTATGCTCTGCCCCCTGGGAGCTCCCATCCACAGTCGGCAGTAGAATAGCCTGGACTCGAACCGGCAACGTCCAGGCTATAGGGCACATCCTGCACTCCATACGGAGCGCCTTTACCAGATGCATCACTCGGGAGCCCCTCAAAAATATATTTTTAATCTAAAAAATAACGGGGCGGGGGGGGGAAACAGTTATTTTTGGTAATCCAAATGGAGCAGGAGGATTCTTCAGCGATAATATTCTTGCTGATCATGGCTTTGGAAGAATGAAGATCCACAGCAGGGCAAGGCATACACAGTAATAACACAGCTCTGTTATTTCCTCTTTCTTGTAACCTTTTCTTAAAGTTGTTTGTTTTGCCTGGCCCGGCTTACTGCTGCTAAAAATAAGAGACAGCAGGTAGAACGCTTATTGTCCCCAAGTTACAAATTGGCTTAGTTACACAGACCATTGCCCGAAATTCACTGGGAATTGTTGACAATGGCGGGCTAATGTCCAAAGTACATTTATGTTAAGAAAACAACATTTGTGGTGTTTTAGCTATAAATGTAAGACAATGACAACAGATGGGTACTCCCAACACTATCCCTAAACCTGTAGTCCCTGTTACATTAGGAAGAATGGAGGAAGGAATACAGTAGATCCAAAAAAAAAAACACCATTGTTATAGTCCTCAGGTTTCATTTGTTGCAGGTCAAAATGTTGTAATTGTTGCTTAACCTCCGTCTTTCGGGTGAGACGTTGTTATAAGTGACTCTGCAGCTAATGCATAATTCATACACCCTAGTCTCTGTAAGTTGCCTTGGATAAAGGTGTCTGCTAAATAAACAAATAGTAATGATTATCTGTACACTATATTACTATTATTTTAAAATACAGACTAAATCTTATGGCAATGTGTATATGTATTAATTCATTTATGTATTTATTTTTCAATGAGAGTAGTGCAGGGGAAGAATGTTGCCCTCCCAAAAATATAAAGAAAGACATCAGGGTATGAAACCAGGATCCCCCTGCTGCAGCAATGTTCCAATTAGCCATCATAAAACAAGATGTTAGATTAGGAAAAATAGCTGTAAAATGTTACATTTCTAGTTTTTGTTGCTGAGATCAAGCCAATTCAACAGCTAAAATATTAATAACGCTATTAACACATTTCAAATATGGGAATTAACAAATATTACTAAATAAATAAATAAGAATGCACTTTATTTAGACTTATTTCTGTATTGACAGTGATGTAATTTAATAGCAGATTTACAGTAATTCATTAAATTATATTAAATTGAGAGTAGTTCTGAAACCCTGGACAGGTGGCAGGGCTAGTGCAATTTTCTAAGCATTTATTCATAAAATAGTGCTCCCATAGAAATAACTGATCAGGGAAGTCCTCATTAAGGTAATCTTATAAAGTGTATTACATGATCAAATGTCATTACCAGTGATCATGCGGTATTAAATGCCATCATATGCTCCCGATTTATTACAATTATTTTGAATTTTTCTAAAGGGACTGATGGCACCCAAGTGATCAATCATGGCTCTGATGATCCCTCCAGTGAAGCTCAAATGGCTGGAGCATCTCAACAGCTCTTGGATCACAGAGGACAGCGAGTCCATTTCCACCCGAGAGGGGGTCTCTGTCCTGTACTCCAAGCTTCTCACCAACAAGGAAGTGGTGCTGCTGCCTCAGCAGGTGCTCTGTCTGAAGGGCCCCCAGCTGCCGGATTTCGAGCGAGAGTCCCTGTCCAGCGATGAGCAGGAACACTACCTGGACGCCCTCCTCAGCAGCCAGCTGGCACTGGCCAAGATGGTGTGCTCGGACTCTCCGTTCGCAGCTGCCCTTCGCAAGCGGCTGCTGGTACTGCAGCGTATCTTCTACGCACTTTCCAACAAATACCATGACAAAGGCAAGGTAAAGCAGCAGCCGCATTCTCCCGAGAACAACTCTGGGTCTAGCGACATTCATTCGGTCAGTGAGCGGCCAAGGTCCAGCACAGATGCCTTGATAGAGATGGGAGTACGGACTGGCCTTAGCCTGCTGTTTGCACTGTTACGACAAAGCTGGATGATGCCCCCTCCAGGACCGGGCCTGAACTTGTGCAACGATGTCATCCACACTGCCATAGACGTCATAAGCTCCCTGCCACCCTTATCGCTAGCTAACGAAAGCAAAATTCCACCTATGGGTTTGGATTGTTTGTCACAAGTGACAACGTTTCTTAAAGGAGTGACTATGCCAAATTCTGGTGCCGATATACTGGGACGAAGGTTAGCTTCTGAACTGCTGCTCGGCCTCGCTGCCCAGAGAGGCTCGTTACGGTACCTTCTTGAGTGGATAGAGATGGCTCTAGTGGCATCTGCCGTAGTGAGTACCATGGAAAAAAATAAAGTGCCCCTAAATCAAGAGGGACTGATCGGCTATGACTGTTTCATGAATATATTAATGCAGATGAGACGGTCTTTGGTAAGTATCCCAAGATCTACTTTTGTTGTGTGGTACGTACAGTAGAATAAGTCTCTCTTCAATGACTCGGTACTACCGTGGTTCATTCTTTAAAAAAATATTTGTTTTTACTGTATACTACTGTAAAGCTACAATTAATTACAAAAGGCTGTACACCTTACAATAGTTTTTTTTTCTGTTTCTGTACTGTATTACCTTATAGATTATAATTCATTAGTTTTCTGGAAATATAATTTAACAGTTAAAGTTGCAGTAGTGAAACAAACTATTAAAGAAGCTACACAGCCTTTTGGGTGGTTTCCGATTACTACCTTAATTATGAAAAGACTTGCTGAGCAGTATCAAAGTAAATTATTATAAAATTAATTACACCTAGTAAATAAGATACAGTTGTGGACAAGTAACAATAGAAACTTTTTCCTCATGACTCTTCTTTTATGTATATTACATTATAGTAAGTGATGTTAAGTCACCTGCAGAATTGATATACTGTAGTTAAAGGATGGTGGTATTTAGATCTTTCGTCGACCCCATGGCATTATCAGTGTAAAGTATATGGTTTGGTTTTTCTTATTTGCTATCCATTGTTTTTTATTAAACATTTGATTTCAGGGTTCTTTAGCTGATCGGAGTCAGTGGAGGGAACCCACAAGAACACCAGATGGACTGTGCTCTTTGTATGAGGCAGCGCTCTGTCTCTTTGAAGAGGTAAATCACACTTTTCATACAATGTTATGCACAAAAGACACACTACTCCACGTACACTAAAGTCTGACCGCAGCTAAACAAGAGATAATACACAATACACAAGTAAGATTCTGGGGGTGTGAGATGTTTTTATATAAAGTTATTGCTCTGCCTTTGCTGACCGTAAATCTGTACAAAAATATATAAAACACCAGAAAGCCAAGTGTTATTTAAAGCATCTTCCATTTAGATTTGAACAGCAATTGCCCGCTTTGTTTTTTTCAGATGATAAAGACCCAATGGACTGAGTTGTAGGTTTCAAAAAGATAAATGCATTTTTATGAGCTGTAAGTCTTATTGTCCTTTGTGTTGCAATGGAAAAACAGGTCTGCAGAATGGCATCAGACTACTCAAGAACCTGTGCCAGCCCAGACAGTATACAGACTGGAGATGCCCCCATGGTGTCTGAAACCTGTGAGGTGTACGTCTGGGGCAGCAACAGCAGCCATCAGCTGGTAGAGGGTACCCAAGAGAAAATTCTGCAGCCCAAACTGGCTTCAAGCTTTGCTGATGCTCAGACAGTAAGTCATTTCGGGGTATGCGTCATTTACCATGACCATGTACAGAAATCACAAAGTTTGTGCATACGTTTTTTTTTTTTTTTGTCCTGATTACTATCAGTTGATTAATTAATAGTCAGTTTAATCATGCATCACTTTTTAGGAAAGTTCAGAATAATGGGGTACCTAAACCTTAAAGGCTGTTAAATGTTTTAGGAGATGTATTGTGAAACAAAAAGCAAGATACAATGTACAGCTTCAGATAAATACACAAGCAGGAAAACCGGTCAGTGTGATAAATTTATGCTATCAATAATAAAACAGCACTGCTTTTACTCAGATATAATGGGCAACACAGTTTCACTTACAGGAAGAATGTAATTGGCTGTGGGATGTACTGTAATATCTACTAGATGGCCAAATGTAATGAGAAAAGTACAACTTTTCCAGTCCTTGTTTACAAGACAAGGTTTCTTAAACTCAAATGGCAGAACCATTAATAATAAATTGCTACTGGCATTAACATGATCTTTTTTTCTTTTTTGAGAGTGCTATCCATCGCAGCTGGCATCATATCAAGGCTGAAATGCTTTATAGTTTTTCAAAATGATTTAATGTTCTGTTCTAGTTAAGGTTTAAATGTCATGTAGCATTTTCAGTTAACAGTATATGTAAGACTAAATTATAAATACCCTGTCATTTATTTTACTAATTCAATGTACTGCTTTTTTTTTTAGATTGAGGCTGGGCAGTACTGTACATTTGTGATTTTTGCTGATGGGTCTGTGAGAGCCTGTGGGAAAGGAAGCTATGGGAGACTTGGCCTGGGAGACTCCAACAACCAGTCGACTTTGAAAAAACTGACATTTGAACCCCACAGAGCAATCAAAAAAGTCTCGTCCTCTAAAGGTTCAGATGGGCACACCCTCGCTTTTACAACTGAAGGAGAGGTGTTCAGCTGGGGCGACGGTGACTATGGGAAACTAGGACATGGAAACAGCTCGACACAGAAATACCCTAAACTCATCCAGGGCACTCTGCAAGGAAAGGTGTGTTGAAACAGGCCTTTTGGAGTGCTTAAATTACACGATTGCAAAACCACAGTGAAAACTCTGAATTTACATTATGCAAATGTTTGTGCCAGAGGAAGAATTGTTACCTATTGTCTTTAATGTGTTTGTATTTCATTTATTAGTTGCAAAGAACACATTATTCTAGTGTTTCTTAATGTGACTCACAGCTCTTGATTTATTACACACAGTTGTATTGATCCTTTGTAATGGCTAGCATATTAAAACTACCAAATCTCCTTTATTGAGAAGTCAGTGGTTTAAAAGGTGTTTTGTTCTCTGGTGTAGGTGGTTGTATGCGTGTCTGCTGGCTACAGACACAGTGCAGCTGTCACTGAAGACGGTGAGCTGTACACCTGGGGTGAAGGTGATTTTGGAAGATTAGGTAATACAGCTTTACTGATATACTGCTTTACAAATATATTGTTTATTATTGGGGGACCAATTATATAAATTATTGTTCCAATGTAACTCAGACAACATGGACTCATCTTTTCATCGTCTGCTTGTGTTTGGCATATTGCCATATTAATACGATTGGCTGTAGGACAAGGTCGTCTGAAAACAAATTGTATTCTGATTGGTCCCCACCATGGGGTCCAAACCTTATGATTGGCTGAACAGACTGTTTACTTGCCAAAAATAAAAAGTTTTGCTTATATCAAAAGTTTCTTCCTTAAATATGTTTTGTCGCTCGACTTGGTTTGGAAAAATAGTATCTCCTATTATTTAAACATTAAAATTGCTTTTGTTTGTTTTTTTGGGTAGGTCATGGTGACAGTAACAGCCGTAATATTCCAACTCTGGTGAAAGACATTAGCAATGTAGGTGAAGTGTCTTGTGGCAGTTCACATACTATAGCTTTATCTAAAGATGGGCGAACAGTTTGGTCCTTTGGAGGTGGAGACAATGGTAAGTAAAACGTAAGCTTTCAAATAGACCAAGGGTATGGTTTTCTTAGTTGATTTTAACAAAGTTTGACACAAATAGTTATTAGTTGTGTTCAAAAGAAAGCTGAGATGCACTTCAAAATTGCTGTTTCAGGCTTTTCTGTTCTGCGTAAATCTAACCTATAATTTGCTTTGGCTGCAAACCAGCCTCCCTGGTGCAATAGCAGCTTTAGTTTGTTTATAATGCTTTTCTTTCAACTTAGTTTCAAATGGAAAAGTTAAAAATGAAGGAAGGGGTTATTACTTTACTTCTGTGTGACATACAAGGACCCTACAGTATGAAACAAATGCCTGGTTCTTCCATACATCACTCCCTGTTGTAAAAGATTCAGCTCCCTTGACGACAGAGGAGTTTGCATTTTAAAAGTTGTTCTGTGGCATTTTGTAAGATGGGTTTATCATGAATAAACTATATTTAGGGCACATCTGATGTTTATAAACCTAAATATACAATTCAGAGGTCTGTTAGTATACAGTTTTCAGTTGCTAGATAAAGTTGCAGTTTAGGGGGGGGAAGTTGCTTCATGTTCAGCATCAGTACATTCTTGGTGCCAAACAACATGCATGAAGTATTTGTTAATGTGTCAAATTCAATGCCATCCTTTTGGAATACTATATATATAATATGTAATCCCTGATTTTTAAGTGCATGATTTATCCAGTTTATGCCTACAAATTAAGTAAATGAAGTGGATGGTTTTTCAGGATGCTTTCTGATATGTCATGTTTCTGTATTGCAGGGAAACTTGGACATGGTGATACTAACAGAGTATACAAACCAAAAGTTATTGAAGCCTTACAAGGAATGTTTATCCGGAAAGTTTGCGCTGGGAGCCAGTCTTCACTTGTCTTGACCTCAACTGGGCAGGTGTGAAGACGTTCTGTGTCACATTACAATCAAACCTGTTATTGAAATGCAATATAGCTTTGTCATTCTGGAAGTACACATGTATGTACAGTATTAAAAGATACCTCAATTCATTATCGTCCGTAATTGTCATTCACCTTTTGTAGTATTCACCTCTTTGCGTTCACATTAAAGACTCTTGAATATAAAAGTGCAATAAACTGTTAATCCTAATACCTTCTAACATGTCCTGAATCTGTGATTCACACTGAGTTTTGCTTGTCTGTGTTTAAGGTTTATGCATGGGGCTGTGGTGCCTGCCTCGGCTGTGGCTCTTCAGAAGCTACTGCTCTTAGACCCAAACTGATTGAAGAATTGGCAACAACCAGAGTAGTTGATATTTCAATTGGTGACAGTCACTGTTTGGCTTTATCACATGGTAAGATCTGTCTCCTTTCTTTTAATGCACAATAGGGTTTGGCAGATGATACACTACCATCTAAAATAGGACATGTATAAAGACTGTATATTTTATGTCTGACTAAACCAACTTTGTATCTGCTTACTGGTTCTACTAGTAGCCAGTTTCTGTAGCGTGCAGCTGGATTAAATCAACCAGCAAATTCCATCTTAAATCGAAGGGTTAAAAATAACCAAACACTAACAATAATTGTTTGACTGTAGTTGGTACCGTGCATTTTATTTAAATTTTTTTAATGTGATGCCACCCTTACAAATAATTAATTCAAAGAAAAAATATTTTATCAAGTGCATTTTGTCATTGTATTTTCTGTAAGTAGAAAAACAAACTGAAATAAATGTTCATGTATTTGTGCATTAGTCTGTATATGTTTTCTTTAAAGAAAAAGGGTTCAAACCCAAAATAACTGTAGATCCTACAGTCTGACTTTTAAATGTGTTTCCCCTATGAATGTACTGTACTTTGTGTATATAGATAATGAGGTTTACGCCTGGGGTAATAATTCAATGGGACAGTGTGGCCAGGGAAACTCGACTGGTCCCATAACTAAACCGAAGAAGGTGATTGGTTTGGATGGGGTGGCAATTCAGCAGATTTCTGCTGGAACATCACATAGTCTAGCCTGGACTGCATTACCTAGGGATAGGTATGTGCAAACATATTTTCAAAAAATCTTTGTTACCGCAATAAATGAAACATTAATATAGTTGATTTTTATTTCTACATTATTATTATTATTATTATTTGTTTATTTAGCAGACGCCTTTATCCAAGGCGACTTACAGAGACTAGGGTGTGTGAACTATGCATCAGCTGCAGAGTCACTTACAATTACATCTCACCCGAAAGACGGAGCACAAGGAGGTTAAGTGACTTGCTCAGGGTCACACAATGAGTCAGTGGTTGAGGTGGGATTTGAACCGGGGACCTTCTGGTTACAAGCCTGTTTCTTTAACCACTGGACCACACAGCCTCCTTTTATATGTTTTTGATATGACGTGGTAATAAAAATAAATTGGTTAAATTCATGAATTTAACCATTGTCAAAGAATTGAACTAGTTTATTTGTAATATCTATTTACATGTTACAATTGAGTGTTTTAAATGAGCACTCTGGTTAAGATTTTATTTTTATTTTTTTTGACTGTGTAATACTTTATGTAACCGAGTTACTGATGACATGTAATAAATGGCACAATAAATGCTGAGAAGTTATGCTGTGCCTTCTAATTTATTCTTTGCTATTCTCTTGTTTAATTTATAGGCAAGTTGTAGCTTGGCACAGACCTTACTGTGTTGACTTGGAGGAAAGCACATTCTCTCATTTGCGTTCCTTTCTTGAACGGTACTGCGACGGCATCAATAGTGACATTCCTCCTCTCCCTTTCCCCTCATCAAGGTAAAGCCTAATCTAACTAATGCACCCCCTTTTAGCTGTTAAGGTTCATACATTTCTGAGTAATAACCTGTCCTGCAGCTGCTGTGTATGAATCCTCTGGAGACTTGTGTTGCTCTTTTAAAGAACAACATCATCCTGTTTAATTAGAACTGAAACTGCAGAATCTAATATAGGTAGGTATTTATTACATTATGTTGTTTAGCTGAAAGGGAATATATTTCAAAATGAGTGGGTGTATACTTTTTTTCTGTTAAGTTGTAGTTTTATTTTTGTTTTCACAGTTTTAATTTAACAAATGTCTCTCTTTTTTATTTTAGGGAGCATCATAATTTCCTTAAGCTGTGTCTCCAATTGTTATCCAACCATCTAGCCCTGGCTCTGGCTGGTGGAGTGGCCACAAGCATTCTTGGTAGGCAGGCCAGGCCTCTAAGAACACTTCTGTTTAGACTGATGGATTCTTCTGTGCCTGATGAAATCCAGGAGGTGAGAATTCTCTAAACAAACGAATACCGTTACAGCCTTAAAAAGCATGACTTAGACCTCACTTCATGCTTATTCATAAATGCATGGATATTGCCCTTTTCTCAATGCATGTTTCCAACACAATGCGGTTATTTCATTAAATTACTTACAATTAAAAACATACGCAGTAAATGTAAAAGTGTGTTTGAATGTGTTGCACTATTTTGCATGATTAAAAAGTGAGCTGATGCTGTAACATCTGGAATACTTGTGTGTTGTTATGAGACTGTAAGCTTTAATTATTAGTAATAGTTGTAATTTTGTGTTGCTGTTACTGTAGGCTGTTATAGAAACCCTGTCAGTTGGAGCTACAATGTTGCTTCCTCCACTCCGAGAGAGGATGGAACTGCTGCATTCACTTTTGCCACAGGGACCTGACAGATGGGAGAGTCTATCAAAAGGACAGGTAAACTCTCGATTGTAAATCTGTCTTTTGCATTCATGGATTTAGCAATATTCATAGTTCTTTCATATAAAATGATATTAATCCCTTATTTATTCTAAGATCTTTGGTTCTGGTTCCCCTTTTTGGTGGTGGTGGTGGTGGGGGGGGGGGGCATGGTTTTGTGTTTTGATGGTGGTGATTTATTTTTTTTGTCCATTACTTTAGAGAATGCAGCTGGATATTATACTGACAAGCCTGCAAGACCACACCCATGTGGCGTCATTGTTAGGCTACAGCTCCCCTACTGATGCTCTTGAGGCATTGTCATCTGGTCTGGGCTTTGGAACACCATTGGACCCACCCTACAGCTCTCCAGACAGTCACCCTGACACCCATCTAGCTGAAATCCTTATGAAGACACTTTTGAGGAATTTAGGTTTTTATACGGTATGTAGTGTACTTTTTAAAATGATTCAATTCAGTGGAAAGACACTGCAAATTAGGAGGGGAGATTATTATAGTAGTCCAGATTTAATAATTAAATTGCACAGAACAAAACGGGTTAATAACTAGTAGTTTCTTGATATTGTAAATTATGAATCTCAGAACTTTCACCCTCCAATGAGGAAGCTCCAGGAGCCGGTGTATACCTCATGGTAGGTAGCCGTGGAACATTCAAATAAAATCTTTTGCTGTTTTTCTCCGACCTTATTGTCCTCTATAAACGGGGGTTCTGTCACATAAGAAAAGCTTACATCTGAATACTTCACTAGCCTTGAAATGTTTTTGCCTTTGTAAATTAGGATCAAGCTTTTGGAGAGCTGGAGAAGAACAGTGACAAGTTACTTCAGGGCACATCATCTTCAGAAAACAGTCAGCCTGCTCACCTCCATGAACTGCTGTGCTCCCTGCAAAAACAGCTCTTGGCTTATTGTCACATAAACAGTGTCACTGAGGTAGGTTTCACTGTAACTGCCCAAACTTTCTGCATTTGTATTTAGAGACACATTAAAAAACTGTGGTCCAGTGTGAGGTTAAAAAAAATAAAAGTCTACTAATTCATGTTTTACCAAATTATTCTTGACATTTTTCAGCCATTTAGTATGAAGGTTGTCTGTGGTAAGTTAGGTGTGTGTTTTGATGTTTCAGAATTCTAGCAGCGTGGCATTGTTACACAAACACCTTCAGCTCCTGCTACCACATGCTACAGACATCTTCTCCCGATCTGCAACCCTTCTAAAGGAAAGCTCCTGGAACGGCAGTGTCCGAGAGAAACTCAGAGGTATAACCCGTTCGGATAGCTCCTGGGATGTTTTGTTGCTGTGACAATCATGATGTGTAAATCCGGTTGTCCAAAATGGAAAGGCATATTTAATGTGCCAGTTAAAACGTAGTAGCTTGTCATTCAGCTGCGTGGTTTCACCCTAAAGATGATCGCGGTTTTGTAGAAATTGTCCAATTCATTGGTAATTACAAAACGTACACATGAATGCTAGAGATTTCAAAAGATGTTTTTTAATTATCTGGGGCTGAACGCCACACTGATGTTCTTAATCAAAAGTTAATAAAATCTGACATTCCACAAAGCCTGAAGTGTGAGGTTTTAATTGGCCAAAATGTGTATAGAGTATATCAATGACTGCAATATTTACATTGTGGATGTTATATACTGTTATTGAAGTCTATCTAATGTAATGGTTTCTGTTCTATAATTCTGCTGTTTGCATGCAAATAAATTAATCCTACTCTTCTATTTTAGTAAATGTATTTGTTTGTTTGAAAATGGTACTTTCCTTATAGGGGCCTGCTGAGTAGAAAGTTTCTCACTAGAAGAATCCTTTTTCATTAATGCTGTATGCTTTGATTGTATATCGAGATGAACCTGGTATACTCCATTTTTTGCTCTATTTTTTTGTATCAACAACAGCAAAAGTAATCCTTTAACTTTCACTCTTGCTCTGCATGTTAACAGTTTGTGCGTTCTCCTTTTGCAGATGTGATCTATGTGTCGGCAGCAGGCAGTATGCTGTGTCAGATCATTAACTCACTATTGTTGCTACCTGTATCGGTGGCACGGCCGTTACTGAGTTACCTTTTGGATCTGCTCCCACCTCTGGATCGCCTCAACAGACTTCTACCAGCTGCAACACTCCTGGAAGACCAGGAACTGCAGTGGCCCCTGCATGGTAAGTGCTGGCTAAGGAAAATGACAGCTGTGCAAATCCTTTGGCCAGGAATCCTGGGAAGACAATCATAAGGCTGAGCCCTTATTTTCATACAAAATGAATAAACTATTGAATAATAATAGGTTAACCTTTTTTGCTGCCCAGCTAAATGGAACTTCACTGTACATTATGCAGTGATAAAATATTGATTCATTTTTGGAAATGATCTAAAATTCAATGACTATATTGGATTAGAATATGTGATATGCAAGGGGTTTTTTAATATATGACATTTTTTAGTGGAGGATAATGACTATTTTTTTGGATCCAGCTGCAGACCACTTAGCTAATCTGATAAGTACATTTCCCCTGATACCCCTTAAATAGCTGGCCTTGGCTAGAAACTGACTGTAAATCTTTGCAGGTCTGCAACACATTTTGAATAATTTAAACGTGAAGAAAAGACCATTTTTCATTAGAATGGACATATCTCTTTGCAAATCACAGTTGATCTTTAACATTGTAGTGCAGATTTTGCTGTTGATTTTCTGAACAACATATGTTCTTTTAGAAAAGCATTCAGAATTATATTTCACAATAAACTACACTGCTGATTTATCGTTTCAGATGATAATGATTCATTTTTTTATAATTACACTTGGGTTTGTTCTCTGAAAGTTTTGTTTGGTTGTTGTTAGGGACTCTGGAGTTTGCAGACCCTGCTGGAGCTCCTCTTCCTCAGCCTGCCCAGTCCTGGGTGTGGCTGGTGGATCTGGAGAGGACTGGAGCTCTGCTGGTGGGACGCTGCCTGGGAGGCATGCTCCAGGGACCGGCCACCTCGCCTGAGGAGCAAGACACTGGCTACTGGCTGAAAACACTGCTGTTCAGTAATGGGTTGGAAATGGATATCCCACAGCTAGGTAAGCTGTTTATAAATGAAAGTCTTGTTTGCTTTCATTAACTGAAACATTTGTCGACCTGAGCAGTAGTTAATTCAGATTTTATGAATAACTGTTCAGGTTGTGTAAAACCTTTTAATTTTCTGTTCTTGTTTATTAGATAAATGTATAAGTTCCTTGTTGGAAGTGGCCCTTTCTGGAAATGAAGAGCAGAAGCCATTTGAATGCACACTTCCTTCTGAAATGGCAGTGCTGGTTGACCTGGCCTTGGGATCCAACAAAGAACCCACCAATAGTCTTTGGATCAATATGCAGGATTATGCCATCAGCAAAGGTAAAAAAAAAAAAAAAAAAGGCAAAATAGGAGTGTACCCTTAGAAGGCACAAGTGTGTATATATATATATATATATATATATATATATATATATATATTAAATGGTCTTGCATAATTAAAGTAATTCCAAGTTACTACATGTTTTATGCATATGCCATTGATATCTTTTGACAATAAAACAATAAACTTCAGTTTTTAATACTGCTTCAATTAGTATTCTAAAATGTATACCAGTAATACTATTAGTATTTACTGTAAATGTGAATTTAATCAGGTAGGAAAATATAGTTTTATAAAGTGATCATTGTTAATCCAGTTGTTAACTGATAAGCCCCTTTTCGTTTTGATATGTTAGTAAAAATCAAGTTCAACGAAAACCAAAAAAAAAAATGTTTTGTAAAACATTTTTTTAAAATGTATTTTATTTATATATCCCAGGTATTGCAAATTGAACACTCATGCTTGGAATGGTGAAGCTGCTAAATAATACTTTTAATACTTCCCTCCTGTTTTCAGACTGGGACAATGCGACTCTCAGCAGCGAATCACTTTTGGATACAGTTTCTAGATTTGTTCTTGCTGCTTTACTGAAGCATACAGGCCTATTGAACCAGGCATGTGGTGAGGGCAGGTAAAGTAGCAATTATCATTGAAGTCGGTGGGGTGGAGGGAGGGGTGGTCATAGATTTACTGTAATAAAAGGGAGTATAGCAAAATCAGACACTGTTTTAATAATATAACAATCCCCTGAACACATCCAGTTAATAATGCTCAATGCTCTGGTGTCCTATGTAGTTTTACGTTGCTTGCAAATACTTTACTTCGTTTTAGAAAAATGATTTAAAAAAAATTGATAAATAATAAAAGATTATTATTATTATTATTATTATTATTATTATTATTATTATTATTATTATTATTATTATATTGCATCCCAGATACCAGCCCGGTAAAACATTGGCAGAGGTGTATCGATGCGTCTATAAGGTCCGTAACCGCTTACTGGCTTGTAAGAACATGGAGCTCATTCAAACAAGGTCTTCTTCAAGGGAACGGCGGGTAAGTTTGAAAGAAAGTGTTTCAAATTTATTAAAAGATATCCAGTTTTATATGCAGTGATTTTCATGTAAGGATTTAAAACATCATATCCAGTTGTGATGAAACTTTGATAGAACCTAAAAAATCTGGAGATATAAAATGGGGCCTGTCTGTCTGTCTTTGTGTACGTACAAATGTATGTACGTGCTGTATCACATGCTGCTTTGTTTACTTGCTTATGATATATTGCTGAAGAGTTGACACTCATGCTGGAATTCTGCCTCTCTTAGATGTCTGAAAATCACGACTCGTTGGAGATTGATCCCCAGGAGCATTCCTTTACTCAGACCATTGATGAAGAGGCTGAGATGGAGGAGCATGCGGACAGAGAGCGGGAGGAAGGACATCAGGAGCAAGATGAGGAAGAAAGAGAGCATGATGTCATGACAGCGGGCAGTAAGTAAAGCAGAAGAACCGCTGTTCCCGTAGCAAAAAGATGCTTTTTGTCTGCAGCTCACAGTACAGTAGACAAAGGATGAGATGGACCATACCCACCATAAAATAAAACAAAAATTTAGTCTATGTGCTATTTGAGTTTTAATAGACTGAAACCTGAGTAAATTATTTGTTGTACTAAATATAAATTTATAAACTAGCTTAAAGGATCTAAAATCTTGGTCCTGGAACTTAAGAAAAAGCTGTTTATGCGGTTTTAAAGGAATATGTATTTTTAAAAAAAGAAAGCTGCTCTTGGTCAGATAATGATGCAAAGTGTTTTCTATTATCAGTAGCTGTGATGTTTGTGAAAATAGTACAGAAGAGTGCTAATCCAGAAGATGTGACGAAAATGTGGATTTCAAACCTTATTCTCTGAGCTCTAACTTATTATTATTATTATTATTATTATTATGATGATGATGATGTATTTAATTATTTATTTATTTATTTTAAAGAATATACATTAAAGTTGCTGCTGCTCTCTGCTGGCTTGCCTAATAATACATGTTTTTGTGTTGCATGTTACAGAAATCTTTCAATGTTTCCTATCAGCCCGAGAAGTAGCCCGCAGTCGAGACAGGGAGCGAATGAGTAGCAGCACTGCGATTGGGAATGGATCCGGACCCAGAGCTTCCGACGATGTTCCTTCTCAGTCTCAACAGGACAGGAGGGCTAGCACAAGCCTGCCGGAGGGACAGGACCTCTACACGGCAGCCTGTAACTCAGTCATTCACCGCTGCGCCCTGCTGATTCTAGGGGTCAGCCGAGTGCTAGAGGAGCTGCACAGGCAGCAGGAAGAGGGGCAGATACAGCAAGCCACAGCAGGCTCTCAGGAGGGAGTGGGTTTCATGACCAGGTAGATATATGTTCTTCCAAATGTTAGGGATTTTTATCAGGATTTATTTGTATTTTATTCCAAAATATGCATGCTAAGTGCAGTGAAGCAAAAATAATCTTTTTGACAACCCTGGCACATGGTACAAATATGAAATGTGCAAAGCGTTTAGTCCAATTAAAAATTACAAATGTCAATATAGGAATGAAAGATTTGGGTAAAGATAGTGACTTCTTATTTTATTGTAGGAGCGAGAGCTTGACTGCAGAGAGTCGCTGTGTTCAGACAAACCCAAATTACAGGCTGATGAAATCAAGAAGCGAGTCTGATCTCTCACAGCCCGAGTCTGATGAAGAGGGATCCGGTCTGGTGAGTAATTAGTTTGCTGTCCTTTGTGGTTTAAATAAAGAAACCCTCTTTTTTTGTAACGTGTTATGTGGTTGTAATTCTTCAGTGTGCATAATTTGATAAGTCATATTGTTCATTTTAAAGCACAAACAAGATTAGTCAAACTGTTTTTGAGGAAATGTAATACCAGCACTGGTTAGGATACAGTATTAAAGGCTTAATTTTTTTTTATTTATTTTTTTTTGACAGACATCCATTTAATAATGAGTAATGACCAGTAGTATTCTGTTACCCTGACACTGAATAGGCAAATGCAATGTAATAGGAGAATCACAATAATGATGGCTGCTTTACAAACGACTGCTTTTCTGTACCTGCAGTTTGAAAGCCTGGTTTAGAAACAAACAAACACAAATCTGGGTAGTGCAGGGATGTTTGCAATAAATAGGTTTCATCATTTAGCTGCTTTTATATAGATTTTTTTAAACTTGTGTTTTTCTATTTTTATAGAGTGGAAGAAGAAATGTTGATTTGGACTTGGCTTCCTCACATAAGAGAAGGGGTATGTTTCATGTCAAACGTCTTGCAGGAATAACGATCGCTTGGGTGACTTGCAGCATGTGTTTGAAGTGGTTTCTTTAAAGTTATGCTGGACGACCTTGCTGAGAGAAGTAATCAGCTTTCCCAAATTACTTTAGTTTAATACTAGTAACCTGATCTGATTCTTAGAATTCAATTCTTTAGTGTCAAGCAAAGACTGATTGATATAAAAGCTTGTGCAATTGCGTGATGGATTGACTTATCAGATGAAGGTTTTGTGTTGTTCAGAATCTGTTCAAATACAGTATCGTCTCAAGTGCTGTCTTCTGTGTGAAATGTCTTTATTTTGTCTTCTGATTCTTGTGCGTTAGTGCATTTACTCCTTTTGGGCCAGTTGAGCCCGAGAAAAAAGAAGAGCTTCAAGCAAGTACATGATGGCATGTTTAACCTTACTTTACTATAGCTTGCCCACATGTTTTACAGTCCATAAGTATGCATTACAGCTCCAACACTCCAAATTGAATCAGGATTAAATTGGTTTAGTAAATGGGCTCACATTTAAGCAAATACGTGGTTAAACGTTTACAATACCATCTGCCGATTTTTTAGAAGTTTATTTTTTATAGAGTAATTGTGCTCAATTCCCAATTTCAAAGAGTATTTAAAAGAAAATTACATCTTGAAGCGGTAGCCAGAGTAGCCTTTAAGTAGCTGCTTATTATAATGGGGGTTCGCTGTAGTTTATCACTACATCATAGGCATTTTTAATGTTCTTTCTGGTTAGACGGCACGTTAGCATGTCACTTCTTTGATCCATTTTTTAATTCTGTTTTGGATGAAACTACTGACAAGAATTGTGATCGCTTGGGTGATTTGCTGTGAATGTGTTATTTAGTTCAGTCTATTAATCAGCTTTCCTCGATTCCTTTTGGTTAGTAATTGTAATTGTAATTTGATCTGATTCTTAGATATTCTAAGTTTCTACAAGGATATACAGTACACTGATTATTTTGTGTCTACATTTTATTAGCCAATCATTAATTCCCAATCTTTTTTTAATTCACGCATCATCATTAAATAAAACTCACAAGCATCTTAAAAAATAGCTTGGCAGACAAAGTTCGCTGGACAAAAAATAATAATGTCTATAACTGAATCTTCTAAATATAAGACTTGTGATGCTATCTATAGACCAATAGTGAGAGTAACATTTAACCTTTCAAACAAATATTGTTGTGATAAATAATAATAATAATAATGTATGAGGGCATTTGGCGTTTCCATGCAGGAGGAAAGGGAAGTTCTGTGTTAGAACAGCTTTTTTCCTTTCTTTTTTTCCCAGCAGATTGTCAACTGATGCAGTTTTCAATTTTATTCCCAAATTGCATTCAAGTGCATTTGAAAACAAAAAAAAGATATATATATATATATGATATAATGCTATTTCATTTGTATGTATAAAAACAAATGTAGTATATAGAGAATAATGCGTGGGATAGTGTGTGATATTAGAATTTAATGCCCACCCAAGGGGTGGGGTGTTACATATATCCAAGCATCCCACCCCGAGGGTGAGCGTTACACTAACCCATGCAGTATTTTTTCTGGTGAGCGGTTTTTTTCCTGGCTGAGAAGCGGGTGATAGAAGACAGCAGCTGTGTGAGGTACGGTTGGAATTCCTCTCAGTTTGACGACATCTCGCGCTGGCCGGGGTCGCGCTCTGTTGCTGGTGTTAATGAGCGTGTGCTTCCTGTATCAACCGGCCTGTGTTGCGGGAAATATCAACTGGATGAGCCCATTGAAGAAAATTACTCGCCAGTTATTCCATACATTTTAGATATCAACTTTTATCAGATAAAATCAAGTTTTATTTTTTACTTTTTTGTTGCTTAATGTTGTTTAATATATATAATATATATTGTTTAACATAACTTGATATATATAATGGTAATTGTTTATTTAAAGGTTTTAAACCCTAACAGTAAACGTGGATACTGTGCAACTTACTCGGTTTGTTTCATTTGTGCTTCTAATTTTCCGAAAAGTATTGGGAGTATTGGGAAATGAGCATAAAAGTTACGTATTGCCTACTTTAAACTTATTCGAAAAACACAAACATGGTTAGATGCCACCTGAGTTAATAATCACTAGTACAGTTTGTATAAATTGTTTTTAAACTTTCCCTAAGAATCATTCTGCATTTTAACACTAAATGCGAGATTTCTTTTGACGTGCTGTTTGGCCTGTGCATAAGCTCACATCTTTAAAAAGCATTTTTATCTCTAGATGAATATAGTCATGTGGAATGCAATACCAAACCCCCCCATTATTCATTTTTTTGGTGGTTGTTGCTTCAGCAAGTTGCAAGCAATGTAATACTCAAGCTTTCAGTCTGCTTTCTGCTTCGAATTTTCGACCAGCAACATATTTCATTTTTGCATAAAGATTATGGAGGAAGAACTTTTATTATATTTCTTATGCATCCTGTTTTAAGCAAATTTAGTTTTATATTTTGTTAACCAGCTTTTTCTCCCCCTTTTTTTGCATGAAATCTGAATATCTTCAGAGTAGATAGCTAACACTTTTATAGAGGTTTCCTTATTCTTCTGCAGGACCTATACACAGTTCCCCAGAACCTCTGACTGACACATGGTCTAGACTGAAGCACAGCCGAGATCGCTTGTACAACTCCTCACATTCGTACAGAGAATCCGACTTTGATCTGACCAGATCCCTTGGAGTCCATGCCCTTATTGATAACATCGTCAGCTTTGTGAGTGGGGATGTGGGCAACACCCGTGCTTTCAAAGAGCCAGAGGAGAGCATGTCCACCTGTCCTCAGGGTACAATCATTGCAATGGAACAGCAGCAGAACAGGGCTGAGGTACATTATCCTGTCTTTTGCCTGCTTTAGCATTTGACAAATTCACTGCTCCAAACAATTATTCAAAGATATGGAAATTAAGCAGTGATTGACAACTATTTCAAGTATGCTTGTGGTTGGATTTGCTTGTGTTTAAATTAGATATGCTAATGTTAATAAAAAGCGTGTACTTGACTTGCCCTTTTTATGTTAGTACAATTTAAAATTATACATACAGGTAGAACATTAAGATGTGGATAACATCCTAGCAGGGGGAGCACTTAACATAATGACTTAATAAAATAGAAATATTTTAGATGTGTGTATATTTTTAAAAGCTCATGTATACATGTGTAACTGGATAATTGCCATGTACAGCTTCGCCTGGAGGCTCTGCACCAGATCCTGGTTCTACTGTCTGGAATGGAAGAGAAAGGCAGCCAGGCTGCAGGGGGTGTCCGGCAGGGGCCAGTGTTCCAGTCCTCCAGCTTGTTGACCTCTGTCAGACTGCAGTTCCTAGCAGGGTGCTTTGGCCTGGGAACAGTGGGAAATGGAGGAATAAAAGTGGAAAGTGTCCAGCTTCATCATTATCAGGTACTAGAAAATGTCAGACCTCTTTCGCCAGAAACAGTATAAAAAAACACTTTACATGTATCTTTCTGTGCAGTATTACAGTTTGGCTATTATTGGTAAAACATAAAAATAAAAACGCAGCCTTAGGCCTGGACCAGACCTAAATGGCTTTGTTGCACAAATAAGCTTTATGCCTCGATGCTCCTATATGATTGTTCCCATTTGAACCAGTTTTAAAATCTGACAGTTTTGTAGATTGGATGCAGACACTTAACTCAAATACCAAGCAAAATGTTTTATTCACCAGCGATTGCCTAAATTAAGGATTATGCTGGCAGTGATACTGGCATGGAGACAGTAACCCAGCTTGACAGGTTTTGTTAAACCATTATAAAATACATTATAAATTTGAGATGCATTTGAGATGTGTAAGAGTGTAAAGTATTGATTCTTCTGTTAAAGTAACCATTGATACACCGTGTTCCACATAGTTTCTATACAGTGTTTTTAGTGGAATTCATTGGAATATCTCCTTGTTGTTTCTTTTTAATCTAGGATGGCATCAGAGCTGCAAAGAGGAATATTCAGATGGACATCCAGACGGCAGTGCACAAGATTTACCAGCAATTGTCTGCCACCCTGGAGCGTGCCTTGCAATCCAACAAACATCACATTGGTAAGAATACTGAAATCCAGCATCAGTTTTAAAGGCTTGTGTATAAATGTTTAGGACCAGGACAATTTCTGGTTTACATTATTGCTTAAAAACAAAGGGTACGTTCAATTAACTTTTTTTCCCCTCTGGGAAGCCATATGTTGGAAAATGTGTTTAAAGCATTGAAAATCTGTTTCACATCTGCCCAAATACTTTTATTTTCCCAAATAAGTTGGTGTTAATGAACATTCTATAGGGCTAACAAATTACTTGCCATTGCTGCCTGCTGTGTTATATGTATTCCTGCTATATATTTTTTAAATAAAATTGTTTTTATATATGACCTTGGTCATAAATCAATGTTTCACACTGGGGTCTTCCCATGAATATCTTAAGTAATGCTTTTCATTTACATTAGGTTTGGCTTTCTAAGGTTTGTGTTTTTCTGCTGCTGATTCTTTGTCTGGCTGTATTTTTGTTTTTCAGAAGCTCAACAGCGCCTCCTGTTGGTGACCGTGTTTGCACTCAGTGTTCGTTATCAGCCAGTGGATGTGTCTCTGGCTGTTTCAAGTGGTTTGCTCAACGTCTTGTCACAGTTGTGCGGTACTGACACCATGTTAGGACAGCCACTGCAGCTGCTGCAGAAGCCTGGTGTGTCCCAGCTCAGCACGGCTCTCAAAGTAGCCAGCACCAGGCTACTTCAGATTCTAGCCATCACTACCGGGTCAATATCCATTTGTTATTCAAAGTCTTTCTTACTAAACATTTGTTTTGCATTTTAAATGGCAATTTGTATTTTGAAGGGCCCAATACTCTAAAAATGTATTCTAATGAGTAGATGTTAACCAAAATGTATTCCAAGGAGCCATGTAGATTTAACATTTCTGCTTTTTTTTAATTCTTGGGCTGAATTTTTAAAGCTTTTCAGCATTTCTTGAAGATTTCTTGACGTTACACTTCACTTGGCTTCTAGTGTTTTTGTCTCCTTCTACCAGAGACTCACTGTCATAGATACATTATTGCTCTTCAAGGTCTATGTTAATCTTGTACTAGTGTACCTTATCTAACACATGGTTAGGTAGTTGGAGGGTAGTGCTAATTGGGGTCTGTGAAACTAGCCGTAAGAGATTTAAAGTTAGTTTACAAAAAGTGAAATTAGGATGGCTACATGACGGGTGGAGATAGTCACTTTCAGATATCTTGTATGACAACATGCCAGTTTTATACTGCGCTATTTATTTATGTATCTGTATAAGTCAGTGGATTATTTCTGTATGTGATGCACTTATTCACATTAGAGCAACATTTTAAACATTTCATAATGAAATTAACCAATGTATCATGCTTTTTGAAACAGTATTAAAATACATTGCTGATTGTGTATCGGCCGGATTTGTTTAACATGTCTTGTCTTTCCTTATCCAGGACGTATGCTGATAAACTGAGTCCCAAGGTAGTGCAGTCTCTGCTGGACCTGCTGTGCAGCCAGCTGAAGAACCTGCTCTCCCAGGCTGGGGTGACACTGATGTCTTCCTGTAAGGAGGAGGAAGAGACAAAATCTGATGAGATCAGGGAAGCTGAAAAGAGAGATTTCCGAGGTGTGTGTCTGTCTGAGCATAACAGAGACCTAGCATCTTATATCCAATAAAAGTCATTGAATCCAACATCTGGCACTACAGTATGCTGAGATTGGGATTGTGCATCAGCTCATCAGCATTCTATCGGAGCCCATGGGGCAGGATCAGGCCTTCCTGCTTCGTTAGCTTTTGTTTTGATGGCCATTGAATAAAAAGCAGTTTTGATCATTTGCACTGGCCTCAACAAGTAATGAGTTACAGAAAACAGCTTGTAAACATGTCAATCCTTTCAGTTGTTGGAGGAATTAAGTTCTTATTTCCTCTTGTATTAGTTTAAAAAAATAAATAAAGCAATTGCAGGGTAACATGGATAAAGAAAAAACAAATACAACCAAACAGTACAAATATGTGGAGTTCATGTCAACAGCAAAACAGTACAAACAATAATAAATAAAACCGCTTTCTTTGTTTTTGCTTCTTGCAGCACTTGTACGCAAACAGCACACAGCTGAGTTGCATCTTGGAGATTTTCTTGTGTTTCTGCGGAGAGTCGTGTCCTCCAAAGCTATACAGTCTAAAATGGCTTCCCCAAAATGGACAGAGGTCCTGCTGAATATTGCTGCTCAAAAATGCTGTTCAGGTTTGTGAAGTAGAATTGATATGTACATGGATTAAGACCTCATCCCATTTTTTATTAAAACATTTGTGTTGCTGTCTTGCTGCTCTAAGTATACAGGACTCTGTATGCATACTGTTAATGTCCAATTTGTGAGCACTCTTAATTGGGTTAGAGTGGAGGCACTTCAGCTGCAATGTCCTCTTAAAATCACAGATTCTTATTATAGTATGTGTTGCCAAAAGGCTATTTATTTTTTAGCCCTGGTCACTACCTCAAGCTGACCTTTTCAAGAACGAAATAAACATATAATATTTAAGTGTTGAAGTAAAATATGTTTCTATATCATATTTAGGAGTCCCCCTGGTTGGAAACTTGCGAACAAGGCTGCTTGCTCTTCATGTACTGGAAGCTGTGCTGCCTGCTTGTGAAGCTACTGTCGAAGATGACCAAATGACACAGGTCTTTCATTTTTTTAATTATAATATCTTATAACTTTAAATTTAAACTACACCCTGACCAAAATATGTTTTTTTTCAATAATTCTTCACAGTTATTTTAAGTTTTTATCAACCAAACATGAACCACTGCACCATACATGTGTGCATTGATTTCCTCGATGCATAAACTGTAAACACATGCCTTGTTCATCCCAGTAGAGTTTATGGCAGCTGAGTGATGCCTGATACCTGCGGAGATAGTAAAGTTCCTGTACTAATATTGCACTTTTATTTGATTGTTTCTGTATTCCACTGTACAGTATGCCATGTGAATTTTGTATGATGGAGACCACACTTTCAAATGTGATACACCACTGTATTCTATGATTTACTCAGGCAAGATCAATAATACAAGCTTTATATTGTTTAACATTTGTTTATGATGTGAGTTATGTACTAAAACAATGCTATTAAAATACAGAATTTGGGGATTTATAATCTCAATATACACTTTACTGAATATCCCTTCTATCTCTGCACATATTGGTAATGTACAGTAGGGAGTTTTTGTTCAGTCCATTTTGTTTTGTATATGACAGGTTGTAGAGCGCCTATTCTCGCTCCTGTCTGACTGCATGTGGGAGGCACCAATTGCTCAGGCCAAGCACACAATCCAAGTAAAAGAAAAAGAACAAGAGATGAAACTACAGGTATGTCCAGCTTTTACGCTTCAGCTGTTACCGAGGAGCCCTTGTTTGCAGTAGTTCAGGTGGTATAAGTCTATTTGTCCATGATGCAGGGCGAGGTGGAGGAGGAGGATGAGAGCCTGCCAATCCAGGAAGTGTCCTATGACCCTGAGAAAGTTCAGTGCTGTGTGGTGGAGAATGGACAGGTGCTAACTCATGGCAGTGGAGGAAAAGGATATGGGCTAGCATCCACAGGAATCGCGTCAGGATGTTACCAGTGGAAGGTATGGCTTGCGTATTGTCGAATTGGGATTTCACAATTGTGCTAGTAGTAGAGTTTGAATTGATTTTATATACTGTGTGATGTCTAGTCAGACCTGATGCTAAATGTCTTGGGAGTCCCATCTAAATGCTTGGTTTAAATCCAAGTTAAATATAAAACCTGTATAGAATATACAGTGTGTCTGAAATTATTGGTGACGTTTATGATTTTTAAAAGTGTAGCTTTTATTTTTTCTTTGTGCTATCTTTAGACCTTAACCCGCAGTGCCTTTCTAGTTTGCTATCTTGATCCAGATTGATCACCATATACTGTATAGAGAATCTTTAGCTTTAGCATCTTTATTTGTTTTGACAGGGTGATCAATTACCTTGTCAATTAGGAAGATGGAGGATGAAAAGGAAGAATCTGATCATTTTTTTTCATATCTCTAACAGCAGACTTCTAACATAGGGATTTTATTGATTTTAAGTTCCTTTTCTAGTTTAGTCCAACCACTTTATATATAGTTAAAGCATCTACTTGATGAGTTCCAAGTAAAATGTATTTAAACATTAAATCGATCTAAAAAGAAATGGCATTAGTTTGATTTACTGTACATGCTGTTTCCATTTTCTTTTCAGTTTTACATTGTTAAAGAAAATCGTGGTAATGAAGGAACTTGTGTGGGAGTGTCTCGCTGGCCTGTTCACGACTTCAACCATCGTACTACATCAGACATGTGGCTGTACAGAGCTTATAGCGGTAATCTTTACCACAATGGAGAACAGACTCTGGCACTGTCCAGTTTCACTCAGGGGGATTACATCACCTGTGTCTTAGACATGGAAGCAAGGACAATGTCCTTTGGGAAGAATGGGGAGGTGAGTGTTGCATTTAGAATTATTTCTCAGCAAACAGGTTAATAATGTTTGTGTCCACAGTCAATGCATTGCATCCTCAAGCCAGATGGTTGATTTACACAGCTTTCCTTCCATCGGATCATTAGTCTATATCATGGGTGGCCAACCCTGGTCCTGGAGAGCCACAGTCCAGCAGGTTTTATAGGTAACCCTTAAATCATCAATTTCTGAACAATGCAAGTTGTTGATGAATTTAGCAAGTTCATTTGTTCAATTAAATCAGGAGTGGTCCAGGTGAGCTGCAGGATGTTCAGGTTTTTGTTCCAAATGATCTCTAAATTACTTAATTGAACAAATTACTACTTAACATGAAAAAAAATACTGCTTAACTAGTCAAAATGTAATTGTTCCAAGTTTTTTTTTAAATTAATGATTTAAGAGTTACCTATAAAACCTGATGGATTGTGGCTCTCTATGACCAGGGTTGGCCACCCCTGGTCTATATAATTAAAAGTTTCTATTGCTTCCTGATAACTTATCACTTGCTGAGCAGATCAGCACATGGACTTATTAGGTACCAGGAAGAAGAATTAAAAAGTGATAAGGTAGCTCACGCTTATCACTCCTTTTTATAGAGGCAGTCAAAAACAACCCTGTGCTATTCAGGTTATACATGTTACTTTTGTAGCAATACATAAGACAAGAGGAAAAAAGTACTCAATAGACCTATCTGTCCTACCTCTATCTTGGTGCTGTTTCTGTCTGAACATATAGCATTTTCCTTGCGGACATAACATCTGCCAAACAAATCAGTGAAAAGAAATGTAGCTATTGATCCACTGTAAAGGGCAATTTGGGAATATCGCCATTTATTTCAAGATATTTTATCAACTTCAGTTTACCAGGTACCAGTTGCAGAGTTCAGCAAATGTAAAATCATTTAAGTTATTTTATGGAAAAGCACATCACGTCTCTGTATGATTTAAGTCCTCCCGAGGAACTGTGATTATAATGTATTGCTATTAATAATTGTAGGAGCCTAAACTAGCCTTTGAAGATGTGGATGCAACGGAACTATACCCTTGTGTGATGTTCTACAGCAGTAACCCTGGTGAAAAGGTAAAAACTAACCATCCAAATACCCCCAACCTATAAGCGTTATGTAAAGCATTTAAATATGTCATTGTTTTATTTATGATGTACATTTTTACAGTACGTTCAATTGGTTAAATTTAGTTAAGTAACATGTAATCTAATTTAAAGTATTCTGTGATTCTCTGAACCAAAACTTGCATTCATTTTTTTGGTTGCTTTAATTCTAGTTCGTTTTTAACTTGTTCAAATACTGTGAATTTAGTTTAATAATATTTTTTTTATTAATGTTGCATCTGTGTCTTCAGGTTAAAATCTGTGACATGCAAATGCGGGGCACCCCAAGAGACCTGCTGCCTGGAGATCCTATCTGCAGCCCGGTTGCAACAGTTTTGGCAGAGGCCACCACCCAGCTTATTCGCATTCTCCACCGCACAGACAGATGGACCCACTGCATCAACAAGAACATGATGGAGCGGCTCCAGGAGATCAAAGCCTGCTTTAGGGAAGTCGGGCATAAACTGAAAAAGAGCCGCTCGGTGCAAAGCAGGGAGGAACGCGATGCAAGGGACGATTTCAGAGAAGAGGAGAAGGGCAAACATGGGAAGCATGGGCTGGCAGACCTCTCGGAGGCACAGCTGAAGACACTCTGCACCGAGGTCTGGCCTGTGCTGTCAGTAATTGGAGGGGCAGATGCCGGTCTCCGAGTTGGAGGGAGATGTGTTCACAAGCAAACGGGGCGGCACGCCACACTGCTAGGAGTAGTGAAAGAGGGAAGTACTTCTGCCAAGGTTCAGTGGGATGAGGCAGAGATTACAATCAGGTAGGCATAACTAGCTTAGAAAGTCAAACTTTAAGGCTCTTGTGAATAAAGGAAGAAACATGTGGGAGTGATTTGTGTTATACATAAATAGGTCAAATGGTGGTTTTAATACGGTGTACGGTGGATTGTTCTAATAGTCAACTACCAAGATGCTTGGTAGTTGACTATGTGGTGGACCCTAAAATTATGTATTTTATTATTCTTTAAAAGGCTTGAAAAGGGACATCATTTTTTAAGCAGATGGTGGATAATTTTGGTTAATGGATAGATTATTATTATTATTATTATTATTATTATTATTATTATTATGATTATTATGATATGTCTCTCCAATCAAATGATTTTTAAATGATTATTGTTGCTATATTACAGACTAACAGTGCTTTTTTTATAGAGCGTATTGCATTAAAAGTGCATGTTATCTACATCTTTTTGTGCTCATGGTGTCCATGAACTTCTGCATGTCAACTATTTCTTTCCTCCTTCCTTCACTTTTCCCCTCACCTATTTTAAGTTTTAGTCCATGTCTTGCATTGTCTTCTGTATCCTTCCTTTTGTCTTTTCCCTCACTTTGTTTCCTGTGTCATTCTGATCCGTATTAAAGCTTCCCAACTTTTTGGTCGCCTAGTGACACTCCCCTGTACAACCTGGAGCCCTGCGAGCCGCTGCCCTTTGACATTTCCAGATTCCGTGGGTTGACGGCATCTCTGCTGCTGGATCTCACCTACCTGACTGGCATCCACGAAGATGCAGCAAAGCTAAGTGCCCGCCGGCATGAGAAAAAACACCGACATGATTCAGAAGAGAAGGGAGACCATGAGCAAAAAGCAGAGGGGGACCTCCCAAAAGAAACCATGGATCTGCGGGTCTCCCAGAGTTTGGATGAGGTCAAAGCTCACATGAGCACCAACTCAAAGTCAGAAAGCGAAATAGCCTCATTTTCCTTGGAACCTCAGATTTTAGACTCCCAACACCATCAAGCCGAAGGAAAGAGGAAAGCCCACGAACACGCGATGAGAACTCATGATTTGGTGCAATCAGAAATCCGAGCGGTTCAGCTCTCCTACCTCTATCTTGGTGCTATGAAATCACTAAGTGCTCTTCTCAGCTGCAGCAAGTATGCTGAACTGTTACTTATACCCAAGGTGCTGCCAGAGAATGGACACAACTCGGACTGTGCTAGCTCTCCTGTAATCCAAGAGGAGGTGGAAATGAAAGCTGCCCTGCAGTTCTTGATGCGGCACATGGTGAAGCGTGCCGTCATGCGGTCCCCCATCAAACGAGCCCTAGGGCTTGCAGACCTGGAACGTGCTCAAGCCATGGTTTACAAGCTGGTGGTTAACAGTCTGCTGGAAGAACAGTTTGGAGGCAAAATCAAGCAAGGTACGCTGTAACAGTTATTTTTCTCAAAGGAAAATAGAGCAGTACCTAATAATTACTGGCATAGAATTACTTAATGTGTGCACTGAAATGAAATTCCAGTTATTTTAGGTTCTCCAAATTTGCTCTATAAAACAAGAAATCACTATATAAAATGCAAGACATGATATGCACTAAATAAACGTAACATTTTGAAACTGAAAGAAGAGTAGATGATAGAAGAGATTTAGGGATGTGTCAGTCTGTATTTACTTAAATGTTTTAATATATTATGTTCATATCAAACACATTTAAAATTGCCATGATTTAACGTGTTTTTAACTTTTTCATTGATCTACCATTACACCTTTTGAATTGAAGTGACTCCATTGTTCCTTGTAGAAGTGGATCCTGAGTCGGAGGAACCCGATGGTGCCCAGCAGGCACAGACTCCAGTCACCACCAGTCCTTCTGCTTCCAGCACCACTTCCTTCATGAGCAGCTCCCTAGAAGATACCACCACTGCCACCACCCCAGTGACAGACACTGAGACCGTGCCAGCTTCTGAGTCTCCTGGCGTCATGCCACTCAGTCTGCTAAGGTAAGGCTGCTGGATTCATACTCCGCAATTTATTCATGAAGAGTTTGAACTGCAAGAATACTATAGTCATTTTAAAAAGAATGTAAGGTACAAGTGCAAATCTATTGTATTTCAATTTTTTTTTCAATTATTTCTAAAACAGACGTGTATGCTTGATGGTGAAAACTGGTTTGGACTTTGTTTTGTGCAAGCTATTTAGAGTACCAGAATTTGGGGATATATATGGAGGAAACTGGCCTGAGTTACCCTTGGTCATTTTTGGTGATCTACTTTTTTATGATTCTGATATGTTGTTTTTTTAGGCAAATGTTTTCTAGTTACCCAACTACTACAGTGATACCCACACGCCGTGCGCAAACCCCTCCTGTCTCCTCCCTGCCAACATCCCCATCAGACGAAATAGGACGGAGGCAAAGCTTGACTTCCCCAGACTCCCAGCCAGCTAGGACTTCCAACCGCACTGGTAAAACACCATTTGCGAGTGACACGTCGCTAGGACCAGTTGTCTGTTTGTCTGTTTATTTTTTTTCTCCCAGTACTTCATTACAAAAAAAAAAAAAAAGTGGCCAGAATTAACATTTCAATTACTATAGAGTGAAATCTTTCTATTCTGACCAAGGGTAAAATTATATTTCATAGAGACTAGGCCCTGATAAAGGGAGCTTTTCAGTTCATTTTCTGAACATTTTACAGTTCATGTGAATGAAGTGTAAAAGACAACACAGATTCTTATACTACTGTTCTGTATTCCTATTATTAGCCTTGTCAGATCCTAGCAGCAGATTGTCAACTTCTCCTCCTCCACCTGCCATTGCCGTTCCTCTCTTAGAAATGGGATTCTCTCTTAGGCAGATAACAAAAGCCTTGGAAGCTACTGGTAAGGAACTTCTTTGTCGCTTCTTTGAACAGCAGTTTTCATACTTTTTTAGAATGTTTGTAGATGCCCAAAGTTGTTTTATGATTCAGCTTTCATGATTTATTAATGCTGAAATGTAACCCCTTGCAGCAACATTACAGTCATATAAATCATATAACGTTTACAAGATAAATTACCACAGTGTGGGCTCAACCACAACACTAAATATTGTTTTGAACGGTTTCTGATTAGGTGATTTGGATTTAATATTGAACATAGTGAATGTGTTTTCAGGGCTGTTGATGTCCTATAAGAAAACGTACAGTGGTCCCGTTATACAGCAGCTCTTGCCATTTCTCAATTGTGTAGGTGCAAGTGCAGAAGCAGATGCGCAGAATATCACTGTGCTGGCCATGTGGATGATTGAGCACCCTGGAACTGAGGAGGAAGAGGAGCCCCAGCCCAGCAGAGGAGCTGATTCCTGCTCAGGGGCAGCTACTTCTGGAGGTGGGGGTAAATCCAGAGACTCCAGCTACCTGCAGTCTCCCGGAAAAATACCTGCAGCAGACGCAGCAGAAATGGAGGAAGGCTTTAGTGAGAGGTATCCAGGGTTTTCTATCAATTACAAATGATACAGTATATCTGGAAAACCACTTTTGTGATGGTATTAAAATTATTTAGCATAATATTTATTGGGAGTATCAGATTGTGGGGATATAGTATATGGTGATGTCCTTCGTAACAGAAGAAGTGTTTCCACAGAATGTAAATCAGGCATTTTAATATATCTTACCAGGATACTAACACTTCATTGAATGCCAAATTGCATCTAGGTCTTAAATACCACCTATCCAATTTTCATTAAACATGGTCATCAACTTTTTAGTCATACTGTTAAGTCTACAGTACTTTTGAATTTACAGCTGTGGTGGGGGGGTGTATGTTACTAATATGCTTCTTTGTTTTATTCAAGGAAGCTGACGTTTCATGCTGTTAATTTATGCAAACACCAGTCAGTTGTTCCCTGCACAGTAACATCATGCAGCTGCAGGGGTGATAATTGACAGATTAGATGAATGGATTCTAAATAATTTTAGGGATAGTTGAAAGTTTAGTTTTGTTCTCTGTCTGCTTTATTAATTTATCTTTGTGTTACAGCCTAGATGGACTGGATCAGGGGGAGAGTGCATCTGCTTCTAATGGGTCTGCTGCTAGAGGCCGATCTACAGTAACTAGAAAACAGAGGTTTGACTTGGCAGCACGGACATTGCTGGCTCGGGCAGGTGAGCTTTTCCCTTAAAAAAATGTAAAATTACCTTTATTGGAAGGTATTTCTAGTATGGCTTAAAAATGTCTATTTGCATTTGTTAATTTTTAATAAGAATATTGATCCAGCTTTAATACTCTCTAGTCTTTTTATAAGAAGAGCCAGCTGTACAAAATGTTATGCCTTTCTTGGGCGAGCATGTTTTTGCAAACAAAGATTTCTGATGGCATTGTAACCATTTCTGTTTGTTTTCACATATCTAAATATCCATGTATTTAGATCAGTAAGGAAGGCATAATTTTCGTAAAACAAATAGTTTTCATTGATGTGCATATGCTGTAGAATGATATCAGTCCTATAGAGAATAGCTACCTCAAAAGGCTTTCTATTTAGTTTGTATTTAACCATAGGGGATTAACAATAAAGGTTAACTTTTTTGTTTTATTGTTTTTCATTGCAGCAGGGCTGTACCGTTCAGTACAAGCCCAGAGAAATCAGAACCGAAGAGATGGGACTTCTCTGCAGCAGGATCCGGGAGCCCTGTATGATTTCAACTTGGATGAGGAGCTGGAGATTGACCTGGATGACGAAGCCATGGAGGCCATGTTTGGGCAAGAGCTTGCGAGCGATAGTGACATCCTAGGAATGTGGATCCCGGAGGTACTGGATTGGCCAACATGGGTGTGTGTGACTGCAGCTGGGGGGCTGCTTTTTGCTTCTTCTTTACTCTGCACTTTCTTCTGTTGCCAATGAAGCAGTGGTGTTAAACTGGGATTTGAAAGTATAGCAGTAGGGGCTTTTAGTTTTAAATATGTGTTTTTTGTTTTTTTTTAGATGGGCATTGATCTTTGGATCACTGAATGTCTTCAGCAATTGATTTGAAAACTATAGAATTTCCTCTTGCATCTCACCCCCCATTTGTACAATACAAATGCGTTCTGTGGAAACCTTGAAATCATAAGAGGTTGTGATGCTACTTATGCAAATACATCCGCCCCTCTTCTTTTTTAGCATGTTTGTGAGTCCGAGGACAGAGACGAGGTGGTGATCTGTGAACTCTGCGAGTCCAGTGTTGCCAATTTTAATCAGCACATGAAGAAAAACCACCCAGGCTGTGGCCGTAGTGCAAACCGACAGGGCTACCGCAGTAATGGCTCCTATGTGGACGGCTGGTTCGGTGGGGAATGTGGAAGTGGAAATCCTTACTACCTTCTCTGTGGCAGCTGTAGGGAAAAATACCTGTCCATGAAGAGCAAGGCAAAAGGGCCAAGCTTTGAAAGGCAAGTCCTATTGATTTTTCTGGCAGAACTGGGTTTGGTTTCAATGTTTCAGTATTTAATACATTGCATGACAGATGGGTTCATCTTGATAACCCTCTGCAGGCGTGTATTTAACAAAACTGAATACTGTATACTGTTCAGATTTGTTGTTGTGCGTTGTTGTACATTATGTATTTGGATCATTGTTTGTCATCACTAATTATATTTATAACTTGATTTTATCAACACTGGCACTCTACATTATGAAAGATACTTTATAACTTTTTGTGCTTTTAAGATTACCTAAAAAAAAATCAATCACTACAGTGCTGCAGTGACAAAAACACAGTGTATGTTGGCCTTAGGTTTAGCTGTAGCTTTCAAATACATCCAGCTCCTTAGCCCACAAGTCCCATTGCTTCTGTAAACCTTTTCTCTTTATAGATACAAAGGCCAGGCTCCAGATCTACTTGGGAAGCAGGACAGTGTGTATGAAGGTAAAACTTTTTTATCACTGAATAATACCATGCATATTTAGAAATAGATTGCCAATTATTTATATATAATTTTACATAGAAATATACATAATGCGCATGCCTGATGTTTTTTTATTTCTTTGATGGAATACTTAATTTTAAATGTTCTGTCAGTCAAAAGACAATGTAAAAAATACTTTGATGGTTAAGTAATTTTGTGAAGTGTATGCATAAAAGTGAGTGGTTTGCAACTCCTGGTAATACAGAAGACTGGGACATGCTGGATGTAGATGAGGATGAGAAGCTGACTGGGGAGGAGGAGTTTGAGCTGTTGGCTGGCCCGCTCGGTCTCAGTGAGCGTCGAATCGTACCTGAAGCAGTCCAGTTCCCAGACAGCGATCCATTAGGAGCATCAGTCTCCATGGTTACAGCTACCAACAGCATGGAGGAGACACTTCTCCAAATAGGTATCTGAATATTGCCATCCCATACTTAATAAATAAATAAATAAATAAATAAATAAATAAATAAATAAATAAAAATAATAACAATCAGTTTAGTCTGGATAATATTTTACGTTTTTCTAATGAATTCAGCTGTAGCGGTATTAAGGATAAAATTAACACTGTTTTTACTACTAAAATGTTAAGCTTAGGTCATTCAAATCAGCCATTTATTTTAATTTGTTTTAGATTTATCATTCAGTATAGCGCACAAAGAAATGCTCAAGTATACGATTAATATTGCAGATCCTATTTTAAGAATATTAAAATGCATGTGAATGTTCAATGCTGGAGAACTGTTTTGATGTCCTCTTTTCTATACAGGCTGTCACGGCTCTCTGGAGAAAAGCTCCTCTGGCAGGATAACTCTTGGTGAGCAGGCTGCAGCCCTGCTGAACCCCCATGATAGAGTTGTGGCTCTGAGGAGAGTGACGGCAGCTGCCCAGGTCCTTTTGGCAAGAACGATGGTCATGAGGGCACTGTCTTTGCTGTCTGTCAGGTGCGGGTAGTACAGTTGCATACAATTTTTTTCAGTGTGTTCAGACTAAAAGGGCACTGTAGTAATAACATGTTCTTTTCAGAAAAGGACATGTAATGACACAGTTTATAATTTGAACTACTTCGAGCTTGGCTGCTCCTTCAGCTCACTTGGTAAAGTCCTAGTTTTATAATTCAAATGTCAATCGCTGGTCATTCGTGTTGCATACTGACTAGTTAACAAAATGTGTTCCGAAAGTCATTTATTTGTATTGATCCAAATAATTGTTTGATCTAGCTTTTTCTGTGAAGAAAAAATAAGCTTCGGTAGTACAAACAGATCAGCCCGGTAGAACTGTGTCACCTAGTCTATTTGATGATTTAATGATTAATTTGAACCTAGCATGTTCATTTAAAAAATATATATATAGACCAGGCTGGAATTTATTATTATTATTATTATTATTATTATTATTATTATTATTATTATTATTATTATTATTATTATTATTTATTTCTTAGCAGACGCCCTTATCCAGGGCGACTTACAATCGTAAGCAAATACATTTCAAGTGTTACAAACAGACACAGCCAAAAATGGTTAGTGTTTTTTTTGTTTTGTTTTTAATAACCAGTTCTTGTCTCTTTCTCAGTGGTTCCAGCTGCAGTCTTGCTGCTGGACTGGAGTCCCTGGGTTTGACGGATATCCGGACCCTGGTGCGGATGATGTGCCTGGCTGCAGCGGGTCGAGCTGGCCTGTCGACAAGCCTCAAGGCGACCAGTTCAGCGGAGCGCCCACGTGGAGGAGGCAGCAAGGCCAACAAGCCCATGTCCTGCCTGGCATACCTGAGTACAGCGGTGGGCTGCATAGCTTCCAATAGCCCAAGTGCTGCCAAACTACTAGTTCAGCTTTGCACACAGGTGACATACCATGCTTTAGTGTTTGTAATTAAGTATTTCCATTAAACTATCATAAATCACAAGATGTATTTATAACATCATATTTCTGAAATGTAATACTATTTTAATTATTTAATCACTCAGTGATGGAATATGAAGTAATGCTGAAAGAAACCTATACAATTCCTTGACATCGTATCCAGTCACTGATAGTTACATAATCAAACTAAAATAACTGGCTTGTTCTCTCTTTCCAGAATTTAATCTCCGCAGCGACGGGTATGAATCTAACAATAGTAGATGATCCCATTCAGAGGAAGTTTCTGCCCAGTTTCCTGAGAGGAGTTGCAGAAGAAAATAAGCTAGTGACCTCTCCGAACTTTGTAGTTACCCAGGCACTTGTGGCACTGCTAGCGGACAAGGGGGCTAAACTGAGACCCAACTACGACAAGGCAGATATTGAAAAGAGAGGTTTGTTCTTGCACAATAACAGTACTTTTTTCAAACAGCTGCTAATTCTTAAGTTGTGATTTTTTGTTTTCTTTCTGGCATAATTGTCAGTTGAAATTGTATCGACATTCTGAAAATGTAATACGCAATATAGTCTGCAAGCCTTTGTATTGTACCTTTTCATATCACTTTTTCTTTAGTTCTTGTGTCTATCCACTATTTTCTTAGTTAACATTACTTTCTGGCATTTTGTCATTCATGTCACAGTCTCTTGCTTTCACAAGAGGTGCTTATTTTGTAATTTGCTTTACCCTGGCTTTTCTGTTGGAATGGCTTTTCCTTTGGGTTTGTTTTGTAGAAGTAAAAAAAATGACATTTGTTTTGTACCACTTTGTTTTATGTATGTATGTATGTATGTATGTATTTATTTTTTTTCTCCCTCTCACAAAACTCCTCACTTACCTGGGCACCATGTCACCTGTTTTGTTTAGCAGGTTTTATTGCGCATTTGTATGCCCATCCTTCATATAATCCTTCCGCTGTAGGCCCTCTGGAATTGGCGAATGCGTTGGCAGCTTGCTGCCTCTCATCCAGGCTGTCTTCCCAGCACAGACAGTGGGCAGCTCAGCAGCTGGTGCGGACACTGGCAGCGCACGATCGCGACAATCAGAGCCAGCCACAGACATTCGCTGACATGGCTGGGGACCTGCGCAAATGCTCCTTTATTAAACTCGAAGCCCATCAAAGCAGGGTATGTAACAAACAATGGATCCTAAGAGACTGTTCTCATCTTTTTATAACATAAAATGCACATTCTTTTCCTTGGTGTATATGTCCCAATTTTGTCAGATTGCCTGACTCCAGCAGCTTAGCAAGCCTTTGATTAAAGACAGGATTCCCAGTGGACAGTGTCTGCCAATGCTTTTTTCCCTGACAAGAAATAAAGTAATACATAGGGGTCTATTTTAATGATCAAAACAGTGGTAACTTTTGTATTTAGAGCTTCCATTTTCTGGCAGTTACACAATCCATCACTGTTGAGGCCATGAATTTTTCCAGCTATGACATTAATTGCAAAAGAAACAAGGATGGAATTCAGCATGTTATGAATCCCTTGGTGCTTGCACAGATGCCCCCTGGATATGTGTCAGACAGACAAGTGGATTTGTTTCTTGAGTAAATGTTACCATGTTTCTATCATCTCTGGTGGGTGTAATCTTTTGGGGTGGTTTATACTGTATGATTTCCATAAATGAGAATGTGCTTTTTTTTTTTTTTTACTTACATAGGCATCATTTTTATTTTATAGGTCATAACATGTGGGTGGTGCAACAAGAAGAGTCTTTTGGCAACCAGTGGCAATGATGGAACAGTCCGCGTGTGGAATGTTACTAAGAACCAGTATACACTGCAACAGACATGCGTCTTTAACAAATTGTATGTGTTTTCTTTAATGGTTCATATACATGATCCGTTTTGGTGACAAACCTAGCTTTAAATAATAATTTAATCATCTAACTGCCGAGGTATAAATACACTTAATTTGGAATGTTTATAAAACGTATTAAGAAATGATGATCCAAGTATGTTTTGGTAAATTTAAAAGCTTAAGGTTTTAAGCTGTTGAAAAAGTGAAGGTTGGCTTTTAAGAGGTGAAATTGGATTTAGATCATAACAATCTTCCAATAAATAAACAAATAAATAAGTAGACAGTAAAAACATACATAATTAATAGTCTACAACATTGAAAAATGTGTCATAGTTCACAATTCCTTACACTACTGATCAGTGTCCAACCTTTGAAATCTCCATATTAGTTATCAACTTAAGTGTAATCAGCACTATAATGTTGTATTTTATAGGCAGGCTTCAAGGTGCACTAAAAAATCTCATACTGTTAAACATGCATGTTTTACAGAGACGGCACTTCGGAGGAAGGCCTGAGTAGCATTGGCTCCCCCAGTGACCCCAGCTTGTCTCCGGTTTGCTGGAGTGTCAGTGGAAAGTACCTTGCAGCAGCTATGGAGAAAATGGTGAACATCTGGCAAGTCAATGGTACGAATTACTATTTAAATCTTCATTTTATTAGTAGAATTGATGGCCAGTTGCTTGATGTCTTGCTGTGTTGCATGAAAGTAATCAACAAAATATGCAAGACTGAACTCTCAACAATAGTGCTGTATGGCCAGCACCTTTGTTTGAAAAAAATGCCTGATAGCTAATCTGCAGCATCCCTTTGACCCAAGTTTGTTCAATACAGTTTGTATTTTAATAGTTATTCACACCACATCTGTGTCTATCACAGGAGGTAAAGGACTGCTGGATATCCAGCCTCACTGGGTGTCAGCCCTCACCTGGCCTGAAGATGGCCCTATAGCGAGCTGGGCTGGAGAGACTTTAGAAGTTTTGCTGGTGGGACGAATAGATGGATCCCTTGGCCTTATTGAAGTAGTAGATGCCTCCACCATGCATCGTATGGAGCTGGAACATTGCTACAGAAAAGATGGCAAGTATCGTTTTTTAGTCAGTTAAGGAAGATATACATAAGGAGACATTATATAACATTGTATTGATGCATTGGGTCACAACAAACAATTTACACTTGGAAAGATTCCTATCGATATTGATTTTCAGGATGAAAATTAGATTGTATTAATAAATATTCTTCATTCAGAATTACTAGATTGCATATGTAACTAACTGTCGTTTTTTTATGTTATGCTGAATAATTGTGTGTGTAATGTTTTTTTTACTTGTGTGTCCTCATTATAGTTGCTGTTATGTCAATTGCTTGGTATAGTGAAGACAAACCATTTGCAGTCGGTTACGCTGATGGAAAACTGCTGATTGGCACAAAGGAGCCACTTGAAAAAGGAGCCATTGTAGTCATTGATGCACACAAGGTAAGAAGGAATCTGTGGTCTTGAGTTGTTCTCCACCTGAACTGAAATTGCTATTTTATGGACCTAGACCATCAGCGATGTATTACTTTTGAGCTGTGTGCAGGTTGTGTATCTGTTGTCTTTTACAGTATCTCTGTGTGCACTAGATTCATTTTACAGAGGTAGATTGACTTGTACATTTTAATTATTTAGGTGTTGCAGTCAATGACTTTTCCTAGAATGGAATATTCTATATGTGCTTGTTTTTTTGTTTTTGCAGGAGTCTATCACCTGTATGAAATGGGACCCAACTGGGGAAATACTCATGACCTGTGCCAAAGAGGAGACTGTGAAGTCATGGGCCTATATGGGAGGCAACTGGAAGTGCCTGCATGTCCTCTCCCACCCAGCTGTGGTCAATAGTATTGCCTGGTGTGGTCAGCCAGGCAAAAGCCCCAAGCCCCTGACTATGTTTGCTACGTATGTATCTTGAGTAGTGATTCTACTATTTATATAAGCATAGCAAATGTATCATTTTAATACATGACTTGGATGATGGATTGTTACTGTGCCCTGAAGCTTGCTGTAAATAAAAGAAGTGTCATAAAATATTCAAGTTATTTTGAATGATGTTTTAGGGGCTTTAAATAACCAACAGATGTTAAGTTACTGTGCACTAGGATTTTCCAGTCATCATCTGATTTGTTTCCTCTGTTTCTATCTTAGCTGTTGCCAGAATGGCTTGGTTTGTGTCTGGACTGTTCCTCAGGACCCTTTCAGCATTCCCGAATCAAGTTCCAGTGTCTCAGATGGATGGTGGGAGCTGGAAACTAAAACAACTAAAAAGGTAGCAAACTGGTCCATTGGTTTTCATGGATTACAAGTAGTTTACCACAGATTAACACTGGGCAATTTAGACATAACGTAGGTAGATTGTAGTTCTGGTGAAACTGGACCTGTCTCTTGACACATATGAATAGCTATGATTACATTTTAACAATAAAATCTATTGCTCTTGATGGTTATAGAAATTGGCCAGGAGCTCTGGAATCTGATTGATTCACCTAATGAAGGCAGGTGTATGTAGTCAGAAACACGTGCCTTGTTGTGTGTGTATTCTACACACAATAGACACAGGACTCTGTGACCATTTCATTGTCATTTTGTTTCTTATTGAATTGATTTGATTTGATATTTTACACGTGCAGGACTGTTATAGAAAAGCAGGGGATGCTAGGTGTGTGTTTCAACTGAAGGGACACATCACTCCAGTGAAAACTGTAGCCTTCAGCCCTGATGGAATGGCGCTGGTATCTGGAGGAGTTGGCGGACTCATGAACATCTGGTCCTTGAGGGTAAGGGATTCTGAGATACGTTTTAGATGGTATTGTTGCTTCAAAACCTTACCGCAACACATTTTTTATAACCATCACCATTTGTTGTTCCAGGATGGATCAGTACTGCAGTCGGTGGTGACAGGATCTGGCGCTATTCAGAATATAGTCTGGATCCCTGATGTTGGTGTAGCTGCTTGTTCTAACAGGTCAAAGGTAAGTGTTTGAATTCATACATGTATTATTATTGACACTGAATGTAATCTCACTTTGTTCAGAATGTCCTAAAAGGTGGTTTACTGTTTTTGTTTTCCTCAGGATGTGTTAGTGGTGAACTGCACTTCGGAATTTATATCTTCCAACCATGTCCTAGCAACATGCAGAGCCGCACTCAAGAGGCAGGGAGTTGTGGGGCTGAACATGGCACCTTGCATGAGGGCTTTTCTTGAGAGGCTGCCAGTGATGCTACAGGAGCAGTATGCTTATGAAAAGGTACTGGAAAAAGGACAAAACTTTTTTTTTTTTTCCCCAAAGGAAACATATTTGATAAAAGTTAATGATGACGTGGTTGTTAACGACAGAACAAAAGTATTACTTGACATACCTTTTTAAAGACCTTTTGTATCCCTAAACTAGGCAATAAAAATAGACTTTACTGCAAAAATGTAGTGTGTGTTGTCAGTGACAATGTGTAAACGCTGCCAATGTTAAAAATGTTTACTCTTAACCATCTGTCCTGTCACTGAGGTGTGGGTCAATATCATCTCGGTGTGTGCCAAGCCGTAATATGTGGTAAAACTAAAATAAACATATAATTATTTGACAAACATGTCTTCAGTCATTATACTACTGTGAAAATGTTGGTGCTTCCAAACCAAAAAACACTCCGCCAGCCTAAACACAATACATGATATTAAGTAAGTAGAATGGGATGATTCCATCAACACTAACACTGTTTATTCTCGTTTTCAGCCTCATGTGGTGTGTGGAGACCAGCTCATTCACAGTCCTTACATGCAGTGTCTGGCTTCCCTGTCAGTGGGCCTTCACTTGGACCAGCTGCTGTGTAACCCGCCCGTGCCGCCCCACCACCAGGACTGTCCTCCTGACTCGGCAGCCTGGAGCCCCAGTGAGTGGGCCTGGCTCGAGTGCTTCTCCACCACTGTCAAAGCTGCAGAGGCCTTAGCAAAGGGAGCTCCTTTCCCAGAATCCTTCACTGTTCCAGACTTGGAGCCAGTGCCCGAGGATGAGTTTGTACTCCTGCTGGTACGGTTCAGCAGGATAAACATATCAACCTATTTAGATGGATGAAAAATGAAATCTCTTCCGAATAACAGCATTTGTAGCTGCTGTACTGTACCTGTAGAATACACTGTGATGGGATACTTAAAATACCAAATACATGAAATTCATATTAGTCTTTCTAATGAAAGAAGGTTACTAAGTGTGAGATGTAAAGTGCCACACAGCAAGGTATACAAAACAAGATCCCGATCAATAGTTTGTGATTGTTGCTGATCAACCTTGTACTTTTATTTATAATATATATTATTCTTTTACAGGACAACAGTAAGTGGATATATGGAATGGATGAACAGATTATGTCGTGGGCAACATCCAGACCTGAGGTAGGAACAGTTTGTGAAAAGCATGTGAGCTTATTTGTTTTAATAATTACACTGTAACATGCCTGACCTGTAACATGTTCTTGTTTCTCTCAGGATTGGCACCTTGGTGGTAAATGTGATGTCTTTCTCTGGGGAGCAGGGCGTCACGGCCAACTCGCAGACGCCGGTAGAAATATTTTAGTGCCAACTTCAGCGCCGTCATTTTCACAAGCCCAGCATGTAAGAAATATAACTTCATTAATTTGTCATTGTGTCTTGAATCTGTTAGAGCTCTGTGTTTTAGAACTCAGTGCACCAATGTTAGTAGATTTATCTGTATCTTTTAATAACTTTAAATTTGGACAATTAATAATTAATAGGAATATGGTAAAATATCTTCAGGTATCATTAAAATGAGTGAATTTAAGACGTTGGGAATGTTTTCCCTAAAATTAAAATTGCAAGGGCACAGTCATTTTTCATTGAGGACATTAAGAAGAAAAAAAAGTTTAGCTGTGTGGTTCTATTTATAGAAAGCTGCAGTAGAAAAATCTAAAGTCCATTTATGATAGAGTGTTCTCTCCTTTTTCATACAGGTCACATGTGGTCAGAACTGCACCTTTGTGATCCAAGCGAATGGAACTGTGCTTGCTTGTGGGGAAGGTAGCTATGGCAGGCTTGGACAAGGGAACTCTGATGATCTTCATGTGTTAACTGTTATTTCAGCATTACAAGGTAAGAAATGATTTTATGAGAGAAAAAGTAGTTTTTAACAAACAGCCTTATTTTAGTAATGTTTCTCTTTGGTCAGTAGTGCTGTTATTTTTCCCGTGTATAGTGCAAGTGATGTACTGTTTGTTTTTGTGTCCGTACAATATTTTCCTGTTTTAATATTGTTCTTTTAAAGCATTATCTTCCAGTTTATTCTCATATTTAACCCCAAAGTGTATACTTTTTACAATAAAAAGAACACACAGTTTAGTATGTCTTTTAGTGCACTGATTATCCATGCATCAGTCTCTATTGGATTGTATTTTTTTTGTGTAGGTTTTGTAGTAACACAGCTGGTGACATCCTGTGGTTCTGATGGTCACTCCATGGCTTTGACTGAGAGTGGAGAAGTCTTCAGCTGGGGAGATGGAGATTACGGGAAACTGGGTCACGGCAACAGTGACAGACAAAGACGTCCGAGGCAGATAGAAGCACTGCAGGGAGAGGAGGTTGTGCAGGTCTGTATCTAGAACAGCATCTGGGGCTAGCATTTCATAATGGGACATTACAGTCAGTTGTTTTAGTGCACCACTGTGTCTACTCCTTTGGTTGTTACAGCTTTCACATTGTATTCAGTGTTTGTGTGTATTGATTGAATCTTTTCAAATGTTTCAGTCCTCTGCAGCTGTCATATTCCCCTATCAGTCAGCAGTCTTCTCACTGCATGTTGACCGTTCAGTTATTACCTTTTAGTGCGTTTCCCATTCCTTAAAGAAACTTCGAAATGCATGATGGAGTGTTTAAGTGATGGAAAGCAGTATCCTTTTTGGAATTGCAGCTTTGGGTAATCAATACACTAAACAGCACACTGAAATCAAAACCATTTTAATGAGAGCTCCTGTTAAGTTTCACGATCCAATAGGTACAGTAAATGCAATGAAGGCGTGCACATTGCTGCAATATGTATTACACTCTATGATGTTGTTTACTGTATCCCAGATGTCATGTGGGTTCAAGCATTCAGCTGTGGTTACCGCAGATGGCAAGCTGTTCACGTTTGGAAATGGAGACTATGGTCGGCTGGGCTTGGGTAACACTTCCAATAAGAAACTCCCTGAGAGAGTCACAGCACTAGAAGGCTATCAGGTCGGACAGGTAAAGTATAGTCACTATATTCTCAAAACAAGAGTCAAAGTGGAACACCCCCCCGTAACACACATTTGTCAGACTAATTCAACCCTGGTTTACTATCCTGATGTCTTAACAGTCTGATTTTGTAAAATGTCAATTCATAAATCGGGGTTGTACCTGATAAAGCCAGATGTGTTTTTTTTAATTCAGGTTAAACCTGATTGTACCAAGTTTAAACGAATGGATCCCTTCACTGATGTTAAGCTAGGATACATTATATCCTTGATCAATGAGCAGGATCCCTTTTTTTAAATTTACCCTAATCCTGAAAAAAAAAAAAAAAACTATTAATCTGAAGCAATTTTAATAATCTTCTTGAACACATACATGTTTCTAAAAGCATTTCTTTTTACAGGTGGCCTGTGGTCTGAACCATACCCTAGCAGTATCAGCAGATGGAATGATGGTTTGGGCTTTTGGAGATGGAGACTATGGGAAGCTTGGGTTAGGAAACTCGACAGCTAAATCTTCTCCACAGGTAGGTTATCCAAAACTGAAAAGGGTTTCCTGAAACCATTGTTTATTATTTCCTCCAGTGATGATCTAAACCGAATTGAATGTTGTCATTCCAGAAAGTGGACATGCTTTGTGGCATTGGTATAAAAAAAGTGGCCTGTGGCACGCAGTTCTCAGTTGCTTTAACAAAGGACGGTCACGTCTACACATTTGGGCAAGGTATGATGTTTTAAACATTCTTAAACTAGATAAAAATAAAAATGTTATAAAGACTTGCTATAAGATGTTTTACCATTTTTGGGTCATCTGCTGAATCTTGCAATAGGTTTCATGCAGTTATAATCAATTCAATAAGATGGCAGCAATGAGCCTTTTTGTCATGTCATACCCTGAAGGGTGGATGAATAATTTTAAAAGTTCTATCAGCATGTTGGTGTTTAGGTTATCGCTAAAGTAAGCCATGTGTGTTTCTTTGTTATGTAACTATATTGTATATAAATAAATAAAATCACCATTATAATGTCACATTATCTTATTGGCACTTGCAGACCGTCTGATTGGCTTACCAGAGGGTCGAGCACGAAACCACAACAGACCTCAGCAGGTCCCTGCACTCTCTGGCATCTTTATTGAGGACGTTGCCGTGGGAGCTGAACACACCCTGGTGTTGTCTCTTACCGGCGATGTCTACGCCTGGGGGAGCAATTCAGAGGGACAGGTAAGCAATGAATAGTCGTATTTAAAGCTTTAATGTACCTAGTGTTACCTGATTAGACCTTATTTCGATGTAGGTTTACAACCCCAGATAGAAAAATATGTTAGGGTGATCTGGTGGCTGAAACTGTAATCTGCTACCTTTAGTATTGCGACAGTGTAAGAATGCAAGAAACAGTGTTAATGAAGTCTTTCCTGGGTGGGTGCGGTCTTGTGTGTGTCCTCTGAATGGCAATTCTTTTTTTTTTTTGTTAGATACTGAAGTTAAATGTTACATCTTTAAATAGTTATCCTACAGTAGTATTTTGGTTAAGTAAAGTCTTTGGCTCACGTAAATAATTTGCAATGTGCAAAAGCTCAATGGGCAGCAAATGTAATGTAATGACATCTAAATCCTTTGTTGTTCCATTAGCTCGGACTTGGCCACACAAACCATGTGAGAGAGCCGACTGTGGTGACCATGCTCCAAGGAAAGAACTTTCATCAGATCTCAGCTGGGCGCTGCCACAGTGCTGCATGGACTGCGCCCCCAGTACCACCAAGGGCACCCGGTAATGTATTCTTCATTCTGACACTGCTAACATCAGCATGATCAGGGGGTGCTCAGTTTTGTTTGCTCTTCATAAGCATTTTTTCAACTTGATTCTGCCCTAAATACTCAAGCCCTTTTTCCCCATCACTATATATGGCAGAAAAAAGAATCTGTGCATTGAGCAAACTTTATATTATTCAAAGCAAGAAGCACAAAGATTTGTAGGTTCCTCACAAAAAGGCTTCAGATAAAACATGCACGTGCTAGTAATATAAATTGAACCCGATGATGCGAGTCTAGCATTTACCTTCCATATTATTTTTCTTGAAGGTGCGTCCGTGCCTTTGCAGCTAGGCTTGCCCCTTTCCGTACCCCCTCAGTACAGCAGTCTGAAGGAAGTCAGTATAGAGACTGTGCGGGCCAGACTGAGGCTGCTCTACCACTTCTCAGATCTCATGTATTCTTCCTGGAGGTTACTGAACCTCAGCCCCAATAGCCAGGTGAGTTCAAGCTTTAATATGTAACCAATTGCAATGGAATAATGTACTCTCACTACTTGGAAAGGATGTGTTCAGTATTATAGTATTAATTGTATTCTTATTTTACTCATCTGAACTTGTAAGATTATAGCAGGGAAGGTCTCAAATTCAAATACAGTGAGGTTCCTTCACTTTATTTTCAATTCACTGAAATGTCCAGTACTGCCTTGTGTTCTGCTCCGTGTTTGGCCAGTTGTGGTAGCCAACACCTAGATTTTCAAACCTGATCCAGATTTGGGCCTTTCTTCCATTACAGCATTATATGGATCATTTTAAACATGTGAAACTGCCATTTGATGGTAATTACATTTCAACAATCAGTTCTGTAAGACGCATGGAATTAATCATTTAATCAAGTGATTATAAAATATAAGATTACACTGAATCACTTAACCCACTGTCTGTTATATTACAGAGCTGCACTTCCCATTACAATGCAGGGACATGGGGAATAGTTCAAGGGCAGCTGAGGCCTTTACTAGCAACAAGAGTTTACACTCTTCCTATGGTACGCTCTATTGGTAAAACCATGGTCCAAGGCAAGAACTATGGCCCACAGATTACTGTGAAAAGAATATCTACAAGGTATTGTTTTTGTTGTTGTAAATTTTCTATTTAAACTAATCATTTTAAAAGTACTTTGCATCAGCACCATGTTTCTAACTGTTGCTTTCTGCTTGCTTTCAGAGGCCGCAAGTGCAAGCCTATTTTTGTGCAGATAGCCAGACAAGTAGTGAAGCTGAACGCTTCAGACCTCCGCCTGCCCTCTCGCGCCTGGAAAGTGAAGCTGGTCGGCGAGGGAGCGGATGACGCAGGAGGAGTCTTTGACGACACTATTACAGAAATGTGCCAGGTACCACATTTACATACAGCTGTTTGACCGAAAGTAGGATGTGTTTGTTTTTGGGTTTTTTTACAGAGCAGTTCAATTTAAGGGGATGGTTGGAGGAAATCAATGTTCACATTGCGGATTTAAAATCTTTAAAGTTTTTTGTTTTGTTTTTGTTTTTCCAAAGGAACTTGAGACAGGTGTGGTAGACCTGCTCATTCCATCTCCAAATGCCACAGCAGAAGTGGGGTACAACAGAGATAGGTAAGCATTCAGTAATTCTCTCATAAAGAAATACAAAAAAAAAACGTTAGTAGTTGGTTGTGGTGATCTGAAACCTACTCTTCAATGCAACCTGTACAGAGTTAAAAACACAGGCTGTAAGACTTGGTGACAAGTATTCTGTGGGGGTGACCTTTTCTTATAAGCTACTGTATCAGCTACTTACAGTGATCCTCTATTTACTGTGGAACCAGCTCCATTTTGCAAGCCTGGATGACAGCCATTATGAAGTCTGCAGCCTCCTTCTGCATCACTCTGGGTTTAATTAGATTGGCCTGTTGAATTATGTAACCAGAACATGTATCCTGTTCAGTTCCCTTAAGTTTCTGTCTAAAGGGATTCTAGTAAGAATGTGCAACACTTTCAAGCCGCTTTTTAAAATGTTAATGCAGACGTTGGAGTATATATAAATCTAATGTAAACAGCCGTTGATATAAATATTCAATAATCATTAAGTAGTGGACCCTCTGAAATATGCTAAAGAGACATGCTCATGTTGGTATTTGGTACACAAAGGGGCCTGTTTTTATTCTAAACGGGGACTGTATTTCAATATGTCGCAGTTTAGGTCAATTGAATAGACCCCATTGAGTCAGTGTATGATAAAGTGTAACTTCTTTCATTTTCAGATTCTTGTTCAACCCTTCGGCATGTCTAGATGAGCACTTTATGCAGTTCAAGTTTCTGGGTATTTTGATGGGTGTTGCCATTCGTACAAAAAAGCCTTTGGACCTCCATCTGACCCCAATGGTCTGGAAGCAGCTCTGCTGTATCCCGCTCATTCTGGAAGACCTGGAGGAGGTAGACTTGCTTTACGTACAGACACTCAACAGCATTCTTCACATTGAAGATAGTGGGATTACAGAGGAGAATTTCCATGAGGTACAGTAAAGCTTAATAAACGTGTTACTGATTTTTCCATAGACATTTTCCATTTTAGGATGTCTGGTATATCAGGTTAGTCCAGTATAAAATATGTCCCTGTTATAAAAGCTTTTATAAATAGCATTGTGCAATGCAATATACATACTACAAGGCAGAGCATGTACTGTTGACACAGCACACCCTGGTAAGATTTAGAAGAATTCCCAATTGAACCTTACTGGAAGTAGAAATAGATTTTTATAGCTTTACACTGCAATGCAAGAAGGGTGGTATCTGCATTTCATGTTGCCTGGATATTATGCCCATTCAGATTTGGTTTTGAACTGTTTCTCTTGGTAGCAAATTTGGCAAGAAGCTAAATCAATAATTCTAATATCTGTGGCCATGATGTACAGCTTAATGGAGCATGCAGTGGTGGTGAAATGATTCATTTTGTATTGATGAATTGTGATGCTGCCGTACATGATTGGTATCGTAATACAGAGGTTGTGGATCATAATACAGGACCGAAAGCATGACACAGCTACTTGCAGTGCACCCAATAATTATAGGTTTATAGTTGGTATGAAAACATTTTTCCTTTGCCTTTTAACAAAGCAGTCCATCAATAATGTTGTCTGATCACACACTGGATAAAGGCGTCGTCCAAAAAAATAAATAATAATAATAGCCTGCAAGTCCATTGTGTCATTACACCGCTTTAGGCTCTGGTTATTGGCCCAATCTAATCTTTATTGGATAACTAAATTGTGTATTTTTGTTACATTACATGTAACAGCATTTCAATGGATCCAATTTGTGAATGTACAATGTGGATGTAAGGGCAGCAGTGTGGAGTAGTGGTTAGGGCTCTGGACTCTTGACCAGAGGGTTGTGGGTTCAATCCCCAGTGGGGGGACACTGCTGTTGTACCCTTGAGCAAGGTACTTTACCTACATTGCTCCAGTAAAAACCCAACTGTATAAATGGGTAATTGTATGTAAAAATAATTAAATAATGTGATTTCTGTATAATGTGATATCTTGTAACAATTGTAAGTCGCCCTGGATAAGGGCGTCTGCTAAGAAATAAATAATAATAATAATAAATAATAATAATGTAAAGCCTGTATATTTTAAGTACTGATAGAGTAAATGTCCTGCTCTTACTAAAGAAGTAACATTTAAGAAATGCTCAACCTATTGAAGCTTGCCAGCAATTTGTAATAAGGCCTAGTTATGTTTCCTCTTTTATGAAGGTTGTTTGTAAATCTTTTTATTCATTTAAAATAGTTGTATGGTTATTCGTTTTAAGTCTGTTCTTTTAAGCTTTTTATTGTTCACAAAAATAGAAATATTCAAAATTGCATGGGGTGTAAAAATATCTAGGGTGTGAAAAGGATTTAATTGAATGATTCTGTAGTTGAAAAGTGTTTTGCGTTCATGATTTTGCATTTCAGATGATTCCTCTTGACTCATTTGTGGGCCAGAGTGCTGATGGCAAAATGGTCCCTATAATTCCTGGAGGAAACAGTATCCCACTGACCTTCTCCAACAGAAAAGAGTATGTGGACCGTGCCATTGAATACAGACTTCACGAAATGGATCGCCTAGTAAGAGTTTTTACTTTTTATCTGTTCTGCAGAATATAGAAAAATAATTCTGTGGGTGAAATTGAAATCCAGTCACACAGCCTGAAAATAGGGTCTTGAATACCTTTCATTCCCCTTTCTTATTCCTAACTTATGTATTTGTTGTGGTGGATTAGTGCATTTTGAAAAACGATTTTCCTTCAATGTTTAGCTAAGGCAGTTTTTATTTTGTTTTTCTGTATGATGCACAAGTTACTGACTTGTGTTCTCATTTTAGGATTCAGTCAATGAATGTTTAGGCTTTGCTTACAGTGTCCTGTATTGTCTATACAGTGTAAAGATCTGTCACCAGTTCCGTGCCCTCCCCAGTCAGATTGTGAAATGCTGAGGGAGCATGCATTGTTTTCCGGGTTTAAATCCATCCTGTCTTTGTGTGTTCAGGTGGCTGCGGTTCGGGAAGGGATGTCCTGGATAGTGCCAGTTCCACTGCTCTCCCTCCTCACTGCCAAGCAGCTGGAACAGATGGTGTGTGGCATGCCCGAGATATCGGTGGAGGTGCTGAAGAAAGTGGTGAGATACCGAGAGGTAGATGAACAACACCAGCTGGTGCAGTGGTTCTGGCAGACCCTGGAGGAATTCTCCAATGAGGAGAGAGTCCTGTTCATGCGCTTCGTGTCTGGGAGGTCCCGACTGCCTGCCAACACTGCTGATATCTCTCAGAGGTTTCAGATCATGAAGGTTGACAGGGTAAGTGAACTCCTCCACCTATATATTTTTATTTTTACTTCTGTTTAGAATGGGGGTGAGAGTTGGCTTTTCAGCCCTTATAATTTTCATCAATCCGCAGAATGGGGTGGTGGTTATTTAATGAAGCAAAGGTTAAGAGTAATGTAGTATTTTGGAAATATTATATAATGGGATTAAGTCAATTCCTTAACCCTTTGCGGTCCAATGTCGGACCCTATCCGACATTATCAAAAAGATGCAAAAAACGGGTTTCTAGTCGTTTTTTCTCCGGAAAAAGCAGAGAAAAACATTCAATGGCCGAGTGGGAGCGTCAGGAACCGAGATAACCCGAAAAAAAAGAGCGTATCTCATGAATAGTCATACTTGCCCCTGGCATCAGGTAACGGCGGCCATAAGGAAACAAGCTGGCTGCTAGTGCATCAGCGCAGAGAATATCACAGACATTTGCAGAGCTAATAATGACTTGGATTGCATTATTGAGGCGTCTGGTGATAAAACAAGTGATCAGGAGATGATTGATCGGTATGTACAACTATTGTTATTACCTATTTCTTAGCATGTGAAAGCAATTGCGAACAAAAGGGTGGGGCGGGGCTGGAGATGCCTAGTGAGTGCTTTGTTGATATGCAGGGCCATTTAAACCCATTTGACTGTGGGGGAAAAAAAATACTTTTAAACCATGCATCTAAAATTAACTGCGCGTGTGAAAGTAAATTGGACGCGCCTGACACGCACTTAGTAAATGGACTGCAAAGGGTTAAGTGTCTCATGCTTATTATTTGCCAATACAAATAATGGATCTGGCTGGTTATACACTCTTTTACTTGTGTAACAAATTGCCTTTTTGTTTCCCACTATGTTTGCTTTTTTTCTTTCCTCTATAGCCGTACGACAGCTTGCCTACCTCACAGACCTGCTTCTTTCAGCTGAGACTCCCACCATATTCCAGTCAAGCAGTCATGGCTGAGCGCCTTCGTTATGCTATCAACAACTGCAGATCTATTGACATGGACAATTACATGCTCTCCCGCAATGTGGACAATGCGGAAGGCTCAGATACAGACTACTAATGACGTAGTGTGAACAAAACAACCTTATTTGAAACATGGTGCCAGGTGGAATGTTGAAACAAGCAGAATATCACAGTAACAAGTAGTCTACTCTTAGATACAAAGAAATATACAATTGGTCATGTTTTAAATTTTTCGGTGTACTTGCAAACGTAATCAATCAATTAAATGTTAGTTTTTTTTTCACTTAGTGTTTTATTAGCAGTTGCACAATCAAATGGAGCAGTGCATTTTTTTTGTTTTAAGTTTGCATGGAGATATGATTCATTTTATTGGGAAACGTGTACAGATGAACAAGCCCAATGAAAAATGTACATTGTGTATAATTGTTCGTTAGGGAGAACAGTTTTACATAACTATTCATATTTATTTTATTTTAATTTTGAATTGCCTGTGCAGTTTCCTAAAGCAGAAAAGAAATATCAATAAATGCTTAAATAATAATACCCTTCTTGATTTCATTGCTTGGCCTTCATTTAAATATTTAACTACACTTCCCTTTTAGGTTTTGTTGTTTACCTTTTAATTATGATGCATGTAATTGCTTGTTGTACAAAGCATATTTTCTAACCCAGACTTAGAAAACTGAAGTGCAACAAAAAATGAGCTGCTTTCATCTAATTAATACAACCACATTTATTTCAAAGTATAAAATACCACACCTTAAAAGGCCACTTTTGTAGTGTAAATTAACAACCTGGACATGGTTAGTAATATTTACAAATATTTCCCACTCCCTTTACCTGTACACATTCCCTAACTGTGCCAACATAAATGCTACTGTGTTACACTTGATGACAGTACAGTTGGCAGGGTTGAATAATGTACTTGTAATACAGAAAATGGCAAATTCCAAAGGAAGGTTCTAGGATATAAAGATCCTTTAGAGGTCCTCTCAAAGTTGTCATTTTATCACTATTGGCTACAGTATACAGGTAAACCTGAACAGATCAGATAAACTGGTACCAAGAGACTTTCAAAACATATACTGTATTTCACATTCTTCACAATGGCACTATGCAGGGTTTAAAAGCAACACCATATCCATGCTTATTTTACTATTTGTACAACTGAAATAAGTAGCAATAGCTGTTTATAGCTTCACACTGATTATTTTACTATGTGTACTGCAAGAAAGGCATTACATTTGCCACAGAGTAGGTGTTAGTTTTTTTGCCTTGACAGTGCCAGGTCGAGGTAGTAATGTTGTATATGTACATTTGAACTACATGTAAAGTCTAATACATGGTAGCAGTCACATCATTAACTCACAACGTACTGCTTTAAATCTTACATTCAACACCCCCTTTCAGATATCTATGAATATTCTAGGACGACATGCTACATTGATCACGTCATTTTTTTTAGTATCTGAATACCTTAGTAACTAATGTTCCTGTCACACCTTATTCAGACTGCATTCCCTTAACAGATGGTTGATTCTACAAATATTCATGCAAAGACCCTAATGTACCATACTGGAAGGACAATCTTTGTACCTGAAGAGACAACCTATCCAGTATTATGCATCAGGGTTTTTCACAAGGCTAGGAATTTATTACACTGCAAAACAGCAGTTGTGCAAACATTGATGTCTCATACAAATGCTTTACATCCTTCAAAAAAACACAGTGGAGTTTTCTTACAAAGAGCCGCTTGTTTCTGTTGTACTCCTTTTGCCTTTATCACTGATAATACTATCCCTGGATTGCAACAGTCTTTCTAAACACGGAGCATTCATTTTGCTGGTTGGTGGTCTGCAGTGGCTGGGGTTTGTCCATGCGTCTGTGCTAGAGGAGACCATGTTGTCTTGCATAACGTCCTGGCCTCCAGGGGTGGTTCTGTGTCTACCTGGTGCAAGCCCCAGTGAGGAGCTACAAATAGGTGACGTATGGAGCCATTTGAAGTTTGTGGCTGAAAATGCAGCTGGTTCACCATTTCCATGGGTTTTGTTGCATGAAGGAAGAATATTGGGAAGTGCAGGGTCTGCTTTTGGGATACTGACTGCAGATGCAGGGGTCACAGTGTCCGTACACATCTGTGGAGCAACAAAACAAGTGAGCGCTAGTTTGTACTGTGTAGAAAGTCATGTCATTTATACCAAAACGGAACAATATTCTCAGTATAAATCTGCACAGGACAATCATCGAATTTGCAAATGTAAAAGGTGCGACAAAGTGTCCAACTGACTTAAGTATGTTGTTAACATAAAAGGGAGGCCTGACTTTTACAAAGTTACAATATAATCATATAGGAGGGTTAACCCTTTGCGGTCCATTGTCGGACTGGGTCCGACATTGCAATTATTCCTCACAGGTCCTTTGTCGGACTGGGTCCAACATCAATATAGCAACGCAATAAACGGGTGTCTAGTCGTTTTTTCTCCGGAAAAAGCCGAGAAAACCATTCAATTGCCGAGTGGGAGCGACAGGAGCCGAGACAAGTCGGGGGGGGGGGGGGGAAAGGCGTATCTCATGAATAGTCATACATGGTATCTGGTATCAGATAATGGGGGCGGACGTAAGTAAACAAGTTGGCTGACTGAATCAGCGCACAGAAAACGCGGACATTTGCAGAGCTTTTATGAGATGTTATAGTAATAAAATAATGACTTGGATCGCATTATTGAGGAGTTTGGTGATAAAACGAGTGATCCGGAGATGATCGATCGGTATGTACGACTATTATTATTATTATTATTATTATTATTATTATTTATTTCTTACATAGGTGAACGCTATAGCAAACGAAAGGGTGGGGCGGGGCTGGAGATGCCTAGCGAGTGCTTTGTTGATATGCAGGGCCATTTAAACCTGTTTGACTGTGAAAAAAAACACTTTTAAACAGCGCGTCTAAAATTAACTGCGCGTGTGAAAATTAATTAGACCTGGCGTGCCTGACGCGCAATTAATAAATGGACCGCAATGGGTTAAAGCCATGCTGGTGTGTTTTTTTTTTTTTTTTTTTTTTCAAACATCCTTCAAAATTAACAAAATTGTAATTATGAAAAAGTAGCAGATAAATAACACCTAAAAGGTCTTATGTTACAGTACCAGTCTTGCATGAAAACTGTGCATCAGGGTAAAAAGGGGTCTTCTAAATTAATGGGAAGGTACCAGTGTTTTAAAAGTATACCAAGTATATTGCTAAAGAAAGCAAAACACAAAAATACCTTTAGTTTTTTTGAGATTGTAGTTTCATCCTTTGTATCATTTGTGACTTGGACACCAGGGAACCAATTCTTCAGCATCACCTCCACCTGAAGAAGGATCTTTATGTACCGCTCACTGGAAAAACAAAAATGCCACAATAAGAAATCTCGCCATTTTAAATGCAACTACACACTAGAACTTAAGTGTGTGTTTTTTTGTGTTTTTTTTTTTTAATAAAATCAATCATGATTACTACTCTGCTTTTTGAAACTGAGAATGATGGATAGCTATGGGGTTGCTGGCAGATGGGAGTTTTTAAAACTTGTCAAAAGACACTAATCTCAATCTATTCACCAGCGCCATTATAAATCCAAGTCACCTACAGCAGGTGATGCTAACATCTGGAATACATTGAAAACAGGCCAATTAAAACACAATATTTTCTGTATTTCTTATTTTAAAATAATTGCTTTAGGTTTTAAAATGGCATAAGCCAGCACTTGAAAACCTATTCTTAGGAGCACAGTGCATGCTAGGTAATGTGTTTTCCTATCAAGTTTGTGTATTTTAACACTTAATGAAATGTATATCCAAAAGATGTATTTGTGCTTCTCCACTGTATGTTGTATGGGGGAATCGTAGATTTCAAGACTAAGAGCACCCCTCAAAATATAATTTACACTGTAGTGGATCTGCTTGGTTCCACTAATATTAGATTCTTAAAAATCTACATTCAAGCCAAGCCGAAAGGGGTACCTAACTTAAGGAAGTCATCCAGAAACTAATTAAGTCACTAGCTTAAAGACAAACAAATCTCCAATGCTTCTCAATTCCAATTCCTAGAAGACAGATGGTTAATTGGAGTTGGTAGACATCACATGGCTTGGATCCACCTGCTGTGTACTCAGCAGGTGTTTGATATCTCTGGTGACACATTACATAGAACAACAGCTACTTAAAATGTCATTTTCTTTGTTACTTCCTACTGTACCCACCCCCAGAGTGTGCACCAGGCTGCCTCCTATTCATTAGTGTGTGTGGGGGGATGCAAGCAATCTCACTTTTTTCTATCATACACACTTTTGTAATGAAATTAACTGCTGTGTTTAACACAAAGAGGGCATTTTGCCAGATATTTTCAGAGTAATGTTTCACACATTCAGGAAATAGCTACTGTATAATATACTACAGCTATACAATGTTACACAAAAACTCTCATAAGAGGCATCAGACTGCAAGAGGATGTAAATGTGCTAGTTTACAAACAGCAGTGTTGGTGGTCTGGTAACTTGCAGTTCAGCATTGTCACAACCCCTCAGGGTGCGAGTTGTAATAGCAGTAATGCCCATTACATGACATGCATGTGAGTCTGTATTATTGAAATTAAAAACAGGGTACTCTGATGGAACCCAACTGATTCTGTGTGCTCTGAAGTATAAGTACTGCAGTGGAAGTAAAGCATACACCACTCATAGATTAAAGAAAGCTGCCGAGATAATTACCCCATGTGTGGATTCTGCAGAACGCCCATTATTCTCTGGATTCTGTCCATAGCAACACTCTCTTGGAAACTGCTTAAACCTAAAATGAGAATTTCAAAATGCACTGAGAGCTTTTGTTCAATCAGTGTAACAAACTACGTTGGGTTCTCTACAGTACAATAATATTAAATTAAAAAAACATCCAAGAAATTAATTACACAAGGCTTGGGCAGCAGGCAATACAGTCTTCCTCAGCATATTATTCTCTCTGAGATTATACTTAGAGTAAAATCATGTTTATCTATTCTTAAACTAAAATAGTTTGATATATTTGATTTCTCCCCCTCCAAGCCAATAAATACCTTAGTAAACTAACATTCTGTTACCAGCTAAATTAACACCTTTAATAAAAGTAACAGGGAGCCACTTGCCAGTTAAAATGGTAATTTACCAAATCATTCTCCAACTCAACTTTGTTTGAAATGTTTCATTTATTTTTAAACTGATACATTTATATAACTTGGTCACGTTCCGTCTAGAAAGCCCTCCAATGGGAATGGTTTGCATAAGTGCAAAACTAGTTGATTCAACAGTTGAAAGGAAAATTGTTATCCATAACTATGACACACTCGATAATGATGAATTTTCGTTTCGACTACAGGTCTTTCTCAATGTCTTCGATGTTCATCACTGAATTTCTTTTAGTATTTCAAGAAGATAGAAACATTTGCCTTGTGTTTCATTGCCGTTAGTGTTATAAATCAGTGCAAGTTTCAGAGCATGGCACGTTAATGAATAATTCCCTGCTAACAGCTACTTGCCATCAGTTAACTCAGTTCTACATATTCTACAGTGAAGGCTTGATGACTTGGTAGGGCAGTTGTTGATGTGCAGTAAGGAGATGGTACACACACACACGTTCTAATATTAGTCGAAGGCCACTCACCTTTACTGTATCTCCCTGATCGGAGGCCAATCAAGATTGAAGACAGTGGCTGGATGTAACACTGCAGCTCCAAACACTAAAATCAGAGGTTTTGTGATAAAAAAGGGTTAATAAATTAAGCCTAATTAATAAATGTATAAATAAAACTAAAAAAGAGCAGTTCAGTGACTAATGTTTTGTCAAAGTGTAAATCTCAAGGTCTTGATCAAAAACTAGTCTGACTAAGATCCAAAGCCTGATCTAAACCAATGTCACATAAAATACCCTCTGCTTCTTGTTCCCTTCAAATCTAGCCAATGGACATCCACAATTCCTATACTGTACATTCTCACTGTGTGCAACTTACCTACAGTACAGACACACAATGTAATGGAAAACACAAACATGATGATCAAAGATCAAGTTTGCACCTTTAGAACTCTTATCCAAGTATGTCTCTAAACATTCAGACAAAGAACCACACATTATATGTGCATTCTATTGATGTATTCATTTATTTTCAGATATGAAGTGCTTGTTCCATTATATGATGCATATTTCAGTGTGGTAGCGTCACACGTCCACCAGGTTGCATACAGACGTGATAGTCATTTTCTCATCTGAACGTCTCAGCCAACAGTGACCTCATGGTATCTCTCTGAGAGTGGGTGGCAATGACCTTAGCTTGTAAACGCTTTTGAAGCATGTACAAAATGAGAGAGTAGACTCAGAAGCAACATCCACAGTATGTACATGCAAGTGTGCCAAACAGACTGTTCCATATATCCCCTAGATTAGACAACAATAGATTCAATAGGATGAGTGGTCCTTTAGATGTGAAAAAACGTGCATACATGCAGACAGATGGGACATCTCCTTACTACATCCTCGGATTCTAGGATATACAACTCTGTACAGACATACAGGCACCTCAAATACTGTATATCCTTTTGGCCAGGGATAATCAAGGTTAAATTTAGCTAAGCCCACCTTCCTTATTTTTTCCTGTGCTTGATGCGATGCAAAAAGCTAACACTTATCTAGGTTCAACCTGTCTTTTTCAAAGTGTTTCCTATAGAGGCAGTAGTATCATGGGGGGAAATTTCCTCTCGGCTACATAGGCATATTGTTGTTGGCAGCTCTGCTACGGTTAGCTATGGACCCAAGGACTGTGCAGACTGTTATCGTATTGCAGTGAGAACAGCTGAACACACTGAACTAGTTTCACCGATAAGCAGAGGAACAATACTGGTTGGACTGTTTTGTGTTTATGTCAATATTTTGAACACCAGGGTAATCCCTGAGAGGCAATCATCACATGGATATTCAGCTTTACAGTCAGGTGCCCGAATGAACAGTTCACTGTTAAACTTAATAGATAACTGGCCCCCAAAAAATAAATGGCGTTAACGATAGCATGAACTCTACTTTGTTAATCCATACACTACAGGTACTATTCAAGAACTGGGCCCAACTTGTTAACATTTTTATTTTTCATAAAAAGGATGCAAATTGTTCTAAAATGTAATAAATCTTGCCAATCACCTCAAGTCTTTGTGAGCAAACATCTCCTATAATCACTGTAGGCTGCAGCTGGTGTTTGTCCAGCAGTCTTATTATGTTCTCCAAGGTTTTAATAATTTCGTTGCAAGCTGGGTTAGAAATGAGTCACTGTCTGAATCTTACCTTGTGAGCAAACATGTCATCCTTATTCGAGTACCCCGTGTGTGCGCCTTCTCTCTGTTCCAATTCCCTTGTGCTCATTTTCCTTTTCAGAGTCTGTTTGGCCATATTACTGTGCAAGCATTCAGACTGGTCAATATTCATACACACCGTGGAAACGGCTGCTTCCTGCGGTCCCGAATCGCTCCTCCTTTTCCAGGACACATCGCTTTTGGCAAGGTGTGAATTGCAGCTCGAGGGAACTCCTTCATTACACTGATCAGAGTCTCCAGGTAAATGGAAGTGCTCCCTGTCCAGGCTGTGTTTCTGCTCACTCGTAGGGCAGGTGTGAGTTAAACTGGGCGGAGTCTCGCTGGAACGGCAGGAGTGCTGTGGCAAAGGGGAAGTCCTCGCCTGTCCATCGCTTTCGGACTCAAAAACACTGTCATCATCATCGCTGGCTAACCAGTCTATGGAACAGTCCGAATCGGAAGTAGACATCCTAAGACAGTAGTCTTGTACGACAAGCATTCATTACTATCGTCTGAAAAGAGAGACAAGAAAATGAGCAATTAGTGGCACTTAACAGCAATTAATTTTGCATTATGATCCAGTAGGCAAAAATCAAGGAAACCATCACATCTGGAGAAAACCATTCACTGTTAACAGCCCGTTTCATCCCTCTCACAATCACCTGCATACTATTACTAAATATCTTGGTATCCAAGAACAGACAACGGTCTACCTTGCAACAAATTATTTTAACGAGCAAATCGTCTCACAGCAGTGGTATCCTAAAAAGTCATCAATTTTCTAGGAATTACGATGACCGGGGAGGGACTTTATTGCCTATTTTACCTACAGACAATTTGCTATAGCTTGGTATCCCAGAATCAATTATTATTATTATTATTATTAATAATAATATTATTATTATTTGTTTATTTAGCAGACGCCTTTATACAAGGCGACTTACAGAGACTGGGGTGTGTGAACTATGCATCAGCTGCAGAGTCACTTACAACTACGTCTCACCCGAAAGACAGAGCACAAGGAGGTTAAGTGACTTGCTCAGGGTCACACAATGAGTCAGTGGCTGAGCTGCAATTTGAACCAGGGACCTCCTGGTTACAAGCCCTTTTCTTTAACCACTGGACCACACAGCCTCCTATGATAATCATCCACTCTTTAAAATGCAAGTGATTAAGAAAGACATCCCATCAGTTCAGTGGCATCCTGACTGCATTAACTACCACTGCAGAATAACTGGGTGGAATTAAGTTAAATTATAAGATTAAAAGTAATCATCATTGAAGAAACATTTTGATGGTTGAAGAACATTTAACATTCACAGCTATAAAATTAATCAAAATCTTAGTGAATAATCTTGTAACAGGTAATGACTCAGTCCATTCACACATTAATGCTTTTGTTTTCTCTCCGATCATGCAAAAGATCGTTCCAGCTCAGGGGCTTAAGAGTATCCAAGCATATTCAGCGCACATAATGGGAAGTTATTACTGTGCTTCTTTGCATTAAGAAACAGATGAACCATACCTTAACAGAGCTAAACACACACAATCTGGTGTGAAGCTCAGGCTCAGACATAACAGAAACAGATACTGCAAAACTGTATCAGACGCTTTCATCTGCTTATCTTGAATACCCAAACTATGGTTGACTGTATATGGAGTATTACTTCCAATCATTTAATTAACTTACCATGAAAAAGTATCGCTGAATTATTGATGCAATGCATATTAAGGCATCAATTTGTTACAGAACAGTTCTTGTCCTGTATACGTAATGGTTTCAGCCTTACACCAAGGATGGAAATAAGACTCCAATTGCATCGCAGTTTGATCCATTCCTGTTTATACTGAGTTTAATTAGACACACCTGAGTTTGTTACATACTTACTGTGGCTAATCAAACTTGTATTAGAACCTGGAATAGGTGAAACTGCTATTTAATAGGAGTCTTATTTCAATCCCTGTTCCAGAAGGGTTAGTAAGTATTTGGTTTTCAAATTTAAAGGCCACTTTATGCTTGTTTCAAGAGGAAGCTTGCTCTTCCAGCAAAAGACAGTTCATTTGAAGTCAGTCACATTGAGTGTTTACAGGCTTCAAATGATTAAAACACAAATTTAAATCAGCAATCAAACTAAAAAAAATGCATTTAAAAAACATAAAAATGAATAAAGTAGAAATAAGAATTGCTATTGATTCCACACAAAAACGGTATCCTTCTCAGACGACTGTATACCTTAGCCTTATTTGGGTTATAAACGCAGTACTTTACAGTATATGAAGGTTACAACTACTGGCATGCATTGCTCTGTGAACATTAATATTTATTTTTGATCCTCATCAATATTCAAAAAAAGAATACAGTTCTTCATTTGCCAAAATAAAACCGTTGGTCTTTGAGGTTCTCCGTTTAAAAAAAAAAAAGAGCGAGAAAACAAAACCCATGACGTGTGTAAATGCAGTGAGTTAATAATGTATACAATCGTCAATAAAAAAAAAAGGAAAAACGTAATGTTCAGGACAATCGCATCACATACATTCACATACTAGAGCAAGGCACACCAACTGGGTAGTTAAAAACACAAAAAGCTGACCACATATTTCCTGCCCAATGTGAACGCAGCTCATACATGGTTATACATTTAAAAAAACATGTTCTTTAAGCGGTGTATTACTAGACTGTACTAAACGCAACACACCAGCTGAAAGTTACATATCACAAGGCGGGGCCCTTTTTTGACTGTAAATTATCACCAACACCCCACCCCGAATAAAAAAAAATCTCCCATCAGAATCAACGGTGCTGCCAGTTACTGTATATAAATGAACAGGCACTGTACTAGATACAGAGCCCCCATTAACCGAATTCAAAGTTTAGAAGAAAAAAAAAAGTCAATTTTAAAAAGGAAGGTTAACTTCGCAATTTTCTTTAGGTAAATGGCTGTAATTTAGTGTGTAGCATATCGCGAGCTCCCTGCGATGCCGTGTGCGCGTGTGTGCTGCCGGACTGGAACGCTCTCGAGGTGCTGTAGAATATTTTAAAAACCAAACCAAAAACACCAACGTTCCGGGAAGTAAGCACGCTTCAGGTCGTTCACTTTCAAACACGTCCCGAGTGGAGGTACCTAAATGATTTGGGTTATAAAGCTAACCATTATTTAAAAGAAATGCGTAACATACCTTATCGCAGAATAGAGCGCACCGCGAGTTCCTTTGTTCGTGAATCCAGGACGCTCTATACCGGTATTTCCAAACCCAGCTCTACACGCCTGTGTGATCTAGACCTGTAAAGAACCTCGTGCAGTGGCTCCCAAGGCAACGTGTCTACGGAGGCGTGCACAGACTCGGCGAGCTTTCTGATTGGCTCTTCCAAGCCGAAGACTAAGCAATAAACATCGGGGAAAACACCCGCTGCAGCCGATAGGCTACACATGCTTGCATATTTAAATTAGATGTAAATTACTTATAAACACGTGCAGACTGGTATCAGTTTCATCATTACAGGCAGACAGTGGAGACATGTAGAAGTTAGAGGCTTTTTTTTTCTTGGGAACTTTTTATGATTACTTGTGTCATTTGTAGCAGGTTAAGATCTTTGTTTTCAATTGCTGTGAGATGCGAATATTTCAATGTAGCTGTGTTGTGTTTGTTTTTTGTATTTTGTAGTGTAACGTTAAACTGTGCCACGTGCCATGGCTATATCTAAGTTAGCTCATGTATTTGAAAGGGATACAATACTTCAATTTCACAGCTGCTGCCTGGTGTAGATATCTGCCTGGTCCATGAGAGCAGTTCGTGTTTGAATGCGTAATTCAACGTGCCTCACCTTGCCTTTGGCAGTTGTACCGGGATCATGTGTGCTAATAAATTTGTCACAAATGATATTTCTACAGTTTGTTCAGATGGTGTCGGCGAATGAGATCATCTTTAAAAAACAAGCTAAAACCGGCCCTAGTTTTGTGTTGCTGAGGTGAAAAAAAATGTTATAACCAAAACGTACCAGCCACTTAAACCAACCCGCCACCCGTCTGTACATTTTCTGGTTTTAAATACATCAAACCTGATTATATATATATAAAAAAAATGTGTTAGATCGGTCACATGGAGTTCACTCCACATGCTGCGCTCCCTAAATGCCAATGCTGGCATATGTTTTAAACATTTCTAACAACTGTTAACTAAGACTTTCATATCAGGAGTATAAACATAAGTTTCTCCTAACAATCTGTCAGTTAAACGGTATGCCTTGTTAAATGAAGCCCGTGATCAATAGTTCATGGTGATGGGAATGTGTGCCTCACATTTCTGTACATAAAGGCCGGGTGGGGAATAGTGACGTTTTGCTGTACTGTATTTGTATGTGTTTGAAAAAAAGACCACATAGATTGTACGTCCTATAAAAAAAAAATAAAAAAAAATATGTACAGTGCACACAAACATGAATAAATGATTGGATGGAATAACATATAAAAAAGCACATCCACGTTGGCTTTCAGATTCTGCTTCCACGCAGTCCTGAGGCCATCTGAGGATCGCGAGTCTAAGAATGAGTCATCATCATTCAGCGTGAAAACGTGAGCCTGTGCGGGAAACACACCACTCTGTCCTTCCCTTTCAATTACTCACCTGCTTCATTAATTGAAAATACTTACACAACACAAACACACGCAATTCCCAATACAGTCATTGCATTTATAAAAACAGCCAGATTTTAAACACCCTAGGTACAGATTAGTCCGAGTCAATACTGGTGGTTGAGATTAAAACTCGCACAGATAAAGATAGTTCCTGTTAGAAGCCTGTTAAACATAAGTTCACAGTTTACATTACACAAGTGTGTGTGTGTGTTTTTTTTTTTTAATTGGATACAATTATTCAAATTAAGAGTTTAAAAGGATCTTATAAAATGCCCTTTCTGGGGCAATCGCAATTCTGTGGAATGCCCCTGTAAAAAAAAAAAAAAGAATACTATACACGATTGGAATTACGAAACGTTTACCTGTGACAGGACTGCGCAAGACACTGACTCGGTAAGACCAGGCAGTGGACGTTTCAGGGAGAGAGCGGCTTTACAGCAGACTGGACGGGTCGTCTGTGTGTATTTGTTGACCCATTACCAGGTGAAAAACAAAAATCATATCCGAGGCATCACTTTGAAATCTAATTTGTTGTTCAATCTTGTACAGAGCTGATATTTTCAACATAGGGATCTATCCAATTGATAAAACAGTAGCATATTAATACCACAACTTGATAAAGCCAGATCCGCCACCTTAGATTAATTGGTTATACAAAGTAATTAAATATGAAATATGTTTTAAAACATTGTGGGACTCTTACACCTTTAATCATCAGGAGGCCAATTACAGATTAAAACGAAGAGAGAGAGAGAGAGAGAGAGAGAGAGAGAGAGAGAGAGAGAATTCAAAACCCGTTAGCAGCTCTATGTACAATGAGAATCCCGATACAACAGGATACTCGTCAATCACTAGACATACTGAAGAAAAGTAATTGATAAACTGAATACTCACTATTTAAAAAAATATTAAAATAGTGAGTTTTCAGTTCATGAGTTACTGTTCTAAAAACATTGGATAAAAGAGAGAGAATTGGTTAGTAAACCAAGCTAAACCCTGCCTACAAAATAATGGCTTCTTTATCACCAGGCTTCTTTAAGCTGAATAGAGCTATTTATCTATTGGTGTCGATATTAGTAATCCTGTCTGAAAGGAGTCAGTTACCAGCGAAAGGTTAACAGCTGCAACACAGACACACAATGCTTTCCCAGCAGCAGCAGGACCTTTGATTTCAGCCTCTGGTCACAGTAGAAGGGCTGCTTTCCTACAAAGACAGAGTGTCTTACACATGTGCTGAGGAGGATAAGTCCAGCCCCCATTGCAAAGACTGACTCCTCACATAGACAGCCCTGCCTGACTCACAATTGTCTGTGGCTAAAGGACCACAATGTAATGCTGACAGTGTGTGTAAATGTCTGAAATGATGCCAGTGAAATCCAAGCGACACCAGGCTATCGAGCTCCAAGGCTGTGTAACATGTGACCGGGGTACATATTTCAACACAGTTATGTAATTCCACAGCAGTCCACCACAGATGCATACACATGATGCTGGGGGACAAATTGCTTTATAAATTGTTGCATAATTCCCTCCCTTACTACTTCAGCATCCTTCATAGGTCGTTAGTCCAAAGATTTCTATATTTCAATACTGCTAATTTGACCAATCTATTTTGTGTATCTGTTAGCATTTTAAAATGGCTAAATCCCTGTCTTTGTTTTCCTTCTTTGTTCTATATTGAATTTTGCTGATAAGGGTAGAAGGAAGTGGTTTAACAGCAGGCTGTGTGCTGCCAGGGTCAGCCTTGGAGTCAGTGTAGACTAAAGGTCATGGCAATGACGTTAAGAGAATCGTAGGTTAGGAGGGGTGTCTTCAAGGGAGCGTTGGCAAATTATAAGCACCACAAGCAGGAGTAGGTATTACCTACAAATTATTATTTTAGGAAAAGCAATGAAGGTTCAGTGATATTTACAATATATTGGAGGGAGGGGGCTTGGTGGTGCAGCAAGAGGATTAATAAGCTTGTCACCACTCGGTCAGGTTTCTATTCAAATGAATTAGTAGCTTGCATAAGGTCAGGAGACGTTAGGGAGAAGCTGTCATGACACTTTAGTAAGTCTCCCTCATAAGGACTCATTTCTAAAGCAGCAAATTAAAAAATAAATAAGGTATAAATAAGTGCTTTGTTTTTTTATATATATTTCGGTGTCGTTTCAAACGTATTATTTGTTTGCATTATCATTAATTGAAAGATAGCCTAAGTTGGTGAATCCACTTTACATTTTGAAAAATATATATATATATATATTAGCATTCCTTTGGAATCAGTTTTAAAGCAAAAATGTGGATTCCAAAGAGATCACAACGAGTCCTGTCTAGTCATCAGACCTGACTGACAGTCAGTCAATCAATCAAGCAGAAAGCCCTGCAGCATGGGCCTCACTCATCGACTCTCCTGCAGGTAAAAAGCCAGCTTTGTCCGGTCTCTTATCATATCTGTGTGTCAAGTCACGCTGAGCCTCACCTCATTCTCTAAACTTATGACTATTTCCTCTCTGTCAATGTCATTTAAAAGTGAACTCAGATATATATTAGTTTTTTGCATTCTAAACTAAAATATACTAATCCCAAGGATGTTGCCATACAGTTATGTAAGTTAGCGAGGCCCATTCTGGGGTGTAATTCCTGTGTTTGGAACTCATCCCAAGTTTTGAATATCAGAAAGCACAGGGAATCAATCCAGCTATTTTTCTGTAGGACAGCCTTGGGGAGGATGGTGGGGGAGTCAGTTTGTACTGTAGCTTCATTTACAAATGGCTAAGGAGAACCTTAATTAGTTGGGGGGTCATGCTTAATTTTAAGGGGCTTTTAAAAAAAAAAAAAAAAAAAACCTAACTTAGCAACACAGCTGAAGGGCTTTTGTCCAAAACATACTGAAATAAATTACTTTAAACATTTAAACCTTTTGTGTATATACAAAAAAGTCATAGTATATATATATATATATATATATATATATATATATATATATATATATATATATATAAATTGGTATTCATGGAACTTGATCTTTTTTTAATTGTCAAAACCTATGAGAAAGTTTACACACACAGCAAAGAAATTCTAGAATGAGAGTGGGGGTTGCTGTAAGCTAATTCACTTTCTTTCATTACTACTAACACTATTTTAAATCATAGAAATACCAGCTAAACCACTGAAATCCAGATACATTTAAGACTTAAGATTTTTACAAAACTGCATGATTTTCAATTCTTTTGTGTACTGAAGATTGAAACACTTTGGAAGAACACAAACACATACAAGAAAAACAATCATTTGTTTCGGAAACAACCTAAGGAAAAAGGACAGATTGTTGATTGTTTTGCCTGTCCAGTACTAATGATTCTAGGCTAAAGTCTGGCATGCACAGTCACTTTGTACACCCTACTACAAACAGCCAGGTTCACACAAAATATTGATCATCTTCAAAACAGTTTACAAGGGCTGTCTTTCAAAGCCATCTATAAAGTAAATCAATAAAGAATCTCAGGGTTTTATTATTACAATGAAGCTTGTCTTTGCAGTCACCTGTTCCTATCAGCCAGTAAACCTTATACAAGTGAATGACACTGGAATAACCCATCTGTCTTCAGCAGCCTCATAGTACGTGCTGTCCTTAGGTTACCTTTTTATTCAGGTATCACTCTGCATTGTAACAAACGATATGCATTAATAAGTGCATTAAACAAGGCAAAAGCAAAGTGAATCAGAAATCACTCAGTTCAGGCGACTCCCACATAACAATAAAACAAAGTATTAAGTTGTAAGTAGAGGGGTTGGATTCCATTTTAAATTTCCTAAACGGTGACATTTGAACATATTTGCAATACTGGTAAGCAGTCAGAACAAGAAGCATTTCAACAGAGGTTCAAATAAATGACTACAATATGAATGTGTACAAGTCTACATGTATACAACATTAAAGTGTATATGAAATCGACTATGAATTACCACTGAATAATACATAAATAACCTTACACTGTATAGTTACTACTGTAAAAACACGAAGGCCAACCTTTATATATCCTGTGCGTACAGCTTTTCTGATGAGGTTTAAACGTTGACAACATGTGTAATGTTTATCGTTTGCAATCGGCCCAGCCTTGTATATTCAGCACTTGTTGATTTGTCCACTAGGGTTTACTCCTGTTAGTCACTCCAGTCTACTTTGCCATGGATTGTGTTTCACGTGTGTTTCACATACAGTACCTTCTGTGCATGTTCCCTGGCAGGAAGTCACCTTGCCCACCGGAGTGACTAACACCCAGTCTTAACGGATTATTTCTCCATTCTGCCCGTCACGACTACTGCTTGAGCTGGTTATAGCAGCCTCTTACACGCGGTTTGCATGACATACTGTCTCTGCTAGCAACAGCCCCTCTCACTTCCAGGCACTTTCTATACCTGACAAACAAACCTAATTGTGACAGGGAAAGAAAGAGGAATTTGACAGGGGCTCAATACATATATATATATATATATATTTTATATATATATATATTTTTTCATTTGACATGCTGTTTCTTCTTAGATAATCAAAGGGCAGCAGATAATGTATTTTGCTCAGACCCAAGTAATAAACGATGCCCTGCATTTTCCATTGGGGCAAGCCGCAGTGCATCTCAGTATTAGGAACGACACTCCATGGCAAATCAGTTACAGAAAGAACGGACACACTACATGTGTAGCGCAGGGTACGTCATGTAAGCTGGTTCGAATCCTGCTAGTACCAAGTTACTGATCTTGGCTGGGGATCCACAGGGAGTGCTGCATTGACATGTTTGAGAGTCCTGAGGGAATAACACACATTTCTGACCTCCCACATTAGGCAGGTCACATGTCTTCCAGCTCTTCAAAAATAAAAAGAATGTGCAACTCCTCCTAATCCTGCAGCAGTCTCGGATTTTATTACTTTGTATCTTTAGTCTTTACTCACTTTTAAGACTCTTCAAATATATACTACAATAGTATCGCACTATAAGGAAATAATATAGAGTAACTACCCCTTGTTTGCAATACAACATTAATATTTCACCAGCCATCGGGTTAAACTGACATATTAAGGAGTAAAACATTTAAACCTCAACTATTTATGATAATGCTCTGTCCAGACCGTGTGTGTCTAAACATTGCACAACTACAACCCAGCATGACCTGTTTAAACAAACAGGACCGACTCAACGAATGGAAATCATAACAGTGCTGTGTAGAAGTGCTACAAACCCAACTGACACAAAGCTAATGCTCCTGACAAAGATATGACCAGATTAACAGGTTAGAGAGTGCAGATCTGGTTGATAGGAAGGTGTCCACCCACAACCTAAGTCAACAGCTTTGGCATGTGGTATGAACAGAAAAAAATATTTTTTAAGCCCTTTCAGGCTTGATAGACATAGTAACTAATTGCAACTGAACAAAAACACCCAGTTCTGGAACAGATACAAACATTGTACTGTTAACAGTTTTAAGACTAACATTCAAGCTCAATACAATTGCAACTTTTATCTTTACAAAATCATACTGCAGTATGATTGGACTGAACTGGGCGATACGCTGCAGTATGCAATAATACTCAATAGGTATTTGGAGGAAGGACTACTACAATACTGCAACGTTACTGCGTCCAAAACACAGCAGTCAAATATATCTGAATGGGTTTGCAGACTCCAGCCATCCCAAAATTCAAATGTTTATCACTACAGAAATAATTCCATGGAATATTATATCACCTGATGTGCACTGCCATGTGCAGTGTTCATCTGTGTAGTTTTGAAAGAAGCACTAAGGTAGTCTGTTACACCATGTCCTTTCACCTCAACAGTTTATCGGGTCAAAGCCCATCACTGCCTGCAAAGCACATCAGTCAATAAGAGAAGCAGTTGGTTGGTTAATGACAGGAAACAAGATGGCACATTTTTACTCTCCAGGTGAAATGACCTAGAAAGTGCAATAAAACCCAGGCCTGAAACAAATTCTCACAGAGCAAGTTGCTTCAAATGTTCAAATGACTTTTTTTTTCCTTTTCCCTTAGTATTGATGGTGCTTTCAGTCATTCTGAACAGTTCATGGTGCTGTTGTTCCAATAGTGAGTTCATATAATTCTCTAAATCTTCCTTTACTTTGTGCTGGGACTGGACATTCCATTCAAATCATATGGCCCTTCATCTTTTTTACATATGCAGACAGATTGCATTAATATGTTGTAGCACTACAGTATAACACAATACCACAACATTCTCTAGAAGTGTGTCTTATAGAAATATTTTAAAAGTTCCAGCTGCTTTAAACGTGTGTGGTTAATACAAGTTGTTTGACAGCCCCCCCTCCCCCCACCACTAAAGTAAGATGGTTTGACCCCTTTGACAGCGGCATTAACTCACAGAGTCAATGAGTTCATAGCACTCTCTTTGCTATGATTTACATACCATTCACTAAGTCGGTCACTGAGTTCAACACATGGTGTGTGAACACAATGACACAGCTGTTGCTAGGAAGGAAGGTCTTCGGACTTGATGACCCTGTGATGCCTTCATGACCTATAACCAGAGGAACTAAAGGGGAGCGGATTCACGAAGTCTGACAGAACAATATGAATGTGTTTTATTGAATACACTAACTGTAAAGCAAACACTTTTATTCTCTTTATGTACAAGCAGTTTATGGTCATTTTATCTGCAAGGTTCATTGTACTCTTTACTGCATGTTTCTTACACAATGTTCTATCTGAGGTGCGAGTCAAGGACAAGGGTCTATATTGGACATTTTGCCTACAAGTTACTGCCAAATATCTCACCTTTTAATGGAACAACCATAGGGTATATTTGGAGAAACGTGGCTGAGGCAACAATCCTGTACTGAATTCTATGAAGGCCCTCTTGTGTAATTTGACTCTATAAGGTAATTCTTTCTATAAATATTAAAACACAATATTGTTTAAAGATGACATTGAAAAAATGACCAGTTATTTTCTACAGATATGTCCTGACCGCTGCAACCCACTTTCTGTTCATAAGGACTGGAGAATAATAGACTGCCAATCCCACAAGCGAATCGCCTGCCGAACCTTAGCAAAGGATGTTACTAAGATACTGAACTCTGGAGGTAAAGACCCAGCCTGGCTAGTCTCTGCATGGCCAGTAGGAGTCGCTGATGATTTAGCTTCCTCACCTGGCAGGAGCGCAAAGACCAAACCAACGTGATCTGCATTTAGTCAAGATGGGCAACTCGGTGCAAACACTCTCATCACCCACCCTGCACTCCAAGCGGCAGTGCTCTCAGAGTGAATTCACAGGAAAAAAATCATGCCGAAGACTCCCCAAATCTCCATCATTAAAAAGGCTTCTCCATTAGAAACCTGTTCAGTATATCTCTAACTGGGTTACTTTGACATCTCATCTGCTTCTTATAGGACAAGCAGTCACAAGAGTGCTGCACATTGTGATTGATGTTGAGAGCTGGGTATCTGTAAAGGAAGCAGAATGCGATTTGACTGCATCAAGTCTCTCACTCAGCTTTAAAATACAAAGGATGTTACAGAGAAGGAGATGAACAAAACAATACCCCTCCCATTTCAGATGCACACAACGCAGGAGACCTTGATGACAAAAGATAAGCCACAATGTCTTCATCTACTGTAACATCTACATAATTAATACCTCTCACTGCTAGGACAGGAGCGTGTCTGTTTAGTAGGAAGCTTTCTACAGGCCTACAAATACTTGTGAGTAATGTACACAAACTGAACTGTCATCAAGATATGCATGCTGACACACAGTACATGCAAGACCATGTAGGGATAGGGAAAAAAAATAAAAACAGGCACCAATGCTATTTTAGTGTAGAAAATACACTATTTTCAGGCCACTGCAGATTTAATAAATAAATAAATAAATAAATAAATAAACATCTCCTTAATGATGCTGTATACAGGTATGCACTTCACCAAATCTCTTTACCTAACTGAGTCCCATTCTATTGGTGCTTGACAACAAGCACTGCAGAAAAATTACTGGAACAAAACCAGGAAACTAATACTCTTTGCAGACTGACAGCCTAACAATAGCTGTCTAAATGGTTTGGATTGAATGGTATCAGCATGGCAGAAGCAGCGGTTTCCAACCTAAATTGCAAAGGCATTGATTTGTCCTTGCCAAAGGGATCGCAACGTGAGGTCTGAATACATCAGCCCTATGAAGTAAAGTGAATCTCTCCAATCGGCTTGGCGATTATGTTTTTTTTCTCCCCAGTGTTCCAACTGTGATGGCAGCGGCACAGCCGCATGCTAACTGGAAGGCAGTCCTCACAAGACTGGTCCTGATGGATGTTATGACAGCCGGATACAGGAAAATAGCTCCACTAATGGAGCCATGCCTCTGCAGGCACTTAGATGACAGCTCTGTTCTCGTAACAGCTAGTTTTCAACGAGCCACAGGCAAAACATAGGTAATTTTAGAACTGAATTAAAAAGGAAGAGAGAATTTTAAAATAAAATCAGTACTTGGGACATTATGCTCCAACCATGTCCTTCATGGGATATAGCTACGATGAAAGCAGTTTCTTTTTAATGATTATGTAGTACTTGTAGGGATAAAAGAGGTAGGTGCAATTCCTTTGAAGGAATTTATATTTTTGAGAAATTTTAGAGACATCATTCTTGTGATTGTTCAATGGCTTTCATTTGAATTCAATGGACTAACAGTGACTTCAGTTTAAGTAATGTGTTGCCACTGTGAGAAACTCATTTTAACAGAATGCTGCTAATGGTAATTTTGAAGCACAGCTATGCATCCAGCCTGCATAGTAATTGAGGATCCCAAACACCTCAGGTAGAACTTAAAATGTAATTGACCCTGGCTGTTCAAGGCCTGTTAGGACGTCTTAGACCCATACATCAGATTGCGTTATTTGAAATCACCTGGAAATTATGTTTTGTTTTGTTTTTCTAAATACAACACATTGACAATCCTAGTCTGACACACATCATGCAATTCCTATATAAATACAGAAATAGTACTACAATGTATCTGGTCATTATTTGCCATGGTTAATAACGATTCCAGCAAAAAAGACTCCTCAAAGTGAGGATGCATATACCGGTAAGCGTTGCGCTGTGCACTGAAGCAGCATCAGAGGGCATCAGATGATTCTTAATGGTTAGGTTTAGGGTTAGGTATTGGGTTTGAGGTTAAGTTTTAGGGCAGGGGTTGGGTTAGGGACAGGGTGGCTTGATTTCGTAGAGTTGCTGAGCTCTGGAAGTGAAAGATGGGAGTAAATGGCAAATGCCCTCGAATCATCTGATGCCCTCAGGACACTTTCTAGGGGACATTCCTTTACGCTGCAAGCCTGTAGGTGACACAGTATCCTGTGCAACACTGATATGCTTCACCGATCTTTGATTCTGGAATTTTTGCAGGAATACTAAGTGAATGTGGCAAACAATTATGAAAGCACAGACAACAGCAGAGAAGGATACAGAAAACATGATATTAAACACATGGAGGAAAATTGAGACGGAATATCCGTTTAAAGACGGGTAGCTTGCGATGCTCCACTGCATCTACAAGGGAAATTTGCTGGACCTGCATCCTAACCTCAGTGGCTTGTGTCTGCTTTTGACTGTGCCTGGCACAGGAGCTTCAGAGGAGAGAAGCATATCTTGCCTGAACATGAAATTAATAAAAATAACGATTTACTTTCTAGAATATCACAGAAACATTTGACTGGACTAGGGCAGATATTGATTGTGCACCAGATTTGCAGAAAATTGGATTATTCAGCTAGAACTGCAGGCTGTGTTTTTTTACAATTGCTGTAGTAAAATGCAATATATTTAATAATGTTGTTGTTGCCCTTGTTTGAAAGTCATTGTATCGTAGTGTAGTATTACTGGTAAGAATAGGGAATAGGGGCCCCGGAATCAAGCTTTGCATGGGGCCAATGTTGGACAAACGGCACCACTGGATTCACAATCTGGCCCTGCTATACACAAATCATAGGGTAAGGATGGAGTCTGCAGGCAGAACCAGATAAAAGACAGCTGGGAGTCATACCTCCAGTGGCATAAGCCCCGTCCACATCTACCTATGACATAATATAATAAATCTCTATCACTATGGCAAATTACCATAGGCTGTGCTGCGTATCATAATATAGATTGAAATTCATAATAAAGCCATCTCACATCTTATAATACCTATATGGCAAATCATGCTAAGATCCTGTCATTGCGATTTATAATAAAGCCCATTTTGTACTACTTGCAAATCACTTTTTGTAAAGCCTATTGCAATTAATAATACAGCCCTGTCACACTGAACTACCGATTGTATTTTGTGATGGACGTTGTTGCTTTATGTAAGAAATCATGTGTCAGTTACTATAGTTATATAACCTACTACTGTACAAATTGTGAATGGCATTGCAAAGAACGTGTCAGGGTTTTATTACAAAATGCGAAAGGGATTACAAGTATAAAGTGCAATACAAAAAGAAAAGTTCTTCTAAAAAGCCTGTGCACTTGAGTTTGAATGGGTGGTTATTCATTTCTTCATCATCATACAGCCTAGATTGCTGCACATTTTTCATCGTCACTTACTGTACTGTAATTCTTTACTAGCTGTTTATCATTTCCACTCATAATCACATTGGGAGGCAGTGAGGCCTCAAGCTTTATCTACACCTAAGCCACTTTGCTGTACAGCTAGTAAGACTTCAAGCTGCACAACTAATACTAGAAACCACAATCAGACACCGGACACATACAGGTACCTTGAGTTAATCTCTACAGTCTCAACTGCATGCAGGTATTCTGGAAATAGCTACAGCAATGTCCATATCAACCATATCCAGGTGGTTTCACAGCCGAACATCCAACATCTAATATTTTGTATTCCAATTGTTAAATTGGAATACAATTTACAGCATTCTTTATCAATACTAAACAGATATATTGTTTCTCTCTTGATTTGACTGTGGGGTTCAACGTGACCCCAGATCCCGCTGGAGACTTGTTTTTTTTTTTAGGGTGAGAAGATGACTTTTTTTCAATGTGTTTTTGTATTTTCCTGAATTCACTATGATCGTTTATATACTGCATCATACACATTTTATCTATTACTGCCAAACAGTCTTCAGAGATATATGTAGTAATACTAAGAGAAAAAAAAAAACTATGACAATCATTTAGACTAGAAGTCTCAGTCACAATGCATTATAATGCATGTATCCAAATATATCATAAGCATTGCTATACTTACAGGAGCACTTTTAATAAGATTCAGCACCTCAACCAAAGCCAACTAGGCTCAGTTTGCCAGTGCAAACAGTAACATAACACATTACATTAGCAGATTTGTTTTCGGGTGGAAAGAAACCCATTAAGTTTTGATTAAGATGTATGTGCTGATAAAGGAAGAACTCCAAATTAGCTCTCGATAGATGGATGAGATTAACAAAAAGCAGTTGACCTCAAATTTGAGACAGACGCTTTTTAAAAACAGGACCAGCTTGGCGTTTTCCCAGAATAATATGACATAAGACACATTACAGCAATTATAGTAGCAGTAATATATCATTTATAACATAATGACATATAACTGGACATAATGGCACTACAATAGCAATGCAATGAGGCTCTGTAATAATGATGATAGGACAAAACAAGCTACAATAGATCTGTATAAGCCATTAGTAGAATGCACCATAATGTATTTCATAGTTTAACATACCAATGGTATCAATCATTGCATTATACTGGCATATCAGTACCAGTATGCTGTCATATTATAACAGGATCACTGTCCACCTTAAAAGCAATTCCATGTACTTTGATCAGGAAAATATACAATACACTTTGGTTCTACTTTTTATTTGATATATTATCAAAATGTGTTCATTGAATGAAATTCACTTTGAGATTCCACTGATTGTGGAAGGTACCATCTTTATCCACTATCTGCTTGATTGATTTTTCTACCAATCAAATTATCATATTTTTGCCTGAAACTTTGCACAGCTTTACCTTATTTTTCCCCAACAAATATTCCCAGCGATATGTTGATTGAATTAAAACAATAAATGATACTGGAAATAAAATAAGACCATCTTGATGATGGTTCAGTCCCTGATTCTTGCTAAGACAGGGTTATTTGACCTGACCTGCCCTCCACTCCAACACATCCCGGAGACTCATTCAGAAATCTTCAGCAATGATCTAAACATGCGGAGAACACGTGAAACAGCTTCGTTTGATATTATATTTCAATCGCCTTGTAAAGTGTTTCAGGTTCATTAAGAAGAGACACGCTTCATCGACTCAGAGAAACGGCACCAGCAAACAACTGAATGCGAGTGTTAAAATGAAGCCTTTCCCAAAACTGGAAAAACTGCAGCAGTGAAATGTGGAGGTATGACACAGGCCCGGTTTTTGGGATGGAACCGCATAACATTCTCGCGTTTTGATTGGTCCATGTCTGTCACATGAATTCGTCGTCACACGAGTGGAAAAGCGTGCAGGCATTTTTAACATTGTGATCAGATAGAGAGAGTGATTTGCTTTCCACAACCTTACCATTAAAATATAATGTGGTATTACACTGTACTGATATTACAAACTATGAGGAATTACTTCATATAAATTATCATGTTATGCACGAATGTAAGAATTGGCTTTCTGTGATGGTGTACTTTTTTCTTTCAAGTAGCATATATCTAGAATCGTTTTTGCGATATATTTTAATATAAAACATATACGCTATTGCAGTTTTCTTACAGGATACATTAGTTTATCTCTAATGTAATCACAGTTTTACATATAGACTGCCCCTGTTTTCATTTACGTCGCAAATTCTGGGCCGCTTTGCTTTTCAGATAATGTCCCAAATTCTGGGCCGCCTTGGTTTTTAGATAACGTCCCAAATTCTGGGCCACATTGATAACATCCCAATTTCTGGGCTGCTCTGGTTTTCAGATAACGTTCCGAATTCTGCATTTTCGAATTCAGGCCAGTTTTTGAGATATTCTGCTTAGCTGACAGCCGAGTTTCTAAGTCATGCATGCACAGTTTACCATAAACTGGACCGTTAATTCATTTGAGAGTAACCCTTAGTACATTAATCAAAGTTCATGTATTTTTTACTCTCCCCAGAAATCTTTTTTTTTTTTTTTTTTAATGAAAAAAACAAAAATGTAAATGTTAAAAAACGTATTTCTTATTACATGAAGAAACTACATTGCACTGAAATAGATACATGAAAATTAATTTAAGCAGTCGTTTTCCTTTATTAAAGGCTAATACTAAAACACATTTTTGGGAAGGAACATGGTATTCCGAAAAAAGGACATCTCGTTTTCTTATGTAACGTCCATCAATATATTGTAGTGTTTCAGGTTCTTTTTGGACAGAAATGAGACTGCAACTGTGAGTAGATGAAGGCCGTTTATTTTGACAATAATTAAATAATCACAAAATAAAATCATAAAGTGAGGGAAAGGAGACTGGGAGTCGAAAGTGAAAATAAATGATTGTAGTAATTTTTCTTTTACCCTACCCATCCCAGTCTTTTCCCCGCCCCTCTTGTGCGCAAAACCTGAACTCCAATTCCCCTCCACACACGTGTACCACCATGCAACCGTGGCACGCACACACCACCATGCAACCCCTGCACGTATACACCCACCATGCAACCCCTGCACACATACACACACCATGCAACCCCTGCACGCACACACCACCATGCAACCCCTGCACGCATACACCCACCGTAGCAATTCTTTGCAAAATATATTTTCGGGTATTCAGCCCCATTCATGTCTATGGCGGTGTTATAAAACACATTTTCAGGCATATCTCTCGAACCCGAGCACGTAGAACCACCATTCAAAGTGATATAGACTCAGGGGAGCACCCCAAACCACCCCCTAAAAAGGTGTGGTGGTTCACCCAAAAACTCATGTCATGACGAAAAAATTCACTTTGCCAAGCCGTCCTGGCGTTTGAACCATGAAAATGGTGACTCCTTGTGCGGGCCCCCATGGGGCCCCAACGCAAAAAAAAAATCAAGTTCCTAACCCCCACAGAACCTGAGATACGCCCTGTCAAAAATGTCCAAAAACTACCCTTTTCGGGGTCATATCTCCATGACCCCGGGGCCTAGAAACCGGGTTGAACTTCCTAGGGTCATGTCTGAGGGCCCTCTTTCACACGGAGCCACCCGTTTTCAAATGCTACAATTTCAACAAATTTTCACATTTTCAGCATGATGGCATGTCAAGGTTGCATTTCCAATAGCTTTTGAGCTCCAGGTTGGCAAAAAAAGTCTAAACTGGTGTCCTTTCTAGCTGGGGACACGTCACTTGGAGGGATCGACAGGGGCCCCGAGGTGGACCTCCATACCGATATTCAAGTCTTGGGGACCCCCGGAACCCGAGATACAGCACCCTGAAAAATGTCTATGGGAAATCCCATTATAAAACCCCTTTGGGGCAACGCCCACCATCTGGCGGTGGGGTGGCGTTTGAACCCGTGGCTGATGTCTTTCTTTAGCTAAGACTCTTGTGCACGCAAAGAATGTCCTTCTGAGTTTGTTGGCCCAGGGGTCGTGGAGATACGGGTACGATAAGAGACCACCCCCTTCCCTATGGCAAATCCCATTATAAAAACACCATCGGGGTAAGGCTCAGCTAATGGCGGTCGTGGGTCTTACGAACTCGAAGGAACCCATTTTCTTTAGCTAAGATTGTTGTGCATCTTTAAGATATCACTTTGCACTGCAAATTTGAGGAACGCAACCACTTAGCAACTTGCAAATTGGTACTGCAATTTAAAGGCCTGTAGTGTCAGACTGGTAGTGCCTAACTGATTCAAGTGTTTTTGGAATGATTCTTGCAAAGACTGATTTATAAGAAAAAAGAGAGATTGACAAACAGCATTTTGCTTTATATGCAGAAACGGGCAACTACAAGAGGGTGTCAAACAAGCTGTGAATGTCCCAGGAGGCTACAGAGTACCTCTGAGTATGAATCCAGATGCTCGCAGTACCTGTTCTTAGATGTCCGAAACCACTGTATCGCTGTATAACTGTATACCCTATAAATATCACTTTTTATTGTGTATTTGAGGAACACAACCAATTACAAACTTCATTTGAATTGCTGTGCTATCAGAATATCAGTGTATAACTTTGCTGGGTATTGCAGTGTATGCTGGGTATCAAAAGGCCTTCAAACTTTTACAAAAGGCCGTCAAAGTTACAAAAAAATAGGTGTGCTCCTAACCCAATACTTGTCTTTTTAATTCTGTGCATCCAAATACTTGTAGTTAAAAGTTTTAAGAATTAAGCTTACTGTTTGTTGTTCTGTCCTAAACCAGCAGTTTGTCACCCAGATTTATTAAATAAAAGGGGGGGGGGGGGGGGGGGGTCATCAGATTATTCTCCATTTTATTGTAACTGAGGTACTGTTCAGTTGAGCGAAAATTGTAAAGGGGTACTCGAGCTGAAACCTCCAGATATAAGGTGTACAGTTTCAAAAAAAGGTTGAAAACCCCTGACCTACAGTATAAATGATCAGGAATAGATAAGGGAAATGCTGACTAATACAATACAATAGGATTTATTTGAAGTTGTTGAAGGGCACTGGTCTCTTAAACCCAGAAGTTCTGATAAACCCCTATGCCTCACTATATATTGATGGACATTACATAAGCAAATGAGATGACCTTTTTTTTTTTTTGGTATACCCTGTTCCTAAATGTTTTCTGAGGAGAGTAAAAAATACATTAACTTTGATTCATGTACTCTTAAATGAATTAACGGTCCAGTTTATGGTAAACTGTGCATGCATGACTTAGAAACTCGGCTGTCAGCTAAGCAGAATATCTCAAAAACTGGCCTGAATTTGAAAATGCAGAATTCGGAACGTTATCTGAAAACCAGAGCAGCCCAGAAATTGGGATGTTATCAAAGTGGCCCAGAATTTGCGACGTTATCTAAAAACCAAAGCGACCCAGAATTTGGGACGTTATCTAAAAACCAAAGCGGCCCAGAATTTGGGATGTTATCTGCAAACCAAATCGGCCCAGAATTTGGGACATTATCTGAAAAGTAAAGCGGCCCAGAATTTGCGACGTAAATGAAAACAGGGGCAGTCTATATGTAAAACTGTGATTACATTAGAGATAAACTAATGTATCCTGTAAGAAAACTGCAATAGCGTATATGTTTTATATTAAAATATATCGCAAAAACGATTACAGATATATGCTACTTGAAAGAAAAAAGTACACCATCACAGAAAGCCAATTCTTACATTCGTGCATAACATGATAATTTATATAAAGTAATTCCTCATAGTTTGTTATATCAGTACAGTGTAATACCACATTATATTTTAATGGTAAGGTTGTGGAAAGCAGATCACTCTCTCTATCTGATCACAATGTTAAAAATGCCTGCACGCTTTTCCACTCGTGTGACGACGAATTCATGTGACAGACATGGACCAATCAAAACGCGAGAATGTTATGCGGTTCCATCCCAAAAACCGGGCCTGTGTCATACCTCGAAATGTGTATTCATTCACATTCAGACACTGAAATTCTGAAATAAAACTATCAGTGTTAAAATGAAAGGGGGAAAAAAACACGCACACACCCATTTACTCGTGTAGAAATATCCCAACAGGGAAAGCAGAACCAGTTAATGTTGCAGAACTAATAGAAGCGTAGTGTTGGTCCACGTAACCACTCTTAAATCACCAGCGTTGTTTATTTTGAGTTTAACGACGACAAGGATGTCGTTTTTTCCACTTAGTCAGTGCAAATGTTGTGATTAGTATCAAAACTACCCACACAAGAACATTGTACTGCAGTTAAACTCAAACAGACCCAGCTGGAGTCTGGGTATTTACACCTATAAAAACGCATAATCACGTGAAACCCTGAATTTAATTTAGTATTTGCTTTTCATTTTGTTACGTAAGAGACAGCTGATAGTAAAAAAAAAACAAACAAAAAAAAAAACTATTGTACTTTACCGCTGTTTGTTAAATATTTGCCTTGTACTGCTTTATAGGTTGCAGTTAACTTAAAAGCAATCTACATTATGTTCTCCAGTATTTGCTAAATATGTTTAAGGTCTAGCAAACAAAATACGCCCATAAATCCTATCGGTTGTGCAATTCTATTCGCTATATAATTCTCGAATGTGTTTTTTTTCCAATATTGCAGTCCCTCAGTTGTACCAACAAAGGCTAATGATTTGGAAGCAATACTGTGAGCCTGGGCCTGACTGGGAAGATCTAGTATTTCTCGTCAATGCAGAGATTCATGTCAACTGGTTTTTTTTTTTGTTTTTCCTCTTGGACAGCGTCACGGTTCTGTTGCGATTAATCCTTACCATCTTTTTTCAAATTGAATTAACCGGTCTAACATCGTGAACCCTACACAGCCTCCTCCCAGATTGTACTGCTGTGTTCTGGTCTGTCCTGTCTTGCACAGATTAAGATCTGTATCAGGAGGCGCTGTGGTCGGATATGCTCATTTATACATTAACGTTCGTGGCTGTAATATCGTACCTACCTCATTTACGCATCTGTGGGCAATACTCCTTGAAGAATGTGACACAATGAGAGTCCATGTCATGAGTCAATACACCCTCTAACTCCCAGTAAGGGGGTTCAGCTTACAAAACAATTACATACATTCTACATGTTGTGCACCTTTATTTACGCCATAGGTCTCAACTGTGCAGTTTTGAAAGAAACCCACTTTATAGCATTTTATTTTAAAACATCATATCTGCTAGTACACTAGGCAGTACTTTTATTATTATTATTATTATTATTTATTTCTTAGCAGACGCCCTTATCCAGGGCGACTTACAATTGTTACAAGATATCACATTATACATTATTTCACATTTTACAGATATCACATTATTTTACATACAATTACCCATTTATACAGTTGGGGTTTTACTGGAGCAATCTAGGTAAAGTACCTTGCTCAAGGGTACAGCAGCAGTGTCCCCCCCACTGGGGATTGAACCCACAACCCTCCGGTCAAGAGTCCAGAGCCCTAACCACTACTCCACACTGCTGCCCTACTTACTGTCACTTGCATATCCTAGATCATTTCACCCCAGCAGTGTCTTCTGGGTCAAAGCATGTTATTGGATACAAAGCATGTCAGTACAAAGGGGAAGCAGATGGCTCTTTAATGACAGGACAGAGGGCATTGCAGGGGTGGGGAAAATGTTACCCTCCAGGTGACATGACCAAGGAAGGGCATCATGACATATTTCTTTCAAGATAGCACATTTGAAACCTATATGTTTAGTGGCGTTGCACACAAGGTGAATGTATCACTTGATTATATACAGTTTATTTATTTAAAATATATATTTTAGCACTTTATCGGGACGGCCACAAATGTGGCATTCAAGTTCATCCCACGTATGCTCAATTGGAGCTTGGGATAATAAAGTATCTTGTGCCCTTGTAGAGAACATTAATGTGGTAAAGACATGTAGTGTAAACACTTTAGATAAGTCTAACATGATTACTCATCTACCTTATAGTGCATTAATCCAGCTGTAATGGCAATGGGTTCTATTTTTAATGGAGGTACATCATTGCACGTGTAGTTTATATAATAAGCTTTTTACCAGCAAGTGATACAGGAATTAAACAGCCCAAATGACAGTAAATACACAGTGCTGCATGCATCATTCTACTCAAGTAGCATTGTACAATGGTAAAGCTTAAATACGATCATTCAAGTAGAGTGTCATTACATGTGCATGGCTGAAAAAGTCAAATGCAGAACTGGATAATGCTTTATCTGAACATTATATCATTCATAACGCCTTCATAAGGACTTTATCGCACTGTATAACTATGCACACCATCCTGCATACTCATTTCATAAGCTGACAGATATGTTCATCATTTTTGTCAAATGTGGTGTTGTAATATTTTTTACTACAGAAATGACATTATTGTATAGTTTTTAATAATTACAGTTAAAGTCACATACCATAAGGTTCTTGATTTTTTTTCTTACATCTTTTCTTTAATCAAATAATCTTCTATAATGTCATAAATGACAGGAATCCAGTATCTGGGTTTACCGTGAGATATGTAGTTAACATTAGTTTTTTCGGTATGGAAACCCAGAAATGGAATCCTGAAAAGCCCCTTAAGTTTGCCTGAGCTGTCTAATGCAATACAACAAATATAGAATCGGCACATGGACTGCACAGACATTCACTCTGCAGCCTATTTCCATATTCCCCACTCCCTCTTACATAAGCTGTGCTATTCACAACTCTGGCCACCAGCCAGCTTGTCCTCAGAGAACCCCCACTGGGGGGATTGTCAGTTGTGAGGTCACAGGATACTGTAAAGCATGCTGAGAAGCTGCACACTGTACAGCTATGGCCAAAAGTGTTGCATCACCCTAAAGAATTAACTCATTTTGCTTCATAAAGTTGAATGAAACCTGCTGAGTAATGTTACGTTAACATATTGAATTACACACCGCTTTGTAGTTTTCCACAAAACGATAAACTGATAGAAAATGAAAAATGTGACATTTCGAAATCTAACATGAACTATGTACTACTTTTATGGCTTCCAGTAGACTTTTGCGATATCATTTTGTAGGTACTTTGATTACAGGATGTTAACGAAAAATCAAAATGATGTTCAAATCAGGGTTTTTTTTATGATGTTATGTTTTTATTAAAATTCTAGGTGATGCTAAACACTTGGCCATAGCTGTACTCTGAACTCACAAACAAGGAATCAGAATGCAATTGGTAAAGAACCATAGATAAAGGCACTTGAGAATTAGTTTAAAGTTAAAACTTTATTCTAATAAATAAAATGTGTTAATATTAAAATCAGATGTGCTTGTTTTGTTGCAGTTGCACATGCTTGCATACCCAACCAAGCAATCCTCCCACTGCACAAAAGAGTTAGGAATGTCTGTGCAGACAGTTACTGAGCTGGATGTATAAACATTATTTCAGTCTATTTCGCATTAGGTTTACAGGTAGACAGTCATGTGCACTTCAAGCTCAATCCAAGCATTTAAAAAACAAAACATCTTAAAATAAAAATCATATTTGTGAATATAACAAAACGTTGTACAAAAACATATATTAGAATCAACTTCTGATTAATGGACTCAGGAGTATTGTAATAGTTTTTGTAGCGTTCTCCCCAGCTGTAGTTTCTCTCCCGGTTTGCTGTCAGGAATCATGCCGCCGCTCCTTTCTGCGGTCAGTTCCAGCGAAGGACGCCTCTCCCGCACCAGCCGCAGTCCGTCCTGGGTCACGTTCCGACAGAAATCCACCTGGACTGACTGAAGACTGCGCCCGTGCCTCACCAGGGCCTGCAGAGTGCAGTCAGTGAGCCGCACGCAGTTCTCCAGGCGTAGGATCCGCAGCCTGGGGCAGCTCTGCAGGAGCAGCGTGACGTCATGGTCTGTGACGTGACCACATCCCGACAGGGTCAGAGACAACAGGCTGGGACACCTGGAGGAAGACACAACAACAGAGTTCCTATTTTCTTTTTTTTTTTTCTTCTTTTTTTTTAAATAATTATTTTACCCCCTCTTTTTATTTGAAATGGCATATTTGACTACTTAGCCAAAGTATTTTAAGGGTTTCTGAAGCGAGATAAGATGAACTACCATGTTGACTTTCCTTCCAAACCCGCATCTAATCCAAGTATGCTATCCAGCACTCCATGTTGCAGTTCCTATACTGGCGAGACTCTAGGGACCCCTGTTTCTAGCAGTTATTTAGAGTTCTATAATAGTCTTGACTAATGTAATAGGTTGATGCTGAACTATCATTAGATATGTAAAATATATATTTATCTGAAAACCCTTTTATGGTATAGGTAGAAAAAAAACACTTGGAAGGTTTTGTTTTGGTGTTTGGTGCCACCTAGTGAACGAATGTTGCAATTGCTCTATTATTATTAAAAAAAAAAAAAAAAAAAAAAAACCAGGACCAAAAGATTGCCAACAGCAATAGGAGAGATAATGTTATTAAAAAATAACAAGAGATAACACAGTGGACTTTTAAAAGCCCTGTTTATCAGTCTATTTATGGAAAATGTATTGTGAAAGACATTTAGAAGAGACTATATCTGTGTATTTCACCATTTAATTGCTGATAATTTTTTAGTTAGCATATTTAGATTGAACCCCCATGTAACAAATCCTGGAATCCAAGCTGTAGTGGTTTTAAAGCAATGTCAGGGAGTTTTCAATAGCAGCTGTAGAATAGTCTATGGAAGAATTGAAGTTTCTCACACTTTTCATCTCTGCAGACCTGGGTTCAAAGACCTGCAGGACTGGGCTGCCTTTCAAAGGGATTTCAAAAGTGACTACTCCTTTAAGAGCTGAAAAGCAGCACTTCAGGAAATGCCTGCATTAAAGGGCTGCAGTAAGTGAGAGGTTATTCTGGGAAAGGTGTTGTCTGAGTGACCATTTCAAAACCGTCATTAAGACTGAAGTAAAGAATGAACACAGAATTAGTGCAGGGATCAAACAACCCTTATTGAGGTTTTATGAAGTACCCAACCTCATCCCAAACCTCTGCTACTGTGTTAGCAATTGTTAATAACAGCAACTTGTGAATGAATAACTAAGAAGAGCTCTCTAGGTTAATAATAACTATGGCAAAACCAATTTTCGTACCACTCTTTACCATAAGTTTATTTTCACTTTAACTTGGGTGAAGTCAATGCCTTACAAACTCCACTGCTATTACGTAATATTGCCATTGCAATCAGTAATAATAAAACCTGGCTTTGAGGCTACCTCAGTAAAAAGATCACATCACTTCCTAAGGCAATGTAAAGTCCCCTTCAAGATTAAAGACAACTCTGTATTCAGTATTTATCTCCCAACGTATCAAGCCTGTTAACTTACTTCTCTAATAAGACCAAAATACTGTTTTCTTAAACCTGTATGCAACACAATGTAACCCAATTGCCTGTTTGATAAATCAAAACAGTAATTTAAAACAATTTGCAATATGGTTTGTTAAATGAAATTCAAATGCACCTTAATAAAGGACCAGCTTACTAGGCTGCTAACATGCACAAATAACATTTAAAAAGTGCACCTACTTGTTGCGAACTTTGCCTAAGAAGTCACTGACGGTGCTTTCATGCTTGCTGCAGATGTCTTTCTGGAATGTGGTTTTCACCCAGTCCTCAATGTTGCACACTTTCACCCGGCTGGAGTGCCAGCACACAGACAGATACCGCAGGGCTGAGCCCAGCACAAAGTTGTCCCTCTTCAGCTCAGAGGGCGAGTGAAAGTTCAATAAAGTCCACAGAGCCGGGTCAAGGAAAACTTGGCGCAGGTCATGGCACGTTTCAGAGAATTGTTTCCGGCTCTCCTTGTCCAGGAAGGAGAATAAGTGTACGAGGCACTCTCTGTTAAGATCTGTGATGTGCATCGCTAGAAGTGTTCAGCAGGCCTCAACTAGCTGAGGAAGCCTGGTGATAGAGTACAACAGTGAGGGCAGCAGCCAGCTGTGCAGTGCAGTTGGTTGTGCATGTCTTTGCCTCACTATCAGTTCAAGAGTCTCTTGCACATATATGGCTGAGGAATGGTGTTTATTTTGGGATGTGTGGAAGTGTGAACCACGCAGCTGCACCAGCCCTGCCAATCAGTCTGCAAGGCAAGGCCCAGAAAGCAATGTGTACTACAGTAGGATTAATTCAAATCCTTAGGCCTTTTGTAATCGGCAGTGATTTGGCATATCTTTCATAAAGCTAAAATGTTATAGAGATAATGGAATCAGTCACATCAAAGTGCCAGAGACACACCACTTAAAGCTAAAATGCATTTAGCAGAAGTTACTGTGAAGGAAAAACAGCTGTTATGTTACAACATTTTACTACAAGTGACAAACATGTTATACTATGTTAATTATTTCACCTTTAAAAGAACTAACAGAGGGTACATTTGCAGAAATGTTACATTCTTATTCTTATACTGCTATCAATATTCTAGATAACTTATGTGTTCATTCTCTAACGGTAGTTTCAGCTGCAGGCCTCTTTGAATCCTTCTTGTCAATCTGTAAACAAAACATGTTCCTTAGTGCCTTCAGCAGCTATGTCAGCTGAAGAACAGTGAAAATGAGACAATTCACAACAAATAATCATAATCTTTGGAAATTTAATGAAAATGTATTTCTTTAGAAATCATTTATAATTAATTTTCACATTAAGTTGAAACAATAGCAAGGAGGCTCCCCTTGTGAGGGGAACAAGCTGTAAGTTGCTATGTGTGAGGCTGCAGGCTGAGCAACAGCTGTTCTTCCTGCTACCCACACAATGGCAAAGAGCAGTCTGTTCACTAGGACAGCCTGTTCCAAGCTGGCATGTGAGGTTTAGGCATGGATGTTCCAAATCCTGTAGTGTGACTGTGCCTGGGAGCATGATTGGTAAAATAACGGGTTTCTTAACAATATATTGATTTCAATGCTTTCATTATATTTTCTTAACTTATACTAGCGTTAGCACAGAACCCGGAAAATCTTTTGGTTCTTGTTTTCTAAAATTTAGCTTAGGCAGCAAATGACAAAAAGATCCTGAACACAGGAATGGGTGGACTAGTGAGAATGTTTCTAATGCTACCAAGAGGAAAGACAGTGTATTATAAAGCCTTGACTATGACTTCTTTAATTTTCTTACTTCCTATTTTTAATAGATTAAAAGGACTAAAGTGCTTTGTCCTTGTTACCCAACTAAGCAGAAGCTTTCTTTCATCAACAGAGTGCTATTTGATGAACCTGCATATGCCGAATTAGAGTAACAAAAAGCACAGCACACATTAATAAACAAAAAGAAAATGGATTTTAAAGCTTTGGTAACTGAAAAAAAATTAAATGCAAGCTGTTCAAGTCAATTACTATATAATTCAACCAACAAGGTCCAGGATAACAAAAGGTAGAATTGCCTTTGCAAAGCTGCGCTCTGTGTGGAAGTCCTCAATGTACAGCAGAAAAACCAAGCTCAGGCTCTACACCAGTGATGTTCTTTCTGTCCTTCTCTATGGAGCAGAGTGCTGGCGAACAGCAAAGCAAGATGTCCAGAAACTTTCAAGCTTCCACAAGATGTGCCTAAGAGAGTTATTTAGCATACACTGGCCTGATACCATCTCTAATGCCAGACTGCACCTCCTAACAGGCCAAGAGGACCAACATCACCAACATACAGACGAAGAACAAGGCTTGGTCATGTCTTCCGTATGCCAGATTTTATCCCAGCCAAGACAGCACTCCGACGGACCCTGGAGAGAAAGCAGAGAGCACCCCAAAACTACATGGAGACGAACCACTGAAGTGGAACTCTCCACTGCCCACTTAACCTGGGGGACAGCTGCCAAAACAGCGCAGGACAGAAGAGGGAGGCAGGAAACCGTGCAAGCCTTATGTGCCACCTGGCACGAAGAGGATGAATGAAATGAATGAATAAACATACAAAAAAAAAAAAGTGTTAAACTAATCCCCTCAACTAATGGGGCCTGATCAAAATGACCCAGACAAGATTTTAAATAACCATTGATGCTTTGTATCATGCATGCTGATGTCTTAGGATTTAAGGTACTTTTAAGGTGAATTTTGTCATTTCACAGCTATGGTTAAGTGTTAAACATGGAAGGGAGGTTCCCTATATGCAGTACAGTGTGTTATTTATGCTGCTGGACTGGGGATGCCAGTTCTGTGCAGAATCACAAGTTTCTGAGCAAATCAGTAGATTTCTACTCAAAAGGTACAGATCACAAGCTTGCGATCTGTTCAGGCAACTGTTTAAAACAGATTCAATGTCAAAACAACAGTTAAAAGTTTTTATTTGCTACTGTACACATCTCCCCACTGTGGTTACACAGGTAATCAAACACTAAGGTTGTTTACACATTTTTGTAAGTTTTATTTTAGTTTTACAAAAAACTTAAAAGTTTGAATTTATGGAGTGAAAACCTTGATGATAAATCTCATGCATGCCAGCTGTAGAGTTTAAACAATACAAATGCATTGAAAACCTTGATGATAAATCTCATGCATGCCAGCTGTAGAGTTTAAACAATACAAATGCATTGAAAACCTTGATGATAAATCTCGTGCATGCCAGCTGTAGAGTTTAAACAATACAAATGCATTGAAAACCTTGATGATAAATCTCGTGCATGCCAGCTGTAGAGTTTAAACAATACAAATGCATTGAAAACCTTGATGATAAATCTTGTGCATGCAAGCTGTAGAGTTTAAACAACACAAATGCATTCATCAAAAAAAAAAAAAAAAAAAAAAAAATGTTGTACATTTTCTGAATTTTTAGCTTTGCAACTCTGGACAAGACAGGACTACAGCTCTGTAGAAGGAAAGATCAGCTTGTGCAACATCAGTGCAGAACAGGTTTGAGAGGTCAGCGTCAGTCTGATGAAAAGCTCTCATTTCACATGACACAAGGGCTCTGCCACTCATTTGGCATCATGTCTTCCCTCACTTGTGGTGGAGGGTTGTGTGTAACACCATAGGTTTATTCATTATATACACTTTATATATTACAGTGTGTGTGTGTATTTAATAGAATAGCTTATTAGCAATCATTAGTCTTTGTTGCAATTTATTGCAAGGCAGTTTATAGATTGTGTGTGTGTACGTAATACCTTCTAACTACTTTTTTCGTCTCTTTATATAGAATATCCTACTTAAGTATCGTATGTGGGATCGAGTATACAAACACACACACACGTAAACTATACAAGTACAATATGCAGAATTCATATTTCCGAATAACATTGAACAAAGTGACCACACAACCAATCATTAACATTGTACTTTACTAACAGTGAAACAGTACATTAACTAATATACATACATACCATTATTGTAATGCAGCTATTACAGCACGTAAGAGAACCAGCATTAAACAGGCGATTCAAAAACGAAATGATTCAGAGGCGGATCGTGTCAGTTACAATTCTGGAACGCAGAGAGAGAACAAAAAAATAACAAAAGTGTTTTAAACTGTTCAAATGAGTGCATACAGCATCAAGTTATCCGATTCAAGTTACAGAAGTGCTGAGGTGCATGGCTTCACATTACATGGGTGCTTCTAACTCACGTTAAACTTTTTCCTTGTAGAGTAGCTCTCTTTCACATGCAGTACACACACACATACACATCATGCCAATGCCACATTCATTCTAAGCCAAGGTTAGTGTGCTAAAGCAAACCTATATCCTTAAAAGAGTAAGCAGCTTTTTTTTTTGGTGTTTGCAATCATTACATTGCTTCAATACTGAAATCATTTTTATGTAATTCTGCCTTTGACCTTACGCTTGTCTGGAGAATCCTAAATGCTTGGAGTATCCCCATTCCATTCAAATAATGTGACACGAGACCCACCACTTAGGATTTTCCTGACAAGCTCAAAACAAGGTAAAAGGCAGCTACTGAGAAATTATAACTCATTATTGGAACTCATACATAAATGTTTAAAAAAAAAAAAAAAATTTAATTATATTTGAAGCTACTTAATCTTTACCCTTGGATATGGCCATGGGATGGGACTACCATTTAATGACCATTAATATGACAAATCTTTAAATGCATTCTTGTTAGGTTTGCTTTTAAGCTACCTTTTGCAATACTGTGGCTTCAGTAAAAATATATACACAACATAATATTTGGTCACAATCAGAAAAAAAAGGCAAAAAACAAACACACTTTCAGTTTTCTTTTAAAATGGACCTTAACTATCACAAAATGTGCACAAGCTTTTGAGACTGCAGTACATATGACCTTTCATCAGATGAAAATGGAGAAAGTTATAATAATAATAATAATAATAATAATAATAATAATAGAACAAGGTATGAAAAAAGAAACCTGGAATACAACTGCAAACTGGACTGTTGCAACAAACCCTAATACACGGTTCACAGCACATCATGTGGTTAGGGTCCCACGAGTCAGCAGCAGATACTTCATGTAAATAGTGAAACACAAGCCAGGGCCAATTTATCCGGTCTTTACAATTTACTATCAATAAAAGATGACCTCCGATCAGGCTCTGAAACGCCTCTTTCCATGCTGTTAACCTGTTACTTACAGATCATCTTTTAAGAATTATCCAGTGAAAGCTTTGATACAGGCAATAGATGATGGAATCTAGGCAGATATTAATGCTTCAACACAATTTATCGTCTTGTAAACCTCCAAATGCCTTTATAAAATCTATGTTCCCCCATACACGTGCTGGCTGCTGCTTTAAACTGCAAGTTTCCAGAAATAAAAATAGTAATTTTGTTATTATGGAAATACCTGGACTACAAAACTTAAAATATACTGTTTTTTGTAAAATATTAAGGCAATTAATCCCTGGTCCTATTTGCAGGTCTAGATTGCTGTAGTTAATACCAAAATGGCTTGAAAGATTTTTACAGCTTCACAAAATCAAAACTACCATTGAATGATTATACATCAATTAACTAACTTTCTAATATTTTAACAAACTAAAATATATATATAGATTTTTGGTCTGCGCTTAAAATGGCCAAAGATGGTCATCTTAGAACTATAATATGCTGTACAGAGTACTGAACAAAGTCAAGTGGTTGCAATTAATTGTTCAACCCCACAAATCAATATACTGGCCGGCATTAAATGGCATAACCCGGTGTGAAACACAGTAACATAAATCAAAATCTTCCTCTTTACATACTAGAAAGGCCATATAAGACAAGTGAAGAAAGTAAGCTTGGATTAAAAACAGAGGACAGGTGTTACGAAGAAATACTAGACCGTCTGCCACAATTTGGAGATAATACAATTAAAATAAAATCAGAAATGTATGGTTTTACAACATTGGAATGTTCCTTCAAGTTTTCAGACAAGTGTAAAGTAAACAGACTACTCCACATCACGCAGTTATTGCTGACATTATATCTGAAGTCACAAATTTGGTGATAACAGTGCTGATTACTGTGTTTTTGGGTTAAGATAATTACAGTGATTAAGATAAGTACATAATCACTGAGGAGATCGCCTACAGCACTAATCTTTCCTATAAAAGACAGACAGCTATTTTGATATACATAGGAGAACCAGATGGTCAAGAAACAGAAAACAAGTGATTACTCCACAGACCAGATCCACACAGCATTGAGCAGCAATATCAGAAACACTGTTCTTGTGAACAAAAGAGACATTCAACTTTGAACTGGGTCCGACAATGGCCAAAAATCATATTCCATACCATTTTTTAAATTTGGATGATAATGGGGTGCATAATTCAAATGTCAATAAAATAATTTGCTACTCCACTTGAACACCATTTGAAATTACAAAATAACTAAAAGTTTGTTTGATTTACAGACACAACTTAAGATTGATATGTCTTGATTTCCACTAAAAACCAAACAAATACACAAATGATTATATATGAAAATCATTTGGTCATCAAAAAGAGAAGGGATTGAGGACCATTGCATTCAGCATTTGGCATTTCCTTCTGAATTATTCTACTGTGTTCTGCATGTTTTAATTCTAAACACTTGTCATTGTAAATAGTCACAGTAAAACAGTTAAACGGATCACAAAAGTCAGTGGTGGTACAAAATGAATGATACAAAAATTTAAATAATAATTAATTAAACTGCAATAAGATCATTTTAAAAGGCCTACAATATGCTGGATGTTCTGAGCACATTTAAGTTTGTAACTATTTACCAGCACAGGTGCTACATAAAAGCATATGTTTAGCCCAATGTAACCTGATAAATTTACTAAATACTATTTCTTTTAAGATCAGGATTAAGTGCCGGTTATGCACTTAACAGCATAACTGTCACTCTTATAACAAATGGCAAAATACTGGCTACAGAAAGCTTTTTTCTCTGTTTTTTTTTTGCAATTAAAACTTAATACATTTTCATCTTTTCTTGTGCAAATTTGCTCCTGAATCTAATGATTTCACAGGCTCATCCAAGAAAATTAATTCTCCTGGCTATCTATTATGCCAAGCTTATGTGGTGATTTTTTTTTTTTTTTTAACAGAATCAGAACCCATATTATAGCAGAAATAATGATACTTTAAGAATCAGCTACATTAGTATTTGTGGGGAAAAAAAAAGTCATTTTACATTTCAAAAACACAAAAGATAAGCAGTGCCACCTAGAGTATATTATGCATTCATCTACAGGACACTTATTTGATTCAGTTATGGTGTGAATTTGAAATAGAATTTGAACCCAAATAAAATGTGTGCAGTTTATTTGAACAATATTGGACTGAATAGCACCTTTTCAAACATAAAATGCATTTATGAAAATGGTACCAAAACCCAAAGTTTAGTTTAACAATGCTGGCTGTATGTTCAAGCACAGATATTTCAGGTTAAATTCAGTTCCGGAGTCTCTGAAAATGTTTCTTCAGTGTGTTATCTTGTTAATTAAGCAATGCATTATATTACACTGAGAGACATCTCACATGTGCATTTTTAAACATCACCAAATACAACTGATAAACTCATACAAGAACTACAGTACCTGAAAAAAAAAAAAAAGTTCCCATTTCACATGTAATTGTATTTTTGGAGTCAGATTTCACAATTCATGTACTGTATATGTAACAAATGCTTACAGTAATGGTTTTCACAATAATTGAGGACGATTTCAAAAAACAAAGAGTGGCAGTTTCAGCTTGTGTGAGTCTTACATAATAGGTTCCTCCTTTGTGAAGATCCTTTATTTCTCCAAGAGAAGGGTTAAGCATTCCCAACATAAAACTTTACCTTTGAAATCTAATACAAATGCAAAATGAGCCACACAAAGAGGAATGTAACACAGAGCAACAAAAAAGGCAAACATATATATATATATATATATATATATATATATATATATATATATATATATATATATATATAATCTAAAAAGTGAAAATAAAAGCAGCAGTTACATTTTACCGAGGTTCTCTGATAAAAAAAAAAAAAAAAAAAATTCTGTTTAAAAGAAAACAAAAAAAAATAGCACTTGGACAACAAACTCAAATTCACAACAGTAATTTGAAAAATAAAATAAAATAAAAAGTGCATGATGAAAATGAAGTCTTGAATCAAGTGTTGATGGAAAAATTGGAATAGTTGTGCATTGTCAGAATGCTTCAGTACATAAAAGGGTTAAGAGAGTGAGCGAGAGACAGACAGACAGGGAGAGAGAGGTATTAAAGTTTGGAGTCCGATGCGGATTTGGTCTGGCGTTCTATATAGAACAGGATGTAAGCCTTGGCCTTCACCACCGTCTCCTCGTCGGTGAGCGTGACCGTGCTGTCGTTGAAATGGTACCAGCGCCCCTCGTGGGTTGCATATGCTGTGTAATGTCCAGAACCAACACTAAACAGAAAGAGAAAAAGGAACAATAAAAAAAACAACACTTCATTAAGCCAATTGCCTCAACGTCCAGGAGCTTGACAGAGGACGTCAGTGAGGACACAGTTAAAAGTACTTTTTCTTGTAAATTTATTTTTAAACAGTATCACAAAAAGGCAGCAACAGTAAGAATGACAAAGTCAAAAGCTTTATACACAGTAAGCAGTAAATATTCAAGCCCCGTAATTCTCTATAAAATTGTTATTTTAGTACCAGCTGTTTAAATGTGTTACTGCCACAGAAATAAGTACAGTAAAATCTGCCTTAGCGACCACCTCTGAAGAGAGACTACATGTCACGAGTCACTGCTTGCAGAGGCCTGTTGGAAAACATGGATCGAGAATTGATTAGCAGTTTGCTATGCATGTGGACTGGCAGAGCTATACTGGTGTTCTTTTCTGAAAAGAGACTAATATTGCAGATAGCAGACTTTGGTTCAAATTGCATGTACTGCTAACAATTGATAAGAGACCTTGCGTCTACAAGCTTCTTGCCCAACATTGACTGCAAGCTAACAAGATAACAATGCTGTGGACCAGAAGGGGGGCCAGGCTCTAAGACTTCAGAGAGATCCAAAGAGATAATGCCACTGGAATCAAAGGGTCTCAAGAGGATAACAAAAGCCAGATGTATGGACCTTTTTGGCACCAAGTTACATCAAGGCCACTGAACCTTTTTCCTCTATTATTTAACTGTGAACAACCTCCTGCGACCAGCGACCATATTTTCTTACTCCCATCCACAGCAATAAACCTGTAGAAGAAACCACTCTCCGCTTATCAGCTTGGTGTTACTTTGAAGTTTCCAGCTAAAAAAAATTCTCTTTTGCTCGTTACAGTTTCCGCATTACTGCCTCTGAACTCCCGTAAAACATTATTTCTGTGCCTGAAGCTAAGAATATGATTAAAAAGACATATTGCCATTCAAAGGGGAAACAGACTTTGAGCTGTTCAACAACGCAGAAGAGGTGGTAGAAATACTCCTATCATCGCAGAAGCAGACAAGAATAAGTGACTTTCAAATAAATACAGGTAACTGTAGATTGAAACCAAACTAATTTTTGAAAGAACATTTTGGTCTTTAATAACTGTATAATTTATCTTTAGGCTTCACAGTCTAGAAAATAACCAATAACTATAACTAATGAAAAGAAGCAAATACAGGAGCATATGACTCAGAAAACACATTCTGTTCGTAAAATTATGAGCTACATACCCTGATCCGTGATGCACAACCACAGCTGCAAGTTCGTAAAGGCAACTTTCTGGGATGCTGTTTTCAGGCTAGAATTCAGGGATTTAAAAATGGGAGAGAATTATTGCTTCAGGTATGAAACCATTAAAAAGGCAGAGTACTCCTGTCATATTAAATCTGCTGTATAAAATGATGAGCCATTATGTATACAAACCTCCAATAAGTAGCACTTCATGTCTAGACCTCGCAGTGGAAATTCTACATACGTGTCTACCTTGTTTCTGAGATACGCGGTCCAGTGAAATCTTTTCAAATGCAAGCAGAACACCTAAAAGAAATAAGAAAAAAAAAAAAAGTAAAGAAACCAAGAAATCAGAGTCTGTGCTTACTTCCACTTAGCTTTTCTTTTTATCCTACATTTCAGTAACTGCTGGTACATAAATCCCCAATTAGGGAAAGGTAACCAATCAACATGTGTCTTAATTCTGCTCATTTTATTCCCTCTCACCGCTCACACCTTTGGTAGCTTCTGAATCCAGAATTTTTTCGTGGACTTCTGACGTTTTTTGCATTTGTGGCACATGTACAGCTCCGTTTCATCAAGTTCCTCCAGATCTGTGAAACTGCGCAGGCAGTCTGAAACATGGAAACCGTGACAATAATTTCAGTCAATGGTAAAATCACATGTTAATAAAGACCACTTGTCCGTACAAGACCCGCTCCACGATTTCAGAAGACCGTTTTCAGAAGATCCCTTGAGTGGTCATAATAAACATGTTTTACAGTTCCAATAACCTACAGGAACTTAATCTAACTTCTCCCTTCATTTCTTGCAATGCTCATTTAAAGTTTGAATTAAACAGCTGGTGGTCATTTGGCCTTGTATAGAAATGTGAAGCACAGATGTACCCAAAGATTAGAGATGGATATAATTACATGTAGTCCTTACCTCGCAGAGTGCAAATTGGTCCACTTTCTTGGTTCTTTGTTCGTTTGTTCCTAAACTGGCTTGGAATATCTAACGAAAGATCTAAAAAAGTAATTTTAAAAACTTGGTTATTTATTTTACTGTTGTCATTTGTAAAGAAAAAGTCCATTACGAATTTGCAAGAAGAAAAAAATATATATATCATATTGAAATACTTACCAAGGAATGGATCAAACTTTCTAGATTCGGTCCCACATATCAAACAATTCACTTCATTCTGAAGAATACCTCCGAATATTGATGTCACAACTGTAGAAGTCCCATTTCTAAAACAAAAGAACCCCAGTATTAAAGCCACTTGTAACAATTTTATGCTGCAAACTTCTTAATGTCAAAACCAGCCATCAACAGTCACTAACGACTAAGCACGTTCTTTCAATGGATCAATATTTGCTTATACAGCGTCTGGATATTTCCCCAATGTAAAAGTAATATTAATACCGACAACAGAACCAAGGATATCCAGGTATAAATATTCTATAATGCATACAAATCTGTAAGTTTCCTAGCTAAACCTAAATAAGGGTTAAATACATGATGTATGCATTTGTAGCCTGCCCAGATGACTGGATACATACATGCAGCACTTGCCCCCTACAGACAGCATTGCTCCCTCCTGTGGAATCGTGGAGCGGGAAACTCCATTGCATTCTCCCTGAAGCTCCAAGTGAAGATGGTCCAGAAGGTACCGCATGAACTCATGAGCATCCTGCTGCTGGTATCCCCTGGTAACAACAAACAAAACACAAAGTCTGTCAATTTACACAAAACGACTACTAGCTTTCTGATATACTTTAAATTGGTAGAATAATCCACCCTTATGACATTATAAAAATTAATGTATTAATACAGAGTATGTGAACTTCATGTCCCATCCTGTCATGGCCATATTGACAAAGCATTTACCCCACTGCTAAGTTTGCACACTTTCCTTTTAATGAAACACACACTGCTAATGTTACAGAACTAGCAAGTTTATTTATTTATTTTTTTTCAAAAATTGTTATCTTTAGAAAAAAGGCAGGTTACTTAGCATTGTGGTAAATGCTTTGTGCATTAGGCCTAAAATGGCTGAAGAATCACTCTATATTGAATTTTCTAAATGAAGAAATTAGAATATGTAAAACAAAAATGTAATTGGTGCAGTACTTGCAGTATGAAATTGAACTGGATTATTGAAATTAATCATTTTTATTGGTATAAAAAGAAGGTGCGTGTGTGTGTGTGTGTGTGTGTTAATAAACCCATTCTAACATAGGGAGAGAGATGCAACATGTACACAAACATTTCTGAACACTGTACCTGAAATTTGGCATGATTTTCCAAATAACATAAAATAAGGATTCAGGACTGAATGCGGTTTGACTTCCCTGCCACAAAGCACACAGTGTCTTCCGGAACTCTTCTACAAGGGAGCTGTTTAGGAGGAAGAGAGAACAGAAATGAAAATGCATTGTGGTCAAATCTTAAGCATCAAGGGTCAGGTATCAGATCATGGACATTCATGGCATCTATTAATGGACACATGTATATTTAGAAAAAAGCTGCTTTATGCTGTGTGGTTAAAAAAAAAACATATCGTTAGTGCTGACAATTCAGAATAACGACATGCTACAGGGACACCAATTTATTTTATGTTTAAAAAAAAAAAAAAAAAAGAAAAAAACCCTGCCGGAATTTGATTTAAGTTGTGTTGAACTACAACTGACACTTTTTATGATCAGGTATAGTGTGAACTGTGATAAACGCAACGTCCAGTACTCCCCTTTCAAAACTGACAACACTAACCCCCACGAATTTTGATAAAACTTAATAGGACCTTACACACTGTTGTCCCCCAGACTCCTCGTGTGGTACATTCTTCTACCTGCAGTTTTCCCACTGCGCAACTCCACAGCCGGCAGCTCCTTGAAATAGCAGCAGAACTGTTGAATATTACTGAAAAACATAACATAGCTATTTTGAGAAGAAAAAAATTACCTATGTGGTTAAACAACAAAACTATACATTTTTTAAAAAAAGGTGGCTGAACTGGTTTGAAAAAGTCAGGAGTATTTTACAATTTGTGTTTTGCTTCTTGAGATCTGACAGAGTGTGAATGATTTACAGGCTGTTACTGCAGGTTGGACTGTAGCAGGGACACGTCTCTGAAAGAGAGTAGCAATCAGCTTGAGGAAATTAAATGTCAACCAGGTCTGGGGTTTTTTTTTTTTTTGGGCACATCACTCCAAACTCTGGAATAGAGTGTGAATACTTGAATAACTTAAACAACCAACCATAATGTCCACAACAATAAAAGAAGCACTGCAGATTTTACAGCAGAATCGTTACAACTCAGCTTCAGAGTCTCTATTATGAAACATCCATGCATTGCACATTAACACATCTTTTTCAACACTCTCTAAGCAAAGTGCTGGGTCATGGCCAAAAGTGAAACATTCAGTTTTAGACTAAAGCTGCTGCTGCTGCTTGTGCCCAGGCAACCCAGCAAAGCACAGTTGGCGTGATGCATAGTTTCTGAAGTTCCTCTACAATACTACATTACAGTAAGTACAGTAATGTCTTCATTTAACAAATTTACAAGCAGTAATTCAAACATTTTAAAATGTATAAAAGAAACATTACAGTTGAAATATTTGCAGGTTGGAAGATGTGCTTTTCTACATGAAAGCACTGGATTAAGAACTCCTATGGTGAACCGCAATGCTCACTGAAGCACAGCAATGATGCAGGAATGGCTGATTACCTGAGGGACTGGAGAATGGCATTCATAAAGCACGTGTTTCCCAGATTACGAAGGCCAGTAGCACACAGAGCAGAGGAACTACCCTTTAAAGAAAACACACAACCTTGTTAAGAATCACAAGAGAAAAAAACAAGACTGCCATTTTAAATAAACCTGTTACTGCATGAATGAAAACCACATTTATATATCATTTAAAAACCTATTTTACAACGTTTCTGCTTGGGTCTGAGCAGTAGACTCTAGGGACCACTGATTTGTGGTGCCTGCTTGATTTTACAATTAATATTTGAAACCCACAAGGCAACTCAGTATAACAAAATAAAAACAATGAATATCCTGCTGCATTGTATTCTGGAAAATGAATCAGCACAGCCCCAGTACTTCTACAAAGATATCTTTTGTCTACTACTAACTGATTTAAATGAAACAATGCGAAGACAATTTCTTCTTCAAATTTGCTGAAAAACTACCCCACCCACTTGAAAGCAGATACTGCAAAACAGGAAATATCTGCAGCAACTTAATTTTGCGAATGTCTCACTATGGACATTTACAGCAACAACTGTAAACTATACATATTTTATATATACGTTATGGACCGTTGCTGAAATCGGGCAGTTGCCGTAATGCCCGGGCAGTTGGCGAAGTGCCCAGCTGCAGCAGGGAGATGCCGAATTAGCTTCGAATTTTATGTAATTTTGGCATCTGCCTGAGCAGTTCGTCAACTGCCGACAGCCACCCGGGCTGATGGTGAAGAAAGCACTTCTAGTTTGTTTTACTCATTAAAATGCACCCGGACCAAGACAAAACCCGCTGAACCGAGCCTTTAAAAGGACCCCTAAAACCGGTACCAATCGACTCCTCCTTGCCCCACAGCTTAGATAGAAACAAGGTAACCTTGCAAGACTGACGCAAGGCAGCCCGAATTCTCTTTGCACGTGGTGCTGAAAGAACAGCTCTCCCGAATCAAGTCCGATCAAGTAGTGGGGTCTATTTCATTTTCTTTCAACATCATTATTTTTCCTATGGAAGAGTCCTAGTGCCAATGAAAAAAAAAAAAAAAGTAAAATCTCCTAATTAGGACTTTATCTCCCATGTAGGACTTTTTCTCCTAATTCTTTTAATCTCCTAATTAGGAGATAAAATGCCCTAATTAGGTGATGCAAAGTCCAACGTAGGAGATAAAAAGTCCTACATATGATTTTTTTTAAAAAATTGGAACTAGGACGCTTCCATATTTTTCATACTTTGGTATGGCTTTAGAATTTCTGTATTATTTAGTATTTCGTGAACCTTTAACTGCCCGGCAGTGTACCAATTTAAATAATAAAAGCTCACTGAACTCTGTTGTTACATGTATTTTCTTTCTTTGGTTTTCGTGGCTGCAATGTTGCAAATTTAAAGGCTTTAACAATGTTGCAATGACAAGTTGTAATGCTGCACACTATGTGGTGAATAAGATGCAGAGGCAAATGTCTAATTGTCTGAGATCTGATGTCAACTAATGTTAGACATGAAATGATATTGTTTGAATGGTAAAAAAATATTTTCTACAGAACGAAAACTAAACTTTTTATAAGAGAACGTTTTCTTCAGAGTCAAATTGTCATTCATATTTCTAAATAAGAAAAATACAAAAACTTTATGCTGTTGATTAATTAATATTGCTATGATAAATTAGTTTTGGCACTGCGTTCTTCCTGAGTTTCAGGTAACTATTTAAGTGTGTGGCTTTTACACTTTTAAAGTTAACTGATTATTAGTCTCTTGCTGATATTGAATGATCTCTCATTCAAACAACGCAACTCTGCTCAGAAATCTGTATTGTATTACTGCAATAAGAATAAAATAAAACATTGTTACCCAATCTAAAATATAGAGCCGGGGTATTACAGCTTTAACTGAATGTTTGTTCGAGATGCTGTAGGTTAAAGTCTGCAGAATAATACTTACATTGACTTTCAGTAGTTTATTGTTGAGGGATGAACTTTCCAATAGTTTTCTTTTTCTGTGTCTATCCACACTGAAGCCAGAGCTGCATTATCAAAGAGAAAAGAAGAACAAAAAAAAAAGTGTGAATTCTTGGGGGTTACATTGAGTGTAAAAAAAACATACAAAGTAGTTCAAGAAATATTCATGGATATTCAAGAACTGAACTAAATTACTGTCTCTCTACTTATTATTCTGATCTAATCTTATTAACCTGTAAACTTGCTTTCATAAACCCCCAAGATTTACATACTTTTAATAAGTTGTGCTACATAATGTCCTTTTTGATATTCATCCTAACTGGATAAGCAGTTATTTAGATATAAAAAAAACTTTGGTACAAACAGACTGCCTCCATGAACCCCCAGATTTTGATACACTTCTAAAGGTCCTTATGAAGTGTTATCACAATTGGACAAGCAAAGGGAACACACCAAGTACGGGCTACTATGCAATCATGTTTTCTTTGTAATTTAAGATTTTTATTCAATAATCGTTTGATTATTGTTAAGTCAGAATAAATTGTCGGTAAACGTGTTCATTTCCAAGACCACATGCCTGGAGTAAAACTATTTGTAGGGAAGAGGGTGTAACATTCTCCAATAACTAGAACCATCATATTTCTCGTGGATGGAAAACTTAAAAAAAAAAAAAAAAAAAAAAAAAAAAAAAGCTCCCTAATATGCATCCCTCATTACTAAGTAGGCAAGCATTGAGCAATTATACATTCAGAATCCTGATGCCTAGAAGCAAAATTGTTGCAAGACAATTCTCTTTTTATTTTAATTTGTTCCAAGATATAAGACACAGGCTTCCATTGTACACCACAAATTCAATCCTACCGTTCGAAAGAAAAATTATTGATCAGTAAAACACGTGTTCATACCAGCGAGTCCTCAGAGACAATAACACATGTACTGAGTGCTTGCAAATCCTGCAATAGCTGTATGGTTCAACAGAAGACTTTTTCCCCCCTGGGCTCTTTGTACCTTTAATATCAACACATTACACATTGATTTTAAGTAATGGACTGGGGTAGGCATGTGCTTTATTTAATTCAGCTATCGGTTAGATCCAGGTGGCATAATTCTCTTTATCTACAGTAATGGGAAAGAAAGAAATTCAAATGTCCCCCTTTTCTGTAAAACAGAAGTTTGTAACATGGATTATTTGCTGTTAATCACAATGCAGTGTAAACTAATCTTTTTCAGAGTTGTTATTGCAATCTTCTTCTGTATCTCTGTACTTACTTTTCCAAGTTTTGTAGATGTTCTCTGACCTTCTGCACCAGGCCCATCTTGGTGTCGTTGACAACAAAATCATCACATCTGTAGCTGAAAGGACAAAGTTTCTCTGCATTAGTGAATTATTACACCAATCTATTAACAATTAAAGCTTGAAAATACTATAAAATGTAATTAAGGGTTAATCACAGTTACACATTCTGTAATCCTGTCCCAACCCTAGAATTCTCAGTGTTACGTTTTCTGTAATATTTAACACTATGGCACCATCTCTTGATTATTTTAAAATGTAGCCTACATAGAACACAAAACAGAGAAAAAGTTAACAATGTAGGCTTGTTGCTACTGTAAGCCTTAATGAACATGTTTGGATTGGTTTCTGTTACCCACTCATTCCTTCCACAGAGTATAAAAATAAAAGCTGCTGAACCTTCAAGAAAATGTACCTCAAAGAAAACTGTGAAAGTCTGATAAAAGAAGATATATTCAACCGATCTTAAAACATGGTGGCTCTAACTGCTGTTTAAATTATCAATAAACGGCCCAATAAAATAATCAAAACATTCCGGTTCATATATAGTCTCTCTGTCTGCAAAAAATAATGATTGGAATTCTGGGTTTTTAGATCAATAGAATAGACCTCAAGGTGTCTCTGTATTCAGACCTGTAGGTCTGAAATAGCAATCCCAGTATCAAACAAGAAATATCAATATGGAAAATAAAGAACTGCAAGTATAATGCTCATTAATCACATGAAATCTGAATTACTTGTACGATTATTACATTTTTGAACTGTTCTTGTTCCTGGCTTGGAAAACTGAACAGCTGATTATCAGCCGATCACAGTGATCATTATGCAGAACAGCCTTTCTTCTGTATGTCTGTAGGGAGTTTACTTCAAACACTGCAAGCATATGGAATCACTATGTAAAGAACAAAAATCTTATCCAGTGCTTTGAATTCCCTCCAGCTTTTCATGCCTGATGCAGAGGGGCTCCTGCAGTGGTTTTCAGTCACAAATTCCACACAAAACAGTGGAATCCACAAAGGAACATGAGCTATGTAAAACGAGAACGAATCTGCTGCTGCAATTCAATCCTCATCTTTAAAAAAAAAAAAAAAAAAAAAAAAAAAGGCACATTCCTAAAACCTGTAGGAAACAAAGCACTTCCAGTTTTAAAGTGACTTGAATGAAAAAGTAGCCGCTGGCAAGGTGGAGGCCACTTCCTATACAAACCACACTTCCCTGTATAACATGCTGTTGTGCAATCAAAAGAAATCCAGTTCCTATAAAGAAAGATTTCAACTTATTTTAAAAGCAGAGGTTCCATTATTTTCAGCGTAGGGGAAATTTATTAACAGAGCTTTTTGAAAACATACTTGCAAAACATTTTCCACATCCATATTAATTAAAAGTTTGTTTACCAATATGCTATGTTCTCATCCTTAACCTAAACTTTGTTTCTTTTATTAATTGGGAATTTTACTAAACTTGATTACAAGCAACTGAAAAAGGGGCTTGAAACTCACAATAACACTGCACCCAGTCCTGGATTTCAAACTATCTTCAATTAAAAATATTATTTAAATGCTCATGCTCGGGTTTCTGTGACAGTTTATGAATTACGAGACCTTTGGTCTCGTAATTTATAACGTCACAAAAACCGTGGATGAAATTATTTTCTTGCAACTCAGTGAAGCGCATTCATGCATCTATCTATATTGTAACAAGGTATAGCAGGTTGCAAACACCAACATGAACAGTTTTTGCAAACTCTAACAAATCTACCCAAACTACTTTGGCCTCAGTGCTGCAAGTTTTATAACGGCTCTTTTGAGGGCAGGCCACTTAATACTGTCTTGATATGGGTTATTCATTCAAGTCCTGCATACAACAGAAATTCCACTTAAAACTAGAACTGTATTTCAGAGGAATGTGGCCATTGTGACACACACTGGGATTTTCCATCATGCTTCTGTCAATTCCTTGACAGCTCGCTTCACCTCTTTGTTAAAGTACAGTTAGCACACAGAGACAGCAAGCTGCTTCTACATACCAATATGTGCTATAGCTACTGCAATCCATACACACAGCATGCTGTGGCTTCTCCTTGTCGTGTTTTTCAGATTTCTTGTAATTGCTGGCTTGAATCTGCGAGTCTTCAAAATGCTTCTTTGCATGTCCATTTACGTATCTTAAAATGAAATGAATGAATACATAAATAAATAAATAAATACAAGCCTGAAAAAGCATTATCATTTATTTTCATATCAAGTTCACCAATTGTCCACAATTTTGTTGAGAAAGCTACCTTAAAACAATATCCAAGATATGATATGAAACACTGAAATGATATGGTGCATTTTCCTTTCTCAAGCCTTTCACCTACCTTCCACACTGCACACTTGAACATGTTAAACACACCCACGGGCTTTTGTTTGAGCGGCAAACTGAAAGAGAGGACACAATAAGATGTCATGTACAAATCTGACACGTAGGTGAGTAAAAGAGTACACTACACCCCCGGAAGAGCTGCCAATACAAAACAAGAAGCGTCTATCATGAGAAGCTGTTCTCTAGATGTGTGTAAAACTCATTACATACATTCTGGCCCCTCCAGAAAATATCTCAATTGCCGGTTAGAAGTATATTCAAGACTACATTAAATGTTAGGTTTAATAGAGAGGGTTATCAATTTCGAGTTACTAACTATAGGACTAATACTTTTGATCAACAGTTCATCGGTTTATACCAAAATGCAATCCGAAAGGACTTTAAAAGGCAATGAGAAAATTCAAGGCAGTTACCAAGTTCATCCTGTTGTGTGACAAACAGACATACAGGATCAGTGCATAAGTAGGGCCCTATGAAATCCACGTTGCACAGAAAACGGACGGAATCGATTAATTCAGAGAAAAAAAAAATTAGGCACCCGAGGACATAACCACAAAATCAGTCTAAAACAAACAAAATATATATGTATATATTTTAAAAGTTACATTGAAATTGCATGGTGTTTAAATGACAAGAGGCTTCAAGAAACACACATCATGGGAATGCATGAAACAAATATTTTTGCACCTCTCAGCCACCATATACAACCGTGGTTTTAACTGTAAAAAAGGACTGCCTCTTGTGCCACTTCACTTGCTAGCTACCGTTCTCGCTTGGGGGAAAACGACTACCTAGAAGTTATTCTGAGCAGATAGTACTGTAATGACTACTGCAGAATGTAGGGTCTAGTTGCTGCATTTTTTTCTCTAAAGTTCTCATTAAAACCGTTTAGAAAGGTTTTTTGTGTCATATTTTGTCATGAATTTCTAGCTTTATCACTGTCAATGTATCAAACACTTGTGGTTATAAAAAAAACAAAATTACAGAAAAATCGAAATCAGGAAAGAATACAAGAATTCAAAATAATAAAAACAGATTTCATAGGACCTTACATAAGGATTCACAATTTGAAGGAGAACCCTAAAAAGAAAGTTTCGCTAGATGTCATGTGGATAGACAGCTTGTACTTCTATCTGAAGGGGATATTAGTCACAGTTTTTTGACAGTTATTACTTGTTCATTCAGCAGTCAACACAGTTTGTTGCCAAGATATATCAAGCAAATTGGAAGAGACAAACGTCTCTTGAGCATCTACTCGTGTAAAAAAAAACACTTGGCTTTATTGTTGCAGAGAGGGACATTGGCTTAAAAATGATTGCTGCAGAAATTGGTCGAGGATGAGTCCACACTAAACCAGCTGGCACCCTAGCAGAGATGTAGTAGGCTGACCATACTGGCAGCACCGCGCCATATGCCCAATCATTTCTATTCATCTAGAAAACAGAAGCTAGAGAAGAGCCACCTATAATGCATACAGCAAGCTTGCATCAAAAGCCTCATTTTCAGCTGGTACACTGAAATTCTTTTTTTTTCTGGTAACACTGGTAGCGCTGATGACAACCCAATTCTGAGTCTGCTTTAGCGAAAATGAGTTTGAATGAAAATTAAACAGGGGTCATGAAGGCATGGTTGCTGTCTGATGAGAACAATTTTACTTGTGTTAGGGTTACTTAACTGAAGTAATTCTGATATCAGGGCTACTACCTGACCAGAGTCTTTGAGGCACTGCTCATACTGAATGAGACTGAGAGGGGGGAGTCTATTTTAGTTTATTCTCCACCCCCGACAGGATAAAGAGATTGATCTTTGTGCATGGAACCCACTCAGACAACATGCATCCGAAATAGCCGTTGCCAAGGAACAGTTAATTCTCTTGCATGCAGTGCTCTTTGTAGAGCAGCTGAAAGCTTAGAAGTGGCTGTAATGAACGTGTTCTCACCTTTCTCTTAACAGACACACACACACTGGCCATCATGCAGTATCACACCATGGTGTGATGTGATGGAACAAGGGAAATAGAATAGAGGCAGACTGTACAGTACAGTACAAGGGCAGATATTAAGGTTCAGAATTCTCTTTTGTATACCATATGCATGACTCCAGCAGTTACTTTGTCTATAAAAAAAAGGGCTAAGAATAAAGGCAATCCTGCATATTTATAACCAATGAATTCTAAATATAATGTGCACTGGGGTTTTCAGAGACGAGTTAATCCTATCATTACCATACAGTACATCCCTGAATATTTATTTGATCTGTTAAGTCAACATGAATAATTTAACAGCAAGTCTGTTCCCCCAACCATGCACACTTTCAAATGAACTTGACCAGAACAGAAATTAAACACAGGGTGAATTGAGGCTGTACATGCAACTGTAGTCTACACGACCAGCTTTTGTAAAGTCAGATCTTTTAAACCAAAGTTCAAAATTATGGAGCAAACCGTATCCTTATAGCCTCAAGTGAAACAATATTAAATGCATGCTTTACCATTGTATTTAAAAAATGAACATCCTGGAATGTAAGCCATCATGAGTGCTATTTATTTACGTAGAAAACTGTTCAACATTTTAACATTTATGGAAAATACTTTGAATATCCAATATGAAAAGAAATGTCTTGCACTGTACTGGTTACAACAATTTTCTGGCCAATGCATATCAACCTAATGCAGCTGCTGGACTATCTCTATAGCAACATTATGCAGTGCAAGTGGGGCTCATATACTAAGCTTCTGTGACAGGAAAAAAAATGCATACTGTTAACATAGCCTAAAGGCGGTACTGTTCCCTAAATTGCTTACCAGAAACAAATGTAGTTCAGATTTCGCCTCGTGTAAAAGCTGGATACAAATCAAGCTATTTTCAGTTTTTACCCCTAAAAGTACTCTAAATTACTCAAATAGCAAATCAAAGCTGCTACATTTATTAGCCAGCTGGCAAGAGCAAAACATACGAATAACAGTGCAACGTAGTACCAAAGATCTGGTGTGGCAATGCTTTGTTTGGACTTTTTGCAAAACGGTTATATGTGGCTGTTCGCACTTGAATGCTAAAAGACACAGTGAGCCAGATTGACTTAATTGCTCCAGTGCACAGCTTGCACCACTTTGTAGGGGGTATGTGGCTTTGTCAGTCCAGGAGCCGACTGCTGCTTTGTTCTTTTTCAACAGTTTATGACAATTGCACACAGGAAAACAGAAAGACCAATGGGCTGCCCCACGCCTGGCTTTTCCAAACGATAGTTTTTTATATAAAATAAAAAAAAGGAAACAAACATTGAAGCAGACCTCATTCTTAATTTTCTGTCATACACTCTTAGTAATAGCAACTCACTTTAACACAGTGAATCAATTCACAAGATCTAGAACAGTGGTGGATGTTAATACCACTGCCATTCACATCAATAGTAATAATTAAAAAAAAGTTTTTCCAAACTGATGTGGTACTGTACTGTGCTTAAGCGAATGGGTATATAATTATAGCCCAGCTACAAAGGGGGTATTTTAATACTTCAAAATTCCTTGCAAGATGACAGATTACTAATGTTCGTTCAGGCCGCATGTATAATTTGTCACTTTTGCCAACTCTGCTGACTGCAAAGAACAAGAAATCCAAGGCTACGTTTGGCACTGAGCACCAACTGAACTCAGCCCTATTTATATTCAATATCCTCAGTGGTGACCAGCTGTAAAGCAGAGACCCTACTGCTCATTCACCAGGCTCAAGCTGATGACATCAATGCAAAGGGTTATGTCCAGAAAGGAATACTCAGGGAGTGGAGAGCTGTACAACAAAGAGCAGGCAATTTCGTATTTCACTGGAAACTATCATTTTGCCAGTTAAAAGTTTGATATATTTCCTGGACTTTGTCACATTAAAAAAAAATAAAACGGCAGTATTTGAATTTGTCAAATGCTTGCTTTTATGAAAACAACATTTAAAGGTTATGCTTTTCGGCAAACGTACAGATGCAGTATGTAATCCTGGTGACAATTAGCGACTACACAGTCTCATTGGAGGTCTTGGATCTCCAACAAACACCTACACACCTGGATGTGATGAGCATTATGCACTTTCTATTTTCCTGAACAAACTTTAAACAGAAAAAAAGACACACGTCACCCACTAACTTCAGGGAAAAAAAAAAAAAAAGCTCAAAGCCTGAATTGTCAATTGCGCCACTTGACACATTAATTTAATGTGTTTATGTGTGCCAATGTCATAGTTACTGAAGATAACTGTTATGAAATATGGTAGTTGTGGTTATTCCACAAGAACAGTGTAGCACGAATTTGAAGCGCCAAGTCATGGAAATAAGACACCCCATGTGACACACATCTTAAGTCGTTTGTTAAATTCACCTTAGGCGATGCTAAAATGCAATTACTTTGCCCACATCCACAGTAGACACACAGAAGAATGTAAACGCAAACCATTTCTTAAATTGCTTAAGTTAGCATTAATTTTGACCTCGGGTCACTTTTTTTTTTTTTTAAATACATTTTCAATTTCACGACTAGTTATTAGTAGAAAAATAACCCGAGTTAACCTGTTTTATGTGACGGCATAATGATAAAATGAAGTTATCTGTACAGTGGATAAATTAATAATAACGCAAATTCAAAACTGTTTACACAGTACCACTGTTGGCACACGCACGTACAAACATCTGTTCCCTGGCATTCAGTTTTCAGTGTAGTACTTGCAGTAAACAAACACAGGAAGTATTTTAATATAAGACTACAGGCCTCGTCCCAGAACCTGCGGGGTTTCCTGCTCCGTCTAACCGAACCGTTTTCCGTATCAAGGCTGAAGACTTACCGCTGCAGCACCAGGACGAGGGCGACCCGTTCGGGAACTGAGTGGAATCCGGAGCGATGCAGACGCTGGAGTTTAGGTGCGGACACTCCATCACATCAGAGCAGGGAATATTGACTGGGGCAAGGGAACGAGGGGTTACAACTTGGATAGTCCGGGAGTGCAGATACCCCGTATATAAGCGTTTCTCTCACTCTACGTGCCCGACTGTTCTGGCTATCTCTTTCTTCCTTTATTTACAGAGCATTCAGATACAGCAAACTGCGGCCATCTTTTTTTTTTATACAGCGTCTTTAAAAAAAAAAAAAAAAAAAAAAAAAAAAGACTCCAGGTTCAGAACCGATAAAACGCCAATCCGTGTCTTCGATGTAACCTAAATAAAGATCCAATCCGTTTCGTTGCAATCCAGAGGAAATATGCAAAACCGCTGTCAAACATACTTCAATAACGTCACTTCCTTTAAAAATAGATGTTGATACCAAACAGAAAAAAAATATCTCGAAAACAAACTGCCGTTTGGTTGCACGCGATAGTCATACCTATGTGTAGTGTAACTGCAGTAAAAGGGTGTAACGTTTGTAAAACACTTTTAGTGAGCCCATTTGTTTGAAAAAAATATAAAGTATGCAGTATGTTTCTGTATTCCTACCTGTGATTATTGCTTGGTCATTTTGAATAAACAGAGTAAACATGTTAATATGTGTCGTTGTCTGTGTTGCTTTTTTTGTATAATTGTAATTACCACAACATAATTGCAACCAATTGTAAGTGAACAAAATATCATTGTAATTATAATTTCTAGTCTGACCACAATATTGCTATACTGAACAGAAATGATAAAAATACATATTTTTATGGCGTTAATAAAGAGTGGCCTTACTATTAAAGGGACAGGTAATTTCTTCTAAAAATAAATACCATAGGACTTTTTAAAAAGCACTTTCTTGGCAAATTATTTAACTGGATAACACTATTTAATCGTTTACCATTTTTCTTGATACTATTTTTTTTAAAAAGTTTTCTCTCATGCAAACTGTTGTTTTTAGTTTTAGTTTCTAGTATTGTTTTGTACTAGTGCGGTCATTGAACAGTGGGACTGTAGATGGTGGCCTTAATACAGAATACAGTGGCCTTATTATTGAAGGTAGCTTTACAATGCAGTTAATAGGATCAAATCAGCACTAAAAAAGTGGTCTTAAATTATGAGGTGGTCTAAAGCAAGGTTCATCATTATGAGTAGAACATATCCTAATAAGGTAAATCCAAGTGTTTCTACCCCACTTGGTTTACTTAACCTGGAATGAACCCGATTCTGTGTTTATGCATCGTATACTTCCTTGCCTGACAGTTCTGTACATTTACAGCTAGTTTCACATACATAAAGTAACATTAGGTAGTCCCACGATTAGTGCTAACCTGGGTCTGTGAAACCAGCCATTAAAAAAATAAGAAAAAAAGACTTTGAAAACACTCCATTCTTTTTTAAAAGTTTTATTCCACAAAACAATGCCATGGTTATACATGATATCACAAAATTGCAGTCTGAAAACTAAAGTGAGAAGTAACTAAGTTTCACTTGTTTTAACAATTAAGCAATCCCCTATATAAATCATATTGGTTTCCTGTTTGTTTAAAATCTACCACACCTAATTCAACATACTTCAACAGGCCTGTACTATTTTGAATTGGATACATGGTGTAAACAAGACTGATAAAATAGCACAGCATCAAAAGATAAGAACTTTTTAAAGCTCTTCCACAACATGTTTAATTTTTATACCAAAGTACGATTCCTAGGTCAGAGTTTAACCTTTTGTGCACTCTGATTCATTAGAATATAGGCTTTGTTGGCTTTCCAATTTGTTTACGTTCCTGTCTGCAAGGTACAAAAAATATATAAAACAAAACTGTATAAAAAATGAAATGCTGGGTGCCTGCATCACATGACATGGTGCTCTCCTGGTTAAAGCTTTCTTCTATTCCATTTCGATTTTTTCTTGTAACGGACGCTTTGCCTCTCTTGTAGCCGGCAGCTGCTTATCAGTCCTAAAAACCGGGAATTAATTCTTAGTTAATAGTTTGATCTTAATACAGTTGTATTTCTCAGTCCTGACCTGAACACTAACTGCCAGCTGGGCCCGGGTGTGGTGGTTTTGTGATGTGGACTACCATGTAAGGAGTGCTAACCAGGATTTCAAAACCCTTTTTTATTATCTTGCATTAGCATTTAGCAGCATCATCACTGGACCACCTTTCTTCTGCTGAATAATATTAAAATACACAATAATGTAAAACTAATTTAAACTAAACTGAAATTGACACCATTTTAAGTTACCTTTTCTTTTTGAAAAATTTAAAATGACCTCCTTGGGCTCTCATTATTAACAGTTCAGTGCAGAACTTGCATAAATTGTACTCCATTCATTTCCATCAACAGATCAAGACCAAATCAGTTTCAACTGGGACGGTGTCAGCCTCAGTTAGGATTGAGGGTTGGCAGAACTCAGTCTCTCCAATTCACACTGATGGGGGAAGTTACTGAAAGAGCCTTATCAAAGGATGCGAGAGGCGGGTGTAAAATATCCGACTGCATGGAAAAAAATATACAGGCAGAACACAAGCTCTATGAACATATTATACTGTCTGGGGAATATTGGAGGTCGTGAATTAATTTATAAACAGAAAACGTGATACAGGTGATCCTGACTTCTGTGTCTGGTTGCAGACTGGATTGTAAATGATAGCCCGTTTGAAACTGGAACAAGATTAGATGGAGTTTTACAGACTGGCTTCATGGTGCAGATGGAAATGCTGGTTTTAGTTTTTATTAGTAGAGTATTTGCAATTGTTTTACCTGTTATTCTACAGTTGAAATGACACAGAAGGGACCTGAATGTGCTGTTCTTGATTTACCGTAAATAATTAACTTTCTTGAAATAGACTCGCTGCGTAGGTGTGTTTTTAAGGCTTCCTAAGTGAGAGATGTCATGAGTGGTTGGCAGCCACCCCCACACACATATCAATTAAAGATAGAGGAGCACCGGGGGACCAACAGAAATGCAATAATATACCGGAAAAAGTGAAATCTGTACTGAAACCATCTTGAACCTCAACGCTATTGAAACTTACAGCCACCTCAAGCTGCACGGTTAATTTTGAGGATGAATACACTGAAGGAATGCCGGGCTCTCCCCTCAGAACAGCTGTAAATGGTATACCTGTCCTGGAGTGAACTTCCAGAGTTTATTTTCACTTTGACTCAGGTGAATGGGGTACTTACTGAGTCTAACTCTCTCACTAAACAATGGAAACTTGAGCCAAAGTGGTGAATCACTCTTACTTCTTTCTGGTTGATCTAGACTCTGTTACATAGATCTGTGGCAGGCAATTATTTGAAGAGCAACTGCTGAATTCAGTAATTCAATAAATGATTGAGTAATTGCAATAATAGTAATTGCTATTCAGTCTCTCAGCAGGAAGATTGAATATTTATTATTATTCAAAGTGTGGATATTCTAGGAGTATTTTGCACCGGGCAAATTGTCAGACATGTGCCATATGTAGCACACACTTTTTAAAATTGGTTTTAACAGTACATTACTTACTTATTCGATTGTACTGCCACAACAATCACAGCGATTAGAATGACAAACCCGAGACATCCAAACACAATTCCAGCCACTAAACCTGCAGAAAGAATGAGTTACAACATTGTTATAAAGCATGCGCCACACAGGCTTCGTTTTGGATTGAATTCAGACGCAGTGAAAACTTGTTAAAGCATAGTCTAAACGTGGTCTTTAGAGGGATGAAAATGAAACTCCCAGGATCATCCATTCCTGGTTTTATTGTGAGTTTAACAAGTAAAAACCTGAGCTTGTTATCTATACGCTGTAGCTGATCATGCTCACAGTAAAACCTGGAGTGGGTGAACCAACAAAAGGATACTTATTTCCATCCCTGATAATCAGGGTTTAAGAAGCATTTTATAACCCATTAGAATAACATAAAACATGGGCATTCCGTTCACTTCCTGTGTTACGGTAATAGGACCCCACCTGACCCCACTTTCCTATGTGCTGACTAGACCATGTGTCCAAGGCTTAGGTGGGTTTCCATTACATCAGGATTTATCTAAGTGGTCAAATTATATACAACATACAAGCCTTGCAGTTAAATTCACCCCTCAAGTTGAATTCTAAGCACTCAGGCACTACTGTGCATTGATTTAGAGATTCCCTCATTTCAGAAAATAATGAGATGGTGGGACCTGTTAACAAGTGACCACCAGCTCACAAGTACAGGAAAGGTAAAACAAACTTATTACAATGGTATGGGAAGATGGTTATTCTGGAAGAACTTAGACTGTTAACATACCAGCATCAATTCCGTTTATATCTTCATCATCATCTTCATCCACAAGTGTGTCATCTGATAAAAGCAATGATCATTACAAATATTTTTATTAGAAGTGGTTGTTTTTTTTGTTTTTATTTAAAGTGTTACAGAACATTCTGTAAAGTTTACAATAAACGAATTAACGTTACTTTTTGCTGTGTCCCGTGTTGTCTGTATAACAGCATTTTTAAATGTGTAACTGCACATCATGGATCATAAATCAACTGGCCAATATATTTATCAACACAATCTTTAAAATAATTAATTGTATCGAGATCGCGAATGAACTGTATACTCTGCGATGTTAAGTAATAAATATATTTGTTTCCTGGCAAACGTTTCACAGTAAAAGTTTATTTATTTATTTATTTATTTAAAGTAATTTCCCTACTTTATTTACCTATAATGTGTGAATAAGAAAATTGAACACTATCAGGAATATGCTACAAATAAATATATAAATAAATAAATAAATAAATAAATAAATTGCTGCGATATGGACAAGATGGGGTAAAAAGGGGTGTGTTTCTTGTAAACGGTACAGTTTTGTTACACATTAAACTCCTGTAAAAATGGGCCACTTTGTCAATTTATTAGTGTTAAGAAATAGTTTATAAACACACTAACACATGTTTATTGTTTTGTGTTCAAAGTTAATACATTATATTTCAATGTATTTTTAAGCACTCAAACTCGGTTAAAAGGTTATACAGGTAAAACAATGGCAATACTCCAAAATACACTTTATGTGCCCTACTATGCACCCTGTTCACGCATTTTGAAGGGCTGTTTATCTCATGACTATTTCTTTAAAGCCCATTTTAATTAGTTAAAGCAAGTTTGTAGTTCATGAAACCCATTTTCAACTGGTTGTGAAGTTGTTTAGGAGACGTTTATAATTATTTTCCCCCAAAGCACTGTTTTACCTAGTTTTAATTTATAGACCCTCTTAAAACAGTCCTTCCACGGTGGAAACAATTGTTACCTGAATTGAACAAAGCCATCTCTTTATTACTGGTAGGTACTAAGGTCGTTGTTTTCTCACCAATGTAGCTGGCACAGGTGGAGTTGCAGCTCTGAATGTCAACAAACCTATTCCCATTCCCTCCACAGCCTGAGTAAAAGAAGCTCTTGCACTTCCTCTTCTCCTGGTGGTAGTAATACATTAGGAAATGGTTTTGGCATAACCCAAAGTCCTTTTGCAATTTACAGGCAGCATCTAAAAAAAGAAAGCGAGTAAATGGAAATTTTCTTAGGGTTTTCTTGTATATGGGTTTATGGTTAGGGCCCGCATTGGTAACCGCATGACGCTGGTCCATTTCACATGGCTGGCAGCGGCCGTGGAAGGTGTTTCAATTGTTTGGGGACGGCGGGGGCAGAAAGGACAATTTCAGTGGCATTAATATAGCCTGCTAAAATTGTGAAAAAACTTGATTTTGACTTGATAATAGCACTAAAAGACATTCATCCACATTTATTATTATTATTATTATTATTATTATTATTATTATTATTACTACTAAAATGTAGGAGTAATTTTATTGGGTCTCAATGATCAATAGTTCATAACAGAATACAATAAACAGAAAGCCATCTGTTCACAAGATGTTATTATCATCATTATTATTTTAATTAAAAAACAATTGCACGACTGTACAATGATTTTGAAAGTTAAGGCTATGAAGGCTACTGTTTACGAATTCACCACAAGGGGGCGCACTGTGACAGTAAACCAACCAGAGCAGCAGAGTGACTCACTTTACAATTAAGTGGGATGGTGCAGTAGGTTCTTTGGGTGATAGTTTGCTTTGTTGGAAAAATTGCAATTAGGGAGAGAGGTAAATATTTATGGTAAACACTGTCAGGTAATGCTTAAGCTGTACATAATAATGATGATGTCATACTTCAGCCCTAAAAGTAAAACCCACTAAGGAATTTGTTATTATTATTATTATTTATTTCTTAGCAGACGCCCTTATCCAGGGAGACTAAGTAAATAATATGAGGCTGTGTGGTCCAGTGGTTAAAGAAAAGGGCTTGTAACTAGGAGGCCCCTGGTTCAAATCCCACCTCAGCCACTGACTCATTGTGTGACCCTGAGCGAGTCACTTCACCTCCTTGTGCTCCGTCTTTCGGGTGAGACGTAATTGTAAGTGACTCTGCAGCTGATGCATAGTTCACACACCCTAGTCTCTAAGTTGCCTTGGATAAAGGCGTCTGCTAAATAAATAAATACATTTCAAGTGTTACAATACAAGTAATACAATAAGAGCAAGAAATACAATAACTTTTGTTCAAGCAAAGTACAAGTGTGACAAACCACAATTCAATAATACAGCAGATAATAGTGATAGTTACATCAGGATATGATTAAATACAAAGTACTACAGGTTAAACACTTGGCAGATTACAGTATTCTGAAGTACAGGATTAAATGCAGTAAAATAGGGGGCAGATAAGAGCAAAATAAAGCACATTTACATGAAGGGTGATAGTGTCCCAGGATACTCAAGTGTCCACAATCTTGTAGACTAACATGTACTCAAATGGTTGAAAGTCATTACAATACATTGCTAAGGAATTATATGGTTGATTATCAAGTTGTTTACATTGTACAGTTATCTAGATTTTCAAATCTGTCCACTTTAGGCTATTTTGACCAGCAGACCAATGCCATAATCAGGTTTGAAGCATCTTGTGGAGTCTCTGCCACATCTCATCAAGGCTTTGATCAGGGCAAACCCGATATTAGCTACAAGTCCTCATAAAGTGTAAAATAGTCTACCCAAATACATTCAAAATAGGCAGTTCCAGGTGTTTTAGTGAACACATATGTTTAACTGTATTACTCCGTTTATACAGATTCAAAATGCTGGCCATTGTAAAAATGTAGGAACCACCTCTTTCTGTAGACTTTGATTAAAGCAAACTCTTGGAGTTTGGCTTTGAATGTATACTGCGTATTCTCAGAAGGCAAGAAAACACAATTTAATTCCAGAAACATTCTAAAAGGGAGAACGAAAAAAGAAAGTAGGCTACAATTAAAGTTAAATGAAATGAATTGACAAAGATAAGCCACTGAGGTTTTCACTTTGACTGTAACCTCTTAGTTTAACCTCTAAACTCAGCAAGCCACTGCTGTATACACTACAGTGAACAGGCCGCAGCTGTGATTAAGAATGCAGACATGACAACAGAACTCACTGTGTCACAGCAGTTTTCTGAGTGAAACCACTTGAACCCTAACATTAAAGCCTGCTATAAGTAACAATGTTGTTGTCTCTTTTTCTCTCTCTCTCATTTATATATATGTTAGACGGATATATACAGATATAAATCTTACCTCACTGCTGTTTTTGAACCTCAACACACCCCAGCCCTGCCTTCCCATAAAAATGGTGACAGCAAACAGACACATTATAAACTGAGTAAAACGCTGTATTGTTGAAGAGATACCTTTTATTAAATAGAAAACTTAATTATACTGTCTGTGAGAAACACCACATTCATTCCACGTGGAAAAAAAAACAGCCAAAAACACACCGAAAAAAACAAGGCCAAACAAGGGCTTTTATTTGTGATGGAATGACGCCTCATTCCTATTTTAGAAAGGCAGTCTACAGTACTGACCACACCCATGCAAGTGCAAGTCCTTCAAATGAGTTGTGCACATCAGGGATTGAACTGAAGTGTTATGTGTTGAAGAAGCAAACCCCTCTAGGATCCAAGGAACACGTTACAGGAGGACGCTCAAGTATTGCATCATCAAGACTCCCCCCCGTCTCATCATAGTAGAAGAACCTGGAATGGTCGAAACTACTATGCAATAGTCTTATTTCCATCTGTGCTGTGCAGACTTCCTATCATGTGCTTCCGTGGTCCCATGCTTGGACAATTCCAAATTCATAACTGCACTCTGGTCAGAAGTTCTTATTGTGGTAAACAGCAGATGTGTCTACTGCAATTAGTAGAGGATGATCCTGCAATCTTAAAGTTTATCATAGCAGGGAGAACATTAGCTAGTAAGCTTTTGGTATAAATTTAGCTCATGAAATTAAACGTTTTTGAATTAGCTATGACTATAATGCCACATTTCCATGTGCACCATGGAACTCATCCAACTGGGACTGCTGCTGGCTACCTCTGCAGTCAGCAACCGTGCTTTACACAACAGTCAAAGACTACCCATATGTACCATGTGTCTGTATAATTGCTAGTTAATATTTCCATGACTGTATCATACATTCACGGCCTTCATGTTCTGCCTACATACTTTTTTTCTGCAGTTCGATATTTAAAGCTGCCTCCGTTTTGCTTTGGAAGCCACCATCAGTGTGGAGAGACAGAGTTCTGCCAGTCCTAACTGGAACTGAGTCCCAACTGAATTGATGTGAACTCAGATGAAAGCACCTTAACACAGACTTATAAAAAACAATACAAACAAACAAACAGTACTTCAAGAATTGCAAAAGGAACCACTAAGAATGATTGTACACATAACAAAAAAGTATATTTTGAAGCTAAATTCAAACCCTGTCATAACATTCTGTGTCTAATCTCTTCTACGTTTCACATCTTAAACATGTCTGTACAGTGTGCTAGTATGGCAGGAGCACTGTCTGATTTAAGATAAGTAGAGCTCAACTCTAGATTGTTAAGACAAGGCTTTTTTTCGCCAGTCACCAGCATTATGTGTTAAGAAATAATGAATAAATACATGTTTCATGTTTTGTTTTTTCTTTGTATACATGAGGCAGCTTTGAGATCTTCCAGCAGCCACCTTCGACTCAGCTATACAGTGCCTGTACTACCCATTAAAGGGTTTAAGAGCTCTGAGTGTTTTTATTTAACCAGGTCACACACCCTTCTTTGGTAACTGGCTCGCTCTCCCTCCACATTGTGTGTTCTTTGACACACCATTTATAACCAGGTGCCCTTCCTCCATCTAGAATCCAAAGTACATGTTTTATAGCTTCCATAAAAATGCTTCAGTTTTTACCTGGGCCCATCACCTGCTGGAACCGCTTTCCACACCCTTTTATTTTATTTTTGAGTATGACATTATTTAAAAACTAGAAACATTTGTACAGGTATGTGCTTTTATTGTTTACAAGCTGCACAATTTAATAGTGTTGTACCAGGCACTGTTTTGGTTAGTCTTTACTGAATTATTTTAACAAGGTGAATGTCCACAGTATAAACTTTCCTATTGAGGTATCAGTATAACAAAAACACCATTTTTAACAATAAGGATACACAATACACTGATTAGGCGATGCCTTCACAGAAGGAAGTGAAGCACATTTCCTAGTGAAGTGATTGGTCATTTCAAATTGAGTAACTATAAAACAACTCAATAGTAGTAGACATAGTAATGCTAAAATAAACTCGTAAACGTCTATGACTAACGTGTCTTTAATGTTGAAATGAATTTTGGCTGCCATTCTTATATCCCAGAGTTTAATGGAGGAATGAGGGTATGTTGGATATTGCACCAACTAGACATTCACCATGTATTGGGTTGTAAAACCAAAACTCATGTTGATAACTGATAAAAAAAAGCACTGCATAATTAACAGGTGGAAAGCAATAAAAGTTTCAACTTACCGCCTTGTGGGTAGAGTTCAGCAGCCTTAGCAGAGCAGTTTGACATGCACATCCTGTCAGTAAAGAACCGGTTTCCATTGCCTCCTGACCCTTTGTAGCTAAAAGGCTGGCACTGATCCACTTTTATATTGTAAAAGAGACGGAATCCCCTCCCTTCTCCTTGTCCTTCATCCATGTCCAACTCACAAACTGTTTAATGAAACAAACACAACATGTTCAAATTGTACCCTTCTTGTGCAAATGCCGCATCTATATACATTTTGAGTGTGGGGTTTTGTACTCCAGTTCAAAGACTTGCTGACAGTATAAATAATACAGTTTTTATCTGAGTTGCTTGGTATATATCTATATACAAGGGATGACAGATCTAGTGCTGGATAACGTTCAGCACTGTTGAGGGATACTGTGGAATCTTGCATTCAATCAAATGGAAATGATGGAATGATTGGGCAAATTGGGCAAATGATGCTGTGTTGCGAAGTAGCCGCTTTACCTAAGGAAAATAATACTCCGAATTCAGCTCTTTAATTTAGGTTTAAACAGATTTTCTTTTTCACATATTGTACTTGTTATCTAAACAGAATACTGTAGTCATTTCACTCATGGGGGTGTTTGGTTAACACCCCACTTGCTCGTGGGATATTTGCCCACCCTCACTTGTGGAATAATTACCGTATTCTATGAAAGTTCATGGTGCACCCTCTCATTCATTTTAGAAGAAGTTATAAACTGTAGAAAAAACACATTTTCAAATGCTTTACTTGTGGGAGTTGAATTTACTGTGGGATTAAAGAATACACTGTGGGTTCTATTTCATCCTACAACCGCAGACTAACTATTCCCCTGTATCCTTGTATGGTAGTCTAAAGCCAGTATACCAGGCGCCAGCTGACCTTCTCAATTTCCATTCCACACTGCAATGGAAGCTGCCACTGTCCGCTTCAGTGCTAGTGTAGTGACACCACACCCTGTCATAAACAGCAAACTTTACATGGATAATAACTCACTATTCTCACCGCAAACTGACATCATCTTACTTTTCATTTTACAATTCATTTTATAAGTAACACAACCCCAGGCAATGGCATCAGTAATGTCTTCTTGTTTGGAAAAGGGAATTCACATCGAAAGTGACATCATTGCGTAATAACAGTACAGTTTAGTGTACTGTTGAAACGCTTAGAAAAACCATGCAAATGCTACAACCTGATTGGTCGATGATACTTTCATCATAATATTGTTTCTATTGGTCTCCACAACAGTCAAGAGGGTCTATTGGTTAGATCTCCTGCTGTTTAGATCAATGAATAGATAAGGTTTTGATAAAGTTACATGTATTCAGTAATCCTTTTTAGTTTGATACAATTTACACCCAGCGGTGTTGTCATATTACATTGTGTTATAGTAACTGTTCAAGGTCCAACTGTGAACGAGCCTCTTTACTGCACAGTGAATAACTGCCCTGTGGGGTGGGGATGAAGGGGGAGATACTTTATTTTATCATCCTTCTCTGACTAACACAACCCAGAAACAAGTAGATAAAACCGAATGGGCGTTTGTATGTGGTTTAGTGCTGCAGGTGCCCATCTGTTTTGGGGGACAGCCCTAGTCATGCGATTTAGTATTACAGATTCAACTATCAATGCTCTGGTATAGATGGCCAGACGGACAACATTTTACCCACCAATTTACTCACTCACACTGTGCAGGTAGGATACAGCTTTGTTTCAGTTGCTGTGACTACAGGGAGTTTGAGGGAAAACAGGAAGCTCAACAGAAGGCTAGTTACTAGTTTAAAAGTCCTAATAAATGTATTGTCTAACTAAACATGTGAATGAAACGTGAGGTTACAAACCTGGCATCTTTTGCTGTTAGTTGTAAAAAAAAAATATGGGTGTTATAAATGGTTCAAATAATACCCTTTGCACTATATACTGTACATACAGTGAGATGAAACACAAACCAAACAAACCAAACAGTCCAATTAAACTGGGCCAGACAGTCTCATCTTGGAGTGATATTATGACTGTGCTGCAAGCTCAAATTAGGTATTTTACTAGACCAGTTGTCTGACTTCTCTTGCACAGTAATATATACAGCACTAAGTCAATGGAAATGCAAAAGTGTTAATACAAAGAATGTAACGTTCCACAAGCCACTCAAAACATTTGAACTGTGCCTACTGGGAACTAGATTGCGTCTAACTGCACTTCAAAATAATGTAGGCAGCTCCAGTGTTACATACAGAAATCTGAAGCAGATTGCACGGGTTGTTTCATATCTACTGTCCGTCTGACCCATGAAAACATGCGCAATCAGATAAAACAGAAGCAGGAATCACCTAAGCAAGCAGGTTCTAACAGCATTAATGCAAATGCAGTTTTCTCTATAAATCGTAGTCCACAAGATAAAACCTGAAAGCTCGATTGAGCCACACCCAACCGCTACTCAGGTAACTGATTAGGAAAGCAACCTGTAAATGAAGACACCAGATACAACACTGTAATACATGTATGGTTATACTAGTGTATGATATATATAGTTTTAGAAGGGTTTAGTTTATGCCTTTAAAAGGGCATACCAAAGGTAGTCAATTTACTGGCCAATCCCACACAGGAACCTGGAGAATTACAAAAATGTATCTACAGGTAACTATGTGCCTGAAGGTCCCATTCTAACATGGCTTATCAAAGATGTAGCAGCCTGCAACCAACTATTTCTAAAATGTAGTCGGAAAACATGCAAGCCGTTAAAAAAACACGACCTTAATATCCCGCCTGAGGCCTCATCACCAGAAGATGGAAATAATATCCATACGCACAACACAGAGAACAAAGGAAAACAACGACTTCTTTTTTAAGGAACTACTTTCCCCGCCCCAGGAGAGAAACCCAAAACCCAAACTGTCAACAATTCAGTAGTATTGATCTCTGTGTCAAACATTATAGCTTAAAGCAACAGTTTAGCACCATTTAGCACAGAAACACTATGCATTTTTATTCTGGCACACAAACCGGACACCATTAGGCATTAGCAGTGGAGTTAATGCAGCCAACATTGTCTCAGTAATACTTAATTAATAAACACCAAGGGAGCCTGTCTTAAGCGTTTGAACAGCGTGACAGAGAAGCAATGCTGGCCATGTTTCAGAACAAGGAGCCCAACAAGGGCCTTTACTAATGTATAGCAATTCATATAAATCAGTATCATGTTAAATATTTATATAATATACAGCAGAACCTGATATTTATGTGACTGAGATTTCTTACCATGAGATGGTTTGGATCATATGGCTTGTATCAGATGATATCTTTATAATTCTTATTGAACTAGATAATATGCAGTATAGGGTACTGTAGATTACAAGTTGATTTTCACCACACCTAAAGGCAAGGTCACCCTTGGAAGCTGCTCCGACCTATTGTGGGCTGCTTATCTGCTTCTATCAGCAGTGTGGAGTAGTGGTTAGGGCTTTGGACTCTTGACCAGAGGGTCATGGGTTCAATCCCTGGTAGGGGACACTGCTGCTGTACCCTTAAGCAAGGTACTTTACCTAGATTGCTCCAGTAAAAACCCGACTGTATAAATGGGTAATTGTATGTAAAAATAATGTGATATCTTGTAACAATTGTAAGTCGCCCTGGATAAGGGCGTCTGCTAAGAAATAAATAATAATAATAATAATAATAATAATAATAAATAATACAGCACCCTATACAATATGAAACTACTATCAAACTTACTGAGGGATTCTATTCATTGGAGGATAATACACACCGTGTACAAGCAAATCAACTCACCATGTATAGCAGAAGAAAGCTGGAGAGTAGTTAGAACTACAAACAAGGTGACAAGCAGGCCCCTCATTGTGAACCGCAGTATAGGCTTGCTTCAACAGCTTGAAATCTACTACTGCAGCAGACACTAGGACCATCTGATTTGAACTGATACTGCATAACCTTTATACTTTCTATATGATAAGCACTGATCATCCTATTTGTTGCGCGAAGGACAACGTGATCATTTTTTTTATTAGAGGTAATGATTTACCAGCAGCTTGTTAAAGAGGTACTGTTTGCCATAGGTACATACATTCCTTCATTGTGGGAGACAATTTCTTTAAGTGTTAAAATTGTTACATTTTAAGCTTTAGTTCTAATACAGGGGGGTGTATCTGTATATGACTCACCCGTCTATTAATCCCAGTTCCTTGATCTATTATCTGGTCTCGCACACAACCGTTCCCCTGTGGACAAAAGCGCTGCCTATGCAACCCTCCATTGGTTTGTTCAATATCATATGCCAATGGCCTGCAATTTCACATACTGGTTAGCTACCAGTCTTGTGATCTGTTTTCAGGTGGTCTCAGTTTTCTATTTGAAAGAGAAAGTACTGAGAAAGGTTCTTGAAGTAGAGCATCTGCAGGGCTGGTCTTTGGCCTACAGGGGCCGGAAGCTTGCCGACATCCACTGTGGTGCTCCTGGGTGTAAAGAGGCTAAAGAGGATCGGAGGACACTCCTGACTTGTGGGGATTGCTGCAGTGAGGGAACATAATCTAAATTGGGGAGAAAGATGGGGGAACAATAATTAGGCACACTACATTTTACAAAAATATATACAGTGCTGCGTAATTCACTTAGATACTAAAATCTCTGTAGCATATTGAATCAATAATGCTCTCTTTTTTTCAAATGCATAGAAATTAACCCTCATAAGGACATGTTGGAAAACTGGCAGCCAGAGGACCCCAGCAATAAAACAACATATAACTAACAACTGGAGTAAATGAATGTGTTGTTTATGCGATGCAAAATGGATAAGACGCCCAATGTGCACAGCTGTATCCTAGCAAGTGAAGGCACCGCTGTATTCTGGACGCTGTAGTTTATTCAAGAAACACGTCATCTGGGCAAGTGAGGAATACACATCCGGGTATACTGTGTTCCTAGCTCTTTCCGTTTTTCGATTTGCTGAGCGTCACAGCACTGGAGCACTGAATGAGGGGGGGGTCAGTGTTGACAGATCCCCCCCCCCCCCCCCCCAAATACTTCTAGATGAATGCAGGAAAACCTTTAGAATTGCTCCTAATCCTCTAGGAAAAAAGATAATTTAGTATGAGGGCTCAAGGTCTTGTTTTTCTAGCGAAAGAAAATATATTTAATATATTTGTTATGAATGGGAAACAGGTTAAGTATATGCATAATATATTTATAACTTTACCATATATTTTTAACATATAAAATAAATATATGGCTCACAGATTAAATTACCTTTAAAATATATTCCAAATGCACCAGATATTTTAATGTATTTTTTTATACATTACTAACTCATTTTTATTTAACTGACTATAAATATATTTTACAATATACTGTTATAAATATATATTTGCAACAAACTTACCAAACATTTAAAATATATTATGTTTTTGCCTTACATTCGTCATACATTTTAAAAACATTATTTATGGATGCTTTTTAAATATATTACATATATTTAGCAACAAACTGGTGTAAATATTTTGGAACTGAATAAAATATACATTAAGAATATATGTATACATTTCCCTGAAACATATAATGATGCTAATATGTGATGATGACCTTAGACATTGATTGATGAAACATTGATAAAAAAAAAAAAAAACATTAACTAAATATATATACCATACAGTACATAAATTATATATTTAATTGTATTGAAACATGTATTAACTTTTTTATTTTATTAAATATTAATCAATGTATTCATTATACAAAGCATTAAATATGTATTTGTCATATATAGATCTTTGTCTGAGAGGACTTGTGTAAATGAGTTGCTTGTAAAGGACGCTGGGGGTTGTGATTTGTTGTGTGGAGACTGTGTGATTATTTGTTGATTACTGTAAATATTTGATTACTGTTTTTGTGATAATTGTTCAAGTTATTGTTTTACGTGTTTATTGTTCATTTGGGAGTATTTCTGTGATTTGTTATTTATCTGTGAAAATCACCCTGAGAGGTGTGTGCGTCCGCAGGAGTGGGGAGGGGCCTGTGTGCTTGTGTTTGTGTTTGTGTTAGTGAGCGGTGAGTCACTGCTGTTGGCAATCTCTGTCAAATAAACACCTTCGGTGTTATAAAGAGCTGAAGGTGTTGCTTCCTTTATTAATCCATAAAGGATATTTTAAGTGCTCTGCTTGGCTACAATATTGTTGTTTTTTTTCCAAGTACATATATTAAATTTCATATTTAAAATATTTCTCAATATACTTACCTTATATTTTAAAAGTATTAATGATATATTTAACATTTATATATTTTAAATACATAAAACATATTTACCATATATCTCATATATTTTTCATATCTAGAGGGAACACCTCTGATCTGGCAACACTGGGGGTGATAGAAAGCACGCATACAGGCATGCCTGACATCAATGGAAAGCGCGAAGCCTGCACTTTTAAATGAACTCTATCTGTTGAAGAGACTGAGTAATAGGCAACAAATGAAACTTAGGAGCTGACTCATGTCACAGGACTCCAGCCTTAGTTTCGGTTTGCTGTAGTTTCGCTTAGGAACGTGTGTTCAAGACATCATTGGAAAGCATACATCATTGGAAAGCTCCAGATCTGTACTTTCAAACAAGGCTTGGACCCCAAACCTAAAACAATTTGGGAAATTCAACCAGGCTACCTGGACTAGAATTATCCACTGCATAGTGTAATAGGATGGGTGCCTGACAACTACCTAAAAGGAAACAAAAATCAAGTCACTAGATCCGCATAATAATTTCTTCAGTGCAGTAGCCGACACCTTTTAGTCAATAATAATTGTCAATTTAAATATTGAAAATAGGCTAACTCATTATGAGGGAACCATTGTGACTAAGGTGCTTATTTAGGTGCTGAGAATGAAATCCTTTCTGATCCTCACCTCACATTCCTGTCTCTGCTGTATCTTGTGCTTTGCAAAAAGTATGTGCTACATCTCGAATACCATCTTTCCAGTCTGTAAAACTCATCTTGTTCCAGAATCATACTGTCGCCAGTTCCATCTGCAGTCTGCAATGCAATCTGCAAACAGCCATTACACAAAAGTCAAACATCCCTTGTACGTATTCATTTTTGTATAATTGCTATTTGTACATTATTTAATTCAGGCATCGGTATTTCCCTGTCATTATAATATGTTCTCAGCCTTCATGTTCTGTCCAGATTAAAAACCTGCCTCTTGCATCCTTTGCATTGGGCGCTCAAACAGTAACTTAGATCATTTTATGAGTTGGAGAGACTGAGTTCTGCCAACCGCAATCCTAACTGGATTGATTTTATCTCAGTCTGCTGCTGATGGAAAGTCTGAATTCAGATTACTTTTCCCAGTGGCTGATAGAAACCAGTTTACTACCATAGGTTATACTTCTAGAAATGAACTTGTCTATTGCCCCATTCTTATTTTTCCCATGTATGGAATCCTATGTACACCCACCTGTGCACCTTTGCTCACTTTAAAGTATTTTTTTTCCAACTCTGGATCCATTCTTTAATGTAAGTACCATCTTTAAACAGTTTCTGTCTTCAGCATGTTGTTTAGCATTGTGAGGTGTGATAAATATTACAAGATGATACTGTTTAATGATGGCAATCACATTAAACAAAAGGATGCACAGTAGAAAAAGGACTTGAATGCAAAACTGCCAACAGTGGGCCAACATAGGATTCGATACACAGGGGAAAACAATAAAGTGGCAATAGACTTTTCTGCAAATATACCCTGTGGTAGTTCCATTAAAGTTGAAACAACTTCCATAGTAAATATTTAGTATTTTGTCATTTGCAATAATCCTATCATATAAACCCAAGTCCTTTCGAACAGCATCCATAACGGACTCATTCTTGTTTAATTATATATATATATATATATATATATATATATATATATATATATATATATATATATATATCTGTGTAATATCACTTTCTCTGTCAAACAAGATTAGCTTGATCAGAAAACGTTTGTCTCACAACCTCAACATGTTGTCCCGATGCTCGAAACACTTTCATTAGTCAAGAAGAAAATGTAGACGCAGCCAAGAACTGCCATTTGACTTGGCTCTGGTAAAGTCTTATCTAACTGAGACCAGAGAGAAACATCAAAGAACAAACAAGCAAGCAGCGAGTATGAGCCTGGTAGGTGGCATCTTTTTATAGATCGCTCTAATACTTTTCTGAATGCAACACTTGTTATTGCCATTTATGCATTACAAAGAGACAGCAGGGTGCATGAACTCGGTAAGGTACATTCTGTTCTGAGTAGTCCTGATAGATATCTTGAACAACAACATATTCAATATGTAATATAAAAGATAACATATGGGCTGCAGTGCATTTTGAGAAAATATTTCAACAATTAATCCTAAGATAAACAGTAAAAAAACAATGCATTTAGACAGTGGTTTTGGCAAGAATCCTTTGTTTTAAATATCTTAAATATGTAACAATGTTTTAAAAGCTGTATGGGCCAGTACACCTGTGAGGTGTAGAGATACGAGATGGCATTTTCACAATTCCTGTACAGATATGTAGTCATGGCTGGGGAAAAATAAAATGTTGTTTTGGTCCTGTTGTGAAAACCTTGTTTTTTAAATGTATTTAAACAAGTCAATGGTTTTTACATCTGAGACACGTGTCTGACAGTGAAAGAACCAGCAACCTCAATCAGACATCCCCCTTGAACACATTTATAGGGTGTTTTTGCCAAGACTTGCTGAGATTCTTGAGTAATGCATTTACTGCTATGGACAAAAGTTTAGCAACAACTAGAATTTTAGGATTGAGACATAATTAAAAAAACAACATCATATAATCAAGGAAACTACAAAATGATATGGCAAAAGTCTACTGGAAGCCATAATAGTTGTACAATATTTCATGTTAGATTTCGTAATGTCACATTTTTCAATTTGTCAGTTAAGTACTGTATATAGAAAACTACAAAGCAGTATGTAATTCAATATGTTAACGTAACAAACCATGAGACTTTATGAAGAAAAACGTGTTAATTCTAGGGTGATGCAAAACTTGTGGCCATAGCTGTAGTGTAAGTTCGGTCTCTTATGGTGCAGTTACAACAGTTGGGGGAGCCCTCAGCTACACTGTTTTTGTATTTTGTCAAAGAAAGCTATTACACAAGAAAATGAGGTTGGAAAAGAACCCTAAAGCTAGTGAAAATGCAAAGCAATGCTTTACAGAGGAATACCATTATTTTAACATTATAAAACGCCTCTCTCCAGGCTTAAGTTTTCTATTCTGAAAATCTCCTTGCAGTCAATGCAGTTTATAGGCATCGCATATTTTCTTTCTCCAAAAGAAACTCACATAGTTCTTCGACAAACGTTTTGACTAGAAGTTAAAAAATACTCTTTTATACCACATAAAGCAGTGATGTGGCAATTTGGACACATAGTTTTAACTTCAATTGTATGCATGTATTATATATTCTTTTATAAAATATTAACATTTATTTATTTATCCTTTGCAGATTATAAACTATTATTTTTCATTGGTAAAGATAAGGCAGAAACATCATTTTGATATCTGAAATTGAAGGCTGATATTAAAAAAGTCCTGTACTTGAAACCTATACAGTAGCCTGTAACATGTTTTAAATAAAAAGTAACCATAGATTTCCCTAAGGGTACATAGCAGAGAAACTCTGTGCACTACAAGTTCAAACACAAGGACACTTTTTGCCATTTATATGACCTGCAGTAAAATAATATTTCTTTTGTTATTTGGGGTTTTTTGTGGCTAAACAGTGTTTCACTTAATAGTCAATACATTGTGCCACAATATCCCTTTGTTCAGAGCTACAAAAAGTCTTCTGTTTGTATACAGTAGCTTAAAGCATAAATACATGGTGAGTGGAAGTGATTCTAATGTTTTGCATATTTTGAAGGCTGCATGGACTGAGAGATTTCACTGCGGTTATCAGGTGGATAAATACAATGCTTATTAAACTCTCAAAGTCTTCCGATTGTCTTTAACTTGTTTTGAAATATATATTGAGTAATCCATATTCAATAAATCTAAATAGCAGAAGATTGTAATACTGCGTGTATCAATTGAACACCCCCTTAGCAGGAAAAGTGGTCACATGACATGTCACGTGACCACACAACATGCCATACAGTGCAGACAAAGTCATTTCACATTGGCCATTCCTTGTGTATTACTGTATTACTTGAATTTTATTTGTGAAGGCTGTTTTAGCTTGTATTTTATGCTGTCTAACAAACTCTCCAGGGATGTCTGTTTGCTTCCCAGACGCCCAATCAGAGCTCAAACCACCAGCCTTTCGCATGCACGCTCACACCTGCACACAGACTTCTTTCATTTTACCCAGCATTTGTATTCACCTCAGCAGTCTTTGTCAATCCAGTTTAATTGCTACGGATTTTGCAATTGCTAGCTTACAAACCCTTGTTGAGATGAAAGACAGAATCAATCATGTTTCAACAGTATTGCACTGTGTACCCCAAACCCAGCTTCTTTCTTCTTCATCCAGGACAGCACCAACACGTCTTTGTTTGGCCCTTTTAAGGCTATAATTTATGTGCTATGCATTAATTCCACCTTTAATCTTTCTTCGACTGATGTGAAATCCATCCAGGTGGAGAATATTACCTTGACTCGATATTTATGTTTACATGATGAGCATAAACATTCCTTTAAATAGGAAAAAACAAAGGAGACATGTGAGCTCCTGTGTTGTTTTTAGGGTATTGTTCTTGTGAAACAGGATATTTTACTGTTTTTTTAAATTCCTGGGTTACACTGTGGCATTGCAATGAATTCTGCTTCTTCACCTAGACCCACTTTAATAAATAATCAGCTACTGATTTACTGTTGTCTGTACATATTCCAATACTATGTAAACAAATTGACCAACGTTTACCATAAAAACACATTACCGTCAGTACAAATGTTTAGGAATTTTTAAACTGTTAACAAAAAGAATCCCATGGACATCTCGGGCTGTAATCTCATGATACGATGATACCTATCGCGATATGCAGGTCGTGAGACATTATGTATCACGATACATGCGGTTGTCCTGATTGGCTACTTGTATGATGCATAATACAATCAAATGGTTATTTAATGATGGACCATTTTGTTAAGACAAAAATGAAATGAGATATGCACTGCATCCCAGCCACAATTGCTTGTCATGGGAGTCCATATCTGCAAAGTATCTTTCAAGTTGGTCATGGGTAAAAAAAATCTCCCTTATTACAAGTCAAGTTGTGAAGGCATGAGGATTCCCCTAAAGAGCAGGTTATACAACATGCTATTCTCAGTTCTCTTGCTCAGCTCCCCCGCCCTGATCTGGGTTATGCTACAAACTACTGGTCAGGCACACCTCAAAGCAGGGCTACATCTACATCTGCTGTAGAGCTTCTGGGTGTAAAGAGGCCATTGGAGTGGGATTGGACATGAAATTCACTGCATTATCGACAAAGGCTTTATCATAATTCTGGATTGTAACAATAAGTGCTATTCAATCAGAAATGGTATACAATATATTCATTGTAATATCAACATGTAGTAGGTAAACATGTTTTGTGTTTTGTTAGATACACAAGTATGTATTAAAACTACATTCACCAGGTCTTTACTGGTTTGGAAAGGTAAGGGATATACATATTATTAGGATTATATGATTCATACTATACCAATTTACTTTGACAGCAAACAACAGCGAACACATGTATTATGCAGTGATAATAACACAACTAAGCATGTTTATGACAACAATTATAAACTAGTGCTTTGGTTTACACTGCTGCACTATAGTTACTTAGTAGCAGGTATACTATATATCTTATATGTTTTACCCAACTATCTATAAAAAATGTTCCCATGATAATACTTTAAATCCAGCATTATAAGTCATGTCACCATTTAAGTCACTTGACTGGTTTAGTTTATATAAAGTGGTTGCAGCTAACAAAATTATTTTGTAAATCTGACCTGTTGCTTCAGTCATTTTCCTGAGCTTTGCAGCCTGTAACTGCTTTAACCCTGAAGACACCACTGAGTTAAAATGACCAAGGAAGTAAAAGACACTCTAAGAATAAGGAAAGAAAACTGATAACTTTCTGCATATCTAAGAACTATATAGAGAACATAAGTGCAGCACTATCACACCTAAGCAGTTGCTAAAAGCTAATAAACATCATTAATAATACCAAATACTGAAATTATAGATTAAAGGTTTCACTCTACTGTACCAGATATACTTGGAGGTTAGACAGAAACAAAACATGTTTTAAAGATAAAGGCATGAACTGCATGCATAGAGTATTGGAGCATGAGAGGTAGCAACCTTGGTGAAAAGAACTACTCAGTGTGACAGCCCTTTCATCCTAAAAATCCACAAGAATATTTGCGACACAGTCTCAAAAAAGAAGCACTTTAACATCCAAATACTGCAGAATACCACCCTTTCTTTCATTTCTTCTAAATTCCATGTCATTTTATGACTCATAATACCATTCTAGTGCTTGCCAACTACCTCTAATCATGTAGAGTGGTGATTTAAACATGATTAAAAGGTAGGCGGCATGCACATACAACTGTATATGAGAGCATGTAGGGGGTTCTTCCAAAGGAATTGTCCAAGAGACAATATTACTATGAAAGCAAATCCTGAAAAAACAGCAGAAACATATCAATGCAGTGTTCCACACCCCTTCCTACTTCATCACCACTGCTACCGTCCCTTCGTGAGACAGCAGCATTCTTTATATAGACCGGCTATGTGGGTTCAGCCCCCCTCAAATTCCTTTAAAGATAGGAAACACAATACCATTTTAAATAATGTTCTACTTCCCTAGAAATGTTTCAAACATTAATCCTAGCGTACAATACAATTTTACTCGATTCAGCATAGAAAAAAAAACCCTTTAACAAAATTCAAAGGTGAACTCCTTGTTGCAAGTGTACAGGGACTGGGAATGAAACAGGCAGTGTGCAGGTGTGCTGTTTTGTTTTAACATCCCATGCTTTTCTGAACAATGCTGCCGATCACATCCACAAAGGCACCTTTCAAGATGACAATGCAGCCATCCACCATGCTCGTATTGAGACGCAATGCAAGACGATGTTAATGTTAGGTATGGGATCCTAATACAAGTAAGAAAACCAGACTAAAAACATAAATGATTTTCACCACAAAGAAAGGGGGACCAGTGATAAGGTTGGTCTCGCTAAGACAGTCTCCAAGTAGTGGCAACTCTCTTTGTTTCTGTTCCCATAATGTTCTCTGGCCCACTCACATTTTTCAGCCATTCTACAATAATACTTTTTACTGGTTTTAATCGACTAAGGATTAATCAATGAATCACACCTATGGGCTTTGATCGAGAAAAAAAGAATTGATTGATTAGTCTTGTCTACCTGGGTGTGGTACAAAAAAAACCTTCAAAGAACCTTGGCAAAAGGCCAAATGGAAGGTACATGATACATGATATTTCACAATATCTCAGAATGAAGAACAAAAGACTGTGGCAACATTTGCTCATCAGAGCTTTCCTTTCCTGGCAGTACTACATCCTTATCGTATTCAACGTATTTCTTTCAAACTGTATCAGAAATTGAACAGCTATATCGGACTTTTTCTTCAGCTAACTAAAATCAAACAATAAATTACATTTCTCTTCAGCTAACCTAAATAAAATAGCACCCAGTAAGTTACCTTAGTCTGAAACTTGAAAGCTTACGGTATTCCAAAAACAGATCTGTTAAATACAGTACTCCAGGTTGAAGTGCAAGTGGTAATTTACAGTAATATATATGCTCTTGATGTATGTTTCTTTGCTTTGACATTTGGCTGAAGGAAGTGCAAACCACTAGGGAAGTAGAACATTATTTAAAATGATATTGCTTTTCCTATCTTTCATATCACTAGCAAACAGGTGTGATTAATCAATTGCATAGATCGGATGACTAATCGATCAATAGAAAATGTCAAGATTCAATCCCCTACTTTTTACTAGCAATATACAGACAGCGTGATTATTGATCAGTTGGCCACTTTACACTTGTGAAGAAAACAATGAGGCCCCAAATAAGCACAAGAAGATTCCAGGACTACCAGCACAAGTCATGACTGGCCCCTTTCTGACACCTCCTGTATAATGATACTGCATTACCCTCTTAACAAGGGGGCAGTGGATGGGTTTGAATGCAACATCTTCACATGGAACAGACAGGTACATCCACATCAGCGAGGTCTACTGACTGTAGTGGCCCTGCATGTGAATAGACAACAGTGAGAATTGAAGTGAGGGGTCTTACTAACCTGTACTCCTCCTGGCTCTGTCCTGTGTACATTAGTGTCTCTCTTCAATTCCTCCAAGGTCTGTGCTGGTGAAAAGGTCCTAATTGGAGAATTTGTCTTGACACACCTGTGCCTGCAAAATGCACCGCGTTTAGTTGACATTATCCGTTTCATTTATATACGAATTTGAAAAATAACAATGAAAAAACTATGCAAACGCCTGATACATTAGAAACTGTTTTGTCCTTTCTAATGCATGACAGCACTGCATTATAGGAATTTGTAAGATAAAGTTACTGCATTCAAAATACAGCAATATTACCTAGTCCTATCATGACATACCGATACAGGTATTAACTTGGGGGAATGCATGTTATTATCATCGATAATCAAAATTCAGTTTTTTTAAAAGGGGAAATAGCTGTTACCTTACCATGAAACCCAGAGAAAATCATTAATTCCTGGCATTGCAATTGTCCACATGATCTACCGGGAAGTTAACTGTAATTCCAGTGTTTTAATAAGAGTGTGCGGCACTATGATTAACGCCTAGCTGTTCGCTGGATTGCTGGTTCTCTTGCGCGAGGGCATCTTGTCCAGGCACTCGGAGGCAGGTTTGTTATTGATGCTACGTCATTGAGTGCTTTCAGTCCAGCTCAGACGCATACTATAAAGCCGGTTTGGTAGAGGTGTACACTTTAGAATTGTGTTTCGTTCTTTCTGAGGTCTGCATTACCTGATTGTGTTGTACAAGCGGAACGAAGAAAAAAAAAAAGCATATCCGAAATGACTCGTCGCTGCCTTGCAGTGTTACTTCAGTGTCTCCACGTGATTGCACTCACCAGCGCAGCTTCCGATGGTAATTGTATTATTTCTTTCCATTTCATTTAAAGACGCACCCAGCGCTAATGTTTGGCCAACTATTGAAATGTTTAACATATATGTGCATTACGGATGGGTTGCATAAAAGCGGATTAGTTATTTCTAGAGTAACGCTACCGAATTAGTGTGAGTACTAAACTTTATAAAGCTTTCTGGACGCAATGTGTGAAATCTTTTTGTCTTTATTATAAATCGCATATCAGAAATCAACCAATCACAGTGAAGTATTTGCCAAAATTCCAGTACACCTTATACCGAGGCTGTGTACAGGTGCCATCCAGTCAATAGAACACTATACCTAATTAAAAACATAAAACGTACCTGGTACATTTTGTAAAACGGATCGTTCTTCACGCAAACGTGCGAAATGCAAAGTGCTTTACCTACGCGTAAACCAAACCTCTGCAGGTTCAACCGCTCTCTTTGATTTATATACATTTTTAAACGGGGAAAATTATTCTTCACTATACAATAAGATACATCCTATTATTTATTTATGTATGTATGTATGTATGTATTAGCAGATGCCCTTATCCAGGGCGACTTACACTTGTTACAAAATATCACAGACAAAGTATCGCATTATAAAATATCACAGTGTAAAGTATCTCGTTTCAGAATATCACTTAACAGAATGTCACATTACAGATAAGAGCTGTTGTAAAATCAGTAGCAAAAAGATCAAATTCAAATAAGAGCAAAAGACAGAGAATACAGTAAATAATGACACGTAAGAGCGGGTTCGACGAAGAGCAGTTAACTTGTATTTAATATATATATATATATATATATATATGTGTGTGTGTGTGTGTGTTTATACCCTACACACTAGGTAGGTCTATTAACGTATTATTAAATCACACAAATGAAAATTGTACTTAAGAATAGCTTTAAAATACGAACAGTTACAAAAATAATTAAAAAAAAAAAAATCGCTTCAAACCTATTCCTCGGTGCATTGTTCATGGAAATGATTTCTAATAAGCTAATACGTAGTGTGTTTACAGTAACCATTTCGCATAGTTGGAGCAGCCAGAACTTTGCCCAAACTGCAAAACTTGGTGAAGAGACACGTATACACACCCGACGTATTAGTTCTGTTAAGACCTGTGTTGTTGCTGTGTTGCTCAGTTAGTAACAAAACGTGCTATTACACTTGCAAATACAATGCTTAATGAACTTCGTAATACACTGAAACGTTGACTACTGAAGAATGCAACTATAAGAAGTGTACTGTCGTGAACGTTTAGGAAAGCTACTAAAAATAATAAAAAAAGAAGAAGATTGAACTTGGTATATAAGTAAAACGATCAATCACATGTTTACCTATAAATGCATGCATATTTATTTTTCCATGAAAAACGTAATATTTCTAATTATGTTATTTTGAGTTTGCAATACATACGCTTTTTTTTAATGCTACAGTTATATTCTCATTTTTTAATGTTTGCTTGTTTTGTTTTCTATTTATGTAATGGGTTCACATTGGCATCCATTTGAATTAAGCATTGCTGTTTCTATGGCTACGGTTCTTTCAGCACATTGGAAAGTACTTATCAAAGTGGATACATTGAATGAGCACAAAAATAACTGTTTATTAATGTATTCAAATGATAGCAACGTTTTCAATATTTTGTATGTAACACAGTGTAGAATTAAACATCTGCAGTTATTACTTGTTTATTTAGCAGATGCATTTATGCAAGGCGACTTATAGAGACTAGGGTGTGCGAACTATGCATCAGCTGCAGAGTCACTTACAAGTGCATCTCACCTGAAAGACGGAGCACAAGGAGGTTAAGTGACTTGCTCAGGGTCACACAATGAGTCAATTGGCTGAGGTGGGATTTGAACCGGGTTCCTCCTGGTTACAAACCCTTTTCTTTAACCACTGGACCACACAGCCTCCTAAGTGCTTGGTTTTGCATGTACATAATGATATGTGTTGCATTTTGTTTTTTAAATCCCCTTCAACAAAGAATTTTCAACAACATTATTTATATGTTCCTTTTTTATTAATTCAAAATATTTAAATAAGTATGATATGAGCCTAAATTATGTTGCATGTATATTTTATACAATATGTTTTGTATAAAGTTGATGGAAATGTGACCCCCACCGGATAGCATTTGAACCATTTCAAGTACTACATACAGGGTTTATTTGTCTGCTTGGTCATGGGATAGGAGTCACAAACTTGTTTAAATAAAGGCTGTAGTAAAACCTGGAATGGCTCAAACTTCTCTGCAATGTGCAAGTGTCTTTTCCCTATCCATCATACATCTGGTATATCAAAGTGTAACTTTCAGGAGTGAGAAAGTAAACATAATATTGAACTATTTTCATCCTCTAGCCATGGATTGTAAGACTATTAGTTGGAGAATGAAGGATTATTCCAAGTTAATGCCACATTTTTTTTTATAAAGTATTGCTTTATGTGTCGAAAATAGTGAAGAGGTTTACTGGTTTGCATAACAAGTTGCAGGATGTAATGCATAAACGTAATTGTACAATACATGAAGGAGGGTAGATCTCGAATCTGTGGCACAATCTTGTGCCTCTTGGGCTAGGACACCTCCACTGTGATTATTCACAGTACCCCCCCTGTGAACAGGCTGGCTGGTGGTGATGTCAGGCCAGGAAGTAATGACAACAGTACTGTGAGTAAATGCGCTATTGCGCCAGTTTATTGTAAATAATAAATGAACAAAATAAAATGTTTAACCAAACACTGAACAAACAAAACAAAATGAACACTCAACCAAACACGAATTGTGCTGGTGTTGAGCCAGCATGAGTAGCAATTGTTTTCTCTCCTCTCTCCCGTACCTCCTCACTGTACGTCCAACCCTGAGTGAGTGATCTGTGCATCTATGCATACAGCTGTTCCGGGATTCAATTACTAATGAATCATTCACTTGAATCCCAGCACGCAAACTAATTAGTGCAATCCCCGTGCCCGCATACTAATACACACTTTAAATCACCCGTGCACCAATACATACACCAACAATAACACACTACATGCAACATACAACATAACACACAAAATACGCACAGGTACGGGGCACCCTGCCACACCCCTAGCCAGCTGAACTAGAAATGCCAGCAAGGGACAAAGGAGTATGATGAGCTAAAGGAGAGAGGAGAGGATGGAACGCCCAAGAGATAGACAGTGCAAGTACCTAGTTATTGAAGTGGAAAAGGTAGCGCACTTGCAGCTAACAGTAAATGAGGCGCATGCAGAAAAGCATTGCTTAATTCTCAGCACTGGGGATCTCTTGTATCGCCTCAATTGCTGGTGCAGTCAACGGAAAACGGTGGGTTCAATCCCAGGTGGGGGACACTGCTGCTGTACCCTTGAGCAAGGTACTTTACCTAGATTGCTCCAGTAAAAATCCAACTGTATAAATGGGTAATTGTATGTAAAAAAATGTGTAAAAAAAAAAAAGTCATTGTATGTAAAATAATGTGATATCTTGTAACAACTTGTAAGTCACCCTGGATAAGGACATCTGCTAAGAAATAAATAATAATAATAGAACAAAGGCTCAAATTCTAATAGAATAAATCATTATTCGACAGGGTACATTTTGATTAAAATAAACCCCTTGTTTCTGAAAAAATTATAAAATAACTAATATAAACTAAATGACCTACGATGTGTGTGATTTTATTTATATATATATTCAAATTTCATAAAACAAAACACTAACTTATAATTTGTATTTCATTTACAGGCTCTAAGTGGACCTATACGGGTGAGTGTAACATCTTTTCCTTGGATGTGTTTTTTAAAATTAAGGTCTGGACACTTTACAGCCGATTAAAACTGTATGGTAGAATTTACTGTCTGATTAGATTGTAATTTACATGGCAACATCTCTGTTTTCAAATCAAGCTGATCGAATTACACTACTCTTCACTGTAAAGCATAACTCCTAATATACCAGACAAATGCCTGAATCCCTACTAAGCGCAGAAGAGGGTGCTGCATGTGAAGTTTGCTGAACCTGTTTCAAAGGTCCCTGTCGGGTTTGTCCCTCCTTCCCTACTTAAGAGGGGATCTCTCTTGTCAAAGGTTCTTTAGAATCCTGCAGCTTTAGTAGTTAAGTAGATCTGACAGAATCGAAGAAGCCCATATGTGTCGGTGAGCAGGTGTTAAAATACATGGAGCCAACAAAATCATTTCGGTATTAATTGCAGTCATTTCATAGGTCTCATTCGTTCCTCTATACATTTTTTAAATGGGATTATTTCATATAGAAGTACAATGCAGGCAAAGAAAGCTTATTTAAACATTAATCAAACAGCTGAATTCGGGGGAATGCTATAGATTTATCTCCATTAAAGATCAGATAGAACAGACACAAACCAGTAACAAAAAAAAAATGTCATTAGCAAGCTGGGACGTGTGTGTGTGTGTATAAATGTGTGACTTGATTAATGAATGACTGGAACTCTACCAAGGGTACTTGTGTAAGACAGCAAATGTTGCAAGTTGCCTTGCCTTCACTATGCTGTATTTTTTTTTTTAAACCGCATCTGAGGCAGGCATCCAGGGGATCTTCCAAGAGACCACCAAATTGATTTATAAACATCACATCAATCACCTTTCACTTCGCTAAACACCCTTCACAATATTGGTTCTGGCACTGTAATATCTAATTTGCTGCTGTCACAGTTTTTCCTTGCCTGTGACTCTCTGTAGTTAATCCAAGTGCTGCACATTGGCAGACAAATGCAGGATTAAACCAGTGCCATTTAGCCCTCTGCAGCGAGACAGCGAGGTGTCGGGAAAGACTTTTAATAAGCAGGCACTCAAGTACAACCTTGCTCCTGTATTTCGGTTTTAAAACCTTCAGTTAGTTACTCTGTTCCTCTGAGTTTCATACCCTTTTATATATTTTGTTTGTACTAAATAAACACACTCACCGGCAGACCTGCAGCCATTCTTGTTTTGATAAAGCCACCTGACCTATAACAATTTATTAAATAGCCCGAAACTATCCTGTGCTTCAGACAACATGGTTTAGGTTTCACACTAAAGGTCAGAACATATGATACATGTAAGAGCTAACCTCTGATGTAAGCAGTGCTCAATTACTTTAAAGTTTGTAGTAAGCCTGTCCTAGATGGACCACTTGGATTCCTTTAAACCCTGACTTCCATAGGTGAAGGGCTGCCAGCTGTACCACCTAGCCCCCTCCTTTATTGCACTAATGCCTGTCCATTCTGCTCTACCCACACACTTGACTGAATAGTCTCAATTTTATGACAGAAGGTCACTCTGTTGTCGTGGATTTCAGCTTGTAGTGGTGGGTCAATGTTGGGCTGAATATGTTAACATGAGTGGGATAGTGTCTGGCTAATTACTGTTTTTAATTACAGGACAGTACTGTTGGACTTGTTTAACTATGACTAGCCTGCCTATAATCCACATATAGCTCTTTGGTCATCTAACAGGAGGTTAGTATGCGGATAAAGGGAGTGGATATGTCATGATTTGTCGCTTGTCTTAACCCCAGTTGTTCAGGTGACCAGTTTTAAGATCTAAACCTCAATCTAATCCAATTGTTTTGACGACTTCATGTTAAGTAAAGTTAACATTTAGAAAGTTTTTTTTAATCTTATTTTGTACAGATTATGCAGTGTGACAATATTGCATACGTAATGGAGTCTGAATTAGATTGGAATAATGTTATCTTTTGCCAATATATAACATGAAAAGCTATATTATAGCAAAAGGCCTTGCAAAACCAGACGTTCAATACCAAACATTAAGAAAATGACCTTCACAATACTCTAAATACACTAGAATATACACCAATGACTCACAGTAATTTCTTATTTTAACCCAGTTACATTATAATATAATCAGCTACTATGCAAAAAGGAGCAAAGGCAATACTACATGCGCTTTCCAGTACTGAATTCTTTCTATGTAAGGTTTAATTTATCATAATTATTATTATTATTATGATGCTGTCTGTTCTGCAAAGAGTTTGTGCTTTTAATTTGAATCGTATGTAAATAGTTTATTGCTAGATTATTTCTGTGATGTGATCACCCACAATAACTCTTTTTATGACCTAATAAATATGACTGCCTTACATGTGTATCTGTATTACTGAGCCAAGGAAAGAAAATGTTTCATCTGTGCGCATTCAAATATTTGTGTGCCTTTTAGTTGGTAAAAATGTTTTCTCCTGAAGAGGGTGGATTGGAACACTGTCAAAACTGGGATATTGTGATGGATTATATTTGAAATGAACCGTACCAGTCTAGGTGCGACCATGAATATAGTTTAAAAAAAAATCTGTACAAACAAATATTCGTAAGTGGGGATGACGTCAAGGAAAAATGTCTATTTGTATAATAACTACAAAATTGTTTCCATTGCGGTCAAAATATAAACTGTTTTTACAACAAAAAACACATTAATTACATACTGTTGCCACTATAATTTTTATAGGGTCACTTTTTGCACTAAAACCACTTGCACCTTCATCAACGGACAACTTTAAGGCCTTCTGTAAGACGGTAAACCTGTTATTCAGAATCGCGTAAACATTCATGCCTGACGTGCTCCTATGTCCTGTAATTAACTTCTCGTCATGATAAGTGTGCTGCAGACAAACACTTCAGGATAATCTGTCAAATGAATACTTCACAGAACTGATGGCAAAAAAGAATTTTGTCATGTACAAATAAAACTAAAATATTACCTAAATAACAAAACTGAGCTGTAAGGTTCGCTTGCCACATTGCCAGAAACCAGTAATTCAGGGTTGCAATAAAGACCTAATTTTGAGTAAGCCTGGTTAAATAATATCCCACCTGCAACATGTTTGTGTTCATTTTCTTTCATACTGTTCTCCTCATTCCTAAACTGGGCAGTATTTACCAGTGCAACTGTTGTAATTGTTAAGATATAACTTGTATTTCATTGTATTGCCTTCACCTAGGCTATAATGTCAACATTAAGTTACTACAAGGAAACAGATGTACAGATTATTTTGTTACAGTAGACTCTTGCTACTCCAAATATTGCTAAGTCAAGCCATGAAGTACAATAAACCAGATCTAATTTGGTACCATGACCCTTTGTGTTTTTATCCACAAAAAAAGTCCTTGTCAGTCATGCTTTTAGGTTGTAACCGTCTCAGTACCCTCTACTATACCTCTGCTGAGCTTGGCTGAGAGTCTCTTTACTTTCATACACCTGTGACAAGTTTTCCTCCAGACTGAAGAATGGAATTGTCTCTTCACCAAGGGCTCTGCATTATCAAGTTGGTTATACCAGATACCACTGATGTGATCTGCCAAAGTGTTGGTTCTCCTGAGGTGCCAGTCTTTGGTGTGATCAAACAAGCATGTGAAAGATTAAACTTCTCTGTGAAGAGGTGTAGAACGTAATTTTAATGAACAATGCTGTACCAAGCAGAACACTATCGCAGGAGCTCTGCATCTTCCACCAAATAGTGTGAAGTATTTCCGCTTCTTCAGCATTCATCACTAGAGGTGAAATTGCAACATATATCGCGTGCTCCCGTGTAATGTAGCAGTGGCTTCAGAATCTTTTTCTGATCCCAATCATTGTTATTCTTGCACCAAAAGTATGAATTCACAAGCCCAAAATACAATAAATCAACACTAATCTCCCAAAGGTGTCTGGGATATACAGGATGCAAACAAAGTTTGACTACCCCTCCGCTGTCAAGTGACTTGACGCTTTGAGAATTTGGATACATACTTGGTACACGTATGTATTCAGTACATCTCGGTTGTCAGTCATGGTTGCCATACAAAAAAATGAACCCTTCCATGCTATTTATTTTATAAAGCCTCCTTCCCCCACTGTATTATATCTCAGAAAGCATTTGAGATAATGACTTCATATCCGTAGGGTTATGTAAGTCCTCCATGCTAAATATGTGACTTGTTCAGGGGGACAGGAGATCCTGACTATTGTGTAAGTAATGAAGACTATTTCAGGCCATTTTATAAGCCCAGTTTTTGCCAGCGGCTAATCTTTTCAGTTAAAATAAGTGTATGTTAAACTCAAAGCGTGGGTGTCTGTAGTATATTAAATATTGTTCTTTACTGTCTGTTCTTGAATAACACTCTTGCATAGAATCTCCTGTTTTGGTGAAGCATGCTAGAAGTTTATGAAATGAGAACAGCAAAATAACATTTTGTTCCACACAATGATGTGGAAAGTGATTTCATTAGTGCAATTTTAAATCGGAAAGAATAACCTTCAACACGTAATTGCGATAGATACAGAGTTGGACAACTCCAGTCCAGTGTTGTAGAAATCTCACAAGGCTAAGGCAGGCTGTTCGGAGCACCGTGTTTTATCCTATGGCCGTCGAGACCATATGCTTTGACAGAGAGTATCTATAGTTGGTACAGAGCTGTATTCTATGATTACAGGGGGTTTCATAGAGTGATTTACAGGTTTAAAAATGGTGTACAAAGTTTGAAGGAATTGTCTCTGCTGCTTGAGTCACATACACTTGCTCTTATTGTATTACTTGTATTGTAACACTTGAAATGTATTTGCTTACGATTGTAAGTCGCCCTGGATTAGGGCGTCTGCTAAGAAATAAATAATAATAATAATTCATAATAATACACAACAGGGTGATATTTGAGGATAGCTCGTATCAAATATCTGATCTTTAATGCTCCAGTGAGCCGCAACTTTTAATATGGAATAAACCTCTGCAATACTTTTTCTGCCTCCAGAGCTTAGACTTCATTTTTTATTTTTTTTTGTATGATGTATTTGTTTATGTAATATAAACAAAAAAATGACATCTTAACAAATACAAGGCAGTCAAAGCAGTGGGAACAATACCAGTATTTCCTGTTAATAGCTGCATAGTTCACACACCCTAGTCTCTGTAAGTCACCTTGGATAAAGACGTCTGCTAATTAAACAAATAATAATAATAATAAGTAGATTATTTTGACAAGAAACAGTCTTGGTTACACACACACACTGAACTTTTGATTTGACAGTAGCGCAGACAGCCTGTCAAACAAAATCAACTTCAGCTTTAAAAAAAACTCCATAGACTTGCTGAATAGCATCATAGCTGCCAGAATCTACACATCAATGAGATGTTTCATATCAAGCTCTCTCTCCCCTCCCCATGAAATCGCCACTCTATGCTTTTGTTGCTCTGTACAAAGACCCCATTAAAATCCATGCTTGGGCAGGCTGCCAAAACATCCATCATGGTCAGAAGCAGGGGGATTTAATTAAGAAAACAAATATGTATTCAATCTGAAATGCAAATGAATTGCTAAAGGATCATTTAACCTACTTATAGAGGGTGTTATATTGGTAAATATAAAAGCTGATTTTTGTTTGAAGATTACATTTAATTGTTCAATTTGCTTTTAAACAAAACAAAACAAACAAATGGGGGGGGGGGGGGGCTGTTCATTTTCAAGTTCACATTTGTAACAAGTGTACTTTTGTTGCTACAGCAACCAGAAATGAAGCTCAAGTTGAAAAAAATTACTTGATAGTAAATACAGTTTAATGCATGTCAATTTACTGTGTGCTCATTTCTCTCATATGGTACATTTGCTAGTGAATTGTGTATGTATGTAGCATTATTTACAATGCCCCAAATTTAAACAAGACACACAGTCTACCAGAGGTTTCTGAAGTGTTTATTCAGATTATATTCACTGAATCCTGTAGGGTTGTTTTAGTAAATCTACCATTTTGAGACCACTTGCCACTAGCACACGGTGGGTGGCAGTGGGCACTGCGGGCAGATGTGACAGACCCATTAGAAGGTGCTCTGTTGGCAGACTCATCACATTGCATCAGGTCCTTCTCGGCTGCCCATGGTCCCCCTGCACCCTGACTCGTGTTGGAGTGATGTGGTTTAATATGGCTATTGTTTAATATGCCTATATCTACACAGTTTTCATGGTGCTTTAATTATCTGCCTATGAACAAACATATTTACTATCAATTCATACAAAACCATATATATATATTTATATACAGACGTGCTCAAATTTGTTGGTACCCTTACAGCTCATTGAAATAATGCTTCATTCCTCCTGAAAAGTGATGAAATTAAAAGCTATTTTATCATGTATACTTGCATGCCTTTGGTATGTCATAGAATAAAGCAAAGAAGCTGTGAAAAGAGATGAATTATTGCTTATTCTACAAAGATATTCTAAAATGGCCTGGACACATTTGTTGGTACCCCTTAGAAAAGATAATAAATAATTGGATTATAGTGATATTTCAAACTAATTAGTTTCTTTAATTAGTATCACACATGTCTCCAATCTTGTAAGCAGTCATTCAGCCTATTTAAATGGAGAAAAGTAGTCACTGTGCTGTTTGGTATCATTGTGTGCACCACCCTGAACATGGACCAGAGAAAGCAAAGGAGAGAGTTGTCTGAGGAGATCAGAAAGAAAATAATAGACAAGCATGGTAAAGGTAAAGGCTACAAGACCATCTCCAAGCAGCTTGATGTTCCTGTGACAACAGTTGCAAATATTATTAAGAAGTTTAAGGTCCATGGAACTGTAGCCAACCTCCCTGGGTGCGGCCGCAAGAGGAAAATCGACCCCAGATTGAACAGAAGGATAGTGCGAATGGTAGAAAAAGAACCAAGGATAACTGCCAAAGAGATACAAGCTGAACTCCAAGGTGAAGGTACGTCAGTTTCTGATCGCACCATCCGTCGCTTTTTGAGCGAAAGTGGGCGCCATGGAAGAAGACCCAGGAGGACTCGACTTTTGACAGAAAAACATAAAAAAGTCAGACTGGAATTTGCTAAAATGCATATTGACAAGCCACAATCCTTCTGGGAGAATGTCCTTTGGACAGATGAGTCAAAACTGGAGCTTTTTGGCAAGTCACATCAGCTCTATGTTCACAGACGAAAAAATGAAGCTTTCAAAGAAAAGAACACCATACCTACAGTGAAACATGGAGGAGGCTCGCTTATGTTTTGGGGCTGCTTTGCTGCGCCTGGCACAGGGTGCCTTGAATCTGTGCAGGGCACAATGAAATCTCAAGACTATCAAGGCATTCTGGAGCGAAACGTACTGCCCAGTGTCAGAAAGCTCTGTCTCAGTTGCAGGTCATGGGTCCTCCAACAGGATAATGACCCAAAACACACAGCTAAAAGCACCCAAGAATGGATAAGAACAAAACATTGGACTATTCTGAAGTGGCCTTCTATGAGTGCTGATCTGAGTCCTATCGAACATCTGTGGAAAGAGCTGAAACGTGCAGTCTGGAGAAGGCACCCATCAAACCTGAGACAGCTGGAGTAGTTTGCTCAGGAAGAGTGGGCCAAACTACCTGTTAACAGGTGCAGAAGTCTCATTGAGAGCTACAGAAAACGTCTGATTGCAGTGATTGCCTCTAAAGGTTGTGCAACAAAATATTAGGTTAGCGGTCCCATCATTTTTGTCCATGCCATTTTCATTTGTTTTATTATTTACAATATTATGTTGAATAAAAAATCAAAAGCAAAGTCTGATTTCTATTAAATATGGAATAAACAATGGTGGATGCCAAATACTTTTGTCAGTTTCAAGTTATTTCAGAGAATTGTGCATTCTTCGTTTTTTGTGGAGGGGTACCAACAAATTTGAGCACGTCTGTGTGTATATATATATATATATATATATATATATATATATATATATATATATATATATATATATATATATTAGAGAGAGAGACTTTTTAAAAATGTGTTTTGTTATTTTTATAAATAAATATAACAAATATTAAAAATGTAGAATTCCACAGTAGGCACTTTGTATTGCACACAGAGCTCATTTCAAAAAGTACAAACTGTGAACAAGTCTTTATATGGCTACAATGTAGTTAATGTGGAACTTTTCCATTGTCCATTCATCAATACAGTATACTTTTATATAATGGTCACATGATGGCAGTGTCCAGAACAGAGAACCCTTGTTGTCATTCTTGTCCATAATTGCTTGCCCAGTAATTGAGTGAGAGTAGGAAACTGATACAGGAGAATTTGACCTTATCTGAAACCCTCCACTGAGCACACATGCTTGCTAAAATGCTGCATGAAACCCCACTGAAGAATAGAAATATCTGAGGGTACACCTTATTTTGGCACACTTATTATAAATCTGTATATTTCAAGGGGAGAAACATTATAGAATAATACTAGATATTATCTGCCGTTGACTACAACCGACCTGATTTTTTTGGCTATTGCTACGGATGTGTGGATAATATTCACAATCTGTTTGTTTATTGTCGAGTTTGATGGGTAATCAACTGCAGCATTGCGTTTCAGGACTTGAGGGCAAGTATAACTGGCCAAAGAAGCATCCTTACTGTGGAGGAGTGTCCCAGTCCCCCATCGATATCCGCAACGAACTTCTGCAGTATGACCCGGCCCTCCAACCCGTCGAGGTGCGGGGCTACAACAACTGCACAGAACCACTCACCTTGATCAACAACGGCCATTCTGGTAAGAGCAGATGAAACCAGGACACAACCTTAACATTCAACATTGTTCTAAAGACATTTACTTGAGCAGTTTGAACCAAAGTCATGACATTTTCAGCAGAAAATAATAGTCCTAAATAGCATTAATCCTCCCAAAACCTGCTGATATTAGTCAAGGCTACGTGATTTTTAGGATTTTGCTGCAAATACATGGCACTCTTATGGTAAATTGCATGGATTTATATTTTTGCAGGAAATCTTGGGTTTGCAAAGCCTTCACAAGACATGATATCATGATTATAATCAAATATTTTTACTTCTAATGGTAGTGAAAGCCGTGCTTTCTTTTTACGAAACCTATTTTGCTTTAAATTGCGTACTTAAATTGTATTTATACTAATGTCTCTAAACAAGACTGTGATTTATCTTTTGTTGCTGCTGATATAACACAGTCTGTTCAGCAATCACAGCTCTCAGGGCAGTTCAGACCGGCACTGTACTTCAATAAGCCACATTAACACTGCCTATTAAAACTGAAAAGCCTATTCAAAGATTTTAAAAGACTTGGTGCTTAAATATCCAAGCTTAAAACGCTTCAATATGGAATTGGACTGCAAACCCATTAATAGCACCCTGCCAGTCCCTTATGAATTTGCATTCAATGAGGAATGAGGGCCAGTGTCCTTTAATGGGTGATATCCTAGTTGTTGGGCCCTACTGTAATTGCAACATAACCTGCTAAGCAGTCTGACTAAAATTTCTCTAAATTCCTGAACTGCAACCAATCCCTGTTATAGATTTGACAAAATGCCATGCATAGAATATACGGCATACTTAAGTTACAAATAAACCACACACGCGCACAGGGTGTCCTTATAAGAGGTGTCATAGCCAGGGTTCACATAACTTTTATCATTAGGTTCTCACGTGAGTACCAGTAGAAATGGTTTGGTAGTCACCAAAATTAGGGGTCATCAACCAAGTCTCTGTCTATCTCCACCTCCTCCTCCTCCCACAGTTCAAACAATTGGAATGTCAAGAATCAGGGGTGCAATCCTGGAGCTAGATTCAAAAACATAGCGCAAGTGACATTAAATTCTGGCACCAGTAGACATGTTTTATTTATTATTATTTTTATTATTTTTTTATTCGTTGGCAACTATAGATGATAGTTTCTCATTGGGTCTGGACTACTCAACTGACTCACACAACCCACCCACACTCCTCCACATACACAGGAGAGAAGGATCGTGTCGTATGAGAAGTTGTAAGGGGGGCTTGATTAGGGTGGGGTTTCATAATTTAGCAACAGAAGGCTCTCTGGTGCTAAACTTTCAAAACCAATTTTCAAAACGATTTGCACCCCTGTCAAGGATGCTGGGTTCAGGACCAAAGGTTTCAGTGGTCATCTTACACATATGAAAGGCATGAGACTGATAGGTGAGATCGATATTTTTTTTTTTTTTTTTTTTAAACTGTTGACGTGGAAACCCACGCTCACAAGCAGCACTGCTTAATGGCTGTGTCAGACAACAACAATAGTTTCTGAATGTTTGTTTAAGTAGGAGTCTGGTTATTACAATGTTTAACAAGTCATCACACATAATCTGTTTATTTCAATAGCCTACCACCAAATTCCAGCCCTGGGGATTCAAAAGCAAAGAACAAAAGACCTCTTCACTTTATTAGTGTTGTTGAACACGTTAGCTTGATGGCACAAAGGTATTTATAGAAGGATATAACTGAGGGGAAACAAAAATTAAGTGAAATGCTTAAGTAAAGTAATTGTTTTAAATGTACAAACATTGACACTTCCTCTAATCCACGCTCAGTTTGGGAAGCGAAGCGTTTGCGAGCTTCCACAATGCCACTCCCCGTAACTACATCCCTCTTCTCTGAATGGACAGCTAAATCAAGATCCCTGTTATCATTGGTTGTTTCAAGTGTCCATTAAAACAAAATGGTTATGAAATGCATGGTTCCAATTTAATGTATTATGTATTTAATTATATCCTGATGTAACTATCACTGACACTGTTATCTGCTCCGTTATTGAATTGTATTTTGTCATATACGTGTACTTGCTAGAACCAAAGTCATTGTATTTTTATCTTGTTCTTAATCGTATTATTACTTGTACTGTGATTCTTGAAATGTATTTTTGTTTACGACTGTAAGTCGCCCTGGATAAGGCCGTCTGCTAAGAAATAAATAATAACAATAATAATAATAATAATTGGTGCGCATGCATACCTGCATACCTGCGTACCAGTTATGTGAACACCTGGTCATAACGCATGAGCAGACTGAACTCGTCCAAACTGCTCCAGGTGACATCTCTTGTACATCCTGCACACAACCTATTGACTTCTATCAATCCAGGTGATACAGTACATTGCTCTGAATATAGTGGGAGCTCAATACACCACACCTTAATGCGCACCCTGAGGGACTGCCCCGGGGTGAGATACTTTAAGTCCAGGTGCTTAGATACGGATCTCTGTGTGGATGAGCAGTGACTGCGAGAGTGTGATAATATACAGTATAGATCCCCTTATTTAAACCTGGCTATGAAGACCACTGTTTTGAAGATACCTCTTTGTCAATACACCATTAATATGCAGGTCCACGTAATGTGGCCAAAAGTTACACTAACTTATCTTTTAGGACATTTGACTGTTTTAGCTGCGTGATCTGGAAATTGATTAACATACTTCACGCATGGTGATGAACAATGCTAAGTAAGCACTGTTCTGTATGTACAGCACTTTAGAAACAGGGTTCTGTTTTGTTTGCTTTACAAACATTTTCCGTACAGAGCTGCAGTTTTCACTACCACATTGAGGTTTAAGACTACAGAGCTGCAGGGGGCAGCAGCTAAATGTGGATAAAACGTCTGTCCCATGGTGTCCACACTGGGAAGGACTGTAGCCTAAGTGATTTGTGTGTGTTCGTTTGCAGTGAAAATGTCTCTGCCTTCAACCATGTACATCAGCAGCCTGCCTCACCGCTACTCTGCAGCTCAGCTCCACTTGCACTGGGGAAGCACGGACCACCTCGGAGGCTCTGAGCACACCATCAATGGGAAACAGTATCCAGCAGAGGTAAGACCATTAAACCCTTCACTGATGCTGCCCGCCCACCGCCCCAGGCTTTAAAAGAATCCTTGCTGTCCCAGCTGCCATACATGGCCTTGCACTCCATTTGACACACGTCAGAAAAAGCAAACCTAATAAATCCGTAGTAACAGTTATATTGATGGGATATGTAGGCCAGCCCTAGAAAATCAGGAAGAAACTTGTTTCTGTAATGTAACCTAGAGCACAGTTGTCATGATGGCCTAGTTCTACCTCCTGGGTAATCTGTGCTTGTGTCTGTTAGAACCGGAGATAACTAGTATTTGATGTTCCTAACCCCTGACAGTAACATTTGTCATCTCTGTGTGTTTTTCTCATTTTGACTTATGACTTCAATGACATGACGTATCATTCCTGTACATGCCTGTACATCAACTAAGAAAAAGGCTGGTTGATATATTGGATGTATTACAGAATACATTTGGAATTGAAATGCAACAGATGAAAGACAGGGTGAGGAGTGGGATTGGATTGTAATTGCATAATCAAGCAATTCAGTGATTGAGTAAAGGTGTAATGATTCATCGTGTATCAATGAATTGTAATACTTTCTTTACGTGACATATCTATTCGTAATAGAGGTATGTATCATTTGTATCGTGATACAAAACCAAAAGCACCACACAGCTCATTGTAGTTCACCAAGTGGGTCTTGAATGACGAATACAAGTTTTGTAGTTGGTATGAATACATGCTGTCCTGATTTCATATCATTTTTGTCTTTTAGTATAATAGTCCATTATTAATTGATCATGTGATCTTATTATGCATCATACAAGTAGCCCATTAGGAACTTAACCTGTATCGTGATACACAGAGTATTGCAACCTGCATATCGTGATCTGTATCGTGACATTAGTGTATCGAGTGTAAATAAGTACAATGTTCTGAGATTCAAATCTGACCCAGAAAGAGACGCAAAGACAAACTGACACAAATTAATGATATCATTTCTAGATAATGTTGTCTTAAAACAACAATTCAAATTCTCAGTAAGATAAAAATGGATTCCTTCTGCTGAAATTGGCTTTCAAATAGAAGCACTGGCTGTATTCCTTGCAGTTCATTTTATTCTTCGGGTCCCCATTCCAAAATAAAAAAGGACTGACTTGGTCCATGTATCACACTCTACATGGTGAACATGGTAACTGTCCAGATTAACCACTCATTTCACACCAATCTTTACATATCATACACTCCTGGAGACCTTTTGGATTGCATTGGGATGTAATCCGATCAAATATTGTATGCAAACGTGTAATCTTTTCAAGTATGTGTTATTATAGTACCTGATTGAGGATCTTCTGTAGGTGTGTACACTGGTTTAACTAATAAGACGAAATGAGTTTGAACCCAGGCCTCCAGTGGTTAAAGGTTTAATCACAAGGAAAATTTTGGGATGGTTTGTAGAATGGAGCTGCATCAATTTGTTTAATTACCGCATTCAGACACTGATGCAAGCACAATCAAATTTAATATCACCAAAACCATTTAGGTTATGTGTTGGGAACTGCTTAAAGAGGTACTGGATTTTGTCTTTAAGAACATAGCGTTGCACTCAAACCTCAGATAATCTAGCTAAGAAATGAACTAATAGTCATTTAATGGGGGAAAAAAATGTGTTGATCTATACTTAATGATAACCCCTCACTGCATTTTACACTGAAATATAACACTAGTGGAAATAAGACTCCTATTGCATCACAGTTGAACCCATTCCAGGTTTTAATGCTCAATTACACAGTGTATAAGTAACAACTCAGGTACGTCTTGGCAAACTCCTAGTAAAACCATAAAATTGCTATGCAATGGGAGTCTTATTTCCATTGCTGGACGATTACAGAAGAGCTTCATTTTATGGCGGCACAACACTATGTAATTTGGATCAAATGACGTAACTGATTGTCTTTTGAATGTACATTTTCCATGGTTTGAGTCCACATTAAATATGCCAGAAGATTGTATAATTTGTGGAACAGCTTTTATTTTCACCCTGGCTCAGATTTCTTGTGGTTTTCCTTAGTTGGTTTTCCTGGTGTATGTGCAGCAAGTCATGTATGAGCATGCGATGCAAAGCACGTCTCATGTGTATGGAAAGGCATTCACTGCAGTTATTGCATATTTTCTTTGTGTCGGTGCCAGTGTAAATAAAATCTCTTCCATCAGAAGACTTCCATCCGGTGTGATAATACCAAGGTATCACAAACAAAGTACAGTCAGTGAGTGTGTGTGTGTGTGTGTGTGTGTCTAGAGATAGCTTTGATAATAATCAGTTTTAGTCATCGCATCATTATGAATGTTTTAAATTCACATGTTTAACCCTTTTAAGGTACAAGGGACATATGTGTCCCGCAAATTAAAATGATGCCAACTTTCTTATTTGTGCAAAGAGGTGCACGAAACGGGTTTATTTACTGACAGGTTGGATCTTGCCATCCAAATTGTCAGTTTCCTTATGATACTTCAGTCACTCTCAAATATATTTTAAGAAGAAACCCTTATAAACAACCGCTCAATTCCTTGTGTACCTTAAGGGGTTAAAGCTATCCTGTTGCCTCGACAGAGCTCACAGAATCATGTCTAACCTTCCAAAGTAGCAACCATTTAACCATGTTTTATACAGGTTTGACTGCTATAATGAAGTGTTTTTTCAAGTATTAAATTGTTTTTGCTGTGGTCCCGATCAGCCTTTTTAATTCTCTGGCTCTCCTCCTCTCCCCAGATGCACATTGTGCATTTTAACTCTGACAAGTACAGCAATCTTTCCACAGCAGTGGACAAAGCCGATGGACTGGCAGTAATGGGTGTTTTCATTGACGTAAGTACCTACAGGACCTACAAATTCAAAACCATTACTTTACTTTTATTTTTTTCTGTAGGGATATACAGAAGTGTAACATTTGGTTTTGTTTCTCACAGGTTGGGGCGTTCAATCCGGTCTTTGATCATATTCTGAGCCATCTTGGGAGTGTGAGATATAGAGGTAAGCTTTTTTTTAATTTGCAACCTTCTAGCTCCAAAGCTAAACACTTACCAAGTTTACAAGAAGGTCCCTCTTCAGCTAACCTGCTAAGAGTTAACGCTGGTCTTTAAACTCCCCTTCTTTGTTACAGCACCCTGTCACACTGCTACCAGGTAAAAGTGCTCTATTGACCTTGGGCATGCTTAACAACACTAAACAAGACACTGCAGTTTATATACAAGATGTAGTTTTACACTTTAGATAACAGTAAAGGTTTTAGATCCCATATTAGTTGTGTGTGTTTCTTTTTCCACTATAAAGTGCTACCTCTTGATTTCGCTCTCTGCCTTGCACATCGAATAAGTGAAGTACTCTTCTACAGCATTTACTGTCAAGACAATTTACTGTCAACCTTGCCTAAGAGTGAGTTAACCAAAATGAGCGAATTCCGAACGGTGAATTGTTGAGGGAGCGCTGTACTCCGTTTGATTTTATATTCCTTTTATTTATTTTTCTTTGGTTGGAATCACCTAAACCGTATTTTAGAGACTTTCTGCTGCATTCATTGCCTGTCATGCCGCTTCTCCTAGATCAAGTAGTACAAATTCCTGCCTTTAATATCTTCAATCTGCTCCCTGAGCGGCTGGATGAGTTTTACCGGTACGACGGCTCCCTGACCACCCCGCCCTGCTACCCCAGTGTGCTGTGGACAGTCTTCAGAAACCCTGTCAGGATATCACAGGAGCAGGTGTGTCTGCTGCAAATAAGCAAATGCTTCTAATGACACATGGTTTGGTGTTTTTCCTGCTCCAACTAGCTTTGGAATATATATATATATATATATATATATATATATATATATTCTTATAATATCTTTTGATATAGATCGACCTGCATCTTTGTGAAACAAAACATTTGTATTGAAAGGGAAGACAATACATATTACATCTTCTCACATGGTGCTTGTTGACATAACATTGCCCTTGTGATGGTGTTTGCTGCTGGTTGGTTGTGCATGTATGTTACCTAGGAAGATGTGCACTGCATTCATAGAGAATTGCTGCACTGGATTTTAGATGAATGTGGTTCTCTCATAGCCAATATACGATAGAACGATAAGGGAAAGATTCTCTAAGCACACTCCAGTGCGAGGTATTCACCTGACTGAGTGGATGAAGTTACAGATGAACTGCATACAGTAGACCGGTTTTTTGCTTGTTCTGCCACATTAGCAGGCTGCTTACTTGTGATGTCATTATGAGTCCAAGATAAAGGCATATTGTAGTTCTTGTAATGTTCTGAAGGACACTATGCATTTTGGGGTCTATTTTCTTTCAACCACCAAACTAAATTAGATTTTATTGCTGTAAAAAAACAAACACTAATTCCTTTGCAAAACTGTGGTTCATAGTGGCAGTGAAGTATGCCAAGCCGTCTTTCACTGAGGAGACGCGGTTACTGCTATAGCTTGTCATTAAATGGCTGAAAACGTCCCCTGCTCTGTAATGCATTTGGGATTTGGCCGCCTCCAGCTCTTCGTAAATAACTTTTTATACCATCTTTGCATCTACCCAGCTCCTGTCATTACAAACTGTATTGTACAGCACCTACGTAAACGAGCCCATCTCCTTGAAGATGAATCAAAATTACAGACATCCTCAAGAGACCAATGAGAGGCATGTTGTAGTGTCCTTCCGTGATGGTAAGTTACTGATTTGAGATCTTGTTTTATTAAAAAGATTATGGCATGCCAAATACTAAACATCTTGCAAGAGCCTACAGTTAACTGGTCCACTGGTGTTCTAGACTGGAGAATCCAGCACATCACAAAACCGCTTAAATTAGTAAAATAACTATATTGACTGTCTATTTACCTTTCAGTGTTCACCCCTGAAATCCAATCTTGTGTTCAGATAGTGACTAGCAGGACTGGGATTGGATTATGGGTTGGAACGTGTAAAATGAAACGAGTGGAGACCGGCAAACTGTAGACAAGCCAAATCCAAATGTGCATGATGAAAAGTAAAATGTAGAAGTCTTTACATTTTGACCTGTTTGCATGAAAGTAAAGGGAACAAGTCTGTTTCAAACTTGACTTGTAGAATGAAACAGCCAAACACGCGTGTGCTGCTTCACTCCTTCTCAGGGGGAGTCCTGTGACCGTGGCGACGTGCTAGATTGTCATGAAGTCTGCATTATTCTGCTCCTCACTCCCTGTACTCATTTATTATTATTATTATTATTATTTATTTCTTAGCAGACGCCCTTATCCAGGGCGACTTACAATTGTTACAAGATATCACATTATACATTATTTCACATTATACAGGTATCACATTATTTTTACATACAATTACTATTTATACAGTTGGGTTTTTACTGGAGCAATCTAGGTAAAGTACCTTGCTCAAGGGTACAACAGCAGTGTCCCCCACTGGGGATTGAACCCACAACCCTCTGGTCAAGAGTCCAGAGCCCTAACCACTACTCCACACTGCTGCCCCAAGAATTGTTTGAATGTTCATGCTTTGTTTTATCGAGTGGTATAGAGTGTAGGTATCGCTTGTTCTAGGTTCCAGCAACATAAACTAAACAAATCTATCAAATGAAAATCCCAACATGCCTTTGAATGAATACAGTGACTGAGGGACTGAGTGGTGTATACTGGAGAGGTTCCTGAGCATTTTGAGAATGCAGGCTGCAGGTGCTAAGTTTTCTTTGGAGAATTTGCTGTTTGTGTATTGTCAAACTTACATGGCATGATATCAGTTGCTTAATTAACTAATGAACCAAAATAACAATAAAGAAAACAGATTTATTTTTAGGTTGGATAGTGTAAAACACCAAGTAGGATTTTGTAAACCTATATAAAAAGCTGTTTTGTTGAATGCTACACATAGAGCTATGGCCAAAAGTTTTGCATCACCTAGAATTTTATGATTAAGACATTAAAAAAAAAAAAAAAAAGAAATCTATAAGAACATAATTTAGATATTTTATTTAACATCATGTAATCAAATAAACTAAAAATGATCTTGCAAAACTTTACCGGAAGCCAAAATAGTACTACAGTATTTCAAGTTAGAATTCCTAATGTCACATATTTTTTAATTTTGTAGTTTTCCCATATACTTAACAAAAAATCGACAAAGCGGTACAAAATTCAATATGTTAACGTAACATTATTCAGGTTTCATTAGACTTCATGGAGCAAATTTAGTTCATTCTAGAGAGTGATACAAAATCTTTTTGTAGTAAGACCATTAATGCATACGATTAAATTACTGCAATGTTTATTTTAACAGTCTTCTAACACAAATACATATCTGATTTATTGTACATAAGTCTGCATGCTGCTTATGTATTTAAATAGAGATACAAAAGTGCATGTCTGAGTGATTCTTGAGATTTGTAACATTTCTGGAGGTTCCACCGAGATCCTACGCATGCTAATAACAATTGCTGAACAAGATCTGCATGAAGCAAGGTTGATTTCAGCATGGAAATGAGGGGGAAAGTAGACGGACCACAGCATGAACGTCCCCTCTCTCTAACCCACCATGGCCTGAGGAGATGTCCCTGAAGCATGCAGGTAAAATGCAGCAAGGTACAGTGAGGGAGGAATACTTGCTGCAAAGAGAAAAAAACAATTCAACATGTGGCTGTATCTCCGGTGTAGGCAGAGGAAATGTTCGAAGGACAACGCCTTCATTCCTGCGGAAACAAATTATCCAAAAGTTACAAACTGGAGACCTTGCAGACCTGGCCGATGAGGGAATGTCCATGCTACTCCCCCATTTGAAACGGGTTGGAAACTCCACCTCCCCAGCCAGTGCAGAGTGGGCAGCTTATCAGAGTGGAGGTGTGCAGAATACACACTATAGAGCTGGGAACCCTTTACACCCCAAGATCAACTACAGGAATTCAAAGAACTGGAGTTGGCCAGGTGGAGCAAAGGTACATACCCAAGACAATGACAGTGTGTTGCCAGCATACTGGAAATACTGGCAGACTGGCATCTCCAATCCTAGAGATGACAAATGGAGTTTCAGAACCCTGGAACAGCATATTCGAAGAGGGCTGAAGAGGAGTCAAACAGAAAGAGAAGTGGCCAATGCTATTAGTGAGGTCATTTTTCCGGAGCTGAACCTTAGGAGTTACCTGGAGGGGAGGTCTGTGCTCACTGTCCCGACAATCAGAAACATTATCCGCAGCCGCCGCACTGAAGAAGCCGCAGAGTTGGATCGGGCCCTGACTAAAGCGGCTCAGGGGCCAATAAAGATTCCTGTTCCATTCTTGACACACCCGGCGAACCTGAAGCAAAAAGCGAAATTTCTAATGAACCAAGCCAAGCTGGGACAAAGTGTCACCCAAGCAAACGCAATAGGGCCAGCATTGTCATACCGGCACGAGATGGAGGATTAGACTGGAGAAGACCAAGCGGCTTAGTTAACTAAATCAAATAGCAGCTTACCACCCCCACCACCAACAAAACCCAGTCAATGAAGGAGACCTTAGTTAATCAGGAAAGCTATGACCAGGGAGGAAGCACATACAGGCTTAAAGGCAGGAAACCTAAAATGGGAGATAATCCAGATTGCCTTAAAATCAAATGTACTAAAGGCATTCAGAAGAGCTCTTAACCTGGAAGCCCTTGGGTGCCCAATCTGGGGACCAGGTCCTGCTTTTAAACGTGTCTAACCATTGTGATTCAGAGATATGTTTTGCGGGAGCTCCAGTGTCCAAAACAGGGTTAAGGAGATGTCTGTGGAAGACTGAAGAAGTAACCATACAAGGGGAACAATGTTCCCAGCCAAACAACTCAAAGAACGGCTACATCCAGAGATAATGGAATAGCCTCCCTTTTAATTGGAAGGACATCATAATGCAATATGGACTTGCTGTAATACTCCCCAGACACGATCACTGACATAAAGATGGTGGCAGCATTTATAAATCCCAAGAGGTCAGTAATCGATGTTAACAATTATTCCCGCTGTTTAAGGGTGACCCTATAGGACTCAAACTGGCACTTCTTTACAAGGCATGTATTTTCAAAAGTTATTGCAGTTCACGTCCACATTAGAACCTATCAGTAGGAACTACAGTGCTACCCTGTTATAATGCGGTTGTCGGGGTCCATAATTAGGAGACCGCGTTATTTATGTTTTGCCTTCTAACGAATATTGGCATTTTTGTCCCCGAAATGAGTTACAATCACAAGCCAGATTTATATTGTAGTGTATGGTGGAAAATGAAGGAAGGAGACACACACAATTTGCAGGTACTCGAATCCACAGTTTATTGGGATGATTATTCCCAGCCCCTGTTAGCCTGGGCCACACCAAAAACAACAAACAGTCTTGCACTCTCACAGCAGCACATTCGCGCAGCAGCTTGTCTCGCTCAGCTCTGCACGCACTGATGTGGGCACCCCCCTGTATGCTTTCATGCCCCCGCCTCCCTGTTGACGTTCCTGCAGAAACCAAGTGAATAAAGCAGAGTCTAATTCATTGTCTTTAGCGCAGCGCTTTTTTTTTGAGCAGCCATCTTTTGGAGTTAATCTTATCAAGAAAACCTCAGTTTTTCTTCGATTCTGCAACATTTATATCTTTTGAAACTGCTGCTTGAGTTTCACCTTTTTTTACTCTGTCCACCACATTGAGTTTCATTTTACCAGAGAAAGCTTTTCTTTTTTTGCTGTCAGCCATGCTTCGTACTGTATACCTGCAACGTTCACCCAACGTTTGCGAGTCAAATTACATTATGGGGGAAATGGGAGTCACGACCTTACCGTGTTATAATCGATTCCTAACTATAACAGGTCTCGTTATAATGGGGTAGCACTGTAGCTTCATAAATCTGAGTTGTCTCGTGCACAAAGAATTCTTAATGTACAATTCCTTGCCGTACTGGTAACAGCTGACTTTGCGTTAAAAAAAGAAAGTATGCGAATTGCCATGATTCCAGCGACTGAAGCCCAGAACAGCTAGAACAGACTGCATCCGAAATAGATACGACTAAAGGCAGCATGTGGATATTTTCAGATAGGAAGATTTTTCAATCTAATTCCTTGTCTTTTCAAACCATTTTATTTACATACCCACATTCTTTTGTAGCAACACAACTTCTATATCTTTAAATGTTTTGCAGGGCCAACTCTTATCTTCAGAGTTTTGTCTTTTACCATCCTTTGTACAAGGCCTTCCATACAAAATACATGAGACCACTAAATACATATGAGGTAGCCTTGCAGCATGTTTAAAGATATAGGAAAGTATGTCCCATTAATTGGGGAGATTGGGGTCCAACTGACATAATATATCTTGAATGTTCCCTGAATAAAATCTGTCCTCTTGAATCACGTTTCTATTTGTTAGTGGCTTCTCTGGTCTGTCTAATAATATAAGAATATACGAAGCAACACATTACCTTGCATAACTTTAAATTAAATCAGCTGCGATTTATGTTAGTACCGTTATAGTGCCCTTACAATGTAAGTGTTGCTTTACCTAAAACAATATGACAAATTGTAAATTAAGCAGATCCACTTATGTAAATAATAATAATAATAATTTCGCCACTTATGAAAATACATGCCAATGTATTGATGCAAATTTGTGCAGACTGTGAGATTATTCATACTGTATAAAGCTGCAAGTCCTGTATATAATTATACTTCTGTGATCTGTGTAGAAATTCTAATAGTACATATGGTTAATTTAAATAGCTTTTGTGTGGAACATATTGTGAAAGCTAGCAGTACAGAAAGGAAATTAAATCTAGCTATTGTTCCCACATACAATAAACCTGTGGTGATGGACTCTTGCCATGGACTAGTTCCATAGACCGATTAGTACTAATCTTTGATTACCTTAGCTAAAATAACATTAGCTAGTATTTGAGTAGCTCTGTGGAATAGAGTAACAGCACTAACTACAGCAGGTATAAGCAGCAATACAATTGGAACTAAATCCATAAGATCAAACTAAAATCTGAAGCGCGTTATGCAATACAGAGGGCTAGTTACACTATTAAGGCATTGCAATGCTCCCATGATGCATATTGTTCATATAATTGAATATATGAAGATTCTTGCAAGTGACTTGGATCCAATTCAATAAAGACTGAAAAAAGCATCTCTGAGTTGTTATTGAGTGTGTGACAGTGTGAGGGTGCTGACGAATGCCCTGTCCAAGTGACACCATTAAAGGTTTGATTTAGTTGAACAGCACTTACTCCCACACACAAACATTTGTTTTTTTTAAATTGCCCAAGCCAAACATGCTTGTAACTAATCTGAAACTGTATTATTGAACATATGCAATTAGCTGCTGACAATTCTGTCAGGATATTAGACTCTATTATACAAAGTGTATTCAGGTCTATTATATAGATAGATATAACTGGACAGCAGTATTGTGACTCTTTATGCAGTATACAGTTACTATTGTTAAATGTTATAATTTGTTTGTATAGTAAAGAAAACTAACACTGATCAGCCTTTAATTATGAGGTATTTAAGTTTCCAGCTCTCACTGGTCACTGGTCACTGGTCACTGGGCTGGTAAACAGGATTACATTTAGAATATTTACCATTTTAACAAACCTTCTTGATCAGTAGAATAATAAGTGTATGTGGACTTAATGGCCTAGATAGGGAGAATCAACACGTGATTCTACCTTGGTGCAAGTTGTGCAATAGAGCAAAAAGTTTTAAAAATCAGACGGTGATAGAGCAGCACAAATCCATTATTCGGATCAAGCACTCCACAGATGAGGGGCTGGTGTTGATTGGCCGTGTTTACATTTCCCAGTGAAGAAACAGCTGCTTGGATTGGTGTGGATTGCTGTTCTCCACAGAGTGTAAGAAAAGCAGCAGTCCTCACAAATCCGAGAAGCTGTTTCTTCACTTGGAATGGGAAGTCAGCCCAGTCAACACCAATGCCCCTCACCTGATTGTCAGCACCTGATTTCTGTAGAGAGCTCAGTCCGATTAATGGGTTCGTTCAGCACCAGCCAGTGAGATCAAAGACAATGCCTGATTGTTTAAGAAATGTTCACAATTAATACTTTCTTACAACCCAGTGCCTTGGAGGACACAACGACATCTTCATACCTTTCTATTTTCGCTCTATGAAAAAAGGTTTCCTTTTTTCTATTCCTTCTGTTATTTAAATACAAGTTATCTGCAGAGATTTTAAATAGAACTATACTTACACAAGTGGCATATTACTAGGGATAGTTCTCCTGCTTGCTGCTTTTCTCTGTGAATTATAGTAATAAGCACTGTCTTCTTATGTTTCTTTTCAAGAGCTAACGATTCTTCATTGGAACTTGGGTATGTTGCCACATGCAGGAACAGTACCTGTCGTGTGTGTGTGTGTGTGTGTGTGCGTGTGCGTGTGCGTGCGTGCGTACGCTCTGTGATTTAAAACTTCCTGTCCATTCATTAGTTCATTTCTCTCAGTAAAAGATGAGAATGTTTCACAGACTTCATTGATCAGCCACACTATGAGCACACGACAGAATAAGCCAACCAGCTGCACAACTGCTGGCACGACAGGGTCCTTTAAAAAGAGTGATAACAAGCGAGAATCGCAAGGGTGGGATTTAGAACAGTATATAGAAACAATGTATACAACTATTTGTTATTTCCTATTTCTTTCATAAAGTAGCTTAAAATGCCATGTTAATGGTGTTTCCATTTATTCTGAGGGTTTCTTATTACAATTAATCAATGTGTTACCGTCTTGTGCAAAAACCTGATCCACAACTTGATCCAGATCACTGTTTGTTACTTTTATCAACACACCTTGGCTGATCGAGCCTGTTTTCACTATATCTCAAGCAGGCTACCTGAAATGAAGAGCAGCTTCTGCACTCAGGGGAATGAACACAGACTTGTTTAAAAAGACTAAGCCAGTATTTGAATAAGAACCACTCAGAATGATTGTCAACACCCTAAAAAGTGAAGGGGCAGTCAAAACCCCTAAGAGAATTTCATCTGAAGCTATGTGGTCTTTAATGGAAACCCACAGATCTGCTTCCACATTCTTATCTTGTATTGAGCTGTCATAGTGTCTTAATACCCTTTTACATACAGATGTCGCCTTGCATTTTCTACGTTTGTTTGAAATGAGTCTCATAATCATTAATCAATCTGATCTGACCTAACTGTGAATCATCAATGACATCAATGGGAAATCAAGTCGTCCACATGTGGTATGCTGTTTTGAATCATTTGGAGTGCTGTAGCATGTCTTCTTGTTTTAACCAATAATCATCATGCATTCCCTTTTCTTCTATTGTTACTGTGAACTAACCCCCTCGCCTCCATTCCACACTGTGCCCTGCTACATAAACAGGAAGGAAATCCTATTCATAGACTATAATACCTGGTGAGCATTTTCTTCAATGGGCTCATCTAGTTGATATTTCCCATAATACCCGTCCCATAATAACCCACAACAAGTAACTCAGAACTTTAGAGCTCTGGCAGGATAAATGCTCAACAGAGATTATACAAAATACTGCATGTGGTATCACACAACCCCATGCATTATTCTCTATATACCATTAAATAACTCTCTAGTTTGCCAATGGACTATATTCATAACGCTTTATCACAATCTGCTTTGATTAATTAAATGCAGTTTGATGTCCATGGGATAACCCTTAATTATGAAAAAGCTAAACAATAATCTGGTTTAAATTACTTTAAATAAAGCTTTGTGAATCCCAATGGAGCTGAATTACACTATCTGCAACACTAATAGAAGTTATGTACCTTAGATATCCTTCAATTGGAGGTAACAAAATGGGATCTATTCAACTGATCTAAACAGAAGCTGATCTAACTACAGCCTGTTTAAATTATCATTAAATCATTATCACTGAAGAGCCAGATGTTCTCAAAACCCAGCAGTGCATGTGAGTCTCTTTAGTTTATTTCAGTCTGTAAAAATATGAAAAGAAACTCGGGAAGATTCATATTTTTAAGATTGAAATGACAGCTGTATTTCCATCTGCTGTTGTTTAGATCAGCTGAAGTGAAGCAAGGCAAAGGTATTATTATTATTATTATTATTATTATTATTTATTTCTTAGCAGACGCCCTTATCCAGGGCGACTTACAATCGCAAGCAAATACAAATACATTCAAGTGTTACAATACAAGTCATAAAATAAGAGCAAGAAATACAATAATTTTTTCAAGTTTGACAAACCACAATTCAATAATAGTGAAAGTTACATCAGGATATGATTAAATAGTGATAGTAGTTTTTTTTTTTTTTTTTTTTACAGTGTGCCTGCTTCAAAATAGAGCCCTGAAATAATGTGGACTTGTATCTCTAATCATGCCACTCAAACACAACTAAAAGATGTCATTAAACCTGTCTTAATTCAGCAGCCTTTTCATTGCTCTGGGTCTCTTGCAGGTGTGATTCTCGCCATCACTTTGGCTGCTGTACTGGGAGCAGTCCTCATCGTGGCGCTCATTGTTTTCATGCTGATAAAGAAAAGGTGAGTGCTCTCAGGAGACTTTTCCCTTCTTGCTGTGCATTGTTGAACCGGAAGGGCGAAGTGATTTCAGGGGTGTAATGCTGTACATTTACCCCAGTTGATATATACCTTTTTGTCTCATGCAGAACCTGAAGTTAAAAACCCTAGAGTTAGGTGGCTTGGTTTTAATCTCAACAGTAACCAAATTATTTGTATTACTAATTCCAATAAAAACCGTAGGGTGACATATATTTAAATGGCAAGTTTCAATGATAATTAGTAATACAACATATAAAGTCATTGATAAATAATTCTCTTAAAAACGTTTTTCTAAATGGGTACTATTTAGCACAATTATATTACTGGGATAGTTAATCACAAAAAAAAAAAAAAGATTTCTCTGTAGCATGGTGTTCGTTGCCTCAGGTCATTGCCTACTGTACCATTAAAGAGTCCTACACAAGGAGAACAGGGCTATGAAGACCGTTTCTGGCTTGACCTTGTATGCAAATTCGCTCCCAATTTCATAAACATCCAGTATGTTTTAAGCCCTGAGTGTGAGTCACAGAGCCGGCAGGGTTCAGTGTTCTTCTTATTCCCACACTCCACCTACACTGAGCAGCACAACCTCCAATCCCTGCCCCGCAGGCACATTCAACCTTACCAGCGCAAACCACTCAGCAACTTCCCATGCTACTATTATTATTATTATTATTATTATTTATTTATTTCTTAGCAGACGCCCTTATCCAGGGCGACTTACAATCGTAAGCAAATAAATTTCAAGTGTTACAGTACAAGTAATACAATAAGAGCAAGATAAATACAATGACTTTGGTTCAAGCAAGTACAAGTGTGACAAAATACAATTCAATAATACAGCAGATAACAGTGACAGTGATAGTTACATCAAGATATGATTAAATACAAAATACTACAGATTAAACACTTGGCAGATTACAGTACTCTGAAGTACAGGATTAAATGCAGTAAAATAGGGGGCAGATAAGAGCAAATAAAGCGCATTTAAGGAAGGGTGATAGTGTCCCAGGGGAAAACAGAGGAGTTCTACAGGTGCTGTCTGAAGTGGTGAGTCTTAAGGAGGCGCCAGGATGTGGTCAGGGACTGGGCGGTCCTGACATCTGTAGGAAGGTCATTCCACCACTGCGGAGCGAGGGTGGAGAAGGAGCGGGCTCTGGAGGCAGGGGAGCGTAGAGGAGGTAGAGCCAGTCTTCTAGTGCAGGCGGAGCGGAGAGGTCGAGTGGGGGTGTAGGGAGAGATGAGGGTCTGGAGGTAGCTGGGTGCAGTCTGGTCAAGGCATCTGTAGGCTAGTACAAGAGTCTTGAACTGGATGCGAGAGGTGATCGGTAGCCAGTGGAGTGAGCGGAGTAGTGGAGATGCGTGGGAGAAGCGAGGCAGAGAGAACACCAGGCGGGCAGCGGAGTTCTGGATGAGCTGGAGCGGACGGGTGGCAGATGCAGGGAGGCCAGCCAGGAGGGCGTTGCAGTAGTCTAGGCGGGAGAGTACCAAGGCCTGGACCAGGAGCTGGGTAGCGTAGTTGGTGAGGAAGGGTCGGATTCTTTGGATGTTGCTCAGGAAGAATCGGCAAATGCGTGCCAGAGTGGAGATGTGCTGGGAATAAGAGAGGCAGGGGTCCAGGGTGACTCAGAGGTTCTTAGCGGAGGAAGAGGGAGTGTGGTAGATTCCAGAGGAACAGAGATAGAGAGATCAGAGGAGGGGGAGGAGGAGGGAAAAAAAGGAGGTCAGATTTAGAGAGGTTGAGTTTGAGGTGATGAGTGCATCCAGGAGGAAATAGCAGACAGACAGGTAGAGATACGGGAGGAGATGGTGGAGTCAGAGGTGGGGAAGGAGAGGAAAATCTGAGCATCATCAGCATAGAAATGGTATGAGAAACCATAGGATGCGATGAGGGGGCCCAGGGAGCGGGTGTAGAGAGAGAACAGGAGAGGACCCAAGACTGACCCTTGGGGGACTCCAGTTAAGAGAGGGTGAGGTGTGGAGGTTGGTCCACACCAGGTTACCTGGTAAGTGTGGTTGGAGAGGTAGGAGGAGAACCAGGCCAGAGCAGTGCCAGAGATCCCCAGGTCAGCGAGAGATGATAGTAGAATAGAGTGATCAGCAGTGTCAAAGGCAGCAGAGAGGTCGAGGAGAATTAGGACAGAGGAGAGAGAGGCAGCTCGGGCAGACTTAAGTGAGTTGGTGACAGACAGGAGGGCGGTTTCAGTGGAGTGAGCAGAGCGGAAGCCAGATTGGAGAGGGTCGAGCAGAGAGTGGTTGGACAGGAAAGCAGAGAGCTGGCGGTGTACAGTCGCTCAAGGGTTTTGGAGAGGAAGGGTAGGAGGGAGACAGGACTGTAGCTCTGGAGGGAGGTGGGGTCGAGGGTAGGTTTTTTGAGGAGGGGTGATAGAGGCTTTTTTGAAGGCAGACCAGAAAGTAGAGAGGTGTTGAGAAGGGAGGAGATGAAGGGAAGTAGAGCAGGAGCAGCAGCTTGAAAGAGGTGAGTGGGGAGGGGGTCCAGGGCACACGTGGTGGGTTTGTGACCCTGGAGCAGGGAGGAGAAGTCAGAGTCTGAGAGGGGCAAGAAGGTGGAGAAGGAGGGTGAATTAGTAGGGGATGCAGTGGGTGTAGGGGTTGGAGCAGGAGGGGGTGCGGGGGAGGGAGAGGTGTTAAAGAGTTTGCGGATATCTGAGATTTTAGAAGAGAAGAAGGAGGCAAAGTCATCAGGGGAGATAGAGGAGGGAGGGGGGAGGGTTTAGGAGGGAGGAGAAGGTAGAGAATAGTTTACGTGGGTTGTTAGTGGAGGCTTGGATTACAGATTGGAAATAAGTACATTTAGCAGAGGAGAGAGTAGAGGAGAAGGAGGAGAGGAGAGTGCGGTAAAGGTCTAGGGCAGCAGGGAGTTTGGTTCTCTTCCATTTCTTTTCAGCAGATCACAGTGTGATTCTTGCCAAGCGGAGCGCAGAAGAGAGCCAGGGATGAGGAGGGGAGGGGCGAGAGGGTTGGGAGGTGAGGGGACAGAGGGAGTCGAGGGAAGAGGTGAGGGAGAAGAGGGTGGAGGTAGCAGAGTCTACGGAGAGTTGTGAAAAGGAATAGATAGGAGGGAGGTGAGAGAGAGCAGTGGAGGCAAGGACAGAGGGGGAGAGAGAGCGGAGGTTACGGCAAGAGGTGACAGTGGGGGTAGGAGGAGCAGGGAGAGGGGGGAGAGACAGAGAAAAAGAGATGAAATAGTTATTGTGCTTCAGCATTCCAACCGCCATGCTTTCACTGCTTCACTACATCAATAAACAATCATGGAAATATATATTGCAAATGCTTCAATATTGTGTTTAACTCAATGGTTGATGTACTCTTTGGTAAGGTATGTTGACCTGAATTTAGGAGCAGCGAATGAGTTCTAGTTCTCTTTCACCATAGACATGTAACGCAGGCTAGATCAGCAAAGTAGCTGTTAGAGTCAGCGCCATCTAGTGAATAGCGCATTGAAAGCAATACAAAGGGCAACCTGGTTCACTAGATGATGCAGGCTCTTGAACATAAGCAGACCCGTTGCTGATCTAGCCTGCGTTACATTATGTCTATGGTGAAAGAGAATCTGCCCACTCGAGCTGCTCAAAAAACCTAGTGGTTATATCAACAATGGAATTAAACACACTATATGAGTCATTGCAATAAGGACAAAGGTTTGATGATGCAGAGGATTTGGGAGTAAGTGGAACCTCCCTTTGAATGATTCAGCAGCTGATCATGTTCACTGATTCTTTACATGATGTCCCAAGGGACGGGAAAACAGACATCATCACTAGAACAGCTCTTTCGTCAGAAAATACCATAGCGAGAACGTTTCTTCAGTAAGCTATTCATGCACCATTGCTGACACCTCATTCTTGCTTGGTTAAAAGTGTGAATCACTCAGCTGAATTTGCTACAATTCACACCATCCTAACAGGGCTGATCCCACCAGGACATTACTTCTACTCATTGAACAGCGCTGTAGGAATGGAAATTGTATTGCATTTTAGTAACGCATTACAGGTTGTGTGCAGTGAACAACTGCTTCATGTGAATGATTCAGATCACTTGCTTTCTGACAGTGTCTTTACATCTGGTAAACTGCACTGTTCTATGACTCTCCATTACAAGTGGGGTGCAGAAATGAAACTTTGTTTAAATCTCTGGACATGGTAATGATACAGAAGACATTCCTCTCAGTGCAGCTCAGTAGTTTCATTTTGTCACTAGCCATATTAAAAAAGGCCCAAGAGCGCTCTTTGGTTTAAACTGATAATAATATATCAAATCTTCATATTATGAAAAAAGGTGCTCTTTGGAGTCAAGGGTCAAAGGTTTAGTAAGAAATATAGGTGAAAAAATACCTGTAAGTCCATTGTTTTCGTATAGATTCAAGTTAATCCATCAGGCAAATCACCAAAAACCAAGGCACTCTTACAAACTTATAGTTAAAATACCTTTATTAATGGGGCATATCCAAAAACGGAATGTTAAAAATAGAACACGGAACCAGCATGTTCAAAAAAACAAACAAAGAGACTCCCAACGTGTAGCGGCAGTCCTAGCCTTCATCAGGGTGTGAAGACCCCAGTCAAGACTCATCCAAACTGTGTTCTTACTGGTACTACAGTAACATTCCGGGTGATTCACACACACTACAACAACAACAACAAACAAACAAAAAAACACATTCAAATTGAGCTCCACCAAAAACACAAAACTACACGGGACACTGAGACTGCATCTGGGCAAAAAAAAGTGAATCTGTAAAATCAACATCTTGGAAAATAACTTCCCTTCCTGTTGAGCCAGTTAGTAGTCCTGTACTTAACAGAGTGTGTCATTCTTATTGTGTGTTTTTTTTTTCCAGAAGCAAAAAGAACAATCAAGACAACGGCAAAGGAGTCATCTACAAACCAGCAGCCAGCAAAGAGGAGGACACTTCAAAAGTATAAGACCCAGCCACTGCCCCTGCAGGATGAAACCCACCTGACACTGCACACACTGAAGCAGCAGCTATGAAGAACAACCTGTTTAGAGGCATCGGGGATCTTAGAACCACACACACTTTTTTCTTTTCTAACATTAGATATGAGTTCAGCATTTCTCTTTGCTTTGAACAAAAGCGTTGTGCCAGTCGCACTAAGAGATAAGACAAAAAAGTGTTTCTAAACAAAAAGAATGCATTATTTTATATAACTGCGATATTTCCGAACCATACCAAGTTGCTATTTTAAAGCTACCCTTTCAGTTACGCACCTGTGCTCTGGAAAGATCAGTCATGCCTGATGCAGTGTGATCCTCTTTTAAGCACAGTGTGTCGGTTGACCTGTATTGAGAATACCTGAACATGCTTCAGTTCAGCAGTTCTCAAACCCTTTCAACTAAACGTTGAAGCTTCAGACACCTGATTAATCAAGTTAAATACTTGCTTCATTAATTCCTTGAACATGTGTAATTATAAGTACTAATAATAGTGAGAGTTTACAGTGTTTGGCAATGTATATTTGAATCGTACAATTTTAGTTGGAATTTCTTGCATGAGCAGCTCTCTGTAGATTCCAGTTTCATTTGTTTTGTGAATTTTGGCACATAAAAAAGTAAACTGTTTAATCTCAGTGGTTTAAGGAAAAAAATGTGTAAACGTGGCAGTCTTGGACCTGAAGGGAGGGCAATTTTTGGAACAGAACTAACAAAAAGGATTTGGAGAAAAGCCGCTTTGGACTGTTGATGCATGTTGCAAACAAAGCACTGCTTTAAAACTTAATATATTTGCTTTCTTCTCACCTTTCTGATGTAGTCCTTGGTTTTCTCATGTCAGCAGTAGCATAGTAGCATATCAAGGCTTCCTACTGGAACATCAGACAACAGACAAAAACTCCTTGTTTATCAGTTCATAGGATTTGTGAAATGTGTGAATTAATGAGTGTATGTGTAATATATATATATATATATATATATATATATATATATATATATATATATATATATATATATATGTGTGTGTGTGTGTGTGTGTGTGTGTGTGTGTGTGTGTGTGTGTGTATATATATATATATATGTGTGTGTGTGTGTGTGTGTGTATAATTTTGTAAATGAATGGTTACTTTTCAAGTATAGGAATATACTTGCAATCACATTCCCCAGTTTAATATACTACTGTATTATTATGGCATTATTGATAGTTATCGTTCCTTTTCTTTTCAATGTCTTTAGCTCATATGTACATTTATTTGAATGTGTTTTGTCAGTGCAGGGTATTTTATAAATAGTTTAGGTGTTTATCATTTTGTAGTGTCGGCATACAGGTTCAAGTTCTCATTTTAACTCCATGGTGACCAGTTAAAGTGGACCTTATATTTTACTGTAAGTCAAGATACACTGGATTTTACTATTAGGAGCGCCATCTGCTGGATTAATAGTTGTTGGCTTATCGTCTATATTTATTTATTTATTTATTGACAATATTCTACAATAATCAAACGTAGGAGAAATGTTTATTTGGTTTGAAATGTAATGTGATAACAAAAACACGTTGCTCCACATGTGTTTTCCAACCCATTTTGAGCTGGCTTTTTTTTAAATGTTATTTGATTACGTAGTTCTCCTCTCCAGTAAAATTAAACATGGCAACATAAATAAATGTTCGGGAGATATATAATGGAGGCACTGTTAAGTACATTTGTTAAGCATTCATTAAAATCTATGGTATTGACACTGTTTATTACAGCTACTGTGCATAATTCAATGTGAACTACTTCTGAACGAGTTTTGTTGATATTATTTCAACATCCATGATAAAATGGTTTCTTCATGGTGTACAATGTGTACTATGGGTTTCATGTTTTTAAATGCACTCAGGATAGCATTTTAATGGTTTAGTTAGTTTGGAATGTTATTAGCCCACTTTGTTATGCAGATGGAACAGTGCCAGTACAGTATTATCACAAATGTAGTTTCTGTAAATGCATGTCATTCATGGTGATTGATTGTATATTGATTTTTAAATGGCACCATAAATCCTAATAAAACTGCTGAAAATGAGTTGTTGTGAGTTGTCTCATTTGTAGAGCACATTTTGAATACCCCTTGAAGAATTTTGAATTGAGATCTCTCTCTCTCTCTCTCTCTCTCTCTCTGCTTGGGTTCATGTTTGTTGAAACGTATCTTGTTAACTAATATTTCAGTGTCATATGAAACAGAAGGCTGTGTGGTCCAGTGGTTAAAGAAAAAGGCTTGTAACCGGTCCCCGGTTCAAATCCCACCTCAGCCACTGACTCATTGTGTGACCCTGAGCAAGTCACTTAACCTCCTTGTGCTCCGTCTTTCGGGGTGAGATGTAATTGTAAGTGACTCTGCAGCTGATGCATAGTTCACACACCCTAGTCTCTGTAAATTGCCTTGGATAAAGGCAACAAACAAATAATAAATAAATTATCTTCATTTAAAAACATTTCTATGAAATCAACCTTTTAAAGTCTGTCTGAAAGTCAATGCCATTTTTAATCGACTAACATGGATAAATGCTAAGAGTTGGGATATCGATGACATTTTGATTGAATATCACATGTAAGAACGAAGAACATACGAACAAGACGAGGCCATTCCGTCCATCTCAGCTTGTCCAGTTCCTAGTAGCTGACTGATTGCTGTCAAGCTGGGTCTTACAGAATTTTCCTGACTAGACTAGGTATCCCGTTCCATACTCTCACCACTGTCTGTGTGAAGAAGTGTTTCCTTCCCTCTGTCCTTAGTCTATCTACACTCAATTTCCATCTGTCATTTGGTCCTGGTTTCTGTACTGCTCTTAAAGTATTCGTTTGGGTTAATTGTCAGTTGAATTAGAACTGTTTCAAGTGGAATAAACAACTCAAAGTGGTGAATTAGAGTTTACATGTTCAATGCTTCAGGTCTTATTGTTCATCCCTTACTTACTGTGCAAAACTATGCTATTGAAATTATTTTTAAAACTTACATAATGATACGATTGTGACTTGCTTTTTACCCTGCAACTATAGCTCAAGCATTACTTTTATACAAACCAAAACTGCTATCTTCAAACAGAAGTCACTTTTCTGAATATATTCAACGTTTTCTCAAGCCCTGGAGAGGTTTTTACTGTATGTTGTCAGATAATATCCTTTTCTCTTCCCTGGGCCCTTTTGAATTTTTTTATTTTTATTTTAAAAACACTCTATGATGGGTCAAAGAAGAAATTGAAATAATGGTCTAAGCCAGGATACAGTCAGACTGCACATTTTGCCAAAGGCAGTTAAGTCATCTCTCCAAAGGTGAACAATTGTCCCCAGTTGTCCCAATCTGGGCCAAAAGAAAGCAGAAATTATTTATCTGTCTCTCACATATTTAGTGTCTCTCTTGAAGTGACACTAGATTAGACTAAACTGCAAAACCAAAGATATTCTTTCACCCTTTAAAGGCAGATTATCAGCTTTTTTAATACATTTATTACCGGCCCTCTACTCGTTAGCCCTGTACTCCCCTATGCTTTGTTTTACTGGACAGTTTCCAGTTTGAATTATAGTTTACACTTTAAGGAAACTGTCTGACGGGTGAATGGCATTTAATTAAATACTGTCTGAAAGGGGGACTGTTCTGCCCAGGGGTACTCAAAACAGCTGGGGGATGTGAACATCATAATTTAACTTTTACTGCATCTTAATTTTCATACACCGTTTTGTTCTTATTAAAGGGCTGCCCACCTCCACTGTGAAATCAGCTGCGAGTTTGACCACAGAGACCAAAATGATACGTGACTGTCTCATATACACAGAGCAGACTCCGGTCTGCTGGGGGCACGCTCTCATCTATGCAGTGAGAGGTGGACAATATGAAATGGTTGTGTAAAAATGTGATGTGAGCTTTACAATGCTCAGCTCCATAACTATAACAACAACAGTCCTGCAAGTCAGCTGTAATTCAATGTTTGAATATAAACCAATGTCAATCACAGAAACAGGATAGAGCTTTTAATAGTAAGAATTACACTGTAAAGTAAACAATACGTTAGAACACACTCTTTAAATGCACATAAAGGAAACCATTTTATTTTTGAAGGTTACACTAAGCTTGTCATAATTTAAAACTTACCTGATTATCAAAAACAATAAAAAGCACCTTATACTTTCTATATTTTAAAAACAAATGTTGTGTTCACTGTGACTGTGAAGCCTGTGTATCCTACCAAAACACTACAAATTCAATGGAAACAATTTCAAGCCTTCCACTTTGTGTTCCATAGCTATAAGGACTGTTACATTCTATGCAGACTCTACACAGGTTCAGCAGCGGTCCTTATCTCTGTAGCACCTGAAGTGAAGGACAGGAAAGAGTGTGATAGTAATGCTGCATTCTATTAAATGTTCACCTGATAGAATCCTTTGTTGAGACACACAGGTAATGGCATAACACTTCTAGATGACCCTGGCAAAGTGCTGCAGAGGGAGGGATGCATGACAGTGTGGTCGACCTTCTTACATTGAAATTCTAATTCCGAGGAGCAGTGCTGCAAGCTACTAGTGCTACTGGAATTGTCTCAAACTGCTGATCAAGAAATCATTACACATCATTTGAAACCTGTTTTTTTATTTTTGAAAGTATATATTTTATAAGTGTTTCTTGGTTTTTTTTAGCCGCTGGGAATCATGGGAGAGTTATGTCATTTTTAACTCACAGCAGATGATTGCAAAGGATGCTGGGAGATGCCAGGAACATAATCCATTTTTAGTTTTGAATGTCAGATGCCGACAGCTGATCAACACAGCGTCTTCAGCTGCAGGAGTAAAATAATAATAAAAAAATTCTGCTGAATGTCAAAATAAAGGTTTTACACAATCTTTTATTTTTTTTACTTTTACAGTTTAAAATCAGGACAGGAAAGATAGGCAAACTACCTTGCCTCAAGATACATCCAGCAGTGTCAAGAGAAACTGGAATAATAAAAAAAGAAATCAGAAATTTAGCAAACACTTTAAAGAAGGATATCTGTACATTAACAAAAGACGTGTGGCAATTAGTAACTTTAGACTTTGACCACTCCAAACAGGATATATACATCCTTTACGAGGCAAAAGCTATAAAGTACAGCAGCTATACACAGGTTTGCTTGATTTAAACAAGTGCAAATAAAAATTCAAAATGAACAGAACAGCAGTTCTAATTGATCAAAAGCTCTGAGGTATTATTATTGGATTGCTACGAATATTAGAATATTATCAGTACTCAGTACTACATTTTAGTTAAGCTTAGGCTAATAGCACACTAAAAACTGTAGTGGAAGTTCATACACCTGCAGAAGTAATGCTTTTATACAATAACATTATTTGTGCGCGCTTCAAAATGTGGCTCATTATATTAAAAACAGGTGGAAACGGAAAAGCACTATTATGCTTAAAGGGAAAGCTTCATTAGCAAACCAACTTACCCTTTAATAGTGACCTACAAACCATTAGAAAACTAAACGGTCAGTATCTTATGTTAGCCAGAGAATTTCATTACAGTTTGTTTTATCTCAATTCCCCCAGTTATGTAGGAACAGTCTTGTTTACATAGCCATTGATTTATGCAGTGAATGCATCTGCTTCAGCAGTACTTCTAGTATTTATTACACTTGGTTCCTAATTCTGCTGTTATGTCAGACATATATGGAGAAGTTGTTATATTCACTTGAATTATCGATGTAAAGAAATCTCAATCAAGTAATATCAAGCAGCAGCTCTCATTAATTCCATCCCAGTCATCACCATTGTAGGTCAAGTAATAAATCACTGTGTCGACAGTCACACAGCCACACACAAAAGGGCCTTGAAAACTGTGTTTGCTACTGAGCAAACTAAAGTGGTCTATGTATTCATGGCAAGATTGTGAAGCTTCCTATTTAAAAGCACCAGTCTGTAACTCAAAAGGAGAACAATTTCACAAAATGAGAACCAACCCTGGTATATAGGACTTAGCTGTTTGGTTCTTGTTTATAAAATTAACAGGCATTTTATTAGTATCTTATTAACTGGTTTAAACATTTAAATATACGTCAGTGTCCTGGAAATATAATATTATTACCTAATAATGCAAATAGCTTGCTTCTGTGAGAAAAATGTGCTGCACTGCCCAGATTTCTTTCTAATTTAAAATCTGTGGTGTGGTTAATCAGCAAACTTGGCTGTATCTTCCCATAGAAAATGTTTCAGTAGAAGTCATGAGGTACAGCTGCAGCCAAAGGTTTAGCACCACCCTCTAGAAGCTGAATGAAACCTGCTGAATAATGTTACCTTAACAGATTTAATTACATACTGCTTTGTAGTTTTCTGTATACTTCACAAAAAACTGACAAAATGAAAAAAAATGTGTCATTTCAAAATCTAACATGAAATAGTGTACTACTATTAAGGCTTCCGGTAGACTTTAGCAATATCATTTTGTAGTTTATTTGGCTACATGATGTTAAATAAAAGATCTAAATTATGTTCTCGCACACACACATTTATATATATATATATATATATATATATATATATATATATATATATATATATATATATATATATATATATATATATTCGTTTTCATTACTGTCTCAACCCTAAAATTCAAGGTGATTGCAACCCTTATGGCCATAGCTGTATATTTCTCCTAAATGCATTTCGACTACAATGACAAGAATTGTTGAAAAGGCTTTCCAATAAGCAGTTATCTGTCTGATGGCAAGGTATAGCACGAAAGGAAGCAAGCTGGTAGAAATGAGTGCCCACCCCCTTCAGGATATAATTATTAAGGTGGAACATAAATCCTGATTACATGCTATCTCACTGCCTAGTGGTGATTTCAAACAGAACAGGAACAGGGAAACCAAACATTAATATCAATGCAATTAATCAGAAGATCTTTTTTTGGCTCGCGTTTCCAAGGAGTCTCTGCCAGGAAACGTCAATGATTTCAAAATGAACAATAAAAGAAAGCACCTCCATAGAAATAACAATGTGTAGATATAACTGAACCCGTCCTTGTACAAAACAGTTCTTGTGAGAAGTGTCCTGGAATCCCGAGCGCTATCTGGGTCTGTGGTTTACAAGGAGGAAATCCTTATCCCTGCATGTTAAACACAGCTTCAGGTTTCGGAACGAGCCGCCCGCACTGGAGAAGGCCCACATGCCCATCACACACATAACGACGTAGGCTGGGATGAGGCTGCCTTCATACTGAGGATTCAGGAACGACTACAACAAAGCAAGGAGGAAGACATGAGCAGCTAGCATTGTGCACAAACAATCTCCAATCTCCTAAGACTATACTAAAGGAGTGCTAACGAAGGGTTTCAAAACCCATTTTCTGACATCTAACTTGTACTAGCAATACTATCGCTGGCTCCCCCTTTCCTTCAGGTAAAGATCTTCTGGTTCTTGGATTTTATACATCAGTATTGCGATACGCAGATTGGGAAAACGCTTTCGATGGAAAAGATGCTGCTGCTTCCAGGAACCTTGTATTTTGCAGTTTAAACTCACTCACTTTAACATTTTCATTCAGGTTTAGTATTGAACAAGTTTGCCAGGCTCATCTTAAAAGGCTTATTCCATTTTACTAAAATGAATCAGACTGCATACAGTGTTACCGGGATCTGACTCCCAGGCTTCCAGTGGTGAAAAACAAATAAATGAGCCAATCTGCCACATTGCCTTTAATACTTCTTCAGCACCTTTCCACAGGTCCTATACATGCTCAGCCCCGCCTCCCCTTATAGACTAATGTTCCTGTAAGACTAGACAGGACAGAGATAGGGAATTTAACAACAAAACCCAACAGTGATTTTCTCTTAGACTCACCAGGCACGACACAAGCAGGTGGCTCAGAACAACTATGACCACAGCCCACCACCTCTTCTTTTCACAGGCGTCGAAGAAAACAACTCCCCAGAACATGTGCAGCAGTATAATGGCCATTGTCATGAAGGCTAAAAGGTGCAGCAACAAAACGATCAGCATCATCAGAAAAGCAGAGGTTATTAAAAGACAAATTGTATATGTACAGTACTGTGCAAAAGTTTTAGGCAGGTGTGAAAAAATGCTGTAAAAGTAAGAATGCTTTCAAAAATAGACATGTTAATAGTTTACATTTATCAATTAACAAAATGCAGAGTGAACAGAAGAAAAATCTACATCAAATCAATATTTGGTGTGACCACCCTTTGCATTCAAAACAGCATCAATTCTTCTAGGTACACTTGCACACAGTTTTTGAAGGAACTCGGCAGGTAGGTTGGCCCAAACATCTTGGAGAACTAACCACAGTTCTTCTGTGGATTTAGGCAGCCTCAGTTGCTTCTCTCTCTTCATGTAATCCCAGACAGACTCGATGATGTTGAGATCAGGGCTCTGTGGAGGCCATACCATCACCTCCAGGACTCCTTTTTCTTCTTTACGCTGAAGATAGTTCTTAATGACTTTCGCTGTATGTTTGGGGTCGTTGTTATGCTGCAGAATAAATTTGGGGCCAATCAGATGCCTCCCTGATGGTATTGCATGATGGATAAGTATCTGCCTGTACTTCTCAGCATTGAGGAGACCATTAATTCTGACCAAATCCCCAACTCCATTTGCAGAAATGCAGCCCCAAACTTGCAAGGAACCTCCACCATGCTTCACTGTTGCCTGCAGACACTCATTCGTGTACCGCTCTCCAGCCCTTCGGCAAACAAACTGCCTTCTGCTACAGCCAAATATTTCAAACTTTGACTCATCAGTCCAGAGCACCTGCTGCCATTTTTCTGCACCCCAGTTCCTGTGTTTTCGTGCATAGTTGAGTCGCTTGGCCTTGTTTCCACGTCGGAGGTATGGCTTTTTGGCCGCAAGTCTTCCATGAAGGCCACTTCTGACCAGACTTCTCCGGACAGTAGATGGGTGTACCAGGGTCCCACTGTTTTCTACCAATTCTGAGCTGATGGCACTGCTGGACATCTTCTGATTGCGAAGGGAAGTAAGCATGATGTGTCTTTCATCTGCTGCAGTAAGTTTCCTTGGCCAACCACTGTGTCTACGGTCCTCAACGTTGCCCGTTTCTTTGTGCTTCTTCAAAAGAGCTTGGACAGCACATCTGGAAACCCCTGTCTGCCTTGAAATTTCTGCCTGGGAGAGACCTTGCTGATGCAGTATAAATACCTTGTGTCTTGTTGCTGTGCTCAGTCTTGCCATGGTGTATGACTTTTGACAGTAAACTGTCTTCAGCAACCTCACCTTGTTAGCTGAGTTTGGCTGTTCCTCACCCAGTTTTATTCCTCCTACACAGCTGTTTCTGTTTCAGTTAATGATTGTGTTTCAACCTACATATTGAATTGATGATCATTAGCACCTGTTTGGTATAATTGTTTAATCATACACCTGACTATATGCCTACAAAACCCCTGACTTTGTGCAAGTGTACCTAGAAGAATTGATGCTGTTTTGAAGGCAAAGGGTGGTCACACCAAATATGGATTTAATTTAGATTTTTCTTCTGTTCACTCACTTTGCATTTAGTTAATTGATAAATATAATCTATTAACATGTCTATTTTTGAAAGCATTCTTACTTTACAGCATTTTTTCACACCTGCCTAAAACTTTTGCACAGTACTGTATGTTATCATATTGATAGCCCTATATAGCTGAGAATCACAGACAGATGAAATCATACATTAGACAGAATTGTCTCAAACAACCTGGAAGCAATAGAATTAGTCCTGGTACTTTGATTAAGCACTGTAGATATTTATTTGGAACGACTCACCTGTGAATCAATATTGGCACAAGAATCAAGTTGACCAATAGCATTCTTTTCTAATATTAGCATTCTGGAAATACACGTCTCTAAGTTTTGTTTAATTTCCCTTTTCTGTGTTGTACAGAAACACAAATGCCTGCAGATTTTTATTGTTGTATTCTTATTCTTAATTATCCCTGCTGTGTTTTTGAGGAACAAAAAATCACAATAAAATAAACAGCATTAAAAAGATATATGAGGGAGTAGGGAGTAGGGGAATGGAATGCTCATTCATTCATTGGTAATACAGTGCAGTGAGAATTAGCAACCTAAATTGTGTATATTATTTAGTTAAATAAGATCACAAGTCTATATAAATCTGAACATTGAAAAATAAAATGCTGAACCTTTTCCAATTAACTTCTTTGTTGAATACCTTGACTTTAATTTCTTGTGCAACAGCTCCACCTGGTGGAACAAGGGATATTAAAAACTGATCTGCTTAACATTTCAGGAGCAACATATCCTATTACCTGATGATACAAAATAATGTTGTGAATCTCCGTGAATCCCCACAGTGCCTGGGCCCAGCGAGTCAGCCAGTATGTTGACGACTGAAAATGCCCCACTCATGAAACCAAATCCCAAGCCAGATACTGAGGAGAAGTGCAGAAAAACACACATCAGTACACTGAAACAAGCAGGTTAATTCATAAAAAAAATGTACAACACTGCTTGACTATAAAATGCTAACACAGAATGTTTTTTCTCCTCACATCTAAATAGAATACAAAATGAATGGACTGACTGCATTGCAGTTTGAGCTACTCTAGGTTTTACTGGGATTTTAAATAGCCCCCTCTAAGATTGTTACCTGTGCATGGTGGCTACTCCAGCTCAAAGTAAAAACTAGGGTGGATGAAACTGCTTTGCAATAGAAGCCTTTACACTCCATCTAATTACTTCTCTGAATTCTGAGAAAGATCACAATGCCACTCCTATTTGAGGAAAAGCCTTAAATGTGTTTTCAACTTACAGTAGGCTAGGAGCTTTCTACCATGAAACCTGGGTTTGCAGTCAATATTTCAACATGTTATGCAGAACAGGTGTAGCCTATAAGATGTGTTTACTGGATTTACTTCTAGTATATGAATGTACTGTTAGTGATTATTGTAAGAAAGGTTAATATAATACATCTCCCTGTATGGATTATAGATCATTATACCATAAGCCAGTTGTCTTATAGAAATGGGCATTGCATCTTCTTGACTCAGAGCCATCAAACCTTCATTAGCTCTCCTGAAATTAAAAAAAAACGAATAAGAATGACAAAAATGAAATCAGCAGCAGGCTGTAGAAAGATAAAGGACTTTAACAAAAGAAGGAAATTGCACGCTTATTAAAGAAAGTAAGAAACATGTTACACTAATGAGATGGAAGAAAATCCATGAATGCCTTCCTTATATTATATTATATTATATTATATTATATTATATTATAGTATAAGGGCAGTAGTATTTAGATATGTTGCTGTTTAGAGCGATCCTTAAAATAGATTGTTTCGTGTTTATAATGGGTCTGTTTTCATGCTAGGTCTCCAAATGTAACTTTCCATGAAAACATATAGAGGATACATTTTATTGTCATCTTCATAACTGGTGTAGTGTAGTTACTGCTCACGACTGAACTAACCACAGTTCATGGGGCACTCTGTTTAAATAACAAGTACAATGTATGGAAAAGAAAGTATGTTTAAACTTAAATGAAGCTGAATTCAGAGAATTTAGGCAATCCTCATTCTTAGAAAAACTACGGTACTCAATGAACATCCATTCCCACTACAATTGTAATACTCTTATGTCATTTTATTAAATGTGACATGCAAGTTGAATGGTGTGAATTCCACCTCCCGTGGTTCTAAGTGCCTGTTATTTTCCAATCCGAGTCACATTTCTCTTACTTGAGTAGTTTATAGTAACCGAAGCGGAAGGTTTCCTGGAGCAGCACTGACAACACCACTCCGAAGATGAGAAGTCCTTTCTGAACCGATGCGTTCTCTTTGTTGCTGATCTGTACTGCGATGAACCACACCAGAGAGGACAGCAGCAGAGACACCAGCCAGAAGAACGCCCTGGGGGAAAAAAAAGAACGGTCAGGATATCTCTAACAATAAACACTATTATAAAAATGGAAAGAAGTGAAGAAGCAATCTCATTGGCTGACAAGTGTTCTAACCTGTGACATGTTTTATGTCACTAAAACAGCACAACTTGGAACTTTTAGAACCACTCTGCCTGATTCACTGGACAACCAATTCACTTTGGTGGGGACAGGGCACGGAAAGGTTTTTTTTACAAGGGCAGTGGTCAGATCTTTTAGCAGGTTCAATTCACTATTTTAGAACCTGTGTGGTGTAAAAACCCAGACAGGACTGGATATTTAGGGTGTTCTACTTTAGGGTGTTCAAATATGGCACAAAATCCATTGGCCTTGGCGGTTTATCCTATGTGTGTAGATACTGGACCATATTTGAACACCCTACCATGTATTATTGCTTTCTTACCAGCTTTAGCCCACCATAACCGGATGTTACGTCATTTGTTTGCTACAGTATGGTACCCCACGTGTCCACTACGTGTGTTCGTGAGTAAGGGAAGTTAAAAAAATGATTTAGTTTGTCTTTTCTATATGATTACAAAAAAGAATGAAAAAAATTAAATTATAATGAGCCAAGTATTGTAAAACCAGTCGTTTTCAGTATTGCACAGTATTCAGTGCCACTCATGTTACTATTATAATTGTGTTTTTTAACAGTTAGTTTCTGTTCCTGTACTGAATTCAATTTTGTAAAATTTTTTAATGTGAAATCATTGTTTGGGAGGTTGTGATCGGAAGAATTCTCTTATAGTAGTAGCAGCAGCAGATTATTTCGGCGAAACTATACGTCTGTAGTTACCAGTATATATAGCAAATGAGTGACAATGTCGGGTTGGGCAGAATGCTACTGACACAGTACTGTACATACAATATACCATTACATATACTGTATACATGATAAGAAAGCATAGTGAATGCTTCAGATCTTTTTATTAATTCAAACAAAACACTCACCCAGCAATCAAAAAGATGACCCGCAAAGGGTCTCTGGCGATTGTAAACAGGAACAATGAAATCGCTGGGCCAAAGGCGATGAATGTACAGCCGAAAAACACTGATGTTGTCATTTCTGGGATGGGTCCGAACTGAAATTCTTAAACAGATTTTCTTTCTGGAGACTAGGCATACGACTCCTCAAAACAAGCACAACACTAAATGTGTTGCTTCTAATAAGAATCATAAATGTATGATTTAAAAAAAAACAACACAACGAAATTCCTTGACTAGCCTTTTCCTCTGTTTCACTGCTGCAACATAACAATCGATACTCTTCCTGTTCGAGCAGAAAATCGGCCCCCCCAAAAAAACTCTGGTTGGTTAATATGTAAAACAGTGCCACCTAGCGTATGGAGGACTACGAAAATGTAAACTGCTGGAACTGTATTTATTCTAAATATATAGTCATTATTATTTGTCACGCTACGTTATGCTGAAAATATCCAATAAACTATTTCTAATGAAAGAAATAACTCCATAACACGTCTGAAAACTACAAATTGCTGCAAGTGAAAAGCTTTTAATAAGAAGGAGGAAGCCTGTGTCCCTGGAGCTATAGCTGTTTTTGATTAATATATTTAAACAAAACACATGTTTTCTAATATAAAGAAATGCATTTCACATACAGTATATATATATATATTTTTTTTTCATAAAGTTGGTTGCATTGGTCTAGTAATTTGCTGACGGTCCCTCGCGCTCCGGGGTTAAGCCACGCAGGACGTGTACTGCAGACTGTTCCTTGGTCCCCAATCCTCAATTTTGTTAGTACTTCCGGAAACAGAGAGGCAGCTGATGTTTAGATGAGAGACAACGCTGGTTGCAAAAACACAGTAAGCAGTGTCCTTTCACCACTCGCCACGCAACAGGTGCATTTCTGTGCTCGCTCCAGATTTAACATGTCCCACTACCAAGTTATAAAGAACCGACGGACCTTGCTGGAACGGGCAGAGAAGTTTATCTCTGATGTCTATTTTACCGACTGCAACCTGAGAGGGAGGTGAGAGCATCTCAATAAGGATATTAATTAACAGTAGAGAAACAATAAAAATGGTTTATTTAAATGTAAACCTTATTGCAGGTGTTTGTAAACTTAACGAGTTTTCCCATATTCAAAATATAGTGGTACACTACCTTACTACTATATTTAGTTTTGCAGTCCTCCAGCCTTGATTACGGTACATGTTTTGCATTATAAGCTTGACTGTTCTATAATAACATGCTCTGGAACTCTACCTGGTAGGTATCAATTATCATAACTAAGTTGATCAAATAAAGGTGACACAACAAAATACAGCACCGTGACCCCTGGACTAGACTAAAGTCCATATACTCAAGGGGTTCTGTGCATTGTCTTTTTTTATGTAGCATGGTTTGCTGTAACGGTACTGGGCTGAGGGGCAATCAGACTCGCTCAGAGTTCCAAAAAAATCTGGAGCAGTAACTGATAACACTTCATATTCTTCTATGATTAACACTTCCTTCAAGTTGGGGTGGACAACAGCAGTCATGTCTGTTCTCAAGCATGGCGCATATATACATTAAAGACTTTAAAGACATCTGTGCATTACTGGACATGGAAGCACCTGCCAACCAAACACCTGTTATCAGCCTGTCATAACAGAAACAGGCCTGGGACAGGGAGATTTTGTTGAAAATGACTCCAGTCTGATGTCCCAGGGTGCAAGGAATAAGCAAGGACTTGCAGTCTGCACAACTTTTGCTCTCTTATTATGGACTGCTCATTACATTTTATTTTTTTTTATCTCAAACAAATGTTCTCTTTTTGTTTCTTCTGTTCCAGGCTCTATGGCTCCAGCTGCCCTGTTGAGTCTTTATCATCTTTCCTGACTCCAAAGAGAATCCCCTTCTCCGAGGCTGAGAAACAGACCTTCCAGCTAGCCAAGGTTGGAGACAGCTTCGGACCCACGTATGCACAGGACACGTTAAATAACTTTGCATTAGCATACTAGCTGTATCATTTTGCTGTAGTAACCTAGTTATAGAGGTGGTTATACTGTATATTTCATCAGTATACTCAACTATAGGACCATTGCATTTGTTAAGTTGGACAAGTTATTAATATCAGACTACTGGCAAGCCCTTTTTTCCCAATTTGACTTCTGTGTATTAGGATAGACTCATTACCACAAACATCTTTCTGGGGTCTTTTCTGTTCCCAGGTGGTGGACCTGCTGGTTTAAGGTGTCCCTTTGCATTCCTGAAGCCTGGAAGGGGAAAGAGGTTCACTTCCTGTGGGAGAGCGATGGCGAGGGGATGGTGTGGAGAGATGGGCAGCCCGTACAGGTCTGAAGAGTCGTTTGAACTAAGAGAATATATGTCTTAGGCTACTAGAGGACCTTTCAATAGTCAAAAGTCTACCTTACAGCACTTTATCCACTGAGCTAGTGACCTCAAATGCGCTTTCTGCTTCACTGCAGTCTTGTGGTAGGTTAAGGACCCCTGTTCTAAATAAATACATTGATTGATGATTTGTTTTTTTCCAGGGCTTAACTAAAGAGGGCCAGAAAACGAGCTACGTTTTGACCGAGAGCCTTACTGATGAAGAGCCACACAGGTCAGTGAGTTTGCTCTGATCTTGATCACTCTCTCACACTGCTATTAATAGGAAGCCAAAAGTTTTACGGAGTTTGCTTTTTTTAAGTATGCTGTACATAACAAAACCAAGAGCATGCCATTTCTATAGAAGGGATTTGTGGCGACATTATTGAATTGCAGGTATTTGTGGCACTTTATATTGTAATTCTGCTGCCCCTTTTGCAGTTTATGTCTGTATGTGGAGCTGGCGTGTAACGGGCTGTTCGGTGCAGGCCAGGGTTCCATGATTGCGCCCCCTGACCCTGACAGGAAGTACTCCCTGCAGAGGGCGGAGCTTGTGGTCTTTAACAGAGGCGTTGATGAGCTGCTGGTGGATTTTGAGATGCTTGTCGATATTGTGAAGGTAGATAGAACAAACAAAAAGGCCCTTTGACCTCTCTCTGTCAGTCCCTCACTAGAAGTTTAAAAAGAGGAACTTGATTTTCTCTCTCCATTTACAAGACTCGGATCACTCATATAAATATATTTTCAAAGAGTTAGCTCCAGTCTTTTATTTGTTTATGACACCTATTTCATTTTCCAAAAGTAGAAACCCAGCTAAGTAATATAATTGAAGGGCTCTTTAAGTACTCTTCAAATGTTTCTAATTTTGTAACAGTACAGAGTAGCGTGCATTAACAGTGCTGTGGCAGGCGCTTTGTCAGAGTCACAGTGAAAATCAATAAATAAAGTTTTCAATGTGAATCTCCTCTCACCATAGCTGCTGGGAGAGAATGACCAGCGAGGATTCCAGGCTCTCTTTACAGCCAATGAAATGGTGAATGTGTGTGACGTCACCGACCCGAACTCCTTTCTCGCCGCCCGGAAGCTAGCAAAGAAGTTTTTCAGCCAGAAGAATGGGGAGAGTCAACACGTCGTCCACGCCATGGGGCACTGCCACATCGACACAGGTCAGAGCGCCACCTACTGGGAGGGAGGTTCTAAAGGCAGTGCTAATCAAGGCTTTAAAAGTTAACTTCTCATTTGTGTTAACAATGTTATCAAACATTTTTTCACCTACAACATTGATGGAACAATATAAACTGCTGCTTCCCGGTACCTAAACACTCTCTGTTCCCTACCTTGTGTAATCTGATTGCAACTAAACCACTGAAATTGACCTGTAACACAGGCAGATTGGACACTGCTGCAACCATTGAGCAAAGCAATTGACATATCCAAAAAGAGTAAAAAAAACAAAAGATATTGGACACAAGAAAAAATGGGACTGTTATTAATATTAGATGTTAATCAAGTCAAGATTGGTGCTAATCAGGGTCTGTGGAACAAACCGGTAGAGCCAAAGTGCTACCAATACTCAATAGCAGGTTATTAGGCGTTTAAATCCTTCTTTCTTGTTGGTTTTCTTCCAGCTTGGCTCTGGCCGTATGAAGAGACTATTCGTAAGTGCGCTCGCAGCTGGGTGACTGCCATTCGCCTCATGGAGAAAAATGCTGACTTTACTTTCACCTGCTCCCAGGTACATACTGTCCTATCGCCAGTCATTTCTGTTGGGGTTGAGAAAGGGTGAAAGACATTGTGAGTGCTGTAACTGTTCTGTAGCATTGTTAGACATTTGAGTTGCTTATGCAACTTATAGGAAAAATGTTTCTCCCTTATACATTCCTCTATTTTCTGTCCTTCACATAAAAAGTGAAATATTCAAAACAATGAATTAGTGAAGGACCCTCACAGAAAAATAGAGGACTTCTAATTTACTGTCAACATGGCCTAACAGTGACTTACCCGAATTAGTGAACTATCAAATGGTGAAATATCGAGTGAGCACTATACATAATCATTTTTTTTCATTCCTGTTTAAATTTTATCACAGTACATTTTTCAAGTAATTGGTCTAAATGAGAAATGTCTACTGTGGTGGTTGTTTCTACTGTGAACACAGTGTGGTACTTTATTCACAACACAGACATTTCAAGAGAGACCCCTCTATGTTCTGTCTCTAGGCGCAGCAGTTGGAGTGGGTGAAACAATGGTACCCAGGGCTCTATTCACAAATCCAGCACTTTGCCAGCAGAGGCCAGTTTGTACCCGTCGGGGGAACCTGGGTGGAGATGGTAATGTTTTACAATACAATACAAAGATATCCTGTCTGGATATTCGGACTGAATTTGTAATCATGTGTTCGACCCTCTATTTCAGGATGGAAACCTCCCGTCAGGGGAGTCCATGGTCAGACAGTTTCTGGAGGGACAGCGCTTCTTCCACAAGGAGTTTGGGAGGTACTGCACTGAGGTGAGGATCAATGTCACTCAATGAATGTCAAACAAACATATAGCGGTGCCTCTGAGTATTGCATCTCCAGGTCTTTTGTCTTATCTTTTGAGCTGTTTTGTTTAGAATGTTCAATGTGTTAAGTGCTAATATTTTTTTGTCAATGACATTCACAGTGTCTGACACCAGTCACTGCAGATAAATATAGTTGCTACCTATAGTTGTAATGAGGGTGTTGAGTTACAATATTTTAATATCTTATAAATGACTGAAAATGAAAGGTGATAGTGGTTATACTCATGGCTTCCACAGTACACCTGTAGCCCAGTGGCCAGTTGCATAAAACATCCTAAATATTCAATTAAAGCATATTATTTAAAGTGAAATTTCTCTTTTATCTAAGGTGTTAATCTCAGTGCTTTAAGTTGATCTCTTCAAATCCTTTTTTTATGTATCTAGCCACTGATCCCTTACTTCTTTCTGAATCATGTTGCAAGTTAGTCTATTTGTACTGTAGCCTGACTCCAGGAAGGTAACTTCCTCCTTCTTACTTTTTCCTCCTCTGCAGTTCTGGTTGCCCGATACGTTTGGCTACTCTGCCCAGCTGCCTCAGATCATGCAGGGCTGTGGGATAACAAGATTCCTGACTCAGAAACTAAGCTGGAACCTCATCAACAAGTTCCCTGTAAGTATCCGACAGCAGTGCGGTCTGTGGGATACACAGTATGGGGCAGGCTCCTCATTACTACTGCTCTAGAAAATAGCTATTCTAGTTGGTCCTGAGGAGAGTACTGGCAACTTTTGAGTGATTAATACAGTCTATAGCAGGGGTCGCCAACCCTGGTTCTGTAGAGCTACTGGGTCTTCATTTCAATGAGCACTCAGTTACTTGCCCCCCCCCCAAGTTGGGGGAGGGGGGGCAATGAGAGAGAAGACCAGCAAACAAAAATAGATCTGCAGCTTTAAGATTAATTTACCAAGAATTGTGCTGGGTTAGGAGGCAGGCAAATATAACTCCTTCAGTCTCAGCCTTAGCATTTAAGTACTGTGCAGAAACATCTGCTATAATTCACCCGTCTACACTGCATTGGAAATGCTAACCTCTGAACATCTCATTTTCAGCACAGCACCTTTTTCTGGGAAGGCCTGGACGGGTCACAGGTTCTCACTCACTTCCCCCCTGGGGACTCGTACGAGATGAAGTGCAAAGTGGAGGACGTGAGTGGCTCTTGGTTCTCCGTTTCCTCTGTGATGAAATGTCTGCTGATTCTAGTAAGAATGCTTCTTGTATTTGCTGTCAGCTGCTGAACTCGGTGAGGAATAACAAGGACAAGGGACGTGCCAATCACAGCGCGGTGCTGTTTGGTTATGGGGATGGAGGAGGGGGGCCCACGCAGCGCATGTTGCAGCGGCTGGAGCGAGTCAGGGACACCGACGGTTTACCCAGGTGGGTAATGGAGCTCAGCTGCTGGGTGTGTGGCTCAGTGGGGAGTGCATATCTCTGGCAGGATGTATGAGCTACTTACGTTTTAGTGCTGTCTTGAGAAATGCTCATCCATTTGTGATTAAACTTGGTATAAGCCTTCCTTAGTAAAAGTGTCCGAATCTAGGACGTGGTGGCTTTGCAGCAGTGTTGAAGGATTGCCGTGTAAGGGAGGGATTTCCATTCATTCATTAGCTGAGGGAATGTGTGCTCTGATCTTCAGGGTCCAGATGTCCAGTCCTGACCAGCTCTTCTCAGCGCTGGAGGCAGACTCCACATTGCTTTGCACCTGGACAGGAGAACTATTCCTAGAACTGCACAACGGCTCCTACACTACACAAGCACAGGTAGCTATCAGAGACCAGCTAGGAAGCATACCCTGCACAGGCTTTGTTCTGAGCAATAAATAACTTGAAGCAAGACACTGAGGTAAGCAACCTCCCTTGTCCACTTCATCTGGAATAATCGCAATGCATACTGCCCTTTCAAAGGTATTTTAAAGAGATGTACTGTACTTTCAACTGTACTTGGCCCTATACGTTCTTCAGTATACTGTGCTACAGTGCAGGTGGAGCAAAATAATTTTGAAAGATCATGGCCTTACTTGACTTTCTGGAGAGAGGTTAATTTAAAATATATATAATTAAAAGGTCATTTTAAACTATTGTATTCTATTTTTTATTCTATTTTGTTGTTGTTTTTGCCTACAAAAATACTCTTACCTCTTACTTTGATAACCAGGCCCAGTGTTGGCTTATATAACTTGCTTACTGGCTGTCCTCGGCCTTGTTTTAAAGATTAAGAAGGGAAACCGGCAGTGTGAGACTCTGCTCCATGACATCGAAGTGGTGAGCAGCCTGGCTCTATCGAGGAACCCAAACTTCCAGTATCCCGCTGACTGGCTGCACAAACTCTGGAGGTAAACCCAGGGGTCTGAACTGAAACTACTGCAGACCCACTCTGAAGCAGCTGGGTCCACTGTGCTTTTATTTATTTCTTTGCTGTACCATTTTAAAATGATCTTTTTATTGTAGATGGTACAAAGGTAAAAGACAAACAGACAATATGAAGCTATCTCTCTTTATTAGGACCTGTTTCTGTTTGGTTCAATTCACTCGGATCTTTGCTTTGAAGTTTCATCTTACCTTCCAGATGATCATGATTCTTGGATTCGTATTGGTTCCTGCTACAGGTTCAGTTGATCTTAACACGTTACTCTCTCTTGCAGACTCCTGCTTCTTAATCAGTTTCATGATGTGATTCCTGGCACCTGTATAGAGATGGTGGTGCAGGATGCACTGAAGTACTACCAGGGTAAGGCAGTGGTTGAGATGTATTCTCTTGAAATACATTCCCAACGATTTTAATGAGTAAGCAGCCTTATCCATGTTCTATCTATAGCAGGACTGGGTTGAACATTGTTCTTAATTTACACAAATAGTAACTGCTGGTACTTCCATTGTGGCTGATCATTTGAATATTTTGAATTCATTTGAAGAGGTGATGGTTGCAGATGACCACAGTACCTCAAGAAGGTTCATAGAGTATTCTGTTTATAAACAAGTACTGTACAATGTATGGAAAATATTTAAAACTGAACGAAACTGCTGAATTCTGACAGAGAAGAAAAAAAAAGAGAAGAAAAAAAAATTGCTTGACAACGTCAAATATCAAAAAGTAACTCAATGCTCGATCTCTCAACACTTGTTGTCTAGGAGTGGTGATATTCCTGATCAGACCTGATCCCTCACCTCTCCCTTGTCTGTTCCAGAGATCCGCAGTGCCGGGGCTGAGCTTCTGCAGGAAGCCTGTAGGTCACTCCTGGCAGAGAAAGGGGTTCATGAGGGGAAGGAGGGGAGCCCAAGCCTGGCTCTGAACACCCTGCCATGGGAGCGCAGTGAAGTGATCCAGCTGCCAGGGGGAGCTGCTGAGCCAACACTTGGTACAACAATACCAGAAATGCACTATTAAATTGTGTTTAAATTACATGTTCAAGATATTACAGGCCTTTACAATTCTTAATTTTAATTGCATTTTTATTTTAATCATACATAACATATCCCCATTACTAATTACCACAGGCAGGGATGTTTTTCTAGCTGTGTATTTAATTGAATATTATCGTTTCCCTTTAAACTGTGCTGCTCCTTACTGTAACTGTAACTCCATATTCTCTGCATAAGTTAGGTCATATCAGCATTACCTTTTGAGCAATTTCATTAGGTAAACATGCAAAGACACTAGTGACTAGCTGAACTCAGCCTGGGACACCTCTAGAAATGTTTGTATATGCATCCCAGCCCCGGTTCTCTTTTCTTTTACTCTAGTACAGCAGTACACTGTTGTCTCAGCCTGGGTCTCTGTCTGTTTCTGTTCTTCCAGCACTGGTGAAGGTGCCAAGTGTTGGTATCGCTGCAGTTACAGAATCTATCGAACCAGACTGCCCTGTATCCGTGTCCACTCAGGTAACTCCAACCCTAATAATGATATTCAGATAAATATGCAGTGTAAAAAATATTCTCCACCTAAGTGGCGCTGTTGCCTGTGGAGTGTCTAAAATTCCCGCCATTCATCAGTAGTAGTTCTTTCATTGGGATAACTTCAAAGCTGGAGAACACAGCATTTTCACATTAGTTACACAAAACATTCAGGTTATAAAAGCATGCAGTGATTTGTATATTCACACTAATTCTATATGGTAGCAGGTCCTATAACTATTGTTGCTTATGCATGTGTAAGACTCAAGGTTACTAAAACAATACCATGTGTTGACAGGCCGACGGCACCGTTGTCATGGAGAACGGGATCTTACGGGTGACTGTGGATAAAGCAGGCCGAGTGGCATCAATCTGCCTGGTTAACTCAAACAGGTGAGGGACTTCCAGCCAAGGAGTAGCCTGCACCACTAATACAGCATTGCCAGGCTGAACAAACCTCTCTATCGGGCGGCCTGGTTTTAGTAGCAGAGCTGATAAATAGGGTTGCACCATTACTTTTACAGGATTGTCAAAGTATTGCTTTTGTGTGTTTCAGGGAAGCCATTGCGGGCGGCTGCTTTGGAAACCAGTTTGTCATGTTTGATGATGTCCCCCTGTACTGGGATGCCTGGGATGTGATGGATTACCACCTCCAGACCAGGTAGGGAGAATGTTGGTATGGTTTGCTTCTTCACCAGTAACCTAAAAATAGAACCCAGATATTTACTTCTCAATTCCAAAACAATGTCTAGCTTTCTAGTCTCTAAGGATATGACTTAACTGGCTGTTCTGTCAATGGAAAACAGACTTTGCTGCTCCAGTCCAACTTTGCTAAAGAAAAGATTCACACCTGAGAATTGATCTTGCATCCCTCATGTACAATGTAAACTCTTTTTAGAGACACAATGGAGCATGGTGGGGTTCTAATGGTCTAACACAGTGACACAAAGTAGTGATAATGTCATTCGTACACTATCCAACGTTGCCTTGCCTTTTAGGAAGCCTGTTTCGGGGGTCATACATCCAGTTGAAGTGGTGCACTCTGGGGGTCTGAGAGGAAGTGTGAAATTCTCCTTGAGAATCAGTGAGAAGAGCAGCATTTCGCAGGAGCTCGTCCTCGATGCTCGGTGTCCCTATGTCAAGTTCCATACAGAGGTAAGAATAAGACCTGGAACCCAGAAAGATCATAGGACAGTGCTAAAGCAAAAAAATGAGATGCAACTGAAACTTCTTAGTCTGGGGTTTCCACAAGTGACATTTTGGACATGCCCTTTTCCCATACTGCCCTGTTTGACATGAACAAATAAAATTATTAGCGTCTAGAACACAACACATAAATGTAATGCAAGGCCTAGGGGCGATGTCCAGGCCAGAAAGGTGGAGGTAGATGTCCACCTTTTTCAGTGGCTGAATTGAGTACTGTCTCAGTAGATGTTTCCAGGTTTTGACCATCACAATGAAGCAGCCACAGCTAACCCCTATGTGGCACTGAAGCATGTTTGTGCTGTTTCCTCATTCAGGTGGACTGGCAGGAGTCCCACAAGTTTCTGAAGGTGGAGTTCCCACTGAGAGTGCGCAGCCCCAACGCTACCTACGAAATCCAGTTCGGACATCTGCAGAGACCCACCCACTGGAACACATCGTGGGACTGGGCCCGGTTTGAGGTAGGGACACAGGGGACACACTGACCAAGGGATATGTGTGAAAATGCTGTTTGGAAAAGGAGGCAGCTGTATGAGTAAGGGAATTGCTACAGTGAGGGAACATTATTGGGCAGTCTAAACTGGGGTAAATTAAAAAAATAATAATACATTTAAAAAGCCTTTGGGAACACAAGGTCTTCATTGTTTCCGATTAAAGTCTGGGAAGAATATAAAACAGACTCCAAGGAAAAGTTTGATTGGGTTCAGTTTGCACAACTGTTGATTTGGGTTCAGTTTGCACAAATAAAATAACACGTAGTAAGGATTTCTTTAACGTACTTGATTTTTTGTCTGAAGATGACCAGCTGACAACTTTTCCATGTGCAGGTTTGGGGTCACAAATGGGCAGACCTCTCTGAGCATGGATTTGGAGTTGCATTGCTTAACGACTGCAAATACGGCTATTCAGTGCTCAGGAACACCCTCACCCTGTCTCTGTGAGTATCCTGCCTGTGTCGGGACTTAATGGGGACAAGTGAAGTGGATTATTGTTCCATGGCCAACATTTACTAAGCTTTTACACAGCGCCATTGTATCAAACCTACTTGACATTCAGCTCAGTCTATGCCCAGTCTGACCCGCCATCTCTCTCGTGTGTTTCAGGCTACGTGCTCCCAAGTCCCCCGATGCCACAGCCGATATGGGACAGCACCAGTTCACTTATGCAGTTATGCCCCACACAGGTAGGTCCTGGAACTGGATACTTTATGTCTACTTATTATAATAACCTATTTCTAAAAGGTCTGCAGCTAAGGACCATGCTGTGTACAGGTCAGCTCCTTGGTGTCACAATTCTGTGATAATTATTACATTGATTGGATACACCTCATGCCAAAGTGAACTAACCCCCACAGCTAAAGGTCTTTTTTTGTTGTCTTGCAGGTTCCTTCCAAGAAGCAGCTGTTATTCAGAGTGCATACAACTTAAACTTCCCCCTGCGTTTGCTCCCCAAGGAAACAGGCAGCCCTCAAACTGGATCCTGGAGTGCATTTTCTCTGAGCTCGTCTGCTATCATCCTAGAAACCATAAAACAGGTGACTGTCTGAAACTGTTAGTGATTGTATTTACTGGGCTAACGGATAGGGTCAGGGTGAAGAAGATGTTCATTTTAAGAAGGAAATGCTTTCTGGAAGCTTTTTATTAGAACTCAGTTGAGGCTTTATCCTGTTTCAAATCGTGGGACACTGTTTAATAAATCCCAGTACCAGATCTCAACCCTAATAAGAGGTCATAGACATGCGTCTCTCTTGTTCTGTTTTTTTAGGCATGACATCTTTCTCTAGCTTGTAAAGTAGTGCATTGGTAAAACTGCTAAACTTTTTTGTAGTTGGGACATAATAGTAGATTCTTAAATCTAGTAACGAGTGGCATGTTGTGGAACGGTTTAATTAAGCAATAATGACCAACCATTACTGTGGAATAAAATGTAGCATAATTTCCTGCCGAGATCTTGTGGTTGGCAATTCCCAAACTATTACAGAAATTATACTAAACGACCCACCAAATATTTGTATTTCAAGAGGGGACATTCCTTGGGAATTTGGTGTAATTAATGGTTTCTCACCCCTTGTTAAAAGAGACTTTTCCTCACCCTGTGTTTGCTGGTTCTCTGCTTTTACCTTTGCCCTGGAAACGCTCTCTGATGGGCAGGCCGAGGACAGAAAGGATGCCCTGGTGCTGAGAATGTTCGAGTCTCACGGAAGCTCTGCATCAGCAATGCTCTGCTCTGCCCTGCCCCTCAAGGAGGCGCTGTTGTGAGTATACTGACAATCTGGGGAAAACTGGGACACTAATGTTAAGCAATACCGGACATCTACAAAAAACAAAATGAAGTATGAATATGGTGAAAAAGCTTAATAAACTGGCTGCTTACCTTACCTTACCTTACTTACTTTCTGCTGAATATTCGGCAGTTGTAGTGCGTCTTCAAGTCAAGATTCTGTCTCAAAGTACAGTGGGCCACTGGCTGTCATTCACTATGCCTTTCACAGGTCTCAAGTGAAATAACTTTGCTGGTCTCGGCCTAACCCACGTAATTCATCCCAATTGTCAGTCCCTTCTTGAGAGGCCCCAGAAGCTAGTAGACTCTCTCTAGCTATGTTTCGAATAACACTGCCCAAAGTTGGTGTTCTCAGGTGCATGCTTTCATAAGTTCTTCTTGATCAACATGCACTCGTGACAGTTTCAATCATTTCCCTGACAGGCTCAAAATGCACGGATTTCTGTCGGCAGTGTAAATGAATTAGAAACCTGTGCATAGAATTGGAAGTTAAATGTGACACTGATGAGTCAAAAGTTAAGATATTTTTTTCCGGAACATTATTATTATAAAAAACAGACAAGAATTAAGCAGTCACATTACATAAAGGTTAGTTAGTGATATATAGAGTGGGGGTGTTGATCTCAGCACGTTTGCAGTCAGACACAGGTGTGTAATTCGAAAAAAATAGTAGCAATTTAAATTTTTACATTGAAAATGCACAGTGGTCAAGGTCTGGACAGTAGAAATGCAGCTTTGTGCCTTTTGGACTGGTGGTTTTAGAGATCTAAACTAATCACACTTTGAGTAGTCTATAAATTGCTTGTGACTTGCTTTTAACTACGTCTGTTGTAATATGAGCATGCTGCAGTCAGAACAGTTCTACACTGTACATGCAAAATGTGAATCCCATTTGTATTCATATAGACAGCAATAGTGAGTTAGCAGATGCACCACCACTCACACTCTCTCGCTCTCTCTTTTCCACCCTTTAGTTGCGATCTCCTCGAACGTCCTGATGCGACTCGTCCTGCACCAATCACAGCCTCAGGAATCTCGCTGACCTTTACCCCCTTTCAAATCGTCTCCCTCCTGGTGATTCTCAAATAGAGAAGCCTGGCCTGGTCTGCACCTCCTTTGTTACACCAGTGCAAAGCGTGCCTCCATTGTTTCTGCAAGTTGAACTCTCTTAATATAAATACATTACCTTTTGATTGCAGAGAGGTGACAGATCCACCAGGGTTTACCTTTTCAGTGCAATTTTGACATTTTTATACTGTGAATAAAATGTGTTGCATTAAACTGCCCACATACCCAGCCCACACTTACAAAACATGAATAAAAAGCTATGTATTGTTTTACAGTAAGTAATTTATAAGGGAGTTCATGTTTAAGTGGTTCGAGGAAGCCCATTAAGTTCTATGTTAATAATCGAAAGAGTGGTGGATCTTAATTACACCAACCTTTAAATCTTTATTCATCCTACCTCTATTATCATCTGTAAATACAATTAAAATCCCCTGAGAAAACATTTGTGATAAGACAAGTTTACGTGTTTAGTGGTATTGAGAGACGTCACTGTTTAGAGACTTAAATGTTCAAGAATGATTGTTATCCTTTTTTTCAACTGAATCTAATAAAAACAATGTTCTTGTGTTTTAAAAAAAATGAATTTGCAACCAGACATCAGGTGAAAATTGAAAGCTGAATTAAATCTATGTACCTGGATTTTTGTAAATGTTCTTAATAAAAATGACTGCAAAATATAATTGGGTCCTTTATTTTTTAGTCAACTTCTTTTACTAGGTTTCTGTAAACCAATGCATTGTAGGAAACAAACCAATTAGGAACATTGTAATTGTTTTTTTACTTAAAAAATAGTCTATTTATTTTTCTCTAGCAGTACTTTAATGTTTTTACAATATTCTATAAAAAATGGATCCGTACAGTACAAAAGGTTTAAAAAGTGACCCCTGCCTTGGGTTACATGATAAAAAACACCTGTGTGGGATTAGTTGTGCGTTAGCTGTCCTTCTCAGACTTGGTCCGCATGCTTCTTCGACGCTGCCTCCTCGGCACTAGGACAGAAGAAGGAACAAAATTCAGAAAATTCAGATTTACTAACCGAAAATGATTCCAGATCAAAGACAGTGACACTGCGTAGCATCTAATCCACAAAAAGTTACTCAAACGGTGCTTTTGTGGAAATGCCCATTCCCTCACCTGTCGTGCCAGGAGCGTCGTCCTTCCTTTCCGGTTTGCTTTGCTTTTTCCTGCCCTCACTACTCCTCGAGCCCTTCCTCTTGTTCTCTTTCGTCTTCTTACTTTCGCTGTGACTTTTCACTCTCTTGTTCTGCGCACCTTCCTTCTCTTTTTTAATTCCCTTTGCTGATGGCTCCCCTTTGACTCCCTGCTGTAGAAACGAAATAAACTTCAGTGCTTAAACAAGGGGGTTCCCAAACCTTTACCTAAGCCCACCTTTGCATTTCAATAAGCCACTGTATTACTTGATTTAAAAATGGGTTTTGTTAAAACAATTTAACACGAGTTCTACACACAAAGCTCAATTGACAACAATAATGCATCTTTATTAACATACTGTACTTCACTCTCTGACGGGGGTTTAATTATTTTACAGCAACAGTCATTGCATTGTAGTCTTTTCTGTTTGCCTCCTACCTGTTTGTCAGTTTTGTCTTCTCCCTGTTTCTTCCCCTTCCTCTTTGATTTTGGAGATTTGGATACTAGGGGGAAAGAAAGCAAACACAGTTATTAAACATCCCTAAATCTTCTAGTTTTCCAATCAGTTGTAAAGGGAAGGGCAAAGCACTAAACCTCTAAGCATCAAGAGAAGACAAGTATAAAAGGTGCAATACCTCACAGGTCACTCTATACAATCAGTGCAACCAGGACAGGGTACATGTAATTCAAGCACTCACTGACTGTTTCATGGAACATTTTAATTGTAGAACCAGATATATTATTATTATTATTATTATTATTATTATTATTATTATTATTATTATTATTATTATTATTATTATTATTATTATTAATAATAATAATAATAATAATAATAATAATAATAATACTAATAATAATTTGTTGATATAAATAAAGAGAAAATCACCTTTGGGTGCCAAGGGACCAGGGTCTCCCTGAAAAAAGCAAGCCAATAAACAAGCCTGTCAGTGAAATACTCCCACACGGCTGTAAATGTAAAATTATATCATCTTAATGTTGGTGCCTTATAGCGGCTTTAAAGTCGTACAGTACCAAATGAATAATACACAGACTGGCACATCTTTAATGCTGCTGTACAAATAGCAGTTTAATGTCATAATTGGTCACTGAACCCAGTTTGTTACCTGGAACCAGATGGTCCTGCCATTGTGATCTCTAAGAGACTTCATCCCTGGGACACAGTAACACTGCAACCAGGCCTGGAACATAGAGTAATCATCTGGTTTCTCAGGATCGTACCCCTTACCGCCTGTAACAGGAAACAAAACAGTGATAGGACAGGATCCTATCTGCCCTTTTAGTGGGAACTTAAACATTTTCAAAGCAGGGTATGGCATGATGTTTATTTATTAGTATTGTTTTATTTTTATTTTATTTAGATTGCCCAATTTTTCCGCCCCCCCGCCCTGATTTTATCCCCAATTTATAATGGTCAATTATGTTTCCTCATCCCAGCTATTCCCCACACAGCTCAGGAAAACAGAAGGTTCAGCGGGCGTCCTCCGATCCCACAACCAAGCCGATTTCCTCTATTACACCCAGCAATTCGAGCGGATGTCAACGAGCTACCAGCCACAAAGACAAAGGCCAGCTCACTTGGCACCTGGCCAGTAGGGTCCGCTGTGACACGATGAGGAGAAACAGTCCAGGATGCGAACCTGTGCTCCCGACTGTGACTCATGCTGCACACCATGTGGCCATGCTTTTACCAGTGAGCAGGATATGATACTTTGATGCTCTGCCCTGCTGTTGTAAATAGTGTGTGTGTGGGAATGTAAGGTTGACAGGGATGGGGTTAAATCTGTCCCTGCCTGCACACAGGTGTGGCAATTCCCCAATTAGGTAATTGATGCTACTTGGGGACTGGCCACATGTCTAAAAGCAAGGAGAAACCCTTTGTTTGAGAGTGGTGTTTGGAGAAGGAAAGCCAGTGAAGGCGTAGCTCAGTCTGGCTCTTGTAAGTTTTGTGTTTGACGCTTTATTTTGGCCATTGTGTTGTATTTATTTGCTTATTGTGGTTTTGTCCCCCTGTGGGATTAAGAAACGTGCGCTCTAGCACTTAAACTGCAGCTTTCCAGCTTCAGAGTCTCCTTCCTGTCGGTAACAGCTTGGGCCGTGACGCTACCCTGCTGCAGTTGGTCATGTTCTGCTCAATAGTGATTAATAATGAATCAAAAGGCTGTTGTATAAAGAGAGTTAATTCTAGGAATCTGTAAGACACACTCACAGGCATTCAAGGAGGTGTGCCACTTACATACATTCACTGACATACACAAAACATTGCTGGAGTCAATATTGTGAAAATGTAGGTCTCCATGACTTCTGACCACAGCATGTAGAACTAATAGCTGGATAGCTCAGTTGGTCTTGTACGCTTCATTCTCAGTATGCTGAATGACATCTGGTTGCAAAAGTCCAGGTCAGTTTTAATCAAATGTAGGTCTCCTAGATTCTAATATCGTTCTATAGTATTGTGAACTCGCCTCAATTGGATGTTGTCATGATCTAACTTCCCAAAGGCACACGAGAGACCTAGGAGATACCACTCTTTGGTTACACATTTGCACAAGATCTGAAAGTATAAGAATGGTGGTCATCGCTTTACCCATGTTAATGACCTCCATCGGCACGGAGTGACAGAGGTCGAGAATGTCTGAACTCTCCATTTTCACTTTGATCTTCTTACTCAGACTCATCTCAGAATCCTGCAAGGGAGGGAGAGAGCATCAGTGCAAGGGAACCACAGATCTGAGCTTAAACACATAACTAATATCAATGCCTGCTCTGGGGAGATGAATCGTCATCATCACGGTAGCTAGATTTTCACAATAAATTCAAAATTCTCAGACAAAAAAAAAAGTGTAAACCTACGTTTTTCTGGGACTGAAAAGGCTAACATTGAGTTTCCCCAGCTACCATACAGGAAACCAAGCAATAAGTACATTTAATACACATTAACAGGAAAGCCTGCAGACCAGTATCACTTACATTGGACAGGTCTGTCAATGTAAACATCAGCTTAATGTATTGCTACTAAATAAATACAAAACCAGCTTTTTTTGTTATTTTAGTGTAAAACTTCATTCTATGACAAGATAAAACTCCAATGTTTGCCTCCATCATGCCATATCAATGGCTCATTATGCAATGTTACAGTTTTCTGTTTGTCCTTCATCACCAAACTCTGTAGCGTCTAATTTTGAGTTTGCTAAAAACAAAGGCTGCTGCTATAAAGAAGTTTACAGTGTCCCCAGACTTGTTATCCACAGTTTAGTCTCCTGTGTGCTCGACTGCACAAAGTAGCTTTACCCAAATGCAATTTTAGCAATCAGGACAACAAGCTTCCTTCCTTCATGAAATCTGCTTGCAGTAAGGTTAAATAGAAATACTCCTGCTACTATATATATCCAAGTGATCCAAGGAGACCATGTAATTATACTTCAGTATAAACTGTAGAACTGTGGGACACTGTCATTTGAAGTCTAGCCATTCGGTTTGCTGTGCAGAACCACTCTGTCTCAGTCTGTATTCTCTAACCTGATGTGGATGGCACTGCCCTTGTTCTGGTTTCACTTCTGGCAGCTCCCTTTTATTTGGCAGCAGCCCATCCAGGACAGTCCTTGCCTTCATAAAGGGGGGGATCTTTAGCCTGTGAAGGGATAGGCACATTTTAACTGGCAACACAACATCACCCAAAGTGCAAAACGAGAAGACACTCGAACAAAAAAGACATTACAAATTGCCTCACAATAGAGTAATGCCGTTATCCATGTCTTTATATTTTTTGTCAGTTCTGATGTCTACTGTGCACTAGGCCAGGCAAAATAATGTTCTGAAATCTGTCATCTTGATTGGCTGAGAGTGGCTTTGTGATTTCTAATAAATGTAATGAAGTTAACCTTCACATCTCACCTGTACAGTATCTCGGCTCGCAGGTAGTTCCCGATCCCATTGAAGTATTTCTGGTTCAACATCGCTTCACAGATGGGCTTGTCAAAAGCTCGATCTGACAGGTTTGACAGCACGTTAGCCCTGCAGAGACCAGAAATAAAATATTATCTCAACACCTCTTCTCTGACATTACTGCCTCAGGGTGGAGTGGTGTTTTCAGCTTAGCATGCAGTGCACATGAATCCACATCAAAGTCACTGCATACTGCGGCACATTTGGCAGACTGATTGGGGGTGTTTGGGTTAGGACTGAGCTGCACTCTCTCACCTGCGGAGCTGTTTGGAGATGCTCACAGCTCTGTAAATCATGTGACAATGTCACATCCACCTATTCTCTGTCTACATACTGTATTTATATTATAATGATGAATGAATTAAAATACTGTACCTTACCAGCATGTGAGATTGCTATACAAGAATAGGTTTCCCTCTACTGGAGTCCTGGACAGGATAACAGCAGCACCTTCCTTACCTGAAGCTCTGGTACTCAAACATGACGCAGGGCCCCCTGTCAGTCTGCCAGTCCCCATTGGGCTCCCAGCTCCCAAAGCGTCTGACATCCACGAAGCTCAGCACTCTCCGAGGCGTCTCATTGGTGTAGAAGCGCAGGTGGGCGTGCTTGGGCATCTCGCTCCCAGCAGTGAATCGGAAGAAGCCTGACATTCCAAACCGGAAGACAATGTCCACGGGCTGGCAGGCCTTACCACCAGGAACGGCCTGGGGCTCCCCCTCCTCCTCGATGGGGGTCAGGGTCAGTCGGACCTCCTTGCCCCGGGAGGTCGCTGTGATGCTGTAGGCATCGCAGGTGAAGGGCACCTCACTATTCTTACTAACCTCAGATTTCTCCACCGGTCCAGAGAACACCACCCCAGCGCATACGCGGCTCACAAACCGACTGGCCAGGTGCAGCTCCGGTCCCTCAGGCATCCTGGGGAGATGGGCGGCTTTGGAGAAACCCAGTTATAAATCAAATCACGTCCCTTAAACTGTATGGCAACAAAACTTATTAAAAAATGTATTTTATTCTGACAGGCATTATCTTAAAGCAGCATACACAATACTTTGTATTTACAGATTTTTTTATATGTAATATTTGCAGAATAAAATCTACAGACAGTACTAAATCAAATGTAATGGACCGTATTGTGATACACGTCTCTCGCTAGTGGTGATAAAAATATCTGCAAGCTTTGCACATACGCAAGAAGCTGTGCATTTTAGTTGTGTAACACCAAAAAGGGCGACCCAGTGTTAGATACGTATTTCTCATATTGTATACGGAGATGCAATTCACACAACAGCACACATAATGCGTTATGCTTCAAAAGAAATACGTGTTATCTTATATAAAACAGACACTTAAAATACGCGTAGTGTTTGAAAATCTATCTGCTTTACATAAACGGGCTGTTTTGAGTTCATAACAAGACGCATATCTAATATGTCGTAGGTGAAAGTTGCGGCTTCATTTATTTAATGTGTGAAACAACCAATATTGTCTATATGCACATAATATATTGGTTTCATTCTCTGTGCAAAAAGACATGTGAATAGTTTGTTATATAAACACTTACGTAACTGAGTTAAATCCCGTCTCGAAATCCCGAGATACTGTATTATTTATCGAATGCATTTACATCATGGCAACTTGCAATGTAGAAGGACGTGCACACTTGTCTTCAGTTCTTGGATATTTATTACAAAAACTACAATATATATAAGAAATTAAAATACGCCGTCACCTGTACTTAAGAAGAGATATGGTATCTGTAATCAGCAGGATGTGATCGTTTCTTGAGCTCTGATTGGCTAGTATCTTTAGAGGCGGATCTTGTGTTCGGTTCGATTTAAAGAGACAGGAGTACCGTTTAGTACAGCGGTGTCAGACTGGAGTGATGATTACACATTTTGACTTGGCAGTGATTTAGCTCCCAGCTCTTCTGACTGAGGGTTTGTATGTCTGAAGATATGTTCTCGAGCCCAAAACATGTAATATAATTAAAACATGCAGAAGATCAATTTTCATTTGGTACCAGGGTTGGGTTTGCAAAGTATTTGCATTTGACAGAATGTATTGGCCAGAGAGAAGCTGCATCAGCACTACTCAACGTCCTTGTTTATGTCAAAGCTTCAGCTGACGTTGAGCATTTTGATACCTACCTGACAATGTTCAGGAAGTGTGTGAGGCTAAGTGTAAGCACTGTCCAGTGAAAATGAGCTTGAAAAGAAAGAAAAGCTTTGTGTAAAATTGAACCTACACATTGTACTCTTTGTGAGCAATACATGTGCAGCTGGGGTTGAAGGGGCAGCTAGTAGGGTGAAAATATCTGCAATTGCACTTTTTGTGAGTCATGGCTGGTTATTAAGGGGAGTATTATGTAATGTTTTTCTTTGCTGTGCCTGTTCATTTTATCAACTTAAAAGGATATTATGTAGTTGTGTTTAACATATTCTTTTTTTTTGTTGGAGAAAGCATGCCTCAATACCCTTGGAGCCTGCATCTAGCCAAGCCAAACAGCAGCCACTTCTGAGCACCCTCACCACACCTACTGAGAAATGGGGCAGCACTGACCCTTGTCAGATACAGGCAGACATAGCCCTGGTCAGCCTTGCAGCCATGAAGCTTGTGCCAGTGTCATTCGTGGAGAGCACCCTCTTCTATGCCTTCATGCAAGAAACCCAACCAGCCTACAACATCCCCAGCCACAAGCACTTTGTCCATTCACTGGTACACCCTTCTGCACAATAAGCTGGAGGAACTTGACAAGTCAGCCCAGAGTGATCAACATGTATATCTATGTTGATCAGTACATTTCTATAGGTCAATAAACATTTTACAAGAAAAAATGTAGACTATGGGTGGTGTTATATCTGTTCACATTGATCTACCTTAAATACATTACACACATTTGAATGTATAACGTAGATGTACTGTATACTATCATATAAAATATATAGTAGACAGTGCTATAATATACAAGCTGATATCCAACCACGAGTACAAAATCATCTTGTATCTTACAGCACCATAAACTATATTTTAAGACACTGTACAGTATGTTGTTTATTTCATTATATGCTATCTGAAGGAGGTGGAAGATAATTATTAATTAGTGAGTTATCTATTTCGGAATACATAGTTGGGTGTCATTTAAACTGTTGATTGTATACAATTTTGTTGTATCGTTCATACTCGGCAAACCTTTAACCCTACTGATCAAGACTGAGATTATGAGGACCCTTTGTATGTGTGTGCACTGGTTTATTATTTATGGGACTGATTTCAGAAGTGCAGACAGTGGCAGATGGAAAGTGCCACACCCTCACAGCCAGACTGTCTAGGGTAACATATGGAAGCCAGGCTCTAGGGAACTAGATTTTAAAGATCTAACTAACCTAAATTTATTTTCCAAGAGATTTACCAAGACATATGCAATGGTGTGGAAAAATAGATGTAAAAAAACAAGACAACTATTGTGGTTTATAGCACATATATGCATCTTTTTGTGCTGTTATGTTATTGAGTCAACCAGAACAGCATTGCTTTTGTGGTGTGGGTTTTAGGTTAACTGGCCTGCCACTGGTGCTGTTCAAACCTGAACACTGTATTAAAACACAGGTTAGGCAAAGGTCACCATGCAGCTACAGACACCAACACAAATGATATCCCTCTTCCTTAATTACAAGAATTATAAGATACATATTAACACCTAGTTTTTGGGATCTTTAAAACAGGAGTTCTCAGGTTTTCTAAAATGTCTATCTACAAAATTTTAAAAGTATAATATGTAGGTGATTTTATAGTCTCCTATCCAAGCTGGATACTTTCCTCACCCCACGATGAGTAGTTAACACACACACACACACACACACACACACGATAGACAATATCCACTTTGCTGTCCTAACAAGGATAGGTCCCTGCGCTCTTCTGTCATCCTGAAGTGGTTGTGCAAGTCTGACTGAGCCACCAGGTCCCATAAACTGTATAATGGTACAAGTACACATCATCACTCTGCTTGCAGTCGCTAAAAAACTGTTCTTCAGATCCTTGTTAGAGCTAGACAGATTCATCTTTCATCTTTCCAACAGCAGACACCAGAGTATTCAAAGTTCATTTACATGTATAAAAAATGGGAACATCTTAACATGGGAATTCTTCAGTTCAGTGCATTCATCATGACTTGTGCTTGTTTGAGCTCTGAAAAAAAAGACAACGTCCAAAGTTATAATACAATATAAATGAGTCCCACTACAGCTTGTTACTAGTATGCAGAGTTTCACCAAATTCAGCTACGGAGTACCCAAGACATAGCCTTTATTAGCCACACAAATCAGAAGCCAGACCCAGGGATAGAAACAAGACTCCAACTGCATAGCAGTTTGGTCCATTCCTAGTTTTACTATGAGTTTAATGAGACATACCTGAGCTTGTTACCTGAACACTGTGGCTAATCAAGCTCCTAGTAAAACCTGCAATGATTAAAATGATTATACAAGTCTTATTTCCATCCCTGCAGACCACATACAGTATGTACAAACACACATATTCATCCACTTGGAGGGATAGCAATCTCAAAGGATAGTACAGGGCTTGATCCTGGCTGCAACACACCTGTCAGTAGAACTCGAAACTTCTCAGCAGTGAGAGAAACGACGATGGGCTCCTTTGAAGCCGGGTCGGGTCCATTAACCTGGAAACGCAGCAGCACTGTGGGCTCATTCACCTCCCGGAGCTCACTGGAGCTCAGAGTGTAATCCACTCGCCATGAGACAGACTCCAGCCGGCTCACTGCAACACACAATGACTACAGTGTAAACACCAACACCTGGGTGCGCCTGTATAGCAAGCTGCTTAAACATTCAAACCACACAGACTGGTACAAAATGTGACATAATTAATATGCAAATAAAAAGTAATGACATTTTCATGAACAGCTTTTTTAATAATGACACATGCATTGAATTGTACTGAAATAAACATGCTGCTTTTTAATCTTAGAAATGACTAACTGCATCAATTCTAACCGATTCACATTTTAAATTAGCAATATCAAGTTTTACTCAGATATACCTGGGAGGCGCTCAGCCAATTGTGCGCCGCCCCCTGGGAACTCCCGGTCACGGTTGGCAATGACATAGCCTGGATTCGAACCTGCAATCTCCAGGCTATAGGGCACATCCTGCACTCCACGCGGAGCACCTTTACTGGATGCGCCACTAGGGAGCCCCCAGGACATATGTATTTTTAAAGACAAATATTTGATACTGCTGATTTTTATAACATTGACTTAAATCAATAATGTAATTCCTGTATCCAAAAGTCCTCCCTGACATCTATATTTAACTTGATAAAAATAAGTGGGTCATTTTTCTATTTTACTCACTAATGCTTTTGTTGATCAGTTTTGCATTTAAAGTGGAACAAGGCGGGCAGCTGGATTCCTGATGTGAATTATTATTTTTCAAAAGCCTTAAAAGCTTTAAAATGACACCAACATTATTTGTGTAGGGCTCATCCACTACATGGAGAAAGACTAATCCACCTCCAGGTACTTTCTTACCACGAGGGGCAGGAGTTGCTCACTCTTGTTGCATGCACAGGACACCTACCCTGGGACCCTTTTCTTCATAAAGACAAGGTATTCTTTAAGGTTTTATGCAGTCAGGCATTTGGGCAGATACAGTGACTTGCTCACCCCTCCCAGGACAGATCACAGGCTGCTACTCACGTCGAAGGCTGCTCTCCCTCAGCTTCTCTTGCAGCATGGTCTGCTTGTCCTCGTATGACTTGCACAGTCCTGTGGTGTGCTCTGCATTCACACAGGAGACAAAGCCAGGGTCAGCACACCATGAAACAATACACAACTGCTATGATCTCCTCCAAAGCAGCATACTTGATTCTGCTGCAGCTCTGTTAATGTGTTGCTGTGTGGACAGAGGAGGTAGCTGCGGTAACTGTACAGATCTAAGAATAATGTACTGAGATGTCTTTTAAATGGACTTTATCCCACTACCCATGCACAAGAAATGTGTTTCAATGGTATGGTACATAACATGTTAACTGCATTTTTTTTCTAGTTTTGCATCTCTGGAGAAAAACCAATAGTGGGTGCAAACTTTAAACAGACAGCGCTACTACACCATGTAGTGGAAATATTAATGAATTACAACTTGTACTAACTAGAAACCAGTAACTAGTTTGGTATTTAAAAAATATATATAAAAAAATCTCAATTTAAAAACTAGTTTCATTTAAAACTTGAATGTACACATTTGTTTAGATTTCTTCCAAATGTCAAATGCATTAAATTGTACTGAAATAAACTGACTTTTTTTTTTTATTTATTTATTTTTTATTCAATACATCCCAAAAAGAAACTTTTGCATCAATTTGAATGTTTTTATTTTTTTTTCTTTAGGGAAAACTTTAGTTTTAGAAGGAGAGGCAATATGCATGGTAAGAACAGGATCTTGTACTGCTACTTTTTTTATCAGTTCTTCATTTACAATAAACTCTGCAGTGAAATCAGGGAATCTCTAAGGGTAAACGGGGACACCAGGGTTAGAAGGTGCAGCAGAAGCTTATAGTTGTTGGTCCTGTACCTTTAGGCAGCCCAAGCTGCTGGAGTTCACTAGACAAGGACTCACTGTCAACATTATGCTTGGCAGCACTGGAGAGGATAAAACTCAGAACAGCAACACTGGCCTTAATATCACCAATGTCTTAGAGGAAAGAACAACAGGAGATCAATACAAAATCAGTAACACTTCAAATAATTCATAACATAAACCCTAATATTTTAATTCATACTAATGTAATACTCTTTTGTGTGTGTTTTGTATGCTTATTAATTATTCAAAAAATGCTACTGAAACACTCCTTGAGGCTGACTGTGGGGGAAGCATTATATTTCAGTGCACAATGCCTCAACAGCAGGCTTCAGTGCACAGCTCAACACTAATACGCTTCCCTACAAGGGGGTTAATAGTAGTGCAAAGGGCTGAAACATGCAATTCACTTTAACTTGACAACTTTCAAATCTTAGATTTGATCTTGACTACCTCCCTACTTTCCTGTGATCACTTACCAAACTTGGCATCTGAAGTCAGCTTTGTCACCTTGTCGTACTGTAAAAGAAGGAGAGAAAGTGATAAAACCAATGATCCAATGGGGAGCTACTGGCCTATGGAGAATTTAGGCTAGCCTTGAGCTCACCGGGCCTTTTGATCAGAAGTTTCCACTCTAGAGGAGAAACACTCTGTGGGTTTGGCCTCCCTAAACCCACTATAGCGTCAAAGCCAATGCGATGCTCCCCATGGAATCCCCAGCAAAGACTGTCCACTTCTCACAGACAGACCTGCACTCCTGCATACCACGACTGTGTCTTTATCAGATGCACTCCTCTGACTGTACGACACACCCTGCACCCCACACAACTGTGTCTTTATCAGATGCACCCCTCTGACTTTATGACACACCCTGCACCCCACACGACTGTGTCTTTATCAGATGCGCGCCTCGAGAGCCCCATACTGTATTTAATGGTTATTTACTTACATCAATCCCTTCTCCCAGAAGGTCTTTCAGAACCTGGACACACAGTAGCTTCATCTTCACAGAGGACTAAAAAAAAAAAAAAAAATGTCTGAGTATTCTCACTGTATTTTAATGATCTTAACAGTGGCAGATCTGCCATCCTAAAATGCACTGATCCTAATCTGCATCATAGTTAAAATGCGTGGTCTTTTTTATGTTTTTGATCCATCAAAAATACAGATAGCTGTTGATGTTTTACACACTTAATTTAGAATTGCCATACTGAGGCTGGGTTTTTACAGCTGCTATCAGCATGCACTGTGATTATAGGATTTGGATTATAGATCAGTTAGATCAGTGTTCAGACTAGCTGTCTACTAAACCTACTATAATGTTAATAAATGAATAGATAATCCCTGGGGGACTGACATAGATGATTTCACAAAGAGTTAAAGAGAGAGCAATTTAGATATGCTGTTAAATCCTTAACAAAGACTCCACTATGCCACACAGGGTAACAGATAAGAATCAAATTACAGAATACAGGAAAGGGCACTGTGCCATTCAAGCTGGTAGCCAAGGAGTGGGCTTTAGAGCTGCTGTGAACTTGAATGGTGCTTTAAAAGCTTTGTATTCAGAATGCCAACATGTAGGCAGCTTTGTTGTTCAGTTTGGACTTCAGAATCAAAGCTTTTCAGACCTTGTTTTTCTGAATTAAAATACAAGAACCTTCTGTCTTTCTCAGATTGCTGAACCACCATACAAGGAAAACGCTCTTATTGGCATAAAAATTTTTAAAATTTTTTTAAAAAAAACTCAGTTTACTTATGTAATTAGGAATAAAAAAAATAAAATAAAAAATGAGAAAAGGTGGATGGGGTCATAGGGGATCAATCACCTGACCAGAAAGTTAAGACATTATCATCTTAAACTGTAAGGAAAACTTGGAGATTAATATTGAAGTTATACATAAATAAATACAGTAAAATAACTCAAGCTGACTTAACCAATTTGGCTAAAGTGCTGATTTCTGCCAGCACCCAATCTGGGCAGTCCAAATCTCCACAGAATCGGAAACGCTGCAAAAAGAAAAAACACAGGCTTGAGCAACAGTGCTAACACACAGTTTGCCACATTTTTTGTGAAAGGAAAATAATACTACTGAAGTTCCAAATCAATTAATAACCAAACCAGGGCGTTACTCAATCAACCATACGGGCTTTGCTACTAGTTTTACAACATTACCTACAATTAGTACTAATTTTAGACTACACAATGTTAATTTAAGTAAAGCAGCCAACAAGTAATGCTAGTCAGTGTCTGTGAAACCAAACTAGAAGACCACGATGACTCTGCGTTTTAAAAGTTTGCTATCCCAGTTATAAAATGCATTGAATTATGTGTCTAACCACCTATACTATTATTGTATTTAAGTATAGCATATTTGTATGACGTAGTGCAGAGCAGATTTCAAAGAGGTGCCTTGCTTGCGTCCCAGTGTCAACAACTACTTATTGTACAGCTGTTTACTGAGGAATACCTTATAATTTACAAACTGGACTTTCTACAATTGTCTGCATTCCCCCCTCCCCCCCCGTAAATTAAACACCAAGTGCATAGATGGGTACAGAATATGGAAGAAGGTATGCAAGATATACATTATAATTACACAGAGCACCCAAAATTACAATTCAGTAAACAACTTGAAACTAAATAACAGGGTTAGTTCCGATTCCCAGCTGACCGTTACCGTTACTGTATCGGTTAAAATTATTCTATTGTGGCCTTTAATTTAGAGTGAAAACTCAAATCATATCGGTACCAGCCGAAAACGAAGTACACAACTGTAATTTCTCAAGCCTGGATCGGGTTTATAAAATACTATAACGTAGATTCTGCCATGTCAAACTTCCAAACACATTGCCATCTTTCTGCAAGATAAAAACGATAAAAGCAAAGAAATAGAAATGAAAACAACATTTACCATTCTCCTGCTTGCAGAGGACAACACACGGTGATCAGGTGATCCAGTGGGCGGAACAACCACTACCGCCACCTAGCGGAGTGGAGTGTCTTTACATTGCTAAACCTTGCTATGTCCAGCTGTCAATATAGTTACACGCATAGGTTTTGGAAGCACACCCTTGTATTTGATGTCAGAAAAACAGAAAATCGTGTGGGGCTGCATGTTCAATAAATTCACATATCAAAGGCAAAAAATAAATGTGTAGTCTAAGAGAGGTTTATGAATACTCAAACATTTTGTGATAGATGTCTAACCATGATTGTGATGTTTCAATAAATCCTATTTCATTACTTTATTGGTCAACAACGAATAGCCTAAAGTTCCATTATTTAGGTCATTTTAGTCTATGAAGAAACATAACAGCAGTGATAGAATATTATTATATATAAACAATATATAAAAAGCCATTTTATTTATTTTATTTCAAGTTTTAAAATAATTTTGGCCCATCTGTTTTTATTTTATGAATATTAAATGTACCCAAAATAATGAATACACTTAATAAATAATTATCTTTGTTTTTTGTTTATATCGTTTCTATTGGACCAAAATAGAACAGCATAAAATAAGAACTGTATTTTATTGTTCTGCCAAAATATCTACAAAAATAAAAAAAAATACCAATATCTTTATAAAGAATGGACTAGACGTACCATCACTGATTCCAGCAGTACGTCTGTGTGCACTCGTCCATCATGAAAGTAACGCAACTCTAATTATGTCTGACGTATACATACCCGACACCTCCCGTCTCCTCCTCATCCCTTTCAAAACACCACAGTGAGAGGTACAGTGAGTTAGTACAGTATAGCACAATACAATGTCAGCGCGGCATTTTAAAATACGTGGAAAGCTAGTCTTAAAGCCGTTACGTTAGGAGCACAGTCATTTTGTAAAAATGTCATTGCAAGTTGTTGGAAGCGGTTTCTTTGCCAGCTTTAGGAGTTTACGTTTAGAAAAGCATACTATGGTATATTTTGGAAGGGCAATTTTTATTTGGATTGTCGTGGTCGCTGGGCATTGTGAGAACTCACCCAGGCTCATCATTTCTAAAGGTAAGACGACAGTCACGTCAAGGAGGGGTACAGCCAGACTCGTGCCCATCATTTTAATTTACTAAGAAAACAGAGCGGTTAGTTATTGGATCGTGGTGTCGTATTTTACCATTTGTTTGGTTTTGATGCCACCAGCAGTAGGCTATTATAATTGAAAGTCTATAAATATATTTGCACTTTCCAGACAACATACAGAAGATGTTGACTATCCTTTTTTTTGTTTTGAGTCCGGACAGTCTTGTGCGTGTTAAAAACAAAATGTATTGCAATGCAAATGTTCTTGTTTGAAATGTCATTTATAAAAATACAAAGAAAACTAATACAGTATTAGATACTGTTTAAAGAAAACGTGTTTTCAAAGCTCCGTAGGAGTTGCGTATTTTTGGTCATATTATTTGTTTATTTAGCAGACGCCTTTATCCAAGGCGATTTATAGAGACTAGGGTGTGTGAACTATGCATCAGCTGTAGAATCACTTACAATTACGTCTCACTCGAAAGACGGAGCACAAGGAGGTTAAGTGACTTGCTCAGGGTCACACAATAAGTCAGTCGCTGAGGTTGGATTTGAACCGGGTTCCTCCTTGTTATAACCCCTTTTCTTTAACCACTGGACCACACAGGTCATGTCTGTTGTATAATGTGTTATGAAACAATATTCTCGTTTCTCCCATAGAGTATAATAAATCAGTATTGGTTTGCAGTAATTATATTACAAACTAAAGGGACATTAACGGAAATTAATAATTTCACGCACATGTTGCAATTGTTGAGATCTATTAATTATATCATTTGGTCGCACTATAGATGCACGTTTTTACTGTTTTCAAAAGTGATTCTGAAGTGGTTTTATAGTGTTATGCAACTTTTATGGAGGTGCTGTGCATGCTACATAGACACTATATTTATTTGCTCAAACTATATTGATATCAGAACGTGAGGAACCATTGTTTAAAGTAAAAATCAAATAGTAAATCTAAATAATTGGACCACAAAATAAGGATTCTTGGGTGCACCTTATGTTTTGAGTGCTTTATATGTTCCAGCCATGTTTATCGAAATTAAGCTATACATAGTCAGACTGTTGCTGGGTGCAGGAGGGTTGCCATGCTTTTTAGTTGATGCATAATAATGTGCATTTATTGAGTTGGCTGGGCAAAGTTAAGCTAATTGGAACTGAACTTTGATAAAATGTCTTAAATTGAGTTGGAGTAATCTGGAACTTGATGTAAAAGCAAAACTAAATAGGTTATAATGTTAAAACCTGGCACAGCAATTGGAGTTTGCATTTTTGGACTCCCATCATTTCACAAATTAGTAACTTTAAACGATGAAATTTCCATCCCGCCCATAGTGCGTGTCTATTTTAAAATGAAACAGTGCTTTGATCCCTGTTGAAACACTTATTATCCCCTGCTGGGAATGAAATCCCGTGCGACGGGGATATAGTGCAGATGGTCCTACGTGCATATGACACACATCTGCAGAACCACTTCTCCAATTGTCATGAAACTTGGTACTAACGTTATTTAGTTTAAATTATTGAGAGTAGATTCTGTGGACATAGGCAGTGTGTGTCTGTCCATTCATCCATCCATCTCTGTCACACATTTTTGCATATATCTGGATAATTGCCTTCCGGTATCAACCTATGAAACTGGTTAATTCTGTCATGGTAGCTCCAATCTGAATTTACAGCCCTGGCTGTATTTAAACAGAATAACAAGTACATGGTGTCTTGCTGCTTTCACCCTTATGAGTAACATGGCTTTGGTGCTGGATTATAGTACTAAATAATACATATTAAAAGGACATTCCTGCAGCAAGTGTTCAAAAGTGTCATTTTAAAAAAATGAATGGTCATACATGTCATTTTTAAACTTAAAACATAGCAGTCATATGCCTGAAATGACAGAAAGACATGTACTTCTTTGCTACTAGTTTCTTACAAATAAACCACAACGCACCTGTAGAATCGGATTTTAACAAACAAAAAAGCATACTGTTGTTGAGTTGTAATGTTTCCGAAGATAAATGAACACATATGACATTTAAGAGATCTTGAATTGCATTACTTAGTTGTTTGGTTGTAGTTTTGAAAACAAACAAAAAAAGTGCTCTTTTTCTTTAAGATAATGATTAGAATCTACTTCCAAGGCAACCGGGACCACTCCTGGTAGCACAGAGCCTTAGGAATTTATAAAAACACTTCCCAAGGATGTCCTGAACAGTAGAACCTTGGAACACCAGCATTCATTTTCCCTCTCAGCTGTTAAAGAAAATAAATAAATAATTACCAGACCCGCCCCCCCCAGAATGCCTGGGTGTCCCCATACATCCCCCCCCCCCCCCCGCCCCTCATTTTGGGCAGCACTGCATCCCACAGTAGAAATTCTGAAAACAGCTGGTGCTGTGCCACCCTCTTTTCCGGTTGAAGAACAAAGCTGTGCACCAGTACACTTGGTTCCCTGGCCGATGTCACGCCTGCCTCCACCCATTCCTTCCCAAGACACAAGTTTACTGTAAACTGAAAAGAAAAACACTTGCAAGAGAGATTTTAGAAGTGGGGCAACCCACCCAACTCTCTAACAGAAGGAAGCAAATAAAACAAAACTTCATTTCTATCTCTCTCTTAGCTTTTCTAACATCCTTTTTGACTTGCGTTTGCAGTTCCAAGTACTCTTTGTACTTTGTACTGTGTACTTTGTTTTTGGTCCTTTTTAAATGCTTTGTAAAGTGCCTTTTTTCGCTGAATATTTTTTTAATTGCTCTATTAAACCATTTTGGCCATTTTGATTTAGATTCAGATTTGTCTACTTTTGGGATGTAATTGTTTTGCGCCTCTAGTACTACATTAAAAAAAATAAAACAGCCACCCTTTTTCCGTGGATGTTTTCTCTATTTTACTTCTATCTACTTCTGTTAGTCTCTTTTTCATAACTTCATAGTTTGCTTTTCTAAAACTGTAAACCTTAGCTTTAGTCATTATTTCTTGGGTAATGTTTTTTTTTTATTGCAATGTACCGTACCATTTAAAAACTGTTAATTGTGTTTGTTCAGCTGCTGTGAATTTCTTCCCTTTAACCTTTTCTGACAAATATAAATGGAAGTCACTGCAGGCCAAAGAATATATATATATTTTTATTTTAATGCACTACTTCACTTTCAGGGCGGTATGTAAAAAAAAAAACAACAGCCAAGTAATTTTATGATACAAATAACCTACTGTAGCATTAGGAAGGTGTGATATCAGCACAATTTGACTTCGTTAGTGTCAACCCAGCACTTTTATCTAATGGAAAGGAAACTACAGACGCCGCAGTGTGTTTTCTTTTAATTTCAACACAGCTGCTGTAGCCACTAAACACAACAAAGCAGCCACACTAGATCATTTTCTTCAATTCTTATCTGCTTTGAAATAATTTGGAAACATAGCAACTGATGTTAAAATACAGCTGGGTAACATTTCACACAAGATGTCTGAGGACCGTTTTTGGTTTAGTGTAAGTATTCTTTGTTCAAGGCTGTGTTCAGTTGCATAAAACCCCATGGCCTGATTTCCACTGTGGACAAATTGCCCACTTCATACATTTACTATGGATCGAGCAATTTGCCTGCAAGGTACCCATAGTAAAAAATATAGACCCATAAGTTCAATTTCCCCTTAGTTTTTCCTCTTGAGTTTCAGATAAATGTATCTTGAATTGTAAAACATACCCAACCAGTAACTGAACTGTAAGGGTAAGCTAAAATAATACAGATTAGCTTTTAGAAATTTGCGCTCCTTTCCTGGCAGTGCTTATGGCCGGTCAGCAGCTGAATCAGCTAAAGGACAAAGAAGACCCAGACACTTGCAGATCTGGACAGATTTGCTTCCTGCCTGTATTATGATTTCAAGTTTAAGACAAGTCAAATGTAACGGGTCCCCTTATATTGGTTTTCTTATTGCACATACAGTTGAACAGCTTAGTAATAAAACAATGTTTCAAATCTTTTACTGTAGTTTTATAGCACTATAATAACACAATTGTTATTGTAATACAAACAGCATCAAATTAGCAAGAAACAACTTTCTGATTAGCTTCAAGACAGTTTCATAACATTGGAATCATTTTAATTAGGGGTGGGCAACGATATGAAAATTGTGTGTCGATATCATGCACGTATTTTGATATCTATAATATTGAGATCTTGCAAAACACAGAAATATAATAACACAATTGCAATATCAAACATACATATACAGATGTTAACAGATATTTACATATGAAAAGCAATAGCTTACTTTAACTTAGTGGTGCTTTGCTTCACAATATCCATGGAGACAAACAAGTCTTGTTATTTTTTTTCTATTCCATCATCAGCCACCTCAAAACCTAAAGATTAATTTCTATACTTCACTAACCAACACGGAAGTAATTTAATCTTGCTGCTCTGTGTGTACCTAATAGTAATAGCTACGGTGTCATCCAGAATTTTGCATTATTTTGAGATGTGTTTTGATGTTTTAAAAGCACATCTCATTTATAATATTGAAAGTTCACATTTTTAAAAAACATTAATAATAGCGTAAGTAATCACACAGACAAAATGCAATGAACCGCTAACGCATGCGCATATCTCAAAATAATGCCAATAGTGCTTAATGCAGCATGCAAATAGCGTTTGGTACCTAAACGCCAATCAATGGAATAAAATGGTTAAATAATACTTTAGTGTGTGTGTGTGTGTGTTGTGTCTTAACCTTATACCTAAAAATGAGTATAGCATCATCTACTGGATATTGTACAGATATGAGACACCACGTGGTACCCCGGGGTACCATCGTACCCTGGTCTCTCTCGTTCATATTATAATGTCATGAGAATATTCCTGGTTCCCGCTACACAAAAATGGCAGCGTGTGCAGCTGGAGACCCGCATTTTTATTTTGCGGGTCTCCATTTTTATTTTTATCTCGAGATATGAAAATAATTATTATCGGTATCGATATCCTATCAAAATATCGATATTGGTACCCACCCCTAATTTTAATCCTCTCAAAAAATGTACCTGCTTCAAAATAGGGGCCTTGAGCATTATGAGGGAAATACACAAAACCAGTAGGTCTTTAGCTGCGGATGGGTCCTTGCATGACCAGACAGATACAGACAACACAATCCCAGTTCAATCTTCAAGCACTGGTTCCGGTCCAGACACAAAGGGGAGCTCAGCGTTCACCCTGTTGACAGGATGTCAGAGTTTATGCTGCTTCCAAACCTGGGAAATAAATCATTCATTACGGAGGTGTTTGGGTAAAACAACATCCTGTATAACAGCAGAGACAGTGGGGGGCTACAATATTCTAAACAGCAGTGAATCTAAATACGGCTCTTTAAAGAAGTTCCCTTGAGATTCTACATTAGTGTACTTAAACTTTCTTGAATTTAAACAGTCTATTTTTTCTATTACTGTAACAGTAACAGTTTTTAGATAAATGGTATTGACCCCACTGGCAGCTTTTGTCCAGAAAAGGTCATTTTAGGGGTGTTAAGGGATTACGTATGCAGCCATGGGAAGCATGAAGTATGAGTAATGTAACTGGAACCAACGCACACAAATACACGAATAAGAATTCCTTTATCAAAGGAAATGAGAACTCGTTCAGAGATACCAGCGTATTTTATTACACTGCATGCTCAACCGGATAGTACTTCTTAGGAAGCTATCCATTTCATAAAGTCTCCGATGAGATGTCAGTGCATTCTGACGGCATGCTGCAGATCATCAATGGTTTGGGAACAATACTAATGACCTGATCTTCCCTCCCAGTACAAAGTAGTCATAGGAGCGTCACAATGATAAACTTGTCTAAGAGTTACTTTGAATCGCTGTTGTGGCGGTCAGTTTCACTTGCTGTAGGAAAGGCAAATGCACATTAATATGCAGAACTGTAAGTCTGCTCTCATTCACCGATTGTATTCTAATAATCTGTTTATTTCACATTTTGCAATAAGTAGTAAGATAAATGTCAAAAGAGTGAGATGCTTTCAACATTCTGGCTAATACAGAAACTTTGAGGACCAATCTTTTACAGATCGCCTAGTTATGAATTTTTCTTGGTTTTCCTTTGTCCCACTACCACAGTTTGCACGTCTGCACGTCTTTTATTTTGACATCAAACTTACAGAAAAAAAGTGATAAATACTGAGATTGCTGTATATAAAAAAGAATGCTCTAAACTAAAAGCTCCTGTTTATTTTGCAGATGAAGGCATTAACAGACACAGGTTCAACAAACTACAGAGCAACATTGTGTTCTTCCACCTGAATGGAAGCCCAACTCTGTATGTAGGAGGGACTGACATGGTCTGCTCCATTGACTTTGATGCAAACAAGTACATGGAGGTAAGTAACATCATCTTCAAACCTCCTAGATATTGGTATATGGCTTATTTACATATACCGGGAGGAACTTCAGAATGGTGGATGCACCTATGCACTAGATAAGTGCCTGTTCTTACATGCAGGCATATTTTAGTAGAAGTGACTGAGTATCTATTATAAAACCACCTACAAGTAGTAGTTTCTAACCATGCTGTTGTATAGTAATGCAGATGTATAAACCTCGTAGCCATGTCATGCATGTACAGAACCAAGCAGACTGTAGATGGATTGTTATGAAGCCCCTCTGTTTTCATACTGCGTGCAGCGTTTGTGTTTGTCCAACAGATGCTGTTGGAGAGAGCTGGTACAGTATCTATCAATGCCATGACAAATCAACCCCAGTCAGGAAAAATCAAAGCAAAGAGGCCAGCTATGCCAACATAACCTGCTGTACCTCATTAGATACAGAGGTCTATATATACAGTGCCTTGCAAAAGTATTCAGACCCCTGACCAATTCTCTCATATTACTGAATTACAAATGGTACATTGAAATTTCGTTCTGTTTGATATTTTATTTTAAAACACTGAAACTCAAAATCAATTATTGTAAGGTGACATTGGTTTTATGTTGGGAAATATTTTTAAGAAAAATAAAAAACTGAAATATCTTGCTTGCATAAGTATTCAACCCCCACACATTAATATTTGGTAGAGCCACCTTTCGCTGCAATAACAGCTTTAAGTCTTTTGGGGTAAGTATGTACCAGCTTTGCACACAGTGTTGGAGTGATTTTGGCCCATTCTTCTTGGCAGATTTGCTCCAGGTTGTTCAGGTTGGTTGGACGACGCTTGTGGACCGCAATTTTCAAATAGTTCCACAGATTCTCAATGGGATTGAGATCAGGACTTTGACTGGGCCACTGTAGGACATTTTGTTCTTGAGCCACTCCAATGTTGCTTTGGCCTTGTGCTTGGGATCATTGTCCTGCTGAAAGGTGAATTTCCTTCAGTTTTTGAAGCAGGTTCTCTTGCAGTATTTCCCTGTATTTTGCTCCATCCATTCTTCCTTCAATTTTAACAAGATGCCCAGTCCCTGCTGATGAGAAGCATCCCCACAGCATGATGCTGCCACCACCATACTTCACTGTAGGGATGGTGTGTCTTGAGGCATGGGCAGTGTTAGGTTTGCGCCACACATAGCGCTTTGAGATTTGGCCAAAAAGCTCTATCTTGGTCTCATCTGACCACAAAACCTTTTCCCACATCGCAGCTGGGTCACTCTCATGCTTTCTGGCAAACTCCAGACGTGCTTTCAGATGGTACTTTTTGAGTAACGGCTTCTTTCTTGCCACCCTCCCATACAGGCCAGTGTTATGCAGAGCTCTTGATATGGTTGACTGGTGCACCATTACTCCACTCCCAGCCACTGAACTCTGTAGCTCCTTCAAAGTGATTGTTGGCCTCTCTGTGGCTTCTCTCACAAGTCTCCTTCTTGTCTGAGTGCTGAGTTTTGAGGGACGGCCTTTTCTTGGCAGTGCCTGGCTGGTGTGATGCAGCTTCCACTTCCTGATTATTGATCCAACTGTGCTCACTGGGATATCCAAACACTTGGATATTATTTTGTACCCTTTCCCTAATCTATGCATTTGTATTACTTTATCTCTAACTTCTGTAGAATGCTCTTTGGTCTTGATTTTCCTTCAGATTCACAGCCTGACCAATGATCCTTCAACAGTGGGGTTTTTATCCAGAAAATGTGACAGCAACTTTAATGGTTCACAGGTGGAGGCCAATGGTAAGGTAATTGTGTCCTCGTTAGGGCAATTTCTTTCATCGGTGTAAACTGGGAGCTTCCACAGCACAGGGGTTGAATACTTATGCAAGCAAGATATTTCAGTTTTTTATTTTTCTTAAAAATATTTCCCAACATAAAACAAATGTCACCTTACAATAATTGATTTTGGGTTTCAGTGTTTTAAAATAAAATATCAAACAGAACAAAATTTCAATGCACCATTTGTAATTCAGTAATATGAGAGAATTGGTCAGGGGTCTGAATACTTTTGCAAGGCACTATATATATATATATATATATATATATATATATATATATATATATATATATATATATATATATATAACCCCTGGTCTAACAGTGATCTAAAGCACAGGCCACTAAGCCATAAGGTGACTGGCCTTGAGATTCAGGACAAAACCAGACAGCTGGTAATGCTGTTTGTGTTTCTGCTTTGGAGAACAAAGGATACAATGTTTAATCTTCCCGTCATTCTCTGTAAGAAAGCCATGTACGTAAATAAAGTTTTTATTTAGATGATTGTGTAACAGTACTATAATGGTGTTTTATTGATTGATAGAATCCTCCTCAGCGTTCAAATTCTGAACAACAATGGGTTGCATTTTAGAGCTGTTGGCAAACTGTATGTTGATGTTTGATATCTTTTGTGCAAGCTTTTTCCTCCAAATTGTTATTTTTTTTCAACCATAACATTAATAGGTTTTTGTTTTTGTCATTTCACTGAGCATGTTTTTCTAATCTGAAAAAAAAAATGTGCTCAATGTGATGTGGAATAAAAATCTTTGAAAATCTAAGCTATTGCTTCAATTGAAATGAACACCCACTGAAAGAAAGCGGTTTCCCATAAAAAAGCTATTTAGGCCTTTTCAGTCCTGTGTCATTACCACAATAAAGTGTTATTTCTTTACTTTGTCAGCCTCTATGTAGCAGTAAGGAGGGCTTTTCCATGATAAATTATACTACGATAAATGTTCATGCAGTTCGAAATTTACTTTACTGAGTTTTCACAGTAAAAAATTACTGGCAAACTATCAAAAAAGACAGCCACTAGTCTATTTTACCAACATAATTGTCCTTCAAAAAGCTGTTAATAGACACATCCACACACGATTGTGTTGGTTGCTTCACTGTGTTGACCAACAAGGTTTTCGGATTGTGGGCTCATTTAAAGTGTTGTCCATACCTATGCAGTTATGCAGAAGGAGCCGGCATTATTGTCCTATAAATTTGCACTTGCTTAAAAACAGGGCCCGATATAAGACCATTTTATAATAAGGTCAACTAAGGTAAATTTAAACATTGGATTATGTTTATTTTACAGATTCCCTTTTTGGCAGAAAACAAAAGCAAGCACAGCTGCAAAGAGGAGGTGAGTTTGAAATCTAGCGCTCCACATTGCTCACTGAACATCTGGACTCCAGTTCCACCAGCTTATGTGGATTTTCATATCTATACATATATGTATTAATTCATTAATTAGTCATTTAGCAGACACTTTAATCCAAAGGCATTTACAGAGACTAGGGGGTGAACTATGCATCACAACTGCTGTTGCAGGGTCACCTACAATGGGACCTTGGTTTTACGTCGCATCCAAAGGACAGAGCACAAGGAGGTAAAGTGACTTGCTCAGGTTCACACACAGCGGGTCAGTGGCTGGGAATGAACCGGCAATCTCCTGGTAACAAGCCCTGTTCTTTAATGTGTATCTAGCTTTATTTAAAAAAAAAAAATAGAGAAGTGTAGAACATTTGGACTATTGTTCTCGCAAAGGAACTTGAATGAGGAAACAGCCGTGCTTGCGGTCATGCAGAATAGCACACTGTAGCTACATTCTGCAGCTGTTCTTAAAATAGGATGATGCTCGGAATAGCTGCCTTATCAAGTGACATCATCACATGTATTAAAAGCTATTGTGTAGACCAACACAAGCCAGCCCTCAACTCAGACACCATGTATACTTAATATCTTGGCATCCCTGAATAGATAATGATCTTCAAAAACTATTTAACTACACAAGGAGTCCTATGAGTGCAGTGGCACCCATAGACATAATTAAAGGTCTGTCTAATAACAATGAACCCTACATGATATTTGGTGTAGTAAATTGCTATGCTAATGTTGTGTATTTGCCCTGGGGTAGTTAATATGATTGTGAATGCTGGCCAACAAAGCACTTTTAGTACTGCATCTTCAGAATACCATGAGTGTTTTGAAATACCTTGCAGGGTATCTAAAGCTGTGTATTGAAATCTATTGCAGAGCCATTGTGAAAATGTCATTACTGTCCTCCATGAATACCAAGACTCTCTGTTGGTTTGTGGGACCAATGCATTCAAACCTCAATGCTGGAATCTGGTAAGTGTTGCAGATTTATTTAGCATTCAGAATCAGTACGGGGTCAGATTTCTAGGGTTAAACCCTAACAGCAGTGGTCATAATTGCAATTACAAAGACCTGAATAACACAGGCTAGATCAATCAGTCTTTATAGAAGAGAGAGAGAGAGTGCATTTTGGTACACAGCTGTATATTCCCAGCAATTCAAAAGGTAAGGGTAAAAAAGAATGATTAAACATGATAACCTACAACCCACCAGAGCATTTTACAGCACTGGAGTCTAATCCAGGAATGCATCAACCACGAAGCCTTGGTTATCCATTCTATGGTAAAGTCATGATTCACTTTAGTTCTAACTATTCAAAATATCTGTCTTAACTTTTGGACAATAAATGATTACTCACCATGCAATCTAGTGTCTGTGTCCAGCCCTGGCCTCTTTCTGAATGATAGCTTTGTAAGAGTTTTGTAGTTTCTGTGGTATTGGTCCACAGAAGGATGACGTGATCCTTGGGTTGCATCCCCAGCTCCCCCACTTTTTGGTCTAAAAGGTCAAGTTGAAGTGGTTGTCATTACTGTGGTTAAGGATATTACTCAAAAGTCTAGTCTATTTCAGGAGAGGAGGTAATTAAGATATTTAGCAATGGTAAAATCAAGGCGTGGTATAATCCACAAAATAGTGTGGGATAATAAAGTATAAAGCACAAAGAGCTAACAAAATAATTCCAGTAAATCTTATTAATTACTGTCAGTTAGGTTTCACATTTTACTATATGAAAGATGCAAACATTATGGTAAACACATTATTTCATTTTTAATGGTACTTTTTTCTAAACAATGAACAAAGTGTACTGATCGCTCCTTGTAGACCAGTAAGAACGTTAATAAAGCAAATAAAAAAATGTATTTTACAGCATTGGTTAGCACTCCTTTAACTAGCAAGTTCAGCTTTACCCAATGCCTGCTGCCCTAAAACCAGTCTGCGTGTTATTTTGTGTTGTTAATTTCAGAACAGAAATGAATCCAAGGTGACACCTGCGCAATGCAGCGGCATTGGGATTTCTCCATTCTGCTCAACACAGAATTCTCTGTCACTGTTCGTCGGTAAGTATTGTGAGGCAAGTGAAGTCACCACCCACTTAGTCAAATCGTCTTGCTTCCAGATCCAGCCCAGCCTCTCTGGCCTTTTATAAAGGTTTAATGCAGTATACCTTGGTAAACGTATTGCAGTATAGTAAAGGAACATGATAGTATGCTAAAGCACAAACACACCTGTTACACTATAGATAAGTATGTTAAAACCAGTATCGTAATAAACAGAAAATGGTTAGTAACTGCAACGCAAACTGGAAAACCCTTGCAAATACCGAATCGAAAACAACAGGCAGACACAAAGAATTCAAATTAGACTTGGCAGGGATTAGATGCATTTTACTAATTGTGAGACAAAGGTCCTTGTACCCATCCAATATACCAAGATGTACTGTATATATAGATATGTAAAGTGCAGTACATTTGCCTTATTGAAGCCACTAGCCAGATAAACATTATGATTTTAAAGTGGCCTTTTGCAGATATGATAAGGTTGTTTATACGAATTGTATGTTATAAAAACCGCGCTGCATCAGTTATTGCGTGACTTTCATCTTTCCACAGAGGGCAATATCTACGCAGCCGCTCCGCTGTACTGGCAGGGAAATAGCCTGCAGTTCCGGAGGATTTCCGATGCCAAGGTCTGGATGTATGAGAAGTGGCTTGACAGTGAGTGAAACGCAGGCTCGGCTTGACTGCTCTCCCTCGGCTCGGTGATTCGTGCACACGCCATTGCCTCTGCAGTACTACTGCATTAACCCTCCTGACTTCTGTGCTGTTGCACAAACCCTGTTTATAGAGAGCTATAAATAGATACATTATGATTATTCTCGATGTTGTCTTGCTCTTCTGCTGGCTTTAACATAAGAAAACACTCCGAATTCATCGGCATTCATTCAAGGACACTTTCTTTTTTTTGCATTTGAACTGGATTTTAAATCGACACGAAAATGATTATTTTTCTAAATGCGAGGAAGCATTAAATGTCAAACTACAACATAAACTTGTTGAATGAATTCATTTAAGGGTCCTTCACCTTTTCCTTAATATAAAATCTTGTTTTGCTAAGTGAAGTAATGAATTGATTCTAGAATGACTGCAGAAAGAAAAAAGAAAACATTAGATATTTGGTGCAGTTTAAGTAATTATGGTACGAAAATAATTAGAAAATAACTCGGTACACACAAAATTAGCCGTGTGAAAGTGTGACTAATCAAATTGTGACATACCCTCCTGCGTAATGGTGTCAATGTGTCTTCAAACTTAACTATACCAAAATTAACTTTAAAATCAATATCTAAGCTCCATTTGTAATGATCTGGTGAAGTACAGAGCCTGACGAAGGCCACACACCAGCCATGCTTTCAGGAAGGAGATCCAGATGGCTACTGAATAAATATACACATACAGAATCTCCAATGAACTTGAGTGATAGTATAACGTGGCCATTAAGTTTAAGCAAGTAAAACAGAAATTGTTCGCAGAATAATAATGCGCAAAACACAGTCTTGTTTTTAGTTTATCAGCAGTAGTCAAATACTTTTGTAATTAGAATATTCAAATTCAAATCGTCATGATCAAGTCAAATTAGGTTTAGTGATAGGTTTAGTCAAATATATATTATTCAGTTGATATGGATATTGAACAGTCGTTGAAATGAAAGGCATTAACACTTCCCTCTTTAGAGTATGACTTTAAAGTCCCCAAAATGTCACGTTTGAACCTACAGATCAACTGATTCAAACCCAATGTTCCAAAACACAGTTCTTAATGTCTTAATGAAGGGACTGTGTAATGAATTCCACTTTTCTATTACTGACAGTACTTTGTAAGGTTCTGACAAACATGCCACTGTCCTAAGGCAATTAGGCAGGCACATGTGACACTTACATCTGCTACTGTGAGAGCAGGATCGTCACTAGAGGTGAAGTTATATGTTAAAGCTGCAAGAATTCAGGTTTGGGAGCTCTGATTGTGTTTAGGGAAGACGAAGAAGAAGAAGTTACCTTCTGATGTCAGATCTGTTCCTGGAAAGTCTGGGTATTTTCACAGATTTGTATTATTTATTTTATGCATTATCTTTCGACAGAGCCTACATTTGTCAGTGCCACTCGGGTAAGCAGGAAGCAGGACCCGGAAAACGATAAAATCTACATGTTCTTCCGGGAGAAAAACCCAGACAGAAGCGCTGACGCCGATCCCTGGATCTCTCGGATCGCCCAAGTCTGCAAGGTATCGTCCTAGCAAACACACAACACACGTTGACCAATAAATACAGTTTTGCTTTAATTTGTGTTGTATTGTCACAAGTGAGCGCATAAACAAAATGGTATTTTTAATTTCATTAATCAGCATTATGAAAAATGTATTGCACAGACAGGGAATGGTAAGCATTTTAGATGGCTCAGTGGTTTCTGAGGCTTCCTTTTTTCCATGACTGTTAAACATCATTAAACCTTTTTCCCAGCAACAACCAGTCGCTCATCAATAAAACACATAAAAGAAACCTTCCTAAAACAAATACAATCCTTTAAAACCAAATATGGAAGGCAAACAGATGCCATACCACCAATGGCCTGGAGTAACAGTAGATCTGACACAGCAAATTGCGAGTGAAGGGCAGATCCCATAAACTTTTTATTTAAGGACCTGTCTCGCACAAAGTTCATTTCTGGACAATAAAACCAGACCTCAATTCCCTGCTCCCAGGATCTTTGCGCTTACTGTGGTATGAAATCACGGGAAACTAACCTCCCTTAGACTTTCATTTCCTGAAAAAAGCTGTGATGTCAAACCCATTGTGCCAGAATTAAACAAAACTTACTGTCTCCTCGCTCATGCTGGGACTGTAACAGTTGTTTAGTCTGTCTGACGTCCATTCTTTCTGTGACTCACAGCTCAATTCTGATTCAATCTGGGTTTATCTTTTCTTTGGTCAATTAGCCTTCTGCACTCTTGCTTATCAAGGTTTTAAAATGCATTAGCATAAGAAGCATTGTGACTCATGTCTCTTCTCTTGGTTATTTTGGTTAGTTGCTTGTATTTTATACTTTAGTTTCAAATATATATACTTCAAAGACAACACTATAGAAGTAAAAGTAGCTGCTGCTTCCTCTTATTGGTTGATGAGTGTAGCTCAGTTGCAGGTTGTCGATGGGTCCTCTACTAAATTCACCAAGAACATCCACACCACGAACAGCATCTGTTGCAAAGAGAATAATATGCCAGTCCTCCTGCTTTGGGACTGAATAGCCATGTTGCAATCTGATAGTGGCTTAAAGGTTAGGATCTAAGAATTGGGTCAAATTGGATGAGTAGATGTTGAACAAAACATGCACCTCAATTTCACTTGTAATGACTAGCTGCAATCGGGATGTGACCTTAACGTGTGAAAGTGTGAATTATCAAATTGTGACTTACCCTTAACACTGCAAATTATTCAAAACAAGGAGGAAACAGTTTCATTATTTTTGATCTACATCATTGTACTTAAAAAAATCTGTACATAAATAAACTATAAAAATCAAGCAAGGAAGAAAAGATCTTAAACACAAGTTAAGGGAGCAATGACATATTTTATTACTCCTTTTAAAAGTTTTTTTTTATGCCATTGCAAACTTTCAGACAGTAGACTTGTTTTTCTCTAATGTAGAGGATGTACATTTCTGCAGGCAAATTATGTGCAGGCAGATGTGACAGTATTGTATGAAAAGCAGTAATGATAGTGTATCCTGGGACACTATCACCCTTCATGTAAATGTGCTTTATTTTGCTCTTATCTGCCCCCTATTTTACTGCATTTAATCCTGTACTTCAGAATACTGTAATCTGCCAAGTGTTTAACCTGTAGTACTTTGTATTTAATCACATCCTGATGTAACTATCACTATTTAATCATATCCTGATGTCACTATCACTATTATCTGCTGTATTATTGAATTGTGGTTTGTCACACTTGTACTTTGCTTGAACAAAAGTTATTGTATTTCTTGCTCTTATTGTAACACTTGAAATGTATTTGCTTACGATTGTAAGTCGCCCTGGATAAGGGCGTCTGCTAAGAAATAAATAATAATAATAATGACATGTGAGAATCCTTGTTCTCAAATGTTTTCCCTTCCAGGTGGACAAAGGCGGCCCAAGAAGGCTTTTCCAGAACACCTGGACCTCCTTCCTGAAGGCCCGGCTGGTATGTGGCCTTCCCAAGGAGTATCTGTACTTCAACAGGCTTCAGGACCTCTTTGTACAGCACGCCCAGGACTGGAGAGACACCCGTGTCTATGGCCTCTTCTCCAGCAGCTGGTTAGTTCATTTCCTTGCATTTAAAAGGTGTTTCCTGCTCTTAACTGCCTACAGTACTCCCCTTCCCTTCCCCCAGGTGATGGGGAAATAGTACACACGTCACACTTGTAATCTCCATGTGTGTTGCAGGGGGACAGGTTAATGGTAACTGTGCTGCGCTCATCATTCTGAGTGTTCTATTAAGGTCAGTTATAAAAAAATCACCAGGATGTGACTGTGGATCCAAAGTGAATTAAAACAAGAGGAGCACATTAGTTAAGATCATACCCAAAGCAAGTTGCACTTTAGCCAACTGTGATGAAACATGTTTTTGCACACGGTATTGAGAGTATCGGAATCTGTAGATGTATGGAAGAACCAGTCTGTCTGTATGCAGGTCAGAACGTACACCTTATCAACTTTAAATAATCTGTGAAAATGCAACTGAAGGTCAGCCGAATGCAAACGCCAGCTCAGTGCTTTGTCTCCTTCGTTGGAAACACAAAACATGTTAAGTGGTGTTCTAACCAGACAACTGTCTAACAAATAAAAGCATGGTGGATGCTATTATCCAATAGATCCATTTTGGATCAAGAGCTAGCCAGAGACTCAACTGTCACATTCAACTGTATTATTATTATTATTATTATAATTATTATTATTATTATTATTATTTGTTTATTTAGCAGACGCCTTTATCCAAGGCGACTTACAGAGACTAGGATGTGTGAACTATGCATCAGCTGCAGAGTCACTTACAACTACGTCTGCCACGTTACAGAACAGTATGATTCAGAATGGCATCCAATGATCAGGGTGAAGTTTCCTAATCTCCCCTTCCAATAATACTGTTTTAGAGTGTATTAACAATTCAGTTTGTTTGTATGAGCATAATTCGAGCATCAAACATCAAATAAAGGGCAGGATAAGGAACTTTAAAACCTACAACTTTGTTTAAGATTTCCCCAAACAAGAAGTGTACCAAACATTTTTAGACATGATTATCCGTTTGAACTTCTGTTCTGTACTGATGCCAAAAAATTAAATCAAGTCTGCTGCCTTTTACAAATTGCGCTGAGCAGCAGCTCATTATATTAGTTTACTTTCCATTTGGCTCCAACAGAATATGCATGTGGCCTGAAAATCTGGAATCAAAGTGTTGTTTTCCAATGAAGCAAGCACGTAGTTCCTGCAGAGCGTGGGGTGTACTTTGTTTTTCCTATTGATTATTGTTGCTGTGTGGATGGATGTCAGTGACGGATGTTCATTAAATTTGGAAACAATATCGTATATCCCGGGTGTCTTGTTGATTTTAGTATTTTGGTGAAAAGGTGACTGTATCAGTTATTTTTAGTTCTAAAGGAGATTAATATTGGGGAATGTAGTTTGATATTGCAGATGAGAAATTTGATTCGATATTGGATGAACATGTACTTTATTGCAAATGGTACCACAGTAAGCTTTTATAATAGTGATCATCCACTGAACCCAAGCAACTGGCTGCAACAAAAGCCTTTTTCTTTCAAAATGTAGTCCAGTTAATATGTTCTTCTTCCTGTTCTAGGAATTCTACTGCTGTTTGCATATACTCCATGGACGATATTGACCGAGTCTTTCAGGAATCTGATTTTAAAGGTTTTTCTGGGAATGTCCCTCATCCCAGACCAGGAACAGTAAGGCTTTATTTTTAATTGAATCGCTTTTAAATATTTATTATTGTCACTGTATGTACTTTGTAAAATACCCTTTTTGAAGCCCTACACATTCTGTACAATATTCAATGTGGATTTACACGGGGATGAAATACATATTACAGGGCAACGGCTGCATTTCAGGGAGATCGAGAAATCTGTGATAACCATGCCTGTTTCAAAATGAAACTGATTAACACAAACCTGGAGTTGAGAAAGACAGGGGAATGTCATGTTGTAACTATCACCGTATCCAGACGGGTCACTTTAATCACAAAAACAACAACCGATTGCATTTGTTCTTGAGCCATTGGGGATCAGGCTTACAATGTATTCTCCATAGACAGGTAGGCCATACTTTCAGTCGAGGGTAAGACGTTTAGGGGTGATAGCATCACGTGAGTTGTTCTTCTCCCAATGGTATTAATGCACAGAGAGGTACATCCTGTATTTTTTCAGTTTTACCATGCTTTAACCATATACTATGCATTTACCATTTCATTATCATTTACCCTAGTTAACCTTGATCTTTTTAAATATGCTTTACCATACTCCTCAGGACTTCAGAATGTTTACCTATGCTTCACCATGCTTTTATTACACTTTGCTATGCTTTTACTATAGAAAACCTTTATAAGGGATGTCCATACCAAGTTGCTCTGGAAATATTGCTAAATCCAGGATATTAACTTTAACAAAATAAAAACTCTTTGTGTTTCAGTGTGTCCCGGACAGCAGACATCTCCCAGATGAGACGATAAACGTTGTGAGGACACACCCCGAGATGGAGAAGTGGGTCTATCCCCTCCACAATGAAGCTGCCATTCTCATCAGTGACAGAAACTACACCAAAATCCTCGTGGACCAGGTCAAGGGGGCCCACGGGAACACACACAATGTCATGGTTCTGGCTACCGGTTAGTCTCTTCATACCTTTTGAAAATAGTTTCAGTAGAGTGGTGAGGAATTTCAGCATAACAAAGTACTTCATGTTTGAAATGTCTCACTAGCTTGTACTATATCCACAAGCTTCTACAAGTAGTAGCATTGTGGTATATGTCTGTTTGGCTCAGAGGGTCAATGTGGTAAGCACTTTGCAAGGGGCCTGCAGCTAAAGCTGAAATTATATGTCTGGCTAGTCAGTGCAAAGGCAGCTAAACTATGAAAGTTTTTGTGCAAAATTAAATCATTGAAGGCAGCCAAAAGTCACAGGAAACGGAAGTATGTATCGTAACCAAGAGTGTTTTTTTTCGTTGGGTGTAGCCCTAAAATGAAAAACAAAACAAAAACAATAACAATCTTCCGAAAACCAAATGGATGGACAGAAGCGATGAGTGCACAGTTTCATTTCTCTGCACTAAACTGCTGAAATGCTTGCAACATCCTATTTTTTGGTTTCACAGACCCCGATTTAGCACTAATTTGGGACTACCACATAACTCAAGGGCGTAGTGCAGTCGGAGCTTGGTCTAACTCCATTTGCAATCTAACCATTAACCACTGTCTCTTTCTCCACAGAAGACGGATGGATCCATAAAGTATTGGAGGAGGATAATAGGCCCTTCATTATATCAGAAATCCGTCTCTTCAATCATACAGCGCACATCCACACAATGACACTCGATCATATAACAGTGAGTTTGGACCTGTATTGGACATTTGCAGGTCAAAAGACACTGTAACATGCGTCATTTTAAAAATAGCAGCGGTTTAAATGTTTAAATCCCTTACATCAGGTATCAGATAAATGGAAAATGTCTTTATTAGTACCACCCTAGACACAGTTCCCAGTTGAATTATTCACAGCAGTTTTGTAACAAAGACAATGACTGTACAGAGAATTGCAGCCTTTTAAAATCCAGCAAGCATCAAATCGTATTGTTGAAAAACAAACAAACACAAATAATAGTAAAAATAAAACATACATTAGAGAGGAAGCTCGGTCTCAGTCCTGACCAGAATACGCAATTAACCCATTAGTGCTATTGTCCTCATTTGAGGACAGGCTACTTTTGTAATTTTTTGGAGCACTTTTAGCTGGCATCTACCTGTTATTTAGAGTAGATCTACAGACAGAGCTCTGCAGCATTTAGAATTGTGCGAGATGCATCGTGATATAGCAGGTCTGCATATTTCATTCCCCCCATGTTTTCAGAAAAGGCTCTACGTTGGATATGCTGAGCAGATTGTTGGGCTCGATTTGCAGAGATGCCAGGACTATGACCAGACCTGTGAGGAATGTGTGTTGGCCCGCGATCCATACTGCGCTTGGAATCACAGTCATTGCATTCCTGTAAACCAGTAAGCAAAAACACATTTTCACCATCCAATCAAAAATATTTCAGTTTCAGCTCTGAATGATTGTATCCTGATTTCTTCTTTTGCAGATATAATTCTCTTCAAAATCTGGAAGACGGCAACACCAGTGTGTGTTCTGAACAGCCTAAAGGTAAGAGATTTTCCTTATCATGCAACCTCCAATCTACTGCATATCATAGATAAACGGTAACAGTGTAACATGAGAATCTGTCGTATGGGGGGGGGGGGGGGGGGGGTTGTAAAAGACATCTGCCCCAGATTCACAGAATTCAGAGATACCATATTTTCTCTATAAAATAATCATAAACAGCAACATGATACAGACTTCTACAACTTACACATTCTGATTTAAAAAAAACAACAGAATCTATATGTATTCAAAATAAATTATACAGTATATTTTCTCTTTCATTGCCAAATTCACAATTTAAACAATCACCAGTATACCTGACATGAAATGTCAAGCATGCAAAAAAGGAAGGATATTGGTTATTTCAAGAAAGGAAGGGTATATTTCCAAAATAGGAAGCATGCATCAGAAAGAGCCAGACACTGGAACCAAGTGCCCCAGGTGTTTCCACCAGGTTAACAGCTGCTTATTATTTTGATGGGTCTGATTTGCAAAACTGGGCTTACTTGATCGCGTCGCTCCCTTGAGAAATGTATGTGTATTTAAGCACCGAGCAGTGATGAATGGGGCTTTCGTTGTTCGTTTTACCCGACTCAAACTGCTGCTTCACTTTGTGGCTGTACCTAATAATTTCATAAATCTTACCTGCCTTGCATATATAGTTATAATTAGTTAAAAGAAACGAATAGTTTTTTTTTCCTTTTTAAAACATATTTAGTACCACCCTAGGTTAACGAAAGTTCTCAGTTTTCTTGCCTTATTTTCAGGAAGTCTGTTAATGTTTCACTTCCTAAGTCATATTTGTTTTGTAATTGCTTACCTGTTTTGAAACATTAGCTGTATTATGGGCCAGACTGCAGTTGTAGGTACATGTATCTGTTTTCTATACATACTTTATCTGAAAATGCATATCTATGTTTTGTTTCAGCTGAAAAATTGATATCAAAACAGTTTTCTGAGATACCTCCAAACACCTACACCGTCTCTCTGTCTTCCCCCTACTACCTGTCCTGCCCAAAGAAATCCCACCATGCCAAGTACGCCTGGGAACACGACAACAAAGGGAGGCTGGAGTGCCAGTGGACCGAGTCGGATTGTCTGCACCTGATAAAAGCCATGACTGAAGAAGACTATGGCACTTACAGGTGCATCTCGGAAGAGCGGGGTCATAGAGGCACAATCATAGAGTACAACCTCTTAGCTAAACCTCATGGTATGGTACTGCCCAAGAGAACAGATGCTATTTGGGTAGTGGTTGTGGCAGTGACCTTGGGCTTATTCCTTGCTGTTGCATTTGCAGTTGGCTTCAAAGGTGGACAGTACCATAAAATTTCAAAACATAATAGAAGCCTCAAACAATAGTTCTGTAGCTAGTTCGGAATGCTGTAGTTCTGGAGCTGAAGTATGAGTTGCCTTCATTCACCTCTTACATTAGGCATGCTGAAAAATAGAATGAAGCAAGTGTCATGCTCCCCAGGCGCCTGCCCAGCAGGGGTCACTGTAGAGTCTGTCAATTTTACCTCCTCAACCCGCGGGAGTGTCTGGGAGTATTCTCCCTGTGGGATCCCAAACCAAGATCAGCAACTTCACTAGCCAGACTGCATGAAACCCTGGATACAAGTTTAGGCTTTACCAGATGAACCACTCCAGAATCTGGTACTGCATTTTAAACACAAGACGTTTGGATACCAGTTCTCAAACTTTATTTTGCAGTTAAGAGTATTTAGGCTTTACAACAGGCAGAGAGAGAAAGCAAGAAAGATGGTTTGTGCATGTGTGTTAGGGTGACCGCCTGGGGTCAGGAAGGAAGTCTAGTACATAATACTGTGTTAAAATGGAATTATTATTATTTGTGATTTAATATATGTATTATGAGGAGTTTTTATTCAGATTTGATACGATTATATTGTATCACTGCCATCGATGTAAAGCACCATACTCGCAAAGCTTTCACTATAACTATATTGGCATGATAATTTACACATCAGATCAAGTTAACTCATTCCTGGATGGTTGTTTCCTCAATTTGTGGTTAATGAGATGTAAATGGCGTGATGGAGAAAAGGGTTCTGGGATAGGTGTCATGTGAGCTGGAACATTGTCATTGAAAAAGTGATGCTGTAGTGTAAACCAACAAATTCACTTTTATTATTTATATCATTTTACGTAAACCAATATGACAAAGACTAGTATATGTATGTATGTATTTATTTATTTATTTGAAAAATACTGAAGGATTTACAAAGCAAAATGTTTAACGCGGCTACAGCTGACAAAATAGTTCCATAAACCTTACCTGTGGCGCTACAGGGGTCTCTCAGTGTGCAGTTCTGCAAGAAGCACACATTGCAGCAAACGTGTTGTCCTTACTCTCCGGAAATCAGTTACTTTTTCACATCTTGGGTCAGTTTACCTCAACAATGTCACTGGGGTGAACGCAGGCTCTGCAAAGCATGTCATTCATTCTGGGAAGTGGCAGGTTGGATAATAACAGGAAAGAAGGCGTTGAAGGGGCGGTGCGTGATCTGCTTTGGAGGTGAAATGGCCAAAGCAAGAACAACATCATTAGACATTAGTTCTATACCAGTAATGCACTTTATTTATACGGCTTTGTTAACATTTGTTGCACTTGCACTATTGTTATAGTATACATTGAGAAAATTATTTTAAATATCAGTATTATATATTCTTGTAGTGTTTTTTAGGGCATATGTGAAGGAACTACTGAGGTATGCAAATGTTAAACGTGACCCAATATAATAAACATTTAAAAATAACTGTCGTTCTGTGTTTTTCAATGGGAAATAGTATCTAAAACATGAATTAGTCATTTAACAGACTTGGAGACTAGGGGATGAACTATGCATCACAATTGCTGCTGCTGAGTCACTTCCAATAGGACCTCGGTTTTACGTCTCATCCGAAGGACGGAGCACCAGGAGGTTAAGTGACTTGCTCAGGGTCACACACAGTGAGTTAGTGGTTGAGCTGGGATTGAACATGTGTTTGTAGTTTTAAAGTTCATTTTAGGTCATCATTTTTTTTATTACCCATTAGAAAACACACAATTCAAAAGCATATATATTCTGTGTGTAATTATATTTATTAAAAAAAACAAAAACATGGATTGAAATGTAGTAACAAATGCAACCCTCATAAACCATAGTAAGATCATAGCAATGTGTAATAAAGCAAAGTGAAAGAATGGTAAAGTACAGATAAGCACTGTAAAGTTCAGAGAGATATGATAAAGCATATTAAAAACAAACACGTCAAACTATGGTAAACGCATAGTATAGCCATAGAAACGCATGACAAAGCTACAAATTTACTCTTGAACAGAAAACCAAGGCAATGTCAGTGTAAATCACTTTTGGGATCTGACATGATGGTATGTGCCAAGCTGGATCCACCAGCAGAACCAATTCTCAGCTGCCATTCACCACATTCCAACACAGCTAGTTAGCTTGGCTTTTTATTTGGCTTTTTTCCAACAGATAACTCAAAGGAGTCTGAAAAGCTAGTGCTGGGTGAACGGTCACAGTAGTTAATTTATTTAATATAATTCATAGCAAAGGCTGCTGTTTTGAGGTGAACCAAGCCCAGACAAGCCAGTGACTTCTATTGTAGGAGTAGAGTATGAGTCATTGACATGATTTACAGGGGGGAAGTGGTGTCAAACAAATATAACACCCATACAGTACAAAATACTAACATGCATTGTATAAAGGAACAATCTGGAAATGTGTTGAGTGATACTGTCACAAAGACGGCCAGAGTGGGTGGCGTCAGACCAGAAAAGGAATACACAGAGACGGTGGTGATGATGAGCTGAGTGCAATGGCTGCACTCAGCGTTTATTAATAAAATAAAAGGTTTAAACAACGGAATACAAAACAGGACACGGCACTTGCACCAAAATAAACAGACATACAAAACGGACTGACACTAAACAAACGGTGCACGGACAGACAAACAAACACGGTGAGAACAAACACTTTACGTTTACGATTTTACACTATTTAGTTCTCCTCTCTCTCTCACCCGTTCTCCTCTTCCGAACACCCAACCCCGAGTGCAAGAAATGTGCGTCTATATATACTATTGTGCTGGGATTCAATTACTAATTAATTATTCACTTGAATCCCAGCACGTGAATTAATTCTGTGCAACCCCGTGCTCACATATTACATTTAACCAGCACGTGAAGTGATTTGTGCTCTCCTCGTGCCTAAATACAAATCTACACGCTCTTGGGGCTGAACCAGCAGGCATTTTCCCTCTGCTGGTGGCTTGCGTCCCAGGGCTGTGGAAGCCCCGACTTGCCTCCCTTTGGGCTGTGGACGCACCGACTCCTCCCTTTTGGGCTGTGGACGCCCCGACTCCTCCCTGTTGGGCTGTGGACGCCCCGACTCCTCCCTGTTGGGCTGTGGACGCCCCGACTCCTCCCTGTTGGGCTGTGGACGTTCGGGCTCCCCCCACTCAGGCGTAGGACGTTCGGGCTCCTCCCACTCAGGCGTAGGACGTTCGGGCTCCTCCCACTCAGGCGTAGGACGTTCGGGCTCCTCCCACTCAGGCGTAGGACGTTCGGGCTCCTCCCACTCAGGCGTAGGACGTTCGGGCTCCTCCCACTCAGGCGTAGGACATTCGGGCTCCTCCCACTCAGGCGTAGGATATTCGGGCTCCTTCCGCTTGGGCTCCTCCCATTTGGGCTGTGGATGCTCAGGCTCCTCCCATTTGGGCTGTGGAGGCAAAACCAGCAGGCATTCACCCTCTGCTGGTGGAGATGGGGACAGCAGGTACTCACCCTCTGCTGGTGGAGATGGGGAGAGCAGGTACTCCTCTGCTGGTGGTCCTGCTACCTGGGCTGCTGTTCCATTTATGGTTGCCTCCAGGTAGTTGAGGACAAACTCCACACCCTCCTCCAAGGTGTTTGGGGTGTGTTCCTGCTGATATGCCTCCCATCTCTCACTGTCCATCATCCACAGGACCCGGACGACTATGGACTATGAAAATAAAACATACATTGAAAATGACCAGCAGAAGCGATGAGAGAGGAAGCTCGGTGTCAGTCCTGACCAGAATATGCAATTAACCCATTAGTGTCACTGTTCTCATTTGAGGACAGGCTATTTTGTAATTTTTTACAGCATTTTTAACTGGCATCTACCCATTATTTTAATTCTCTCTTTCAACTATATTGTTAAGATAACGTACTCTAATTTTGTTAACTGCAAAAGTTAAGTCTAAATGTAACTTAATTCTGCAAATATAGCCCTTCAGATGATTTGGACGCTTTATCATCACTGTGAGTAGGAAAACACCAAGAAATGTATAATTTTTAGGCTTCTGTTTTCTATTCATGACATCAGTTTTTACCATCTTTGAATTTTACCATGTTGAACACCTTTGAATTTGAATCTGAGTCGTGAAACACAACCCTCCATTGTTTGTTTTTTAAACAGGACTTTTTCCCTTGAGACAACAAAAATAAACCCCTCCCCACCCTGTGATAAAACACGATAATCTTTCAAGGTGAATTTAGAGGGAAATCACACTGTACTCAAAATAAAATACCATTGTAAAAAAAAAAAAAAAAAAAAAAATTTTCAAGGTCTCCCTCCACCCCTGACTAATCTTTTCAATAAAGACACAATAGCAGTGAACTGGCTATCTTCCTTGTTTTGACTCCTCAAACGGTACTGAGAATAGAAAACTGTGGAACCAGGCCCAAATCCATTGTTTTTGTCTCCTCTCAAAACAGGCACGGTCGTGTGGTGGGTGGGGTGAGTGATACCATCAGGCGGGTGTAGGTTTCCATCCTGGCTGTGCATCCTGACTGGACATTCAACAGGGAGCTTGTATTGCCCCTCTTAATTCAACAAGGACTACCTGACCTCCGGCGACCCCTACTGGCCAGGTGCCCTGTGAGCTCAAGCAGACACCTGCAGTGCTGGCCTTATTGGTTAATGCAGTGGTGTGTTTAGGGCTGACCTCATACTTGAAGTTTGATTGAATAGCGCTGTAAAACAGGGATAACATTTATTTTTTTCATCTACCGCTAACAGTTTCAACAAGAGAATAGACATTTAAGACAATACTAATAATCAGTTAGTTGTTTGCTTGTTTTTTTTTTTTTTTTTTTTTTATTTTACTTTAATTCAGGGTATGTGAATATTCCAAATAGAACCCTTAATATAACATATAAAAGCAGAGAGGAGCAGCAACTGGCTGTGGTTGAGACGGAAAGATTCTGGCTGGGGACAGGTAAGTAAGCTGGGCTGAGTTGAGTGGGGGACGGAGGGGGGTGATGCTGGGACGCCAGAATCACCGTCGAGCCCTCTTGAGGTGTCGTGGGCTAGTCGACGAAACACTGAGGATGGAAGGTGCCCACTTGAAAACCCCAGAGATGTACCCTACTTAGCTCAATCCAGACGGTTGTCATGCTGATGCGCTGGGGAGGCCGCACTTTGGTTGATCCCCGGAGCCAGCATCGCAGCCGTTGTGTGTGCTGATGCGCCAGGGAGGCAAAATAAGCTGATCCCTGGAGCCAGCATTACACTTCAGCCATTAACACCAGACAGAAGGATATCTACATCATCATATGGAAGGAAACGTAAATGGATGGAGACGCATATGGATCACATTAGTTTACTGTAAAGCTACGTCTTAGTTGGTGCTTATCTTGGCGAGAGCCGAGTTCAAATCAGCATGAAGTTTTAACATCTACTCTCATGTAATGGAAATCATGAAGATCTGGATACGTCCAGTGACTGCTGTGAATAGTGCAGCTGGCAACAAGGGAAAGACCTTGTGACAGCCTGGAGAGACAGCTGACAGGAGGAAAGAGACCCCACTGGGGCTGGTAAGGGTTAGCTACCCTTGTCGGCAGTATCCAGCTCTGTGGTTACAGGATGCTGGAGACACCCGCCCAAGGCTTCTAAGAAATTAAAGAGAAAAATACCCCTAGAGTCTGCGAGAGCGGGGGCGGAAGATGACTCAACGTTGGACAACACGGTTAACGACTTAGGAACGGAAACGGATATGAGTATGGAGAGTACTTCACAAAAAACTAGTTCAAGATCTGCAGTTAACAAAGACATGGAACTCCAGGTTTGTGTCTGCGGCTGGAGCAAGGCGACAACGGTCAGGGGTTTGAAGATTCATCAAGGGAGAATGAAATGCTTGAGGGAGAAGGGACAAGGGCCTCGCATTGATCAGTACTTCTTACGAAGTCAGTCAAGTCAGTCGAATGAAATCCAGCGACAGGAAGCAAACCACAGTTCGCAGGATATCAGCACCCCTGTCATAGATGTGAGGAGGACTTGCATGGACACAGTTAGTGATGAACCTAATGATCCTTGTGAACCCGGTCAGACAAACCAGCATAAGAGAGAAAAGAACCTCAACGGGCACAAGCCTGGAGTTAAATGGCCAAGAGCTTGTGAGAAAACTGCATGGGACACAGTAAACACAGATCTCTGCGTTGCATTGGAAAGATTAAGTGGAACAGTTGAAAAGAAGCTGGATAAATTTGGGGACATCATCTACGCATATGGAAGTGAGAGGTTTGGAGTTGAAAAAAGGAAGGAAAAAGTACAAACTATTCCTGGAAAGTCTAGACGGCAGCAGGAGATTGAACGCTTAGTTAGAGAAAGGAGACAGCTGAGGAACCAATGGAGAAGAGCAGAACAAAGTCAGAAGGAGGGACTCAATCTCTTACAAAGGGTCATAAAAGATAAGCTTGCAACATTGCGCAGAGCTGAGCGCCTACGGAAACGCTACAAAAAGAAGGAGCGTGCGAGAGCTAACTTTTATAAAGACCCATTCAAATTTGTAAAGAAGTTATTCACCAGTGAGAAGAATGGCACACTAAAAGCATCTAAGGTTGAGCTGGAGAGATATTTGGAGGAAACACATACAGATTCAAAAAGGCAGGAGCCTATGTCAATTCCGTCAGACATCCCACCTATCAATCCACCAGAATACCAAATGGAGGACTGTGCACCTAAGTGGAAAGAAATAGAGCAAGCTGTGAAAAAAGCAAGGGCTTCATCATCTCCAGGGCCTAATGGAGTTCCGTACAGAGTGTACAAGAGTGCTTCAGGAGTTCTACGAATTCTGTGGAAATTGATGAAAGTGGCATGGGAAAAACAGGTTGTACCAAGAGCATGGCGCCGAGCAGGTGGAGTCTTTATACCTAAAGAAAAAGAGTCTACAAGCATCAGTCAGTTTCGTCCCATTTCCCTATTAAACGTAGAAGGCAAGATTTTCTTCAGCATTATTGCTCAGAGATTGTCAGCTTACCTATTAAAGAACTGCTTCATTGACACTTCAATACAAAAAGCGGGCATTCCAGGTTTCCCAGGTTGCTTAGAACACATCAATGTGATCTGGCAACAAATTCAATCAGCTAAAAAGGAGAGGAAGGAGCTCCATGTGACATTCCTGGATTTGGCTAATGCATATGGTTCAGTGCCACATGAACTACTTTGGGCAGCATTTGATTTTTTCAGTGTACCGATGACAATAACAAATTTAGTAAAAGCCTATTTTGGAGATTTGCAATTCAGTTTTTCAACTTCAGAATTCAGCACTACATGGCAATGCCTAGAGGTTGGAATAATGGCAGGATGCACCATTTCTCCACTGGCTTTTACCATGGCAATGGAAGTAATCATTAGGGCATCAAAATGGGTAGTAGGAGGAGAGCGCTTGGCTTCTGGAATGCGACTACCACCAATTCGAGCATACATGGATGACATGACAACCATGACTACAACAGTAGCCTGCACTAATCGATTATTGGGCAAATTAACCAATAACATTGAATGGGCACGAATGCAATTCAAGCCCACTAAATCAAGGAGCATCTCTATAATTAAAGGCAAAGTAGTAGATAAAACATTCTTCATTAATGGTGAGGCAATACCAACAGTGTCTGAGAAGCCAGTGAAGAGTCTTGGGAGATGGTACGACGGGGATCTAAAGGACACAGTTCGTGTGGGAGAAGTTAGACAACAAGCAGTGGAAGGGTTGAAGAGCATAGACAGCTGCGCTCTACCAGGTAAACTAAAACTCTGGTGCTTTCAGTTTGGTCTACTGCCGAGGTTGCTGTGGCCACTGACTGTGTACGAGGTTTCTTTGACAACAGTAGAGAAGCTGGAAGCTTTAATCAGTTCATACATCAGGAAATGGTTGGGAGTTCCACGCTGCCTCAGCAGAGTGGGACTTTATGGTAAAGGAATACTGCAGCTACCAGTCTCTGCTCTAACCGAGGAGTTTAAGTGCGCCAAGGTCAGACTGGAAATGACATTAGTAGAGTCACGTGATAAATGCATAAGGGAGGCAGCACCTGTGTTGAAAACTGGAAGAAAGTGGGCGGCAAAGAAAGCTGTGGAAGATGCAAAGGCTGCCCTTCGAATTGGTGATATCATGGGGCAAGTTCAGCATGGAAGAGGGGGTCTTGGTTTCAGTTCAACTCCTCCTACATGGCACAAGGCGGCCCCAGCTCAAAGAAGGAAGCTGGTAGTCAACGAGGTGCAAAAGCAGGAGGAGAGGATGAGGTGTATAAAGGCCATTTCCCAGGCCAAACAGGGAGAATGGATGAGATGGGAGAGTGTGGAACAACGCAAGATTGGCTGGCAAGACCTATGGTCAATGGAACAGAGCAGGATCAGTTTCCTCATCAGGTCAACATATGATGTTCTCCCATCACCACAGAACCTAAACCTCTGGGTAGGAGAGGATCCCTCATGTCCTTTGTGTTCATCACCTGCAACATTAAGGCACATTTTGACAGGATGTAAGGTGGCTCTTAGCCAAGGACGGTTTACTTGGCGCCATGACCAGGTGCTGCGATGTTTGGCCTTAGCATTGGAAGACAAGCGTAACATGACCAATAAGTTGCCACCTGTTCCATCAAAACATTACACACAAAAGACAACATTCCTCCGCCCAGGAGAGCAACCACCAAGAAAAGGTGTTAAAACCAATCCTCGCCCAGGACAACTGGAAGCTGCTAGAGACTGGAAAATGCTGGCAGATGTTGGTCAACGGCTTATTTTTCCACCTGAGATTGCCACCACTAACCTTCGACCAGATATTGTCTTGTGGTCTGGATCAGCACGCCTTGTTCACCTGGTAGAGTTAACAGTGCCATGGGAGGATGCTGTAGATGAGGCGTATGAGAGGAAGAAACTGCGGTATGCTCAACTAGCCACTGAAGCGGAACAGCGAGGATGGAGAGTTCGGGTTTACCCAGTGGAAGTGGGTTGTCGAGGATTTGTGGCACACTCTACAACCCGGTTTCTCAGAGACGTCGGATTCAGTGGCCAAGAGTTGCGTCGCATAGTGAAGAACTTATCTGAAGCAGCAGAGAGGAGCAGCAACTGGCTGTGGTTGAGACGGAAAGATTCTGGCTGGGGACAGGTAAGTAAGCTGGGCTGAGTTGAGTGGGGGACGGAGGGGGGTGATGCTGGGACGCCAGAATCACCGTCGAGCCCTCTTGAGGTGTCGTGGGCTAGTCGACGAAACACTGAGGATGGAAGGTGCCCACTTGAAAACCCCAGAGATGTACCCTACTTAGCTCAATCCAGACGGTTGTCATGCTGATGCGCTGGGGAGGCCGCACTTTGGTTGATCCCCGGAGCCAGCATCGCAGCCGTTGTGTGTGCTGATGCGCCAGGGAGGCAAAATAAGCTGATCCCTGGAGCCAGCATTACACTTCAGCCATTAACACCAGACAGAAGGATATCTACATCATCATATGGAAGGAAACGTAAATGGATGGAGACGCATATGGATCACATTAGTTTACTGTAAAGCTACGTCTTAGTTGGTGCTTATCTTGGCGAGAGCCGAGTTCAAATCAGCATGAAGTTTTAACATCTACTCTCGTGTAATGGAAATCCTGTATCATGGTCCTTTGCTGTGGATCACTAGATCTGATTGAAGCTAACCTATCAGAGTGAACTATATCACAGGAAGTGATTCTGTACCAGGAAGCACCAGAAACTTTTACATCTCTTGCAGTGTCTTTGAAATACCTGCATATTCAAGAAAACAACTCAACTCCTTGCTCCTGCATGCTGTGATGTAAAGAGTGAACCGTCTCACAGAAGGCAACCCAATGCACAAATACAGCTTCAGTTGAGACAGCACTCCATCACAATTCCCAGGCAAGTCCCCTTATAAAAGTGTACCACAGATTTGAATTTTACAGTCTTACAATGCTATAGCTACTAATATATTAAATCTCTGACCAACACTCACTAAAGAATTTACTTATTTTCTGAAGATAGAAAAAATGTTAGCGTGAGCTTTCAACTGATAATAATTCCTCGGAATGTCAGTTTTGCTTGCCAGTACCAATGTTGTTATATAAGACCTTGCATTCCTTAGGCAGTAGCACAGAACAGCCAACTTTGTAATTTGCAGAAGACTAGGATACAGGAGTCGAGCTGTGTTCTGTGTTGATCTTGGTTGTTCTGTGTTGATCTTGGTTGAATCGCCCCAGGAGAGACGTTGCTTTGCCAGCAAGATTTAGTAGCTTGATAACATCCACTTAGCAGAGAGTTAAGCTGCTTGGTAAGTGGAGAGTAGCAGCGAGCTGATATTCGAACAGAGCATTTGAAAATGTGCAGAAAGATCGCGATAATCTGATTCAAATAAATACATAAATGCATACAAATCCAGCATGGTGTGTTTAAAATACACCGAGCTAACACAATAGTAAATCTTATCTAATTTATATTGCATTCATTTTGTATATGAAACACCTACACATTAAAATAAGTTAGATTTTTTAAATTATATTTTATTTGAAGCTGTTAGTGGAGAAATGGATCACTTCACTGCATTCAATGTCAAGAGTTAGCATGAAGGAATACCATAATGAAGTAATGGTAGCGTGAAGGAATGCAAAGATAAAAATCTTTTTATCACAAATAGTTACAGTATAAAAAATGCCATTACAAATCTAATACCTGTCTACCACATAGTGTGCATCAAATAGAAATATGTGAGACCTATAAAATGATGGTAATTCTTATTAGGGAATAAATATACTTGAATTACTTTGCTAGTATTATGTCCTTTAAGTAATGACTTTACATTACGTTTGTTGCCGGTTATGGTTTGTATTTGTTTTTACTTATTTGGCACAAAATGATGTTCTGGTGTATATTGATTTCGTTCCCTAACATAAGTGCTTGGTTTTTTTTTTTTTTTTTGGGCGGGCTGCTGTCCTTTTCAGCATTGACATTGGTGATAATGTTTCCCATTTTGAGACGACTTATTTGATTTTTTATCAAGAATGTTCTTCTTGGTTACGCAAAACTGCAAACCCTTGTTTGCATTGTTGAAAAGAAAGTCAAATGTTCATGGAAAGAAAGGGTTTATTATTCAGGAAGCAAATTCTTTATTAAACTGACAACTGCGAGATAACCTTAGGACTGTCTGACAATTTCATGAGCTTTTTCAGCTTGTTTATGAGGTAATTATCACAGTCAGGCCCTTTTAAATATAATTTCAAAGGGACGTAGCAAAAACTGTGACAATAACTGACGTTCCCCAATAACTTGGCAAAATAAACATTAAAACACAGAAGTAGTGCTGGGCAACAAATGTAGCTATTGTGCAGAGAAACTCGATATAACACTAGGTATAAGTATAGCATTGATTACTATAGTGTTTGTCACAAAAATGTATTTACAAATAATACACTATTGTTCTATACTGTACACGTAGGGGAAAGTGTGGCATAGTGAGCCACAAAAGTTTTAAACGGGCACAGACCTGTAATGCTGAGGGATTAAAAACATCTTTCAGCGTCACGCTGTAGGCTATAAAGTTATTTATATTTAAAAGGGACATTAGGTTTGTCAGATGGAAAACAAGGAAGCTACCAGATCCTAGTGAGATACTGTGAGACAGTACATGGGGCAGAATGAGACAATGTGTGTGAGAGACCCAAATATGCAGCAATTGCTTAAACAGGACGCCATCAGTTTTATTTAAATAACACAGTTTATTAAACACAAAACAGATGACAAAATTAATAACAATTAGATTGTGTTACCACCTTACATTGCATTAGATATAACTGAAACTCAATTACAAAATCTAAGAGACAATTAGCCAACTTGCTTTCTGTCTGGCCTAGAACTCTACTACTGCAGTAAATCTCAGTGCCTTTTAATAAATGTCAAGGTCACAAACCTCTCTCTCAAAATATCAATTCACCAACTGGGATTTTCTCTGGCAAAAGAACAATGGTTGTAATACATGTACGGGCCCTTCACTGTGTTTAGCGAATTTCAATGTTTCCAAAATCAACTTCAAAAGAGAAGTTTCCCATCTGGCGTCTTGTCTGGCCAGAGACAACTGGCCTTGGCAATTTGGCTCTAACGCTTTCTTCATTTACTGATAAGATATCTGGAATTTCTGGCATTAGAAAGTTACCAGACATTTTTCTGCTGGCACGCGAGAAGCTGATTTCATATTCATAATCAATATCCTGATCCTTTTCTTTCAGTACTTTGCCAATGTAGTAAACCTTATGCTTACTTTTCTTTGTGTCGTAGAACTCAGCACGGACACCGTCGCACTCTGACCCAAGATTTTGTCTCACTGTACCCCACCAGGACTTTCTAGATTGAAATCGAAATTGCCATTCTTTATGCTCATTGATTTCACCCATCAAATCATTGTTTTGCTGTGTAATTGTCACTAGTTATTGACAGCAAATGCTGCCCTGGTAGTTAACCCCAACATAATAAAAAATTTGCTTCAAAGAGAAAAAGTTACTTTTACCTCTTGAAAGTCAAGCTTGTGCTGCATTTCAGGCAAAACACTTGCTCGCCATTTGCAAAGATGGCTGAAATGAAGCCCTGTAGTAATTGTTTCTAGCACCAGAGGGAGGCCGGGTATGGTGTAAAATTCGAGTGCTGGCAGCCTTTGTTTCACTGTGCCCCATGTCTCACCGTGCCCCATTTTCCCCTACAATACACTGAAGTAATTAAAAAGCTGTACAGTATTGTGCTACCATACTTTTTATACAGCTCATTTCAATACCGTCTGTACAGCGGCTTGCTTACATGTCAACTTATGCTTTAAGTGGTTTTGATTGTAATGCTTTATTCATAAAACAGGAGGCAACTTTCAGGCAACTCTTTTCTCTGGCAACTTCTAAAGCAACTAGTTACAGTTTGTGAAGACTTCTGGGAAATTCCTCATTCAACCAGTTTAAAAGTAAACAAGGAAGAGCAATGAAAAAGTTTCCTTGGCAAGAACAATAAGTGCTATAGTCTGCTCAAGGCTTATCTCAATGTCTGCTAGCAAAAGATATGAGATACTGGAGCTGCTGGATGATTTACGTTTAACACCCAAATTCACTTTCCTGAGACCGGGGTTCAACATAAAAACAAGAGACTTTTGTAATCATAAACTTCTCACGCTATGTGAAGCCATACTGTAATGCAGAGGTGGCTAACATGATATACACTGCCATTTCCACCAACCTGTCCGGAGAATCTGCTACTGCTGTACTTACAGTATCACAGAATCTGAAACTAACAAGCTCTGTGCTCCCAAACAACATTCTAGTTGCTAATCACCCATTCAATCAAAAGCTAATCTTACACTTCTTTTTTTTTTTTTTTTTTTTTTTTACTATGGCTGCGATATTAATCATAGACCCTCAATCAGTCCATCTCATATTTCTATTGTGCCGTACTTTATCTCCCTTCGCAAAATCATCAAGTCGCAAAATGTCTAAGATATTGTACATTGCGTAGTTGCAATGAACCAAATCCCCAGTACAGCTTATCTTGGGTTTACTGTAGATGCCATCCCATGCATACAGCTATTTAAAGTTTTACGTCACTTAGAATTTTAGGGTTGAGACATAATTAAAAAAAAAAATATATATATATATATATATATATATATATATATATATATATATATATATATATATATATATATATATTAACATAATGTTGATCTTTTATTTAACATCATGTAATCAAAGAAACTACAAAATTATATCGCAAAAGTCTACCAGAAGCCTAATAGCAGTACCATATTTCATGTTGGATTTCAAAATGGAACATTTTTCAATTTTTATAGTATATGGAAAACTACAAAGCGGTATGTAATTCAATATGTTAACGTAACATTATTCAGCAGGTTTCATTCGACTTTATGAAGCAAAATTAGTTAATTCTATATGTTGGCCATAGCTGTAGCGCGTACTGTACAACACAATTCTAATGTTAAAGCGCTGTTTAAAGTAATTGAGGAGTACAATCTGTTTTTGTGATTCATAATAAGCTAATATGTTGATTGTCTCTTATTATAACAGAAATCATGTTGCCCAGTTTGAGCAACCTGACGTATAAGCAGCAGGATGTATTAATTCACATTCTGGGGGTGAACTTGAGTGACTAGGAGTCTAGTGACTAAAAGATTGAGCTCCAAAAAGCTGAGGTACGGAAAGAAAAAACACAGAGAAGGCCAGTTTCAGCAGAATGCTATCTTTAACATGGAACAGAGCGCTGTACGGACTCAGACAGATAAACAGGGGCCGGTCTGTGAGCAACAGGCTATTGGAAGAGCCTTAGAAACAAGACACAGTCCGGGCTGCTGAATGGAGAGTGGGTGTCCTCCAGAGATTCTGCAGGTACCAGGTTCCCTGTGCAGTCTCAGAATGATCCCACAAGTTTACTGAAAGAAGCTTAAGCAAACAAGAAGCTTGAACCTAAAAGTAGATCCTGACCTAAGAATGGCATCTGTGCTTAATTGTATTTACTGGAACGAATACACTTAGCAGAGACTATAATCCTTACAGGACAAATCATAGAGCTGATACTCATAAGAGCTCCTTGGCACAGGTATGCAATGTGTTATGTTTAGTAATGTATCAGAACTTTAATACAGACTTCTAGAAAAATAAATAAACCAGTATTGGAGTAGTGCAAACATGATAGAAATGTAGGGGACAGTAGAACCCCACGCACTCTTTACTGATTCTTCTTAAGGTCACAAGGATGCCTTTAACTTTAAAAAGCCATCAGGGTGCAATTGAAACAGAAACTGATACAAAGTGAATCTAAACATCAAGAAGAATGCATGAGGTATGATAACAATATTTCAAATGCATACTGAGTTTCTCTTCAAACAAGACCAAATTATCAAAAGACTATCAAAATGCTCCTGGCTCTTCTTTTGTAAAACATAGATGTTTAGTACTGTATTAGTAAATCGATAACTTTTCCCTATTGTGCCAATTACCATTTTCTTCAGGAGAATGTCCTAAAGAGATGCCCAAACAGACTTGTTTTTTTTTCTTTTGGTAATTATTGTTGCTGAATGAAAAACTGCTCTTTATAAACAATTAGAAAATTAAGAAATACATGTTTTAACAAACATGTATTTTCATTTTAAAACATGATATCTGGTCCTACACTGAATAAGTCTTTGCTTGCACACCATTCGTTCAGGTAGTCTTGCACTTTCATGTTCAGTTGTCTCCAACCCTTCAGATCCTGTCGGTAAACAACCAGCTGCCTCCCTTAATAAAGGACATGCTTTGCAGCCAGCAAGGTGCTTGACCTGAAAACACTGCTGAGGTGAAATGACCCAGGCAGTACAAGTGTAACAGATATCCTGCAAGCAAACTGAGAACTTTCTTACCTAGTGTAGTACCCAATGTCATTTTATAACCAAAATACTGCACGTTTGAGACCAATATAGTGAATAAAAGTTCACAACAGGAAGATTTCTGAAAGCATTCTGTAGCTTCAACCACTTTAAAGGCAGCATACGTTTGTTTTTATGTAACATGTCCCATACAATTTCTGACTTCTCCGTAAAGGGTTAGCGCCAGGGAAAAAGGACAAGGTTATAGGCTTCTCAGTATGTTAATTAACTGACCTTCTAGTGAAGAGCTTTTAATAGGGTAATGACAGTGTGTTTTGGTTGTGGCGACTTCATTATCTATTTGCGTTAATAACAAGAAGAAAACATTTTCATTATCCAATCGTTTTTCAGTAAAAGAGGAGAAAGCCAAACAGATTATCAGCTTTCCCCAAGGCGCTTTCTCAGTTCACTACAGTCCTGACCTTGCAGTCACTGACTGTTCTTATTTTAGTTGTCCTTTAGTTCACAGGAATATTGGAACTCAAAACTTCATAAAGGTTGTTGCTTATCTTTTCAACATCTTCTTGAGACAGTACATCTGGATTTTTAGTCTGATGTGGGAGTTAGTTGCTGAGTCTAGCTTTCCGGCAGATACAGCCTGTATGCAATAAGAGCTAGATTTCATTTGCTGAACAGACAACCACTTCTTTATATTTCAAACAGATGATAAAGGCGCCATATCCAAAACGCACTTTCAATTATCTATTTAAAATTCGTGGAAAAAAAACTGCTTCTACGAAACCCAAGTTGCTGCTAGCTAGTTTTATAACATTAAGATTAGTGATGTGCTGATGATACTCATCCTTATCTTTAAGAAGTATTTATTGGCAGGCGTTAAATAAATCCATTAATGTGTTGATTTCAAAACAAGCTGTCCTTCCTTCACCTTTACAACCGAGTATCAGTCAATGGCAATTAACTTCTGCTTTGAGTGTTTTAAAAACCATTTGGAAGTGAATTTCCCTCATCGTGGGCACTGACTTATCCAAAAGTTTCATGGAGATGGACACTTTACTATAGAAATGTCCATCTTGATTCACTGAATTATTTCGGACAAAGATATCGATTGCTCAGTTCTACATACTCGCCTGCATTTAATCTTGCGTGGCTTTCCCACAGGAAACTATAGCATGGTCCACTTACTGCAATACAATTAATAGGCCTAAAGTATGGCTGTTAAGGTGTGGTTTCCTGAACACATGTAGAAACCAGTAGGCCAAAAAGCAGTTCATATTGGCTAACTTCCTTCATTAATAAATTCAAACTAGCTATCAAAAGTTGACAAGGTCAAATAAAATTTCTGTTGGCTGTCTTCAAATGTATTAAACTTCTTTCCTGTGCAGATTGCACCAAACATAATATTTCTGGAGTGTGAAATGTTCACTGCATGCCTGAAAAGGCGTTGTTGGCCTACATTTTCCTGGTGTGTCTCTAGGCCGTGTGTACAGGAAAGAGAAAGAGTGTTTCCTGTGGTTACTTATTGAACTTATCAGGGAGGCAGCCGAGCTAGTCATGACAAAGCCTACAGATGAAGGTGAACACATTCAGAAACCCAGCAGAGAACGTTGCCTCCAAATCCACCCATCCTGGATTCCTGAACAAAGCTCTTGTGGTGTCTGACACACTGCCTCCAACCTTGCATTCATTCGCACACAGCATTTGGACAAAGTATCTTCAAATGCCATTTTAATTGCTGTTTATATTTCCGCCTGTGGTTCTGTGTCCCATTGCTCCAGTATTGAATCACTACCATGGTCTGGAGAACCACTGCTGCCACTAATGGATTTCCTCATTCCATTTCACTTATATGATCACGTAACATTTTAACACTATCAGGCCAATCAATTCCCTTCATCTATACACTGTATATATAGTAAGCGGGGCTAGCAGAGTTCAAAAGTCACATTGTCATATGATTTAGGATACTCCACACTAGATCAATGCAAGTTTAACTAGGTAAAGCCAGCAGGAACCAGAAGCACTCAGAATAACAGGAAGGTAAATGAAAAAAAAAAAGTTATTTGAAATGTAATGTCAAGCGTGTGACCACCGCGTGTAGCTCTGATTCTACATGACAAGTGACCAGTGCGTTCCAATAGTTCTGGAGGGATTCATTACTGCTTCGAGATTCTTCAGGGAAGTTGGGGTTGAAACTCTGCCAGTCTGCTGGAGTTATTACTTTGATGACGACTGTTCCCAATTAAACAGCGGCAGTTTGCGTAGTCCTAATTGAAGCAACCTGGCTATCAGCCCTCTCCCATAATCTCTCATTTGCAGACCAAATGCAGTGGGAAATAGCCTTTAGCAAGCACTTTGATCTTGTATACAGATGTTCTGTGGTTGTAATCACGTAGCTACTTAAACCAGCAAGCTATATAAACAAGAAAAAGAAAACCTCTTTGTTAAATGCAACAACATTTCAATATATTTTAGAATATAATGTAGTCTGTTCTTTGTTTTTGTTGCTTACTGCTACTCTGATTAAACACCACCAACTTAAGTCACAGTCTTCATGTCCGAATGGGTCTAAATTCAATCCAACTTTATAGCACTGCCATAGCCAAAATAATTACTCTCCCCCAGAACTGGGTTATACAGTGGGGTTTGGACTTTAGTTTGTTTGGGGAATCTACAATTAGTTGACACTTTATAATAACGCCTTTAAATTCATATGCTTTCCAATAGAATTGAATTGGCGTGCATATGAACAACGTTGATGAATTTCATAGTTATACTGATAAAAAGCCCCAGGTTTACAATGAACTCAAGTGGAACACCAGAGGAATAGCAGCTACTATATCAAATATACCTGCTGGTTTGTGCTGAAGCATGTCCAGAAGTCACATCACAATTTAATAGATATATGTAAAGTGTCATATTCAGACTGATGATCCGACAGACATCCCCTTGGTTATGAGACGCTGTGCTAAAGAATGTCCTTTGCAAGTTTTACCACAATTTGACAAAGGTTCTCTAGTGAGATGAAAGAAAATATAAGGGTGACACACAGACAGGCAACCTGACACCCTCTATACACCCCCAGATTATCATAGACTCAATAGCTGTGCTAAAAAGGATGTGTAGCAGGTTTAATCATAATTGGATAAGCAGTAACTCTAGACACATGTTAAAATGTTAGTGTGACACACAGACAGAGAGTTGGGCGGAGAGAGACAGCTTACATTAAGCTTCATTCTGATTTATATCAACATCCTGGCTGTGCTTAACAAGTTCTCACGATATATGACATTTGTGACACACACAGCCTCCCAACAGAAAGAGATTACATTCAATATCTTGTGCTAAAGAAGGTCATTAGCAAGTTTCATCTCTGACTCATTGTGTGACTCTGAGCAAGTCACTTAACCTCCTTGTGCTCTGTCTTTCGGGTGAGATGTTGTTGTAAGTGACTTTGCAGCTGATGCATAGTTCACACACCCTAGTCTCTGCAAGTCGCCTTAGATCAAGGTGTCTGCTAAATAAACAAATAATAATAATAATAATAATAATAATAATAATAATAATAATAATAATAATATGTATATAGATACCTTGGTTAAACTTGATCAAGGATCTATTTAAACAGATCTTTACTCAAAAAACCTACTGATATGTAAAATAACTGTTTGCCCAAATGCTTGTGGGAGCTTACTGAAATAACAGCAGAACACAAAGCAGCTTTGTTAGTTTAAATATGTGCATTTTGTTGTTCTATGGATCCTAAAGATAAAATTGAGTTCCCAGTAAGTGAGCATTTACATAATGTTTCAGTTCTGTTTACAGTAAAGGGTAAGGATAGCAGGCTTGGTGGTTCTGTCACTTCCTCACACATCATTTTGTTAAATTCTGAGTAAATGATCAATAGGATGCAAACAACTTATATAAATAAACATATTGTCAAAAGAACGAGAAGTGAACATGGTCACAGCGACCCTTTTCACAATAGTAAAACCTGACGAACTATACCTCTGTCATTGACGTCAATTACTGCTTTCTGACACTGTGTAATCCCACTGCGTTTTATCTGAAACGAGAACTAGCATTTTCATATGGAAGGCCAAGAGAATTTCAGTGACCTGTCTGCTAGTGCCATTCCAATGATGATGCAACAGCGCCCCTTGTGTTGCATGATGACAACTCGCCACTTTCTTCCCCACAGTCTTGTGTTGCTACCTGACAAGTTTAATTCTGCTACAGCGCTTGCTTGTTCCCACCAATATGTAAATTGGTCCAAATGACCTGTATTCGTTAACATTTAAACACAGAACGCTAACCTGCAGATCACCGCCAGCATTCTCGTCAAATTGAACCATGAACATGGGGGTATCACAACTCGGAAACATTCTTAGGATTTTTTTTATTTTCACTGTATCTGACACACAGTTACATATATCATAAACGAAAAACGCTAAATGACGATGTAATACAATACTATAATGCTTCATAATAACGGTCACACTGTTTTTTCCTCAAACATATTAATAATGCGTTTATCAATATCAATAGGCTCGCACACTCTTGGTTAGCTTTTATATTGTAACATGATTTTGAAAGTACTATTCCAGTAAATAAATACATAAATATATAGCACTGTATCATAGCTCGACAATGAAAGTTTGATAATAGATAACAGTTAGACATGTTTGCGGATAATGAAAAGTAAAACATTCAAAACGTGCAAATATTATATAAAAGTCAATATTCTGTTTGACCACCAGAAGTCTCTCTAACATTTGGAATGAAATCCTATACTGTGCTACCACTTGGGTTAGCCAAAAAGACTAGAACAAAAAGGCCTACAAGGTTATATATTTTGACATTTCATTCAAAACGGGAAGTTACTATACATGTCACCTGTGGTAGCAAATCCAAGTTATTCAGCACAGCCCTTGAGATAGGCGACTGCATTTTTCAAGTGCAAGAATTATACAGTACATGCTCGCTATAACGCCCTTCATTATAACGAACCTGGTCCCTGGACCTCCCCAAATAAAAAGATAAGGTGAACACACACTGTCAACATCCTGGTCTGTGCGCACGGGAGACACCTCCGCAGGAAATTCATTCGTCTTAATAAAAGGTGCGTGCTGTGTAACTGCCTCCGAAACGAAAATCATTTCATGTTTTAATAAAGCTGGAAACTATTGACCGTTTGAAAAAATCAGTAACGCAGCATATCTCCGTCGTAGATATCTTAGGGTGTCAAAAAACACTTCACAAGTTAAGAGATACGCATTTTGCGTGACCAAGCATCTGGCTCCAGTACCCTGCATGTAGTAACCAAAACACCACCAGTGTGGTTACAATGCCGAACAATGCTCAGTGATGCTGATTAGACTAATTAGGCAAATTAGCTTGTTGAGACAGGCTGCTCCACCTTGCAGCGTTGCCCTTCTCAGGTAGTTCGCTGACATACACCCCTTTCTTTTAATAATTGCTGTACATTTCAACGTAATTGTCTGCAATAACTGTGCGAGTGTCACCCTAATAGATGCCTTTATTAGCATGACTATAAAAGTAATAGTTTAGATTATGTATTATTGCAGATAATTATTATTATTAGAACAAAAAACGGAGATGCTAACTGCCAGCACTCCTTCACTTTGACTGTAACAGAGTTACTTTTTGGTTTACCCACGCATCATATTGTCAAGTTTGATCGTAGGCATCTTGCACGAAAAATGTACCTGTTTCAGCAATTTACAAAACTGCTGCTGTCAAAATGACAAAGCCTCATATCACAAATGGAGCCTAAATACCTTATAGAAACAGTTTTATGTCAGAAGTGATACTGAAATGCACTGTTACAAAGTGCAGTGGTATAAATGCACCTAAAATCTGAAGCGGGTGTCATGGAACGCCTTCGGCATGGATTCGACATTCCCAGCTGTAGGACGTGCATACAACCACACGATGGCAGTAGCATGATAGTACACTGCTATACTGGTACGTTCAGAATAATATTTTTCACAGAATCAATGAACCCCACTAACCATAGAGTTGAGACAGATGATCAGAATACATGAATCAGCCTCCATTCGTTGCAGAATGACTACACGAATATTTGCCTTTTTGTCTTTTTTTTAAGCTATAGGGGGTTTCATAATATATTGGGTTGCAATGTAAGCTACTGATAGACTTCTACAAATACTATTACTACTCTACTACTACTACGACTACTACAACAGAGTACGTGACTTGAACCAATAGAAAATCCACCAGCAGCCTTTTAATTACCAGCACGAATTCTACTACTATAGGCAGGGGAGACCAGGGACAGATGTAACATTGTTACCTTTCTCTCCATTACAGACAGACAATTTGAGCCAGTTTGAGCAGACTTTTATACAAACAACTTACATCTCTCCTTTACCACATAGTTATCCTGCTTTAAGAGCTCATACACATACAGCAAGAGCGCTTCAAAAGTAATGTGTCTGATGTAACATTCTGTGAAGTATAGTTAAATAAATAATAATAACACGTGTTACAACTGGCCCCAACCTAGGGAGGTATTTACCCTGAGAGACAGGGAAAAGGGTAATACAATGTGTTTTGTGAAGCTACTGGAAATTGCTAAATAGCTGCTTTAAAACAAAATGCCCAAAATAATTCACCAGTGTGTGATTATTTTAAACAATAATTATGTTATATAGCATTGATGTCGTATTTATTAAATACCGATTGAATAGACCCGCTGCATTCAAATGTGTATAAATGCAGGCCTCGTGTAGCTCATATCAAAGAAGGTCCTGGGGCATTTCATTGCGTGATAATCTTCGCGTGCATGCCATTCCTTCAGCCAACATCAGAAAGCACGGTTACATTTCTTGTGACATTTACAGCAACACAACTACATGCACCGATTGTGGCGCACACATCGCAACGTCTTCAGGCCCATTTTAAAGAGAGAGACATTGTGAATGGGCTTTCGCGATTTAATCAATCACATTGTGCTGTGCTCCACAGCTGTCAAAACGCTTTTGAAATGGTCACTCTTCATTAGAACATGACCCGTTGTTCTCGAGACGATCTCAGTTGTGACAGCAAGGGGCCGCGTTATTTTGAAATGATGTGATAAAAACGGCAAATGTTGTACAGCACCCTGCCAGGGATGTCGTTATTTAGTGTGTAGTAGATTCATTGAAACTTTTGACTTTTAGCTGAGAGGAATACAAAGTGAATGGGGTTCCCTTGGCAAAAAAAACCAAACTAACAAAAAACAGCAGAATATGTACAGTACTATGATGTGTGCATATTGGAGGACGTGTTCTTACATATGTAGACATACTTTGCACAAAAGCACGAATGAATATAGTTTCGTTATTACAACTAACTTCCCTAATTACAGAAACACTCGATTTACTATAATGATCCTCCTTATTTATAGTGGCATGCAAAAAACGAACTAGTCTGCAAAATGAATGGGACAACGGGTCCGTGGCGCAATTCACTGTGCTGTCACTTAGAAGATTATGCCCAGAGTCTTCTGAAGATGGGCGGGGATACACAATAGCAGACCAGCTGCAGTGGTGAATAGTGTCGGATCAGTGAAGATTGGATTTGCACAGTGACCTGTATCCGATTGAGTGGGTGTGTTTAGCTTGACGATGTGTTTAGCTTGACAAATCGTTTCACGCGTTTTGCACGCTTTAGTGAAACGGTATTAGTATTAGTATTAGTAGTAGTAATATATATATATATATATATATATATATATATATATATATATATATATATATATATATATATATATATATATATATGATTTTATTATTTGCTCAGATAATCAGCTCTGTTTAAACATGATCACACGAAACAGGGACCTGATATTTCAGGGATTTCATTTCACTTGGCAACCAATGTCTCTAGGGTTTCGTTCACTTAATGTTGTAATCATGAACAGTATCCAGTTTAATCCGTGTAACACGCTTGTTGCAGACTGCAGCCGGGCTGATACGCGATTACACATATCTGCAGGGGAATACGGTCTAGGGTTTATAGTCAGATGTCGACTAATTGGATTTAATGTTTTTTCATTATTATTTAAACTTTGTGAAGGATTATTATTATTATTATTATTATTATTATTATTATTATTATTATTATTGTTATTATTATTATTTACTATCTTTGCTTTCCTAAGGCAAAATAATAATGGGGTTCTTGAATAAAATTGTTTTCTTTTCATCCCTCAATTTGTAGAGTCAACACAAGAAAGTTATACTGCGTATAGGCTAAAAGGCTAATGCAGACTTTTAATAGGCCTCAAATGGTTCAGTGCAAAAACCATTAAAGTTTAGGCACTATAGCAAGCCCTTGCTTTCAGCACCATTTCTGTTTGTGACTTTACAGATCACGTGTATTACTGCGTGCTGTGATCTCTTTATTTATCTATATTTCATCAAGAACTGTGATGTCTTAATCTTTTCGATGTCATAACCACTGACTTTCCTGACCTTTCTGTGTTTGAGCAGCACATTTTGAAGAGGAAAGGCCAGATTGCAGTTATAAAAAAAATAGAACATATTTCAAAGCTAGAGCTTCCTATAGAGACGGGAAGAGAAAAATTGTGGTTCGAACAAGTTATGTAGAGTCCACCGACAAAGTCACCCGGAGTGCACCAGACCACATCTCATGTCCAGTTCAAGTTCCACTGACTTCGAGTGAGCATTTTGAAAGGAGACGGGAATGCACCGACACAAGCCCATATTAAGCAGAGCCCATTGAAATTGGTTCAATGTCAGAATTTGTGTCAGCTTTTGGAACGAGGAATTCTAACAGGTATATAAGCAGGGATAAAATGATAGCGAAACAGGTGGCCCACCAGCCTGCTGAGAGCGACCAGACTGTGAGAGCTTCAAAGCTTAGGAAGGAGAGGGTAGAGAATCCAATCTTTGCTCGTCATTTTGCTTCAGTGCTTAATGCTGTTTGCCACAAATTGCTTTTAAAACTCCATGTGGGAGACTAATAATAAAGCTTATTTACTTGATTCAAAGACTTGACTCGTTTTGTCATTTGTTCCGAACTGAGTCTCTTCTTACAAATATCTCGCAGCCGTAGAATCCACTTAAAGCTCATTGCCCGAGGACCGCTTGGGTTCAAGAGCGTGACATTATTATTTTGCAGGAATAAAGCCCATGTGGATTTAACACGTCGTCTCCTTTGCCTAAATACACCAATGGAGCTGCACGAATGACAACAGCCATACGCTATCAGTTCAAACACAAGCACACGGTGTTCCCTTCTGTATTTAAATTGTTCAAGGTTTGAGGGTTTTCAGTATTTTTCAATAAAAGATTAAAAGCGCCAGGACGTTTTAAACAAAATGTCACACACGTTGTTTTTTGGTTGTTAAAATCTCAAGTATTGATATATATGTTTCGTCTAGGCTTTTCATTTACATGTTAAAACATATTGGTACAAACACAAATGTAATTGAACGCAATACAAATGATGCACATTAATTATTGAAACGCACCTGTGAATATTAAAACGGTTGCATTTAAATTAACCTAGAAAAACGTTACTGTATTTTATTCTGTTGATTACAGTTCTTTTACTAGAGCCTTTATTTTATTGGTACAGAATGAATAGCCTACTCAGCAACACTGGGTTCGATGTCATGCGCTCTAAATAGACCCAGAGGAAGCTAACAGACATAATTAAGGGGTCTAATTTCTACGATTCATATTTGGAACACTTAATTAGGAGTTCCACAACTGATCATTTATGGAAACGTTATTGGTAAAATAGCGGTTCCATAAAGGAACACTACAGTTAAATATAGATCATAGGAATCATTTTTTTCCTGTGTGTGCGTGCGTACATACATGCGAACCTGTCAAGTCTGTTTGCTTGCTGTCTAAGACTATACCATAACAAAATACGGTAGAGTTTCCAGACATCCACGTATCACGCAACTGTCAGTATAGATAAATGCAGGGTATAGGACTTAAGGAGATTTGCAAGCTGTGTATTTATTTCAATTATCAACATATAGGGCCAACAAGATACTACTACGCCGAGTCATAGTTAACCAACAGGGTAGGTGGTAGGCCGGAGCATGTTTTAATTGAGTCCGCTATACGTGTCGCCCAAGATGGGTTCTTGAAATATATTGTGTTTAGTTGTCCAGAGAAAACACGAACTCTAAAGCCATAAATCACCTAAAGAAAGTCCGCAGTCTGGACATATAGCACAAGCAAAGGATATGGTAAGGCAGTAGGCCTATATTTAGAAATATGCCTTCAATGATTCAATGTGGTTATCCTTAAGTTCTGTTTAAGTTTAGGCCACGGTATTAACGAGGCTACCTTTCAGAACTGTTGTCTGACCCTTTTGAATCCACTGTTGTTCAATTAATATAACAACGGTTCTCTAGAACTGTGGGCTATTGATATGATTACCACGTGATAAAATAAGGTATTTTTTTAGTTAATTTAAAAGCAATAGTTTTGGACAACACAGGTCATGTTAACGCTTGAGGCAATTTGTATTAAATGTGACACAAACGGTGTTTTCCTTTAAGGAATGTGACATAAACGTTGTGAATTCAATAATGATGTATTTACATTCTACAACTCAGTGCGTTGAAAAACAGGTGATTAGGATGTAGAAATTATTTATCAGCTCAACAAAATAAATAAGAGTTTTCACAGCCCTTTACATCTCGACTTATTTAAAGTTATTTAAAATGTGTTTATATAAAACAATGCAGAACACGTTTTGTGAACACGGTATAAGCTATATAAAATCATGAACACGATTAACATTTCTTAATAACTAACAGTCTGTGAACGGAGCCTGCAGTGCAACACTGAGGCGCCCGGATAATCAACTACACATGTATCTTTTATTCATGTGTTTAATATTGTATTTCTAGAATCGATAACATGTGGAATGGGAAACGTTTGGTTCTAAGTTGATTATCTTAAGGCTATAGCCTATCTTAAAGTTTATTATTGTGAACACACACAGAGGCTATGTTTCCGTGGTACAATACTTATTCTGTAAGAACGTTACTGGAAACAAAAAGCCTTTCCATCGACCCGTTCAGTTCAGATCACTTACAGTACGCAGAGTGAACGCAGAAGTAAAGCCCCATGAGCGACGTGACCACATTAATAGCCACCGTGACGTGCAGTGGTATTTGCCGAGTAATTCGATTATTTTCTGCTTGCGCTTATGTTTTTCTTCTTCATCCATTAAGTGTACATACCAGATAAAAATCAGAGCTGATCAAATACAATATTTTATCAAAATAACCATAAGTACCCAAGTGTTTGCTCTAGCGATTCTATTTAAAAATAACATCACATTAAATAATGACTGATTTTGTTCCTTTGTCTCGTCATCCCTTAGTATTGTTTACTTTAGTCCATAAACAAATGGACCGGAGGATGCAACATTGTATAGCGTCAATCTAAAGTGCAGTAGAACGGTGCAACACATTGAGCTGAAACCATTGCAAAGATGATCACAAAGAGACGTCAATCAGAGTTGCTCTCATTCACTTCTACAGTATATTGAAAATAAAATGGGAAGTCTATTTCAACAGGTCGTAGTATTTCATTTAAAACAACTGGATATCTAGCAAAAATAAAAACGACTAAACATATATTCAACTCCGTATGCTAGTTATTTATGCTTAGATATTCGACATTCTCTAATTAAACATGAGGGTTAATTATGGGGTGGATCGGGATGGAATGGGATTCAATGTGAGCCGGTAAAATGTGGTAAAACATCAGCTCATCGATACAATACATATTTAATGCTGAGCAGACAATCCCTGTAGCTTTAACTTTGAAAAATATTTAGTAGATGGGTGAGGCTGCGCGCTCACAATCCCACCCCCCTTTCTCTATGGGGGCGGGAGCGCGCGATGAATGCAAGCCAAACTCGTAACGCAGAAAACATCCTCCGGACTGCTCGGCTTCAAACTGGGAGGAAAATGTCTCTTCTGACACCTATTATCACAGATATACCAATTTGCCAAAAAACATGTAAAACAAACAACTTTATCAAGAAAGAAGACAGCAATTGTTAAATAATTTATTATTTTTTACAAGCTAATACTGTACCTTTCAAGACTTTCAGAATATCTAAGGATTATTCATATCTCACAGGTAAGAATGTTTCCAAGTAAAAGGAACACTTTTAGTAGTCGGTACTGGTCCGTTGGTTCTTTTTAAACAATCTAGATACAGTTGATATATTTGTACTTGTAATAATGCAATACCATTGTGAAACAGTACATTTAATAATCTCTCTCTCTCTCTCTCTCTCTCTCTCTCTCTCTCTCTCTCTCTCTCTCTCTCTGTATATCTATCTATCTGTATAGATAGATAGATAGATAGATAGATAGATAGATAGATAGATAGATAGATAGATAGATAGATAGATAGATAGATAGACACACACACACGATCAACTATTAAGAGTCATGGAGGAGGGGCTTCATTGTAAAGTACTATGTAGATTTTGTATTGCATTTCTTTTTAAAAAGAATAACGAGTGTCCAATCTTTTGACTGGCCTTTCTTTTCTCATACTGGAGAACAGCAGGGATTAGATCATAATAGAAGAATAATTCGTCTGCAGCACTTTGCCATTTCATCAATTAATATTTCATAAATGTGTCCTTATCTCATTGCTGATATAGAAATATACATGGTAAAATATGCGAAACTTAGAAAACATAGATTACTGTCGTGATTATAATATAAGTCGAAGAAGCAAGATTTAAAAACTTTTTTAATGGTAACTTTTGTTTTCAGCACCATAGACAGCGACCGTATTTCGGCATCTGTATACCCTGTAGCTAACATACATCCGGACAGACGGACAGACACACAGACACATTTGTTATGCAGGAAAACAAAGGCTTATTTGTATTTGAACTCGTATTTTCTTTTATTATTTCACATTGATGTAAAATGCTGGATATAATTACCTTATGTAACAAACCTGTTCTTTTGTGATGTTTTTTTTTTTTTTTTTAGTTTGATGGCTTAATTAACAATGATTTCTTATAACAGATCGCACAGAAATGCAAAATAGTTGTTTTACAACGAACATAATGATAAAACACAACTTAAATACAATGAGTTGAATTTGTTGAATTGTTGTTGGTCTGTTAGTTATATGAATTACCGGGTCACAGTTTGTTGTAGCTTCGCGCCATAGGTTTAAAAATACCTTTTATAAAATAGTGTTATTTCTGAAGTGTACTCAATGGAATACCATACACAATTAAACATGTCGAATAAATGCTGTGCTAATTAATGTTGTGTATTTTAAATATCATATCAAAGGTAAGAAAGTGTTTGGCGGTCGTTTATTAATGTTGAAGGCTACGTTATTGGATATGTGGATTTAATGCTTAAGAATTCCTCTGCATTTCCTTTGCGCTACAGATATAAAAGGTTTCGCTTGATCAAGTTTACAGTTTAATTGGATGTCGCCCTGCATTATTGCCAGGCTAATGGAAATGCTCACGGGAACTATCCTTTTTTTCAAATCTACAATAATAGTCACATTACCAGCCTGATATCTAAGCCGTATGCAGACTAATCTAAGAATATATTTGTTCCTTTCAGGTAGCGAAGATGACGGCAATATACCTCTGTTACATTTCCTTGTGGACTGTTTTCATTGGAGTCGCCCAGACCTGCCCGGAGCCGTGCGTCTGTGTCGACAAGTACGCCCACCAGTTCGCGGATTGCGCCTACAAAGATCTGCAGGTGGTGCCCGTGGGCTTGCCGTCCAACGTAACGACCCTCAGCCTCTCTGCCAACAAAATCAAGACCCTGCTGAAGAATTCCTTCGTGAATGTCACCCAGGTCACCTCTCTATGGCTAGCTCATAACGAGATTGTCACCATAGAGAAAGGCACGTTGGCGGTGCTGGTTCAGCTCCGTAACCTGGACCTGAGCCACAACCAGGTTGTGCATTTCCCTTGGGGAGATCTCTACAATCTCACTTCTCTCCAACTGTTGAAAATAAACAACAATAACATGGTGGATCTTCCCAGAGATGCCTTTTCTAACCTCAAGGATCTGAGATCACTGCGCATAAATAACAACATGTTCACCACCATTGCGAAGGGGTCTTTCGATTCTCTGAGCTCCATGTCCCATCTTCAGATCTACAACAATCCGTTTGACTGCACATGCACGCTACACTGGCTGAAAGACTGGGTAGCAAATGCTCTTATCTCTGTTCCAGAGCCGGACCTCATCACCTGTGAAACACCCGAAGACTTAAAGGGAATCCGTATTGTGCAACTGCCCAACTTGGAATGTGTGGCCCCGACTGTTCACATAATGTCCCAACCTAACCTTGAAAACACCCAAATCAACGAAGGTTTTATGCTTATCATGCACTGTAATGTCACGGGAAGCCCGAAACCAGAGGTTAAGTGGAAAATCCGTACTGGAAACCAGGAAATTGAGTTCAATATGCCCGTTACAGAGACCAAAAAGAATGATTTGCCTTTGGAGACTTCGAAGCAGGCAGCAAATCGTTTCTTGGTGTTTAAAAATGGGACGCTGGTCATCCCCCGCACAAGTAAACGCGAGGATGGTCGCTATACATGCTCAGCCACCAATGAGCAGGGTAGCACAGAGAGCTCGGTTAATGTGGCCGTGGCGGGCACCCAGAAACACGCTATCAATGCCATACAAGACGCCATCCTTGACAAGACCCCCACCTCTGAACGTAAACCCGGGGTAAAGGTCTCTAAAAACAATGTCATTAACTGGGCCAAACCAGACGACACTGGCAAGATGACCTTTCCAACCAGGGCAACTTATGGGTCCTTTGGTACTCAGCGTAGCGGTGTGGTGATCTCACCTGGACAGCCAGCCTTTGGCAAGAAATGCGGTGTCAGTGACAGCACTCAGTACATTTCCAATCATGCCTTCAATCAGAGCTCAGACGAGCTCAAGCAGCATACTTTTGATTTCGGGGTCATTGCCTTGGAAGTGTCTGAAACTGAAGCTAAAGTACAGCTCAATCCCTTCCAAGCGCCCACAGAAAAGGCACATCTGGAAATGCTGTACCTGTGTATAAATATGGGCAATGGTCACTCTGTGGTTCAATGGTCCAAGATAGAGGATGGTATTAACGCCTATCAATTCCAGGGATTGAACCCCGGTACCAATTACACCCTGTGTCTCACCTATACAGGGGAAGACTGCCAGGTTCAAGTTGTTTTCACTACGAGGAAGAAAATCCCTTCCTTGATGATCATAGTGGTAGTTAGCACCTTCTTGTTGGCTCTTGCTACTGTTCCGCTACTGGGAGCCACCTGCTGCCATCTCCTTTACAAGTATCAGGGCAAGACTTACAAGCTGATCATGAAAGCACACAACCCGGATCAGATGGAAAAGCATATGGCCACCGACTTCGACCCCAGGGCTTCTTATGTGGAATCGGAAAAGAACTACAACCCCAGTGATTTGGAAGAAGACGAGGTCGAGAGGGAAGAGGGGGAAGGGGAGGGGGGAGCGGAGGGGAGTATGATACATGAATCCATCCCCGGGTCGCAATCCAAAGCCAACCAAGAAGAATTCGAGGTGGGGTCCGAGTATAGCGATCGATTACCACTAGGGGCCGAGGCTGTCAATATCTCCCAAGAAATCAATGGCAACTACAGACAGACAGCCCGCTGATAAGTCTGGCTTCTTCAGAGTCAACGTGTAATATAAATACTCACAAGTAGGTTAAAACACAGGAATTTTCTCAACCATTGTTTCATGTGAGCCCTAGTAAAGGAGATGCGTTTTTAAAACCCATCAGACTATTTATAATTGAGGGTATGAGAATGGAAACAAAATTAAAGATGCCACTCGGGTTTTGGACTTGTGAGTTAAATTCCGCTAAATAATCGTGCTATGACATAAACTTCAGGGAAATATTTGGTTTATTTTTCACATAAACAAATACACGACCCTTTTGTGGTTATGGTTCAAAGCGGCAACTTATAACATGTAAAAGTACAGGGCATCAAAGATATTAACTATCAGGCTACTAGTGAACTAGACACGATTTACTGCTAATGGCTGTGCAGAAAGTGTGTTCGTTTATTATAAGCGCCCGTCTCCTTTATTCAGGGCTCCGGCCAACATAACTCCATTGTGGTTTTCGCGTGCCCTTGTTTCAGCCGGTTGTGGTGCTGGACAGCGGCATCGCTCCTGTGTTTGTGCATCGGCTGTTTTCATATTCTGTGAGATCGAAAGGGTTTCACTGTTAAACCGTAGCCAGGCATGTGAAAGTGCTGGAAAAAACCCCTCCAGATCACTTACAACCAGACAGTGTTAAATGTACAGTGGAGTTCTGAAAATGTGTGAATTTACTCTCTTTCAGTATATGGATGCTTAATATCCCTCGCTTTTTTCAAGCGGGTTCTAATCTCTTGTCCTCTTTTTGTTAAAGAATCTTGTCCATGGTATGTCACACATAGGTATTTGAAATGTGTGTTTTCGATATATAGCGTATAGGACATGTTAGATATTCTTAATGTCAGTCAATGTGATGTAAACCGTGTACGGTAACACTTTTTTTTATTGAAATGAAATGGTTAATTTTGTCTACAAAGTTATGCATTTGAACGTTTGGTGACGTTGTTATAAAAAAAAAATCCAAAGTTATATATATATATATATATATATATGATTTTATGTACGTGGAATTAATAAAAATATTGGGAAAAAATAATGTCGGTTCTTTTTTTTCTTTTTAAATTCAATGTTATTTCAATTACAATACAAGTGCCAATCATAGAAAATACAATACTTAGAATATGGAATACAAGTATGAAACGAAACCAGTAATTAAAATGTGCCGGAAGTAAACCAGTATCAATAGTCCAAAGTTGCAAACGAAGACCTTTTCGGTACGATCCGGTATATTTATATAGCCTAAAGAAAAAACACCGCACCCTTTCCCACTGTATTGCTCTTGTCTTTGTTCATATGTGCAGAGGCCTATATGTTAGAGAAAACAGGCTTTTTAAAAAACTTAATATTTAATTTTTTTAACACTTGTGTTTAATTCTCTAAGCATTACATACTATTATGTTACAGATCTGCAGCAGTTTAAAGTATAAGATTCTGTAGACTTTGTTATGGAGAATAATTAAATGTATTTGTAAAATAATAAACTGTTACTATTTTTTTTACTGTGTCAACAAATGTAATCGTTTTCTGTAGCTCACATTTTGTATTTTAGATCCACTTTTTCGGAATATTTATAATTTTAATTCAGTTCAGTTTTGATCATAGTCTATTGTAGGACATATCGGAAAACTATCTAAATGAATACTATAACGTTTCATTTGATAACATGTTATATTAAAACTAATACGCTCACTTTTCCTTAAATACAGATGTGTTAGTCTAATTCATTAAAGACTACCCGCCCTGTTTCATTCAATGCATGCTACCCAGAAATAATACGCTTTTGGTAAAGGGCAAATCAGTTTAATATTCCACCAGTCCAAAAACCACAATATTAAGAAATAAAAAAATGCTTTAAATAATAATACGCGGTAGTGGTAGTGATAAAGCTAGTTTTGAAAATACCCGTTTAGTTTAATGAAAGAAAAAGGTGAATCTAGCCTTCGCCAGTATTAGATTCCATGTAAAGTTCCGTTTGCAAACTGTAATACTGTACTGGAATCCATAATTGGGTTGGTTTCTATAAAGAACAATTCCTATTATAGTGAATAAAATAAACGTCTATTTAATTGGCTACAAATATAACCATTTTACCGAGGGAACCTTGAATTACTTGAACAGATACACCCATTTCCCGTGAATGTGCATTTATTTGAACGAAAACAGTAGTACAACTGTACATTAAACTCCTTTTAATTTTAACAATGTCGATGATGAGAAACGCGCAGCCGAGTGGTACGGCACACTCAACCCACGTGTTGTATCATTTTGCAGAACGCCGATATATTACATACTTTTACTTGCCTAAAGCCCCTCGCGTATCGTTATTGTTCACATATACATTCCTAATGCGATTTTAGCTGCTAATCCGCGGTCTATGAAACCTGCTAATTATCTTTGCATAGGGATGTCTGAATTTGTAAACAATATGTTGCCAGAAACATTTTTAGTAGGAAAACTATGGGACCAAACAAACTAACTGCCCATTTTCCAGGATATTACAATATCTTATGACTCGGACCATTGTTCAAAGCGTTTGGAAATTCTACCTATACACTGAAAGTCTAATATTTAATAAAACAAAAATCTTACGCAATAGTTTTAAAACACATTTTAGTATTAATAACACCCTAAAGTGTATTTTAGCAAACTTTTTTTTTGCCGCTCAAATAATTCAAACAAACACCAACATTGTGTTGACAATTTTTAATTATAACGTGTACAAAATCAAACCAAATCAAAGATTTGCTGCTTCGCTTTAGCGGTTCTCTTGCCCAAATTGCACGACATGACACAGTAAGAGACATCATACACACCACTTGCTGCTAACTTGTCAGGGAACGAGTTTAGGCCCTTCCTCTTTTGAGAAACACCTTGCATGGATCACGTTTAGACCAGTCCACTGCTCTGAGAAGAATGAGGAATATGGGTTGAACCAATACACCATTATTTGCAATCCAGCAGGTCCACAGGGCCCCAGATGCAGCATGTCACAGCGGTACACAATGTATTAATACATTTATTATTCAACACCAGCAAGGTTAACTGACAAACCCTAATCGTTCCAGGTTCCTCAGAACGCAGACCTATTTTTCAAAATCTCTTGATAGCTGGGCTACCATCATGTCCAGTTAGGGCGTTGCTATGTTTCAAGAGTCTACGTGTTACTATGGAAGTGGTGAAATGGAGTGCGCTGTCAGCAATACAGATACAATAACAGGTACAGTATATAGTCTGCCTCAATGTTTATAACATCAGGTGCTTTATTTTTTAACACCACATACTATACAGGGAGCTACACTCTTAGTTATGTTAAAATAACTCATTGCAATTTTAGTCTTATTTTAGTGCTACGTTGGTGTTTACCCTTGACATTGTAGCATTTCCTGTTGTTGTTTTACACTTGACATTAGACTCTTGGCTTGTATTAGAAACGTTGAACAATAACCTATTAAATCAGAGAACCTAGCTGGTATGATTCAAGACTAAATAGCATGTCTTCCAGTTCTAACAATGCCATCAGAGTCTGTCCGATTCACTGAACTGAATAACAATTTTCTAAAAATGCAAATTCAAAGCAGACAGCATAATTACACTGCCAGTTTGAGTCCAGCTTTTATTTGAAATGTTCTCTGACAACCAAACATGGAAGTAATGTATTCTTGTTCTTAAGATTGTGCCTATTGTGCCATTATTGTGGCCTAGGGTCCCTGTTTGCTTATGAACTACCCTTGTGAAAATCGTTAGTATCATTTGCAGTAACACCTACTCCAACACGATATTAGGAGATGGATAATGCCCACAATCATAGCTGAATTAACACAGATACCAATGATGTTTACACCACAGACACCAGTACAGACCATCTGCAATGCTGTTCAGAAAAGGACTGACTATACATTAGTAAATTACTTCACTGAGTCGCATGCAAGTAATGATTCAATATGATTGAACAATGGGGTGGAGGCATCAATGTTTGTGTTGATAGCACAGCTTATCCATCTCCAGTTCAGTCAATCACTGCTGGATCGCGTGAAAGAGGGTGGTGAAATGCAGACATTTTCATATATTCAACCCTTGAAATGTATTAGTTGAGAAGAGTGGCAAATGATATCCCACAGGCTTCTGCAAACATCTTGTACATACAGTACTATGACAAGTTGTCTAGATGCTGCGATAAATCGAAAGGTCATTTTAAATTGTAATTAAGGTTAATGGGTGTATGGCTTATTTTCTGTACTATTTAAAGTTAATTATTTCATTCACAGGACCCATGTGCTGTACATTCTACAGTATAATTCAGACAACTATATCATTGATTAAGTGAAATCATGGGGGGTGGAAGTATTTTAATACCACCACCCTAAAATGACATTTGACCTCTTCCCACTATATTGTTGTTTCTTTAGAATTTTCTTTACAATCATCCTTGAATATCTCAAATGGCTACAGAACACCCCTGGCAACAGAACAAATAGGCGGGGCTGACAGGTGAAGGGTCACAGTGCTCATTATTGGAATGGAATGAAGAATCTGTTCAGAACAGGTATTTGAGATTCTTCAGATAAACTCTAAGCAGCTCAAAGCCATTAAGGCAGATTTAAAGAAAAATAACATTTGAATCTACTTACTCCTTAAGAAATGTGGATGGGATCTTTTTCAATAAAAGTATTGTTATCTTGAAGCTCTTCTTCGGTGTCCATACATTGTTTACAGCTTGTTGCGTAAAAACACTCTTACCTTAGAGAAAATCCAGTATCTCATATTTCAGGGGACCTTAAAGCTGTGCTTGTGGTCAAAGTTATGTCCACAGTATGGTGCCCCTAACACCAACTGACATACTTATACTGCAACACTAAAGTCATTTAAATATACTACTCGCTGTTTTGGGGCCATTTGATAAAATCTGTACTTTAAAGTAATGTAATTTATTTTTTTGTTTGTTTTTAAATAAGCAGGTCGACAGAGTAATATTATCTTGCCCTTGAAACAAAATAACTTTGGAGGACCAAACTGACCTTAAAATATATATAAATCAAATACATTTGCAGTGTACTTCGAATGTATGTATTTATTTTTCAGTAAGTGCAGCTATTTCAGTATTCTTTTCTTCTCAGTGTTTCACACATCATTTGATTTTGTGTCTGTTTTCTCGGGTTCGGAGCCGCTTTCCTTTGTGGTTCTGTTCAGTGTCCCGTTCAGAAAGGCCTCGGAGCTCTGCGCCTGGAAGTGTTTTCGTGACGTCACCAGCGAGGGGTTGTTCACCAGGGTAAAGACGAGCCACCACCTCCCTCGAATCCTCCTGGAATTGGAGATCATCTTCTGCTTCTTGTCTTGCTGCACCAGCTGAATCCCTGCAGGTTCAACATAAACGTTACACCAACCCAGCAGCTTGCACAGTACATAGACTCAAATGCCATTTCAAAGATGTTTTGTTCAATCGCTGAAATGCCTTATGGTGTGGTCACGTGAAAATATAATGATTGTGGTGGATGTTTACCCTTTCTGGAGATCTAACCAAATACATAGTGAAATTGTAATGGATAGTGTTGTGTGAAGCACTGTCGTTGCAGATTTTGACCTCTGTTGGTTGGTAAGATGCTATATTAAAAGCTCTAAAGCCACAAATGAAGATGAGCCTGGCTCTTATGCACAGTGGTTAAGGGCAACATGGGAAGTGCAAGCAACACATCCCATTCTCAGAAACTGAAGGAATGCTGCACCATACTGTGTGGCTGGTGGTGCACCATGGCCACATGTACCACCAATTTCATTTCACCAAATTCACTTAATGCAAATTCCATCAGTGTTCCAGAGGTGAATCAATCAATCAATCAATGCATTATTCCACTGTACCACCTAGCCTGCACTGTTTTCTGATCTTAAAAAAAAAGAATGGTTTTATACTGGTAAAATACTTTGAAAATACTTTGAATGGATTTCACATGGGCAACAGTATGTCAGTTTTCATGCTTGACTGACAGCAAAGACGTCTCATCAGCCATATCCCCAGACGCACGATGAACATATTGGCTGCACAGGCAACTCATTGCTTTTGCCCTTTGGGCTCTGGGAATGGGAAGCATACTCAATTAGTGTGACCCATCTGTGTACTAAAATGATCTATATAGTAATGTGATTAATTAAATACATCTATCTTTACATCTCTCTCTAATACAGTAGAATGATTTATTCATGTTAAAATAATCAGATGCATCTCTGTATCTATGTACACATCTATTATTGTTCAGAGGTGATACATGAACATCCCTCACTGATTACCGGGTCCAATTGATTCAGGGGTGGAAATCTGCAGCAAAGTTTATTCTCCAAAATTGCAGACAGAGAAATCACTTCCGAGACTGTGCCTCATGGTACATGTCTGCCAGCGAATCGCCCAATACTGTATACACGCTCTTTCTTCAAGTCTGTCATATCTGCTATCTTGCCCATTGTGACTGAAAGTAACCATTGGGAGATGCTACCAGAGCCAATGCAGCGCTCCCTGTGGAATGTCCCGTGAAGACTGACGACTTTGCTCAGCCAGGAATGCAAACCTACCGCTCCCCTGACTGTAGGACTCCCCCTGCACACGACACGCCCGTGCCTTTACCAATGGAGCCACGTTAGAGACCCTCATGCAACTTTTACACATTACAGAAATACACAGCAGGGTGGCCATTTGTTTAACATAGTAATCAGTCATGTTAGACTTTTTTTTGTCCAACATCTGTTGCCTTGCTCCCAAAAGGTCCTCAAAAAGTGCAGAAAGTATCTATCTAATCCCATCATGGATTGCTGGATACCCCCCAATGCTCAAATGATATCCACTACTTTGCGTTGCTAAGATGGCGAACACAGTCACCTGCAGTAAGGACTGAAGTGGCATGTTGCTATGTCAGTAAGGCTCTGGATCTACAAAGCAACCTATGTGAAAAAAACCATAATAAAAATACTAAAGCCTTATCACTGTATAAACCAGAGGATGGACACCATGTGGGGGCCACTTTAGTAAGTATAAAATCGCTGTGGATCACGATATTAGTACCCTACTACTAACTCACTTTCCATACAGAAATGTATTCCGATCACTCCACAATTCCACAAGCAGTTCATAAAAGATGTTTAAGACAATGATATGTTTCAGTTTTTTTGCTCACTCTGTCCCTGCCCAGTTCAGACGCATTACTGAGTGCCCTTCAATTCGCCTAGACCACTGACAGCGCCCATTTCCACTCAAGCGGGAGAACTAAGGGACCAAAGTATGAATATAGAACAAATGGCTTCAAGCTGTCCAGACTGCCAATCCCTCACCCCTTTACAGCTCTCAAATGTGACATTACTGTAGAGGTTTCTTTATGTGGGAATACTGTCTGAGCCGAGTCTGGTTTCTCTTCTGTTTTATGAAAACTTCATTCGCTTACAGTTTAAAACAGCCCATTTCAGGTCTGTCCTCACAGTGACCCAGACTTCAAAGGCAACACAGTGTGGCTTCAACCATCTGAGAAGTCTGTATATCTCAGTATTGCTGTCTGAAACCCATGAAGCGTGTAGATATAAAAACATGTCTGTGTATTGGCATACACGGGAAAAAAATATAGGGCAGCTTTAAATGACCATTAACCAATCAGATTGTTCTATAAACAGTCAAGTTCTTCTCTAATTCTTGAAGGGGAGTGTGTATTTGATAATGGTGACTTTTGAAATGTGAACAGTATTACTATATAAGGAAGCACAGGTTTTCCCTCAACTGGTTTAATGCATTTTAATTTCAAGGTGGCGTTATTAAGACCTGCCTCTGCTAGATCATTAAAGCAGACCCCACTGTGTACATATGTAATAATAATAATAATAATAATAATAATAATAATAATAATAATAATAATAATAATAATAATAATAATAATAAATGGCTGTTACAGTGCTGTTTTGGTATAGCAGTGCTGTTCTGGTATAGCAGTGCTGTTACAGTGCTGTTCTGGTATAGAGGTGCTGTTCTGGTAGAGCAGTGCTGTTACAGTGCTGTTCTGGTAAAGCAGTGCTGTTCTGGTATAGCAGTGCTGTTACAGTGCTGTTCTGGTATAGCAGTGCTGTTACAGTGTTGTTCTGGTATAGCAGTGCTGTTCTGGTATAGCAGTGCTGTTACAGTGCTGTTCTGGTATAGCAGTGCTGTTACAGTGCTGTTCTGGTATAGCAGTGCTGTTCCGGTGCTGTTCTGGTATAGCAGTGCTGTTCTGGTATAGCAGTGCTGTTACAGTGCTGTTCTGGTATAGCAGTGCTGTTTTGGTATAGGAGTGCTGTTCTGGTATAGGAGTGCTGTTCTGGTATAGGAGTGCTGTTACAGTGCTGTTCTGGTACAGCAGTGCTGTTACAGTGCTGTTCTGGTACAGCAGTGCTGTTACAGTGCTGTTCTGGTACAGCAGTGCTGTTACAGTGCTGTTCTGGTACAGCAGTGCTGTTACAGTGCTGTTTTGGTACAGCAGTGCTGTTACAGTGCTGTTTTGGTACAGCAGTGCTGTTTTGGTACAGCAGTGCTGTTACAGTGCTGTTCTGGTATAGCACTGCTGTTCTGGTATAATGCTGATTGAGTAGGCAGCTCCTGCTCACTCTCACGGCTCACGAAGCGGCGGGTACCTGACCTTCCTCCACGGAGGTCATTTTCTGTCCCGCGGTGCCCTCAGAGGCTGGAGGCTGGAGCAGCACGCTGCAGAAAGCTTTCATCACAGGGTGGGACTGGCTCACCTCAATCTTCAAGTAATGCACGTAACAGCGGTAGCCTGCCGCAGAGAAAGAATAGATGCATTACATTGACTCACCCAATACAACCTAACAGAGGGCCTTCATCTACTCACTGCCAATTCATTTGCATGCTAAAATGTTATCTAGCTTCTTTGAACTGAAATCAAGTGAACTCCCGTTAATAGCTGGCACTGAATGTATCATCGGGGAAACGAGGGAGTGTGAATATTTCCTAATTATTTACTTCTTACCTGGTCGGTACATTTCCTGTAAGAATGAAGGAGACCCCTGAACATTGAATTTAAAATGGTTGACTACAGCTTTGAGGGTAGTTTCTACTATGATATTTGCCGTGTTACTAGTACCTAAACAGATAACTTCAATTCCACTGACATATATATATATATTTTTAACCTACCTTATTATCTACTTAACCAAGAGATTCATTATGTAAAATCTTATGTAAAATCAGCCAATTGGAAAAAGAAAACTAAAGTACAAAGGTTTTTTAAATGCTGCAGTTAGAGGAAGTCAAGCAAATAATACAAACGCACCAATGCTACTAAATCCCCAGGCCATTAGTACAAAAGTGCTGTGAAAAAAAAAAAGCTTTTAAAATAAGCACAATCATTTCGTCTCCTGATTCACTGACACCCCAGTTAACAGAAGCTTTAACAAATCTATTCCACCAATGTAATGTTTCTGTAAATGTAGCAGCATTTTTTAGTGGAAACAATATATTTTTGAGGCCATGACACACAAGCAGGTTGTCACACTAGACGGAGGAGACTTTGTCTTACTCTGCACCCTACCCTAAAATAAGTGTCTATTTCTGGCCATCCGCTATCTTGTACGGGTGTCTGGTACAATGTGTTTGATGCCTTTTTATTACATCTAAACCATGTGAGTCAAACAATAATTTGGGAGGGATAGGGCCCCTCTCGTTCAGTTTTATACCCCCACTCCCTCAATATTGATTTGCTTTTCATTTATTTTACTCCCTTGCTCTAATCTTGCTACCTCCGTTTTCCATAGAATCAAATCAGAGAACTTCCCACCAATCCTTCACAAAGCAGTGGGGATCCTGAAGCCAAAAGAGACCACAGTGAGCCAGACGGTACATCAAAGCCACCCCATCCAACATCGCGCATGACTTCAAATGGAGTTTATTATACTCTGGCTTGCATGTGTCGGGTATGTGGTTTGGATGCTAGCTAGCAGGGATTTTCGTATGAAACAAAAACAAACAAAAAAAAACAACTACAGTGATATCAAAGATGTATTTTTTTTTCAGGCCCTCAATTTAAATATCAAAGACTTGACAAGACTGGAGTGTGCCACCCTTGTACTGGACTGTATCCTATAGAACAACACTCTCTCAGCAAGGTAGACTGAGCCAGAACAAAGGTAATGCAGCCTGGCACATAATCTGGGGCCGTGCAAAAAAATAACAAGAATTGTAACACTTTTGTATACCTCTTAATAGCACTAGCAACATTATTACGGTAATAATACCCATCAAAAAAGCTACTGATGCTTCCTGGCAGCTAACCATTTCCTGTGCTGTAGGTCAGGTTCATTCCAATGGTTTATTTGATCTGCAGCTCAAGAAGCGATTAGGTGGAGGAAGCAGCTCTTCAAATCTAAAAGCAGCAGAAAACCAGGAGGGGAGGAGTGCGAACAAGTATATCAGTGAGAAGACACGGCTACAAAGCTATCAGTAAAACATGGACCTGTTGTGTACCAGAGTTCAGAGTTCTAGGGTGGTTAAGCATTGCTCTACAATGGAGAGCTGTTCTACCACCAGCAGGAGAGGGCATGCTGACACAGTGATAAAGACACTGGCAGTAAGCAGACATACCTGGGTCGAAGGACTCCACACCCCGGTTTAGTAGGCTGATGTCCAGCCGGCCCAGGTGAATGATGTTGAAGAGGCCAGTGATCACAATTCTCCACACCCCCAGGAGAACCCCCACCAGAACATTGACAGGGAACAGCAGGTAGGTGAGCAGAAACAGCCCCTGTCTACATGGAGGGAAAGATGTTTTCATCAGCACAAGCTAGCATTGCATCGATCAACTTATAACCGTGTCCCATAGTAAAAGCATAGCAAACTCTAATAAAGCATAGTGAAAGCATGGGAAAAGTCTAGAGAGGTATGATAAAAAAAAAACATGGCAAACTATGTTAAATACAGAGTATAAATGTGGGGGAAAGCATGGGAAAACTGCAACATGTATTGAGGTAAACTTTCATAAAGGTATACGCAATATCAATTAGTCTGTACAGTATCTTGTTAAGAGAATTTCCATAAAAACAAAACAAACTTCTTGTGCAACAGTTGTGAACAGTTTAAATGTTTATATTTATATCACGTTTGACAAATACAGCTCTAAAGATTCCTGTGACCTAATCACTTCCTGGGTAGTAGGTCACAAGGCCTGACTGCATTTAGACCATTAGAGTAAATCTGAGCAACAACACAGGAAGTGATCCGGTACCCCTCTAAATGGGTGGGCATTTGAAACACAGCTTAATAGAGGAAAGTGGAGCTCTGCCCTTTGAAAGCAGCCCTGTGGATTTTTGGTCTCCACAGTTGCACTGGTGCAAATAGAATTACAGTAGAACACATTGGGTTGTTGAGAAGCTTGCTGTGAGCGCTCCTACCTGTTGTCCAAGTCTCTCGTCCCGGCATCCTTTTTAAGGAAGGCAAACTTGGCCATCACATGCTGAACAATCACAACTAAACACAGCATCAGCCAGAAGGGCCTGTGGGAAGAAACAAGGTGCAAATAGCTCTGGGAACACTGTGACAGTGGTGCTTTACAGCAGGCCACTAAAACAAGCTCCAAATAAATGGTTTCAGTTATTCAAGTCAAACTTATCTAGAGGCGGTTCAAAAACAAGTGCAGTTCAGATATCTAAAGGAGTGTTAAGCCAACGGTTTAAAAATGTATTTTCAACCCCTGAAGATGCTTCCTGTTACTTAATCAAACGCAGCAGTCCACACTCACGACAGCAGTCTCTGCTATCAGACCATGGTATCAGGATGATCATCTCAAACGTATGGAAACATTTGCATATCCAGAATAAACGTTAAGTGAGGACTGAAAGATTCCCCCTGCAGTAAAATCATTCTCTGCAGTGTAAAAATATGCTTATTACTGGCAGAACCTGGACAGCCACAACAAAAACTGTATATGTGTTAACTGTTGCAACCTTACCATACTAATCTCATTGCTTCATACAGGGCATTCATCCCAGGGTTGTTCACAAACTAAAAGCAGCTGAAGCAGTTAAAGAAAAGCATGATTTAACTCTAACCTTAAAAACATGAAATGTCTCTGCATTCCAAATTAGACCAGGAGTTTCAGAGATGTGGCGCACGATGTAAATCGCCATGACAATGGAGCTCTAGAATTAAGTCCCAGCAACTACAAGGCGGCTACAGAACATTTCTACCAAACACAGTTTTGTGCGAGACTACGGAATCCATGCTTTTTTTCTATTAGTTGTGTAAGGAGAAGTCCACACGCAAGGAGCACAGCTGCCCAGTACTCACCACATGACCTTGAGGATTCGAAAAAGGATGAGGTTTTGGCCGAATAGTATGGGAATCAGGATCAGGAACACGAACCACAGGATACAGATAAAGAAAACGAGCGTCTGAATCAACAGGGCTGTGGAAACAATGTATTTGACAGACAGAAGTGCTTTTAAATAGTCTGCTTAGCATTTTAAAAGACGATTGGATTACTTCGGTACCGTAGGTGTTGATTTCGGACTGCCCATTCAGAGGGTTACATTCTATTACAACAAATATGTTATTAACATACAAATATCAAAGTTAATCACTGTGACCTACATCCACCAGAGTAAAAAATGTGATTCTGATACTCTCAATGACATGTGAAAAAGAATGTCCTAACCAAGTTTCATCAGAATATATACCCAGTGTGGAATTTAAAAACATCTTTACATAATAGTTTACTGTTAAATTTGTCTGTTAATAATAAACGATTTTCTGAGGATTTGAAAGGGCACAGGGAGAGGGGCAGCACTAAATATTATTTACAATTCAATTCCAAAGCGGTGATAATCAGTGCATTACACATTCCCCTTTTTCTATTACGAGAATGGCAACCTGCATTAGTGCTGGACAGCAAGACAGGTGTCCTCAGACTGGTCTGTGAGCCAGGTAGTCCCTATGATGTGTGATGTTCCTGGCACCACGGTACCCTCTTGATCTCCAGCACTCAAATGCTTAAACTGTCTTGCTCATCACAGAGTCTCCAGGATAAGCTCGAGAGAACGCATCTTGTTTTGTTTGACAGGCCTATTCTTTGAAAGGCTTTGAAATGAGATGCCTGCTGTTATAAACCATCATCCAATCTCATCAAACCTTAAATGTAGCGTATATTCCCCAGGGTGCAGACGCTGCTGTTTAGGCTATGATTTACTAACATCTCATGACTGCATCATGAGTTACTTTAAGGAGGAATTACTAAGGTTTTAAAATCCACTTTCTCAGCTCTTATTAGCATAAGCAATCTTGTCACTGGTGGCTGTGATACTTTAATTCAGAATATGCTGTTCTTTCCAAGTACAATCTAAACTGCCTTACTGTGGCACAGGAAGTGATAAAGTACAACAGCTGCTAAGCTTTCTATATAGTGATGAATTGAGGATGTTAAACTATGATGTCATCGACATGGTCAGACTATTATCACAGGCATGACTCCCCCTGGTATTATGTCATCACTAGGTTGTGTAAAGTGACTATGAGGTTGCTATTGTACAGTCACCACTGCATTACCTATACAGACGAGTGCAGCCTGGTAGCTGGTGAAACCCATCCAGCAGACGATGGCAGGCCGGGACGGTCGGATGCTTCTCTGGCGATTGTAGACACTGTAAATGTCCCCTCGGTACAGACCTTTCAGGTTAGATCTGAGAGGAGATATCAATACAGAAACAAGTACACAGTGCAGAAATAGAAACCATTGCTTATGTAGGATAAATGAAGTATGCACGAATCAACAACAGTCTGAATATTTTCACTGTCATATACTGACAAACGTAAAAATAATGTTTACATCTTAAAAGGTATAAAAAGAGAGCAGTTTTTTTATTGTATATGACACTGCAAAACAAGTCACAAGCACATCAGTAAATTAGAGTGTATTAACATTGTGTTAATATATAACACTAAACACACCACTTAAGATGACATGCCTAAGCTTTAAAACCCAAAGTAAAAAGTGCAGAGGCTTCACTTTTGAAAAACAAGGAGGGTTCATTGAGAGTTCAAACTAAAAGGGCACTACTGGTAAATTAGAAGTTCTGGCAAACTCAGTACATTTCTGGGCTTTTCAAAACAGCGCTGTCTCAGGCCATACAAAAACCAAATCAATATAAAAAACTTTTCAGAACGATTGGAAATGTCATTAAAAAGGTAAAGGAAGATAAATATATATATAAAAATGTCATTTGAAGCTACTTGTGTTTGTGGCATAATTGCCAGTATTTGCTTGAGAGAGGTCCAGGACTAAATGACTAAAAGTGTATTTCAAGTGAGAGCAATGAGGTAAAACTCTCAATCACAGCACCAATGCCTCTATGACTTTCAGAAGCGCTCCATTGACAGCACACAATTAGGAAGACAAAAAAAAATACAGACCCCACTGGCAGTAAGATAATAGTACAGCTTAACTAAGTCTACAAAGTCCACTTTACAGAGTAGACATACACAACTCAGAATGGTAAGGCAAGGCTTATGTATTAATAGTCGTTACACAATAAGTAGGTTCAAAAGGCTTTACTGGGAGAGCACACGGTATGAGGATTTAAGCTCAGTCAATCTGGCCCATTGTATCTAGAAGTAATTTGTAAATCAAATCTAATTAAAAAAAAAAAAGGCGCAGGGACTGACACAGAAGACAAATTAATTAAACTCTAAAAGGACACATTTTTGCTATGTTAACAAATTACTGTTATCTTGAGAATTACATAATCAGGATTTCAATTGTTTTTCTAAAATCATCTCTGAACTCGTGTTGAACTAAAAGCTTGTCTTCAAGCTATTAAAAGCCTCATTAAAAGCATCCCATGTATTGTACTCAGTGATGGGTTGGAGAATTTGTGCACGGAAATGTAGAAGCTGAGCTGAGGCAGCCGTTGGTCAAAAGAAATAAGGTGAAACAGGCACATTAATAAGCGTGATTAAAAACAGAGATCTAGTATTTGCCTCTTGCATGAACTCAGAAGGCTTATTTTCAGAGAGGTAACTTTCCACTTTTAAATGGTATAAAACTAGTAAGATACGACTCAGAACAGTAACAGAACAACGTATCCATGCAACTAAGTGTTTCTTGCTGGTTTACATTGTTACAAATCGCAGAAAATTAGATTTTTGCACGTCAAAATAAGCCCCAGAATTTCAGGGAAACCCCATCAAACACCAAAACAAATCAACTTAAATGTGCAGCCAACACAATGTTGCATCATTTAAATGAAAGTAAAAGCACCGTGGGAATCAGTTTGCCTCTCATAGCTTGTTTATATGCACAGAATCTATAGTCTGTTTATTGATATGTGTTCTCAATCATCACTTATCACTATTTCTTCCAAAACTAAAACAAAACAACAGTGCTGAATTTAGAAATGCTCAAAGAAACGTAACAAATTCAATGAGAAACGTTCCACTAGAAGTTTTTAAGAGTGGTTAACAGTTACTTGGTTTACAGCCATGTTTACCCAGTGTGTTGAACCCGCTGTCGTGCAAGTTTTGTGGACACTGAAATGTCTTTACCTGTGCAAAACCATGGACCTCATGAGCATCACCAAGGTTACAAGACCGGACAGAGTGACAGTGGAGATGTAGCACACTGAAACACAAAGACACATCGCACTGCTGTCAATAAGAGTATGGACATACTTAAACAGATACGGTATACAACGTATGCAACACTAAATACTTTTGAAATTGTAAACTTTAAAACTCATTGACCCATCATGACCTAAAAACATTATCAGACTCTATTATTTTACTGTTTTAATACCCAATACCTGCTGCGCAGGAAGCAGCTGTACAATGCGGCAGACTGGTAGCAAAGGAACATGAATACTGGAAGACTTTTGCATAATTAATTATTCCATTGGAATAGAATATAACAGACTTTTTGAGAATGTTGTTATCACTGTATACAATGCATACTGTATATATTAAAATATAGTTTAAAGAGCAACTGTGGGTATGAAAGATCACAGTTAAAGAATGCATTCTTCTTCTTGACGAACCTTTCCCCCTGAAGCACTCTGCCCCTAGTGGATGTAAGAAATACATCCGTAAGAACACCCACTGTAGAATGGCCAACTTTATAAGACATGTCTGACAGCTCTATAGAGGCCATGGGGTGCATTAAGAGGCCAGACTGTGGCACCCACCTTCCACCGTCCAGAGGTAATTTTTGACAATCTCAACCACCTCGGCCCGGTTCTCTGACAGGATGATGTTAAAGCCAGCCAGCAGGAAGGCAATGTCCTCATTCACTCCCCCTCGCACTTTCTGCAGGGTGGGAATCACCAGCAACACCAGCAACAGCATCACCTAGTGACAGGGAAGTGGAAGTGACAGCCAGCAGGGCGTGGCTCGGATTTATTCGATGTAACTGTTTGAAAACAGGAGAATAAGCTTCAAAGATCCTTTAGAAACAGCTTCAAACAGTTTCACAGCAATAGCAATGATTGACACAAAACAGGCAGTACTTCTGCCACAAAATAGTCTATAGGCCTTCACAAAGTTAGTTACAACAAATTGTACAATATGTAGTAAAACTAAAATGTTTTTATAGTCAGACCTGTCCATAAATGGGCAGCAGTGTGGAGTAGTGGTTAGGGCTCTGGACTCTTGACCGGAGGGTCGTGGGTTCAATCCCAGGTGGGGGACACTGCTGCTGTACCTTTGAGCAAGGTACTTTACCTAGATTGCTCCAGTAAAAACCCAACTGTATAAATGGGTAATTGTATGTAAAAATAATGAGATATCTTGTAACAACTGCAAGTCGCCCTGGATAAGGGCGTCTGCTAAGAAATAAATAAATAATAGAATCCCCATGTTACAAACTTCCATGTGAAATCATTTACACCAGTTCTCTTTCTATATATTAATATAGAAATGATTCCTGTTACCTGATACACTGAAATGATTGATACCACGGCAGAGATAACCAGCTTCAAAGGAAATCTGAAACCTGAAAAATATAAAAACCACAGCGATTTACACAAGTTACCACAGCGATTAGCACTGCAGGTTTTTTGTCTGTCTTTCTCTGTGATGAATATTGGTGCTCACAAAAAGGCCAGCACTAAAGACTGAAGTCCTCAAATGTTATTATGCAGAGTATGGATATTAGAAGAGGTGGCCTTGTGAGCTTCCAGACATTGCCCAATGTTGCCCAACATTCCCCAAGAAGCACGCCTCAAGCCTGCCATGGAGGGACCTCTCTTTGTTGCAAAGCCAACAAATGGGGCCCTGTGGCCCAGCAAGGCTAACCCAGCCTTTCCCCATTCTCAATTATTTCTATAAAGCACTAAAAGAGTGAAGTTGCCCTTACCGTCCTCTGGAGTGTAGATATAAGATTGCAGGGCAGCAGAGATTCTTGAAGGTATCGTGGGCTTAAAAGTGCTGGAACTGTAGAATTGCAAAGCATGCAAAAGTAATTCACTGGTTACCTTTCAATTCCAGACTGAAGAATCATAGACAAAAGAATTTCTTTAACTGTTCTAAACTGTGGCAGATCAAAATACTACCACCGTCTTTTAAACCATTAAAAAAGAAAGGACATGGCCTCTTCACTGGAAATTACAGAAGCCTCTGTCACATGTGCTAAAGATGACATGACATAAGGTAATAGGTTACGTATTTCTACTGGTTTGGAAGCCTCCAATATTAGATAAGCATACAAAATACTAGGGGGTCACCTGCTTTTGGTGACTTTTTTCCTGAGGATTTTCTGCACATACTCCTTGTAATAGCTGCTGTGCAGGTCCTGGAAGAGAAGGTGGCTTGGTGTAAGTGTCAATAGAAAATGCATTAAACATACTTCTAACACATACTAAAGACAGTGTTGCAGGGGGTCAGGTTAATGGTGCACTAGACATACTTGGAGGATGGATTTGAAGGCTCTGTTGAGATGGATGCTTCAACAGTCACCAGGATGTGATGATTGAAACACAAAATGATAAAAAAAAAAAAAACCTAAAACAGCACAAATTAAGATAACTCTAATATTTCATCCCAAGTTTCTCTTTAACTTAGTTTTGAAAATACTAAAATTGAATAAAATCCACTCAAAATCCCAGAACCAAGCTGCCAAAAAAACAAAAATGCTGGAGTGAGGCCAGACCGGAGGGAATCACAGGAACACAATCCTCTTACTAAGTCCTCAGAATCAGACTGCCATTCCTGATTTCTGCTAATCAGGCCTAGAGCTCCCTGATTGGGCGACAGCTGAACACCACACTTGTGAGCCTTTCCTCAAGGCTGTGTTGTAACAAGGATTTTCCTGAGTTTATTAACGAATAGGCCTTGCATTGTTTCAGTAGCCAATACTCTGTGGGAAATAATCACAACACTGCTATAATCTGTTATGAATTGATGAAACACTGTGTAAACCAATTACATCAAACAGTAGAGCCATGAAGGTCTACTGGGGTCATTCAAGGAATTAGAAACTCTTATTTCGGAGCAGTGTTCTTGTCCAAGTTACACCCATTAAGTACTGTTTCCAGTTGACTGCAAGTTCCTACCCAAGATTGATTTATTCCATTGGAATAGAATAAAACAAACTACGAGACCACAGCATGGAAACACAATGAATTTAGAAGAAATATTGCACAGTGGTGCTGATACCGCAGCACAAGGTTCATACAATTGCAACAGCAATATATGAGAAATGCAATATGACCACTGTAGTACCATATACTAGTAATTAACAGCTTGTGTTATCACTGGCCCTTGAAACAAAACATTTTCACTGCCACGTCAATGCCATAGAAGACCATATGGAAAGAGCTGTTCTGGATGAGAAATTAATACTCTGTCACACAAAAACCGTTTACAACAAAATTTCACATTTAACATTAAAAACAGACAAACCACAAACCCGGTGGACAAAATGGTGGTGAATTTGTCTCTATTGCACCCTACAACACTGATTATCACACTGAAACAAAATCAAAATATATAAATGGCTAGCATGCATTTTAATAACAGTTGTGGGGAAAATACTTGAATAAATCTTGCCACTAGGCTTGACCATCTCCATCCAGTGTCTAGGTCACACTACCCACCAGCTCTCAGCTATAATCGCTAGGCTACACTGCCTCTCAGAACCTTGAGCTTTGTCCAGAAGAACACACTGCTTCACAGGCTTGAAAACACCAAGATTCCCATCTCTCAGCAGCCGAGTTCACAATCAGTCACTTGCTCCAGTGCAAAGACTCTTAAAAGAGCAACTTTATGGGTTCAGGTATGGAGAAAAAAAACAAAACATAAAATCACAGTTACTTAACAAATGCATTCTCCTTGTTCACTTTGTCTATAATGTTCTATTATAGTCATCACATCATAATAACTTTTTCAAAGTCAGAAATTTAAAGCACCCCAAGTGACATCAATATAACTTGTGTTTAAATTAAACAACTAGTAAACCAGTATTTAACCTTTAACCTGTATCCCACCAATCCCCCTAGAAATACCACTAAAATCAGTAAAAATTATTACAATAATACAACATTGAACAAATGTGCTATTTCTTACATCCACATCCAGTGTTGCAGAGGGACAATTTAGGGAGGCTGTGTGGTCCAGTGGTTAAAGAAAAGGGCTTGTAACTAGAAGGTCCCCAGTTCAAATCCCACCTCAGCCACTGACTCATTGTGTGACCCTGAGCAAGTCACTTAACCTCCTTGTGCTCCGTCTTTCGGGTGAGACGTAATTGTAAGTGACTCTGCAGCTGATGCATAGTACACACACCCTAGTCTCTAAGTTGCCTTGGATAAAGGCGTCTGCTAAACAAACTAATAATAATAATAATAATGGTTACACTATTGTGTACCAGCTGTACTTAGAGATTGGGTTTTTAAGAGCTCTATTAAGGTCACAGGGGTGATTTAAAAATATATAAAGTCACTAGGATGTGATGAGTGAAACAGAAAATACACCTTGAATCTATATAACAAGAAGAATAACCTGATACAGATTCATATCCCTAAATCTCACAAATCTCAGTATGCTCATTTAATAGCTCATACATACACTGCAGTTGTTTAGGGCTAGCTCATATGGTGCAAACGTGCTACTGGAGTAGATTCTTAGTGTTCTTTGTTCTCTTAGCACATGCCTCACACTGCCTCTCCCTATCCATGCACGGGATCTCTGTATATTTCATTGGCATGTCTTTTTCACTGGCACGGTTACTTTGCAACACCTCAGGGGTTTTACAAACTGTACCCAATCAGATTATAGCTTTGCATAACTCTACTGCGCCGGATTAATCCTGGCATTGCTGTAGCAACGGCCACTTCTCATCATGACACGCTTACCTCGCTCGTGTTAGTTTGCCCGGCAGTCCCTGAATTCTTAAACAGCAGCAGAGGGTACTGGAAACTGAGGAAGGCCAGGCAGACGATCTGTGGAAGACTGGACAGCAGAGAGTAAAATTTATAGATCTGAAAGAGAGGGAAAAACATTATTATTATTCTTCTTGTACCTCTTTAGAAACAGTGCAGGCATATTCAGAGGGTTCTTATAACTGCATATGATGTGTATAAAATCAACAGCTAATCAGATTCCAGCCAAATGCAATCTGAAAACATCTACCAGAAGGCTAGGAGTGCATGATAAGAGCTTGGTGAAGACCGATGCAAAACCAAAGCAGTTACTGCATTCAGCAGGTAGTGTGACAGGCAGAGTTACGGACATGACCAGTGCATTGTTTGAATGAGGACTTGAACAATCCGCATACCCCACATTCAAATATAAAAAAGACAAGAACCCAAAAGCTCGTCATAACAAAATAAAGACTTGGTTATCAGGCAAATCCTGAAATACACCAAACAATGTGCCACAAATGAAATAAACAGCAAAAATGTTTAAAAAGTTTAAATATCAAATGCTGTAGGTCATGGTCGGCCAGAGTAAGGCTGACCTGCAGCACAGGAAATGTTAATGCATTCCATATCCATCTGGAAATACATGCGTAGCCCTATAGCAATTAAAATAAAATAAAATGAGTTTAACCTAACGATTATGGGGGCCTGTGAATTTTCCTAAAGCTAATGAAGATTAAAAAAAGGATTTTAAAGCCTTGCTTTTCATGAATTTAAGTAGATAGAGTTGTTTACCTCATGGTATCAGGAATGTTGCAATTCAGCTCACAAAGAGCTCAAGATTAGCCACGGGAAAGAAAGCCTCTTGATTGAGACAGGCTGTCGCAAAATGGACCAGAGCTTGAGTCCCTCTTTTGCTTCACAAACCCAAACAACAGAGCTACTGTGTGGAGCAGAACCACAATTAGCTAAAGCTCCACAGACGAGGAGATAGTTTTTTTTTTGGTTTATTTAAAACATCCAAGCAGGAAAAGTTCTCTGAAGAAAAAAGCATGTCATCAAAAACACCAGAACAGTAGCAGACACTCAAAATGGTGAACAAGCACCCCATTACTCATTCAAATACACTTCATGAGCTCACCCCATCACGAGGCCCCAAGGAGCTCACTGAATCACTGAAATCAATGACATCGAAAGAGACGGCTTCAGCTAACCACAATGATGCTACAATTTTCAGTACATTAACTTTCAGAGGCGATTGTTAGGAAGCTTAAAATGTTTAAATATTATCAAGAAAATACAGTCCCTGGTGTTCTATATTAGCATGTATCGGATTGTTTTTAATATGAAAACAAATGATTGATTGGGTATGGAGGTATCAAAGTTTCTGAACCCATGTACTTTGATTTGATAAAAAAAAAATCCCAACCGCTTCCAGCTCGAAACTGGTTTAGATTCAGAGGATCTGGGTATCGAGTCCTCAAATCAGTGCCTTCAATAGGCTGTGCACTTAAACAAGGTAACAGCCAGCATTCAACATACCTCCTGTATATAAGCGTGTGTATTTAACTGAAGGGATTTTAATGTTAATCTGGTTTCTTTATTCTGCAATCAAGTTACCGATGAGGCGGCCTGAAGATGTCTGATCTCACAGCAACAGATGTTGACAAGCAAATGAAGCCTCTCGTTGCAGTTTGAGCCATTCCTGGTTTTACCATGTGCTTAATATGACACAACTGTGTTTGTTACCTATACACTGTGGCTAATCAAGCTTGTACTAAAACGTGGAATGGGAGAAACTGCTATGCAACAGGAGTCTTATTTCCATCCCTGTACTGGTATGTTTCAATTGGATCCACTTCTTTTTTGTTTAGATGGGACGATTTAGAAGCGTACAGCCATGCTGATGACAATGTTTTATAAAGTTGCTTGTTCCCGGTATTAAGCACGTCACTTTCCATTTTTAATGAAAATCCACTCGCTTGAGAATAGATTATCTAGCACTGATGGTGCAACCTGTCTCAGTGGTCTCATGAACTGTTCTTACCCAAACAGATTGCTATAATAAACCCTCTCATAAGGAAGCCCCATGATTTCCAATAGAGATGTCAAGCTTTCCTCTGTCTCAGTAGCAGCTGCCTCCAAACCCCTGCTCAGCATCATCAGGGGTCAAGGTTCCTGCAGTGCTCTTCACATCAAGATGCATTTAATGCTTCTCAGTTTTCTGTTTTATAGAAGTGCTAACCAATCATACCTCTTATTTGCACTGGCATACTTATCACAGGCCTTCCTTCTCTTCCGCTGGAAATGTTATGGATAACAAAAATTTGAGCAGCCACTCCTCTTTACCTCTGGCGTCTGAGGACAGTCCACTTTCTGCCAGACCAGGACACTGAAGTGAGTCCAGGACAGCAAGCTCCCCAGGACGTAACCCACACGACTGTGGAGAGTACCGCAGGCCAGCAGGGGGTAGTAGAGAGCAGGGTAGTAGAAGAGGGCCAGGATCTTCCAGTACTCTGAGGGAACAAGGGCGACACCGTAGTTAGAACTACAAGTATTACCCAGGCTTCCAGAGGTGAAAACAATTAGAACCTAGTGAGTTAGCCAACTACACTGCAAGACCATGCCCCACACCCTGCCCTTCTTTGCCAATCTAGAAGTCCAACAATGACAGCTCCATTAGCAGCAATTGCCCTGTGTGTCACAGCCTTTACATCCCCATGTAGAGAGGGGTTGTGTTCAACACCTTTGTTCTCGGGGGCAGGGTCTTCTGTGAAAGGCAGGGGGTTCTTAGCCAGGACCACCACAACCAGCCTGCAGAAGAGTCCCCCAAAGACAGCCCCGACCAGGCCCTTGTGCTGGGTGTGATCGAGGAAGTTCACTGGGCTGGGGAGAGAGGAGACAGGACTGGGCTTAGTCTGGGACTCTGTGTTATTAACATGGTGGCCGTGACAATTTAGTAAATATAAAACAAAACAAAAAACAACAAAAACAGCTGTCCTCCGGGCAAGTACAAGAGACATTGAATTTGTGATTAATTCACCCCAAAGGGTAAATAGTTTTCTTACCTGAGTAACCCTGGAACCCCTTTTAAAAAACCTGGACACAGCCTCTTACGTTTTGTAAAGGCAGCAAGGATCAAGAGAACAACAAGCTAGGGAAAAACAATTCAGAATTAATATATTATTTAATAGCTTACTACAAAGACTCACACAACATTTCAATTGTACCCTGACATATATTTGAGACCAAACTGGCATTTATTCGTCATACTCCAGTTTGAGTACTTACCTATAGGACCCACTTTTTTTAGTACCTCAGCCCTACCCACAAGCCCATTCTACCTCCCTATACACCAGCTCTACAAAACAGAGCCACATGATGTTTCAGTACCTCAGATCCAACTACTACTGAGCCAAACTGCCTCCATGAATTAACCTACATCACTCTTGAATTTGTAATGCTCTCTAAATAGAACCTACATCTCTTTTTTTCTACAGCAAGAGCAAGGCACCACTCAAGGATGAAAGGCCCTTAGCAGACAGGGAACTGACCCACGTGTCCTAGGCCAGAGCCTTCACATCCTCTGCTCAGCGGCCCTTATCTTTGAAGGTCACTCGAAGACTTGACCCGGATTTCACGTCATGGTCGAAGTGAACTCTAACATTCAGAGGAAACAGACTTGAGCAACCACACAACTCTAGAAAGAGTCATTCAGGTGACTGACCTTTCACCTTGAACTAAACAGAAGCAAGACCTCTTGAGCTAAGCCATATTCTGATTGACTGCACAGAACACCAATTGAAGTTAGTTAAACATAATAGAAACACCAGACATAATAGTCACCCAGTATGACACTAATTTGACGATTCTACAAAACATATTTAAATTGTTTAAAGGGAACCCATTCTTCAAGGATTTACAGCCTCTATTTTCATCACGGCAGTTGCAGGTGAACTGTAGTAAAAGTCTCCAAAATGGTATACACGTCATGACCCCTTTTGAGACCATTTCTTCAGGAATTAGTGCAGTAAAGAAGAACCTGCCAACTGAGCATCTAGTTTGTCAGATCTTACCAGTCGTAACTCAAACTGACTTGCAAAAGGGAGCTTCTATATATTAGTGAACAATTAACAGGAATTCTATTAAATCATTCATATGAAGGGCAATCCGTGTGCTACACATGGGGCTTTCGTTTTTTTGGGACAACCTATATCTCATTCTTGGCTCATGTGCACTCAGATGACTATCAGCGCACTGCTCACAACCGACAAATGCTCCTTCAATACATACAATAGAAGGCTGTCACAAAGACGGCCGGAGTGGGTGGCGTCAGACCAGATCCAGGAAATAAAACGACAGAGACTTGGGGTTTTGGTGAAGCTGAGCGCGTGATCGTGCTCAGCATTTAATAATTAACAGACAGAAAATAAAAAGGTTGTAAACATACAAAAACACAGGGCACGGCACTGGTAGCCAAAATAAAGAGACAAACAAAAACGAACTAACACTTAACAAACGGTGCACGGAGACAAACAAACACGGTGAGAACAAACACTTTACGTTTTATTTTGCTTTTCTTTCTCCTTCTCTCTCTCCCGTTCTCCACTCTCGAACACCCAACCCCGAGTGAGTCAAACGTGCATCTATATATACTGTTGTGCTGGGATTCAATTACTAATTAATTATTCACTTGAATCCCAGCACGTGAATTAATTCTGTGCAACCCCGTGCTCACATACTATTACATACTTTAAATGCACGTGAAGTGATGTGCAATCCCGTGCCTAAATATAATAATACAATTTAAATACCACGTGAAACACAAACCCGTTTATATCCCGTGTACCCATCTCTATACACCAACATTAACACACGCAACATACAACATATAACACACACATGCACACAGGGGCGGAGCACATTGCCACAAAGGCATACTTACAGACAGTGCAGAGATACAGGTATGATAGAGCTTGTCAGATGCAGTGGGGAAACATGGCAAGATAATTCTGAAAGATAAAGAACAGTTTTGAACATAGAAACAGACAGTACAAGGTGGTTATAACAATCACTCAATCAATTTGGGTTCCTGCAGTGGAAAAAAAAACAAAAACTAAAAACGTTCCTATCTATTGTGGTTGAAGAATGCATGATTCTGAGGATCTCAACAAAACCAATTTGAAGTTATCTTGTGATCTTGACCAAACTCTTTGAAATGGAGATCCAGGAACAATTTATCGTTACAATTTTTTATTTAAGTTTCCCCTCCAAGTGTCCTTGATGATGGTTGATAACCTTTTTGTACAGGAAGCTTGATTAATAAATGAAAACATTTTTTCAAACAGTTAAAACACACACTTGTATTAACTCAGCCCAAAGTGCTTGTGTTTTACTGCTTCATAAATGCATTTTTCAGACAGTTGCTTTAAGTTGCATCCTAAGGTCTTAATCCTGGTAACACCGGGGTTATCCCATTAGAAATGAGGTCCGGCATTATCAAGATTAAAAAAGAACCCCCTACCCATCCTGGCATCACTATTCTGTTTGAGCAGTAAAATGACAGGCAGATGTCAACAGTAAACTAGCTTCATATTGTAACACCAAACTGTGTCAAAATGATAGAACATCTGTTGCCTTGTGAGTTTCAAATGTTTGTCATTGAATTTATTTAGTTTCTTTTGTATTTTTAAAATCTTCAAGGGGAAGTAAAGTATAAGGCTGTCTGTGTATGACAGAATGAATGCTTATTGAATGCTTAAGCTGGTTGTCACTCTTATTGGGAATATTAGTATTTAAATAGCTGAAGAACGGCGCCAAATAGACAAATGTTTCTGTCTTCTTCAGGAAAGTAGAGTAAATGTGACATCAGGCTAGTGCCTTCGAACAAACATATGTCATATCCTGCATACCCTACATGAACAAACTTAAACTGAACAGAATGATAACATTGTACCATGATTTCTTATATGTGACTTAGAAAAACAATAAGAGCATGGCTGTCTCAATGGGATGTACAGCTTAGGTGTAATACAGGATATCGCTAGTAAATCATATTTAAAGAACTAGTATGACATCTTATAACCTTTGATTTTATTATTTTACTTTTTTTAATGTAAAACTTTAAATGTAAAACTTGAAACTTTAAAATGACTCATTTAAAATAATACATACCATTTTATTCCAGTTGACATTTCCAAAGATTACATTTATATAGCGTCCTGTTCCACTTGTATTTATTTTTCAGTATAAGAGACTATTTTTTGGTTATCCGACAGTACTATAAAGTTACTTGGAGCTCAAAGAGTTATACAAAGCCAAATGCAAGCTAACCCTAATGTATCAGGCAATTCACAAGAACGTATATTTATCTCAATAAATCACAAGGTCTAGATCAAACACCGCAAGGTGCGTTTTAATTGCGTTTGCAATAATTATCAGAGACCGAAGCGGAAGCTCCAGTATGAGGGAGTAGTTGATACCACGCATTCCAGAAATGCCTACAGAGCCTCAACAAAATAAACAACGCAATGGAATGGGATGCAGTACTTACTCTTCTGGAGGTACAGTCGCCCGTGCAGGCTCGTTGCTGTACAAGTCTGCATAATCATAGTATTCATGAACATCAGACATGTTAGAAGTCATAGTTTGTAGATAGGTCTCAACACTTCCCTTGGATTTAAAAGAAGTAAAGGCGGTCTTTGTTTTCCAATTGGTATCCACTTGTTTTGAGAGGGGCTGAACTTTAGCAAACCTGTTGAAGCAGCTGTTTTGTGTCTATGTGTCCCCTGCTTCTAGTCTTCTGGTGTCGGCTCCCCCTGCAGTGGAGAGACGGAATTGACAGATTGTTGCTGGTCCATGCACACCCCAACGCTCCCTCTCAATAAAACTCTTTTCAGGACGGATTACACGGCTCTGGCTATAAGTGAAGTAAAAAGGGGGAGAGGACATTTAGCGAGAAACAACCAACCAATCTCCACTCGTGGCCACGGATTATGGACTTAAATAAACTTCAGGAGCTTTCTATTGGGCTGGTGTGTCACAGAGCAGGGAGAGGGAAGATAACTTTTTAAAGTGGGTGTGGGGAGGGGGGTGTGGGAGTTACCAGTGCACCCAGAGTCATTTAGAAACTCAGAGGGAGGACTTTTGAATCTTCCTTTTCCCATTTGTGGCTTCTACCTCAACCTAGACTGGATATTATTGGAGAATTAGCCAACCCAAATGTACCAATACTGTATCTGTATTGTCAGTAGAATTGTAAATGTCAACATCTGTCTTGACCCCAGTATTTGCTACATTTATTCTTATCAAGTGTTATTGCACAGTCATAAACGTGGTAATAAAAAAAATATACGTTTGTTGGCATTTGTTTTTTTCACTCTTTAAACAACTGTATTTTCATTATGTAACTAACGTCCTGCCCAAACACACACTGTCACTATTATGTCCCTTAATAAAAGCAGATTCCAATGAAGTAGCCTGTAGACTAACGCAATCTCACTCTGCCCTGGCTCAGTGTGGGTGAGATGCAGGGTCTCATTCAGTATAGAATGCACAAGTGCAGTCACTGGTATTAGTATTATAAATGAAATACATATCGTGGCATGGTATGCATTTAACAAAGTCATGACCACATTTGTGGACCCATGAACTGCAGTGGATATTGCACTAATGGAGCTATTTTGGGATCTTGTTAAAATCCCAGTACAAACTGGGGATCAAGCTTATGAAATAATGAAATAACAATTTTCAAAAATGCCCATTTCAATGCTGAAAACACAAATGGGATATGATGGAGGATATTAAATATATCCATGAGAGAGATTTCTTTTAACTTCGTATGGTTAGGCTTGCTCTTCCTTGGTCACTTCATGACAGCAGTGTTAAATCAGTCATTGAAGGACCGGAGGGAGTTCAACTCTCTGGTGAAATGACCTGCAAAGTGTTACAGATTAATGGAAAGTTGTAGCGCTGTGCCCTATATTACCGGGTTGTGTAAATCCTTACTGTCGCTTTAAGTATTTGCGATCCTGTAGTCTTCTGGAAAACTAGAAGGAAGTGATGTGGTTAGAGGATTTTTTTTTCGGTCAATGCAAACTGCACAAGTAACATAACTCTTTAGTTAAGACATCTACAAGAGGTTATATATATATATATATATATATATATATATATATATATATATATATATATATAAATCGTGTAATATTACAACAGTCTTATAAATGAATACACATACAGTATGTAGAGCTGTTAGTAGCACAATTAATAAACATGTCTACTGTTCGCATATAGCCACTTATAATGGTTTCCTTAACTAAAACATTTACTGTAAGAACTAAGAGTTACTGCAAGATGGAATTAATTCATTACCCACTACAGAAATGTTTTAAAGCATTACATGTTAAATTATTACTTAGTAAATCACATGTGTAAGCAATAAGAGACAATAGTGTGTGCATTGTAATATTCAAACACCTTTCTGTAGTAAAGGACAAACACACCCCCCCCCCCCCCCCCCCTCAAACCCACTTGGTTTAAGGGCCCACCACCTGACCGGCAGAACGAGGGGATAGACACCCCTGCCCCCCTCTGTTTTGCACCACAGAACAGCTCTGTTTACTTGACAGGCACTGCTGGAGCAGTGGCTGAAGGTTAGCTATCACATGGGTACCTTTCACAGAGAAATGCGGTCATGTGCATTGAGAATAGAAGGCTGGGAGCAAAGGTGATCATTCTGTTCCTGGCCCTGCAGTTTGTGCCTGGAATGAGCCACTCACTGAAGTGGGTGAACTTTGTGACAAGCCCAAAAATATATATAAATCAAAGCCCTTCAATTTATTAAGTCAGGATAAACAAAAAATACTTTATACCCCTGAAATCGGCATAACATTTTTAAAATGTGTTTATTATCCCACTATATGTGTTCCTAATTATCATATATTATTGTGTGTGCACTCACTGATATTTGCCATATTTATTATCTCATCTGTATAGTTCACTTTTGGGCCAGCTTGAGCAAGATGGAATGGTTATGAAGCCAGTATAAAACGGTCAACTTGCAGTTTAGCTAAATTTAGTAGACATAATGAAGACCTCAAAATGTTTTTCAGTGTACATACAGTTTTTTTTATTTATTTTTTATAATTTAGAGCGCCTAATTATTTTAGCCTTGATTTTTGCCATTATCCTCGCTAATCCCGCAACATCCCCTGCCTGTGCCTTTAACAGGTGAGCTACTTGGGGACTTATGAAAGCTTCAAACGTGCTGGATTATATAAAACATGCATACTTTATAATGATGGTGGAACGAAACATGCAGTTACAGATTGTTAACAAAGTTTTCACCCAAACAATGAAAACCACACACACTGTCTTTTAAACAGGAGCATAATCATCTTCCAGCTCATTGGTGTTATTTGCTTGGGCAAATAACCTTCCAGTTACTGCTGCTCGTCACACCGCTTAAAGGGTTAACTTTTCCACTGCCGCACAATCTCAAAGGTTTCATTTGTATTCATCATTAGGCAGGGATTAGGGTTAAAGGTCCCCTTGAAGAAAAGCATCTATCTGTAACACACTGGAAAACTCCTCCAAAACTAATCAAGCCACCAATTTAGAAACTCTCAGATAAAGAATATAGCAAACAATGAAGAGATATACACAAGCAGTTATTACGTCACTGTAATGAGGCTGTAATTATTGCACAAGGCCAGGCGCAACAATAGCTCCTTCACACACAAGCAAAAAGCTACTTGTAATTGGAACAGAACATAGAACAGCCCACAGGGGCACGAAAAACCTATAGACCAGCTTTGTATTAGACCAGCTCAATTACAACCAACTCTATGAAAGAGCAGCTTGAAGCCTGAAATAGCACAGCTATACATGTATCTTAACTAATGTATTCTTCTTCATGTTGTTTCAGTCATTACATCCTGGTCACTATTTTTTTTACCTCTGTGATCTCAAAGGGGCTCGAAAACATGTCTTCGCTCTAATGCAATATTTCTATCTGCACCATGAAATCAGTTGTCACCTGGCATCATAAAACTCAGTCTGTTCTCGTTCCAATATTAATCAAGGGCTGCAGTCTGCAATCTGCGACCGGACATTACAGACTGCAATCTGCAACAGGACTTTCCACAACAGTGTATCACGTTGCTATTGATAAATGAATTCACTAGCATCCAACATTCATCTGACGATATAATATATGCACTTTCTGTCTGCAATCAGAGAATAAAAACCCCTCCTTCAGACACACACATTGGACGCTCATTGGGTAGCTTCCTCCTTCAGCGCTAGTTCGAGAGATCGAGTTCTGCCAGCCCGCAATCCTAACTGGGGTTGACAGAGTCCTAGATGAAATGGATTTGATCTTGATCTGCTACTGATGGAAATGAACAGGTCTGATTTCAGATCACTTTCCAGTTAATCCCAGTGATAGACGGAAGTGTCGCTTTAGTTGGTTACTCTTAACCTGTCACCCTAAAGCACTCTGCCCTAGTGGATGTAATGCCTCAGCAACATGCTATTTCTTACATACATGTATACATACACTACACTGCCTCCCTTTGCCAGGAATATTCATTCGACAGCAATCTCAATAAATACAATTACTATTTCAAATACGCAAGTCTTATTTTTATCTAAAATAAACAGTGGAATTGCGATGCCAATTAAACTGTAAAAGTCTGTGCCAGTTTTAGAGCTCTCCAGTAGTAAATCTTGTGGTTTTCTTCTATTCGTGTTTCAACCTGTCTCTTGCAAACGCACGTTAGGCACTTAATTGTCCCATTGCAATTTAACCAATTAAAAAATAGTGTTTGTGCCAATTATGGACAGTGTTTATTATTACAACAAATGTCTTGCAAAATTGGTTTCATTATGGAAAGCCAGATCGTTTTTAATGTAGAACCTGAGCGAAAGCAAATTACTACAATATTTTTTACAGTAGTAATTTGTGTGTGTGCATCAACAACAAACATCATTATCACAGTTCATTTATTTTATTAAAAAAGCCTTTTTTATTTTTTTAAATGCTTTTTTGGTGCTTTTGAAAATGTGTTGGAATAAAGGCCATTGCACAATTAATTATCTTGGTTAGTTTGTTTGTTAGTTTTTTGACGTTTAAACCAAAAATGTACCATTTTGTGAGAATGTTGCATTCAAAAAGTTTCATAATTTATAGTGTGTGGATGCATTGAAACCCCTGTAATTGAGTAATGTGTGTGAAAACCAATGTAAAATTACAAATAAAAACAAGTAAAATATAAAAGAACATTAATACTATGCTTTCGTTATTGCCAGAAGACTTGTCTCAGACTAATGTATTATTTTTGTTGTTTAGGTTCACTTCATAACATTTTCTGCTTCAGTCACTACATCCTGGTGACAAGAAATGTAAAGCACTCTTGGGGGGCCTAAATAGAGCTTTCAGAATCATGTCTAATCTCCGTTTACTGCTCCCCCTACAACACTTTGCTTCTGGTGTATGTAAGAAATAAGTCAGTTATTAATACTACATAGAGCCATTGTGTTTTTTCTTATGTCCAATTGGGGCAGAGTGTTGCAGGGGGACATGTAATTGGTTCCACTTTGGTGTACCACATGTACTTGAAGGTTACATAGAACCCCATTGGGGTCACAGGAGTGCTTTAAACTTTTGAGTTTAAAAAGTCACCAAGACGTGAGAACTGAAACAAAAAAATGAAACCAAGTGAATTTTAACAAGAATAACCCATTAATCAAGATAACATATTTCAGACCTGTAAAATATACAAAATAAATGAATATACCCTGATAAAACACAGTATCAGTCATTTTTTGTTACTCGTTTCTGGAACATGTCTTTCCACAGTGCGGTGCCAGGATGACTAGGAAGAAATGTGATCCTCTCTATCTCACTAACCTTTTTCTGAGCAGAAAGCCTTTGATCAAACTGACACCAGCGCTGTGAATACTGGAAGATTTATGTCCCCTATAACAACCTCATATTCAACACAATCATTCACTGCCCCTGGAGAGCAGTTACATTGCCCATTAATAAAATGGGCCCCACGCTGTTTAACTAGGTGCCCTATTGACAAAGCAGAGCTTTTAATGAAAAAAAGATAAATATCTCCCTGCTACGACAACACTGTCGAGTTAACCCTTCACTGAAAACACACCACCCGTGAAGCAATCAAACATGTGTCTTAGTGACTAAGACAGCTGAAGAACAAGGCGCTTTTCAAATGCATATTACATCTCTAACAGAGGAGGATTCAATCAAAGTGGATTCTTGTATTTCCAGTTTAATGGCACTATTCAATCCTTCCAGACACACCACTGTATTAGCAAAAGTCAACATTGAACAGGAAAATAGTGCTGCATGTTAGAGGCTGTGGGAGGACAGGTCTACTCTCAGACTCATCACTGCTCTTGTGGTAACAGTTCAAGTCAGAAATAAACCCACACTCATTTTTGGAGTTTATGTTCATAAAAGGTCACAGACAATGACTCACCACATTACTTTGCTGGGTTCATCATAAAGATGCTGGGGTCTATTCCATTGATCTAAACGGTGGTGGATCTCAACACAACCAGCATTTAAACCATTAAAAGAAATAGTTGTAGAGGTATTTGGCTCCATCAATTGATTAACCCCTAATGTTCAATACATAATTATATGTCTACTTATAGTTTTACCACATAAATAATGATCACTATTATACTACAACTTTTGAAATTGTTTTTTTTTTACCTTTGTTTGTCTGAAATAATCACTGCTGTGCACTGAAAGAGTTAACTCCGAGTGCAGGAAGTGTTTCATCAGTAAGCAGTAGATTTAGAACAGGTGTCATGAATTCGTGTGATCTCAGCCGTCCTTTATTTGCCATTCCTTTATTAATAACAGAACAGCAGGCCTCCATAAAAAACAATGGGATTGAGCAGTGTGCAGTTGGTGTATAAGCTCGGGATGATATCTGTACACAGGACTAGAATTTCTACAAATCCTTTAATATAGAATTCATATCATTCCTTAAAAATAATTTGTTTTTCTTGTTCACATAGAGATATAACAACCATCTTATAGTGATGAGGTCTTATAAATACGGAGCGTTTTTTAGCCAACTGGCGTATACTTTCTGTTTTAACAATCCCTATATAATGAGCAGAAATATACTTTTTAAAGGGTTCACTTGTAAACTTATATTACTCTTTACTAGTCACCAATAACAAAATATGAGAGGGCTGTGCTTAGAGAGGGCTATGTTACAATTACGCGCCTTAAAATGGCACAAAAGACAAACTGCATGGCATTTTCTCAAGCAAATGAAAGTCTATGATTAAAGAGTCCAGAAGTAATTCTCTTATTCAGCCCCTGTGTTTGTACAGCTACAGTAATTCCGCTCCTTAGCACCAGAACAAAGAGCCTCAACTGTCCTTGTTTGGGATGTATACTCATTACGTTTTAATACAGGTAACAGAAGGCAGGCACAGCCCCTCCCATTGAAGTCTCCTATTTGATCTTCCTCAATGACAAACACAATGGAAGCCTTTGAGGAATATGAAGCAGTGCCAGCTTACATTCACAGGTGAGCAAGGCCCTGCCAGATTTCTGTGAGCCAGCAAACCACAAAACAGGGAAGTCTGCCTGTGGTGCCCTCAGGATAATAATGAAACCATAGAGGAACACCTGAAGAATATGGTTTTAGTTAGTATCACCTGTCTTAAGGGGTTAATATTTCCCATAGCACCAGACATTGGTAAGTGAAGTGACATTTGCTGAGAGCTTAAAATGTCAAGAACAGAGTTCATTAGGGCACGTGTCACACTGCAAACACTAATAGTAAACCAAATGTTAATAATTCAACAAAAGTCTCCATTCAATATACTGGGGGATATTTTAAAAACATTTTTAATAAATGAGGCCTACTCACGTGAATCATTTAAAATAATAACACATAATAATAATAATAATAATAATAATAATAATAATAATAATAATAATATAAAAATCTGCTTTTAATTTTGTTAGCATTTTTTGTAGCACAAGTTCTATATATATATATATATATATAGTATGTAACTCAAAATAAGTTACCCCCATTACCAGTTTTGGAAAATTCATTTGGAAGGTATTTGAAAGCATCACCAACTGACCACAGATAAATACATGTACTTAATTTTTTTAAATAATTTTTTGTTTAATTTGAATGTAAAATATAGGGCTGCACAGTCTACGTTTTTTTTTAAAAAAATACAATTTACACGCTTTAAATTATAAGTCTAGGTATATATTAACCTCCAAAACAACTAAAAACTAAATAAATTCGAGTGTTAGTTATTTAATAGGAACATCTGAGTAAAATGATCTGTTATAAAAATACCTGGTTGTCACTTTCGATAAAGATTTGAGAGACCTCGATAATAAGAAACGTTGCCTCTCTCGAGTCTGGTTTAGCACAGGTGGTCAGATTCTGCAAATGTCTCAAGTAAATTCACTTTTATAATTATCATTAAATAATTTACTGTAATCACCTAAATAGAGTAGATTTTGAGAAGTCTAATAATAACTTTTGAAAGGAATGCGCGCAGAGTAATTTGCAACAACACGTAAAAACATAATTCTTCTGCAAATTGCAAGTACCCAAGGCTAATCAAACAGGTGTTCACTTTTGCAATGATTACGGTACAATAGTTAAACTCTGCAAAGCTTATTTTGTTCCAAAGGCAATAGTTTGTCAGTGAACGTGACGTGATATCAAAAAGCTGTCATTATGAAAGCTGTAAAAACAAACAAAACTAAACTTCAAACATAAATAAAAAGCATTTACCTGTAACTCTACGATATCCTCGTCTTGTTCACAATGTTGCCAAACTTGAGCTTGTAAAAAAAACAGATGTTGTCAATTAAACACCTATCCAATAGATGTGGCGATATACTCCACGTGTTTTCATAATACATTCGTAACCTGTTTTGCAAGAACTATACAGCACCCGAAGAGTGTCAGTTCACATGCATAACAGGACTGTCATTATGCAACCGCAGTTAGAACTTTATACCCTGTGTGTGTGTGTGTACAGATTGATAGTGTTCTGTCAAACTTACCGGATAGCTGGCTGAAAGAAAGACTGTGACTTCAGTGCACACTACACCTGGCCATGTGAGGGAGAGTGGCTTCTTTATTATTCTCATCACAAAGAAACAAAAACCTGCGAACTCGCAATACATTCAACAGAATAGGCATCATGAGCACGTCAATGAGCCATATACAGGTATTCAACATTGCAATATAAATAATGTATATTTGCATGCTTTTCGGACGGTGTAATTGCTCATTTAATTGAATTAATTTTAAAAATAAATAAAAATGAAGTACGTTAAAATTAATATCGCACAACATGAATATCCTCAATATGGCATTTGCATTGAACAGTATTGGGAGTATGAAGAAAAAAAAAAAAATACCTGGCACTATTGCTGAACAAAATGTTTGCCTTGATTTCTAACGTGTATTTATTATTATTATTATTATTATTATTATTATTATTATTATTATTATTATTATTATTATTATTATTGTTATTATTATACTGTTTAGTTTTAATTGAATTGGTTAAGCTGCAGTAGAAACAGCTGTAACTGCTGCAGTTGTGCCTGCAGTTTAATATCGGTGTAGCAACATTGCAGCTGCATGTATAATGCAGTCAGACTTCAGCACTGCCAGTTGACAGTTTAAATCCCACAAGGCAGTTTTAGCCGTACTCGCCACTACAGTAAGTTAACTCTGATATTTACTGCACAAGAACGACATGGGCCATTCCATGAAACACTTCACTTATATACTTTGGGTACATCAAAAAATCTTCTTTAGTCTGGTACCGATTACCTATCATTGCAACGCTCATGGAGTGGCCTTGCTTCTAATTGCAGCAGTAGGAGGTTATAGTGCATACGGGCACCTCAAAATGATTGGCTCACCCATGAAAGTGCTGTCATTTCCCCCTCAAAAGATAATGCTGTTTTTGTTTCCTGTAATGACAACACAGTATAAGGAGGAATGTCTTTTCTACTAAACCGAAGATTGACATTACTATACAGAATACACTGCAAAAAAGAAAGCCATGAAATATATTTTTTTAAAACAACCATTATGGTGGTGTGGGATCCCCAAAAGCACTGGTGTCAGACTTTAACATGGTCCAATTTAATGTTTATGTGCACCTCAATTTGACTGGGTCATGCTTGATCAAATAAATGCAGTGAAGCTCGTATTTTTTTTTTCTTAATGAGTTTCCTTCCCCTATTGTGTCCTGACTAATGATAGACTCTGCCAGAATACAGCCACTCCATTTGAAATCCCTTTACCTGTAATGTTTACTTTTCTGTCAGAAAGGGATTGGCTTAGCTGATGCTTCCTTAGCTGCAAGCAGCATAACAAACCGAGCTCAGAAACTTTAAGCAAGATTGGATGTTGTGGTCAGCATTTTATTTATTTTTTTTAAACCCAGGACCTTTGGCTACAGTACACAGCTTGCAAGGTAAGCTGACCTTGTGTGAGGTTTCATATTTCTATATTGTGAACCCTGGAAGATGTGGGCCCTTGTTTAGCTTGGTAACCAGGTAGCAGCACATACAGGTGGTTCAGGATCATGTTGAAGTGATTCACACTAGTGCTGCCAGTGTCTATATCTATCTATTCCTGTATCTGTAAATGAAAGGGCTTGAAAATCAGATAGGTAAGTCGTATGTTTTTTTTGTTTCAGAACCCTGTTTAAGAGTTTTATCTGTCTATGTTTGCGTGTCTACCTGTCTGTCTGTAACTACACAGTGGTTACAAAGTAACTAGATCACTTTGTTCTGCTGCTGTTGAAAAGGATCAGAGAAGTTCTATCATCACTATAACTTTAAAACTGCTAAAAGCAGCTTTGTATTTTTCTTCATTGCAAAGTGGCCAACTGCTGACTTAATGTATATTACAGCTCTCTTTCCCAAGGATTACATTTCAACTATGGGATTGCTATCCGGATAAACCCTGCGAGAGTGGAGGGCTGTTATTGAATGACAGCCCTGCATGCAATGGTGTCTTCAATACAGTAGCTGTTTGCTTTGTTGTTTGGTATTTTTTTAAAAGCTGCTGTAAGTATAGTGACACCCTAATTAAAATGTAATCCTAGGCGTAGTCTGACTAAATGTGTCTTTATGTCTGTCTGCATATAAACATTCATTCATCAAAAAAATATTTAGCACAGACTTCTGGCAAGTGCTTAGATGGCAGGTTCATCCTATTTAAAATCAACAAATCAATAATTCATACTTCTTATATAGAGAGGCATGGAGATCTTCTTCATGCATTTTTCATTGTAATGTAATTCTGGGCTCGTTGGTGACAGTAAACCATGATGTGGCATCCAATTCTGCATTAAACCATGCTTGCTTTTTTTTTTAAAGGATCTGGTATCCAATTCTGCATAATTAAGCAGGATTTTATATGTTTTAGTAAATCCTTAAATGTGATCTAATGAACCACTTATTAACATTACTACACGGCATTAAAATACAGCAAAATGGGAATGGTGAGGAATCTGGTTTATACATTTCAGGACACAGTATTCAGATCCAACCACTGTTTATATGATTAAAATAGACCTCAATATCTCATAAACCAATTTCCCGACTTCAAATTGTTTCAGAAACTACTGTACCCTTCACTTGGGCCTAAGACCTATTATGCACATTCTATTCTAAAGCACCTATCACTTATTACCATTTACAGTCAGGCCACCATAAGTAAATGATTTGTTTTTAATAAAACCAGTAGGATGCAGTTGACTTAATTCTATGTTTTGTTTTTTTTTTTAATACAGAAAACAACCCTGTGTGTCTTCCTTGAGCAATCATGCTGAAGACTCGGCTGAAGATCGAGGCGAGGGAACTGGACTTTGAATTCGAGGTGCTCAACGTGCAGTTCAACGAGCTGGGAAAGTATGTGCTGCGGCTGACCGTGGAGAACCCCCTGCTTGAAGACTCCGGGACTGGGGTGCAGCTGCGGGTCAACGACGGGGAAGTCCTCTACACCAGCACGGGAACCACCGACATCATCCAACAAAGCAGCCTGGACGAGGTGTACACCTGTCTCCGATACAAGTTTGTCTTCACACTGCCACAAGGTAACATATTTAACAGTACTGAGATCAGTACCCTGGCCTAAAACCAAATTAAACAGCAAGTAGCTTCATAAGTCGTTTATTTATTGTTTTACCTTTACCTTGCTATTTTATGATGTTAAGTGGTTCTGGGTTCTGTTGATTCAATACTCAGTAACTATGTTTTTTTCTCTATATCTGTCTTTACTGGTCTGGGAGCTATGGGAACATTCTAACTGCCTAGGGCTGAACAGACTTCCTCATTCACTAAATGTGACTAAATGACCTTTCAACTTCACTCGCCCCACCACTCTCTCTCTATGTGTAGAGCAGGTTGGGCCAGCAGAGTTAAAAGGTCACATTGTCACATGGTATGAATGAAATGAGGAAGTCTTTGAATTCCGATGATAAAAATGGGTTTAAACATGTTTTTTTCCATGTAATATACTTGGTATAGAAACAGAATACCCAATGAAAGTTCCCAGAGTGCTGTTTTTGCCTTACAAAGGCTGTAAACAACCCATTCAACCCATTTGGGGGCTCGTGGGTAATTCTGCTCTACTCATTCGTGGAATACCTACAGACCTCAATGAATGTTCATGGTGTTTCATCTATATATACTGTATAGTACATAGACATCCACATTTCCTAAGTGGTAGCTATATCAACTTGAATTGCAGCATTTTGCATTGAAATTAGGAAAGTGGCAATACTTTTGGGTGCCACTGTGTATAAAACTGTTTCTAAATCGTATATGCCGCCATTGACCTGGCATCTATGTAAATTAGATTTTGGGTTCCTTGTATAAATATTTTAAATAAAACAGTCACTGCAGTCAATAATCAAGCAACAATGCCAGCTACATTGGGTACTAATGATTAAATAGTCCTAGTTATGTTGCCTAGTATGCAGCCACTCCATAAATCTATTGTTAACGCAGGTGTAGCTGCGTGAGCCCCTGTTTACATTTGTACTGGAAAGTGCTGGTTGGAGGGTATAGAGCCGTGATGCCAGCAGAGCCTGTGAGACAGTATTAAGATACGGGCCTATTGTGCTTCCCGTGATGTCTCATTAAGTCTTGCTATTGATTTCAGCTACAGCTCCATTGAGACAAGTCGTGTCCTGAGTTTGTTAGGCCCTTTAAAAGGCGGTTCTGCAGATAAGCTTGGAGCTGTGTATTGTTCTATCTCCTCTCAGGACTGACACCCTTATTTAAAGCATCTCCATGGTACACAGGCTCTTTGCCTGCTATAATGAGGTGATAATGCTGTGATATCGGTGCCGTAACATCGGAAATACTATTACAGCAGAACTGGCAGCATTATAATGGAAAAGCGCAATCACATTATACCCATACTGTACAGCTGATGTTTCCCTAGATACCTTTAGAAAAGAGTGCTTTAATATAATTGATTTGAGAACCTGTGAATATTTACAACGTGGCCTAACAAAATAATGTTAAAATGTTAAAATGGTAAATGTGTATTTGTTTTTTTCAATGGTTCTAATGAACTAAATTTACTGTTTGTTCCTCCAGATATTGCAATGCTCCGTTTTCGTCATTCTGCATTCTACTTCAAGAGATTTCTCAATATTGTCATTTAATTTTCTACTGGTCTTGACTGTCAGTATTGCAGAACCTGCTTGTGTTTAAATTTCAGATATATTCCAAAAATGAAATACATTTTATAAATATATTTAAAAAACCCTTATGTTTACCTCTTTACTGCTTTGTTGTAGTTTTGGAGGATATATTAAAAAACAAAAAGAACAGTATAATGTGCATGGACTTGGTGCAATGATGCATAATAATTCCTGCCAACATTATTCACATTATGGAAATCAGCAAACACAGACTGGTATAATTGTATTCCTAATTGTCTGCATTTCAGGATTCTGCAAAAATGACAAAAACCACGACGTGCGCCTGAAAATCGAGGCCTTGCGTGTTACGGACTCCCAGGTGAAGAATGGCACCAAGGTCGGCGAGGCTTTCTTTGCCATCTACCCACGAACCAACACTCCCCGAATCAACCTGTACGCCCGCAAAGATGAAGAGCTGTACCACTACAGCAACATCATGGCTCTGCTCCGTGTCCAAAACGACTACCTGGCCATGCACTGCGGGCGCCTGGCCTACACTGTCTCCTTCCACGAGGCTCGGCCTCCCCATGAAGACCCCAACACTACCTCCCGCATGCCTTCCATCCAGGAGGAGGGCAAGGGGGGTAGGCAGACACCGCGAGCCCCCTCTCCTGCTCCCTCCACACTCAGTGTGCCCCCTTTAATCCCAGAGCCCACCCAACAGCAAGAGCCTGAGCCCCCTCCATCAGAGCCCACAGCTCAGGTACTACAGGAGGGTAGATTGTGAGCCAGTGTTGAATCCATGTTAATCCAGACAGGGCATTGGGTTTAACCACTGAGCTACTATCACATTCTTATTTAGTCTGGAACAAATTGACAATCTAAAGTGAGACGCGAGGCTTGCCCAAGCCAATGGGATATATATGATTAAATAGAGTGAGACAGCAACAATTTCCCAACCTTTTGTAAAACTGCATTGTTTCAGATAGGTATGTGTACACCCCAGTAGACCAGGATTAGTGTTGACTCATGTATTTATTCTTCATCTATCTTTTACCTCAGTGACCAGTGTGATAAGTCTGTGTTTAACACAAGCTAATAAAGAAACAACGAACAAACAAACGAAAAAAAAAAACTGGCATGTTTTCAGCAAATATATTTGTTTACTTGTTTTGTTCACTAGGACTACAATAAGAACATCATGGTTTTGTGCTGGTGCTGAAAACTAAACTTGTTTTGTTGGCAAACTTAACATAGGGATTTGTAACAAAAAATCACCAATACACACCTCACAGTTAAGTCTGCACAAAAAAACACTACATCTTTATCCTTATAAATCATTCACTTAAAGTGTTTTGTTGATTTGACCTTGAATTTCAAGGGTCAAACTCTTGGATGAATCATGTTGTGTGGATAGGTGATGTACCTTACTGTAAAATGAAGAGCATTTTTCAATTTTTCCTCCCTGAAAGCCAGAGCCTGAGTCAGAGAGGAGGGCCTCCCCTGAGTCGATGCTGGAGAGCCCCAGCGAGAGCCTGCCGCCCACTCCCGATGGAGGCCTCGCATCATCACGGCCCCACAGACGACCCACCGAGGCCAGCCTGCACTTCCCCTCCCCCCAAAACACGCCTGGGCAGAGCCCCGAACCTCTGCCAGCCACACACGTGAGTGAAGCAGCCTGGTGGGATCACAGGACAGGTTTAGACAGCACGTGGTTCATGGAGGGTGCCCATAAGTTATTCAATCTAAGTAATAACTGGGAGCAACCGGACAAAAGAGCCACATTTGTTTTCCCAAGCACCTAAAGAGTTTGCAATCCTGCCTCGTTTTTACAGTTATAGCCAATGGTCTGTAAATGCTGCGTGAACATTTTTTACACATGTCTTTGTTTTTTCACTTATTCCACTTCTCAGAGAAAAAAAAGGACCTGCTTGTATGCGTCTATTTGGCTGTTACACCAGTTTTCTTGACTAGAAGTATTCCTTCCTATTGGAAATGCTTTGTTTTTCTTTTCAATTTAAATGCCTTTTGTGGTGAGCCTTTACATTTCCGCTACAGTCACACTTCCAGACAACAGTTTTTAGTATGTATTTGAACTGCAAACCACCACAAGCTTATTGTACAAGAAACCTGTCATTGTGAATAATAACAGTTACACAGATGCTCTATACTCGACTTCCAGGTGCAACAGTCTTTTCTTGTCTGAAAGGTAATCTGCAGAGACAATGCGGTGCTTATGTTTTTCTATCTCACACCAGTCTTCAGACTTGTTGTACTCCGGAAAAGGTTCTACTGCAAAACCAAACTTTTTGGTTAATCTGTATGATAACTAGCGGCAAGCAAACTGAAGTTTTAAAAAAAAACTTGTTTTCTAGATCAGGATGCAATAACAGGGTTACAGTAGTAATAGTATGCAGCAGACAGCACAGTAATAATCACTATGCTCTCATTAAGCAGGCATTTTTATATTCATGATTCAGCTATGATCAGCCTTGTGGTTAATCGTATTTGAATCCCACAGATCATCCTTGTGGTTATGCTGTGTCCATATGACCAGTCTGTGTCTGTGTCTCTCATTTTGCATTGATCTTGAGAAGTCTCTGTTGTTTTCTTTGTGTTTCAGTGAAAGACTTCACTTTGAAGTCACACCCACATGTGGCAAACAATAACTGTTGTGTTCAAAATCATTTTCAAAAGCAGGACTATTGAGTCAACAGCAGTCAGCATTATTGTAAAGGAAACCAACATGCCAGGATGATTGCTTGAAGGGTTCTGTGTTAGGATATCCCAGTTGATTCACGGTGAATGGTAGTAAGTGAACGCGCTGACCAAGAAATTCTCAGCCATGACTTCAAACACTCAATCACTCAAGTGTGCGTCTTTCATGCTCTATAATAAATGATTGCATGTTAACAAGATCAATTGTTTGAGAAGTTTGAGTGAGTTGAAAGCACATACGAATGCTCAAACAATCTCAGCCCCGGAGTTTCGTTTCAGAGTTCGTTCCATCTCAGGTGGTGGTCTCAGATCAATTCAGAGCTTGGTTAGTTGGCTTCAGTGCAATGTGGAAAGCAAAGTCAGATTAGAAAAATGTGGCCTCAAAGTGAACTGAGTGCACGTCCACGTGAACAGAGTTGTTTTGCACTGAAATGTGATGTGAACTGTGCTCTGCTCTTTTACATACTGAATACTCTCGGTGACCTCAACATGAGGTTAAGTGGTGCAAAGCAGGAGACTGCCACTGTTCAGCTGTTTTATTTTACAGCCTAAACTGCAGTCAATGAGGCTCGTGACACTCAATTAGAAAATAATTGGATTTGTGTGTGTTCTTGGAGAAAGACTTCACTGTAAGGCAGAACAGCTGATTAGGCAGGCAGCAGTAAAATTTTTATAAATTGGGCCTTGCTGATGTTCACTTCATGCGATGATGGACCATAAAAGTCAGTTGATCTGGGTTATCCATACATTCTTCATTAAAGTATAGGATCCATGACAGTTGTCCATAAGTGGTTGCATACCAACAGTATAGCCTGGTCAATTCGTCTGGAAAGCCAATACGCATGGCCCCACTGTATTACTGATACCCCAACCTGAATACAGCAATCTCGATGGGCAGTGGTTCCCAACCCTGGTCCTGGGGACCCCATGTGTCTTCTGGTTTTCATTCCAACTGAGCTCTCAAATACTGAACTTTACTTAATTGAACTAATTATTTGCTTAATTAGACCTTTTTAATTGTTCTCAGCTCCTACAAAGTTGCAGATTTCAAGTTACTTATAAAATGTTATAGCTAACTTGAAATCTGTTTAAGAGCTGAAAACCAGTAAAAGGTCTAATTAAGCAAATTAATAGTTCAATTAAGGGTTTAATTAAGTAATTGAGAGCTCAGCTGGAATGAAAACCAGAAGACATATTGGGTCCCCAGAACCAGGGTTGGGAAGCCCTGCTCTAGGGGTTCATTAATGAGCTGATTCATAGGGATGATGGTGGTGGAGCTCTGATTACAGCAAACATGAGCGGAATATGTCACAACTGATCCGGCAATGCATGGGTCTGCGTGCTGGGAATGCAGGAAGTCAGCAATGTGTACTAAACCAATGTGTGTGACTACTCCACAAAATGATCTGTTCTAGGACTAGAAAACTCAGTTCAGTTAAAGGAAAAGATTTGTATCTTAATTATAGACAGTTAGTTGAGGCCAATTGGCCTATGGAAGCTTGCCCCTTGCTAGTGTAACAGTACTTCTAGCCTCAGGGCAGTATATAATTGACTCCCTAGTGTTTCAGCTGCATCTTCACCTGCTAAACTATTCCGTGTAATTCAAAAGACCAGAGCGGAAGGAACCACTTGGCTGTTTGATTGCAATGTGCCAATGGTTCTCAAGTTGGATTTTAGGGGTTTTATTCCATTATTTATACCATAGCTCAGATCTGGAGTCTACAGCGAGTTGGAGGGGCTGGTCATATGAGAAACGCATGAGAGGGAAGCTAGCGGTTTACCTATCGGGAGTGGACAGTAACATACAGGCTAAGATATAAAGTGTTGCTTATCAACGATGGCACACGTTGATATCCTCCCCACGAGAGTAGTTACCCACCAGTGGCTTTGCCAAGAGTGGGCTTTCTGGCCACTCTGACCTTGAGTTGGGTGAAAATCAACTTTACACAACAGCCTATACTATTTATTATTTATAATATATAGCTAAAAATAATAATCTTAATGTAATGTAATTTCCATCTGTGTATATATTGTGTATTATACATTATTTCCATATCAATATTTTATTGTTATGTATGTATTTTGTATATTTAACGCATCATTTTATGCTCACATTTGTGGACCCAGAGCCCGAAGGGTATATGGACAGCTGGACAAACAGAATGGTTTATGCTTGAAAGATTTACAGCAAAGATAATCAAATCTTGAAATCCTGAGCCCATGATTATGTCATGAAGTGTAATCATGATTGGATTCTCAAAACAAAGGTCTGGACTAGAATACAACTAATTAAAAAAAAAAAATCAATTGTAATGAACACAAATCAATTTCTATTGTGGTGCTGCGTAGTTAGAAAAAAGGATGGGAGAGCAAGCTATTTATCCAAGTCAGATTTATCTTTATAGCCTGCATTGACCGAGCTGCAGGGACCAGGTTAGGATCAGATCATTGAAATGGCATGAATACCCTGACAGGCACAAATCTTTGTAACGTTTATTAAACCAGAAGCAATCAACAGGGCTTCAAACAAGCTGCTGGACACACCTCCATCGTCAAGATTAATGCTGAGGAATATTGAGAAGCACTGAGGATAATAGAGGATAGATCGGCAGTGATATGAAATCAGTTTCCTAGAATCGCACAGTAATACTGTTATTAAGCATTGTATTTAAGTTATTATTGTAGATGTTTACATTTTTACACTAGTCGGTATTTTTAAGCACGCAAACACACATGTTGTATCTTTATATGTGATGCTGGGATACATTTATTTGAAGAGTGGTGTCTCGTGCATTCTTTGTATAAGTCAATTTCTACAGAAGAACAGCATCCTGTGCGTAAAGCAAACTTTTGAAATGCCAATTAACCAATAGAAATGTGTCCTAATCTAAAGCGTTGCCTTTGAACTATGCCCATGCATTTTGAAGTATCAAAAACAAGCAAAGAAACAAAAGATCTTTACCTAAAAAAAGGGATAATATGCTAATAAGAGGTAGTAAATGAATCTAAAATCTTAGCTGGCACTTTAAGGTGATCTGGGAATTCTAAGTAAAATATAATATGTTTACCTGCATACTGGGATCAAACCTATATTAAATGATGATCCTATACTAACCATTAACTTGGACTAATTACTATTTCTCAGTCTGCCTATTATCGACAGCCCCCCCCCCCCCCCCCTCCCCAGCATTCTAACACACTGGCGCATCAATGCAAGTGTGCGAGCCAGTGCTGTTTGCTCACTTCTCCAGCGAGATTCACAGAGAGACAGAGTAATGGAAAATGGCAGCCACTGTAATTTCTCCCTCCACTGTCTGTCTGCAGCAAGTGTTAACAAAGCTGCTCTCTGGCATGTTTATGTATCACTGGGGAGGGGCGCTGATTAATTCGGAGGCAGCAGCGGCTGCCTGAAGGGTCCAGGGCTGTCGGATAGGGCCAGAGGCGATTATTAACGAGGAAGAGTGTTGATGTGAGCGTTCCTCAGCGAAGACAGATTAAGCCAGGGTTTTTACAGTGGTTGTGAATGATTAGTCCTTAATTGCAGTTCGTTTTGCAGAGCAGCATTATGGTGCGGCTGTGAGGCTCATTAGTTTTGGCTTGTAGAACACGACACAGACGCATGTGGCACAGCCCAGATATTCCAGGGGGTTGTCTTCTTGTAGTGCCAAGCGTGTCCTGGCACTGAAGGAAGCAGGAAAGCACTGTGATGAGGCGTCTCTGTCTGCTTTGCGGAGTCCTGTTCTGCGCTGAAGAACGGAGTGGGGTGTAGTCTTGCAACTGTCAAGTCACAGGGCACTGTAAAACACACAGCAGATCAAGCCACCATTCTGGTACCCCTGACTACAGTTGAGTACAGGTGTAATGATTCATTGTGTAGTGATCAATCATGATGCTTCTATTAAATAATATATCTAATGGTAACAGAGGTGTTTATTGTGTGTATTGTGATTCATGAACAAAAATACTGCTACTTCTTGCCCACCAAATGGTTAGTTGTTACCTCATCATGATCAGAACCTGTATTGTAATATTCATTACATTATCGATTTCAATTCCCTGCGCTTTCTTCAAGAGCCTAGAAGTACGTTTTCTAGGCTCATTGAGCTGACTGTATTTCCAATGTAAACATCCTGTTGTGGCATTCTGTCCTTGACATCTGTGCTATTGTGTTTTATTTATTAAGTAGTCATTTAGCAACTTACAGAGACTAGGGATGAACTATGCATCAACAACTGCTGCTGCAGAGTCACTTGCAACAGGACCTCGGTTTTACGTCTCATCCGAAGGACGGAGTATTCAGTGTTGTGAGTAATAGGTAATGATACAACCGTGACATTACTGTTTACACACCAATACTCTAATAAATGAGTACACTAATTAAACTGGAGAATAGACATCAGCTTTGCAGCAGTGTTTTCCCCCCGGAGAGTCAGTTTTGACTAATTTGGTTCAGCAGACCAGCAGGGGAATTCTTTTACAAGTCAGTGATGAATGGGGGCCTGCCAAAGCCCTCAATATTGTGACAGGTTCAGGCCTCTGTGTGTGCGCCCCTCAATAATGAGCCCTGAGTGGGGTGTAAACACAGTCCCCACCACAACGCTAGTGGCCCTGCCTGTCAGAGCTGCAGTTCAACCCGGGGGTAGGAGGGTCTCATCAGAATGGAGGCTCACTTATTCTGCAAAGGGAGCGATGTGGGTCAGGCATCTGTGCTTTGCTGAGGTCTCCTGAGCACCGCGCTTTTCAGTAATACATCTGAAGAAAAAAATATAGTTTTAAACGTTTTATACACTTGGCCTGGAATTATGATATTGAAGTTTGGTTTAGATATAGTTTGGATTACATACAGTGGTGTGCAAATGTATTAGAACACCCCATTGCTTCTGTGGTCTTGATTTGTTGTGCATAGGAAATCAAACCACTGGAACCGAAAACCTTGGAGCATTGTCAACATATGCAAATTAGAGGTTGGGGAAAATAACTTTGTTAAATACATGTTGTAATGTATGGGGTTCTTTACACACAATCAGGGAATTATGTGTTCATTCAAGGATCCTTATTTTGTAGATTAGAAGGTGCACTTGTCTGGTGACAATTCTAATCAGCTTCAAGATAATACAGTATATCCCCTGTGATTGAATAATCTGGTAATAAAGATAACCTTTAGCAATCATTAAAACGCAGGTTTTATTGTTGTGTAGTAAAACTCCAAGGCAAGTTGACAAACACTGGTTTTGCAATGTCTTCTTTTTCAATTATATATTTCCATATATAAATGATGCTTGTGTGGGAATTTATCTGTGCATTTATGTTCAGTAAATTGTAGAATATTTTCCAGCAATACAAGGTGCTAGTGGTACATTTATTTGTGTACCTTAAAGAGGAACCTGGTGTTATATGTCAGATATAGATTGGGGACCTGCCACATGGGCAACTGTCCAACATAGTTGATCAATGAATGAAACTGTGGTAGAATTGCTCAATGAGAGCCAAGAAAGACTTGTTGAGGTGGTGAGTTGTGGTGACTTGGGGTGTAACGATTCATTGTGTATTGATGAATGATGATACAGTCTTTACATGATGCATTGCATCATACGAGAGCTATGTATTGTGATACAGGATCAAAAGCATTGCATAGCTTAGTGTAGATCATCAAGTGGTTCTTGATTTTTGGTTGTTATGAATACATACAAACTCTCCCTTACTAATTTTTAACAAAACAATCTATCATTAAAAGATCATTTAATCTTATAATGCATAATACTAGTCGCTAATTGGGACTGTCACATGTATCGTGATAGATATCCTATAAAAACCTGCATATCGTGATACATATTGTGACATTAGTGTATCATTACACTATATCCAGTTTATGAAGATTTCCCATAAGTGATGTCATCAAGGCAAAGGGAAAGGCCTCAGTACTTAGGATTAATTATATTATTAATGCAATGCAGTAACCCATACATAACCACAGATGTAATACATTCATTTAAACCTAATTGAATTATGATTTAAGATAATATTAAGACATTTATTTAATCTTTTACTATGTATTTTCCTTACTCTAGAAGCCAACATGCAAAGTTGCTTGGCAGCGATACATGACACTCAAATAGACTAATATGTACAGATGGGTACAAAAAATAAACAGATTGCTAAAAAGCAGAGAATAGAAACAATACTAACAGCCAATTAAAACAAGGTCTGAGCACATTTTAAGAGATGGATTTTCTTCAGCAGAAATACCCACAGGCTTCCAGACAGCATTTAAATTGTTGCCTCAGTTTTTAATTACGTATGAAATGTACACCCAGCAAGGCTCACTAATATAATTGGTATTAAAATGAAAGATTAGTAACTACATCCCTGAAGGATACCACTTTAAACATTTATAAGTAGGTCCAAGGGATTCAGATGCTTCTTTTCATATAAAAAAATTGTCTTAGAAGCAAATGTGGGCTTTTTAATTAAGGGCTTTGGTTATTATAGAGACTTACTTGCCAAAACAACACGCTGCTAGTTAGTAGTCTATTTACTTGCTAGCTTGTATTAACACCTTCAAATACATTACATGTACAACATGTTAATAATAAATCTGTCGCAATAGTAAAACAAAAACTACAGTGGTACCCTAAATATGATCTGAATACAGATTGAAATAAGTCTGCCCAGAATGGATTTCTGCACTGATAACTGTCAAGACAAGAGCACAGCTGTGTTGCATTTATTTAACAGTCCTTACCGGCATACACTGTATCTGTCACAGTATTGCATTTCTGTTTACATGGCCTACTTTTTACTGTTCTATATTTCTATAAAATATACTGTTCTCTGTGATTCAATGTCACCTGTGGTACGTTTACAGGCCCGTTGCCGCGGTGACCTTTAGCAGGTGGGCTGATCTGGATGTTTTACTGGTCAGGTTCCCACAAGAAGAGGAGGAAGGAACCATGATATTTCAATCTGTCACTCTAATTGCTGGTTAAGTTTTTATTGGCAACCTGCCTGCTGTGTTTTGCATCTATTAGTATGATTAAGCTGGTGTATTTGCACGCTTGGTGGTTAAGGTAAACAATAACTCAGGTTCTTGGCTCTGAAGTTAGACATTAGAAAACAAACCCTGGAAGTGTGGCTTTGTCTGCCAAGTGAGGCTGCTGGTTACAGTAACCAGCAGCCAATTTGAAACAATTCTGAACGGTTCAACAGTACTGCCAAAAATACAGTAAAAAAGGTCACGTCTGTATCATGTTAAATCTGTAAATGATAGATATGCTGTATGAGCATAGAAACAAAGATGGCCTCTTTCAAAGCTTGATTACTTGCATTGAGTAAATCTCCATTAAAAAGGCAGCTTATTTTGTGTCGTCTCATGCATAGTAGACAACCAACTGACAAATATTCTACATGCATGGAAAATGACACAGACTTTGTATTGTGTTCTTTTTAAATTAAAACATGCTTTATTATAAGATATGTGCAGCTGACCCTGTCTCTTAATTGATGCATGATGAGACTTCTCATGAGAAGACACTCTTATAACAGAGATGAACGCTACATATTAACATATATATTTAGAGTTATATTGCAGTTTTTTTATAACTTCAGCGGGTGTTCTTCTCCTCTGTGCTGCTAATGACATTGTAAATAGCAATGTGAATTCCCTCCACTCTGTAATGTACTTCAGCAGCATGTTCCCAGGCAGTGCTGTCAGGTAAAGGAGAGAGAACTGTGCTATTGAACATGCAGCTGAGGTTCTCAAGCAGGGCATCCTGGGATTGAGAGATTTCCTTGGATACGGGCAGCTGCCACAAACCTGCAATTAGCTAGAAGAATTGTGCCGTCTTTGTTTGGTTTTTTTTGTAATCACTAATGAAGAGATTTATCTTTATAAAAAAAAAGAGAGAGACCACTCAAGTGTTGCCAGGATGGCACATTGGGGTACAAAGAATGTACAATGCCTGTTATTATTAAATTCGCTAGAATGACTGTTTGTGTCGGTAGCCGTGGAAACAGAACAGTACCTGGTTCTTCATATCTCTAAGGCAAGTCATTATAAGGAGAGCAGTTGTTCGGTTAAAAAACAAAATCGTAAAAAAGTTGCACAATAGACAGTGTCCTGCTGTAGGAAGCAAACATATAAGGCAGAGGCAGTTTGTGTGTGTGTGTTTGTTTCTCTTCAGTGTAGATGAGTATTAGCGAGGTTTATGAATATTACCATTGAAGAGTTTTAAAGTATGTGCTGCTAACAAAATAATTCACTCTAACCTAATAATTATTGTCACCATTTTGTAGGAAAAACGCATGGATTGTTATTCCTACAGTTGCACTCAAATATTCAGCAACAATTACACAAAAGCCGAAGGATTTCGGTGGCTTCACAAGGGGCATGATCATGGGTGCCCGTGCAGTGGGTGCTTGACCATGGTGTCTGTCGAGATGGTCTCTTGGGTGTTACTGGAGTGGCAAAGGTTGCTGAAAACTACCAAGCACAGATTGGCTGTATGATGCACCATGGCCTAGGCTATTAATACAATGATCTATTATTTACATTATTTATTATTTTGTGGGGACCACTTCCAACTACAATGTAAAATTAAGTAAATGGAGAAACCTCCTCCCGAAAGAGATTTTTGGTATTTTTTTCCATTTGATTTAAACAGTGGATATAACAGTGGATTAGTTAATCCCCCTGGAACAATCGCTTAGAGCCAAAAAAACAAACTAAATAAAATACAGCCATTCATTTTAAGCCATTGGTTGGAGAATTAATCTCCGGCACTGTGTGGAAGGTAGTGCCAGACTGTATTAGACGAGGCAATAAAATAAAAGAGAAGTATGTAATTTGAAAGGTCTTTAAAATTCTGTTAACACAATCGCTTCTTGCAGGCTGCAGTGGCTGGGGTACCAAGTGATGGGAGAGTGATTGATTTTGCTGACTATTGCAGGCAGAGTTACCATCATCAGGGATAGGCTTAATCAGATTTCTCGGCATTGCTTTTTTATTGGAGAAATATAACATTTCGGTGAGAGACTTATTGCTTTGTAAATCAGCAAGCCCCAGCTTTTGGGCTCTTGTGCGTCCCTGGGGTTTTGTGTCTGATTCACCTATAAGCAATAAGGCTGCCTGTTCCAACATTAATAACTAAGAAATAGATTAGCTTAACATCCATTGCAATCTGTGCCATAGTGTTGCTGTTGCAGTGGTTGCAGAATACCTACATGATTGTATTAGAACAATTGAGAAGAGGAATTTCAGTGTGGTTTTTGTTCTGGGCACGGCACAGAGAATGCTTTATTGAGGGTCTGCAATGGCAATCTTTTGACTACAGATGTTGGATTAGTTTCCATTTTGGTGTTGTTAGACTCGCTTGCCTTTGAAACTGTAGATCACAGGATCATAGAGGAGCGACTGCGAAACAATGCTTGCATTTCAGGCATTCTCCTGAAATTGGTTAGTGTGCACAATCGAGGCTTGCTAATCCAAACCCTGATAGTTTAAACTGACCGGTTTTAATATGAACCAAGGGATCATAATTCAATTCATGCTGATAGCAGCTGTAGAAACCAAGCTACACTATCGTAATTCTATGATAAATGTGCACATCAGTAACTAGAAGATGGTATTTTTACTGATTTATATCAAAAACCTAAACTAGACAAAGCATGTTTAGTATGGTAGAGATGACTATCAGTTCTCCTAACAACCCACTTCCCGGTCCCAACTGGTTTAGACACTTGAGTGTTAGTGTTCATTTAAGAATGCCAAGTCAATGCTTTTTCATTTTGAGAAAGTACACTTAAGTGAGCATTTACTCTTGTGTGTTGTTTCTGAATGTGACTCATACTCTTAGATTTCTTGATTCTTTTCCGGCAATGGTAGAGATGACAGTCTTGGTGCTGTGTACAAGCAAGCTGAAAGCAAGGTATATATTGCTACATGTATAGAGACAAATGACTAAAACTAAGACAAATAACACAACAATCAACAGACAGAATTCAATTGAAATAAAAGTTTAGTTTATTTTTGTAGCTCTGTGTCCTGGTATTCTTAAAAGGAACAGTCAGGGAGTTTGTGATGTTGCTGTTGCCATGGCGCCGGACTGTGTGAGACCCTTTTAACCACACCAGGAGGATTTTATTGATTGGCTTTCAGAGAATGCGAGCTGGTCTAGAGGAGAATATCTCATAAAGAAAGGATGGACAGGAAAGGGCCAGCTCTCCTGTGGAAGATATTTGGAAACCCCAGGGTGATTTGGGGGAAGGGCCTTCAAACAACTACTTTAAAGAGGAACTCAGGCAGACAGGGGGTATGATTATTAGACAAGGGCAGCAGTGTGGAGTAGTGGTTAGGGCTCTGGACTCTTGACCGGAGGGTCGTGGGTTCAAGCCCAGGTGGGGGACACTGGTGCTGTACCCTTGAGCAAGGTGCTTTACCTAGATTGCTCCAGTAAAAACCCAACTGTATAAATGGGTAATTGTATGTAAAAATAATGTGATATCTTGTAACAATTGTAAGTTGCCCTGGATAAGGGCGTCTGCTAAGAAATAAATAATAATAATTATTTAAACACTTTCACTGTTTCTGTATGGAGTTATTTTTTAGAATTCAGTCCAGCAAAATGCAACCTTTGAATGGAAACTAAGGCTACAAGTCAGCGTACCCTAGTGGTTTGAACTGAAGCAGTGTGGCCAAGTGTTTGGAGTTGAGGCAGTTTATAAAAATGCTTGGAGTTGAGACAGTATGATCTAGTGTTTGGAGTTGAGGCAGTGTGGCCTAGCACTTATAGCTGAGGGACTTTGAGGCAGTAAGACCTATTGGTTAAAGCTAAAGGACTGGGAGGCATTGTGGCCAAAAGGCTAGAGCTAAGTGACTGTGGCTTAGAGTGATCAAACTAGAGGGCAGGAGTGGGGTTTGGCATAATAGTTAGAGCTGAAGACTTGGGTGAGGTTTGACTAAATGGGTTGAGGGTTAGACTGGGAGTCAGTGGGGCAACTTGTTGGTTTATAACTTGTGCTGCTCTCCAGCAGGAAGACCTCTACTGGAAATAGTTGGACGGTTAAATGCATGTGTTTCAGGCAATGCTTTCATCAGGACAGCTTGCTTATAGTTGGCGAGACAGATGGAGTTGCCCCGTCTGGGAGGTGGTACAGACCCTTCTCTAATAGGAGTCTGTGTGATTGTGTTCTGAAGGCATCTGAATACATCATTGCTGTGCGGAGATGGGGGGCCTGTTTGAGTGTTTTGAATGCATGAGAAGGGTCAGCATGAGGTCAGGAGAGAAGCAGTACAAATGACTGTTCAGACCCCTCTCTTTCATATCCTGGCTTCCAGAGACTGTTGATTGCAGCTCCTGCTGGGATTACTAGTTACTTCTCCACTGTCAGCACCGTGGAAAGATAAATTACTGCAGTTAGGATTTCCATGATGGAAAGAGCAACTTTTTCACACAGTCCTTTTAGATTTTAGATAAGTTTGTTAGATGAGATTAAATTACCATTGGCAACAAAAAAGATTAATATATATGAAATTGATAAATTAAGCCATTATTGTAACTGGCTACTGTTTTATGTTGGCTTAAACACTATAGAACTACATGTATGAAGGTATCAACTGATTGATACATGCGTCACTGTAAACAAAAGCACACAGAATTTAAAGATGGCAGCTGCCAAAAAAAAACAAAAAAAAAACATAGGCCACCTCAGCTTCAGACATTATTGCATTATTGCCAAAGGAAAAGCCTAATTTGCAAAAACGTTCCTTACAGCTGTCACCTGAAACAGGATTTGATAAGCTTGTATGTCTGTAGAGTCTATAGACAGTGGAGTTATCTCCTTATAGAGACTTCTTAAATGTCTTTAAAGCAGGGGGCTCCCGAGTGGCACATCCGGCAAAGGCACTCCACGTGGAGTGCAGGATGCACCCTATAGCCTGGAGGTCGCCGGTTCGAATCCAGGTTATTCCACTGCCGACCATGGACGGGAATTCCCAGAGGGCAGCACACAATTGGCCAAGCGCCGCCTGGGTGGGAAGGGCTTAGGTCGGCCAGGGTGTAGATTTGTAGATTGGCCAGGTGCCTGCAGGCCTGCTTGTAAGCTTGTAAGCTTGTAAGGTGAAACAAAATGGGCTTTCCAAATTGTAGAGAGAAATTATTGACGATTCCAAATTTAAAAATATATATATATATCTTTAAAGGTGATTGAGTCGCTTATCAGCCAGACTAGTTGGTTTGAGAAAATCTAGCAAGGCAGGCAGTCCTGAATGGAGGTGATGCACAGTGCCACAGATTTGTGCTGTGCCGTTGCCCAAATGTATCTGCGAGCAAGTGCTGTCAGCTTCTAGCAATATAACACAATGTAATTGTGCCCTGTCGGTCAGTATCATGCTGGTAAAAACCAGGCAACACATTCTTCCAGTCTGTTAGTCATATAGCCCACTGGCTTAAGGAGCTCTAATATATATTAGATTGACTCGCACCATAATATACAGAGAATTAAGGTACAACGGAATAAGATACAGTATAGTGGTTATTCTTGGACAGGGGTTGTTATAGGGCTCTGTACCTGTAATTTGTTTCTTTCCTTCTTACACACTTATGTGCAAGTAGCCAAATATGTACAAATACACACTCATGCATACAAGCACATGCATTGCTTAGTCAGATGCACACATGCGTTCACCCATCGCTAGCTGAGTATTGGAGGCGATGGATGGAGCCACAACCAGAGCCACAAGAATCTGAGCAACAGCCGTGCAGAATACAGCAGGGGTGTGGAAGAGAACAAGGGACCTAGGCCACTCAACCAACCTGTTCAAATAAACAGTCTTGCTGCCAGGGAGATTTGTTTAATGTTCTGACTTTTTTTATACAGTGAGTTACCCATTTCTTTCTGGTATTGCCCAAAAGTACTATTCTGGAGTTTTGATGTATTGAGGCATCCTGAAAACTGATAACAGCACCAACGTGAATCTCTCTTTTTTTTGGTTTTGGGGGTGTTTTATCAGTGTTGATAGGTTAAAAATTTCAATCAAAAACCCTAAATATGTACATAATTTATTATGGTTTAATATCGATCGCGTTGTGTTTTTTTCATTAAGAATATGATAACCACGCACAGAATCATAATTGTTCATTATTAAAAATATCAATAACAATAATTATAAAACTGCTCGATACCGGTTGGCCAGTCCATGGCAAATTAATATTCTTTTTTTTTTTTATCTAAAGCCTGTTCCATTAGCGCTTGGAGGTACATAGACAGTTGTTCAATTCTTTTCGGATCAAGGCTGGGAGATTATATTTCTAAAAGAGAAAAACTTTTTCCTTCTAAATGCCGGTCGCGTTTCAAGTAGCTGGCAGAGGGATTTCTCCCATCTGTGCGGTTTGAAGTGCTGTCTGCACAGCGCCGATATCAAAATGAAGGGGGAACAGACTGAAACTGACAGCTAAGAAAGTAGATGCTGCCAGCCACTGAATTTCAACTTCTAGCTGCTCATAAACAGCTTCAAATGCAGCCAGATAACATTTTAATAAGCTCAATTCACACCACTGAAAAATACAAACACAGCAATGAAAAACAAACTGAAGAATACTTGTTGAATGCTGTTTAACTCTGCACAGAAATATAATTCCTTGTTTTGTTTTTTCTTAACTACGTTCTTTTGTAGTTCAGTCTTCTGTGCATTCTCCTTTATAGAAACAGACCTTATTTACAGTTTGTTTGTTTACATTCCCCCAAATTCCTAACTTGTACTCCGTCTCAACATAACGATTCGAAACAGGGTTGTACAACAGAAGTGATACACATTTATATAGTAAATCTGTATATGTTAATATAAATGATCAAATTCAAGTACAAGCCTCAATATGTATGGTGCAGTACAGTAGTCATGTTTTCAAATATAGGGTTATTGTAAACACCTGAGTTGTGTTTAGGCCACGTCTGGAAGTTTGAATAGTGCCAAATATAATAGTGAATAATGCCAAATAAAGCCGCATTCAAAGAACACCAGAAAATGATGTCTCGGGACTTTGGTTCAGCCGGCCTTCTGTTTTGCCAGACTAAAGACCCCCTCTCCCCCAAGGTTTGTGGCTGTGTGTTTACCAGGAGAGCCCCCTCCCTCAGAGACTGACATCAATCCCACTCTCAGCCACTGAGCTATTGATCTGCCTGCCCTTTATTTCAAAAGTATTTAACAGTGCAGAGCCATGTCTTTGCTTCAGCCCTGTCCCTCCGCTGTCACTTCTAACACCTAGGCAGTTCAAACCACCTGAGGTGGGACCTGTGTGTGTGTGTGTGTGTGTGTGTGTGTGTGTGTGTGTGTGAGGTGAAACTGTAGCTCTGAGATGAAACTGTAAGTAGACGTTTTGTTTTGGTTAATGTCTTCCTTGCTGTCATGTTATATGATCTATAACTAACTGAGGCATTAACCAAAACAGTTGTCGACTTGACTTTCTCATAGTTTTACCTCAGGCTCTCAGCCATTAGGTTGCATTCACAATTCCAGCAACTGTGTGGAGAGGAAGGTTTTTTCTACCCAGTTTTGCATATGGAGTGGGCTTGAGGCTGTAGGACATCCTTTTCCAAGGACACACTGGCTACAATTGGTATTTTAGTCTCATGTATGGTCTATTTGATAATAAATTAATGATTTAATGTCTGGAATTTGAATACCTCAAGTAGACACATCCTTTATATTGGTGTCTTTGTGATACCAGTGTCTTGCTATAAACGTATATGCTTTATTTTGTTTCGTTTGGTGAAAGCAGCTTCTGTTGAATACAAATTATTCTGTGATTGATAACTGAGTTCAAAATAATCAGATACTGCTAAACAGGGTTTTCCGTCATGTAGTGTAAGTAAACACTTTTAAACAGCTTTTTTTTTTTTTTTTGCAAAAATAGTTCATATATTTTGTAATACATAGTACAATATGCAATGGTAATGGCAGACATATCTGGGATAGCAATAGATGATGTAAACTAAAAGAATAATGATAGGCGCTACTTCTTATCAATTATGTTTGACTTTCCATGAGGGTGCCATTACATTACAAATGTAATACATTCAGCAGTACTTTATTTCTAAGGTGTAAAGTAACGTTATATGTATGATAGTAAAATAAAAGTGAACACATGCTTTTATTCAAATGCAATTTCATTTTAATGGGGCTTGTTTACAAATTTCTGCAAAAAGTATCCCAATATTTCTTGTTATTTTTGCTTTTAGCCCTAATAAATGTTTAGCCTGGTATAATTATTATTATTATTATTATTATTATTATTTATTTCTTAGCAGACGCCCTTATCCAGGACGACTTACAATCGTAAGCAAATACATTTCTAGTGTTACAATACAAGTAATACAATAAGAGCAAGAAATACAATAACTTTTGTTCAAGTGTGACAAACCACAATTCAATAATACAGCAGATAATAGTGATAGTGACATCAGGATATGATTAAATAGTGATAGTTACATCAGGATATGATTAAATATAAAATACTACAGGTTAAACACTTGGCAGATTACAGTATTCTGAAGTACAGGATTAAATGCAGTAAAACAGGGGGCAGCTAAGAGCAAAATAAAGCACATTTAAATGAAGGGTGATAGTGTCCCAGGATACAAACAGGGGAGTTCTACAGGTGCTGTCTGAAGAGGTGAGTCTTAAGGAGGTGCTGGAATGTGGTCAGGGACTGGGCAGTCCTGACATCTGTAGGAAGGTCATTCCACCACTGCGGAGCAAGGGTGGAGAAGGAGCGGGCTCTGGAGGCAGGGGAGCGTAGCGGAGGTAGAGCCAGTCTTCTAGTGCAGGCGGAGCGGAGAGGTCGGGTGGGGGTGTAGGGAGAGATGAGGGTCTGGAGGTAGCTGGGTGCAGTCTGGTCAAGGCATCTGTAGGCTAGTACAAGAGTCTTGAACTGGATGCGAGCAGTGATCGGGAGCCAGTGGAGCGAGCGGAGTAGTGGAGTAGCGTGGGCGAAGCGAGGCAGAGAGAACACCAGGCGGGCAGCAGAGTTCTGGATGAGCTGGAGCGGACGGGTGGCGGACGCAGGGAGGCCAGCCAGGAGGGAGTTGCAGTAGTCTAGGCGGGAAAGTACCAGGGCCTATAACATGATAACAGCAAAGCACGATGCAAAAGAACTAAAGCATGTCAATGCATAGGCAAGCATGGTAAAAGCATGGCCAAACATGTTCCGATAAAATGTGTGGTATATATGCAAATATACAGAAGAAGTGATTTGTCTGGTATTTTCATTGGTTCTTTCAGAAATTCATGGTAATTACAAGCAAGACCACAGACACTGATCTCTGCAGAATGGCCCCAGTACTTTTCCAGTCTGCTCGTCATAACCCTAAAGAGATAGATTACTCAGTATTCCCCAATGTAGCACTCGGTAACCCTGTCTAACCTGTGTGATTGCTGTGTCTCCCAAGTTCTCCCTCATGTCCATTCGTACATTATCCTCATTACCTCACAAAGAGGTTGACAATTGAACTGTCTGCCATTTGCAGCAGGAGACCTTGACAAGCTCTTCAAGGTTATTGATCCTAAACCGGATCCTGTGTTCGCTGGGCAGATCCATTATGGGCCGAAGGTTGTTGCAATGCAAGGTATCAAATCAACCCCTGGGTGTATAAGAACCCCCATGGAGTGCTAGCTTTATTCCAGGACTTGCTTGTCGTCCCAAACCTTTTTTTTGCTATGTAAAAAAACTATGGACACATGGACGGAGAGACAGACAGGGTGCCTACATATACTGTACCCCCAGATTCAGGTAAATGAAATGTTCTGTTTGTGGTTTCCACACTGTTGCTGTGAGAACCATCTGTAGCAGTCTCAGCTGTCTGAGCATGTGCACACATGTCCCGCTTTGAAGCCAGGCATGATGTTTGTCAGAATACTGCTGTTTTCTGTGGTGTTTTAAATTCCATTTATACTGTATCCTGTTACCCGTGGGACTCTTTTGAAAAGGTTTATCCACTTGTTTCTGGTAATTTTAGATGAATACATGTTATAAAACACTGATAGACCATCCACATTCCTTCAAGAAAATTATCAAATTAGTCTTGTGATAGATGTAATATAATGGAGAAACAGAGAGGCAAAGTGGGTGTTTCCTGGAGAGAGAGAGACTTTAGCTGTGCATCAGGGAGCTTCACTTAGCAGTGTGCAGTCGATAGCTGGCAAACTACTAATGAAAGTGGGTTGAAAGGTCATCCTTGGCCTTCTGAGTGCTGGAGAAGGGATGATCAATGCTCTGTGACTCCGTGACTCTGCAGCCATCAGGGAGGCATGCAGGCATCCATCGATCTGAATCAGGAGGATGAGACTGGCTATCCAGGCACTGGGACTGCATGACAGCTCAGCTATGTAACATAGTGAGCCAAGGAGGAAAGAAGAAAGATGGGAGAAGAAAAATGTGGAGTTAGCTGGGAGGTTTATCTTGGTGTTGGTACACATATTTTAACAATTGAACAAACATTGCTTGAAATATAGCAAAAATGACAGGTATGCCTCTCTTACAGCAAGATTTATATGTACTGTGTTCACTGATTAAAACCCATTCTCCTTTGTTTTGTGTAGCAATTTGGTGGACAAGTCTGCTGATTGTTGAAGCAGAACATCTCATTCTCCGGGCAACTTCTCTCACAGACAGGCCGTCTTCAATCATGTCGATAGCAACCAGTCGATCTTCATTACTCAAGCGGGACATGGTCCTATCTTTCGCTGTTCTTGCGTTAATTAAAATCATGTCTTTTTGAATGGCTATTTATACAGAGTCTTAATCAACTCAAATACCACACACTGAGCACCTGGCGTTTTTATGAAATCCCATGACTTGAGCTCAGTATTTTGTTATCGCAAGGAACAATACTACTCAAACAATTAACAAACCTATCTGCTCACTATTTAAAATATAAATAACATGTATGTGCCCAATGAGCTATTGCTGTAAAACTTAGACTGTTGCGTTTTCATTGTGTATCAGTATATATAGATCACTGTTTAGACAGACTTTCTTTATGGTTTAGACAAATTAGATTGTTTTTAAAAAGATCAGTAGCATGCAAATCTAACTCGTTTGTAAAGAGATGCAGTTTGCACCTAGAGGCTTATGCCGAAAACATAGCAGCGTATATAAATTATTTCTAGAGACTGCTCTTCTTGATTGTTGATTAATCAGCGACAGTGGGTACTCCCTAGTCTTCCTATTCTGTACAAGCTGTGATTTATTTGTGTAGTGCGCCGTGGCAGCTGTGCTTGTTACAATTTAAAGAAGTTCAGCTAAGATCCACAGCTACCTGAGAAACTGTGAAATGAATCAAATTTGAGACTACAGACAGCCCTGGCACTCCACACAAGCTCTGTAATGAAACTGTAAATGGTTGACCACAAATGATTCCATGCAATATTGTCTGGAAATCATTATCGGAACTAGTCAGTGGTGGAACAGGATGATGCTACTTGACAGTTGTTGGACAGGTATGACTATGGAGCAAATTCAATGAAAAAACACAGCACCCGAGGAATTGTCTAGTTCTATGGTGACATACTGTAGGCACAATACAAGTTGCTGGTGCAAATGTGTTTTTTTTTGTTTGGGCACTGCCAGTGTATATCTTCCACATTGGTTAAAGGCAATTTACCTTTGTACACTACGTAAGATTTACTGCGCTTTTTCTTCAGTGCAAAGTATCATCATTTTCTTTCTTTCTCTATACTGATTAGGCCCCAAATTCGGTATGTTGTGAGGTTTCAGCTTCGGCTTCGTGCACATGCCTACAAACCTTGTGAGGAGCTCAGTTGTCCACTCACATTGTCAGGTTTGAGTTCCCGCAGCTATATCTTGCAGCAGATTCACTGATAGGCCGCATACGCTGTGTTAACATAACATCTGTGCGGTTTCCTTCAAGAAGCTTTCTGAGGCCTCGCTCCTGGATCAGTATCCTCAAAATGAAAAAATTGCATTATAGTTCCTCAGTGGTTTTGCTCAAATGTCAGGCTGATTACCCTTAACCTGGGTGAGTTTCCGGCTAGTAAATTGGAAGTTGTTTTTTTGTGCTCCAATTACTTTAACCTTTGTTTGCCCTGTCAGTTCATTTAGCCTTCTCTGGAAAGTAAATGTGGAGGAATGATGAGGCCAGAACTTCCTAAAAATACTCTTGGTTTAAGCATCTTCTGGACACACTGTAAGAATACTGACACTTTTAACTTTGTAATTGAAATAATATTGATGATTTTATATTCTCTAGGAATTGGTTGAGATCTGGTAGACAAGTAGTGCATTAAGTATCTTATTTCCAATACATGCATAGCAATGAACATAATGCTACAGTTCACATCATTATGAGACTCCCTTTGCAACAAGGATTTAGTAGAGGCGGCTGTTGGTGTGGATGTCGCATTTATTGCTGGACATCATCCCAGTTGTGATGAAACATGTGATGTCAAAACAACTATACAGTTATACCAAACAATGATGTCACTGGGCTGAGTTGCTGCTTGGAATATAATGACTTTAAATAATGCAGTGAGCATGTAAACCTGCTCTAATGCAGACTCTTTCCCATTGTAATTGTATTTTTTTTCTTGATGTTAATAAGGGGGTCGATCAATCACCCCCGGGCAGAAAGATCAGGAGGGTTCACATAGTTGCATGACGTCAATATTTGTATCAGCTGTTTTTTAGATAATCTAATATAGACCCTTTGTCTGAAAATACCAGTGAAATAAAAGCTATTCATTAAGAAACCAATTAAAAGTTGCAAACAATTCAGCTGCTAAAAGACACTCTAAAGCATACGGCCCTGAGCCACTACCACTTAATGGGCTCATATGTCTGAAATGGTTAAAATAAACGAAGGCCTCAATGATATCCCCCTCAGCCCCTCCCCGCACAAGTAATACAGCATGTGACTGAATCTCAATTATGTGGCTGCAATTGCTGAAGCAGCTCTTCAGAGCGTAGATTTCCCTAGAGAAGGCAGGAGGCAGGACCAGACAGTGTCTAAAGCAGCATTTCAAACCCTGGTCAATATGTCCTGTTGAAAGCTGAGCTGCTTCATCCCTCCCACCTCCTCCACCTTCCCTGCAGTAAAATGCTGCACCGGTCTTCAGGTTGCAAGAGCTGGTGATTGCCCTCCCTTTCCACTACACCAAGCCGTAGCAGCAGCAGCGGGAAGCTCTGAAGCACCTTCCTTGCAAATCAGCCCCAGGTCTCTTCAGTTGCTTTCATTAGCACTCGGTCAGATTGTGTTTTTACACACATGGGGTCCAATGGAGAGCCCCTCCCCTTACTTCCACAGTCAAGAGGCCCCATAGGTGCAATCTCTACAAACAGGCCCTTAATATTCCTGCTAATTATGATGGCACGGGCAATTACAAGCTGTCTTTGGATAAACTGGCTTTTTAATGGAAGCAGAGCGCTTTTGTTTATAGGTGATAGGTAAACATACAAACATACAAACATATATATTTTTTGTTGTTCTTTCAGTACACATACAAGGGTTGGACACACTCTTTAATCCAGGTAGGGTTTTACACCCATGGGTGATTTATGGACCGTCTTATTAATATGTCTACATGAATTGTCTACATGAATTAAGGTACATGGAAAACGTACCTTATAAATGTTGGTGGTATTAAGATCATTATAAAAATGAGAAAAAAAAATGTAATCTGAAAAAATTGCATATCCATGATTAGTAGTATTACAATCCTTAGAAATAAACACTCATACAGGTGGATTGTTAAGTCAGTTGTCTCGCATCGATACAACACAATTCTAGAAACACAGGTGAGGGAGATGATGTCACTGGTTTCTATTTCCTTCATTCCGCTTCGGGGTTGATAATGTCAGGGAGATTTTTGTCTGCTGAATTCCAATCTGCTGAGAAGTTTTGGATTAAGTTCAGCTGTGCTTTGAAATCTAGAACCAGCAGCTTCAGACAAATGCTGCCCTTAGATTTCAACTCATAGAGTATCCTCTGAAATCTGCAAACTCTGTTCTGAAACCCTGCTGATAAACACTGTCTTTAGAATCCTGCTGTGCGCTAGATTGGTCCTAGGCTCTGGTTCTCTGGATCGCCAGTCTTGTTCACTTCCTCTGAACTCTGCAGAAATTACCAACAAAGACTGCCAAGGCTTTTGATTTTACTTAAAATAAAAAGGGAGTTTCTGAAGGTTACCAGTGTCTGGTGCAGACCATTTTACCTCTTTAAAACTATTCAAACCCAATAGGATAAATATGTATACAAATACAACTGAACATCCGTTTGTACATCAAGAGACACTACTGTCACTGGAATCTGGAATCTCTACAATATATACTACAAAAAGAAATGCAAATGAAGGTGCATTGTTTACCCATTTCCCTCCTGTCAGAGCCCTTGCTCAATAAATATCTCAATAAAACTGAAAAGATAATTGTCCTACTTTAAGAAGGTTATTGTAAGCACGAATGGTATTCTCCTCCTAATACTATATTCAGTGGTAGACATACTGTAGCATAATGACAGAATTGAACATAGATTTAAAAACACTCTGCATTCAACCAGAACAGGCCAGACGCAACCAAACACAGCCCCATGAATTGGGTCAGACAAAAATGGCTGGATTCGACTATCCCAATTCGCTTATATTCGGGTCTTAGAGTTCCAAAACAAAGATGCACGTCCCCAAAATGTAGCTGCCATAAGCATGTGCTGTCCTGTAGTACCATAGTTACTGGTCTGCAGGCTGCAAGGTTACACTGTAACTGGCAGTGTCACCCCAGAGTCACAATGAAAAGCTGTGAATTGCAGGCACACATGCCAGCTGGTACAGAGACAGACTTCCAGAGCCACAGCAGGTGTGAAAATAAAACCCAATTATTGGTGAGAGCTGCAGAACATGACTGGCATTAAACACATCCTTATTGCTGTGAAGTAGCTCTACTCAATTTAAATGCTGATAGAACAGACAGCTGGACCAGATATATTTTTTGACTAATGTTTCACCGTGAAAGGATGCATTACATTGTCAGAGGCTGCCTGTGAATCAGATGCAAATCCTCATAGCTGGGAACAGCACTCTGCTTTCATCTATCCTTGTACCTATATTTGTGTTATACATATGCAACAATGAATTGGTTATTGATAGCGATGGCTGTAATTTGTATCGCCTCTGTTATACAGGTATGTGTCAATGAATCACTCTGGTCCCCTATTTGGAGTCATGTAGCTAGCTACCCACATGCTATACTTGCACTTTGCAAGATCTGCAGTTTGTGTTTGTTTAGTAATGGGAAATGGCAAAAATCTACTGAAAAAAGTTTATTAAATTGCTATTTAATTATGTTTTTTTCCATGCATATATTATATTACTGTGTATAATATTATGCACATGTATGATTTCAGTATTTCTTTTGTGATAAGTGTTCTCAATGAATCAATTATGTTTTATCTGTCCATTAAAACCTAAGGAAATTGGTTGCTAATTGCATCTCTGGTTGTATCTGTTAAATAAAATTAGCATTTGTGTGTTTTTTTTTTTTTCAAATTCCATTGTCCAGATCTTTCAGGGCTGTTTACATGACGTGTTCCTATGGCAGTAGTCGCTGACAACTGCTGTCACCATAGATATGCCAGTCACTGGAATGTTTAACTATCCTATCTTAACTGTTATCAAGGTAAACATTGTGTAATATGTACCAGAGTACAAACTCAGGGAGTGCAGAGTGTGTGTGTGTGTCTAGCTGTAAGCAATATGGCCACATTGGAACAAGCACAACTTTTCATATAGGACCCAGTTAATCATTTATTCATCTTAAAAACATTATACTTACATAGATCTTTATGTTTAGTTGTAACTTTTACTTTTGTGCTTGGCTTGCTGGACAAGTGTATTTATTCCTGAAGTTACCAAAAGATGCTGCTGGATTTTTTTTATATCAATGCAACGCTTTTGATATTAAAGTTTACTGTTCCTTTGATCAGCTTGTTTTAAGAAAGAACAGATGTGGTGAGCTATGATTGAAGGTATGGAACTTTAATCACAAAACCAAGATATGTTTGAACCGAACCATGGTATATAAATTGTGTCTAATTCAGGCAGATGATGCAGGTTTCATCTGTGGCTGTAGTGTAACTGCATTGCTATAGCTACATGTTTAGCAGTATAATCGCATGATCAAGGGTATAGTTACATGGTTTGGTTTAGATTTGTGCTGTTGCTGCGTAATACATGAATGGTTATCTGTACCGCGGATTGGCTAAAGTGATCTTGAGCATTATATAAAACCAGATAACAGTACTGTTGGGTGCCACAGAGTACAGAAATGCTGCAATGTGATTGTTTGAAAACCTCTCTGCATGATATAGCTGTAAATACAAAACTCCTTTAGCCAGGTTCTACTATGTGCCTCATCAGTGTATAGTATTATAACCTGGGTGCTGCTTGCAATAATGCTCTGCATTCATGTTGAAATCTCCAGTGCCATCAATTCAGCATCTTTTCAGGGCACTCAAAGACACATAAAAATGTAATACATAGATACATAAATGAGCAGAAGACTTTACTTTCTACCAAAACAAGAAAGAAACGCAAGCGAGAAAGTCTTCAGTAGAGAAGATGGGGTTAAACACTGTTCTGTACATTCTGTAAGTGCATTTGAAAAGCTCAGTGATTGACAGGCAAGGCCATTAGTGGGGCTTTCAGAATTCTTTGGAAATGACCATGTGACTAGAGGCCTGTGGGCCATTAGCGTCTCTCAGCCTTACTCTTTCTCTCTCTCTCTCTCTGTCTCTGGTTATGAAATCCATGCTACAGCCCTGCATTATTGAGGAGATTGCAGTCCCACGGGACAGCACGTGTTGCAGAAACGAATTCCCTTTCCAAGCCACATAGAGCCACCTTTGTGAAGGTTTCAGCTCCCCACGGTAGCAACCTTGGAAGGCATGTGTTGATCATCCAGGCAGGGATTAGTGCAATTAGAAAGAAAGGCTGTAGTAGCTGATTGGTGCAGGCTGCTGCAATACAGTTTAGCACTGCATTGCACTGCCCATCATGTAACCTTTGGAGTGCTTGGGACCAGCACACATTCCGCTCTTCACAGATCAGGGGGTTCTGTATGTACATAACCCAGAACAGTTGCAAAAACATGTTTATTACCCCACAAGTAAGATTTTGTGTATTTGATGTATTTATTTACTTTATCCACTGTAGCGTAAGATAGTCCAAAGTCGTATGGCATACTACTTTGTTAGACATTTGCGTTGCAGGTTTATGACATCAATGAAACCCTTCTCTTTTTATTATTCTCCTTTATAATGGACTGCAAGCCAGTGTTTAAACAAATAACATAAGGCATGAAGTGTACCCAGCTGTTCATAATGAGGCTGTTGTTTTAGGCATTATGGTGATACTGTACTATAAACCCACAAAGCTTGAGTCCTTTATTTATGTCACCAGAACAAAATGACAACATTTTTTTCTCAAGTACATTTGTAGAACTTTTATTTTTTTTTAGTTTTTTAGTTAAAATTTGAATTCAGGACATCAGTTTGATAGGCCGATTTTGCCAGATGGTTTGTACAGCCATACTGAGCCAAAGTCAGTGATGACTGATGTGTTTATTAACAACAGGAGGCCATCGCGGGACAACTGTAAATAATAAAGCTGCAAACTCCTGTAGTTTATACAGATGTAATAATCAGGCCCTTCGTCTCCTGGGTTTTATTGTCAGTCTTATCTGGCCCTTGGAAGCATGCCTTCTGACAGCAGGTGAGAACCAGCCTGCTCCCTGGAGCCCCCTGGGCAGAGACCACAGAGAGATTGGGAGGCTAATGCACACATATGGCAGGGGTTTCTAACCCCTATTAACATTATTTAACAAGTTTGAGTAGCAGATCCTCAGGAAATAGGGGGGTGTATGTCTGTGCGTCCATCCACCCAATGTTATGTCACACTTACATTTTTGCATTTATACATCATGCTGATATATGTCATTGTCATCAACTTGTTATCATTACTGCTAGCTCTAATTTGACATACAGTAATCCGTCGCGTACCTGCCTGCGGTGAGACCAGAGTATGGGCGGATATGTAAAAAGTTGGATAAATGAATCCTGTTTTAAGTTTCATTTACAGCTGTGACAATTGCTATATTCACACAATTATTGTTTTGAGTTTCAGCTTTTATTAGGGAGGTCCCCTAAAACCCTTGTTTAGAAAAATACAGGGTATTAATGCTTGTGACAGAGTAACCGTCTGCCATGTGGGTGCGTGCATTCGCTGCTGAGTGACAGGCAGGAGATCGAGACGGAAATTGAAGTTGATACGCACCGCAGATGAACAGGATTTATTTACATATCAAGTCAACACACTGAACAGCTCACGTGACACTACCAGCAATGGTAGCGCACAGAGCACATACAACACAGTGTACGAAAACTTTGGTAGGATCTACAATCTCTGAACTAGTCTTCTGTGGTCAATAGTAAACTAACATTGCTGAAGAGCTTGATCGTGGCCAATAAACGGTTAGGGCGGATATGTTACGGACAGATACACGACAGATTACTGTACTTTTTTTCACCCTGTTACACATCATAATATGTAGACCCTCTTCTTGGCTCAAATGTTAGATCAATTATTAAATTTCACTTTGAAGACTTATGCTGGTTCACAAAGCAGCGGCCAGGGTGCTAACGCTTACCGGGCCCGATAAATCCGTTTTGTTAGCCCTGTTCGTCCGTTTGCTTTGTAAAATACAAAATTGTAGGTCCATTATGCGTTTTGAATTTTTGATTGGCTACACAGCAACTATAACTTTGCACTCCCATAGCAACTACCTTAAACTCGGTACCAGCTGTTTTAGTTTTTCTTCATATCAATATATCACTAAAGCCTTTTGCTGCTGCTCAGTTCTTGGCAGAAGGCTAAACTATGGAAGAATGTAATAAACAGCATTCACCCAGGAAGAATATCATTTGAGTGTAAAATTGAACAGGGTTCTGGACACTGCCGCTTTACCAACACATCAAGTGTGAGTCAAAGTGAAGGGGATTGAGAGCAGGGCTAAGACTGGCTCTGTGGAGGGCTGGTGAAGGGGTTTCAAACCTTTCATCTCTGGGTCACCAGTTCCATCCCTGTCCAGTTCAATCAAGAGATTCCCGTCTGACAGCTCTTGGAGCTCTGTATAGAAAGTCAAGTTCCCATGTGTTGAGATTGCCGGTGCACTGCAGGTTGAAGATCCCTTAGGAATCACTAAAAGCCCACGTGTAACCTGACAGTGTACAAGCTGCTCCTAAGTGTGCATCTATTCTTGGAGCATCTTTTCTGCAATTGGTACCCAATGCTTCAGGCTGTAGTGTCACAGAAGAAACGCACTGCAACAGGTAGCAATATTTACTTACTGTACATTTAAACAAGTGGGATTTTAATTGCAAATATACTGTACGCACCTGGCTATTGACTTTGCAGATATAGTTTATACAAATCTGGGTAGTACTTTTAGGTGTTTGCTTTAAAGAATTGAATGCTCTTTTATGCTTTTTTTTATAATAACATCTGAAAACAGAAATCCTCCATTTGATTACTTGCTTGACTAGAGGAGACCTGGACTTTAGTATACAAATGCATTCCATTTGTAAAAAGAAATAGCATTTCTGTTCTTTCATTTTAGTACAAAAGCCTCCTCCTCCTCCTCCACTTGTCAAAGGCTTTGAGCTGTGGGTTTCAAGGTTGCTTTACGCTGCATTGCCAAATTGACTTCAAAGATGCTTTTAAGCAGGATGCTGAGCATTGATGTGTCTTTCAACCCTTTCAGGAATGAAAGCCTTGGTTTATGCCTACAAGATGGCTGTAGTGCTGTCACTAGCTCCTATCCATACTGCAGCAATATGATTAAACAACATCAGGGTGGTGTACTGTATCAACATATTTAACATTTGCCAAGGATTGAAGCTTGTCAGGCTGCTCCAAAGGAAGGGATTATAAAACTTGTCTGGAAATGTCTTTCATACCCATGTAGCAAATGAAATTTAGGAGCATCGGGATATCGGATCCTCGGCATGCTTAATAGGAATTTTAGGTAAAGTTTTATACCTTGACATCACAAGATACAGAAATGTATCTTTAGTCAGTTAAAAGTGTTATATTACTAGTATACTCTTTATACTTCTTATACTGTAGATCATAGATAAGAAACAATCACAGATTGGATTTCTTAAAATTCAGTATATAGATGTCAGATTGCAACGTTCAAAAATCTGATGTGCACAAATCGCTACCTTCAAGAAAATGAAAGAGAATTTTGCTTACATAAAACAAAGTAAAATACCTTAGATTTCTTTACACTGATTGTTCTGTCTGTCTTCAGGTGATGGAGGCCCCCCCCGGAAAAAATGAGGTGACACGTTCCCCTCTCACCAACAACTGGCACGTGTCCCGTCCCGGAATGGAGGCAATTACCGTCATCCTGCATGGAGCGACCAACCTGCCCCCACTGAGCGACGGAGCCGTGCCCCAGCCATTCGCCACAGTGTAAGTGCCAGTATGTGTGCCAGCCATTTGGTCGTACAGGAACATTGTAAGTGACTTCTGTGGTATGCAAATATATTATTTAATACAACATTTGAGTACTGATAATGATGTATCTGTGGCTGAAACATGTGTGGATCCTTTCATAGTCATTGATAGTGTTATATAGATAAATGTTATTATTTTTAATGTATTGATTGGTATTTGATACTAATTCCAGATTGGAGATAGGAGTACAAGTTAGATTTTACAATCATGTAGCATAAGTTAAATGGCTTGCTGTGATTTCACAATTGAGGCGAACATATCTTTCAATCGAGAAGGTCTTCACTGACGCAGTGAAGGCTGACACTGCACCTCACAAACACTCATACATCTTCCATGAGGGTTTCTTATCAGCAAATCCAATCTGTGTTTTACGAAGCTGGTTAAAGAAAACGCTAGATCTGGGAATAAAACAAAAACAGCAGACAGAACCCCCCAGGGAGGTGTGAAGAATCAATGCAGTCTTTATACATGAGAGGATGGTTTAACCACTGCAAAGGATACAAATATTTGTATAAAATCAAGACTTATTATTATTATGTGTTTATTTAGCAGACGCCTTTATCCAAGGCAACTTACAGAGACTAGGGTGTGTGAACTATGAATCAGCTGCAGAGTCACTTACAACTACGTCTCACCTGAAAGACGGAGCACAAGGAGGTTCAGTGACTTGCTCAGGGTCACACAGTAAGTTAGTGAAGCAGTTATGTTCAACATGTAGAGCGTGGCAGACAAACAGACAGACGGACATACGGACAAGATCAGTGCATTTTTGAATGAGGACCCTAAAAACTCATCTTTTAAATTAGATTTTTGAAGCAATGCAAGGTTTTCCTCAATTTTTGAAGAGAAAAAAATGTAAAATTGATTATCTTAAAATCTAGTGAGACGCAACTAAGTTTCTTGTCGGTTTATTAGAGGTGGATAGGTGGAGAGTTGTGGGTCAGATATTATCCTCCACATATCAGGTAATGACTTTCATAGTGACTTTCATAGTCACAAAGAAGAAAAAAGCACCACGATAGCGCAGTCCAACAGACACCATGCTGTTTTTTTTCATCTGGAGAAGCAAACCTGTGACCTGACCTACTATTCAAGGAACACCCACCTCCTTAACAGGACTTCTGAGTGTCAGAAACTGCAGTGTTGCCTTTCAAGCCACATTGAGCATTCACCACATGCCTGACTTTCTCCATTGAAAGAGTGGGAGAGGGGCTTTCTGAGCGCCACTGTGTGCCATTGTCGATTCACATTCAGAGTGCAGCCGTCTGGCTTCCTGTAACCATAATGAAATATTAATGAAATAAATGCTTTTTGTTTATGAAGGTCAAACTTCTATTCAGGATTCTAACACTCCCGCTCACAGAAAAATGATGTGGAAGAAGATTATGCAAAATCTGCCAAAGGAAGCGGTTTCCATTAAGATTTCAAAATACTCACAGTGGGGGGGGGGAAGACACTAGGATTATTCAACAGACATTATTTTAACTCTATATTGCTAAATACTTCTGGCAGCATTTAATTTAATTTAATTTAATTTAATTGTATTTTATTTTATTTAGGAACCAGAATACGTCTCACGTTGTTTTCTATCTTTAGGGTGTACAGTGTTACATTGCAGTTTTAAAAAATATATAATTGTAATATTTAAGAAGGTTGGTACCTCCCCTCACCTTCCCTTGTTGAAAGTATATTAGATTCAGATTTCATGTTATTTATTTTTTGTTGTCCCCTTTCCTTTTTATGAAGTCATTATGACTGATTCTCATAACTTTGTTGTGTTAGTCCAGGAGCTGCTCATCAGCTCTAGTTGTCTGCCATAGATACGTGTAACTTAGCCTAGATAACCCAGAGTGTCCTTTCTAGAAGTAAGAGCCAGCTTTCTTTTCTTTGCTGGCAATACACTACTTTGCATTGCTGTAGATGGGGCTGGCGACCACTTCTATAATGTCACTTGGGTCAAAGCACCTTAACACAGACGTATACAGAAATAAAATAAAACACAATCAAGTAATTAATCACAAAAATAATAATTGAAAGCTTTCTCTCTAATGCTACAGTATATGCGTTTCTTGTTTAATGTCATTGGTCTACGTTTTTATTTGATTTCGCTGAGCTGAAACAGAACAGAAACAGAGCTTTACACACTGACCAGGAAGCTTGGAAGAAGCTTGCGTAGGTAAAACTACTCGAGGTAATGTAAAAAACTAGTAAGCCCACAACACCCAGGGAGGAATGTAGCTAATATTCACTCAGGAATCATAGTGCAAAATTGGACATGATAATGAGACACTGGAGCTTTAAGTCATTCTGCAAATACTGAGTAAGATACACCCATACTGTACCACTACAGACATTCCACAGTACTGAATGTATTGCATTGGATTCTTCTGTGCTATGTACAGTAGATAGAAATATATTAAGCCTGTCTACCTTACCTTATTTTGACCCAGCTAAGACCATTACTCGTGATGGACACGTATGACCTCAATGTCATGTACTTGATACAGTATTGGCAGGCACTATTGTATTACTGTATAGGAGAACTGTCAATGAAATTAGCAATACATAAGATGTTCTTCGTCCTATAATCTGAGAGACACGACATTTGGAACATAGTCATCAGGAAGGCAAGCTGAGTTGTAATATGAATTCTCATGTTGCTTTTCAGCAGATGGGAAAACAGAAGCAAGTCTATGAAATCAATTCAAATGGGGACTGTATCTGTCATCACAATTTACTGAATGAGTTAATAAGGTATCAAAGGATCCTATCCAGTGGCACCTAAAATGATTCTGGCAGTTTCCGTTTTAATAGCCACTGTTTACACAATAGGTGGGTAGAACTGTAAAACCAAAACAAAGGTTTGTCTGTCAAGCTCTAGTCCTCTTGAATCGTCTTGCTGATTTTTGCTATATTTTTCTTTGTCATTACCAATACACCACAGAAACCTGCCTAAATAGTTGGACAGATATTATTGAATTGATTAGCACAGTGTGTCCCTTGACACTGATTTAGATATGACCATCATAGCAGTCAGAATCATTTTGAGTCACATATATATTGTATTAATTATTTATTATCTTCAGTCTTTTCAGAATTATCTTTAGCTTGATCATGTTTTTGTTCTGGTCATCACATCCTGGTGATTTTTATTTTACGTTTAGAGCATCCCTCTGGTCTCAGCAGAGCTCTCAGAATCATGATTTCATTCAGATACACCAGATAGTATAACCGGTAACCTGCTCCTGGCGGATGTAAGAAATAGCTCTGTGTTGAATGATGTTTCTTTGCAAACAACCAAACTGCAATGCTTGCATTAAAAGCATTATGTCTCGCACATGAATTAGGGATTATAAGCGTTTGGCCTCTTACTGGATCTTTCAATGGCCATCCAACGGTACAATGTCAATGGAGAAGCAGATAGATGATAATCTGAAACCCCCTAGCTTTGTAGCTTCAATTAAAAGGAGAGGACATCTCAAAAACTCAACAAATGCATTCTGGTTATGTGAATTTAAACACACTTGTGATACCTGGGGCAGTAGCTGGGATGGGTATTGGCATATCCCTTAAGTACGGGTGCCGTTTGATGTTTTGCCCAAATAATGAGGACCCCATGAATAATAAATACCACTTTCAACATGACCTTCAGGGGAAACAGACAGGATGGCTTACACAGAGGATGAGACAAGATGCCCGGGAACGTGTGTCTGAATTCAGCCACAAGGAAGGCTTCATCCACCCCAGATCTGTTGTAGGGATAATTATCACCCCCAGTGCCAGCAGCCCTCCTAATCAAGACTGATTAGCACACACAGGAAGGAAGACTGAGGGTAGGGAAGTGGTCCTGGCGTCAAAAGACACTGCTCCAGAAGAACTGTTCTACTTCAAATGATTTTTTAATTCCCCCCCCCCCCCCACGGCAGATCTTCATTAAATTTTAATCTGCGTCTGGCTTTGAGGGAGAGAGGAAAGGGAGGCTGGGCTGTATCGAATAGGAAAGCTGCTGACAACCGTCAAGGCTACAGAAAACCTAATGAAAGATAATGCTAGAAATGAATTTATTAAAGGGTCAGTTTGGTACTCCGTCTCGCTGCGAGACTTGCAGCAATATCCATTTGGTTTCCAGCAATCCCTTGGTGATTCCCAGTCATTGAAGTGGGAGGGACACTATTGGGTTCTCCCCAGCGACTCCCATGATGTTCCAGCATGTAAACCACAAGAAGGGCAGAACTACCTGGACTATATCGTTTTATAAGATCATGTATAACATACTTTAATTATAATTCAGTACCACTCTGCAATTCAATGGTGCTCTGAATGCTGAGCTTGAAAATTGAAGAGTGAGGCAAGATAAACCCATACCAAGAAAAATGCAAGAAAAATGTTTGGATCAAAAAAGACATGCAAGACCATGAATGCAAGTTTTAAAGCAAGAACTATGCAAGGAGCATGCAATGATAAGGAAGGATTGCATGCATGTCTTGTGTTTTTTTTTTATATGGGAAAGAAGCAGACATACAGAGTAAAGAAAGAAAGAGAGAGAAACAGCAATGTCTTTACTCAGTTCTATTATTTGTAGGGTTCTTTTTTGTCGAGGTAACTTACGTATTACTGTTAGTTTTAGATGCAAGTTAAACATGATTCAGTATAACTATTTGAAGTACTTATTTTGTCAGACAGCTGATGAGGGCATAGCAGAAACATTTACCACCTGGGTTTCTAGTTGGATGAATGAATGTTTGATTACAGTATGGGGGCAATACCTGTACAGTAAATGGAAATATAGACCTTCTTGAATTTGTAAACTTTCTTTTTTAAAGTAAAAGACAATGAGACCCTGATATACTGCAGCTACAAGAGGAAGATAGAGAGGCAGAAAGAAAGGATGAACGAAAGAATATAAGCGGTTACTCACATTGTAGGGATCCCAAGAACAGGGTTAGAGGCAGAAAGAAAGGATGAAAGAAAGAATAGAGGAGGTTACTCGCATTGTAGGGATCCTAAGAACAGGCTTTGTTTTGCCTCCCCAGGCCCAGCGTCGCCCATGGATACACACACAGACACTGAGTGGATAGGGGCGGAAGGGAAACAGCACCAGTGTACAAACAAAACATCTTGCAAAGCTCCCGTTAGGTCACAGGGCTCCTTCTCATTTCTGAGGAGGCTCCCTGTGTCTCTGAAGCCTTGAGGCTGTAACTATAAACTCAAGGACCCCAGCTCCCCTCGTTATAGGAAACAGAGCTCATTGAACCCGCATCCCTGCTGGAGTTCCAGCAGCTGCTGATGAGTAAGAATGACCACCAAGAACTGGGAACTGGGACAGTTCATTCTGGTTAAAAAAAATGAACAGAACTCCTTTTATTAGACATAACTTTTATTAGATAAACCGATGAGTCAACTGAACTGTGAATCAGCCTTTTTCTTTTTAATTCAATTAATTTTAACAGTCATGCAGAACACAAAACTCAAGGGACGGTGTATCAGACACTACCACTTACACATACAATTCCTATAACCACTGCAAAAAAATTTGCTGAAATTACTGGAATAGGTGTGCCTCCTTTTCATCTAATTTCATTTAGACTTTCTCTGGAGAAAACTTCATGAAACAATACTAGTCTATAAACTAATTCATAGAGTTCCTTTTAGAGGAAATCTGCAAGTGTTCATCTTAATGGTTCTGCTTGTACGTGCACTGATGTAGCTTTGCACCCTGTGGCAGTCTCTGTCTGCAGCAGCATTGCAGAATCCCAGGAGCACCTTTTTAATGATTGATGCTTTTTTATCCTCTACTGTTTGTTTACAGTGAAGTGGGGTCTAGATCTGCTTTGTGACTTTTCATTTAACAGGAAACATTAACCAGGGCTTTATTTAAGTAATGTTTTAAAGCTAGCTTGTTTCAATTATTTAAGAAGCATATCTCTACTGGTTTAGGGTTGAAACATGTGTTTTAAAACGCTCTGTAACCTTACAGAGCATTTACGATTACAGTTTTATATCGGTGAAGGGCAAACTTCACAGCATTTGGATGTCCCTAATAATTCTTATCAGAAAACCTATACAATTCCTGCTAGCTGAAACAAACTTATTGTAGTGATTCTGTCAGTGGAAATCCTGTGTCAGACAGGTCCAGTACAGGCAAAACCGAACCAATGCATCAGTCAATCGAAATACAGTATCTTAGACAAATGCTACAGGTGTAATGCTGAACTAGCTACTGTTATGTTCAAACATAATATTATATATTTTTCGAATGCAATCTAAAAATGTACTTTCCTAACCTATTTTTACATCAGCCAGGTGTTATAACCGCTGCTTCTACTCCATAATGCCCCTAGGGAAAGTTGTCTGTAGATTTCTAGATTGAAAAATGAACAGATAGACAGAAATCTGGAAATGGAAGTAGGTAATTTGGTTCTGCAATTGTGTCTGCTGCATTTGTCCAAGATAGTTTCCTTACAAATGCTTCTCAGTTGCATCTGTTGCTGCGCATCATTTTAGGACCACATGGGTATTGTGTATTATGGTAATATGAGTGAAGGCCCTATTAACAGGGCTTTCAATTATCTGTGGTTTGGAAGATATTTAGTTATCTTTTTCTTTTTTTATAATTAGGTAGATGCAGGTATTCCAAATACAACACCATATAATATGCTGCAGTTTTAATCCAGTGATCTATCTGTAGTCAGACCGTGATAGTTACAGGAAGGGATGAGTTCCTGCTGTGACATCGCAGAAAAACAAGATACCAAGTCATACATTCATGTCAGTGCATTTAATTACAGCACATACACATTTATTGTAAAACTATTACAAGTAAAAAAAAAAACCTTCACGGGTACAAATACATGTGATTTAATTAAGTAATTTAGTTTAAAAATATAAATCACTTATTTAAAGATAATTATACAATAAGCCTTGCAATCCGAATATGTCACATGATTCACCTTTACAGATTCTTCACGTACCTGTAACTCGCCCGCAGGACAGTTGTTACAGGGGGAAATTCCTCACATGAGTAGGCCAGATTACATTCGTCACTGGAAGAAATGGCTGGATTAAATTTGTCACTGGATGAAATGGCTGGATTACATTCGTCACTGGATGAAATGGCTGGATTAAATTTGTCACTGGATGAAATGGCTGGATTAAATTTGTCACTGGATGAAATGGCTGGATTACATTCGTCACTGGATGAAATGGCTGGATTAAATTTGTCACTGGATGAAATGGCTGGATTAAATTTGTCACTGGATGAAATGGCTGGATTAAATTTGTCACTGCATGAAATGGCTGGATTAAATTTGTCACTGGATGAAATGGCTGGATTGCCATGCCAATACCAGGAAGCAATGGTGTGACATTTGCATCTGCGAGGGTCTCATGTTTGTCTTGCATATTTAAAATGAGATTAAGGCAGATCCTGCCTTGTATTTCTACTATGTGGAATGAGCCCTGCTAGGGGAGGTTTGTTGGAGCTTTCTGTTCTATGTGGTAGATTCCAGTAAACAGTTTGTCTGAGCCAGTCATTTAAAGTAGTTTAGAAACCCTGCCAGGCTGGAAACAGCAGGGAACAGCAAAGTCCAATAATAGACAATGAAATACTGGAAAACTAGGAGCTTTTGCAATCTGAAGTGGAGAAGGCGAGGGATGTCACACTGCTTTTCTAAATAGGCAGTGATTGAGTGTGTGCCTAGACCTGTAAAGGCTACTGTATTCACAGCTACCTGGAAAGGTGTGTAATCCAGCTGCACAGGAGAAAAGAGACTGCGTAGCCTCACTAAAAACAACCTACTCTTTAAAGGACTGTTTTATACCCTGTGACTTTGCATTGTATATTCCAGGGTTATAGGACTGTAAACCTTCACCCTGATTGCTTTTCAATGTCATATTCAATACAAAAAAATACAGCAGAGCTCAAATGCAGTAATATTTCATGATTGCTTATTTTTTGTTATCAATTCTTAGAACTGGCAAAGCAAGATATTTTACATAATTAACAATCCCACAGATGCCAAGACTCCTAGATTTAACCTTGTTGTTTTAATGTGTTGATTTGTTCCTATTCTGAATATCAAGCAGTCTGCAGCTTTTGTAGCGTTTGGTGTTTGGCGAGACGTTATTCATTACTGGCCTAATTTACATTCTGAATGATAATTATGAGCTTCTGGGTTTCAAATGAAATTTGATCCATGTTCTTCTGCCATGAACATTTTTCACTCATCAAACATGTAAATCAATCATGACAGATCTTGTACAAATTTAAAAAATGGATAAAGCGGAATGTTATCTTTAGTCATTTTGATAATTTAATTTTTTCAGAACATTAGTCATGGTGTTGTACTTATTAAAGGCTCAACTAGTAAAAACATGGCTGCTTTATACATTTCAAGCCTAAGCCTAAAGAAAACTGTCACCACAGTCAATTACAGTATCTAGAAGTTAACGACTGCTGCATTGGGTGTTACTGCTTAATAAATGTTTCCTATGACAATAGTTGCTTTCAAACCTTCCCCTTTAACACTTATAGAGCAAAAGGAAGTTCACAAAAGGTGAGATTTAACGAAATGATGTTGTTAACTAGAACTTTAGTAAGAGTCTGGGTTATAAGATGTTCTGTTCTCCAGTTCAAGTTGAGTCAGCTGGAGAGACTGTGGCAGCCTGTCAGCCTCTCCTTCCCATTTGCATTCAGTCGGGAGCAGCAAGCGGAGGATGTAAATTTAATGAATCTCTTCCCGGCACTGCTCCGCTCCTCCGAGTGCTCATTTCTCTCAACGTTAATGCAGGTTGACATTCCTTAGCTTGTTAAAAGATGCAGTATCATTTGTGACTGCAAACATTGCAGGAAATAAGACAGGCTTTTTTTTTTTTTAAAACTGCATTATCGCATCTTAAAATACTGACTATTTACTACATCTTTTATCAGTAGTAACTCATAAAGACAACTTCTAAGAAATTTTTGATAGACCCACAATACAGGTTACGGCTGCTGTCTTAAGATACCCTGTGAAGACTGCTTTTGAAGTTTGAAGCCTGTACTGTTTTGTATGTTTTTGCTTGTTGTTTCTTTTCTCAACGATGGTGACAACATTTCTTATGAGAAAAGCTTATTCAGAAGACTCAATAAGGTCTATTTAAGAAGCTATTCCATGCATTAAAGCTTTATCTTTGTAATTATCAATGGTGACTTTGTGATGTAGTATTAATGTGTATCAGTAGTAATCATGTAATTGTACCCTGATTTTTTGTAGGATTCATTTCACTATATTTGTATTATTATATGTCGGTAAATAAATCCCACCTACAGTGGACACCCCAGCAGGATCTATGTACAGTTAAAGGGTGGCGCTATTTATTTCCACTGTTTAGATCATTAAAATAACTCCTTGGTGGTTTCCAGATCATAAACACCAGGTGTTTTCAGATACTGCCTTCATATTCTTTGCACATCATTATTCTATGATTCTCTAGTCTAGGTCAAATTCGAACATGGCTATCGTGACTTTACAAAGCTGCCACACTGTCAGACACATGTGACTATTATAAACACTATATGCTGAATGTGCCAGTGACTTTGACATTGGCCAGTGTGGCTACCATATTGAGTGCATGTTTTAAGGTTTCTGTATTTTGAGATCTTGAGGTCTCTTCCATTGATCTAACCCTGTGGTTCTCAAACAGGAGACCTACAGCTGTCTACCAAGTGTTTTCTCATTTGGTACACAGCTGTGTTCTATGATTCTCTCCCTCTCACTTTGATCATTGCTGATGTCTTCTTGAAACTGAATAGAACCACCACAACAAAACAGCTGAAAACAAAATTCAACTATGTCTGATCTGTGGATCTTGCACTTCAGTAGAGTTTAAAACTTTGAAAGTTAAAAAAGTTAAAGCATAAACCTCAGACAATTATGCTGGCAACTGTGTGGATGGTATCAGACTTTGTTACTAACACATTATTTTTGATAGCTGATATTTCCCACTCTAGCACTTTTGGCTCTTCCACATCCTACAGTTTAGCCAGGAACAGTAGCAGATGTGGCTCAATGTGAGACAGTGTTATTGCTAATTTTAATAAACCGGATTCAGTGTTTGTGCACAAAGGGAATTGCATTGGCACAAGTTTGCTTTTAAAGCTACAAGTAAACTGTCAGGTTACATTTAGAATATGTTTAACCCCAGGGATACCAGAGCAGGAGACTTGCCCCATGCTGTTACCGTAGCTTGCTTGCTTTCTTGCTTATTAACTGCATCAATTTTAGCTTTTCTCCCAGCTTGTTATACTTTCATTGACTCTTCTTTTCACTCGGTATCCATGTTGTGAATTTGTGACAGTTTAGTAACAGCTTATTTAGTCTTATTCATTCGATGGGCTTGACAGCACTTTGTATGCTAAAGGGTTAAATACTGTAAGCATTAGATTAGAGGGTGTTCTCGTCTGGCAGTTAACTGTCACAAGAAGGTACATTGGCAGTTCAGTTACGGTTGTGTTTGAATACAAGAGGAAATAAAATCAGTGCAGAATAGAGAGCTGTGGCGGAGTGTCCCGCCCCTATGTATTTATTTATTATTATTTGTGTTATTGTTTGCGGCGCGGATAAAAGCGCCGCGTCTTTTATTATTATATTTAGAAACCTCGTGAGGATGCATGACTGATCAGCTAGTGATTATTTAACTAGCTGACAGTCATGCATCCTTACCAAACGCGTGCAGACTCTGGCCGAGGGCTAATAAGATAATTAACAACTAGTTAATCCCTCGGCCAGAGTATATAACCTGCAGCTCTCTGCACTCGGGGTGGAATGTACAGAGGAGAGTACGGGGAGAGGAGAGAGCGAGCAAAAAAATAACGACAGTTAAAAACGACTGCTAAACAGTATTTGTTTATTCGTTTGGCCCTTGTGCCTTTTTGTTTTGTTAAAATCATTTGTTTTGTTTATTAAACACGCTGAGTGCCATTGCATTCAGCTTCACCCGCCCATCCACTGTTTTGGTTTCAGTTACTTCCTGGTCCGTGACGTCATCAACCTCACCACTGCGAGCCAGACTGTCACAAGAGCGAATGCCTATTTATTTGAAGGGTTAATTGTGAATGAGAAATACAATCGCATATCTCTGTTACGACGATCACTAAAAGGACAAAGGCTGCACTGCGCTGTACCTCGTTTCCATTTGCTCTGAATTGAAAGGGATTTGAAATCAGTGGACTGTGGACTGGCAGAAATCAGTCTTTCCAGTTTGTTTTAGGACAGAGCTGAAAAACAACACCAGTAACAGGTGCTAGAGTGGCTCGACTGGTAAAGGCATGACTGCATGGTGTGCAGGGTGAGTCATACAGTCAGCAGAGTGAAGGTTCACGTCCTGGCTGTGCAAAGTTGCTAATCTTAGCCGGGCATCCCTCACCGCGCTCCAGCAGACCCTACTGGCCAGGCCCTCAGTGAGCTCAGAGCAGACACCTGCAGGGCTGGCCGATATCCGCTGTAGAGCTCCTGGGTATAAAGAGGCATTTGGCTTGGTAGTGTTTGGTAGTGGGATCAGAGCTATTGGGGGCATTGCTGCAGTGAGGAACATTCTAAATTGGGGGCCAAAACTGGGGTAAAATAATTGGCCACACTAAATGTAATGTATACATATCATTAGGAAATACCATATGGAACACATGTTCCACTAGCATCCAGGACAGGCAGAGTGTTACAGGGGTACAGGTATCGACACACTGGTGTACCAGATGTACTTGAAGGATAGACATGAATCTAAGAGCTGTATGTGAAGACAGAAAATGCTTCAAGGTAAAGCTAAACAACATGAATGCATTAGTTAAGATAACCCTGGTGTTTCATACCAAGATGATCTTTAATGTATACCACTGAAGCACTGCACAGGGAAATGTTTTGAATGTACGATTTTGCAAACCCTGAAGCAATTGGGTCAAAACAGGACACAGCTGACTTCAGACGGATGTAAACAAGTCTCATAATTCATTTTCCAAATCTGCTAGTGTAGGAATGAAAGGGCTCCCACAAACAGGACTGTGCGCCACATCGATTCCAGCTGATTAGCAGAAGTGACGCTCATTATATTAGCTGGCCTGCTTGAAACTGTTCCTGTGACAGCATTTGGGAGGGGAGAGGCTCTTCTGTAGCCCACTGATCCTACAACAGAGCCCACGCATTCAATGAGGCAGATTAAGCGTGCCGGGTCTCCTGAGGTCTTGCAAGGAGAGATGGGGCAGGAGGGTGGCTCCAAGCGGGCTCTGTTAAGAAGGCTTAGGCTTCTGAAGAAAGAAGGCTGTGTTTGTTTTATAAATTGAGTAGAGGATTGGGGAGGCATTTGTGTGATTTAAACAGGGATTACGAAACGGATTCCCTTTTTATGTAAAGGTTTAATTCTAAAAAGTGCAACATTTGGCTGCTTCGTTTCAGGCAGAAAACATTTTACATTATTATCCTACACAATGAAAGACAGGTCTATAAGATGGGAATTTTGCCTACAATTGACAGCCAAAAATGAAATATTTACTGTGGAACTACCATAAGGTATATTTGCTATTGTCATCTTTTTTCCATGTGTATCAAGCCCTATGCAGGTCCACTTGTGAAATGTAGCTAATTTTAAAGTCATTCTTACTTTGCATATTTTTCTTTATGTGCACACCCTCGGAACAAATTCTTCATTATGTTCTTTAGCATTATGAGAGGTGATAAATATTAAAAGATTATGTTGTTTAAAGATTAAAAATGACAAGGAGGAGAATATACAGGACCTCCAAGTTCTGGTGTTTTTAGTTATGTATTTTTTTTTTTTTAATATGTAAAATCTATTATAAAAACACTTCACCCTGAAGTATGTAAAAACAATAAAATGTATGTATGCAATATTGTATTTATTTATTTGATATCTGTATGGAATACTACACATGCATAACCTCACTCTTACAGATGGACAGTAAAACTAATAGAAAACAATTTAAGACAAAGTAGACAATGTTATGGCTTCATAAATGTACAGAATATGGGCTGAATTTAAATCATTTTTACCTGAGAAAAAAAACATTAAATTAAAATGTTTTACATTTATTATCCTACCCATATGCAAGCTTTGAGATGCAAGATATTATTATATATTTTTTAAATGCATGCCCATGTTTGTAAACTACTGTTCATTAAATGCCATTTCAAATCCTGCAATAATTATTTTTTTTTTAATTCATCTTCACCATAAGATGCAGCATTAAACTATCAATGTTACCTTTATCCAATGCACGCCCATGCTCTGTTTATTGCATTCATTTGTATATTCCTAAAAGCATTTTTTCAGTTCCCAATAGTTTTCCCCCATACTACACTTTCATGCCGTCTCGCCACACAATGAGCACCTTTTAACAATCCTTCTGAATAAAGCTTTTGAATCCATGCAGCAAGAGTGGCACGGATGAGAAGCAGAAGCAGAGTGCTCAGGGAGTGACCCACGCCACCATGCAGCCCACGCACTCCCCATCGTGGGAGGAGAAGGTGACGGTGGAGGTGGCTCAAGAGGACGTCAAGGATGAAGGTGAGCTCTCTGATACAATGAGTGGGACTCGATCCAGAGGAGGGGCAAGGGTGATTTATCCAGGCTGTTCATTACACCAAACGTATTGCCAAAAAAGATGTGTGCCCTTATGCAGGAACAGGCATATTTACATCAAATGTTAGATTTGTATTTATTATACTGTATGTTGAATTTTGTACTCCTAGAACAAGACTTGTATATGTAATGCACAGTGGTTCCAATGATATTGTAATAATATTTCACTATTGGCATAAATAAATGTGGATTTTAATTCAATGTTATAACACTGGGCTGGAACATAAGTTCCAGTTCTCCGGTTCCAATTGAGCATTGCTGGAATGAGGTGTAATAATTGTAGCTCACACAATAATTCCATAAATCTTAGCTGCCTTGCACTTATAATCACCATATGCTGAAGGTATCAGATTTTTAGTTTTTTTAAAAAAAAACAATTCATTTCTACTACATGAGGTTAAAGTAATCTCAGATTGCAATCCTTGCTTAGGGCCGTGATGCACTTCCTTGGTAATTTCACCTTTCAACGCCTGCTTTCCTGTCCATTAACCAACCATCATCTTCCACTATTGACTCGGATACTTTACAGCCAGTAGCATGCTTTGACCCCACTTCTGGGGTCAAATGACTTTAAAGTGAAACAGTCACAGACTTTCTCAAAGTAAAGCAAGAAGACTTTTGAAGTGTTAGAATTGTTTTTAAAATCAAAATACATGTTTTCTCTAACATGTGGTTCTTTCAAAACTGCACATTTGAGACCAGTGAATAAACGTGCACAGCTGGTATGATTTAGGGAATTGTTTTGTTGTCTTCAGCCACTTACAATTGGTGGGGACAAGAAGAAAGTCTCCACTTACTGAGGAGCTGAAACTGATCATTTGAGACCTGTGGCAATAATAAATGTCCCCCAAACCTGTGCATAAAGCCATGGTAAAGTCATCTAGCGGTGATGAATACAAAGAATGTCAGATTTTACCAAAGATACATTTATGAATTATCTGTACTGTACTAGACATATTATTCTTATTTTTAAGCCATGGTTATTCCATCTTTAATCAATGTACTGTACAAAGCCACCAACACCACCCCAAGTTAAAACTGGCAGCATGTCTTTGATAAAAGGTGTTATTAGTGAGCTGACGCTGTAAAGCAATCATCCAAAAAGAAGGGCTATTGCCTGGGCTGGGATTTTATCTGAAACCGATTGAAAAGATCTTGAGAGATGCTTCTTTCCTGAAGTATATCATCGCTGGCGTATTGATTGCGTATCATCTGAAACATAATCTGAGCCTGGGACAGGGCAATCGACTCATCTCCTGGCTTGGGAGTGACAGACTCTAATAGGTCCAGAAATGAAAACATCTTAAATCTCCCAGTCTTGTTCAAACTAAAGGCATCTTCAATTACAGTAGACTTTGTGATGCAGTTGTAATTTGAACCTTTTTTTTTTTTATTTCCCATGTGAAGGCCAAGTTTCTGTTAAATTTAGTGCTCACGAAAGTGGCACAGGCTTCAGTCAAACATGTTGTCGGCAGCGAGTACACCATGATTCGCTCATTAAAGCATCGTTAGAGGTGTTGTTCAATAAAAATGAGCTGTTTTACTGTGTCAGCCTATAATATAAACCACACACAGGACAGTGTCTCGTCTCTGTACAGTTGGCACACAGCTGTATTCTATGATTCTCTCAATTAAGTTCTATTGCAGTAAACACGATTTGTCCCACTGTTACATTACATCATTTTATCCTCATATGTACAGATCGTTTTACAGATCTGTTTTACTTCATGGTTATAAACTTTTTTTTTTTTTTTTAACAAGCTCCTGCAGTTGCTTCCCAATGTAATCACTGTAATTCATTTACAGCCATGCATACATTTTAGTTACCAATATAAATTTTAAAAAAAGAATATAACTTATGGAAGTAGGCGCTTGCAGGATTAGTAGAATAAAAAGACACAATACATTCAGAAAGTTAAAACATACATTAATACGTTAAGAACTGTACACCTAAAAGTCCCAAAACTATAAGGTGTTTTTCTGTAGTAATCCATTAAAATCCTAGTGATACCAATGAAACAGATTGTATATGGTGAAGATGTGATTTGTTATCCAGATTATTATTGACCCCTGTTTCTATACTTTCTACTGGGTGGGCACCAATAGATATTATTTCCTGCAAGGTTGCCCAACTGTAACATTACATTATCATTCCCTGTGAGATTCCTCCTTGTATGTTTTACACACAGATAAGAAAAGGTGGAGGCGCACATAGAGCGTTATCTTTCCTGACTGCAAATACATTGGAAGCCTTTAACAACTAATCTAAAACTAAACTATAACTTTAGAAAAACAATAATAGAATTGGTAACAACAACAACAACGTCTCAGCAGCTAGATAATTGACCTCAGTGACAGTTTCATTTAACGAAAGACAAGGTCAGTTATTTACAGATAATGACCACTGCGAAAGATATTAATGATATTGTAAAGCACACACACGCTTTTGTGTATGAAGATGTTTTTTAAATATGTTTGTAATATTTTGAACGGGGTTGCTTAAGCTACTTGAAATGTATGTCATCGTTTTAAAGCCAGTTACAAGATTCTGCTTTTAGAGGGCATCTACCAGTTTGATAATGACCTCTCTACTCAGGACCTGATTGGCTGAGATGATTATTGAGGATAATAATAATAATAATAATAATAATAATAATAATAATAATAAAGGAAAGACTAATTAGATCAACATGTTTTTTGTAGGGTTGGGACTAAAAGGAAACAAGTGGTTAAACCAAGGTCATTTAAACGGTGGTGGTTGAGCCAGCTTTGTTCTCTGCCACGCAGAATAATGAATAATAACAGAAAGCATCTTCTCTTTTTTTTCTGCTTCTCTGCAACAAAAAGAAGAGAAAACTATCTCTCTGAAATTGCTTTCCCTGCTCCACGAGTCTGCTGCCCTGAAAATCCTTGCTATTGATAATAATTGCAGTGCGTGGAGCTGATTATTTTAGCAGCGTGATTTCAGGCTGTTAAGTGACAAAATAATTACACATTGGGCTTAATAGCTTTTCCCAAAGAGCAGGCAGAATGATTGCTTGGATGTGATCAGCATGCTGATGGGGGGCTGGAGATTCAAAACAGCATTTTGAACAGAGCTGATTGTGTCTTTGTTTGGTTTGGTGACGTAAACTCGTTCTGAGCGCCTTTATTTAGCGCCTTTATTTACAGGGTTGGGAAAGTGGCCTTATTGGAGGACAGAGGAGTCTAGGATAGACAGGCATGCCATGGTGGGATTCTACTCCTTGAAACATTTAAAATCATTCCAGTAGAACTTACCTAATATGTATTGCCACCAATTCATAGATCTTACAGTTTTCATAATAAAAAAAACGCACACATTATGGTAAATGTGTGTACAGTATTTGATTTTTATATTGTGTGCTGAAGGGACTATTTACTTTGGGTGTGAGAAACCTGTTCACTCTTTGGCCTGGTGATTTTGTGATGTAAATGACTGTACTGGTAGCTACTAAGTCAAGACCACTAAACTCCTTCCATGACATAAGCTGTATGCAAACTCCAGAGGTGAAAGGCCATCACATTAACCCTCTGTGCCACCCTAATCACATTATAGTATTGTTCCACTCACTTCCGTATTGAGTCACCTCTTCACCTGAAGGCGCTCCGCTTTACTAGTCAAAATTGTGTCAGCAGGTGCCATTTTTTTAGTTTACTTGCTTTCAAGGTTATTTTGTAAAGTGTATTGCAAAGACAAAATGTGAAACAAACCGTTGTCTTGAAGGGGAGCTTCTTTGACAAATCCACAGTTGATTGTCAAATCCAGCCATAGAATTAATCAGCTAGAAAGATGTGAGGGAAGTGTTGCTGGCCTGATATAGGCTGTAGCTTTATCCTAGGGATTTCCAGGTGGCATATATAGCATGTACTGTAGCAGAAGCCAGCCCAATGCATGGTAAAATGATCAAATTAAAACTGCAGTTGTTTTACAAAAATTTTGCCGGTATTATGTTCGCAGTTACAGATCTGTACATCATGTGAGAAACATTAGGGGGCTATGAGTTTACATTCAAGAGGATTCAAGTGGTCATAGACAAATGTTCCTTTTATATTTTATTTATTTACAATATTAATGATGCTGCAAAATTCTTGGAGCCACCCCAAACTTAATGAGTTAAAATGGGGGTGCCCACCACATGCCTTTCCTTATTTTTTCCCTAAACCCTCCAGTGGTGATCCTGAATGTAGCAGACAGCCGAACCAAAGAGCTACTGGCCAGTTACCGGCTCCCAATCCACTACCTGCAGCCCTTCCACCACTATCACATGGAACTTGTGCAGGTCAGTACTGTTTCATGACCCCTTTACATTGTACTGGAGATCCTTCTGTGTGTATGTCACACTTTATTATTTCATATATCTGGAAAACCGTGTATCCGGTTGTTATGAAACTTGGTGTTGACATTATCTGATGCGTCTGTCTGTCCATACATTTGTCTAATCTGTATCTCTAGCTAGATTTAAAACGTTCACACTTCCTTCCTTCCTTTCGTTCAATTTGAATCTTATTTTTAAAAAGCCCAGATAAACACAGTATTTGGGCCATCTACAAAGAGCCTGAACAGGTTTAAAAATAAAGAAAGAAAGGGGAATAAATATATGCTGAATAACAGAAGCCCAATGCATAATTCAAACTAAAATTGGTGGATATCTAAATGTTGTTCTGTAGTAGCCAGCACAGATACAGCATTTCTTGGTGATGCAGTTGGCTACTCGGAGACTGCCTGGGGACAGACCAGACAATGCTATTGGCTTGGAAGTGAGACAACTGCATTATTATTATTATTTATTTCTTAGCAGACGCCCTTATCCAGGGCGACTTACAATCGTAAGCAAAAACATTTCAAGCGTTACAATACAAGTAATACAATAAGAGCAAGAAATACAATAACTTTTGTTCAAGTAAAGTACAAGTTTGACAAACCACAATTCAATAATACAGCAGGTAATAGTGATAGTTACATCAGGATATGATTAAATAGTGATAGTTACATCAGGATATGATTAAATACAAAGTACTACAGGTTAAAAATTTGGCAGATTACAGTATTCTGAAGTACAGGATTAAATGCAGTAAAATAGGGGCTGATAAGAGCAAAATAAAGCACATTTACATGAAGGGTGATAGTGTCCCAGGATACAAACAGAGGAGTTCTACAGGCGCTCTTTGAAGAGGTGAGTCTTAATGAGGCGCCGGAATGTGGTCAGGGACTGGGCAGTCCTGACATCTGTAGGAAGGTCATTCCACCACTGCGGAGCAAGGGTGGAGAAGGAGCGGGCTTTGGAGGCAGGGGAGCGTAGCGGTGGTAGAGCTAGTCTTCTAGTTAGCTGTTGTGGGGAATTAAAACATGACTGGACATTATTAATTGGGGAGAAAAAAAACAAGGGTATATATATATATCACCATTATCTACGCAGTCTTTTGTAAATGACGTTGTACAGTACGTTATACCCAGTACCACTCGATAGTGCTTTTTCCTAAGTCTTTATGAAGAAAGACACAATCTCAAATTGTAGTTTACTAAACCTGTGATTTAGTAAAGCACATTATCCATATGCTTGAGCACAGCGGGAGACTGAGGAGCTACAACTCTGTTGGTATTAAACAGGGGCTGCAGAAGTGGAAGGTATATGTAGCCACAGGCTGAATTCATCAAAGAGCATTTTCAATGTGGAGGGCAAGTCATGCATAACCAATGCTTTTTGCTATCCCTTAGGTGAAAGTAGCATTCATTGAGTATACTGCAAGGCCAAGTGCCAAATGATGTTATTTAAGTGGTGTTTGCATAAGCGTGTACACGCTCATACTTTCTTCATAAAGTATTGATATTGGGTTTATATTAGTATCCTACAGCATGGGTACTGACCCATGGCTATGTAATCTGAGTTTATTAAAATGAAAATCTAAAAAAAAAAAAAAAAAAGATTGTTGGAGTTTTTTTAACAGGAACAATATCTATTTGTCTTATGTCTACGAGTGTTTAAAACATTCCAATGAATTTAGATGTGTGTTTAGGTACGGTAAGTAATGAGCTTCAGGAAAGTTGTATTGAGCTGCAGTAACATTTGTTCAACAGGCTTGCATAGTAACATAACATCAACAGCGGCAGCTTCTACCTTTCTCTTTAGGTATAGCCCCACCTGGTGGCTGGGATGCCACATTTCCTAACGTGTCTATGCTTGTTCATTATTGTATGAGGGTGGGGGTTATTAGTTCGATTAGGGTTATAACATACATTGATCAAGTCTTGTTGTCCACAGTAATGCCCTAGGCCACTTGAAATCACATTGTTTATAATTGTGATGCGGTGCGGTGCCGGGGGGGGGGGGTTGGGTTGGGCTTGTGGTGGCGTGGACAACATTTCAATTTTTTTTGTCATATTCCTCACAATATTAAGCTTTAAAGAAAACCATATTTTAACTAGAAGAGTCTTTACTTAACACAACAAATCCCACCAATGGGCACTCTCAAATCATTCTGTTTGTGGGGTGTTTTAGGGAAAATATGTTTCTGTTTCATTCCCCTATATTGTGTGACGTATAGAAATTGTAGGCACCGTGCAAACTTTGAGACACCCTAACAAGAACCAGTGTTCTGCTGATCCCACCTCAGGACACATGATAGACTTTTTTTTTTTTTTTTTTTACAGAATACATTTCCTAGTTATACCTAAAACAGAATAGTTTTTAAATAGTAAGAATAATAAAACTGTTCATTTTCATGTTTAAACCGCTGCTGTTTACAGGACCTCAGTTCACAGGGTTTGTAAATCCTTTACAGCTACAGATTTTTACTATAAAAATGTTTTTGTTCCCTCGCCATGAAGCTGTATACAACAGTTCAGATCACCTACTAAGTATTCAGAAGTCATAATGGTTCAAATGCTTTCATACAAACATGTGTAAACAGAGTTGCAGTAACACACATAGTAAACAGTTAGTTGCTGGACTTCCACTACCCCTGACACTAATCTATGTTGAAGCTTTTTCCCCCACAGGTGAGGTATATAAGATTGTATACTCTTAGCAGCTGGTCTGTATGACATGAACAACAACATCTGAATTATTAATAGTCTGGTAAGCACTGCACTTAAACAGAGTCTTGCATTTTTACTTACCCTGCAGTGAAGCCATAGTTACCCAGTTATGGGTACTGTGCATTTTCTCAGCTGTCCTTGTTTCCGGAGGGGAGGCAATGGTCACGCACACAGCAGACTGGCAGGGGAAATGTAGCCTGCAATATTTGTTTTGACAGCTACGATCAGGACAAATAAGAAACTGATTAACTCTGATCCCGGGGCTCTGTTCATTTTCTTGAAACATTTCACAAGAATAAACACACTGCTTTGAGGCAAGCCATTTTTTTTATTTTACTTTTTTAAAATCTAGTAGTCGCTGATTGGTTTTACACCGTTCTTCTCCCAATTTGAAATATCCAGTTGTATTTCAGGGTCAGCTCACCGCTACCACCCCTGCGCTGACTCAGGAGCGGCGAAGATGAACTCATGCTGTCCTCTGAAATGTGTGCCGTCAGCCAACTGCTTCTTTTCACTCTGCAGGCCCGCCATGCAGCCAACCCAGAGCTACAGCGTCGGAGGACAACGCAGCTCTGGGCAGCTTACAGAGGCAGAGGTGTTTTCTTGTGGTGGGTGATATACAGTATAAACCACCTATGATTTGCATTCAAAAGAAGAGTTGTGTACTGTAACTCATGGTCTTACTGTACACTACCTTTGACCACATTGGTTATTTAGTGTCAATTCCCTCAATGTTCGTGGGTGTTCCTAACAGTTTTATCAGCTGTCATCTTTTAATGAAGTCTGAGACACTCCTGTTGAGCATGTTTACCTGAAAATCAAGCAGGGCAATGGCAAAGAGCAGGAGTATCCCCGTGTAGTCTTGACTACTACAGCAAAGTGCTTACATTAGGGTTCTTTCTCTCGTCGTCAGTGCTAGATTAACAAAGCTTAAGGAAGTTGTTGTAGTTTCACTAATTTCCCAGATCATCTCTGTTGCTGCTTTCAGAATTTGATTTGAGAAAATGTCTGCCTTTGTTACTTGAACAGTATTTTGCACTTTCTGTTCCCACAGTTGCATAATATTGATATACAGTAACTGGCTTCAAATGAAGAAATAAGTAGTTGAATCCACAGGGAGTACTAATACTTTACCCTATAAATATGTATATACACGTTGTACGTTTGCAAGACACAACCTCATTATATTTTTTTCATGGGACTCCCTAGGTGGATGCTGTGTTTCTTAGGCAATATTGGAATGGTGCACATTAGCAGAAGGTTCTAAATGTTAGCATTCCAGGGGGATCTACAGGTATGAAGCAGCACTGACTGTATTAACACCAGTCATCGCAACCTCCCTCACCCACCCCCCCGTGTTCTGCTTCCTCATTGCTGCACTCCCGTTGTTCCTGTGCTTCAGCGTTCTTCTTCAGACTGCTCTACCAAGGCTGAATGAGACCCAGCCTGCAGTTAAAGACTGCTGGGGATGAATTATTCATTGTCTCCTGGACTCTCCTTCATGCTGCTTTCCCAGTGCTTGTGAACATGAGGGCTCTGGTGCTGAACAGGTTTAACCGTTTCTTTTCACCTTCTTTATCTGGTGATAGATTTCATGAAAGGTGATGTATCCACACATTCCTCTGTGTTGCCTGCCTGCCTTCCTGCCTTTCCACCCTTCAGTTCTTACTCATTTTGTCATGACATTTTATGGAGAACTCATCACCTCCGAAGATTTAAAGTGGCTTGGGTTCAGAACTAACTGGTAGTCAATACTGTTCTTAACAGCTTTAATGGCACATAATTAATAATACATAGTCCATAATGCTATGTGTACTGTAGATATGGAATGTGTACAAAGAAACGTACTGACATATTAATTTCCAGTAGCAAATATATAATCAATACCAGAATATCTGAATGTCTCAATTATTTGGAGATGTGGACAGTAATTTTTCAGGGACATTATCTGCCTCAAATGAGTTTTTATACGATTCACACAAGCTTCAAAATGCCTTTCCCATTACTTATTGAATGGTAGTTATTTTTATAATGTAGCTTTTATTTACCATAAATAATTTCAAAAATGGGAATAAAGTTTTAGGGGAAAAAACCTCACTCAAGTAATACATTATTTAACGGTACTGTAGTATGTAACAGATTTTTTCCTGTTTTTATTTGAAAATAAGTAATTTATAATGGAATTCATCTTTAAATAGCTCATCTGTTTTTGACATATTGTACATTTTAATACCGGCACTAGAAAACTAAGCATGATGAAGCACATCCAGGTGAAAGAAAGCAGAAGGCACCTCAATAAGAGCGCAGGGTGCATGACAGATCCTCACAGCGGGCTCTTCTTCAAAGCCGTAGTAGCTTGCACACTCCCTGCTGCATGTTTTGATGGATGAGCCATGGGATTATAAAGCTGTGTGCTGCTCTCCTCAATCCTCGTTGTTTATGCCCCCAGTAAATATTGATTTGCTTCTTGTTATTTTTATAGAGGGCACTCTGGAGAGTGGTCAGCCATAACCACCGCTCATTGTTCCTCCTGGTTAGGGCTGTAATGATGGCCTGTACCGGAGATATAGCAGCCAGCGATGATTGTTTCTGTCCCTGTGATTGATGTCCAGTTTAGGTTTTAATCAAACAATTGGTGATGTAATTGTACAATAACTTGAACACATACTAGAAAATGGCACCATCTATTTACAGTTGTGATATAATTGTGTGACCCCAAAATTAAAACAAAAAAGCAATTTGTTTATAGATCTTCTTAATATGAACATGAATGTGCAGAAGATATTTTTGTGTGCTCACTGCATTGCACATCAACAGAATGAAACGTAACACAACTGATTACAAACACATTTTGGTATTTACAATATAACAATATGTTTATTAAGCTAACACTTTTGTCTTTTGTGCATTTGAATAATTAAATAAGCACTGGAATGTGTTTAGCATCAGTTCCATGAGATGTATATTTTTTATTCTTAAGAATTTGTTTTCTTGATATTTGACTTGTTATAATGGAATGAGCTTTTGCTGACAGGTACCTTAATATGAAAAGCATATACATACATTTGAGCCAGAAAGACTTATTCAATAGTCATAAATAATTAAAGAAACTAAATTCAATAACAAACGACAAACAGTCTTCAAAGTTATGCGATATTCAGCGCAAAAAAATCCATCATAATTTTTCTTTCTAATTCACTTACCTTTATGTTCAACTACTGTATAGGGCCAGAACATGCCCCAAACAATTACAGGTCACAAGAAATGAATTGTTTCGCAGTTACAAATGTTGGATAAACTTCAAAATACAGATGAATAACCTACTGGTACTGTACACGTAGTTAGACTGCAGTAACCATTTACTACTGTTTACTGCATGCACAGAACCCAGTTCTGTGACTGTGAGGATGGGACTCAATACATGAACAACTGGAACTTTATTTAACAAGGATTTTCCTGATCATATAAATTGCAGATGGATGTTGCTCAGCATACTGCTAGTTATTTATTTGAATACATCAGTTAAAATCACACAGTAAAGTCATGTTGGCACTAATCAAATATATACAGCTTACCTTTGCCAACATTATCTCAGTGGTTGACCTAAATCAGCATGACGTCCCTGTTGCGTTTCAGGCCCATAAGAGAGTGCCCGCGGGGGTGCGGCTGTACGCCACGGTGGTGCGGAAAGGCAGTGCCATCCCTCGGCAGCCCGGATTCTCCTTCACTGGATTTGAGGTATGATGTACAAGGTAGGGGTGGCCAAGCGTGAGGGCTTCAATCAGAGGAATACACAGAGATGCTTTATGACCTACATCTTGAATGAAGTGTAAAGAGAATTTATAAAATGGGTGGAAAAAGAGTACAACTAATGGTTCGGATCTCATTCAAACAGTAAACTCCCAATCAAAATAATAAAGGAGCATTTTATAAGAGCAGTAACACTTTGGTCTGTTATTGCTAATGCCAGGGTTTCTTCCGGCTAATACAGTGGTATTGTAACGTTCACTGCATGGTGTTTTTGCTCATGTAAACTTTGAATTGTAGTTGTATTATTCTGCTTTGCTTAGTTAAGTCATATTGTTGAAGTAAACTTACCCCGAAAATGTAATTAACTTCCGATTTTAGTATATTCAGGATCATTTTTGAAATGCAGTTTTCAACAACAATAAACAAATCAACATAATAAAGTTCACTACATCATGAGAACGAATGATGCCATTTTTGTGCAGCTTTACAAGACATTGAGGTGTTAGTCTGATAGGATCCACCAGAGTGAAACACTGTCAGCGTTTCGTTTTCAGCTTAACAAGGCCAGGATTTAATTGTGTTATTATAACCACTTCATTTATAAATTGCAGTTGAAGTACTACACTAGGTTAAAGAAAGTTCTCAGTTTTGTTTGCCTGGTCTCCCAGGAAGTCTGTTACTGCTTTGCTTCCTTGGACATTTCACCCAGCAGTGTCCTCTGGGTCTAATCATCTTACTGGCTGAAAGCAAGTAAGTCAGGAGGGGAAGCAGGTGAAATGACCCAGGAAGTGCAAGACAGTCTGAAAGCATGGCATACAAACAGAGATTTCTTTAACCTAGTGTAGTACCAGATATCATGTTTGCAAATGAAAAACTTTCAAAACTGCATATTTGCGACCTATATAAGGAATGGATGTGCATGGCAGAGAAACATTATGGAACCATTTTGTAAGCTACAGTTACTTTAAGGAAATACATTTAGTACAGGGAAATTGATAATACAGTAGTAAATTACTTCTGTAAATCTCATTGGGCACCTTTACTTGGTCTTTTAGGAATTACATTCCATGCTCAAACATTTATAATAATAAGTATGAGTAACTAATAAGATTTTAAATACTGCAGGCCTGGCATTAAAATGAATCTATAATATCATATTTTCTTTTCTGTGCAGCTGTCACTCTTTGCATTCATAAACTCTTGCCACAATAAGTGAATTCATTGCCCGTGACAGGAAGAGATTACAGGTTGTAGCTGCCGCCTGTGTAGCTCACCTCAGCAGTATGTCAGTACGCTACTAGCTAGCAGCTATTTTTAGGACATTCTGCAAATAAAATTAAGATTAAGAACACACTAAAGGCAAAAGTGAGGGAGAACAAATGTAATTATCTATAGCCACATACTTTCTAACTATCGGTTTGTCACTATTGAAGCTGTCACCTCAGCTGTGATAACACTGTCAGTGAACCCTTTGCTTTCCAGTGTAACCTCGTGTTAAAAGTGGGGATTTGTATGTGCTGATCCTGTCTGTCTACACGGTGAACACAATGACTGCCCTGATTTTGCACTGGTTTCCATTTATATCGTGCACTCCTAGCCTCCTGTAGATGTTTCTGATTGCGTTTGGTTATAGTCCGAAAACCCAAGCTTTTTATACAAATGGGATTTTGAGACACCCTGGTTTACCCTGGTTTGCCATGTTTATTGTTCTTTACCATATCTCGTTATTCTTTACAATGCTTACCTGTGCTTTACCATGCTTTTACTATGATGTATTACACTTTGCTATGCTTTTACTATGGGAAACATTTATAAGGGTAATATCACTCCTGTTAATGTCACCCTCCACCTACTGCCAACACATTGAATTGTATCAGCCAGAAGATAATTTGAGTCAAGGGCGATACGCACCTGATCATTTTGGTCACTTTGGTTATTGTCACTGGTTTATATCGGTCACATTTATCAGTCTTGCAACTGATTTCCACCCTACATAGGAAATAAAAACAGAAGATTGGAAACTATATATGTAGAGTAAGTAAGACATTTTATGAATTTCTAAATATAATCAGTGCACTACCAGTACTATATTTTGAGTTCCACAACAGACATCTGTAATGTCAGAACTGGTTTGGTTGTAACAAATAGCCCAATAAAAATTACTCTACCCAGGTTTCCTATGCCTTAATCCAATCCCATACAGATCAATGATTTTCATTACCGCTTGTTAAAAACCAGTCTCTTCCTCTTTGTGTCCGCTTCCTCCCCCCAAAAAATCTAATTTGTTTTCATTCCCCCTGTCCCTTTCCCTTCACTGCTTCAGGTTACCCCCTCTATGTGATAATGGCTAATGAAATCACCCCACTTAGATTTTTTTCCTGTTTAACAGTGAATTATTTGTATCGATCTCCTTAATGCTGGGAGGTATTGAATAGCAAATTAGTTTTAATGCATGTGATGCTGCCCTATTTCCCGCTGCTTGGAGTGCCAGGTTTGGTGGGTTGAATGAGGTTCATTTTCCTGCTGTTAACCAAAGTTCTGTTGCGGTTTCAGGTGCTGCTGCAGGCTCTGGAAAAGCCATTGCTGGAACCGCTTGGTCCTCTGTTATCAGTGGCTCGAATTGTGCCTGATTATGAGTCATACAAGTAAGTGCTTTTGGAGTACAACAAATTATATTGAAAATTATCTCAGAGATATAGCCAAACTTGGATCCTGCTTGACCTTGACTAATACTGACAGATTGGTTCATACTTTTGTCTTGTTCAGAACTCTGCAGCTTGTTGCACATTACCCCACCCTGAAATCACTTCATTGGTATCCGGTGTGATGCAGGGTTGTTTTTAAGGTTTTATTCCTGGCCTACAAGGCCCTTCATGGTCTTGCTCCTGCTTATATTGCAGAGATGCTCATTCCATATGTCCCTGTCGTGGCCTGCGGTCACAAGGTCTTGGATTATCAGTGGACCACAGAATTAGACTATCCAGGGAGCGTGTACTTTTTATTATTATTATTAGTTTATTTAGCAGACGCCTTTATCCAAGGTGACTTACAGAAACTAGGGTGTGTGAACTATGCATCAGCTGCAGAATCACTTACAATTACGTCTCACCTGAAAGACGGAGCATAAGGAGGTTAAGTGACTTTCTCAGGGTCACACAATGAGTCAGTGGCTGAAGTGGGATTTGAACTGGGGACCTCCTGGTTACAAGCCCATTTCTTTAACCACTGGACCACACAGCCTCCTTCTCAAACTGTTTGGGGTTTCTGTTCAATCCTTCAAAACTAACTTGAAGACTTATTTATAGTTTGGCCTTTGCAACTGCCAAGGCCTGTATCTCAATGTATCTCAGTGTCTCACACAAAAAGCGCTTTGTAAGTCTATGTTTGTTATTGTGGCACCACCAAAAAGCATTCAGACAGTTACCCAAGGATTACATTTGAATTTTGACGTTGTTCTCTTTCTAGCGACTTATTACCAAATAAAAAACAAACAACTAAAGATAACGGATGGTGCTGGGCATTTCATGCAGTGGTAGCATTAAATAGTTGCACGCAGTTATCTTAGTTATTGTTATTTGGGACTTTTTATAAGGATAGTTGCGCCATACTGTTATTTAAAATTTCATTCCAGGGTCATTTTTTATATTTTTGGATAGGTAGTTTATACAGGTATATTTCTAGATTCAAATATAAAAAACACATGTTCTGCAATAAAGATTATACAATCCATGTTCTTACCTATTATTAGCACTAGCACTATCATCACTGGTCTCTGTTGAAGATCTTTTGCTTTGTTGTTTATATTTTATGCTTCAGTTTGGAATATTTATGTTAACAACTGCTTCAAAGGCCTTTGATGGATTGCTGTAACATCATTAGTCATTAAAACAAATCTCTCATTGTGGCAGAGCAGGGCTCTGCCCTTAGAAATACTGGCAGGGAAGGAGTTAAATTCTCCTCCCTGCCCAGGTTGATTGCATCAGGTGGGAGCAATCAAACAATTAATCATTCAATTAAGGACTCCTGACATAAAAGGAGGCCTCAGCCTCCCATTTGGGAGAGAGAGTTTTAGGAGAGGAAGCAACTGTGTTTTTCTGTGTGTGCTGTTTTTTTGTTTTTGCTAATCCATTGAAGGCAACTACCAGCCTGGAAGCCTTATTTTGTAAGTTTTGTTTATTTTCTGTTTTAAAACCTTTTTGTTTGGCCCTTGTGCCTGTTTATTTTGTATTTGTGTTTATTAAAAAGCTTTATTTTGAACTTTAAAACTGTCTCTGAGTCTCAACCTCTGCTAATCCTGTCACATTATATTCCCTGAAATGTAAAATCTGCATCTGACAGTCTTTGACAGTTCACATCTCTTTGCAGAATTGTGCATATAATCAGTTGACAGTGCTATGGTGGTTATTTCCTGCACTGTATCTGGCCTATCAAAAAGTGATAGATGTGGAAAATGATAAATGGTAAATGGTTCTTCTGAAAACGTAACTATTCTTTGGCACAATTAATCTGACAGCACTTGAGTGGCCTACTGCGGTATATCCTAAAGATGTGCGCCCTGGCTGTCAGTGTTAGCAATGCACAAGTGAGCACTGTGTGAGATTTATACACGCTAGGTCCCTGGCATCAATTAAAAAAGATAATGGAAGGTTACCCTTTTAATTTGTCAACTGGCTTTTAATTAAAAGCTAAAAATAACTTTTCAAAGCTTTTATCGAGGGTGAGAGAGATGGTTCAGTGCACTGTATATCAATGTCGTGTGGTGAGTTTGGACAAAACTGGAACTTCAGCTGGGTTCCCTACATTAAGTCAAGGTGACAAGGATTAAACGGGTGACCTGATTGCATATCTTACCAGTCACCAAAGGTAAGAGGCAAGGGACGGTCAGAAGTGGTGTGGAGCTTGCTGGTTCGAATCCTGGTTGCGCTGAGTTGCCAGTTTTGGTTGGGGGGCCCACAGGGAGCGATGCATTGGCATTTGTGCTCCCACGGGCAAGGGAGGGAAAATTGCCAGTTTGCCTCACCAAGTCACAGCTCCTTCCACTAGTCAGGCAGAGCATCGTGTTTTCAGTTGCTTGGCTGTTTTAGTTTGCTAGATGATGACTTAAATGGAGGACATCCATTGATCTTTAGTCATCTTGGGCTAGTGCAATATACAGAGTGGAGATGGTGTGGGAACAAACATATTTCACGAAAAATAACTTCAGTGTTTTCATTGGCGTATAATCACAATGACCAGATAATACCAGAGGTTATCAGAGCCTCTCTTCCCGAGGCTGAGTGAAGGGCTCTGATCACACGCAACAAGAAGACTGCCACTGGCTGTCTCCTCTGATTGACACATGAAGGTTCAAGAGTAATTTGCTTGTCCGATTTTCTATTGCTCCTGTATGGGATTATGATATTCCCAGCATGTCTAATAATAGCAGCACTGTTGCTACAGAGCACTTGGAAGTATTCCTGCAAGTACTCTTGCAAACCCTTGCAAATACAAGTGGTATAATTGTTGTTTTCCTGAACTGCTTTTTTATGAAAGTGAATGACATACTAATGCAGTGCTCCCCCTTTATAACACTGTAGTCAGGGTCCATAGTTACAACACCATGCTTTGTGTTCTGCCTTGTTATGAGAATGAAAGTGCTGGTGGAATGGCATTATGGGGCCAATGGCAGCCACAACCATGCTGCATTATGACTGGTTCTACAGAAGAAAGGGCCATCTCATAAAGGGGGAGCACTGTATCGCTGAACCCTATTATAAAAATGTGCAGCAAGGACAGGCTTATAGTGATTTACCATATATTACATTGGGATTGGGGGTGGTGGATGAAATGAGGGCCTTTAGAGAATTGACTGTATTCCATTACAATATGCCACAATATGCATTTCCTCCATGCAATATTATTTTACAGGGACCTAGACCACTAAAGAGAGAAATACTTTTCAGCCACTGTACTCAATACTGAGAACTGAAAAAAACTCCCACACCTGACCGACGCTAAGGAGGTGTTCATTATGTACAGATAGGATGAAATACTGCTCTGGTGTATTAGCAGTTGTTTTCTAGTGACTGTCGTCTGTGATTGCTGTTCCAGGAGCACCATGCTGGTGAGGACGCCCCGTGCGGCTGGGATCACAGTAACCACCATCGCCTTCCCCAGCCTCCATCTCTCCTCCTTTGAGGTGCCTCAGGTCTCCAGCCAGGGCTACCCCCAGGTAAGACAGCCCACTCACTGGGACAAATTTACAACAGCTCTGCTCTAGCACTCTCACATCGGATCCCAGTTCCGGTACCTTTTGTTTGACGAGAAACTGTTTTCAAATGAGTAAGAAATGATGAGTTTTTAAAGTGAGGCTTAAATGTAGAAACAAGAAAAAGAATATTGAACCCAGATTGGGTTGTGACGCTGGTGCATTGTGCCGTGTGTTGTGATTGTGATTCCACTCCGGATCTTGTTTGATTGTATTTCCCTCCCGCTGGGGAGCTCTCTGCTGTCACTCCTTATTACCGTCTCCTCCTGCACACATTAGCTCCTCATGTATCTTTTAGAAAGTGTACGATGACATAAGTCAATATTCCTGGATTCCGGGAAAATGTATCATCTTTCAGTGCGAAGGAATTACCCCAGTTCATCTGACGATGTAATATATCTATGCATCTATCATTAATCTATCACAATGTATTTTTTTTTATTCTGTACATTTGTACTACTTGCTGGTCTATATGTCCTATGAGTCACTTTTATGGCTGTTTTAAACGTATTTATTTTTTGTGGCTTTAGAAAAGCATAACGCGTTATTGGCCAGACTTATCTGTGCCCGGACCTTTTATTAAATGCAAATAGCTTTAAAAAAAGAATAGGAATGTCCTACATGAGACTTCATCACCAGACCTCCAAGGATAGCTTGCTTTTTCAATCAAATGACACATTTAAAACCAACAGTGCTAAAGGAAAAAACTGTGTTCTGTATTTGGCATATTCTCAAATTGTCATTATATTGTATGCCCTTTTCCGCTGCAGGAAAAAAAATCCCTCATTTTGGAGTCTATTTGGTTAAATAATACATGCCCCATAATTCTTTATTACTCCCAGTTTGCACAGATTTAAATAATGCTAGACTCAGTACTGATCTGTGCTGAGGAGAGGTGGGTTTGGAGCAGGCTCTGCCCTGAGCAGCTCCAGGTTCAGCTGACAAGCTCTCCCTGCTGTTGATGTCTTGAAAGCTGCTAGAACGTAACCCTTTAATGCCTCAGGTTTGTTTTTGGTCCTGCTGACATGTTCGTGCTTGAAATATATCAAAAATATGAGAATTCCAAGGGCCGGGTGGAATGCAGGATGAGCTATGTGAGTGTGCATGGTTCAAATAGGGTTTATTCTGACTATCCTGGCTGGGGGCCCACAGGGAGTACTGCATTGGCCTTAGCTCTTCGGCAGGATTAGCAATAAGCAGGCCACCTCTACTGGTCAGGCATCATGTACTCCTTAGCCAATTTACGTAGTTACAACCAAAGACAGAAGGCATCTGAGATACTTGATGCTGCCATCTAGTGAGAGCCTAGGAAGGTACATTTGATGCCTGACTCAACAGGACCTTTTTAAAATAAATGTACACAATTCTGTATGATGGGGACAAATGGGTTCACAAATAAGCGTCTTTTAAACTGATTTAATTAAACAAACTAGTATTTTAATTATCAGCAGTTATATGTGCAAGCTAATCTCTTTGCATTCACTCACAAATGGCTGCAGTTCTTTGCATAACAGTTTTACCTGTTTGTGTGCGTATGTGAACAGATTTTTCTTTATATAAAATATCCACCCCCCAATGTGTACGCTGGCACAAGCTCTTGTTGTGACAGTTTGTCGCTGCGAATCAGCGTTTGAGCTGATGCGAGCGGACAGGGTTTGCGCTCTGTGTACACACAAGGAGAACGCTCCATCTGTGCATGGCCATACCACCACAGCCTCGAAAAGGGCACACTGCCATAGGGGGTTGCTGTGTTCCCATACCCTGATGCATCCCTCGAACCTTCGGGGGCACTTCATGGAAACGAATGTTGAATGTTAATGTGTGCAGTTGTCCCTGTCTTCTCAAGAAGACTTTGCTCAGAATAAATGGAGAAGCCGTTGGGTTCCACACCGAATCCAATGTCATCTCCTCCTGCACATGTTACACTTTTGTTTGTATTCATGCCCATGTTCTATACCTTTGTTGGTGTAGTCTAGTGGTTCCACCAACCTAACCACACCCTAGGAGTTACCATTGCTGGTACCCTAGCGGTGGCTACCTGCAATTATACCGGTAAAAATTGGAAATAAAACTTGGGCGCCTATGCAGTGTTCAAATGTCAGGTCTCCTGTTTCTGTCGTTTGTCAGTGGATACCCGCAACTCAATTTTTACAGATACAACCTAAATGTTTTTATTTCTGTTTTTCTGTTCTCTTAACGCTTTGAGATCAGTGAATGAATTGCGCTATATTGTGCATGTAGTTCATGGTGAAGTTTTGAAATAAGCTCATGTTATGGCAAGTATGTCTTCATTTTTTTAAATGGTATCTTTTAACACTTACACTTCCTGGTCATTTCACCTCAGCAGTGGCTTCAGGTCAAAGCATGTTATTGGCTGCGAAGCGTCTCTGTCATTGGAAGAAATAGATATTTAAAATGCAAGAACGACAAGATATTTCACAGGCTGGGAGCTTCTGACCTTTCAAATCAATTAGTAGCCCTTCAAAAAATCTTTACAAAAATCTGCATACGTTTTGCATCACATGGCATATTACATTTTAATGGCGCTCTCTAACAGCAGCAAATTAGAATCAATACGGATGTGACTGGCTGGTGGTAATACTGACCTTTTTAAGAAAATCAGTTTTGTCGCCAGAGGGTCCCGGGAGAGGAAGTCTGATCTTTGTGCATGCTGAATGTATTCTTGTAATTTTCCAAACAGTTCATGCATTTACTGCTTTGACAAAGGCAAGCATGTGTACAGTGTGCTGTTGAGGCCTGTTAGACAGGTGACATGTAAGCAACAGGATAAAACCACACTATCTAAACATATAACTGAAATGCGCCTGGTCTCCCTTTCTCTCCAGTTCGCAATGTGATTATATCAGGATTATGTTTTATAACCCTTTCTCAATTATTTTAATACTCCACCCGCCCTCTCCTATTCTTTCTGTATTTTATTTCTTTAGTTTAATTTTCATTTCAATTTTGGGACATGCAATAGTTAATTTCCTTCAGTGATATAGTAGAGTGTTGTTTATCAAGTTGGGTCTTAAAGCATCCCAGTGATTCAGTGTCATGAATAGATAACCCATTCCATACCCTCACCACTCTCTGTGTAAAGAAGTGTTGCCTGCACTCTGTCCTTAGTCTGTCGCAACTTAATTTACAACCATGTCCTGGTTTCTGTGCTGTGCTTAAAGTATTGGTAATGGTTAACTTAGTTAACTCCTTTTAAGATTTTAGACTAGTCCCCGTAATTCTTCTTTGTTCTAGGATAAATACAATATATTGAGTTCCTTCAAGCTATCTCATAGTTAATTTCTTTAAACCATGGTATTGGTCTGGTTGCTCTTTATTGGACCACAATGTCCTTTTGGCAATGTGGTGACCAGAATTCAACACAGTGACACCAGTGCGTTATACAGCCTCATCACAATGTCTTTCGATTTGCACTCCAGAGTTTTATGGGATTGCTTGATGTTATGAAAACAACAAACCCAATTTCAATGGAAGTGAATTGAAAAAAAAAGGTATTTTAAAAAAAAGGCCCTTGAGCCATGGGTGAGAATCCTAGCCCCAGGCTCTGCTGCAAGCCTGACTTAGCCTGTAAAGGACCTCAAGAACTGTGTGTCAAGGAGCAAAGCTTAACCAGGCTCCCCCCTGTGTGCTTAGATACATGCCACAGATGCCATCTGCTTTTTTCATGCTTGCAAGGATAAGCCACAAGGGCTAAGCCAGTCCGCTGGGTAGATTCACCCCTCTGGCGCACCATGAGACTACCCATCGAGAGCAGAAACACACTGCTCAGAAGAAAACATTATTCAGAAATGAGAACCTTAATGAAGATGTTTCTAAATGTGGACATGGATGAGAGACCTAATGGATAGCATGTGCTGTATGATTCATTTTACAACCATACTTTTATATTATCATCTACGATTTCTTTTTAAAAACTCGCTGGTGACGTACCGGTGAATTACAATCAACCTAAACGATCCAGACTGAAATATAAGCTACTATTTCTTCGGCACTTATCTAGTCGACAGTAATGCCCAAATATGCCTTTTTTTCTACCTGTGTAATGTCATATTATTAATGTATGCTTAGGTCATTATTTGTGATGCAAAAATGTCCTTCTGGAAAGCACTGTAAGGCGTGTGGAGGTGTCTTGTCATTGGTTCATTGGGAGGCACTGTGAAATGACAGATAAAGTGAAGGTTTCTTTCTTACCGCAGGTCTCCCAGGCCGGGTTCCCCCAGGAGCAGCCCAGCTGGAACCACTCCTTCCTGTTCCACGGCAGAGACAGCGCCACGGTCTTCACCGGAGGGGCGGCCCTTGTGTTAGAGTACTACCCAGTCACTACAGGTGAGCAACTCCTAGTATTGAAAAATGGTAGAAAGAGCAACCTGGTAGGGGTATGAGATATCAGGGCGAGTTATCTGAAGTAGTCTTCTTATTATTTAGATTCACTTTGTATATCATTTTCTGTTTCAGTCATTACATCCTGGTGACTTTTTAGTTTAAAACACCCCTGTGGTTTATTCATGATTTAAATAATTGATAACAATGAAGGAGTACTGTAATTGTTTAAAAATAAAGAAAAAAATATAACCTTTGTTTAAATACATTCATTGGAATGTATCTGCATATGTCACTTTTGTGGCATGCATTTTGTGAATTTCAACTCCAGTTTGAATACCAAAAACCTTTAATCAAAGCTTTCGAATCTAAACAATTTTGAGTCGTGTTGTTCTGATGAAGTCTAGTCTGGCGGTATCTGTAAACCGCACTGGCCAACTTGTCCCATTACCAGTCCGCACTTACATTACAGCACCTCGAGTGCTACTGCATCAGCCTGTAGTGCAGCTGTCATACTGACCTCTCCTTCTGCCTCCCAGTGATGAACACGGTGTGCTGGCACATCCGCAGCCCCCTGGGCTTCTCAGCACTGTCCCTCGATGAGGACGTGTACCGCAAGCTGATGGCAGAGAGCGGCCAGAGAGGGATCCGTGTGGAAAAGCTGCCAGTGCAGGTGAGAGGCCGGCTGCAGGACTCGCTGTCTGTCTGCCATGGTACTGGTTAACATGCAACACCCTTCACCTTGAAAGGGAGTTTCAATCTGGCTCAGGTCACAAGTGAAATTACGTTGCCCCTATTGCAAATTAGTCTTTATCAAGAGAAGTCTTTGTCAAAGTTATTAGTGAAAAATAGTCCACCCAAAATCCGCAACACACTGTGCATTTCACCTTAGGAGTGAATGCAGGGTGTGTTCAGGTCAAGATCTCACAGAGCTACGAGAACTGTGCCTACCTCGCACTGCTTTATAACTCAACCAGTTCTAATTACCATTTAATCAAACATCCAGATAAGAAAGGAGGCTGCCCTGCTGTAGCAAAAACACTGCAGAGCTGGTGGGACCAGCAGAGTTGAAAAGTAACATTCTCATGTAGGATTGTTACGGAATGAGGCAGCAAAAGCAAAGGCCACACTACACAGATTCTCCCAGCAATAGGCGGCTGCCCCATAGAGAAAAATGATTCAAGCTCATTGAAGCAGCAGAACTCAGAACCACTCCAATAGTAAACCATTGTGTTGGGTATTGTGGATTTAATTGAAGGTGCTGTAATACACACGTTAGTGTGTGCTTGATGACTGTCCCTTCGTCTAACAGGGCACCACTCTGAGAACCACCTCAAACACCATCCCCAGTGTTGGCATCATTCTACGCCTCATTGGCTCTGAGGTAAGTGACAATACACCTACTGCACCCAGTGCTGCGGCCTTTCCACCTGTGTGCAGTGTAGCCTGTTATAACTACACTTTGCAATATCTCCAGCACCAATTAAACCTATTTACAATTCCTCAACAAATGCTGTTGCTCTGGTAGTGACCTCTACTGTACAATTGCAATCTGTATTTCTGCCCTGTGTCAAGGTAATGGTCTATAAAGGCACTTAAAGGAAAACTCTTTTTCAGAAATGACATCCATTGTTAAGAATAGCTTGTGGTTGACAGATCTATGTAGCTGGAGAAATCGTCTTCGCCTATCTTACCTCTTGTTGGTGTCAGCAACAATCTTATGCAGATTATCAAAAAAATGTGAAATAAGGGGGGAGATCTATTACAAATGTGGGAGTCACTTTAAGCTAAATGATAAGAGCTTGTGACAAATGCTTTCTTATTCAGTACTGTTCATTTACAACAAGCATTTTGCAAAATTGTTGCATAACAACACCCAAAACTGTACTGAAATTAGAGCACAACAACACTATGACATCACTGCCAGCATTTTCAAAACAAAGAAGCACAGAACTTTGAAAACCTCACCCAAACCAACCCAGAGACTTCAAGTTTCCAGAACCTTCTAATACCGATAAATAGACATTCTCCCGTTACACTACATCTATATGTTTCTAATACTGAATAGAAACAATACAATTTTGGTTATGCGTTATATTTTAGGAATATTCCAATACAGCTAAATGAAAATAATACCTAATTGTGTACTGAGGAGGCTGTAGTACCTCTCCCCTATTAAGCACAGGGATTGAATCATGCCCAGCTCCTCTAACCCCTGACTACAGCCCCATGGTAACCCTTAGTTAATAAGCCTGCAATGAATAGGCTTTAAAAATGTAATATATACTGTATATGTTCAGGGCAAATGTAATATATACTGTATATGTTCAGGGCAAATGTAATATATACTGTATATGTTCATTAAAAAGGGGTCCTCTGTCATCTGCCCACCCCCAGGTTCCCACACATCTGGCAGTGAAAGTTGTTGTATGTATTATATGTATTGCGCAGTACCACGTTACACTATCTGCTATGCGATATCTGGTCAATAATTGCATAGTAATGTAATATAACATTGTAATTGTGGGGTCATTATACATTAGGTCGCTACTTCTTACTTAGATTATTTTGTCTATATTCTACCAATTAGATAGTCCCCATATTCATTTATGGAGGCTGTGTGGTCCAGTGGTTAAAGAAACAGGCTTGTAACCAGGAGGTCTCCGGTTCAAATCCAGGCTGACTCACTGTGTGACCCTGAGTAAGTCACTTAACCTCCTTGTGCTTCGTCTTTCGGGTGAGACGTTGTTGTAAGTGACTCTGTAGCTGATGCATAGTTCACACACCCTAGTCTCTGTAAATTGCCTTGGATAAAGGCATCTGCTAAATAAACAAATACTAATAATAATAATCCAAGACTATTTAGACCTCAATATGTCAAATCTCAACATATTTGACCTAAATATATATAGGCACAAACACAGTGTTTATTTTCTTTAGCATAGCTGTCGAAATAGAGTATGGGATGTTCTTGTGGATCTGCCCACTTCAGCAGTTGAAAAATGTCTTGTCTCTAAAGGAGTAGCCTGGAGAGGGTACTAAACCTATTTTATTGCTCTTCAATAATTACTGTACAACATTATTATCTTAATGCAGCTTTCTTTATGGGCTCTGAGGGACAGTAAGTGGTTTATGAGCCTGAGACAAACCTGGCCAGGACATCTATCTTTATTCTGCCTGCCGGTTCTCCTGCTCTAATAAACTCTTCCCCAGGCACTCCGGCTCGCGGCTGCAGGTTCCACTCACAGTTTTATGGCCTCCATAAACAGCCAGGAAAAAACCCTTTTCAAAATAGATTAATAGAAAAGCTATTAAAATGGAAATATTACTGTACAGGGTATTTGTTAAATAAGCCGCCATTTTGTCTCTGAAACAACAGTTCTCTTTCTCAAGATCCTGCTGTTTCAGTTATATTTGAATGCCTCAGCAAAGATGGTTAGGGAATAATGGATCAGGTTGTTCATAATAATATAAATTACAATGCTATAAACCCATCAAGGGGATGTGATGGAGGAATAAACAAAGAATAATACTAAGCAAAATGTCATCTGAAATGGGATGACTACATTTGATAATTGTGTGAAAGTGACATGATGATTTATTTTTTATTTTTTATTTTTTTTAATCTTTCAAAGTCTGTTTTATTAACACTTAAAGAAGCACTGGACTCATCAGACATTCTTAAACATGTGACAGTTATTATTGAGAAATAGGAAGATACTGTATTACATGAGAATGAATAACATATTAAGGCACCACTGCGGTTGTGAGACAGCTTGTTAATTAAACACTACTCATATATTTTAAACACTTTTACAAACAGTTGAAGAGAGAACAATTATCACTTTGGTGATACTAAGATATTTAATTAGTCCCAGTGTTGCATTAACAGCTATATCACTGCGGTCCCCTAATATATGATATGAATTGAATATACCTCAGTTCTTTGCTAGTTTTTTTATACTTTTAATTTGGGATATGCAGATTTTTATCAAGCTCTATAGCTTTGTAAAATGAGACCTGCTCTTCCTAGTTCACTTTCATCTCCTGTGTCTGACTCACATGTTCTACCAAAGCGAGGTCCTTCGGCCAGATCATGGAAACTCACCTTTACAACAGGAAGTGATATATTACCAGGAAGAGGGAAGCTATTGTAAACTTTCATTTGTGACAGTGTGGCACTTGGATAAATCTGCATTATAGTGTAAAAAAGAGGTCATAATGCTAACAATACTTAATAAAATGAACTTGCAAGCCTTGGTTAGCATTCATTCGTATACATGCCATAGTATATAAACATGTGGTACATAAGCCTGTTTTATATACTGTAGGAGACCTGGGCTTTTCCTAGTGCATCTGGACCTGGTTGAGAGATGAACTCTAGCTGATGGACATTCGTTTATTTATTTTTTGAGTGCAGTATTTGGCACATGCTCCCCTAATTACTGACATCTTTAAAGCAATGCCCCATTTGTAATAGATCTCCCCCCTATTTCACAGGTTTTCAGTAATCTGCATAAAGATTATAGGCAGTGTGGTGCAATGACATGCACGTTTCTATTGATCTCACTCCCCAGGGAGGAGGGCAGGGGAGCTGAGGTGGGGGGCTGCTGGTAGTTCACAGTAATTGCCGACAGGTCACAGAAACAGAGAGAGAAAGAGAACAAAAGAGACTAATACAGTATTTACTGCCTGCACTTAGCTGTGATGTTGAGAACAGAACTCTATACATTGACAACATAGATTTAACAAAGTTATTTCTGTGATGGTTTCATTTTGTTACATCATAATGTTATGAAAGTCTAAGTACAGTGTAGTTAATGTATGTCTTTTGAAGTGTTGATATACTACGAAACAGAAAATTGGTCAGTTAAAGAATCGACTGCATATTGTTTTGTGCTGCAACAAAAAAAACACAGTAATTGTTGTTGTTATTATTATTATTATTATTACTAATAATAAAGGTATTCTGTATTTGTTACATTTACTTTTGACTAATTGCTTAGGCAAAATAATGTTTTGGGGATTAGCCTTTTGGAAACGGTAGAATGTGTGTAGAAATAGTGAAAGCAGGAGGGGGGAGAGATCAAGAAAGAGAGGAGGGGGCAGAGAGATGCATTATTCACAAGAGGGGCACTTAAGTGTTGAATTAATTTGTTTTTCTTTCCAGCTGGTCGGCAAAATAAATTAGTACTTCCAGCCATGCAGTAAAGTGCTGGGGAATTCATTGAGATGAGTGTTATTGCAACACTGAAACACTTACAGGGAGAGCAAACCCAGGCTGCTGTTTGAAATGAAAGCAGAGTAATTATTTCTCTCCTGTACTCCTCTCTCTCCCTCTCTCTCTCTCTCTCTCTCCCTCTCTCTCTCTCTCTCAGCTGTATGTGGTGTGTGGATTCGCTGGTGTTTTCATTCTCTTTGTGATGGGTTACACAACCGTTTTTTCCATCTAAAGTGGTTCATCTGGTGAACCTGATCTGTTGCCCCCTCTTGTGACCCCAGTGCCTATAGAATGAATATTACCTTACAGTACAATATATTCAAGGCCCTTTTTTCAGTGTTTACAGCTTTTTTAATACTATATTGTACAAAAGCTATAGATCTTTTATTAATTTCAAATTTGACCTACTGAACCTTGTGAAAATACCAGTGTTTATAATTTATACCAAGACATTATTGTAAATAATAAGTTTGTTTTAGTGCAATGAGAGAATGTCAGTTTAAATTAGAATGAAATGTGATTCCTATAGCCGCCTATGTGTCTATATACAGTGTGTGTGTGTGTGTGTGTGTGTGTATATATATATATATATATATATATATATATATATATATATAGTGTATATATACAGTATATGTCTATATATATATTAGTAAATACAGACTGGAGAGGAGACTCATAGACCGGCAGGGGACTATAAGGCCCGAAGCCGCAGATAACTATAGTTCTTCCCGAGGGGGCTTTAGTTTCCCACTATGAGCCGAGGTCTGCAGTTTGTTTGTTTTATGAATCAGTCAAGTACAATAATTAATAAAGCTTTAGTTTTAAATTGTACATTACTGTTTGCAGCATCTTTTGTTTTGTAGTATATTTTGTTATTCATTTTATTTTACTTCACAAAACCGCTGTCCAGAAGGTCCAGACGCAGGTTTGTCCGGCATTTTGCTTTGATGTGTGTGAAGAGGAGGACGTTCAGCGTGGTGACGCTTGTTGTGTGTGGAATCGCTTGCTCACACTCTGTTACACTTACATGGCTAGTATTGTTGTTTATGAATCCTATAGGAATCATAAGAGAAAATTCTGTAGGAAGCATCTGGTGAACAATGAGTTGCCAGGGCTTTTCAAAACACAAAAGACAAACATCTGTCAACATTCAAACAGCACATGTTGTGAAACTACAGGCAGAACTGGCTGTGCCATCTCTTTTTATTTGCCTGGCATTCAAACAGGTTTTATCATTTGGTTTTGCAAATTGAACACAGTCCTTAAAGATAGCTAACAAAGCAGCCTGTATATTGCCTGTAAACACTCTCTGCGTTCTCAACGCCTTCCTTAGCAGATAGTTTGTGAAACCATGGCTAAGAGATAACAAAGCTCGAGTTAACCGTGAGCAGCTGTTTGCAGCCAGATAGCAAAAGTGACTAAGAAGTTTTTCACACTTTCAACATTTCAGCAATGTGTTTAGTATATTAAATATTATATAACTGTACCTGATTTTGGTTTTACAAATAAAGTGCAGTATTTTGCATTGAATAACTACAGTCAACCCTTAATATAACTCATGTTAATCTCTGCACTTACTGTCGCCACACTATATAACGAGGGTCACTGTGGGCAGATACTATCACTTTGGTCATCATCACACTCAGTTTAAATAATGTAACTCACTTTTATCAGTCATACAGCTGATATCCATCCTACCTAACATAACTTAATATTAGAATTAGAAAGTAAGTTGCTGTACAGTATTGCAATGTTCTGACACAAAGAACAGTACAGAACACTGCATTGCGGAAGTGGTGTACATGTAGAGCATAGTAGACTGTTGATAATAGACTGTATCAATGAACACATTATTGTGTTCAGTGTAATACCTTGTACTATGTGGTTCTATAGACCAACAGGCATATTATTAACACTTCTCCTGTGTTGCTGTCGGGTGAGCTCCTGATGAATTTAATGCATCGAATTTTGCTCACTTTGTCTCAAATGATATCAAAGAGCAACTTGGTTCGGATAGATGCTACTATAAGGGTGACGTAATGTTTTAGGTTTATTAGTAAAATCATTTCAAGAGTGTTTTTCAAAAGGGTCCCTGTGTGGCTCACCTAGTAAAAGCCACGTGGTGTGCAGGGTGAGTCATATAGTCAGGGGAGCACTAAAGCAGACCCTACTGGCCAGGCACCCAGTGAGTTTAAGCAGACCCCTGCAAGGCTGACCTTTGTCCTCCAGAGACTGGTAGCTCGCTGACATTCGCTCTCGAGTTCCTGGGTTTAAAGAGGCATTTGGCTTGGTCATGGGATCGGAGGACGCCCGCAGAACCTTCAGTTCTCTTGAGCTGCGTGGGGAACTGCTCCAGTGGTGGAATGTAATGGGACATTCTAAAATGGGCAGAAAATAGGGACTAAAATAATTGGGCACTTAGACATACAATGCAAAAGGATAAATGAATAATTGAAACAGAGCAGTAAATATCAGTTTACAGAATAAACGGAATGACCAGAATCATTTCAACGATTAAACAAATAGATCAATCAAATTAATAAATGCATAAACACATGCACCCTGTGGAAAGCAGTGTGGGGTTTGGAGTCAGTCTCCTCTAACATCTGTCTCTGGGTCTCCACTCACTTAGATGGCTAATGATTTGGATACAGCGGGGCGCAGGGAAAAACGAATGTCTTTGTTAAACAGAACGTGCAGCTTTCCCAGAGGAGAGCTCACAGGGGCGCTAATTGAATCAAGTACACATGCTGCCCGGATAGCATACATCCTTCAAGTGAGCCAGGGATGGCTGATAAGCGTGGCCTTTTGCAAGGCATTGTTCTCTTCAGCACCACGGACAGGGGCGCCACAGCAGCAGCTGGGACAGCAATCTTCAGGCAGGGTGGAGAGGAACTCTTGCATTTTGCATGACTTTTCTTCCTGGGGATACTTTCACTCTGCATTTACTGAGGGGATGTCTTTGAAGTAAACATGCTTTTGAGGAGAGATCCTGTTCTATAGGTCCCCCTCAATAGGATTGGTTTGTGTTTTTATAAAGAGTGCTGATCGAGAGGTTGAATGAAAAGTGGTTTCTACAGTATGGTACCAGATATGTAGCACTGTCACTAAATGCGACTTGATCTAAAATATCTCAGTTATCTGAACTAATTACATTTTTGTTTAGATTAACTTTGCGTATTATTTTTTGTTTTGATCATCACATCCTGGAGGATACTCAGTTTAAAGCACCCTCCATAGAGTTCTCAAACATGTCTTCTCTCTAGGTACATCTGGTACACCAGAATGTTACTATTATCCTGTCCTCTAGTGGATTTAAGCAATGCTTCACTTACATACACACTGTTGCAAGGGGACAGGTTCATGAACACTCTGGTGTACCAGCTGGGCTTAGAAAAAAAGCCTGTTTCCGAGGCCACAGGGGTGTTAAATTACTGCGTTTTAAAAAGTCACCAGGATGTGATGACTGACACAGACCTTGATATTCAAAGTGATTCAATATTGAGTTATCATTTTTATTTACATTTTTCCAATTTACAAAAAAAAACCATGAATGGACGTATGAGAATCTTAGTAAAGTGGTAAGAAATGTGTTTTAAAGTTGTGGTTATCAATACTTTTTAAATAAATAATACAATGTCAACTGTTAAAAATATACTGCAAAATAGAAAGGTGGAAAGTCTTCCAATTACTGTATTAATCAGCTTGTACATATTAAGTCACTAACTCATTGCAATACTCTGACCAATAACCAAGTAGCAAAGAAACATGGAACCAATTGTCAAAATATTTTGAAAATGACTATAAAAAGCACACTGCCATATTATACTTACATGTCTTGCTTTGTATTAAATTGTGTTGTGCTTTTCTCTATCTGCTCTAGAGTTATGCTTACATCCAAGGGGGTGAATGGAGGGGTGTGTTTGTCCAACACTGCCGCACATCTTGTTTGTCTGGTTCTTGTTATATAGAATTGCTAAATCATTTGTTAAAGAAAAGTAGGAAGAACGAATAAAAGGGAAGCAGAAAGGATGGATGAAAGGAGCTAGCTTGCAACTGTGCTATTAGTTGAAATCTTTGAGTGGGCTGCTGTTGTGTTACAGGGGGCAGGTGGCAGGGGAATAGAGTGTAAATGAGTGCTGATCGGAAAATGTGACTGTGCATTGCTTAGCGTCCTCTCTGCCTTCTCATTACCCTGTTGACCAGAACATTCTATTTCAGATCACGGCAGCCCAAACAGACCAGGCCCTCTGCTTGCAGACATTGCCATCTCTCTAATTTAGAGAGATAGATTGCGCTTTTGATTACGTTCAGACCAAAGTAATTTAATTGTCATCCATATGCCAACTTAATGCCCTGTGCCTCATTTTATTAAACTAGCAGTTACTTCCTGAGCAAGCAGCCTTATTAAAGATGAAAATAGAATAGGAAATGTCGCAGACAGGGTCAGGAATAATTGTGGCTGGCGGATAGATTTGATTCTCCTTGTCTAGTGCCTTAACTAAGACATTAAATATTTAAACATTTCCAGTATTTATTCTCGGCACAGTTTCTCGTTTTATATCGGTTTGTTCTTAAAAGGTTTCGAGAGTCCACAGAGTTTCTTTGGCAATCGGAGAAATCAGAGATAGAAGTCCTGTTTGTGCATTCGTAATATATTCATTAGGCAAAAATAGGGTTTGAATGACATTTGTTCTAAGTTATGTTTTATGTTGCTGAACCCTGTTGTATTATGAAAGCATTCATTTAACATTACTTCAAATCTACGTTGCCTCCCCTTGCTTGCATTTTACATTTCTCCGGTATAATACCTTTAGAAACCAAAAGGGCAATTGTATTTACTCAAGACTTTTTTTTTTTTTTGCACTAATATAAACACCATCAATTTACTCAACTGGACTCAAATGTTTTCATATTATCTGGTCCTCTGTTGTTCTGGGAGCTCTGTTGAAGCCACAGAGTTGCTTTAAACTGCTTAGTTTTAAAAGGTCACCAGGATTTCATGACTGAAACAGAAAGTGATTCAAAGTGAATACAAAATTAAGACAACTCGAATATTTCACACCAATGCCGACTTGCTATTTAATGCCGGGTAACACAAATCCCTTCTTATCAATTAAATATCATTAAGTAAAGAAACATTACTTTGAAAGATAGATAAACCAACAGCCTGCCTACTACGACTAATTGAATTGCTCATGTTTTTTTATTATTATTATTATTATTTATTTCTTAGCAGACGCCCTTATCCAGGGCGACTTACAATCGTAAGCAAAAACATTTCAAGCGTTACAATACAAGTAATACAATAAGAGCAAGAAATACAATAACTTTTGTTCAAGTAAAGTACAAGTTTGACAAACCACAATTCAATAATACAGCAGGTAATAGTGATAGTTACATCAGGATATGATTAAATAGTGATAGTTACATCAGGATGTGATTAAATACAAAGTACTACAGGTTAAAAACTTGGCAGATTACAGTATTCTGAAGTACAGGATTAAATGCAGTAAAATAGGGGCTGATAAGAGCAAAATAAAGCACATTTACATGAAGGGTGATAGTGTCCCAGGATACAAACAGAGGAGTTCTACAGGTGCTCTTTGAAGAGGTGAGTCTTAAGGAGGCGCCGGAATGTGGTCAGGGACTGGGCAGTCCTGACATCTGTAGGAAGGTCGTTCCACCACTGCGGAGCAAGGGTGGAGAAGGAGCGGGCTTTGGAGGCAGGGGAGCGTAGCGGTGGTAGAGCTAGTCTTTATTTTCTTCGTGGAGCCTTGTTATATTGTTGTTTTTTATATACTGTCATCTACTGATTGAATTACAGTCCTTTTTGTAGTCTTGTCTATACGCAGTGGCGCCCACTATTAAAATATCAGCAATTCTCATTAGTCTCTTAAAAGGTATACATCTTAATTTCTTACCTGTAAGTAAACTATGGCAGTCAATGAGCCTTCCAGAGTATAAATAGAGAACATACTCCCCATCAGGGCGATAGCAAATCCAATAGGATATACAGCTCCCCCACAACTACTGAAAAATAATATGAGATGTGTTTCAGCAGACTGAACTCATACCCAAATGGCTTGCATATAAATGCATGCTAATGCATTCATTAATTTCATCAGTGAGTTTAAGCTTTTATTAAAAACAGTTATTAATTCCTCAGAAATGTAATTGAGTTTCACTAAGTACTCCATGGCCAATGATTCAGAGATTCCATAATACATGGGCCCGGAAATCTCTCTTTTTTTTATAATACAGTATTTCAAGTCTCTGTAAAAAGGCAAAAATCTAATTGTGGCCAACTGTTGTATTAGTCCAGGCACACAGTATCCGTTCATAATGAGATTTACTCTGGCGAGAAACTATCATCAAGCCTCATGAACAGGAAGTGGAGATGATGTCTGTCCTCTATCCCTGTCCTGGCATTAGAGGAATCAGAAGTGATGGGCCTGGAGTACTTGTGGTCTTGTCAATTAAATCACTGGGGCTCAGTCATCTCACAATGCTGATTCTGAATGTGTTCCCATGATGTGCTTTGTCAGTTTATCTTAATATATCTTGCTCTCTGTTTTGGTTACTAGTTGCTGCTTTGTGTCTGTCTTACAGTATATCTTTGAATGTTTGTTTGCGTATCAATTTTGATAGCTGTCTCTGTCACTCCATCTTTTGTTTAACAGGATACTTTTATTCACACAAAAACACTACATAAAGCAAACATTTCGATTCTGACTTTTTGTGCTGCTTTAAAAAATGTATCGCTTTTATCTGAATTGCAGCTAAAGCTCCCAATGGATCTACAGATATCTCTATGTAGTGGTCACTATAGCCTTGTATTGCTTCCTTTTCTCAATGTGGCTTATATCGTTACAGCGCCCGGACTCTCTCCTGGCCTCTGCCAACCCCAGCCTGCTTCCCACCCTCGACTCCAAGCCTCTGAGTGAGAACGGGGGATCTCCGCCCCTTGTTCCCCCGCTGTCCTGGCCTTTAAAATCCAACGAAGAGGAGGAGGGATCCCCAGCCCCTCCTCCTACTGACTGGAGCACCCAGCCCCAGCCCCAGCAGCACCAGCACCAGCCCCAGCCCCAGCACCTACTCCAACTCGAGGTGAGACTATCTGATACCATTAGCCTGTTCCATGCTAACAGTGAAGCTTGTAGCATACAGCAAATATTGTGACAAAGATAAGACCACATTAAAGCACCCTACCGTTACATAAGCGTTTGCGCCTGTTTGTGAGGTATATAACATAGAAAGTGGGGCTGGCAGAGCTGAAAGGTCATTTTGTCATGTGACTTGAATAGAATGAGGAATGCTGGTCAGGGCAGGTTAGTTAGGATCTCCAGCGCAGCTCAAATCAAAGAGGGACATTCAGAGAAAATGCAATATTCAATATTGGAGCAGCAGAACCACTCTGGACAATTTGCAAACATCATATTATGGTAAGGGGAATGTAAACCATGTGTTTTAAATGACATTTAAAGTTACTTTTCTCTTTTAAAGGAGTGATAACCAAAACTTTAAAATCCATTTTCTTTCCTTTCATTACAGCTGCCTTGTATTGTGCTGAGACTGTTTTGGTTTACAAATTCAGGATTTTTCAAATACAACACTATAGATAAACCGCTTCTTCCTGGTTCCTTTTGCTGTAGGTTTGGTCGGATTGCCATTAGAGTTAGAACTACAGCACATGAAGTGATTAGGCAGTAACTATATGGTCCATAGCATTGTATTTCAATCTGCATATTCCAAATGAAAAAATACAAAGACAAAAGCAAAATGCAAACAACCAAAATATTTTTAATACAAGGAAAAAAGGGGGTAGTGAAAATTGTGTTGGTGTTAATAAAAGAGAGATTTCATTTAGCAAAAATAGACCTTTTTAAATAAAAATGTAAAATGAATTTGGTGGTGGGGTGGGGGTTGTATTCCAACCACGTTTTGTAAATCAAGGCAAATCCAGGCCCATCTGAATTAATTTCATGTAACCCCCACAAAAAGCCATCAGAATGAAATTGCTTTTGATCTATACCCACCACTGCTTCAATCACAGCAGAGATAAAAGGTTCGATATCTGTATCTAATTACTAATCCCCTAAGCCCCCTCCCCAGTACCTTATTGATTCTCTTATTGAAACCCAAGAAGGATCTGATTGTGCTGTTTTTCAGTAAGGACACGGCACAAAAGTGACACCGTGTCTCAACAGCGATTTCACACTGGCAGGGCAATTATACAATTCCATTCTTAGCAATAATAGCACACTTTTAAAATGGATTTGTCTAATGCTCTTTTGCGTAGCCAGTTTTACATCTCTCTGTTGCCAATCTCAGTGTCTCCATTGAATACACCTATTAGCACATAGCTAATCTTCTAGCACATGCATAACAAGACACATCACAATCTGCTGCTAATCTTCATGTGAATGCGCTTTCAGGGAAGCTTAGAGTAAACATCTTGCTAGAACTGATGGGAAAATAAAAGCCTTTGTGAACATGGCTTACTGAATGCCTTGGAAGGTCAGATTTTAAATTGTGGTGGAATATTTCACACTGACTGGCAAAACGAAATGGGAATGGCCTTAACAGCCCACAATGATGCCAGAGCACTGTTTTAGTGGGTGGGTCTTGTCCAGTGTTGAAGGGTTCTGTCATGTGGTCCACTGTACGTAGCACTGCGTTGCATTCATGAAAATGATCCATCGTGCCTTGTTTCTGACTGGATCGTCCAGTCTCGGTTTCCAGTAAACGTTGCCATTCCAAGTATTCCAGTGCAGCTACTTTGTTGAGGAACAAGGCAGTTGCACTGGCACCCTCTATCATGACCCTTGTGAAGCTGCTTTCCTATACGATCGTTGATTATTTGTTGTGGTGGTGGAAGGAGTAAGGGTTGAGATGGCATGGGTAAGGTTTGCCACCCTGGACAGCTCTGAAACTGGATTTCAGTGGCAGGAGTTGGTCTGTTTTGTGTCACTTCTTCATATTACAAATTGTCTGCTCACTGTATGGCCCTGCTACTGCTTGTGGCAGTTAGAGGTGTATCAATAAATCATGATACTTTCTTTATATGATGTATCGCATTGTAATAGAGGTATGTATTGTTTGTATCGTGATACAAGACCTGAAGCACAGCATCGCTCATAGTAATTCACCTGTACATCGCAATATTGTATCGTATTGTGATATTAGAGCATTGTTACAACCCTAGTAGCAGTATTGTAATACTAAAAGAAAAAATGGTAGACACATGTTTTGACTAGAAATATTTCTCAGTGTCTTGAATGCCTTGAGGAATAGGATCATCAAATTATTTTATGCCTCAGGAAGTAAACCAGAAATTAATTTTCAACATAGGCTTATAAGATTAACTACCTAAATATGTACAAACGAATATAACCATCTAGAGCAACTTTAAGCAAGGCCTACAGGCCTAAGAAAGATAACTCAAAATAGCAGACCAGTAAACTAATCTAACCTAATAAGTATATCTGCCCATTTCATTATTTTTTTTTCTGATAAAAGACAATGAAATGATTGAATATGTTATCCTAGGGTAGTCTTTCTGTAGAGATTACTACTTAACTGTGTCATTTGTAAATAGTCAGGACCTGTTGAAACAGCTGACAACCCACTCACTGCTGCTTGCTGTACTGCAGTGGCTGTGCACTTGTTCGCAGTGCCACCTAGTGGTCAACATTCAACTGAACAACTGCAATGCACTGCAACGAACAAAAGTTTTCTGTGGCTTGATAACAATCTGGGAGAAAAATTTGACACACTGTATAGAGAACATCAAAGATGGCATAAACAAATTAATGATGTTAACTAGATTTCTGAAATCCAGTCTATTGAACCCCTTATTTAAGAGTGCCATATATTTAGCTGAGTTTACAGGTCTTTCCACACCCCTTATTGAGTTACTGTTTCCTGTGTTGCAACAAAGAGCCATTTTAATTCTAAAATGTAATCGATAGCTGAGCCATTCCATGGAACTCTGTAAAGGTCACATGTGTTCCTGTAATGTTATTTTCACACAGTACATAGACATTGATTAAAGGGAAATTGAAAAAGGGAACATGGAGGTGCAATGGAAGTCATAGCTGCCCTCTTTGTTTTATTGGCACCAGAAGCTGTCAGATTTTATGCTTTTGAGATAAAAAAAAAAAAAAATCAAACCTGTGATGTAGTGGAGGAAGGGGGGTGGGGGCACACATTTCTCGCTTCTGATTCCTTCAAGTACCTGACAGACAAGGTCAGATTAGCTTCTCTCCATTTTCTCTCCCGGGCCTCCATTTAAATCTGTGTTTTCCCTCCTGCCCAGAGCGATTTATCAGAGTTATTAAGGAAAGGCTTTTTTTTTTTATGAAATGCCTGGCTCTTTGTAATTTGGAGTTTGGTGAAGTAATAAGCCCTGTAGGCACTGAGAGTCTGGAGCTTCGCTCAATAGCAACAGTCTGAAAAATACAAGGGAAATGTTACAAGAACAACAGAACTGCTCCTTTACTGTAAACCCACAGCCAGGAATCTCACCATGAAATCTGAAAGCAGACAGGAGAAACATTATTAATAAAAATGCACTGTTAAGGTGAAGGCACTGAATGAGTTTACTATAGAATTCTACTTGTGATATCATTTGTTATTGTGACCTTCATTTAAGTTAAATATCGAGTTTGAACTAGTTGTAGCTGACAGAATGATTCCATACATCAGGAGGTCTGCCCTAGTTATACACAAATTCAACTATAACAAACGTGCAAGCTAAGGTACAGTACCTGCCTGTTGGTACAGTACACACCTATGAAGTCGATTAACCTTGTACAGTGCCTTGCGAAAGTATTCGGCCCCCTTGAACTTTGCGACCTTTTGCCACATTTCAGGCTTCAAACATAAAGATATGAAACTGTAATTTTTTGTGAAGAATCAACAACAAGTGGGACACAATCATGAAGTGGAACGAAATTTATTGGATATTTCAAACTTTTTTAACAAATAAAAAACTGAAAAATTGGGTGTGCAAAATTATTCAGCCCCTTTACTTTCAGTGCAGCAAACTCTCTCCAGAAGTTCAGTGAGGATCTCTGAATGATCCAATGTTGACCTAAATGACTAATGATGATAAATAGAATCCACCTGTGTGTAATCAAGTCTCCGTATAAATGCACCTGCACTGTGATAGTCTCAGAGGTCCGTTTAAAGCGCAGAGAGCATCATGAAGAACAAGGAACACACCAGGCAGGTCCGAGATACTGTTGTGGAGAAGTTTAAAGCCAGATTTGGATACAAAAAGATTTCCCAAGCTTTAAACATCCCAAGGAGCACTGTGCAAGCGATAATATTGAAATGGAAGGAGTATCAGACCACTGCAAATCTACCAAGACCTGGCCGTCCCTCTAAACTTTCAGCTCATACAAGGAGAAGACTGATCAGAGATGCAGCCAAGAGGCCCATGATCACTCTGGATGAACTGCAGAGATCTACAGCTGAGGTGGGAGACTCTGTCCATAGGACAACAATCAGTTGTATACTGCACAAATCTGGCCTTTATGGAAGAGTGGCAAGAAGAAAGCCATTTCTTAAACATATCCATAAAAAGTGTCGTTTACAGTTTGCCATAAGCCACCTGGGAGACACACCAAACATGTGGAAGAAGGTGCTCTGGTCAGATGAAACCAAAATTGAACTTTTTGGCAACAATGCAAAACGTTATGTTTGGCGTAAAAGCAACACAGCTCATCACCCTGAACACACCATCCCCACTGTCAAACATGGTGGTGGCAGCATCATGGTTTGGGCCTGCTTTTCTTCAGCAGGGACAGGGAAGATGGTTAAAATTGATGGGAAGATGGATGGAGCCAAATACAGGACCATTCTGGAAGAAAACCTGATGGAGTCTGCAAAAGACCTGAGACTGGGACGGAGATTTGTCTTCCAACAAGACAATGATCCAAAACATAAAGCAAAATCTACAATTGAATGGTTCACAAATAAACATATCCAGGTGTTAGAATGGCCAAGTCAAAGTCCAGACCTGAATCCAATCGAGAATCTGTGGAAAGAACTGAAAACTGCTGTTCACAAATGCTCTCCATCCAACCTCACTGAGCTCGAGCTGTTTTGCAAGGAGGAATGGGCAAAAATTTCAGTCTCTCGATGTGCAAAACTGATAGAGACATACCCCAAGCGACTTACAGCTGTAATCGCAGCAAAAGGTGGCGCTACAAAGTATTAACTTAAGGGGGCTGAATAATTTTGCACGCCCAATTTTTCAGTTTTTTATTTGTTAAAAAAGTTTGAAATATCCAATAAATTTTGTTCCACTTCATGATTGTGTCCCACTTGTTGTTGATTCTTCACAAAAAATTACAGTTTCATATCTTTATGTTTGAAGCCTGAAATGTGGCAAAAGGTCGCAAAGTTCAAGGGGGCCGAATACTTTCGCAAGGCACTGTACAAGCTACAAGAACACCGTAGCTTCGTGCCTCTCATTTCTCACCTCTAAACTCAAGGCTCCTTAATCAGAGTTATACGCTGTTTTAGTGGCATACATTTTTGTCTTGGTTTTTCACCACCTTCTGTTTCTTGCAGATAAGACATGAAAGCAGCAATTAAACGGGGATGGATTCAGGAATAACGATGATCCCTCCACACTTGTTTTATACTCTGGTCACCCCGGGGTTTAGATGTTGCAGTAAACTATCCTCTGCTGAGTCGACAGCATTCTCTCTCTCTCCTCTCTCTCGCTCTCTCACCCTGGACTCGGATTAACTGTTTTTCAATAAAGCCAGCGAAGGGTTTAATTCAGTTGTCTACTGGCGCTTCTATTAGCTTAGACACTAATAATACAGCTCTGACCATTTCCACAGCTCTATCTCTGGCTAGAAATATATTGGGGGCTGTAAATTGGATCAGAGCCATAAACAGAGATAACTATTTGTAGTTAAAGCTTCTTTTTAATTGACTACACATACCAAACCTACACCAAATAAAGACAAGGTTATTTTGAATATATTTGGAGGTCAGTTGAATTTTACAGTTTTGTAAAAGGCCACTAATTTTAATTTAGCAATAGTGCCTGTCGATGAAGTCTCTACCATGTGGCATCTACTGTCTGATAGAAGTCCACTAGAGCTGGAAGCTGATTGGCTGAGGGTTACTGAATCATTTTCTAATTCATGTTGGTCACACCCCCACAGTTTCAGTTGTACAAAGCTGCATTTTGTGTGAACGAATATTTTCATAAGGTATTGCCTTTAAACAACGATGGCCCCACTTGCAACTAAAGACTAAAAATGACACAAGCTATACCAAGCTGCTCTTTAACATAAAGTATGGTAATGAATAAGAAACTTGTGGCTACTAGACTAAGATGCTTCTTTAGCTTTGCTCAAATTTAATGTTGTTTTCATTCACAAAAAATGAAAACAACATTACTACAGTCCCTGGCAAAACACAACATGTTTACTTCCACAGAAACATGTTTCATGGCTTTTAAAGCTGTTCCATAATGACCAGGAAGCAATGGGTTAGCAATGTACAGTACATAATTACAGCTGGCAGCTCAAGTATTTCTTAAGTATTGGAATATGCACTTTTGCAATTGCCTTGGCATATTCTACGGCAGAGAGCAGACAGTGCAGTAGCTGTGTGTAGGCTGTCTATTAGTTGGGTGCAATATACTTGTACAGTTTAGTTCTACATGTTCCATTGGATGGATGACCTTGTTTATGAAGTGCCTGCAGTAGCAATTAAGTTGACTGCAGGCTTCTTGAGTATGAAATGCATGTGGATTGAAAATTATACCAAGGCAGCCTGTTTAAAAAATGTCACACGGGGTGAATGGGATTATACGTGTGTGTGTGTGTGTGTGTGTGTAAAATACTGAGGAAAAAAAATAACTGACAAGGAAAGATGCAAATGTTTTACTCTGGGAATTATTTTGAAACTCTTGTTACTTAGAAGCATTCTCCCTATGGTATATCAGGGAGTGTCTAAGGGTACCTTACCAGGTGAGGCTGAATTGACGGTGCATTCATTTTCTATAGTGGCCCTGCAGTTAGGGCTGAGGAGGAATGGTAGAGCTGTTTTGTGATCCTCTCATAGCTTTGTGCAGCTCTGTGCCTGACTGAGCTGTGAACCCTCACTGTTCATCTGCACAATGCAATGATAGATTTGTATGATATAGATTTTCATTCAGTCATTGTAAGGCACTGAGAAAGAAAATTCAGAAGCACAATTCAAAACAGAGATGGATTTGCACGATGTAGATTTTCATTAAATCAACTAAGACACAAAGAAAGAAAGAAAGAAAGAAAGAAATTATTTTAACAAGGTAAACAAAATACGTTTTTATCCCCAGTGATGTGGATGTAGTGGAGGCAGCCAGATACATACGTCACCCTTTAGATGTTTTCATATATCTGTAAAACCACTTATTGATTACGATGGAACTTGGTATTAAGATGATTGGAAATATCCGACAGTGGGGGTGTGTAGGAAGTGCCTCTCTGTCTGTGTATCCACCCCTCTGTATGTCACACATACATTTTTACATGCCTCTTGAGAACACAACAAGTTATTTCACACACTGTAATACTGTTATACTTGACCATGATACTAACACATCACCTGCTTAATGACATCTAGGGCTTAAATACCTTGTTTTAAATAAATTGTTCATTGCCGTTTCTTATGTAATACAATTCTGTACGTGCCATTGATATATGTCAGGGTCATCACCATACTGATAGCTCTAGTTTTGAACGGACAGCCGTGGCGGGGGAAGGATGTTATTGACATACTTGTTCAACACATTTTCTTCAGATTGTATGATTTAGTATTAAAGTTATGGATACATTGTTCTATGTAGAGACTATATGTATGCCATTGGGAGTGCTCGTATATGAAATGGAATGAAGGAACGGGTCCAGAACGTGGTTTGATCCTGTGGTCCTCTCAGTTTAGAGGTGCTTGCTCTCTTTTACCCTGACCGGAGTGAAGAGGCTGCTGGGAGTTATCTCAATCCCGCAGCTCTCAAAGCGACAGTAATACCGCAGTTACGCGGCTGATTAGATTTTGCCCTTTTGGGAAAAGCCTCTGTTTCCTGTGAATAATGTTGAGTCAGGAGGGGGCTCCTCCCTCTCGGCAGTAATCAAGCACTCACGCCCCCACCTGCCTGCCAGACTGACACTGTCTGGAGAGTCCAAGCCCAAGCAAGCATAATTTACTGCTGCTATTAGAACTGGAGATTGAAGACCATTCTCTGATTTAAATCCGATTCCCGTGGTGCCCCTTCTTAAAATCAACCCATGAATCAAAACTAGACTATAAATCCGCCCACGCCTCCATCCATCCTCGTGCTGCCAAAAGCATACCATCTCCTATTGATATAATGTCCATAATGTACATTTCCATAAAGCTTCTTGGGCACGCATTGATTTAAATTCAGTGGTTAAGTGTCACATAGTTCATGATTTTCTCAGAGCTGCAGTGTTGCACAGTTATGTTACGTTTTCTACTAAAATATAATTCCTTGTTGGTGGTTTACAATATTCTATTAACACTTTTGCCATCAGTGCACTCTTATGAAAGAACGTGTATCGCCTATTTGTTTGAGCTATACGGGCACTACTGTATACAGGTTGATTCATAGATAGCATTATTTCCACATGCTAGCTTGTGTGTCCGTGGCATCATTTGTTCCTGCGCCAGCTTACTTCCACAGCGCCCATCCCACTGTTGCGTGCATCTGGCAAAGGGCTGAAAACATGGCAGACCTTGGTAGCGTCTGGCTGTGTTTCAGCACTTCTATTACAGAAAATGTTTCAAAGAGAAGAGAAAAAGCATTAGTAATTAATATGTAATTAATCACTGTTTATGTTCACTTCGCCCCCTTATAATAGAATAAAGAACAACACGATTGTAATGATTTCCTTAATCCTACTCCCTAATCAAATCATTAGGGCTGTCAATAGTTTTCTGTCCCAAATTTATTTAAATTCAAACTGCACTTGGAATTCATTGGCCTTAATCCATGTTTGGCCCCATGGAGCCACCATCCTTTTTTCATGCTTCTAGCAAATGGTTCCGTCCCATTCTCTGTATTAACCTCATATGTTTTGATCTAGCGGGACTCAGTCATGTGTTTCAAGTGCCAGAGCAGTCCCAGTGCTTTCATGTGGAAAGCTGGGTTGCTTTTATTTTATTTTTATTGACCAGTACTTGCTATTTAATGTAGTTTTATTTGATTTGCTTTTAGCAGCTAGAAAGCTGCCCCCAGAAAGTCTTGTTGCCAGGCAACTTTGTCTAAATAATTCAAGGGAACAAAGAGCATTTCTGTCACTTACCACCAATTCAACTTCGCATACACCATGGGTTTCATACACAATTCCTATACACACGTGCGCAAATTAAAACATTTAATTCAGACTTAATTTACCGTTTATTAAACTGTCATACAAATTTCCTATGACTAAGTAAACTTGTATTTATGCTCATCTTTATATTTTACTTTAGTATTTATTTCAAATCGCACATTGTTTAGGATTGCTGTTTGTTCGTTTTCTGATTAAACTTTTACATCCCTATCAACACAATTGATTTAAACTATTATTATTTTAGTTCTTTCTGTATTGCTTAATCCACGGGGAGCACTGTTTTAGCAATGTAGAGTTTAATCACACAATTCCTAAATACTGTAGTAGTTTTTACGTTTTCGTTGCTTTAGCTGGTTTGTGCTTCTCTGTGAATTAGCCACAACACTTTAGTTTACTGTATTTAATGTACACATTTACATATACCTGTAAACATACTTGCTAACTTGCCAGCAGTTGTTAAATTACAGTTCATCGTAACTAGAGTGCTCATGATATAAATAATAATCCACCATCGCTGACATACCCCTGGCTGACATCACTTATTAGATCAATATCTCAGCTCATAGCTTGTAATCAGCTGTCCTATACTTGCAGTCTGCTTATATATAGATTATTATATATACCATGAAGAATCATTTGGGTGTTTAACCACTACCAGCCCTGCCTGTTTTTTTAAGTCTGTGTTTTAGGTGAAAGCCCCTGGTCCATGTAATGCAGTCCATTCTAAATAATAATAATAATAATTCAGTAATTGCAATAAGAACGACTTGAAATGATTACAAAAAAAGGTAAGGGGACAATTCAGTTTAAAGCTGCCTTTCTGATTTCACAGACTCTGATTTAACCTTAATCTTTGATATCCTAATGTTGCCTTAGATAAGGCAGTCCAAGATTAGTGCTGATATCAATGTCTGTCAAATCAGCCGCTAATATTTTAGCAAGACTCCCTGTCACAAGTTTAACACATCAGTATGCCGTGGTGGGCATGTGTTCAAATTTGAATGAAACGAGAATTTGTTTTTCAGTGCGTTTTGTTTCTTAAATAGAAACAGACTGAGTGCTATGATTCAGGGTATTTTAGTGAATACAGGACACAGGTGTGTCTATCTACAATGCTATACAGCAGCCTTCACTCTGTACATGTCCTTCACCAGACCGGCTTGTGTCCTTGACTCACAGATGTGCGACTGCTAATTCACTCTCAAACTGCTGACAGAGTTTAATTAAAATTATACAGTGACCAGACGGCTTTCCTACGGGGAACCTTGTAATTAGATAACTGGGATTTTGCGTAGCAATTTTAAGCAGGGTCAATGGGTGCAAATTGATTTAGAACATGTAATGTTATTTCAATATAATGCAGATATATGAACATTGCAATTGTGAACGATTTGAAAGTAACAATAACCTCATCTAATGAAGAAGACAGAGTTACTTAAATGGGGGAAACAGCTGAACAGGTGTTGGATGTGATTAGCAAAGGCTGTTGAATCACAAAGCAACCCTGATAATGCATTATATTAATGAAAGCCTTGCCCATTGGCAATGGAAGGCCAAGGGGTAAGGTTCAGATCCCATTTGTGGAAGCTGGAATGTGAAATTGGGTTGGCAGGAATGATTTGAAAAAGAATAATGCTGCAATTTGGAATCTTTTCATTTTAATGAGGTGGGTGCTGGGCTAAAAATCTGGAATTGGGTAGGATAAAAGGATAAAAGGTGACAATCTATGCAAATTGGCTGTTAAGCCAGTAGTAGATAGCATCACATTACATTTTCAGATATGTTTGTACTGCCCTCTTTCCTGGGTGGTTTTATTGCAGTCACTCAAATAGTGTCATTCCATTGTTAGTATGCTCAGAGTTAAGATGTTTGACCTGAATTCAGGGTCAGCTCTCCAGCTCCAGTCCCTGGAATGTGTTTCACCACAAACAGAATCAGCAGTGTGTCTGTATAGTACCATCTAGTGCACAGGTATTGTGTACAGGGTCAACGTATTGACAGCAGTAAAAAATGATGCTGGCTCTTAAACCTAAACAGGAAACTTTCCTGATGTAGCCTGGGTTATATACAGTATGTCTAGGGCAAAAGAGAATGTGACCACTAGAATTCATGAGCTGTTCCTGAGCTGAGGTCAAATAACCTCATAGTGTATAAAAAAATGAGTTACTGCAATAAGAACCAGTATTACTTACCCTTTAATAATTTATAACCGGGTTGGAAATTGCCATTCCAGCAGTAATATTTATTCAATGATTTTACAGGCCTCAAACCCTTTAATCTTTAATGCTTCTTTCTGGAATAGCTGCTCAGGTATTTGTATTTGGTTTAAGCGACTTAATCGGCAGTAGCTTTCTTTCTTGTTGTAGGATTGCTATTTTTGGTTTGCCTAGCCACTGTACGCCGCTCAAACGAGTTTGCTGCAGTATAGGGCAGGGTTATAGGCTGGCGGCTGGGATCTGTGTCCTGTGGCTGTCGTGTGGAAATGCATTTCTTGCCTTTGCACGCACTTGCTGCAGAGTGAATGGACTGATTGTACATGTCATGGCTCAGCTCTTCAGCAGTGCGTGTGGATTTCAGCGAGCCCGAGCTCTTCTGAACTGAATGTTCAAACCTGTTTAAGCAATCAGCAATGGACAGTCCTGTTGTGTACTAGCAATGTCCCTCATTCCTGTACTGCCTCTAGAAGCTGATACCACCTTTTATAGAACCCACAGAAGCTCTTACTACATACTGGGTTTAGAGCCGTGAAGCTACAGTGTGGTATGTAGTTATGTGATGTATCCTCACTGTCCAAAATCTTATCATTCTGAATCAGCATGCTGTTACTGTGATTGAACCACCGTCGTTCTGATTATCTCCACCTATTCTGATCCTCTAAACCAAATGTAATCTTACCCATACATTCTAGTTAAAGGCAACAGGCTTGGTTACTCAAGTTGCAGTGGATTCTGGGACTTTGAGTTCTAGTAAATGTAAAAGCTTGTTTTTCTGTCTTAAGAAAAATCATAATCTACAAAAAAATCTGAATTTCTGTCAAGTGTTTTCTTTTTACAAGAACTGTCAAATCCCATCAGCCTTTGTGACTCATGTTCACTTTGGATCCTCCAATCACTGCTTTTCTTAAGGCAGGTTTTCAACGAGATGCTGAAGTGCAGCGCTGAACATGTGAAAGGATCGCCTGGTAAATGTTTCAATAATTGAAACTAAAAAGTACCTTTAAAATATCTTTCATATAGGAACATATGAGACCTACAAAGTGATGATTATACAAAGACAGTAATTTACTGGAATCATTTTGTTAGATCTATGCCTAACTATGCAATGAATCATTTTCTAGGTGGTGAGAGCTCTTTTGACAGGTCAGCTGGCATAGAGCCTAACCTTCATACAAGTTCAAAGATATTCTATGACACCACCGTATTCTCAGTCCTGATAGTAAATAGGGTCAAAATTCACCCTTAAATTGACCCATCGTTGCATAAGCCATCACTTTCTAGATTCTCGTGAAACAGGGATAGTGTGCAGTCTAGGTTACAGAAGGATTTGGCTGCTACTGTGATTGATATTGAGAGGGAGGCTGGATTGAGATGCTACCTTACACCACGTCAGCCTGGCCTAATGATGTCGTATGCAGAAGCATTGCTGATTTATTAAGATGTCGGAAAAGGCTTCTAAAGCTTGCTGTCTCAGCCTGTGCTGTCTGCTTGTTTTATAGATAAGAGGGGAGCTGTCAAGCATCCCCCTCCCACTACCTGTACCTTCCATTAGCACTGCGACTGCCTAGCTACTCTGCTTTAGCGGTTGAGAGAGAGAGAGTGGGGCACAGGGGGGCAGCCCATTCATGCAGGCTAATTGCAGAGCCCTGCATCGGCAGACACTCTCCTATCACTTAACTTGAAAGAGCCCATTTACTCCAGTTCGCTGGCTGTGTGCTGAATCTAGATGAGGCTGGAGCTAAGCCTTGTGTGTAGCTCTGTGGCAGTGTCTCTGTACTACATTACACACAAGGAGAGTGGAGGCGTAGGGGCTAATGGAATGTGAAATAGCTGAAGGTAAAGCAGAATCTCATTCTGCACCTCAAGTAATGAGGTTTTGCACACTGTTTGTTTTGCATGAAGAGGACACTGCGCTGAATGCACCTCTGAGGGAGGGAACTGAAGGGAATTGAAATGTGGTAAAATGGTTGGCCACAATTTAATGCAGGTGTTCGAACAATTAATTTTACAAGGAGCATTAGGAGTAATTTTTATAGACTGAAGACAGTTGTGGCACAGTGTTAATTTGGTTACTCTGCCTATAAAACAAAAATCTATTAGATTTATTTAGTAATATTAAGTCCTTCTTTTTAGGTTAAGGGATAGTCATTAGCATTGCATTAACTTTCTGCCTGGAGAAATCCAATTTATCAGGTTTAATAAGTGAATTTGAACTACACATCCACGGTGCTTCAGTCAGTGTTCAGGGCTCGGGGCAAAGATCTCTGTCTCAGTGCACTGGGGTCAAGTGTTTGATCCAGGGAAATCTGATAAGCTTCTCCAGTAATGGCACCTGGTTGATTTCCATTAGAGGCGGGACAGAGCATGCCCTGCCGGGGTCCTAGCAGGAGACAGAAGTGCGAAGGTGTTCAAAGCATAGCCAGACTACGTTAGTGCTGGGTTGTAATGTGGGCACAATACTTACAGCTGATTTCCCGGGTACAGCTTTGCTAGGAATTAGATCAAGGGGTCGTCTACAAATTCTGAGCTTCGCAAGCAGAAGGAAGGCATCTACATGCCATCAAATAAAAATAAAATGGGGGGTGGGGGGGGGTAACACTAGCCATATTTTACTACTCTAGCCTATTGTTCTTAAAACTCAGTGCAAATACATGATAGGCTGCTGTACCTTTAAGTAACGTTGACGGTTCCTTTAGCGCCACCTATTGTTGTGTCAAGGGAGGACAGCCTGTTTAACTAGAGGGCTAAATAACAGGAGCACCTGACTCTGTGTCATATGTATGTTATAGAATGGACCTGAGCTAGGTTGTGTATTGTTTGAATAAATAATGTGCGCTATGCAGAATGTACTATACCTAATTTATATATATATATATATATATATATATATATATATATATATATATATATATATAAAAAATATTGACATAGCTTTCAATGTCAATACACACATGTATATACACACAGTGTATTTAATTATTATAAATCACAGAACAGATCTTGTACTCAGGATCACAGCTGTACACAGGATAAGATGTACTGGAATGTTGACAGTTCCTTAACAGTGATTGGTTTCTCATCCGTGATTTATAACAAACAATAATACGTTCAGTACTTGTACACATACAGTGTAGCTTTCAAATGCATGGAGACTCAATTACCCCGCCCCCACACACAGACACACCTTTTTCTTTAAATTTAAACTGGCTTCCTCCTTTACTTATGGGCCACCCAGTTGCTAAGGGGAATTTGAGTTGTAGCAACAGCAGCAGACAACACACACAGAACAATGACTCTTTCTGAATATTTTCACCCAGTCGCTTCGCCCAGCAAGTAGAGAGCTGCAGGAAAGTCTGTGTAATATAAAAACAGAATTTCTTTCTGTAGATGCACGCTTCTATAAAGAATATTAATCGGCCAGCTACTGCAAAGGTAAGGTCTGTTTGGATACAGTTTCTAGACAACCCTCATCAGGTAGTTTTCAGTATGGAGTTTGTTTGTTTAGCCGGGAGTAGCTGTTTGCTTTAGCCAGGGTCAAGTCCTACATGGTTTAGTTGTGGCTGTGTGAGTGCTTGACTATAAGCCCCTGGCAACCAAGTGTGCTGTGAGACAGGACTGCATGGTGTTATATGAAGAGAATATAGGCGACGTGTGAACTGTATGGTTTTCTATAGACTTGTGAATGAGGGTCAGTGAAATAAATGGCTGGTTACTACAGGCCTCACACAACCACAGTAAGTACTTGAAACTGAAGAAAACTATTACAAGAATGACATTTAAGAATCCCATTTAAAATAACAATGACTTGCAGCCTTGCATTTGTAATATATCAAGTATGTATGACATATTTGCACTGAAAAAGTCTGTCTTGTTGAAATGTTTGTTTATCTGATGTGTTTGCAATTAACGGAGAAGCAAAAGTATTGACCTACCCGTGTTACTGGATTTCTAGAAACAAGCAACAACACATTTTTTTAGTACCAGTATCTTTCTTAGTTTAATATGTACAGGTTATGGTTTTATATCTCTTGTGTGCACTCTGAGTGGGCGAGTACCTTGTACAAGAACACATATACCATTGTACATAATAACTTCTAAATCATCTGAAGTTAAAATGAAAGCAGGAAACGTAGATTTTGTCATTGAATTTAAGATTGTTTTACCATGGAAAAATAAGAAGCGATGTTTGATCGGCTTTTACAGTGCTGTAAGTTACAAATGAACCCTATCATTTACATGCCTGACTAACAGGCTGGTTGACTGGCTGGCAGCCCAGATTCACACTCCTGTTTGTTCTCCCCAGCTGCAGAGAGATGGGCTCAACCTTCCCTCCTACGATGCCCTGACGGAGATCCTCCCCGAGTATGAGCACCTGTTCAGGGCACCCATCTCCACCAAGGGGGGGCAAGACCCCACAGACAGGATCCCCCTCTCAGGCAGGACTACCCCGGCGAACAGGACCATACGAACAGGCAGGCACCGCATGGACAACACAAAGTTCAGGACCCCGATCAAGACCCCCTCTCACTGTTTCACAGCCTCCGCTCTCCACACAAAAAGTGAGCAGCATTTCACCATCATTAGATTTTCCTCACAAAAATAGTGCTTACTACATTTCATTGTGTATCTACATACACATTCTTTAATCTTAAACTAAATATCAGAATGAGAAAGTGTGTTGCTTATGCTGCTAGCGTCCGATTGCTATGTGTAAGGTTTTTGATACATACAGTATATACTGTATATTCACAGACATTTCCAACGAACATAAGATCCTATATTACACAAAACTGTGATACTGTCAGTGTACTTATTCAGGGATGAAAATAAGACTCCCCTTGCATAGCAGTTTAATCCATTCCTGTTTACACTATGAGTTTAATAAGACGCACCTAATCTTGTTGCCTATACACTGTAATCAAGCTTGTAGTAAAACCTGGAATGGGTGAAACTGCTGTGCAATTTGAGTCTTATTTCCATCCCTATTGTAGTTTATGAAGAAATCAATGCATGTAGCAAAGGAGCTGGAGAGGGTTACCCCGAAGACCTGTGGAAATAACACTCAACACGTATTATGTTTCTATATTGAACTGCAGAGAAATTTCAAACAGCAGAAAGGTCTCTTAAGTTTATTCTGTGAGGCAGCATCATTTGAAATTCCTTTAGAAGCTGTTTAAGATACATTTTCATTTCAGTGGTTCTTTTTTTTAAAAAACTGGTGAGGACCTCAACTCCATCTCCCAATGCATCTAATCTAATGTTAATAATATCTATCTCTTTTCTGTGTGTCATTACTACCAAAGAGAATATGTTACTTTTCTGTCCATCTGTATCAGTCAATCACTTCTTACTTTAAACATAGAGAATAATAATAATTCTATTCTTTCTTCAGGTGGGAAGCAGTTGTGAAAAGTGTGAAGTTAAATCAATGTATGCTTTGTGTAGCATGGGCTCCACAAATATGAGGAAAAATGATGTATTTTCAGTTAACAAATTCAAATGGCTTGACTTTTACAGTGTGAAACAACATCTACCTTAAATACTCCAGCAGTCTATTCATTAGGGTATGTGTCATCACTGGCTTAGAGTTCTAATATTTTTGGAACCCACTGTATAATACCGCTATTTCAAATTTTATTGAATTCTTGGGCGTCTGTTTCTGTTTTCTGTTTTGGACTAAATACAACAAGTCCCATTTTACTCTTTTGAAGAGCTGAAAACCTATAGCAAGGGGAATTACAAGAAACAGAAACAAAAAGGGTTGCCATTACAGTACAGTAAGTGACTGCTGAGTCTGTGTGCTTCTACAGCAGGGACCCTGTCCGAGACCCTGTGTACGACAGCCATGCTGCAGAAGTTATCGAACATGAAAGCAGGGTGAGTACACATTCAGACACTGCTGCTGCTGCTGTTAGTAGTAGCAGTTGCAGTTGTGGAGAGTAATGACTAACTGCACATAATAAGGATGTAAGTCTATCATGAGGTTCTGGTGACATGCCAAACCACAAGAACCCACGATGGAATGACACCCGTATGCATGGGCAGGGGGAGGGTCCTGGGGGCGTCAAATAATGTCAAGATATTGTTTACTTTAACGGTATGTTTCGTATCAGGTATCCCCCCTTCATGACAGTCTTGACCCCCCTCCCCCTCTTCATAAAAGTCTGGATCCTCCCCTGCATATGTGAAGTGTTGGACACATTGTGGCCCTTTACTGAGAGAATGAAATTTGCTGAGAGTGTATTATTCAATAAGTGAGTCTGATAGAATGTAATTCATTCCTCAGTATTCACTTTATTTTTATGTTTATTTTTTTTAAAGTGTCCTTTTACACAACACTGATTGCATGAAACATTTTGCACGGATATGCCGTCCTGTTGAGATTCTGCCCTCCTAGGCGACAGGGATTAGCAGAATGAGCACTGAGCCGATATGGGAAGCAGCTGTCCCACTTTCTAGGGGCTGTCGTTGTTTTGTGGAGGATCTTTGAACCCCCCCTTCCCCTCTGCATTGATTCTGCTCACATTGAAAATCAAATCGCTTTGTATGCATTTCTTGTTGGAAATGTCAGGCACAGAGCCTGGCTATGAAACTTGTTTTGCTCAAACTGATTATACAGTGTTTCGAAAGTAGAAATGTCAATGAAATGCCTGCAGCGATGAGAGCTGTTATTAAGCCCTTGAAAAACATGTCACATTGCACTGTGCACACCAGTCTGCTAGTGAGATGGAAGGATTAGTACTTGTAGGAAATGGCACGGCACATTTTTTACTTTGTAGATTAAATATAACCGTAAACACATATTAAAATCACTTCAAATAATAATAATCACAATAAAAATTGTCATTGATGTAAAATTAAAAGTCGAGGTGATTTTTATATTTTTGTGAGATAATAAAGTGTAAATTGGTGTTTCTTATAAAATAACCTGCATTATACATTTTCAATATATGTTTTACAGCGGCATTGCAGCTTTGTAACAACCTGTACAAGTCACAGGTATCTGTTTACGGTAGTCATCCATATTTTATAATAAAAAATCAATTGATGTCATGCAGTATTGTTCATGAAGCTAAAAAAGGAATCACTGTAAATATGTATTGCCCTCACCTATATAATGTTTTAAAGAGCAGATGTTTATTCAGGGATAACAAGATATTTAGATCACATTAGGAATGCCCCTTTGTTCCAGCACCACAGTCTACCACTGTGTTTTCATTTATTTACAGGCCAGGGTATATAACACAGTATAAAACTGACATTTTAGGAAATAAAGAACTATTATTATTCTAGCTATATCACAAAGACACATCCAAGCACTTCTTTGGCGGGGCTCGCACATCTGTGCTGAGAGAGTAATAGTCCTGGAGCGGCTCTAAAAGCTGTTTGGAGGCCGTTCTCTGTATTAAAATTCATGGCAGTCAGAGACTGGGGCCTGATTTGTGACCCAGATGATTGCACTTTCCTCGCTCTGATCAGAAGAGCCCCCCCCCCCCTCCCCTCCCCCCCCCACACACACTCTTCCTCCTACAGTTGTGACTCGCTCCTCCATCTCATCTGCAATCATAATTCTTCCCCCTCGTGGAGCATTTCAGTTAGGTGCCCAATTTCCTCAGCAGGACCCTGGGGACTCTCCACTGGCCTCAATCCCTGTTTCCTAATCACCTGGGCTGCCTGGAGCTCCCCGGGCTGGTGCAGAGTATGCAGGAGATAGCTGGTGATGATGGTGTGGAGACTGACAGAGGCATTCTGCCTGCTTCACTCCTACAGAGAACAGCACAAAAGGCAGCTTGTTGCTACATGACATAAAGGAGAGTACAAAGACGTAATGCGCAGTGTAGTGTGGTGATCAATGCTCTACAGTTTAGATCAATTATTATTATTATTATTTGTTTATTTAACAGACGCCTTTATCCAAGGCGACTTACAGAGACTAGGGTGTGTGAACTATGCATCAGCTGCAGAGTCACTTACAATTACGTCTCACCCGAAAGACGGAGCACAAGGAGGTTAAGTGACTTGCTCAGGGTCACACAATGAGTTAGTGGCTGAGGTGGGATTTGAACCGGGGACCTCGTGGTTACAAGCCCTTTTCTTTAACCACTGGACCACACAGCCTCCTATCAATGCTCTACAGTTAATCGATGCATCTTATCTATCTATCAATAGCTGTTGGTTCTTAGTATGTACACTCATTCCAGCTGTAGCACCATTAAAGCTGTCTCAAATTTAGGTTTAATTTTATACTAGAATTTTTGGGTCACTGTTTGCTACATTATTCTGTAGCCTTGTGTACACTCTGCCTCAACAGAAACGAGTCCTTGTTGTCTATCCAGTTTGTTTACATTGCTTAAAGGTAGTTTTGGCTGCTATCGCCTAAGCTGCCTCCCTCCTTGAAGACTACTTCACTCTGCGGATTAAACAGAAATGCTAATTTTGCATCTGCAGCAGCAGGAGGTTACTAATGTCATCTGCCGACTCCACTAGCTCAAGGAAGAAAAGCAAACATTTAGACAAAGAAATATATTTGCGTTATCATAATTGTGATCAAGATCAGTACGCATCAATGGAGCTGATATTTTTAACAATGGCGTATACCCATATAGGGTAACATTTAAAGAATCTTTAAGCATAAGTAGGTTAACTCTATTATTTCTATTATAGCACTATGTATTTGTATTCTAGAACGTTGCCAGGTCGTCCTTGTAAATGAGAATTTGTTCTCAATTGACTCCTCTGGATAAATAATGGTTTTGATTGATTGGTGTGTATTTGAAGATGTACATTGTAGTGCCAAGCAAAGTTCAAAATCCCTTTTCTTATTGCGCTAGCAATATAATCACTGGTACCCCATTTTCTTCTGTTGAAGATCTTTTGTCTCTCTGCTAGTATTTTAAACATCAGATATTTGAAAGGCAATACTAAAGACAACGCTGCTCCTGGTGTTTTAATCAGACCATGTGACCTACAGCAAAGGTACCAGGATGCAGATGTTCATCTATTCTATAGTGTGGTGTTTGAAATATTTTGATATTCCTGAATTATTTTAAAAAAGTGATGAAAAAATCATGATACAAGAACCATTACCATTGTTTGCCATGTTTTTTAATGTGCTTTACCATGCTTTCACTGTGCTTTATCACACTTTGCTATGCTTTCACATAACTTCACTTTTACATTTACATACAGATTTATACAAACTTACTGTATATACAAAGTAAAGGCTACCGTATAGAAAGAGGTACTGTGGCTTTGTACAATTGAGGTTGAGAAGTTTCTAAGATGACTCTTTCACAATTGAGTGTGACTTGACATTTGTCCCATTTGAATGGAATTCTCAAAGAGGTCACATTTCAATGCACTGTAACCTAGCTGGGATCAGCGACGTGTTAGCATTTGAAACTCGGAACAGAAGTCCTTGCAATGGGAGTAGTGTGGCTTCAGCAGGGATTTTAAAAAGGAGCGCTGCGCTCATTGTAGTAAATCCCCCATTCATCTGGCCTGGTGGGATACCTCCGGGTGCAGAAACATGGTTAGCAGACTCTTTAGTGTCTCGTGTAAAGGAGTGATTACATTGTACACCCAGCCAAAGCTAATCGATTTAAAGGGGGGCGCTCAGATACCACAGCTGCTGAAAGATATTCCTGTTTTTAATTATTTTGCCGAACAGATTAGAGAATTTCTGAAGACATGAATATTAATAAAGCAGCCACATAATCATTGAGACGAATTGTTCTGACAAATATGGCTTCAGTGGGGATCTGAATTTTAATATGGCTACTCATTATTACAGATGTTCTTCGAGGGCATGATATAATGCAATGTTTCTTTTCAGCCTTCGCTCCCCCTCTAGGTCTTGTAAGGTCTAGTGGTCTACAGTGCCCCCTGATGTTAGAAGCTTGAACTGAAGCACACTACACACTTTGTCTATGACCGTAAAGACTTTAAGCAGTGTTCTTTTATGGAGCCCACAGAACTATGATTTTATCAAATATTTATGTTCCAATTTTTTAGAGTGGTTAATAAACTCCATTATATGTTTAGACAACTGAGTTCTGCTTAATATGCATGCTTCTCATTGTGGGATGCAGTCATTGCTTTGACCTGAGTTCAGGAGTTGGATTTTTTGTTCCAGTTTCCTGACAGGGTGTAACACAGGCTGGATCAGTCAAAGTGTCAAAGGGGCAATAGTGGTAGGCAGTGATTAGGTAGCATGAAAGCTTAAATATCTAATAAGACACTTTGGGATAGTTCTTCATGGAAATATGTTTTTGTAGCTGTAGCATCTTATTTAAGAGTCCTGGTGTGGTGTATAAAAAGATTATTTTTTACACCATGCATTGATGTCAAGTTACTTCAATAGAAATCCTTAGTTACAATATCAACATGAATATTCTTATACAGTAGTATGAAATACAGTCTTCCTTTATTGGCGTACTAAACCATAAGCATACCTTATACAAATTAAATGCAATAAGTCTCTTGTTGCTTGTGACAGTACTCTGTTGAAATAAGTGTGACTGAAACGTGAGAGCGCACAATATAGAGTGATTTAAGGTAGGGCCTGATTATTTTGGATTCACCAATGTCAATAAAATACGATGCAAGGCAAAACTGGTCATTATCAATAGCTGCTCATTGCAGTTTTATTTTTTTTTCCCACTTGGTGGCGCTTCTAGCTCATAAACCTCAAAAATAACTTTGAAATCCGATAAGCTTTTTATCTATCAACCTAGAGAGAGAGTCCAGCGCTATGTTCTTGTCCTTGAAGATGTTTCAGTGTACAGTTGTGGCACAATATATACTGTCTTTGTATTTTGGTTCTGTAGAACTAAGCAGAACAGAAACAGCAATAGAGAATATATTTTACATCAAGTGGGATATATGGAGGGGTCTGTTTGACTGTTTATTAGACTGTATATCTCACTTACATTTTTATATGTATCCAGTAAACCACTTATGAATAATATAGGGATATATTTATACAAGTGCATACCCTTATAAAAGTTTACCACGGTACTTTTGCAAAGTATTTTTGCATTTTTCCCATGCTTTTCCCATGGTTATACTATGCGTTTACCCTGGTTTGCCATGTTTTCAATGTGCTTTTAGCATGCTTTCACTGAGCATTATTTCACTTTGCTATGCTTTTCCTATGGGCCGCTTGTTACAAGGGTCCAGTGGATGTAAGTCATAGTGATTTACTTTTTCATGCTAGCTGGTGGAGATGTATGATACTCGCATGCTTGTTGTGGTCTTGTTTCTTTACTCCTTTCTCATCTCGTTACTTGTAAAACATATCAGAACCCATTCAATGTAAGCCCCTCTCATAGATCTGGGGTGGTAATGTCGGTGTGGGGCAGGGTTGACAGCAGGCACTTTATCACAGTCCTCCGCTAATCTCCTCAGGGTCAGCTGACTGGATCAAGGTTTCTGTTTTGAATGGGAGGTCTGACAGGTTCAGGGCTGTCTGAGGAACCTGTTGAGGTTTCAAGGTCTCTGTGAAACAGCTGGCTTGGGCTCCTGGTCTGTAAAGACACCCAGGATTTGAAATACACTGAGGGGATAGTATTTAAGGCTTTTTTTTTGTACCACTCAAGTGAATGCTTACGATGTACAGTATTTACAGTTTGCTTTGAGTTTTTAGACACTGATCTGTCTGAATACTTTTTTTTTTTCTTCGTTTCAACAGTAGTGTTTGAGGGAGCTTTTTTAGTTACACAATATTAATAGAGATTTACTCAAGGCAAATTAACATGCATTGAAATCCAGACCCCTAGTAAGAAATGTGTTGATTTTTGGAAATCATTTCAATTGAACCTGTGTTAAAAATGACAGCAACCAATAATACTGAATGTAGGGAATCACCTGACTTTCACGCAATAGTATCTACAGTGATACAAAACCTATTAAAGAGTTGTGACATCAGTTCTGTTCACCAGAATGGTCATGTTCAGCTGGCATCAGCAAGCAGCCCATGAAAGCTTCCATTGGATTAAAGTGTGGGGTTGTGATTGCCCTTTTCCTCTGTGTGTGTGTGTGTGTGTCAGGAGCTGGAGAACTATCGCACAGCCATGCGCAAGATGGCAGAGGACATCATTGCGCTGCGGAGACACGTGGGCAATCTGGAGTCGGACAACAGCAAGCTGCGCAGTGAGCTGACCCTGCACCAGGACCTGGGGAAGACAATGCTGGACGATACAGACATCGACGTCATGACTAAGGCTGAGATCACTGACCGCATCGGTACTGCCCCCCCCACCTCCCCCAACACACACACACACACACTCACTCCTCTGCCTAGTACTAAAGCTCTGATTCCACTGCCCAATGTGCCAGTCTCATATCTGTTCTTGTTAAGTACTGTGCTTTTGAGCATAGTAACTGTTTCCACTGTCAGCAAGGCTCTACTTGTTAAGTTCACTTAATGGTATGAAGAACCAGTTTAATACATAACATACATTAAAACATATTTACAGTACTGATGCAAATTATGGAAACAACAAATGATTTACAGCAAGAGTAGGGGTGGGGATTGGATTGCCCTCAGACGCCATACTTACAGAATACCTTGGTATCTCTGACTACATAGTCGTCTCCTCTTTAAAAAGGATTTGCAAAAGGTTTTAATGAGAAGTTTATAAGTGTAACAGTACCCCCAAATGATCTCCTTTTTCTTGGTAAGGAGTAAAACTGAGTATGGGGAGTTTGTTGCTGGATAACTTCACTTAAACACGAGACTACCTATGCACCTCCGGTCGCTATGTCAATCATTCATTTCCATAATTTGTGTCGGTACTGTATATGTATTCTTTTCCTGTATTAAACACTGTGTGCTCACTCAACCTGCAATGAGAATGCTTTACTGACCGTTCTCCAAACTGACACCTGAGTGAACCTGCTACAAAGGGAAGCAAGACAACTGACAGTGGTGTTGAGAACGGGTTTGTAGGCAGTGGACAAAAATGTAGTTTAAGGAGTTGATTTGAGCAGCCTATACAGTACCAGGGAATCTACCTGGATTTCATAAACCACTTATTATCCCCAGTGCTGTAAGATTATTGAAATAAATACAGCTGTGTCCTATCCTAGCTTGATATAGGTTAGTGCCTTCATAGGTGTAATACTAGTTGAAGCATAGTAAAAACTTTCGCTACTTGACTTTGATCAATCTATATCCCTACTAAACTTAAACTAGTACAGCACTACCTAGGGTTATTAAGTCAACTTATTCATAATGTACATGCAGACAGACCATTCAAATTCCACGTTGCATGAGCATATTAAAATTTGCCAGGCACAAATTCACCCTGTAACCTTATGTTACAATCGTTCACTTTTTTTCTCAATTTAAGGTTTACCTTTGGAAAATGATAAAACTTCTGTCAAAATTAAAAAAAAAAGGTTTGGGTGCATTTTAAATGTAAACGTTTGTTTTTTTTTTATTTTAAGTCCAAGGTTATCCTTGATTCATTTCCAATGGAGTCCTCTGCTTTTTGCAAACATGTTTGTGCCACCTTCAGATAAGCCAGCTCATTTTGGTGGCAATGCAACATGATAAACGGCTCTGCGATTAATCTGTTATCTCCTGAAGGACAGATCCTGACCTTGAAATGGTGTTTGGCTGCTTAACGGACAGTTATGCTTGTGAATACATCTGCCCATCGCTGTTCAAAGACACAATTTACACGCTTCATTTTAAAATGCTGCTTTTTTCCATATTTCCAAAGTTTCAGCTTGCCTTTATGATAAATATTCAGACAACGTAGCAAACAAGTTAGTTTTTCAAAGCCTCACAGTTAATTTTAAAAAATGTTGCTGTAAAAAGCTGTATGTGAAGACATATCCAATGCATTTAATCATTGGGCTATTTTAAATTCGATTTAGTTATGGGTTTTTTTTCTTGATTTTTTGTCCTATATTGACAGTATGTAAAGCCAGTCTAAGTAGTGGTGGGCATACCCGACAGCCCATTGTAAAAATATCGAAATAATCCAATGATATGATGCTATAGTAGATATAGTTGATAATTCATCATACACTAGGAGACTGTATTGGTTGCGCAAAGCATAAGCAGAGCCTAATTCAAACGTGTTGTTGCCGTCCACAAGACCATTACATGAAGAAATCAGCAGTTTTTGGACACCGGTATGATTTAGCTGAAATGTGGCTTTCAGATGCGTTTTGAACAAAGATTTAAACAAATGAAGCCTCTGAAAATATTTTGGTTCTGTAAAACCAGGATACCCTTGTAAACAAAATGTTGGAAACCTACCTCAAACCTGCTGTGCAATTAGTCTGAAACTATGTATCTTAGCACCCACTATGAGCACTAAAAACTAAATAAATCCTGTTATTTTGCAGCCTCTCTGAAATTCAAACTGGCCAGCGGGATGGCAGAGGTGAAAACTCACAAAGATAAAATCCAGCAGCTTCAGAACGAGCTGATTCGGGTGAGTACACTGGCAGACACAGATTTAAAACAGGGCGCATACTATAAACAAGACAAATTGGTGAAGTATTTATTGTTAAGGTTTTTTTTTTTTTAAATAACACAATACAGATTGTACAGCACATTTTTATTGACACCTTTAAATAGGATCCCCCTAACTGATTTACTCTCTAGTACACTGTACATATTCTCTGTAGAAAAAGTTTGATTGAAGTATTATATCATTGTAATAGGAATGTCTAAAATAAATATGTTGAATTTAAGTATGGAAATGACACAAACCAATATCCAGTAATTGCTTTTTAAATTGATTTCCTGAGGATGCATTGAACACAGGTGTCATTATCTCAGCTATGCTTTTGTAGTGGATTTATTCTCCTCTATCCAAAGAGACTCAGGAGTCCCTGAAGCAGTCAGTAGATGTTGAGTGATTTGTTCCCTGACAGAAAAATGACCGTGAGAAGGAGCTGCTGCGTCTGCAGAGAGCTCACCAGCAGCAGCAGGCTGTCCTGCAGAGATACCAGGACCGGGCGGGCAAGGTGAAGAGCCTGGAGGGTACCATCAGACAACAAGAGAAGGTAACCCTCACTTCTTTCATTTGCAAAGCCTGGCTGGTATATGAAGCCAAGTTGTTCTCTTGCTTGAATGGCGACCTAGCATTTTAAATAAACATGTTCTTACCTCTCTTTAGCACTCCTCTCCCTTGTCATATTGACTGACTTTTTTTTAAAACTGTGACTCAGGTGAAGCCTATTTATCTTGCTACTACATTATAAATTAACTTCCTGTGCTGCAGGTATTAGGACACCACCTGACCCACACTTAATAGTCCTTGTTGTATGAGGCTCAGATGGGACCTTAATACCTGCTGCACAGGAAGTAAATATATAACATAATGGCAAAATGGGCTTTGTCAAAACAGGTTGCCCCTTTAAGACAGCAGCATCCCACAATTTTTCAGTACTGTATACTTTGATAGAATGTGTTGATGTTATGGATGATTTGTGCAAGAATGTATTAAACACCTTACACTCGGTGATTAATTCATTCTGAGTGGAAAAGTCAAATAGACAAAGCGATGAAGGAATTAGAGGCAAATAGTACATGCTTTTAGAGCTGTTGCTATTTATATAATTTAAAAATACCTCATGTGCTATAGATTTGTATTTCCTTTAGTTCAGGATCTGGTAGTTTAGCACTGGAAAGTAAGATGTCTGTTGTGTTTGTTGCAGGTAATTGAAAAGATGGAAAAGGTGCTGGACACTAAACTGAAAGAAAAGAACAGAGACCAGACAGCGGCTTTGAAAAAACAAACAGGTGAGGCTGACAGTACAGGACACCCTTTCATTTCCATTGGCTTCACTTCTGCACTCAACATATTTACCACAAGCAAGGCAATGGACATCGTTTCAAGAATCCTAGCTGGTAACTACCAGCTCAGGAATGTTCTCACTAATGTGGAGTTATCCGTCTTCTGTCCAACTAGGGGGCAGCAGTGACAGCTTGTGGAAAGAGATAGAGTCAGCGTTGGCATCAGAAAACTCCAGACTGAGGGCTGAGTTAGAGAACCTGCGCGACCAGTCAGCACCCAGCCCTTTCCAACAGCACCTGCAGGTGTGTGCTGTGCTTGGACCATCACAGCAAACTGTTTATTCTACAAGTGCTTTCCCCACATAGACCAAATGAGACATGCCCATTTTCCCACGTATCCATTTACACCACCCACTTCATTGCACTGAAGCCCCCCTGGTAAATACGTGACTTCCTTTCCCACAAGGTATAATTGGTACAAAAACTGTTTTCCAATTGTGTAATAATAATAATGCAGTGCAAAAAAAACCACTACACTAACACAAGGCATGTATGATGTTGTATTAATCTGCATCACCCCTATATGATTATGTTCTGATAAATGTATAATTCCATGCTGTTCCCCAGAAACAGGATTTCTTCTCTGACACAGAGAAGATGAGTTTACTGGCCAAGCTGGAGAAGGCACAGGGGCGAATACAGATGCTGGAGACCCAGGTATTGATTCTTCCGCTTGCCAAGTGAAAATCTACAATTTGCTTTCTTGCCCATCGTGACTGAAACAGGAAAATGCAGCTTTTATATATTACAGAATACATTTCCAAGGATTTCAAGGGCATTCCATTTACACAAAACAAGTGGCCTGTACACTGCGGGGTTTGCAATTAAATTATGTTGATGAAAGAATAAAGAACAAGTCCCTTAACCACGCTATGATTTATCCAAATAAAAACATAACAATTACAGCCACCTTAATGATAAGGATCTCATTAAATTTAAAATAAATAGACAGAGGTTTTATTCATGTGGGTTATTGAGGGTTATAATTTAAAAGACATTTTGCCTGTTCTAAAGGTCGGTTTTGTCCCCTGTAGTGATGCTCTCTGTATTTATTTTGTGTTGTTTTCCCCAGCTGGAGGAGAACGCACGGAGATGGGGGCGAGAGAAACAGGACATGCTCACACGGCTCAATGAACAGGAGCATGGATTTGCACGGTCCTCCACCATGATTCTGCATGACTTCCCTCTGGTCAGTTACTAACCCACTGAAACCAAACGGCCAGTCATCTACCTCAAAGCACAGCAAGCACTGTTTTTAACATTAAAACCTCCTAGTATACAAGCACCCATACCTGGGTGCAAAGAAGTCAAAGAATTATGCTCATAAGATCAGGCTACATACTGTCATTTATATAATATATACTGTATAATCAAAGTTAAAAGCTTAATTGCATTGGCCAACTGTCTTAATTTTCTTTTTTCTTTTAGAAGTCTGATTCCTTGCTAAACAACAGTAGATACAGAAAGCTGGACCCTCTGACGTAACCTTCCTGCTGCCAGACAATCAACACAGATCAAAACTTTAAAATAGAAAATTTATTTTTTCCATTTAAAAAAAAAAATATATATATATGTATGTACAGTTTATGCTTTTTCATAAAAGAACAATTTGTATTATTTCTTTGGTCGAGATAATAAAACGAAGTTGATTGTAAAAGTGTTTCTTTTACCTATTGAAGTTTGGAGGTCGCTAAAGTTTGTTTATTTCTTCTCTCTAGTATTACCGATGAAATGTGTCACTGCTGTGGCTCCCCATTCAGAGCAGTTTCTTGGGCCGAATTTAATGAACAAACTGTGAATGTTAATTGTTTGTGCCATGTTCTTAAACATTTCTAATAAGGATTCATGTGAGTTGTTGCATATTCATTCATTTACAGTACATGGGTTGGAATAAGAAGTTCAATAACAGCAAACTTAAATCTAAAACTTAACAATATCATGAACTATCTAAGCATTGGCTTAACTTATTAATCAGCACAACATGAGCTGCTTCTGCATGGTTACATTACTGAAAAATATATATACTTATTATCCATTTATCACTGTATCATTATTGAAAAATAAAATCAAATACATTGGCCACCGTTTCACATCTAGGAAATAGCTTTAATAACCTCTAACATAACAAGGTGGCCATGTAGTTTATTAGTGTTGATCTTTTGTTATGACTGTATCAAGGAAGAGCAAATACAGAATTGTACAAAGAACATTTTATTGTTTTTCAAAACATTTAAACAAGAATCAAAGCAACCAGCCTGTTCTGTGGAAATCCTGGACAGAAGCCGAGCTTACCCTCTGCATAGTAAATAAGGACATGAAGCCTGACAGCCTTGTCTTGTCATTGCCGTTGCCCTTCTTCTAATGCAGAGGGCGCAGGGTTAGTAAGATCGGCTTATCTGGAAGAATGATCAGTTCAAAGGTACTCCCAACGTCCACTTGCCTTTGTTTTTCAATTTTGAAGTTTTGGAGGAGCTGAAGTGACATGAACGTCAGTAGAAATGAACATTAAACCCTCACTCATGTACAGGTATACAGACATGCAATGTGCAAGGTTCTTCCTTTCCTTTAAAAGGAAAAATGCGACCTCTGATCAAAATAATTCTAATTGTCAGAAGTTGCAAATCAATGAAAAAAATATTTACATTTCCCGTACTAAGATTTCTCATGTAGATGAGAGATAATCAATTATTCTGTTTGATCAGTAGTACCAATTTTGAATTAATGAGTAAAATATTTGCAAATCTGTTTGCAGTAGAATTAAAAAGAAACTCCTTGTGATCAGCTCTATATAAAAAAAAGCTCACCATGAAGACCATTTTACTAAATCCCTTTGATTGTCTCGATTGACAGATTCAACTTCATTTAGATAAGTCATTATCAGTGTCTTTATATGTCAAGATTAATTTTACAACTGAATTGTGTCAAACACCACCTATACTTATGACCAGAATAATTGTATCATAAAAATAAAAACGAATGTCACAAAGCTTTAAGCCATGGGAAGTGCTGAGGGCTATCTACTGTTAGCTGCAGGATTGTGTACTCACGTGAATGAGGAAGAGCTGCATCTCAATCTCTGCAATCCTGCGGCCCAGACACTGCCGGGGACCGAACCCAAAGCTAAGGCTTTTGAAATAGTGGATCTCCCCTTTGAGCCAGCGGGCCGGGTTATATTGCAGAGGTCTGGGGAAAATCTGTGGATTCCGCCCCATAGCATAGAGCCCTAGCTGCACCAGAGTCTGCATGAGAGAGAAGAGAGAATAAACACAGGGCTGGAATAAAGTTCCTTAGCATGGCGTGCATCCCCATGTGCTGTGGTTTACCTAGTAAAGTAGGGCATATTGTTGGTGCTGGCACAGAACAACCCAAAGGGAATACAATGACTCAATAAAAAATGCCCATTGGAATATAAAGCTACACCAACAGCCTGTACAGATACTGTAGATACTGACATTTATACAGAGCTGCTAAATAATGACTTTATTCCTGTACTCTAATTCAGAGCTTTGGTAGGAAAGCAGACAGGACATGCTCACCCCTGATGGAATGTGGTAGTTTTGGATCACAATATCCTCAGTTATATACCTTTGCAAGCTCACAGCAACTGGGTGCAGCCTGAAAAATAAAAAAAAAGACATTTCTAATGTTATGGGGCTTTTTACATTCCTTTGTTGGAAATTATGGGCTTGGGATGTATTGTTTTTTTTTTTGCAGTACTCCTCTCTAAGAGCAGTTTTTGTGGCCAGTTATTTTACCACCTGTTTTTTGGCCCAATTTAAAATTTCCAATTATGTTCCCTCACAAGCTCTGGAGAACTGAAGGTCAGTGGGTGTCCTCTGATCCCACCGCCAAGCGAATTACCTCTTTTACACCCAGGAGCGCAACAGTACGGCAGCCCTGTACTGTAGGTGTCCACTGGAGCTTACCCAGCTCCTGGCCAGTAGCGGCCGGGGCACAGCCGAGAGGCGACTCAGTCACTGAGGATTTAGCTCCCTAACCCAGACACTCCCTGTGGAATCCTCAGAAAAGATCAGTGACTGTGTTCCTACCTCAGCGTCTCCTTTATGGCTCCTTTAACCAAAGGAATTGACTTTAACATCTTGATCATGTCCCCCTGTGAAGAGGCCCAGGCATCCTGAACCTCAGCCCGCAGCTGCTCCTGCAGGTCGGGGTATCTGGCAAGTTCATACATGGTCCACAACAGGGTAATGGAAGTCTGCAATAAAACACAGCCACAAAAACACAACATTATTATGAACACTGATAAAGGCATATAGCTTAAACATCTGTCTACTTGACTAAAGTGAGAAATCAACCAATGACTGTTAAGGATTTGTCAAAATTCCAGTACATCTTATCTTGTATATAGATATCATCCCATGCATACAGCATATGACATAATTCTAAGATTAAAAAAAAAAAAAACGTTGAGCTTCATGATACAAGGTCATTGATTATCGTTTTTGACTACTAGATTTTCGCTGGGGTCAAAGGCCATGCAACACAGAGTAATTCTGAAGCATGACGCATCAGAGTGTTAAATGTGAATGATGCACTGTGAATACACTTGTAACTGAAATATTTCATTGCCATGATAATTGCAATTATTTTCCTTATCTGTAAACAAAAATGTCATAATATCGAAGGGCATTATTCCTGGTGGCATATGGTTTTATTTACAGTGTCAACCCCTCCGGCCATTAGCTCAGTCACGCTGGCCTTGATGTCTTCAATGGACAGCTTGTCCAGCATGAGAAGGCTAGCCAGGACTCCAGGGTACTTCCCCTCACTTTCCGGAGACTGACGTAACTTCCTGTAGATGTTCTGAATGCATCGGTCAGCTGAAGAGAGACAGGCGACATATAAAATCTAGCCACGGATATGTACACTATGACATGTTAAAGCCGCAGTGTCCTAAATTCAAATACAGTCAAAAACATTGGTGTCCAGTCCTTGAAATACATCCATTTAAAATCACAGCTTTACAAATTCTAGGCAGGCATTTTATGATTTTTCAGAATAGTTTATGGAACTATTTTCTTAGCTACAATTACTTTAAGGAGGCCAGCATGTGCATAAAGACGATGCAGCCGCTCACCGTGACTGAAGATGGCGTCCCAGGCCTCCACGTGGTCTCGCCACACCTTGGCCCCAACTCTCCGCAGTAGGGCAGGGGGGATGTACAGCATGGGTGACGTGGTCTTGAACATCAGGGTGATGCAGTCGATGAACTTCTGGGTATCAGGATCGATGTGGTCCTGCAGCAATCCCAGCCGCTCCCCATACAGCACGTGGCTCACCGCTAAGGGGTTGGAGAGGAGAGGGTTTTCCACAAAATCGACACTTATAGCAACACTAGAAGAAACTTATAAAAATGTTACAGTAAAAATAAATAAATCAATAAATTTAAAAATACAATGTTGGCTAAAAGCAGTATTTGGCAATATAGGGTTAAAGACAAGTCGTCAAATCACTGCCCCGCTTAGTCCTATTGAACAACACGAAGAGCCTCACACTCAAGTGCAAATCTGAAGAGCTCATGTGAAAAATCTGCCGTCCATCTTCCTTTCCCACTCCTCTCTATCTGTTTGTGCACCCGGGAGACAAAGTCCTGCCCCACTTCATCCAGGAGGGGCACAAAGTTCCCCATCACTTGTGGAGAGATCACCTCCTTATTCAGAATGACTCGGTTGGATCGCCAATCCTCTCCATTCCTGAGAAAGGCAAGCCGAATACAGGTTTAGCTCTGTATTCTTCTGAGAGAAAACACCGCAATACACAACAGTAGCCTGTTCAACCAAATAAACTGTCAGATTTGCATGTACTCTTTATATATATATATATATATATATATATATACAGTGCCTTGCGAAAGTATTCGGCCCCCTTGAACTTTGCGACCTTTTGCCACATTTCAGGCTTCAAACATAAAGATATGAAACTGTAATTTTTTGTGAAGAATCAACAACAAGTGGGACACAATCATGAAGTGGAACGAAATTTATTGGATATTTCAAACTTTTTTAACAAATAAAAAACTGAAAAATTGGGCGTGCAAAATTATTCAGCCCCCTTAAGTTAATACTTTGTAGCGCCACCTTTTGCTGCGATTACAGCTGTAAGTCGCTTGGGGTATGTCTCTATCAGTTTTGCACATCGAGAGACTGAAATTTTTGCCCATTCCTCCTTGCAAAACAGCTCGAGCTCAGTGAGGTTGGATGGAGAGCATTTGTGAACAGCAGTTTTCAGTTCTTTCCACAGATTCTCGATTGGATTCAGGTCTGGACTTTGACTTGGCCATTCTAACACCTGGATATGTTTATTTGTGAACCATTCCATTGTAGATTTTGCTTTATGTTTTGGATCATTGTCTTGTTGGAAGACAAATCTCCGTCCCAGTTTCAGGTCTTTTGCAGACTCCATCAGGTTTTCTTCCAGAATGGTCCTGTATTTGGCTCCATCCATCTTCCCATCAATTTTAACCATCTTCCCTGTCCTTGCTGAAGAAAAGCAGGCCCAAACCATGATGCTGCCACCACCATGTTTGACAGTGGGGATGGTGTGTTCAGGGTGATGAGCTGTGTTGCTTTTACGCCAAACATAACGTTTTGCATTGTTGCCAAAAAGTTCGATTTTGGTTTCATCTGACCAGAGCACCTTCTTCCACATGTTTGGTGTGTCTCCCAGGTGGCTTGCGGCAAACTGTAAACAACACTTTTTATGGATATCTTTAAGAAATGGCTTTCTTCTTGCCACTCTTCCATAAAGGCCAGATTTGTGCAGTATATGACTGATTGTTGTCCTATGGACAGAGTCTCCCACCTCAGCTGTAGATCTCTGCAGTTCATCCAGAGTGATCATGGGCCTCTTGGCTGCATCTCTGATCAGTCTTCTCCTTGTATGAGCTGAAAGTTTAGAGGGACGGCCAGGTCTTGGTAGATTTGCAGTGGTCTGATACTCCTTCCATTTCAATATTATCGCTTGCACAGTGCTCCTTGGGATGTTTAAAGCTTGGGAAATCTTTTTGTATCCAAATCCGGCTTTAAACTTCTCCACAACAGTATCTCGGACCTGCCTGGTGTGTTCCTTGTTCTTCATGATGCTCTCTGCGCTTTAAACGGACCTCTGAGACTATCACAGTGCAGGTGCATTTATACGGAGACTTGATTACACACAGGTGGATTCTATTTATCATCATTAGTCATTTAGGTCAACATTGGATCATTCAGAGATCCTCACTGAACTTCTGGAGAGAGTTTGCTGCACTGAAAGTAAAGGGGCTGAATAATTTTGCACGCCCAATTTTTCAGTTTTTTATTTGTTAAAAAAGTTTGAAATATCCAATAAATTTCGTTCCACTTCATGATTGTGTCCCACTTGTTGTTGATTCTTCACAAAAAATTACAGTTTCATATCTTTATGTTTGAAGCCTGAAATGTGGCAAAAGGTCGCAAAGTTCAAGGGGGCCGAATACTTTCGCAAGGCACTGTATATATATATATATATATATATATATACTCTAAGCACACTCTTAAACTCAGGGGAGACATTTCGGAGGACATAAAGATGTTTCAGACTCCTGTAAGTGGATCATTTGTGCACAGGGCTTGCAACGTATCCAGATGACTTTCAATAATTAATAAAATCACATAGACTTGATTTGAAGTTTTAACGAATCAGAGCAGCATCTGTACTCCTTAGGTTTATTAAATGCTTAAAAATGGATTGAGTAGATACAGACTACTTCGAATCCCAGCTGACAGGCAATCTGGGAGGTCCAGTGCCTTAACAGGTATAATAGCATTAATACTTCAATATGTTTATGATTATTACATGTTTTTAGCCCTTAGGCTATGGATGCATAAAGCTAAAAACGCCCACCGCTAAAGTATTTTTGAATGGATTACAGCAATACGTTACTTAATATAGGTCATATTAAGTAAAAAATCCATATTAACTGTTTTTGAAAGGAGAAAAAGTCATGTTAATGTTACAAAATGAAACAAAAACCCACTGAGCATGCCTAAGAGGACTTGAAATATATAACTTAGTTGTTTGGTTCTAGTTTTGTAAAATTAGCAGGTGTTTTACCTCTTTCAAAAAGTTAATTAAAAGACTGGAGTAAACGGTTATGATCTAAATGGACAACAAATGGCCCATCCTCAGGGAAGCAGTATTTTACAATGCACGCCTGTAAGCAGGTGATTGTACATTATTTTATCAAATCTGGTTAGAGTTTTGGAACATATCTACCTTTGTATCTATAATACACACATTTTAAGATTTCTGCATTTTTAAATGTAGATGTTGTGATGGGCATTATAAAAAGTGCTGCAAACATGAAATAGATGTTTTGCATGACTTGTAAAATGGGGACAAGAAACATATCACCCTGCGAGCCACTTAGAAATGAGATCTAATGAACACACACTATGAAAGTTAAAATGACAGCCCTGGCAGACATAACACACAGCAGAATGAACCGTATCATATTACTTCAGCAAGATCCCATATCTCCGGTTCCTGTAGTCTCTGTAGGCAGTCCAGGCCTCCACAGTCAGTCTTTTAGGGTAGCGTCCCTCTGCTTTAAACAAGATGGCAGCATCCTCAGGGTTGATAATATTCACACTCTCATAGTACCCAACCTTCTCCCTGGAAAAAACAGTATGTGTTGGAGGGATCTTGTTTGTAAAAGACCATTTAAGATTGCATTTACATTGGAGGTTCTATGCTTTGTGTATCACCGCAGTACCAATCAGAGTCAATTATTTTGGTGCAAATTAAAAGTGCAGTACTGGAAGCAAAAGTTTATCATGGTAAAATCTGCAAAGTAATTTCAGTTTTACCAAGGATTTCCCATGGTTATGCTATGCAATTACCACTATTGCTTTATCATACCTCTATGTGCTTTTAGTATGCATGAGTATTATGTTACACTTGCCTATGCTTTTACTATGGGAATATTTAGTCATTAAAAGGATTTACAACCTAATCTCCCCTCTCCTTTGCACTGTACTGGAGTGTTTCTCATGTCTTTCTGATAGGTTACAAATATGTTTAAAGGTTAAAATTAGGAAATTAAATTGGGGTCCAGATGACCTGGCTTCTGCTTGCATCGTCCATATCACAAAAATTAATAACACAGAACTTCAAACTCCCATGAACCTATTGCAAAAAGCTTGAGATAGACATCAGTTAACCAGCTAGCAGCCATACATGTTGCTATAACCTCCCCCCTCCAGCATCATCACTGTTCCCCAAAAATCTTGTGATTGCAGTTTAAAACTGTTTACTAACCTATAGTAAATAAAACTTTAACTTACCTATAAATGGGCCCAAAGGTGTTGAAATTGTTAACCATTATCCGATGAATGTTCTTAAGCCCACCCAATTTCCAGAAAGTATACAGACTGGCCAGGCTGTTCCTCCAGTTGCCTGGAATCTCATCATAGGACCTGACTGTAACGCTGGCAGCAGGAGAGAGGCGGGGGCTGGTGGCACTGTGGCAGCTACGCACAGGACCTCCTCGCAGATCGTTCCCCTTTCCAGTTACAACTCTGAGGGAATGGAAGTTGGCAACAACCGTCCAGCGCAAACTTCCCTTCACCATCATGACTGTCAGAGGAATGCTCAATAGTGCTGCAGCACCTCAGTCCTGGAACTGTAATAGCCTCTTTTAATACAGCCTAACCCTCAAGGTCTAAATGCATTGGAATTTCATTCACTTGAAAACACACCACACCCACAGCCAGATTGCATACCCTAGACCCATTTTTAATGACGGTGCTGATTGTCATCAAATGACAAAACAAATAATAACTGTGTAAAATGATTTACTACTAACATTACTCAAACATGTCCCAAACCTTCAGTCATGTGTAGGTGCTATTGTAGACAGTTAATATTCCTAAAACAATAACCGCTTCCTAGTATAATGAACAAACCTGTTTTCAATATTGCGCTCTGAAAAGGACAGTGAATTTACACGTTACAATAAGCCAAAAATAGACCACATTCCAGACCGTTCAAAGTTCATAAATCGTGTTTGTTCAACATAAGTGAATGGTTCAATCAGGGTTGGCTGATTTAAATCGAGACGGGGTTGTAGCATTCTGTGGCCCATGGTCTGGACCACTCAGCGCTGTGAAGTCACAGTGGTCCGGACCACTCCAGCTGTCGCTGTTATGTTATGATTTCACAGTTTCCTTTTCATTTTCTTTATTGGTAGTTATGTTATTTTACAAATACGTATCTTTCAGTAATTCATACCAGTGTTTAAGTTTATAATAATGTGCTTGGGACCTGTTACCATTGTCATGTGTATTTAGAAAATTGATTTTACACTTCCAGAAATGTTATCTTTTATATAAGGTAAATATTTTCTTGTTTTAAAACTTGCCGATATAATATATAGCCTACATATGCATTATGATAGCCTTAACTACAAAATACATAATGACAATAATAGAACAAATATGGTGTAGCGGGTTTCCTGATGAGTTTCATAGAGATTTAGTTGTTGTAGATGTATTGTTTTTAAATGTCTTACCATGTTTTTCTATGTGTTGTTTAAAGTTATGTTGACGTTGAATAGTAGCCTACTTTTGCACTCTTGACAATGCCAGTGGCTTCTGTTTACTTTTGAAGAACTTTTCATTTCAGAACAATAACAGGGAATGATGCACTTGTCTGTGGAAATAAAGAATAATAATATATACTACTAATTATAATAATCTTGATTTTATATAGCGCCTTTCATAACCAAATATCTCAAAGCGCTTCACAAATAAGGGAAAAACAGATAAAATAACACTAAAACAACCATGACATATACAAAGTGATCTACAAAATACTATCACAATTAGAAATAAGTAATATAATATCACCAGATAAAAAGGCAATTTAAATAAGTGGCTTTTTAGGCGAGATTCAAAAACAGACAGCAACTCATAATCTCTGATCTCAGTAGGAAGTGTTTCTATTTCTACACCTAGGTGCGTAGAACAGTGTTAAATGAGAAAAAAGTTTGCGAATTTGAAAGGATTGTATAATGGTTATTAACCAAAGATATTGATTGAAGTAAGAATAACATGTTTAAAGTGTAGCGAGTTTACGAAATTAATAATCACAGTGTATCTTCTTCCAATTATTTAACATTAAGAAACAAAAAAGACACAAACACAGTTATTTCTTAATAGACAATGCTGACATATTTTATTTACACATCTATATATATATATATATATATATATATATCTATATATATATATATATATATATATATATATATATATATAAATTGTAGCGTGCACGGGGGTAGGCAGCAGTAGGGCTGGTAGATGACATAATCACACACAAAAGACATCCAGTCTCGTGTTGGAGCTATTGTAGACAGCTAATATTCTTCTTATTATTTATTTCTTAGCACACACCCTTATCCAGGGCGACTTACAATTGTTACAAGATATCACATTATTTTTACATACAATTACATTATTTTTTACATACAATTACCCATTTATACAGTTGGGTTTTTACTGGAGCAATCTAGGTAAAGTACCTTGCTCAAGGGTACAGCAGCAGCGTCCCCTACCTGGGATGGAACCCACGACCCTCCGGTCAAGAGTCCAGAGCCCTAACCACTACTCCACACTGCTACACATTCTTAAAACAATAACCGCGTCCTAGTATAATGTACAAACCTGTTGTTCAACAAAAGTGAATGGTTCAATCAGGGTTGTCTGATTTAAATCAAGTCGATTTAAGTCACCTATTCAAATCATTGGATTTTTTGATTCTGTGGTGCATAAATGTTAATTACAACACTGTTTCACAAGCTATTTTAAGTGCTTGAATAATGTTGACGTTTACTTTGATCATGTCAGTGCATTTATCTCTATATTTGTACACATAATTTAGAAAATAGTTCCGTGCACATTACACAAAATACGATACTTTACCTGTGACACTGCTGTGAATTTTAAAGAAAGTTTCCGCGATTTTCACAGGGCCTTAATCATAACTCACAAGGGAATGAATCATTAAAAAAAAAAAAAAAAAAAAAAAAAGTATGCTGTACTGTAAGCTCAGTAGTTGGTTATAACTGTTGTTGGTTAAATACTGCCCACTAGTGGGTTTAGTCAGTAATTATTGTTGGGTATGTCACTTCCCGGGTTGGAAGAAAAAAAGAAAGCAGAAGAGACGTCATTACTAAAAATAGAGTGGGTGAAGCAGGCACCTGTCGATATTTCCTCTTCATTTTCTGCTTATTAGCAAAAAAATATATGAAGGTCATACGGAGAATCCCCCATGACAGCGGAAATATTAAAATGAAGTTCCACTCTCGCTCAGTCCTTGATACAGCCCTGCCAGGAGGCATCTGCGGGCCAGACGACACCTGTCCACGGGCCGCCATTTGCCGACCACTGCCCTAGATTTTCCATGTTCAGTCCTGAATACACTCTCAAAAATGTTTTCTCCATCACTATGGTAACTTATCTAGTCACAACCATGAGAATAGATTAGGTTAAATAGTGTGAAAATCAGAAGAAACAAAGTGTTCTCTTCGAGATGTAGCCTCACTCCTGCCCTGAAACTAGCCTTATACTGTTAAATAACTTTGCATATTATTTTTGACAAAAACTAGTTGAATTAACGCAATGTTTCCTTTAGCACCAGTTTGGGTATGCCATACAAATTGTCAGAATAATGTGTAGATTCGCAAGCCATTTCTTAATATTGACAATATACTGAACTGAACATTTGGTATGATTTTCAAAGCTGTTTTGTCTCCAGGTTGTACATCGTCAATCTGTAAGGGCCTGTGTATTGTGTTTGAGGTCTGTGGCGTGGCCATGAGCATTACAAAATTAGAGTGAGGAAATTAATGACATGTGTAAACCGGGCTTCCTCTCCGCGGTTCATTGCCCCTTTAAAAATGACCCAGGACGCAAAGACTTGAGATTTTTAAAGCGCTGACACGCTATTTTTAATAAACAAAACGAAAACAAAAACTTAACTCCGTTTTTGGAGCGCTGACTACACACGTCAAGAACCTAACTATCGCCGGACAGCAATGCTGTTTAACGGCTACAAAACAAAACAACAAAAACACACCGTTTTTAACACAATACCTTTTTCTCATACGACTGAGCACTCATTCAACCAGGCTACTTCACACAGCGGCAGCCTCAAGCAGACTGGCTGCTTTCTTTAAATAACCTGCACCCGGCTCTAATTTACAATAATAGCCAGGTGCAGGTGATAATTAACTAATAAATCTTAATTCAACAATAATCAAAATAAGCAAATACACGTTTCTGGCAGGGAGGATATTAACTCCCTGCCTTGTTACACATGTCGCTGACCTACATGCTCCATATGTACATGAAAACATAAAGTGTGACATAGGGACAGACAGAAGGGCAGAACACATTCCTATTCCACACTGCCATCTACTGAGGATAATGAGCCACTACACACACAAACACTTAGGGTGCTACAAAAGGAACAACGTTATTCTCCACTAGCACTGCAATTACACACACACACACACACATATAAAAGAATAAACTTTCCAAAGTAAATCAGCACCATGAAATGCTTTAGCCTAATAGTACCACTTTTAGACCACATGAAAGGAGCTATATAAAAATCAACATTGTATCGTACACCTTGCAGGTTGTGTCAGCCACCTCTCTACACTAGGAGCTGAAGTTAATGACAAACTCTCTACCATGCAATGCAGTGACTTTCGTGCAGCCAACGCCTAGAGAAACCAAAGACCTACCACAATGAACAGGAATTACTGCTGAAACACATGTATGCAATGTGTTAGGATAGTTTCAGTGGAAACGTGTGACGTTGCAGGTTAGGGAAAAGCCAAAGTCTACCATAAGTTATGAGTGTATAATAAATTGTTTTATAAATAATCCCAACTATATCATAAAAGCAGTACAAAAATTACACAATACAAGCACTGTATCTTGCCCCAGTGGCAGATTTCTTGATTAGAATTTGTGCTACCAAATTGACTCAAATTGAGAACCAAGAAACGACAAAGTTTGTCAGTAACATACACAACCCTGGTGAAGAGATAAACAACCCATTACAGGACCCATTGATCTGACTCATGTAGAGATTTCTGAAAACAGACAACTGCTTCCCAGGATATTGCTTCATTACTTCTGGTAATTTTAGGTTTCAGATGTCCTGTAAAATTAGGGTCTTTATGACATACAGTATACTGAATAACTTTCTGTACATAATATTAATGCAAAGTTTAATTCAAGTTGGACAGGTGGTTATTAAGACTTCATTTATTAAGACCTTCATTTTCACACTAATTAGAGGGTAGACTGCCGTCACCATGATCTAGATTCAGAACCCTTAAGTATGTGTGCTTGGGAATACCCAAAAGAGGTTTCAGTGCAATTTTCAGTTAAAAGTGTCAGTGTAAAACATGTTCACGTGCCTCCACTATAACCCTGTCACTGGGGACAAAACTAAAATACAGAAGAAATTCTTAAATTGAGAAAAACATTTTCAGTTAGGGTAGGTAGGAGGTCAAAGGACACACCATAACACACCAGCAAATTAATGGCCAAGATGGGATCCAAACCAGGATGCCCTTACTCCAAACCCTGTGCTCAAAACACAGTGACAACACAACCCTGTTGTTATTCTCTAACCGAACCAACTCCACCTTAGATAACATCAGTGGTTCGTCAGTAATCCGCTCACATCACTGCTGCCTCATCACTTTAATGACTTCCTCCAGCTTCATGGCAGTTTTCAGATCTCCATGGAGCTTCAGCTGCCCGCTGGTATAGGCCCCGAATGGTCGGAGGGTGCCCTCGAACATCGCCAGGAGATCCTCCTCTGTCATTTGAAACACAACATCAGGGTTCTGATCGGGCATTCCATGGCCAGCTCTACCGGCACCTACAGAATGGACAGCAAAATAAATAGTGAACAATGATGACGCACAACATACAGTACATGCATAACAGTAAAAGCTCGCTCACAAAATTGAACAGCCACTACAGTATTTGCAAAACGGCAATAAACCTTCAGTCACAAAATGTAAGTACGTACACTACATTACTTGCATCATGGCCCACAGTCTTCTTTCCCATTGCTAACCATAGCAATGGGAAAGAAGATCATTGATTGGCTAGAGAGGATGACAAGGCATACCAATCCTCCACTAGCAAAAGACAATGTGAGAGTGACGTTTCCTTTTCTGTTTCAGTTTACTTTTCAGTACTATTTTGCAACAAAATTACATATAAATAATAGAAACATTGTAGTGCCAATAAAAGTTGCGTCAACTATGAAAAGTTGTGGTCTGTGTTAAAAGTTGCAGTTTCCGCAACAAATTCACGGCCTGTGGTCTTCTTGCAGCCTAATTATATATATATATATATATATATATATATATATATATATATATATATACAGTACTGTGCAAAAGTTTTAGGCAGGTGTGAAAAAATGCTGTAAAGTAAGAATGCTTTCAAAAATAGACATGTTAATAGATTATATTTATCAATTAACTAAATGCAAAGTGAGTGAACAGAAGACAAACCTAAATCAAATCCATATTTGGTGTGGCCACCCTTTGCCTTCAAAACAGCATCAATTCTTCTAGGTACACTTGCACAAAGTCAGGGATTTTGTAGGCATGTAGTCAGGTGTATGATGAAACAATTATACCAAACAGGTGCTAATGATCATCAATTCAATATGTAGGTTGAAACACAATCATTAACTGAAACAGAAACAGCTGTGTAGGAGGAATAAAACTGGGTAAGGAACAGCCAAACTCAGCTAACAAGGTGAGGTTGCTGAAGACAGTTTACTGTCAAAAGTCATACACCATGGCAAGACTGAGCACAGCAACAAGACACAAGGTAGTTATACTGCATCAGCAAGGTCTCTCCCAGGCAGAAATTTCAAGGCAGACAGGGGTTTCCAGATGTGCTGTCCAAGCTCTTTTGAAGAAGCACAAAGAAACGGGCAACGTTGAGGACCGTAGACGCAGTGGTCGGCCAAGAAAACTTACTGCAGCAGATGAAAGACACATCATGCTTACTTCCCTTCGCAATCGGAAGATGTCCAGCAATGCCATCAGCTCAGAATTGGCAGAAAACAGTGGGACCCTGGTTCACCCATCTACTGTCCGGAGAAGTCTGGTCAGAAGTGGCCTTCATGGAAGACTTGCGGCCAAAAAGCCATACCTCCGACGTGGAAACAAGGCCAAGCGACTCAACTATGCACAAAGACACAGGAACTGGGGTGCAGAAAAATGGCAGCAGGTGCTCTGGACTGATGAGTCAAAATTTGAAATATTTGGCTGTAGCAGAAGGCAGTTTGTTCGCCGAAGGGCTGGAGAGCGGTACACGAATGAGTGTCTGCAGGCAACAGTGAAGCATGGTGGAGGTTCCTTGCAAGTTTGGGGCTGCATTTCTGCAAATGGAGTTGGGGATTTGGTCAGAATTAATGGTCTCCTCAATGCTGAGAAGTACAGACAGATACTTATCCATCATGCAATACCATCAGGGAGGCATCTGATTGGCCCCAAATTTATTCTGCAGCATGACAACGACCCCAAACATACAGCGAAAGTCATTAAGAACTATCTTCAGCGTAAAGAAGAACAAGGAGTCCTGGAAGTGATGGTATGGCCCCCACAGAGCCCTGATCTCAACATCATCGAGTCTGTCTGGGATTACATGAAGAGAGAGAAGCAACTGAGGCTGCCTAAATCCACAGAAGAACTGTGGTTAGTTCTCCAAGATGTTTGGGCCAACCTACCTGCCGAGTTCCTTCAAAAACTGTGTGCAAGTGTACCTAGAAGAATTGATGCTGTTTTGAAGGCAAAGGGTGGTCACACCAAATATTGATTTGATGTAGATTTTTCTTCTGTTCACTCACTTTGCATTTTGTTAATTGATAAATATAAACTATTAACATGTCTATTTTTGAAAGCATTCTTACTTTACAGCATTTTTTCACACCTGCCTAAAACTTTTGCACAGTACTGTATATATATATATATATATATATATATATATATATATATATATATATATATATATATATATATATATATATATATATATATATATATATGTGTGTGTGTGTTTTTTTAAATAAATAATTCACAATGAAATACTGACACTACTAACAGTGATATATTTAAGATAAGACTTCAATTTGTAGCCAATTACCCATAAATGCAAGTAAAAAATGACAAGTCAAACCGGAAATCTTACCCTTGCTTAGGTCAAGAAAATATGTCTTGTGAGTTCCGTCGCGGAGAGCGATGTGGAACTGGAAGCACGCCCCCACCTGGCTAACCAGCTTCTCCGAGAGCAGCAGCTCCACAGCAGACAGGAGCTCATCGGCACTCAGGCGTGCCTCAGCCAGCGGGGTAGTAGGGACTTTCTCATTCACCATGGAAACACTGTCTCCTGAAGCAGGAAAAGGAATGACATCAGGAACACGACAAACACACCAATCTGCTTATTGAAAATGACGAGCACAGGACTCCACGCAAAGGCATAGCTACATTTGAGGACAGCAGACCGTGGTCCACAAACTCTTTATTCACTCTAAAAATAAACTGCTTGTAAATCATTTTTCAAGATATATACAACGTATAGATGTGTAGACAATGACTGTGGACTCTTTGTAAAATTTAGATGCAGTGCATCTTAACGACCAAAACACACTTGAGGTCCTTCGTGGCACTCAAGTCTCACCTTTGCTATGACTAGTTTCTGAGCTGCTGCCATTGCCAAGGAAATGCATGGCCAGCTGCTGGATTGGCCCGCTGAGCCCCTCCAATCCGGGGATAGAGGGTGGCATAATCAGGGGCCCGGAGAACGAGTCATCAGGAGGCTTCAACACAGACTCTAAAGTCAGCTCCACACGGTCTACCTCCAGCCCCCAGGGCCGGGTCTTGTCATTGATCTCCACCTACACAACACAGAGCAGTGTTAGTTTGATTTAAATAAAACCCTTCAGCTATAGAGTAATGCAGAACACGGACACACATCTGGAATTGCCATAACTTACAACCTATTTGGTCTGTGGGCTTTTGTCACACTGCCACTAAATAAATGATACCCATGGCTCACAACTGTTTTTTTTTTTAAAAAAACACTTTATTGGCTTGTTCTTAGCATTAGCAATATTATTACTTGTTCTGGTATCACTGTGTTTTAAGTATATCACTGCAAGTCATGGACTTTTGAAAATAGACTGTGCTACAGTGCATGAAATGATTGGTACCAGGAATGTGCAGTATATCCTTTTAATCTATAGGTATTATATTTATGCAAAAAAGAAAAAAAAATATTCAGCACAAGAAAATAATATTGCAATGTCCAATAACAGCATCATGGCTTTCAAAGCTCAAGGTTTCAAAAAAGTGATCCCAAGTACAAGAGATTACAGGATAATGACAAGGTTCTCATCTGAATATTGTTCTTGTCCTCGTCACTGTAATTTGTATCAATAGTTACATCATGAAATAAGCTGAAGTATATAGACCTCTAAAGGAGTTTAGGACAACTGAATGCTTCCCTGTATCTCCAAATCCTAATGAAATTCTTATGCCTGGTAAAACAATATCTCACCCCTAACTTTTCCCCCAGCCTGTTCTTTTCCATCTGAATCTCTCTCAGGCTTTTTTTAATGAGGTTGTGGGTCATGGCATTCTGAGCAGTGAGCCTGGTTGAAGTGTTTAGGTCCTGGACCGCCACCACTGACATCACAGGATTCCAGATGCGGAACTGGATATCTGCGCCAACGGAGATCACTCCGCCATCTTTGGTTGTCACCTTTGGAATGAAGATACGAGTCAATTCAACCCACAGTATAGCTGCTGTCATGCAGTATGTTTGTGCTTGTCAAAATATTGTATTCTCTATAAGGTTAAGTGCTCCAAATAATCACAGCCAAGACCACATTGACAAGTTGGTCACGTGACCAAGATTGCAACACACTTTCACAGCATGTACGGATTGTATGCCTCCACTATAGTCACCTGTGATTTCTTACCTTGCAAGGTGGGATATTGAACGCTCTTGTCCGGAGGTCTACCTTCTGCCACAGATCAATAAATGGCAGGACCAAAACAACTCCAGGTCCCTTTGGGGGGCGAATCCTGCCCAGTCGAAATACAACAATCCTCTCATAATTGGGGACAACCTGAAAAAAGCAGAACGAGAGGGCTGTTTGTAATAGAGAGCTGTCCTGCAGTCACTGATTTATTTAGGTGAATATCCCCACATAGAAACCTAAATTAAACCAGGACATCTGTTTTCAATATAATAACAGTAAACAGAACACAAAACAGTAGGAAGAACAAAAACTGAACCGACTAAATGGTTAGACAACAAAATCCAGCTCTTCTAGCAAAGCCCCTCACACCCCCAAAAAATGATATAGGGGCATACCCAAGACCAGAAGTGGTTAACTGGTCTTCTGTATAAAGTGGGCTGTTTCTCTTGGACTGCACTAGCAGTCTGCTGTCTTCCTGACCCCTTTACAGGTCTGCACTTTAAGTGTTTATAGTTAATAGACTAAAGGGAGATGACAGAGTGGTCTTAATGGCAAAATTGACTTAATATAGACTATAACTAATGTTTCAAAAATAAGCAAAACAACTCAGAATGATAATTTAGGATATCTTATGGCATCAAAGTTGTAGTTTTATAACAGTCCCCCCCCCCCCCCCCACACACATATTTGAAAACAAAATGGTGCAATAGCACTTTTGAAAAAAGCTAAACCTAATGAACTACTTACCTTGAGTACGAACCAACCTGATACAGGGAAAGTTATGAAGGTAAACAGGAATACAAGAAATATGACTATCCTGTGGCACATCCACGACATCCAGCCTTGCGATCTGTCTGTTTGGAAACAATATTCTTATTTTTTGTTTTGTTTTGTTTTCAATTTCTAGTGGTATATTATTGTATTTACAGCGAGACTAGAAACAGTAAAAAAAAAAAATCTACTGGTAGCAGGTTTATTTTGTTTTGTTGTTATAAATTTTACTGCATTTAAGAAACCAAAAATTAAAGTTTATCATCATCGGGGCTGAACAGAAACATTTATATTGTATTGGCCTTTTTCAGTTTAGAGAAAGGATAGTTATATGAATATCTTTAGTGCAAACACTGGTAAAATCCTACTAGTAGTAAAGTCTTTTTCAGGTAAACATATACCATTACAAGAAATCAAGTAGACAAAGGCTTGTGTATTACACTGCAGGCTCAAGCCGAAAAGTTCTAAATGAAAACACATGATGTTGTACTCAATGGTCATGTCTTTTGTAAAGGACATGGAAGGATTTAGCTGATAAGCAGATACATCCTTGACAAAAGCAACTTGCATCACTGAGAATGCATACTGTATAAACACGGATGTATAATCATCATGTAGGCTCTTTCTTACCTGTAAAATCGTTCTCAGTGATTTTTGGGATATAATCGAATGAATGGCCCGCATGGCTGTACTGGATGAAATTCTCAGCAGATACATAAAGCCCCGGGTTAGACTGAAACACGCTGTCGCGCTGTGGCAGAGCGTGGTAGCCAGACGGTTTCCCGAACATGGTCCTGATGCAAACAAACCCTCTTTCACGTTATCTACTGTACTGTACTAACCTGTCAACAATTATACCACAATTTGGTTCCAATGCGAACAGTTTAAACTACCTACCGACTGTACATCCCATGCAATGTATACATGATTATTATGTTTTGTATTGGGTATATTAATATCAGGTACCGGTACAGTGTCTGACAGCATATATCCTGTGTCCTACTGGGAGTTCTAAATTCCAAAGAACATTTTAACGTTTAACTGCAAATATTTACTGTGGATACAACCATTTTCTAATGTGGATACAACCATTACACACAAAACTGAAAGTCGAACTGCTAAACTGTCATGTTGCGTATTTTATTTAATATCTGACCTCGTCTTTGCTTACAGTGCAGCAGTTTGACTTGACGAACACTCCACGTCTGCCGTAGAAACACGCTAAATATACTGTCGCTTCTGATAATGAATGCGTCCGTTTCAGTACGCTTTCTTCTGTTTTCAGCGGTTACGCTTTTAAATATATCATAAATATGCTTAATTAAACCAGTCACTGTAATTTATATTTCTCCTTGTCTTGACACATAAAAAGCGCTTCCTTGTTTACATATACCGGTATTACAAAAGGCATCTCCCTAGACAAAACAGAAAGGTTCCCCCACTCAGGCGTGTTACAATTATAAAGTTTGCCGCCTGCAGGTTGGAGGCTTTATGTCACTTGATTTATAGTTAGTCAGATGTATTATTATTGTTGTTGTTGTCGTTAGTGATTGATTAATTGTTTGTGTTTTCCACCTCAGTGCCATAATAAATGTCAAGTACTATAAAGTAGCAAAACATCTTAACGATAGAACAAACAGAATATTTTTTAAAATCATTTTCTTATAGGTGTTTCTATTCTCTAGTAATATATAGTAATGCCTTTATTTATCTAAAGCAATAGCATTGTCTGTATTATTGTATAGAAATCAACGAGAATGTCTATTATTCTATAGAAATCTATAGGTCTGTATAATTCTACAGTTGACTTTTTTATTTCTATAATCTACAGATTTCTATGGTCGACATTTTTCTCTTGAAATATCTGCTGGATTTCTACAAATGAATATCTGTTTTAGCTTATATATATATATATATATATATATATATATATATATATATATATATATATATTGTAACGTCGAGCGTGCTGTGGGTTCCAAGCGGGAGGTTAATTCAGCAGCGACGGCGGCGAAATAAGCAGACAGACACTGTTTATTGAGTTGAAACGCACCCAAAGGAACCGTTTATTGCTCTTTATCAATGCAATCCCCCAAGTCAACAAAACAGAAAAGACCCCAACATCGGCGCTGAGCCCCCTAATATAGCCCAACCAGGCTTGATCATTGGCCAACTAAAGTTTTCCATAATTAGCATACTAACCCACCAATCCCTGACAACTATACTTCCCCCCAATCCCAGCTGTACAGAGTTGGCACTATGCCCACTATACTACACAATGCAAGGTGTCTAACTATATGATTAGCCCCCGTTTTTATAGCCCGCCGCTACATTGCCCCCCTTTTGCTGCTTACCGCCCTCGGAAAGCTCAATCTGTGTCCCGGAAGCGCAGGGGTGCCCGAACCTTGCGGTGGGGTCTTTGGTTAGGTTCAGAGGCAAGATAGCTGGGTTGAAGGGATGGAGGTCCCCTCTGTGAAGTAGAGACTCGAGGCCGGCGGTGGCATGCCACCACAGGAGGGGTGATTGTGGAATGATGGGGCCTTCCTCTATGGGCTCCCAATGGACCACTCTGAGGTTCCTGTCCTGGGTGGCCGGCTCCCTGGGGTGCGTCGGGTACCTGGTCTCCCCGGTAGGGGGCGAGGCGGTCCCGGTGGAGGACCACGCAGCGTCCTGTGAGGTGTATTTGGACCCGGTACACCACCTCGCCCAGCTGTTGCAAGATCCGACAGGGTCCCACCCAGGGGCTATCCAGTTTGGGGCAACGGCCCTTCTTCCGTTTAGGTCCGTAGACCCAAACAAGCTCCCCCACTTTAAAGTGTCGCCCCTTCTCCCGAACATCATAATTCCTCTTCTGTCGTATGCCGGCAGCCAGTAGACAGTCCCGGGCAAACCGGTGAGCAGCATCGATCCGGTCCTAAAGGCGTCGGGCATACTCTGGTCCAGGAGGGAGAGCTGTGGCGTCAGGAGGGCGACCAAACACAAGCTCGGCCGGTGTCTGGAGCTCACGACCGAGGAGCAGCAGTGCAGGAGTGCAGCCTGTCGATTCCTGCACCGCCGTGCGGTACGCCAGCATGATTAGAGGCAGCTGGAGGTCCCAGTCTCGTTAGTTCCGACTGGTAACAATAGCCAGCTGTGCCAAAAGAGTCCTGTTGAAGCGCTCGACGAGGCCGTCGCTCTGGGGGTGGAGCGGGGTGGTGCGGGTTTTCTTTATCCCCAGGCGACAGCACATCTCCGCAAAAATCCGGGATTCGAAATTCCGGCCCTGATCCGAATGGAGCTCCTGAGGAACCCCGAACCTTGAAAAGAAGCCTTCAATAAGAGCATCTGCTACCGTGCTTGCTTCCTGATCCGGTAGTGCGTAGACCTCTGGCCATTTTGAAAAATAATCCATCGCCACCAGCACATACTTATTGCCCTTGTCAGACACAGGTAATGGCCCAAGGATGTCCACTCCAACTCGTTGCATCGGACCGCCCACTGGACATTGCTGCATGGGAGCACGGGACTGCCCCGGAGGACCCTTGCGGGCAGCACAATGGTCACACCTGCGGCAATGGTTTTCGACATCCCTCCGACATCGGCTCCAGTAGTAACTCTGCCGCAGGCGTTGGAGGGTCTTGTTCACTCCAAAGTGCCCCACCCCAGGGGTCCCATGAACAGCCCGCAGAATCTCCGACTTGAGGGCTTCCGGAACCACGAGCTGCCACCTTGTCTCTCCTGATGTTGGTGTTACCCAGCGTCTCTGCAGCACTCCCTCCCGAAGTGCCACTCCATCCCATTGTGACCAGAGTGCCTTGGTGACTTCTGAATGAGCAGCTACATCCTCCCAGACCGGCCGTCGGTTCTCCGCCAGCCATTGGAAGACTGGTGCTAGATCCTGGTCTCTCTCCTGCTGCGCTCGCCACTCAGTTGCAGGCACAACACGGATCTCCCCGCACTCCCTCGTCTGTCCAACACCCTCTGCTCGGGCTCCCACATGGTACAGCTCCTTTGACCCCTCTTGCTCCTCTGTCTGCTGTTCCCTCTTCAGGCAGTAGGCACAGTCGTCTGGCAAGCAGGGGCGCCTGGACATTGCGTCAGCGTTAGAGTGCTTCTCTCCAGCCCTATGCTGGATGGTGAAATCAAACTCTTGCAGCTGTTCTAACCAGCGGGCTAGCTGCCCTTCGGGCTCCTTAAAGTTGACTAGCCACTGGAGTAAGCATGGTCGGTCCGCAGAAGGAAGTGCCTTCCACACAGGTAGGGCCGGAACTGTTTGACAGCCACTACCACAGCAAGTAGCTCTCTGCGAGTTACACAGTATCTCCGCTCCTGTTTGCTGAGGGCGTGGCTATAATACGCAACCACGTGTTCTCCATCTGGGCACTTCTGGGAGAGCACTGCGCCGAGACCTCGGTCGCTGGCATCCGTGTCTAGCACAAAGGGGAGATCTGGCCGTGGCAACATAAGCACAGGCGCCTGGATCAGTGCTTCTTTCAGGGTGGTGAAAGCTTCTTCACAGGCCTCGTCCCAGTCAAAGGTCTGGTTCTTCCTCAAGAGTCGGTGGAGAGGGAATGCGATGTGGCCAAACCGGGGAACAAATCGGCGGTAGTAGGAGGCAAGCCCAATGAACCCTCGCAGCTGGCGTTGGTTAGCCGGCCTGGCCCACTGCCTCACCACGTTGATTTTTGAGGGGTCAGTCTTAATTCCATCCTGCCCCACAATGTACCCCAGGAAGTAGACCTCCTGCTGCATAAAGCGGCACTTGTCCGGGTGCAGCTTAAGTCCGGCCGTCTCCAGTCGCTGCAACACTGTCCTCAAGTTTTCCAGTGCCTGCTCGAAGGTGGGGCCGTGCACTAGCAGGTCATCAAGATAAACCAGGCACACTTGAGGGGGAATGCCGGCCAGTACCATCTCCATCAGATGCTCAAACGTGGCAGGGGCATTGCACAGCCCGAACGGCATAACTTGGAACTGCCACAAGCCCCTGCCAGTTGAAAAAGCAGTTTTTGAACGAGCGTCCGGGGAGAGCTTGACTTGCCAGTACCCACTGCGGAGGTCCAAAGAGCTAAACCAGGAGGACCCAGCGACCAGGTCCAGTGACTCATCTATCCGAGGCAGGGGGTAGGAGTCTTTCCTCGTAACCTCATTGAGGCGGCGGTAGTCCACACAAAACCGCATCTCTCCACTCTTCTTGGGAACGAGAACGACTGGAGAGGCCCATGGGCTGTCTGATGGTTCTATAATGTTAGCCTCTCTCATCTCCCGGATAATCTTCTCAGCTACTCCCTGTTTGGCAAGTGGAAGTCGGCGGGGGCGCTGCCTAATCGGGGGGGACCCACCGGTGTTAATGGAATGCTGGATAACATGCGTGCGGCCGGTTTCTTCAGGCTTGGTGGCGAAGCAGTTGGGGAACTTGGCCAGCAGCTCCCCCAACTGGTCCTGCTGCTCCGGGCAAAGCCCCTAACTGCTAAGGCGCCAGACTGCTTCCACTGCCATTTTTGTCTCAGACGGGGAGGTAGATCGTGGTTTCATGCCAGTCTCCTGGGACATAACTGAGGCAGGTGAGGGTTTTGGTGGAGGGGTGATGTTTGTTGTAATGGTGGCCTGGAAGTGCTGTGGGGTTGGGGGCAACCCTTCCCGTGTAGAGCAGGGGACTGGAGAAGGCCAAGCCGCTGTGCCCTGTGAGCAGGGGGGCTCTGGAGGAAGGACTTCAGCAGCAGCTGATATCGACTGTAGAGCTGTCTGTGCATAACACGCCACCCCCCTAGACTTGGTCGACTCCCCTAAGGCTGGCAGTGCCAGGCCAGGCTCGGCAAAGGTGGTGATGTGCCCATGACGAAGATCAAGGGAGATACCGGCCCTCCTCAGGAAATCCAACCCGAGGATACAGCCGTCTTGCACTGCGGCGAGCCAAACTTCGTGGCGGAAGGTCCGTCCGGCGTATGTGACCCTCAGTTGGCCCCTACCTTCCATGGGTGCTTGCTCTCCGGTGACCGTTTTCAGTTGAACCGGTGTCGGTCTGACTCTGTTTCTCCAGTCTCCTACTGCTTGGTGAAGGACATCAGGACGAACGACAGTGATGGAGGAGCCGGTGTCGATGAGGGCCATACAGGGGACCCCCTCAATGAGGACAGGAGCACGCAGGAAGGCCCCGTCACCAGTGCGGCCCACCACGCGGGGTTGGCTTGAGTCGAATTCGGCTGCGGTTGGGTTCAACTGTTGGGCCCATGTTTCCCCCCCTACATGGACCCGTTCCCGTTTCCCGTCACCCCTTTTCCTTTGGGCTCTCGTTGGCGACAGTCAGCGATGAGGTGCCCAGGCTGTCCGCACCTCCAGCAGATTCTCTCTCTCACTCGTCGAGGGTTGGTAGTAGCCGCTCTCACTTTGTACTCTGGTTCGCTGTCAGTGCCTTCAGTGTCTCTCCACATATGCTCCACCAATCGGACTGGCTTGGAAGTAAGGTGGCGTGGTAGTGGCTCTTCATCCAGTAACACCTCTTCAATGGATTGTGCATATCCAAGGGCTTCTTTTAGTGTGCTGGGCCTCTTCAGGCGGACCTGGTGACGCAGCTCTGGGGGTTGTAGGCTGCGGAGGAAGGTGTCCAAAGCGATCCTCTGGCTAAAGCTGGTGGGCTCGTCACGGTATGCTTTACTGGAGAGGCGAGCAATGTCAGCTGCCAGGGCTCCTAGCTTTTCTCCTCTAGCTCTGCATCTACCGCGAAGTTGATCCTGTAGGCGGTACGGTGATTCGCTGTCTCCAAAGCGGCACTTCAGAGCATCAACCAGGGAGGTATAATTCACTCTCTCTTCTGGCCCGAGATCCAGCAATACCTCTGCTGCAGCACCCTCCAGTGACTGAGACAGGCAGGAAGCCTTCTTGCGCTGGGACCAGGCATAATCTTCAGCCACTAATTCAAACTGGGTCAGAAAGGCTTCCAAAGACATGACCCCATTGTACCGTGGAAGCTTTGGGACTGGTCCATGCAAAGGAGCAGGTGGTTGAGGAAGTGAGACAGGTTGTGGACCACCCCCCTCCATCTGTAACTGCAGCCTGGATTCCTCTACTCCGTGCAGGGGGCGTGTCTCGTTATTGTACGTCCTCTCTCTCACTCTAACTGTGCTCTGTAGTGTCTGGTCTCTCTCTGCATGACGTAATGGTCGCTCTGCGTGTGCAGGGGCTGTCAGCCTAATGTTTTCCATTAGCAGGCTGGCTTCGCTTGTAGCTGTCGTTTCCAAATCGCTCTTAATCGGCCGCCGGGGCAGGTTTCTCTCCCCCGTGAGCGTGCAGCGCAGCGGGGTAGGCAGCAAGGGAGTTCCCGGTTCCAGCATGACGTTTTCTCGGGGCGGAGTTCTGTTGCTTGGCCGTCTATCTCTCTGACTGTCAGGCTGGATATCAAGCAGCGTTGTAGAGTCGATTTCGCCGCTCTGCGCTTCCTCATAGACCTCATCTTCCTGCTCCTTCTCTCTCCCCCAGAGATTCTGTTCAATCCGCTGCGTCTTTTCTTCACCCCTCCAGAGCGCTTTAATTATTGGTGTTGCCTTAAGCCAAGCCACAGCCCACTCTCTGTTCCCGACGGCCGCTCCGAGCTGGGGCGACCGTTCACCCGGGTGGTTTCTTTCTGCCTCTGTTGGATCCATTTCCCGATCCCACTGCTGACACCAGTGTAACGTCGAGCGTGCTGTGGGTTCCAAGCGGGAGGTTAATTCAGCAGCGACGGCGGCGAAATAAGCAGACAGACACTGTTTATTGAGTTGAAACGCACCCAAAGGAACCGTTTATTGCTCTTTATCAATGCAATCCCCCAAGTCAACAAAACAGAAAAGACCCCAACATCGGCTCTGAGCCCCCTAATATAGCCCAACCAGGCTTGATCATTGGCCAACTAAAGTTTTCCATAATTAGCATACTAACCCACCAATCCCTGACAACTATACTTCCCCCCAATCCCAGCTGTACAGAGTTGGCACTATGCCCACTATACTACACAATGCAAGGTGTCTAACTATGTGATTAGCCCCCGTTTTTATAGCCCGCCGCTACAATATATATATATATATATATATATATATATATATATATATATATATATATATATATATATATATATATATATATATATAATAATGTAACGACTCCTAAAATAGAATTAATTTAAAGTGTATAAAACGAGAAACCAAATATCTTCCGCATCATCTGTTACGCATGCAGACCAGAGTTCCTACATGTCGATAACGCCCACGCTCTAATGAACCAGTACAAGTATTCGGGATATCCTTTAAGGCACCTGGACAAAAACTTAAGCAGTTGCAATTGACGTCTGTTTCTTCAACACCTTTAAACGGTACGTGTTTCTGTGTATGCATTCTTTTCATTTATTGTGTTTTAACTGCATTTTTTTAATCATACGTATATAGATGTATTATGGTGTTATATGGAGTTATTTGTTGCTTGACTCAATCCCCAGTAGAATGGATTTCATTATCCTCATGTTTTGTGTACACTGAACAATAATTTTCATAATGTAATGACAAACATAAACAGTACTTTTTACCACGCTTGTATCCTATGCATATTGCTTTACCATTGTAAACCGTTTGTTCATGCTGCTATGAGCAGAAATATTAATTGTAATGTTGGGAATGTATGATGTTCCCTAATACTGATGGGAAAGGATTTCACAGAAATCGAAACTGAAATGATTTTGTTTTCCCCCCCATCGCATGGAAAAAAAAGTACTAGTCCTTATTATATTATATTGAGAATTACAGTTTTAGTCTCGGTTTTTTTAATAATAAACTGTAGCTTTTAATGGTAAAACTATAGTAATACTAAATAAAAAAGTATGAATAATATAAAAAAAAGTATTGATTTTATCGTACATGTATAGTTGTAAAGGATAGTGTAAAGGTAAGTATTACAATTATAAAGTTGTAAACAGTGATTCTGATGAAATCATTAAAACTATATTGAACTGCGGTGGGGGGGGGGGGGGGGGGGTGGAGGAGTAAACCATCCTTGTTGGTATACCAGGCTGGGCAGTAGCATGGTAGATACTAAGGGGGGGTGCAGAGATGCCCAGTAGATTATATGCATGTCAGTTGTGGAGGTTGTGCAGAATTGTGGGTTAAAGGTTAATTGGAAGAGATTGTGCCTGTCATTAAATGTGCCTGAATCACTTCATATAATATATTGGAATATGCCTTTTCTTAACTCTTGATATAGCCAGGCTTTGCTTACCACAGGAGAGTAAGTGTGAGTAAACACTTTATTCATTTACACTCGACTGCACTACTGAGCTAATCTGAAGAAGTGACACACCCCTACATTTTGTCATGTTGCTTGTGTCTTAGGGGTACAAGGTAGGAAGCATTGCTACTCTTAACACAACTTCTCTGTTCTTGCCCAAAGAGCTCTGTTGTGCGAGAAGGTGCAGACATGTCTTGTGATCAGACAGAAAACCACACCCCTGTGTTCTTTGAACTGGAGACCACCGGACTGGGTACATTTTTAATATATGCAATATAAAAAACATTGGAATTGATCCCAAAAGTGCTTTAAAAGGAGAAGACTCAATTATAATGTTTTAATGCTTGTAAATAAAGCCAGTAAATCGAAAAGACATAAAAGCAGTACTTGTCATGTTTGTTATGAGTTAAGAAAACCATTTGAGAAGCTCATATGTTATGTAAGCAAATATAATTAACTGCATTAATGGCCTTTTACGCAGATGTGGCATCTTGTGACATTATCCAAATGTGTGCAATCAGTGGGGAGAAGACCTTCAATGTCTATGTTTGTCCTCGCAAGCAGATCTCTGAGGAGGCCTCTTCTGTCAATGGATTCACTGTAAAGAACCAAACGCTCTTTCTAGATGGTGTTCCCATGGAGACAAAGAGCCACAAAGAGGCCTTGACAGACTTCCTGGCCTTCCTTGGCACCTTGCACCGGCCTGTGCTAGTGGGGCACAATTTACAGTGTTTTGACCGGCTCATTGTGTCTAGGATTATGTCTGAATTTTGTCTGCTAAATGAATTTCAGAAGGTAATATCAGGATACCAGGACACATTTCTCATTGCCACAAAATATATTCCGAAAACCCACGTCACAAATTTTAAACTTGAAAATCTGGTCAGGGAGATTCTGAATAAATCCTACCCAGACCATGATAGTATGGAAAAGGTTAAAGCTTTGCAGGATCTCTACTATGCTTTACTAAATGGTACATTTTCTACATAATAAAAGGGTCCTGTACTGTAGTATTTACTTACATTTGACAACATTTTTTTTTAGCGTATAGCAATATTTACAGTAGAATACAACAATGACTCATAGCAACCATCGTATATACTACTCACAGCACATAAATACAGAATACTGCAATCTACTCCGATCCTCCCAAATAATTCTCTTATACTGGCTGATTAAAATCCACTTACAATTTGTAAAACCTACTTTGTTGTGTTTTGTGTTTATTTACATTTTATTCACCAGGGTAATGCTGCTTCTTTATTTTTAATTGAAGAATAGCTTATTGTTTGTTTCCTTTGAAACACGTGACCTCTTTATAAAGCTAATTTTGGATGACCCTTATAAAAAAAATACTGCCATGTATTGCAGTATTCTACAGTAAATACTATATTTGACAGCAGTAATGGTTTGTAAAATCTAGTAAACTGCATTATGGTATTTGGCAGCATCTACTTGAAGTACTGCATTAAAATACAATGACCATACTCAACTACTTTAAAACTCCTTGAAGAGAAATACTATAACCACTGTACTCACTGTAAACACTGCAGGATACAATAACTAACTCGGAACATGCATTCATTAGACTATCATACAAACTGGCTTACTGTACAAACTGAACCATGCTGTAATAATGAAAAGCACACTGCCACACTTATATGTCACAAGTATATTCTGTGTGTAACACATGCATACGATTGTTGCCTGCAAGTGAAGCTCAAGAATGAAATTGTTCAATGGAAGTTGTTTAATGTTTATCGGCACTACCATAGGGTATATTATTTTCCGTTCAGTGCTAATCTGAACAGGGCTGTACTTATAGGTGGTTTCGTATTAATTAGTATTGACTATAAATTATTATGAAGTGGAAATACTGTGCTTTCAAAGAGGTTTTAGTGACCTGCGAGTTAATACAATCTTTCAGAAATAATGTATGAACAGCAAATTACTACTGGAAATGATAGTAAAACGCTTTTTTCTGTACTAATTTTCATATTCTGAAAACACTCATTAAGTGATACAAATGACAACAATAACAGTAATTCAGAACACAGTAGCAGTTTCTTTTATAGACAAAATGTACCACGTTGTGTGAGGGATACTGCAAAAAACACTACAGTAAAGTCATTTCATATAATTCACTGCAGTAAATAGTAAAGAACGAGTAAATATTGTAGTATCACATACAGTATCATAGTAATCTGTAATTGAAGAAGGCAATATTTTGATTTCATTTCAGGGAGACCTAAGGAAAATCTATTACAATTGGTTAAATGAATATTAGTAAGGGAGACCACATCCTATATGATCGCTTTCGACAACGCCCCCGCTTACTCATAATATTAGTGGTTGTGCGTAAAGAATGAGGACATTCTAGCTTTTCAGTCTTGAACTTTGAACAACATCTGTCCGATAAACGTCTATTCACCTGTAACCGGTAAGTGTTTCTGTATATATCTTTTTTAGTGGTTTGTTAATTAAACCAATTTTAAAACTTTGCTTAGAACTATTTTCGTCTTCAGTAAACTTTAGCGGTAATAATTACCAACATGTTTCCCCCTAGACTAGTTGAGTGTATTCAATCCGCAGTCCAATTCATTTTCAAAAGCACTCCGGTAGAATATACTGCAATTTTCTGCAATGTTTCGATTTTGATTATACGATATTTATTGTGAAAACACTAATTTTGTATATTTTAGTAACTTTTCTCTGTCGTAACGTTTGCTGTGGTAAATGTGATGGGTAATTCCGCAATTTACCAACTGTAATATTTTCTTCCCACGGCTAATCATTTGCCATGCGTAACAGATGTGTTTACCGTGCTTGCTCTGCTTTTCCATTGTAAATGACAGCACTTTCTCTGAGTATTACAGTGGCATGCCCCCCGAAAGAACACAGATAACACGTCTGCCCAAATCAATGTACTGTATCAGGGTTTTTTTTTAATGTCACCTGCCGCTGCAGTTATACCTTACAGTTTTATAGTTACTTCAGGGAATATTATTCAACAAACAGGAAGTTATGAAATGAGAGCTGGGAATTGGAAACTTTAATTCCGGATTGCCCTAAATCGAAACTAATTTAACTTCAGTACGTATGCAGCAGTCAGAGTATCTCCTCCCACTTTATTAGTAATTGCAGCGGTATAACTGTATAATGTACTATATTAAAACAGTTTTTAAGTATACTTACAGTAAACCACACGGGTAGATGGAAATTCTGCCTACAAGTGACGCCCCGAAAGTGAAATGTTTTGTGTGGAAGTTGTATAATAACTATCCCTTATTAAATGTTTACCCTAGTAAAAGCATAGCAAAGTGTAATGAAGCACAGTGAAAGCATGGTAAAGCATACGTGAGCACGGTAAAGAAAAGCGAGGTGTGGCAAATGCATATTAATAAACGTGTCAAACCAGGGTAAACCAGTTTGGTAAAAACTGGAAACACTGTCATTGAATTTACTATTTCTAAAAGGAAACCATGCCAAACAAAAATATTATAGGAGCTGATATGTTCCATTGCAGTCAGAGCTTTTTACATTTAAATAGACTAATGTCACATCCTTCCATAAGGGCTTTCAAAACACTGAAAGTTAAACACCTGAACACTTTTTCCCTTTTAGACCTTGTGAGATACAAAGTGCAGAATCAGAAATGCAGTCGGATTGGGTAAGAAAGCATAATGGTTTTGTGTCTCTTTTGTTTTTCTTTTGTTTAACAAGATTGCAGCAGGAATATACAGATACCACCTGGGTTTTTGTTTTTTATTGTTTATTTTTAGACATTTTCAATCTGTTTTTACATGGACGAAATGAAGTGTTTATCACAGATTTTACTGGTTCTTTCTGCTGTTTCCCAAAAGTACTGTTATGGAGTTTTGATGTGGTAAGACATCCTGTAAACTGCCCAAATCAGCACAGCTGGTGATCACACTGTGCACTGTACTGTACCTCTATTGAAACAAACACAGTAAACTGCATCATGAACATGTTAAGTGGACACAAAGTAGGTAGAAGTCTCCAGTGATAAATCAAAAGAGAATACAAATAAACCAGTGTGTTTTAACAGTGTTCATCTGTTAGAACTTAAAAATTAGGACCTCTAGATCAATTACTAACGGAGCAAAAAACGCCTTCTTAATGTGTTTGAAATAATGTCTTACATTTGAAAACAGTGATTCAAAGAATCAAAACTAAACAATACTCTGTGTGATTGTTAATCAAACCTTGAAATAAATTAAAAACACACATTACAGTTCCATGTTGGTTTATTCTGCTAACAGGGATTAATCAAAAACACTTTGCCTGCCCAGCATGAAGTCCTATAACATCAATGAAAAAAAAACTTACAGGCTGAAATGTGGTACATGTAGGGGTTAATCAAGGTAGGAAACATTGCTACTCTTAACACAACTTGTCTATTCTTGCCCAAAGAGATCTGTTGTGCAGGAGGGTGCAGGCATGTCTTGTGATCAGACAGACGACGACACTCTTGTGTTCTTTGACTTGGAGACCACTGGACTGGGTAATTTTTCTTGCTTTATTGAATTTCAAAGCTGAGTTTCTACCAGCACCACTACATAATAAAGTAGTGGTTCTTGTATTTTAGCTACAGAACTGGAAAAGGTAAACTATAGTTCTCTTAAATATTTATACAGGATGTGACTTGGAATCAAAGTCAAACAACATAATCAGACAGCTGTATTATTTGCCATTTACACAGATATTTTTCATTGTGATATTATCCAAGTGTCTGCTATCAGTGGGGATAAAATCTTCAATGTCTACACGTATCCTCGCCAGCAGATCTCTGAGGGGGCCTCTGCTGTCACTGGATTCACTGTCGCAAACCAAACACTATTCCGACATGGTGTTCCCATGGAGACAAAGACCCACGAAGAGGCCTTGACAGACTTCCTGGCCTTCCTTGGCACCTTGCACAGACCCGTGCTCGCAGGTCACAATATCAAGGGGTTTGACTGGCCCATTATGGCTAGGCTTTTGCGTGAATTACACCTGATAAACAAGTTCAATAAAGTGTTGACAGGATTCCTGGACACACTAACCTTGGCCAGAGACCTCCTACGGAACTCTGGTGTCAAGAATTTTAAGCAGGAAACTCTGGTGAAGGCGATTTTGAAGAAATCTTACAATGCCCACGATGCAATGGAAGACGTTAAATCTCTGCAGGAGCTCTTCTATGCTTTAAATCCAACCCCGGCGCAAATGGCCAGGCACTATATAAGTCATGGGGAGATGACCCATCACATAAATTAAGCTTTGCAAACCAAAAATTGAGGAGTACTGTTTATGACTCAGGGAAGCTGACATGAGCTTGAAGGAAGCACAGCACCTCACTTTTATAAAGGTATAAAAACAAATATGAAATAATAAATGCTTGGGCTATATACTTCAAAATTGCTTCATCAAATTAATAATATTTAGAGCTGTAGCTTGCTGATGGCAAGAAGGATATATCAATTATGGTACATCTGTGTTTTTAAAATCAACCTTCGGTGGCTGAACTTCTGAATCTGTTTTGAAAAGGGAAGTTTCCTCCTACATGTGCTTTCAGATTAAGGTTTGTTTGTGTGTGAATGTATGTTCAATTCAGATTAAGGTTTGATTGTGTGTGAATGTATGTTCAATTCAGATTAAGGTTTGTGTGTGAATGTATGTTCAATTCAGATTAAGGTTTGTGTGTGTGAATGTATGTTCAATTCAGATTAAGGTTTGACTGTGTGTGAATGTATGTTCAATTCAGATTAAGGTTTGTGTGTGTGAATGTATGTTCAATTCAGATTAAGGTTTGATTTTGTGTGAATGTATGTTCAAACTGCTAAAACCTGTCAACTCTCCTGGTTGTAAGATGTTTTACCTATTTCAATAATAAAACAAATAATAAACAGCTTTGTGTTTTATTTGAACTGTGTTGTTTAAATGTACTTTGTGGTTTGGCAGCTCTTTTTTTTTTGTAGCTAACAAAATAAATTCCATAAAGTTGTGCACTTCCATTCTATACTGTATATATGTTTCAGTGCCCTCCTCCTACAATACCCCAGCTACAACACTTGATGTAAACCTTTGCAATGCAGATCTATCCTTAGAGATCAGTGTAACAGGAAATAATATTAACGAAATTATTATTATTTATTTATTAGCAGACGCCTTTATCCAGGGCGACTTACAATTGTTACAAGATATCACATTATTTTTACATACAATTCCCCATTTATACAGTTGGGTTTTTACTGGAGCAACCTAGGTAAAGTACCTTGCGCAAGGGTATAACAGATGACAGTGTCCCCCCACTGGGGATTGAACCCCCAACCCTCCGGTCAAGAATCCAGAGCCCCTAACCACTACTCCACACTGCTGAAATAAAACGAAATGCAAACATAAAAAGAAATAACACAAAAAAACATTATAAAATAATCAGAATGACATTTTTAAATTGGGAGGTTTATACAAAAAATACTTTAAATAAATACTTGCAATCGTAGTTGTCAAGGCTCAGCCGTTACCATAGACAGATGTATAATTTGAAGTGAGTCGTTTGGGAATTAAAATTGTGATGGAAAAGAGAACCGCGCATAACAATTAAACAACGCTGTAAAGAATTTGAGAATTTGAATTTGAGGGGATGTATGCATCTGACAGTGACAAAATAATGATGTGCAGATTTTGCAATGACGGCTGGAATGGGAATAGAAAGATACCATGTTACGCATTGTTATGTTATGTTATGCATTATGCATTCTTTGTTTTATTTCAAGTTGTGAAAACTTTGCACTAGAGCAAACGCTGTTTTGGTTTTGAATGAATTTGAATGAATGAATCTGTTTTGCTTAGTGTTTAAATACTGAGAAACCCCAAGCTTGTTGTATGCTGCTTCAGTGCAATGGGATTGAAATACAATTCCTATCGTTTTTTTTTAATGGGTAGATTGCTGTAAGTAGGTAGTTGATTAAAAAGAGGAAGGTATTACTGCCGCTAATTAGAAATTATGGTAACTAAATTATCTTTCTGTGCGAGGTTTGTCAAAATGTTTTAAAAAACGGATAATGTTTAATAAAAACAATGTATGTAGTTAAAACATGATGTATACTATACTGTATTGATATATATCTATTTGAGTTGTTTATTAATGGCATTTGTGAAAAATAAAACGAACAATTATAAAACAATAAAAATAATTTCACGGGGCTCTGCACATACTCAATTTAGATATACAGTACTGCATGACAAGTTACATTTGCTTTCATAGCTATATCAAAGTTTGCCATACTAAAAGCATAACAAAGTGTAATAAAGCATAGTGACAGCATGGTAAAGCATAGGTATGCATTGTAAAGAATAGCGAGGTATGGTAAAGCATATTAATAAACAAGGCAAACTGGGGTAAACTATGGTAAATGCACAGCATATCCACAGTGAAAAAATGGTAAAAATGTAAAAATACCTTGGCAAACATTTATAAGGGTAATTATAGTAATATGTTTGGACTTGAACTGCAGCCCTGTGAATATCACCTATATCTACGTAGAGAACAAGACAGTAAAAACATAATGTCAGCGACATATTAATTTGCATAAGTTTTGTTTCTTTAAAATAAAGCAAGATACAATGCACTACTGTATATCACTTAACTAGCAATAGTAATATTTTACACTTTTAAGCTACAATTTAGCTTCTGTGATTCCATTTGGGTGTCGTATTTTGTACCTCTGATTTTGCAATCCATATATTGCTGAAATTAACAAAGAATGACTCAGAAACCAAGCTTAATTTACAAAACAACATATTACAACACTTTGAAACTCTTTGAAAATACCAGCCACCCGTGAAAAGACACTGCTTAATCTTTAGGGCGTGGGTATCTGCTTGTCAAAACATAAATCATTATTTGAAATGTTATACATGAAGGAACAATTGTTTTCCATGGGTGCAAACATGTGAAGGCCCGATCCACTCCCAACACATAGAACTAAGGGATAAATTCCAGTTGGCCATCCGTTTTCTGACAGGAAAGCAACACAGTGTTTGGAAGCAGGTAAGGTTTAAGATGAAATAAAATCTCTGCATATTCTAAACGATTTACAGAAAAGGCTGTGCTTGGCTTGACAACTAGAAAAGTGTTTATCAACCAGAAATTGTAAATAAAAAAAATTGCTTTTGTGGAGAGAGGACAGCTTAAATGTTTTTTTTTTTTCTTTGGCTTGTATTATGGCATATAGATTTATGTTGCCGGAATATACAAAACAGGTTAAACTATGTGGATCCATGCAGTTTATGAGAAGTACAACATATGTTTTTATTTCTATTTTTGGTTGTACCTTTTTATAGGATAGGTCAATATGTATATTAAATAACGAATCCTGTTCAAAGCTATCATCAGGGTGCCCGAGTGGCTCACCTGTTAACATACATGCCAACAGTGCCTATATGGTCGGGACAGTCCCGATGCATAGGAAGAAAGTCCCGATATTTACACATAGAAAAAATATATATTCTGCACAGTAGAGTTAGTGAAAACCACACGCTGTGCTCTTCGTGCGACTGACACATCTGCTGATCACTAACTTACCGGTATACATAAGAACGCTTCATTGTGTCCATGTTTACTGTCACGCTGGGGATTCCGAAGGAAGCGTCACATTGGCTCTAGCGATCCCGCGGGGGCAAAGTTGGCCAGTTGCCTCGGGCGGGCACCAGTAGGGATGGCCTTTGTCGCCCAGAGGCTGGTAGCGCGTTGACATCTGCTCTCCAGGTCCTAGGTGCTACAGAGGAAAGTGATTTGGTCGCTCACTGAACCTCCAGCTGTGAGGGGAAAAAATAATTGGACATTGTAAATTGGAGGTAATATAATTGGGCACTCTAAATCAAAAATAATATTTAAAAAGTGCTATCACCAAAAACATTATTAATTGTACTTTCACAAATTATATATATATATATATATATATATATATATATATATATATATATATATATATATAGCAATGCATGTGCATTTCCACTTAAAGTAATTATCAATGTAAACACCCTTGAGTTTGGTTGACCATGTTAAAAGCATAGCAAACATAGTTAATACACATGATATAAATGGGTTCAGAGCCTGTATTGCTTGGTTATAATTGGGGCTGTAGGCTGCATTTAATGTTTTCAGTGTTCATGTACCAGGCCCAGGTTACTATATCCTAACACTTATTTATATGTCCCTCCCCCCTCAATTCAATGTCTTATCTCATGCCCCCAGGTCTCAGGCATGATGGAGAACAAAGAGAATATTGGGGATTCATTAAACAGCAAGGAGAGTGTTAAAGGCACGCCATTGTTAGAATGTGCTGGCTGTCTCCCAAGCCCAGCTCCTGCAGCAGACCAGAACATCCCTGTAGAAGACCACTCCATTGTGTTCTTTGACTTGGAGACCACTGGACTAGGTATAGTTGTGTTGGTTTTTTTTGGTTTTGTTTTGTTTGTTTTTTTTTGTGAGGGAAGAGGCTTTGTCTTGAAATCAACACAGTAATGAATGGATTTATTGAATACCTGCCGATAAATACTTAAAGGTAATTCCGAGTACAAGTTTTTGCCCACCCCTGCTGTACACCAAGTTGTGTGCTTGTACTTATTTTTGTGTCCAGTTAGTTTAGTTTTGTTTTCTTTTAAGGTGGTGAAAACTTTGGAAGAAACACTGCAAGACTTAAACAATAGTACACTGTGGTTCTTTCATAGTTTGTAACATTACAGCAGCTGTTCTTCTTGGTGAATCAGTGCCTTCTATATTATTCCTATCACTTGTCTTTGCGATTTGTTAGAAGTCCACCTGAAGTATATAACAGATATTCACTTTACAGCGTAGTTATGTACTGTAACAGGTTATTTATCATGTATTTCAAATCAATATCCACAATTAAAGTTAAAAAAAAAGTTACAGAACCAAAATATTCTCTGCATAAGGCTTAATAAAGCTCAGACATAAGAACGTTGATTTTAAGACATTGGTTCTCAAGCATTTTAAGTGTTCAGATATAACTGCTGCTGCTTCCATTGCTTTCCATACAGGGTCAAAGTGTGACATTATCCAGCTGTCTGCTGTCTGCATGGAAAAGACCTTCAATGTCTACATGGTTCCCAGAACACCAATCGTGAAGGGGGCGTCTGCTGTCACTGGATTCACCGTCAGGAGACACAAGCTGTATCTGCATCACCGTCCTGTGCAGACGAAGACCCACAGGGACTGTTTGATGTCATTCCTGGCCTTCCTTCGAGCATTGGACCGGCCTCTGCTAGCGGGTCACAACATAAAGAGGTTCGATTGCCCTATTTTGGCCAGGGTCCTTGAAGAATTCCAACTGAATGAGGAATTCAAGCTATTGGTCTCAGGCTTCCTGGACACCCTTATCTTAAGCAAAGACCTCCTGCGGAACACTGGCATCAAGAGTTTTAAGCAGGAGAACCTGGTTAAGGAGCTTCTGAAGAAATCCTATCCTGCACACAACGCTCTGGAAGATGTCAAAGCTTTGCAGGATCTCTACAGTGCCCTAAGGCCTACCCCAGCGCAAATAACCAGCCACCTATTCACTCTTGACCATATGGAATCTCATATGTCACTGCAGCCTTTAGTAGAGGGGAAAGCCATCTCCAAAACCACAGCTCAGAAGCTGGCAAGACTCGGGTTCAATTTTGAAAAGATGAAGCGCTCTCACTTGCAAAATCCCAGTGAGGGGCTGCGGCAGTTTCTGGAGCCATTGAAGCAAGAGCTGAAGAATAGCATGTTCACAAAAACTGTGGACAAAATCTGCGACTTCTTTAAAATAGAGCAGTAGACTGTGTTTGGGAGTTATACTGCAGCACAGGATAATCCATCTTGTTGAATTTGTACCTCTGTTTTCCTTGCCTACTAGAAAGGAGAAATATATATTTATTTTAAATGAGTTTTAGGTTTCAGTGTGCAAAAATACCTACTGTATATTTTATGAATAAATAAAACTACTTTTTTTTTAAAGTGTTCTCTTTTTGTCTACACACAAACGCTCCAGTCCTGAATTGAGTTCTTTAAAAGGGCCAGGGGATAGATATGTAGAGCCCAGTCTGGTGTGAATTGAGGACTAGACCCCCAGCACACAGGTTTCTGTTTATGTCATGTTTTGCTTCCCTTAGCAACATCTGCAGGTGGAAGATTCAAAGAGTGTAGCTGATTGTATAGCTGAAACTAACTTCAGGGAATCTAAACAAACCGTACAGCTAAAAGTGGACAAACTACAGAAAATTGTGGTGAGCCTGTTACACTAGAATTATATAAAATCCTATCAATGTATTTTTATATCTTGCCTTTCATGGCAAGCCATCCCAAAGAACTTTACAAAACAAGAACAAATTAAAACATTAATTACAACAATTAAAATACTAACAATTCAGCTATACAAAGTCTTTTCCATAAGCTTGGAAAAACAGTACGTTTTTAATACAGACTTGTCAGTGGTCTGATATGATTTGTTTGTTTCATAAGGTCCGTTTCAGCTGAAGTTATCATTACCAATGGAGTTTATAAGAACGCGGGTTTATGTAACCAACGCCTATATACACATATATGAGAATATATTATGAAATCGTAGTAGCTCTGTACCATGAAGTGTATATACAGTGCTTAATTATGTACGAAGTAAACACTGCATGTTTGTACGGTGAGCGATTCTTCTGAAAAGGCACATGATTTTATTGTAGTGACGCACCATTCAGTAAATCGAAAGTAAAGTCTTGATAAAACAAGGAAGAGAAAGAGGTCGTAATCATTCGGCTTGAAAAAAACACCTTTGTTTATCAAGTTTGGTAAGTTCGTGTTTTTGTTATTGTTGTTCAGGCTACTACAAAGCTAAAACTCAAGATCTTGTTCTGTATTTAAAGACGTTGATCTCAGAATGATATGTTTATTTATTTAAGTAATGATGTAGCGTTTTCGTATGCAATACATGTAAACTCACGAAGGTTTTTAGAGAAACGGTTCTCAATGTAGCGCACTGCGGTACTCTATGTTGTATTAAATTTAATATTCTAATGCACAAAACGAAAAATAAAGACTAAAGAGCTGGCTGTAATCGATTAAAGTGAACTGAGTTCCTGTAGGTAGGCTATAAATAATGATAACTTATATTGATCAGGGTAATTATTTTCTTGCTGTCAAAAAACGTAATAATTCAGTTTTACTGTATACATGGAAGGTATATCTGAACATACAGATATAGTCACAGCAGAATTAATCTGTTTGATAATTTATTTTACATGATATCCATTTTGTTTACAGTACTACTATACACATAAAAAAGCTACCAAGAAATCATATGTATCAATAGTCAAATGGTCGTTTTGGTATTTATGTTGTTATATGAAGTGAAATGTATAAGAAACGTTAATAGGTCCGGTTCAGTTTTATTCACAATGCTGTTGCCAGACATTGGGATGCAGACAGTATTTCAATTTCAAATGACCATGTAATTACAGTATGTTTGTTCAACAGAAGTTTCAGAAATGGTCATTGCTACAAAATAAACATTTCAGACAGCACTTGTGTATATTTCAAGCTTTACTTTCAATTTCATAATTATATTATTGATAATCTTGTTGTTAATTGTGTAGAGTCTAAACATAGTTTAATCCTTACAACTTTGCCTAAACAATGTCAGAAATAAGCAGGCCAAATATAGGTGTTAGCCTTAGTGCTTACATAGTAGTACGTGTGCAATATTTAATCAAAGTCTTTTTCTATTTACTTATACACAGAAACTATTTATTTATTTATTTATTTTATTAATTATAGGATCATGTCCCTCAATTCAGACACGTTGCAAAGTTACAGCCAGTTCTTGCAGTGTGGCGCCTGCTCTTGTGACATCACCTCCCCCAAGCTGCTCTCCTGCCTGCATAGCTTCTGTCAGACATGTTTGAATGATCAGGACGGGTGTCACGTTGTCACCTGCCCCACCTGTCACCAGCCCACCGAGAAGGCTGAGGTGAAGGACAACAAGCTTTTATCTGACCTGCAAAGCAAACTGGACATCCTGAAGCAGATAGCCAGGGGCAGTGACCTGTCCTGCTCTTGCTGTAATGCCTTGGCAGGGTCCATGTGCTTCGAGTGCGTAAAGTTTCTGTGCCAGAAGTGTTTTGAAGCCCACCAGGTGTTCACTGAGAAGGACAGTCACTCAGTTGAGAGCTTGGAGTCCTTGAAAGAGATGGGCTTCCAGGAATTCCTGACGACTGCTCGGAAGAAGATGCTGCCCTACTGCCCCGACCACGACAAACAGACGATCAGGTAATTGAGTTCTTCTTTTCTGAGTTACAGTCGATACTTCATGTACATTTAGAGAACCACTTGTCCAATTGTGTTGCATTTAATGTATCATTATCTGGGGGTCTGAGGATAATGTCGCTCTTTATTTTACCGATATCTATAGAATGGCTTATTGTCTCATAATAGTATCTTCGGGGGGAGGGGGGGGGGGGGGGGTATGGAGGTGCCATGTTCACCACATGTACATATAATATCTAGAGAAGTGCTTATTCTTGGCTGTGAAACTCTGTGCCTTTAAAACAGCATGGGACAAGCACTTAACTGGCCCTGTTTTCTCATCATAGCATCTTTTGCCGATCATGTTCCAAATCCATTTGCTGTACGTGCACAGTCCTGGCGCACAAGCCGCATGACTATGCTGACATCAAGCTGGAGGCCCAGCTGCAGAAGCAGGACCTCACCCAAATGTCCACCGCACTCGTGAAAAAAGAGAAAGAATTTGCCAAAATCTGCCAGGACCTCTTGTCTCTACAGGACCGCAGTCAGCACCATAAGAAGGAGCTGGTAGAGCAGATCAAAGCATCGGTGAAAGAAGCCTTGAGGAAGGTGGAGGAGAAGGGAGAAGCACTCTTGGAAGAGCTGGAGGGCCTTTATACAGTCAAGGAAGTTGAGATCAAGGGCAGGATCGTTCAAACGGAGAATGTGCTGAGGAGAATCGAAGCCAGCAGGGGTCTGGTTGACAACATGATCACCTACGCAGCTTGGAAAGAAGTGATGGAGATGCAGGATTTTGTGAAGTCGGCTCTGCGGCAGCTCCAGAGTGAACAACCCTTGAACATGGACTCGGAAGAAACCACAGTGCGATTTATCCAAACCACCCAGGAACCAAGTGAATTACTGGGTAGCTTGGTAGTGAGTAACTGTGAGTGTTGAACTTCATCTTGATTGCTTTGCTAGGGAAGGTGAATCAAACCAGTATGCTGTACATGAACTGTGTTTCCACTGCTACAAACCCTGTTCTGATCATCAGCATGCTGCTCCAATGATTGCCCTCCCCTCCCTCTGCAGACTCTCGTGTCTCAGTGAAAGTGGATAGTAAAGCATTATAGGTTAAGTGAGCCCACATAACTCAAAACAGGAAGGGGTCAAAATCTGAAATATTCTTTTGAAAAGCTGAAATGTCAGAATGTTATCTCCTGCAGTAATGAAGGACCAATATGAAGTTTTTAACAAACAGAAAAAGCTTATTAATTTATTTTTACCATTTGATAAACTGTATGTCTATTACTGATTCATTATATTTTTAAATAACAATAATAGTATAATGAGAAGTATTCTTGGCACAGGTTTGTAATACATGAACAAGTCTTACTGTCCATGTAAAGAGCCTGAGAACAGCATCGTTAGGCAATGGAAATGTAGCTTTGGAATCTTCATGATTCAGACACAAAGGTTGGACCGGGTTAGTACTTGGATGAGGAACCTCCATGAAAAATCAGATGCTGCAAAACATGGTGTTAGTGGCACAGTAGGGGTCACTCTTCCTTGTAATTTAAACAAATGCTCCAGTGTTAGGGAATACTATATGTTACATGCATTGTGTTGAAGCAGGCTTTTGGTCAAATCATCATTAGGCCAATTGACCATATACATACAATTTGTAATCATTTCGCCAAACCCTGGAATTGTGGTGTTACCTGGCTTTACAAAATGACTGTGACATACATACAGTCGATGGGCATACACAAGATCGAATTACTGATCTGCTGTGATCACTGAGTGCACATGTTCAGTTGACAGAATTTGGGAGATCATGGTAAAATGAAAGTAAAATGACTTTCAAAAATACCATCAATAACAATGGATTTGGAAACATTATTACACAGTGATCTTGATACTGTGGCCCAATGGGGTGATCCTTAAAATAATGCTGGTTTTGCTGTAACCTGTGACACCATTGAAGATCATTTGGTCATTAGATTGTTTTTAAACATTGTATTTATTTATTCATTTATTTTAGACAGATCTGCAGAAACAGAAGTGGAGGCTCCTTGTGAATCGGTACCACCATTTTTTTCTTGTTATGTACTACTGTCTTTTGTATAGCTTGTGTTTGTCAGGGTTGCACATTTTCAATATTTCATTAACAAATGGATGGTGCCAAATCACATGAAAGCAGCATTAATAACATATTGTAATATAATTGTTTTTAATGTTGCATGTTTGAATAAATAACCTTGTTCCATGTTGTACATGTATCCCTGCTGGGCGGTGTGTGTTACTGATGTACTTTGTTCATTTCTGATGATTGTGAAGGCTGCCATTCCGATAGCTTGGAAAAGGGAGAGGGAGGAGGAATGGGGTCCGCAACCAGATTCAGAACCCTGGATCAGCTTGGAAACCAGCCTGGGTGCGTGGTCCAGCACATCCCATAGAGAAGGATCAGCTGCTAGCACAGCCCTGGCTTCTCCAGCGGACCACGAAGAGCCCAATACAGAACCTCTTGGGCACGATACAGGGGAAAAGGGTAAGCTGGTTATAACCGTTAAACTGTTCTACATCAATGACAACCTCACACTGTGTGGTAAAACTGAAAGGAAGTCAAGGAGACAAACGGCTTGGCTGCTCACTTCATCAAACTGTTTTGTGGCACTGCCTTAACCATGCCACAATATAAGTGAATGTGTGTAGGTGTCATTTCATGCAGGTCTGGGTGCTCAAACTGTGAAATGATTATTAGATCAGTAACATACATGCCCCACCCCAGCTGTGAATTAAAAATCAGAGCTATCACTAGGACAAAAAAAAGAGGATGACCATTAAATAAATCAATAGTGTGTAAACAGTAGAATGAAAGTAAGAAATGACACCGTTTGTTAACAGTTGGATTAGTGGTATTTAATACTTGTCATTAGGTTAGCAAATGAGGTGTTTGCATCATGATAAAGTATATTTAAATTTACAATATTGTGTTCTCAAGATACATGTAAGTGTAAGTTTGTTATACAGACAGACAGATGTGCAGGAAGACACCTCCATATATCCCCCCAATCTGATGCTCCCAGTAACCTATGCTAAATAATGAGTGGCAGTCAAAAGGTTTAAAGAGAACAATGTAACTTTTTTTATAGGCACTTCGCTTGAGGAGTCCATTTTGATATCATCTAATGAATCAGATGATGAATTTTCCTTGGTAAGAATTTTCAATAAGGAGTGTTAAACAATATGCTCACTGTACTGTAGCAGCGGTTTCATAACAACAATGCTTTTGAAAACCACCGTTTATTTGATAAACCAGCACCCCGAAGGGCATTTTTCAGTGCCAGGGAATCCAACTGGATATCATCCACCACTTATTTATATGAGTAATACCAGGATGCAATGCATGGTGCTTAACCAGTGCTTTAAAATGCTCTAAAAATTCCACTTTGGTTTACGAGCGACCAATAGCAACATACAAACATTCAGAGATTTATTTTTTCATGGTTTGAAGTTCAACTGATAGATATTAATATTGATTTTAGGGTATTACCAAACAAAACACATACCGGAAACTGCGTCATTATGATTACAAAAAGGAGAACAATTACTAATTAAGTGGTGATATTGAGCAGAGAGAGGGGAAGATTTTGAATATTTTAAACATACAAAGACTGCATGTTTGTATAACTATGTTCTTGCTTTTTAGTCATATTGAACATCATTTCTTACCTGTGGTTTGTCTACAGGTAAGAGAGCTAGTGCAGAACAAAAAGAGAAAAAGAAAACACATAGCACCGAAAAAAAGAACGGAATCCACGATGGAATGAGAAGAACAGTTCCAAACGAGCTAAAACTGATCTTCAGGCCGTATTGTTCTAATGTGTCTGAATGTGTTACAGGACCATATTTCTCTACAAACAGAGGCACACATTCCTGCTGAAACAATTTTGATATAAAATTCTTGACTTTTAGTTTAGCTTGTTTACCCGTTTTGATTTTCCATGTGCAATAAAAAATTTAATTGGTATTATTTTGTGTTTCATCATTTTCAAAATAACATCCATTTGAGAGCAGGTGGCATGCACTGAACTTTGTGTTCTTTCACTTTTTACAAACCTTTGATATACAGACACACAGTACCGTACACAATTATGACCACTTGCCAAGTAAAAAGTTGCCAACCAAAATGGCAACCAGTCAGTCACATTTGATCAGATCATCAGAAATTCGTTCAGCCGGTTTGGGTGTATCGACCTCCAAGATGGTTTCCAGACCGCCGTGTGCAAGCTAAAAGAATAATCATGTACTGTTCATTTTTATAATCAATTAAAAAAATTCCAAACTTATTCCAACTTTTGGTCAAACACTTTCTATGTATATAACATAAGGGTGACAAGGCATTAAAGGATTTTTTTTCTATTAGCAATATCATAAGTTTAATACTGTTACGCTTTCTTTGATGGACTAAGACTAATTGTTCACTTAACGTTAAAGGACAAGCTGTAGAGCTAACAAAATAATTCGGATATACCTAATATTAACTGTAGGTCTCACATTTTCCTCTATCAAAGACACACACAACATGGGGAATGAGTATTTGATTTTTTTATGTCATTTGTTTATTAATTGCTCCATATTGTGAATGTCGTAGGATAAGCAGAGATTTTTGACTGGGAATGAGTACCAGACTCGCAGCTTTTCCTACATGTTTTAATTTCCTCTGTGTTCGTCATGTTCACTCGTGCAGCACTGAAAAAGACACAAATAGATGGGCAACGTTTAGTTCATTAATTGCTACAAAGTACATGTTTAGCATAACTTGTGTGTCTTTCATGTAGGAAAATGTGAGCCCTGTGAAGGGATGATCATATTAAGTAAGTGTCCAATCCACGATTCCTTTCCTTTTCACACGTTTATAAACTATCCTTCCTGTCAAAGAGTAACAAAAACAGAACAACACTTATGCACAGGACTTTGTAGTTAGCAATTCTCAGTAGTTTAGACAGGATTACTAACACATTGATACTGTATTTTGAATATATTGTTTCATGTTCTGCAAAACAATTGGCAGACCTGCCAATTTTCATAAACCTCAGATAATGGCTAACACATGTAGTATTTCAATATATCCACTTTGGGTAAAGTGTTGCAGGGGTGCACATTAATGGTTACAACAGGTGTACCAGTTGTACTTGGAGATTAGACATGATTCTGAGAGTTCTATTGAGGCCACATGCTCTTTACATGTCTTGAGTTTTAGTCACCAGGATGTGATGACTGAAACAAAAAAATAATACAAAGTGAAAATCAATGCAGGCTGTTGAATCTGAAGGGCGACCATCAGTCCCAAAAGAGTTTTCAATAATAACATGACAGCAACCATTCTAATTTAGCAAATAAGAAAGAAATGTATTTTGTTTGTCATCTAATGCTGTTTAAAAAAATAACTAACAGAAAAGTACTGTTTATCAAGCTTGCCTATATCTACTAACATAGGTCACCGTAACACAGACTATATGAACCCCTCTTCAGAACCAACCTCAAAACAGCAGGCTGCACCTTTGTGTTTTTTTATTTAGAGACCACTAGGTACAGTACTTAATAAAAATGAGTAAACATCCCTTGACTTGTATAACATTCTTACTACTTAGTGTTTGTCTCCTGGTTTTACTCTACATGATTTCCTGTAAACAGCTATCAGTAATATAAAAACACGGTTTGATGAAAAGCAAACACGGGACGGAGGGGGTGCGTGCAAAGTCCAGGCGTAGACGTCCAAGCTGGGCCCTTCCCTTGAGGCAGGACTTAGAAGCTTGACTGCAGCCATTGCTTAGGTTTGGGAGGTGAAAAGATGTGATTGGCTTGAAGGGATGAGGAGACGTTCGAAACTCGACATTTCAAATTAGGTACTGGATAAAACGGTTTCCATTTGAACTAAATACATACATGAGCAGTTAATCATTTACTTGATGTAGGCTTACTTACAATCTATTGGGGAGTGGCATAGCCTTTCTGAAGAATTAAAACCTAAAACCTTTGTTCAAAGAAAGATTTCTTCATTGAGCCAGTTCCTGATTACAATCCTCAAATAAATCTTTCCACAGAATTTTCTAAGGAACTTGGTTGATCATCTTCTGTAACATTCTCATAACAGAAACCCAAGATCTGGTATCTTATTCTTAATATATTACTTTAGTTTATTAATGAAGCAATGTGGAGTAGAAGGGTGATCTCTAAAAAAAGATGTTTTAGGGGGCTGATAATATAATGCAGTTTAATTTTAAATGATTTAATACAATTAAAAGCGTTTTTTGTGAACGTAACAAATCTCTATAGCCTTATCGGAGCCATCTCCTCTCATCTTTTCCCCGGGGCTATTACTCTGGAACACCAAGTCCTCTACTTAAAAAAAATGGTCTTACAAAAAAAAAAAAGAATGCTTGTTATGAATTTTGTTATGCTAATGTCAGGTCACTGTTTTCCAAAAAGAAAATAAATAACTTTTAAAAAGTTACGAACAAGAAGAGGTCCACACTGCTTGTCTTGTTTCTCACAGCTAATTGATCCCTTAACTTTGTCTACGTGTCTCACAAAGCATCACAGTGACTCAGTGGCAACAATGTAACTTGCTAATCCATTCCACACACTCAGCACTCTGTAGAAAAATCCTACCTTCTGTGCTAGGCCTGTCTCTGCTCATTTTCCCAAGTTTACAAGTTAACTAATCTTGACACCCATGACTTATAGTGTTGAGGTTTATGTGTTTAACATTGTTTTCTGTTTGTTCTCTGATGACCCTGAAGGCTTCAACATCGATCAAGATTAAAAGAGAGAGGCAGGATGATGAAGACATTAAACCTATGAACTGCCACCCAAGCGCCCTTACAAACCTTCTCTTGAAAAGCTAGGCATCAGTCCAGCTTCATTGAATGCTTTACCTCCTAATGCTGGACAAAAAACTGGTAAGTGTTCATGAAAGTGTAAATTGATTTAAGTCTATTAGTACGGTTGTTTCTGGTTGGTTCTTCTTGTCAAATGATGGCCTATTTAACTACAAGCCCCTGTGGCCAAGAACACTTTATAGTCAATGGGTTTAATATGTTGCTATATGTTTCTCTTAATACGTGGTCAGTAGTATTTGACACTAACATTTTTATTCTGTCTCCAATTAGTTCTGTTTGTGTTTCAGTGATCAATAGCTTTGACATTGACACGTGACTGAGCCACCATTCCCAATTCAATGAGGACTAACTGGACATTATCTTTCAGACCTAAACATATTAACAGACGATTCCCTACTGGATTACAAAGATCTGGGGTAAGATTAAAACATATATATGTCGGGACATTCACAAAGGATTGTACTCCAAAACGTCACTGGCACAATTTTTTGTTCTTAAAATAGTAAAACTGGAACTAAATAACTAGAGAATACCTGAACGGCCTTGAATTAAATTCCTCAGATAGTTATTCCTATTTAACGGTTGTTTTTCTCCTTTCTAAATGACAATTTGCTTTTGGAATGTAGCTCATTGTCTTTGCTGTTTTCAAAAGACTGCTGACATGCTGAATAGTGATGATGAGAATGATGGGGGTGCAAGTGCCTCCCAGTCACACCTGAGCAGCTCTTTCTTCAAACCCAATCTCAACATAGAAAACTGCACCCTTGTGTTTTTTGATTTGAAGACCACTGGACAAGGTACAGTATTTAATTCCCTAATTTGTTTACTTATTTACTGTATAGCAAAGATCAAATATAAGCTATAATACATCTATAATATACCTTGAAGGTGTCATTTTATAACCTCCGACTGCTGAAGGTAGTCAACAAAATATGCATTATAGACAACAAAATATGCATTATTCAGATATTTCACAAGCATTAAATTATTCTTACAGGTAAGTACTTTATTTTTTAATCTTGTGGGTGCTACATAAACAATAGATTGGGAGTAGAGAAAAAGTAATTCACCAGAGGTTAATTTGTCTTCTTTACAGAACAAGCACCTGATATTATCCAGCTGTCCGCTATCAGCCAAGACAAGACTTTTGACGTCTCCATACTACCTCCCCAGCAGATCGAAGGAGGCATCAGTGTGGTTCAAACCTGCACTGAGGCCCTGACCGCCTTCCTGGCCTTCCTCCACACGCTGGTTCAGCCTACAATACTAGTAGGGCACAACATCTGGAAGATGAAGTGCTCCATTCTGTGTAGGCATCTTGATGAACTTGGCCTGAAAGATCAGTTACAGGAGTTAGTGTCCGGCTTTCTGGACACTGAATCTTTGGCTAGAGACAACTTAAAAGGCAAAGACATTAGGAAGTTTTCCCAGCAGGATCTGTCAAAGATGTTGCTCAAAAAAACATATCCAGCACACAACATTTTAGAAGCAGTCAGAAATTTGCAGGAACTCTACCAATCCTTATGCCCTGCACAAGAGAAGCACCTGTTCTCGCTTGTTCAGTTGGAAGCTCACATGTCTCTGCAGCCTCTAGTCCTGGCGATGGCTGTCACTAAACCCTCAGCTCAGACACTGGCTCAACAGGGTATCAGTTTTGAGACCTTGAAGCAAGCATATCAGAAAGATCTTAAAAAGGGCTTGAAGCATTTGTTGAAACCTCTATGTAATGTGCTGGGGACGAACAAACGTGCAATTATTAAACATACCCAGACCTTTTTATCAAAGCTAGAGCATTAGAGATGGGTAATTCAAGATGATTGTTTCAGGGTTAGTGAAAGTGATTTCAGACACAGACAATAAATTGAATAACTGTATTAATTATAAGATACATAGTTTCACTACCAAATAGAGTTTTCCTGCTGTGCTATGGTACAAACATTTTCATAATTCTATTAAAATAGTTTGGTAAATGAAATAAAGTGTGAAAATACTCCAGTGCAGTGATAACATACAGTTTTAGACAGGAAATGTGTAGCAGTTTATGACTGTGTGGGCTGTCAGTTTCAGAAATAGCATTGCCAACCCTTGTACAAGTTTCCCATAGTAAAAGCATAGCAGTGTAATAAAGCACAGTGAAGCATGGTAAAACATAGGTATGCATTATAAAGACTAGGGGGGTTTGGTAAAGCATATTAATAAACATGACAAGCCGGGTAGACTCTGGTAAATGCATTTTATTATTATTTGTTTATTTAGCAGACGCCTTTATCCAAGGCGACTTACAGAGACTAGGGTGTGTGAACTATGCATCAGCTGCAGAGTCACTTACAACTACGTCTCAACTGAAAGACGGAGCACAAGGAGGTTAAGTGACTTGCTAAGGGTCACACAATGTGTTAGTGGGTGAGGTGGGATTTGAACCGGGGCTCTCCTAGTTACAAGCCCTTTTCATTAACCACTGGACCACATAGTCCGTATAACCATGGGAAAAGCATGGGCAAACTACAAAAATACCGTGGTAAACTTTTATAAGGGAAATCCTGATCACTTACACATATACACAGTAGACTCCACTTATTTGCATATTGGATAATTGCATAACTATTTTAATTGAATAGCATGCAGCTGGTCCTGTTTTTTAGTGCATCACTTTCTATGATTTTATGGTACGGTTAATGCATATCGGCTAAATACTTAATTGCATGAAGCTGCACGGTCCCGAAGTCCATTTTACATTGCATTTTTAATTTGGAGAACTGCATAAATGCAAACACCGTCTGAGTGTTTAAAAAAAATAATAATTCAGAAATAGCAGTGACGTAGAGCGCATAGTAATGACATGAGCTGGAAAAGCCTTACATCCCGTGGAATTTCTGCATCCCCCGCCCTTCGGGTTTCTTGGGACATTATTTTTTCCAAGATATATGTGTGCACACACACATTATATATATATATATATATATATATATATATATATATATATATATATATATATATATATATATATATAAACTTGGAGCAATAAGTTTTTATAGGAATGACACGTTTAAGACACACTATTGACACCGTTGGTGACGTCATTATAATACTTAAATGTAAATAATTTGCATTGCTCCAAACTTGCATGTATTTTTTCCAAGAGACATTTGTCTATGCTGTATAAAAATCATCAATTATGGTGGGGCAAGACGCTTTTTATTGATAAAACAGCCGTAATTAAAAACTGTATTGCCTAAGGAAACGTAGATTCATTATTGATCATGTAAAACATGCTCACTCCAAGGTTTAGCTATTTTAGCTCGACCTGTTCCGCCTTTTCCACGGACCCGGCTCGTATGCAGAATAGCGAAATTTCGGGATTTTAAAATCGAATTTTCTCACATGGCCCTATGGCTGTTCCGTAGTTGGGCGTGCACGTAACGTGAAAGAAAGCAAGGAAGCGTCCCGAAGAGACAGGGATACAGAAATTCACAACACCGGCAAGAAACACACAGAAAATGGCAAAGCGAATCTGCAAAACACTCGCGCTTGCAGAACGTGTTGAAGTGTTAAAAAAATTAGAAAATAAAGAAAGTCAGACATCAATTGCTTTAAGTTTTGGCGTGAATCAAAGCGCCATTTCAAGGATCCAGAAAAACAAAGAGAAGATCTTGGAAGAATGGCAGAAGAACGGGAATCCCCACAGGAAGCGCAACAGGGCAGGGAAAGCTGAAGATGTTGGGGCAGCTCTTCTGCAGTGGTTTATTCAAGCCAGAACCAGACAGATTCCTGTAAGCGGGCCATTACTGATGGAGAAAGCCAATCGGTTAGCACAAGGGCTCGGGCTGATGGACTTCAAAGCCACAAACGGGTGGCTAGAAAGATGGAAAGAGCGCAATGCCATCAAGTTTAAGAAGCAGCACAGAGAGAAGCAAGAAGCAGGCGACGTCACTGGAGAGCGACGGGTCTTGGAGCTGCTTCCCGACATTATCAAAGAGTACAACCCTGCAGACATTTTTAATGTAGAGGAAACTGTGCTGCACTGGAGAGCCGTTCCAGGTGGAAAGAGGTCCGGAGCGAAAATAGCAAAAGACCGCGTCACTTTACTGCTTGCGTGTAACATAGATGGAAGCGAGAAATTGCAACCCTTGGTTATCGGTAAGAGTAAGAATCCAGGCTGCTTTAAGAATGTAAAGAGACTGCCAGTGGCCTATGAAGCCAATAGTAATGCAGGGATGACAGGAGAAATTTGGGAAGCTTGGCTGAAAAAAATAGACAACATCATGAGAGCCAATAAACGAATGATCCTGATGCTGTGTGCCAATTGTGCTGCACACGTCACTTACGTTAGATTAACAAACATCAAACTCGTTTTCCTACCTCCAAGCAATACGCCTCTTATCCGACCAATGGATCAAGGCATCGCCGCCAACTTCAAGAAGCAGTACAGATCACTTGTCCTTCGCCAGCTTGTGAACACTATCGATAGCACAGAATCCGACGCAACAGCAGCAGTGCAACTAGCCAGAAAACTGACCCTCTTGGACTCTTTGCATCTGCAGAGAGAAGCCTGGAACAGAATCACTGAGTCGACCATAGTCAACTGCTACAGACGAGCCAGTTTCATTAAACAGTTATACCATGCAGAACTGCCAGTGATCGATGGAGAGGACAATTCAGATGTCGTTGTGCCGGCAGGAATGGACTTAGAAGACTTCAGTCGCTACGTCGCTATAGACAACGACCTACCTACTTGTGAAGAGAAATCTGACACTGACATTTGCGCTTACGTCCAGCAATCGCCAGAGACTGAAGACTTGGAGCCTGACGATAGCGAGGAAGCAACTAAAGAAACAGCTGCTCCAAGTTTCTCAGCAGCCCTGCAGAGCCTCAGCACACTACGAGCCTTCATGGAGGCAAATGGTTGTCAGTCTTATGACAGTTTTTACAGTTTACAGTCAGTTGTTTATCAGCTCAATCGGCCGAATACTGTGCAGACTTCCATCAAAGATGTTTTAGCTACGTTGTAGTCACAATATCTATAGTAAGGTACTTCACACACCTATTTAACTGTTATGTTTAACTGTACTGTATTGCAATAACTTAGTTTATACTGGCTGCAATATACTGTACATGATCTTACTTTTCATGTGGTGCGTTGCCAGAGAGTATGTTGTTTGCATTGAGCGTATAACGTATTTCAAGTTGGTTTATTTTTCATAACTTGTTCAGTATTTTAAGTTACTTGTAATAAAATATAGGAAAAAAATAGTTATGAATCTGATAGTCATATATACATGTATGTATAGACCTATTGTCATTGTATTCCCTCACTACGGTTATGTGCATACTCCAGTTTTTATTATTATTATTATTATTTTATTATTGTTATTATTATTATTTTATTATTATTTCTTAGCAGACAGCGACTTAAAGTTATTACAGAATATCACATTACAGTTAAGAGCAGTTATAAAGTACAATAAAATCAGTAGAAAATAAGATCAAATTCAAATAAGAGCAAAATAAAGAATACAGTAAATAATTACATTTAAAAGCGATTTTGACTAAGAGCAGTTAACTTCTAGTAAAAAAAAAATTGCTTATAGGAGTAAAGTCCATTAAGAGCACATAGTAAGTACGATAAATGGATAAGAACAATTTCAAATAAGAGCAGTTACCAAAAACGTGAATATGAATATCAAGTACAAGATACAGGGAATAGTTATGTTTAGGAGCAGTAATAGAATACAGCAAGGTATGGAGCTATTCGGTGGAGTACAATTGGGTGCCATATAGTCCAGTATAGTGGAGAGTTGTGAGCTTTACAGATGCTGTCTTAACAGGTGTGTCTTGAGGAGGCGCCGGAAGGTGGTCAGGGACTGAGTAGTCCTGATATCCGTGGGTAGGTCGGAAGAGCAGAGGGGGCGAGGGAGGGTGTAGGGAGAAATGATAGTCAGGTGAGGCCATGCTATTATGCAGAGTCAACTGTATATACCAAATTACATTAAGAAGTATTAGGGGTTTTTTTTTCATCTGTGTTTTTTACAGTCGTAAGAGTTATACTTACTGTTTTAGATATTTTCTTCAGTAAATCGTTGTAAAATAACATCGAATTACAGCTGCCAATAGATAGACAAGAAAATCTAGAAGATTGTTTGAAGTGTTTTTGTCCAGTTTGATTTTTTGATTTCATAATGTTATTTATTGCTGTTTCTCTTGCCAGGGCCCCCTTGAAATTAGATTATATATATAATCAAGGTTTCTATCCTGGTTAAATAAATACATTTGAAGCTGATGGAGCCAACAGAGGTAACCTTGTTCTTCTGTCACTGGAGTTCCCATAGCAGTCCACAGACTTTACTACGTCATGCCTTTGTGTGGAGTTGCTGTGAGGCAGGGATTTGGGTGTGACCAGACATATATAAATACAATAAATAAATCAGGAGAAGAAACAAATGAATTACTCAGTAGATATTTATTAAAGTTTTTACAAACGTAAACATCCATACACTATTTGTTTGACAAACAAACTCCTACTGGTTTGCAGAACAGTTCAATGGACTTGTCCAGCTTCCTTCCTTAGCATTCCTAATAGTTACAATACAATTTGTTTTCAGACTTGCCTACAAGAAGATACAGTGGTGTCCAAAGTATCCATGTGGTTTCGGATATTCAACCATGTAGCTGTCTGAATGGACTAGTTTATTAAATACAGAAGCCTTAGCATTAGTCACAAATAAACAGTAATATGTTTAGTAATGGAAAGCCTTTATCTTAAATTCTGACATCCATTCAGTGAATCTTAAAATTTGGCAAAACCTCCTTTGGTTTTATCACAGCTTCTAGACAACTTGTGAAGACTTTGTACACTTGTTTGAGTCCTGAAGTAAAAGCCCCATCTTTTAATAGCAACGAATTTTAGGAAATCATGATTCACCTCAAAATAAATGTAGGACTTGTCATTACTCATATCAGTGACACATGACTGTAACACAGATACCTGAGCTGGAGTTTAAGTTCTTAGCTGAAAGGAAATGTAATTAGCCCCCTGTGCCACCTAACCCGAATTCATATTGTAATTAGTGATAATCGAGGTCTGTTAAACCAGCGGTATTTTTTTTTTCTAGTTCTATTCAACATCTGTATGTTAATAATCAGGTACTCTCATAAACAATTTTAAGTAAAGAAACAGCCTATATAAATATGTTTGAGAACATATTATGAAATCGTAGTAGCAGTGTACCGTTAAGAGTCTATAGAGTTTAAATATGTACAAAAGTAAACGCTGCATAGTTCTACTGAAAAGGCGCATGATTTTATTGTAGTGACGTCAATTGAAACGGAAGTTTTGACATCATGAAATAAGGCAGCAAAAGAGACCTCGATCATCTGGCTTGAAAACAATAAATACACATTTGTTAGTCAAATTTGGTAAGTTCAAGTTTGTGTTGTTATTCAGGCTACTAAGGCTAAACCTTAAAATGTTTGTATTTAACACGTTGATCTCAGATTGATCATCGTATTTTTTTTTTTAATTGTATATATATATATATATAAATTATGGTCATTCAACACAGACTGTGAATCACACCATTTCGGAGTTCCATTATGTGTCATATAGGGCGTGGCTCTCTGTGGAGTTTGGCATTTGATGTTGCTCACTTCCAAGATGAAGAGGATACACTCCAAATGAATTCTTCTGTATTAAAAAATAGCTTCAAAGCAGGATTTAGATAGCTCAGATAAAGAATGCATGTCATTGTATTCTCTTAGTTTTACAATACATTTTACTCACTACAGAAAGCATGATCTTAAAACCACATAGGTTTTGATACATAATAATATTGTTAGGTGAGGTTTCTTGATTGGTACAACTTTTGTATTATGTGTTGTTCATCATATAAAATAAATGTTTTCTATAATTTGGCGTCTTGGTGTGAATGCATGAGTCGACTGAAAATACTTGTCACAGTCTGTACAATAAAGTTAATGATGTCAGAGGAATGGCAAAGGTGGCAAACAGCTTGAACTGAGACGATTAGAGGACAAGGTCATTTGTAGACAATAGGTGTGCGTCAAAAAAGAACAAAACTAAGGTATCTAGATGTGCCATGGCAGAGAAAAGGTTTGGAACCAGCTGTGTAGTAGAATTATGTAAAAAATAAAACGCGGCATGTTTATACAAGCAGTATTCATCCCCCACTGAAAATGGCTTTACTGCTGTGACGTAAATTTAGCAAATCGAAACTGAAGTTTTGACATCCTGAAACGAGGCTGCAAAAGACTAGGGGCGTCAATCGTCCAGCTTGAAAAAATAACACGTTTTTTCTTTATCAAATTTGGTAAGTTCCTGTTTTTGTTGTTGTTATTCAGGCTACTAAGGAAACATGTTGTTTGTATTTAAATACGTTGATCTCAGAATGATATGTGTATTTAAGTAAGCAATTGGGATGTAGCGTTTTCATAAGCAGTGCAAACTCACAAAGGTTATTGTAGAAACAGTCTCCCCCCCCCCCCCCCCCCTAAAAAAAAACCTTCAGAATTGCACCTAATGCCGTTAGAAAAGATGTGTCGAGCGAGACGTGAGAAGACATTTCTGTTTTCGTATCAGAGCGCGAGTTCCTGTTTTTTTACTGTATCTGTAAACTCGCATAGGCTTGTGAAATGTTGAGTATATGTACTAGTAGATTCTTGCTAATTGCAGAGCGGTGTGCCAAAACGTTTTATGGAGTTATCAGTAACATGCACAGTGTATTCTATTACAGGTACATTTCATTTTTGTATACCCGATTGTAATTGCATACAATTGTGAAGCCCGTTTCTTATGAAAATGTACAAATATGTTCTTTATAATCGTATATTCAGGTTAAATGCATGAAACTGACAGGAATCCACTGCATATGCATTTTCATAAGAAATGTGCTTTACTTTTTAAAGTTAACATGAACATAAAATGATCAGGTGTGCAATTAATTGGAATACACTGTACTTGTATAATTCTTAAACCTCTAAATTAACCTAACACATTGGTACATCGTGTCTAAATTGTAAAACCATTGGCACAAAAACAAGCTAGAAAATAATACTGATACATTACCTCAAGCAGCAAAATAACATTCATATAACATTTTTCAACAAAAACCTGTGTCCCTCACTCAGATTATATGCAGAACAGACCTGACCTGCTGCACATAAAATTATCTTATAATGTTGTGGCAGTCAAAGTAAAGCTAAATTCTATAGAGGTCAGAGGTCGTGACTTCCAACAGGTATGATGTCATAGAGCATCTGACATCTTACTAAAGGAAGGACTTGCACATTATCAATACATCTAAGAAAAAAACTAGTTTCAGACAGAAAAACACCCCTAATTTCTTACCTACAGATTGCTCTGAGCAGAAACATAAAACCTGTAGCTCTGGAGGGAAAACCTCTGATCTGGCAATTGAATTTAATATTTAAATGCACAAAACTAAAAATCTAAAATAAATGCTAAAGAACTCGCACTAATCAATTAAAGGGATTGAACTGAGTCACTGGACAGTGGACACACAGATTCTGAAGTCGCCAGATAAAGGCAGTGGAGACCTCATAAAGAATTCCTATAGTTACTATAGGCAGGCTATAAATAATCATCACTGATGTTATTGATACGGGTCATTTTTTTCTTGCTATCAAAAAAATGAGTAATTTTTTTATATCGGTTACACTTTAGTTTGTTTTTATATACAGTAGTGATATCTGAATATACAGGACATTGGTCATATCAGAATTAATTTGTTTGATAGCTCCTATTTATTTTCCATAGTATCCATTTTGTTTCCAGTTCTACTATACACATAATAAAATGAACGAGATCAAGAAACCAAATGTATCAATATCCAAATGGAATCATTTTGGTATTTTTCATTATTTTAGTTATGAAATATCTGATATAAAACTCCCAACAGAAGGGAGACTGTGTTTATTTTCTTGTTAGTTTAAATTCTCCTAAGGTTAGTTTAGCTACAGGGACACTCGTTTCAGTGTTTCTCTGATGGTTGCTCGGCTATAACTTTTTTCATTTTCTTTTTCACATAAACCCTTATACAGCTGATGTTTTGAAACATCATTTCTATACATATGTATATATATATATATATATATATATATATATATATATATATATATATATATATATAGTTTATATCTAAACATTAGCCAATAAACATTTAACCAATGTCAGAAATAAGCAGGCCAAATATAGGTGTTAGCCTTCGTATTTACATAGTAGTAAGTGTACACTGTGGCTAACATATTTCATATTCAATATTTTATCAGTCTTTTCTAGTTACACTTAAATGCTGTACACACATTGTCTTATACACAGAAGCAATGTATTTATTACTTTTTTTTAAATTAATTATAGGATCATGGCCCTAAATTCAGACAAGTTGCTGCAGTGTGGCGCCTGCTTTTGTAGCATCACCTCCCCCAAGCTGCTCTCCTGCCTGCACAGCTTCTGTGAGACATGTTTGAATGATCAGGACGGGTGTCAGGTTGTCACCTGCCCCACCTGCCACCAGCCCACCAAGAAGGCTGAGGTGAAGGACAACAAGCTTTTATCTGACCTGCAAAGCAAACTGGACATCCTGAAGCAGATAGCCAGGGGCAGTGACCTGTCCTGCTCTTGCTCTAATGCCTCGGCGAGGTCCATGTGCTTCGAGTGCGAGAAGTTTCTGTGCCAGAAGTGTTTTGAAGGCCACCAGATGTTCCTAGAGAAGGAAAATCACTCAATGGAGAGCTTGGAGTCCCTGAAAGTGATGAGCTCCCAGGAATTCCTGGCCACTGCTCGGAAAATAAGGGTGCCCTACTGCCCCGACCACGACAAACAGACGATCAGGTGACAATGTATTTAAGTTTTAAAAACCTGTTCCTACCTTCCATTTTGCTGTTGATCGCTTTATTTGCCAGATAAAAAGATGAACCCAATTCTTCCATAAAGTTATAAGGTATTAGAGATTGAAAAATACTTATCTTTTAGTTTCTTTTAGTATTTCAAAATGTAATGCTATTAAGTATTTTATAGATATTCTATTCTAAGTCATGGAACAGACAATAGGCTAAATTCTCAAAGCTATTTACTCTAAATCGTCATTACAGGTTCCTAGGTTAAAAGTCTTAGTTGATTCGAGGAAAATAGCTTTGAGAATTTAGCCCAAAATTGTAAGCACATAAACATCTCACGCATCTAGGTGATTCATATTTGACATATTTGACAAACATTCTAACATGACACGATCTAATAGACAAACTGTAAACAGATGATCTTATAGTGCTGTGGCAGAATGAATGGGTTTCTCTGAAGCCAAAGTGAAAATATAGGACTTGTTTCATCTACTCTATATTCATATTTTTGAGTGGCTTTTATATATGCTTTTTATGTCTTGTGATCATATTGCCTAATGGAATTATGTTTTTTCCTGCAATTCAATGTATCTATTATTGTGTTTGTATTCCTTTTAGCATCTTCTGTCGAACCTGTTCCAAGTCCATTTGCACCACATGCACTGTACTGATGCACAAGCCTCCCGATCATGAGTACAGGGACATCAAGCAAGAGGCCCAAGAGCAGAAGGATAATCTTGCTAAAATGTGCACTAAGCTGTGTAAGAAAGAGGATGCCTTTGAAGAAATCTTGAAGAAGCTGTTGAATCTGAAGGGCGACCATTGGTCCCGAAAGAGGGAGCTGGAAGAACAGATCAAGGTGTCAGTGAAAGAAGCTGTGAGGAAGGTGGAGCAGAAAGGAGAAGCCCTCTTGAAAGAGCTGGAGGGAATTCACAAGGGCATGGATGCCAAGATGAGTAAGAAGCTGCTTCACATGGAGGATGTGCAGAAGAGAATTGAAGGCAGCAAGGATCTGTTGGAGAACATGATCAAGTACGCCACTGATGAAGAAGTGATGGAGATGCAGACGTTTGTGAAATCGTCCCTGCAGCAGCTCCAGAGAAGTAAGCCTGGGAATGCAGACGCACTGGACTTCACAGTAGAGTTTAAGAAAACTGACCTGGAGCCGCTCAACCTATTGGGCAGCCTAGTGGTTCATAAAGGTGAGTATTGTTTAATACAAATTATGTCAATCGATCCAATTACTAACAAATTATTTTTATTTCCTAATATTTCACAATGGAAATTAGGTTTGTAAAGTTCATGGTTGACAACTGAATTTGTATATTTTTTTCTTGGTTTATTTTTTAGATATGGCGACAGGAACAAATTTGGAGGTAAGTTGTATTGCAGCAAGAAAATGTATTTTGTTTCTTTCCGTTTGTGTGTGTGTGTGTGTGTGTGTGTGTGTGTGTGTGTGTGTGTGTGTAATGTGCTTATAAGAGTGGAGCAAGAAAATATTGTACTGTAGTTTATGGAAATGTGGCTCTTAGATTATTGTTTCAAAGTAAGGGACCGCTACAGGTACAAATACCTGCCTGTTCTGTTTTTGCTGTCATTATTTTTTATTGTTTCATTCAGACTGGTCTGTATTGGATATTTAGTGTTTAAGGTTTCACTAGTACTGTTTTCTGGAACACCACCATAAATTGGTGACTTTTACTGTGCGGGTTTAGACAGAACTCAACATGCTGTCCACCACAACCAACAACCCCTTCCAGTCTTCTCACGGGACCACCACAACTCAACAACCCCTTCCAGTCTCCTCACAGCACCATTCTTCTCACAGGTCCACCACAACCCAACAACTCCTTCCAGTTTTCTAAGAGCACCATTCTTCTCACGGTCCAGTATTACTCTCTCTCAGGCCAGGTTGACTAATCTTGACACCCATGACTTGTAGTGTTGAGGTTTATGTATTAAACATTGTTTTCTGTTTGTTCTCTGATGACCCTGAAGGCTTCAACATCGATCAAGATTAAAAGAGAGAGGCAGGATGATGAAGACATTAAACCTGGAACATCTTTAGCCTCTGAACTACCACCCAAGCGCCCTTACACACCTTCTCTTGAAAAGCCAGGTTTCAGTCCAGCTGCACTGAATGCTTTACCTCCTAATGTTAGACAACAAACTGGTAAGTGTTCATGAAAGTGTAAACTGATTTAAAGTCATTTAGTATGGTTGTTCCTGGCTGGTTCTTCTTGTCAAATGATGGCCTATTTAACTACAAGCCCTTGTTGCCAAGAACACTTTATAGTCAGTGGGTTTAATATGTTGCTATATGTTTCTCCTAATACGTGGTCAGTAGTGTTTGACACTAACATTTTTATTCTGTCTACAATTAGTCCTGTTTGTGTTTCAGTGATCAATAGCTTTGACATTGACACGTGACTGAGCCGCCATTCCCAATTAGTACTGTCAATGAGGACTAACTGGGCATTATCTTTCAGACTTAAACATATTAACAGATGATTCCCTACTGGATTGCAATGATGATGAATGTGAAGAGACACAATCTGGGGTAAGATTAATATATATAATTGACATTTACAATGGATTGTACTCTGAAGTGTCATTTTTAAATAACTAGAGCAGGGGTCTCAAATCCTGGTCCTGGAGAGCTACTGTGGCTACTGGTTTTCGTTTCAGCCAATCTCTGTTACTTAATTGCACCAATTATTGGCTTAATTAGTCAAGATTAACAGGTGTTCCAGACCTTTAGCCACTGATGATGTAAAGCCACCTATAAAACCTGCTGGATAGAGGCTGACCAGGACCAGGGTTGGAGACCCCTTAGCTAGAGAATACCTGAACGGCCTTGAATTAAATTCCTCAGATAGTTATTCCTATTTAACGGTTGTTTTTCTCCTTTCTAAATGACAATTTGCTTTTGGAATGTAGCTCATTGTCTTTGCTGTTTTCAAAAGACCTCTGACATGCTGAATAGTGATGATGAGAATGATGGGGGTGCGAGTGCCTCCCAGTCACACCTGAGCAGCTCTTTCTTCAAACCCAACCTCAACATAGAAAACTGCACCCTTGTGTTTTTTGATTTGAAGACCACTGGACAAGGTACAGTATTTAATTCCTTTATTTGTTTGCTGATTTACTGTGTAGCGGAGGTCAAATACAAGCTATAATACATCTATAATATACCTTGAAGGTGTCATTTTATAACCTCCGACTGCTGAAGGTAGTAGCCCTTATAAAAGAGTTTACTGCACGATGGTGATAGTATTTACTATGATGCTGTTTAAATCAACTGTATACAACTGTAGTATTTTAGGGCAGTCTGATAACATCTTATATTATTTTGCATGTCTAATTTCCCACACCAGCTACAAAAACTACATCATGGAAAATGTAAACAATGGATTGGGAGTAGAGAAAAAGTCATTCACCAGAGCTTCATTTGTCTTCTTTACAGAACAAGCACCTGATATTATCCAGCTGTCCGCTATCAGCCAATTCAAGGCTTTTGTTGTCTCCATACTACCCCAGCAGATCGAAGGAGGTGTCAATGTAGTTCAAACCCGCACTGAGGCCCTGACTGCCTTCCTGGCCTTCCTCCACATGCTGGTTCAGCCTACAATACTAGTAGGGCACAACATCTGGAAGATGAAGTGCCCCATTCTGTGTAGGCATCTTGATGAACTCGGCCTGAAAGATGAGTTACAGGAGTTAGTGTCCGGCTTTCTGGACACTGAATCTTTGGCTAGAGACAACTTAAAAGGTAAAGACATCAAGAAGTTTTCCCAGCAAGATCTGTCAAAGATGTTGCTCAAAAAAACATATCCAGCGCACAACACTTTAGAAGCAGTCAAAAATTTGCAGGAACTCTACCAATCCTTACGCCCTGCACAAGAGAAGCACCTGTTCTCGCTTGTTCAGTTGGAAGCTCACATGTCTCTGCAGCCTCTAGTCCTGGCGATGGCTGTCACTAAACCCTCAGCTCAGACACTGGCTCAACAGGGTATCAGTTTTGAGACCTTGAAGCAAGCATATCAGAAAGATCCTAAAAAGGGCTTGAAGCATTTGTTGAGACATCTAGGCAATGAGCTGGGTCCCAACAAACTTTCTACAACCATTAGACATACCCAGGCCTTTTTTTTATCAAAGCTAGCGCATTAGAGATGGGTAATTCAAGATGATTGTTTCAGGGTTAGTGAAAGTGATTTCAGACACAGACAATAAATTGAATAAAGGTTTATTAACTTATGATAACTAGTTTGACTGCCATGATACAAAAGTTTTAATCATTCTATTAAAATATTTGTTAAATCAAATAAAGAGAGAAAATACTCCAATGCAGTGATAACATACAGATTTAGACAGGAAATTTGTAGCAGTTTATTATTATTATTATTATTATTATTATTATTATTATTATTATTATTATTATTTATTTCTTAGCAGACGCTGTCTGCTAAGAAATTATACATTTTTTCACATTATACAGATATCACATTATATGATTTTATGATTGGGCTGTCAGTTTCAGAAATAGCACTGCCAACCAATACAAGTTTCCCATAGTAAAAGTAAAGAATTCGAGGGGAAAGGTAAAGCATATTAATAAACATGACAAACCAGGGTAAACTATGGTAAATGCACAGTATAACCATGGGAAAAGCATGGAAAAACAGCAAAAAATACCATGGTAAACTTTTATAAGGGAAATCCTGATCGCTCAAACATATGTAAAGAAATATTCATTTTTTTATGTGTTTTCTACATTTTTTAAGAATTAGTTATTGTTTTAGGTATTTTCTTTAGTAGATCATTGGAAAATAACACTCAGATGGCCATTGCAGTTACTTTGCCCTTGTCATAAGCAGTGAAAAGGTTTTAATTTGGCGTACCTGCAATTCTCAGTATTCACAGAGGTAGTGCTCTCTTCAGTAGCACTGTTTCCTAGAATTAACACAGACTCAACCTCTACTAAACTCCAGCTCTCACTTCCTACTGTATATGGCCTGGAGCTCCCCAGTCACTTCTAGCAGACTCGTGTACTGGTATGACCACCCATCCATCCATTATCTGTAACCGCTTAATCCTATCGAGGGTCGCGGTGAGCCAGAGCCTAACCCGGCAGACACAGGGCGCAAGGCAGGACTACACCCTGGAGGGACGCCAGTCCATCGCAGAGCAACTAAGGGGCAATTTAGAGAGTCCAATCCACCTAGCCAGCATGTCTTTGGACTGTGGGAGGAAACCGGAGTACCCGGAGAAAACCCAAACGAACACGGGGAGAACATGAAAACACAGACACAGGCCAGAATCGAACCCAGGTGTACTGGTATGTGACAAATATAAAATAATAATGTAACCTTAACAATAAAAATAAAAAGTTTATAGCATTTTGGGATGCCTAATACTTTTAATAAAATATTGTCTTTGAGTGAAATTTCTGTGTGCTGTTTTTTTGTTTAATGTCTTTGAATTACAGCTGCCAATAGATAGACAAGAAAATATAGTTTGTCAAAAAAAGATTGCTTGAAGTGTTTTTGTCCAGTTTGATTGATTTTTTGATTTCATAATGTTATTTCTTGCTGCTTCTCTTGCCAGGGCCCCCTTGAAATGAATATATATATATATATATATATATATATATATATATATATATATATATATATATATATATACAGCTCTGGGAAAAATTAAGAGACCACTGCAAAATTATCAGTTTCTCTGGTTTTACTATTTATAGGTATGTGTTTGGGTAAAATGAACATTTTTGTTTTATTCTATAAACTACTGACAACATTTCTCCCAAATTCCAAATAAAAATATTGTCATTTAGAGCATTTATTTGCAGAAAATGACAACTGGTCAAAATAACAAAAAAGATGCAGTGTTGTCAGACCTCGAATAAAGCAAAGAAAATAAGTTCATATTCATTTTTAAACAACACAATACTAATGTTTTAACTTAGGAAGAGTTCAGAAATCAATATTTGGTGGAATAACCCTGATTTTCAAGCACAGCTTTCATGCGTCTTGGCATGCTCTCCACCAGTCTTTCACATTGATGTTGGGTGACTTTATGCCACTCCTGGCGCAAAAATTTAAGCAGCTCGGCTTTGTTTGATGGCTTGTGACCATCCCTCTTCCTCTTGATCACATTCCAGAGGTTTTCAATGGGGTTCAGGTCTGGAGATTGGGCTGGCCATGACAGGGTCTTGATCTGGTGGTCCTCCATCCACACCTTGATTGACCTGGCTGTGTGGCATGGAGCATTGTCCTGCTGGAAAAACCAATCCTCAGAGTTGGGGAACATTGTCAGAGCAGAAGGAAGCAAGTTTTCTTCCAGGACAACCTTGTACTTGGCTTGATTCATGCCAAAGCTGCTCGATTCCAGCCTTGCTGAAGCACCCCCAGATCATCACCGATCCTCCACCACATTTCACAGTGGGTGCGAGACACTGTGGCTTGTAGGCCTCTCCAGGTCTCCTTCTAACCATTAGACGACCAGGTGTTGGGCAAAGCTGAAAATTGGACTCATCTGGGGGTGCTTCAGCAAGGCTGGAATTGGGCAGATTTGTCTTTGTGAAGGACGCATGAATCAAGCCAAGTACAAGGCTGTCCTGGAAGAAAACTTGCTTCCTTCTGCTCTGACAATGTTCCCCAACTCTGAGGATTGGTTTTTCCAGCAGGACAATGCTCCATGCCACACAGCCAGGTCAATCAAGGTGTGGATGGAGGACCACCAGATCAAGACCATGTCATGGCCAGCCCAATCTCCAGACCTGAACCCCATTGAAAACCTCTGGAATGTGATCAAGAGGAAGATGGATGGTCACAAGCCATCAAACAAAGCCGAGCTGCTTGAATTTTTGCGCCAGGAGTGGCATAAAGTCACCCAACATCAATGTGAAAGACTGGTGGAGAGCGTGCCAAGACGCATGATAGCTGTGCTTGAAAATCAGGGTTATTCCACCAAATATTGATTTCTGAACTCTTCCTACGTTAAAACATTAGTATTGTGTTGTTTAAAAATTAATATTAACTTATTTTCTTTGCATTATTCGAGGTCTGACAACACTGCATCTTTTTTGTTATTTTGACCAGTTGTCATTTTCTGCAAATAAATGCTCTAATTGACAATATTTTTATTTGGAATTTGGGAGAAATGTTGTCAGTAGTTTATAGAATAAAACAAAAATGTTCATTTTACCCAAACACATACCTATAAATAGTAAAACCAGAGAAACTGATAATTTTGCAGTGGTCTCTTAATTTTTTCCAGAGCTGTATATATATGTGGAGTTGCTATGAGGCAGGGATTTAGGTGTGACCAGACATATATAAATACAATAAATAAATCAGGAGAAAAAACAAATGAATTACTCAGTAGATATTTATTAAGGTTTTTACAAACAGAAACATCCATACACTATGTGTTTGACAAACAAATCGATGCTGGCATGTATATCGGTTCAACGGACTTGTCCATCTTCAATTCTTTACCTTTAGGGGAATTAGCATTCCTAACAGTTATAATAAAATATGTTTTCAGACTTGCCTTCAAGAATATACAGTGGTGTCGAAAGTCTGAATAGACTAGTTTATTAAATACATACAGTTTAGCATTAGTCTCAAATAAACCATAATATGTTTAGTAACGGAAAGTATAAATCATATATTGGCACTACATCCATTCAGTGAATCTTAAAATGTGGCATAACCTCCTTTGGATTGAACACAGCTCCTAGACAACTTGTGAAGACTTTGTACACTTGTTTGAGGATCTCACCATGCTTTTGAACCTAATCAAGCAATGCTCGATTGGGTGCAATGTTAAAATACGGTAACAAGTATAACTTATTCTGATATCACTTAGGTGCAAACACATCATCCAGAGTATTTACTGTTATTTCATATTCACGTACACGACTCAAACCCAGTGCAAACTTGGGCAGGCACTGACAAGAGGGTACTGGAGCTGCCCTAGCCCTCATCTTTCCTGAACTGTAGTAGGAAAGAACTGCTGTTACAAAGAAGGAATTTTTGTAAGAATCAAACTAATGTTTATTTTTTAATTTGTTTACATGTGCTTCAAGGAGTGAAACTACTGCTGGATTCACTAAACACCCTACACATTGTCCCAAAAGCACTTCAAAACTGAGTGTCAATCCAGCATTAATGAACTCAATATTCCACTCTTGATTACTTTGCTCAACCTTTACACATGGTTTTATTTCACTCTCTTTTTTCTTTAAATTTTTTTATTTTTTTTTAAGGATGACCAAAGTTACAGTGTCTAGGCTGGTTTCCGGTCCAGTTCTAAGACCGGTCTACTGCTGCGTGAGCTACAGTCCCAGGCCTGGTGTCCCCTGGGCCTACAGCAGGCAGCAGGCCCGGAAGAGCAGCATGCCTGCAGGGGAGGTGATGTGCACAGACACGCTCTCGCTGGCGGAGATGAAGAGCACTGAGCCGCTCTTAATGCTCATCTCTGAGAGGCCTGCTGTAGAGGCACCGGTGGCCTCTCCTTGCACCACCAGCAGGATGCTGGCAGAGTCAATGGGGGACACTGTACTGCTTCACTGACGCAGGGACCTGCAAGGCACAAGAGCCCCTGTTAGAGGTGCTAACTGCACACACCACATTAAGAGGCACAAGGCTTTTACATTTCTTTTACGTCCAATTAATTTACTCCCAAGATTTATGTTCATTATCCACTTACCGAGCACGAGGACTGAAGATCAGTGTTAAGCACTCTTTTCTTCTGGCGAACCTAAGCAATGGATGCATACAAGCTACTGAACCCTGGAGGCCCAGCCTGGCTAGTGTCTCTGCCTCGCCTTTTCAGACACCTGACCAGTAAAGGTTACTGAAGCACAATGAAATTAACTATCCCCAGGCTCCCTGTGGGCCCGCAGTCAAGATCATAAACTCAGCCCAACCAGGATTCAATTCAGCAAGCTCTCTTTACTGGATAAACCACAGGGGACACCGTCCTGCCTCGTTATAGAGGAAACCTATTTATTTTTTTTAACTGGGAAAGGCAATGTATTTAGGTAGTGGGTTACCTGTATCTTCATGACAGTGAAGTCCTGGACAGGGGGATCGTACATGAAGAGAAAGGGATCGCAGGGGTCCTGGGACACAGGGAAGATTTTGGAGCTGGCTGGAGCGGGAGTGTAGCTCAGCATCTCACAAAGGGTGTTGACGTCAATGTACTTGGGAGTCAGGCCTGCTCACACTGTGTTGTCAGAACATGCCATGCACTCAATGCACTCTGCAAGAGAGATGAACAGCAGAACACCGTTAACCTCAGTGTGTGGGGCCAGAAAATACCAGCGACATGGACTGTGGCACACACTATTGTTTAAATGTGCTGACTCGTGACTGCTTATTCTAGTATCCCAATAAAGCACTCTGATATTATCTATGTTATTTATAACACTTTTGTTTCAGAATCTTCATCTACAAGGCTCCTTCCCACAGTGTGTCCTAAACAGGATTAAATTACTGGTGGGTGTAAACGCTTTGAAAATCCTGGTAAAGTTTTTCAGGGGCAAGGTTAGCTCTCACCTCCAAACAGGTAAGCGTGAGGCTCGTTGGCTCCCAGGAACATGGCCTCTCCTGGTTCCAACTTTACCATGTTCAGGAAGTAGATGGAGAAGCAGCCGATGTCACCCGGAAATTGGGAGTGTAACCGTAGCAACAATTCTCCATTACTTCCGGTTGTATCTTTCCCTGCGGCCGCTAGAAATAGAGAAAGTAGAGTTACAAGGGCTCTTGAAATGTACCAAGAAGGTCTGAATTCAACAGGGAAAAATGCAGAAAGCCCACAAAAACATAGCAGGAATCTTATTTTATTTGATACCCAATGGAAGTTTCCTTTAACTATATAACAATTAGAAACACCAATGACCTGCTCAACAATAACATAACTTATCATTATTTTAAATAAAAACAAACCAAAATTTAGTCTTTAAGGCAATTCATTGTTCTACCACTAGGTGCCAGTATTTCCTAACGAATCTGTCACCAGTCTGGCAACACAGCTTGAACTGTTTTGAGTTTACACACTTTCCTGTTAAAATCTCTGAGCTCTGGCGCCTCATCTTTCATCCATACATTTTACATGCTTTCTATAACACTTGTGAGAACTGTCATAACTACATTTATAATGCAACAAGCAAAACATCACAGGATCAGATAGGACCCTGGATAGGATCCCTGTAGTATAATCAGCACCAAAAATATCTATAATAATATTTACTGCCGCTACTGGATCAATTAACATTTACTGGGCCAATTAATTGCATGTACTGCTATACAGATGTTGTGTATTGTGATCGAGGACAAATAGTTACTTGTAGCCTACCACATGTAAGACGGTCAGCACACACCTTCTCCGAGACTCTTTTGACCAGAGTGTTAAGCTGGTTGACAAACACCTTCTTCTCGCAGTTCATCATCCTAGTGAAGCACTTCTTCAGGGCTCCGGGCACTCTGAGCGGGTCTCCCACAATGCTCTGCAGCTCTTCCGCTGCCTCGTTCCCAACCAGGGCGTGGAACTCGGGGACCTCTGCAAAAGCACAGGGCCGACGGAAACTCACACACTTGGAACAGGTTTTGTAATTTAGATGATTTTTACATTTGTTTTATATTCCACCCTGATCTACACCGAACAAAAAGTGCATATTTCAAAATAGATTTGTTTACTGATCTGCAGTTTTGGATGAAGTTGTATTTCCTATACCTGTGTACAGGTCTACCAGGTTGAAAGAGTTCATATAAAAACACTTGTCAGAAATCCTCTTTCTTCCTTATTTGAATGTGAAATCCCAATTGCTTACTCCAAAACTGATGATAAAAACATCAAGTGCTTTTTATTAGATGATACCAATAACATAATGGTACCTGGTTCCTAAATGCTTAAACAAAGAATTGAATACAATTATTGCCAATTTGCCGCTCTGTTCACTGTTAAATGTCAAATCTATTTAGCATTGTGGTCAAGGCATTGAAACACTGGAGTTCAATTCATGGAGATATGCAGTGAGGGAGCACAGCTGGTTTCTCAAGCCAGTTTGACTGGATGTCTAAACAGAAAGTTGTACATTGAGTTATACTGGTTAAATAAAAAACTAAATCAAAACAAATAACAACAAATGCCTGATTTTTTGTGTGCAAATTTCAGAGAGGAAATATAAAACCACAAAAGCAAGAAACAGCAAGTCAACCCACTCACTCCTGCAAACGAAGTAGTTTGTTCTGTGACGGTACAATGGTTTGATTCCTTTGTGAAAACTACACTATAAACAGCATAACACTTCTCAAGAGCTTACTTTTTAGAAATCCTCCGATCTCCTCCACAGGCCAGAAGCCACAGAGCTCCTCAAAGGGGGTGAGTGCGATGGCCATTTCAGGTTTGTGGTTGCTGTCTGGGTAATGCTCAGGGAACTGAGTGTGGAGCCTTGCTGCCTACTCCTGCAGAAAAATAAAAAGGAGAAAACTGAAAAACAATATATAGGGCTAAATAAAAAGCCATGCTATCCAAATCATATAACTGCTACACAAAAGGGACATAGTTTCTGGAAGTTTCTGTTTTTAACTGTTAAAAACTCTCAGTCAATCAATGGCCAAGTGTCCAGTGATCCATTCCAGACTTTGTGCTGAATGTAAAGCGATGCAAGGTTTCAAACAGGAAACTTGTCATTCATCTCTAAATATGATCATATGATTGACAGAAAAATCACTGCAACCATCATGTCAACCTTCAGTCAGTGGCAGCTACCAATAGTATTCCATCCAGTTCCATTTAAACATCTCTTTAAAGTCAGTGCCGGGCTCTGAGTTTACCTCCTCCTGCCCAGCCTCCACCTAATGTTTGGCCTTGTCAGGCTCATGTCAACTGTTGTTCCTCAATAAAACCTATCATACTGCCAGTGTAGTGCTTACCCTGTTGGGATGAGCTTGGATGGAGAGTGCAATGTTGACAGACAAGACTTTGAACAGGAAGGGCAGCTGACCCTGGAAAGTGTCCTTGACCTTCGACCCTAAGCATCCAGGATGATCCGCTATCCACTGCCCCAGTGTCTTCTGGGAAATCCTGTTATCTCGGATGATGGCATCTCCTTTGGGATGGGCACCCATCCACAGCTGGTCGAGAGAGGGGGGGAGGAAGGGGAAAAGATCTACAAAATTAGAGGACAGCCCTGGCTTTATAAAGCTGTTTCCACCACCGAGATCTGTGTTCTTAAAACTGCACACAGTTCCAATGACTGTCCTTCCCTGGTACTCCAAGCAGGTGTATTAGGATCTCAGCAGATGGCTCCAGGGTCACATTCCATAAACGAAAACAATGAGGGCTTGTCCATTAATCCATCCCACTATAATCCCCCAAATCTCAGCTTCCGAGCTACATTATTTTAAGGAATATTGAGTTTTCAATGAACACATGCAAACCCTTATAGGGTTTAAACTGCAATAACATGTGAGTGTAATTAAGCAGGGGGTTCATAGTTGCACAATGTTGCAATGAAAAGGGGTAGGAGGATTTTGCATAAACTGTGCGAGACATCTCAATCTCCTGCAGTACAGTGGACAGGTGTACTCTATGAGACTGTCAGTTTCTATGAGCTAATCGTGACCTCTTAATATCAGATCTAATTTTGTATGCAGAAAAAGGAATTCTGCTCAGCTCCTCTGTGCTAAGAGAAGCTTTAATGACCCCTGCACAAGCTTGATAAAGAACAACTCATTCACACGAAATCCCTTTGAAGCAGTAAGCCAATTACTGAGCCGAGGATAGTGCTAAGCGATTAGACCAAAGCAAAAAAAAGTTAAGCAACAGGTTTAAAAAAACCATGAGCAAATCTGTCAACGCAGGTAAGACTTCACATACTGAATCAGAAGACCTTTAGCAACCAAGGCTTTACAAACATGTACTTACCTCTCATTAGCAGAACAGCACTCTCACAAATTCCTAACTGTTTTGAGGTTGATAGTTTTTTTTTTTTTCTGGCACAACGATATTGTCTGGTTTCATGGACCTGATTAGCATTAATCTTTAACTAATATTACCTTAGGAAAGGTCTGTTAAACTAACCGTATGAGCCCCATTTTAAAGCAATTGCAAAGCCACATTTTAGAGTGCATTAAACAACTCAGTTACACGAAGGAGCAGTTAAAATTACAGTATTGTTATGAATATTTGTTTAGCCCAAATTATCACACATTTTTCGTAAAAGCAAAAAACACCAATTACTGTAAGTTTGCTAAACAACTTACTGTAACAGCCATTTAAAATGCCATTACCTCTGCATAGGGTTTGTCTTCTTCAATCACAGCCAATGGGTCTCCACTGACGACAAGCTTGGCCACCTCACTGTCTAACCCCACCTTCCCCCAGGGTACTTCTGTACCACACAGGGCAGAGGAAACACTGTGGGAACAACACAAACTGTTACCTGATTGACTGCTGGTTTCACTGACCCTGATTAGGACTAATCTTGGACTACCTAGTGTTGTTAGGTAGGTAGCCCAAGATGAGTGCTATAAATGGACTCAGTATAAAAAAAAAAAAACTAATGTATTAAAAAAAAGTTAAAGAGATGTGTACCACAGTGTCCTGAGGGGGGTTAGCTCCCAACCACCAAACTATGATGGGACATATATGAGGAACTGTAGCTAAAGAGGGAAAAACATACTCAAGCAAAACTAATCACATTATAAAAACTCTTACGCTGATGGATTAACCCTTTCGTGCACGACCTCATCTGGCGATGGATAAAGAATAATAAAAAAAAAACGTCTAGTCTTTATATGGGGACATATGGAAAGACGCAAACGCGTGATACTCAGATGGGTGTAGGTAGGAGATAGTGTGTTAAAAAAAAGTCAATTACAAATATATTTATTTTGTGTCTATAACTACTTTAAATGTTTTTGTTCTGCTATTTTCGATATGTCACGCATGAAAGGGTTAAAAACTGCACTTTGCAGGCGGCCCCTTGTATTGACTGCCAGCTACTGCACCATCGTGGTTTTTTCATTCCATCACATCCCCGTTCACTGAAGCACATATCAATTATGTTTGCGAAAAACAGTATTGATCCGGTGACGGTACAAAGGACATTTCCACCATAGTTTTACGCATTACTTCCAAAAACAATACAACCATATCGACATAGAATATTAAACACATAATAATTTCGCAACCGTACTGTCGCGATGCAGTGTCGTACCATAAAGCATTATGTTGGACACATGGAAATAATATTAAAGCTTTTACAGTGGCCGTTACTTTATATCGACTGCTACTTGTTAGTTAAATAACAGTTTCTTTGCATGTCCCCAGAGCTCGTGGTTATATGTTTAAATGCAATAACAGCTGCTGTATTATTATCATTCTGACCTCTTACTTCCTCCATCGTTGCAGCAGGTTGGCACTTCAGCTCCGCAGACGTCAGAGAAGCAACACGACCAGAAAGTCGCGTGTTATAAAGCTGTTTTATGTTTGGCAGTGAGTGACATATAGTGCGGTACTGAGCACGTACAAAAATATAATTCACATTTTTGTAGTTTAAAATAGGCAGCCACAAGGTTTTAGTTTAGCATAAGCATGGTCACTCCTCACTATATCGTTATGTGAAAAAGTCCATATAATATATATATAAGCCAACAGAAACATAGGAAATTGTTCTATATTGTAATAATGAACTGTTTTATATCAGGCTGACCGGGGGTTGCCTAAATCAGACCAATTTAAATGTGCGTGCAAACGTTCCTTATTTTTAATGTATGTAGAAAATAATCATTGTTTTACCCGAAAAAAAAAACAACTTTTTAAATATTTTTTTAAAATTTAATTTAAAAAAAATATATACTTTAAAACTTTGGATTGAAATAATTTCGACAGAGCGGTAGGTTCAAACATATTATAAGAATGGAAGTGTTATTTTTGTTTTATAAGTTCACCGAGTCACAACGCTAACTTTCCCCACCCCATCTGACCCAATAGTGACATGCCCTGGCGTCACACCCAAATACGCATGCGCACAAAGCGAGTATCCAGGAAGTTGTGCTTGGTGAAAGAAACAAACGGAGAAAGTGCGATAGAGAGCTGGATATTTATGCTGTATCAGGCAGCCAAAATAAACAACCGAACATGTCAGGATTCGACAGCAACCCTTTTGCGGACCCAGTGGACGTCAACCCGTTTCAGGTACTGTCTTAAACATTTCAGTCTCTTAAAATGTATTAATTAAAACTAAAATACTTAAACACATCTGTACGCAGCACCGAAACCTGTTGGGTTGGTTCTTGGGCTGGGCCCTAGTAGATATTCCGAGAGCGACGTGGCATGACTGACAAGCTGGATATTTAAACAGATGTATCCCTTTACATTATCAATTGTTTTAATAAGTAGACCGTCACCGAATTCAAAAAGTTTTCTCTTACACGTAAATCTAATACTGTAGTTTAATACTGCGGTTTAAATTAGAGAATAACAAGCCCTAAACTGGAAAGTGCGGTTAACTGTTCCGTCGTAACCATGTTAAGCAAGTCAGTACTGTGGAACCTGTCGAAATCGTCAGCTTGCTTTTTGAGGGTTGTTATTTCCTGTATAAATGTTAGTGCGGGTAATAAACCCTGTATAACAGCTGCCAGAAGTTAACAACTGTTTGTCTTGTATTGTCCTTTAGAGAACGGACAACGAATACAATAATTTTGTGTAGCGAAATCAGCTGCTAGCACCAGTTAAAATCCTACTTTGAAGAAATTAACCAGTTGTTGGGGAATAAATAATATAATTGTATCTGCAATGTAAACAAACATTAGATACCTTTTTTTTCGTTTACACTGGTCAAGGAAAATGTATTCATAGTTCATTGCTAACATCCAATGAGACCACATTGAAATGTCAATTGTAGACAATAAAATAATTATGAAATTAGTTGCAAACTAGCGTGGCAGTACTAGACCCTCCAAGATATCGGGCCTTGCACAGGTTGTTACCTTTCATTAAAGGTTACAATAAAAATATAAATAAACTAACAGCAGCTGTATGCCTCATCGGTCAATTATGTAGTTTTGTTACACAAGTAGTGGATTCAGAATATCCCATTCTAATCTGTCATCTGTAAACTGCAATGTCCCACAATCATGATATCGGTGCCTGTTTTTGCTTTCTTCAATACTTTAAGTTTTTGATGTACTTTCAGAAAGCAGACTTTGTTGACAAGCAAGTTTGTTTACATTCCACGAAGCAAGGTTTGTCTTTCAGGACACATGCGACCCACCCTGCACACCGTTTAAAATGAGTATCACTCATGAGCCAGATTGAAATGCTAAACTAGTCCAGGTACTGAAGTTTAAAGTTAGATGAATGCATGTTTTAACAGTTGCAGTATTTTCATTTCTGAGAAAATAATATATGAATGGGTATGTTAATGCTGGTCTTTCTGTTCTTCATGAATCATTAAGATTTAATGTTGAGACCAGTTGCAAAATTCTTGGGTGGTCCTGCGACAAATTTTAAATACTTCAATCCTGCAACATGCTTCTGTTAGTTTTTTGTGTGGTACTTTTGGTTTTAAAATTCTAAATACAATTCAGCCCCAATTTCTATAACATTGCCATTCCCTTTGGCACTTACTGTATTAAGGCCAGACTATAACACTTTTTACATGATGATGTTTTTAATTGAATGTTTGTGTTATTAGTGGGCTAATTATCTGCAGGGAGTGAAGGATAACTTGTTATGAAAGCAACAGGAAGCCTTGTAACGGGAGGGCTGTTACAAAATGCAGTTTTATGTTGACACCCAACAGTATTTCAGAGTGCTATTGCACTTTTTAGGAACACACTTTTCTACTGTTCAGTGTTGTTGGCAGTGACAGGCAGAGCTCGGTAGAATACAGGGGACACCAAGCCAGATTTGCAGCTTCCTGCAGTTGCTATGCAAATAGTACAATACATGGCAGTAGATGCTATGCACGCATTTGGATAGGTTTTGTATTCTGAGCTGTAAGAATCTTTCATTTTGGATTTATAGAGACTGCACTGCACTAAGAAATGTGGCATTCTTTTTGTTGTCTCCGCTTCCATTTCAAGACAAGTGATGTATTGTTATTTGGTAGTCAGTGATTGTCTTATTTATTACTGTAGCATGTCTGTGTTATTATAATGGTTACATGCTAGTATGTTGCTGATACTGTAGGTACTGGAAAGCTTTATCACCACTGTAAATTAGATTAGCAAGTTCTTATCTGTATAGTTTTATGTTGCAATGTTTTAAAATATTTAGGGAATTAGATATAACAATATATTACTTGTATTATTTTTGGGAGTTTTAATCTTAATTGCACAAGACATCTTGCTACTGAGGAGGTCAGATCCTTTAAGTTGCAACTGATTTCTGTTGAGACAGTTGTTAAAATGAATTAAAATGTATGGTCATTTCACAATGCAGGTAACTTCCTTCTCTGCTCTGTGCTGATTTATTACTCAGTTATATAGTTTTATAGTTTATAATTCTAACATGACTACAATTCTAATTTGTAGCCATCAGAAACAGGAAAAGGTAGCTCACCATGATATCTACGTTACAAATCTAAGACAAATAAGTAGTACCAAAGGTGCTTGCAACTTTTATCACATTGACAAGTAGTTCTCTATATACGCAAACCACTACTCTCAAACTCTACTAACTCTCAAACCACACTAACTCTCAAACCCTACTAACTCTCAAACCCTACTAACTCTCAAACCACACTAACTCTCAAACCACACTAACTCTCAGACCCTACTAACTCTCAGACCCTACTAACTCTCAGACCCTACTAACTCTCAGACCCTACTAACTCTCAGACCCTACTAACTCTCAAACCACACTAACTCTTAAACCACTACTCTCAAACCCTACTAACTCTCAAGGTGATTTGATTTGATCGATCACATACTCTTATTAATCAATTAAGAAAACACTATATATACTGTGTATATTTTTGCTTTATGTAGAAAAAAAAATACATTTGAAGTTTATCAGTTAGCCAGTCAGTAATTGTATGCGAGTGTCAGTTAAAGTAATTTTTTACACCTGTGTTTTATTTTTTATACTAGAAAGGATTTGTGAAGAGTTGATTTCCAAAGAAGTGAGCCAAGTAAATGGATGCTTGCCTGGAATTAAGATCATGATAGGCCTAACATAGTGGCCAAGTTGTGTTTTGTAATTGTTGTAGTGTTTACTATTAGAACTAAAATGTTAGATTGCTGGACTATTGTATGTATTGTATTTGTATGTAACATTTGAGCCGACGGTTCAATCCAGAGAAGCTTGGATGGAAGCGTCTGTAACAAGCTGCTTCCGGGGCATTGATACCAGCATTGTTTACTTGCATCTGTCACCCAGGTCAACCCTGCTTTATCAAACGCAGTGTGAAATAGCATAGCCGACCCGCATGACACCGGGTCCTGACCTAAGTAGAGCATGTCAATATGAAAGGGGCTTTAGTGGAGTTGTCATGCTACTGTAGGATAACAAGCTCCTAATGGCATGTAACGTCCTGGTCCATCGGCTAAACAAATGATACTGACGCCGGCTTTACTGTATGTGGCTCAATAGTTCTATTCATTATGGCAAATGTGAAGGACGTGCACACACCCGGCTTGAAAAAAAATGAATGGAATGAGGATATGTAGGCTGTATGTTGTGATAAAACAGTGATGCAAAAGACAGTTGACTCATTAGTGCCTGAGTTAGTCAGAAACTTGAGAAATCTCTTACACCAGGTGCAAAGCCGATATATGTATTTCTGATTGCAATTAAAAATTATTAAATAAAAATAAAATACTTTTGCAAATTTGCCTCTGTGTAAAAGCAACTTCGTTGCCTAATTCTGACCTTGTATCCCATACCTGTTTTGGCACACACTCCTTGAGTAGATATTAATAGGCTTAAGGGTGGGGTGGGGTTGGCGATACCTGTTTCTGCTCCATTTATCTTAGATCTCAGAACCTAGACTTAAAGCACAAAGCTGTAGGATACGCAGGGCTTCAACATATCCTTGTAAAGCAAGCACTTTGATTGATTATATATATATATAACCACAGACAAATCTATTAAGGTACAATGTCTTTATTAACTGCTTTCTTACAGCCTCTGATTTAATTTTTAGACAAGCTACTGTAATGCACAAGTTGGTGTCTTTTACTTTTCTTCGTCTGAGTATAGTACTTTTTACTTCTCAAGTATTGTTTATTTAAATAAACATGGTTTTGTAGATACTATTAGGCCAGGAACATTAGACTAAGGTGCCTGATTTGACCTTTTCTGTTTGTAGAACTGGGCAGTGCCCAATTCCAGCATCTTATTATCTGGAGCTTAGTTTACCTGTAGGGCGTGCATACTGCAGCAGCTGGTCAGGTCTTGCACAGGAAGTGGAGCTGATTTCTTATTCCAACCTCGATGTTGATTTTGTTCCTCTCCTTTATTAACTAGGTTAAACACATAACACTGTTAGAGCACCACTAGATTGGCTCTTACAAGTACAGTCAAACCTACTTCATATCACACCTGTTCATGTCACCACCCGCTTACTGATGTTACAAACGTCAATGGGGATAAGCTCCTGGTAATGGAAAGCAGGTTATTCCACAGCAGCAGACTGAAGGTCCCAAGTGGCTTTGTAATAGTATTGTATACAGTATTATACAGTCATTCTTGTTAAACCAGGATTACCAAATAAGTACCACTTTCAGGCAGCTGGCCAATTTTACAATTTGTACTCATTACTAAAACCCAGACTAATCATTTGGTTATATGCCTGACTTGACTGAATGACTGGTCACCAGTGGGGTTTCATTTTGTTAAATAAATTTGAACCCGCAGACCGCATTGACCAAATGAAATCAGCAAGATTGAAAATATGCACACGATCACATATCCTGTACAGCGGTGGTTCCTAACCCTGGTCCTGGGACCCCCTGTGTCTGCTGGTTTTCAATTACTTAGCTAGACCCTGAATTGAACTGATCATTTGCTTAATTAGATTTTTTAAAATTGTTTTCAGCTATGAAACAGTTGCAGATTTCAAATTAGCTATAATGTTTTATAAGTAACTTGAACTCTGCAGCTATTTAAGAGCTGAAAACAATTTACAAGGTCTAATTAAGCAAATTATCAGTCCGATTAAGGGTCTAGTTAAGTAATTGAGAGCTCAGCTGGAATGAAAACCAGCAGACACAGGGGGTCCCCAGGACCAGGGTTGGGAACCACTGATTTACAATATAATTGAGACGAATGGTTGCAGTTTGAAAAGCAGTTATTTATTAATCAAAAAGTCAGGGAGGTTTTGTGCCGTTTTATTTATTTTTATAGGATTTTTAGTACTGACGATTAGTATCCAAATCAGCATGCCTTCATTTCCCCTGTATTTCCACAAAAGCAGCTAAAGTAAACTGGTCTTCCACCTGGTGTGATTCTGTGGTGCTGTGCAGTTGTAAAACCAGTAAGACAGGGAGTGCCCTAATTTAGTTATTGAGAGGTACTGTATTGTAATAAAAGTACCAGACTTAATTGTTTGTACACCACACCCTTGGAATGTAGTCAGAAACTGCAGTTTTTCTTTTATTTTGCTTGTAATACTGTTTGCCCACCTTCATTGAAGCTGTGGTGTTGTCTGTTTGTGGAGAAACACAACACAAGCTTCCACTCTCCTTGAATTCTGCCACTCCGTCACTCGGACCAAAAAACAATCCTTCTACAGTCTAGTATAAAAAACAAATAATAGCTACAGTATTTTCCACTTTGTCGATGCTAATGATGTTGACTGTATTATTATAGTTCAGGAGAAGCAGAGACAGATCAATGGTGGAACTAGCTGTCATACATAGCTGAAAAATAGTGTCCAAAGTGTTCAGAATCCAGGATCGAGGATCAAATAGTTCTGTTTGCAGGCTAATTTAAGCACGGGGAGAGGTTATGTGTAATCTTAACTGTGCTTTTTAGGATTGCCCGAATGAAATATCTACACTTTAAAACCTTATAATGTTTTTATTTGGAAAAAGGTATACATATATGCAAGATATTTTCACTACAAATTGGGCACAATTCCTCCTTCTAGATAATTACAGTACTGTTATAGTAATTTGAATTTTCTTTGTTGCAGGATCCTTCGGTTACACAGCTGACCAATTCTAGTTCAGATGGAATTGAAGGATTTAATCCATTTACTGAAAACTCCAAGCTGGTATGTTTCTTTTTTCATATATATTGTAAGACTCCTCAAAGAAACAATGATGAAGAACAGATCATTTATTTTCTTTTTCTTGCGGTCTGGCTCTGTACAGTAGCTTATTAAATTTTTTTACTGTAAAACTATGATTGAAAGGATGCAGGTTGTACTTTTATAACAGACAGAATTTGACAAGTTGACCAGATTTTTAATGGTATTCTTGTATTGTTTCTCTAGACTAATCCAGCACAGACCACAATTCCTGCTCAGATTGCACCTTCTCAGCCAGCCGTGCTGCAGCCTTCAGTTGAGCCCAGCCCACAGGTCAGTGCTGCCTTCTAATCAGGGTAACCAACTCTGATCACTGATCACCATTTTTATGCCCACTTCTGGGCTTTGCAGGAGGAACCATATGAGATCTAAGCCAGCTCTTGTGGAATCATCAGGTCATGCAGCAGCTTGATTTTGCACTTCTGTAGTATATTTGTATGAGAGGTGAAAGTAACAAAAAGTAAATCATATAATGCAAACTCATTGATTAATAAAAAATGAATCTATTAACAACAAAACAGCATACCTTAAGTTGAAATTCAATTCTTTATTTGAGCTGTGTAGCTGAGGGCTGAAGTTAGTTACTTATTCCCGATTCAAGGCTGAAGTTAAAATAACATAAACAGTTTTGCTTTTTATAGTATGATGCAGTGAGATTCCAAAATATTATTATTTTTGTTTTTATTAAATATTTGCTGCCCAAACATATGAGCTTGAAATGTATATTGACCATAATATATATGTGTGTGTGTGTTACACTCAGTCAGGATGCGGTCAATCACTGACAAATAACCATTTCGCGATTTGAGCATTTACAAATTATGAAAGAATGAAATGAAAGGTTTGGTCTTTGTGCAAATTATTTTGGTGAAACAGAAGACATCAAACAAGCAAAGAACGAAACAGAAAAGAGACAGCTTCTTCAGTCTTTGAGTAAAGTGATATAATCAAATTGTGAAATGTGCTTTGAGCAAATGCACAGTTCCCGAACAGATTTTAAATGTGCTGCTCAATCTGCGATTTTACATTTGTCTCTGTCTCTTCTGCCTCTTCTTTACTGTTTTGTTCTTTGCTTGTTTGATATTTTCCATTTCACAATTTGAGCAAAATAATTCATAATAAATGCTCTAATTTTCATACTAAATAGTACTGTACATGCCACTACGCACCATACTCTATTCGCAAGACAATTACTTAACCTTCAACATCACAAGAAGGGTGTGTGTATATTTCACGGCATAGCCTGTGAATGCCTACTTGTGCCACTCTGCAATCAACTTTATGTTGAAGAGAAATGCTCAAGCTTTAAAATGATACCATGTTTGAGGTGGCACATCCAGACTATCTATGTGATTTCCCCCTTATAGAATGAGAGCTAATATTCAATACATAATTGTGCAAATAAGTAACTTGAGCCCTCGAATCAGGAATAAGTAATTAACTTCAGCCTCGAATCAGGAATAAGTAACTAAATTCAGCCCGTTCCTTCTGTAAAGCTCGGAGCCCCCATCCAGAACGCATCGTCTGCTGTGTGTCAGTTTTGGGTTCCAACTAAAACTAGCTGTGATTGGCTGAACGTGTCCGCAGACAGCAAGAGCAAGCCCCTATTTCCTCGATGGAAGTGGGCGAGGCTGAGGGGAATGATTGACACTGTGCTTGCACAGTTCAAATAAAATGTATTTAAATAAACTGCGGAGCAAAAGTACACAGCTCAAATAAAGATCTTGCGTAAACTGAATTTCCATTTAAGGGAAGCTGTTTTTTTTTTGTACACAGCTCAAATAAAGAATTGAATTTAAATTTAAGGTATGCTGTTTTTTGTCCTTGAGTAAATTGAATTTCAATTTAAGGTATGTTGTTTTGTTGTTAATAGATACATTGTTTTGTTAATAGATGAGTTTGCATTATATTTTTGTTATTTTCACCTTTATTTACTTGTAGGTGACAAGGAGGACAGTGTTTTAAAGGACAGTTCTTAATCTATCAATAGATTACATTAAACTAGTGAATACCTCTGTAGCATTATTAGTTCAGGAGTTGCAAAGCTTTCCCAGGAGGGACAGTTGCCCCCCAAGTTCAAGGGAGCACGGAAGTGTTCTAGGAACATCCATTTGTTTGTCAGTGAGAGTTAACTGCTGTAATGTTAAAAACAACGCTTTTATTGCATGTTGTATTTGGAATGGTATAGCAGCACTCTGTTCAGAAAGATGTCAGAGGTATGGATTTTATCTGTACATTCATTAACTTTACTTCTTCCTGGCAGCTGGCAGCTTAACGTTTTGAATGTCAGTGAATTCCAAGCAGTTGTGTATTACAGGTGTTACTGATTAGGAAGGTCAGGCATCTAATTGCAAACTCAAGGCCAGTGGACATGTATTATGGAACGCGGTTATTAATATCAGATCACTTTAGTTCAGAGAAGGACAAGGTGAGAGAATCATGTGCAGGTACAGTAAGCTCCGAAATGAGTCTTAAGTTTCATTTATAGTCATAATTAATGAAATCGTTCAGCGATAGGATGATTTAGTCACTTACCAGCCTGTTCAGAAGCAGAATAATTAATCCCCCCCTACGGCTCACTGATTTTATTATGAGATGTTTAGTATTCAAATTGCCATATTGAGGTCATTTGACTTTTTAGATCAGAGCTAGATAGTGACTGCACTCTTTGATATAATGTCTTCATATTCGGTACATAGCTGGATCTTTTGATTCTTAAGTTTTCTACGCTACTACTAGGCCACAGCTTCAGCTGCCCAGGTAAACCTCCTGAGACAACAAGAAGAGCTGGAGAGGAAAGCAGCGGAGCTGGACCGCAGGGAACGGGAAATCCAAAACAAGAGCTCGGGTTCTAGTGAGTGCACTTCGTTTTTCTGCAAAGAAAGCATGCAGTGTGCACAGTTTTCAGATTCTGTAGTCTGAGAAAATATGTTTCTGGTGGCTTGTAAGAAAATGTATGTTTTTTTATTGATAGGCAAATGGAAGTCTTTTATTGTACGGCCAAAAAATACCTTTTATAGAAAAGTCAAATAGGGCTCAGAAGGGTTGATAAACTCTATGATAAATCGATCAAGAAAAAAATTAAGAATAGTGATTTCAGACAAATCTCTGTTTACAGCCAAAGAAAATAACTGGCCCCCTCTTCCAAGGATATTTCCAGTGAAGCCTTGCTTCTACCAGGACTTTGCTGAGGACATTCCCCCAGATTTCCAGAGGACATGCAAGATGATGTACTACCTGTGGATGTGTAAGTACAATCTTCATTGATGTATTTATATACGAATGTATCAAATCATTGTTACCAGCCTGAGCAAAACAAGATGCACTAAGAATTTGATATAGACTTTCAGACAAATTCATTGAAATAAATCTGTCTGCAGGGATCCAAAAAGATATATTTTAGAAACGGCGAACAAAGCATACTTAATACATATTTCTTCTGGTTGATTACTACTCTTTACATTTTTTTTTTCCGATATTAATTTTATTTCATGTTTACTACCATTCTGTCAGAGCTGCCATTCCTATTATTTTGCTTTGTTGTTACTTGGGCTGTTTATTTTAGTACATTCTGTATTGCTTACTAAATGGAGCACTTACTTAGCATTGTGAACTTTCATTACACAAAGTCAAATTGTTTGTTTGAACTTTTCATTGTGCAAGATTGTCCATAGCGTGTGGTTATTTGTGAATTTGGTACAGCCAGAAAATGGTCCAGTATGGTTTACAGCAATAATTATGGAGATAATGCACTCATGTATACATAATGTATACCGTGGAGAAAAAATACGTGTAATTAAATAAAAAAATATGAAAAAAAGAATGAATGCAGTTTTCTTTTTCCATTCCTAGTTCATTCAGTGACTCTGTTCCTGAACTTGCTGGCATGCCTGGCAATATTCACTGTAAGCAGCAGCAACGGGGTTGATTTTGGCTTGGCAATCCTGTGGTTTGTTCTTTTTACCCCCTGTGCATTCGTCTGCTGGTACAGGCCTGTCTACAAAGCCTTTAGGTGAGTGCTAGTGTTTAGTCCTGCCAATCAGATTGCATATTGAGCTTTATAAAGACTTGACCGTGCTCTGTACAAAAAAGTATAATTTTAATTTTTTCGGTTTGTTTTTCAGGTCCGACAGCTCTTTCAATTTCTTTTTCTTCTTTTTCGTCTTTTTCATCCAAACGGCTGTCTATATTATCCAGGCAGTCGGCATCCCCCACTGGGGTAACAGGTGAGTGTGCTACGGGGTACTGAGAATCCACACATTTCTGTGCTCTGGCTGTATGTTGTACCTCCCCTTTTCTGAGAGTACTGCAGCCTATCTAGTGTGCGTGTGTGTGTGTGTGTGTGTGTGTGTGTGTGTGAGAGAGAGAGCATTCTTCTGGCTACTCTCTCCAAGTACTAGGCACCGTTTCTATGTATCATTCTTTGTAAGTGTGCTTTCTACGTTGTGCAGATGACAATAAATCCCACGAATATTAATACAGTAAAATGCATGTGGATACCAACATGAACCTTTATAATGGAATTGCAATTCTAGTTCATGTATACATGCATTTAGGGTGCTGCTATTACTATATATTTATGTATTTATTTTCTTTTGACATCATTGTGTGAGGATTGAGGGTTTCTGTTTCACTGATACCTTGACAATATTTGTTGTTCTTACTGTTTGATTGCAGTGGCTGGATTCTTGCCTTGTCTGTGATTGGCACCAACAATGCTGTAGCTATCATCATGATGGTGGTGGCTGGTTTCTTCACTGCCTGTGCGGTCATGGCAATCATCCTGCTAAAGATGGTATGTAATCTGAGTACACCAGAGCACTTTCACCTTACCAAGCACAGAGAGTTTAGCATGTTCTTGGGAGAAATTTGAAAATGTGTTTGTGATTTATATAAGCTTTATTTTACTGATGTATATTATGTTACCAGATAAAAAGAGGCACATTTTTCCGAATGTGGCTCATAGAAACTAATAAACAGACATTTGAATCACCTGATTTGGGGTAACTGTTTTTTGGTCTTTGGTGCGTTTCAGGTGCACTCGAAGTACAGACGGACCGGCGCCAGCTTCCAGAAGGCCCAGGAGGAGTTCTCGCAGGGCGTTTTCACAAACAGAACCTTCCAGAGTGCTGCTTCCACAGCTGCTTCCACTGCGGCCCAGAATGCCTTCCAGCAGGGGAACTAGCGGGGCTGGGCCTGGCCACCTTGTCAGCTCCCTGTCACAACCCTCCTGCCTATTTTAAAAAGATGCACTTTCATGAAAGTAAAATAACTCTAAGCATTGTGTGCCTACTTATCTTTGACTTGGTTTGGTCTTAATATCAGGAGTGTTTTTGTTTTTGTTTTAATATGTAGGGTGGTTATAAAGTCAGTATGCCACTTTGTAAAGCTGCTGTGAAAAGAAAAGAACATAGCTGATGGCAGCTGTAAGATACCATGTCTGACCTCACCCAGTGTACTTGGACTAACTTCTTTTTCAAAAAAGTGATCATCCAAAGCAGCAAAATATTGGATTTTTAAACAGAGACAAAAACTTCTCGGGGCACCTGGCGTCCTTGGGAATGGGCTTCCACAGCAGCAGTGAAATTAGCATACTGAATTTGCAGCATTTTTTAAAGCTTCATTCCCATTTCCCCCCCTAAGGACACTCCTGTAATTCTGATTTAATTGAATGTTTTTTGGGGTTTTTTTTTTTAAAGGCGAATCATTGGTGATGGCAATCTTCCTTCCTGTATTTACCCTCTTTTTTCCCCCCTTTTGGAGTTCCAAGAAGGAACTCAAAGTTATAGAACACATATTCTCTAGTCTCTTTTCAAAGGGTGAGCTTTTTCTAAGGGGAGTCCAATGCTTGTTAGTGCAGGTGCTAAGGGGGAGTAATATACAGTACAATGCTGAAAGAACACAGACAATGTAATCATGAGATGTAACCGTTTAAAATATCTTGAAAATCTAAACGTTGTTATGGGTGAGGAAGGAATTTGCCTTTTGATTGAACAAATAGCTGTTTAAAGGCAGATTTTGCTTCTTCGTTTTCTAAAGTGGTATTGAAGGGGATGAGACATTACTCCTAACAAGCATGGCTACTGTTCCTGGATTAGAGTGTAGGTTCTGTACCATTTGTGGTGACCGTGCCATTATTATATTCTGGTTTGGGAAGTCCTCTTCTACAGTGAAGAGAAATGGAAGACAGGAACACCAGATTGAGCTGTGTGACACTGGCATAGCCAGCAGACAGTGACCAGCCCGGCTTTGTTTAGCACTGACACTGATTTATTAAACTGCTAACCCTGTGTGGTATCAATCAGATATTTCTTTGAAAATAAAAGCTTATATATTCGTCTGTAATGAAGGATTACAAATAAGTAGATGTATTAGTTTTGCTAGAAAAGTAAGGTACGTTTAAAAAATATTAAGCCTGCCATTTTTAATGGCTGGAAAACCTTAGTTGGCATCTGATTCGGGGTGCTGTCCTTCAGAATAGGCTAAATGTAAAAATGTCTCAAAATGTGTGGGATTCTGAAGTTTGTATGACTTGTTTCATGTTTTTTCCTTATAAATATACAGGGATGAAATATGACTCCTTGATAGGTATTATTTACTGGATGTGTTTTTACTTTAACTTAAAAGTGTGACTACTAAACTAGAATGAGTCAAACTCCTATGTAATAGGATTCATGTTTTCCCCCTGTATTTGTGAATAATATATATATATATATATATATATATATATATATATATATATATATATATATATATATATATATATATATATAATGTGTATGTGTGTGTGTATATAAGTAACTCTTTAAAGCTTATTGTAGAGGAAGCCTGATGTACAGCATTAGATATACAGTGTGTTTAAAGCAAGCTGAACATTATCTAGTCCTGTTTTTTAAGAAATCTGTACTTGGTGGATGCTGTACATTCTGGGGTTGTATTTGTAGAGGATTTAATTTGTGTTGTGTGCACATCTTTTAACATCTAGGTTTGCATCAGGTAGACATGTCTGTGTCTAAAGATGTATCTTCTGCTGCAATATAGTGCAGTTAAAGTATATTAACATAAATGTACTGATGTTTAATGGTGTACACCGAGCAGCCTGAAGAAAGACAGTAATTCAGCACAATTTTACCCAAAAGTGAGTTTTTATTAAAAAAATTCAAAAAAAATTCAAAAAAAAAAAAAAAAAGAACCTGATGTCAGTATTGCCTAAGGAGTGCTGCATGTTATAAGAATGTGTTTTGTCACTTCATCTGCAGAGGTCTTTTTGTTTGATTGAAGTGCTAATAGCAAGCATATCCTGCTTCAGGTGGAGGGTGGTGTTTGCTGTTCTGCTCAGGCAGGGTACTTTTCCATTCGTGGAGCTGAAGTCTGATGTGGAGCTAACCGTTTACAACACCAGATTGCTTCAGTTAGCTCAGCAGTCTGAATTTACAATCACAATAGGTTTTTTTTTCTGCTAAAGGACAACAGCATATAGAGTGATATAAGGGGCTACATGCTAAAAGTTTAAATGGACTGTTGAATTCAGTGCTGTTTGCTATACTTGTCTTTTCCCTTCCCTTCCCTTCATGGCAAGAAGGCCAGTTCATAACTTTCCTGTACATGGCACAGTAAGAACAACATTCATAGAATTGCAGCAAACCTAGTCAGAGAAACACTTGATAGGATCACAGATACTCTGAATAAACCACCATTCTGTTCTTGCTTTCCTTGGACAGGACTAGGTTCAGTTGTGTAATCATTGAAATATTTCTTATTTTATAAGGGAATTTAAGACACTGCATTCACTAAATTAAAAGTTTTATAAATGGATTGTGTACTTTTATTTGGGTATAATTTGAGCACTGGGCATTTAGCCAAGGAAGTGATACTTTCTCCTGTGATTGCAACCTATTCTCTTTTGGCTGAAAGTATTCTTCTTTTGCAAAGCAGTTGAAGTGTTTTTAAGGTGGTGTCTTAATGAATGGCATATTTAACAACACATTTCTTAGGTATGCACATTGAAAAAGGCTGTAGATAGTCCTGATCTGTACTGTTCTGTCCCTGTAATGTTATAATGGAGGTAAAAACAGATCTAGAACGGAGGGTGTACTTTATTTATATAAATTATTAAACACTCTTGGCATCTGACACATTGTAATAGTTTAAAATGTGTTCTTCAGAAGAGTGGACACTGGTAAGGTCATATGAACTCCTTCCCTTGTTGCTTTTTGTTCGCTCTGCCAGGTGTCAAAATAATGTCCTGTTTGACAAAAAATCAGACAGCAAATGTGATTCTTGCTTGCTTAGAATTGTTTTGCAGCTGCTTTGAAGTGGCATTTGATTGTGACTAGTTTTACATTTCTCAGCAGCACAGGTTTCAAACTGAATGACTAGGAGTTTTTGCATATTACAAACAGGTTTTCCAATTTTGCCGTAGGATCCTAGGTAAACACAGACGATTGTCTTTCTCTCGGCTAATTCTTACTGCTGTTTTAATGGTGTAAAATCAATGGGGTTAGTAAGATGGTGTCTTTAACTGTATATGGGATGTTCAGTAATGCATTTTATTACCAATGTTTTTTTGTTTCAATTTTCATGTAAAATTGTAAATGCCGTTAATTGAACCCTTTTGTGCTGAAATAAAAAAAAATGACAACAAAGCTGTGTTGTACAGTATGTGTCCAATGGCAGTGGATCCCAATCCTTTATTAAACACTGTCTTGCCCATCTTTTCTGAAACTGGTTTACTATAGTAGTACTATAAAGTAGATGCAACTTTTATATATTCCCGAATACATTTTAGGGATTTAATTTTCTTTATAAACTGTGAAGCGAGGAATATTTATTTTTCCAAGCCCTAAACTTCTGGCATTGTATTTGGAGAAGCGTTGTGTCTTTAAGGGGTCTGCCTTTTTGGAACACCATGAACCCTCCAGCTGCATCAATTAAGGTGAGCTGATTAGGAAATGTGTTTGAGTGTAGGAGAGGAGAGGAGAGGAGAGGGACTGGGGGTCATGTTTACTTCCTCTTAAAAAAAAAACAACAGTAAGCTTTATATAAATAAATACATTAATTAATGTTTAAAGGGACTGTTGGCATATTGATTCAATACAAAACTCCAAGAACAGGAAGCGGTTTCTGTGCTGAGCTCCACTGACTAGAAAGAGAAGAGTCCATTGGGCTTGGAAGCCTTTTTGTGGGTGAGTACCTTTTTGTAACTTAAAACAAATAGTGATTGAACCAATCAGACACACGTGTGCTAAGTAGAAGTGTTGTGAGGAAATAAACCTCAGTTATTTTTTTGGTTTGTAAGGAAGATAAAAGGATATGAGTGAAAGAGCATATTAAAGTTTACAAACGAGAGGAGGCCATTCAGTCCATCTTGCTCGTTTGGTTGTTAGCAGCTTATTGATCCCAGAATCTCATCATGCAGCTTCTTGATGGATCCCAGGGTGTTAGCTTCAACAACATTACTGGGGAGTTGGTTCCAGACTCTCACAATTTTATGTGTAAAAAAAAATAAATAAATAAGTGCCTCCTATTTGTGTTCTGAATGCCCCTTTATCTAATCTCCATTTGTGACCCCTGGTCCTTGTTTCTTTTATCAAGTAGAAAAAGTCCCTTGGGTTGATATTGTCAATACCTTTTAGAATTTTGAATGCTTGAATCAGATAGCTGTGTAGTCGTCTTTGTTCAAGACTGAATAGATGCAATTCTTTTAACCTGTCTGCATATGATGCCTTTTAAACCCGGAATAATTCTGGTCAGTCTTCTTTGCACTCTTTCTAGAGCAGCAGTATCCTTTTTGTAGCGAGGTGACCAATACTGAACTCAATATTCTAGGTGAGGTCTTACTAATGCATTGTAAAATTTTAACATTATTTACCTTGATTTAAATTCAACACTTCTCACAATATATCCGAGCATCTTGTTGGCCTTTTTTATAGCTTCCCCACATTGTCTAGATGAAGACATTTCTGAGTCAACATAAACTCCTAGGTCTTTTTCATAGTAACCTTCTCAATTTCAGTGTCTCCCATATGATATTTATAATGCACATTTTTATTGCCTGCGTGCAGTACCTTACATTTTTCTCTATTAAATGTCATTTGCCATGTGTCTGCCCAGTTCTGAATGCTGTCTAGATCATTTTGAATGACCTTTGCTGCTGCAATGGTGTTTGCCACTCCTATTTTTGTGTCGTCTGCAAATGTAACAAGTTTGCTTACTATACAGGAATCTAAGTCATTAATGTAGATTAGGAATAGCAGAGGACCTAATACTGATCCCTGTGTTTCACCACTGGTTACATCACTCCATTTTGAGGTTTCTCCTCTAATCAGTACTTTGTTTTCTACATATCTCTGTCTTCTGATGTTGATATTGAGAATGTGCAGGGAGCTGGGGGTCAGTTGTAGAAGGTTATGTTCCAGTACTGTACTGTCAACAAGAGTCTCCCTAGTGCAATCAATCCTGTATACGTGTTCAAATGACTTGCCGTGGGCTGCTTCTCTTTAATAATGAAGGATGGGGCTGTGTTTACTGGCATTGTGTGTGAATTTGTCCTGGAATTTTAGAATTGCTGCACTTTCTGTACTTTTTATAACACTGAAAAAAGATTAGTGCTAATCGGGGCCTCTGAAACCAACAGATTGTCAAACAAATGTTTGCAATATAACAAGGACCCCTATTTATGTATTTTCCTCTTTTGAAGTATCACAAATAAGGTTGTATTTTTTTATTTTATTTTATTTTGCAAGTGTAATCTAAATGCAGCAACATTGATGTTTAAACGTGCAATTTTTAGGCTAGTGGAAAAGTACTGGAATCCCGTCTTTGTGTAGTTGTTTTTTAGTGAACTCTTTTTCTGTCAGTGTTTTTTAAATGTTTATTTGGATGTCTCTATTGATATGGATCTAGTAGTTTGGACAGCTGTGCTCTAGTATATAATCTGCAAGCCACTGACTGAACCTCCTCCACCACCATTCCATGCTGTGCAACCCAGTTCCTTCCTGCCCACCAAACCCACTCAACATTACCTGACTCTTTGATTCCCCTAATTTCTACTTGGTTTGAGTGGCCTTTTCCTGCTTTAATTGGACTATTGTATTGTACTTGTTATTCAGGAAGATTGATCATCAATATTGTTGTTGCTATTCCCTTTTATCATTCTAAAGGCTTATCTGAAATGGTTGCTGGTGCAGTGGTTTGATTTTAAACTTTACTATCGTGTCTTCAGGTGTCTTGTGTTGCTAAGGTCCAATACTTATTTTTTAAGTTTAATATGTATTAGTTATCCAGTAATTCAGTATTTGTGTTCATTACTTGGGTTTAGTTTGCCCCTATGACCCTTTACATTTCCAGTAATTTCTACTGTACTGTCTACACTTTACTGCACATACATTTGACATGTACTGGATTTCTCAATGGATGTTGCTTGTACTGGTAGTAGTTTATTAAATGGTTTAGGCAGCCAGTTTCTGCAGGAAGCATGTGGAGGCTGCAGCAGCTCTCATTCCCCTTGTAGTTGGTTTTTATATCTCTGCAGTAACATGTGAATGAGATAACTAGCACAGCCATAATACAAACCTGTTGGCTTGCTGTAACCCAGATATCTATCATATATTGATTCTCTAGTTTTAGATTTTTAATACAATCAAATAATAACCTGTATTAGGGATGATAATAGTTTAGAGTAATACTGGAAACAGTTTGAAAACTTTTAGAATTGTTCCTAAATGCTAAAGCTGTTAAAAATATGCATGTCAGATATATAAGTTGCTGTTGTGCTTCTAGAACACTGACTGCTGTGCAGCGGTATTTACTCATTTATTCAGTCTTTTCCATTTACACTTCAATGTGCACAGCAGTGTTAGGGTCAATTCCTTTTTTTAAATCAATTCCCAATACACAGTATGTTTGACAAGTTGTATATATGTTTGCTCGATAAAGCCTGTATTGTGAAAGTAAGTGATAAAAAGGTTTATGCCACACAGCAACCCAGTTTTTATAAGAACAAAAAGAAACATACCCTGAGACCCACGGTACATAAAATATACACAACAAACTGTATTTTCAGACTCGTAGTAATTGGATATAAAATGTATTGGAACGCCAATACAAAATAACATGGACGTTTTTTTTGCAGCTCCGATTTCCGAGGCAACAAATAAAAAGACAGCTGCCAATCACTAAACTAGGACACTACACGATACACAAAGCATAGATTGAACATTTTTAAAACACAGGCTATGGAAGAAAATGTACTTTGAAAATTGTGAAAAAGTGCAAAACAAGCCTGAACTGTCTACAACATCGAATTTTTTCCCCCCAAACTTTCCTCCGCAACTTTGAGCTTTTGTAACTATAATTAAAATTCCTTCCACAGTTATATTTAACATTCATGGGGATGTACATAATAAAAATACGAGATTCACAAAAGTATAACCAGTAACATGATTGTAATGATGTCATTCTTTGGGTAAAAGGGGGGAGGAAACAACATTTATAACATGAACATTGACATTTTTTTTTTTATTATTTAATTTACATTTCATTTCAGCTGTTTACCTAGCTACTTGTTTTCTTCCTATAACCAGCTAGAGGTTAACATGATCTTTGCTTGGGAGTCCCATTTCAAAAAGCGCACCTTTTATAACCAAGAACGTAACTCTGTGCATCGCAGACGGACTGGGTGCTGCGCTGCATTGTTCTTAAACCAGTAGTTTGAAATTCTACAGGTGGGTGAAAGATGGGATTGAAAATCATTGCAGCCAGATAATCCTAACCAAAAGACCTAATTTTGTGGGTAGGTCTTATTTGTAGTGTTTAGTTTTAACTGATTAATACCTGTTCAAGATCACATTTGAAAACTAGATGTGGCCATGATTGGCTCAGGTGTTTAATTTTAAGAAAATCTGAATATAGTCCAATTTTCGCAGATTAAAAAAAAACACACCAGTTCTCTGCTTTGACAGTTCATGAGGGACAGAAACTAGAACATTACTCCCTGGTTTTTAGTGCCCTCTAGTGAGAACCAAGGTAAGTGCATTTAATGATAATGTGTTAAACAAAAATAGAATTAATAAATGTACAGAACTGAGTACAACAGACATTAAAAAGTGTTCATTTATTTTCAATGCAGTTACTTGACTAATGTATATATATTAGAGCTAGCTTGATCTACTGTATTACTGTTTTAATTTTTTGTAATTAAAACAAACCAATGTGGAGTTTTGATTCTCGGGCATGATCACAGCTTGGGGGAGTGTATAGAGAGGGGTTTAGATGGTCTCAGCTCAGTGTTGAGTTCAACTTGGAAAATGAAGAAAGGGTACAAGGAAATATTTTAGCTATAGCACTCTGAATGATTGCAGTCACTACAAGGGTACTGTTAAAATGTGACATGCATTCTCAGCTGTGCCATTGTGTTCTTTTCAGTTTTACAGACTTTGTCACTTTAAATTAGGTGAAGCCACCCCAGCATGGCACTCTCCAGGGCCTCACACTCACTTTTATTTCACTGCGGATTCAATTTTATTAAAACACTCATCTTCCCTCAGTGGAATGACTCCTTCTGTTGCTGACCTGGGAGTGAAGCAGAGTTATCCTTCCATAGCACTGCATATTTGAGGCTAGACTCCTGTAAAGAATTACTTCAGGTTATTCCCACGTGACTTGCCACATTTGTACCAACAAAGGGGTGTGTCTTGTTGCACAGGAAGTGAACCTAAAGAAGATTTGGTCAGTATTGTGGCAAATGGGCTTCAGTAAAAATGAAGTCTGTAACAAAAGAACGACAGCAAAAATGGATCTGACTGGGAAGCTGTTTCGCACCAGGTAACATAAGGGTTAGCTACAAGCTCTGGGCCGTTACAATGAGACAGTTTAACTACGTCGGAATAAAAAGTCAAACACTGTTTTATTTTACACATACAGATAAAGTAACACTGGACACATGCCTTGGAGTTCAGCTTCCTCCCTCCCAATGTGGAAGGGATACAGGCCGAGACCATATAAATGCATAAAAGCACCTGTTTGTTGAGGTAGCCTTTGGAATGGAACTCCCACACAAAACATTTGACTTAATGTCTAAGTTAAAATAAAATAATAATAAAAAATAGTTTGAAGAGGTAACAATCCTTTTGAGCACATTAAAAATATGAATGAAAATCCAAACAGTTCATGTCAGACACCCATTTGGGTTAAAGCAACTACCAGATAATTCATAGACTGTTTGTCACTTGTGGATCCAATGACATCACAATGATGGAGAGAGCATGAGGCATATATATATATATATATATATATATATATATATATATACTACAAACATTTAATAAAATGAAACATGATACAAAGTAATAGCAAAATATATAAAGCAAAAAGAAAAAAAAACGTAACAGGCACATTTGCTCAGGGCACTAGGTACAAAATGGCTGAGCTATGGGAAAAAAATATGCATTTCAGACGTCCTATTTCAGCTCACACAAAAAAGGGGTGACGATGGGGGGATGGGGGGTGGGAACACACAAGTATAGACACATTAATGTAAATGTCCAAACACTGTAGATCTGTGCATTAAGCACCAAAAAACGGCCAACTTTTTTTTTTTTTTTTTTCTCAAGAGTTACAAAATGGCGTCTGTCCGAACACGGTTTCCATGGTAACCAAAGAAAAAAAACATAACTTGTCTCCACCGACAAATGATTTTTTTTTCACCAGCTTTTTTTATTGTGAATGTTATTTCTTCTTAAAAACATGAAGTGTCTCTAAAATTGCTCAGTCTTCACAGGAGAGCCAAGAGTTTTTTGTTTGTAGTTTTGTAAATGCTTTTTTTTTTTTTTGCTTGTAATTTAGAGATGTTCCCTCGTGGGTTAAGATCAGGCTGTTGTGATGGCGTTTAGGTCCTTCATCAGTCCCTCCAGATGGGCCATTTCCTCGGTCAGTTCATCCGTCTCGTAATTCTAAAGCAAAGGAACAGGTTACTGCAGGAGGGGGAGGGGGGAGGGACGACGACATGGGGGTCAGTGAGACTGCCAATGGGTGGAAACAACATGGAGACACGTGTTGTCAGAGCATTGGCAGGCATGGTGGTTACATTGATGTGTAAATGGATTTTAGTAGTGGTTTAAAAACACAATTTGTATATAGAAGCACATAAAAGTAGCCAAAGACAAAACAAATAAAAAGCGGGAAAAACAAAGAAAAGCAAAAGGGACAAAGTAAAGCACAAAGCAGGGAAAGAAATAAACAGAGAAGTTTATTAGAAAAAAAATAAAAGTTAACAGTTAAAATAAAAATCCTGGATAGATAAATGGATTTGAATTTAAAACATTTAGCTGCATTTGATCAATAACTATTGTTTACAAATGCCTGTCCCAATTGATGTGTGTCCATGTCTATTTATCCAGTTTATACACACATTCAGTGGTGCCAAAAAGTTGCAATATAAAGTCAGATGTATTCATATTGTACACATATATCCACATAAGTTGTAGTAATATTATTGTGAAGTAGTGTTACACATTTAAAAGAGAGTGAACCACTGTATATATAATTTTGAAATACAAATACAAACACAGCATTATTAACACCACTGTGCTTAACACATTCGCTGTTCTCAGTGCTTTTTACTGCTGCATTTTTCTAAAAGTACTGGGGAGTGGTTTTGAGGACCACATTATTAAACAGAACAGGTGTGGATCCCAAAGAGTACCACTTCACACAGCAAGAGTTGGAGGTGCCACCGCAGTGTGTACGAATAGAGTGAGGGGACAGATTGAATCTGACCCAGGGAGAGGTTTGCAGCACTGAAGCACTGCTGTACTTACACTCTCCACATCCTCCAGCATGCTGCTGGTCTCGGGTACATCGGGTGCGCTGGGCACTGTGACTGGCATGGGACAGCGGGTCCTTCCCAGCGTCCCGATGGAGGCTGTTTTCACAGAGTGCACCTGGGGCGTGGTCCCTGAAACCATAGCAACAACTTAGACGTCTCACCGGGGCCTAAATCTACGTTCAAAATTTGCACAGGAAACCTTGACAAGCTGCTGATTTCCACCCCAAAACCTCCCAGTACTTTAAAAAATAAATACATGATAATGAATGGTCAGCAAATAGTTTGTTGGTCAAATAAAAACACTGCCACTTTCATGGTTAAGAATATTGAAGAAAAAACAGGTAAACTTACTTGCTAGCCCCATTTTTCATTTTGTGTTTCCATTTTTAAAAATATATAACTAAATACCAATAAATCTATTGGTATTAGTTATATACAACCTCATGTGTCTTTCAAATACGTTACTTCTAATGGTTTACTTTGAAGTGGAAACACAGCCATCTAATAGAGTTTCAGCTTTTCTTGAGGAGCTGCTCATTTTGTATTGTCATTTGGACAAAGAAATACCGGACAATTCCCTTTTCTGTGGAAAAAAAGCATTACATTCAAATAGTGCAAGTCCTTCTGCACCATAATATTTTATTTAAATGGATTATATACATTTTTGCCATGATGTGCGTGAAACCAAAATAATAATTTGCTTGTGACCCCATGAAGAAATCGAGAAATACGCCAGCACGGCCTGAGGTTCTGTGGGCTCCTCCTTCTCTCGTACCTGTCTGAGTGAGCAGGGGGGTGCTGGGCAGTGCGGGGGACTCGAAGGGGGCGGCAGGGGGCACCGCAGGCACAGCAAAGCTCTTGAGCGGGTGTGATGGACGCACGTGTGCGGTGGGGGGGTTGCGGCTGGGCTCCTCCTCAGGGGCGCTGCTCAGGAAGCTGGCTTCAGGCTCCATGTGCTCCACGCTGCAGGCAGGCTGACTCACTACCGGCACAGGGTCAGTGCTGGGGGTGTTCCTCACAGACTCTGCAAGAAAGCACAGGGACCTCTCAAGCACTCAACCACGGACAGAACACTTGTTTGCTGGCTTGCATTTATTACACCATGTTTCAAATTCAAAACCGAGGAGATCTTTAAAATTTTGTTAACATTCTTTAATTTAATGTATTTATTTATTTGTGAATGACTGAGAATCAGGTAATTATTTAAATACTAAAAGAAAATAAATCAAATCAATGCCAAATGATTACAGTTAGAAATCTTTTTCAATGTCTTCAAGGTCAGGGAGTGGAGCTTTCCTGTGAACGCACCTCAAACCTGACATGAACCTCCCTGACCTGATATTCAGTCCTGGGCTGCTCTCAAGCAGTTGACTAACATTTGTGCCAAACTGGGTGGTGCTGCTGGTGGTGGTTGTTGTGTAGTAGTACCCAATGAGGCCTAGGGTGAGACACCAAACTCAGGTCCATGTGACCAGAATAGGATTCAAACCCTGGCCTCCAGAGCTGAAGCTGGAGAATTTGCTTATTTTAATTATAGGGACAATAGTCCAACTGAAAACATCCACTGAGAACCTGTTGCACTGGAAAACTATTTGTTGGATACACTTATGCAAAACATCTGAGAATTAATCTAGTATTTTCACATAAAATTACATTTTACATAGTTAAAAAATGCATCTATTGGAGTAGTTTATAAGAAAAGAAATGAACAATTCCTTTGAATAGCTTCAAACCCTGTAGTTTCCTAAAGAGCTAAAGGAAAGGTACCAAAGCTAAGAAATGTCATTACTTATGTTTGCAATTACCATACTAAAAATAACTTTCAAATACAGAGAATTGCTTGCAGACACAACATAAATATTACAATACTCATTATTAGTAATTCCAATAATTCTTATACATTGTATTTTTTATTTGAATGTAAATTGCATTTAATTATAATTCAGGACTTATGGCAAGTACAACTCAATGTTATTCATAATGTTTTTGCCTGGAGGAATCAAATTCAATATCCGTGTGTAGACACCAATCTGTCCCACCTTTCTTGAATAAACCCCAAACCTATTTTTCTTTTGGTGTGCCAAACATTCAACCATTTAAATCTCAGCCTGTGATGGATTACTGTTTAATACATCAAAAAACATCCTATTATATTACAGGCATCATTCTATAAAAAACATTCTTTCATTTAAAAAAAAAAAAAAAAAAACCTAGCCCCATTTATATAACAAATGAGTTGTGCAAAGCTTGTGAGAAGGTTAACAGCTTTAGTTATTGTTTGCAGGGGAAATTTAAAAAAAAAAGTCTGTCCTTTCAAATGTATTTTAGAAGATGCATGAGTCTCTGTCAAGTGTGATAAGCAGTCACCTGAATACAGCGTCACTTCTATCAAACCGTATCTATACTTCTGGGATATTGGTGATCTGCCATTAAAGGTTCTAAAGTTTTGCCTCCAACCATCACCAAAGTGGAATATATTCAAGGTAAAACTGTTCCTCAAATAGTCTTTTAAGATTCCTATAGTTTTATAACTGAAGACTTCAAGCACAATAGAAGATGACAAAACACAGCATGTAGGACTGCTACTCTTCAGGAGGACAGAGCTTCGTTCAAAGACCACCAGAGCAAGCAGACCTGATGTTTCCGACATGCTAAAGACAGTCTGTGTTCCACGTTGATAAAGGAAATTGGTCGCAGTATTATTTAATCACCAGAGTTTGTAGAAATACAAGAGGTCACAATTTTCTATAGATCAGTCTGCAGCAACCACAATAAAGGCTTTGTTAGGTTAACAATGTTACAAGAACTTATCCCAAGATCCATCCCTGGTATCTGTAAGTCTACAACAGTGAACCATTAAAACAAAAACCTGTCCAAATGGATGTGTAACCTCTCATTGCACGAGCTCACACTGCTGCTCAAGTTCCTGAAGCTGCAGCTGTAGCAGTGGGTCAGTCCCCCGTCTCACCTGAGGAGTTGGCCCTGTCTATGTGGGAGATGGAATTGGCGAGCGGCCGTGGGTTGAGCTGATGGTGGAGATAGCTGTGTGCCGGGGAGGCCAGGCTGCCGCAGTGATAATGGTGGTGAGGGTTATCGAGGGAATGGATGGGATGAGCACTAATCACAGCTGTGAATGAACACAATACAGAGAGAACGCGTTTACACCCAGAACAGACACAGGGGGGAGGCAAGACAGGATAAAGACAGAAACACTGTACATTCATATCAAAGAATTTCAGAAATCATACCAGCGATTCACTTCAGTCGACTATGTAGTTTAGGAACCAGCATATTTATTGCAAACATGTAATTTTCTGTGATAACGTGCAATAGGATCAGCTGAATATGTATATAAAACACTAGCTTTAAAAAGAGACTCTTCAGGTGACAAGTGGAAACTGAGTTAAAGAAAGTTCATCTTGCAAGTCAGTTAAAAAATATATTTAGAAAGTGAGATCTAGTCTGAAGAAAGCTCTCTACCCTACTTCTACGTAGTCTTACCAGGTCATTTCACAGTGTAACTAGAAACCAGGCAAGCAAGGTAGACGATATTGTTTTTTTTAAAATGAAAACACATGCAAGGCCTGCATAGTGAACAGAAGTATACAACAGGTAAGATTTCTGGAATTCTATTATTAGCTAGAACCCCTTCAATAGGCTACAGTCTTTATCAAAAGACCACCTTGTATAAAACTTTTACTGTATACCAACACTGTCAAATTGCCTTGCTGTAAGTGTATTGATGTAAGTGAAAGAAATTTCTTGGCAAGTTACAGGCAAAACTAATTTAGCAAGCTCGTTTTCATTCAGAAAGCATTAAGACCACAGGCAAGCCTCCCTTAAACACATTACAGTAACCTGACAGCTGCACACAAGACAGATGCAGCGTGCGCAAGGTGCAGCCCGCTGAAAACATCGCCAATTTCAAAAGATACATTATATATGGATGAATTTGGGGAATACAAGCTACGAGGGAGAAATCCAAATGCAGCATGACTGCCTAAAGCAAGTATCCCTTCTGTGAAAATAGTATCCTATTCACTTGAGCACTTACCCTGAAGGTCATACCATTAAAAAAAAAAAAAAAAAGCGTTACCAAGCTGTACTAGTAACCTACAAAGAAAGAAAAAGTGAAGTACTATATTTAAAACGAAGCACAGCCAGGTGAAATGAACCCAGCTGACTGCAAAACTGAAATAATAAATAGTTTATATATTGTAACCATTTTTTTTAAAAATATAAACTCATAATGGTTGCTATAACTTGTATAGTGTCCCTTGAATAGCGTGTGACTGCAGAGCATCCTTGCGCAGGAAGAGAAGGCTGATCTGGGGAGCAGACTTACGTTGTGGGGGCTGGGTGTCGAAAGGCATCATCATTCTGGGTCTCATCCCCCGCCGCCCTGCTAGTGTGGACATGCTGTCCTCTGATTCATGCCCTGCAAATCAAACATCGACCCGGCCTTCAGAACAAGCAAGGACTGGCCTCTCAATGGCAGGGAGTGCCACTCCATTCACCTACTCAACTATCAGTGCACCTGCTAAACAGACCTCCGGGCACAACTGCACTGTTCAATGGCTTTTCATTCATACTGAACACTGCTGCAACACACATCTTCCACCGGGTTCTCAAGTTCAGTACTACTGGAGATGCACTTTTGTAGTAAATTCTTTTAGAACCTATGGGTGGCAATTCTGTTGAATGCTGTCTGGCTGTTCAGAATTTAAAATGCTTCCCGGCTTCAGAGTTCTGAAAGCATTCTGTCAACAGTTTAAATAATGTATGCTGATTAGTTCAGCCCACTCAACTGTATGGAAAAATAAAATAATAATTTAAAAAAATCACCCAAACAGCATAAACCAATACTGTCATGCTTTTGTAACACTTAAAACGACAGGGCGAGTTGTAACAGTTAAAACACAGTCCTAAATATACAGTACTGACAGTTGCTTAAGCTGTATCTAGCCAAAGACTACCGAATTTTGGTAAACTCTTAACAAAATGGCCCATTGTATTATGCATTATACAGTAGCCCCTCAGGACCTGCCTGTGTGTAAGGCCAGTCATTTTCCACTCAAAACTTTCCTAACATTGAAATGCCTTATCGGTGGCTGTGTGACCTTCCCCCTGCAGTGCCCCCTGCTGGTGGCTCACCGCGGTAGGAGTTGCGTCGCTGGAGGATGCTGCTGTCCATGGCGGTGTCCACTGGCGGGATGTCCTGAGAGGTGTGGGGGATGGGTGTCTCCGTCATGACAGGGTTGGGCTCTGGAGACTTGTCGATGGGTTTCAGCTCCAGCCTCTCGTGGTGGATCCACAGGTCTGGTGGCTTCAGGTCCTTCGAGTTGACCTTGTACTTGTGAGAGCCGTTCACTGATTTACAGGCTGCCCTCTTCCTGCAGAGCAGAGTGAATCACACCGGAGTCAACAAGGGGGCTTTGAATTCAACAGCAAAGACTACCAAGCACTGTTAGGCATTTGATTTTTGTAACAGCTGTTGTATTTTTATCATCTGCACAACAGCTTTCACTGGCGTTTCACACGTAAGAAACAACGTGTATACCAAGCTTCACTATACAACCATTAGCTGTTCTGAAGATGTGGGTACATGGCACACATTTGTGTAACAAGTGTAAATGCTAAACATTTTTTTGTTGTGTGCACATACTTCTTTTGCTGGGAGTTGGTGCGCCAGGTACAGAGGGCAGCCACGATCACCACGACGATGATGGTGAAGGCGCCCACAGACACGATTATAATCAGCAGCATGTTGTTATCCAGAGTGGGGGTCGGGCTCCCCGAGTGGCTGGGTCTCCCTGGAACAGACCAATCAACACCAGAGTCAGTGACGCTCATACCAGGGGTCCTTTATAAAGAGTACTCCACTAAACTGCCTACTTGATAACTGCATATTCCAGTTTACTATAAAAAATAAAATAAAAAACCTGTTAGGCAAAAGGAATATGCAACTAATGCATTCTACTGCATTTAATACATAGCTGAATGCATTCAGGGTAACTGCCCATATTTGCAATGTTGCTACAGCACTGTACTGAAGACTTACTGGCCACAATTGTATCGATAAGCACATCATTTGAGATGTGTCCTGACCTGGCTGTTTTGTAATTTTACTTATTTTTTATAATTAAAAACAAAATGAGGATCACCATATTAGTTTTTGAAATGACAAAACCATAACATACCAGTGTGTATTTTCTATGTGTAACAATGAATGACCTTTCCACTGTTTGTGCACCATTCAAATTATAATTCTAAATTGATAGCTGAGTACCTAAGAATGGGCTCCACTAGTCTGACACATTCAGAAGTTCTTTTACGTTTCAAGAATTCTGTGAGGCTGTTAACTTTAAAATAGTAGTAGGTTCACAGTATACAGTATAAGTCTTGGCTTGGGGTATACCTAACAAATATACTTGCATAAAAACTAAATATGTATGATTATAAATTAATTTCAAAACATAAATTATATATATATATATACACACACACACACACACACATAAAAACTGGTAATCTTTCAACACTGCAGACCTGTACTGAGGTCTAGAAAACTAATGGACTGAATATATAGAACGATTTATTTTTCAGTCTAAAAAACATGAATCTATTTAATTAGTTATCCTTACTAAGAGATACCCCTGTGGGGATAAGCCACAGCTGTATTTTTACAGTACCAGGTAATGTACCTGAATTACAACTACTTTTTTTAGTGGTAGTCCTGTGATAATCCAGGTAGATGGTTGATGCAAGTAGGGTGTCAAATGAAAAAAAAAAGAGCCATGACTTATCCACGAGAGATAAAAGTTGATAACCAACCCCTCAATTCAGAAAATAATTTAAATAAAAACTAAATAAACAGCTACATTACCAACTGAGCCGAACTCCCTGTGTGGTATTGTGTTGCGACCGCCTGGTTTAACTGGTCCAGAAGCTGATCAAGAGAAGAGGAGAATAAATCATAGCTAAAGGCTACCATAGTCATACTGTGCTAATATGCATGTATTCAAATCTAGCACTGAATTACATTTGAGAAATCTCAACCGAACAACATAGTAAGTAGTTAATAAGGTAATATAGGGTCCTATTCACAAAACGTTAAGGAATGTTTTGTTAAGGACTATTTTTAAAGCCAGTTTTGATTAATTGAGTTTGCAGTTCAGGAGACCACTGTAGAGAGGGTTTATTCTCATTTTTCAAAGTACTGTGTCCTTAAAAACACATTCCTCGGCGTTTTGTGAACATAAAAAAATAAGCTGGTGGAGGCCACTTGTACTTGCATTTCTTTTTATGTATTTCTATCAATTAGGTTGGATACGTTTTTGTATTTGAAAACTGGCCCCCGTATGAACATTAGCAATTCTAAATGTGTGTTTTGTGAGAGAGGCTTTTTGGCAATAAGCAAGGCTTTGGAATCGGGGGGCTGTGGGTTCTTGGAAAGCAGATAAATGAATACGAGAGGGATGCAGAATGAAGATGAAGGACAAGTAGCAGCTTGGCTCCATTACCTTGGTCATTAGCCATTTTGTCAGAAGATTCAGCTAACAGGTCAAGCGTAAGGTGGAGGGAGAGAAAACAGAGCAGTTTAGACAGAGGAGAGGTGCAGGCAGGCAGGTTTTCAGCACGGTGAACTACAGTAGGGGCGGCAGTTGCTGTTTAATTTCCTAAATACACTTTAGGATTAAACAGGTTTAAACTTTGACCTATTGAGCATGTTTTTTAATCAAATCAGAAAAGTCATCATAAAAAGCCATCCATCACTGTCTATAAATGGCTGCAGCATGTATTTGTGTATAAGACAGTATGTGTACAGCATTTAACTGTATAAAGACATTGGAGAAATATTGAACATATTGGCCTGCACTCTACACTTACTACTATGTAACACTAAGGTGTTACTTTGGACAATGGCTAAACTTTTAGGCAAAACTGTAAATGCTTAACACTTTGCTTACTATTAACTCACCTACGTCAAGAACAGTACCATTAAAACCAAGCCACCTGGTTTTGACTTCTATAGCTAAACATGAAAAACCACGCAAAAGATAAGAGAACCATCTTCCAATGGATATTAGTCTTTTTGATAAACATTAAACAAACCTAGTTTGTGCTATGATAGTCCGACTGACTTATATGAATGCCATGGTCCTTATATTCAGTTTATACATCTGTTTAAACAATTGCTGATTACCAAACCATTATTTAGAAAACATCAATAGAATCGCTGTTTTTTTGGGATATCAAAGTCTCTAAACATTTCTTGTGTTTATTCTGTTCTGTACTGTTTCTTAAGACACTCAGCATTTAAACTTGGTTCACTTTGAAACAAGCTGGATTTTCCATAACCATTCGATTCCATTGTGAACTTGTGAAGCACCCTCTGAATGAATACTGACAGCTTGTTAAAACAGCATTTTAAACACGAAGCTGTCACTACCTAGAGGGGAATTAAGAAAGCTAATAACACAGGAGAAAATGAACCGTGACTGGGAAACTATTTTCAAACTGGAAGATTAATGTAAATGGCATTCTTGGTATAGAACACCACATCCTCAGGAGGGTTAGAACTTCTACTAGCTTGGGTGTATTTCTTCCGGACCACTCCCCTCCTTAAAAACCAAAAAACATTACTTCAACTCACACCACCATATTTTACATGACAATTACCTCGACATCGCCACCTACCTTTGGGAGTCCTGAACTGCACCGCCTCTGACATGGGTCCCATTCCTTTAGAATTCCGTGCCTGGATTTTGAAGTAATACGATGTATCAAGGGTTAAATCCTGAATCTGGTGAGTGAGTCTGTTCCCCACCACTGGCTCAATGACCCAGTCATGAACTTCAGCGTTCACATCCGTGCTGTAATAGATGATGTAGCCTAAACCAGAGTAAAAGAGTGAATTTGAACCGTGTTTAAGGGCTGATTTCATGAATGTATGCTTAATCTTAATTCCAGTTGCACTAGTTCTTATGTCTGCTGCATGCCCCCAAATCATCTTTACACTAATGTAGAATTCCTAGGGTTTTTTTTTCCATGGTTTAGCCTTCTGTGCACTTATTGACAGTCCTGTATGTTTCCATTCCCCAAAAGTGGTTGTAGCAGTTTGGACACAAGCTTAATCCAGTCTTGAACCCTGTTTACAACTACAGAACGGGATTCAATCAGCAATCTCCTAGTACTGCTAGCAGCTGCAGGTGATACTTTTGAAAGTTTAAAAAAAAAGGGGGACTCATCTGTAGCCAAAGCTGACTTTGCTATACTGAAAACAGACAACTGCAAGGATCATTTTTTTAAACCAGCTTAATCCGTCACTGTTTGTTTTAGCTGAATCGATCATTGTATGTTGCAGTTCTTCATGTCTGAAACGAGGATAAAAAGCTCAGTTACCTGTGATCTTGCCGTTGGCTTCGGACGGAGGCTGCCAGTTGATGATGATGGTTCGAGGTCTCCCTTCCTTGCTCACCACAGTCACGTCTTTTGGGGGAGAGTTCGGAACTACAGGAGACACAAAGCGTTACAGTCCAGACGGTGAAAGAGGACTCTGTTTCTAAGGGAAAAGCAGCAGAGGGATGAACAGCACAGACTGGCAGTGGTTCAGATTTCTGATATGGACTAACATTCGGAACTTATTGAAGTTAGGTGTGGACTCATTTTCACTAGGTCGAAGAAATGTAAAAAAGCTATTTTGCAGACATGCAGTGCAGTCATGCCAGTCTCAGTTGGGATGACAAGACCTATGGTCCACTCCAGAGATTGTCGTGAGCAGAAAAAAAATTCAGTCACTCGACATTTCAAATCGTTATTTTTGAGATCACAGGATAGACAATCTCAGGATCTAGACCATACAAATTGTTATTATTATTATTATTATTATTATATCCCCACTGAGCCACCGTACATCCCGTTGCCTGGCAACAGTACAAAGCCCACAGCTGCTGTAAAGACTCTTTCCTTACCTGTCTCAAGGGTGGTCCCATGCGCCGTCATGCTCCAAGTGCTGGATCGACGTCCTTTAGTGACCATAACTGAAAACTCATACAGGGTATTGGGCTTCAGCCCCGTCACCATGTAGTAAAGGTTTGTTGTGTTTGCAGTCTGAGAGGGAGAAAAAAAGCAGAACAAAAATACAGTTCAATTTCAAACCACAACCACATGTTTAAGATCAAATGATCACAGGGAATTTATAGAAGGGAATCTCCTTTATTAAATGGTGAGAAAATCGATAACATAAGACACATATAACTAATTCAAAAACAGCATAATGGCAAACTTTGGGGGGGGGGGGAAGATTGTTTTTTTTAGGTGTAGTACCATACTGCTACCACTGAGTGGCGCCTTCTACAAGTGCAAATTACAAACATGGAGTACTTGCATGCATAACCGTGTCTATACTAAATTATACATGCACTGAAAGATGTAACACTAGACGTGACATACCTCTCTATCTCTAATAGAAGAGCTCTCTAAACCCTTGGATCTAACTTGACATGAGGTCAACAAGTCCTGCTACTACTTGCAGCAGTACAAGGTTATAAAGGGCACGCAGCCCTTTAATTACCCTGTCACGTGTTATTGCTTTCTTAGCACATTTTACCAAGATTATTTTTTCTGCTTTTTTTTCCCCCCAAAAGATACGTTTATATTCATGCATAAGTGCACGGTAAACTAAGTTTATACACACGTCTTCAACTCACCAGCACATAAGAGCTTATATTTGCGACAATGCTGTAATTCAGATACATACAACTACATTCCACCCATAACGTCACACCAGTATATCGTATTACTCAAGCACGTATTCTATATCTATATTCTAAAACTCAAGAAAAAAACGTCTTATTAGATGCATGAAGCAAAGACCATCTTCTTATATAACCTGTGTATAATGTATTTGTGTGCTTGCAGCTTTGAGCAGAGCTGGTTCGATTAAGAAGTCATGGTAAGAACACTTTGGGGAAAACATTGAGGCAATACCTTGTACTTGGTGTTGGCAGGGATGTTGGTCTTCCAGCGCACCGTGTAGTAGCGAGCGTCGGTTATCTTCTGGTTCTTGGGCAGGGAGTTGTCGGCCCAGGTGACCTTGATGGTGTCGTGGCTCAGGACTGATGCCTGCACTCCCACGGGTGGCAGCATGGGGGAAGGGTCTGGTACTGGAGTGTATGGAGCATTGAAAAGTTCATATAAAACAACCTCAGGGTCTAATGGGTCTGAGAGCAGTTAAAAAATGTCAGAAAATAATAATTAAAAAAAAGAAGCCAGGGAAAAATAATAAGCGCAATCAAACAAAAACGGGAGGGAGGGTAAAGGAGTTAATGAGTTAAAAATGAAGGGGAGGGTGGGAGGATATGGGGGGGAGGGGGGGGAGGGAGTGAAGAAAGAGAGAGAGAATATAATATTAGTACAGAATACCAAGATAACACTACAGGATTATTAGGACTACAGCTTTCTAAAGAGGTTTCTCTGTGAAGATAAGAGATAAGAAGAGAGAGACTGTACTCTCATTGTTTCAATTGATTGTCAAGGGTTTTCAGAGGGAGAAATGGGTATCTGTTAGACACCAGATATTTTACACCCATCATGTTTTGCAAAGCTTCTGTCTACAAAAAATTAGTCTTTGAAACTCTTATTGAAATACTGTGGTGTAGAGTACCTGGTTACAAACCCTTCATTTACTGACAAAGGGGGGCTCATTTTTACCTGCTTGTAACACTTACAAAACAAAAAGACAAGGGTCTCTGCACTTAGCATTTTGTTTGTTTTCTTTTTGTTTTATTGTGAACAATTCTGTTTCTTCTCCATTTTTCCCCCCAATGTTTGCCCGAAAGCTGGCATACAATTCGCTAAAAAGTTGGTCCATTAAAATATATAATAAAAATAAACACAAGCCCCGAGATTGTATTTTGATTTATAAAACTGAGGTAAAACTATAGGAGAAACTAGAAAACTAATGTACACGGAGGTTTGTCTACTTCACTTCTTATAAGTTTTACCTCAGAATTTATGATTTATGAGTGTTTGACAATTCTGGATAAAAAGGAGTTCCCCACAGAAACAGACTACCCCAATAAATGTTCCCTTTTCTGCACAGACATTCTATGCCTTCATAAAGAATTCCCCAGATCTGCTATAAAAGGCCCCATTCATATTTCAGGGTCTGTCATGGGTTTCCAGTGAGAATGCAAGGAGGCCTTCACTGACACTTTGGGCTAGAGTGCAAATCAAATCCAAGGTTTTGAGATGATGCAGGCCAACCTACTCAGAAGGGTTGTTGTGTGTGGTTCAAGCTTGTACACATGGGGGCTTTTATGTGACCAGTGTGTCTTTCTTAAACACCACATTGTATTAAAACCCTTTTTTAATGAGTAGCAGTTAACTCTCAGCCCTGGTTTGTGAACACACATGTTTTTGGTCATTTCTGTTACCTTTAGCAGCAGACTAATAGTCTAACTATTTCCACTGCTTTACAAACAGAGCCCTCTGGTAATTGAAACTCTCTAAATGAGAATCCTTGTATCACATCACATGTAAGTTTGACAGTGCTTCAGCAAGTTATAACATGGTTTAAGAGTTCCACGTACCCTCTTGGGCATTTTTCTATGGCTTGTCAACAACAATAGGTGAGTAATGGTCCGAAACACTGCATACTGGGACCAAGAAAAGAACACTCAGACATGACTACTGTTGACTGCACAGAAATGTGTTCAAGATATCTGAAAACAACAGTTATGAACCCATACTTCACACTTTTACAGAGCAAGTGTTTCTGTATGTGTGTTTAACAATGGAAGGGTTAAAATAACTGAAGACACTAGAGTATAGATTTGGGATTTCTGTAGAAATGTATTCAGGGCATCCGCTAACAGTTTGACTTGCCCATACAGTTGCTTGGATCTTTGTGTTGGTATTATCTGTCACATTATGCATGCAATTCCAAAGACCGCTTGCTGTTTAATATTCCAAGAGTGGTTTAAACTTGCTGAAGAAATTTAAGAAGAAAAAAAAAAATCTAGCTTGTGAGCACAAGCTGTGTGTCTCCGAGTCTGCTAAGATCCAGCCTTTAGATAAGAGATTTAAAATATAGGCTGTTTAATTCAATTCTTCACATTGTACAAAATGACTTAGCCCTGCTGCAATTAACACTGGATCAACTTTGCAATTAAAATGCAATTCATAACTGACATGACGGCAACCGTTTAGAAAAGGAACATGCATGTTCATCAGCAGGCCAGTCATCTTCCCGGCTTACGTTTCTCTGGTTAGCCCTTGTAACTGCTAGAGCGTGAATCACTCCTTTTAGTATTTTGTTACGTATTCTGAACAATAAGCCAGGAATGCTGTGCTAATGCTACAACACGGGCAGCATGTTCACAAGATTAGCACCTTGACAAATTCAAATGCACGAGTCTGACAGATTGTGTGTTTGTACCCACAAAGTCAACACTCCCCACAATAAGTGGGCTTCTACAGTATGACACTTTGCACACAGTGGTGTTGCTTTTAAAATTATGGTGATTGTAGCTATTAAAAAAAATTTGTACTTCCATTAGCTACAGAGGTCTAAAATATGCAGCTTAGAAAGACACGCATCTTATTAGCAAACATGTATTTTAATTGTAAAACACGGTATCTGGCACTACATTTAATAAAGTGATCAGCTTCCATGCCTTATTCAGAGGAAATCTGTTACACTTGCCCTTACGAGGGCACCTCAGTGTTTTCAAAGCATGTTACTGGCTGAAAGCTTGCCAGTCAATAGGAAAAGCTGCTGGTTGGTTATTAACAGGAATAAAGCAGTTGAAGGGGCGGGGACCATTTCACTCACCAATTGAAATGACCAAGGAAGTGCAACATTACCTGAAAGCATGGCTTGCAAACAGATATTTCTTTACTTTAGGTGTAGTGCCAGATACAGCACCCACTCGATATATCGCAGGTGTCGGGGTCCAATATAAATCCACTATATATATATCGAGGGCCACGATATAGCGAGAGACCCATAGAAAAATGGTAAAACGTTAGCTACAAACCCTTTACACTCTCATGCACTGTGAGGAATATAGACCTCATCATTCAGTTCAGGTCCTCAAGCAAACACGGCCAGTTAGTTTGTTGTTTGTCCACAGACGGTTGTGTTGTGAACTGAACCAAAGTTAAACCTCCTGGTAGTGCCAGGTAGAGAATAATGACCACAATTTGTCACAGTCTCTGCTTGAGAAGTGCCAAAGATTCAATGCATTGAGGCATGACAGTCCCTCCCCCTCAAACGCACCACAACTTTCAAAATGGAACCGGGCCTATGCTGTTGACTCTAGCCTGCTCTACAGTCTTACCTGACAACGGGCCTATCCTGTTGCTTCTAGCCTGTGCTACAGTCTTACCTGACAACGGGCCTATCGTGTTGACTACAGCCTTACCTGACAATGGCCTGGTAGCCGCACTCTCGTACACCGGGATCCCCTCTCCAACATTGTTGAAGGCTTTGAGCGTCAGAACATAGTGGGAACTTGGGTCTGCAACAAGAAAAACACAAACACAATTTCAAATGTAATCTTTTCCTCTAGTCGGACAGTTCCACCGAGACGCATTCCAGAATTCATCATTTCTACAAACTGCATATTTAAACATTACCCATTGAATTCCAGTGCATAACAAATTATGAAGAACTTCAATTACATTTTTAATTTATTTTTTCATTTTAATTACAGTTTTAGTATTTTTTTTTCTTTTTTTTTTACAAATGCATTATTTCCTGTGGGAGCACAAATCATATTAAAAAGTTTTTCTGTTATTAATGCCACGTAAAACTGTTAAATATGATAACATACAAGTTCAATAAAGTTACTTGTCTACAATACACACCTTACTGTCTAAAACGGCCTGGAACAATGCAGCTATAAAATACTTTAAATAACAAGCAATAAAAACCAGTGTTGAAAGCAAAGCAAAACAAATGGTTATGTCTACGATATGTCAGTGTACACAAACATCCAAGATAGATTACAGCAGATGACAGCTCAGTTTATGTGGAGGGCCTAACTCGCTATAATGGGCTCAACTTAGTCATCAAGGTTGCCTGACACAGAAAACACTGTTTTGATGTGTCAAAAGCCTGAGTGTGTGGCTTGAGTTCCAGGCTCATTTTCAACAACAGTGCAGCCTTGAGGTAAAAGGCAGAGACTAGAACCTACAGCCCCAGAACCCCTTTTCATGGTGTTCCAGAGTCGTGATGTCAAAGCCACCCATTAACTTAGCGATTGTTGCTACCTGGTTCAAAGTATCTCACTTTTTATTTTTTAGAAATTAAAAAAAAAAGTACATACAAATTCAGATTGATCTCAATGCAAGTTGACTGGAACATTGGTGTTTATTATAAACCAGTATCAAAACGACCGCCCTCACACCCCAAAGAACAGCCCTGTTCTTACCCAGGTTCTCTATGGTGTAGTAGCGCTGCTTGTAGTCCACCTTGATGGTCTGAGCGTGGGGGCTGCCGATGCCGTAGCCGATGGCGTAGCCCCTGACCACGATGTTCTGGTTCTCCGGTGGTGTCCAGCTGACCACAATGCTGGTGACCAGCGGCCGCACGTGCAGAGAGCTGGGGATGTCCGGCACTCGGCTCTCTGAAGGAGAGAGATGGGGGTCAGTTTAAAAAACAGCAGATGGGTCTTACCAAATACCCCTTTGAACCAATTCATTTATCACGTGACTAAAACCATAACTCACACCCTGGTTTTTCAAGTAAAATACATTTTGAAAAAAATAAATAAATAAATAAGAAGTCACTATTACAGCATCTTCTCAAAGTTACAATATAACACACTTAACAAGCACAAGTGAATCGAGTCTGTTGCTCATTTCTCATCTGACACCTTTTTTCACTCTCCCTATCTCCTGTCTTATGGGTTTACAATAATGCCCATTTACTCATATGTATCCTTATACCTCTATAAACACCACCCGTCTTTTTTTTTTTTTTTTAAATAAATATTTAAATAAACCCCCTACTGGAACATAAACAGCAGATATCATAAACTAGTCCTGGAAAACGCTTACAAAATCCACAGGCCTTCATTATGGTTTGTTATATGCTTTTAGCATTAGTGGTACTGCAAACATAACAAGATGTATTGGTACATTACAAATTGAGAGTAATTTTAAAGCCAGAGCAAGCCATTTCTAACAACTGCTGCCTAAGAGCATTAAATGGCTTTCAGACATCAGAATTAAGCATTAAAGCACTTGGTACTGCTTCGTTTGACGCTGCAGTTCCATTACAGATACACTGACGTAGTATTATTAGCCAAACAGAGAATTCCTAATTAGTCTCTGTGTACCAGTAATTGCATTACATTAATGTTACTTATAACAAAGCTGAAGCAAAAGGCTACTGTGAAAAATGTAATTAAAACAAAAATCTGAAACCACAGTGGTTCATCAGGAGATAAATACGTGTGCCACTTTCAAGAACAAAAAGACAAAAAAAAAAGATCTTTAAAAGCTTTTAACATGACAGAGATTTTCTTTTCTTTATTGGCAATTCCCAAACAAAGGCAGATGTCTTCCAGATTGCTCGCTTCATTTCACAAGTCTAATTAAAATCCCAAAGAAATTGTATGCAATCTCTCCGTCCCCAAACCTTAAGGCATGTTACACCGCTGACAATAAGAAGAAAAGCAGGAACAACAACAAAAAAATATGACAAACTACATCAGTAATTGTGCTGCCTCTTGCAAGAATGATGGAGGATTTGAAAGAACTCCAACATTAATTAAAACAACTGAGGCTGGCCACTGTACATGGTCCAACACTCATATGACTGAATAGTGGAATCCCTGACATACTGGAATATATAAAATACGCATCTCTCTGTTGCAGGACTGTTTGTCATGACGGGCAAGGTAGCACATGTGTACAACATATCATCCATGTACAATTTAAATCCATCATTGCAACATGTGCTTCTTTGAAAACTGCACTTTTCAACCAATGTTGCAAATGGAGGTGCATGAAATAAATGACTTCTGGAATAATTTTGGTCGCTACCACCACTTAAATGAGTACAGTCCTAGAGGCCCTTGGTGGCCCAACACCCTATTGATATTACGGACAGGGGTGTCTTTTTTTTGTCCAACCCCTCTAATTAAAACTAATGTAAAAGCTGTCCTTATTTTAGTCATGCTATGTTGTACAGTTCCAAATCATTTGTATCACATTCGTTTACCAATCTGAGACTACCTAGTTAGGTTGGGTAGCTAATTTTATTTTCTTCACTTTAGACACCAAATCAAAATATTGTTAAGTTTCAAAATTATCAAAGTTTGTACATTATATTATATATATATATATATATAAAGCATACATACCATCCAGGTCGCTCTCAAATGTCTCTGCAGTAAGCCAGTCCGTGGCTGGGCCAGTTCCATTTGCAGTAATGGCAGCCACGCGAAAGGTATACTCTGTGCCACGCTCCAGACCTGGGAATAGAGGTGAGCAAACATTAATACCTCAAGGAATTCATTTGAACCTAAATACAACATTTTATTCCACGTATTCACCATTTTTATAAAATGTTTTCCAAATTATTTTAGCTGAAGAGGCCGAATCTTGGGGCTCAAATTCCACAAAAGCAACTGACACTGAAAAAAGACACAGGGTTAAAAGCTTTAAAAACCAAGCCATGTTCTTTTCTCTCAGTTGCACAGAAACGTTCTTGCAAGTCCCTTGTTTATTTTCCCACCACACCATTAACTCCCTGCAGCAGGTCTTACTATCTACAGTCAGCAAAGGCATTCCATGTTTCTAAGGGGGCTCTGATAGCTGTTGCACAGGAAGTGAAACTACAGTGTGGCGGCTTGTTAAATGGACTTCACCAGATAGGTGGAAAGAAAGTGTAAAGGAAGTCTGGAAAACTACAGAAGAATGACAAGGGGAAGTTGTTTTGAGAGGTCGGATAAGCCTTGGTTATTACTGCTTTAAGAAAGCTGGCAGAAGCTAATTGTGCGGGGTCTTTCACAGAGCGTATTCCACACAGGTTTAACCACCCAAGTGTCAGCCTCCCGCTGGGAACACAAAAACGACCCCAGGCTTTCATCCTCCGGGCACCAACAACAGAAGTCAGCCTTTTGTTCTGGTGACAGTAGAGTATTATGCACATTTCCATGTAGAAGCCCCTGCTGGGAAGTGGAAGCAGCAGCGGCAGGCTTCTCCACAGCTGAACAGAGCTGAACTTCCTCCTCTCCTAGCATTGTATCCAAGAAAAAACTCCACTCTCTTACCATGGGGTCTTAACAGTAAACAGAAAATCTGAAGGAGGGGGCGAGGCTCTTTCTTGGTTACGACACCAGTCAAGTGACGTTCAGCTGAAGATTTACCACAAGCTCAAATACTGTGTATGGAATGCAATGGTGATGGAGAGGCTCAAGTCATTGTGCTTTAGTCCGCTTTCATATTTGCTCATATTACTAAGTCAATAGAGTAAAGGTTATGTTCAAAGGTCCAGTAAAGTCTATAGTTTCACATGCAGTGATTGTTTTGCATTATTAACAAGAAGCTGGTTGTGATGATATTGAATTATTAACAAGAAGCTGGTCGGCTGTTGTTTGCAACTATCCATATTGCCTGCTTCAAAGCGTTCTCTCACCAACTAGACATTTCATCTGAAGCGCTTATGTAAATCACATTTATAATGTAATCTTGTTTATAAAAATGACCCTGTAAGAAAACAGAATAATAAAAGAATCTGAATTAAGTAGATTAGCTGTATATTTCAAATGCTTTGATACAACACAGCTGAGCCTGTCACCGGCTGTCAAGAGGATCCCTCTTCAACTCCCTCTCAACACTAATTGAAAACAACTTTGACAGGACAATCAATTAAATAGCATAATTCCAACCGCAGCAAATTCACCTTGCTGAAATTGCCACAGACGCTCATGCGGCATTGTATTTTAGGCCAGTGTTCCTCAACATTAGGTATAAATGCTAAATGGAAATACAAATCCTAAGCCCTGTACTTTGTCACCTTTAATGGAAAACATACTGTTTAATGGGGGTCATGAATTGGCTGTCGCACTGTTTTAAAACGGTTCTTCCTATAAAATGTAACACAGTTAAAAGCTTTTCTGTGACTTTGTGCTGAACTGCATTCAGGACCAATTATCTCACAATCTTCAAGAGTCTTCACAAAACACTCAGCACTGCTTTGATATTGAAGTGCCACTCTCTTCCACAGCGTAGTCATTTTCCCTATAACACTCACACTGGCAGATACAGTACCTTACCTGAAATACATTTCACAAAACGAAATTTAACATGACATGCGCAAATAGTAAAGCAATAGGCCCTTGGCTCCTTCAAATGATGACTTCGGCTGTTGCACACTGCCCACATTGTCTGCACACCAAAAGTTAAATGGTGTTCATCACTTCAGGAGAACGTTTTTCAGCAATAATCTGTGTAACGGGTTGGCAAGAATGAATGAGTGCCTACTGAAAAGATTACAACCCATCAACACTTCAAGGACTAACCAGGGCATATCGGCAGCACCCGCGAAGACGAATGAGATGCTGAACACACTTGAGAAATAGGCCTGTGCTGCACCAGAAGTAATGCTAGCTGCTTGTCAGGCATCAGTAGAAACAGCACACTGCACAGCCAAGAACCCACCGTCTATAAGCTGAAAGAGCTGCGTGCCGCCCGTGCTCTCCGCTGCCTCGCTCTTCCGCAGCCCTTTCCGATAGCGGATCTTGTAGCCTGTGATCTGCCCATTGTGGGTGCCAGGTGGTGGGGGCTGCCACTGGACCATGATGCTCTGGAGGAAGAAACAGACAGATGCATTGGCACCATGTCAGCCATGATTCTATACATAATGCTAAAAGCAGCGGTGCCTGAATATCATGACAATATCACTGGTGTGGTTTAAAAAGAGCATTTCTGAAGGTTTTCATCAATACAAGAAGATATATGAGACCTACAGATAAGTCCTGTAAATAATATTATTTAAGAACTGCAACAGTATTTTTTTCCCCAAAAAGGACCTTTGCTTCAAGAGCTGCCACAAATGATTTGCCTTATTCCATAAGTGAGGCACCTGTGTTAATGATCTTAAATTTGAGCCCTGTACGTAACTGTAGACTGCATTTGTGCTGGCATTGTTATTTTGTAAGTCTGTGTGTTCTTTAAAAGGAATGAATCATTTATTTCCCCTTGCGATATATTCAGGAAAACTATAGGATTATTCTCAATCTGCTTTTTCCTGGTTAATTATACTACATTGATCAAATAACCATCTACCGATTCTGCCAAATGAACCTGAAATCACACAGTAACAGAGCAGCTGCCTTGTGTTTAATTCAAAGTTCATTATCACTGACTGGCTCAACGTCCTGCCAAATGTTAAGAATTACACTGAATATTTAACCTTGAATAAAATGTTTACCAACAGCCACTTTAGATTTTCTTAACACATATGGATGTATAATTATATAATAAATCTCTCCTCCCGCTGTGCATCTATGACATAATTGACCTAAAGTACCTCCCCACTGCTTGTTTCTTTATTGCGCTGGTCATTTATCTCATAATTCCAGCTTCAGACATTGATCTTTATTCCTATAATATAATCAGCAAAACAAAGATCCTCATCTGGTGAAAATGCAATCCCCTTTTTCCATTAATGTCTGGCTCCCTGTGCTAAAAGCAGATGTTACAGGTGACATTTATAACCACTGACTGCTGTAGTGGAAGCAGGACTTTAACTATATCCCTGCTGCCAACACTACCTTTAGAGAATGTAAAACTGAAAAACAGGTCTGAGGAAGGCTAGACTGGGATGGAACGAATTTAACAATGGATACAGTATGTATATTCCTATGTGTGTTTCATTCTGGGGTTGGCAGGGCCAATGCGACTCCTGCCTATCGGATCCCCAGCCAAGATCGACAGCTTGGCAAAGCCAGGAACCTCCCTTGGCTGCATGACTCGTTCTGCACACCACGCGGTAGTGCCTTTACAAGGAGAGTCACTTAGGGACCATGTAGCAAAATATCTTTAATGCGTTCAAAAACATAAGCTCCTGACCTATCTGTACATCTCTCTCTCTCTCTCTCTCTTTCTCTCTCTCTCTCATTAGAAGAGTTTTCATCTCGTGCAGTTTGGGTGAGAAACAGTCAGAAATTAAACATCAAAAGTGTGTTCTTTTAAACCTCAGAATTGTGCCACACGTTCTATGCATGGGATGGCATCTGTAAAAAGAGATTGTTACACACATCTGTAACTGATTGTTTCCATGAACATTTGATAATCAATGCAATAAAACACGACAGTAACATATTGCTCTAATATTAGATGTGTGTGTGTGTGTGTGTGTGTGTGATATTGAGGAGCATTGAGAGACCCATAAAGTGGTGCAGGACTAAATCCATTAATAATAAATAACATTGCCGGTATTGCTGTGTCTCAAACAAGCACACGCTGCAGGGCAATAAGAGAAATGGAGGTCATTCCAGTCCTGCAGGCAGACTAACACAGTAATCCTAGAGCAGCAGAGAGGGTAATTAACATAGCAGCGGTTTCACTGTCTGAGCCAGGGGAGCCTTGAAAAATGAAATCTTCATTTACAGTGATCAATTCGTTGATTTTCATTACTCTTTTTTTCAAATTGTTGCTTAACTCCTTATAGGTTCTCCACTTTAAAATATGCATTTCATTGATTTTTTTTCTAAACACAAGGGAAGCAGAACTCAACGGTTGTGCTAATGAAAAGAACATCCATCTGATTTCCAGACGCACTGCACAGAAAGTCACTGAGTCCAACGTTCTTGTCCATATCCACCCCCTCTCCAAGGATAGAAGAAACACATTCAACATTCAAACTCTATTATCCAAACCATGGAACCAGGAGATGTTTCTATTATCAGCACAAAACGTTGGTCTACTTGACTTAGATTCTTATACTTTTACCTTAGAAATCTGATCGAGTGTTTTAAAGTTATGTATGTTTGTATTATCGAATTGTTTGGATTTGAATTAGACTGTAAAACTGTTAATAAGACAAAAAGCCCCTTTACCTTTAAACAGATAAAGTATTGGACAGTAAATAGCAGGAATAGCGGGCTGGTTAGCACATTTTCTAGGACAACAGGGCAGAATAGCATCTCATCACAAATGCCCTGGTCAAATAAAACAGCTTTGCACATTTTCATGAATTTCTGAAGTCTGCATAGCCTAGATTAGCGAACACAAGGGCAGGACTAGTGCTTACCTTAGAATTGCGCACTTCCAGTGTTAAGTTTTGAGGAGGAGCACTGGGAACTGAGAAAAAAAGAAAAAGAAAAAAGCTGTTTTAGTGCCGGAAAGAAAGAGCTTTCATTCTCATAACTGTCACATTCATAGCAAAGCTACTATATTTTAGATTGAATCATCCAAAAGCAGCAAGCTGTTTGTTTAGTTTACTACTTTAAGATACACTGTCTTAGATACATTACCTCAGCAAGTGTTCTGGATTGCCCCTGGCTACTCAAGTTAAAAAGCTTTGTATCAAAGTGTCTTGTAAGCATTCAGTAAGAAGTTGAGCTGAAAGCACTGCCTGTGCCACTTGGGTATCTCATTTTCATTTCATTTGCCTTTTTTTTTTCTTTTTAATGAGGGCTCATCAATATGATCTCAAGTTTGCACTTAGACCAATAATTGTTTTTGAATTACAGCAAATGGTTCCTGATTGGCAATATCATTGACAGTTTTATATACATTATAAATACCGTAATTGAAATCAATAATGATTTATAGAACCCTTTCTCTGAAGCTTTCCAGATAAGCAATCGATTCTTTTTAATCTGTTTTAAATGAGCAAAAAACCAAGTGGTGGAAGAGAGCCACAGTTTTCCCTTTCATTGCCCTTCTGCAATTTCTATACTTAATAAAGCTTCTTTGAGGGATAGCACATTTAGAGTACCCAATTATTTAACTCCATGATTTAGAGCGTAGTCATGGTCACTCACTGCAGCAATCCCCCACAACAGCTCGGAGGAACTGAAGGTCAGTGGGCCTCCTCCGATCCCACGACCAAGCCAATCACCTCTTTACACCCATAAAGGACAAAGGTCAGCCCCACAGTCCAGGGGCCTAGCCAATATGGGGGAGAAACAGCCCATACCAGTGTTGCCTTCCTAATATGCAGAAGTTCCAGAGCCATTCCAATGCTCCCTCTGGAATGCCCAGTGAAGACCAGTGACTTCACACAGCCAGGACATGAACCTGCACTCCCCGGACTGTACCCAACACACCATGCAGCTTTTACCAGGCGAGCCACTCAGGGACCAAAAGGGAATGTTTTTTTTTTATTTTATTCAAAAATATGTAATTGGGGGCACCCGAGTGGCGCATCCGGTAAAGGCACTCCGCCCAGAGTGCTGGATGCGCCCTATAGCTTGGAGATCGCCGGTTCGAATCCAAGCTATGCCACTGCCGACCGTGGACGGGAGTTCCCAGAGGGCGGCGCACAATTGGCCAAGTGCTGCCCGGGCGGGGTAGGGGTTAGGTCGGCTGGGGAGTCCTTGGCTCACTGCACACCAGCGACCCCTGTGGCTGGCCGGACGCCTGCAGGCCTTCAGAACTGCGTGGTCCTCCGACGCTGTAGGTTCTGGATATGGCTGCATGGCAGGCTTGCAGGATGGAAAAAAGCAGACGGCTGACAGCACTTGTTGTGAGTGCTCGTCAACGTCTCTCCAGAGTTAGTTCAGGGGTTGCAGCGGTGAGCCGGGTTGAATAATAATTCCAGATTGGGAGAAAATTGAAAAAATGAATACAAATAAGCGAGAACTATTTTCAGTATATGCACCTCCTACGAGTCGCGAGCCCTGTGATTAACACACGGAATTCAATACACTCACCATCCGAAAAAGTCCTGGCCACTACGTCTTCTGTGGACACACCCAGTCCATGTTTGTTATATGCCACCACTCGGAAGCTGTAGTCTGTGTATTTCTTCAGCCCGTTGATGGTATAGGAAAGTCCTCCTACATCTACATCCTGAAAAAAACGAGACACACACTGGTTACCAAAAAGAACAGAGAAGTACTTTTGGTACATACAATGAAATCACTTAAATCCACACAAGGCAGCAGTGAGAGCTTGGAAAGGTGTGAATGGGCCGAAATGGAAATGCTGTAAATAGCACAATTCATGCCAGAGCTCCTCAAAGTGCACATTTTCAAAATACCGTATTCCTTGAATTCCTTTTAATTCAAGATGCTCTTTAACCATTTTTTGCTTCTCAAAAAGAGCCTGCGTCTTAAATTTGAGTACAGTGTAATGATGTGTGCATTAAAATCGCCAACAAAAGACGTGACTACCCGAGTACACAAACAGCAACATGGCTGACTGCCGAGAAAAAGACAACAAAGTTGTGTCTGCCAGAATACAAGCAGCACAAACGTGACACTACTGAGAAAAATCAAACCAAGCTTCCTGAGGAATTCCAAGAGAAACGTTTACAATTTCAGCATTTCTAACACACAGTACCACCTTGGACAGATTGAAATGCTGATCAGACCCCCGTATTTTTCAACATGCCAAGCAACAGTGCAGTGCTGTTGTGGTTGCTGGGTTACATGTTGCCTGATGCTGTGGAGTGTTGCGTCGTGCTTGCTGTTGCCAGGATGTGTGATGCTGTGAGTGAGTGGTGGTGTGTGTACGACAGAGACGCCATCTGAAGTATTATACAGTGCGCAGCACAATAAACAAGCTCTGTGGTTAATCTACAACAACACTGTTTCGTGTCAGTTTTGTACGATACAACAGCATAATTGAGGTTGTGTCTTTGTAAATGCATATTTACTTGATGTTTTATTTTTTCCTCAAAACGAAGGTGGTTAATTTGGACTGCGTCTTAAATTTGAGGGCGTCTTAAATTCGAAGGAATACGGTACTTTTAAATGAGAACACATGCATGTACCTGCAGGTTCACCACAACGAGTGTTAACTGACAATGAAGCCCTAGTCAAATAACAACCCAAGTCACAAAGCTGGAATGGTAACCTGCCAGTGACCTGCATTACAGAGTGAATCTTCAGTGTCCCCACCTCCCATGGTTCAGGACAATCCTAAATAAGGAGTCATTCTAGGAATACTTCCTCTGTGGACCCACTGTCAAGAAATATCTTTAAATAATAAATAAACTCACCACTGAATGGTTCTGCACAGTGAATACCACACCTTGCTAAGCTCTCATGCAGTCAATTACTCACTGTATTAGAGGTATGTCTTTTTTCTCTAGGGACACGCAGCATCATTTGTTCTAAATTTTCCCTGACATTTTATCTACTATCATATTAAAAGCTCTTTAAAGCTACGAAGCTGCTTGTCTCTCTGAGATACACACTCGACGCACATTAACATAGGAGGGAAGAGAGGTGGGACGCAGTTAACTGATGCATGCCGTGGGGTCTCTGGTTCAAATGCAGACACATTTAGACTTTAAATAAACCAACCTACACAGCTCCATATATTCACATATTCAGAGATATACATCCATAATTCAACTGAAGTATATATAGTAACACTAAAACAGCACTTTTTCGGCTACTAGCACACTTGTGTATTTTCCATCAATTCTACAGTATTCAAAAATGTAAAATAAAATGACATTAAAATACAGATATTTAGATAACAGAGCACTAGATCGTAATGCTTTAGCTTTACTACTACTGCACATCAACACTGCACTATTCCAAATTATCTTAACTACAGTCCAGCCCAACAACTTACAGACTCACGGGGAGAAACCTGTACTAGGGCTCAGCTTTGAGGACCCAGGGTAGCAGTTTTCAAACCCCACCTCAACCAAATACAGCACAGCATCATCCGGCGAGCATCATTCTCTGCCCAGACTACACTTTTGTTGGTGACAATGTTGTTAAAATGTAACATGTGAATCCAGTTTGTGCAGCTCCCCTCCTGCTCAAAAGCTGTCTGTTACCTGCTCATTCCCCAGTCCCTTCTCCATGTAGTACAGCTTGTAGTTCTGGATCTCTCCCTTGCCCAACAGGGGCATCTCCCAGCTCACAGTGATGGAGGTTGGAGACGTGGCGAGCGCTTGCAGATTGGGGGCAGGACCAGGGACCTGGACTGGAAGGGGTGGAAAAACAAAAAGGGTTAAACAAGCATACAACAATCACTTACTATACCCCCATTGCTTTCTCTTGTATACCTTTAAATGAGTTAAAGGGCTGTCTCTTAACGTTTTAAGAATGTAAGCAAATACAAGGTGGCCTCTTAAATACCGCCAGTATTTAAATATTACAGTTGGGGAAAACGTCTCCAAAAGTAGCACACACAGAGGGCTAAACTACAGGACACTCTATTCAGACACATGTTCTCTCTGGATTTTAGTATGCTGAAGGCATGATATAATCAACTGCAGTATGCTTGCGGACGATGACTGATGGAGAGCATCCACAATATTAGAGCTGTATCTGTGCTGAATACAGCTCGACACAGAATCCCTTTAATACAAAGCAGTGGTACCCCAACCCCCCAACCGCCCGCACGTCCGCACGTCCGCCACAAACAGCTGCAATCTGCATGATTGTGCTTGGGTTAAAGAAGAATTTAATTCAAGTATTTTTTAATTAGATCTGGTTAGCAGAACAGAGAGAATTGAAAAACAGGTTTATGGTGCCTAACAGTTGTTTCCTTTATTTAAATCTGAATCATTAGTTTCATCAGTTTCAATTTCAATCATTAGTTTCAATTCGGGCAGCACTGTGGAGTAGTGGTTAGGGCTCTGGACTCTTGACCGGAGGGTCGTGGGTTCAATCCCTGGTAGGGGACACTGCTGCTGTACCCTTGAGCAAGGTACTTTACCTAGATTGCTTCAGTAAAAACCCAACTGTATAAGTGGGTAATTGTATGTAAAAATAATGTGATATCTTGTAACAATTGTAAGTCGCCCTGGATAAGAGCGTCTGCTAAGAAATAAATAATAATAATTAGCAGCCCTGCAGTGTGCTAACAGACTCACACTGCACCAGGGCCCGGGTCAAATAAAAACTGTATGCAAGCAAACTTTAACTGACTTTCTTTTTATGACAAGGTGGTTTTGTACCTTTACATTTTGGAAACAAAAGGATAGAGATTGAGGGGAGAGGTGGGACCTGATTAGTACCATTATGTATAATAATAATAATAATAATAATAATAATAATAATAATAATAATAATAATAATAATAATAATAATAATATCATCTAACAAACTGTTTCCAGTTTCAAGTGGTGTACATGTATTGGTTGATTGCCCATTCATTGTTGTTATTACCATTTTATTTATTTTTAAAGTATTATTTTGTTTGAGTATTTGCATTGTATAATCCATAACTATTAAACAGTTGATTGTGCTCAATTTAGAAATGCTAAAAGAAATGTAATAAATGCAATGGGAGGCTGTGCGGTCCAGTGGTTAAAGAAAAGGGCTTGTAACCAGGAGGTCCCCGGTTCAAATCCCACCTCCGCCACTGACTCATTGTGTGACCCTGAGCAAGTCACTTAACCTCCTTGTGCTCTGTCTTTCGGGTGAGACATAGTTGTAAGTGACTCTGCAGCTGATGCATAGTTCACACACCCTAGTCTCTGTAAGTTGCCTTGGATAAAGGCATCTGTTAAATAAATAAATAATAATCAATGGATGAAGTGTAAAATGGCAATTGTTTCGACACTGAATGTATGAAGTTTTCTGCAGCATTTCTAAATGTAGCATTTGCATTTTGTATTTGTTTATTATAATTTCTTTAGAATTGCATCAGTATTGCTATTAAATCATTATTATTTAATATTTCCGTATATATTCCACTATATATGATTTAGCTTAATCTAACGAAGCATATAATAAACGATGGAATGGCTCAAACTGCAATGTAAGTTATATTTCAAGTCTGCCAAGTCCTCTGCAGAGCTATTTGGAAAGGGCTGCTGTTGACAGTCTGGGTCCTGCGTCTCTCCGCAGCAGCAGGTGGCCGAGGAACCAGGTCAGCTATTTAGCCCTCATCCATAATCCTGGAGAGCTGCAATATGGAGCCAGGCAGGAGCGCTGGTGTTGTGACATTTCCTGTGGGACAGAGACACCTGCTGGCAGAAACTACTAACCAGCGCGTGGAGCCATTGCCAAGAACAGAGGAATCACAGAGCCCTCAGAAACACAGGCTTACCGAGGGGAGAAACCAGTCTTCACAAGCAAGATGATGCAGGAAGACCTAATCATGTATCAAACAAATCGAAGAATGCCGCTGAATGGTTTTACATGCAGCGAAGGAAATACGACTTGGATTGCACTGCAGTTTGAGACATTCCACAATGGATTATGGATCTTCCCCTCGCCTTTTTATGATATTTGTAATCATTGCGAGTGGTCCTGGACTCCGTTACTCCAGCATTGAGTTGTTTTCTCTATACGACATTCATTGTTATTTTTTACGCCTGTATGTAAGGGCCCCACGTCCAGCTGTAATTGTCTTCCATGCACACCCATCCACATTCCAACACCTAGCGATGCTTTGCATACCAATACCCAATAGTTTAATTGCAAAGTCCATGCAGTTTCCTTTATTTAACATGACTGGTTCCAAAAATATAGCTTTCTAGATTAACTCATAAATAAGCAGGTCTCAAGAATATCGTTTTATCATAATTAGATCCTACATAAAAATATGCAACATTTGTATGAGTGCCACCACCTGTACATACACATGATACATGTCCAAGACCTTACCTTCAAGTTGCGTGGCCACCTTGAGAGGGGTGGAGCTCTCTCCTGGCCCGTTCCTGTTGTGTGCCACCACTCGGAACACGTACTTGGTTTCAGGCATGAGGTTCTGGATGGTCACCTGCAGCTCTCCTGGCCGGCTGGTGTTCTCAATCCGCTCCCTAGCAGCATGGAAGACAAGAGTCAATAAGAACCCAATACGTTCTGTCATTATTTTGTAGGTCTCACGATTTCCTATATGAAAGGCACACATTGTGGTAAAAGTGAATTAGATTTATTAATGGTCATTTATTTGAAGCTGAAGAAAACATAAAATTGATCACTCCTTGCAGATTCTTCAATGTTACAACTTCCGGTCAACTGTGAGCTGTCGCGTGAAGGAATGCAGTCGATATTGTGATTACAGCAGTCATAGGAAAATACCTTGTGGCAGTGCTAGAGCGTGTCAATGCATGAAGCTTCTGGAAGTTTGAGTTATTTTACAGGAAATAAAAGGCAAAAGAAAAATAAAGCACAGGAAGGAGTCAATCTAAAAAAAAAAAAAAAAACATTCCGATTTGTTTTTCCTACAGGAATGTACTCCTAGAACTAGTGTCGGCTGCGTTCCTTTAAGATGGGAACTCTAGCTGAGAAAGACTGCTTTCTGCAATTGTTTGGTTCACCAATAGCCAAAAGAAAAGTACCATTCAAAATCAAATACATTTAACAATGTGTGCATCTTTCATATAAACGCGAGATCTACAAAGTGACGGTAATGGATCACCTATACCTATTAAAACGCTCACTAGCGCTACATTGAGAAATACTAAAAGAATTAAGTTCAGTGGCAAACTACAAGTATTTTTTAAAACACTGAACTATTTTTTAAATAGTACAATACACATTAGATAAGATTTACTGGAATGATTTTGTCTTTCTCTTTGTACTCTAATAGTCCTGGCTTTGCCCCTCACCTGGTGGCGCCCTCCTGGCTGTAGTAGACAGAGTAGTTGATGTTGTCTCCGTGTGGCTCCGCGGGCAGGCGCCAGGTGAGCTTGATAAAGCGTGTGGATACCAGCGATGCCACCACATCCCGGGGGGCCGAGGGGGTGGGTCCGGGACTGCCCGCTGGTGCTACATGGTCAGTAGTGGCACTGGTCAGTGAGGTGGGAGGGGGTGCTGGAATGGCAACATCTTGGCAAGTGCAAAGTGAAGGGCACAGGAGGGAGGAGGGAGGAGGCAATACAACAGCAGGGCAGGTAGGAAGGGTGAGAAAACAAGAAAAGCAAAAGAAAAAAAGGAACAAAAAAGAAACCACGGAAATAAATAAAAAGCCACAAAAACACAATGGCAAATGAATGTAAACATAAAAAAGACCATTAAACTGAAGGCTAGCATGCAAGCCCACTAAAAAAAAAATAATACTAATGGGAGAAGGACGCATCACTACGGAGCAAGCAAATCATTCACTGGTATGGATGTTGTATGAACGGTTTGATTTCGGCTCTTTTTTTTTTTTTCAATTTGCATTGTATTCTGTGCTGGTGAAAGGTTGCAGGATTGACAGCAAAGGAGCCTGAAATTCTCAGACTTCACTAGCCTTCTTTCAAGCCCTTGTGCAGCTAGAAATGTGCCCAGAGAGCTCTTAACTCTAGTCCTTCTAGCACTTTGTTTCAACCAGTTCATCTCTGTCCCTTGTAAATGTGCTTTGTAGTCTGCTCTATACAAAGGAATCATTGTAGCTTCACTAGCTTCAGTCTCTGACATCGTCTGTGAGTGCTGAAGGCAGGTAAAGAGCTCAATGTTTGGGGTACACGAGCACCCACTCCTCACTGTCTTAAAAGGAATGCCAACTAAGGTTTTAGACCACTGTCTCCAAGTATAGTTTTTAATTGGAGCTCGACAGATAGCTGATACCTAAATCGTCTTCCTGTGCTGTAGGTCACACTGTCTATTAGAGTAAATGTTACCTAAAACACAGGACGATTTTAGACACAAATAAACAATAGCAATGTTTAATCTATCATTTTGTATTGAAGACAAACCTTAGCACAAGAATGTTTGTCTCACTGATAATTTTGCTCCACGTAAGGTAAGGTAAAAGGTAAAAATTAAAATAAAATAAAACATTCTAGAATATAAATAAAGCTGGTTTCTGGGGAAACAAATCTTCACAGCCTTTTTCCTCTGGGCAGGACAGTTTCACTTATTAGAAAAAACTATTTTGTTAGAAATTTTAACAAATCATTTACAAAAAAATGTATTTAAAATAAGAAATGTATTTAAGAAGCGAGTTTAGTTTTTCAATTGCCCTGGATAACAAAAAATGGTTGAAACAAAGACCTATTGGGAGTATTTAAGAATAGAGAACCATGATAAGGAAAATTCAGCCACCTTGCTTGTCAACCCTTGGCCTCTCTAAGACACAGGGGACCGATCCAGGTGGTGGTGGTTTTTTATGTGGACCCTGACCCACAGAGAACTGGGCTGAGATCCACCAGAGCTTGCTTCACATGGGCCATTCCTGACCAGCCGACTGATGGATATGACTGTCATGATGACCATGGCGGGAGCAGAGATGGACCCAGAGGTGAAAAGGCTCTGAACGCCAATGTACTGAGCTGCCCAGCTCCCTTGCAACTCCTTTATAAAACATTCAACTCCTTAAACAACATTCCCACCCTCCCAAAAGAACAAAAAAAAAAAATAGAGCTTTTCATAATATGTATATTTTAAAACATAAGATTCCAGCTTTAGTTATAGAGCACACTGATACTGCAGTTAACTTTAAAAAACAACATATTATATTTGCAACTCGCCTGTGTTAAGCACTCGGTTCTATCACACATTTAAATGAATGTATCTACCGGTATGTAAACGAATTACATTATCTTTGGGGGGCTGTGACTTAGACAGGTATCTCTGTACCGTGCCAATAACATTTACACCCTTCATGTGTAAATATCCTTTATAAACCAAAAACATCTCAACAGGCAATTAACTGGTAATGGACACAAGGACTTGTTAGTTTTGATTCTCCCATTACAACGATCAGCATGCAGTTCTTTCAACCCCCATCTCTGCTTATGACTGCTATACACATTTAGAGTTTGATAAAAGTGCTGCATTTTCAGTGTCAAAGGCTAGGCGCATGGGAGACATATGTATGTAGAAAAGAGAGAAAAAAGAATAAAAGGAAAATAGCTGCTCCTCATACTGAAGCTTTTGACATCTCCTCTGCTCGGACAAGTTTGTTCTTTCCAGCACTGTTGGCTTGCCTTGTCAGGCCAAGCCTAAAAGTGTTTGGGCAAGGACTTCCCTCACTGAAGATTTTTCACTTGTTTTGGGAGAACAAATCGAAGGCCTTTCTCAGGACGAACACAAAATCAAGAGGGTGCGTGCAGCGAGACTCACTCGAGCCTCTAAAATGAAATCCACCCTCGGCTACAGGAGACCACTGTGCTCAGGCTGGAGATTCAACAGTAAGCACATAGCACTGGGGCTTCAGAAAGCTCACTCCAGCAAAAAAAGATCTTAGCAATACCCTAGTGTTGAGGCTTTTGGCTTTATGAAGGAAGCATTTCAGCAAGTCTATTCTGAATGCCAGATTACCTACTGTGTAAAAGGAAGTGGCAGTGCTATAGTATGCTCTGGCTCACAGGGCAATTCGCTAATACAGAAAATGTCTTATAATGTTTACAAGTAGACAGACAACACTGTGTACGCAAGTTATGGGCAATGAGTGCAACAGAGGCCTTCCATGCAAAGTATCCAGACAGGCCAAGCTCAGTCACATGACAGTACCCTGTGTAGCTGAGGCGTTCTGAGCCTGTGCCAGGCCAGTGGCAGAGCTGAATGCACTCTGCTGGTCTACCAATAACTTTGCAGTATTTATATAGCATCCACATTTCTGTAATTTCATCCCTTCATCTTTCGGTTGAATAACTAGATTTGTTAGAAACCGCAGTAAACTGGATTTAAAACAAATTTGTGAAAGAAACCACGTTTCAAAAGAACCTCCATTGGCCACCCTCCATATAACGTCATATTCTGATGCTCTGAATAACTTGCGGTAAAGAATGTCCTAACCAAGCTTCCTCATAATTAGATAAACAGATATGAGTGTAGAGAGGAGTAAACCCTTTAAAAGGGATATGCGTGTGTATCAAACAGACAGGCAGGCTGGCAGATAGCTTACATATATTACCAGATTCTCATACACCCACTTGTGATAACGAATGTCCCTAGCAAGTCCTATCTCAATTAGACAAGAGGTCCTCTAGATACTGTGTGTGTAAAACTCTGAAGTGTTACACAGGCACGTACTGTACGCCCGTCTCTGGGGAATGCACATCTCCAGCCAGGGATAAGAAGCTCTAAGTAGCAACAGGAGCACGTCTTATCAGTCGTGTAAAATACATGTACTGCGCTTGAAGGATTTGGAGAATGCATTGTGAATTCTACATGAGTTTTTACAGGGGTTAACCAGGCACCTGCCGAGCTGCTTAGCTTAATTGACCCTCAGCTTCCCGACTACATGAAAAATCTCTCATTTTAAAAATGTTCACCTGAAGACATACAATGCTGTCTTTCCAACCGATTCTCTCCAGTGCTAATCATACAGTGTGTGGGATTATTCAGTACTTAATCGTGAGACATCACAAGGTTTCTTCATAATTCTTTGTGTTTTTTTTAAAAGGCAGGGGCTGAATATAAAACTTTTCTTCAGAGTGTATTTAGACAGCTGGCAGCAGATTTAGTAGTTTTACTCCATCTGGTTTTATCCAAAGTTCAATTTTAAAATGACACACAGAAAACAATCCACTGACAGAAATTCAAAGGAGCATCTAAATATAAACTTATATGAACTAAAAACGATTTATAATAAGCAGCTGATCCTGTCTCTTATGGTACAGTAAGTGTTTCTTCTCATGGAATACTAATTAAGGCATTAAGCAAAACATGCAGCTACTTGACTTACTGCAATCTTCTAACATTGTTTTCAGTTTCTTAAACAAGTGTAATTAGAGACCATAAAATAATCAAAGGAATGAACACAAAACACAGTTCCAAAATATTATATTCCAGACCATAATATACACAGACAACCACTTTATCTCTACTCTCTATAAAGCACTTAAAATTCAAGCTCAATATGATGCCTATGATTCATTGTTTTTATTCACCGATGCCAGTTATTTTCCCTCAACGTGCCCATGTCCTCTGCAGTAATAAAACTTAAATCAGTAACAAGGGGCTTCTGAGGTGGGATATCCTGAGGAAAGAGCTTAGAAATCTGCACCACCCAGCTATAAAACTAGGACTGTGTGGTGGTGCAAACAGGAGGAAGGACTGGGGCATAATAATGGGTTTACCCCAGGAAACCCCTGCCTAAATAAAGCATTCCCTCTCCCAATGGAAATAGCAATGGTATGTTCCTATTGGGAATACAGTGAAACCTCAATATCAAGGCCAGTCAGGGGACAAACAAAACATATATAATATATATACAAAATATATATAAAAAAGCAGTTGATGTTATTAGGGGTCTAATTTAACAGAGGCTTGCTACATATAGGACAACACAAGGTGGCCTTAACACTGAAGGTGACTTTAGCGCCCTATAGCTTGGAGATCGCCAGTTCGAATCCAGGCCATGCCACTGCCGACCGTGGACACCAGTGGGTGGCGCACAATTGGCCAAGCGCTACCCAGGCAGGGAGGGTTTAGGTCAGTTGGGGAATCCTTGGCTCACCGCGCATCAGCGACCCCTGTGGCTGGCCGGTCACCTGCAGGCCTGCCTGTGTGCAACTCAGGACTGCTTGGTCCTCCGACTCTGTAGTTCTGTAATGGCTTCACGGCTGGCCTGCAGCGCAAAAAAAGCGTACGGCTGACGTCACACATTTGTGAGGACGCGAGTGCTCGTCTTCGTCTCTCCCGAGTTAGTGCAGGAGTTGCAGCAGTAAGCCGGGTTGAATAATTGGGCATTCCAAACTGGGAGAAAATCGGGGGTAAAATTAAAAAAGAAGCAATTTGGGAATGTAATAGGAATCTAACTGTGAAGTGGTCTTTTTATTGAGGTGTTCTTAAAGTGCAGTTTTTCTGCAGTTATAACAGTTATGAAAAATTCTCCAAATAAGGCGACTGCATCTACTGTGTCCATACCCTCAAACCGTTACGCAGCACAATCCACCATCTAAACAAACACACTACAGGTATCTGTCTCCCTACATCTAGTTTGTTGTCAATCTGTTTTACTGAATGTTATCAAATGTTTCTCAGGCTAAAATGATGGGCCTTCAAAACAAGCAACAAAAAAAAAATGACCATCAAGAATTCTATGGCATTTCACCGCCAAGATTATTTTAAACCTGGAACTAAAAATATAGCTGTTCGGTCATTTTACCAAAAAGAAAAGCTTATTGCTGTTCTAAAGATTATTTTGATGACAGTCTTAAGACATAAAGGGTTTGCTGTTAGATTTATAAAGTCTGAAACCAGCGTAAAAACATTACTGAACAAGAAGTGGAAAGCTGCATGCATAATTCACCGTTTCATACTGCTAGTCGTGTGTTTAGAGAAATCATTTAATAGCACCTCTATTAGGAAAAAATGCCTTAATCTTAAACCTAGTGTACCTTTTCAATCACATAACACCTACACTCTGGAAAGTGTCATCTAATACTACTGAACCCTGGCTGTCTGCGTCATTAAACTGAATGGAAACAGCCTTGTATTGTAACACACACTTCTTTCCAGCAATCGCCATGCTTGCCACTGAAGGTCACAGAGTAACGATGGTAAAGTGTACGTTATATAGACAAATACTGATAGCATCTCATACTGCGTGAGGAACGCCTGTATGTTGATTTATTCAGAGCCAAAGCAAGGAGTGCAGTCTGCCTGCTGGGTATAAATCACACACTGGATAAGATCGCCGCCTTGGAGCTCTTCTGAAATCGCTTTGTGCTGGAGTTCTCAGTTTCCATGCTGCTGCCTTCAGCTTTGCACATACTTGTGTTACATAAAGAATCTGTTTGAAGTAGCTATCCAAAATGACAGCTTTTGAACACCTCCCGTTTGCTTGACCAAGCAGCCCACAGAGCTGTTCTCTGAGGGTGCATTGTATTGAAGATACTGCTCCACATGATACGTGCAGTACTGTGCTGTGATAGAGGATTGGGGATCGGGATGACCATACGCACTACAGTTGTAGCCATGAGCTCCTGTGCCAGTACACTGCGTCACGAATGATGTCAGTGTGATGCTGAGGTTGGTTAAATCGGTCATTGCATCTTTTGGACATTACAAATCACATATACAAATGAGCAGCTTTTCAAAATTCCAGTACATCTTATACTACGTGTTCCTGCCCTGTACAGAACATACAATCCGAAAGTTAAAAAACACTTTGTTTGCGAGTCCAGTGTTCGTTTTCGTGATTTATAATTAAGCCAAACACATCGCTTTGCAGTTCTCTTGCTCAAACAGCACAAGACACACAGTAAGAGAACCCCAACATGCGACACAAACTTGAAGTATCTATTTCTAATGTTAATAAATGGATTCTAAAACCTTGATTAGATTTTTTGGAAGACTACAGATATTTCCTCTCTGGCAATAGTTGACTAAAACAATGTGATACAGTTCACAAATTTAAATGAAATTAGCAAAAACTGATACAATTTCAAGTTATTTGAAAATAGGAACTAAGAATTGAACTTAAAACTGTACTATGCTGAAAAAAACTGAAATAAAATACCTATTAAATTAAACCCCCCAAACATTGGTTTGAAAAGGAGTATATACTTCCTATAGCTGAAAGCTCCCTCAGTGTGCATGCTGTACTCCGTCTGACATTCAAATCAGCAGCGCAACAAATCAATTCCTAGGAAATATCACTTAAAAGACAGGCTTCCTGTGGCTTTCAAATGCACTTGTGCCACAAGCTGGAAAAGTGCAGAACAAAGTGCACAGCGAGTTGAAGCATTCATTGGAACCCAGCGCACGTCTCAGCCTTGCTGTTAGAATGGAGTGCGCAGCGGAGCAGCACTCTCCTAATGAGGAATTACACTAACATTGCACTCAATGCTAATGAGGGAATGCATTTGTCATTCTGAATCTTTAAACAGAGATTAAGGAGAGAACGAGGAAGTAAGCAAAACACAATGGGCTGAGATGACTCTATATAACTCATATAACACTAACACCCCTTCTGAGCTAGAATTGTGACAATAAGCACATTGACCTCATCACAAGCTCACCAATATCCTGACAATATAAATATCAATACACAGACGTGCTTACATGGCAAATATAGGTACTGCACGGATTACAGTAGTGTTCATTAAAACAAAACCTAATTAAAAAGCATGAGATAGCTGTAACCATATGCACGGCAGCGTTCTCGATTGTACTACAGTACTTTATATCTGGAACACTTTAATAGTGCGCAATTTATTTAGAAGGAAACCTTCTAATCTTATGCTTTTATTTTCTTATGCTGATATTAAGCTGGGTTGAAATCAGTTGATACTTATGCAATATGTTTTAGTGCAATACAAAGCTGTCTTTTTAACATACCATAGTACCGATAAAGGATAACTTCACCTGCTTCATACGGTCACTCAGACAGCTGTAGGCACCCACAGCAAATAGAAGCAAGTGATCTCCATTTATGTCAAAACTCTGTATAAAATGAAGTGGGATGTCAGGTGAAGCCCAGTTATCCATCCACAACAAGGCAAGTTCACTTCTTGAAAAGCAGGTATAGGACCTACAGTAATCTCCACAAAATCTGGTCTGTAGCACAGAACGTGGGTTCCTAATACCCAGGCTGGATGTGAACTTGGGAGCTCACAACTAGCTGTGTTTGTACTACGGGTCGCACTGAACGGTCAACCTCAGAAACTGGTAGTCGACTAATCGCACGTCATGTGAAGTCATTGTAAAGCGCGCAGCTTCAGATGGACGGAAGTGGAGTTCGAATCCATGAAGATATAAATGACATTTTATAACATTAATAAATCATTTCCAAGCAGCTTTACACAAACAGCAGTGTTATGAAACAGTGCTTTCACAAACAGAGCACCAAACATGATCAAATGCATGATTTATTATTATAGTCAACCTGTTTGATTATTGGAACGCAACTGTCAAATAAGTCGTTGATTAATCCCTAACTGCTTCAGCACAAACCCAAGCTGTTTCTTACAGTTAATACATTATTTTTCAAACTAAATAAAATGGAAACAAACTTAGCATTGGTGCAACAGAATGGAAATTAGGCTTATAGTGTTGGCTGTGAAAATGAAAATAAAGTCCAGAAAACCAACAGCAAAATGACTGCGAAAGCCGTTCTGTTAATACGTTTCAGAACACTTTCGTTTGCTTGTTTGTTCAACACCAACATTAGCAATGTATCTCTACTCCTAACCTAGACAAAGAAGAATACAAGTCATATTTATGGAAAGGAAACAGCCACTAGGGGGTTAGCTTTCCTTATCACCGTTTTCCTTCCCATTCCCAAACCTCAGTATCCTACCTTTCAAATATGTCCTCAACAGCCTTAAAAAGACTGACCCTCTTTGCTTCAATTGGAGGTATTTATAGGCTTTTGATGCCATGGTAACCACATGTTTATTTCTCTTTAAATCCAATGTCTTTGTGATGTTATTCACTATATAGCTAATGATGGAACAATCTACTGTTCCGTTCTATTTGTCTTCAGACATCATGGTATCTAGTCTATTCATCAATTTATTTTATTTTATTCTTCTATACTGGACATTATCTATTTTTATTTTTTCCTAAAACCACAAACTTTAGGTCATCCATGGTGTGTCTGTTCCTTGTAATGTGCTGAACTATTTACTTTTTGGTTTCTTATATTCAATAGGTGGTTCTGTATTTTTTTTATATAATGATGTACCGGTCTCTCCTACATATTTCATTTTATATTACATTGCTTCTAAAGTTTCTTGCCTGAGAACACTGGTTTACAGGGATTTTACATCCATGCAAAATAAAATGGTATTCTCTGGAAGTTTAACCTTTATATGATTAATCCTTTTCAGATAATGAGTTGTATCTTTAACATAGCTAGGTAAGCTTTCAACATGTGGCTGCAGCTGCCTTTCAGCTATTTCCACAATAACATATGTTGGGTTATCAATTGTGCTAAATCATTCACATTGGGTGTTTTTGTTTGTTCATTACATTATATAAGAGCGAACTTCCCAATGTTTTGGTATGTTTGTCAGGGACAAGTGTGTTTGTTTGTTTGTGTATCTATCTATCTATCTATACACACACACACACACACAAACAGTATATTCTCATTGCGATCTAAAACAGGGCATTATCTTATCTGTTTAGAGATACACAAAGACACTTGGAAGTATTAACAGTATTAGAACACATTTACTGCATGTAAGTTTGTGTTTGCTATCCATATCTAGATTGCTTTGCTTGGAAGACAGCGAGCCATTACTTTCACAGTGGGAGAATGACAAACAGAAACCAGAAAGGTGCTATCTAACTTTCATAACAGGAATAATAAAACGTCAATCCAAGTTGTTTGTGAGCACCTTCGATGTAGGAAACCATCAATCTCCCGGCCGCTGACATGAGCCAGGGCCCTCACTCACCCGGCTGACGTAAGAGACTTCGCCCCTCGAAAAAACAGGAGAGAGGGGAGGTCAGCTGCAGGAAGGAAAAGGAGGAAAGACTGCCGCATAGCAGGGCTGTCCCGTCACAAGCACCCTATAATTAACTTGAAATGAGCTCTGCCCGCAAGCCTGGGCTCTATGAATCTCAACGATCATCAAAACAATAATAACTAGAAAAACGTGCTTGTTGCATGACCTACAGGTCCTCACAGAACAATCATATCCACGTCCAGTTTCATCAAATGTCTGCAGAAAAACAAACATGTCAATTACCTTTTATTGAACATCATGTAAATCAAAGAAACTACGATATTGGAAAACTCTACCGGATGCCTTAATAGTAGTACAGTATTTCATGTTAGATTTTGAAATGTCACATTTTTTCCATTTTGGTTTTTCATTAAGTATATGGAAAACTACAAAGCGGTATATAATTCAATAAGTTAACGTAACATTATTCAGCAGGTGTCATTCGACTTTATGAAGCAAAATTAGTTAATTCTATAGGGCGATGCAAAACTTTTGGCCATAGCTAAAGATGGTTATCAGGCAGGACTGAGGCATAAGAAGATCAAATGCTGGGATTCAAACTCATGTTTCTTTGTCCCTTTGCTCTAAAAGCTAGACCACGTGGTATGCAGATATTCCCTTGAAACTGGTGTTGCATGCACATTTTTATAAAAGCATTACATGAAAACCAATAAAACACCAAGGAAAATATGCTGAGTCGCGAGACTCAAACAGATGTACTTTAACATCGTTTTGTAGAACACTCAGCTCTTCTGCAAAGATTGTTTAAAGAAAATGAAAAAAATAGGAGAGGTAGGCGACCAGGACTGGTAATATTGGGGAAATTCAACCAATATTAAAAACGCAAGACCTGAACAAATTATTTAGAAGTTTCTTTTTTTTCATTATTTGTTTTGATGCCCTTGTTCGGTTTCTCAGCTTCTGGCCGGGCTATTTTAATCTTCACGTCTATTTCAATTTCATCATTTTAAAAGATGAAAGCTGAGCAGCAATCCGCAGGACACTCTCGTGAACGTATCCAATCAGGGCTTCGGGGTCTATCCGACATAAATGAAACAGGACTGGCTTATCAACTTCTCAGCACGCTGTATGGGGGTGCAGACCTTGGGATGAGCCCCAATGAAGTCTCCATCTGGCGTGCAAATGTTTAATTAATATGTCACACTTGTCAAAAACAAACAGAGTGAGCGGTGACCATCGGTGTCCCGACCAACATTACCTCCATAGCAGCTTAACCTCCAACCACCCCTCTTTGGAAAGAAATATCAGGAGACTGTAAATAGCAGTGTGCAAATAGCTTCTATCCCCACCTCTCAGCAAGGGGACAGGGCCTATTCAGAAACAGCCAAGCATGCTCAAATAGGTTTAACCGGATAAGCTTATCTTTAAATAAAACTGTCAAAATTCAGCCATGCTTTTCGAACCGTTGTTAACATACAATCATTTCTGTCTGGTATGAACACCAACCGGTGTATCAAATTTACAGCCATTCTGAATTTGATTAACATGAAATCATGGTCTGTTCACTTTACTTTAAGATGCACTGAAGACAAATTGAGTAGTAACCATCTTATGGTGCACTAAATTTAAAAATAACAAAAAATATTCAATAAACCTTAAAAGGGATAGGCTGTACTATAAGAATTGGTAACATGTATATTTATTTTTCTTTTATCCCACAATGCTTTCTCAATCCTCATGCATCCTCACGTTTAATGAAATCCACAGCATATTTCACCTGTGGGGCAGTATCTGAGCAAGCCTGAGCATACATTTACACACAATTCCAAGAGAAAGGGGCTCATTTTATTAAGAAGGGTGAGTCGGCATCGCTGATAATAAAGTGATTTGATGGCATGCCTGGAATTATTATTACTACCATTATGACAACTATTTATGTCAGTTCTGTCTTATTTTTCGCAAAACCCATTGTGATGCCTTGGCATGATAAACTGCTATCTAAACCTATGTCGTTTTTGTAGTGATGCAATATCTATTTCAGTCCCCTCACTGTCTGGCTCTGATTGACGCAGTGCTCACAGCAACCCGCCCGGAACTTCCTGGCCCCCAGGTGTGTGGGGGGCGCTGCTCAGCAGTGTGTCCAGGAAAAGGAAGCCTGGCCTGGCTGGAGCCATCACATCCAAGCCACTCATTTTCCAATAAGGCACCATGCTGCTTATCTGAAGGAAGGGAGGGAGACAGGGCAGAGAGTGGTGGCGGTGGGGTTGGGTTTTAAACTTCCGAATGGACCTCATCCAACAGGAAACTCCCTGGATATTCATTTGACAGGCAAACAGCCAACCCATACCTGTTCAAAAGGCCATCCATCAAAATGACAGATACTCTTGATGTATCTACTCAGGGGATACCAAGATATTTAGTGAACAAAGGGTCAGAGGGGAGTAAAATGGGCAATAAGACGTATTTTGCAAATGTACCTCTGCGATTGTTGCTGAATAGTTGCATACAGCTCTCATATAGCTTATATAGGTCTAGTAGATCAAATTAAACTTCACACGACCATTAACATCACAGAACCAATACATCTGCCTGCATTGCAATGGTTTTCTAATTGTACTCATTTTTTACTTATTTGTGTTACTTATTCATTCTATTCATTAGGGAATATCCTATGGAAATCATTTATTGGTTTGTTTGTTTTTTAAACTCAATATGCAGTACACACAAACATGACAATCAAGAGCAAAGAGCTTCCGAGATGTATTATTTGTGCTTGCAGGATTAAAGAGCTTTCTTCTTTTGAACAGAACTACCCGCTGCAATCTGTCAGTTGTGTTTTTATGTAAATCACAAACTGCCACTGTAATCGAGCAGTATTTTTCACTGGTGTCAGAATCTGTCACATTCGACACCTTGATAGCTTCAACTGCGCAAGAAATTCCACAATCATGCTTTTTTCTAGAAAGTGGCTTTTGTGCTCCTGTAATTCACAAAACAATTTGACATCAAACTCCAAAAATGACAGCATACAGTATATACCACTGAGTTCCCTGCATGTATCGTGAGTTATAACCGTACTGTTAAGCACGGGTAATTAGGACATTCTTTTGGTACACTGCATGTTTAAACAAACCAGAAACTCTTATTCCATCAACATCTTCCAAGTAAATCTGTTCATTCAAACATGTCTTTCTTTCTTTCTATCAAGCCTTAGAAAATTTAAATACCAGAAAGTTTGCATCTATATGAAAACAGAAGCTGTTAATCCTTTCACGCAACACTCTAAAAGCAAAACATTTTCTGAAAGGAAAACAAAATACCAATTACAAAACTTCAAGTAAAAAAAAAAAAAAAACAACTTAAGCCTATTTAGAAGCCCATACATTTCAATGTGTGGGTTCTTTATTTCTGGTAACTTTCTTGTTTTTCCATTCTGCAAAAAGCGTGATAATGCCTAAATACAGAAACAGAGTTGCACGCTTATCAACCCCCAGACACTTAATGAGAAAGTACAAGAACATAATATAAAAAAACATGATAATGAACACTTTAAATAAAAAGGATTGAGAATATACCCCCATAGGTATTATGTTGGAGATTAAAACCATTACTTCAAGAAATGAAATGCAATTACTCTTGCTGGATGTGAACCACGTAGAGAGCAGTGTCCTGAAGCAAGGACATTTCCACTGCTACACCCAAGCTCTTCCATTGTTTTTTTTAAGGCACAGATTGCTTGCTGGTTCCTTAAATCCACAGATCAATTCCAAGAATGCTAATTTGCCCCCAGCAGGACAGGCCTGGGAGAAACAGAGCAAAGTGGAGAGCTCTAGGCATGACAGTGGGGAGGGAGTGATACGTTGGTTGATGGAAGCTGGATCCCGGCCTTGGCAACGAGGTATGGGCGTGGCACGCTGGCAGGGCCAGCCGCACAAGACCGGGTCTATCTGCAGGGTTCCAGCCCCCAGGCTCGGCTCTGCCCTTCAGAAGGCCCAATCAGACAGGTGGCGGCGATCGGAGGGGAGAGGAGCCAGATGGCACAGCCCGGCTCTCCGACAGGAGGGATAAAGACTCCAACACGGACGCATGACCCATAATCAAATTGAATTGGTTTGTTAGAAATTAACTGGCTTCATCTGAACACCTCCAAGCACAATGTTTACTGGGTGGAAAGATGTTCAAACTGGGCCCCAGTCTGTTCAGTCTGTTTTAAATAGATTCTTTCTACACACTTGTCACATCCACATATATACAGGAAATCCACTTGACCGAGGTAGTTCTAGCTGGATTTGATTTTCTGTACTTGTGCGAACAGCACAAATGTACGCTCACAGTTGTACAGTGTGTCTGAGATATACCAGGGGCCTGCCCTGTGCCGTAAGGAACACCAAGCAGTATTTCTGTCACTGACGGGCACCCCTGGAAATATTTCAAATGGTATGTAAATAACAGATACAAAACAAGACTAATACTCTGTAAATGCATACCTCAGGCAAGTCATATATTGAGAATCCATTATTTAAAACATACATTTTATGCCAAGCATCTGCCCTTTAATTCACTGGGTTAAGAATCATGTTATCCTGCAATAAAATGATACATTACAGTCTGGATAAACAGACGTCATAAAGACTCCATTAACAGCATAGCAACAGCAGCCTGTTGCCGGGTAGAATGACTGATTCGGATGAAGTTAAACTCAGGACTAAAAGGACCAAAACTCTTATCATGCACAGTAATAGATACAGGACATCTTATACTGGTTAGTATAACAATTACCCGCACTTCCAGTATTTTTGCATACACTACGTGCACTACAGTTATTTCAATAAACACCAGAAAGGTCTATAAACAAATTGTTTATACAGTTAATTGTTTATACAGTCAGCATGAAGTCCTCTTAAAAATGTACGGTCTGTCACAAGTATGTTTTCTTTATAAAAATTGGCCAATTTAATTCAAGGCATGAACAAAACAAATAAGATGCTTGAGGAAGAAAAGACATTTGATTTGAAGTACTAATGGAAGTAGGTCAAGCCTGCTGTCTTTCTCAAGCCACAACGCTGATGCCAAAATATAGTCAATTTACGGTAATCTTGTCATCTCCACCTAACTGTGATAGAATATATTTAAGTAAGTGTTGAAACCGGGTCCTTTGAGAGAGAAAAAAAAAATCAAAAGCAGTGAGAAAAACTTTCAGGTCTGGCTTTGTTGTCGTTAAGGAATCACTTCTGTCGAGTTCAAATTACCAGCTGCTCATGCTGCTCAGCCTTCTGCATTAAAAACAGTGTACGCTTTATGTAATGACACTGTACTGCGAAGATAACTACTGAAATGTGGGAGGTACTTTCATTGATTCGCTTTTAATAAAACAGAACACACAATGACCAGAGCTTCAAGAGTGGAGCACTAAATAAATACATAAATGTCTTTACAAAATGAGTGCGGCAGATCACCGTGATCTACTGTATATCCACTCTGTGTACATGTACAAATATAATCCAGACAGGTACCTCAATACCAACCTGCATTTTGACTTGCGGTTTAATTTTAAACTCTAGAAATGAGTAAAATACAAGATTGTCCAAACCAAGATTCATTGAAACTCTAAGCGGTTCTTTACGCTGCCTGTAATTATATTGCGAACTGTGTACCAGATTGGAGTTGGCATTGGTTGGGAATCTCCCCCTGGTATACCCTGCACTCCCTTTATTACTCTGGATGATCAGAACAAAGCCGTAGTTTATTTAGGCATTGTTACAGAGCAAGACCACTCAGCAATTTTGCGGCTACTTTTAAGACGATAATGCAACCATCCATCATGCCAGAGTTGTGTGTGATTGGGTTGAGGAGTGTAACAGACTTAATGGATCTCAATCCAATTGAGCACCTTTAGGACAAACTTGAACAATGCATTTGTCAAGGATATCATAGAGAAAAACTTTGTGTAAAAAGGTTTGATCAAATTCAGTCAAAATACAAGAGTCACTTCATTAAAGCCTGCAATAAACAATGTATTAAGTTCTTCACATTGTGATGAAACTTGATGAAGATAAAGCTTAAAAAACTTTTAAAAACTTAAATAACTGATATAAATGAATAAAATGCCACTGCTTTCATACAGAATATCGAGTAAGTATTTGTAACAGATATACATGCAATGTTTGATTACACAGAAAAACAAGCATGATCCTTATTTCTGTTCATTAATTATACAGCTGTATGCAGATAACCATACACAATGTATTAATATTTACAGTATTTCGTTTTATATTGCAAACAGAAGCTACTTCTTTAAATTGACTGAATGAAGGTCCTCAATCGTATCCCTAACAGATGGAAGAGAAGCTCCCTGGGAATAGAACAGCAACGCATCCCCATGCGTTAATCTATGGCTATCACAAAGGGAAAAAAAAAAACCTTCACAAAGGAAAAAAAAAAACTACACGAAATGATCATCTCTGGATCGGCACAAGTACACAAGGTTTCTGAATTGCAAAGGATCGTATCCATCAGAGAAACCCGTAATGACTTTTGGAAAAACATTCCCTATCACATCCTCTTGTGATCGTTTTATTGGACTTGTATAGAGGTGTGTGAATCAGGCCTCAAGGTGCTACAAACAGATCAAACAACCACTAAGACACTGAATAGAAACCAAGCGTGGAAACTGCAAGGGAAAAATCAGAAGGAAACATTACCTAGAAATATGTGTTCTATAATCTCTTTGGTATTTATTGGGAACGTCAGAAACTATCACAGCCATTTGGTCATCTTCGCTGAGAATGTAATGTAAATGCAGCCTCAGACTGGTGTATCTCTTCAATTTTGAGGTAGGCAGTGATAGCATTTTCTTAATAAATGGTTTGAAACTAAATTAGGCTGTGAAGTGTTTGTCCTAAGAGAATGGCTTAGCTTTCCCTTAAGGGACCATCCTTTCTCCTATGGGGTGAGGGATAAGTTCAGGCACCATTCTGAATCACTGACATCTCTTTCTGAGACTGTCACCCTACAATGGAAGCCCAGTTCTTATTTGTGTTGTGATTTTTTTAAGTTTTTGTCGCAGGGTACAGTGTGGTTCAGAACTGATTTTTAAAAGGCTGAGAAAGCCACATTGCTGATTTTAAATTTTATTAACGAAACAGATACTAGGGTGGATTTCATTATTTTTTAACTTGGGTTTGAACAAATTTAGTGTACAAAGGCATTTGCCAATATATGGTCCATTATGACTGCACCATTCTGAATAGTGTAATATAATATCTTATTACCATTGGTTATGAAACTGTACTTCTCATCAGCAAATGTGTGTTTAAAGACATTTGACAATCAGAAACAGGGATCTTGATTTTGTATGAGTAATAGTTCATTATCACCTGTTTAACTTGATCAAACGGATTTGGTATTAATGTTTCCAGACGTGTTTGTTATTAAATGTACAGGCTTTTTGACATTGATATTCCCAGGATGAAGTAAAATGTAAAAAATGTCTTGCGGCATTCAAGAAACTTGAGGATCAACACATTAAACTTGACATTTGAAACAAGGATTATTTTGTATTTGGCCTGGCAGGACGCCACCTTTATCTGCTGTTTCTCACTGTCACGACAGAACTGAGAGAGATTTCACTTCACATTCTTCAATCTGACCTTTAAATAAATAAACGAATAAATCCCTGCCACTGATGTAAATACCAAACAAGAGCTGTCACTATAAAAAAAAAAAAAAGTAGATTAGCGTGACCTACATCGTCAGTATAGAAAGGCATATCATCAGATAGGGCCAAGTATACATACAGTTTCATGAGAGATCTCCAATATTAGCACTGTCAGTGACACAGTTTGTCGAAAAGCCATAACTTATACAACACTACTATAGATACCCGCCATGGAAGTCCCCTTCATATTCATTAATATTGTGTTTGAATACCTCAGTGCTTACACTTTGGCCTCTAATGTTGTGTGTCATGCCTTGACGCCTAGCTCCAACATTCCCTCTCTACTCCAGTACAAGCAGCTATGTCCATGTACCTAATGTAAAAACTGGAACGGTCTTGATACTGCCCACAGCGCCCCCTGTGGAAGGAAGTCAAACACAAAGAGTTTGGTTTGTAGCTGGTAGTTGGGCTGTGATTACTCACCATGTTCCAGTATGATAAGCTGAGCGCTGGCCTGTATATTCCCCACGTCATTTTCAGCCACGCACTGGTAGAACCCTTCATCCGACTTCACCAGCCCTAAAACCTGCAGGTTATGTTCTTTCTGTTGAGACAGGAAAACAAACACACAGTTACCGAGGACCTTTTCGATTGAGATTTAAAAAAAAAGAAAAAATATTTTGGCATTATCTTCCAGCCATTTCTTTTTGGTATCTCCATTCATCATAAAAAAAAAAACAAAAAAAAAAAAAACTGTTGGGTAGGTTTAACCTTTAAAAAAAATGCAAAGCCTAGTCCTTAAAAAAATGACTCCCCTACTGTACCTACATATTTTTACAGATAAAATGTAGTGGAGAACACCACAAATACTATTAGAGAACTTAAAAAGCAACATGCTAGACTCATTTTTAATCATTTTCTGTTTCAGTCATCACATCCTAGGGCCTTTTCAAACAAGTCTAGCCTCTGGTACACCAGTGTGTAACCATTAACTTGTCTACCTGTCACACTGCCCCTAGTATAAGTCAATATGTACAGATGACCCTGTCTTTGATGGGATAAGATTGCCTTCATGAGCACATTGGGTGAGCAATGGGACCAAAAAGCAATGCTGTGGGAAATGAGAAAACACTCCTATAAAAACATAAGAGACGGGTGCAGCTGAACTCTAACTTATTATAAATCGTGTTTTCATTTAAAACAAACAAAAAAAACTCCATGTGTGGGCTACTTAATGTCTTATACTTGTATGTAGTGCTTCAGCTTTATGATTTATAATGGGTGTAAGAAATAGCACAGTTGTGGTATTTCACAGTATGGTATTTTCTTTATGGATAGATTTCCTAAACCCACTAGGTGTGTCAGGGGGACTTGGTTGAAACTCAGATACTTGGACTCTCAGAGCTACTGTATAATGAGGCCACAGAGGTACTTTGCATGTCATGCACCAGCATGTGATGACAAACATAAAAGGTGACAATGCAAACCAAAATGAGAATACAAGACTTCAGATCCACTTTGAGGATTTCAAATGAATATTTAGTTCCAATGCTGTATTGTATTATCTGCAGAAGTCGTTTTTTTTATTTGAAAGGTTAACCAAAAAACAATGAGTAATATCATATTGGGATATAAATTCTCAATTGCCCTGCTGAAGGAAATTTTCATGTGTGGGTTGCTTTTTGTTATCCCCTGGCAAAACAAGATAGTCTCTCCAAATTAAAACGACAGTTACTGATACCTCCTCAGCTGTAGCTGTGGCTATGCCCTGAGGTTTGACATTCAAATTCATCATTGTGTTTAAAAAAGATAAAACTGATTTTCTTCAGTCACAGAGGTGCAGTAGCCTGGAATGAGCCTTGGAAAAAGAATGAGTTCTATTGAGGTAAAAACAATAGAAAATAAATACAATGTTTGTTAACAGGCATCTCTACCTCTAAGGCTAAAAACACAGCATTACAGTTGTTTGTACCGTAAAAAAGCAGGTCAACGAGAACCACATCCACGACAAGATGTGTGAATCTTGATCAAATTTAGGAATATAACCATTACTACATACATAATACATGTTATGGTGACAATATGCCAGTGAATTAAATCCTAATAACCTCAAGAACAAGAGGTTCTACAAGAGGTATGTAAAAATAAGAGCGACATTCAATCAATCAAATTTATTTTGTATAGCGCCTTTCATGCCAAGGCTTCCTTGCATACATAGGCCTCCTTATATATCTAGATTCTTAAACTCTCAATAACGTCCTTATCAAGTTTCATCACAATTGTATAAGCTGTTAAGAGATGGAGCTAAATGATAGCCAATTTGGGATAGATTTACTGACCAGAAAACAATCACTTAACACCTCTGCAATTCAACTGCTTTTCAAAAGGGTTTTTAGTTATACTCAATATTGAGTTTCATGTCATTCTATGAACATGTACTAACGGTACTGTGCTTACATCATCGGCAGTAACAGATCTGACCCACTTTGAAACTTGTTCTGGACCTAGGTTCTATCTGGCAACCAAATTTCAGGTTGTTTTGTGAAGATGTAGTCGGTGGTGATGGACAACGCAGTGATGAGATCACTACTGTACTGTATTGTACATCCCATTCTCTGGGGATACCAGTCCCCTGTGGGGGAAGATAAATACTCAGCTTGGTTAAACTAAAGTGTTGTTTGGTTCTGATCCCCACCACAAAAGCCACTCTTTAAATCAAATCCTCCCCATTTCACTTCCAGGCATTATAGGGTTAAGATTATATGAAAAAGTGAGAGTGACTGACGGGCTCAATTATTAGTTTGAAGGATCATCAACAGGAAGCATTATGAATGTGGTAAAGCGCCTGAACGCAGGAAAGATCAGACAGGAAAACAAGCCAATTAGTCAACCACCCCTCAGAAGGCACATTAGGTCGGTCCAATTTGTTACACATACAATACACATGAATACGTTTCACTTAGGAGGCTTACACTTCTGCAGCATGAGGTATCACACTTGCCTTCAGGACAGAAGACTATAGTTTTATAAAGCCTGTCTGAAGAGTACAGTATTGGGTCCCCACATATAACTGCTTGGGGGCTTAGGTAACAAAGCAGACCAATTTAATGGCCTTTCACCTCTGAGGCCTGGGCTGAAATAAGTGACAAATGAAAATTAGTTTGGTGGCTTCAGCCTGGCCCACAGTGAACACGTGTTTTCTGACATGACTGGCACCAGTATTTGACCATGTGGGATTCACAGATAGAGATGAGCTCAATTCTGGTCCCAAGTAAAGGTCCTGTTCAATAATGTCCAGGCCCAAGCACAGTAACTAGAACACTCTTGAACGTGGGACTTAATGTGTTTTTAAGAGCCATGACTGGATTTGAACTTGGCCTCATCAGGTAACCAAACCAAACCAAGATAGTAACCAAACCTCTTTTTATAAGAATTCAAAAGCAGATGCTTACAGAAAAGTTCAACAGTTCTGCATTATTGTGCAAAGGTTAAAATGAAAATACTTCAGGCCCAATTTTGTAAAGTGGATTAATAAATAAATACATAATGATTTAATGTACACTGCAAGCACGGGCTGGATTTAATAGTATATTGGCGCTATAGGCATTATTTAAACTGCTATGCTTTTGCTTTAATTCAGAGCAATGTCTTTTCATCCATTTGGTCTTAAACCCCTGTAATGCAATGTATTTTTACAGTATGCGCTGTAGTAATGTTAAAATGCAGATAACTGCAGTCCTGGAGAAAACACAAGCAGGATTAATGGTATGCATAATGTATTGCATATGTATGTGCTGCCTCAAAAGCCAGCACATACATATGCAATACATTATGCATTGCCCGCCAAATGGTGTCTAGTTACTTCATATAAAAACATGGGCACTAAAGGTTGGACTGAATTCTCTTTCCTCCCCAACAGTCTGTCTCCACAAGCACGCTCTTGAGTCTCAAGGTAAAACTTTTCAGAATAAGCATTTTAAGCTAAGGCCAAGACCAACGTTATGCTCTTTTCACTTACGATGATTTTGAAGTAGTCGCTGGGAATGACCGCGTCCCCGTTTTTGACCCACTTGACGGTGGGAGCAGGCGTGCCAGTCACCTCACACTCGAACACGATGTCCATGGACTCGTAGGCGTAGATGTTACTCGGCCTCTTCAGGAACTGTGGAGGAGCTGAAACACACAGGAGACACTGCGTCAGACCTCTGCATGGTTTACCATTACGTTTACCCAGGTCTGTGCCATTGACCTGGCACAAGCAAGCATTCAGCATCTACAGTGACAGCATACATCACTTATACAGTAACGATCACAAGCAAAGCCACAATCCATTAGAACGACTTGTTTAACCTGCAACTTAACCAAGCATGCCGTACAGTATTCTGAAGATCAACACAAATTCACATCCACTTGAGGTTATACTTTGTTCGTTTTTAACACCAATGATTCCAACAGACTCAAGTAGCTCATTTGTCCGGGTGGACTCAGCTTGTTAAAAGTGACAGGTGACAGGTTATTCCAAACACATGCTGTAGTGTAAGCAAATTCATGTTTGATTGTAGGAACAATGCTTAACATCCCTGAGACCATTTCCTGTGGTAGCAGAGACCAAACGATTTTGAAAAACTAAAAGGAAACTTAGTAAATTCAATGACAAACATGTCCTTTTAGTATTTCTAAACTGACCGTTCGAGTGTTTTACTAAAATATCTAAACAGAAGATGTGAGGGATTTGACACTTCCGAACACTTTGTTTTTGTAATTTAACACGATGTCTGCGTCTCATACCAATTTCGTTTGGTATTTGTCTGTATTAAAGTCTTGTTTAAAACGTGACTATTTGGCTAAAACCAAATTTTCCTGGTAATTATAAGGTGGAATTCAGCCCCCCTTTCATGCTTGGTATTTTTTAAAAACAAAACTCAGTTTTCATTGTAACCTTCAGCCAAATAAAAGCCCCCCCCCCCCTCCCCCCACCACCACCACCACCACCACCACCACCACCACCACCATCGTGAAAATAGGTTTCCAGTCCCTCCACATGTCAGCCGACCAGACGTTTCACATCCCATACAGCCTTAACACAAGTATACATTAAAGTACTACCAAGTTGAGTTCACTCTGCAGCGGTGGTGGGTTAGAAGTGTACGGAAAGTGATGATGTCACTGAATTCCGTGCAGATGATTATCGCCTGTGAAAGTGCTCATTTGCTATGCTCTGTGTGCAGACACGCACCATTAACACCAAATGTGCTTAAAACATTTGGAATCGATTTGACAAAAGCAGAGAGTCCAAAAGCTAAAAATACCACTAAAACCTTGCCATGTCTTGAAGCCCCCTGTACTGCAGCCAGTGATCTTACTGCAGGATCTCGGCAGCTAGCACGGAGACTGTCTCTATACTAACCCTACCTGGGGAGAGGGTCACTGCAAAGAAGTGTTCAATCAAGGAGGGGGTCGAATACCAGTGCTGGTGAACCAGCACATACTGTTCTACAGTGGCATTGTCACAGCTGCTGCTTCCCTTAGTTCCCTTAGGTCCTTTTTTTCTACACTTTGCATCTGTTTTTTATTGTGAGCTCCAATTAAACAATCTCTCTCTTTTAAAATACATTTCTCCCATCTGATAACACTAAACAACATCCTGAAGACTGATGTTGCTAAAAGATGGCGCTACAAATATACCCTCGTTCCATTAAAGGTGAAAACTTCCATAGTACATATTTTTGGCCGTCACTTCTTGGCGGCCTTTTTTAGTATACTTTGTGAAACTGGATCCTACCACAGAACCACAGAGAAACATACCAGGGGAGGCTGCATTTACAGCACAGCAGTCCCTGAATGAAACAAATAAAATGCAGTGAATTGTGAAACAAGGGCTCAGCCTCACCACTCTACCCCAGGGGAGACCCAAGTACAGTGCTGTTATTTTTATGATAACAGCTTACTTTCATTGGCCTTTCTTATAAACCCCAATAAAATTGTTTTAAAAATCCACAAAATAAGAAGCCATTCATTTAGGATGTTAAACATTTTTCCATTCAAAGTGCCAGCAACCAGTGTGAATTCCACACCAGTTACCTCACCAGGCCAATTCCCTGGAAGCTTTACGACCCTCTCACAGACCCAGGGCCCAGCGGAGTGCTACAAAACCGTCCCTCAAACCACAACGAGGAACAGACGCCTCCTCACTTTCTTCTGGATCGTTCCCCCTGGCTGACAGAGGCGACCCGCCTCCTCACTGCATGCAACCAGATCCAAAGAATAGGTTTGCCTATGATGCACATTCAAAAAGTGTACAGCTCTCTGTAAATAGGCCGCACTTTTTTAGGAGTGCGGCCTAAATTCTAAATTCTGAGGTAAAGAGATCAGAAGGTAGATTAAGTACTCTTCAGCGAATGCCTTTATCGGTGCAAGTTTGACCTCCTAAGGCTACAAATTGAGGCTGTCACAACTGAGCTGTACAATCACTCCACGTTTAGATATCTACACTACGAAGTTGGGAGTCAGCAAAGAAGGATTAGAGAGGTTGTTTTTTTGGGGGGAAAAAATAAATCTTTAAAAAATGTTACAGTAGATCTAACCATTCTGGCATTGTTTCATTGCTATAGTTATCAACATGGGTGCTGATGTAGCTGTATGACAACATTCAATAATAACTTCACAACATGTACGTAACAATGTTAGTGCAACAAATGTATGGACAAGCGACTCCATAAATACCTAGATCCCTCATTAAATAGTGGGTAAATAATGTCTTCTCTAAGTTTCAATAAAACATTGGACAGGTACTCCTTACACTCCCAGATTCTGATACTCTCTCAAACTACAAAATGTCTTCACTTAGTTTCACAATGGCATACGCTGTTCTGTAGATACAGGTAAAACCCTACAGTGCAACACACTGTATGAAGGGGGGGATAACAAACATAGCTGTGTGGACCGGATCAAGGGAATGTTCCCTCCAATTCTCAGGTCACACGCAAAGGAAAGAGGAGAAATCCCTACCACTATATACGATATATAATGGATTTGAGTGTGGTATCTTAATAGCGTTAATCTGCACCAGTGATGAAAGATGTGGCCAGCGCCGGAACCCACAGGAGCCGTTTTGTAAAGAGATGTTAAGTTGGCAGTAGGTGTGCTTTAGCTGGTTTGGTTCAAATAGCTGGGGCATGGAGCTTGTGGATTTTTGTACCAAGATTTATTTTGTTATTAGAGTGGAGTTCAGTCTGCAGAGCTTAGACAGATAAGATCTGCGAAGGAACAGATTTTGTTTTTTCTGCTGGCTGGACCACCACGTTTTGTCTACAGTACCACAACGCAAACAGCATGTTCTGTTGAGCTGGGGGTGGGGTTTAACAGATTTTAAAGATAGGACGGCTCCACAAGACAGATCATATATATTGTGTTACATAGACAGGCAGGGTCTTTACCAAGTTTACCAATAAATAAATAAAAGAACAGCTTCTTTTTTAAATTCTCATCAATCTTCAGTGCTAAATAAGGTGGTCTCTGTCTAATTAAAACAAACTCTGTTGGGGACTGGGTTTGTTTGTACTGTAGCATTCACAAATGCTTTCAAACTAAGCAAACCCACTCGAAATAGATTTTCAAAACTGAAGTGTGAATGGGTCCTAATTTATTGGAGTCACTAGGCCACTTAGCACTGCTGTTATAGAAAAAAAAACAATTGAGGACATTACTTTAAAGCAAAAGATAACCCAGAAACCTATTGCATAGTAATTGAAAAAAATACAGAACATATAGTATTTGTGTGGTGAATGAAATTATAAAATCACTGATGTGGCTTTGTCAAGTGGTATTCTGTGAAAGATTTCAGGACTGAAGTACTGAGTTGTAATGCATATTCCATTTGTCTTTCTTTTTGTATACAGACACAAAACATAGATGTATATTGTATATTATATTGTATGTAGACCACATTTTAAAAACCAACCATAGTTCAAACTGTTTATGAATAAATTCTCATTACCTAGCTCAAAATGACAAAAAAAAATGTGCTTGCTGTATGCAACAAAATGCAATACAGTTGCTATGTAAACATCCACTTTTATCACATAATAAATACATTTTAAACTTTATTCTAAGCCTTACTTGCAATTTAGGTTGTCTTAAAAAAGAGACAATATTGTCTGATTTTTTTTTTTTTTTTTTTTTTTTTTTTTTTTTAAGTATACTTCCTTGAGTGTTCAAAGTTTGAAGACAAATTGTAGCCATATTGAACAGTCAAAGTATAAATTCCTCAAGCAGTCTACTTCAGCACCTAGACCGCTGTGCCTCCCCAGATAAAGCTGTAGCTCAAGCTTCTGCTTTATTATATGAAAGACCCTGCACTATGACACAGTCATTCCTGATGAGAACAACCTCAGCAGTTTTATCTGAATCCCAGTTTCTTTCATGGGAAAGTCCGAAGATTAAATCCAGCCACTGCTGGGTGCTGAACTAATTGCTATGGGAAATAAAAAGGAAAACGATCCCATTACCGGGCGCAAGAAGATTTGTAATGGAAGATTAGGCGCCTTCGTTTTACTAACTAGACAGTTACGGCCCATAAAGACTCTCTACTTAAAGGATAAAAAAAACAAGCCCATTAAGTCACTAGCTTGCTGATCAGAGCCATTTTAGCTAGCTTCCCACCAGACCGGAACTGAAAAGCACTCGTGGAATTCAATGGAATCGCAGAGTGCTGTAAACCACAAGGTAAAAATCACTGTCCCAGAGCACAGTGTATAACCTAAAATGGTGGAACAACAACCACTTCAGCATATGCAAATGGTTCCCTCAAACAGGCTCTTAATTTTCCAAAAGCAGCAGAGAAATTAGGATTGAATTACTATTTAAATGGGTCTTCGTTCACTATTTCCAACAAGGAGCTGCGGCAAGTGGTAATACTACTGGAAATTCTGTTATATTTGCGTTGGCAATTGGACACCTAGCAGTGTATAAATAAAGACTTTATAAATATAGTATAATGCAATTCCCAAACGTTTCCTGAATCCATTCATAGATACTATAGTCCACATGGAAAATATCAGTTCAATATAGTACAGTATGTATATCCTAAAAAAAATGTATCAGTATAATAATGCACTTTGAAAAAGGAAATCCCTTTTCAGCTGCCTTTAACAAAGCTAGAAGTTATTGTGCATAACCTCCAACTGCTGCATGTAGCAGCAAGAACATGCCCATTTGTGTCCCTACAGGTAAAACTGCTTGAGAATGTAAACAAACTGGGCAGCTAAGATAACATGGCCATAGAAGGCGAAACGTAACAGACGGGTATCAAGGTAGTATATATTGCTGTAAAATGCCATATAAAATATATACTGCAATAAACAAATGCAATATAAACAATTTTCAGAGCAAGTATCCTTTAAGTGGGAATTCAAACCCACAACATAAAAATGGTCTTCTAGACCCTATAACAATTATATGTCCCTAGAAAGCACCCCATTGAAGGTTTACTCTAAACGAACTTGCAGTAAGAAATCAATACAAACCACCACTAACGTATCAATAAAATTAACGCAAGCCCATGTAAGTTATTGATCCCTGTTTACAACAGCATGTGTAGGGTATTGTAATGAGCTAGTTAATTCTCCTCCTTCAAGAAAAATTCATTTAACAGCTTGAGCTATGCAGATTGGGCTGCGCTAACAAAACAGCTTGGCTTGCCAGCAGCTATTCTGACAAACACCCAGCATTGTCACAAGTGTTTAACTCGGGAGCACACAGGCAACCATCACACGTAGCAGAAAAGAATAAAAATGGCTTTTAAAGAACCTCATGTTAAACGTAGGAATTTTTTTACCTTTTAGTGAGCTTGTGTACACATATGAAAGGTCTTAGCATCCACATTCCTGTTTACCTAAGTAGCAAGAGTGTTGGCCTTCCTATAGACAGGTCCCAAATGCAGCTTGACCTTGCCCTGGGAAGACCACTCTCCAAAGAGAGAGAGAGATGGGAGGGGGTCTTCAATCAATCTGTCTTGAATTGCTCATCAGTATCAAACACAGATTTGGAGATGTCAGCACATATACACAGATTGAGAAAAACAATTTCAATATGTACAGTAACACACACTTTTGGGCCGCCCCTCAAAACGACAGATTAATTTAAATCTTAAACAGAATCCTTGATGGCATGGCAGGTTCTTCTGTATCCATGACTACAGTATCAAAAGACTATGGGCCATTCTGGAGAACAGACGTTTGCTAAACATTTCTATTCCCAACAACTTCCCTGAGGGAATTTAGAGCGGGGTCTCACTGAGGAATCACCTTTTAGACTAACTGCCATTCTGGCTGCCCATGGTAACCCTACCTTCTATTCATAAACCAAGAAAATGTACTTTCTATCTTTCTCTCTCCCTAAGCAGTAGTGTACAATTTAAAATTTAAATGTTTAAACATTTCCAAGTGTTAATTGTTTAGAGTGGTTTCTAAATGTTAGGCCATTTTCAAAGATTTCTAGAAATATACAGTAGATTCAAGCTGCCGTGCTTGGACAGTTGGATGTATTATTTATTACATTTCCATGTACACATGTTGTGAGCAAGCAGTTTGGTTCACATTAATGTTTCATTGCCTCAACGAAAAACAGAACCAGCACTTTAATGGAGGGCTTCTTGTGTTTTTTTTTTTTGTGGTTTTTTTTGACTAGTAACAAAAATATTTAAATGTGTTTAATCCTAAAGTGTAGGTAATTAAATGGAGTCAAACATCCCTACTAACTAGCATGGTTTCAAAGTAAAAACAATAAAAACATATATAATATTAGATTTTATGATCGTTGGAGGAGAACTAGACTGAGACGCAACCAATTAGATATTTAGTGTTTCTAAACAAGAACAAATATAAATAAATAAATAAATAAATAAATAAATATAGGGGAAAAGGTAAATCCTTAAAAACATTAAAAAAAACACACCTAAAATACTGGAAGCATGAACCATTTTATTCTTACAGTACTATATATAACTACATTATTACCAAATGGTCTTTACACCCCCTTAGCAACATTGATACCAACAATAACACCTATTGTAAGACGCAGGCAACCCGCAGCCTCCACCTAAATTGGGCAAAACAGATTTAAGTAACAATGACCATATCCCCAAATGCATATTTAGTTTTTTTTTTTTTTCATTAAAAACAGGCTTTTAATTGACTTTCCCCATTCAGATTTAAAATCCCATCCCCTGCACAACAGCTGAAACACAAGGCTGCTCATCAAAATGTAATATACTTCAGCAGGGCCAGGCAATGCTTTTTATTAGATCCCAGGCCTTACTTATAAACGAGGAACACATGGAACAAACAGGCTCCGCTCATAAAGAAAAAAAAAGAAAAAGAAAAAAAAAAAAGCCGCCATCCCCCTCTGTAAGGTTACCGTTGGGTCCTGTTTGTCTTGGTCAAGGTTTCTTCCATGCTAGCCAGAGGGTAGAGTAAGACCAGAACCTTATTGAAGGGGTAGATTTCTGGATATAAATTTCAGTCTGTGGGGGAAGTCAGCAGGCCTCATAAAAACAAGGCAGGCCTCATAATGTTGGTCTACTTCACACACACTCTAACCCCTTGTACAGTAAACCTTATGATAAAAACGTACAACCTTGTTGTCTAATACAGGGACCAAAAACCGATTGTGATAAAACAGATAGTAACTGCAGTTTTCCCTTTCTGACACCCCCCACAGGTGGATAGAAGCTTTATGGGAAGCAAGAACCTCCGGTCTCACTTTTTCAATTCTCAGGGAAATATTTTTATAGTTAACTCCAGTGAATATCTGTACGACACAAAGTAAAATTGATTCTAGAAGCACCTGGAGCAGCAAGAGCATGGCTTTTGTGCCAGGAGATTTTTAAAAATACAATGGGTGCAATTCTGAAATTAAGCCTAGTTGCTTTCTGATGAAAGCTTTTGATCAGGTGGTACAAGACCTGATTTCACTGCCGCGTGGTTCAAGTTCGTGGGTGTTGCTGTGGCTGTTTGTGAAATGTGTAGAGTTGATATGCAATTAACTCAAGAGACTTGTACATGTCCTGTTCAGAACTGACTGATTTCTAGCTTGACGGCTTTTTAAGTTGTGGAAGTGTGGTTGTAACAACTTCTTACTTTTTTGGCCAACTTGCAATTTTTGCTTCAATAACTAGTAACCTCCAACAATAGAGAACGGTAGAGAACACTCATAGTAACAGTATATTAAACAGGCAAAAAATTAAATATTAGGTGAACTAAAGAACCCCTTTAGTAATGATTATTACCATCTACTGCAGTGGTGTAATACTAAAGACACACAATAATGATACATGATATATAAATGATGATAAAACTATGTAGTATTTTGGTCAGGTATCACAATATGAGGTATCGTTTAAGGCAAGGTCTCAATATATTTTTAAATGAATGAATCATCCTTGAACCTCTGCCATTGCTCCCAAAGCATTCTTACAATGCGCCACTGTTTTTCACAGAAATAAATCAATACAAAAAGAAATATGCTTTGTCTTTTGTGTTATTTGTTTATTTATGATAATGAGTTTTCTTCTCCCCAGAGATCGTTTAGCTCCTCTGCCTCAAACCCACATGCAGCAAGCAGCTCTCCATGATAATGACCAAACACTGCTGCCAGGAACCTCTCTGTGACTGCCAGAGACAGCGAGAGAAACAAACCAAACCAAAGTGGGCTGGGGGAGGCTGGGAATGTGGGAAAGAATGGAAGCTCTGTGCAAGATGAGCACAAATTGTTTCTCTGCTCCGGTGGCTCAGAACCTGTTGGTAATTTAGTGAAGCAGGGTCAGGGGCGTGCCACTCAGACACTCCCATTGTGCTCTAATCAGCTTTCTGAAACTTGCACCTGCAACCTCACACCATCCCAATAAAATACACAAACACACACCGTCAATTCTCATTTACACAGATTTAACAAATTTCCTCAGGACTTTTACTGCATTCCACCGTCTTCTCAAAACCCACGTATTCAACCTTTATTTGTAAATTCCTATTTATATACATTTTTGTGTATTTTCCTTTATTTTTATTTTGTATATATTGTATATATGTGTTGGTTTTGCATTTTTATTGCCTGTAATATTTTGTTTAATTTCTGTAATAAATTATTCTGTAAGTAATTAAATAATAATATCTGAAATTAAAAAGATGTTATCCTGAAGGTGATTGGCTACTCTTGTAATTACGCTGCATGACTGTAAAATGACCAGCCACTACATAGAAAATGCATAGTTCATTTACATTTATTTAGAACAGGTAGTATTCCGATTGGTCCAAATCAATATGTGTACTAAATATTTGAAACGTGTACTAAATAATGCGTTTTTGACCCAGATGGCCTTCCATGATAATGTATAGGCCTAGTGTGTTTCTCACACAAAAAAGAACCCATCTCCCGTGTGGAGTCACAGGAACACAGCACCCACAGAAAAACACAACAAAAAGGAAGCATGCATCGCCATGCAAAACGTGTCAGTTTACTGAATCATGTTTGGAACCATCCCTGTGACATCTTCACGACTCGAGGGGCACCGTTTCCATGGAGATTAATTAGATCTCGTTTGTATTAAGTCATTAGAGTATTGGAGGCAGCTGCTGCCGTCACTGCTGCTGGCTGCAACAAGCACCACCTTCCTTTGAAGAAGGATTCTCTCTTTGCTCTGGAAACTTGATGCATCGAGGGCAAAGAAAGGATTCAGCAGAGACGCTGTGTACACGGACCCATGATTTTCACACTTAACTTGCAATAGCTGGTAAGCTCTGACCTCCGTAATTAGATGGAGATGTAATCTGACTTACTACAGGGGTATCCAATGCAGCCATTTATTTTATCTGAAGATGTTTATACAAGAGGCGTCTCAAAGCATGCTTGCCTATTCTGGATATGTCCCAGCCCTACGGTGAGTGTATATTAAACAGGGAGAGCCGTAGATTGAGCAGACATGCTGCTGGCTTGTGTCCTCATGCTTCGGTGAGGAAGTGAAGGAAAGCTCAAGGCGCATTAACTCACAGAAGGGAATCAATACACCGAGGCGCTTTTTAAAGTGATTAAACTAAAGAAAAACATAAAGTTGGCAATAGGACTGCTTTAAAAGAACTGTTATGATCAATATGGGTTTTGGAATAGTATAATGATTTGTATGTCTTGTCATCATATTGCAGTCAAAGAGCAAAATTAAACCCTGTACTCCACCAAGTTCTCTTACCAAACAAAGGAGAAACCCTTCCATTTTTCAATTGGTGGGTTAAACTAACAAACAGAACCCTCCAATTAAAATGTCTTAAAAAAATCAGTCAATTCCTGCATTGACAATTATATTTGAAAACGAGACTTTGGAAGGCTGAAATTACAATCAAACTCTGACCCAGCTGGAACGGAGCAGCACAGGGGCAAGAGACTCTGCGCAGTGTTAACACTTCAGAATAAAAGGGAAAAGAGAAGAAAACAAAACAAAATGTACCATACAAGGTACTCAACTATCTGCTTAAACTGTCTCAGAGAAGGGCAGAGAAAATAAAAACAGGAGACCGCAGACACACCACGCTGCTTATTTAGAACAATTCTCAACAACAGGATTACTGGCTTGAACTGTGTTTTTTTACAGTCATCAAAAGCCAACAAAGGCTAAGCACCGCTGCTACCCAGACGCTTTGCTCCCAGTCTCTTCCTGCATACACCCTACTTGTCTGGGACTTCTCCATAAAGAGATTAAATAAGTTCCACGTAATTGAATTTGCCAAGGGAAAAGGACTTTCCTTTAGTCTCCCTTTTATTGTGGGAGTGAACACTGGTACAGCTTCATTTTAAACAGTCAACACGCGACCAAGACAGACAAAAAAGAATGAAAGAAATACTAACTAGACAAAATTGCAATGAATGAGTATCAATTGAGTACTAGGGGTGTACCAATCCTTATAAAAGCTTACCACTGTATTGTTGCAGTGTTCCCATGCTTTGGCTATACTATGCATTTACCATAGTTTAACCTTATTTGCCATATATATTAATACACTTTCCAATACCTCGCTATTCTTTGCAATGCTTACCTATGCTTTATTACAATGTGCTATGCTTTTACTATGGGGAACTTTTATAGCTTAGAAAACAAATGCACCATTTAACATTATAAAGCACATGTAAGAAATCAAATCATAAGTTCCACTTCACCTTCTCCTATATACAGATGTCAACCCATTCTAGGTTTAAAATGACTTTGATTAATATCAGTTTCATGAGAACAACTTTTGTTTTTGATTTAATACATTTTTTTTTTAAATGAATTGCACCCAATTATTTAACCCCTGACTTTCTCCCCAATTTGGAATGTCCGATATTTTTTTCCCCTCACCGCAGCGATTCCCCATGTGTCTCAGGAGACCTGAGTGGGCGTCCCCCGATCCCACAACCAACCACTTCCTCTTTTACACACAGGAACTCGAGAGTGGATTTAAGCGAGCTACCGGCCTCTGGAGGACAGAGGCCAGCTCTGCAGGTGTCCACACTGGCTGCTTGGCCCGCAGGGTTCGCTGTAGAGCGATGAGAAGAAACAGTCCCTGCCGGTGATATAAAATAAGTCAATCTGTTCTGCGTGAGGTGTCTCATACTACGAGAGATAAATAACAAATCCCAATGCTACTGATTTGAGAGGCTGGATCAGCTCCGAGAGAGTGGGACTGATTGATTCCACTGGTTAGCATACTTCTGTATGAATCTCCAACCCATCGACACCGCTCCAGCCATCCTGAGCACTGTACTTAATGAAGAGCTAGTTGATAGTCGTTAAGGAGTACAATGAAGTGCTGTAGAATCGTGTTGCCTAGCAATAGAGCATCGTTATCAAATTACAACCACTCCAGAAATCTGCACTTTACGATAATCAGGGTTCGCCACATAACCTGATCCAGCAGCGTGGCCTGGCCCTGGTGGACTCTGTCTGACTCCTATCTAATTAGGAAGACGGAACACAGCGGATTGCCCTTTCACTCACAAAGCTCGTTCACAACTATCTCGAGCAGCCTTGAGAAAATCAATTGGGGACTTGGTCTGTCAGAGGGCGAGAGAAGCTGGAAATAATTAGGCTGCCCAGGGCAACTCAGGCCTGCCCAACATACAGCAGCGTGAATGAAGATTACTGTAATCCTCCCAAGCATAACTCGGAATGAAAGTATCACAATTCATTGATACATGATGAATCTTTACACCCCTATTCCTAAAGTCTAAACATTAAGTTTAGTATGACAGCACCTTAACGTTCTTAAGCCATGTTGTATTTCTCATTTTGAACTAAACCTGTACGGCTACTCTTGCCTAACAGTGAAGCCCTGACTGCATTATTCCTCTTTGAACCACTTTTTCTGACCTTGCCTGAGACTTACAGCAAAGGGGGGCAGCACTAAAGTCATTTCTTACTGTTACTATTGTCTCTGTTTTATCTTAGTAAATCTGTTTTAACATAAAATCCTGTTTCCTTTAGTATTCCCGTACCTAATACATTAGCGTTGTGTGCAGTTTTCATGATGACAAAAGGAAACAAAACAGCCTCTCTCTAACTTCCTGAAGTATTCCCTTAAGAACAAAGGATTCCATTTCACCTTGTTCATAATTATCCTGGTATAGATTCGAACGAAAGCCAGCCCATGCAATTTCCCTTGGTAGTTGTTATTTTAATCAAAGCTACATATGTTTTACCTGTCACCAGAGATGTTTTCTGGCCTTAGGAACGCAACGTTTCACTACAGACCCCTACATCTGATAATTACCAAACACCTGTACTTAAAGGGGGAACATCTGGCTGATTACAGTGAATATGATCTATAAGTGTAACACAAGGTGTGTTTACCAGGCAGAAAACATATTCAACAGCATTCAGAAATTCAATTCAATGGAATAAGTAGAATACTGGCATTTTAGTAACTGATAGGAGTTTTTCCATCACAGGGATGTTAATTAGTGACACACACTGGTTTTCATATTTGAATATTCTTTCAAAATTGTAACCTAATATTTGCAGAATTTCCTGAAAAAGATGCAAGATTAGCACAATTATTACAGGAAACAAATCTTTCAGGAGTCAAATAAACTTGGTATCCCATCAAATAAACAAATAAGAGAAATAGTCCTATGATAGCAGGGTTGGAAATAAGACTGCCATTGCATAGCAGTTTGATCCATTCCTGTTTTTACTATGAGTTTAATAAGATACACATGAGCATGTTACCTATACACACAGTGGCTAATCAAGCTTATAGTAAAACCTGGAATGGGTGAAATTGTTATGCAGCAGGAGTCTTATTTTCATCCCTGTGATAGCCACTGATACATTTTTTTTTTAATTCTGTTGTAGAAACTAATACAAACATGGTTATGTTTGCCTTTACATACTTAAGTCGTATTTGATCACATTTTTGAATATCGGTCCCGGCAATATCTGTAAAATACCTTGGATTGTCAGTTCTGCCTGCGCCTCAATGGTTTCGTTGCCGTTGTCCGCCAAGCAGCTGTATATCCCAGCATCCTCCTCTGTGAGGTTCATCACATACAGACTCCCGCCTCCTACCACCTTAAACCTGGCCTCACTGAGAGAGAGAGAGAGAGAGAGAGAGAGAGAGGGGGAACAAAGAGACAGAGGACTCAGCATAAACTGTTGTCTGAAGCAGTATTATCCTGGATAAACATCATATCAAAAGGTCATAACATTGAAACAAATGTAATATTTATTTATTTATTTATTATACACTATGAGTATTCAGTGCCAATGCTGTAGTATGTTAGGGTCGATACGGAATAGAAAACAGAAGCTTGGCAAGTGCAGTAAGAACCATGTACAATTTACTGTGTACAATAAAACCTCCATTATCCTGTAACTAAACAGGAACCATGGGTGTCTGAATAATCACACTGTTCTGATCATTTCAATAAGACTGGGACATTTTTTTTATGACTTTCCCAATCAAGAAGCCTCCTGAAAATACACCATGCAACCACTTTACATGAAAATATATACCTTGCAACACTGCACTGTTCTGAACATTACAGTTATTGCATTTTCTATGACAAACCAGGCTTAAGAGCACAGCACACAAGAAGACAGGTTTCCAAAGGGACAGTGTGGGTAACAGAGGTTCTCTGAGAGGTGTTACTGTAGTGTCAACTGAATATTCTGTGAAAAGTGCAAGCACACACACACACATTGATACAGATATACCGGCACTGCATTTGTCCATACTGTATACAGTACACAAACAAGTGGAACCAAACAAAATGAACCATCATCTGGGGGTAAATCAGCCACCTCAAATTTCTCCCCGACCCCTTTATTTCTCAGGGCTGAAGTACAAATCCATATATTTTATCAATTGTTACTCATTAATTGTCACATTTATACTGGATGTGATACAGATTTAGTAGCGATATAATGTACGGTTACTGCTGGCATCAAATCGTGACTAAATCAAAAAGCATCGACTGTAGCATCTGCAGTGTAAACACGCCTGACCTCTGTTTGACACAACCACTGAATTAAGTTTTGCTTTAGACAGACAATGTGTATAAAAATAAACAAATGTGGGGAAAAAAAGGAGACAAGCAAAGAGAAAAAAAAAAAAACTAAAGAGAGAAAAAAAATAGAATCCGTTAACCAAGTCAAATCAATGATTTGCTGTCCCAGTGCTATTGAGTTACAGGTAGACGCAATTCTGAGTGTCGCCTTACTGCTCATGTTTCTGAAACCCAGTGACCTGCAAGACCTGACCTTTCCCCTCTAACCTCTGGTACCAGTTAATTCAGGAGAGAACTACATACGCACACACTTACAGTACTGCATGTTGAGTTAACTCACCGCTAAGCAAAGGAGAAAAATCAATAGGACACAAGGAATATCACTAGAGCACTATAGGTTCTCCCTGAAGAGACCTTGTCCTCCGGCTTAGAAATGAAGCGATTCAGAGATACTCATCCTGCTGCACAATCTGATACCCTGGCTATCGAGCGGTTTAAATGCGTGCATTAATGCAATGATTTGAATGCATGTACAGTATAAAGCTAAACCAGGAGAAGACCTTATCCTCTGTCATCTGTCATACAGACATCCAGAATGGAATGGATAAGTTCTACAAGCGCACTGTATTCAACCACCCTCAGGCAGTGCCCTGTGTCAATTCAATCAGCCATATTTTTTAGGCGAGACATTCATTTGGAGACTAATAGACCTGTGACAGGCTTGTGCACAGCGGTACAGGTTCAAGCGATTTTCGTAGTGAAGCATGAAGTAGCAGTCCTCTTTCTTTGCAGAAATACTGTATAAAATCACGTATATTATATCAACCAATGACAGTTACAGAATTGTCCAAAATCCTGTGTACTTATGCATAGAATATAAGTTACAGTTCTAAGGTTAAAAAGACAACATCGCTTCTTTTTATGTTTAACAGCAGTACAATCTTTTTTTTTTCATTTAGAATAAGTTAATACATTTACGGTGTCTCATATTATAACAGACATCATTCCACACAGTTTACATAGCCAGAGCCTAACACCCTACACACAAGGCATGAATTCATTAGTCAGAAACCCAGCAGTGAAATAAGAAGCGAAAACCAAATGTACAAACACCTTACCTTTAGAGCACTCTGGAGGCTATAAAACACCTCAGCAAACACTGAACTTAACCAGCAATAAAAACAACTTGGCCCGTTTGGATTTGCTGTACTGTACATATTTTAAAATTGGTTTTGAGGAAAAACTAGGAGACAAATGTTTTGGTAACGCCTTCATCACGCTATTTTACACTTCAAAGTCCAAAACTTAGGTCTACTTCAGATTCAATTTTTTTTTTTTTTTACTTCAAGACTTAGTAATTCGGATTTGAATTGTTGTTTTCTTTGCCTTGCTTTATGTGTGTTTGTATGTGTGTGGGTGTGTGTATATATATATATATATATATATATATATATATATATATATATATATATATATATATATATATATATATATATATATATAAACAAAGATATATACATTGGATACATTAGTCTTCCAATTCAAATATGCTGTGCCATTTGTTTTTCTATCCGACACTTAATGCTTGAAAATATTTTTTCAAGGCATGTATACATTGCCCATGGTTTATTTATTTATCTTCTTCAAAACTGGCTTCAAAAGGTCTTTGTTAAAGACTCAAAGTGAGGTCTTTTCTCTGGAACCGTGGATATTGCAGTTTACAGCACACGTCTGGATATTATTTGTGCTACAGTGCAGTGCACTTCCACATTACCTCATCTTTAATGACACAGCACTGCCTGCTGCCCTTTTTGCTTCCTCTTCAGTGGAGATTTGGTTTCAGACTGCATATAGTAGCAGAACAAAGCCCCCTGTTATTGTCTGTTCACATGCAGCCCTGCCTGCCACCACACACACTGTAAAAACCTCTTGAATCGATTCCATACATATTCAGCTCTGCTGCCGATTCAAGCACACACACATGCTGAATTTATTTCAAGGTATTTAAGGAGGACATTCCCTCCCCCACCCAGAGTTAAAATTCCAGCCGGAAAACTTTGTGACTGGTTACAATAGTAGGGAGGTACAATGAAACCTATAAAAAAATACAGTAAAACAAATACACAAAACATTTAAAAAATATATTTTTAATGAGATGTCAATTACCACCGCAAAAAAAGCCTTCTCGCCACTGCCTCAATCTGCAACTGCCAACTAAGTGAGCCCATGTTACTACTTGCGGTGGAGGGTGGTTATAAATAGCATCACATTGCTTGGGAAACAAAACAAGTGTTTTTATAAATCACATTTAACATGATGGTTCCACATCGATTTAAAAAAAAAAAAAAAGCAAGCATCACGTGACCTGTGTTTCTGGAAATTTTGAATATTTAGCCATATTGTCTTCTCCACTGAGAATGTGATGTACATTTAGCCCCAGACTGATATCAAAAGACATATGCAAAAAACGTACAGCTTTGTATAACAAATATAGGAATTAATTTGAGTTTGTTTTGATCAAATCGCTAGCCAAAACTATATTCACAAGTGTTGCAAGCTGTGTTTCAATTACAATTACAAGCAGCGAGTAAAAAGGACTACATGATTAACTTGAATCTACAGAACCACTAAGAAAAAGAAAAAAAAGGAAAGAGGCCCACAGTAAGAAGAGCCAACATGCTCCAGTGACAGAAAACAGCTTGATTGTCTGTTTCTCTGCTTCCAAACTCCCCACGTCTGCAACTTCACTTCATTACACCCTGCGCGCCTCTGCAATTTATTATCCCAGAGGCTGCGAGTAACTGAAACTCATTTCCACAGAAACCAGCCAACAAATCTCTGTTTGTCCGATCCCTATTGTTATTGATGCTTGCTAGATAGCATCGCAGGCAGCGGTGGCTCAGACGACAGGCCCCCTCGTAGCTGGTGAAATGGATCAAGCCGCCCCCTCGCTCCCCCTGCACAGCCAAGTCTGCTATCAGCCAGGAGCAGCAGCACCACCTGGGAGCAACACATTAACCCTTTCCCCTTCAAAATCGGATTCAAAAGTCTGCCCCCAACACCCACCTCGCCATCAAATCCTCATACCGCTTTCCCCAAAGCAGCCAAGACATCAAAATCTGTCTTTCCGGTAATATTTATCGTAATGCTGCTGCATTTCTACAGTTAGAGTATTTTAGGCACCTACAGTATGTGCAAGAAAACGCTCTCTACCTAAGAGCACACCAATAGAATGAGAACAACCTTCTGAACAGAAACAACTAATGTGAAACATTCCATATGGAGAGGCACCACCAGACAGATGAAGGAAAACTAAATGGGTTCCTTAAAATGTGGGGTCCAGTGATAAATGAATTACAAAAATAAATATTTTTTAAATGGTTTAGAAAAATACTAAAAGAATGCTTATTATATTACATTCTACAGAATGTTTTGTTAAGCATTTGTCAAACATTATTACTATTATTATTATTTATTTCTTAGCAGACGCTCTTATCCAGGGCGACTTACAATTGTTACAAGATATCACATTATTTTGGACATAATTACATTATTTTTTACACATTATTTTTACATACAATTACCCATTTATACAGTTTGGTTTTTACTGGAGCAATCTAGGTAAAGTACCTTGCTCAAGGGTACAGCAGCAGTGTCCCCACCTGGGTTTGAACCCACGACCCTCCGGTCAAGAGTCCAGAGCCCTAACCACTACTCCACACTGCTGCACTGCTGCCATATGCATGTTGTCAAATATAAATGTAAGCCTTAGTGTTTATACAGTTGTAGTGTTCTGTTAATACTCAAAGTCTTTACAGTACACATGGGTCTGTATTTTGGGGGCAAGACCAAAAACAGCCACTGTTTAAAATCAATAAAAATCAAACTTCCAACAATATATTTCTATCTATAGAAATGTCATATTTTAATGATTTATATGGTAGCAGCATTCAGTTTCATCGTTGCTTAGATTAATTGAACAGACCCCATGTAGTCTAAATGCTCAATAGGTTTTAAACATTTGAAATGTTATTTTGATTGCAATACACTAATTAGAAGGTATATATTCAATTCAAAGATGCTAGTTAAAGGTTGTCACAAAGACCCATCGTTGTGAATCTCATTCATTGCTTGTGTCACATTACACACAGTGTAGAACAGAGATTACAAATAGGGCTTTAAAATCAAACCCATTAGTAACAATTCACATCATATGGATCTTAATATATGTGATTAGAGGAAGTTATTATTCACAAGCTCTGATTAATCAATTAACGTAATAGCCCAGATTAAAAACCCTAGTTAAGACTATTTTGAATTAAACAACTGACCTTGGAAGCTGTCTAAAACTACAGCCCTGGGTCTGCACAGACATGGTAGACAAGATACTGCAGACCAGCAAAACACATTAAAAGCAGAGAAAGCCTTAATTACAGGTAGACTGTTGCCTTGACTACCGACAATGCTGAGCAGTAAACACTGACCGCTTGACATCTCAATCGCCCATCACAGTTTCCAAGGTGTTCGAACACTGGAAACATCCTGCACGTAAATGGAATGCTTAAACTCATTTAAAATTGACAACCAGCCAGGTGAAACCGACTCCTGTGGGAAAACCGAGAATCTAACCATTAACTCCAGCTGCAGTAATAACCCGAAACCCCCCCCCCTGACAGAATTAACATGAGCTCTTTTCTAATGAAATTGCCAACCTCCATATCTTGGAAAATACAGCACTCCCCGTTGGTCTTTAGTTTCACTTGGAACTCTAATAAAAACGCTATAAATTTTACATGGAGGAGCTAAGCACCAGCCAACAGAGAAAAGGCTTGTCATTAATCTTGTTAATGCTGGTATTAAACTAAGAGCAATAAAATGGCAAGCCATTATCACTGATAGGGGCTCCTACAGAGTTTTTAAATCATGTAATCTCCATTTCATATCCTCACGCAGGCTGTTCTACCTAGTTTAAGCTGTACTTTATTAAGCATATTTTGGAAAAGAAAACACTGTCTGACCTTAAAATGTCTGATCTGAATTGCGAAGCAGAGTGAATGTAATAAGAACTCTAGAAGGCCCTATTATTGAGATCTACAGGCTCAAGTGCTTCAAATGACAGACTGTGGAGAAAAAATAACAAAAACTGTTTATGAAATCTAGAGGAAACAACATTACTTAAAATGAACAGAGTAAAAAGGGCGACAGAAAGCAGAACTGGCTTAATTAGGAGTTCACCAATACCACTGCACAGTAAGTGTTGATACAACAAATATGCCTGTTTCACAGTGGAATATAGTACTAGGTATTGTACTGCTCACAACATCATAATGTTCATTAAAAAAAAGCAACATGTACAGTAGTTTAATACTTTGTCTTCATTAAAGACAAAGCTGTAATCACACACTGCAGTGTTCTGTATGCTACATTATGCTACTGTAAATAGAGACATTTCAATATAAACTTCCTAATGCTTTTTCCCCCCCTCAAAGCGATGTTCAGTAAAATCATTGGTAACACTGCTAAATGCGACTGACATTGATAACAGCCAAAGTGATACTATCAGGAGCTTGTCCTCAATGTATAATATTCAGGCCAGGACATTTTAGTGTGGTGATAAAAAAGTGGAGGATGACATTGAAGGAGTGATACTAGGAAGGTTTGACTACAAACGTTTCTGCTATTGCCTTCATCAGTGTTTGCGTTTCACCACTTGATAACCTGTGAATTGATGACAGTTATGGTAAAATATTACAGGCAGCATATCAGTACATTTAATGAACTCAAAAAGATTCTAAATGGGGAAATAACCCCACTTGCATCTACACATAATTCATCTTTAGTATTGACTTAGGTGGGACTTGAAATAATGATGTATTTATTTTATTACTAATGCTTTAGTTGCCTTTAGATTACTAAAGTGTCCAACACCAGCATGGTTCACTCAATTCAGTCTAAAATGAAAATGAAAACTATGGCAAGTCATATATTGTTGAAAAGGGTTTAAAATCAGGGGTTCTAGCCAACACTACAGTACGTACTACACGGTTTCCAAACTTTCATTTCTATCGAGGATGGACACATGACAAGTTCAGCTTGAGGGAACCTGATGGGAAATTGATTGGAACTGACGTTAGCTGCCTGTCCAGGTTTCAGAGGAAAGCTCAGAGGAGGATGTGAATATTGCTGAACTTGTACAGCACTGTCATAAAAAATGAAAAGATAAACATGGATACCAAGGTAAACCCAGCAGTAAAACAGATGGGAAACTACTAGTTAAATGTAGTATCAAATTCACTCCTCACTAGAATGAATCCCGAAATGAACATCCTGACAGTAACGACGCTCAGAGTCAAGCATTGACTAAACAAACTATCAGTGATGTGAAGCAATTCTGCACTCAGCATGAAGTTTATTGCCATTTCCCACAAATCCCCACGGCTAAACACAAGCACTGAGCACATTGAATCAGTCACTTGGACAATACAGGGCTTGTAATGCCTGACCGGGGGGAGGGTTGTCTTCCCATGTTACTCTTCCTTTTGAAAATCTTCCAGAGATTCAATTAATTACACTCTGGTAAGAAACAGTCCTGGATAGAGGAGTTTCCATTTCATTTCCTAAACAATTAAACACATCTAGAAATGTAAAGTTTAACACACCGGTCAAACTCTAAACTGTTCACACCCCTTCATAGCAGAATAACTGGTTCAAGTTAAGATGACTATTTCTGGAACACTATTGAGAAGGTTTCAAGAAGATAAATACAATGGAAACAAATGTTCATGAACACACTCTAGAAGTAGTATCACGAGGTAACTCTGTATACTTACAGAACAAGAAAACAACAAAGCACAGTACTTAAGAGCAACTGTATCCGGTTAACAGACATACAGTATCTTACCTAAAGCGTTTAGATTAACTTGGTTTAATTGTCCCTTTCAGTTATCACATTTTGGGACTTTATAAAGCGCAGAATTTTAAGCACCCCTGTGCCCTCAATTAAGCTCTCCCAAGTACACCTAAGGCCTCAGTGTGTAACCATTAACCATTTAGTTTTTAAAGGTAATTTTTCTATGAGATTGTAGATCCTCACATTCTGTGATAATTAATAGCTGTAGCCAGGTTCAAAACAGGCGATTCGGTCGGAGCAGCAAAACGCAGAGAATCAGGTGAGCAGCTCCAATCTGAGGAAATGGAACTAATGAAGTCTCCAGGGGCTGGACTATGGAACAAAAGGTTGTGTTTCTGAGCAATGACCAACCCTTCAGTCTGATAAGCAGTTCAGAAACTCAACCCGGTTTGGAGTCGGACTGCTTCCTGTAGAACGTGTTTTATGGACCGCAGGCACCAGAGAGATATTAAACAAGTTTCTAATGGGTCCCATCAGTGAGCAATTTAAATATCTCTTGAGGATCAGTTTGGACCGTGCCCAAAAACAAGGCCTACCACAGCGCAGTGCTGGACTACGCAAAACAATACCAAGACAGAAAACAGGGTTCTGTTTATCAGTGGAGTAAATCAAACTTTTCTAAATAACAAACTCATAATACTTTCACAAGTTTTGAAATATAAAAGGTCCCCTTGTTTACCGATACCTTCTACACTACAGCAACTAAATTTAGTACTAAACCATGCGAAGGCACTCATTTATGAAACATCACTGCTTCACACATACTGTCCTTATCGTATTTCCAGAAATGCTTTTAAATGGAAACTCCACCCAGCACATGAATAGTCTGGTTTCTATGCTGTCTTCTAATTAGTAAACTCTCAACAGAGGCTTTTAAAGCTGTCCCTCAAGTCTGTACCAATTATGGCTCAACCGCATTCCCTCTTCTGATGCGCCCCGTGGTTAGAATGGAGCAACGGCCGGCTGAGGCCCAGTCCGCTTCAAACTTGAGTCACACTGCTTCACGCAATTAAACGGTGATCGTTAATGTCTATTCTGGGATTTTATTTGAAAGGAATTCTGTGTTTGCATGAGCCTGTCTTTACAAAACATCTCACTGTAAAATAAAATTAAAAAAAAAAAAACTCATGAATGACTCATGACAACAAACAAGTATGTCGTTTACAATAAATACACAATTAGAGCCACCAGTATCTTGAAAATATATCACCATAACCTAAATCCACTGTATGCATGTGCAATACACGCATGGCAGACTGATAATTTGAGGTAAAGATTGTTATAGTATACAATTTGATCGCAATTGCAAGCGGCTCTCTAGATAAATACAGGAGCGCCATAAAAGACGGACATTAATCTATATACCTAGTTACTATAGTAACCAGATATATGGGATATACAGACAGACAGCCACCCCTCTATATCCCCTGAATCTAATATTATCAATAATCTCTGCTAAATAATGTTAATCCCAAATTTCATGACAACTGAATAAGCAAATGTCCAGATATATGGAAAGAATGTGTGAATTGACATACAGTACGTACATACGTATGTACAGCCACCTCCACTGTATCCTCATTGCAGGGGATTTCATCCCCAGTGGGGATAACTAGTGCTAAACAATGTCCCTACGAAGTCTCATCCCAATGGGGTTTGTGGTTCTCTAGGTGCATGTGAAACTACAGGTACATATACAGTACAATGCACATCTGTTCTGCATTTTTGTTTTCAATATAAATTGCTACAACATTGACATGTACTGTACAGGACTACCAGTGTGTAGTGTGTATATGGATAGATGGAAATAAAAAATGGTTCAAATACTAATATATAAAAAATAAACATCTATACTTGAAATGCATATTTGCCTACAGTTAAACATTTAGACAAAATACGAACACTTAATTGCCATGTAAGAAATGAATACATAAAACGTGTTTTTAAATTGAACCCCTGCCTCCATGTACAAGGAAGAAAGTCTGTAAGGTGGCAGACTGTGATTTGTCACTAACCTTTCATCGATGACCTTGTCTCCAATCATCCACCGGACTGTGGGTGCAGGGGACCCCGAGACCACACATGGCAGAAGCACGTCCTGCCCCCTAGCCTTCATCACAGGGGCGGGCTGACTCAGAAACTGCAGTCTCCTGTCTGTGCCCGTGTCTGTAAAAGATGAACCCCAAACTTACAGCAGCACTGCTTGTCTTCCTGTATCAAACCGTGAATACAGATGGCACACTCTTCAGGAATCTTAAGACACCTGCTGCCACCTGGTTTAACACAACACTATTACAAATACATGCAGTACCTCCACTTCAATCTGAAATGTGAATATGGAAAAAGGTTTGTACTGAGAGACGTTCTGATCATTTATAATGACTGGGTGACACAAGCCTCCAGTTTGGGTTTTGGAATCGCTCTATTAGTATTATTTTTATTATTATTAAAATACAGTCCAAAATCGACATCATGAAATCATTCGCAGAATAAAAAGCCAAGCAACAGCAAATGTGCCCTCCTGCACCCAAAGAGAACGAACCTGGAGTTGGTAATTTGATCAACGTCGTATGATAGGTATAAAATTGCATGTATTGTTATTATCAGACTTGATCCACACAAGTTTTTGCAGTGCCAGGATAAGTATATATGCTAAAGCTGAGAAACCTAAGAGATGCAGTGAGTGAAGTACAGTTACATTAAACACTGTATATTTAACAGAAAAGAAAATCTGAACAGCATAGTCTTTGACCTAAATCTTTAGTTGATTTGTACATATTTTAATATTTGTTTCAGCAATTACAGTTTCTTAAATGCTACAAATGAAAATGATTACTGTGTCAGAAATGAACAACTTGAAAAAAATATAGAAGATTACAAATAAATAAAATCAACTTGCTTCATGTTAATTTTCTTTGAAAATGTTTTTTTTGTTTGTTTGTTTTCAATTAATTTTTCAAGGAAATGTAATAAAATTGCAAGGGCAGCAAGTCCCTAGATACAATGGAAAAATCAAACACTCCCTACATTAATTGAAATTGCTTTCGGGCTGGGCATGATCCATAAGTCACTATAAGATCTTTTTAAAGATAAACACGGGAGCAGCAGGCAGACATTAAGCCATGATTTACAACCCCTAATTTCTTACTTAGCTCACACAGAGGGCACTTAACAGTTACTGTAAATAAAGCAGTTCAGAGAGCTGGACTGACAGCACAATTCAGAAGAGTTAAGCCTGGAATAAAATTACAAACCTGTCTAAACTTACGCCCCAAAACACAGCCCAACTGAGGCAGTCCACTCCCTGTGATTTCAGGACCAGTTTACCTTTTTGAGAAATGTATAGGGGATTGTACATCAGCCGTACAGCAGGTAAATTTACAGGCATATTAGGTGTTGTTTCAAGGTCAGCATGTTGTCTGTGCTGGACGAACATGCTAGTGCACCAAGAACTGCCTATTATACAGCTTAGATGCTAGTTGCAGCAACGTAATACACATTTTATACACCTTGGGTCCACAGTGCAATTGGAGAGCATGTCATGTGGTCAGCTCACCCAGATTTCAATGCTCTGTGACCAGTACTATCCACCATTGTTATTTAGATCCAGCTTGCTCTATCTTCTGACTTACAGAGCACTAGTAGTAAAGGCCTGCCCCTGAATGATGTACCTGGTAGAACCTGAAGCTCAGCCTCATCGCTGGTTTTCACAGGCCCGACGTTTTCCACCACACAGCGGTACAGGCCGGCATCGGCCTCCGAGGCGTTGCTGATGACCAGGGTGCCGTTAGGCAGCTTGACCACCCTCTCGTCCAGGTCCAGTGTCTCCTGGTCCAGCTCCCAGCGAGTGAAGGGCACCAGGTCCACATTGATGTCACAGTTCAGAACCACACTGTCGCCCTGGGTTACCGAAGAAGCTCCTGGCTGGCTGCTAAACCTTGGAAGACCTGAAAGGATGGAAAACAGCACGTCAATATTTAGCACAAGAGGCAAGCAAGTCTGTGTTTTCTGTCCACAAAAGCTCAAACTATTGGTGACTAAGCAAAAAGGAAATATTCTAGTAAAACTAAACATGATTATGTACTGAAGTTATAAAAACTTCAAAATGTTAAACAACTTTAAAACTAGAAAGGCAGCTTTTTGGTCTACTGCACTGTCATTTTTACAGCCCCCTATTGTTGGGGTAGGGAAGTGCAGTTATTCAGACAGGAATAGAAAACACACAGTGAATGACATGCTGGGTGGAAAAACAGCATTCCGAAAGGATTTTAACTGGTGCTTTAAAAACTAAGTCTGCCGAGGAAATTGAATAGTGACTCAGCAGCTACAAAAATGTGTTCTTGCAATTTTTTCCTCTGTGATAAAATGAGCTGCTGTTTTAATCAAGTGAAGCCGGCACAATAAGTAATAGTTTAGCAACCAGCTATTTAAATAAATGGCAATAATGAGTATTTACACAACAGTAAACTAACACAATTATGAGATTCTACTGTTCACAGGATTACCATGGCCGGGGCCATAGCTCATCCTATTTCATTTGATCCTGTTATTACATTGTGTGCAAGTACGGTTGATTCCATTTACATTTCCACCTAATTGGTGTTACACAACTCTCCAGCAGATTCTCATTTTCGGTATCATGTTCTCTAATTTGCCTTGCTTAATTGCATTCTCGCAAAGCGATGTTTCTCTTCTTATTAAATTAGCCATGGCCTTTAAGTGATTTGAACTATTTACCTGTATTGTGTGATTATAATACAAACAGAATGCCTATTGTTGTGGCAGCTGGTATTTTGATTTTAATATTTATATTGCACAATAAAATAATTACAGAGGTCAATGAGAAAGGAATTTTACCAACAAGTGACAGCCAAAAATCTTTAATGGAACTATAATAGCGGTTAATTTGCAGAAAAGAACTGGTCTAATGCAACCTTGTACCTTGTATATCGAATCCCAAGTAGGTCCACTTGTGCAAGCTAAAAATTGTATCTTAATAAAAGGGAACAAAAACCATGGCATAAACACAGACTACCTCCCCATGGGAATTATTTTACGGTTATAGGTTTTCCGTCATCGCTGGCACACACCTACTCCAAGCTTCGTATGCCGTCACTTATTAGATAAATATATCGAACCTAATAGCCTGGTATCAGCTATTCTATACTTACCACATATCAGAGTTCTAAACATACTGAAAACTGAAGTGGTTTAAAAAAGGATGCAAAGGAGGAAAAATGACCTTAAATTGTGCAAGTTACAGCCATTGCGCCCTGGGCTTCTCTCAATCAAGTGACGGTGCAGTGATTTTGTGATGTGGCCTATGAGAGGGCCAAGGTGAAACCACTGCACATCCGTACCCAGGCCAGGTGAAAGTGTAGCGAATGTGGCTGCAGTGTTACCCAGGTACGGGTACTTAACAGGTTTGGGGGAATTCAGCTCTTTGCAATTGGCATGCGATTCCCTTTTCTCCCCCAATGATCCCATGAGAAAGCACACTGGTTTTGCTAATTCACAGAGCCTGTACTTTATATACAGGGTACTTAACATGAAGCTGGTATTGCCTTTGAAAAGCACCAACCTCAGGAAATTTGTTGCCCAGCGTTATGGTTTTTTTTTCTGTCTCTCCTGTGTGTTTCCAAATGTTTCATCCAAAAACAACATTTAGGAATGATTCATAAAAGGCGGAGAGGAAGCCAATAGGAGAACGTGCTTCCGAAATCACCCAGAAATGGACTGCACACTAATTCCTTAGGCACAATACCAAAGTCAGCAACAAGATGGACAGCGTGGTAACAAAAATAACGTGCCAGTCACTCTGGACAAGAGGGTAGGAATGAAGACTGGGAAACACAGTGATTGGACTGTGGTCTACTGGTAAGAGTGGGGGGGCTGGAAGGTAGCATGGCCTAGTGGTTTTAGTCAAATGACCAGTAGGCAGTGAGGCCTAGCAACTGTGAGGATGAGGCCAGGGAAGGACTGAGAGGCAGCGAGGCCTAGTAGTGATATATGAGTATGAGGAAGCTTTGCATCTGTGTTTAAAGCTGCCCTTGAAAGAAAAGTATTTTGGGTGAGTCAGAAACAAGATGTGGATCATCACACGGGTACACTGTAAACAAGGACAACTGTTTAGGTTGGAGCGTGGACTGGTGGAAAATGTAGGTGGATTCTCATTTCAAAGAGACAGTAGAGATAAACCACACTGGGTGAACCCAGCACAAGCACTGCCAACCCAGTGCTAACACGGGGTAGGAGACTTTTGTTGGAGATGAAACAGACAAAACGTGTAATATTTTTATCGTGCAGAAAGTGACCCTGTTTGTCCAGATTTACAGCGTCTTCGGGATACTTGTGGATTCCTAGTAAGGCTGTGTCAGGAGCACTGGTCTAACCCAGTCCTCAGTATGCCCTCACACCACTGAGCAAGCCTCTGCTGTTGCAGATCGTGTCCGATCCCAGGCAGGCATACACCAAGGGGGAAGGATCCTGGTACACCATTTTGTCAGGTCTGAGGGATCGACTGTGTCACTAATTTCTCTTACTATTAAAAAAAATAAACAAGAAAAAAAAAACAAGAAAGACCTGCGATGTTTCAAATGATTTTATGAAATGTAATCTCCCTGAAATGGGCAGATTGTGACCGTTTTGAGAGTCCCGGGGCACAAACTCACTGTTAGGTTTAGCTAATTTAAACACATGGACTGTGCTTTAAGTGGGGGCTGGAGTGAGGAATGTAGACCTTTATAAGCAATCAGGGGCCTCGGTTATTAGCAGTTTCTGTCAACCTGACAGGAGTATAGTAAACGCTACAGGATTTACAGCATGTAGTAAACTATGCTCTACATGCTTACTGCTGGAGACCAACCGCAAAACAAAACCTCTGCAAAATAAAAAAAAAATCACTGGGGTCTACCAGGTTTTAACTACAGATGTGAAAATTCTGGAGTGCAACTTATAAATATTATGTTTAACTCTGCCATCTCTTTTCCTTCTCATAAAATGCTTTTAACAAGGACAAAATTCCTCAAATTATTTTATCCCATTACAATATGCATAAAGTCATTCAAAAACCAGGCCTGTCTGTGACCCTATGAACGGTGCAGCCATCTCAATGTGACCTAGTTCACCATATCAACTTTCTGAAATGGGTGCATATTTTATGACTATTATGCATTAATAATTCTTTATAAAGAAATCTAAATCTGCTTATTGGTAAGGATTGAATAAATGAGTAGGGGAAATTATTTTTGATACACGGCACTGTACAGCTGCCGAACACAACAGTGTCAGCCTCTTTCAAACAACAAACATTTACTTGAGCTATGGGTGTTCATTTAATTTCTGAAACGTTTACACTTTAGGGTTAAAAACATTTAAACTCTAACATATGTTTGAAACCAATTTAGGGAAGCCATTGTAAGCACTTACTACGACATGTATTTGTGCATAACAGGTGTATGTGTACAGCATATAAAGTGCACAGGGAAAATACTGTGTACATTGGAAACAAAGTATACACTGTACACTTGCCACTATATTTGGCCTGCACATTTAAACATTTAGGCAAAATTCGAAATATTAACATTTAGCAAAAGGTTAAACTATCAACACCCCCAGATTGAACACTGAAAAGTGCCCCCGCCTTGCAATGCAATGTCTGTGCTGGGAGGGACAGATGAGTGTCAGGGTTAACCTGCAATGACAGGCGGTGTATTGATGGAAAATGAGCTCAGGGCAGTGAGGGGAATCGGAAGCTGCAGTGCCAGGGCAGAAGATCTACTCATCCTCCCTGAGAATGGCAATGCGGTTCAGTGGCAATCCGACATGCACTACATCAGCTGCACGCAGCGCTTTGAAGACGAGGCGCCTCGCCAGCTTTCTGTACTTGAAAGGATGGCAGCTTTCTTCTCTTGTGACAACGGCTGAACAAAAGGTCTGTGGAGGTGCCCATGGTGGCTGCACCACTAAAGCGCTGATTCATTTATAACAAGTACCTATTTAATACTGTACAGTACCCAGCACAGACCTGGTGCTGCTGGTACATTATTATATCCTAGCGTTCTATTAAATACTAATTCACTACTAAGTGATGGCACTCGTTTTTGAAAACCAAACATACAAGGGCCAGAAAGGTCGCAGATGTGCAAATAGTTACGGAAAAGGGAATCTAATGGTACAGTCGCTATGGAAACAGCGATTTCTAGGCAAAGGAAACAATTGAGATGCTTGTATTTAAATAACACATGAATAACACATGTTTCTTTGTGTACAAGTCTGCTAGAGCAGCTGACTAAATATTAACAGTGGATGGCTTCTTCAAATCTCAGCTGTGCTGTTTTCCCCTAAAGCCTTGCTAATGAACCAGGCTTTGAAATACAATGCAGCTGGAAAAGAGCTGCAGACAAGAGTCTTCTCTATGTACACAAATATTTAGAGTTTTCCAGAAATTACAGTTTTCAAGCCAGAAAATGTAGGCCAAGAAACTGACAAATATTTTGAAGCACTTTTATTTAACGCATGTAGACTGGTAGAAAAGAGCGAAGATATTTCTTTAAAGCTTTAATGAGCTGTCTTTCTGTACAGTACTGAAATGGTTAAAGCAATTTGAGACGATTTTGAGAGAAGATGACTACAAAGGAATTGCACCAAAAAATTACTTCATGAACAGCTAAAGAAAACGATTTCTCCTTCTCCTCAAACAAACACAGATGGTTTCAACTATTTCGCATTCATTAGCAGACTCATGATACTGGTACTATTTAATCAAAAAAATATTATAACATAACATAACCAAGACAGAATGCAGCTGGCTTTCCTTAACTCAGGAAATGTTTTTCATTATATGTGAACTGGAATTTGAGGTTTCACCCACAATGCCTTTCAGGGCTATTACTGTATATCTCAGCAACAACAGATGAAAGTCTTGTGCCGTCTATTATATATTTGAAGCGATTAAGTACAGCTACCAATCATTAAAAAAACACATTACACATCATTAGCATGACTTCCTCTCGTCCTTTATTTTGCTGTGGGTAATTTAGATTCCAGACTTTATTTAAAGTCTGACTGTATGTGAAGCCCACTTCTCCTGCTGTAGAGAAGGTTCACTTCCTGTGGAGTAGATGCTTACGACCCACGCTGCCTGACTTACTCCGTCACACCTCTGTATGGAGTTCTGTGGAAAACGCCACTACGAGGCAGGGATTTCAACGAGTCTGCAGCTTGAGGCAATGCACAATTTGGAAAATGTAGCAATTGGCACGCAATTCCCTATTTCCTACGTTTCTGTCATGTTGGATTTATCATTCATTGCTAGATGGCCATACAGCAGTGTTGTACAAGCAGACACACAAGCCGGGAAACACCACAACATCTAAATGAAACAAGTCAGTGTCTTAACTGTGGAAGGGAAAGGGTTAAGGCCTTCCTTTCTCAACAGGAAATCGTCTCCTGCGAGAATGCAAGATTCTGTGAATGCGCCAAACCTATCCACTCTTAACCCTCCCCTCCCCTCCCCCCCCCCCCCTCCACTATGGAAATGATGTTTTCATTACAGGTAATTGAGTTGTATCTAAAGCAATGCTGATTGTATTAAGCTTAATCATGTTAATGTCTCCTTTTATTCTGTGGAACTTGGCTCATTCTTACCCAGTTATAATTTAACCTTCTTCAGAGGTCGTTGCCACGGAAACCACTGCATCTTGGGAGCTGAGATCCCATTATACAGCTTTGATAAATGTGTTGACGGCACCCAATATCCCCCACCCCTTATCAGGGCATGAGGTAGTGCCTCTCTCTCTAGCCACTATTTATTGTTACCACCGAGTGAGCCCTGGACAAAGCCAGGGTACAAGGAGGTTACAGGGAGGCCAGGGAAATCAACAGAGATGCAGAACACTACACCACTGCAGATAACCAATTATGATTGTTAGCTTTTATTTTTAGCCTTTTCTGGGTCCTTTCATCATCAAATGTATAATTTATCTTGAAGGGCAGTTCAATAAGGCAGACAAATCAATTAATGGAACATGACTGATAAGAGACAGCGAAGATGAATACCCAGTAACTCTAACACTGTACTGTACTCCAAAAGGAGGGTGAAAAATGTTTTTATCCCTCCCATGACTTCTGAAGGCGACCGGAGCGCATCACCAATACAATAGAAATACCATTTTCCCCTACTTCTTTAAGGTGCAATGACCAAGGCATTAAAAACAATACGTGAACATCAATTCCTGCTAAAAAAGGTTTATTTAAAGTACATACTGTGAAACTAACGACATATTTCCACTAAATCCTACCTAATATGTATTGGCATCACTTTGTCGACCTCACATTTTCTTATCTGAAAGGTGAGCACATTATGTCAAACACGTATTTGCTGTTAGTGAACAAAACAAAAAAAGTCAAGCATCTTTTGCAGTTTTTTTAATGTTGCAATTCGGGTCAGTGAAAATATGCAAAGTTGGCGCTTGAGTTTTTGCAAAAGGAAAAATGACTCCGGTTTCTTATTTCCCCTGCAAGAACTCAAACTCCCAGAAGCTTGGGCTTGCCTTCCCAGTGTTTTCAATGTTCCTTCATGCAGCCTCCTGAAATGGAATGCACGGAACTGGAGTGCAGCATTAAAGTATCTGCAAGAGGCGATCAATACATTTTCTTTACAACCTTACCTTAGAAAAAAAATATCATTACAAAATCGAACTTTCTGTGAGTCTTTCATATAGAAAGATGTGAGACCTACAAAATGATGACAATACAGGTAAGAGTTACTGGAATGTTTTTGTTAGAAATAAACAGAAAATCCTCAAAGTTTCTTAGTGTTTTTTTGTTAGACTTGTGTACCTCATGGTTATTTGCTTGACTTGAGCGCAACTGATAATGCAGATGATTAGCTGATCTTGTGAAAGACTGATTGCAGCGGTGTGTGAGCTGAGGCAGGTGTGTGTGTGTCTGAGTTCTCTTCATGATATATCTGTGTTTGATTGTTGTTACGACAGGGGTTGGGGTATCTCATTATTGTAACGTTAAAGTCATTAATACCTGTGACTCCATATGTTAATTGCATATATCTGACATTTTTATTTTAGAGGCTGGCACATTCTAAACGTACCCAAACCCTTTCTACATCTCGTGTTACTACCCGGTTAAATGAATAAGTCTTTCAAAAACAATTGTTTGCATTTCAAATTCAACATTTCTGCCGTAGGGCTGGCCAATGCGTTATTTCTTTTCAAAAGCTATGAAAAGCCAAATATTGTAGCAGATCTACACCAGGCTACCACATATGAGCTTGAAAGAAATATTTCTCTTAAGAACATTTTCTGTATTATAAAACAAACTTGCATTTTTACAGCACCCTTCATGAAGGCATGTACATAAAATAAAAAAATAAAAATGATATCTAAAATAAATCTAATGCTACCTAATGACCAAAAGCCAAGGGGGCACTACAAATGAAATCCTTGGCTCTATCCAGAACCTGTAGGGACTACAAGGAGACCTGCATCAGTACAAGCAGGGACACAGGGCGTGAGAAGGGCAGGAAGTGAAGACGGTCCAAGCCCAGACCGTGCCTTCTTGGTTAAGAGGAACATTTTAAAACCAACTGGCAACCACACAAAGATTAAGACAAGTATGCAGATGAAAGCTGAGATTAACACCCTTGCTGCTGCATATTAAGATTGGGTATGACCCATAATTACAGCAAACAAGCAAGACTGTGGAAGATTCTAGCCTAGGTGCTGCAGCAGCCCAGCTGTAAAGCGGCACAGAAGCAGTGGTTGATGGGTTCTTAATAGTGATGACAGGCCATGAAATCCGCTGTGCTTAAAAGGTTTAACCCAGCTCTCCTTTTTCTCTGAACAACAAGTCCTGTTCTCTCAGATTGTAGATCAGCAAAATTCTCCTGATAAAATGAGTTCCGAGGAGGCGACTCCAATGATAAATGACTCCCAAGGAAGCCCCTCAATTGAAACCCCATTCAGCACAGCCGGGCTCAGATGAGCTCCGAGCAGCACGCATGTTGAATGAAATGAAAACATCAATAAAAGCATAACTGTACACTTTTAATTGTCTCTTTATTACGGTCATATTTTAAAACCTACTTTTTAATACGGTCTTTCTAAATACTGTATATCTAAATATATAATATGCCTTTTCAAAAAGGTTAATACAATTCAGCCAAATTTCACAATATGACCATAAACAAAACCATGACAACAAGAACCAGACTTATTACCAATGTGGGCAAATGAGTCTAAAACAAACACTGCATTACGCTGGTCTTTAAGAACGCAAGAAAAGGCCATTCGGCCCATCAAGGCTTGTCCTTTGTTAGCACACCAATTCTCCCCTACGGGGGGGGGGGGGGATTTAATTTAAAAGCACAATTTTTAAAATGTTCCCAGTGTTTTAGAATTATGCCACCTGGTAGGCTATTCCATGCATTCATATGTGCTTCCTACCTTCTGTTCTGAACTTACTTTTACTCAGCTTCTATTTATGCCCTCTTGTTCTTCTATCTGTGCTAACACATGCATGACTATATGAACTTTGATTTGGTATGAAGGCTTTCAAGACGATTTTAATGTACTTGATTCAAGAGAGAGACAAAAGTCAAACGTTGGAGGTTACCATTTATTTTTATAACACACAACTAAGGTATAGCTGGCCCGGTCTTACTGGGTGACACAAGCGCTCAGCCGGAGTTACACAGATGCTCAGTCTCTTCTCCTGGTGCTAAACACTCAGCTTGTGTTGACAGGGGATCAACAGGAATGGTTCACGAGGAAGGCTAAATGTAGTGTGACTGCACACCCTGACTCACCGCTGCCCTGGAGAACAGGTTCATCCAAACGCTAAAGGGGTGCTTTTTAAAACTATGCCCAAATCCATGCATGAATGAACCAAAAGAAAATAAAATATCATCCCATTCTAATTTAACCAATATACTGTACTCAACAGCAAAAAACCTACGCCAGGCTTCAGAGTGAATGTACAGTCTAGAATACACGCGTGCAGAATTTAACGCCCATTACTGTGACCTACAATATCATTCTTTGGTGTTAGTTCGCTTCATTATTTCAGAGTTTAAATCTTCTGGGCACTTATCAGGAAGCAAGTTGTATACATCTGCAAATGTAGTCTGTTGGGACTTCCTCCCTTGCTAAGGCAAATAGATATGGCCCTGGACTACCTACAGCAGAAGGAGGTTATAAATAACGTTTAAACTAAACTAATCCATTACTATACCCCCCAAAACCAGTTTGTCAATGACATGTGTTTAAAAAAAATCTATAACATTTTAAAAACCTTTAAAACACACCTTTAAAATTGGGGTGAATGGTAAATCAAAACTAATTTAGATGATAAAAGACTAGACTGACAGAAAGATTGGGGGGTTGGCAGAGAGGGAGAGAGAGAGAGAGTGAGAGAGAGATTGAAAGAGACTGACTGAGATAAGGCCAATACAGGTTGGAAGGACAAAGAGAAATGTGTGAGGGTGAGAGAAAGAGTGATAATGAGAGACAGAACCGAAAGATGAAAAAAGAGACGCAGAGAGGGGCTAACGAATTGCTCGCAGACTGCATCTTATCCAAGCTCCATGTCTCCAAACACAACTCCACACATCCCCAAAAAGGTAGTTTAAGTAGTTTAATAGAGACATATGCTGTACACGGGAACTAGTACTTTGACAGGTGAAAAAGGGGGGCATTTGTTGCCTGTTTACCCCAGTCAGACACTTGCGTTATAAAATATCTTAGTGTGCTTATATATATTATTCTTGCAGCATTATAAATGGCCCCACTGTCAAGTCATATAATGGTCTATTTGGGTAATGGCCAGCTCAATAGATGTCGTCTTTCCCCCTTAGCCACAGCTTCATCCGTTTTTTTTCTTTATAGTATAACAAGCAAACGGCTCTTGACCTTATGCTGTATGTGTCAGTTACCGTATACGTTATAATTAAAAACTGTCAATTATTTAATTACCACTACTATTATTTACTTATGAGAAGTGATCCATTCACAATGTAATCTAGCACTGCGTCTGTGCAAAGCAAGACCTGACGATAGAGATGTGAGCAGCACAGCTTCCTTTTTTCTGTGGATGGCACTGCTACAGTACACACGACACAGTGGGATGCTGCTTTGTGAAACATGAATCACTGTTATCGGCTTCCCAAGGGTGTAGTTGGGGGCTAGGCAGGTAACACTAACACTGGGCAAACACATCAAGCTTCAAATCAAGCCTGGGACGGTTGTGGACATGCTCAATGCACCAGCAAGCTATGACCAGGGGGATTGGAAATCAACTCCGTGGCCTGGCTTTATTTGCTAACAGGGCCTACTGGAAAGCAGGCATGTACTGTATAACATGTTATAGGCTTTTAATATTACCAAAGTAAATAGTCAAATTAAGATAAACCACTCATTGTTGTCCAGTACTTACTGTAGTTCTTAACAGTATGTATTTGATATATTAAATTTTTATTGTGCTTTACTAAATAACTGGGCTTGGTTTCTTCATTTTCTTTCAAGTGCCAAGACCATTAAAAGGCTTTAAAAAATTCTTACCTCTCATTAGCACTCCATTCTTAATAGGCATATTGGATTTGCTCTTTTGTTCTCCAGACATTTTCTCTTTGACTAAAGCCCATAAAGTACAGTAAGACTTCAATTATGTGCTAATTATGTGAAAAACGCATAAAATGGAATAACCATTTGTTCACTAATGTGCTGAACCCTTTAATTGGGGGTTGCATCATTATGACTACAAGAGCACTTCCCTTTGTTGAGAAGTCAAGCGGAGATGCAGGTGAAGAAGCTGGGTATGTGGCCGACGCAACACGTTTGTTTTTGTTTATTTCGATTTTTTCACTGTTTAAAAAGTGCCGACACCACTCAGCTGAGGTTGAACGCACTGCGACTCAAACGTGTCGTCTACAATAAACGTAGCTCTGATAAAATGGCTAGTGGCACGGTTGATGCATGATTGTATATAAAATGAAATGAGGAATACTGAAGCACAGTTTGGTAACCCCACCGGATTCCACCTATGCAGCTTGGAAGGCTTGTCTGTAACACAGGGAGTGAGCTTGCAGTGTTATAACAGGAGGGAAAAAAATAAAATCACATCAAAATAAATACAGGGGACTTTTGAAAACGTCGTTGACGAGGAAATAATGTTTATTTTAAAACCTTTGTCGTTGCATGTTAAAAGAAGTACTGTGTGTCAATAACTTAAGAAGGTCCAAACCAAGAAAACAGAGCAGGACATACACCCACCACCACCAACCCGCCCCCATTCTTATAAATCTCTGCGTAACAGACAAACCCAGCGCTGCTTTGAGCCAGGAATGGAGTATGGAAATGAAGCCACGGAAAATAAAAATCAAGACATCTTATCTCTCACCTCCTGATAGTGCCTCCAATCAATGATAAGTGCAGGTTGTATCTGGAGGGTGTAAACGGCACCTTATCTGGCTCTCATCACACTCCTCGCAGCCTGATTCCACCTCCTCTCTCACTGGCCTCGAACACCCCAGCAGCTCCCTGCTACTGCACCACCAAGACATCGAGGCTCCAAATCACAGAGGAGAGGAGAGATACCCTGTGGTCTCTGGGGCCAGCACAGTGAGAGTTCAGCACAGCCAGGCAAAACAAACAAGCACATGCATTAGGGGTGTTTTTCTGCTTGTTTTTTTTGCATAATGATTTTCCTAACATGCTTGAGTAATTTCTATTTATTTTTTTAGTCCTTGATTACAGTTTATTGATTGTATTTTTGTTTTTTATGCATAACATTTTACTCCCCTTGACTGTCACACAATAGCGCTTTTTCCTGCTGTGTATAAAATTACATTGTTACACTGTTTATAACAGTTTTGTTTAAAGAGTTTTACAAACAGTAAACACTTTGATGTAGTGACACAGATTTTGACGGGGAAATTGGATGTCTGTAGCAACTGGTCAGTTTCAAAAACACTGCTGTCAAATCTCAAAATGCCTGCACATACAATATATACCAAATTACATTGTAAGAAAGACGATTTCTAAAATGTGTGTTACACATTTATAAAGGGTTCTCAAGTAGTATATAGTTTGAAAATAATTCATGACCAGTTTCCTTGTGTTCCTATATTTTAAACCCACCTCCATTAAACCAGGTTGGCTATGATCAAAACTGGACCTCTGTGATGGGGTGCCAGCTCGCTCCTATAATTTGTGTTTATTATTGTTATTTTTACTGTTTGTTTTGGATTGGCAGGGAGGGGGTTACATTCCTCCCTGTAAAATACATGTGAGAATGTGGCTGGAGCCTTAAGTGTTTAATTGTTAATTATTAGTTAATTGGGCTCCAGCCACAGACTATAAAAGGCAGGTGAAACCCTTTGTGTGGAGGGTTTTTTTTTGGGTGAGTTTGTTTGTTGGTGTGCTGTGCTGTTTAGTTTTTTTGAGAAAGAAACTGTAGTGAAGGCTAATGCCCAGCCTACATTTCTGTATTTTGTTTAAACCTTTTGTTTGGGCCCTTGTGCCTATTTATTTGATTATTTTTTGTTTAATAAAGATCATTATTTTGCCCCTTCCACTGTCTCTGAGCCTCAAACCTCTGTCATCCTGCCACAACCTCCCATGGCCAGAGGGAGGCATTGAGTGGAATGTCCAATTTCGTTCCCTCACCGCAAGAATTCCCCACACGGCTCAAGAGAACTGAAGGTTCAGCGGGCGTCCTCCGACCCCACGACCGAGCCAACTGCCTCTTTATACCCAGGAACTCGAGAGCGGATGTCAGTGAGCTACCGGCCCCTGGAGGACAAAGAACAGCCCTGTAGATGCCTACCTGAGCTCACCAGGCACCTGGCCAGTAAGGTTCGCTGTAGCACGATGAAGAGAAACAGTCCCTGACAATTTCCCCCTCCCTAACCCGCAGGAGCACCAGAGCCACTGCGATGCTCCCTCAGGAAGCCCCAGCGAAGATCAGTGACTTCACACAGCCAGGACACATTTTTTTAAGGTTTTCCAGGGAAATAAATTGCTTTACAAGTACTGTAGTAACGTCTAGGGAATCAATGTTTTGTATTATGAAGACTTAGATGTCCAAAAATGTATGTGAAAATCCATGTAAAATTAGAAATAAATTCAAAAGTTACGTATAATTACAAGTCCATGTGTACATTTTAAATTGAACATATGCATTGAAACATTCACAGTATCAAAGCAGATTTACAGTCTATGTGCCAGATATCCAGAAGGAGTGGAATGGTGCCTATGTTTGAACTGCACCAGTATTATTTGCCAACCTTTCTTTTACTGCTCCAGTTCATAGCATAATGGTAGTCCAAATTGCGTTTACTGGTCATATAAAAATAAAATAAAAAGCCCTCTTGGCAAAATTCTGCCCTAAGTCAGCCTGCTTTAGCAAACAACACGAACAGATAGCAGCCAGAACACACAATTATGAACATGTATAATAAAAACTCACTGTTCCCAGTTCACATTTGACTGGCTCTGTAAAATGAATTAGTACCAGACTAAACCCACAATTACAGTATACCTGGTCCAATATATAAGCTGATACTGCTCACACTACAGTGGTGGGCCCAGTTTCCAGGCCAAACCAGTTAAAATGGTCCACTGAAATGTACTGGTTCCAGTCCAAAAGACCAGGCTTAAGCAGCTCTGTTAAGTTTTTCAGGCCTCATTTTGCAAAAATCCTTACAAGCACTGCAAGTCCATTGAAACTGGCATGATGAACAGGCTAGATGGCATCTTAAGTAAAGTAAAACGACAGGACAACCTGACCGAGCAGCCTTTACTGGGAAGCATTATTGACCAAACTGGATTAAATCGTTTAACATTAAGAATTTTTAAAACTCTGGAGATCTTCAGTATTAAAACTAAGTTCAACACAATCGTTTCACTGTCTTTATTAGTGTCTTAGTGTTTCGACAAAAAACTCTGAAGTTCACAGCTCCAGAGAAGATGATGCACTTTGTAAAGCACAATACTTGTGGTGTTTTATTGCTCATAATTAAAGAGAAATGTGCCTTTCTTTCCCTTTTGCAAGTCACATACAAGTGATAGAAATAAAAGGGACAGGTTTTATATGAATAAATAAAAAAATACATACCTTAAATAACAAAATTGAAAAAAGGTTTGCCTGGTAAAAACAACTGGTTTCACAACTGGAAATAATTACTCCAAAAACATTGAGGACGACATTAATGTGTACTAATTTATGGGTTTAGTTTAATACCTCCAAGACAACTGGCAGACACTGAGGATAATGAGCAGAGACTGACATTACGAGACAGTTTGAGTCACACACTAACTACTTCAAATTCCTTTTGAAATCCTGATGGGAGAGAAATTATACTTTCAAAATAGACCAAGAAGCAATTGTTATTTTTTTATTCTACTTTTACTGCCAAGAAAAAACACCTGCACGCCTTCATTGGAACAGCAGAGTCTTGTACTTTCCTGTACAGTTTCCTTATTTGAACAACAACTAGTGCTATCAGCTTTCTGGAAGTGTTCATTTGACACTGTTGATCACTCTATTCTACTATCATCTCTTGCTGACCTGGGGATCTCTGGCACTGCTCTGGCCTGGTTCTCCTCCTACCTCTCCAACCGCACTTACCAGGTAACCTGGCGTGGAGCAACCTCCACACCTCACCCTCTCTTAACTGGAGTCCCCCAAGGGTCAGTCTTGGGTCCTCTCCTGTTCTCTCTCTACACCCGCTCCCTGGGCCCCCTCATCGCATCCTATGGTTTCTCATACCATTTCTATGCTGATGATGCTCAGATTTTCCTCTCCTTCCCCACCTCTGACTCCACCATCTCCTCCTGTATCTCTACCTGTCTGTCTGCTATTTCCTCCTGGATGCACTCACATCACCTCAAACTCAACCTCTCTAAATCTGACCTCCTTTTCTTTCCCTCCTCCTCCCCCTCCTCTGATCTCTCTCTCTCTGTTCCTCTGGAATCTACCACACTCTCTCCCTCTTCCTCAGCTAAGAACCTTGGAGTCACCCTGGACCCCTGCCTCTCTTATTCCCACCACATCTCCACTCTGGCACGCACTTGCCGATTCTTCCTGAGCAACATCCGAAGAATCCGCTATAAACAGCAGCTTTCAAGCCCTCATAATAATCTTCTTTAGGTGTAAGTGGAAATTTAAAAGAATGAATACTGTGAAATAGCTTGTCCTTAACGTAAATATGAAATCAAATAAATTACAACATTTCTAAGATTAACGTCAATGTTCAGCACATTTCCATCTGAATTACTTGAATTAGCCAATAGGAATTACTATGAATGTCTATTTCAATTACAAATAATTCCTTGCAGAATGCACAGATTCATTACAACTAAGCCAATTCTTTTAAAGAGTATTTTTTCCTTTGAGTGAAAAAGGGGAGACCTGGGTTTCAGGGAGAGAAGGAAACAGGGGTTATGGTTTCTGTACAGTGGCCTCAGTCTTCCTGTGTTGGGTAGCTGGGAGGAAATGACACTGGAACATACAGTAAAAAAGCATATGGTAGAGGGGGGAAATATCCTTATGACTTGAATATATTTGTAATGGATACACTATGTCCTAGCTCCCTGCAAAACGTGTACTGGTTTAATTATGAAACAAGCTGAAATTGAAAACTCCATAAATAAATCTAAATTACTAGGTATCTTGACAATTACTTTTGCGGTATGAACTGTGTATGTCCTATAATATTGAAACCAAGTATGCCATTAAACATTACATGCAACTGATTTTTTTTTTTATTAACCTCAACACAAAAGTATGATGGTCTATAGCCTCGTCCTTGCAGAATCAGGGCTTAAATACGATTAGTAAAATCTGTGCGATGTCATTATTGTATGTATTTAATGAATGTAAAGACCGTATGGCACTATGGCACTGCTGCTGTAGGGAAACTCTTAAGATCTGTGTTTTGTATCCCTGCGAAATGTATGAAGTAAACCACACCCATGTTGACTTGACCTCAATGCCCATATTAAGCAGGTAGTGCAATTGTGAGCTCCATATGAAATGGTGTGCTAGCTCTAGAACACTGTTGGCCAATACTTGATGGAGATTTTTGCTGCATCTTTGGGCAAATCTGAACATAAGCAATAAGCCTAAAGTAGTGATGATTGCAGAATACAGTAAGAGTCCCTGTGCAGCTGCAAGATGGTAATAACTTTTGGTTCAGTAGATTGTAACTGGAAATTGATCTTTTGTATCCATAAATAATGTCAGTTTGTGAGCCCACACATATATGAGACTACATTTTAACAACCACCAACCTCTCAAAGAAAAAAATCTTCTGGCTGAGCTTCATAACCACACTGTATGAATTTAAACTCTGTCTCTCTCTCACACACACACACACGCACGCACACAGTAATCTTCATGCCTGCCGATCACTGCAGTGAATTAAGCTTCCACTCACAGCAGTCTATCAATATGGGTACGGCCCATACAGTTTCATTGTGATGGAAGCCTGCTGTGTGATCAGCAAGCTTTGCAATCTCAGGAAAAGCATGAGATTTCAGGGGAATGGATATTTTGCTTAAAAATCAAAGATGTTCAGGAAAGGCAGTCTAATCTTCCCTGTGTGGACATCTTGATTTTATAACCAGAGAAATGAAAACAAGTGTGCTGGGTTTCACTTTTCTTTCTTTTTTTATGAGAAACAGATTTAGCTAGCTGGCAGAGACGTGGCGTTATTGGAGCACCGGCCAGTCATCAGCACGGCAGAGAGAACGAGGCTCGTCAGAGAGTGATGACAGAGGTTTGGGATTGCAATGCAGCCGGAGTAAGAGGGCCTGCGGATGCAGAATTAACTGAAGGATTTGTTCCAATAATGACTTCAATCAGTGTCACAAGTTCAATCTCACATATGAATGACAGAAACTTCAGATTCTGTAAATCAAATTTCCAGGAAAAAATGCGCTTGAGTATGTTGCAGTATTATTGCTATGTTACTTCATTATTTGACATTGTTTTTCACGTACAATATTGGATGTACAGCATATCAGCAGACTATAAATGAGGACACTATTAAAGAAAGAAAATCACCTTGTTTCGTAGACCCTACCGCTAATTTTACCAAACAGTTAAAAACATTGATAAGACAGCACAATGCTGTAACACTAAGTAATAATTTAAGACTCACAATGTAGATGCAGGCAAGGGAGTCCGAATTAAAACCTAATTTAAGAATGAAGGATTCTAAGCAAGCACAGGGATTTACTTATTTAGTTGTGTGGAGGGCAATTTCCACAAATACTGAAATGAAACACAAAAATGAGAGAAGGATTCTGATGGCAGTTTAATACAGCTTTTTAACAGCCCTCTTTGCTAATGCTGGTTGTGCCTCCCCCACACCCACACACAAGGTTAAGCCCAATGCAAGCTCTATCAAGCACACCAAAGGAACGAGACACAGAATACTCATTACCGATCTCTCAGACACTGCCCTATCATTTAATAGGAGCGACATCTGAATACAAAACGAGCAACACAGCCGTGTGGAGAGATAATCCCTTTCTCAATAAATGCATCTGTCTGCGGCTTCATCTCTCAGCGAAAAGAAATGGATGGAGAAAAGGGAGAAGAGGGCCTTTAAATTAGCAAAAGCCTGGGTGCTACAGTCGTGTATCACTCCACGGGAGGGAAGTGGGGAGAGGGATGAGAAAGGGGACTCACTCGCGTTCATCAGTCACAAATATTGTACATCAAATTTGTCGGCGTGCTGCGTTTGCTATTGCTGTACAACTCAAAAGTCACATCGCAAGGCAATTTCCTGTGTATTTCTTAAAGTAAGGGGCCTTTTCGAGCCAATGCAATTAACCTTTTTATTACCAGCCAGCAGAGCGAAAAGTCAGCTAATTGTCTTGTACAGACCTGCTTCTTTTAAGAGTTCAGGTCAGGGTTGAGGGTTTTGAACAATGTTCCTTAGCCTGCTGGCTGTTGACAGATTTCATCTAAGGCAGGTAGTTATACAGACATTCCGATTGTTGTTTGGGTTGGAGCTACCAAAGGTAGAGAGACACACAGCCAACTGAATCTGTGTTAAATTTTAGTATGTATTGCTTACAACCAAGTAGGGAGCACTTTTTTGGTTTTCAAATTGCACTTTCTAAATATGTAATAGCTCTCTATTGCGCTGTTTTCATAACACACTGTAGTACATGCTTGCTGCTAACAGAAGGCAGTGCTGCTGAGCCGCACCACGCGGCCCCTGCGATTCCTGCAAGCAGGACTGAGCCGACACCACCACACTCATTTTCATTTCTTATTGCAGTCAGACTGCAGGTCTCCAGGGGGAGAGGGAACATGTGTGCTAAAGACAGTTATTAGAATCAAGCCACTTGGGCTTCAGTCTGCGGGGGCTTCAAAGAGTACGATGCTAGCTGGCTCTGAAACCCTGCAAGAGCGCTTCGTAGGAGAAACAGTGTGAAGTTCACCAGATGCTGCGTCAGATTCTTGCTTTGACTTGAACAACTTATGGGTGTGAAATATCAGTCACTTATCTGTACTTTCAGTATTAATAAATCCAAATTTCAATCCACTGTGAACGCATGGTAACATTAATCTCATTAGTAATGGGCTGAAACTTAAAAGGGTTTGTTAAAGTGTAAGACTAGTTAATACCCGCTGAACAGGGTCAGCTGTAGGCCTTACCTGCGACTGTGAGGCGTGCAGCCCTGCTGATGATGGTGCCCAGGCTGTCGATGGTGGCCACGCACTGGTAGAAGCCCTCGTCTGGCTTGCTGTGTTTGGAGTGCACCACGCTGGGGATGAGCAGGGAGCCATCGGGTAGCAGCTGGCGTCGGTCGTCGGAGGCCAGGTTCAGGAAGGTGCCGTCCTTCTTCCACTCCACCCGCGCCGGGGGCTCGCTGTGGGCCGAGCAGTTCAGGAAGACAGGGGAGCTGCGCACAGCCAGCGTGTCGACGGGCTCCACCGAGAACCAGAAGGGGGTGAACTGTCTCGGGCCCGACGCTGCGTAAAACACAAACAAGAGACACAGACCGGGTTAACGCTGCAGCATACACAGCGATAGAGATGCTCTGAACATAACTTTATAATGCTCAAACTCTGAGGTAAAACTGTCATCTGAAATGTCAATTCCATTTCTGCCTTTACAATGTACTTCAGACACGGAACTGAGCCTTTGGTCTCTAATAAGGCCTATATAGGTTTCAAACAGCTATCCAATTGTATCATTTTCTGTTTAACCTGTATTACAGTAGTAAATATTTAGTTGGCAATCAAAATGCTCAATTCACAAACATTGAAAGGCGTGTTTTGTGTGTGTGTGTGTGTGTAAAATATTGGTCTCCTCATGCTGTGCAACACCACTTTGATCAATTAAAATCCTAAGTAGACAAACGTTTCAGCTAGTGCCTTCTTCAACCGCAGATTTTGATAGGAAATTGATAGGAAAATAACCAAATACAGTAAAACAGACAATGCAGTCAACAATTTAAGATGCTCCAGTAGAATATGTAGATGGATATTTCTATTTATAGTCACTTTTACTGTAATCTGCCTCTTTAAAAAAAATAAATGAAATAATAATAAATAAATGAAATAAATAAATAAATAAATAAATAAATAAATAAATAAAAAATACTAAATTTCATGACATTTAGACCTGAAATATTCATTTTATATAAAACTTTTTTTTTTTTTTTTTTAAATACAGTTGCTTGGCTGGCCTACATTAGCATGTGGTCGGCCAGGGACAGTCAAGGTCAGAAGTTCAAAGATTTATTCCCCCTTACACATTTTAAAAACTGTCCAGCTGTATTTATTCTACCACACACAATCAGAATATATTAAGCAATGTGAAGAAGTACAATAGTTCATGTCACAGAGACAGCCCTCTCTGTGTAAACAAAGCAAATTCTTCCCTGTGGTCACGGCCCTCACTCCTGGCCTGGCTCTGTTTCTGGGGTTGAACGCGTGGAGGGAAGGGAGGCTGTTGGCAGTGTCCAGAAATGCTCTGTTTACTCTATCTTGACAGATAAGCGGATACTCCCAGTAAAGTTGCGGTAAAAGCTATAAAACATTTGTTTTTATTGGCTCTAGTGCAAAGAATACACTCCGGCCTGCTGGCAGCGCTAAAATAAGGCCGTACGATGCACAGGGGAATGTTTATCTGGCTTCATCTTGATTTTTCTGGATGGTTCTTTTAATTCTGTTAAGGTGACACTACACTATACAATCAATAACTCGGTTATGGTATCCATTTTCATGTTTGGATGTCAGGATTTATAAAAACGTAACCTATCCAAGCACCTATCTTTGAGGGCACTGCAATAAGTGGCCTACATACTGTACTGTATTTTATGTCCCAGTATTGGAAAAAAAAGAAATATACATCTGTAGTGTTGTCTTTCAAAATCTGGTATTGTTTTAAATTCCTTCAGCGACTCTGGGGATAAAAAAAATCATGGACTGATTGACTTTTCATATTTAACTACATCTAAAATAACAACAATTTTTAAATATTAAATTCCAGATGAAAGAGGGTTAAGTTACCCTAAAAAGCTAAGATACAAAACACACACAACCTTCTTAATACTTATTTCCACATCGACTTCCTAGTACAAGCACAGAAAGGCACGGACACATGCTAAGAATGTGTCGTTGAATCAGGATACAGGGTTTGATTAGTTTGAGAGACTTAGTGGTGTGTGCTTCAGATGAAAGAAAGGTGGACCTTGTATTGGAAAACCTATTAAACTCCTGAAGCCTAATCCTCTACTCCCTGCAATCTGGGCAGGTTTCTTTGTTTAAATATATACTGCAGCTCCCACCAGGCAGGGGAGAGATGAAGAGAAAATGAAGCTGTCTGCTTGTTAGTAGAGGCGGTTTTGAATGGCCGGAGCCCTTTAAAAATCCACTTTATTCTTGCCAAGCATGAAACTGTTTTTTTGTCCAAAAATTCAAAAAGGAATAGAAATAAAAAAAATAGCTATGGCCATACCATAATAAGGTTGATTAGGAGAGGGTCTTCTGGTGGTCTAGTGGTAATTGGGGATACACTATTGCTGTGGACACACAAAATCCCCCTGGTGAGAAACACTGGGCTATGGGCAGTGTTGAGTCAGTCAATGGGAGAACTTAGGTCGCAGTGCTGGTGGCTCAGTTGAGGACATGGACTGAAATGCCCAAGCATGAATTGAAGGCAGCACTGTGCTGTTGATGGGTCACCCTGCTTTGAAACAGTATAAACTGTATAAATATCTTCAACTGAAGAATATCTTCTGGAGCGGTTTGCACTGGAAAGGTGCAGATGTGCATTGCAGCCCCTGTCCCAGGTAAAGGCTTTATTTATTTTTTTTCAATCACTCATTGTCAGTCAGCGAGTGTTATTCCACACAGTGTGTCACATTCTAATTAGTCAGTCTGAAAATTCCTTTGCCTTTCAAGCTTACACATCCACAGGCTCTCAATTACTCAGAAACCTGGCTTTTATCTCCAGTGGTCCGCAGTTTTCAGCAGACACCTTGTGAAAAACAATTAAACACTGTATATTTACAAAAAGATCTGTCGCGATGGATCCCCCACAGGTAGAATGCAGCAGTACTGTACCCGCCTGCAATGTTACCAAAAAGCTATAAAAACGTGAACTGAGAAGAGGCCGTATGCACCAATCTGATCCAGATCCCAGTGGCATGTACTATCTCCAAGCTAGGACAGACCCCCAAAAACAACTCTGAAGCTGCACCCTAGAATAAGCGACTGTTAAGCAACTAGTAAGCTTAAAAGTTTCCAGCCTTGCCCCCAGGAACATAACAAGCAAAATAACCTGATCACGTTAAGCCCCACAATGGCCACACATAACTGGTATCAAGCAACAACCTGTGCTTCCAAATCACGCACTGGAGACGTAGCCCCGGTTTAAAGATCACGGTCGCAATGGCTCCTTTTTCACCCTTGGCTACAGGACAACACATTCCTTTTAAAAATCTTAAATTCCAGCCAATATAGACTGGAAAAAGGAAGCAGAGACATGCAAGTCAAGGGTTTCCTGTTCTTTTTTTTTTTAATAAAACTCATTGTCATCGGAAACTACATAAGCACAGTTGGAAGAAATCCATTGTTTTGCTGGTTTATTTTAAATGACAAGGTTATTAAAGATGCAGCCATTCATCATTCACGAAGCAGCTACTGGAAACAATGCCAGGTTAAAACGAGGTCCCGTGCCAGGAGTCCTCTGAATTAGTGCTGTGTTCCCTTCCAAAGGCCTATTAGCACCGCCGTTATGGACTGAAGAACTGCAATCGCTCTACAAATGATTTGAGCTGCTGCACCAAGTAAGCTTTATTGGCTCCAAGTCAACCAGCAGATTGAAAAGAAAGGGATCCAGTTCTCAGCTATGCTGCCATTGCCCTGGGTGGCCATGCTTGGACGTGTTCTGGTTGTGCCCAAAATGAACAGGTCATTACTTCTACCAGCAGTAAGAGGTGCAGACCTCTAACGATCATGCTCGAATGGGAAAACCATTTAATAAATTATGGGCCTTTATTTTTATGGGCCATTCTCCTAGAGACCTGCACGAACCTGGAACTGAATTTACAAAACTTAATATAATAAATCGTCCAGTTTAACAATATCACTGCATGCGATGGTCCTGTTGGATTACTTAACTGTGATGTGCAATAAGATCAAAATCATCATTAACGATGGACTATAAAACTTAAAATAAGATAAGGGCAGCATTTATTCAATTCAAAACTACAAAATCACTGAATTCTGCATTCACAAACCATTTGGTGGACTACAAGTTCCAGACCCCCTGTATCCTCATTGAATGTGTTTGACGTCTATGGAACTGCAGAATAGTTAGTTAGTAATTATCACTGTATGTCACGGTAATGCCAGCCATGTGGACTTGGTTTTGATATGGCCCCTCGTCTGAAGGACAGCCCCTCCAAAAGCACAGCGCTTTAGGTGTTTAACTGCAAATACACATCATTTCCCCTCGCAGTACATCCATACAGACACTGTTGCTCTTAGGTCTGACAATGGGTTTTCTCATTTAGGAAACAAGAGCTCTACCATCACACTTTCTGATTGCACTGCTCCACCGCATCCAGTCCTTTCTGGAAAGCATTCCAATAAAGCTTTACAGGTCTGCCTACAATTTGGGGCGACGTAGCTTTTTGTCACAAGAAACAATTGTATGTGATATTTTCAAGCAATTTCCCGCAGGCTTAAAATAAAACACTGAAGTATTCTAGTCTGAAAATGTCCCCCACAGCTGGTTGCAGTGAGTCGAAAGCTTCTACAGGGACTTGTGGAGTTAAAGCAAGATGGAGGCCTTGGCTTGCATCGACAGCTAACAGCTTTTAAGAAAAAGTTTAGATCTCAAGTCACCCTGGAGACACACAAGTCTGTTCCATCAAACCACAGCCCAGTGGGATGAATGAGACACTTAATTCTCTATCAATGCTCCAAGCACACAGCTGAGCGCCAAGTGCAGGCTTCACAGCACAGCTCCCTGCAGCTTGCTGTACTGAACACACTCCTTGTGCTGGGCGCCAGTGCGACTCGCACACACAGCACTAGAGAGGCAAAACTACAAGCTGACAAACTTTTCAGCTATTGACTTTCGAGTGCAATATCAATGTAAAGTTTTTTATACTTGATTAACAGTTTTACTTCAGGCAATACTTTAAATAGGGCTTGTATACAAGTTTTAAATAAACTCAATGAAATAGTGGTTTTGTAACAGTGATTGCACCACGTTCTACAGTAGGTGTAAAAATACATTTACTGTACAGTTACTAAATATATTTCACAAGGTCATGTATTTGACCTGCATATTATAATAAAGGAAAATGCTGCATTTAATACTTGAATAATGTCAGACCTTATCATTCCTCTAATTTGAAGTGACAGTTACTTTGCACTCTCTTAAAAATAAATAAAACTGACACTGGAATACTGGTATATTTTTTTATTAAAAATGTTACATACATAGAAAAGGCCTCTATTTACAGCTGGTAACTACGGCAACCACCCAGAATTTCACCGAAGCAGTAAACCATGTCTTAAACCGGGAAGAACCCCTATAGCCAATTAAAGAGAATAACAGGTGACCAGCATAAGACAGGCAGTACCCAACAACTGCAATTGAAAACCACCAAGACATTGAAAAAAAAAATATATATATATATATATAATAATAATAATAATAATAATAATAATAATAATAATAATAATAAAATACAATTTGGGAAAAAGGGACCAAAAACGAAAATAAATAGGACGTGTCTGCTCATGCAGCAACCCTGGGGTCAGGAAGAAAGGTCCGGGATTGTGTGTGTTGGAGGAGGATCAGAAGATATCAGAACTACACCCTGTCTCTCCGTGATAACGATTCCCCTGAGCACAGAGGCAATTTCACACAGCAGTCTTCCTTTTACCACAGCAGCACCTTTCACCTGCGCTGGGCACACTAATTAACCAAACAGATTGGAGTTCTATCTCCCTGCGCCATCAAAGAGCCCCTTGCTACAAAGAGACCGCTCCGCTCACCCTGCGCCTGGGAGAGCAACACTCCTTTTGTCCCATTTCCAATTGCTAAAGCCAAGGAGGGGATTCCTTGTAACATTAACATTGCAGGTGTCCAATTATGAGTCCCCAAATGCTACCCAAGTATAGTCTGGGTTAGTTGTGGGATATTCAGGATTCTAACACTATCAGGAGTACACAGACACACAATCGCACTGGTGTTGACATGACTATCAGTGCTTCTCAAGCACAACTTTAACACATACAAAAGGCTACGCAAAAGCAAAACGATGAGAGCCTCAAATGTAATTCTCAAGTGCTTTTAGGAAATGCACTTCAGAAGTAAAATAAGAAGTGGTTGGAGCTACTCAACAGATCCATTTTGTGCTAGTAATGTGTTAGGGACTGGGAAAATGTGTTTCTATAGTGTAATCATCTTTTCCTGCATTTTTGGTGCCGCCCCTCTCCCCAATCTCTTTTGTCCCCGTTGATATAAAACAGAGAGGCAAGATGTGGCTGCCGTCACGTCAAAGGATAGACATTAGAAAACTCACAATAGGTACATTTTCCATAAAATCGATAAAATTGCCCCTGCCAGCTCAATCCCCAGCGTAACAAATCCCATCGTTCCTCGATTAGTCACCACATTATCCTGCTAATCAACCCACAGCGCAGTCCAAGCAGCGCTATAACAATCCAATTTCAAGGTGAAATGTCACTCGGAGAGTTTCCTATATAATTAATATGCACTTTATTCCACTGAGTGTCCTTTATCAGGGGACTCTCCATGTTACTGGGAGAGAATAATAAAAGAACTCGGAAACACGGCACATAACTGTCACTTTCAATGATACCCGTGCAGCAGATAACAGCGAGGTGCGGGCGCTCAAGAATTCATTGTAGGAAAATTAAGTGTGACGTGAAAAGCAGGCTTCTCCTAATGAAAACAACACTATTTATTATAATCGGCGTCTTTCACAGATTATCGTGTGTCTGTGTGTTTCAACCGACGGTATTGTATTGAACATTTCCTGGGAGAACTTGATTCGTGATTATGGCTATCCTAGCTATAGGCATTCTCTCAAAATGATCTTGTACAGTATACAAAAGCCAAGCAGCTTCATTTTCTGTGGTGTTCTTCATGCAGAGCAATGTGCAAGGTGTAACACAGCCGTCATTAATAAAGAACGTTGCTTAAGAATTACTTGCAGCATATGGCAGGACCTATTTGGCAACTCAAACAAATTCAACTGCAACGCCTGCAATATGTAGGGCTGTCTAACCAGCAGAATATATCTGCATCTCCCAGGTCAGCTCCACCCACGATAGTGGATGACAGGCTCCAATTGAGACACGCTGTAGTAGGGGGCGCTCTATGCAAAAACTGCACAACATACTTCAAGAGGAACACATTTCAAGGGAGAAAAGACTTGTATCAACTTGATACCTTCTACCACCACCATCCCATTTTAGCATGGCATACAAGTCGCAACATTTACACAAGAAGATCTCTACACAAAGGTTACGTCCTCAAAGAAAGCTCTTCAGTAAGAGCACAGTGTTGCTGGCTACAGCCGGAGGAAAATTGTTTAACTGCAAACCCTTCGTTGTACACAGACAGCTCATTCAGATTCACTTTTCTTTACTTTATCTTGGGGATTTGTGGGTCTTTGATGCCCTCAGTAGATTATCAATAAAACTCCATAGATTTTTCTCTTGTTTTTATCTCTTGGAACAACATTACAGTATTCACATACATTCACAGAAATCAATACACTACAGACAGATGCAGGCGAATGCACCTGTCTGTAGTGTATTGATACCACGGGTCTTGAAAAGGGCACGATCCCAGTGAACTGACTTCAGTACAATTCCCAATTGCAACCCTGAGACACATTTGCCACACAAGTTGTTTCATAAGAGAAATCAGCCTCGATAAGTCATCGATACCAGTCTGTTAAGATGACCTTAAGAGTAGGAATTTCTTTTGTCAAGCAGAACACTAAAGAATTAATATATTATCTTTGAGTGCCAAAAACAGCTCACATTACCAAGAAAACCCAACTAGTACATTAATAAATGAACAAGAATAAACTGTAAGGAATTCCTGTTTGGAAATGCCAACATTCATCGGCATTGAAAAAAACATTAGAAATCTCAACAAGTTTCTTAGTTCCAGAATAAGAAGCTAGAAGTAACAACGCATATTAAATCATTCCAGTTTTTATTAGGAGCCTACAGTATTAGCCACACAAGTGTGTCACATACTGTAAAAACGAATTAAGAGCATAGTAAAACCTGGAATGGATCAAAAAGATATGGAATGGCATCTTATTTCAATCCCTGCAGTGCCACTCAGTGGTCAAAAGTCTAAATTGTGGGATACGACACAGCAAGAAACCATTACCATCCAGCATACAGACGTACAGTAATTGGTGTCACTTATTTAGTAGCAAACAGGATTTATTTTCCTAGTTTTAACTTTATATATTCCCCTTTGGTAGCTTTTATTAAAAAATGCCTTCAAGAAGTCTTTGTAAATAAATAAATAAATAAATAAAAATACAGTATCATTTTTACAATTCAAAATTGAAATTGCATTTACTCCAAATAGCAGCAGATGTCTGAAGCAGGAAAACAATCCTGGCAGAGCTCCTGTGTTATCTGTCAGTTCAGCCAGGTGCTCCCTATTCAACAATGAAACCAAATATAGCACAACCACAACCATCACATGATCTGCCAACGTATTTACATTGCAGCAGTTATGGGAATTATTTACTTTCTGTCTAAGTTTCTCTTGTAGAGACTCCAAACAGGTGGAACTGAGGAATTCTTTCATTACAGCTACAGTCCAGTGCATTTCCTCACAGCGCACCCATTAAACAGACTTGTCATTCTGGGAGGATGCCTACTGTACCTCAGCTGCCTTCAGCTCAGGATACTGTCACAGTGTTTGACTAGCACTAATGCCTGCTCGGATACAAACGCTTCAAAGTTAAAATGCCAGCAGCAGTCGGATCACACAGTAAATTAAAAAAAAAAAAACTCTGTACCGATACACACACAGCTACAGAACCTCCAAACTAAAACACCTACATTGAACCATTTATTATAGAAAAAAAAAGGTTCTGCACAACTACTAATAGTGCGGGTTACAAGCAACACATGTGTTCCATTGTGGAGTATCGTTCTGTTTATCCTCCTGTGCCCTGTTCAGCCTCCACTGATCAGAAACAACCTTCTTATGCAATGCTGGCACGAGGGCGGGATTGCCAGCAACAGGAGCCCCTGAGAGTGTAGGGTAGAGACCACTCTCCTCTGGAGATTACCAGCAGCCCTGCAGCAGCAATCTCGTTGTTTTATCTGCTGGGGAACGCTCAGACCAGCCTGGGATTGGTGTGAGATCTACTGGGGAACACTCAGACCAGCCTGGGAGTGGTGTGAGATCTACTGGGGAACACTCAGTCCAGCCTGGGAGGCATGATTAATATAAGAGTGGTGTGAGATCTGGATACCAGCCTGTGGGGTTGTATCCTGTTCTTGTAGAAACCTTGTTCAGAGATGCAGTATGAAAACACACACACCAAGATACTGACATGTACTAGATACCTTAAGTTCATATAAAACATACAGTAACTATATGTTGAAAATTGTGGACACCCTAGCAGTAAATCATTCATGTAAAAAGCTTATTGTAGCTCCATTTGTTTGCATCTGCAGAGAATCTTTCCATTATCCCAAATAGAGGTCTGTTAGCCTGATGAGACACCCCAACAAAGCATTAGACTAAACCGTAGAAAGGCAATTAACACACTACAATGCAAACAACCTCAGCCCACAGATCCAAGAGACAGTAAGCTCTAAATGTACTGCATGTCACTTAACATGTCAATCTTGATGTCCTCCTAGCTAAACCAGAGGTCTGCAATAAACGGATGTGGGCATATTGGGTTTTCTTCCTCATTTCATGGATCTTCATGTTATGGTACTGATAGTAAAATAATAAATACTTTGTCTTAGGTTTCTGAAACAAGTATAATTTGCTGCACATCATTATCCCTTCTGATGCAGCTGAACTTAACACAGCCCTACTGAAGCATATTTAATGTACCTAAAAAAATGCATTAAAAAAATGTTTGGAGGTAAACCTTTTATCCCACAGGTACATGCCTTACTGTCAATATTTTTCAATCCAGTATACCTTCCCTTCATCTCATCTCTGCTATAATAAGATTTCCTTAATGTAGTTAAACTCAGGCATGCCCTCCTCCTCACGCCATGCCTCATTAGGTATCTGTCTGTCACAGGCAACACCAGCATTATTAATAAAGGGGAACCCGCAGAACTGCTCCACTGTGCTCATCCATAAGCACCGCCTCCCTTCTCCTCTCCAGTTCCTGGCCCCTTGCACAGACAGAGCCAGCATGTGTTTAAGCAGCTAATCGGGTTGGGAAATCGGGCCAGCTGGAGATTTGAATCAGAAATGGATCTTCGCAGCTCACCTCTGCGTGTACGCAAATGATTTTCTGTTACGGGGATTACTTTATGGCAAAGAGCAGGTGACAGCTTAGGGCAGGTGGTATTAAATACCCAGTAGGGTTTGATTTAGGGACCAAGAACACATGGAAAAACCACTGTGCAGGATTTAAAAGTGAAATGCTCAACACCATTTGAATGTAGAGTAGGAGAAGTCGTGTTGATTCTCATGCGTGGACCTACCTTCTAATAGCAACATGACACTATACTAGCTTTCAAAACCACAAAAGCCTCTTCAGGAGAGAAGTGGAAACTGAAGGTCCAGTAATTTCCTCAGAGGCTGAACAGACCTGTTAGAGGAACTATTTTTACCTTTAGTTTCTACCTGAAGATCCTGAAAGCTCCATTTACATATTTATCTATAGAAACTGTTTAAAACAGCAAATATATGCATAGACTGGAGAGGAAAGGGGGCTTAGTATGGTGGAAAAAGCTGATAAAAAATATCTACCTTTTTTTTTAACACGACTATGGGATACATAAACCACAAACTGATTTTATTTTATCATTGCCCATTTAAAAGCCACCTTACAGTAAATGGCTGTTATTTGCACTGCAGTTTTCTGGTTTATCTTTCATCTCAAATGTACAGCACACAGTCTGCTGGAGTTTATTTTATAATTAGTGCTCCGAATTCCCCCACCCTCCTCCTCCTCCTCCTCCTCCTCCTCCTCCCTGTACCTATTCCAACTCGCTAAGCACACGGAACTGTACAGTACAGGACAAATCATACCGGTATTGTACAAAGCTTTGTTAAAATGACTGGACTGCTTTCTACTGCCAACGGAGTGGAGTGGGTTTTATCTGCTCCCCTCAGGCAATCCCTCTCTTTTCTACTGACAGGGAAATCCTGTAGACTCCACTGGCTGTCGGTCTCTCACTCTGGTGTAGAGGGGCCCTCCTCATCGTTCTTTGTGTCTCCAAGCTTTCAGCACTGCCTGACAGCTACCCTGAATAAAGACAGTGTGCCTTCTCACTCTCACAAGTCACCACTGCCATCCATCATAGCGCCCATAACTGGATCTGTACAGATCATGAACGGAGAGAGTTCAGCATGTTTCAGTCACTACCCAAATGTCTTACTGTAGCTTCTTTATTGCTTGTCTTTAGAACGTATGTTATTATTCATGCTACTGTAGCAGAACTAAAAATGGTCAAAGCAATACCGCTGTGATTTACTCTGCCTGTCACTGATTAGAGAAGTATCAATATCAGCTACAATGACTAGGAGATTCACACCAAATTCTCAGCCCTTCCTAACTGATATCATAACCACAGTCTTCAGTACACTGATGAAAGTTTCTTCGCTTCTTATAAAAGTTTTTACCCTAGTAACACACAACTGACATTTGACAATATAATAACTAAAGTATCACACTGTAGCTCATTCATCCCTTTTCATGTGCTGTTAAAATAGAGACATACATAACTAAAAACATGCTTCAAATGTCAACCACCGAAGCACCCAGCTATATAGTATCGTAGGTGACATTTTCAAGCAGATTCCCGAAGTCCAACAGGCTACATGAAAGCAAATTGAAAAACGACATGAAACTGTCAACTAGTGTACACCCTTTCTTTCATTGCTTCATAAAACTGCCTTAATTTCCTGCAAGCTGCCTGGAGTTACTGTTCACCTTATTAAACCGGAGCCCCAAACACAACACGTTACAAAAACAGAACCTTACTGTAACTTTAACAGCATGGTTCTGGATACCCAAAAATGCAACTGATTACAGCCTTGTCATTGTTTCTCTGCTCTATTAAAGGGCTAATTAAACAAAAGGCAAGCCACTGTACTGTATGCCACAGAGAGAAATGAAATGTTATTACCGGTGTTACCTGCTGAAAAGTCTATAGGTTTTTCAGCACGGGATTGGTGCGTGCTCAAAAGCCTGCCGTGCTGAAAAGCCTATACCTTGTAAAAATGGAAAACACTGATTAATAAAACTTTACAATAAACAACACCGAAATCCAGTAAATGATGCAAAGATCTTACAAGTGTGCGACATGTTTAAAACAATTTGTGGCATTTAAAAAAAAAAGTGACGAGCTGTGTCATTTGCTTGTTTATAAACTAATTTTGTTTAGACTTTTTTTGTCTCGTTTTCTTTTTTGATTGTGATGTGAATATGCCTTATACTTCCTATGTTGATAACTCTGACTGTGGACAAACTTGATACAAAAAGACTTAACAATATTTATTGAAAACTTTTCTGAACTAATTTCTTTAACGATTTCTGCGGTGTACGTGGATTGAGCAATATCGACACATGGGGGCAAAATACGAGATGAGATCACTTTGTACTATTCAAATAAGTAAAACCGACAACAAGACAAAAGGAACATGAGCAAAAAATAGAAGAGGAGAGTATAAACAATCTAAAAACATATTTCAAACTTATATTTCAGAATAACTTGTACTTTTAGAATTGGTTCGAAATAAAAGCAAAAAATACTGCGACAAAAAGCCTTGTCTGCGCCATATTAAATATTGTAGCCAATTGGGTGTGACAGGGGGTCCTTCCTGATTGGTTATTCAGCCCTTAGGCTTTTCAGCACAGTGAGGCTTTTCAGCATGTAACACTGGCAATACAGCCATCATTAGCAGGAGTTCTGTACACTGATCATATCTGCAGCAGCAGACTCCATCCTAGGAGGTTTTCTTTTCTGTTCCGCTGGGAGAATCTGGAATGTGTTTTGGAGTAAGAACTTCGCCCCCCACCCCTCCTCCCTCTCTCTGCTCTCTTTTCTCCAAAGGTCTTTGTTCTTTTCTTTGCCTCCCCAGCTATTGACTGTGGTGAACATCAAGTAACGAAAGTACAGTTTTTTTTTTACATGCCTCTTAGTTGGACCGATTTCATTTTTTGTTAATGGTTTAAATAATTCCATACAAAATAAATTTCCAATTGAATTCCAATAATGTCATAGTTTCTGGATTAATTCCATGCTTAATATTCATCCTTATTCATAGACAAAGACTGCTGATTATCAAATACATGAAAGACCGCCAGTTACTGTACAATGCTGGTGTTCGACTGTGATAAATAAACACTACTATTGCACAAATCCATTATTCGGATTGAGCTCTCCACAGAAATCAAGTGCTGAAAATCAGGTGAGGGGCATTGGTGTTGATTGGGCCAAATTTACCATTCCAAGAGAAAGACGTGAAGAAACACCTGCTTGGATTTGGGAGGACTGCTGCTCTTCTTAGACTCTGTGAAGAACAGCAATCCACACAAAACCAAGCAGCTGTTTCTTCACTTGGAATGGCAAAATCAGCCCAACCACCACCATCGACCCCCACCTGTGGAGAGCTTGATCCGAATAAATCAGAAAAATCGGGTCGTGCAGCACTAATTAACACCTTGCAGGCACTGGAGACACACCCAGCGCACGCATACCACACCACAAAACCAACATACATACACACTGCTTCAGTAAGAAACTAGAAATGTTAGAGGCATAATCGAAGAAGGCTGTCATACAGAATCAGATGAAAGGATTTGTAAACAAAGTATTTGTAACAAAAAAAAAAGGATATGCAAGGCCTATCATTGATATGTCCAGAGAATATAAAAAGAATGATAATTTCTCCTGGAAACCACCTGTAGTTGAAGTGTATTGAGAGAGTCATAGAAGACAGACGCTATAAAGACACTGTCTGGAAGAGAATGGTCTTTATCATTCATTCGGCAAGAGGTGGTGAGATTTATAAATACATAAGCGCTTACTTATTTATTTTTCTTATAAAAGCTTTTTGACTCCTATTGTATGCTTAAGGCTTATTTCTCGATCAGATGTAATAATAGTTTTTTACAGATTTATTTTTCATAATACAACGCATGCTTTTACAAATTGGGGAGAGTCGTGTACCCCCCGACCCCCCCCCCCCCCGAGTAACAAATGGGTGTTACACACTGTACATATACAAAGTTGGAAGTACTGTATTATTATTTGTTTATTTAGCAGACGCCTTTATCCAAGGCGACTTACAGAGACTAGGGTGTGTGAACTATGCATCAGCTGCAGAGTCACTTACAATTATGTCTCACCCGAAAGACGGAGCACATGGAGGTTAAGTGACTTGCTCAGGGTCACACAATGAGTCAGTGGCTGAGGTGGGATCTGAACCGGGGACCTCCTGGTTACAAGCCCTTTTATTTAACCACTGGACAACACAGCCTCCTACTACTTACAGTATTCTATATAGTATCCCGTGGTATCTTTAAATAGGCTAACTCTTATAAAGGTTTACCATGGTATTTTTGCAGTTGTCCCGTGGTTACTGTATGCTGCGCATTGACCCTGGTTTTCCATGTTTAAGAATATGCTTTACCATACCTCGTGGTCTTTATAGTTCTTGATGCTTTACCATGTTTCCACTGCACACTTTGCTATGCTTTACTATGGTAAACATTCATAAAGGAATATTGTACAAGGGTTCACATTATACACATGGTTTTGTGATTAATTACTGTATTTATCTGGGGAACATGTGATAAGAAAAACACTATTTACAGGCAATGACATCAATTCTGTTCGGACAGTACATTCAGCAGATACAACAATGATGTGTATTGTGCTTGTGAATTCGCATGTGTTTTTTATTTTTTTAATTTTCTGTCATGGCAGAACAGGCAAGTCATAGCCACCCATGTGAAATTAGAAACTGAACGTTTAATTGTAAACTAAAGAGATCACATTTTCAGTGATGGGTTTATTGACTTGGACAGTAACCCATAACGTCTCACTGTTTGAAGAGCTTGTGTTATGGCACCCTGTGGCTCTGATTGCAATAGCTAATTTGCTGTTATTCAATGGGCCATATGGTAGGTTAATAGTTTAAGCGCTTCAGCCAGGCATTAACACATAACACCTTCTTCACAGGGTCTTATCATTAATATCACAATATGGGTAATGTTAACACCACATCAAAATAAACAATAGAAAGATTAAAAGTGAAGAAAGAAAAAGGCCCATGATGGTGATACAGTAACAGAGCTCTGCAATCTATTACTGCGACTGAGTAAACAAACCCAGGTTTGGACTGTGTGCACAGCTGCGCTGGTCATTTTTAGATCTGGTGACGATAAGAAACTGCCTGTCTTAAGAATAGGGAAGCAATACTGTAGAGACAGACAGTAACCACTGCGACAGTGGACAATCCGAGATGCATTGAATTCTCCACTGTACAAAATAGAGAAACATTCTCCCTCGAGGCTGGTGAAAGGGGACGAGAAGAAAACGAGAAAAAATAAAAAGGAGGTAGCAAAAAATCTCGACACATTATATTGCAGCCCGTCACCTCATTTGAAGTGCAAAGGGATTTCCATACATCTTCTCTTTTCTTACTGTTAAATTTTGGGCGGGAGAGAGAAATACAGACAGACAGAGACAAATAGTCCTGGCGCTGGATGTGTGTACAGAGGCACAGGGAGGGAGAGATTGTGAGCGATGGATTCTCTCCAGGCCCATCGCTATCTATCTGATTTCATCTCAATGTTTGGAACATAAAGAAACAGGAAGCAGCAGGCCAAAACACTTCACACAGACACTTCCTCGACTAGATGAGATCAGGACAGACAAAAGGAGGCCTTATCGACAGACCAAGATGCCTCTGTAAACTGTAAACACCAGCCTGGCTTCCAGGGAGCACTCACTGCATGGCTGCTGCACACACTGGGAGCTTTAGTGCCTGCTGTCAGCCATCAGCCATCTGAAATCAATGCTGAGGGATCTGGTCTAGACACAATCACACCCAGTCACTGCTTATAGTGCAGAACTGCACAGCTCAGAGCCAAGCTGCTAGTCTTCAGATCAGCACTGGGCTGTCACATTTCACTTACTGCATTGTCACTTGTAATAGTCTCCTCTAATTTAGTTATCCCTGTGAAACTTTGTAATAACCACCGTCTCATGTGTTACTTATAAATCAAGCAGCTCATTATTTCAAATAATTATTACTGTAGCCAATTAGACAATGTGATCGTTTAAGGTCGAGTTTATTTATTAATGCAAATCTCACATGTTCGTGTTTTAATTTTCCTTAATCGTTCAGAATTTTAAAATGATGTTTTAGTCTTGATTTTTTTTGCTCTTTCCTGCAACACTTAACACTGAAGGACACAGTAACCCACATCATGCCATGCTCCTTTAATCATTCACACAGGATTCTGGCACGGTGGATTGTTGCACAATCATCTTGAAAGTAGCCATCGCCATCAGGATACAAGTGCAGCATTGTTGGGTGACTTGATCCTCAGAGATTCTTCAGTAAACTACGGTATTCCAGAGTAATCAAAAGACCTAAACCAGGGCGTTCCAAGCCAATCAGGGAGACAGGTCCTAATAAAGGGTGTACATTTTGCCTGTTTGTCCAGTAAGATGTGCTGTTAAAACGTCCCAACACTTCAATTGCACAAGGTAAGAATACAATGCAATATGCTATGCATGCTCGCTTTGTACTCACACCACTGCCAAATGTATATTGTTACACACTAACCACTTCACCAACTGCCATCACAATTACTGACACCATTCCTAAACTCTCCCCAAGCTTTAAGTATCATTCCCTCAGACTAGGTATGTTTTTGAGCCAGTTCAGCAACAGATTTATTTATCGACAAACTGAGACAAGCTTACCAAAGCAGATTTGTCCATCAATAAACAGAAGCATTCTTTCACACTCAATAAATCCATCGGCTGGCGCGATCTAAATCCCATCTTATCGACCAGCTCTGGGTCATTTGACTTGAGACGCAGGATCTGAGTTCCGAGCCATGCAGCCCAACATCTCCTGTAATCCTATCTGAAGTCTGCTTTAAAATCACATTGATATCTACGGCAGAATGATCTAGTGCAGACGCCCATCAAAATAATAAAAACTTTATGGCAACAATAATAATAAAAAAATAAATCTTCAAAAATCAATCAAAATGCTAGATGGCAATTAAAAAATGTTGTAAAAGCAGGCACAGCAAACGGAGAACACAATCAAACACAAAGGTAATGCAACTTCTAACCTAACCGGGCATACTAACGTTGGTTCGGAAACTCTAATGTCATCTATAACCTACCACTGCTGCACGTTGTAGCATACCGGATATCTAAATGGCAAACAAGGGGAATGTAAACAAACCAGATAGTTAACAAGGACTGCACCGACAGCTAATCCAGGGATGGAAATGAGACTCCCATTGCACAGCAGTTTAATGAATTCCTGGTTTTATTACGAGTGTAATAAGACACACTGGAGCTTGTTGCCTATCCGCGGTGGCTAATCAAGCTTGTAGTAAAATCCAGAATGGATGAAACTGCTATGCAGTAGAAGTCTAATTTCCATCCCTGTAAACTACGGAAGAATGTGGTAACCAGACACCCTGGAATTGTTTTTTCAGACGTCAACTGCACTGCGCTGTACGTCGAAGATACTGCACAGGTCTGTAGTATTTGAAAGGCTCTTTAGTGCAGCCTGGTGGGGGTCACTGCATGACTGGAGAGCTTTCAGAATAGATGTGTACTCCAGGCCTGACCTCCTAATCCCCTCTGCATGCCTTCATATCCACTTACACGAGGCTCCAGTCTTATTCATAGAAATAAACAGGTAGCCTCCGCAGCCCGAATCACAAAAGGGACTTGTTAGCACAGCACTCTGCATTAATTAACTAACTGATAAGAGACTGAAAGAGGAATTACTTCTTGGAGGACTTTACTAAACAGGTAATATTGTTTATCTAACATTTATAATTAATAATTGTATTTTGTGGTTGAAATTTTGGTTTCTCTTTTCTTAAGTCACTTAAAAAACAAACCAGTAGTGTCTTACATAGAATAGTGAAAGAAATCTCTGAATCCTGAACCCCACCAAATGACAGTAATGTACCTCTTTTGTTTGGCTTTTTTTTGTTGCAATTTATTTTATTTATTTTTTAACTCAGAATACATTTCAAGCAATATTTGATTGAATATATGCTTATAGGCTTGTGTTCCTAGACTAATATTAACCAAAAGGCTAATAAAAAAGGTACTGTATATGGGTAGCAATACTCATACCTCATTTCCAAAATTCCTCTATGCCTTAACAAAATGAAATATTGTATCTTTATAAAGCTGCAAATCATTGGTTTGTAACAATATAAATCAATCCTAAAATGTCAAGATTTTGACTTGCCTCTATACTGTGGTATCATCTTGAAGCCTTTGATGAAATCACCCACTTGAAATGCACTCCCAGTCTGCTGCTGTACAGTATTATAACATGAAGAAGCTATATTGCTGGGGGACAAAAGCATTGGGGAATCAACAATAAAACCAGTTAGGTCGCCGGTGCGCTTATTTAGCAAATTCCCAGCACAGGTAAATAGCTAGTCCAGAAATTAAGTCAACACAATAAGAATTTAAAAGGCACCCCCCTATTTATAATTGAGGAATGTTTTGCAATTAAGCCGATGCTTACATGTTCCCCAATGAGCAGGCAGACATATTCCTGGGGTAGTTATCACACAATGAATGTCTTTTCTGCTGGGTTTGCTATGCATCAATGAGAAAAATCAATATGTGCTTTTACTGTACAGCTCGTTGTGATGTGCTCATGCATTCAGGGTATCTAAACAGGAGGCAGAGCACATTGTTATGCACTAGCCATGCGATAAGCTTTAAAAGAAAGACAAACACACGCACGAAGGAATTTAAAATATTTATTTCTAGGTATTTCAATTGATATCTATAACCTGAACAATACTGAGGGTGCAATTCTACAAGGAGTAATAAAAAGGACAAAGGAGTCTGGTTTTATTAAAGTTTCTAACCTGCAGCCACCCCTTTCTGATTTCTTCTGTCTTTTCATTCGCTTGGCAGCCACTTGAGGCTTGGTGCAAGATTTAGGGGCACACTAAACAAAATTTGAGTTAACAACCAATATTTTTCTGATGCTAGAGTCCTGGGCTACGGATATGCTGATGCAGTTCAAGGAGGATTATGATAATAAACATTACTCAAGCATTTCGTTTTGGCAGTTTTTTCCTCTGGCGAGGTGGCATTTTGACGGGACAGGCACGTCTGATCTGGCAATAGTTGTGTTGTTGAAAAAGGCGGGGGTGCTAATTGGTTTGGCTCTTTTGATCTGCAGACGGACGCCCTAATCCCCCTTAATCACATTAACATAACCCTGCCCAGCCAGCATGCACGACAGTAGCGTACAGTACAGTAGCATAGGGCTGCAATCTCCTACAGAAATGTCATTTTGTGAGAACCAGGGAGGAGAAAATCACTGGTCCACAGAGCTTGAAACTCTCTCTTGAAATCCTCTCTATTATGTCCCTCTTACAAAACAAAAAAGGCTCCTTAACAGCAAGCTGTGTGGTAATAGTAGGAATCCCTTTAGCAATCATTTGAATGTTGTCCAGAAAATGCAGTACTGTCTCGGCTGTATGTTTTTGTACATTCTTTCACTATACTGTATAGAGTATGCATCTACAGTAGGTAGCAACTCTTGTTCCAGTCTATACCAAAAGGGTGGCACTGTTAGTAATTGTTATAATTCACGTATTGTCAGTTTGTCAAATTGCTAGTACTGTACATCATGTCCAGTGTACATAGATCATAGGCGCACATGTTAAGAAAGCAAAGTTTAAAAGCAGCTCCTGAGTAAGACTGTTGTCTTTGCTATTTGTAACAAGTTGTGCACAGACCCGGCGTCTTATCAGTGTGTGCTCTTGCCCAGCTGCACATGATTATCAGTGTATTATTTTATATGCCCGGATTCTGGTGCTCTCTCAATTATGCGTTCTGAAACCTGTCCTAACCAAGTTACCTCACAATCGGATAAGCACTTCTCTATCCGGTACATATATCCCACTGAAATTCCCGGTTGCTGAGAAATGCTTCCAGCGGGATATTATAAGCATCCCCAATGGTTCTCTCTCTCGTGCATTCAAACGTAAGCATCTTCAGTGTGTTCAGGAATCGGCAGAGGCCTGGGAGTTTTTCTACACCCTCACAGGCCCTCTCAGAAGCCCCGGTAAGCCTCTGTGTCCCCAGTAACCGGTGCTAATCCTGTTGCAGCTCCAGCATCTCTGTGCCTGGCAGGCGTGGCTGCAGTGCAGCGCAGGACCATCAATCAGCACACAATTACACTGGAACAATCCAGGCCCACACAATTACTGCTGTGTAAATCCTTGTAAACCAGCATTAACATGCACACACACACACACACACACACACACACACACACACACACACACACACAAACCTCGGCTTGTAACAGGCCCTGGGCATTTACAGCTTCAAGAGACGCCACGGGGAGAGGGGGGGGCGGGTCGCCGTGGGAATCACATACCAGCCATTTCCATGGTGACCCACCGACAGAGGCAGGCATTTCATAATAACCAGCGCTCACTATCCCCAAGGGGGCTTCCCTCAGCAGCCTTACTTGAGGGGGGTGGAGGCGGGGCAAACAACTGCTTCTCTGAATTGGACGACTCTTAAATGAAACTGGTTTTGATGCATTTAAAAAAAGGGTGATGACGTTTTCTATTCTACAGACGTTGGCCATGGGGATGAACCGCTGATACTTAAGTATACAGAATTCATACAAAACAGGCAATATATTGTTTTATGGCAAGTCTCCACATGGGTTAAGTTAGCTGTCATTATTTCACTTCCGATAAGGCAACACAGACAATAGAAAGTCACACTGACTAACACAGCAGGAATATGAGACTTTGCCACAGCATAAAAAATTAGAATGCAAAGCAATGTCTCTTTAAGAAAGCCTGAAACTGCTCCAGCTGTACATAGATCATCCGATAGATTCTTGTAACCAAGGAAGGAGGTTTGGGGAATTTCAAATCAATAACATTCAGTGTATTACAAAGCAGATTAAAATAAAAATACAATTCAATTCAAAACACTTTTCCCCTCCAACACTTTGAATAGGCTCCCTGCTGCTGGGCTGTTTAATAACTGGAACTGGTAATCACCACACTGGGAGATTTAAAAAAGTGCAAATTCGGTACCTGGTTTTTACTGAGTTGTGAATAAAGCAATGTTACCATGACAGTAAATTGGTTCAGTATGTCCCACTTGACGACAAAAATATCAGTTTTTTTCTTTAAACAAAAAAATGTGGGTTTAAAAAACAAACAAAAAAAAAACAACAAATTTCCCCAACAGACCACTCCCTCGCCCCAAAAAAGCTTTTGAAGCGGCAGCGTGTTTCAGCTTAAATTACAGGCCTCGCACAGGGACAGATCTCAGTCCAAGAGCTGTAAATTGGAAGGAGGTGGTTTGGGAGAGGGCCACGTTCCCAGTCTCGCTGTCTCTCAGCGGCAAACATATAGACAGACAGACTCGAGGGAGGCCCTTGCTTTGCTGAGAAACCCAGGAACTCAACAGATGCTTTACTGAACTCCAAAAATTTACATTTTTAAAAAAAAAACAGATCTCCTGGAAAGAGTTCCATATGCGGTTCGTCCAAAACACGAACCACCCTTGTTAGATCTAAAAAAAAAAAAAAAAAAAAAATTGATATGCCTTAGCACCAAGTCTTTTAAATGCTTCAAAAGACTAAAATATTTACTGTAAACACCAGTAGAGGTGGATTCAAAATCAGTGTTCCTTTATTGTATATTGATTTTTGTGTTATAAGCCGCAATTTAATAAAACTCGTCTCTCAACTGCATAAACAAGTACATCAAAAACAGCACAAAATGAGTTGTGTTGATGTTATTTGACATAACATAATAAACTGTTTCAGTAACATAAGCAGTTTAATTAAAGCAATTCAAGTGAACAGTGTTTCTTTGCCATTTTGACAGTCTCGAGACTACATTTAAAAGCCACAGTTCAGTGGACAAAGTTGTGTGTTGGTGTTCTCCACAACTTCAAAAAACTTAAAAGGAACCAAGACCAACACTTCAGCTGGTAAAAATATTTCTCAATGTCATGATCCTGTTGGAGAAGCTGTGAATCTGTAGCCAGTGTGGCTACTCTTGCTACGCTCATCATTTAATTGAAAGAGAAAACCTTCTTGTTATTTTTCAGCATGCAGTTTCAAAAAGCTACCCTCCTAGCATGCCCATGACACTGTGTAGTTCCCCATGCACATTCATTTGCATCTCATTTCTAACCGGGACACCAGGGGGTTTAAAAGAACTGGGATGCAGCTCATTGTAATGCACCGCTGATTCCACGACAGGAAATAACGAGAGGTGTTGAGGGAAGTCTTCCCAGGAGAGCGTGGATAGTGCTGCTCTGTACAGTACCTGGACCTGTGTGCTTGACATTGCAGAGGGCACACTGCCATTAGTGCCTGCCATTCAACATACGCCAGCCACTAAGGATTCTTTCACACAGGGTTTTTTTTTTCCAAGCAGGTACGCCTCAAGTGGTCTTTACATCATTAAATTAGCAACATTTCTGTGAACGAATAATAAACTAGGAACTATTGATTCTTTACATTAACAGTTTTACTTTTCATATTGTGCGTTGCCAAACAGTAATGTTGTTTGCATTGAACGTATAACCTACTTCAGGTTGGTTTATTTTTCTGAACTTGTTCAATATTTTAAGTTACTTGTAATAAAATATTAAACAGGAAAAATAAAGTTCTGAATGTGATAAAACCGCATCCTATATACATGTGCACGTACCTATAGACCTATTGTCATTGTATCCCATTGTATTCCCTCACTCTGGTTATGTGCATGACCTCACAACGGTCCCAAGACCATGCAATTATGTAAAATAAAAATCTGGTCAACTTATTCTTTCTCAAAACACAAAACAAAATTGTAGTTTGTGTCAACACTGTTCTTTAGGTTTATCCTTCTGGGCATTATAAGCCAGCTTCACTGACAGGACAACAGGTGTCCTTATTAAAGGGGAGTGTCACATATTAGAGTTAAATGAATGAATTAAAATCAACTGACAAGCTGCATGTCAGCATTTATATAAACCAGGGGCAGTGGCTTTATAAAAACTCAGTTAAACTGTCTTAGATACATTTCAAATGTGTTGTGGAGCCCAGCACATTCTCCATCTGATCAGCGAAACTAAAACAAATCTTTATCTTTATTTTGAAGTGTGAAGGAATGGTTTGAACAGGACTGCTCTAAATCACTCAGCGTTCTGGCTGCACAGAATGCATTACAAAAGTGCACTAGATGCAACTGATAAACAGGACAGCATTCCCTCAAAACATTTTTGGTTTCAGAAAAACGTCAGAGTTTTATATAGGAGTTTAATGATATCGAAAGTTTAAAACTACAGTAGAATTGCTTTTTCTCCATTCTCAATAGTGCAGGTTTTGAAAACAAATATTCAGCTGCCATTTTATTTATAACAAATAGTCAGTAAGCCATCCATATTGTAAGGCATTGTAATAAATAATATCTTAATTATAGAGCTGAACAATCCAGATCAAGCATCAGACGCTCAAAGACTCGTTCTTGATGGCTGGGCTAATAGGAACCCAGCAAAGCAAGACAAGATGGTTATTCAAAGCAGTAAATGCACGTCAATGTAGGGTTGGAACAATAATCGATTATCGTGATATTATCGATAATGTTTTTGCATTGATAATTGTATTGCGTTGAAAAATAATTATCGATAATCATTTTATCGTCCGTTACCCACTATGATATGCTTGTGTGTAACAGTAACTCTGCATTGAAGCAGTAAGACAGGACTTAACTGTCTGCGTGAGGCGCAACACGTGATCTGTGCAAACTTTGCTTACCTCAAGAAAAAGGAAAACCAAGGGAGGCTTAACCTCACTTTTGAAACAGGCAGTCAAAATCAAGAAGATAAAACCTGGAGTACTTGCAAGAAACCTGTCTGTGTCAGAAGCTGTTCAGCGTGAGATTCTCGGATATCTCAGCTTACCTGAAAGTGCTATCGAGGCTGATCCACTAAACTGGTGGAAGATGCATGCCCAGTCATTTCCACATCTTTCCATGTTAGCTTGCAATTATCTGTGTTTGCCAGCCACGAGCGTTCCGTCCGAAAGGCTGTTCAGTGGATGTGGATTGATAGTGACCCCGCAACGTAATCGACTCAGTGCTGAAACTGTTCAAAAGCTGATATTTTTTAATCGCAATTTATAATTTGTTTTTTTTTAAACACTTTTTTTTAACAAGTAGCCTATATTTCAAAAGTTAAAAAGCTACCAAACAAACATTTGGTTATATTATGTGTGCTTTTTTGTAACCAACCATTGTTTCATAACTTTTATTAAAGATGCTGGTCTTTTTGAAAATGGTCTAGTTTTATTTCTTCTAAACTCGTAGAGGCAGTTGTCATATTGCTCAAGTATATATAGCTTTAAATTTGACAAATTCCAAGACATTTTACATAATGTTATTTTTTCAGCCGATAATCATGATTATCGTGATAATTTACAGCCGATAATTGATAACTGAAAATGTCATTATCGTCCAACCCTACGGCAATGATACACTTTTTAATTCATAGCCGCAGTAGGCAAATCGCTTTGTTACAGTTTATTAACAGGGATCGCAGTGGCAAGCCGCCTGGATGTTCCAGACTTCTAAGACTTTTTTATTTACATTTTAATGAATGTATGTGGCTTCATTATTGTAAAGGCAATAATAATTCAATAGGCCAGTCCACACAAATGCTGAACAGTATATTAACAAAGAAAGGCAACATGTATTCATTCTCATACAGACAGAACAAAGCCCCTGGACAAAACATTACAGACGGCAATATTCTGGTAATTTATTAAAATGGGAGACTTTGAAAAACAATTTCATTTGCCAGGTGTAAACTAGTTACACTGGGAAAAAAAACCCTGAAACTGTGCTTTGTCTTGCTCCATTACAGACAGTGAAATGAAATTCACCTCCACTAATAATAGGGCTGCACAACACTGCATTACTCCAGAGAATACACGCGAGAGAGAGAAAAAAAAAACACCTGGCTTATACCGTGGTACAGCCACTTCCAGCTCAACGTAAGGACATTGCAAATCAATTTGAAAAACGATCGTCCCCTTTCATTTACATAATAAAATGAGCGTAATTACAACGTGCGCTAATCAGCCTGGAAAATGCAATTCACTCTTATTTTGCAAGCACGAACACCAACTGCAGATTAACAATTTCATCCTAGAGTCTTGCAGACACACACAGAAATCAGTGGAACTAATGTAATAGTTCACGATAAAGGAATTGTTTTTCATGTCAATGTTCATGTAATCCTCATACAGGGATGATGCAGTCAATTGTGTTCATATCTTAAACAAAAAAACACCATAATGTGTGTCTTTTATAACAGAATTCTACTGCAAGCATCATCAGAAAGTCTTGAGCCTGCCAGCAGTTTGATATTGACGACTTATTTAATGTAACAAGCATAAGCCTACATGTTTATGGGCAGGCCCTGATAGATAAATCAAACCTCACGCAAGCAAGCACACAATTTCTACTAGTGCTGTTCCTCTCTGCATTATAAGACAACAATAATGAGAGTCCCAATTAGTTTTGGATAACCGACTGATTTTACTGTACAGCTCTGTCCAAAAGTTTTGCATCCCCCTATAGAATGAACACATTGTGCTTCATAAAGTCGAATGAAACCTGCTGAACAACGTTCCGTTAACATATTGAATTACACACCGCTTTGTAGTTTTGCATATACTTAACGAAAAACTGACAAATTGAAAAAAGTGACATTTTGAAATCCAATATGAAATACTGCATTACTATTCTGGTTTCCGGAAGACTTCTGCAATATAATTGTGTAGCTTCTTTGACTATGATGTTAAATAAAATATCTGAATTATGTTTATAGGTTTTTTGTTTTTTTAATAAATGTCTCAATCCTGAAATTCTAGGTGATGCAAAATGCTGGGCCACAGCTGTTTGTATCCCATAGCAACCCTATTAAAGATGCCCTTACTTGGTGGTGGATTGAAGCGGTTTCTGTGTATAGCATGCAGGTACTGTATATTACTCAACCCCTCACCCTGAAGACAAATGAACACATCAGAGGCATACAGCGCAAAGAAGCGCAGCTTTCTTGAGCAGCCAGCTAGCAGTTCAAATACAAGAAGCCCTTAAATACTCAGGTTTAGAGTGCTGCATTACATGCCCTGATTGTATGCATATTCAATCACTTCTAACCACATTACCTAGCAGAGGCTTACAACAATCCTACTGGAGCGGGATTAGTGGAAGGGAGCTGCTGAAAATGAGTTAAACTTCTCTGCAAAGCTACTACAAGCAGACCAGTACAACGAGCATAGAGCTCTGCTAGTGGGGATGGAACAGGCTGAGGGATCCATAGCCTTTCTCTAGCATTAACAATGAGCAGTATTCAGCCACAGCATAAACACTGCCATTCCTGTCCAGATATGCTCTGTGGCATTTTACCATGGAAATATAGGCCTAACTGAACAATTCTGTACATTATCATCTTCTAGGATATACTGTACAAACATTTTATTTCAATGTTTTCTAAAACATTCAAACTTGTAATTCCACAACAGATTACTGTTGAAGAGGAATACAACAATTCTGATATTCAACGCCCTGATTGCTTTAATACTATATTGACAGGCCTTACCTCAGCCTGGACCACTGTCTGTTAAACATGGACTGGAACAGCCATCCAGGACAGGATCTGCTGTACCAACCCCTGGATTCTTGATAAAGTGCACTTCAGTGATCCCTTTGAAGTGATATTGAAAGGATTTGAGTGTAAATCACAGTTTTCAAGAGCACTAGACCCTCCTCACCCAATACCCATGCCTTTTTGATTCAGCGCAGTTTAGGGAGGCTTGTATAAACCTGCAGAAAACGATTGCTTGGATTTGGTTCATGATATTGATACAGATGGGACACAACTTCAGCTTCATACAGCTACTAAAAAAGAATGCAGATTGATTTAGTGTACAGACCGTCTTCAGATATAGCTATGCTTGCAGTTATTGAATTTCCATATACACGTATACCTGCTCACTGACAGGCAGCAAACTAAATTGATTTTTGGTGAGCAATTGCAGGTTGGAATGAGTACTTCAATATGTGTTCAGATTTGTATAAAGCAGATTTAAAAAGGAAACAAAAGCCATGATGGATTTTTTTTTTTGTGTGTGTGTGTGTGTGTAGGGGAATGACGTTTGCTTCTCCCAGAATAGATTTAATCCAAGATAAAATTTGTTTAGTTATCAGTGCTTGCTATTGAAAAAGAGTCAGCTTCCTCAATGGGGACGTCTATGATATAACCTGTTTCCAAGGGGAACGATCATAGTATTAATGAAAGCTGGTTTTAAGCTGCTTTGGAGTCATGTTAAGTGGATTCACTTAATACTAACAGCAACAGCAGAAGGCTATTTAATAGAGCTCAAGTACAACTGTCCCTACAGACAGTGAAGCTCAGGGACCGGAAGAACTTAATTGGGACTGACCATCAACAAGAAATCAAGAGCTGTACTGCTGTACTACAGTACACTTGAAGCCAATAGTCAAAACAGCACTGCTTGGTCATATGTAGTCAAACCAGAACAAATGAAGTAGCATCTTTATGACAAAAACAGAAACAGACAGTGACTTCATTTGTCATGGACCTATTGACAGTTATGTCAGGTGTTTCATGTCCACCACAGACGTCTGTAAAATATAAAATCTGCACCTCCCTTTTCCATTTTCAGTCTAGATCTACAAGACAGAAGTTCAGGGTGATAGTCGGCCAATAGGCTTTCAATCCCCGACATGCATTCTGGATAAAAAAAACTGCATCTCCCTGTTGCAAGATCAAAAAGACGATCTTCCAGACTTGAGTAGACATTCAGTTGGCAGGGGCTTTTCATACCCACGCCTGCACAAGTTACTGGGGTACTCTGGGTAGAGTCGACAGAGCAGATTTCACTGTAGTCATTAAGTAATGGGAGTACAGACCTCAAGAAAAGTCCCCGTTCTGGTGGCCCTGTAGTGCACTGAAAGGGTTTTGCAGCTTTGCAATCAGCAACTCATTTCCTAATCCAAGAGTGGCAATAAATCAGCAATAATCATTGCACTGAGAACACTTTATTCAAAAGCAAGAAGCAAACAAATGTGCAAACTTGCCAAAAGCCATCAAATATGCTTGTGCATGCTATTGTACACAGCAATATAACACACTGAGAAAGCTTTATTATTACAAAGCAGGAACAGTCACAAAAGCATTCAAATATAACTGAAAACTGCAAGCCATAGAATATATACACGTAAGGCTTCAAATAGGGCTCCAGAGGGATCAATGAATGCTGAAAACTCACAAAATAAAAGGTGATCAATAATTATTAAGCGTTGCTCGTGTTTCGGCAGGTGTTGCTGGTTTTTAGTCCCGTCTACATGTCACGTGAATTCAACAGACCAGAAAGCCCCTAGAAGCAGTGGCAAGGAAAATGGACCCTCTACAGAAACAGCCATTAGTGTTCCCGAGAAGATCCAGTACTGTACAAGCTATTAATGTGTTCACATGAATCCAAGGTGCCTTTGTCAGAGCCCCATTTTAAATCAGATTCGGCCTTTGTGAAAGATACATCAGTGCACTGAATTTCAAAAGGTGGTACCGCATATATTAACACTCATACTCCCCCACCCCCACCCCCACCTCCAGTACCATCCCTTCGACTCATTTGGGAAACTGAATGGCAAGCAGCAGCATTAATGAGAATGTAACATTCCTGCCAAGGGCTGAAATCTCTATCAAGCGACATACGAAGGGAGGATTGCACCTTTCTAGTGAGGTGGAAATCTCAAGCAGTCCGATAATATGATAAGGTATTGATATTTCACACTTTCACTTTTATTTCCTCTGAGGGATTACTTATGCTCCGTCAGGAAAGTCTACACAGTACTGATTCAGGGACAGCTGCATCCAAATCAAACGCGGATTGCAGGTCATCAAGCTGAATCTTAAAGGCACATTTCCAATGGATGGTGATAATGGCTAAAGTAAGTGGTGCATCAGTGTCATTATATGCATTTGAGTCAGGCACATGAAACCGTTCTAGAAAGGTTTTAAGTTTCACATTTACAAGCATCCATAGCAATACATAGATAAAGCCTTAGATAAAGTTTATCCGCCGTAGTCAATGGGGAATATAAGTTAACAAAAAGTCATCTAAATCAGAACGATTTTCCGATGGCCCTACATTTTTTAAGGATGCAACTGCTGCCTGCTGTAAAATGAAATATGGCTTTAATTTAAAGGATGAATACATAGCCTTCAGTTACTATCTATACCCACTAACTCAGGCAACATTAGGTTGTCAAAAATGGGTGCTAATCATGGCCTGTGAAAGGAGCTGTTAAAACATGTTTAACCCTAATGTTAAAATAGGATATTAAAACACAAATCTAACATCCCAAGATGAATAAATTAACTAAAACAAACAATAACATAATTAGGGCTTCTGTTTTTCGGGTTTTATTAATTCTATTTTTCGGTGCTTATTTTTAGCTATTTGAGTTTTATGTAGATCGTTTTTTTGGGGGGCTTTCGTTTTTGATATATTTTATGAAATTAGTGTTTTCGGTTACTTTCCAAAATGCTTGAGCGTTTTTTTTGTGTTAAAATATGTATAGTAACTCGACAGTACTTGCACACTTAAGTTGTACCTTCTTTCCTTTGCTGTCATCCACAACGAAAATCCTATGGTCAAGGACACATTCTTCTGGGGTTTTTGTGTGTAGTCATTTTTGTACATTTTGCCACAATTCTGTTTTAAATCCTCTGTATCTTAACTGTAATACAGCTTTAAATTCCGCTAACAAGCCTCCATCCTGATTGTAATCTCGTTTTAAATCTCGCAAGCGGAGTCTCCAATAGAAATATAGGAATGTGCTGTCACTCAGTAGTTGGGGCGGGTTTAAAGTATTCAGAACGAATCAATGATAGGAAGGCAGGACATTGCCCTGCAGCACTGGGAAATGTATTTATTATTATTTTTGTAGTAGGTTTTATTTTTTAATGGGAAATGGGTAAAGTCAACGTGAATAGATTAACCAGTTCCACAGTTTTTTCCGGTGTTTTCCAGCGTTTATTGGCAATCCACCGATTACATTTTTTTTTTGTATTGGGTTGTAATCGGTTAAACTTAACGCCCTAAACATAATGAAAACATTTTTACAAAAACCTTGTAAGTCGCCAGCAAACTTGAGGGGCCATAGCAGTACTTGTCATCTTTTTCCTGGCACTATAGACATTTCATCCCATTCATGGTCCCAAAAGAGCCAGTGTATTAGACTGTCATTTATCTCTCTAACAAGAGAGAGACAATATTCCTGACACAATCCTGTGCCATGACAATGTTTACCGGCGAGATTGTGAAGCAAGATTTATACTGTCAACCAGTGGCTGCAGAAGCTTATTTGTCAAGAGAATAACCGTGCAAGTCCACTGCTGGTACAATATATTTTTATAGGCGGCATCTATATTTATTAAAGTGTCGCTTGTCTCTCGAAATAGAATCTGTACAAACAGCAGCCCAGGTGACTGTGAGAAACTTTCAGTGTTATATAAAGGCATTGCCACAAAATGAACTCACTAGCTGATTAACTCTTTCACCTCCTGAGGCCCCTGGTTTAAAATGCGGCTCCGATCGCTAGGGAGATGGGTTTGGTGATCTCAAGCTAGCCCCCAGATGGATACCTGTGCATCAAAACAACTGCCAGTCTGTGTTTGGGGGTGGGTGTCTAATTAACAAAGGAGGTACAACAAATGTAGCCACAAATTGGTTAAAGTTTTAAAAATTATCATTAGGAATGAATTACAATATATAACACAAAATACAGCTGTCAACCAAATGTAAATAAACTAAAACTGAGCAGTACAGGCTGTAACTCCTACCTCTGATCTCTGACAACACTGGATCAGATAAGAGTTTCTCTCTTGTGGTTTATTATGTTACCAGAAGCCCTGGATGCAATTACAACGTTACTAGGAATACGTTATTATTCTTTACATTACACACAACCCTACATCCCCAACAGAACTGCTCCAGTATACTGTTCAGCTTATTCTGTTTATTAGTGCTAGGCACACAGTAGCACTGCTTAGGTAATGGAGCAGAAGATGCACCAACTCTGATGCACCAAAAACGGCCTGCACACTAATGCATTCTCTTAATTACTGTATTTGGATGCATAAATCTGATCAGAGAGACTAGGCAGCCCCCCCCCCCCCCCCGAGTTCATTAGCAGAGGTACTGGCAGAATAGTGTATGCAGGTCCCACTACTGCGAGCTGTGGAATTAATTCCATACAGTTTTATTGCTGCTGTTGTTGTAAGCAAGCACGTGCTGGCCTTTGCCTCTCTCTCTCTCTCTCAGATACACACAACGTGTCGAATGTGGTTTGCCCTACGTGAAACATTCATGCTTTGTTTTCAGTGGTTCCCCTTTGCCACTCCCTGGGCACCTCTCCTAGGGACTCTGGTACAAAATTAATTTGATTCCGTTTCCGCTGGCAGGTACACGAGGTCTTTCTGGCACCGCACAGCTGAGCCCTGCAGCTGTTCCAGTCCTTGCACACGGAACGAGCTACCTGTCTCATCGCATTACCAGCCGGCACGCTACAGACACTGAGCTAATGGCACGCTCGCAGAAACACACACTTAGCACAGCCAAAACGTACACACTGCCGCTCAGTTAGCAGGCTGAAAGAGTGCGGTCTAGCGACAAGTCCCTGGTTTCAAAACCTACAGGGCAGCGTAGGCATGGATGAACTACTGTAAGGCCAACCCAATTTGTGTCTCAAAGCATGGAACAAGATGTGGATTACACTAGGCCTACAGTATGTTGGAGTTCTTTAATGGAAATTTCCTGAACACACACAAGCGCACATTACAGACTTAGAAACTCCAGTCCCAGGCTTCAGAACTCGCCTTGTTTAGATATTGTTGACTAGGTGCCAGGAATTTGACTCCTAAATCTGCTCTGAACTGATTGCACTTATCACAGTGTGAATCTTACCCGTAGGTTTAGAAGTTGTCTGTGCAGCTATAGGGGAGAAGGAGCAATCTATTTAACAGAGGCCTGGTTGCTTAAACTCCTGGCTCAAAATCATTTAAATGATATACTGAATAGACATCATTTCTGAAAAGCAGAACTGGGTGCAGGACTAGTAAGAGTTTCTCAAGCTGCATTAAAATAGTATCTTATACCATGCTCATTACACATATCAAATCATTCTTGTACAATTACACACATATATATTTCTTAAATAAATGAGATGCTATACATTTTTGTGATGGACAACGAGCAACAGTTGTCATACGTAGCATGCACTACAATACATCTCACAATTAGCATTGAAGTTTACAGCTAAACCACAGAATTAGCCAAGTTGAATAGCTAATAAAAGGGGATTTATACTGTAGTATTGAACAATTAGAAATAGAAACAGAAAGTTATGCGCATTTAGGAATGGAAGGGTAGGGGAAAATCAAATACGCAATACTACAAAAATGAAACAGAGACAGCTCATCACTTCCCCCACACCAAGGGCTTCCTGCCATGGAGAACTTCCAGAGCAAGAGTCGCGTGAATTCCTAAATAGAGAGAGCGAGAGGGAGAGAGCACAGCAGATGAATTATTTATTGGAGCCCTTTGCTTCATGTCAGCAGCTCTGCTGGATGAAATGATATTTATGGAGCCGTGAGGGACGAAGGCTGAGCTAAAGACCGAGGAAGGTTGCGTGAGGAGGGGGAAGGTCTGTGAACATGCAAGGTGAGCCGGAGACAGAGGAAGACAACACACACACACACACACACACTCTGACATCACAGCAATGAACAATATGCTAAGAGAGACTACATTAAGGAACACCACCATGTTTGGGGCAGTAGGTCTTTCTCATAAAAGAAAAGATGTGCATCAGGTTGTGGCTACTAAAAGCAGCAGGGTTTATTCATATCATACATTTAATAAAATGAAGATATGAAATAATATACAAGAGGCATTCGTACATCCGCCTCTGTCTGTTGTAGTTAGGGAGTTAAGCAGTCTTAATGTGCAGTAATTGGAGTTTCCCATCAAGAAATCTAATATTACTGGTTATGGTAATGCATATTAAAGCGATAAGTATAGGGTGCACTGAGTGTACAAGGAGTGCCCTGCTATTGCATGACAAGTGCTTTGGTCTTGTCAGCTGCGCTGCCCCTAGCGTAACAGGATTGGAAGCCCAATGAATAGGAAAGGCAGCGAGATCCCAATCGTCTCCCCATTGTTTGCAATCACAGAGAGAATATTTCTGAGATTGTCTCTACCTTGCATTGAGCTTATAAGAGGAAATCTCACAGTAGTTTAAGCATCTTGTTCTTTTAAATGTGCCTTAGAGCTATGTCAGATGTTTTCAGTTCATAAAACACCGCTCCAACCTTTATTTTTAGCAATGTAAGGTACGTCAAGGTTTTTCAGCATTACATTACTGGGAGAAGCTAAGAAAATGACCACAGAAGACGACAGAGCAGTGCAAGTACTGCAGGCTATAATTATGCACTTTAAAACGCCAATGCTTAAGTTGTGGAGACTCAGGTGGTTTGCTATAAATACTGCAACACTTACCCTCAGGGACAAGCAATGTTTTCCAGTAAATATATTTCAGAACATTATACCAATTAGCACTTATGAAACGCTTTTGACTAACTTTCTTGCAGTAAACACCACCACTGTGCATTGAGATTTATCCACAGAGGAATAAAGCATCTGGATAGAAAGTCTATAGTGACACACATTTTAACAGTGTACAGTATGCAAGTAGATACTATACAGCAATTGCATCACCCCAGATTTAAAAGCCAGTCTTGTTTGCCAAGAGAGACCCCCTACTTCCAAAGCTTCCTCCTCAAACCCCCAGCCAGTCCCTGACATCACAGCTCCCAGTCCTGACAGCATGGAACTGTGGTGAGAGTAAGAGACTCAGTCGAGATGCTTACTGCAGGGGCCAGCAGCTCAGCCACAGGTCGCCATGGAGACACAGCCTGAGGGAGAGGAGGGCAGATCAGGCTCCCATTAAGAAGCAATCCCAGGTAATTAATAACACAGACAGCTAATTAGGGCTGAAGAAAGGAGAATGATTCAGCTTCAACTGACAATTCTCTTAATAAAAGCCCAATTTAAACTGTCAGCATGATATATATATATATATATATATATATATATACACACAGACGTGCTCAAATTTGATGGTACCCTTACAACTCATTGAAATAATGCTTCATTCCTCCTGAAAAGTGATGAAATTAAAAGCTATTTTATCATGTATACTTGCATGCCTTTGGTATGTCATAGAATAAAGCAAAGAAGCTGTGAAAAAGAGATGAATTATTGCTTATTCTACAAAGATATTCTAAAATGGCCTGGACACATTTGTTGCTACCCCTTAGAAAAGATCATAAATAATTGGATTATAGTGATATTTCAAACTAATTAGTTTCTTTAATCAGTATCACACATGTCTCCAATCTTGTAATCAGTCATTCAGCCTATTTAAATGGAGAAAAGTAGTCACTGTGCTGTTTGGTATCATTGTGTGCACCACACTGAACATGGACCAGAGAAAGCAAAGGAGAGAGTTGTCTGAGGAGATCAGAAAGAAAATAATAGACAAGCATGGTAAAGGTAAAGGCTACAAGACCATCTCCAAGCAGCTTGATGTTCCTGTGACAACGGTTGCAAATATTATTAAGAAGTTTAAGGTCCATGGAACTGTAGCCAGCCTCCCTGGGCACGGCCGCAAGAGGAAAATCGACCCCAGATTGAACAGAAGGATAGTGCGAATGGTAGAAAAAGAACCAAGGATAACTGCCAAAGAGATACAAGCTGAACTCCAAGGTGAAGGTACGTCAGTTTCTGATCGCACCATCCATCGCTTTTTGAGCGAAAGTGGGCTCCATGGAAGAAGACCTAGGAGGACTCCACTTTTGAAAGAAAAACATTAAAAAGCCAGACTGGAATTTGCTAAAATGCATATTGACAAGCCACAATCCTTCTGGGAGAATGTCCTTTGGACAGATGAGTCAAAACTGGAGCTTTTTGGCAAGTCACATTATTATTATTTATTTCTTAGCAGACGCCCTTATCCAGGGCGACTTACAATTGTTACAAGATATCACATTTTACATTTTCACATTATACAGATTTACATTATTTTACAGATATCACATTATTTTACATACAGTTACCCATTTATACAGCTGGGTTTTTACTGGAGCAATCTAGGTAAAGTACCTTGCTCAAGGGTACAACAGCAGTGTCCCCCACTGGGGATTGAACCCACAACCCTCCGGTCAGGAATCCAGAGCTCTAACCACTACTCCACACTGCTGCCCAGTCACATCAGCCCTCCACACTGCTGCAAGTCACATCAGCTCTATGTTCACAGACGAAAAAATGAAGCTTTCAAAGAAAAGAACACCATACCTACAGTGAAACATGGAGGAGGCTCGTTATGTTTTGGGGCTGCTTTGCTGCGCCTGGCACAGGGTGCCTTGAATCTGTGCAGGGCACAATGAAATCTCAAGACTATCAAGGCATTCTGGAGCGAAACGTATTGCCCAGTGTCAGAAAGCTCTGTCTCAGTGGCAGGTCATGGGTCCTCCAACAGGATAATGACCCAAAACACACAGCTAAAAGCACCCAAGAATGGATAAGAACAAAACATTGGACTATTCTGAAGTGGCCTTCTATGAGTCCTGATCTGAATCCTATCGAACATCTATGGAAAGAGCTGAAACTTGCAGACTGGAGAAGGCACCCATCAAACCTGAGACAGCTGGAGCAGTTTGCTCAGGAAGAGTGGGCCAAACTACCTGTTAACAGGTGCAGAAGTCTCATTGAGAGCTACAGAAAACGTTTGATTGCAGTGATTGCCTCTAAAGGTTGTGCAACAAAATATTAGGTTAGCGGTCCCATCATTTTTGTCCATGCCATTTTCATTTGTTTTATTATTTACAATATTATGTTGAATAAAAAATCAAAAGCAAAGTCTGATTTCTATTAAATATGGAATAAACAATGGTGGATGCCAATTACTTTTGTCAGTTTCAAGTTATTTCAGAGAAAATTGTGCATTCTTCGTTTTTTGTGGAGGGGTACCAACAAATTTGAGCACGTCTGTATATATATATATATAAAAATTATAATTTTATTTATTTATTTTAAAGGGGGACTCATTTTCAGCGAGTGGCAGTTGAATGCTAATTAGGAATTTTACCACAATTTAAATTTTCCTAAGACTCGACAGTGTTCTACTGTAATTTGACAGCTTGCTGTATGTACAGTAGCTTGACAATTAAAATATAACATTTCCTTCAATGCTGGACACGCATAAAAAAGCCAGAAAAACTGCTTCCAAACAACACATCTATCAACCCAGAGTTACGACAAAATTACAAATGGCTTTAGAAAGCAGACCACAATAACAGCTTAGCAGGTCACGGGTATTGCTAAGCAACAGCAGAAACGCCTTTTCTTAAACAAAACAGTAAGCACAATCTGAATTTATCATATGAATCCCAACAAGCGTACACAATTATTCAGGATCCACTTTCATTTTTAGCTGACAATATCCCCTCTGTGTTGCATTATACAGTTATAATTACAGAACTAATCAATTATCGAATGACAGCTACAAAATAAATGTGTGGAGGACATTATTGGTTTTGTAATCAAATTTCCCAACCTCCCTTTTGAATAAGCTGCAGTATCATTTTTAATTTGACTTCCAGCAGTATGATTCTATTGACAACCCTTTTGTAGTGAGCATCACAGTAGACTATGAGGTCTATCTGAATGGTCCCACCAACCCCACCGCATCGGTTTATCTACAGCCATTACCACTATGCAAATACCCCACAGTGTAGCCAGCGCTATGCTGTGCCCCTATGCTGTTTAGCGCAGATCGCTATTCAGTCAAAACAATGCCAGGGTTACGACTTCAGCAGACAGTAAACAATGCAGAAACTCTGAATGGAGCTATTCCCAGTAGGCAACGTTTATTTAAACGTGTGCAGCATTATTTTGAGCAAGCATGCCTGTTTGCAAAACAGTCTACATCCCCAGGCCCTGCTGTGTTTATATCTACACAGAGCCGGCAACTTTTTTAAACGCGTTTCGAGAGTTCCTTTATGGAACGCAATTCCAGGAGTGTCTCTCTCTATAAGGGACAATGCAGTATTTTGACAGCCTGGACACCCATTTTCACAAGTGTAGAGTGGATTTAAAACACAAGGAAAGATCATGTGAAGGTTATACAGTTACGCCCCAGTAAGATGAGGACCCATTTCACCCATTTCACTGCACCCTTACCCTGTACATTTACCCGCTAATCTCACCGCAGAATGCTAACATTGTCTTTGTGAATCCCGAGGGTGAGGAGCAGCAGTAGCACTGAAACCTGAACGGTGACAGGAGGAGAGCGCTTGAGTGTCACAGGTGACATGCCTTCATCAGCTGCACAGACACCTCAGAACCACAGCGCACCGTCAGGACCAGGAGCTATTGCTGTTCTTTCAAAATCTCTTATCAGCTTTAGCTGTCAGTTGTATGCAGGGTCTCTCTGAAACTCACAGTAATACCTGAAATGGGTCTAATAATGCTACAGTACCACTCCTGCTTTTTAACTTAGTGTTAACAATGTTAACATGAATAACATTCTCTTGCTGTATCCCGTGTTGGAAACAGTGAGCAGTATTGCAGCGGGGAGATCATCAGGACACATTACAGCGCTTGGAAGAGAAATACTCAGATCAAAGTTGAGAAACGTATTCCCCAGGTGATTTACGACCTGTGTGTGAATAAAATAAAAATATGCATACGTTTAAAAATATATTATACAGGCATCAATGCATACAGCAAAGGTAAAGGGACGTGCTTCTTGCAAACGCTGCATGTTGTTCTATACGATAACTCTTATATACTTCCCTTTGTAACATTTTTGTTGACTTAGCATGATTAGGAGTCAGGAGATACTGTATACTGCACATTGCTGCTGTATTTTTATACTACAGTTACAGTATAAATTGACTGAATGACTGTAGGTTCAAAGATCCCAATGCTCATACTGAGAGACACAAAGGTGTCAGTTTCTTTCATGATGCTGTTGAAAGAGAAATTGCTGCTTTAAAATGTTTGAGTCACTCTTTGTGGTGGTGGTGGGGGGGGGGGGGGGGGGGGGGGGGGGGACAGTTTCATATAAATGTGCTTCTTTGATGACAGGAAGGTCGGTGGTTGCACCAATTCATTCCCTTACAAATATTAAATATATGGGAGGGGGGGGCAGTGAATTAAATAAATTGAGTCCACTTTCACTCAAGTGGTTTATGATGTCACAGATGCCTATTACTTGCTTATAAATTAGCAGCCCATATCTTTTTTTTCAATATTTGATAAAATTCATAGAATGTGACAATTGGTTTTCAAATAACGTGAACACAGTAAAAAAAAAAAAAATGAGACTAGAAATCTCAGGGGGGCACGTTGAAGGATTTTGAAGTTCAAAGCCTTGAAGTCATATTGCATATTCAAAACTACCATATTTCTTATTTGAAAACCATATTTTTAAATATGCAATTATTTGTCGTATAATATGTGTGCAGTTTATAATTGTAATTTAAATCAGTCCACCTCTTTTCTTCCAGAGGTTTTATTTCACCTCCTGTTTTAGCCTGGCAAGGACATTATAGAATTCACTTGCACCTCCATACTTGTAACAGTTTTAATGAGAAATTGTGCTGCACATCCCTACACAAACAATACCCAAAAGACTTTGTTTAATCTTCCGTAAAGATGGCTCATCTCTCATATCGGGGCAGCGTTGCGTTGCACTGCACTGTCTCCGCTGTAAATAGACCTTATTAAAAACATCTAATATTTATCTTCTAAGAAGTTGTTAAATTTCACCTCACGTAACCCTGACTGGTGCCCAGCCCCTGGCTAAAAGCTTTGAAAGATATTTTCTGTCAGACACCGTCCCTGAAACCAGTCATTAGATTGTCCTGCCTTAGAAGATTCCCTTTCGTACTCGAGGTGGGCTCTGCTTTTCTTCCTGCAGGTAAACCAGACAGCTTAAACACATCACTTTGTATTCAAAATGAACTGCGATAAAAAAAACAACAAGTCATCTGCTCCAAATCACACAGGCTCCCAGGAACCCACACAACATATGGTACGGTAACTGTGAAAGCCAGCGTGAATATAAAAAAAAAAAACCAAAATCACACCAGATCCCTGAACAGCCAGCACAGTAACCCTGTGATTAATTAGCTGCCAAAGAACTGCTTTGCCTGGGATACAAGTGGGGGGGACCTTAGACATTCCAAGACACCCAGCCAATTCCCAATCCCGCACATTGCAAAACTACGGTATTACCATAAAACAAATCAATCATAAACCAATTAACCTTTCCGCAGGCATGCGGGCTGGCATAGGAAAAATACTGCAGCAACAAACACCAAGAAAAGGAGTTTACATTCATGTCTGGGAAACGGTATCAGTTTGCAGCTGTAACCCTGAAATTCCTATTTCAGTGTCAAACGCCAAAAGCTTCAAACTCACAGCTTGAACCCCTCAGGTACTGAACAGCTGTAGACAGCAGGCTACATGTTTCACCTGTACCCCATGAGCAAGTCTACACCGGAACAGCTGCTGGACAGTGCAATCCCATATACCAGGTCCCTGGTCATCCATGCTTCAGGATTTTCTATAGCCTAGGCTTATTGGCCATTTCCATTTGTCCAACACATCTATTTGCCCAATATATAAATTAAGATCTGTAATGTTAAGTAAGGTCTATAGCAGCCACAAGCTCAAGAGTAACTACAGTAAATGGCTTTGGGTACTGTTCTTTGTGTTAAATGTGGTCTAACATGATTTTCAAGAGAACATGTGTATGCAGTCTTTTATAAACAGTACCTGTGCATATTCAGGCACACGAATACAGGACAACAGGATTACAAACACATATACAGACAGGCTGGTTTTCATTTCTATTAAAACAGATCGTTGCTTGGTCGCCGCTTTCCAACCAAACCTCAACACCATCCATATTTATGAGGTGTAGATCAATGGGGTGAGAGGAAGATGGATCACTTTGGGGAGAAGGAGCTAGGATAAAATCAGGACATCTTCCAGGAGAAGCACTTCCAGAACCGCCATCCCCATTAACAGCTCTGGATTAGTGGCTTTCACAGGCTGGACCGCTAGCAACACAGACGGACTGTACAATCTGGGACATCAGAAGTCACCGCAACGTGACCGATGGAAAAACACACAATGCACTTTATCAAACAAGAGTCAACGACATACCCTGCCAGGTCTGTAACATCAGAGCTATCCGTGTCATGAAAAACTACACAAGTGTTTCTCGAATTTCATGGGGATACAGCGTTTATTTTAGGGCAATATGTTGCATATATTAAATATATACATATATTAAACATGAAAGTCTATTCGTTAGCCCCAGCACCAAAATTAAGACAACAAAACAGAAGTTAACAGAATGGGAGTCTGTAAAATCGGATTTCCTCAGCTGCCATAAAATCATGTTTAAAATATTTGTAGTGTGTTCGGGGATTAAGACTGAAGGAAAACACATGCTAAATAAAACAAACAGTTTGAAGGCCCCTCAGCTATTCTTTGTATTGTCTTTTTAAGTACATGTACAGCTTTCAGACAGGTAGCTACTGTGATACAGCACTTCCCATAGTACACATGCGAGTCTTTACAAGCCCATAATCAAACAGTCCTTAGACACAACGCTAAACACTAAGCAACTGGGTTGACACACTTGTTTCTCTTACTATGGCAGTCATTTAGGGATGTGTACTTGCCTCCACAGGACATCATGCCAATGAGGTGATAGGGTTCAAAGGGTTTATTCTCTGCATATTGGGTAGTTCCAAAGAGGGTACCAGGTCAATCAATGAAGGTTTAACTGATGCTCGCAAAATAAGTGATGGCGATCAATAATCAATTAATTTTTGCATCGCTAGTCCATTCCTATTTAAAAAAACAAACGATCTGCTTTAAAAGATCTACTGTATTGAAGGCCCATCAGTCTACACCTTGGAGAAATACCCATGTACAGTTCCTTTTTATACCTTAGACACCCACTGTCTGAAAGGAGTTCTTTAGCTTTCTTTGATACTGGTTTGACTAACTCCCATCTGTAAAACACCTGCTTAAATGCCAAGTGTCACCGGGATAACAATCAGTTAAGAGAAAAAAAAAAAAAAGATACAACATGAACTTCATGAAAGAGAACTAAATCTCAGGCTTTTAAAATAAAGAACGTCAATTTTTAGCACGTCAGTTTTTTTGCCCTTATCTAAGAGTGTCTGTTAAACCCTAGCCTCTTGTCAACGTGAAGCCTTTTTGTTTTTCTCATCGATTTCGTTTTCTCTCCCCGTCTGCTGTGACAGGAGATAAACCCACTGACACAGTGGAGCTCTCATTCAAATACAGGCTTTTTTTTATACAAGACTGACCATCTGCTCATTGGGGGAGAATCTTTCTAACTGAATATGGTACAAAGCTACCATGCAAACACTCTCTTACAAACACTTTGTTTGTAGATGAGTAAAAACAAAAAGCTCTCAAATTCTTACTAGCCTGAGGGATTCAGTCCTGCATGTAAAATGGGGTGTAGCTTTTAATAATCTGCAGAGTTCAGCTCCCACATGGTGCACAAAGAGACTAGTCCAACACACTAGAGAAATCCTCCAGGATAATAATAATAATAATAATAATAATAATAATAATAATAATAATAATAATGTGTTCCAGTATGCAGCTACAGTAGGGGCCTTTACTATCCGCTATAATGATAGCAAAGCTCCCTTACAGAAGAGAAGGGATTATCTACAGGTGAATAAATGGAGTCTGTTTATTCTCTAGACAGTAAAACCTTGCTTTAAGAAAATAAACACTGCATGTAAACACTATGTAAAAGCACCCCCTATTAGGACCATTGTGTTGGTCCCTACAATGGCCTTGTTAGGTAGCACGGTATTTTTGTTCCCTCACGAGTTGCAGTACAGACTATTAATGAAAAATCACTCCCAGGCACAGTCTGGCTGGGTTTTTGTTATTGTGTTGTTCTGAAAACCAAGAAAAACAATTGAAACAGTTGGAAAAGGTGTCCTCAGGGTGAGTACAAGATGAATACATATTGCAGGCTACAATACTTTGTCTACATGTCCACAGACGTACCATGCTGTGTAGTCATGGTGCCCACAGCTGACTCTGGCACTGAACTTCCATAATTTCCCTTGCCACTGCGCTGTAGCAATACGGTCAAGTGATGATAAACCAAACCGAGTCGACTGTGGTTTAGGGAGGTCAGGCTGGAAGAGAATCCCGCTGCATTCTAACAGATCTTTTCAACCCTGTTGATTCCACCCCCTGGAACGGTATCTCCTGTAACTGTAAATTCACACACGTCTGCTGGCACAACCATCCCCTCACAGCAAACAACCAAACCGATCTGAAATACTGCAGAATTCCCACTTCAAGATAAATGAATTTGTTTTTAATAGAGACAGACGAAAAAGGCAAACACAAAAAGACTCATTAGGCAGCCGGCGCAGTCCCTGGACAAGAATTTAAACAGGAAAAAATGAGCCGAGGACACACAGTCGAGGAGGGTAAAGAAAGAGAAGGCTTTGGTTAATTTAACAGGTTTGCTGCTGTCTGCAGCAGGGGAGTGCGTTTGTGTTAATTATTAATGCAAGCAGCCCTGTTCAGGGCTCTGGATCTAATTTAGTCTGCTGCGGGGCTGGGAGGTGGCTGAGGCATGGAAACGCAAATTGCCGTTTTGTTTTCCCGTTTCCTCGTTCCTGCTCCATTGCTGTATAAACACACTGACTCTCTCTCCTACACAGCCCTTTTGTGCCTGCCACCGTTAAAAACGGATTATTCTTTCCTCCTTCACTTCTACTCAACGTTCTTCCCCTGCACGCTTACTCCCTCCTCCGTGTGCTGTTCATTTTTCTGTTTACCACATTATAGCCTAATTCACTTTTTATGCACAGTGGTACATTGGCTCCCTCATCTGCTCTGGAAATAAGACTCCTATTGCATTGGCATTTCACCTATTACTTCCAGCTCGATTAGCCACAGTGTGTATAGATAACTAGCTCAGGTGTGTCTTATTAAACTCCTAGTAAAACCAGGAATGGATCAACCTGCTATGCAATGAGTGTCTTATTTCCATCCCTGCTCCTGATTACAAACAAGTGGTTTTCTGACAATGCTTTTTTCAACACATAACAATAAAATCAGAGATTAAATTCTGTAAAAGTATATTCCCCACACTGAAGGTAAAACTCAAGTCAAGTCTTCATCAGTGTTAACACTTGTCTGCTTGACTTTGTTTCTTATTTTTTTTACGTGTGTTTAAGCAAAGTCAATGAAAGTCAAATAATTTAAACAGATGCACAACCACAAAAAAAATATATTGGACAATTGCAAAGAAGATGGCTGTCTGAAAAGCATGCAAAATATTGGTCTACAAACACAATTAAACTGTGCTACATTAGCTTGAGTGCATTGGCCCATTTTAACTTACCAGACCACTTTCTTAAAAAATATCTCGTTATCCTTGAAATGGAAGCGATTGTCCCCGCTTGAATAAGAGAGGTGAAATAAGCCAGACATCTCAACTACCCTGCATGTTATCCATTTTATCCCAATGCAGAATGACTGGGTGGGACATTTCATTTCACCCCAGGTGTTACCAGCCTCGTCCTCCACATAAACATACTGACGCTACTCCATCTACTTCAGAGAAGCAGGCAGTCATTGCAGAGAACTTCATTTAAATTTACCCAGACGTCATCGCCGAGGGGGGGGACAGCAAATGATGAAGGGATGTGTAGAAAGAGGAGGGAGGGGGCGTTCATTGATTGCGCAGCCTGAGCTCTGGGGATGGGGGCTGGGAGGGTGTTCAGAAAACAGACACACCGAGAACCAGCAGGTAGCAGTTAATGGCACGTCCCCCCAGGGAAAAAAAACAAACCCTCAAATAAGTCACCATTGGATGGCATGGAAAATAAAGTGGTGAAAAGCCCCTACACACCATGTATGGATAGCTGATTGAAATTGACATGAGGAGTGAGAGGTGTAGTCATTCAGTGCAGCAGAGTACAAAGCTTTGCAATCAATCGGGCCTGCCAAGAACATGCTGAAATTACACCATAATCACTGCCTTTACTAAACCAGTAGCTGAATTTACTTACTGGGTTTAGTAATTGGTTACCCTATTAGCGTTGCATCAGTGTGGCAGGGCTGAGGCCCTGCACATCGAAAGAATGTGTTTTGAATTTTATTTGGGTTTTGAAAATAAAAGTTTGTTAAAATGAAGTTTGTGTTAACCAAAGCAGGTCCGGGGTTAGAATCCCCTCCCTGGTGAAACGGGTGTGGAATATGGCCAGGCGTTCATTGATTTACTGATTATCAATTAGCCCTGGCCACGTGCTATAAAAAAAAAGGTGCTGGAAAGCCAGTTCGTTTGTTCTACAAGCCTGGAGGTGAATTGACTGTGAATCCTCATGACGGAGTGTGTAACCAAGGTGAGCAACCTAAGAAAACCACTGCTTGAGATCATGGTGTGTGCACCAGGATCCTAGTGCTCAGCGTACAGGAAATTAGCTTCACACGGAAAGTCTGAAATCTGAAATGATCCGAACACGCTCAGAAATGTAATTACAGGCAGGCGGCACATTATTTAATAATGTTGGAATAGATGCAGGCAAATGGCTATTAGATATAGGGCATCACTGATATAATGTAAACTAGTGTAACAGAGCTGCATTGTGCCGGCACCTCTGGAAATTCTGCTGTATCCAAACGCTAACAGGATCCACATCTCCAGGGGCAATCAGGGTAATGAGAAGGCTGCATTGTAGACTCAAAATAATCCCCTCACCACAGGGAATGAATATGGTATCGTTAGGAGCTTCACACTCAAGGGTTGTGGTTGCTGCAATGCTTTTAAAAAGGCATAGGTGATGTGTTTATGATCTATGCATGTATGACCTCCATCCAAAAACTGAGTGGAAAACCAGGAAGGAAAATGTTACATTATATTAGATTCAATTTTAGCTCAAGCAAAATAAAAAGTGGCACTTTTTATTTCCCAAGCCATACTGATCAAAAGACAGAGACGTAGTCATTTCCTTCAATAAAACTTTTAAAATCAAGATAAAGCAAACCAAGTTAAGAACACTGTCTAATGACACAGAGCCAATATAAGCACATACAAGCCAAGATTGGGCAGATCTTTATACACAAAAGCTGTACCAGGGTTAGAAACCGACACCCATCCTGCACCTAGTTGGTTTCAGAACTCCCCTTGTTTCGGTACATTGTTGAAATGATCAGGCGACAGGAATCACGCCCCTACTATATCTGCTCTCAACTGATCACCCTTATCATAGCGTGAATAAGCCTAACCTGAGAATTGTTGATGCAGTCAACGGACAGGTACAATTTATTGAACGGGGGTCCGACTGCTCAAAACTCCTGGCTCCTGGTCATTTCAATAATATTCTCAATAATGGGTCATTCTGAAATCCAGGACTGGATGCAGCAGGGGTAATGCTAGTTTCTCACCCTACTGATAAAATAAGGCAGTTCAATATGATTGGAAGGCCCTGTATAAGAATGATAATGAAGTTGGCTGCCCACTTGTTGCTGCTGTTTTGAAGGATGCCATACATCAAGAGGTGCAGCGTGTCCCTTTGAAAATGAGCATTCTGCGGTTTTTAATGTTCGACAATGGAAACCCCTCTCAATATTAAGCCGTCACCTGTGGTGGTATTACAGCTCCAGAATCCATTTGCTCATCTTTCAGTGCGACGTGAAGCTACTGCTCCAGAGTGAATGTTTTTTTTTGGGGGGGGGGGGGGGGGGTTTGCAGAAAATGGTCCAAATTAACTTTACAAAATCAACCCTCAGTTTGTGGAAACTGACTCCTTTGAAAAAATATTATTAGTGGAAAGATTTCCGTTCTAAAGAGGCAGCCCTGTGTCTGAATCTGCGTTCTGAACGAAGGCGGAAAGGCCGGTTTTAAATATTGTATGACGACTTTATTATTGCCATCTTGATCATTTATGATTGCGGAGCGAGAGAGAGGCGAGTCCAGTGTTTTCTCAGCGCGCCGAGGCATGAGGCCTACACTTCCTAATGGCTTCCTGCATTTCACACAATTGTTTCCCCTCAGGAAATCTAATCAATACAAAGCACTCCAGTGCTGACCAAAAAAAACAAGCGCGACCATAACCAGCAAGTCTGAACAAAGTTTAAACCTATTCCTACTGGAACACAACGCTAACGAGTAATACAGCAAAACGACAGCAACATAATAACCTATCCCACTATGGAGGTTGAGTTGCAACTGGGGTAGCCTACAGTACTCATGGTTCTTTGCTGTATTTTAGTCAAATAGTCAATGAAACACATCAGTAAGTTTCTTTATTATATTATTATTAGTTGTATATGTTATCTGAATCCCAATTATCTGAACACCTCTGTTATCCAAACAGCTCCTTGTTAACCCGTCTTCTTGTGTGCTGAGCTCTTCTGTGAAGTTTGAAAAGAAAACGCTCAATTCAGCCCTCAATCCCTGGTATTTACAGAGCAGTGCAGTGCTGTATGTTTTATACTTACAGGTAAAGGGGTGAATTATATATTTTAGGAGGTTTCTTTCTTTCATTTTAAAAATGTCACAGTCGATGATCAGAACAATTTATCCGAACGCCCCTTGGTCCCCATTCGTTCATGACATGAGTGTAGTGCATTGACTGAACCGAAGCAGAGCCTGATGTAAGTCTCCAGACGGCACCCAGCCAAGTTAAGAAGGCCCTGTGCATTCCCAGGCTTCCTCCAGTATGTGAGGGTGTGTGAGTGTGAGCGTGCTGCAGGGAGGTAAATCTCCCTATTATATATTGAGGATTATGGAAATAGAAAACAGTGAATCATGAAGTCTGCCGTCAAGACGTGCAACAACAGGTCACAAGTCATCTGTTCAGAGCAGCGGGGGGGAAGGGGTTGTTTTGTGCATTGGGGGTTCAGGGAGGGTACAGGGAAGCTCGTCTCTGGTGGGTCTAATGCACACAAGCTTGACAGGGATGACTGATCACAGCAAGAGCAATGACACTTTCTCAAGAGTCTGAAATGAAACAGCTTTGTACAGTTTAATGGACCTTTATTAAAACTACTACTTTATATACAGGAGGTGTGACTAACTAAATACAGTCAAAATACAAAGTTGAAATAAGATTGAAGACATATTTTGTGATCATTTTAGTTAATTACTCAAAAAGTAATATTACTATAATTGCCAACTATTTTAACCAGTGGCTGATTGTGTTGTAATGTAGACATGCACTACCCTTAGGACAGTAACCAGCTGTCACAGAACTCAAAGAAGTGCTGGGACAAGAACACATTTTTCATATATTTATTTATAATCAGCTAGAAATAGATAGAGATATATATATAAAATCACTCTACCACAGTGTTACTTATTTGTCAGCTGTCTGTCAGCAAGGGTTCACAAGGGTTGAAAACGTCCCGCGTATATTCAGATACATTTGACTCTGCACTAGATAATACAACAAAACATAAACATTCAAACCTGAAATGCACTGCACTCTTAACATCTGTTTAATAATTCAGTGAATAGTGGTGGGGGAGGGGGGGTGATTAATTCTGTTGATGAGCTGTTTAAGGGAAGACAGACTCCAAGCGATACCATTAGGGCACACAGCGAAGGCACAGAGCACGAGAGAGGCAGTGCAGCCTGCTAGTTTACCTGCTCCCGCTGACTCGCTGCCAAGAAGCCTCATTAATGTTCTGCGCTAACAGCTTGCCTGTTATTTCCCTAGTCCCTCCCCCACCTCCCCAGTGGAAGTCCCTTCAGATGTCTGACATGCGAGTCCTGCTCAGGAATGCAGCAGCCAATCCGCAGGTGCTCCTGCCATTCCCTTTGTGTCGCCGCTCTCTAGGCATTACCTCTCGGGGTCAGGGGTCAGGGTTCAGAGGTCTGGAGAGTCCCCACAGCTCCCGTGCAGCTGCTTTTGCTTACTCACTGTCAAGAACCTCCGGGCCCAGAGAAACTCCCCCAGCAATGGCAGGTCAATCAGCACAACCCCCCCCCCCCAGGAGCAAGGTGTCTGCTGGACTTGGTTAATATTGCGGTGGCAGACTGTCGGATGTTACAGTGCAGTTTTTAAACGCCTCCACCTCTCCAAGGCAGGGATGGAAATAAGACTCCTGTTGCATAGCAGTTTCATCAGTATAGCTGGTGCAGCTGGAGAATTTTAACCATAAAATCAGCAACAGAATTCAAGGAAGTCAAAAAGCGATCGCTTCCAGGGACTGCAGCTCAGTCACTCGGCTGCAAGAAGAAACTGTTCAGGACTTCACTGCGGCAACCTCTGGCTCTTTTCAAACCAGCAAACTCAAACTCCAGATCCCTGTTTACTGCATGTGCAGGAGAGGGGGAGGCCCTGGGGAGTGGGGTTTCAGCACTGCCCCTCAGGCATGTGTCTCAAACAATAGAGACTACAGAGTACTCACTCCTACAGAGCCAGCCTCCTGGGCTTCTCCAGCCAGAAAACCAGCCACAAATAAATAAAAGCCTGACCAGAGTGTCACATTACCTGCTGCAGGTCTGGCGCACAACAAAGCAGTGATGGATGAAAGAAGCAGCAGGAAAACGTCCCTCTAGTGTTTGGCTGAGCTGAAGCGCTTTGCTCTTTTCTTAACGCAGAAGTATTAGCATGCCCGGTAGCTATGACAATCACCTCTTCACGTCAAACTATATTGTTGATCTGGGCTTACTATGGAGCGTTGTGCAATAACTGTATACATTTATTGGCAACTGGCATTTCATTTCATGCTTACTTTATTTTTTTCCCCAGGAAAGGAAAGAACCCTCGAGTATAATTTGTTGGTTATAAAATGTTATCGGACTGACAATGGCACTGGCTACAGACAGGCTCCTTGAGCTTCCCCTGCACAGCTCTGACTTGAACACCCCCTGCCATTCAGTTCTGGGGACAGTTTAAATAGGCATAGAATGAAAATGGCCTTATGCTCTTTACTTACTACAGTACGCTTTAAGACAGGTACTGTCAGTGCATTTAAAAGTCAATAAAAAAGTTCAAATATTGTACCATTATCCCACTGCTTGAAGTTACACAGTTAGAACTAGGCAGAGTACAGTCGTCGGGCTATGCAAATCTCAAATCAAGGACCGGTTTTAAAACTTAGTTAAACTGTGACGGTACTAGAGTGGAAATAGCCAGCTCCCGTAACATTTAGAAAAGAGAAATTAAACTAAGTTTACACAGTAAGCTGAACTTCATTCCAATAGCTGTTAAGCCAGAAGCTTAGAACTGCTTTCTTAAACACCACCACAGAAACTTCTCTGACATGCCTTGCTTTCAGATACAAAGCTGCCTATGAAATGTTGCTTTTGGTTGACACGTTTATGTAAACAACTTAATTTAGATGGAAATTAAAAAAGTCACCGTAGCAGCAATGGGAAAGCGGAAGTAACACTAGCAGAGTTCTGTACAGCGAGGATAAACAGAGACAGTTCTGTTTTCTGATCTAGGCCAATGAAATGCAGTTGTCAATGACAGGAGCAACTCCAAAATAACAATTACTAGAACCTTCAGGACACAGACAGTTTCACTTCCCAAAAGCCTAACCTTGGATTGAAGTGAACAGGTGTGGTAGCGTGCTGAAAACATTTCCTGGGCCACAGGTACACCACTCCCACTTTTTCTTTTTATATAAAAATGCCATGACAACGTCACTTAGGTAATTACTTGAAAGCTAGCCCATGCTAAAAGACAATCATTTTTTGGAAAGTAGGCCTACACCTGTGTTTGGCCATCAAATCCCAGCTCTTAAGCCAACTATTTTGATAAACCAACAGAAAGAAAAACTTAAATATATAAATAAATATAGTCTTAATATCTACTAAATACCTCAGCAAACGGAATTCAACTTAACAGTAAATGGCCATTTAGATCAATAATAACAGCCTGCTTTCACATCAAACAGTTCACGGAGAAAGCCAGAGCAATATAGAAAACAGCATGTTTGTACAGTAGTTCATTTTAGAAGAGGGAGGGGGAGAGCCTAATTTTGCCAGCTCCCTCCTTTGCAAAACACAAACCCAAACAAAATCCATCTGTGACTGCCACATTTGAAGTTGAATTTGGCAAATTAATGCATGCATACAGTATGAATGATAAAGGTACAGTGTTTTTTTTTTCTCTTCCTTGTTAACTAGTTTATTTGGCTTGGGCGCCCTCAGTTTGGGCAGTCTTCTCTAGGCTGTGTTGATAAAGAGGCAGTCCACGCACTGGAGGACACAGATCCCTCTGTTTAGTGCTGCCAAGTGCTACAAGCAGAGAGCTGGCCGACCCGAGGTTTGTTTGAGCAGCTCACACAAGACTCCCTCTGTAACCCTTCTCTTCATGTCTGTGCGCCTCCTGTCTTGAAATGGGCCTTTGATAGAGCGTGGAGAGAAGAGAAAATGAAAAGGGCGGAGAGGGATCCAGACTGCCTCAAGATGTGTGCCTGGCAATGAAAAGCAGTGCAAGCAACAGTACCTGTTTGAGAGTTCAGCGAGGGAAAGACGAAGCGCTTGAAAATTACGTGCGTGTGTGGAGTTGGGTAAAGGAAGTAGGTCACTGGGCAGCCCTGGTTCTTAGGAACAGAAAGCAGTAACCCATCAAAAGCTTTCTTATTTACTAAGTGGGTCAGGGTCAAATCGGTTCATATTAATCTGTGTCTCATTTGGAAACATACAGTGCCCCAGAACCTGGGTGGCAACGAGGAAAGGAGGGGGGGGGGGGGTTGGGTTGTTGTGTAAACAGTATTCTCTAGCCTTGAAAGCCTGCCCATGCCTCTGTGTTGCCCTCTTTTGTGTGTGTGTGCATGTGTTTTCCATATTTGGCTTGCCATACAGGAGCAGAGAAGTCTTTTAAACTGGATACAATTCCAGTTAGTTTGATGATTTGTACAGGATCCATTACAATTCCAGTTAGTCTGATGGTTGTACATGACCCATTTGGTTTGTCAGGTTTGTAGCTCAACAGTGAAGGGTCCACCCTCATGATGCATTAACGGCAGGGAGTTCTAAAAGAGATTACTAATGAGCAGTCAGTCTGAAATATCATTTCCATAAATCTTAGGTAACAGGAGAAGGGGCCTTGGGTGAGACAATAGGTTAGCGAGCTCATTCAGTGTGGGATAAATCGAGGATGTTTGCTTGTGTGCATTTCAAAATACAAACAGCCGTATTAACCTCTTCATACACATGTCTAAAAAAATGGCTTTGGAGAAATGTTAAGAGCACCAACAGCGTCAGTCTAAGTATTCTTACAAAATAAATTTAAATAAAGGGACTTTATTTAAATGAACCCTCTGCGCTACACTTTACCGCGCCGTGGTGGTCTATCACACTTCCAAAACCCCAGAGTCAACTGACAGTATGCAAGAAAGATATATCTCACTAGCACAGCAACAAATAAACAAATTAAACAGTTCAAAACTGGTATACAAAGAGGATTTGAAATAAATGTGCTGTGCTGAAACTTGGCAAGGACATTGTTAAGCACTAACTGTGAGAATCAAGGGATTTAAAGAGCTTCCTGTCTGTCGGGGGCTGTATTTTTGCCACTTCTTTTGTGGATAAACTACATTTGCTACAGCAAGAATAATCTGTGTAATGGTGAGCTCACAGACAACAGGCCTATTCAAGCAATGGTCAACAATAAAAAGCTAATTCATGAACAGGAAATCCTGCACTGCCCTTTAGTGAAAAATACTGGAATTTCATTAGAAATGCATCAATATTGTGCTTTGTCATTTTACATAGTACAACTACTGTACTGAGATCCAATAGTATTAGTTCATTGTATGACTAATGTACATGCTGTCTCCTCCATACCCATAGCACCCCAGCCCAACCAGCCTCCACCCCCCACCAACACAATCCCACATTCCTCATCTCTGTGAACCGCAAATATTATCACACACAGGTTCAGAAGCCCACCACCCCTATCCAGCCAGACTTAGTGTTTCACTGTCAATCACAAACCCCATTATGAGAAGCTGTTTATTTAAAAGTACTAAAAATGCGTGCGAGACTACATGTGTACGGGAATTCCTTTGAATAAACAGTGAATATTAAAAACCCCACGCTGTACACACAGACAGAGGCCAGCATCTATATTTGCCATGCATATTCTAAAATGCTAAAGATTTAACACTTGAACTGAGAATTTGAACCTGTATTGCACATGTGCTGCAGTGTGGTTATTATTATTATTATTTGTTTATTTAGCAGACGCCTTTATCCAAGGCGACTTACAGAGACTAGGGTGTGTGAACTATGCATCAGCTGCAGAATCACTTACAATTATGTCTCACCTGAAAGACGGAGCACAAGGAGGTTAAGTGACTTGCTCAGGGTCACACAATGAGTCAGTGGCTGAGGTGGGATTTGAACCGGGGACCTTGTGGTTACAAGCCCTTTTCTTTAACCACTGGACCACACAGCCTCATCGTGTCTATTTCTGGTTAGTGCTTTGCCTGGAATCATCAACGTTATACTGCACTGTGTTCAGTGCTTTATAACCAAGCCATGCAGCAAGACTGAAATGCTAAAACGAAACATTTCTTCAGCACAGGGGTGGGCCTGGGGTCTGCATTAGAGGCGTCAGTCTGAACTGAAGTGAAGGGAATCTCTTAACCTGGGACACACTCAGCTGGGAAACCAAAGGATACATCAATAGACAGACCACAGTGAAGTCAGTTTTCTTTCTCTAAAGTTGTGTAGATATGAAATCCCCATTTAGTAGATCACAGGAGACTTCTGCTCTCAGAACACGATGGCATTGAGGAGGACTATGGTGTCAAACGGTTAATGATGATGTCACACCCCCACTGGAACATGAATTCATTGTTTATCTATGGGTAGAGAAGTAAGATGTGTTATAAAGTACACAATCTTAACATTGATGGTTAGAGTAGGGTGAAAGTTCAGACAAACATGAACGTTAGTGTGATTGCACCCCCCACTTAGAACCCTACAGGTAAAGATTCTGAAATTAATGTAACTATAGGCCACCAACAGCCAACTGTGAAGCAGCAGTCTCAGAGTTTTCTTGTGTGCTTGCACAGCTGCTTATTGACAGAGTGCATTTTTACAGGGAGTTCAATGCATTCAAAGCACACAGTAAATCCAAGGTCAGCAACAGAAGTCCTCCATATTGGTGTGTTGCTTAGCACACCTCTGAATCTCTGTGGAGTTGGGATACAGCATAACATTAATTGAACTGCTAAAGGCCACCCCAAAAATGTAATGCAGTATTATGCACAACATAATTTCTGCAACCCAAACAAGATTTACAATAAGTGGCATGCGAAAAATGATGCGAAAATGCCCTTTATTAGAAGTATTACATTAAAATATCACATCTGTGGTTAAATATCACACTTCAAATTAACTTGGGAAGTGCAGGCAGTCAGTGAGAATATCAGAATATCTTTGTACAGTGCTAAAAATTAACCGCACAAACGATACAGTACTTGCAACTGCTGAAGAGTGCTCTATTTGTCACATGGCACACGGCTTGGAAAGGCAAAGTTCACTTCCATATAAAATGCTCTAATGGGAGAACCAGAGACCCATGAACTCGCTGTTCACCGGCCCACTAAACCACAGGGAGAGGGGGGCAAAAAAAAAAAATCTGGAGAGAAGGAACAGTAATTCAACAAACAGGAAACAGGCAGCGGCTAAAATCTGTTTTTATTCAAATATGGGAATTGGTGATATCGTACTTTCAGTTAGAAGAGCAGTAATTACCTGCTGGAGGGAGATACTGCAGCACGTGTCTATTTCTGAAATACTGACAATCCATTGATTTTTAATTGCCTAATTGCCCCTTTTTCAACCTGCACGATTCCTATTAGACTTTCAGTTATCTGATGATTATAGCTCATTGAATATCGTTTGAGGCTTCGGGGTGTCCTGGTGCAGTGCCTCCGAAGGGCTGCGGTCAGCTTTGTTGTTACAGTGATGAAATTCTGTCACAAGGCCCGGGAAGCTTTTAACCTCCTATACTCCTAGTCTCATTCAAAATATAAAAATCAGGGTCAAATATTGCAATTAAATACTTCAGAGAAAAACAAAAGTATAAACAAAAAAATCTGAAAAAATAAAAACATTTCAGAAAATGCCCCCTCTAATGCAGGCAGTCTACTGTATAGTCAAAGCATTGGGCTGTGGCTAGCGTTTACTGCAGGCACACATCCAAAAGAAGACGACACATTTTCAAATTCACTTCACTCCCTTTACAGGCCCGGCTATGTCCCTAAGACAGTTAGCCAAGGGCTATTCTGTCTGTTTTCTGGCTATTAGAATTAATAAACCAATCCAGAAGCTATCTAAAGCAGCTGGTGGCAACAAGGACCCCCCGCCAGCAGACAGATTCAATCCCGGGGAACAAAATGACAGCCGTTAAAGCTGCAGTATCTTACAATCATTTTCAGTGTAATACACGTGATTCGGTCCTACACCTGTACCATGAGGTTTAGTGGCAGGCTTCTACAGTAATTTAATGTTCTAATGTAGGAAGGTACAGTAAGGAGTTTTATATATTATTCCTTGCAGGTTTGCTTGCTTACATTTGTTTTTTGTATTGGAAACTGTATAGAATAGACATAAACACTGTTTTTCAGCACAAACAAGAAAGCAATTGCTCTTGAGTAGATTTTCGCCACCAATTGACTTTGGTGATATTATTTATACAGCATCTACTACCACGGTCTTAATAAAACTGGATCCTTTGTACCATTCTGCATTGAGATCCAATTCATTGTGACTCATACAGTTTGGCTAGTCTGACTTCTTTCTCCGCAAAGATTGAAATTATACATGAGGTTATCCTTGGCAGAATCCCAAAATGACCTTAATACACTGTTAATTACCTCTAGTAGTACTCAATCTCAGACGGTTCAATAAAATTCAGGAAGAACTGAAACTTAGTGTCTTGATACCTTTAAAGGATTAGAAACAAACAAAAACAACAAAGATTGAGAAACGCTTTTTTTTGGCTGACGCTCCTAAATTGTTTCTTGTAATTTGATTGACGTGTTTGTATTGGTTGTGTTCCTTGTGTGATATGCAACCTTCTTGACCAGTTCATCCTTGAAAAAGAGATTTTAATCTCAATGGGATCTTCATGACTAAACGAATGTTAAATAAAATAAACCTGGCATGTACACATTTTGACTCGGGTAAAATGTACTGCATGTATGTATTTTGTTAGCTACAATGACTCTTTGCTGTTACACCTTCAAACACATCTCATTAAACAGTACAAAGCTGCTGCTCTGTATATTGTGTAACAAGCAAAGGGCATGCAAATTAGCTGAACCGCATGCATGCATCTCTTTCCATTAACAACTTTAACCAAGTCTTATTTTTTTGGTATCTCAACCCAGGGGATCACAGCGCTCGCTCCAAAACCATAGCTCAAAGAATATAATGAAACTGCTTAACGAGGACATTTTAATTAGGCACACTGATGAATCAACAGCTTGGCAAACCGTGCAGTCATCCCCTCGATCTCAAGGAATCCGTTAGGAGATTATCACTGAACTTAACGAAGACGTAATTAGCCAGCAGCTTGATTTACTTCGAACAGTAAGGTGAGCTTGGTGTTTGTGGCGTCAGTCAGCTAATTTGACATTGTTTGCAGCATTTTAATGAACCAGAGAAGGCACAAGGCTTTCTTCTTTCAATGGCTTCTGAAAGAAAAGCCCTGTGCCTTCTACTTTACTCTTAGGACTTGTTTCACAGACCCTGATTAGCAATATTGGACTACCTAATGTACCAATAGCTAAGACAGTCCAAGATTAGTACAGGTACCAAGTCAAAAAACAGCAAGTGCATAATCAAACATAATCTGGTACCCCAGTGTAACCATAAACTGCCCCCCGGCAATCATCCATGTAGCATATCTCATCTCTCAATACTCTAGGGTACATCCCTCCCATGTGACAACTTGATTACTTCCTTCCCTTCATACACCCCGTGACAAGAGACCAGCACTTCACTTAACAGAGTGGCAGCACTGCAAACAGCATCAGCCAATAGGCAGGAGCAAGAGACAATATGTGAAGCTCCTGAAACAGGCAGTTCACACGGAAACCACACAGCAAAGACTACTGCTTGAGTATGTGTGATTTGAAACAATAATATACAAGTGAACAATAAATTGTGAGAATATTTGCTAGCAAATATGAACGCTATGCAGTTGTACCATTTAACCCTATTAGGCATGCTGGCAGTTTGGTAAAATCCAGAGTCGAACTGGCTTGAGGCCAGGGTCACCCTCCCAGTCATGTTCTACTCTCAAGCACATGTCGTTTTATTAAATCTCATAGAGGGAACACTTTTCTAAATGTCACCCACGAAAGCACCAGTGGGGCCTACCTGCCAAGGAGGTTTCAGGAGTCATGTGTAACATTGAATTCAGGGCCTTTCTTGAATTTCCAGTGGGCAGTTTGTGACATACAATATGTTCACTTCACAAAATACTTTGTAATGACTTTGAAAGCAAGACAAGGCAACATGCACACACTGTGTAAAGGGCACGCTTTTACAGACAAGGGCATTTCCAAGCAAGCTGCCCCAGTCACAAGACCAGCAGTTACATGGTTACTGCACAGGTTTTATAACTGCACAAAACCCTTTCATATCAATCCCCAGGACATTGTACATATACAGCTATGGCTAAATGTTTAGCATCACCCCTATAGAATTAACTCATTCTGCTTCATAAATTTGTATGAAATCTGCTGAATAATGATTACATACCGCTTTGCAGTTTACCATATATACTTAATGAAAAACCGGCAGAAATTGAAAAATGTGACATTTCAAAATCTAACATGAAATACTGTATGGCTTCCGGTAGACTTTTGCATCATCATTTTGTAGTGTCTTTCAATACATGACGTTAAATAAAAGATCTAAATTTTGTTCTCATATATTATAGATAGATAGATTTTTTTTCTTTAATTAATGTCTCAATCTTACAATTCTAGGTGATGCTAAACTTTTGGCCATAGCTGTAAGTGGACTACAACTACAAGCCATTTAACCTTGCACATTTACAGCGTGGAATAAACCTGTGTGTGTGTGTGTGTGCGTGTGCCAGGGTGTGTGTGTGGGAGGGTGTGTGGGTGTGTGTGTGTGTGTGTGTGGGAGGGGGGGCTGGCTGTGTGTGTGTGTGTGTGGGAGGGGGGGCTGTGTGTGTGTGCGTGTCAGGGTGTGTAGGGAGGGTGAGATTGTGTGTGTGTGTGGGGGGGTGTCAGGGTGTGTGTGTGGGGGGGGGGGGTGGTCAGGGTGTGTGTGTGTGTGTGTGTGTGTGTGTGCGTGTGCATGTGCATGCATGTGTGTTGCAGTAATAAATCCTCTAAAGCTGTTTTAAATTAATAGTAGTAATTCAGGAGCCCCTGGATCCATTAGTAATTTGACACCCACGCTGCATGCAAAGCCCCTTCTCGATCCCCTGGAATCCAGGAAAATTCCCCAAGGAATCCTTCCCTCTTTAAGCTCCTTGTTTTATTGCTTTCCAGGCCCCTGTCCCCTTCCTCCCTGCCCCCACCTCTCCTCCTTTGTACTCCACTGCGGCCTGCTCCTGCTTTGCTCTCTCCGGTTTTCATCACCTTCTTGACTCAAAGCCCCAAACAACCTCAACTCCAACCCTCAATAGCAGCTGCCTATTTCACCGATATAATTTCACTTCCACAAGTTTGTAGCCTGTAGCTTTTGTTTTGATGAGACTAGGCCTAAATAGTGGCTTGCGCCCCACGCTCTGCCAAGATTGAGTTCAAACAGCATTACATTCTTCAAAAACAAACACCAGGAATAACTACAGTACATTTAAATATACAACATACAGCCCTACTGTACTTCACTGATACAAGAGAGACTGCTGGGTACAGCACTTTCTTTCTGACAAGAAGACAGCTGCACTTAGATTCAGGGGCTGCAGAGTGTGTTTGTTCAAACTGAAGGTTGTAAAGATCAAGGTTTTCCTGTACATACATGTGCTCTCCTTGTTCGTGCCCCAGTATTCTAGACAACGTGTGATACGGATCTTGGCGATGCTTTATGTGCATGATGTAATTGTGCGTGCAGGCAGGCAGGCAGGCAGCTTAATATAATTTACTGTATAAGTCAATTCATCTTCAAATCGTATTTCACTCCAAGATCCCCCAAATAACATTTCCAACCTAAATAATAAATAAACGCCAACCAGAGGGTATTCAATCTCAGTTGGTGAAATAACGGCGTCTTTGTTTGCTGTTGTATGCATTTTCCCAGGTCATTCTTCACAAGACCCCACCCGCAGAACAATAAATGCATTGTAGCTAACGTAAAATAAACCAAAAAAAATTAAAATCAACAGCAATCATGTAATATAAAATAGACAATCGCGCGCCAAGACTAGACGCGTTATCTGGCACTGTTACACAGTTAGGATTTTAATAGTGGCATTAATACATTCTCATTACAAAACAGACAATCATCTGTCTGATAATCTATAAAGGTATTGGGAATTAAAGAAATCATATTCAACGATTATAAATAAGTGCTAATTCCAAAGCAATCTGCCCTGACAATGCAATGAGAGAGAATTTTAAAGCATGAGCAGCGAAACGTGTTGCTCAGATCAATATTGAAAGCACAGCAGTTACAGTATTGGGATCGTCACGTCTTAATTTCGTCTACCCCCACCACGCACACTGTACTAATAAAGCCCCGAGTCCCTGTGGAAATACTTTTGCCGACTGAATAAATTACACAAAAAGTCAGAGGTCAGCCACTTAAAAAAACGCGCTCCGTGCTAGCATCTGATTTTTATTTACCATTGACTCTTTCTATTCAACTGGAGAAACAAAATTGCTGTAATTACTTATTTATTAAGTTAAATTCTGTCAATTGTTTTCACAGCACCGTTACACACTGTAAATAAACATAGTCCAGCTATGTATCGTTATTAGACGCAAATACAAGGGTGAACACAGTTAAATTAAAAAAACATTAAATCGCTTTTTTTTTTTTTTTTTTTTTTTTTTAAATAACCCTGTACCTGGACTTTTGCTAGGTACTTAAACGGCAACGAAATAAAATCGATCATCAAAAGCAACATAATGGGAACCTCGTTTTCACACATTATGGTCACTTTGCAATAAACTACATTTCTCCTGTTAGTACCAAAATATACATGTATATAAAAAACAACCATGTTTAATCCAGTTGCACTCTAGTCTGTAAACGCAGAAATGATGTTATTTAATAATGTACCGTCTCCTAAATGGATCGCGTTCTCCGATATTCACATTATACCACACAAATTACAAGACCAACATCAATGCACATAACCAGAATATGTCCCTAAAATATAAACAGGCTGAGATTATGTGCTTTCTAGATCTGTGCTTTCTGAATAAATGTTATTACGTGTCTGTCTTTTTAAATTAGACTATATAAATCTGACTACACAAATCCATTAAAGTAAATCTTCACTATCTCTCCGTACAACAAAAATAATAGACTCCACTACCTCTTTTGGGGTTCAAACTAAGTATTTATTTTGTTAAACCATCAACAAAAACATGATTTAAATCTCCTTTTAATTTACCACACAGAAAGACAAGCCACCTCTCTCTGTCTGTGAGCATTACTCGATTTCGGAATGTAATGCACCCGTACACAAACCAACGATGTGTTCGTCTTAGAAGACAAAAACCAACACAAACTAGTGCAAAGAAACACTGACATACACGAGAGCCGTACTCGATGAGATTGAGCTTGTGTCACACACATTGCAACATTGCAGGGCACCACTGTTGCTAGCAGTACTATTCTAGCGTATCTTATTTTTAAACAAAACTAAAGATCGGTATAAGTAAACAAATGAGTCAGATTGTTTTTTAAACAATCTGTTTACATGTTTAAATATGTTTATACATCTGACACTGCAAATTGACGTGTCAGTTACTTTGCGTGACTGTGTTGCATTCCAATACTTAGCTGTGCAAACCACACGCGTCCTGCAGCCAAATCAAAAATCACGTTTAACTGAAGTGCAACTGATTTAAAAGTCTCCGCGAAGAAATTGAAATAAAAATGCACGCAAACATAGCAATATCGTGACTTACCTTTGTCTGCGTGCCGAGCCACGGTAGCGGAAGAAAGAACTGTGATACACGAAATAGAGAGGAGCAACCGAGCTCCCCACTCCGCCATCACTTTTCAAAAATAAATGTTTTTTAAAAAATCCGTGTTTTAAATCCTCTTCGTTTACCGTCTCTTGCTCCGTTCCTCTCTCTCTCTCTCTCTCCTCCCAAAGCTAAACAGAAAAGTCCTTTTCACGTTATATTATATTAATCAAAAACATCATGGATCAGCTTGGTTTGAAGCTGGCCGGGTGAAACATGCAGTATAACTAAGGAGACCTGGGATCTGAAACACGAAGGGGTTCAATTTTGTTTTCTTCAATAAGTTAGAAAGGAAAGCACGGAGATCAGAGTCAATCCATAACATAGGAGAAGCCGCGCTCATAAATAATAACACAATCAGGGCGGATTAAAAACAAAACAAAAACAAAACAAAAAGGACTTTAAAAAGGGGTGGTATCCAAAACAAGGAGACCAAACAGACCTGTCTAAAAATCTGATCTGCCGCGGGAGACGCAGCCGCTGCTACTGCCTGGAAAACGGCAGCGTGGAAGAGGGCTAGAATTCTGTGAGAGCCAGCGGAAAACACGATCTGGACTTCCCGGGAGTTCGGGATCGGGATTGTGAATTCCAGAAAATGAGAAATCCGAAAAGCGGGATGGATTTCTCAGTGCGAGATTGAGAAACGCTTTGAGAACTGCAGCACCAACCTCTAAACAGAAATTGCGGGTGAAAAAAATCATGTTGAGTTATTAGTTGAACTTCTCTCCTGCTGAACGTTTTCAAGTTGTAGGTCAGGCTATCTTAACATTAGACAATATGTATATGCATATGTATATTGACGTATCGTTATTGACATTTTATTTACATTTAGAAACGTGTTTAAACATTAAAAGACATACATTTTCTTTTGAACACAGTATTGTCGGATTCATATAAATACATAAAAAACAAAACTAAAACACAAAGGAGCCAGGGATCCAAAAATATTGACATGAAAATAAAATGATAAACAATAACCAATACATATTTGCACATCCTTAATGTAAAAAGGCTCAGAACATTTTCGCCACAATAAAAGGGGGGGCTGTAATAATGTTAATGAAGCTAGCAAGAGGTTGCAGAATGGATTTTTAAGCACCGGTTATTAATATTTTGAGCTGGTCTTTCTCTGGAGCTGCCACTAGGAGGGAGTGTACTGTGTATAAACATGTCATTGGAAAGGCAGCCAGAGCAGCAGAGACCAGAATCCACGCCTCTACCATTGCTGGCTGAGTCTGATTAAGAATGCCTGTGGTCTGCCTGAACAATATCAAACGTTTATTAGCTTGAGCAAATCATTCACTTTACAGCAAAACAATTAAAAACCTGTGCTAGTTTGTAGTGTTGTTGCCTTTTTTTCTTTTTTTTTTTTATCCCACTCAGACTACATATTTTGATATCCCTGAATAGATAATCATTTACTTTTCAAAAATAGGATTTTCACAATCAAGTCATTTCACATGTACAGTGGAATCACCCAAATGTATTATAGTGCAGTAATGCATTTTATTAACATTTCTTTTCTCTGGACTGGTTCACAGAATCGAAACACCTGTATTTGATAGGCACTGAGAGCAGGACTTCACTAGCTACCATTGTTGCTAATGGTTTACATTTCTTAAACCAGCCAGGGCTTAAATGAACACAGACTTTTTATATGTATTTTTCCAAAAATAAAGGAATGCGTAATTGCCACACTCAGTATTTCCTGTTTTAATAGATATTTAATTAACCTGTCGCCAATTTAAATAATAAACATATTTTCTTTTACTTGCACGCCAGGTCACAGACAGTCTAACTGAAAAGCCTAAACAATTAGTCTTATTGTTTTTGACAAAAGTTTACCTATTTATTTCAAACGCTATTTTGAAGCAAGTGCAAAGGCAAAGGCCTTTGCCATAAAAATAAGTGCCTCTGTCAAAAATTCTGAGGTAAAACTACAGAATCTCAAGTCAAAGAGACAAACTTTTCGGCTTTGTCTGCAAACATTGCAGATGATGTCTTATCCAGTGTTGTGAGAAACATTTGTTAAACCTATTTTAACTCACTCATTTTACAATGTTATTTGACACAAAAAACAAAACAAAAACAAAACAAACAAACAAAAAATATACAGCCAGATTTCAAACACGTGTCAATTTTCAAATAGAAATGCAATATACAGCAGGGCATGTTATTGTGAGCCATTTCTTCACAGCAACAATGGGGAAACCATGTTTATGTTGCTAAACTAGAAATGGGAACAACAACTACTCCTAATGGGCTTTCTGTCTCCTGTGAAACACTGTAGTCAAACACTCCATTAATCTATACAGTAACACAGTGCCACCTACTGACTGAAATGTACTGTGCTGTTCTATATTGATAACACATTCAGGGTAAAAGCCTGCCTAGTTCTGCACCCTGAAGATATAACCCCCCCCCCCCCCCCCCAAAAAAATATGATTACCCTCTACATACTAGCTAAAAAGTAGAGAAGGCAGCTTCCAAAAACCAAACCATAGGGCAGACATAACAATACAATTAAACCCACCAGTGCCAGTACAAGCATGTGTATGGCAGTGATCTGTATTCCATCACATTTTGATAAAGCTCACATGCGTTAATGCTATCCTCACTGTAATTTAAGTACATAACAATTACACACTACTCTTATTGAACAGAATATAAACACATTTTAATGTGTATATACTTTCCCTGTAATCTTTATTTTGGTAAAGTTTACTTCTGTATTTTTTGTGCATCTAAAACAATCAAAATAAATGCACAGAAATGTGTTTATGATCTGTTCAATGGGATTTATGTTTAATCCTTATAGATTTGGTATTACAGCGTCGAAATGATACCTTGAATAATGATAAAGCCTCGGTTTAAATGGCGTGAAGGAAGCAAAATGTAAAATAAGACATTTCTGATAAACGATTCCAAGCAGCATCATGTTTTAGACTATTTATTCTATTTATATTTTACACCTGTGCAGCAAAAAGGTAGATACATGGAATTATTTTGTTAGCTGTTTGTTTAATGGGACACGTCTCCTCTAAATAAAAACAGCAATATTGAGTAGCTCAATGAGTCATGCGAGGCTCAGGGGCCGTGCATTTGGCCAGCCCCGGGGGTATATTACTGGCCTCTGGTGAGATATAAAACTGTGTTTTGGGTGCTAGTAGAACCTATCAACCATCATAAAAACAGCACATCAACATTTCATTCAAGCTAAAAGCTCATTTTTGCATGGGATCTGCATGTACTAGGGGTTATTTTCAAGCTGGTATCTATCACAGAGGCCCGGTCCCTAGCAGCTCTGTCAAGCTCAGATATGCTTCTGCTTCAGAAATATCCCTGCAGGGAAGCTTTTTCTTTTCTGGGAAGTCTAGAATGGAACAGCATGGAGGCTGTGAGAAATTCATGCGTTTTTTTTTTCAGTTTCTATATAAGTGTGGAAAGGAGCCTACAGCAATAGGCTAAGAAATGGCTTTTTCATTCAGGGCAACTCTTGCGATTTAAAAACGAAAATAATTTTTATTAGAAAAATAAAAAAACAGCATTCATCGCTGCTTTTGAGCTGCTTTACTTTTGGAGATGGTTGCAAAGATTTACCTGACAATCAAATGGTCATATTTGCAGGTGTATTTATATATAGATTCCTGCCTGAAGCTTCACATAGCTTTACAAACCACTGGAGATCTAGAGGTTGAATAAATTCCATTGGTCCAAGTAATTGAGTTGAAACAAACACCTGGACTAGAATGTCCTTCACTCTGTAGAGTCTGTAGCTGTCTAGGTTATCTGTGTCTCTTTTTATCTGTGTTTGTTAAAAAGACAAGTAGAAGTATTACAAATAACCATATATTTAATTTGTAGGTACAGTTTCCTAGCCACATGTGTTGTATACAATCAATGCAATACAAACTGAATTTAAATAAGCGCCTTTTATGCGAAGGCATCACAAAGCACTCTACATCATGAGCTAGAGAAATCAAATAGGCTTTTGTTGTTATCTGGAGGACCTTGTAATCTATACAAGAGCGTAATAGAAGTGAGTATAATGACTTCACTTGGGCAAAACAATATGTGCCACATTTCTATCTGCACTATGAGAACAGTGTTAAAATCAATCTCATTGCAATATGAAGCTGGAGCTGCCACTGGTTCCAACTGCAGTCTACAACGACATGATTATAAAAATGTCAAAGATCCCTCTGTATCTTTTTTTTTGTATCTTGTTCTGAAGTCACCAATCTCAAATATGTCTGTATAACAAATATATCTCAGTATGACATATTTACAGACTTCATGTTGTGCCAATATAGCTTTTTTCCTGTAGTCTGAGATTTAAAACCCGCCTCTCACATTCTTAACACTGGACAGTTATATTAGGTAACTTCCACCCTCAGTGTGAGTTGGAGGATTCTACCAGCCGTCAATTCCAACTGGAGCTCTTTGAAATGGATTTCATCTTGATCTGCTGCTGCTGTTGGGTTTATTTTACTTTGAAGTCAGTCCCAGTGGCAGATGGAAATGTTGTGTTTTGGACAAAGTGGAGTCCAGCATAGAAGTATCGTCCAGACTAAACAAAATCAGACCAGGATTTTAACATCAGATTAGGAAAGGTAAGATTGCAAAGCCTGGTGATATATCAGAAATAAAAAAATGTTTTTTTTACCATGGCACGAATGTGGCATCAGCAATTCAACTGGACACTTAAATCTCTAACTGTTACTCCTTTACTAGTACGACTGTACCTTTAAGGAATGCATATAGTTAATTTGCCCCACTTGGTTGTAGTCTGTGGAATATCTCGTAGTTGCGAGCAGGGCAGAGCGCTGGGTAGATGTGACTCAGATGTATCCGGAGTAAAGTGGGTTAATTAACAGGTTAAATAATAGAACTACCTGACTCTGTGACGTGTGTGTTTTAGAATGGAATGATGGAACTAGATTGTGCATGATCGGAATCATTTGACTGCTAAGATAAATGTGCTCTGTGCTTATACCTGCAGTCAGTCTGAACTCTCGATACTGCCTACTGGAGTGGTTTAACATCAAACCAGCCCAGCCATCGGCTAAACTGCTTATGGTGAAGTATGTCTGTGTACCTGTATCAATCAACCCTCTCGATAAAAAGGTTAAGCATCTCTTCATCAGCTGTCTCTTGGTTTTCTTTTTACAGCTAACAGCTCAGGAAACAAATAATTCATCTCCTCTCAGTTTAGAGCAAAATCAGATGGGACTTCTTTGTTCTCAGCACGTCACTCTCTGTCAAATGAATTGCAATTAATCAGAGAGCCGAAGGTGTTGCATTATTTTACTCTAGAAAGTGGAGGCTATTGCGATTTCACATGAGCTACCAAAGAGCCCTACAGCTTCATAAAAAATAAAATAAAAAAGTATAGGATAGCTGACAGCTGAAAACACAGACACAGCACATTTCTGTGTGGAAGCCCATATGGTATAGCCATGCTGTGTTGGATTCATATGTAAGATGTTATGATTTTTAATATGCAGACAGTTGAATATTCAGGGTGATAACATCCACTGGCACTCCGTGCTCTAAAAAACAAATTGACGAGCAAAATGTTGTTGTTTTTTTTTTTGGACAGTGTCTGCTAGAAGCGAAGTATTTTGAATAAAACCCACCATGCAAAATGTTTTTTGAATTATTATTTATGAGCTATTAATGTAATACACTGTTCATCTGCTGGAAGAGCCTGCTTGGCCTCAAAGAGGACCACTTAAAGTGGAGCTGGAGCTCAGCTATCAATCACTTCAGATGGACTGCCTGTGGTTTCCCATTGATGATCGGCACAGACTGACTAACTGGGTTTATTTAATGAATGCCTCTGTTATTGCTTGGTGTTAGTTATTGACTTGAATAACCCAACTGCATTCAAAAGCCCTCAAGTGAGGAGGGATACAATATCATGCAAAGTTCTGGTTAGCACACATAAGGGGCTTGAGAAGATTAGATTTTTTCAGGCCCTGTGTAGCATTCAAGGGCCTGCAGTATATAGCTGGCATCTTGCACACTCTTGTTGCACTGGTGACTAAAGGATTAAACCTCTTGTCAGTAATTGTAGGGGTCGACAGCTGCATAAGAAAACATTGCCAGAATTAAACTGATCACTAAGTATCAAAACCCATTACTTCTGTTGTGCTAATGGCTTTACCTCCTCCTCCCCAGCATCCAGCCTCTAATTCTTTTAGGGAGGTTTGTCCGAATCTTTAGAACAGCTCATTAAGCGACCATTGAGACTGTTCTTAGAGAAACATTGCTTATTTGTGCAGTCTTGTATGCACCTGTCAAGAGAGAGAGAGAGAGAGAGAGTTATACTGGTCATAGTACAGAAATTTCTCCTTCCTGGTGATTTTGTTAAACATGCCAAATATCTATGAGTGTAGAAACAAAATGAAAATTCACAGGGTTTAAACTATTGTTTTAAATCCAAATAGAACGCCATACGTACATATAAATCTGAATTCCCTATTCATTAATACTACCTCACAGTCATTCCACTTTCATTTATGGATTCAGGACACCATTATAGGTTTGGGAATAATTGTTCATCTATTAAATGTAATGTAATATTAGGGACAATCTTATCTCATTGCGATCTATTTGCAGTCATTCTTTTTTTGTATATCATCAAAAGCAATGGAAACATATTGCATATAATCCCTATCTGTGCAACTCAATTGCCTAATCTACTGTACATAGTACTTTCGGTTCCTCTGTGATATTCCCAAGACATTAACGTGGTTGTACCTAACAAAATAATTTCATAAATATTTCCTGCCGTGCATTTCCATTCACTAGATAGTCTCTAACGTGCAGTTTTGCAAGAAACACATGTTTGAACGAAATGTATTTAAATTTTAAAACAGTGGTACTACACTAGGTAAAAGAAAGTTCTAAGTTTGCTTTCCTTGCCATCCAGGAAATCTGTTACTGCGTCACTTCCTTGGTCGTTTCACCTGATCATTGTTTCAGGATCAAAGCATCTTACTGGCCGCAAAGCATGTCAGTCATTAGTGTCATCAGCTGGTTGGGTTTTGACAGGAGAGAAGGCCCTGGCCCTCATACCTGTTACCATAGTAACAGCATAGCAACATCTAATAAAGTCTAATGAAAGCATGGTAAAGCATTGGTAAGCATTTCAAAACCACGAGGTATGGTATACTATGGTACAACTGCTAAATAAATTTACGAATGTACTGTACTAAACGTATAAGAGAAAAGGGAGAGTCCAATTTAACTCTGCAGGTGAAATGACCTGGTAAGAGGTTTCGTAAACCTAATATAGTACCAGATATCATGTTTTAAAATGAAAATCCATATTTGCTGCTATGGCCAAAAGTTCTGCATCCCCCTGTAGCATGAACTAATGTTGCTTCATAAAGTCGAATGAAACCTGCTGAATAATGTTACATTAGCAAATTGAATTACATACCGCTTTGTAGTTTTTCAATGAAAAATTGAAAAATATGACATTTCCAAATAAAAGATCTAAGTTATGTTCATCTCATTTTTTTTGTTAAATGGTGTCACTATCTTACAATTCTGGGAGATGCAAAGCATTTGGCTATGGCTGTATAGAGTGAACGGACGTGCATGGTGTGGAATGTGCATGGCACTGTCATTAGCTGCAATCACTTTAACAGTTACTGAAGCTCTGGCTGCACACTGATACCTGTGTATCCTCCAGCTGCTCGGCTCTGACTCGCAGTGCAGGGTGGCATGCCGCTCCAGAGAGCAATCTCTCATTGCAGTGACATAAAACCCACTTCAGCAAGATCTGCCATGGATTGCAACTCCCTGAAAGGAGTGCTGCATTGGCAAAATGAAAAGCTGCGACTAACATTTTTCTATTAACTACATTTGCTAGACTCCATTATATGCCATTACTGTATGTGTTTATTTACTTTTTTAAATCATTCATTTTCAGCTTTTTTGTGATAATGGGTAGTTGAGTGGTTTATGTGTATAATCCAATACTGAAAACTGCCATTATTATTGCCTTATTACAAAAATAATAATAACAATATAGCTAAATATGCACCCAGCCTCCACCCTGTTACAAATATGGTCCAATATCACCTTGTGCCATTATAATATTGCACCCTAACCTACCCTTGCAAAGTAAATCACATATCAAGTGAATCGGTCAGAGAGGTTCTAAAAATTCCAAGCCGTTTCGGCATGATGACATTGGCACGGGATGGGTCACTGTCACAAAGACGGCCAGAGTGGGTGGCGTCAGACCAGAAGCAGGAAGGAATACAGAGACAGTGGTTGTGATGAGCTGAGTGCAATGGCTGCACTCAGCGTTTATTAACAAAATAAAAGGTTTCAAACAGCACAAAAACAGGACACGGCACTATAGCCAAAATAAACAGACAGACAAAACGGATTAACACTAAACAAACGGTGCACGGAGAGACAAACAAACACGGTGAGTACAAACAAAACACTTCTCTTTACTTTTACGATCTTAATTACTCCTCTCTCTCTCACCCGTTCTCCTCTTCCGAACACCCAACCACGAGTGACTAAACGTGCATCTATTTATACTGTTTGTGCTGGGATTCAATTACTAATTAATTATTCACTTGAATCCCAGCACGTGAATTCATTACGTGAAACCCTGTGTTCACATATTATATTTTAAATGCACGTGCGTGATGTGCAATCCCGTGCCTAAATACAAATATACACTTTTTAAACACACGTGAAACACAGACCCGTTTATATCCCGTGTACCAATCTATACACCAACATTAACACACGCAACATACAACACAGAACACACAAATGCACACAGGGGCGGGGCACTTTGCCACAGTCACTTATAAGGATATTGCTCCCTCTTTCTTTTTAAAGGGTAGTCCTACCCTTGTCTGCTTGTTTCAGCTGAACACGCTACATTACCCTGCACAAGTGTCACAAATCCTTGTCTGAGTGGCCTCCCTGTCTTCTACACTAAGCTGGAATTGGCGGTTCCCAGCAAACGAACAGGGGACACAGCACAGTTGAAGGTAAATCCGGTTTAGAGAACTCATATTGGGATGAAACAAAAGTGCAAACCTGTGTTTTCTTTGCTTGCTTCAAGAGATATGAGGAGACTCTGGACATGGGAAAGACACTGTTATTAGCTTTAGATACGTTCTTAATAACAATTCTGAAAAGCAAATCAAATCACGTGCTCCCAATTCTCAAGCCGTAGATCAAATGTTATTTTATTTGTTTATTTAGCCGACGCCTTTATCCAAGGCGACTTACAGAGACTAGGGTGTGTGAGCTATGCATCAGCTGCAGAGTCACTTACAACTACGTCTCACCCGAAAGACGGAGCACAAGGAGGTGAAGTGACTTGCTCAGGGTCACACAGTGAGTCAGTGGCTGAGGTGGGATTTGAACCAGGGACCTCCTGGTTACAAGCCCTTTTCTTTAACCACTGGACCACACAGCCTCCTATAGTCTTACCAGGTCACTTCACCGCTCTACAGCAGCTCCTACTGGCCAGGTTCCTGGTAAGCTCAAGCAGACAGCTGCAGGGCTGCCCGTTGTCCTCCAAGGTACTATACCAGAGTGTAAAGAGCAGACTGTTCGTCAATGATTACTGCTAATAACCCAAGAAAGGTGATGAAGTGAAAACCTGCAACACAGTTCAAGATGGAGTCAAAGGTTTTACACCAGCGAGAGGGGGGGGGCGGTTTTATATGACGTTCACTCGAGTCCTGTCTCCTTCAGCCGCTGTTCTCAAGCCACTTCACTGACATTAATTCTACTCTTGTCTTGTATCCATTTTTCAAAAACAAATGAAATTTCCAAGATAAGCCATTTTACATAGCACACACTTCCTATTTAGTTAGTTAGATTCATTATCGTGCTCATTCTCTATTAGCAATAAACCTTTCCTAATTCATGAACATGGATATTCAAAGACACAACAATTGAGAGTTATTGTTTTAATTTAAAGTTAATTACAGGCTTATCACAGTCGACACAGCATCAGCTGACTTCTGATATTCCCTAATAGAATGTCAATGAGATAGTATTTGAAGAGCCTGTTAAGCGTAACATCTTTTGTATTGTCTCTTAAGTGGCCACCAATTAAAATATGCCATTATCAGACATTTAATAAAAGATCAATAGGTTTGTATGCACAAAGTGAGTGCCAATAAGAGAAATGTCTTCAGCACTGATGCTTGAACAGGAAAATGCTGAACTGACATCTTTTGTTGGCTTGATGTCTATTAAGTAAAACAGCGTGTCTATGCAGAATTATATGACTCAATTGTATTTTGTATTTAAATGTTCTCATAGTATTTTGTGATGAAGAGTATTCAAATGTAATTTTCCCTAGTTTTTGTCCATCTCTGTCTGAAGCACTGAGAAGCACATACATCAAAAACATTGTATATGTGCAAACAAGTAGAAACTATTTGGAGGAGTCCCCTGGGTCTTTATAACACATAAATAAATACCAAGGAAGCAAGGCATCTTCTTTCAATGCACTTTCATTTTGCAGATAAACAGTAGTTGCGCAATGATCCTTCTTGCTGAATGTGTTATAAGGCAGGTCTCCTATTGAATAGGGCATTTTCAAAATGATTATACAAATGTTAAAATTATTATTTTGGATCTGACAGATCACACAAACTTAAACTCAAACACACTTGAAATCACTGACCTTAAATATTGTCCATATTTAGCAGTTGGTTTAATAACATTAAGTCCTGTGACCAACTGACTTCATAATGACCTGTACGCAGGCACTCAAACCAAGTGAAACATTTATTTCACCAGCACAAAACTTTGTTTTTAATCAACCCAGAACATTTCAGTTTTCTGCTTTAGAGAGCTCCTCCTCAGATGAAAGACTTTTTATTTTGTCAAACGTTCGACAGCTTTTCAGAAAAAGAAGATGAAAAATCTGCTCGTAATTTACGTCAGGGCTATCTCGAAGCAATTCTGGAAAGAATATAATGACATTGTAAGTGTCTGGAGCCCCCCCCCCCCCCCCCCCAAACCCCCATGGAGGCCGGCAATATTCAGAGCCTGTTTCTAATATCACAGCAGGGAAAGCTCTTCAAAACAGCTCCGACGGACAGCCTGGTACAAGCACAAAATAAATATGCAACGCTCTTTACATTTTAAGATGACAGATGCCTCTGAATTAGGCAACTTAAATCTATAGGGGTCATCCCAAATGATAAACATGCAGTGAGCGCATTAGTGTATCTATCATATTACAAGTAGACAATAAAAAAAATGGAAGACTTCTTTACTGGTTTCCTTCCAGCTATTTATCAAAACCTATACAACAATTAGAAAAATCCCACTGGCATGTCATTATAATACAAAACCCTATGAGAACCATTAGCAGTCTACAGTATTACCAGCAATGGCAACACACTGGATTTGGACAAATATTAGAGACTGGCACACTGGTACTGATTTGATAACTTCAAATGGATTACTAGCAGAGAGTACAGAGAATGATATGGAATAATTTAGTAAATAGCTGTGAGAGAAGCTCTGCTGGTGGCTGTCAGCATTGTGCAGGAATGCAGCAAGTGCCATTTTCTCTCATATTGTATGAGCAACACGTTTGCAAAAAACATGTAGAACTGTTTGAAGACTCCAAACCGCCTGGATTAAGATGTGTTTGTCAAAAAACCTCCAGTGGCTCTGGAAATTAAACACAGTAACCTTTAAACAGGCAAAAAGCTTCCAGTAACTATCAATATGTTAATGTGTCAGTGAGAGAAATGATGTATTAATCGCACTTCCATTGAAATCTATTACAGAGTGACAGACTGCCAAACAAGTTATTTGTTATCAGTTTGTAATGAGGACTTCAAATTGGTGATTTGTTGGCTGGACCATTATATCTCATTATTTCATAAAGAAATACTATCTCTTTTTGCTTACAGACTGGGAGACTGAAAGGTCATTTGCTCGGGTGATGAATGAATTTCTCTCTCCCCACATGGTGATGATGCACCATTAAGCTCTCGACATCAATCACGGCCCTACGCTTTACTTCTGTTTTTTTAATTTGCATTCAACGTCTTCATCAGGCTAGAGTGAGACAAATTGAGAATCAGAGGTATCCAAAATTCATTAGAAGATGCAGGGTATAGAGACACAATTAAATAGCAGAAGGTATGATATCTATGTATGTGTTCTGCCTGAAATAGACTAACAAAGGAAACATCACTGGTATCAGTTCTTTATCCTTTTTTTTTTTTTTTTTAATTTAGTCGTCGCCAATTTTTTACCCCGGTTTTCTCCCCAATTTAGTATGCCCAATTATTATCTGTATCCTCGGCTCACCGCTCGCAACCCCCCCGCCGACTCGGGAAACGGCCGCTGGAACACGCGTCCTCCAAAACGTGCTCCTGCCAAGCCGTCATTTTTCGCACTGCAGATCCACAGCAATGCCACCAGACCTATAGTGCCGGAGGACAACACAGATCTGGCGGCTCCACTGCAGAGCCACAGGCGCCCTATCGGCCACAGGGGTCGCTGATGCGCGGTGAGCCGTGGATTCCCCTGCCAACCTAAGCCCTCCCTACCCGGGCAGCACGCAGCCAATTGTGCGCCGCCCCCTAGGAACTCCCGGTCACGGTCGGCTGTGACATAGCCTGGATTCGAACCTGCGATCTCCAGGCTATAGGGCACATAGTACACTCCGCGCGGAGCGCCTTTACTGGATGCGCCACTCGGGAGCCCCCAGTTCTTTATCCTTAAAACATGGACCTGACTGGGCATCCCCTGAATGAGAGTGGCAGCGTTGTTCCATAATTCAAGCTGGGCCTCTTTCAGAGCTGGGACACTGCTGGGTCACGGGAACGTTTCTGAAGGCTGACATCCATTAAGCAGCAAACATGTTCAACTGGATTCAGATCAGGCTCTTGGCCACTGAGATTCCTCGACTCTCTTTCCGCTGTATGACTGATGGTGCTCTGTGTGCTGGTGCAGCATCATCCATAAACCCAGTGTTCTCCAGGGGCAGGAGTTGGGATTGAAACACAGGAAGGAGCTCCACAATCAGTATCTGGATGCCAGGGCTGCTGTCAATTTTGACATGTCTCTGTACGTTGTTTTTTTTTTTCCAAAAACAACACAACACATTTATTTAAATCTGTGACATTTTACAGTTTCCATTTAACAAACAAATGCTGCATGCTTCTTAAATTAAGAACATTGCACTTCAATAATGAAGGGAACTGCTGCTAATGTTTAGAAGATGTAAGAGAATGAATCTGAAGCCTTGGTTGTCACAAGTTTAATTAATCACCGTCACGTATACAGCAGAGACACACACATACATTGTGTTACAATTCTCTGTTACAAATGGAACTAGGCGATGACACCCTAACATCTGTTCACGTGTTACAGCAGGATGAAATCATAAAAGTAAAAAAATTTGCTTCTTATGCTGGTTTAAACTCACAAATTGGGTATTAAATACTAGAAGGATACACTCTTTATTATTATTATTATTATTATTATTATTATTATTATTATTATTATTATTATTATTATTATTATTATTATTATTTATTATTATTATTATTATCTTAGCAGACGCCCTTATCCAGGGCAACTTACAGTTGTAAACAAAAGATACATTTCAAGAATTGTTTCAATGTTTTTGGTTTTTTTTGCGCTGAAATATAATTGTGCTTACTGTAGCATCCATATCTGAATTATTATTTTTATGAAAAGCACTGAAATAAATGCCTGTTAAATTGCTGTTTTTTACATAAAAGATATAATAAAAAAGAGATACACTTGATCAGTCTAGAAGCAAGTCTAACTCAACATAGGATGAATTTCAATATTTTCTGTACATACTTAAAGCAGTACATGGTTTTTACACTCACAACAACGACCCCAGGATTATATTGTTTTTGAATATTAATCCAGAAGAAATTCTGTGAAGCTGGTGTAACGATTGACATTTTTATGCTTTAAAATGCATGGTTGAGGGCTGCACCAAAGAGATACAATCAGAGCTGAGCAGGTAAATGATCACAGTGAAGAGGAGAATAACAACACATTCACGTTGTTCAAAGGCAGACTTGCCCTTATGTTGTTCGGAGTGGAGAAAAATCAATGTGACAGCGAACACTGAAGTGTCATTGTTCAGCTTGGCTAGAAATGATTTATTCTTAAGAGTTTTGAAATCAATTTGACCTCTTTGTTTGTGTACCAGATTTGAAATGCCCAATCCGAAAGTTGCCTTGTCCAGCAACAGCTTCTTTTCAGCTGGCGCACCTGTATTACCCCAGTCCGCCCCCCCCCCCCCCCCTCCTATCCCCCCCTCCTATCCCCCCCTGGCAAGATGGACCACTCTGCGCGAATGGGCTGTGAACCACGCTCTTCTGTGTAAGGTGAGGTGAGGTCCTAATACCTGCAGGGTATTGGATTGGCTGTGGCAAGCCACCAACGCCACAGCACCAATGACGCCAATATGCAATATAAATATATTTGGTTCCTCAATCCCCTCTGCTTTATTTTCACAGGGCCCTTTGGTATGGTTTAATACGGTAACCGTTTTGACAGTTTTGAAGTTCCCCTGGCTGCCAAAGTGTATGTGTGAAAAAATACAAACTGGTTGGCCCCTCATATCACTTCACTCCTGCAAATTCCAGTTAACACCCGTGCATGTTTGTTAATTTGATACCGCAACACCTTCACAGTATTCAGGCAGCTCATTAGTAATATAGCTCTGGTGAGACCTCCCCCATCTGTGAGTCTGTGATCCATCTTGGGCAAAACCATCCTCGTCGACTCGTAGCACTGCATGTAATGATGTTGTCGTTACTTCTTTTGTGTTCACGTAACACCAGTTCACTGTACCACTGGGAACTTGTACTGTATTTGGTTGCTATAGAGGTATTTGACTCACTATGATCCCCATCTGCTTTGGTCTCAGCAGTTTTCAGGATGCTTCATCAGCACATGAGCTCCAGAAGAGTACTTTTTTAACAATACCAGAAAGAGATGGTCAAAATTATTATTATTTTATTATTTTAATGAAAGGCCTGATAAAACACTAATTTTTTTGACAAATTTCTAAAAATGTACACTGAAAAGCAGAAGATATACCGAATTCACCCGCCCACTCACTTGCTGGAGGGCAGTATAGCAATATTTATAAACTAATATAAAAAAGGTTCCCCCTAGTCCATCATATTATTGAAACAGGATTACATTTATTTAAAGGCACATTTCAAAGACAATATTACCGGTACAGTAATATCTGACTGTGAGATCAGGTTGTCTATTATATAGCTTTTTTAATTACTTTATAAATAGGTTACTAATACTGTAGTTTACCTCAACATTAACATAAGTGAAAAAAATAAGTGCCTCTTAAAAAAGAGTTATGTAGAGATTCATCTATTAAACTTACATACAATAATACAGTCAGGTTTATAATCAGATTTACATGATAAAATATGTGCAGAACCTTTTATCATTGGATTAAACTTGTGCACTAATTCTTTATTCATATGTAATGGTATTATTTTAAACATGAATTCCAATTATATATTATTTATATTTTTCTTTCATATATTTTAGTTTTGTTAATTTAATTCCATGACAAAACATCAATCTCGACCTTTTCAGTGTAGCCAGATATGTAATTTGTTTTTAAAGTGAAATAAATGTGACTATCAGACAAAACAATCATGTCGGGTCTCCTTGTAAAGTACAAAGGCATGCATTTCACTGGTTTAAGGACCGTATATATTACAGGACCAAATCCTTGTGCAATCTGTTTTATTGCTGTAAACTAGAGCAAACTCTACCGTTTTAGAAATTTATTTAAAGGAAGGTCTCATTGAGGATTTCTATGATTAATTGTAAATGTATAACATATCTGTTTGCAGTTGCTAAAGAAATATCTGAACTGTGAGCTTGCCTTTACTTGTGTATATATATATACACTGTATATCCACATAGTCTGACTGCTGTGCTGCAGGTACCTGTCACGTTGTACACACAATGATGTTACAGTGTGGTTAGAACCCACGAGGCTCCTAGAGAGTCAGTGACAAGATTTTTTTTTGTTGTGTGTTCTTAAAACCCTGTTTGGATACTTGAACTGTGACAAAAGCAACTTGCATCTAAAATTCTGGTGTCAACCCCTACTTAGCACAGGGTTTAACATTTAAAAAACAAAAGGGAAGTATATCCTGTCTGCAATCAATTTCAATTTCACAACTCTTTCTGAAATTGCACCAGTTTAATCTCCTTTGCTGTGAAACGAAATGCATTTTCATTTTACATGAACCATTGATTATACTTCAATAAGAGAGCTCATTTTACAATAAAACAAAGAGCACAAGGCAGGGGAGGACAAACATGTTGCAATGCTTCAGAATAGAGTTAGATATGAGCGCTGTAATTGACTGTGATTTACATCATAAATAATGTCACAAACAGTTAACACCCCTCAATTCTGAAGTGCATCCAGCTTGGCTTACATATAAACAGTGAGAATGTTCCATCCTGCTTTCAGGCATAGGCTTTACACACTGGTGGCAGAACATTGTTGCTATAACAACAGCACACCAAAGATTCCTACAAAAGTAGAACTAGTTGCAGCAATATATCTGCACTACACTGCTGCAACCTTAAAGGTTAAAATTTAAGTTAGCAGTAGATTGCAGCTTTCCAAAACATTGCTACAATATACGTTTGCAGCAAGTAGCTACATTTTTAAAGGAATGCCCTCTAAATGTAATAAGTTTAATAAAATCCCCAGCATATCTTTGGGACAGTCTGTGACATTTCTAGTATAAAAATAACTGTTAGAGGTGATTTTCTATTGCAAAATTTTAACAAACTGTTTGTTTCAGGGGGCAGAAATTACCGTTGCACACACCTAGGGAATTTCCATATTACTTAAACGCAGTACTGTGAGTATTGGGAATAAAAAGGAACTCAAATCAAAACAGACCGGGTTCGAATACGGCACATGTCACAAGTGAAATGAGTTTGGTTTGGGAGGTCTCAGCTTATCTCCATGTTCAGGTGCCAAGCCTGACTGTATCCAGGGCCATCATCCCGTATAACTTACAAACAAAAAGAAAATCACACTGCGAGTTTATACGGTACAAACATTCTTAAATATGAAATATCATGCCATGCTATACATGATTAAAACCATATGAACCACACACATTTCATTTTCCAAAAGTTCCTTATAAAGTACCCACTACATCCCTGTATGATAGCAATTTGTAAATTGATGACGCAATTCCTTCAAAGGGGATCTGAGGGGAAACCCAAATAACATGAGTCAATACTTATCCATCTACCGGTACAGTACTGATTACTAATTAAAAAGAAACACAAATCCCATTATTAGTGGTGCCTAATGTAAATGTAAAATGATATGCCAGTGGACTTGTTCTAATTAACAGAATCTGGGCAGCATATGGGCTGCTCCGGTAGAGCATGTTCCATCTCACTGAACAGGAGGAGGAGAAACGAGTTGCTAGAAGGGAAGAACTCCAGTAATCTGTCGAGCACCAACTGGCTTCAATTGAAATCTGCTCACCGGGTCCCGTTCGCAATGTGCCAGGGAGTCAGGAAAGACATCGCCAGGCCCTGCAGCCAAAACACAAGCCTTCTTTCAAGAGCCTCTAGCTGGCACTCGGCCTACTTATTTCAATGCCTGTTGCCAGGCCAATTTCTTTCTCCCTTTTTTTCTTTAAAATTCGATTTTTAGTGCTGAAGGTGAGAGACAACTTCCTTTCACAGCTCTGTAAGTGCACCTCAATGCTGACCCACTGCATTTCAATCCTAGGCATCTAACGTCTATCTCGAGCAGAGTCAATAGTACCCAATTGTGAGGCGTTTTTTTCTGTGATCCATCCTCCATCTAACCATTCACTGTCTTAACCCATGTTCTTCTAGCATTAATTGATTGTGATGACCTTGTGTAGCTCCCGGCACATTGGTCGAGTGGAAACAAGCGCGTCTTGTCCAGTGTTGAAGGCTTCTATGATTTGAGCCACGGGAGCACATCTGTTGCTTGGCACATCTGTTGCTTGTCTTCAGCCTTGATCCCTTGTGACACGCTTGCAATCAGACTTGTGCTTTCTTTCTGCAACTGAAAACCCCGGTACATGTCTTGATTGATTAGCAGTTTTCTAGGACACCTACTATCATGTCCCTTGTGAAGTCGCTGAGATCTTTCTGCTTTCACATGATTGTAGCTGTAATTCTCACACAGCTATATAGAACTAGTGAACCACATGGCATGCATTGTAGACTAAGGGATGTTATCATTTTTGGCCAGTCAGAAAGTCTACTCCAAATCAAGAACCTTTACTTAATCTCCTGTTCAGTTTTAAAGTATGGTTAATTTGTAAAAATAAGAAAACAAAACTGTCTCTAAACATTCACCTGGAGTTGATATTACAATTCCAAATTGTTTGTCAGACCTGTTAGACTCTGCAGCCAGTCCTGCAACTCAAAGAAACTCATTATTACTTAAACAGTTGCTGTTCATTTATACCAGCAGAGGCAGCCGTAGGCCTGCAGTGGGAGATCATTTGAAACCTGCTCTGGATCTCCTACTCTCCCCAAAGAGACATCAAGCTGGGGATAAACCTCTGTGATAGGCTTGGACTTGCAGCTCTCTCCTGCTGCTACCCAAGATTAATGCCCAGTGCAGTGTCTTTATGGCCAGTGTACTGAAGCTTGTGATATCATTGCCCCTTACTTCAGAAGCATTGCACTGCCATTGAAGACCATAAGTTAAGAGTATTTATAAAATTCAGAAAGTGGTACTAAATATTCTAACACTGAGTGTTTGCACCTGTGCTAATGTATAACCTCGTCACAAAGGGATATGCATTCCCAGCAAGCAGAGAATACAGCTTGTTGCTATATAAAAGTTTACCATACTTATACTAACATTTCCCCCTAGGCTCTTCCATGCTTTACCATGATTTAACAAAGCTTTCCTAGACTTTTCTAAAGAAAATTATAAAATTGCTATTAACTCAGCATGTTACATGAAACACTCACACTAACGTTTATGATTAAGCCATGCCCAAGTCTGTTATATACATGTAACTTTATATCTCGATAAGTGAGCTTTTGAAAGGCAGTGATAAAGAAAGCAATGTAATTAGGTAATCGTGCCTCTTATTGTCAGAGCTGGAGAAAGCGTCAGATACGAGTTCCCTGATTGACCATTGTGTGCGCAGCGACCCTCGCTATCTCGGGAGTCATCATCATCCACCCAGCGTCCAGCACCCCCAGGGACTCTTCTCCCTTTCTGCGATCCGTTAACACTGACCATAATGAGCGGGAGCTGCAGATAGATTGAATTACCAGCCATTGCCGGGACAATTACCGCCCCTCTCTCTCTCCATGTCGGTCCTACTCAGGCTTACAATAGTCGTGATTAACTTCCTGAAATCAAGACGCGACAGGGAGAGTTATCCCATTGCATGACCCACTCTTAAAGCAGCAGTATCCCATTTCAAAAGATTGCTTGTCAGGTTCAGCAGCTACATTTATTAAGGTCTCCTTTGTTGCCTCTTCTGGGAATGTGCCGTGCCTCTGGTAATGCACAGGACGGCATGGGGAAGTTAAGGTCAGATCTTAATGGTCACTAATGGCAGCCTCCATATGTGCAGCTTAACTCCCACAGTTTTTTTTGGTTTCCACTCTATTTATTATTGCAGGGCTCTGCGGTAAACTGACAAGCATCATTCTGTCATGTTGAAACATGCCTGTGTTATTGCTTTTAGGTACTGTAGACATTAACACGTTATAAATACTGCACTGACAATAAGAAATGAGTGCCTGAAATGTGCTCACAGGTAGTAGGGCTGCATGGCGTAAATATACGCCCTCCAAAAAATGTTGACACGTCATTAGTTCCCAATGTTCGCTTAAACAGATCTCCGTCTGCGTACCTGGGAACAGGTGGCAGGTTCATAGAACATCATCAATACAAAGGCTGCCGAGCCTGTTTGTGTTATCTATACTGTATTGACACAAAGGCTCTTATTATATTGCAGGTCGCAGATATTTCCCCGAGTCATGAAAACGTAACTCCTGATTTCCTGAGACTAGTCTGCAAACAGTACAGGGTCTAGACTAGAAGAAGCTGGTTTGGTCCAAAACCTTGCCACTAGGAAATTGCAACATTAACTCAGATAATGCATTCTGTGCACATTATTATGGCCATTGCTTTCCATGTGATAAGGGGAGCATGCAAACTATAAAACACATTTACTTATCATTCAAGAACCCTGCGCTGGACTACAGCTTGGTATGCTGTGAGTTAGGTAATCCATTGATAAACAGTAACATGTATTTCAACTTGGATTGCAGTTGTTCCAAATTGATACAATTTATCCATTACTTCAGAACCATCCACCTAAATATAAGGTAAAACTTATAAAAACTGAGTGGGCAAACGTTTCGTCTAGTGCCTTCATCAGACTACCTTAGAATTCATGGCTAACTATTTAAAATTATGGACAAGGAAGGGGAAGGAAAGGTTTGCTGTAACATAGCATCTTTAAAGGACACAGACATACACAATAGTTCAGTAAATCTTATTTATCGACATCACTTTGTTAATCTAACATTTTTCTATACGAAAGAGGGACACATTATGTTAAACGTGTGAAGTGCGTATAGTCAAGCACGTTTCGGTGATTGTTTTCATTAGTGCCCCATATTATGAAAATAACAGAAATAGCAAGCTCTATAACACAAACTTGTAAGTAAGAAACTCATAACTTTTGAATACAGCACTTCTACCACCAACATATTAATGAGATTTATTGTATTCTTTTTATTCAATTATGGTAATAATAAAATCCATTTTGTGGATTGGCTGAATTGAAATACTCTTTAGGGAATAAGGCAATGGCCTGGAGTGGGAGGCAGATTATAATGTCATCCTGCTCCTCAGGCTGCAGCCTATTTCAATATAGTAAGGTTTTTTGTTTAATAAACTCTACACGCCCAGAGGCGTGTGTCTGTGCGGCCTTTATTAAAAAACTCTCACATCTGTGTCTCAGTGAGTCCAGTCACTGAGCCACAGATGACCCCCTACCCACCTATCCCCATTTAAAAACAATATTAGGGGCTGTGACGTTTTCCCGAATGTTTGGCCCGAGGGGACAAGCCCTTCTCTCCCTTCCCTTGTAATTCAATCACGGTTCTGAGCACTGCAGCTTAATCTGCCCTCCCGAACGGCACACCTGCTCTCTTGCTCTCTCTGTGGGAAGCTACAGGGGAGCAGGACAGAGGGCTGAAAGAATGATACCTGCCAGTGAGCAGGACGAATAAAGAAATGACCCCCCTGCGCCATGTGGTAGCTGTTTAAAGCATGTTATACTGTACCAGGGGATTACTGAGGATCAATAGCTGGACATGCGTTTCTTCTTACTTGTGCCGATTGAGATATCTTCTGTTTTTATTTCTATGTTGTAGGGAAATTTAAAGGATACTCGTTCTAATATTTTTCAGTGGTACACCATGGTAAAAGCGAGAGTCGTAAAGCCTGGGCAAGCATGGTAAATCAACGGCAAGTCTTAGTATTGTAAAATAAAAGCCAGAAAAATGCCTGGGATGATAAAGTGTATAAAACGCTGTGAAAATCCACTATGGTACATTTTTGGAAGGGATAGGGCAGAAAATACATTGTTACTGGTATATTACCACACAAAACTTATGTTTCAACAATATTTTTATAATTGTTCTTAAAATAAAGTAATACTTATACCTGATCTAAACAAGCTATACAACAAAATACATGAGTCATATAAGACGGTATCTGGGAATTCAGTTGCATCTAGCTGCATTACTTGCTCAATGTTGTGCACTTTGTGGTCCCATAGCTGCAGAATTTTGATACCACTGGGTTTAAATGGAAAATATTCTTCTATTGTTTTATATTTAAAAATTACATTTGGTAAAAGTCCAAGGCAGTGGGATGAGAGGATACCCACTGACCCTCATTTCTCCTGTGATACTGTGGGGAGTTGCTGCGGTGAGTGAGCGCAATTGGACATTCGAAATTTCTTATTAGAAACAACTTCGATGATAAAGAAATCCATCAATTACAGTAGTTTAAATACATATACATGTGGAAATAGAAAATTAGGAAATTAGTAAAATAATTAGGCACTCCAAAGTCAAATATGTATTATTATACCGTACTTCTAAAAGATGTATTACATGCAGAGTTTTTCATTAAGAATCTTATATATATATATATATATATATATATATATATATATATATATATATATATATATATATATATATTTACCACTCCTTATATTACACGAGCATGACTGCTTGCTATTAATTTCCTGGTGTCCAAGTGCTCTGCCTTCAAATGTCTTAGTTTAATTCCAAGGGATTGTCTGTTCCCTTTTGAGGCAATTTAACACTCCACCGATAATAAAGAAGTGTCTTTCAAAGTGCAAAACTGTCTGTGATAGCAGGCTAGCTTACCATTCTACACTCCATCCTACTGAAATCACAGTCATTACAGTATGCCTGGCTAATGAGCCCATGTTCTCCCTGCTTGCTGATCATAGTCCTATAGTCATTACCGAATGCTGGCTGTACTTCACTTTCTTCATGCAGCCTATGCATTTCATTATAAACTTTTGTACTGCTTTGATTGAAGAGCCAGCTCCAGGTCCATCACTGGGTGATAATGATGGTATAGTGCAGTTGCCTTGTGTTCGGAGGCCTTTTCAACCTAATTTGAGATCCATTATCACAGACTCAACGTTCTGCCTACTGTCCATTCAGAATGACAGTTCAATCTACTGTAGTGAAGTACATAGAGCTAACTTAATAATTCCAGTAAAATCTTTCCGAATATGCAATGCCATTTTTTTTTTTTTTGTAATGGTGCTTTTTTCAAAGCTGTTAGTGAAGAGGATTTATCAGTTGTTACTTGCAGATGTTTCAATGCTACCCCTGTGTATCACCGCTTTCTACATCCAGAGGACGCAGGAGGGAATGTGATCTACACTCTATACATAATTCTCGATTTCAGTATAATGCCATGCAGGCTAGTACTGTATATATTATTGTATATTATATATTGTATATATTATCGTTTGATAAAGAAGTTGCTTTTCTTAGAATTCTTATTCTTTTCCAGTGGCCTTGAGAATGATCCCCTTGGCCCTCTGTTAAGATATGATAAAGATATCATAAAGCCCACTGATGCACAGTCCTTGAGCAGGGCTTTAATACCTGTTAAGTGTGCTGAGATTTCCAAAACAGAAACGCCACTACTTCAGCTTAATGTCAAACCAGCTTCTATGAAGAGTTGACCTTCAGGGCATTTGTGTGATCTGGCACAAGGTTTCGCAGTCTTCTCAGAAGCAGGTTGAGCTGGGTAATAAAACAGAAATGAGCATCCCCAGGCATTATCACAATGAATTTTCTTCTTACCACCTCTGTCGTTGATAATGGTGATCTGGGCTGAGAAGACTTGCCTGCCACATTTAGAGGTAGATCTCTGTGTTTGAAGCAGCCTCCAGCTCTAAGCATGGGAAGGAAGTGCGTGGCTCTTGCCAGCCTGTCATCTGGTCAGCGCTGAGAGGGTCTTGATGTATTGGATGTGATGTGTAACAGGTGCACAGCTGAGAGGGGCAGTGAGGTATACAGCTGTCCCCGCAGACAAGGGGGGCGTCCCCCATCTGGCTCCCTGGACTCATTTCCGTAGCTCGCTCGCGGAGAAACACCTGAGCTGCTGCAACCGTGCTCTTATCTACAGGACCCTGGCAGAGGAGGTCAGACGCCCTAGGAAAAGTGCATCTCGCTGGGGCAACGAACACGTCATGCATAGCTTCAGCAAACATTTAGGTGACCTCTTTCTGCTTTCAGATTTGGCATAAACAGCAGAGGCAAGAAAAGTGAAAGAACACAATCCATTTATTAACTTCATAAAAAAATAAGAAGTGCGGTAAAAATGTCAGTGCCCCAGATGAGGATAATGCTCTTCCAATTGGCGTTTAAAATTGTTATTGAGTTAAATAATATTTGTGATACCTTTTTTCTCTTCTCTTTGACTCTAAAAAGACTCTGAAATGTAATATGCAGTACATGCGAGACAACGGAAAACCAGAACAACTTTAAACTAAAAAAATTAACAGGAACTGGGCCAACCGTACCTAATCTATGTGCAGCCTTACAATCTAGTGGGGTGACACTGTGAGGTACACTACCTGTTGCAGGGAAAATGAGAATTATTTGGAACAGGAAAAAGCCATTTTGCCCATTTCCCAATAAGCCTGCTATTTCCTTTTGGCTAATCCCATCTCCAACTTCTTGCTTTCAACCTGAGCCTTATATTTCTATGGACTAGAAGATCACTCCATCTGTCCACTCAATAGCTTTCTCTTCAATTGCTTGCAACAAGGTCAAAAGGTGTATATGGTCTCTTATGTACAGTACAGCACAGCGGTTAAGATGCTGGCTGGGGACTCTGGTTCACACCCAGCCTCCACCATGTTATATATACAATCTAGATTTGATGACAATCTAACAAGCAGTATTAGTCAAGGCATTTTTGCTGGTTCTGTGAATATGATACATCAGATGGTGTAGTGTATGTGGGTCCATTGTACTGCAGGAGATGCCTTAGGCAGTTATTTTTCATGAAGAACCATCCTACCCCCTATTACTGGTAAATATGTGCCACCAGTGATTCACAAGATCATTCACAAGTTACTACTTTTTCAGCATATAATGTATGCATTTCCATCAGTGAAAACTCCCATATTCCTGAAAATAATGCAGCTAGGAAACTGTGATTTTAGGTGTGAAAGTTTTTCAGGTTCCGCTAACAGAACACAGAGAGTGTTGCAGTCAAAATGGTGGAGATGTACTTGCACAATTATGACTAATATCCCTTGCAATGTATATTTTCACGCAAGTCAGACTTTCACAAAAAACAGTCAAAGCAAAAACGCTTTCAAAAATCTTGATAAAACAAAGGTTTGCCATACACACAGCTCTACACTTGTATACATTAGTAGGTGATGCATTTCTAAGGAAACTAAGGAAAATTAAAAAAATATAATAATAAAAGAAAGGTAAGACAAATAATCTAGTTTTAGTCTGATCACAACAGATTCTGCATTAAATAACATTGTCAAATTGTTATCGATTGATACTCAACAACTGTGTAAACAAGGGAAACCACGGGACTATCTTGTTTTGTGCTGAGTAATTAATATGGTTTATTCCATTTAATTAATACCAACATCTAATGTCTTAAAGGCAATTCATTGGGAAATACGAGCATCAGTGCACCCCTAATGAAGAAAAATGGACAACACAGGATTTGAAACGCATGGTAAAAATGAGAATGAGTCAATAATTTGGTGGGCTCAACATCAGACATCAGCCCACATCACAAAACCTCCACATAGTTTGGAACAATTCTGCACACACCGTTTGCTTGTATAGTCTTGTTATAAATACAATCATGAACAGAGAAGTATTGCGATCTTGCCATGGTCAGAATCTCATGCTGTTAGTTTGCCGGCATTTCTAATCACCCATGATCAGAACGCACAATGGCCATCATTTCTACAGAGAACATACTGGAAAAGAGTTCTACTGAGTCACTGTGCCGCCTATAATGAACTGCAAGGATAGTTTACACTGACAAGCTGGACCAGAAAGAAAATGAAGCCTGGTAAGCCCTCTAATATCCTTTTACACACTGACTAATCTGTCTCTGGAGCTGTGGCATTAAACAGCAGCGTTTACTTCATGAGAAAGGAAGAGCACTAAAAGCATGCTGCAACCACTGGTATGTCCAGAGTGCCTCAGAGATGCCGCAGCCAGGGTTATTTATTACCTACAGTGCATTGTTCAATTTCCAGGAAGAATCTTTAAACCACTGCAGAACAAACAGGGCCCCATTTCAAAGCAAGAACATTTTCTGAGAGGATTATTTGTTTACTGTTTACGACTGGCAAGAAACATCGTGCTTGTGCAATTAAAAACAGATTTCTACTCAAATTGAAATTATACTGGTCCTTTTACGTGATCGTCCCAAAGCTAAAACTAGCCCATGACAATGTAATTATCAATGTAATGATGCAGCTTCAAATCGCAATGCTGCTTGAGTGGGTCTTATGAGTCAAATGCCTATTTTTTTTTTATTTAGTGTTTTACTGTGCTTTGACTATGAGTTCAGGAGTTGCTTATCATTCCTAGCTGCCTGCCGTAGACACCTGTAATGTAGACTAGATCAGCCAAAGTGTATTTGTATTAGTAAGGGCCAGCGCCATCTAGAGCACTACTGTGTACTGCCAGAAAAACAAAATGGAAACTTAAAACAGATAACTGGATTTTTTTTGTCTATAAATCCTGTTCTGTGTATCCAAGGCAGGCAACTACACCTGATGAGCAGCTCCTGAACTGAACAGGAAGTTAAGAGGTCAGTAAAAAAAAATAGTAAAAGATGGAAACCCACTGTGGTTGGTTTACTCAATAAACTAATAAAATATACAGTAAAAACGCATGACAGCCATTTTAAGCAGCTAATAAGCTTCAGATACAGCATCCCTTGTAAATGTTTACCAGTCTTTTTGCACTGTATTTCTCCTCTTTCACCATGCTTTTACATGGTTATACTATGCATTTACCTGGGGTTGACAGATTTTTTAAATATGCTTTACCAGAACCCTCTGTGCTTTACAATGCTTACCCATGCTTTACCATGCTTGCATTGTGCTTTCTTACACTGCAGTGCTTTTACTGTGGAAAATGTTTCTAAGGGGTCCCTCCAGTGCTCATATTTCATTGATTTGTGGTTTTTCCGCAAGGTCAGTTTGAGGTGTCCAGTTGATCAACAGCCACCCTGTACATGGTGCTGTGCGTGTAGGTCAGGGTGACCGAAAATTTATGATACAGACACCTGCAATGTGTTATTCATATCCTTGTCAAGTATACGCATGTCACTGACACAGCTTGTTTTATATGGGAAGCTTGCATCCTAGTTCTGGATAATTATTCTGACATATGTCACAGAATATAAAATGACTTTTAACCGTGGCTTCAAGGACATAAGAGCTCCTGAGGGTGCCCATGTGGTTCATTTATTACAACTGGGAGGTCAAAGAGAGCAAATCATCAGGTGTTTGAGACAGATTAACAGAAATGCAATTATACAGTAGTCTCAATACAGTTCAAATGAACTGGCCAGTTACATCAAACTAATTAGCAATGTCCTTCACTTGAGAAACGGTCATATCCCTTTCAAAAACACTGCACAGACCCTCCCACGCTTTATACTCTGTCACTGAGACTTCACTTGTTGAATTGGTTGCAGGGGTGCAAATCTTTTTGAAAATCGGTGCTAAACTGTTTGGTGCTAAATTCTCAAACCCCACCCTAATCAAGCCCCCCTGACGACACAAGCCTTCTCTCCTGTGTATGTGGATGAGTGTGGGTGGGTCATGTGAGTAGTCTAGACCCAATGAGAAATGATCATCATCTATAGTTGCTAAGGAATAACATTTTTTTACGGGGTAATCTAGCGTCATAGCGTCAAATTTGCACCCCTGGATTGTATGATTTTATGACTGAGTGTTTAAATTATGGAGACGTCACTCTGATTGCTGGGTATTGCTGTTTAACATTCATTACAGGATTTTACAGACACACAGTGCAACCAATGGTCATGCAATGCACAGTTACTGCAGCTTCCTTAATTTAGAAGAGCAGCGCCACCAGCAGGACAAATGCTGCAGCTACCACAAGGATCTTGAATGCTTGTTCAAAATAGGCTCAAAACCAGTGGCAAGTCCTGGCGCTTTGGGGTAAAATGTTTTAGCTTTGGAACACCGACAAACATTGGATATTTAGGAGACAACTCCAAAGCACATAGTGTAGAAGGAGATAGTAGTCTTCTAGGATAAAGTCAGAGGTGGAGTCTAGGTTTTTATACTACCTAGGGAGACAAATGTACACTCTGCATGTCTTCTAGTTGTAGATATTATAGGACAAGTACTTTTTGACCTTCCTTTTTTAAAGCCTTGGATTTTAATTAAAAAGTCAGTTATGTGCAGACCTCAGTGACATCAGTCATTCAGTGCCAGGCTGTGCTGTGAATTAGGGCCTTTGTGATGTTTATTTACTCAAATCGTACACTGTGTCCTGTTAATGAGAAACAAACATACCAGACTATAAGAGATTCTATGTCGTCTATGTACTGTTTATGGAATATTACCTTTTTTAGAAAGGTTACTCATCCCTCAGGAATAACTCAATCTCTTTGCAGATCCGTCACATTGAAACAGTCCAGGCTGTCCATTGCTTAGACCCTATTGACAGTGTTATGGCGGTTGTTTAGTTTTGTTTCCTGTTCAAACCGTGTTTTTTGGCTTTACAATCTATTTGATTAACGTTTTGTTTGCAATTCATGGAGGGAAAATGATTCTTGAAAGCAGTCCATGTTTTCTGGTTTGCGTCGTGTGGTAGAAGTTACATCCATCACCATAATGAGCGAGGGAAATGGGAAGAGGTCCCCATCATTTATTCAGTTCAAAATAAATCAATGGTATTGGCGCCTGTGAGGCAAAAGCTCACTGGCTGAAGAGGGCATTTTGAGCGTTAGTCCATTTGTCTTACTGAGACAGGGGTGTCCTATACTGCTGGTCTGGACAGCATGACAACGACGCTACAGAGAGATAAGCTCTTTGGATACACGCAAGCATGTCTACAATCATGGTACATCAAACTATATAGAATTTAAACCAGTAGGTTTGGGACATGCATATTTTTCAGTATGTAAGGGATATTTGATATCAATTACATTTCCCAAGTATTTAATTTGTCTGTTCAATATCCCGTTATCAGTGTTCTGTATGATCCAGTATTATTCTTTCTGATCGGATCAATGTTCATCACACTTGCTGACTATTCCAGCAAAAAATGCTCCTGAAAAGGATCCTCCCAGCTGATTGTGGGGTAGCGAGGAGAGGAAGCCTTTTACCTTGCTCTGTGCACTGAAGCTCATTTGAATATACCTTGTGCACAGCAGGGTTCTGGTCTAGAAAATACTGACATTACTATAGAAATGCTTGTATAATGTGTTTGGGTTTAATCAAGTTGCAGGCATATAATACATTGGTGTATTTTTTCATGATTCTGCACCTATTACTTGCTTTATATTGCAAATGATCTTGCACTGCTTGTAATTCCCCTGTTTGGCATCCTCTTTGCAAGGTTCAATTGTTCTGCTAAATTTGTATTGATTTTACAATAAAACTCTGCATTCTTCCAGGCCAGACATTACACACACTCTCAAACAATATAGTATTCTCACACATGCACATTCAATCATAGTTACAGTGTATTACATGCATAGCACATATTATTGCAGCCTGGCCCATGTTAAAACAGAGTCATCATTTTCTATTATGACATCAAAGACAGTGTTCACTGATGTTGGAATAATCAATAACTCGTACTCACACCTCTGATTTAATGTTCAACCTTATTCATTTTTGTATTAAAATGCTGCTGCCCTCCCCCACCACAGTACTGTCTAAATAAAAAATATTTTCAGTACAAAATTCCTGTATTACACTATAATAAAAAATAAGGCTGCCGACTATTGTAGGGTGTGACATTAATAAGCTACTCAAATTGCACTCTTGTGGTTTTATGATGTTACAGAACCCCTTGGTGGAAATAATTTCTTCTAATTAGTCTGTTATGTTATAAAGTCATCAGTGCTAGAACAGCTCAAAATTCCATTCTTGCACATAAGTGGCTTAATGAAATGTTAACCAGTGCTTTGAAATCTATTGCTTGCCTCTTGTTAGCTTTATTAACATTGTTTCTGCCCATCCTTTGATTGTGCTGAGAATGTTTTGGTTCTTCACTTGGTGTTTTGTATGTAAATATTTCAAATACAACACTACAATTACACTGCTCTATCCTGGAACCCTTGCTGTAGGTCACATGGTCGGATTGCAGCTGAAGCAGCAGCAACTTGTCATGAAATATCTGCATGATCCAAACTGAAATATAAACTAGAAGGAAAATGATGTTTAACAGAAGGGTGAATGATAATATTGCAAGTACTCTTAAGAGGTAAGAAAATGGATTTTAAAACCTTGGCTACTGCAGTGCCCTTCCTTACTGGTAAACACAGAGCGCACCTTCCTTCTATTTTATACTTCAGTTTGGATCATGCAGATATTTCAAAGACAACGCCCTAAATGACAAGTTGCTGCAGCTTCAGTTCACGTGTTCTATTTTAAACAAACTTTAATAGTCCAGCATATAATAAAGCAGAAAGGTAATCAGTCACGCGAGGGATGGCTCATTTACAAAAACGGTCTGCTGCACATCACTGTGCCCAGCTTATGAAAAAAAAATAATAATCAGGGATGCCAAATGCATTTGTAATGTTTAACAGGTGCGCTGTGTACTGTAGAAACTTACAAAGCCAGGTTTCTCCAGCCTAGTTCAAATATAAGGCTATGGACTGGCAGCTCTCTGAGGGAGACTGTGCATCTGCATGAAGAATATCACAATGCAGCTTTCCAAGCTCTTTCAGTCGCCGGTGTCAGGGAGGTGTTCAGCGTACATTACTCCATTGCCCCAGGGTACTGCGCTCCACATTGATTTCCTGAGAACAGGTATGGATGGGCAACACGCTGTCTCCGTTCATACGGAATTCATTATCTCTGGTATAACACAAACTCAGCACAACTGCAAGCTTGTATTGCAGACCCTTCGTCTCTCTTGTCTTTTTGCGATTGAGAGGAAAGGCGTTGCAGTTTTACGGGCAGGGGAGATGTCAATGTGGCTGCATCTTTATCGTTTCTTTTTTAAATCATTGCATTCCACAGGTGTTCAGCAATGTCAGCGGGGAGCCTATAGTCTGAAAAGATCAATCAATTCAATTGATTTCTTTCAAAGCTGCTGTGCCTTACAATCAAGTTCAATTTCACACTACAATATAACTGCTTCTTGTCGGTTAAGACCAGTTTATTTTAATGAAGATACGGCTGTTAGACGAGCATTACCAGCAACACAATAGATATGTATGCTATGGTTCTATGATTGCTTCCATTGAAGATCATTTGATGTGAAAGAGGAAATCGGTATGCATTTGAAATATCACGGTTATCATACCTCAGCATTCTTCTTGGGGTTTAGATTTTTGTATCATTTTCCGTTTCAGTCATCACATCCTGGTGACTTTTTTTTAAAACTCACAAGTTTAAAGCCTCCCTGTGACCTCAATATAACTTTCAGAATCCTGTCTACACTTCAGGTCCATTAACATCTCCCCCATCAACACTCTCCTTCTTGTGTGGGAGGTAAAGAAATACCACATTTGTTCAATGTGATAATTCTTACTGATTTATTCATCACATCTACTAGTGTTGCAGGCATTGTCTGTTTCAGCGATCTGATTGCAGTGAAGTTGACAGGTGACTGGGCACTGTTAGCTCTTGCTTCCTTCTCATTAACGCGCTGCAATATATTAACTAGTGAGACCAACCTCTATCAGACTGTCATGAAGTGTCTTTCATTCAACCTCTTCTGCAGCTACATCTCCCAAGCTTCTGCTTTTCATCCTATCGGGGGACAATGGATGATCTCAGCCCTTCATTTAGGAAAGAAAAGAATTACCTTGCCAACATACTGGGTGTTACAGTCCTTTATACGGTATCCAGACTAAATAACGAGCATCCTCAGCATGGGATAATAAGTCTTCTTGGATGTATATTGATTTTTATTGCACATTATCATGAACTATTGGGACTATATATATATATATATAATTGTCACTTGTTATATACAATCTAATAGATTTTGTAAAGTGAAAATATATTTGAAATGAAAATTGTTTCACATATACAGTACAGTTTGGTCATTTATAGACCCATAAATTACACTACTTTTTGTGAAAAGAATACAAGGAATGGAGGGCTCTTTTCAGGTTGAACACCGAAATCCTGGGCAATGCATTTCTATGTGTGATTTGGTTCCAGTCACCCTGTGTTTGAGCGTCTTTTGAATGTGGAAAGTTGATGTTGAGAGAGTATTGTCTTCATATCGATTAGCACGGTTAGCGTGCCTGTGGGGTCATTGTTGCAGAGTCAGCTATCACCTGAATCAATACAGCGATGCACACTCTGAGATATGAGCCATCAGAGACAAGCCAACAGCTGTTTTTATTGATTGATGGACACTTACATCATAATATATATATATATATATATATATATATATAGAGAGAGAGAGAGAGAGAGAGAGAGATAGATAGATAGATAGATAGATAGATAGATAGATAGATAGATAGCAAAACCAACAGTCTTTGATATACTGTTGAGAGAGCTGATAGTAGTCCTTCTATGTGACTGTCTGCAGAAATAACTGATGCTTCAAAAGTGATGACTCTGGGCTATTCTGGAAAACAGGCTTCCTATTCCCTAACTTCCCTGAAGGGATGATCCTTAGGAAGGTTTAGCAATGCTTAGCATAGGTAAGCATTGTGAAGCACGGAGAGGTATGCTAAAGCATATTATTAATAAACATGGCAAACCTGGGTAAACTATTGTAAATGCATAACCATGGGGAAAGCATGCAAAAATACTGTGGTAAACTTTTAAAAGGGAGAAACTGTAATCGTTGAAGAATGATAATGTTTTCCTCCAGAACGATTAAAACAACTTGCAGACTCGCCATGTCAATGCAATGCCATCCTGGCTGCCCATGTGTGCCCTATAAACTAAGGACAGAGTTATAGAGTCACTTCACATGCACCCATTAAAAGGAGTGATAACCTATTCTTAAAATCTATCTTTACCAGTATTAACTGTATTAATATTATCACTGGTTCCTCTCTTATTGTGATGAAAGTCTGCGCTGTGTCTGAAATATCTGCATATCCCAGAATTCAAGTATAAAAAGCAAGCATTGGGTAGCACCGCCCTTAACACTTTACAGGTGTCCCTGTTGGAATCATGCACACAGTAGGTTAAAAATAAAACCAATGACCTTGCACTGGACCTTTAACTGCATAGACAATGTGTATCTTATAATAAATATCAAAGACTACGTGGCCTGAATGTTAGAGACTTTACAGCGATCAGCAATGCACAGCTGTAACTCATAAATCATCACATTCACCAGTGTAATTGCTCTGAATGGCATAATTGCATTGTAAATACCCAGTCAGGCTATTCAATGACATCTCTGACAAGAGGGATAAGAAGAAGCAGAAAACACAAGTACTAAGCACATGCTTTAAGGGGTAGAATTACATCGCTGTATGAGGCGAATGCACATGCTTTTTTCTGTTTTTAGGCGATTCTAAAGATAACCCCCAAGGATCCCACATTTTCTGATTGACCCAACTGTTGTAGATTGAATGCCTGCAGTATTTTATCTATTTCTGTTTGTTGGAGAGATGGGGCTGCTGCCGTTGTGAATCTTACAATCTTTCACCAGTTCTGAGTTTGTTACCAGCTGGTCGGACCAGTCTCTGCAGATATGTTTCCACTGCCCACATGGCTTCTTAATGAGCATCCTACTCTTGAGTCTAGTCATAGTTTCCACAAATGTGTTAATTTATTAGAAAAAGATTCAGTACCATCAGCCAATCAGCTCTAGCAGGCTTCTATCAGACGGTAGATGCCCACTGGAACCTCAAAGTTCCAGTGAATCAAATTTAAAATATATCCATGCAAGCACCAGCTTTTTCATTTTGACTTGCCGTAATGAAAGTTCACATCTATTGGACAGTAAATACTAAACAAAGACATAGTCCAAATTAATTTTATTATCCACCAAAACCATCCAATTGGTATTTTGCAACTACAAAAGCAACCAGTCCTGTACCCGCCACTGCTGCATCAGCCAATCCACAGCTCAGCATATTCAACAACAACAGAGACATGGACAATTCAGTAATACTGCTCCATTCAGATATCTTACACTGTCCAGATAGACTATAAGCTACTCTTACAAGTAAAATGTTATTTGTTTAATAAAGTTTTTTTTTGCAAGTACAATAACCAATAACCCAGATGTAATAGAATTCTTTTTAGGCCACTTTAAAAAAATTGAAAATGAATCTGCACCTAGTACTTGAGCTACAGTGATATAATGATGGATGATACAATGGTTCTTTGTCATCGTTGACAGCCTCACCTCCCCAGGTTCCAATGCCACTTGTGCATACTGTACATTCATTTATTTCCTGAATGCCTCATAGGGACGGCCGTCTGGTAATTGGACACCCCAGTTGTAGGCCTTTAGACCCTAATTAAACACAGAACCTGTTGAATCAATAACCGCCTTACAAAAAAACCCTTCTATTTCACATCTAGCATGGGGGTCAAAGTTCACCTAAAGCTCCCCCCCCCCCCCTCGTACTTGAGATATAGATTTTTGTTTTACTTTTAAAGAGAAAATAGCTTCAAACTACATTATTACAGACTAGCTGAAGTACCCGCCGTTGCCCGGGGAAATTTAATATTTCAATATTTCATGCATGACAAATTGGGGTACGGTAGCCTTATGGTTTCCTATAAGTTACCGATCTTGGGTGTGGCAAGATACAAGATTTTTTTACAGTTAATTTACTTGTATTATTTTTGCAATCATTCTCATATTGCATTTGTTTTTTTTATAAGTCTGTATTAAGGTGCTTTGATTAGGAGTTCTGAAGGTGCTATTCAGTTGCCTGCCATACACAATGTCGAGATTAGCCAAAGTGTCCCAACTGATCCCAAATTAAGATTTCCAGTATGACAGTAGTATACCTGACTGCATTGTTTTGTATTATTAACTGCATTGCACTTGCATGCTTAAGTTAAAGGACTGCTCTGGCATATAAGCAGGGATGGGACGTGTGTCTTTATATTAGTAAGCACCAGCGCCATCTAGAGCACTGCAGTGTATTGCCAGAGAAACAAAAGGAAACTTGACCCAAAGTGACAGATCCCTAGATGGCGCTGGCTCTTACTTGTATAAAGACACTCTGGCTGATCAAGACTAAGTTGCATGTGTCCATGGCAGGCAACTAGAATCACAGTATTTGAGTCATTGCAAAAACAGCCACTTAGAAAGACTGCAGACCTCATAAAGGCTGCAGGTAGAAAATATATATGAACATTTAAATTGAAGCTGCCTGTGCCTTAAATAGCAATTACAGTGTGTATGTATATATATATATATATATATATATATATATATATATATATATATATATATATATATATATATATATAAGTTACTGTTAGGTTTAAAAAAGTTACTGTTGCTGGCACATTTGTATCTGATTATATAAAGGTTTTGTCGTAAAGGTATTCATGTCACTTCATAAAAACTTTAAAATTATGTACTTTGCGTTTTAAAGATTATAGGCATGAAATAAGCCCATTTAAGTCAGTGGGGGGCCTCTGATTTTCTTACAAGATTAGACCGTTTTTTTTTAGTTTTTTTTTAGAGTCTTCAGGGCAATGCTAAGATGTGTCAGGTCTCAAGTTCCTCTGTTAAGCCCGGGGAATAGCCGTGTGTGTTTTTTATTATAATATTTTAGCAGGATACTTAATTGAGATATGCAAAACATTTAATTCCCATTTCCTTCTAGGCCAAAGGCTTTAAAGCAAAATGTATTATGTGCATCATTTCACAACTTAAATTACAAATTAGATGCTAGCCAGAACGTACAGCACACAACAGGGTACAATTAGCCATTATTAGGGACAGGAAGGATTTCATAAAAGCAGTGAAGCTAAATCAATTCATTATCTTCACTAATACAAGTAGCACAGAGCTCATAAGAGCTAAACTGACATTGCATAAACCAGTACCACTTGTATGTGGAATTCTGTACTGTATGTGATGGTATTGTCTGCATGCCTGATTTTAACAAGTATGCCAGTTTTTTGTGTTACATATTTTTAATATTCATGAATCTTCAAGGTTAGCTTTACTGGCACTCCATTTATGTGTGAAATGTCTTTGATCACAGGGGAACAATTTCAGTTGTGTCTATGTGTAAAATTGTAACATAAGTATGGACAGCAGGACCGGCACCTTCACATACCCCCACACTGTGATACTGTGCGAAAGACTGTCAATACCAGGTGCAATTGCAACTGGATAATCGGTCCTCTCTATACAAAAGTAAGTGTGACATTGCGATTGACAGACGTACAGGTGCCTCAGCTATATAGCCACAGTTTATGCTTGAATCAAAGCTGCTTCTGCAAGACAGTGGATGTCTATGTAAATATCAACAATCCTGTTATTGAATGGGCCATGTTCTCACAATGATGCTGTTGTCTACTTATCTTATTATGTAATTATGGTCCCTTGCTGCAGCAACTCACAACGGCCCAGGATAAGGTCAGTGGGCGTCCTCCAGTCCCACTGCCAAGCTAATCACCTCTTTACATGTAGGAGCCTGATAGGGGTTGTCAGCAAGCTACCAGCCCCTGGGGGACAAAGGCCAGTCTACAGTTCCCCAGGCACTTTGGCCAGTAGGGGCCACTGTAGTGAGGTGAGGAGAAAGAGTTCCTGATGATTTTGCATTCCTAACCCGCAAGAGTTCCTGAGCCAATGCAATGCTCCCCTGTGAAGATGGGAGCTCAACCAGGATGCAAACCTGTGCTCCCCTGACTGTATTCTCATCCTTCACACCACGAGGCCATGCCTTTACCAGGTGAGCTAGTCTGCAATACCTCCTGGAGGTTTTTTGAAGTTTATTTTTCTCCACCTTTCAGATCATCTCCAGTACCCAGCCTGGCTTGTTTAGCACCTTCATTAACCTCCTGAGATCAGAGGGTTATTTTTCCTTTTGTCTCCAAACAGGTCTCAGAAGCTTACGCATAAAGGAAAAGCTGATCAAAACATGCCTCAACAATGTGTCACATCCGCGTCTATTTTCTTGCGTTTGTACAAAATGTAAAGCTTTTTTTCATTCAAAACACATTTTGTTCCACAAAGCTCAAACTCTGTTAGTGCCTAGAGCTAGATGTGTGGATCAAAGGGCATTATTAAAATCTTTTTCTCCATAGGCTCAGTGGCTTAGCTCTGCCTCAACGCATCACTGTGACTTTGAATCCCGGCAAGGGACTAACAAAACTTGTGCAGAGAATGGAAAGCATTTCAGTTGTGGGCTCAAAAGACCTGCAGTAAAATCTGTATGAGAAACGTCACAAAAAATATTACTTTTCAGCACCGCAAACCTGCAGAACTCCACTCAAAATAGCAGACAAGTACACTAAGGAAATATGCATATCTACATGTTTTTTTAAATGTATGTTTCAGTATAAGACAATGAAGGAGATCATGTTTATGAATAGCGGTTTTACCAGATCTACTGGTAGTTTGATTTCCGCTCCTATCTACTCTCTCTGTCTGTACTGAGTAGACAGAGCTGGCAGAGTTGCCAGGTCAGATTGTCACATGATTTGAATGGAAGGAGGAAAGCTGCTCAGTGCCGCTCAGTCCTCACTTAGGATTCTCCAGACAAACTCAAGGCAGATTTAGAGAAAAATGGCAACTGATCACTGATCTGAACAGGGGCCAAAGCGGTTCAGATTAGTGAAAGTCTACTGCATATTAAATATGTAAGCCCTTGTGATATTTGATCTGATAAGCGTGTGAACCTAATTCCACCTGATTTCATCTTATCTGTGTGAAAAATAACAAATACATTTTTTAAAAACATATTTTCAGGCTTTTTTAACAGTCTATTTCAAAAGGTAGTAATCATTTACAATTTCCAGACTGTCTTAAATGGGGACCAAACAATAGAAAAAATATGTTTGTCAAAATGATGGCTGACTGTATTAAAGCACATGAATGCTAGTGTTTATACGTGCACAAACAGTGCTCAATCTCATTAAACGAGGGTGACACAGCACCTCGCTCACTTTAACTACCTCTGGGTTCCTAACACAGCAGGAGCTCAGCTTTATGTTGCTGCAAAGACAGAAGAACCAGTGGAGAATTTGCAAGCAAAACAAACTACGTAAGTCAATCCTACCATTAAAAAACCTGTAGATGTGTTGGCTCCATTCTGTCTTTTCTCTAGAATACCAGTTTCTGCCTCCATTGGTATTCTATCCCAATCAGAACACCCCTCTTCACAGGTGAAGCTCGGTAAGAACACCTATCAGACAGTAGTTAATTAGATGTTGCAGTTCTGTTACCAAGGCAACGATGTTGAGCCTCAACTTCAGCTAGTTAGTATTCTGCCAGGGTGATAGACTTTGTTTAATTTGCTAAACATGTACATTTCAAGATTAAACACAATTAACCCATTAAGTGCCATTGTCCTCATTTGAAGACTGGCTACTTTGTAATTTTTTGGAGCATTTTCAAATGTTATCTTTAACTATATTGGTATGATAACTTACTTAAATTTTGTTAACTGCAAAAGATACATCTAATTGTAACTTAATTCTATACAGTCCTTTAGATGCTTTTTATGACACAATATAAAATAAGAAACTGAAGCCTAAAAATGATCAATTATGCTAGAAAACATTTCAGAACATTGTTATTGGTTCTACGTCATGTAAAAACAGCACTTTTCAGTAAAATTGAAATGTAATTCACTGATTTTTATTACAGTTGAGATGGACAGACAGTCTCCATGTATTTTATAAGGTCCTTAGCAGGTTTTATTGCAATTGAACAAGTGCTTCTCATGTTCTCAGCTCTAAAGTGTGACATCAGTAGGTATGTTTGTATGTGCGTATCATCCACCTCCACAATATCCCTGGCAGGCAGAGGCCTCCCCAGCAGAGGAGAATGATAGAACTTGGAACAGCTCTGACAAGAACCCTTTCAGACTGCAGGCAACTGACCAGACAATCTACAACATAGCAATGAAAAAATAGCATTGAAGTCCATGTTTGTGATTATGATGTCACTCAACAGAAGCAAGGGAGCTGAGCAATCAGAGCTCTGGCTGCACATCAAACCAGTTCAACTGAATCCCTGAAGGCACACTACTGACAACACCATTCACCAACAGAGAGAATGCTGACAACTTTTTCATGATTGGTGGAGTTGTGTCGTGAATGTATTACCATGTATTATCTCCTGGTAGAACATTAGAACAATGTGGAATGTTCTGTTTCAGCAGTGGTAGTTCTCTTAGAAGCCCCATTTGAAGGCGGAGGCTACATTTGTCAAGACTACATGTGAACACGTACAGTGCCTTGCGAAAGTATTCGGCCCCCTTGAACTTTGCGACCTTTTGCCACATTTCAGGCTTCAAACATAAAGATATGAAACTGTAATTTTTTGTGAATCAACAACAAGTGGGACACAATCATGAAGTGGAACAAAATTTATTGGATATTTCAAACTTTTTTAACAAATAAAAAACTGAAAAATTGGGCGTGCTTTATTGCACCATGTAAAAATCCAATATTTTTCAATAGATCTGGATGTGTCTTGAGTATTTTGTAGAAATAAACCATGTCCTGCTAAAATCAATTGCAGCGATCAGCATACAGAAAGACTTTGTTACAAAGGAACTCTGTCAGTCACTGTAGAACTACATTTTACTGTTAACATGCTTGAGACACCACAGCATTGACTGCATCTTATCTAATGGTGAACTGATCTACTAACACAAATGCCCTTACAAAAAATACACAAATACTATTAGTGTACCTTCATAACCTCATTGTTTTACCCTCAATCAACCCCAGCAGAGCCATTAGCAGATCACAAGATAACCAGCAATGGCAACTCAATGAATCTCGAATATATATTACACAGCTCTGATACAGCACCAAGGTACAACAATTCATTACACCTTTCATGATTTAATTAGGAGATAACAGTCTTCAGAGGCTGACGTTTTTTTACCACCGTTATACAGTAGCCTATGTCTGACAAGTGATTTTTCTTTTATAAGGTTCTGGATTGTAATGAAATAGTCAGTTACGTGCTGCTCCTGTAGAGTCTGACCTCAATGGGCCTAGTCATTCAGTGGCAGGTTGCTCTGTGTTGTGAATGGGAGCCTTTGTGACGTTTGTTTATGCAAATTGGATGAGGTGTCCTGTTTTTAGATTTGGAAGCCCAATTAAAGTGAAGGACAGAGATATCATATCATTAGCTTTCTGAAATAGTCGCCAACATTAGGTTTGGGAATAAGGATACCCTGTTGACTGTCTTAACTTAGCAAAAAAGTGAGCATGATTACTCTTTATTCTCTTGCTCCTAATCCCCTGAGCATCTTTGTGTATCTCCCTTCCACTGACAGTCACACCTCCATGTGCTGCAGTAAAAGATTTCAATTAAAAACTCTGGGACACCATGCTGTACTTATCCTAATGAAACACGTTTGAAGGTGCTAACCTGGGCTCTTGGTGAAGAAACGCTGTATTAAGAAGTGATGGCTGTCAAAGAAGTGTCTCTCTTCTGAGATGAATTTAATGACAATTAATATGCTAGCATAATGATAATAACAAGCCTGTCAGTAACATACAGCCGTCAGCACAGTTCAGTTCAGAATGATATATTATCCAGTAAACGTACACAGACACCACATTATATCTGAAAAATCTGATATTCTCAATAAGGTATGTTAAATAATGTTAATATAAACTCCAGAATCAGATATTCTCAATAAGGTATGTTAAATAATGTTAATATAAACTCCAGAATCAGATATTCTCAATAAGATATGCTAAATTGTTTAAATGATAGCTGCATGGGTGGATCTTTATCCTTCTGCTTTCAGTATCTAAGTAACCTCTTAAGCCTTTTCTCTGTGGAGCAAGAGGTAGCAGCCTGTGCTTGTCAATGATGGGCAGAACAGGTGAAATGCAGGGATTACAATCTCTGCATTTTGTAAAAGGAATGCTGGTGGATAGACTGGGGGCAGCTTGAGGCTTGTTCAAGTTTGACACCAGTGCTGTTTGGGGCCTGCTAGTTTGTGGGTTTGTTTTGGATATAATTGTGTTTTTGGTAAGATGAGGCTGCTTTTGCTGTAATCGTATTAGGGCTATAAAATAAAAAATAAAACATAAAAATAAAAAAGCTGAAAAGTTGGTTAACCCTAAGAAATAAATAAATACATTATATATATTTAAACAATAAACATTTCATGAGTATATATATTTATGTGTGTGTGTGTGTAAAACTACAGAGATGTCTTTTCTCTAATGGTTATTTGATCATATTTCCTCTGTTTACAGCCTAGCTGTCTTAACCCACCACACAATTTGAGCTTTACACAGTGTTAATGTAGTAAATGAGGGAATAAACATAATGTTCTTCACATTGTCAAAACTTTCACCCGAGGACCACAAGGGACATGGTCTGCCCCTAAGTAACATATCCTAGCTTTAACTAGCATGTGTGTTGTGGAAAAGCCAGCTCTTTAGCAGGTCTGTCTTGTCCGGCACAGACAGCCTGCTGAATAAACCTTGTATGCCTTAAAATGCCAACAAGAGCAACGTCAGTGCAGCTTTAAGAGCTTATCACCAGGAGACGCCCTTGCAAGGAAGCAGCTCCCACCAGCTGTTAGCACAGTGCTGCCAGGAATGGAGGCAGCAACTGACGCACATGGCACAGAACAGCATACTGATTGAAACCTCCGAACGACAAGGAAAAAGCACCCCTATGGGCTCTGTGACTACACTCTCTGTATAGACAGGGAGTGTCATTCTCAGAGTGGTCACTACAGACGTCCTTATTCATTTATATATATATATATATATATATATATATATATATATATATATATATATATTTTAAAATTTTGGACAGATGTTGATATTGAAAATAGGAACCAGCACCCTCTGGTGTCAGAATTAAATTATTACAGTTGATTATTTCTCAAACGGCAGATTTTGGAAATAATCTTGACTAGCTTCAATGTGTATTATGAAATTGTAGTTAAATGTGTCTTCAAAGACGATGAAAGGTTAAACGTAGGGTTGCCCCTGAACCCTGCATATTGTTCACATGTACCATCATTTTCTACCGTGTGTCGAGCAGTGCTGTGTCTGTGTATGTGTGCGAGGGTATAATTGACAGCTTCCGTTAGGTTGCAGTTTCAGCTATTCATTCAAGTTACCTGGGCAAAAGGTACACTGTGTGTCATACTGTAAGCTTACGTTAACAGCTCAACACAATAGAAAAGTTGTCCTTTGCTGCACGGTTTTGTGACGATGGGCTGCACAAGTCTGACTCTTTACTTGAATGACATCCCTGGCTGTACTAAGAGAGACCACGCCCACTGGAGCCAAGCATTTGAACCCCTTATTAACACTGGACACAGTGTCTCTGTGCAATAGTATTACTACCTTACAACCATAGCCTACCCATAAAAACTATGCGCACCCCAAACCTGAAATTCCCCACCACATTTACTTGATACAATTAAACGCAGGCACAGTTGCTAATGTAAACCGAAAAATCTAACAATTCTGATTGGTTCTTTCTTCCCCCCCCCCCCCCCCTTTTCGGACTACACCACGTGAAGGGGTGTATGGTAAACACAAACTCAAATGAACAACCAAATATAAGTCAAATGTGTTGCATAATACAAAGTATACGATTGGAAACATAGGTACACTATAGTTTTAGAATACATATGTATTTGCTAAAATGAAATACTGTGCTCACATTTTAATACCGTAGTCCTTACACACCTCTCAGCAATTAACCTGTAGTCCTCTGCTTCGTCCTGTGCATCTTCCGGGTATTATTCCTATTCTCAAAACATAATCACGCCTTATTCCTCTGCGGCCGGGCAGTTAACACGCACAGATTTATGAAAAATCGCAGCAAGCCATTTAGGGTTGGCAGCGCGGACTCTTCAATACTGGGTGATCCAGATATTAGTAGTAAATTCTGTGAAGAGGGCTCCGTGTACGCCACAACGCGACTAAGAAACCCGACCGCCTAAGATTCAGACGTGGCGGCCGGTCTGAAAACGTAAGTTCACTGCACTGCATCCCGCGTTCAGGCTCGGCCAGACCAGTCTCGACTCCAGGTAAAGCCCAAACACTTGTGAATAAATACATGCATTTAGTAATATTTTTAGTCTCTGTGTTTTTTATACGGTAATGCACCTTGTGTATGTTTTTTTCATTGTTCACTAAACAGTTACAATGGCATAGCAATAGCTAGCTATACCAGTAGTATAACTTACTTGTACAACAACTGAATTTAACGAAGTGGTGGTGTCGGTTACTGTAGTTATCATTGCTTCACACAAGTGTATAATTTAATAAAACCCTTGGGGGTTCGTCATTTTGTGTTTATGCATATTCTGTGCTTCACGCAAGTGTATAATTTAATAAAACCCTTGGGGGTTAATGGTTTTGTGTTTTGATTAGGCAGTTATAACCACTTTTTTTCTTTCTCCCCAACTCGGTTAATTCAATTTGATGTTCCACATTAGATTTCGAAATTCGATGGGCTTCCGTGCGCATTTCATTATTTTATTTTGAAAGCCTAGAAACTGCCAATTCATTTTAATTCTTTTATTTTGCTTGTGTTGAATTATTGCGTCTTACTGCTGCAGTTTAATCCCCGTTTTCTTGTGATGCCCTTTCAGGTAAAAAGCCCAGCTGCAGAAGGACCAGGTCTGATCGGAGGATGTGGCGACAAGCGTTTGCAGCTGTGCTGCTGGCAGTAAGCATTGGCTACTTCTACCACTCCAACCCTGCATTTCCAGAGCTGGCTGTGCGCTACCTCACCACATCCCTGCAGTCCCTGTCCAGCTGCCTTCAGGGAAGCTCCAGCACTGCTACCATTGAGCAGACCATCTCCTCAGCCTGGGACACACTCATCACTGCTCCAGCCACGCAGTGGACCAGAGTGGCTGTGGGGTAAGTATTAGTATTATATAAGGAAGAGTATTTCACACCCAACTGTATTGTACATAAAAAAGCTGCAGTTCCATCAAGGGGTTCTGGTGGCATAATAAACCACAAGAGCTTGTATGGACCAGATCCACAGATGGAGTTACACCATTATAAGTTAAATGTAGCTTTAATTATATACACCCCCGATACAAAAAAATGAAATCGGTGGATAGCCAATAAACACTGTAAAAACTGTGGAAATGGTTAATCAATTCACGTTGACTTTACCCTTTTCCCATTAAAAATAAAAACCTACATAATAATAAAACCAACAAAAATAATAATACATTTCCCAGTGGTGCTAGAAAATGTCCTGCCTTCCTGACTTGTATCTATCATTGATTCGTTCTGAATACTTTAAATCCTACTGAGTGACAGCACATTCCTACATTTCTATTGGAGACTGCTTGCGAGATTTAAAACGAGATTACGATCAGGAATGGAGGCTTATTAGCGGGATTTAAAGCTGTATTACAGTTAAGATACAGAAGGATTTAAAACAGAATTGTGACGAAATGTACAAAAATGCCTACACACAAAAACCTCAGAAGAATGTGCCCGTGACCATAGGGATTTCGCTGTGGAAGACAGCAATGGAAAGAAAGTACAACTTAAGTGTGCAAGTACTGTCGAGTTACTACTGTTATATATTTTGACAGAAAAAAACGCTCAAGCATTTTGGAAAATAACCGAAAACACTAATTTCATACAGTAAACGAAAGCCCAGAAAAAAAACGATTTACATAAAACTCGAAAATAGCTAAAAAATAAACACTTAATAATACAATTAATAAAAACCGAAAAACAGAAGCCCTAATTATAATGCATGGATGGTAACAGAATTAACTTAAGTTTGAGGAGCTTTGTGTTAAAACTGAGCAGCCCACAGAACCATTTTTTACAAATTTAGATTCCCCCTAGAATGGCTACCCATAATCTTTGAAAAACACAGAGTACTCCAGTCTAGTAGCCCCCGCCACAGCCTTCCTAGGTTCATCCTAGTAGTGCTGCGTGTGATTGTGTGCCTTGTACAGAATTATAGTTCCATCTTAGTTGTAGCAAACAAAAAAAATCCATAAATCTTTTCTATTGTGCACTTTCATTCGCTACATAGGTCTTGCATGCAGTTTTGAAAAACACATATTATAGCAAGCATGTATTTTCATTTTAAAACATATCGGGTGCTACATTAAGTTAAAATTGCCATGCCTTGCTTTCAGGTAGCACTTCCTTGGTCATTTCACTTGAAGAATGCAATTGTCCCTATCAGTCTTCCTTGTCACTAACCAGCCAGCTGCAAGGAACATCCTTTGACCCCAAAGACACTGCTTGGGTGAAATGTAACACAACTTCTTCAAGGCCAGCAAACTGAGAGCTTTCTTTAACCTTGTGTAGCACCAGATATCCTGTTTGATGGAGAACCTACACTGACCTGTTGTGGCAAAGTGGCTGCAGTGCGCAGGTAATGACAAACAAGTGACTGCAATGACCATTTACTATCTGTTTAAACTACGGGTTACAGTCCCGAAATAATGTACACTGTATTAAACACACACACGATCACAAGTCCACAGTGGTGAAAATACCATTTATCCATGAACAACGGTGAAGTGTTATCTGGGTTTGTGGTGGCCTTGACAGCGCCGGATCATGTTAGCCTTCCTTTAGCGTTTCTCTTAACCATAAACAAAGGAACAGATCACCTAGCCACGCCCCCTTGGTTAGCGAGTGCAGCCGTTTCTCCTCCAATCTGCGGTTGCCACATCGCTTTCCCTCTGGAGCGATGACTTGGTGTACTGTAGCACCGCCCCCTTTCTAGATGGCAGTGGGAGTCTTATTTCCATCCCTGAAGTGCACGGCGGGTAAGATCTACAGCCACTTTAACCCATTTCCCTGTGTGACTCCTTCAGAGTGAACACCTGCGTGGACGTGGTGGTAACCGGGGTGGGGCTGCTCCAAGCGCTCGCTATCAATCCCGGCACAGGGGTGGATCACGAGGTCCTGCACTCCAAAGAGGACCTCAAAGAAACCTTCATCCACTACATGAAAAAGGGGGCGGCCGCCGAGCGATTCTACAGTGACAAGGAGTCGTTTCAGCGGATAGCCCAGGCGGCATCCGAGTATCCCGGCGCTCAGGTAACGGGGGACTTGCTTACACTGCAGGGTCTGTTCAATTTATCTAAAAAGATGTGCAGATTGATTATGGTCCAAATAGTGATCTGGGCAGGAAAAAAACGTGCATTCCAGGGTTGGAAATAAGACTCCTGTTACGTAGCAGTTTCACCCATTTCAGGTTTTAATACAAGCTTGATTAGCCCCAGTGTGTAGCTAACAAGCCCAGGTGTGTCTTATTAAGCTCCAAGTAAAATCAGGAATGGATCAAACTGCTATGCAATGCGAGTCTTATTTCCATCCCTGTTTTCATTTGTCAGCATGGTTAGGCGGAATGGTGTCTTAACTGTTTGCAAGGGTAAAGTAATCCCAGTCCTGCAATAGAAAAAAAAAACTATTAACAAGTTCAGAGCAGATTTAGCATGGGCCAGATAGTAGCACACTAAACAAGGTGGTTAGAAGTATTGTATTGTATTACTGGATAAGTGCTCGCTATTTTTCCTTTTGTTAACTAAAGAAGTATTCTGAAATGCTTTAAAGTCAAATGCAGTTGAAACAAACAGAATGGTTTTATTTGTTTTACAGGAGGAGTAACTCCCAAGTTGGTAATGCCATTATATTAGCCTTGTTTCCCCTTCTGTTTTAATTGCATACATTGGGACAAAACTAATTGATTAATTTGAATGAATATTGCATTAAGCGAGGTTTTGATTGATGGTAAAATGTGACTGTGCATGCTTGTCAGCAATTACATAATTTGTGAATCGCTCCTAATCCTGTTAATTATTACCTGAAGAAAGTTAGCCCCTCCTTGCTGCTAATGCTGCTTGTACATAGTTTTGCAGACTGAAATGTGAAAGATTTATTCCAGTAGATTTGTATCAGGTTCCAATCGCAGGACATGTGATTTGTAATAAAAAAAGGTTGTATGTTAATAGACTCTGAGCTGATTTCCTGTATACTGATTCCCACTCATTTTGGAGTACCTTAGCCTTGGTCAGGATCTGTGAAAGCAGTCATAAACCTTTTGTGTGAATGATATCAGTTTAACGCTTACATTATCGTACACTTTCAATAAAAAAAGACTTGATTTCGTATTTATTTGATTGATGTAAAATCCATATATAAATCAAATAAATTCATTCATCGCGATTTGGTGGACCTCAGGTAGTACAATATTGCTCATGTATCACTATCACTTTATGCATCATGCAAGGAAGTGTCATGATTCATCAATACAGAATTCATCTTTTCACCCCTAACAAAAAGCCAGTAGCTTTGCTGGGGTTTGAAAGTGGCAGCTCTTAACTGGTATAGTAAACGGCTAACCGCAGAACAAGGAAAAAAGATCCCAAATGCGAGTCTGACAGTGAATTCAATTAAACTGAGTCTGAGGATATGGTATGTCCGGGAGGCTGTGTGGTCCAGTGGTTAAAGAAAAGGGCTTGTAACCAGAAGGTCCCCAGTTCAAATCCCACCTCAGCCACTGACTCATTGTGTGACCCTGAGCAAGTCACTTAACCTCCCGTCTTTCGGGTGAGACGTAGTTGTAAGTGACTCTGCAGCTGACGCATAGTTCACACACCCTAGTCTCTGTAAGTCGCCTTGGATAAAGGCGTCTGCTAAATAAACAAAATAATAATAATAATAATGTTTAAAACTCTAGCTCTGAAATTTCCCATAAGATCTCTTCAGACACTGATTACAAAAAGTCTTGCATGAGGTTAAAATTTGACTAAGCCTTACATGTTTTTACATGTCTCCCCATCTGGGGAGAGCTCATTTGCAGTCGGCATTCTGTAGTAACTTTCCACCCTCTCTTTTTCAGCACTTTGTGGGTGGAAACGCAGCTCTGATTGGTCAGAAGCTGGCAACCAATCCCCACGTGACGGTAAGCTTGCTCTCTGCCTTCCCTGACTAGGGAAAGTTCTATTGTGCTATAAGCTGTCAAACAGAACTCTGATTGTTATGGGAGAAACATATATTCTTAAACAGTGGGGTAAATTCACTTGATTTCAATGGTGGTAGATCTAAATACTGACATCATTTAAACATGACAAATCAGCCCTGGCATTTTAACTACTTTTAATGAAAAAAAGGACTTCAACACTCAAGAGGCGCCAAGGCGCAGTGTTTTTGATTCAAATGACGGCAGTGTTTAGATCCAATGTTTTGATCAAACTGTATCGCAGATTGTTATGCCTGTGTAGAGATGCCACCCCCAGGTTTGTGACGAGCTGCGTTCCGACCTCTCTGCCTCTGTTTGTTCTCCAGGTGCTGCTGTGCGGGCCGGTCGGACCCAAACTCCACGAGCTGCTGGCTGATCAGATCATTGTCCCGGCTGAGTCTCTGCAGGTGACTGATGAGTATCACCTCATCCTGGAGTACAAGGCAGGTAATGTAACCCAGACACAGCGCTTTGGGGGATATTCTGTGTTGGTCTTTCTGCATAAACTGTTTGGGATTCTAACTGATGACCTGAAAGCCCTTCACGTCATTCTGAAATGTGATTGTAGAATTTCTGTGAGTACGCTGATCAGCCATTGTGTGCTGAGATGATGTATAGCTTGGCATCATGTCAATATGGCAATCAATAGGATTCTTTCAGACATAACGACACTTTCCTATTATGGTGGGTGTGACTCCTTCATAAACTGCAGCTTCTGGAGATTGCTGAGATAAAATAAACCTTTAGGTGTGTACAGGATGTATTCAGTGAAATCGAAAAAATTAAGTTTCACTGTCATTTCATTCTCCTTCTTTGATAGTATATGAAAGTTATAGCCCAGCCTTTGAATATACAAAAGGTAAGAGTGTCTTTACCAAAAGAAAAAAAAAAGGATGATATTGACTGGAATTTGAAACGCAGCTTGTTGATTCCTATAAGGAAATGATTCAGTAGAACTGCTTCTGTTTTTTTGTTATCATTTCTTAATCTTGTGCACTGTGTGTGTGTCAAGTAACTTGCTAGCTTTCAGAATGTCTCCCTTAGTAAATAGTTATCTGCAGTTTGTGTGTGACTATTAGTGGAATAGGGAGCTACTTGGTCAGTAGCCAAAATCTGGGTGATTGAGTACTGGCTGATTTAATACATGTAACAACTTGTACAAGAACACGGTCACACATCCATTATACAAAATACTCCCATTTAGTGAAAAAGTGCAGGACTTGACTCTCTTTCCTTCCCCCTTATTCCAGGAGATAAGTGGGGCTCATTGCAGGCGCCCAATGCAAACCGCTTCATCTTTTCGCATGACACGTCCAACGGGGAGATGAGTGCACTGGAGACCTTCGTGGGGAGCATGGAAGAGTTCCAGCCCCAGCTGGTGGTGCTGTCCGGGCTGCACATGATGGAGGGCCAGGGCAGGGAGCTCTGGGAGGAGCGTCTCAAAGAGGTGGGAAGGGCTCCTATACACACCCCCTTCCAGCAGCACCTTGGCGCTCTGTGTGCAAGTAGGAGCAGTGCTGATTAACCCTTTGCAGTCCATTTATTAACTGCGCGTCAGGCACGCCAGGTCTAATTAATTTTCACACGCGCAGTTAATTTTATACGCGCTGTTTAAAAGTATTTTTTTTTCACAGTCAAACGGGTTTAAATGGCCCTGCATATCAACAAAGCACTCACTAGGCATCTCCAGCCCCGCCCCACCCTTTCGTTTGCTATAGCGTTCACCTATGTAAGAAATAAATAATAATAATAATAATAATAGTCGTACATACCGATCGATCATCTCCGGATCACTCGTTTTATCACCAAACTCCTCAATAATGCGATCCAAGTCATTATTTTATTACTATAACATCTGAAAAAAGCTCTGCAAATGTCCATGATAGTCTCTGTGCGCTGACGCACTCAGCCAGCTTGTTTACTATGAACGCCCCGTTATCTGATACCTGATACCATGTATGACTAATCATGAGATACGCCTTTTTTTTTTTTTTTTTTTTCGACTTGTCTCGGCTCCTGTCGCTCCCACTCGGCAATTGAATGGTTTTCTCGGCTTTTTCCAGAGAAAAAACGACTAAACACCTGTTTATTGCATTGCTATAATGATGTCGGACCCAGTCCGACAAAGGACCTGTGAGGAATAATTGCAATGTCGGACCCAGTCCGACAATGGACCGCAAAGGGTTAAGGATGACATTGATATTGGGTCACTCCAGTTTAAATGGACCGTGGTTGCTTACATCAATGACTTGCTTCACATATTTCTTTCTTTAAGGAAGGCCCTTGAAACAAACTTTAAAATTAGTATTTGTCTAGGTCAGGTCATGAAGGAATTGGAAAGCAGCAATCTCTTAAAATAAAATAAAAAAACAAAAAAATCAGAAATGTAAAATGTACAGCTATTTTAAAGTACAGGTTACTAAAAAATACAATTGCTTTTTTTATTGTTTGTGTGCCAAGAACACCCAGGCCTGGCAAGTATTCTAGAAATGTTTTCCATTTCTGTTGATGTACGGCTACCTGACAATTAGGAGTCCTCTCCACAAAAGGGGGTCCTGGACCTCTAAAGTTTGAGAACGCTGCTCTCAGTCAATCCCCACATCAAGGTCACACGATATCTACATTGGTACCCTTCTCTCTGTCACGTGTGACAATGTGTTGTCTTCAAAAAGTATTTGAGTAGGAAAACAAATGCTTAAAACAAATGTTGTTTGGGTGTGGAATCATGAGCCCAGCCCATATTTCATCCATGCCGAAACACCAGGGGACTGTAATCAAGGGTAAGGGAGGACCCACCAGACCCACTTAACCCCAGCGGTGTAATCAAACATAGTATCGTTTTGGTCGGTGGAGGTTACTGATTGCATCTATCAAAACCACATATACGTGATGTAAAAAAACAGGCACAAAATTGCTGGTAATAAAGAAAACTCCTATGCCAGAAAATAGAGGCACTACAGCTCTTGATATTTCTAAGGACCACCCTTGTTTAAATCAATACAATTGTCAAAAACATAAGATGCTTCAAAACATAAAGGGCCAATTTCCCTGTGCAAGCATTATTTTACATTATTTTAAGGATTTTACTCTCTTAAATGGCATTGATATTACAGCTATGGCCAAAAGTTGTGCATCACCCTATAGAATTAACTAATTTTGCTTCATAAAGTCGAATGAAACCTGCTGAGTAATGTTAAGTTATTGAATTACATACCGCTTTGTAGTTTTCCATATACTTAATGAAGAACTGGAAAAAATTTGACATTTTAAAATGTAACATGAAATACTATACTACTATTATGGCTTCCAGTAGACTTTTGCAATATCATTTTGTAGTTTCTTTGATTACATGATGTTAAATAAAATGTCAAAATTATGTTCATATAGTTCCGCCCTGTATAGTAAATGTACATTCCACCCATGCACAGGGCTAGTTATAACATTGCAGCAGAGCACAAAGATGTGAAAAAAGATATCCTCAATTAAGCACCATTTATCTGTACTGATAACCTGTTCAATCAAAAAACACACCAGCACAGTGTGTTTGAGTCGCATTTGTTGGACATCTTGCTTCTTTTTTTTTCTTTTTTTTTTTTTTTGAGGGGACAATTATCTATTTGGGAATACTATATTTAGTAAGAAAGTGATCCGAGTTGTATAAAATGGACAAAAAAGATGTCTCACCTCCAAGCAGTATTTACCAGCAGTGATGCTGCAACACTTTTTTTAGGATGCTGTACATTACCAAGGGGTCCTAGCAATAATGATCGGACTGCAAGCACATAACAAATACAGTTGGTGTTATATTAACAAAGTGGCTCAAGTAATACTGAGATTCAAAACAAGTTATCCTATTATGATGGTGCAAATGTGCCACCTGCTTTTTGTTACATGATTCAGTAAGGCAAACAAACAAAAAAAAACATTTTCATTTTGAAAATCTTATACGTCTATCCTCCAAGGAGCCGATCCAAGTGGTGGCTGGTGATTGCATTCTGATGTCAGCTGTTGTTTTCTAGGCTGTGGTAACCATCTCGGACATCCCCAATGAGGTCCCTATCCACCTGGAGCTGGCCAGCATGACAGACACAGACTACATGAACAGCATCATGCAAGAGGTAAATGTGTAGGTTTAACTGAGGAATCTGACTAGAGGAGGAGAGCAGGGGAGGCTGTTGAAAAGCTCTTCAGTTTGTTGGCTATTTTTAGGTAGGTGACGAGTAGTAACTCCACAGAACAACAGATACAGGATCTCAGTAGAGAGTGTTTTGAATAGAAGGTATTGTGGTCTCTTACCTATTACTATATTTTTCTGGTACATAATAAAATACAGCTATGCTTTTGAGCCTGATTGCTCATGGAAGTAGTCACTTAATGACTTTTTTAAAAAGATTTTCAAAAGACCATTTCTGTTTCAGATTATTTGAGTCCTAAAAGCGTCCATTTAAATATCATGCCAGATGCTAAATAAACAGGGCCTGCCATTTTAGTGGCTTGGTAAGAACTGGTTCTGGGGCAATGGTTTGTGAAAACTCTGTATAGCATGGCCGGATTGCCTTGGTGAAACACCTGCTTTTTTAAAAGACAAGGAAGATGTTTCTGATTTCAGTCTTACAGACATTCCCTTTATGTGCTGTTAGCAGGTTCTGCCTATAGTGAATTCCATCGGCCTGAACGAGCAGGAGTTGCTATTCATCTCGCAGGCGGGCTTAGGCCCCCACTCCCAGCTGCCCTCCTGGAGCAGCATCCCTGATGTTGGTCAGGTCAGTGACATACTCTTATGGATCCTCAAGCAGCACGGCCGCACTGACCTGGAGTCTGAGGCTGATCTCACTCGCATCCACTTCCACACCCTTACCTACCACATCCTGGCCACAGTCGATGGCTTCTGGGCCAACCAGGTGTCTGCCGTGTCTGCTGGCGCCAGGGTGGCTGGGAGCCAGGCCTGCGGCACACAGGAGATCGACGTGAACAGAGTGGTCCTCAAAGCCCCCCTGGAGTTCCACACCTCCCGGGACGAGCCAGGACAGACGTTGACTTTAAATCCGTCCGAGCCTGTGGTAGTCTGGCACAGAGAAAATGTCTCCTTTTACCTCACGCCTGTTTTAGTTTGTAAAAACCCACTTCGGACAGTTGGGCTGGGGGATGCCATTTCAGCAGAGGGACTGTTGTACTCCGAAATGGCTGAGCAGTAACCGACTGTTGGAATGGAAATACTAAGTGCAGACTGTCTTATTCAGTACCATTTGGGCCATGCTACAACAAAGGGTCTCCGACAATCGGATAGCATAAGGTTTCCCTACTTAATTGAAATAATCTTGAGTGGTTTTGTCTTTTTTTGTGTCAAATGTGTACAGTACCTGTATTCAGAGGCAACACTTACGTGCTTATGGTTTTTTCACAATGGGAAATCGCACTTTAATGAGCAATAGCACTTGTTTCTGAATATGGCATACTCCAGATATTCAGGGTTGAGCAGTCTACTCGGGTACACCCGAAAATGTATTTCTAATTTGGCTTCAATAGAGACACATGCATTGCCTTAATGTTAACCAATTAAAAATAAGTGATATTTTGCTTATGCTGATTTGCTGTTATGAAAACAAATGGCTGTGTATTTAATAAGGTGCCTTTTTTAATGGAAAAGGATGAGGCGTGTTTATAGTGTACACAGAATTTAGCATTTTGTTAAAGTCAAAGACATTGCAGAACCTTCCAGGCACAGATGGTGCTGAATAAGAGAGTTTGGGTCTTGGGTATGTATTCCAACAAACAACTGGAAGAATAGAGAGCATCTGGGATCAATGCAAAAGGGGCTTAAGAAATAAATGTCCTGCTCGTTTTTATTTCAAAAGTCAAACTGTAATTTTATCTTGGTATGCAGTTTACTGGCCTGAGGCAAATCACGTTCTTCTAATATACAATCAAAAAAAAAAAAAACTTAACAAAAGTAAGTGATGCGCACACCAAATATCAAATTAGGTAACGGCCCTTCGTCAAAATTGAGTTTGACAGCCCTGCATCAGAGTGACTATAACTTTTATCAAAGAAAATATGAATCTGAAAAAAGATAATGTCAAAAAAAGACAAATAATGTCATTGTATCAGGGGAGGATATGGCTACAGAAAACCATAATTTTCATCTGACCCAGATTTTAACATGCAAAACCTGTGATCAGGTTCTTCCAAATTATGCAACTGCTGCAGCTTGTACTGGTTAGTAAGATATTGTATATGAGGCACAATAATACTTTTTAAAGCCCACAATTTGAGTTGTGTAACATCCTAATAGATTTAGTCACTTTTAAGTCCAATAGAACAACAGTGTGTGAAATAAATGTAAGTGCTTTAAGCTCATCTCCAAGATTCACCACAATAGTGACTATTTGGTGAACCTAGATTTTATCATTTGTGCTCCTGGAGACTGTACTACCCTCATTCACCAGCAGAGAGCAGTCCCACAAGGTCAAAGTTAAGGAACTTTGGTGAAGCACTATGTGGATAAGCCAGCACTGCCTGTGCCTTACCTGCACTGAAGACATTTGGGAACTGCAGTCAACGTTCTATCACTAAAACATGTTTTTTGTATATATGTATAAAAAGCATGTTATGTGGTGGAGGCTAACAAGTAAGTGGAAATTTAATGTGCAATCATACCATAACAAAATGTCATTTTGTTTTCACTAATTCTCACTTTACTGTCTGTATGTCTTTAAAAAAGTGTTCTAACACAGAAGTAGCATCACTCCTATGGAAATAAGTCATTATAAATTACCAAACATTTTGTGGAGCCATTTGTTTTGTAGACTATGCATATGCATGTAGAAAGGCTACCAAAGTTGTGATTGGCACTTAGCAGTGCCAGAGAGCTAATTATTTGGGAGGGTGATTTTAAGGCCCTGTCCACACTATGCCTTTAAACCATATTACTTTAAACCAGCTTAAAAGTGCTAAATACGGTTATTGTCTACAATATGCAGTGTTTAATACCGTACTCGAGACCACCTGTTCTAATTAGATCACATCAGGTAGTACGGTTTATCATAAGTGTGGACGCTGTATCCTCCAATATCCCATAATGCTTTGTGATATGCTATCAGTGTACACTCCGCAATGGGTATTCATTTTTTATACTTTAAAAAAAAAAAAAAACACTGTCAGGACATCTCTGTTAAACTAGTGGGGAAAATAACAAAAGCACAACGTTAAACTAGGCGACTGCAAAAATGAAATGCAAGTTAAAAGTAGGATCGGGGATGAACAGTTCATGTAATTTATCAGCTCTGTTTGAAATTAATTAAGGGGACCACAATTAGGCTCAGGCAAGATATGAAGGTAAAAACAAAGATTGTTTTGTAATGAACAGCTTTTTCTGAGTTTAATTATGAAACAGAATCAGCTCAATTTGTTTTAACTGAGTAAAAATAAAACCTGAAAACTTCAAGCCCTACTTGTGTGTGTTAACATTTACTTTTTCCAAAATACTTGTTTTATATCTTTTTAGCAATATGGACCTCTTAATATGGAGCATTTAAAATAAAATACAGTGCATGGTGGGGTACTATATCATTAATTTCCACTGTTCATTGCGCTGCTAGGAACTGTAACTGAACTATTCTAATAGTGTGTGGACGCATTAAGCCTGACTAAACATGAAACGATACTTCAGTGTGGCCGCTTTGAGCTGGATTAATTGGAACCGTTTCAAGTATGGTTCTTGAGATTGGTTATGTAGTGTGGACAGGGCCTTAAAAGGATGTCTATGCAATGTTGAATATGCCTCTTTGTGACTGAATATTGGCAAGTACTGAATTCTCTTCCTCTGGCATTGATGTGTACAGAGTATTAAATATCTGAGTTATTTGTTGAAACTTGCCCATGTAGGAATTAACCAGACATATCAAATAACTTCAGATATGTTACAATGATTTCCCTACCATCTCTGAATTTATTATAATTGTTTTGGTTACAGCAGTTTTAAATAAATAATAAAATGCACAGTGGATTCTTAGATGTGATCAATGCAGGCTTTGCAAATATACTGGATGAGGTACAGGGAAAACTTGGGAACTAGTTTATTTGCGTTAACTTACAATCTCAGTATGGGACTGGGTCCCAGCCTTTTGCTTTTTAAACTATAATGCTTCTACATTCAGTTACAGGTTTAATTACCTGACTTGCCAATCTACTGTTTTTAGGTAAATTCAGTGTATTTTCAGCAGACCCCAGTTTGTGACTGACTGATTGGATTTAAGAAACACTATGAAAAATGTTTGTATTGCAATATTCAACAGGAGTGCAATATAACAGATTGTGTTAAAGTATATACATAATCAATTTAAAATGCAATTTGGTGTTGCATAACAGCAAGAGAAATGTTATAAAGTAGAACTCTTTTTTCTAAAAATCCTACATTATCATTTTAAATTCTTTAAGGGGTGTTATAAAAATGTCTTAAAGCTTGTCTCCTAAAGTATGAATACATAATCCTTGGTTTATAATCCTGAAAGAACTGGAGGACATTCTGTTCAGAGTAGCTGGTCCTGTCTCAGTATACTGGTTGAATATCTTAAACCTCTACTTGCATATTGGGAGTATTTAAGTTTGCTGGGGTTTTGTTGTTTGTTTGTTTTAATATTTGAGTCCAATAAAGTTTTTCTTTAAACTTAAAGCTTTTGTTACCCGTGCATGCTTTTCTAAGTCTCAAGATCCAAAAAGATGATGCATCTGCCAGGAATCCTCCCACTTCCTAATGCTTCACTGCCATGACAAAATAATAAAGACAAAGTTATCACAAGAAACTAACTTAAATACTTTTTTTTACTGCAACAGAACGCCGTGAATAGGGTGTATGTAGATGCAAGTAGGCTCTTGAAATAAATATGCAGTTTAGCAGCCTGAAGCATTTAATGTTCCTCAGATAAACAATGAAATAGGTAAAAATTTTAAAACATTAAAGGCAGGCATTTGCACTTGTATACAACTGAACACTTTATTTAAAACAAAACTAGCTGCTTTTTTTTTTTTTTGCATTAAAAAAAAAAAAAAAAAGGTCCCATGAAAGAAACAGATTTAAAATCACTACGCTTGCAGAGTAACAACTAATGTGAGTTAAACAAAATAGAATGGTTATGAGCATTTTTTTGTACCAGCAAGTGAAAATAAATAAGAAGAAAGCTGATTGGTAAAAACCCATTCCCTGTAAACAACCATTGATCAAATATTGTACAATATACCTAGCAGAAATGGTTGTGTAACCCTCTTGTGAAAATGCCATCATTAATGTACAGGTTTATTCCTCCATTCGGCTGCACAAAAGGGTCTAATGTTTTTACCTTTCCATTTTTTTTTTTTAATAACTTTGACATGGCTGCCTTGCTTTGCACATCTGCAGTGGAGTATTGCACGCAGTACAGAATTGTGCACATTAAATAATTAACTGCATCCGTGCAAAACAAACCACACCAAGGATCCTTTTTTAAAAAAACGACAGACAGGCTTGTTGCTAGCCACTCCTGTGCAGCAGAATATGACTTTCCTTGATGTGGATTTCTACTCAGCCAGCGGCTTGGATTTCCTCTTCTCTTTCTTCTTGTCCTTGGTTTCAGTGGGGGAGGTGGGTTCCTCTGGGGCAGCCTCGGCACTGGGCTCTGACTCCAGGGGCAGAGAGGGGGACTTCTGCTGGATCGGAGCTCCACCACCTGATGAACAGAACAAACCAAACCCGAGACACAGCTTGCTTTGAATCTTGATGTCTTGGGGGCAGTGCATTTCTGACTGACAGCTGTGCAAATGGGGTGGGCGTGTTGTTTCTATACATTTGAGAACTAAAATTAATATATATATATATATTTATTATTAAGGTGACCTGCATTTTACTGAATCTTTTCATATTGACCACTTCATTGCTGACCCTCCTTGCACACCCAGTGCTACAGAAAAAGCAGTTTTGTTGTAGGTGATTTCAACTCTCAATATGAATATTACATATCGTTTCCCATTATTGGAGGTATAAAATGAACACATCAAGACTGACCCCTTTGGTATCATGATCAAAAAACAGCTCAGATTAGATTATATATTTACATGATCCTGCATCACTATGAGGGAGATACAAAGTTTATAAGATAGGAGTCCATTGACGTAAACATTGGACATTTTTTTAAATTATATTTACAGAATTATTTTAGCAGCACAGTTCTTCATGATGGACAGCATCTGTCAACAGCGATGTGGGTAAAGAAAATGGTCATATAAATATCATTCAGCTACTGTCTGGCGAGTGTTGCTTTACCTCCAGGCAGCTGCATGTTTTTGCTGTAACCAACAGCGGATGACATGGCCTGCCCCAAAGCCTGGTTAGTGCCCAGAGGCTGCTGAGAGCTGGTGGATTTGATGGAGGTGGCAGATCGCTGCTTAGATTTGGAGTCCTTGGTTGGCTTGGTCCAAACGAGATTCTCCCCGACCTGGAGGGCTGCTCCCATCTTCAGAGCCATATCAACCAACTGAGAAGAAAGAGGAAACTTTCTAAAGAACTGGACATGCATTGATACAGCACCTTTCATCTGCTTTTAATGCTTTTCACAATCACTGCTAAAACAAGCATCGTATGAAAATAACATTATTACAGAACATGTTATTTTCATTTCATTTCCGGTTGTCATTGCGGACAAGAACACATGCAGAGTCGATTAAAGTCTTGGTCTTGGCCGGTCTTTTTATACTGTTCATAGTAGGCCCCTGCTGCATTACAAGCACTTATTAAACACATAAACAGAAAGTCCACACATTGATTAACAGTGTATGTGTTCCTTTCCGCCATGACTGTCTACTTGTAAACCTGAAAAGAAACACAATCACTGGAATGTTAAACTAATGGTTGCTCTGTGGTCATGAGGGTCGTTGTGCAGGGACTAACCTCAGGATCAAACTCAGTATTGCTGTTGCTCTCCTTGAGTTTGTTCACCCTCTTCTCCATATCCTGAAACTGCTGCAAAGCTTCCTTCTTTAAGCCCTGGTTATACTGGAAGATGGCATAGTTCATACTGATCAGCGGGTTGGTCCTTGAAGGAAAAAGTACAAAACGTGATTTACAGTACGTACATGCATTCATACAATTCTAATTACCAAGTCTAACTTGAAGTTCATAAACACGTCTGGTGGGTTGGTTGAAGTTCCACATCCTTCGAGAGCAAACAGTTTTGGAAGTGCTTTGGATGGATAAAGAATTCTAGTTTGGTGTACTAATTAATGTGCAACTATTTTTTTTTACTGCAAATGGATGTGCTGTGATGTAAATTAATGTTTCAATAATGTAACATTTAAGGAGAGAGCTTTCCCTAGGGGAGAATTTAAACAACATTCAGAAAGAGAGAAAATATTATTTAGTGTATTTAAATGTAAATACATTTACCGGGGACCAGTCATCACAATGCTCTTAAGTTAAGGAGAAGTCATGCTAAACAGAGACTTGAAAACGTGTGTGAAACACGAATTTGTTTACGAACGTGGTCATCTGGTTAGGAATTTAAAACAAGGTCATTGTTTAACACTCGGTTAAATCATTTCTGACTTTCCATGACTGGCAGAACGGGGTTTATTTGGACATATTGTATTAAGCAGTGTATGCTCTAGAATTTCTACAAGATTACAGTGGCATTGCACAGTTCAGCATTGAATTAAAAGATATCATGGACATCAGAAGCACATATTTAAAAATGAACTACACAATAAGCCACGAAGCCCTGCTAGATCTCATTCCAAAACATGAAGATCCTGGCTAACACATATTGAACAAGCTAGAATAATTACATACTGCAGGATTAGGGCCAGGGAAATGTACAGGGATTTTGAAAGCAAACAAAATGAAAATACAATGAAACCCTTTCTAAAAAATATCTTATCCTTTTACTGCCAAAAAGCACATGATAAACAGCTTGCATTAGCTTCAGCATTTGGTTTTAATAAAACAATGCAAACTTACTGGTCCAAAGCAGCTGCTTGCTTGTATGATCTTTTGGCATTTTCAAGATCATCCAGGTTAGTCAGGGCCACTATAAAAATCAAAAGCAACATATTTATTTATCATCATTCTGCTTTGTTGATTTGTGTGCAAATGAACTAAGAATACATGTAAGTGTGACCATTTTAAATATATAATATCTTAAATCCGATTAGGTCTCTTTTTATTACAATAATTCTGTTTCTCAAAATCCTGGATTGAATGTGCCATGGGTACTTGCCATTTTATAAGCTGGGAAACACATAAAAAAGCAGTTTATAGCTTACTGTCTGATACACTAGAAACAGTGTGATCCAAATACATTAATGACAAAGTGTTTTGGGTTTTTTAAATAAATGTTTATCCCTTTATTGCTATATTTTATTTTATTTTTTCCTTTAAGGTCCAATTGGTAATATTTTATGATGACTTTGACTATTATTTGTGCAAGCCAGTTAAGCCAAATGCAAACTGAAAACAATGAAAGAGGTGAAAGAATCTGAAATGTACTTTCTTATGAACTAAAAGTCACTGTACAAAAGTGTTTCAAAAGGATATGTGACAATAGCCTATATTGTTGAATTCCAAAATGAAGAAATATAAATGTGATGGAACACATTTTCAGCATTTTGCAGCAGGGATCATGGTGGTTCTAGTGGCCAAATGCTGTTTTAACACTTTCTCCTAAACTACCAACAGGACGGCCTTCCATACAGGATCATACAAATAAAGAGGAAAAAAAAAGTTGCAGTTAATAAAAGTACCAGCCAGCAGCATGAAGAGCTCGCCCATCTTGGGATTGAGGTTGATGGCTGCGCTCAGGAAATGAAAGGAGGAAGCATACTGCTGCATGGTGAGATGGACCAACCCCAGGTTATACAAGACCTTCCAGTCGAAAGGAGACAGGTAATTCGCTCGCTTCAAACAGCTGATTGCCTAGAAGATGCACAGAATTGTTTGGAATTCAGGAAAGTTGCAATTACTAATACACTGTACTGAGATTTGTAATGTTCCTGACTAGCTGTTCCAAGGAGTTCACATTTTGGACACACATACTTGATCATCTTTTTTCAAGCCTGGGCTCAAACCCATACCTTCCACAGTGCAGGCCAGCACTCTGAACACTGAACACCTTAATAGATTTATTCATCTCTTCAAAAGATGATTATGTCAACATGACAAATGTGCTAATTAGACAGCCTAATTACACGATAATTCAGCTCCAAATGTAATCGTTGCTGACAGTTTAAAAAAAAAAAAACAATAATTAGATTAATCACCCTTCAGAGCATCAGAAAATAAAACCTGGAGGCATAGTAAAAGAAAATTACAATTTTTATGATCCCCTTTTTATCTTGTTGGTAACTGTAATGTAGCGTTTAAGTCAGACGGTATGTACAGTACAAGTGCATGTATGGAATTTATCATTCATTGATATCCAATGACAGAATAACTGGAGGAATCGCACTGTTCAAATTGCAAAGCAGATGCAGATCTTGATCTGAAGTATAGGTCCTCAAAGCTATGCCTGTAAACACATTTGCAACCGCGAGGCTAGATTGTTGTGTGTGCAAAGGCATCTGACATACAGTGCTCTGGAATACTGAATTACTGATGTAGTAGTAGAGGAACTAAAGTTGCAATCCACTACTCTGTGCTCTCGTGTGATCTCAATGTTTGTACCATTTGATAAATATGTATCATTTTATGGAACATTTTGGAATAATTACTTTATTCAAATGTCAAGAATGACAAATGATCATGCCCTCGACTTTATGAGTAATACACAACTAAGTTGATGGATGGAACAAGAGATGATGAATGCCCCTGTTCTGTTTCATATGTATGCTGGCTTACAGCACCTTTTATGATATTTTTTTAATACATACTATAGCTAATCTTAATGAGACGTCATTTGCATTTGATACAATCAATCCGATTCTAACTAACTAAACATAGTTGTTTCAGATGGCTGTATTACATCAATATCAGTGTCTACTGAGGGTTAGATTTCTGTATATTATTATTGTTATTATTTGTTTGTTTAGCAGACGCCTTTATCCAAGGCGACTTACAGAGACTAGGGTGTGTGAACTATGCATCAGCTGCAAAGTCACTTACAACTACGTCTCACCCGAAAGACGGAGCACAAGGAGGTTAAGTGACTTGCTCAGGGTCACACAATGAGTCAGTGGCTGAGGTGGGATTTGAACCAGGGACCTCCTGGTTACAAGCCCTTTTCTTTAACCACTGGACCACCCAACCTCCATGTATAGCTACTTAGTGCTGAATGAGTGATACGTGATCCCTTTAGTGGCACTTACTGCTACATATTTCTTCTTCCCAAAGAAACACATTCCTATGTTGTTCCATAGTGGGGGGCTCTCCGGGATGGCACAGGCAGCAACACGGTACTTGTTCATGGCCACATCAAAATCTCCATGGGTCTGCATCATGCTGCCTGCAGCCAATATAGCCTGGACAGGGAGGAAGAATGGCTATGTTAATTACAAACATTTCACCAGTTGGTCCTGGAAACACACACTGCCTCGCCACATTATAAAGACCTGTCTCCCTGAATGGATCAGCATCGGCCTGGTGTGGGGCGTGTTCTCCTGGTATACCCTGGTGTGGGGCGTGTTCTCCTGGTATACCCTGGTGTGGGGCGTGTTCTCCTGGTATACCCTGGTGTGGGGCGTGTTCTCCTGGTATACCCTGGGTCCCTTGATTACTCAGGAAGGCTAAACGAATGCCATAGTTTACTTCAGCATCGTAACGGATCAAATCCACGCTTTTATGCAATTGTAACCTGATGGCGATGGCTATGGCTACTTTCAAGGCAACAATGCACTCATCCACCGTGACAGAATTTTTCACAAACAATATAAGAAGCACGACAGAGACTTCAGACATCTTCCATGGCCACCACAATCCCTGGATCTCAACATGGCCCACTGTTACAAATTGCTTCATGAAAGCGAACCAACCCATTTTCCAACTGTTCTAAAAACTACTGGATAATAATACAGCTACAACTGTGTTCCAGATTCAATGTTGGCTCCTGTTGTGTTGAAGCAAACGAACTGGAGGTTACAAATTGTGTTCCAAGACACTGAGAAATCTACTGGGCAAATTCTCACCTTATAGTTGTTGGGATCATAGGTGAGAGCATTCCCAAGGTGTTCAAATGCCTTCTGATAAACTCCAAGCTGGAAGAAAAATTATACAAATACATACATATTTGTAGGTCTACCCTTTTTATGTCAGTATAATACAGTACAGTTCCTAATGTTATCCGATCCAAGGAGTCCAAGATATTGTAACCTGCGGTCTGTCCTTGAAACAATTACAGCGTTAGGGAGGTGGGCCAATATCAGACCATGTTCCACAAACAGCAAATGTGACTCGGCCGTGATGTGTTTAGTTATATCAAATGCAGACACAGCTTCACATGCAAAATTGAAACAGATCTTTGACCTGGCGTAGCAATGCACATACTGCAGTATGCAAAACGTGGTCCGTAAACTCTCAAATGTCTACATTTTTAACCTAGCAATTATTTATAAGGAAGGTGTGATAATTCAAGCATCAGATTACCATTGTAATTCTTTAAATAAATATCAGGAATGCATTGATTTCTTTATGCACATCTAATTAAATCATAAAACGACTATAAATACAAAAACTGTCATTAAGAGTGTAACATTTTCTTGCATGACACCCACGATTGAAGTTAGGAATCAGAGAATACATATGTGTACCGAGTATGATGCCAACTTCTCGAAGCACTGGGTCTTTATCACCCGGAAACCAATAAAAACACAAATGACAGCTGTTTTATCACAGGTCAAAGTGAAAGGATGTTGTTTGAATTTGTCTGCAGAGCTTCCACAGCTGAAATGGTGTATGAGATATTAGCAGTGGCAGGTGTTGTGGCAGGTTGACACACTTAAAACTTACGGGGATGCTTAATGAAGAATTCCAGTGACAGGAAATTTAGATATTTATAGTGAACCATTACATTACATTAAATTACAGGAGGTGATACACCTAATGAAGCCATGAAACACTTTCGTTCCTCTTACCTGCAGGTAGAGTAACCCAAGGGTCGTCAGAAGGTCAGTGTTCTCAGGAGAAAACCTAAATGGTTCAAATAAAATGTACTGAAGTTATAACTAACTGTCTGTTCATTCAAAGTTTTGCAGTCATCTTCAAGATTTTTAGAACACTTTATTTGAAATGGTACACCAGTACATAGATAATTGAAAGACTGAAACAATTAAACATTCATTATTGTTTACAGGATCAAGGTGCAGTTGTTCCCTTTGGGCTCCTTTAAATTGTTATGAATCTTTTGTTTTTTTAGTAGATTGTTATCATTAGAAAGGACAGAACCAACATGCATTATCACTAGGGTGACCAGATTTTCATAGCTCAAAACCGGGACACATTTGATAAGACTAATTAAACCATTTAAACCATTTTTGTTTTGTTTTGTTGTTTTTTTTAAGTGGCTAGCTAATTTCAGTACACTTCTGGGTGTATAATTTGTGGCTAGTTAGTTTAAGTGGCCATATTGGCCCTGAATATCAAAGCTTTTCCGACCGTCGGGGAGGGCTTTCATGGCGGGGTTTGAACTTTCCGACTGTTTTTCATGTTCTGAGCAAAATGTCCAGAAAGGATGAGAACAGTCGCAAAAACCCCAATTCCGACACTATGGAGAATGTTATGCAAATTAAGTGAATACCTAATTAACATACCCCCCGCCCGCCGTGCAAAAATAGAAAGTGTTGAGTGTTTTCTGTCTAAAGTGGTTCCACCTGTTTCAAAGAGTCCTAATGGGGTTGGGAACCTATTTCTGTAGCTCTGTGCTAAAATAAAAAGGGGCTGCTGTGGGTGGAGTGAGTCTTTGACTATGCTAATGGTGATGGAGCCCAATGTGCTGGTAGGGATTGCTTGACTATATTAATGGTGATGGTGCCCGATGTGATTAGGGTAGCGGTGTGGAGTAGCGGTTAGGGCTCTGGACTCTTGACCGGAGGGTCGTGGGTTCAATCCCAGGTGAGAGACACTGCTGCTGTACCCTTGAGCAAGGTACTTTGCCTAGATTGCTCCAGTAAAAACCCAACTGTATAAATGGGTAATTGTATGTAAAAATAATGTGATATCTTGTAACAATTGTAAGTCGCCCTGGATAAGGGCGTCTGCTAAGAAATAATTAATAATAATAATAATAATAATAATAATAATAATGTGCTGCTAGGGATTGCTGCGACTAGAGGATGAAAGGGATAATGTAGCTATATTAAAATGAGCTTTCTAACTTTACTGTTTTTTCTCTCTGACCTGTCTTGTTTCTCCATATCTCCTGAAACACACGTCTGTTTTGTTTTCCTCTGACTTTACTACCTTTCAATCCCATCCAATCCTGAAATGGTAGAGGTCCCCGAGTGGCTCATCCAGTTAAAGCTCTGCTGCGGGGAGCGCAGGATGAGTCTCACAGCTTAGACGGTTCACGTCCTGGCTGTGCAAAGAGGCTGAACTTTGCTGGGGACCCCGAGGGAGGCGTCACATTGGCTCTGACACTCCCAGGGTGGGGGATGGGAAACCGGCAGGGACTTATTCTCCTCATCACACAACAGCGAACCCTACTGGCCAGACACCGAGCATATTCAGAGTGGATAAGAAGCAAGGCTGATCTCTGTCTTCCGGGATCGGTAGCCCGCCCACTGCTGCTCTGGATTGCTTGGCGATTCTGGCTTTAAGCTTGTGAGATCGGAGGACGCTCAGAACGCCCGTGCTAGTTATGAATGAATTTGCGTCATTAACATATAGATTTGTCTACTTGACCTATTTTTTTTTTATTATTATTACTATTATTATTATTATTACTATTATTATTATTATTATTATTATTATTATTATTATTATTATTATTATTATTATATGCCCTTATCCAGGGCAATTTACAAAGTTATCACAGTACAAAGTATTGCATTATAAAATATCACATTTTTACTATGTTTTTGTTAATTCCATACACTGAACATTACCGGTAGATCTTCTTATTTTTTCTCATGTTTCCTGAATTTTGGTAGAAGCACACTTACTCCACAGCCTTTTTATACACTTCAATTGCACCGTCTGTGTCTCCTTCTAGTAGATAGATCTTCCCAAGCATCATGAACGTTATGTCATGTTTATTCAGCTGCAGAGAACAATTCATCATCTCTTTTGCCTTTTGAAAAAAAATAAAAATAAATAGGTCACTTTACTTAAAGGATGAAAAGCTACTGAATTAAACTAAATGTGTTTGTTATTGTAATTTAAATATGCTAGGAGTCTGGTCCATAAACCCTAGCAAGAGTTTGTCAAAATGTTGTATTTATTCTTTTTTTTTTTTCATTTTTCATATGGCTTCTTTTTATATGGTATTTTTTTAGAACCAATATTGACAGTGTATTGCTAGTGCTTTAACTTCCAGATGACCCTTTTAGAAAAAGTACACATACCCATGCAATAAAAAATATTTTAAAAAAACAGTAGGACATTCAACTTCATTATAGTACTTACATGTTTAAAATCCTTCAGGTACATATAGCACACACCAAGATTGTAGAAAACCTCCTGCATTGAAACAAAATAAAATATATTATAAACTGGTAAGACACCTCTGTGCGATAGTGCAGACACTGATAGCAGCAAGTGTCATTATGCCATTAGGTTTCACAGTGATCAGTTCCATTATATCAAGGGTGAATAAACACAGGTCTGGGAAGTAGATGTGATCCTCCAGTACTCTGAATCCAGCCCTTTGACTTAATCTGGAGATGAAGGGGAATTATTGCATAACAACTGGTTTCTGAGGGACATATATAAGCCACTTGACTTTCTATGGAATCTTTGCTTGAACCCAGTTGCACAGTTAGGCTGGACCGAAGCACAGATTCAAACCCCAGATCTGACCTAAAACCATGCACTTATATACTTATTCTGGCTCAAACCTCATGGCAAGTTTTTAATGACCTGCATGCCTGAATTGCTGGAAAAAAATGTGAACATTATATTGGTGCTTAAAAGAAAAAAGGGTATGGTATTTAACAATAAATGCCATAGAAGAACATAAGCATCTTACCCAGTCATTCTGATTGAGTTTAATGGCCTCATTGTAAACTTCAATGGCAGCTTTGTGTTTACCAAGCAGAAACCTTGGAGACAGGCACAAAATGTTGTTATACAACAAGTTATACAAGAGAAATGAAAAGAACAAACTCTTTTGACACAGTATGGCTCATCAGTTTACATTTATACTTACAGTGATCTGGCCACTTGTTTTAGATTGTCTGGACTGTGGGGATTGAGAATTGCACAAGTCTGAAAAAGCTCCAGGGATTCCTGAATCTTCCCTTCAAGACGGAATATTAAAGCTACAAGACAACATACAAAAAGAGCTTACACCAAAATGAATTCATGAATTTAAGTTTGCAACATTATGCCCAGCATCAAGGGGTATTGTTCACTATTTCTTATGCAAACTTGTACTGGTTTAGAACATTCTGCTATTCAGGAAAAAAATAAAATAATTTGAATATGGTACTACTTTTTTCCATACATGTAAGTACATTAACTCATCAGAAAAGATACTTGTTTGAGATATCAAGCATTGGAAAAAAATGGTATTGCTGTGTTTATTTCACTCATGAGGACGGCCATGAACATGAATTCCTGGAGTAACGGCAGTACTTTATTTTATTTTATAATATTTAATATAATATGTTGGATGCTTGTAGTAGTCCTTAAAGCACGTGACTGATATGCACAGGTGTGGTGGGATTTGGGTTCTAGCCCCAGCTTTTGTTGACCCAAACTCCATGGAACAAGCCCTTGTGAAGGTTGTTGCCATAAGGTTGGGTCATTTTCAATTGTAAATGAAAATGGCACAAACTGTAATATTAGGCTCACCTTGGACATAAACAGCATATTCACACATTCCCTGGGACTCCTGTAGCTGTTCTTTGATAATCGCCTAAAATTAAGAAACAAAATAAAAATATTAAAAACCTAACCAATGAAAACTACACAGTCAAATCTATATTCTTTGCAGACACTTGGCATGTCTGAATTCATAAATAATACATCTCAGTAGGAAAATGTCAAAAATGAGATTGTGTGACCTATCAATTGATGTTGTACAGCAGGACTTCCAAGTCTCATGGGGGAAGCTTTCAGATTGTGATCAAACATTCCCAGGGGGTGTCCAGATGAAGGGGAGCTGCCTACCTGCCTGCCTCCTAGTATAGATCTCCGGCTCTTTTTAAGCTGAGCAAGGGGCAGGCAACCCAGCAGGTGTGATTTCCTGTAGGTGGCATCTGAGGCATTTTAACAGCGGTAGGGATAAACTGGGAAAGTAATCACCAAAATACAGGCCACCATTTTTTATTTATTTTTTTAATTAGGATAAAATAATTCTGATGGTGGTTTATACTGCATGTCATTAAGGAATAGCTATACAATAATCAAAACAGGAATTTCATTCATCATAAAAGAATTACATTTTGAAGCTGCTACATTTGTAGCAAAACATAATATATGTGAATAATAAAAGCCCATGTCCATACGAAAGTGAAGTTGTTTTGAAAGAATAAATGCTCACCCCGGCACACAACAGAACCCTCCGACCCAAATCCTACCCTGTTAGCAATGACATTCAGCAATATAACTGTATATCCCCTTCAGACCACCTATATAGTGTGCTGTGCAATATGCAGGCCATACGGCAATGTCTGTAAAGGGTCTACTACATTATGGGCTGTGGAAACATATTGGCTGTGAATAAATAGAAGCAGAATGAGGCATAGTAAATGGGTTTCTGAAAATGATTTTCAGTGAGTGTAATCTGCAGTAATCTGTTATTGATATGGCACAAAACTTAGCAGAGAACATTGCCAAAAACACAAAAAGCATAGTAACAATTAAAATAAAACTAGTGAACACACAGAGGGTCCCTATAGTTTCACACTATATTAATCTATATGATAAAAACTAAATGTACAAAATTCACATTTTGATTGAGAATCCTAAAGATAAATTCAGATCAGACGAGTTGTACTTCTTAAAATAATTCTGTTGAAATGATAATCAGAATCCTCCCTGGGGAAAAGAACTCCCAGTTAAACACTGTAGACATGAAATACATTATGAATTTTAATGTAGGTCAATATAACCCTGTTTTTTTTTTACTGATGTTTTAATATTTGATTTGAATTTAATTACATCTGCTAAATTGATATTAAGGGAAATGTAGGCATGTTTGGTACGTGGAGCAAATTTGTCTTGTGCTATCTGTAACTTTCCAGTTCTTCATTATCCCTTGCAATGTCTGAAAATTTATAAATCAGAGCCATCAGTAACATGGAAAAAACCATCAGCATGATCCTATTTCCACTATATTCACATGTAAAAATGTAAGATTGACATACAGACTGACTCCAATTATCAATAACTTGTTCTAAGAAGCACATTTAACCGCAATTGGACAAGCAGTTCTTTAGCTACACTGCAGCCCATCTATTATTAAAGATATACTGCACATCCCTCCATCACATGTATAATCAATGTGTGTACATACATACCGTATACACACAAACTGTAAATCCCAACCCAAACGCAGAGGCAGATAAATATACTCAGCATCTGGCTGCTTCATGTCTTAATGACACAGCACTAACACAAGCACACACCAGTAAAGCCTCTTACCTTGCAGGTTTCATAGTCTTTTCGGATGTAGTGGAGATGGATCAGCCAGTTCCTTCTTTCAAAAATGGGCAGCACCGGTGCTGAGTGGAAGATATTAGAAGAGCAGACACGGCATTCAGAAATGATTCGACAGAGCACCTTTTCTCGTCGTGCCATGCCACACTACTCTTGGGGAATTCCACTCCCTCCACCTGGCTAGCACTTCTATCCCAGCAAACGCTTGTGAAGTGGAGAAGAAAAGCTGCACAGCTGATATCAGTACAGTGCAGCTTTGCAGAAAGGGCACCTGTTATTTCATCTGCTGTCAAAATTCTTTGCTGCAAGTCATTTTGTTTTTACCAGTTAAACATTAGAAGCTGTTTCATCTAGTACTCGCTCCCACCCACCTACACAAGGCTCACGTGGGATAGATTAAAGATTCAGTTCAGAAAGCTGGAGTTGAATACAAAATTCTTCCTTTTTATTTCTGGTCTCAACATAATCCTGGAGGGTGGCTGGTAAGCAAAACTACCAAAAGCTTTAATGAGCAGTTATGATAATAATAAAGGTTCATGCATGATTTACTTGATACAGACATTAGCATTGAGCATAAGCATAAGCATAGCAACAGGAAACATTTACAGAAAAATAATATTTTCAGTTAAATATTTGAACAGTGCTGAAAACATCTGTGGAGCAAACTTATGAAAGAGCAGCAGCCATAATTCAGTTAAAAATACACAGTGCACTGCCTGACCATTTTCCCTTTTTTAACACCAGTATATTCTCCATGTGACACAATCTAGCATGGAATATGTGATTGCTGTGTTCTTTTGGTTAAAGACTGCTAAACACTGAATCTATACCCCGAGCACAAACAGAAGGAAGTCTTATTGTGAGGCAACCTGTTAACACTAGACCTATAAGCACTAGCAGAATGTGTAAAGTGTTTTATGCCATGCATTAGTTCACAGTGTAATGGTGTTGAACATTCAGATTTGCAGACAGAGGGGAAGATTCAAATAATGCAGCACCCTAGTTGTTTCCCTGTTCTATTGCAGAATTCAATAACCCTTTGTGCACAGCTGCAGTGTGTCGTTTTGCTAATGCAGTGGTATATTCCAGGAATCCTCCTATATCTGGCACTTTGATTAATTACTACCATAAATGGAGAAAATCAATGGAATATTTTTTTATCCAATATACCTCATAGGTGAAAACAGACTTTGTTAACATTTCATTTAAAGCACATGTCAACAAGTATTGGGACGGTGCATAAAAGTCACAAACAAAGGTGTCCAGAACTTGACCTTGATCCATGTGTCATTAAGGCAGCTGTATAAATATGCCACCACCTCTTTATATGGAGATGGCTCAGAACCCTCACAGCAATGTCATAGAGAAGAACACATTGTGTACTTTATCATTTTCTTTTAAATGCGGTGAATTTGATCCAGTCCAATTACATTGGCAGGCTTCAAAGACACCTTTGAAGTCTGCTGGAGGTTGCTGAAAAACTCTGCTGTGTTTACCTTCTAAAGTCAGGCTTGTGATTTGCAGTAACAGATGGCAATTCCAAAACCTGCTCTAAACTTATAGAAAATGGTGCATTTATTATTCCTCTGCCCCCAGCTATTGTTAAGGAAAGGGAGAGGAAGGGAGAGGAAAGGATAAGAAAAGCAGTGGTATTTTGTAATTCTTGTTATAAGTTGTGTTATTAGTCTTTGTTGTTTGAATCAATAAAGTACTGAAACATTATGTTGTTTTACAAGTTCAAGTTCACCCCATATGTACTCGACTGGAGGTTCCTGCCCCATCTGAATAAATGCCTTCCCAAAAACACAATTGAACCCTTATAGCAGCTGTTCTTAACACTGCAGTACCAAGTCTTTATTTCAACCAGGAATTAAACAGTGGTTTTAAATCTGAATTGTTTTCCAGTGGACACAACACAGTCCTCAAAGACAGAGACTTTTAATAGTCTGTAGCTTCAGTGGTTTCTTGCTGCAACTCCAACAACACAAATGCTGTCTAAATGGGTAAGCTCAAAGAACATATATTATCAAAGAAGATTGGTACCTACAACTGAATTGCAGTATATATTAGTCATGGTCAGCCAGTACCAATTAAGATTCTACTAAAAATGTAAATCTGAAAATGCTCTCAGATACAATGGCAATGGCATGGATTTTCCACTTTCCTTTAAAATACCCCATTCTAAGGGACATGTAGTATATATACAAATGTATTTGTGCATATTAATATAATAATAATAATAATAATAATAATAATAATTTTCACCTATGGAAATATGGATCACACATCTGAATGTGACTGGTTTTAAAATTATTTACTCTGCTGGCAGTATAATGCCAGTGTTATTGTTGTGAAAGAGACAGCCGTCTGGTTACCAGGCAACTGGCTGCCCCTGGAGTCCTACAAGCTGCTGGAGTGTAAGAGAGAAGAAGCTCTGAGTGGAGGAAGTGGAGGCGCAGGCAGTGGAGAGGAGAGAGGAGAGGGGGGGAGGTAAAAGAAACTAACACAGGTAGACAGGATGGGCCAGACGATGAAACAAAGACAAAGCTTGAAACTGTTTTACGAACAACACAAAGAATATTTCTGCATCACATAACTACTGTGATTGTCTATGCTGATTTCCCAATCTGCTTTCAATTAAGACTAAATTGTCACCATATTGAAATCTGTTTTTCCTAAGTGCACTTTGCCAAGTCTGTGTCAGATCTGTAAACGATGTAGTGCCTAAATGGTTCACATCTGTGTAGCAGGCAGGAATAATTTCTTCTGTAGCTTTGCCCCACTTCCCCTCACAGAATGTCTGCTTCTATTTAATGTGACTATTTAGCAATGTTTAATAACGGCATGTATAACAGACAGGGATTAATCATTCCGGTTATTTTTACTTGGATGTTAGACATGGTTATGAGAGGGGTGAGTATTAAAAATAACCAGAATGTGATGCCTGGAATAGAAAGGATACAAAGTAAATCTAAACAACAACATGAATGCATACTGGAAGTTAAGATCACTTTGAAATTTATGATGCCACTGTATATATAAAAAAAACCTGTAATGCTTTAACTCGTTCAGCAGTAAGTAACTGTTCTGAAAGATAACTAGTTGGATGACTAATTAGCTTCAGTATCTTAGATATACAGTATGAGCACACTCAAGTTTAATTTACTTTACATCAGGTGTTTTGAGTTATCTTTCCTAGACTTATGTGTGCTCTCAAACTCTGTTGTCATGTTAATTGTAAAATTTCTCAATTTATTTAACATTTTTGAATAAGTAGTTATTTAATCAATGTCATGAGGGACAAATGATCATGTCCAAAATGCAGTTTTAACAGAAACATGCTTCAAACACAGGCAATTCAATGTGGTGTATCTGTGAATTCTACAAGATCAAACAGATGAACAAGCTCATAACAGCAATGCCACAACCACCTTCACTTGTGTGCTGTCTAGATTTGTATCAATTGTGTTCTGTCTAGATTTGTATTTTGGATTTCTGCAGCATGCTCAGCGATTATCAGGATGGCAAGATGCATCCCTGCCAATATATATTTTTTTGCCAGAATAATAACTGAGTCTTACTGCTGCAGCTCCAGCAGAGTCTGCAAAGATTGATAACAGCAGGGAGGGATGGCACAGCTTCTTTGTCCCTTTCCCAATGTGCTTCCGAATAAAGAAATCACACTAATTATGAAGTGTGAACTAGACTAAGGATTTACTGCTTTTGGATAGTCTATAACTGAAGCCAGCTTCCCTCCTGGGACTCCTCGAATTCCACTGTCTAGTGGGGACATCTGCTGGAAAGGGTTGGGATTGCAGCTTAATCCATCATGTCTTAGTTTCATAAATTCAGTTTTTTTTTCTATTATTCTTTTTTGTAATTGTTTAACATGCTGTATTCCCTTTAACCTTGCACAGCTAAAACCAATTATAACACCATTCCGGAACGTGAAATGCAAATATGGCTCTTTGTAGTTGGCTGTGATAACACAATCCTGTTTCTTTCACCAGTGTACATGGTCTCCTTCATCAGTTCCTCTGGGAACTATTGTAGCTATTGGGAAACTAAGCCAATTTATTCTAATGACAATTTCAATGACAAATGACATTTTCGAGGCATCTAGCCATCAGTGCGTGTTTTATTTATTTATTTACTTTGTTTCAACACAATGCTTTTGAGTTTTTGAAATGAGAAATGAATACATAGTATTACTTTAGAAGTGTCTGCTAAAGATTCAGAGGTTTTTGAATACTGGACGTGTCCCACAATCTTGTTCAGTTTAATACCAAAACACAGTACATATACTTTGTGTGTGTTTTTGATGACGTCATTGTTTGGCATCCTGTGTAAGTTACTGTAAGCCAAACCCCCAGACTCTTCTGTCTTAGTAAAGACAATGTTTAACAGTCTCCCAGATTTGTCATTATTGACTGTTACAAAGTTTCTGTTAGCATTTCAAAATGTACGACTATTGGCTATTTTTATAGTCCATGATGAAACACCTAAACATGCCAAACACAAGGTCAGAGTGACCAGGTCACTTCTACAAAAGAAACTAACTATACAAGCATGTCAGCAGCATACATCCCCAGCAACGACTGTAAAAACTGCATTAGCACTATCAGCAACATTAAAACGTTGATGCCCATTTACAGAACGTACAGAACAGGATAGGAAATTCACAATTTGATCAGGACTCTTCTGATATCTTTTTCTACTAATATAAGTGTGACATACAGACAAATGGATGAACGGACAGACAGGCATCTCCATACAGTACATGTAACACCATGCTCTCAATAAATGATGCTAAATAATGTTAATGCCATGACAATTGGATAGCAGTTCTCCAGTTATATGCAACAATGTAAATGTGACATACAGATGAATGGTTGTATAGACAGACAGACACCACCATATATTCTTAATAATGCAAAATAATATTAATACCAGGTTTCATGACAATTGGATAAATGGTTACCAGACACAACCTCCTCCATCATATCCCCTTTGTAGGCGAGTATGAAAGAAGAATCCTTTGTTTGGAGGAGGTAGCAGAGAGGTAAAGGCTGTGAGTAGCAGGGCGTGCTCTCAGCTAAAACGCCAGGATAGCTGTCCTTGGGTGCTGTTTGGGGGCTGTGACGTTATCCTGTTACAATTCCCATAGCCAGTGGAGTTCATATTTTTAAATCAAGATTAAACACTTTTACAGTTTAGCCTTTTTAACTTGACTTCTTATTAATGTCCTGTTTTCTACACATATCTTGATTTTTTTTTTATTATTAATAGTATTATTATTTATTGTTATTTAGTATTTTTCTTGATACTGCATTTTTTTTCTGTTTTAACTGGCATGTAAAAGCACTTTGAGATACTGTGGTATGAAAGGTGCTATATTAAATTAATTGAAATGGAAAAATTGATATGCAGCCATTTTGGGAATATAAACAGCTGATAATTGCAAACATAAAAACATACCTTTTTTGGAGCTAGGCTTCTTAACTTCAGTGGCCACAGGAAGCTGAAGATCCTGAAAAACAAAATCATCAAACCTTTTAGAGCTGTATTTCCTGGCTGATATGACATATTTTTCACTCCTTAGTGAAGCAGTGACACCTACTGGGAACAACAAGCCTTGAGCAGCCATTTCCATCTTAAAAAAAATAAAAAATAAAAAATAAAATAAAAATTGCCGGACTTTCAACAGTATGTTAAAAGGCTGAACTCTTCTTTGCTTTGACATAAATAGTACAATGAAAATCCGGGGTAAAAATCTGCAAGCCTCACATTCACACTTAAATGAGCAAATCGGTCACCATGACAGTGTGCACTGATTTAATAGAAATGTTATAACTTATAGCCTTTAAACCTTTCCTATTTAATAGGAACACAGGACTAATTCCAATATGCAATTAATCATGCTGTAAATTGCAAAAACCTTGTCATGTGTGGGCATACTAATGTGAGTTTTTTTTACTTTGAGGGTAATGTTTTACTTACAAGTATCATCAATTGAGCATCATTCTTGAGAAATGACTTTAAATGTTTGCAAACAGTGGTATGTTTGGTATGCATTTTATCAAGGCAGTCTGCCTGTGTTATGCATGGATCATAATAATACTGTACTTGTATCCTAGTTACAAAAAACATGATACCTATGTAGATTACTTTAAACTTTTAACACCCCAGTTACTAATTAAAGTAGAAAAGTCCTGTGATCTGTTTAGTGCACATTTAGCAGGGGCCTTATTGCTTATATTGATGGCAGCTGATCATTTCAATAATGTACCTAAACATGTGGCATGAAACCCAGGACTGGGTGCAGGACTAGTGTGAGTTAGTAACAGTGTTAAAAGCAAAATATAACCATAGACTGACAAACGGACAGGATCAACGCAGAAGGGTTTTCTCATTTTATTGAATGAGGACCCTAAAAACAAAGTGAAGAAGACATTTCTGCTAATGCGTTCATCAGTGCTAAAGGTCACAATTACAGGTCTGCAGTTTATTGATAGAAAATGTGTCTTCTACGCGTCACAGCAGATCTGCTATATTCTCAGTACTGGTTGCTCAGAATAGTCTTGTCAGCACAGCAACTCTGCTTCATGCTTGCTCCGTTACTGTTTGCACAGCAGGATTCTATTAAGCTTTACAATCAGATTATGGAACAGATTGTGAGGTGATTAGTGCGTGTTTCTATTCAACATTAAGCATGCTAATAAAAACAAATATATTTTCAAAGACCCAGCTACTAAAATGCAGTCAGAGCCTGTCACTCTTAACCAGACTGAAATAAACAATCTTATAAGGGGAAGTGAGTGTTATTTGGCACATGATACAATTGATAGATCGTTTCTTTGAACATTGACTATGATTAGGCATGGTTCACCTTAGTGCTGCCAGCACAGTCAAGCTATTCCCGGTATTTTTTTGTAATACCTTTTGTGTCATAAATTATACATTAGCTTTATGTTAAATGTTGTTTGGGGAAAAATTGAGTTTTTGATGTTAATACACTGTTAAGCCTTTTATACTGGTACTACATTCAGATAGTATACTATATTTTAACGTCATACTAGTTGCAAAAGACCGTTTCGGTCTTAATGCACAAAATATTAACAATGAAAACAACTGTACATAAAAAGTACAATACGCAGCTGACTTCACAACCCTCATATTACTGTAAATGTTACTGTACGCCGATAGAAACCGCAATATGTATAAATAAATATAAGACTGGATAGCGAGACTGCAGTTCGGTACAAATCACGGTACAAAGAGTGCAATACCAATGTACATTCTCTGGGTGGCAAATGAATAACCGACTGTGTATAGAAAGTGTTTTTTTTTTTTTTTTTTGACATGTCACCTACTTCATCACACACTGTACTTCTGACTAGTAATTTGTCTAAAAAGGGGATGGGGAGCTGGGGTTTGTCTCCCACCAAATATCTCCCTTACCTATCTACTTTATACAGAAACACGTATCCCAGCATACATTTACGTCACCTATCACTAAAAACTCTTTTTAAAGCGGTGTTTTTATTTTTTCCTTACCGTTTGGGAATTCTCCTCCGCCATCTTCAGCCTGAACCCGACCACAGGAAGTTGTCCGTTACCAAGGTTACAGACACAGTACAACCCTACCCAACAGGAATTAAAGGAAACCGCGCGGTGGCTGAATTTTTTTTTCTTCTGGGTTGTTTTTCTTGATTATATATATATATATATATATATATATATATATAGAGAGAGAGAGAGAGAGAGAGAGAGAGAGAGAGAGAGAGAGAGAGAGAGAGAGAGAGAGAGAAGATGCAATGACCAACAAGTTTTTTTTGTTTTTTTTTTAAAGAAAAAAATGTTTTTTGGGGGGTGGTAGTCATTTATATTTTTCATTAGATAACACTTTGTTGACTCTTCAGTTTGGTTACATTTTTTAAGGCAGCTGATAACTAGTGTTTGGTTCTAAGAACTCTGGATATTTCACCTGTATTGAAAAGGGAGGGAGGAGGAGAAGATCTGCCCTCCAGAGGGTGGTGGAGGTAGTACAGGACGGCAAGGAGTAAGGGATAAGAGTGGAAGGTGGTGGTGTTGCTGCCTGAGGAAAGAGCCTAACCCTAACTTTTCTCCAAAAATTTTTTTGACTGGCACTGTGTATATGCTGCAATGTTGTATTTTCACGAAAAACATTTGAAATAAAAAAAGGAAAAACCACGCCCTCCAGTGGAATAATGAGGTATTGCATGTCAGGAAAACACTGGACAACAACACAAAACATCTGCTATCGACCTTTTATATTACCCATTGTATGTATTACCTCTTTCCGCCGCTGGGCGGAGTCATGAACACACGTTCAGCAGTAGGAGGTCATGACATTTCAGAACCCATAACTTCCTACTGCCACAAGCATTCCTATGTGGTTTTTCATTAATTTTATACTGATATTATTAAGTTGTATTATAAATGTTGGAGTTATGGGTTTATTAGTGCACTGTTTATATGTGCTGCGTTTCAATGCTGTGACTAGATAACAAGCTTTCGACATCCAATATTATTGACACTCAAGATATAAAGTAACCTGAATTAGCCAGTCACCAAAGGAACTGGACATTTGTTTGTGGTTAGGAAAGGTGGCTGCGGATTCAAGCGACCTCCCTGAATCACATCTATTGAAACATTGTAATCTGTACTGCTTTACTGTCTAGTAGGATGGAAGTGACCACTTTAGATGAGTGTGTATTTAGAACACTAATTCTGACCACTGCATCCAATACCCTATCCACACTACCTAAATAATGCATGAGTAATCCAGATTGAAACCACGTGACTGCCATTCACAAACACATTAATCACACTTTAGTGTCAGTGTCAGCATTAGATCTTTTGTAGAGGTTTCCTTTCTAAAGCCATTTTGAATGTAAGAGTTAATTTGGGGGAACATCTGTTCTGATTCTGTGATGCAAATATTATGGCAAGGTTTATCCAAGTGATTTGAGGAGGCTTAGGAGGTAAGTGTGTGGTACAGAAAGCGAAGGGACCATTTATGACATTTTTCACTTTAATGTATTTAAAACAGACAAATAACTAATTTTCTCCAGATATTTTTTTTACACTGTATGTAAATAAGGCATTAAAAACAACATTCAGTTTTCAAAGGGCAGAAAAACAAATCCGCAAAATTAAACTATTATTTTTTTTTTTTTTAATTGATAGAAAAGTGGTCGATTGATTTGATGCTTAAAACAAATGCAATACCGGTTTTGTCTGGTCACAAAATGCTGTTTAAATATTATTTCAGAAAAAAATATATATATACATAAAACAACCCAGGATATTCTCTCTTTTTAAATGTACATTAATATTTGTATGCTCATGAAACCAACAATGGGCTGGTGAGATCCCCACTGTCAATGGCCATCCTACATGACAAAAGAAAAAGATACCTCAAACTAAACACAAGGCAATGGTGTTTCTTTATCAATTGGAGTGGGAAGCAGGAAGCACTCTTTACTCCCATCAGGGTTCATATACTAAGTAAACAGCTGGAACTGTCTGAAGTGCAGTTGAGTTTCAGGGCTCTCCACTGCTCCAATCATTTGGACACAAAAGGCTCTATATTAATAATCTAAGCAGCGGCTGATTTTGCAGACTCTATTAGCACTAATCCTGGACAACCTTACCATAAGCAACCTTAGGAGAGAGTCCAAGATCAGAGCTAATCATGGTCTGTGTAACCAGCCATGTGTGAACACCATATAATCACTGTATCTTTTCCAATGGTAAAGAACTGTTTGGAGCATTAAACAGACTAGCAGTGCTTCATTAGCTGAGTGAGATCTAAAGGCATTGATTGATATCTAGCAATTCTTAAGGGGCACGCCAATACATGTAGTAAGAGCAACCTGGTTTGACATGCTGGATCACTGACTGAAGTTCTGTCAAGGAGTATGTATTGTAACCATTCTTGCAGGGCAGATCTGTGCAGCAGAGTGCTCTTGGAGGCTAAAACCAGGTTGTCACAAAGTAGATGGGCAGGTGAAGAGGCTTTGCATGCAGTTGCTCAAAGCATCTGCTACAGCATACACCACTGAACCCACATTTGTTTCTGTGTTTTTGACAAGTTAGTTAATCCAAGTCGCACTCCTGATGTACATTCAGGTAAGCAATTTACAATAATGAGGACACGGAATTGCTAAGTATCAGATTACTTCTGGCACCAGATTAGTTTTAGCCACGGTTTACAACCCCATACACTTGACGACAGACACAAGGCATGTAGCGCAGTTAGAAACAGGACTAGAACAAGTTACTGCAGACAGCAAGCATGGATTGTCAACTGACATTTAGCTGTGCATCCCCAGTAAAAAACCTGTTTTAAACCAGCACAAAAATACAAGCAGACCAAAAATTCCCCACTCCCCACTAGGAATGAATATTGAACAGCAGCTTCGGTTTGCTATGAAAATCCTTTTGATGCCATAGCAGCTGCACATTGCCATTGTCATGTCAATCATGAAGCCAATGGTTTCCCATTGAGTTTTTGTCATTCCAACTCCTTACATTTAAACAGCTCACATGTCTGTTGAAAGAGCGGATTGTCCAATAAGGACTTGGAAATGCAACACTCCAGTGTTATTAGTTTAGGTAGGGTATGAATGAAAGTCATTCTGGAATTGTGGGTTCAGCTGTGCGGCCATTCACAAGTCTGTCGATGTCTATGTTTTTTGGCCCATGGGCAAGGGAGTTCAGTTATATTATGTAAAAATACCACATCTGTTGTCCCTATTACGATCAAGTACTTCATAAACCTTGATTTGTATAGAATCCTTATAAAAATTGCAAAACAGTCCTCTATTATCTCTATTATAACATTGGTATTGGGTCAATTTATGAAACTCAATGCCTTCAGATGAAATTCAGGCATCAAAAGGTGACTCGTCACACGATGCATCGTAAACATGAATATGTTTAGCTTTGTTTTTAGGGTGAGCACCATCTTCATTCATAACCCTGGATACGGTTCAAAACTTGAATGTACAATGCATTAAGTTTAAAGCTAGGCTATTCTAATGATTCACACAATACTTGCAATTCCAATTTTTTTTTTTTTTTTTTTTTTTTTTATGACATTTATTTTTTATAGTACAGTCAGATTTTTTTTTATTTATTTTTTTTAAAGAATTATTAGAACACGTAAAACCAATTAGGTCTGCAACTCCGATTTCCCAGAATGTTTTACTTCACAAACTGAGACGAAGATATATATATTTTTTTATATAATAGTAGTTCACACTTCTGTGAAAGCAGACTCTCTTCTTTTTTCACTTCATGGGCGACATTTCCTGCATTTCATACATGGAAAATATTCTGCACTGCAGAAAAAAAGGACTTAAATCTTACAACTAGGAAAAAAAAAAAAACGTGAGATTTATCATCTACAGTGCGTTAAAGCAAACCAGAGTAAGAAATTCTACCTTGTAACTTGCTTTATATTTATAAAAAAAATTAAATTAAATAAAAAAAAAACCTTTTGGTGGGGAGCATATATACGTTTAAATGGCATGTTAACATTCAAAGCTCACATTATGCTTAGTGACTTGCCAAAGCTACAGAGTAACTATAAATTAGCTTAATTAGCTCCGGAGCCAGAAGATAGAGCCTTGCGCAAAGCAAAATATAGCCAACAAAAGAAAGGAAAATGGCAAAATACCTACTACTGTTAGCTCTAAATAACGTTTCTGTTAAAGCTCTGTATGATCTTTCTCTGTTCAAATCTTCTCAACCCTAGGAATTTTATAAAACTGTTGAGTTAAGCCTCTTTATACACCTTAATACCCCACCTCACCCCACAAGTGCTTTCATTGCAGATAAAAACCTTAACACCTTCAAGTTGGTCAAACAAAACTCCCTTTTTGTCCTGAGAAATCAGGAATTATTTTTTGGATTGTTTTTTTTTCCCTGTAAATATTAAAACTAAGAAAAAGAAATGAGTAATCCAGTCCAGGCAGACTTCAAATAAAATGCAGCTTACAAAGTGTATTTTTTTTTCTTCTTCTTAAAAACTCCTTCTATGTTTCAATCAAGAGCATTTACAGGCTTTGGATTTTACTGCTGCTGTTGAAGGGAGCTGCAGTGTTAACAATGGAGAGTGATAAAAGCGGCAGATCTAGCTAGAATTCTCTGGTTAGCATCCAGTCGCCCCCTTCCTTCCATCCTCCCACATAAAAGGAAAATCAAATTTTAAAAAGCTGGGGAAAGAGAAGAAATAATAATAATAATAATAATAATAATAATAATAATAATAATAATAAAGAACTTAAGAAACTACACAGCAAATATACACCATCTTGATTTTTTTTTTTGTAATTTAAAAATTATGCAAACACGTGCTAAGCTTGTTGTTTAAACTCTTCCATGCATATGCGTTATTTACAACTTTCATATCAATGTACACCGTTTTAACACAGGTTTTGCTCCTGTAAGAGTCCTTACATTTAGCCAATCCGCCACAACAATATACATGGCTAGTTGTACATTTAAAGCTGTGTTGAAAACAAAATGTAAATCAATTTCCTACACACAAGGAAAAAAAAAAGGAAACAAACAAAAAAAAAGCGTCCTCTTTCAAGAAGGAATCTACGTCACGAGCTCGGAGGGCAGGGTTTCTTTTTTCAGTGTCTTGTCAAACTCCACTGTGCTGCTTACAATACTGTTGTACACTTTGTATTTCGTCAGTCTTGTATCTACCTTTTTATTACAATATAATTTACTTTAAACTTTCCATTAAGCAAAAACAGAAAAAAAAAAAAAAAAAAAGGATGACATTGCGGAGTAGACCAGCGGTGTCAGCAGAGGCCAGTGCCACCCAGTTTAATTGCATCAGCACTCTAGTTGGTAAAGTTATTTTCCAAGTTCATTGTAAGCGGGGTTATCCTCAATCCTCAATATACTCCCAGAGGTCTTTCTCGTAACCTTCATGCACATGTTGTAGCAACACTCTTCGCCGACTCTCACAATATCTAGAGGGAGAAGAATAGAATATATCATTTAGTTCCAATAAACTCGTTTTAAAAGGTCAAGCTATGGCCAAAAGTTTTGTATCATCCTACAGAGTTAACTAATTTTGCTTCATAAAGTCGAATGAAACCTGATGAATAATGTTACGTTAACATATTTAACTATACTGCTTTGTAGTTTTCTATATACTTAATGAAAAACATGACATTTCAAAATAAAACATTAACTACTGTACTACTATTATGGCTTCCGGTAGACTTTTGCGATATCTATTTTTTAATTTTATTTTTTAAATGATGTCTCAATCTTAATTCTAGGTGATGCAAAACGTTTGGCCATAGCTGAATAGTGTCCCATTCAGCTAATTAAAAGATACCATTCCAGGAATATCCTTTCATTGTTTAACTAAACATTTTATTTTCAGGTGACTGCTATAAATTGATTCTGAGAAACAGGTGTTTCCTAAAAAAAAAGTTTTACATAATCTATAGAACACTTATTTAATAAAAATAAATGGGCTGATACTGAATTTAATTTTGCCTCCCAAAATGATACTTATTTCAGAGTGGCAAAGCTTGTGATACTGCAGTAAATGCTTTTTGGGATGTGTAACCAAAGAAAATCATCTACATTAAAGTCACATTTTTGCTTTTCTACAGTATTAGCTTCTGAAAGCAACTTTTAAAAACTTAAACTTTATAAACCGGTGATGCACAAGTCCTGGAAGGAGCATACAGACCTGTACTTATCTTGCACTTTCTGCTTGATGTCTTGCAGTGAATCCTGCGAAATATCACGCTCCAGATACCCAGACAGCACCTCGGTGGCATTCTCCAGGTCTGCCTGATTGTTCTAAAGAGGAAAAAACAATATGAAAGAGAGTTCAGTCACAGTGCTCACCTAGATCAGTGGTGCTCAAAGCTGTGCTTGAGGGCAAATTCCAGTTTCTAAATCTACATTTAATAGATTAAACAACCAAACTACCCCGGGATAAGTAACTGAATAATAAAAATGGGTACAGATATAGATATTAGTACATCACAGAAAATGAAATGCTACTACAGTAGGCTCTCACCTCAAAGATAATGGACTGATTATTCTTCTTGAGGTAGAATGCAAAAACGTAAGTGAACATGAGTGTGGCACGGCACTGGCAGAGCACGTCCACAGCCTTCTTCAAGAACTGCACCTCGATCCAGGACATGTTGTGCTGCTGCATCTCCTCCATCTTCTGCTTGACCTGAGCGTACAGCTTGTGCTCAAAGCGCAGACTCTGCATGTGGTTCATGTAGCGATTGCAGTAGAACAGGTACCTCTGTAGAGCTGCCCGGGAGCGCTGGAATATTGAAAGATTTACTGTTCAATTAAACAGTGCCACAATCTCTTAAAACATCCCTACTACTGTAAAGAGTCTAGCAATAAGCATCTACAGAAATGAATTTTTTTTTTTTTTAATCAAAGTAGCTTGGTGAAACACAAACTTCTCAATTAAATATATTCAAAAGCTCTAGAGCAACAATAAATGGGTATTTGCTGTGCCAGACAGATTATTCTCAATAAATTAACGTACATGTATACACTTACAAATGTAAGGACTGTAATCGGAGTTGCATTATATAGTATACTGTATGGAGGTCTGAAGAGGATAATTAGCCATATTACAAGACAAAACTTGTGCTGGTGAAGTTTGATCACAAGTGGAATGCCTATTGTGTAGACACACTGTAGAAAATGTGTGATCTACGTACACACAAGCACCTCCACAATATCAATATTTTTTTTACTGTTGGACTTTTTCCATCCAACCTACCTATCACTAACATAACAGGACCACAATGACCCATAATTTAATAACCTTAAATAAATAGAACACTAGGTTAAATAACTGCCAATGATACATTATGCAAGCTAGGTCAAATAGTTTGTCTGCTGCATTTTGTAACTTTTAAATATTAGCAGAATTTGTCATGGAAATAGCTATGGAGAAGACAGATTATAGGAATGAACAGCTAAATTCCCTGCCTTAGCTAGCCCTCCATCCCCGGTTCCGGACTTTACCTCCTGGGCATCTCTCGCTGCTTTAGCATCATCTTCATTGTAGCGGTTGCAGTTGTACCTACAAACAAAACCAAAAAACAAACAAGTACGTCAGTGTATACGACCCACTCACTGCTGTGAATACAAAACTAGAGCCATCAGTATCGTGCACTATGAGTAGCAAACCCAATATAGACAGACGAATGAAGAGGTCCAATCATATCCTGATTCGGATGCTCTAGATCTATGTAGAAATCATGGTTAGGCATGTCAGAATTTCAGTGAATCCAGTCCTGTGTACAGTGGTCCTCCTATGCACAGAAAGGCACAGTTCTAAAGTTATAGGACTTACAGAATATTGTCTATTTTTGTGATTTATTATAGGTTATGTTGTTTTCAGACCGTCTTATTACAGACATAATTTTGTAGTCTGGGCAGCTCAGCTTCACATCACAGTTCTCTTGCCCAAACTCCACACATTATACAATTAGTCCGTATGAATTAACCAAGTTACAGTCCAAACCAAGTTTAATCACAATTGGATGAACATTCATCTCTGTATATGTAAAACTCTCATTAAATGTGCCTTAGAGGCGCCACCAGTTTATCCACAATGGGGGCTAATTTGTTTCAGATCTGGGCTGTAGTAATGAACTACAAAATGATCCATCACAATTAGGCCTTCTAGATTAAAATAAGTGTGAAATACACATCCCCACAGAATATGCATTCCTGGAGTGGGTAGTAAGACTTGTAGTTTACGTTTTGTCATATTGTACTGGGAGCTTGGTAACAATGGCTGCTGCATTGCTTTCATTTGTTTATTAACATTACACTGGTATTAGTTTCAGAAAACCCCAGTAAACACTACGATAAGTAGGCAAGCAAGTACTGTCATTTTTGGTCACTGAAGACATGTTTGGGAATAGCTTAAGCTATACATGCTACAAAAACTTAACTATTTATGAAGAAAGCTGTGTGTTGTACAAATAACATAAAATATACACTGAAGTGCATTACTTACTGTACAAGTTTCCCACACTCGGGGTACCCAGTTTTTCATCTTGTATAAAACTCCTGCAGGAAACTGCCAAAACCGTTTTAAAGAGATTTCAGTAGGGCAGCACAACGCTGTGTATGATATTTGAAAACCTAAAACCCATTTAAATGGATAGTAACTGAGGAAGATACCAACTTATTTGGGACCAGGATAAAGTGGGCATATGTGGTTTTCTAAATTATTAGTTTGAAATTGTGCTGTTTTCTCATACAAAAACAATACATTGTTCAACATGCCGGATTCTGCAAGGAAAGATGTTTTTTGCAGCTTTGTTCCAGCTGTTCCCACAAGACTAGACTTACCAAGCAGATCCATGTGGTTCCCAGGGTCCAAGACAGACCCAACAGAATTCAGCTTTACAATTCTGGTTACGACAGACCATGTGATTACAACCGCCATCTTTCTCAATGGTAACATGGCATTTGGGACACTCCTGTGGATCAATACAGTGTTACACCACAAGAACCACTGTAGCAACTTCACACAAGGCATTCCAAAATGTTTCCACCCTCCATTTCTAGAAGGCCGTATATAGCAAGACTTAAGTAAAGAAAGTATTCTGTTGTCTTGACATATATCAAATAGAAAATGTTGATACTGAATCCTGTTCCCTGTATTGCCCTTTATTGAATGATGTTACTTAGATAGAAATCGCACTGGTGTTGTTTTACTGAGGAAAGGCAAATATTTATGTTTTTAGCAAAACGCATGCATTTCTTTTCTGGTTTAACCGCATTAAACCGTATGTTACCACTCAGCATCAACACTAGCCTTTCATATATCAACCTTGAAAGAAACAAGAGCCAGCTGCTAGATCGGGTGTTGGTTTGTTAATTCAACCCAGTTCAATATCTGTCTGGTGCCAATGGAAACAAACAATATAGATTTTCATTGGCATTACTTTCGCGCAGAACATACTATTGACTTTTAAATATATGTAGCCAGCTAGCTCACATCCCCTCTACTTAAGAAACTGCAATGCAAAAGCCAGGCCACAGAACAGCACACCGACTCTACAAAGAGTTTACAATACCTTGGTGTTAGCTGCGATCCAGTTTGAAGTTTCACTGTCATCATCACACTTTTTTATCCACTTCCTTAACCACTGAGAAAAAAGGAAAGAATTTAAAACTAAAGTGGATCAAGCTGAAGGAACCTAAAAAGAATCATTTAGGAACAATTTAACAAATGAATAGCACATACTGAAACACTGTCAAAGCCTCCAAACAATAAAGTCTATTCCTATGTTAGTACTGAAAATATTCAGACTGTGACACACGGCCACTTGATTATAAAGAAATGCAGCTAATATCTTTAATCAAAACTGGAAGGGTTGCATACTAGGTTAGCAAGATTGTGGAGCAAGATTAATATTATATATAAATTGAAGAGGCAGGCTGGCGTGTAGTGACCCTAGGTATATGGTGGAGATTTCCAGCAGATCTACTGTCAAGTCGAAATTCAATTATTTTTAATCTACATTGGAATTTACACTTAGTTGGGCACAGCAGCCTATTTAGGTCTATTTGGGCAGAATAAGTGCCTTAAAATTTGATATCCAGTTGATGCAAGGATGGTGTTTTTATCCCCAGGTAAAACACATAAAAAACACATTATTTTGTTCTTAAAAACCACGTGTAACATTATTACTGTTCACTCAGCTGTGTCAGACTAGTGGGATCTTTCTAAAAAAGAGGGCAGGCATTGGATTTGTCCTGGAATATTGTGATATTAATAAAAGGGAAGACCCTTTGGAGTACGCATGCCAGTTTCTAAAGAGACACTGTCCTAAAAAACAAATGGTGAGGAAGTTGTGTATTACGCAAGTCATCATGACCTAGATTCTGTTAACAGCAAGGACTAAGGAATATCACAATAGAGGTAGCGACAGGTTTAACTATGCTGCAGACACACATTGGAATTCACTCTGCTGCTTGGCAGCAGGCTTTGGTTATTCAGTTTCACCACATTGCCACAAGCGGCTCCTTCAAATGCTTTGTTTGATAGGCAAATAGATACTCAAGATTAATAAAATAATTGTAAATGTATTGCTTTTAGTAGAATCCATTCTGAAAAAACATTAAGACTTTTACCTATTAATATAATTTTGTGCAACTATGACTTAATTAACACAGTTGTTCATACCTTGCATTTGACAGGGTCATGCCAATTTTCACCACAGTTGAAACTGCAAAACAAAACAAAATGTTAATTAGACAATGATTACCCTTATGCACGGATTACGTCAGTCTGCCTGTACTACATGCAGAACACGATAATGTTGCTTTGTGAATTGTGACCGAACTAAAAAAGACTATCAGACTCCTACAGATCTTTTGGATTGCAATAGGGTATTCTAATAAACTGTCCAACAAATGTTACACATTTTTACAATACTGTGAGCAAGGAATATATACTGCCAGTGCGAGTAACATTGCGTTACTCTACCCTGAACACTGATCACTTACCAGAACTGACGGCCACATTTACAGCGGACCGGCTTAGCGTCAGGGTACTGGACTTTAACAACATGATGGCAATCAGGCGCAGGGCACCATTTTAACAGTCTATTGCACTGGAAGAAAGAGTAGGAGAGGAAGCCTGTTAGACTGAAAGTGATGGATTACAGTGAGGTAATGTTGTACCAGGAGGATTCCAACACCAAGCTTCAGTACAAGTTCTTATTGTCAACAGTCTCTTGCACTAAACAACCTTCACACAGACATAGATTATTTCTTCTGTTACATATGTGCAATATCTAGTGTTCAGGGAAAACATATGGTTATAATTCAATATGTAATGTAAAACACATTTTAAACTGAAAAGTTGGCCTTTTGCATTTCTTTCCTAAAATACTGCCATTAAACATCTTAACAGAATGATAGGGGGGATCTTACCTCTACAAAACTATTAGTAATTAAATGCTGGTACTTCAACTTCACTTTTGAATCTGTTATGAGTCTCCTATGAGGAAAATGAGAGAGAAAAGAAAATAAGTGAACAGGAAGTTTTTTTTTTATTTAACAGAAACAATAAAGTGCCCAGTCGCTAGACTGCAAAATCGATTTCTAGTCTTATTTTTGTACATAAAGCACTTGGCCATAATTCTTTATTTTTTATCATCAATCAAATCATTTGCATTAGTTAATAGCACAGTTCAAAGTGTCTCCTCTTGTGAAAGCATTGAGAGTAGAGGTTCTGCCAACCACATTGTGCACATATACTGTATAATGCCATATATAGGAAGGAAAGGGACTTGTATTGTCAGGACCTAATGGAAAGGGCAACATGAGCTTTGCATATTAACTTACACAAATGAAGGGTTACAGTGGATCATTATCAAGAGTTGTAAGAGTCTGCTTTTTGCAAGTATTATGTATGAGAGACTAAATACTGTGAGAGTCTGTGACTTCAAATTCAGAGCACAAAACCCTGTTACTTCTTTAGACTGTGACTGATTGGGAGTTCTCTCCCATGCAAACACCGTCATTAACGACAAGTGTGTGCAATGCACCAAAACACACGTAGAGAAAATAACCAGGATATAGGTTAAGACAATTACTGACGGTAATCAGTGTCGAGTGTAGAACGGACACAGATTAATGTTAGTGGCCTCAAACAAGGGCTTTGAAAGAGGTTTGCTTTAAAGTGGCATGGAACAGCGAGGCAGAAACCTACCTGCAGTATCTCAGGGAAGTACAAAAGATAGCTAATGTGAATACTTCATCAAGACCAAAATTTACACACGAACAAATGTGTTTCTGCCAAGTAAAAACCTGACAAGTTAAACCTACTTCAGCTTCAAATGACATGAAGATTTTTCATTTTATTTTCCCTTTATTACATTTGTATTTTTTCAGAGTGGCTGCCCACATAGATCACAGAATAATTAGTGGTTGGTGGCTCATGGCTAGGGCTGTATTTTTTTTCACGGCACATCATGGTCTAAAAATAGATATTTCACGATTAAACGTAATATGTATTAAAAGCAGAAAAAAACAGCGTTGTCACATTCAAAATGTATCATTTTTCTCTACAGAAAACCACTTGCCATGAAAAGAATACAGTCTCACTCATGGCTACTATTTTTTTAAGCTCTACAGCTTCGTTGGGTACTTACATAACTGTATTGTCATCTACTAGGATATCACAGCTGTGAGCTGGGCAGGAAATAGTCTTTTAAAAGAGAAAAGAAAGATATCATCAAATTAGTATCTGCAAAGATTCAATTGGTACAATCAGAGTTTAAGACTGTAACTAGACCAGTACCTGTCCCATTCCCTCCTCAATGATTTTGGTAGTTAGGTATTCACTCCAACACTGCATGCAGAATTTGTGTCCACACTCCAGGCCAGTGAAATACTACAAGTGAAAAATAAGAGGAAAACTGTTACTAAATGAGTGCACCACAAATAGAACACACACAATGACAAGTAGCACCAATACATGAGTCTTCATTAAGACTGTGGATATATTCAGTCATTCAGCCAAAGATCCAAATAGTTCCATACCATTTTCTCCTCACAATTCACGTCCCTTAACTAAAGACTGCAGGTCTCAATGTGCAGTTTTAAAAGAAGCGCATGCATTAGGAAACACCTATTTTCATTTTAAAGCATGATAAATGGTACTACACTACACTAAGACCTCTATTTGCAAGAAACACTTTCAGACTACCTTGCACTTCCTGAGCCGGTTCACCCCTTCAGTCTTCTTTCCTGTCAGTATTCAACCAGCTGCTTTCCCCAATGACTGACATGCTGCACATCCAGTTATATGCTTTGTCCCTGAACACTGCTTGGGTGAAATGATCTAGGAAATGACTTCCTAGAATGCAAGGCATGCAGACTGGAACTGTATTTAACCTTGTGTGGTACCACTGTCATGTCATGTGTTTAAATGAAAACAGATGTTTGTAGTAACATGCGTTTCAAAACTCTAAATCTGAGACCTATATTGCAAATAAATGTGCAAGACAGGTAAGATTTATGAAATTCATCACACACACATAAGAACCATCAGATTATGTGTCACTTTCCTAACTTTATTTTGCCACGTTTGTCAGGTTCAAGTATTATTCAGATTACATGATTAAACATTTAAAGTAATAGGGATCAGTTAGTTTTACACTGATGAATCTCTCATTTCCTGATTTGTGATATAGAAAGTGACAGCTAACAACTGCAGACAGCAGTGGAGCTTTTAAGACTTGGCAAACTTTCCCTCTGGTGGAAGAAACTGGAATACTGCTGGCATTGAAGTGTCTCTAAACCAGTTTCTGATTGAATTTGTTTGCTAAAGCACATTGCTCTTTTAATCCAGAGACCTGTTGTTTCAGCTCTGTTTACATTAAATGATCTCAGGGGGGATTCTACATCTGGTTTGTGTTGGCACTGGCCAAGGGTAGTCATTCCCAAAGTTACCAGGTAATGCTGCTTGATTATCTGATTGATGCAACATATTTCAGTATTCAAGTTTACAGTTCCTTTTATCTGTTCCGTTTGCTCAGTGGCAACAGGTACAGTCACCCACTCAGGTCAAGGGAGGCAGCTCCATGGCAGCTATGCATGCAACTTTAGTAACGAAACAGAGATGCACTTTGTTTGAACTGAATCATGGCACAGTATATTTACATGATTTGATTTGTACTGAGTAACGACTGAATTTTAGAGTTGTATAAAATACTGCTTTGTAGTGTTTGGCCACCAATACAATATTTAGTTACCGTTTTACTGAAATGTGTCCTAGAAGGCATTTTATATCTGGGCTCTAAAAAAATAAAAGAAAAATGTGTTCTCTGAACTCAGCATTTTCAACAACTGAGAATGACCACAAGTCATGAGCAATGAATTGCTCAGTATTTTATATGTATTGCTAGTTATAATTGTTAGCAAATATTTCCTAGTGTAAACTGGACCTTACATCTGTTTTGCATGGCTTACACACTACACTGTTCCCAGGATTTCCACATTCAAAATGTATATAGTGCAGTTGGGCTCTTGAGTTCCATTTCTTTTGTTTTCACAGGTTTAAGTTGAGGGCTGCTTCCCTGTATGTCCCTTGGCAGTCTTGCTACCTGGGTGGTAATGTCATAACATTCTACTTTATAATTGATGTGCATCTAATCAACGACCCTCATTTTCATTCTACATCACCAGTGAACAATGCTGTTTTTGATGCTTCAATAAGACTACAGGTCCCCCAGACAGCCATTAGATATCTTCTCATTTCTTTTCAGTCCCTGGTCTGTCACACAACATAGCAATTATTGTGCTATGAAGTTTTAATTGCTTGCCTTGTTCTAGATTTAAATTTGGATTTGGTCATTAATGTTAATGGCTGTGTTATAGCCTCAGACGGTAACGTGGCTGCAAAAATGTGGGATGAACACATTGAACCTGTTCACTTGCTTGTTATTTCAAAATCCCCAATGCAGTGTAGAAGTTGCTAGAAATTAGCTTAAGGATAGATAGACATTTTTTTTTTTTACTAGATTTGGCAATGTGTAAAATGAATAATAAAAAAAAAAAACAGTAATTTGTTTCGAAAACCGTATTTACTATTTTGCAACAGAAAACTATTTGCCTTTTTTGAAAAACTAAAATAAATTAGAATTAACCATGCTGGCAGTTATATTTTTCTGCTTAACGTCTTAGGATCACACTACAAAAATAAAGCAGCAGGGAAGGAAGAAAATCATTGCATAGAAAAGACAGTTTACCTTTCTACAGTGGACCTCACTGTTAAAACATCTTTAGTCTTAGGGAGTTATATCCCAGTTCACTTTGAAAATGAATACATAAATGTTTATTTTGCTTGTCATCTCAACATGGTGCACATCACCACTGAGATTAAGAGGTTAAAGACGTGTTAATCCAAGTTCAGGTTGCAGGTACTGACCGCATTGGGGTAGTTCAGGTAGCAGATTTGGCACGGCAGGTCCTGTGCCGAGGACCTTGTGTTCATCTGGCGTGTCCGGGATTTCTTACTAGGGTTTACAACATGACATTCTGAAAACAGCTTCTCCAAGTTCCCATCAAAGTACCTGTGGTAGAAATGGACAGAAGACATCTAAAACATGAGGCCGAAACCAGCATTCTGTTTGTGTGCAATTGTGAGAAATCAGGAGCGGTTATTATTTGTTTATTTAGCAGACGACTTTATCCAAGGCGACTTACAGAGACTAGGGTGTGTGAACTATGCATCAGCTGCAGAGTCACTTACAATTACGTCTCACCCGAAAGACGGAGCACAATGAGGTTAAGTGACTTGCTCAGGGTCACACAATGAGTCAGTGGCTGAGCCGGGATTTGAACCGGGGAGCTTCTGGTTACAAGCCCTTTTCTTTAACCACTGGACCACACAGCCTCGGTTATCCTATTTTAAATTTTGGTAGGAACATGGATTTGTTAGGTTTAAATATTCTCTTAAAATTGGGAGATTCATTTTGGGGTTATTTCGTAAACTAATTGTTTTTATTTTACGTAAAACCCTTAAAACAAGATTTAACATTTTTTTTGTCTAGGTCATACATCACATGAAGGTGTCATACAATGGCAATTTTTGAAACTCCTCACACACGAGTTGCACAGCTCCAACACCTACACTGGAACCCTTCTCTCCATCACATGTAGTTCATGTATCATTACACACCTCCCCTGAACGACCCTGAACACAGCCAGTAATATAGCACTGACTTATAGCTAATTCAATGAAACCTTGTACCAAATCAAAACAAGGATATTATTTATATTTAATTCAGCTGTCAGTTAATATATTAAAATGCAATTTCTCCCACCCAACCCCACTGACTTGGTAGCTGGATAACCAATTTCAGGTTCCGAGACGCTAATACAGTCAAGCACCCTACAGGCTAACAATCTCTGGGCTTTCATGACCTAAAAGTACACCTCCTTCAATATTCCTGTGGGCACAGTACTTGCCTCTCCATCAGCTTCTCCTTGTCCCAGTTGAAGTGGCTAAGTAGTATTCTTGTAATTGTTGCTGGGTTCTGAGAATACAAAAATAAAAAACAGCAGTTAGAGATAATAAGCTGGTCTAATGTGCAGTTACTTACAAAGACGCAGTGTTTGTGTCGGTGTTCCATAACTAAAAGATGTATCAGGCATGCAGTAAAATATAAAACAAAGGCTTTTTATTAAGAATACAATGCAGTCAAGTATACAGTATAAGCATTATGAACTATGCTGATCAATAATGACAATCAAATTGAAGTGGTGATGCTGAACGTCATTTACTTTAAATCTAGGAACAGGAAACTAGAAAATAATTTTACTTAAATACCATGAATATGCAGAGAACCAAGATAAAAAAAAAAAAATTTGAATATTAGAGATGGAAAGTTTAAACGTATAAACTCGAAAGTGGTAAAACGTTTAATAATATGCTAGACGTATAACCGGTCACATGACGAATGTCACCAAACGCATATTTTTTTATGCATTCATTTTAGTAATTTATCATCAGTAGTCCATCACGTATGAGACTGCTCCATTGCCACAGTAAGGGCGGATATTATAAAAGGGAAGGGTTTTGCCAATTGCCTCCAAGTAGCTTTTCTAATTGGTGCAACAGAAAGATTGACACTGGGGCGGGTTTTATTCTCGGTCGATCTGGCGCTTCATTGGTGCACTGTGTGTGTGTTTATGCCTGTAGCAGACGTGGTATGGTACCAATTCAACGGCGAGGTAATAACGTTAATGACAAACGTTTTTACCGAGTTTGTTCTATATTTAAAATGGCATCTCTAAACAAAGGAAGCCATGTTTGCAAGTATTTTGAAGAACCGGACGAGAAAACCGTGGTATGTAAATAATTATGCCAAACAACATTGCTGTACCACAAAAACACAAGTTAAATGCTTCACAGTTTTAAATGAAAAATTATTGTGGATGGAGCTACTGATGGCAATAAAAAGCAAACATCCAAAACAACATTTGCTATAGATTTGGCCGAAAAGGGTGTGATCAAGTTATCCCCTATGAGGACAGTGCGTGTGAACCGTGAATGCAGCAGTTTTTAAATCAATGTAAGATTATCCCAATACTGTGCCGACCCATAAAACAATAACAGGGAGGCTGGAAAAACTTAAAGAAAATCATGCTGCAGCTGTTCATACAAAACTTTCAAAAGGGAAAAAAAAGTTGCAATTACCACAGACTCATGGACCCCATTCCCCAATCTTCCCATAGGTGGAAGGCTTTTTGTCTCTTGAAATTGTTCTGTGAGCTTTTGGACCGAATGGCCGCTTATGTTTAGTACAGTTTTTATTTGGACAGATAGAGTTGCCTTAGTTAGAGCTGGGCTCTTCAACTAGTTTTTTAAATTTAAGGGGGCCAGACTGGAAAAAGGTTAGGAGTAGGCGGGCCAGAGTATTTTACTCTGCAAATTTTTAAGCAATAATAAATATTACATAACTTCATGTTCATATATTGAACAAGACTTACACATTTTACCATGTGAATAGTAGTTAGAACAGTGTGAGAATTTAACAGAGTATCATTACAAACACTTTAAAATGTATGTGACATATTAATAGTATAACTTAAGAAGAGATCAGCGCTTCTACTTTTGAGCTTCTAACTACTCTGTCCTCTCGATACGTATTTCCAAAAGCTCCTTGTTTGGTTTCAAAATGCCTTTTCACATTGTATTCCTTAACTACTGACACACATTCATTGCACAATAAACACATTGGCTTTGCGTTCGGTAGAGTTGGTAAAATAAATAAGTATTTATTGGTCCACTCATTGTTGAATCTACAATTTTCACCATTTTCTGTTCTTACTACAGTAGCTAGAGTATAGAGAGCCATGTTATAGCAACACGAGTACAAAACCTAAAAATCACTGAGTATGTAGTATTATTAAGGAGTTAATGATAAATTAGAAATAATAAGTTATAAAACTAAAGGTTTCACCTCAACCACCGTGTCGTTTCCTTGTGTTGAACGGGTGACGGAGTAACGGATTTGCGACAACTAAATGAATACATAAATTCAATTATTTATTTTTGTTTATAAATTGGGGGGTTGACGATTCCATCCATGACTGACAATTATTTGTTGACTGACCTACAGTACACTGTTATTAGTGGACCGCTTTAAAGATTTTTCCTGAAAATTACAGTATCTCAGGGACTTAAATAAAAAAAAACGGAATTTGCCATTCCCAAGAATGGAAAATCCGGAGCCCTACAAATGTAACAATCATGCCGCCACAGTTCTAAATATAGAATTAGAGGCATCAGCATCGTGTAGCCCACACTGTGATCTATATCCACAGGATGTAGAAACGTTGTGCGACATACAACTGTATGGGTAACTTGTGCTAAAGACAGGCAGTACTAAGTTCCATCATGATGGGGATATGCATCCCTGCAGGGGATAACACATCTGTGAGGAGTTTTGTGCTGTTAAATAGAGACAACAACCATGTCTATTCAATCCTTTGATGAAACCCTAACAAAGATGCCCTTTGTGCCTTTTCAACAGCGTGTTTGTGGTACCCAGGAACCCACAAATACTGCATGAGCACAGATAGGCCTGTCCCTGTATTCCTCTTTAAATATGCTGGGAGTGTGTGTCCTCTCAATGTATTTATTATGTTGTTACATTAACATGGATTGTTTTCTTCAGAATTAGATTAAGATTACAGACTGCAGTAAACAGCTTTGAAATGTTTTGTACATCTAAGAAATGATGGTTAATTTAAGTGACACAAAAACTGCCAAATGAACTAATTCTGCTATAACACCCCTACTTTATCTGACCTACTATAAGGAATATAAATACTTTACTACCCTGCCTCACCCCATAAAATGATATAGCCTAGAAGCTCCAGCTGAGGAGTCAAGTCCAGTACAATACTACTTCATGCTCTGAAACAAAAGTTATTTGTTGTAATTTTACAGGTATAGTCAAGACAAGGAAATTCAGCTTTGAATAGTGTATCATCTACCAATTACAAGCGTTTACTTGGGGCTCCCGAGTGGCGCATCCAGTAAAGGCGCTCCGCGCAGGATGTGCCCTATAGCCTGGAGATCGCAGGTTCGAATCCAGGCTATGTCACAGCTGACCGTGACCGGGAGTTCCTAGGGGGCGGCGCACAATTGGCTGAGCGCTGCCCGGGTAGGGAGGGCTTAGGTCGGCAGGGGAATCCACGGCTCACCGCGCATCAGCGACCCCTGTGGCCGATAGGGCGCCTGTGGCTCTGCAGCGGAGCCGCCAGATCTGTGTTGTCCTCCGGCACTATAGGTCTGGTGGCATTGCTGTGGATCTGCAGTGCAAAAAATGACGGCTTGGCAGGAGCACGTTTCGGAGGACGCGTGTTCCAGCCTCCGTTTCCCGAGTCGGCGCAGGGGTTGTGAGCAGTGAGCCGGGGATACAGATAATAATTGGGCATGCTAAATTGGGGTGAAAATCGGAGTAAAATAATTGGCGACGACTAAATTTTTTAAAAAAAAATATATATATATATATACACAAGCGTTTACTTTTTGACTGATTCACCTGTGGGACTGTAAGCTACTTTTAAACAGTGCATTTGGGGCCCACGTTGACCACATTCAGAAAGGATTACAACTATCTGAACTGTGTAAAACTCTCCCGAAACTACTCTAATTGTATATCACGGTTTTACTCCTTTCAGAAAATGTGCTTCTTCAAAATAGGACCTGCTCAGCATTGCACTTTCAATGTGACTGATAGAAGTGTATTATGAAAATATATCTTATTATTTTTTTATTATTATTTATTTCTTAGCAGACGCCCTTATCCAGGGCGACTTACAATTGTTACAAGATATCACATTATTTTTACATACAATTACCCATTATACGGTTGAGTTTTTACTGGAGCAATCTAGGTAAAGTACCTTGCTCAAGGGTACAACAGCAGTGTCCCCCACTGGGGATTGAACCCACAACCCTCCGGTCAAGAGTCCAGAGCCCTAACCACCACTCAACACTGCTGCCTCTTACAAGACAGTATACCTAGACAAGGCAATAAAAGGAACATTTTTGTATATCGTTCAAAAAAAGGAAAATTACAGGCTATTAGATTAAATGCGAGTGTGTTTTGTTTTCAATAAATTAAAAGTGAAAATCTTTCAGCTCTACTTATATTGTAAATATGCATCTAATTTTGTTGAAATAAGACCCCACATTTCCTACAGACGGCATATACTTGTATAGCTTAGATGGGGTCCAATTACTTTCACACAGGAGTTGAACTTCTAGTACAACGAGAGAAACTGGCTTCACGTGAGTCAAAGTGAAAACAGAAACAACATGAAACAATATAGGACATTATGTTTATGAGAAGTAAAAATAATCTTAAAATGGGTTTTCTCTCACTAAGCTAGAATTTAGGGGAAATCTGAGTGTAATTGAAAAGGTGCAGCTACAGTACAAGGTTTTGACAGAATGGCACAATGTGTTGCACTGTGTCGACCCTGTATTGCATTTGACATTTGAGTGGTAGAAGCTATCAGGAATTGAAGATGTAGGGTGTTGGAACTCCAGTGGGCACAGATCAGCCTGCAGCTGAGAGGGGGGGGGGGATTCCACTGAAAGTAGGCTCATATGTACTGTTGTGCACACAGTTAAATTAAACCTGCATAATCTACATCTATGTTGCATATTCAAAACAGGTACAAGCTTTGCACTGATTTTAAAGAAATCCTTCTAAGCTAAGCCACAACCTGTCTAATCACAAGGAACTTGCACCACCTCCCTCGAAGCAGAAATTGATGAAATCAGAACCCCCTAAAATAGTTGTCACACTGGCAGGCTAGTCATGCTTTTTTCTTGAAGTACAGCGAGACATGTGTTAACAGCCATCAGAATTATGTCATTCACTTCTTGACTTACAGTATAAACACCAGAAATCAAAAACAGGACTGACCTGGATGTTTAAACAAGAATAAAGTAACGTAGCACGTACAATTATGACAATGTTTTTCTATCAAAACTACCTCTGGCAGCAGAACTCGTATATTCGGGAGTTAGGTGAACCCGATTGTCAATTTGCCTCTCACGTGAAGTTGTAGCAAGTCCACTGCAAGTGATCAACTGCTCCTACCAGGCCAGCGAGAAAAGATTTTATTTTTTTACCCAAATTCAAGTGAATGTCATTGATGCCTTTAACTAGCCGGCACACATGTCCAGTCCATTTGCTGAATAGTTTATCCAGATTTCACTGCAGACACGCAAAAACAAGGGCCGGGGGGGGGGGGGGAGTTATTGAAAAAAACAAAGCAAACAGAGCCGTGTTCAAAATTACATTTATTTTACTGGGGCGCAGGACTGTGGTCTCATTTTCTTACCAATACCTGAATTCCAAATTCTCTGTGAAAATTTGGCTCTCTTACTAGCCTACTCACTCAATATACGGTCTAAAAAAAACAAAAGGATAAAATAAATTAAACTTCCGGTGAAACAAACTTAATGCTTGGGAGAGCTTCACCAGCACAGTAATGTAAATCCACCTCTAAGCTTTATCCAATTACTGTGAAGGCTGTTCCTTTTACATTCCCCACCAGGCACAAGGAGTGCTTATTGAGCAGCAGTCTCCCGGCATGCCAGGAAAGGGATGGAGGGCACAGACATGTGTATGTGGTAACCACTTTAAAATGCACAATCCTTCCCATTGTGGAATCACTGTTCTTGTGCCAGGGGTGGAGTGTTTAGTTATTTATACAGGGGTAGCCATCACTGAGTGATTCCAAATGTCTGTGATGGTATTTTAGGATTCGCTGGGTAGTCGTTTCTCTAATCACACAGTTATATCGCTTACGCTTTTTGCACTTCCTTTTTTTAGCTCTAAAATTTTAATCAGGAGTAAAAGAGGCCTCTGATGTACTCTCAAAATGCTTTTGATAGGCACATGCATACTCCTGCCATGGCCATGTAAGAAATTAAATCTCATCATGAAAAAGTATATCACCATGACTACAACATCCACCGGCCTGCCCCCTCCTACCTCCAATCCCTCGTATCTCCCTACACCCCCTCTCCGCTCCTCCTCTACTGGGCGACTGGTCCTGCCTTCCCTCCACTCCCCATCCTCTCGTGCCCGCTCCTTCTCTTCCGTAGCCCCTGCGGTGGAACCAGCTACCAGAGAACTTCACGACAGCACCGTCTCTCACTGCCTTCCTCCGCATCCTCATGACCCACCTGTTAAGACTGGACTTGTAGTTCTCTTGATCTACTCCTCCTACTATGCACTGGACTTGCCTGACTGAAGCACCATGTTACTGGATGCTCAGCTGATGCACTACTATGAAGTCATTGTATATACACATTGTTGTAATTCTAAATGTGTTACTTCTTATCTCATATTGTATTCTAGTAGTATGTGCACTTACTGTAAACTATACTGTATTTAAACCTTGTATTGCCCTGTAACACCTGTAAGTCGCCTTGGAGAAAGGTGTCTATTAAATAAATTAATTATATAATGTGATGTATACAAACTTGTTTCTCCATATATCCCCATATTCTGATACTCAATAATAAATTCCAAAGAATGTCCTTACCTAGTTTCATCACAACTGGATAAGCAGTTCTCTAGATCTATGTAAACTCTAGTGTGACATGCATAGCACATCTTCACTGGATTTCTGCCTCTGGGGATATGCATCCCCAGGGGGATCCTTTCCATGTCCCACTCCTTTGTGATACTCTGTTTTGTGTATATGAACAGAAAACGCTGAGTATGCTGAAACAGACGGTAAATCATATAGTTCACCTTCTCCTTATTTCTTGCCTCAAGCCCTTTGAATTTAACATTTGTTTGAATACAGTATGCTTCCTACAATCTTCTGTTCTGTTTAACCTATGCAGTGTGTGTATATGTTGGTACAGTGTGGAAGTAGATTAGGCCTATCTTTCCTAATTATTTTTATCTAAGAGTGCATTCTGAGCAAAATGACTTAGCAATATTGTCACTCGTTCAGTATAACATATTTGTTTATTTTCAAAGGCAAATTTGATTCAAGTTTTGCATGGATGGAAAGGAAAATGTCTCAGGAAGTAATAAAATGCCCTGTTCCGGAGCCCTGCTTATATTACTGCCATAAATGATGCATAAGTCTGAGAATAACCCTTCCACAAACCCCTAAGACACTGAAAATGTAATCAGCATACCTGACTGTCTTCCACTTGCCTGTCTACACATCAACCATCAGCTTTCCATCTCGTTACTATTCTCACATTGGCAAGTATATATTTATATGAATAAACAACAATGTTGCCAGCAAGGCCCACCTCCCACTGCTTTTGAGCGCTTTCTATATTCATGATATATTCATGACTGCGCTGTATTTTCAACTATTACACTACTGTGGTGACATTCATTAAATAAAGGCGTATTGTGTGGGTTTTTTCGTTAAATTCGGCCACTGTACAACACCAACATATTATTAACAACTAAAACTTGTCAATTATACTTTTACAATCGTTTAAAAACGCCCAAATGTTTCGATTCCTTATCTACTGTAATTTCAAGAAATTATCACGACTCTGCATTCATGTTTAGAATGTAATGCTACTACTAGCAAATCAATCTTCAACACAAAATGGTGAAAATTCCGGAAGCGAACCGGTAAAAGTTGTCCCAAATGTGTATTTCAAATACCTGTCTACCCAACTAAAGAATAACAAGGTTATATAAATCCGATACTAAATATAATCAAGAAATGTTCTTAATCCTAAAAAGTGTACAACTGTCCGTATTCAATAAATCGTCTTTCAGTTTATTTGTTTTTTTGAGAAACAATAAATAAATAATAAGTGTCAAATTGTAATGTATATTACATGTGTGGACAGAGTTTGGGCCTTCGTGATAGCAATACTGACACGTCGGATAGCCCCAATCGGTTTCACTATTTCTCGACGAGTAAACTGACACAAAGGGTAACAGTTAAAAATAAATGTTCAATGTGTTAGTCACCGAGACACCAGTTCCGCCATGTTGTTAGGCCTAAAAAAATCACTAACAGGTCTAAGATACCGTAGGTGTCAACATTTTCTTCATCTGTACAAACAGGCTTTCCTTCACTTGATATCCGGAGGGTAAACATGGTCCTTTGCTCCCGAAAAACTACTCGATCCCCAGTGACATCCCAGCACAAACACGAACCTAACACCGCCCTCCGACTGTCATTCAACAGACAGACAGTGAAATATTCCAATAATATTATTTTCAAATGAACATGTAATATGTATATTTACTTATTCCATCCACTTGTCTCAAATTCGCTTATTTTCACTGTCGTCCTTAACCAAATCCCAGACGCGCTTATCGCCATAACAGTCTCTGGCCTACCTCCCCCTGTACATCCCCGGGTTTTCCTGCATACCACTTATCTTCAGACATCTCACCTGGATGACCTCGTTGACCTCCCTGATACACTCCACCATGTGTTGGAGGATCTGATCCGCGGTGAGCACCTCAAAGCGGTAATCCTCCTCGTCTTGGCCGGGCCCCAGGCCGCTGCTCCCGGTCTCCCCGCATACATCCCGCTCGCCGCCGGCCTCGGCAGGATCGACCAACTCCACCTCTCCGAGCTCCAGGGTGTCGTCTTCGAGCTCCTCTTCAGCGCTGTCTTCGCTGCACTCCTCTTCGTCGTCGAATTCATAATTGTATCCTTCGTCCGAGTCCATTACTATATTAGTCGGATTCAGGTAAAAGATCCAAATGAAAAATATATATTTACAAAAAAAAATAAATACTTCCACACAGACTTGAAAATTTTCAGCCGCAGAGAAAATAACAACACAAGCGCCACCGCTGCTGAACCAACAAAGGGACGCCGCGTCACACGCTTACGCACCCTAAACGTCACACAAATTAGCTACTATTGCCGAGGCGTTCAGTGTAAATAAAGTCGGTTGAAAAGAAGAAAGTGGTTGATCAAGTGCGCCATGTTGAATGTGGCTGCCAACAAAAAATTAAAATAGGAGTGGCCATATTGAGTGTGACAAAAAGGGGACCTGTTCACGTTACTAGAAATGTCTGCATCCTCAGTTTCTGGTATCAGCAATTCTATTTTTAATATCAAAAATGCATACCAAGAGGTGCAATCTGTTTTCTTTTATTCCTTTATTGCTATTACTTATTTTGTTCTGGATTTTTTAAAATAAAACTTCCCTGACAACTACAGCGAGGCAAAGTTGTTACAGGTCAGCGATATACAGTACTCCCTTTGCCATGCAGTCTGCGTTTGTCATAGAGCACACAGAAAGTAGAAGCCACTCGCATGAAGATGCATTTTCTCATTTAAATTAACTGAAAAAGTTAGTTCCTTCACAGTATGGGAACTAGATTCCAGTCTCTTGCAATGTATTCAGCACGCGCAATATGTGCAGTCACATGATCCATATTTTAATGTGGGGGTTGAACATTGAACTTGTGTGTTTAGGGTCATATGACCAGGAAGCTGAAATTGGTTAGTTTTTCCCTGCAAACCAAACGGTGTGCATTCAGTCTAACAAGACCCACTTCCAGCTCAAATCATCCCCGCTGCAGAGTCTCCGTCCTGCTGTATAGCGATGCTCAAAAACAGGGCTGCTTCTTGCAATGCCCCCGTAGTAAGCGGGTCTTTCCTCGGCGACGTTCTTCAGCTGTCCTGTACCGCTCTGTTGTTGCTGGCGATCGTTCCCCCGGCTCAGGGAGTATGGCCACTTCCGCAGAGTCTCTCCTCTTCCGCAGAGAGATACCCGCTGAGTCCCCGAGAATTCAACTTTCTGTATGGCAAGGGGTCTGCAGTTCAACCGGGATGCACGATCCTCGATACGGCTTTCAAACGCTACTTCAGGATCACCTTTTCCGGATACAGCGGAGGAAAACCCCTAACAGGTACCGCGAGTTAAAAACAATTTATGAAAGTAAATTAATTGCATTCGGTGTCAGACTTACCAATACGTTTAGGTTTATTAAAAATCTATTACTAGACAGTATTTGTGGGATACAGATACAGTACATGCACCGGCTTAATCAATGCAGTATTCAAGGGTTATATAGATGTGAAATGTTAGTGCTACTGTGGTATCATATATATATATATATATATATATATATATATATATATATATATATATGTGTGTGTGTGTGTGTGTGTGTGTGTGTGTGTGTGTGTGTTTCCATTTCGTCTTCTATTATACAAAATACTTATTTTTTTATTCGAATTTGTTCTTTGCGTTTTGCTAGGGAATCGAAACTCCTGTATACATGCTTTCACATCATAAAATCAATGTGTGACCTTAAAATATGGAACTGAATGTTTGTATTTGACACGAAGGACTATTTTAATTGTAACCCGTCCCTCTGGTCTTGACGTTGGTGTCGAAACTATTCTGGAATCCTTTTCATCACGTGTTTGTAAACATATCGCTGCGTCAACAAGGCGCTTCCCCCGTTATATTACATTGGTGTAGGCTGTATTGTAAAGGCCTTTGTCACAGTGCTCACAAAAACTAACCTGACTTATATCTAACTGTAACAACAATAAGATGATGATGATGTAAAAACTATTGTCAAGGTCGTTTCTCTAAATACTAGTATCCTTTTTCAAATGTTAAAGCTTTGGTGTCGCACAATCGTGTTCCAATAGTTTTAACAAAAATGTCAGCAGTGCATTGTTCCTTTTCAAAAAGCAGACCTTTGTTTGCTTGCATTGCCCCGCACCTAGTTTTATAGTTCCACGTGACTAACCTGTTTCAATGTTCTGTTGCAGTGAATAATAAGCCCGGTTGCGTGTATCCAGATGGGTCATTGTGTGGTAGTGCGCCCCTCGCAGCTCTGGTGGTGAATGTGCAGAAAGGTGGATGTGATGGATTTCCAGACCTCAATTCTAGAGAGGACTGTAAGTATTTACCCACCCAAAACGGGACACTGTTCATCATTTAAGGAATAAAGTGTGTACTCACTCCTACTGCACGACTAACCCAGCAGTCTCTGACTACCCAGCAACTGTCTGACCTGGAACACCAAAAGGATAGTTTAGCCTCTTTTTTTTACCACTATACCACTGAACTGATTTTAACAGTGTCAGATCTAAATATACCCACTCTTTAAATAAAAAATAGGGCCAAATGTGTCATTTTACTTACTTTCAAAGAAAAATAAATACCCTAAAAAGATTTGCACAATGTTATAGATTTGGTGTTTCACAAAGCCCCTTCTAATGCTTGAAACAGCAGCAGTATTTAGATCAGCCCCCATTTAGATCAATTGATAGACGCCATTGTTTCTCTGAGCAATGGCAATTTCTTATTCATTCATCAAGCCTGTAATAAACCAACCCAATAGCCAGGTCTTGGAATCTACACTCGTACCTAAGCTGACAGTAATATCTCCTCCATAAAAGTATTGTGCTGCTGTAGCAGTGTGCCTGCATGTTTGAATGGACCCTATAGTTTGCACTGACCCGTTGTTTTCTGTGTTTCAGATAAGCTCAGTATTGTTGATGGATTGGGAAGCCTATCTGCAGTGTCGGTATGGGGAGCACTCAGAGGTAAAGGCCCTTAGTCAGTTTCTAAACCAGTCTGTCAGGGTACACTTCAATCTTTCCCCTGAAGCAGATGATCTGAAGGTGAAACCTAATCAGCCGCCCTGCTTCCCCTTTAATAAAGGGGGAACTCTCTACAATAAATCAGCAGTATCTTCTGTATTGCACAGTGCAGTACATGGCATGTACATCAGCGGTATCTTCTGTATTGCACAGTGCAGTACATGGCATGTACATCAGCAGTATCTTCTGTATTGCACAGTGCAGTACATGGCATGTACATCAGCAGTATCTTCTGTATTGCACAGTGCAGTACATGGCATGTACATCAGCAGTATCTTCTGTATTGCACAGTATAGTACATGGCATGTAAATAGTAAATAAATATAATGACACCTTGTGAACTTTCATACTTTTTATTTAAGGCCTGGAGACATTCAGCCAGCTTGTTTACCAGGACCAAGAAGGCACTGTAAGTACTGTCTGCAATTTACAACGTGTAAAGGACTGTCTACAATTTACAACATGTAAAGGACTGTCTGCAATTTACAACATATAAAGGACTGTCTGCAATTTACAACATATAAAGGACTGTCTGCAATTTACAACTTGTAAAGGACTGTCTGCAATTTACAACTTGTAAAGGACTGTCTGCAATTTACAACATGTAAAGTACTGTCTGCAATTTACAACATATAAAGTACTGTTTTTCAGATAAATGTTTTTTTCCTAAATACTGTGGCCCTAAACATGGTCTACCATTAACAACAACAATGGTCAACAAAAACGTATGTTGTTGTTAAGCCTCTGGGTTTAAATGTGCTGTTAGCATCATGAAAATGTGTAATTATGTAAATATATTTGAATATATTTAACTGTTTGGTATTATTTTATTGTTGTTGTACTTTGAGTATGGACCATTGATGTGTGCTTGCACTGTGTAGCATGTTCTCATTAAGCACTAACAGTAATAGGGAATGAATCTTCTCTGTGTTATTGTCTCCCCAGTATTACATTAACAAGACAGACGTGGTAGATTTCCCCCGGTTTCCACACCGAGGACTCCTACTGGACACCTCCAGACACTACCTACCTGTGCGCTCCATCCTGGAGACTCTGGTAATGTACATAAGCTCAGGACGCAAAAAAACTGTTAATTTTGTGCAACTTGCCAGAGATCTTTTTCTGTGACAAAAAGTGATTTACGGAATTGGAGACCTGGGATTAACTAAAGTTTAACAAAAGGTATAGCTGAGTTTGTCATACTTTTATGGCAAATGACTTGCCTTATGGATACACCACCACCATGTGTATTTATTCATTAAAGTTAGGTATATACTGTACTGTATAAGATGGCGGTGATGGCTTAAATACACCCCAATAAGTTAAATGTCAGAAATTCAAAAAAGCATTTTTGTGTGTGTGTTTGAATTTTGAACCATTCCCTTTCCTCCTTTCTCAGGATGCTATGGCCTACAATAAGTTCAATGTGTTTCACTGGCACATCGTGGATGACCCCTCCTTTCCCTACCAGAGCCCCACCTTCCCCAACCTCAGCAGCAAGGTATGTTGTGGTGTTCAGCTTCAGAGTTCTCCCTGAGGTTTTCTTACTGACCCACACCAGGCGTGGCAGATGGAAGTAATTTAAGGTGTGCTCTATCGTGAGTCTGGAGCACTGATCTTTCTTGGCATGAATGTTGACCTGTTGTCTTGTTTTCAGGGTGCCTTCCACCCCCAGACCCACATCTACACCATGAGCGACGTCAAGCAGGTGATAGAACATGCCCGGCTGTGGGGAATCAGAGTTATTCCCGAATTTGATACCCCGGGGCACACACAGTCCTGGGGAAAAGGTACGTGGGCTGATTTTATAGCTATTAATGATTTTTTTTTTTATTTATTTGCGTTTGAAATGTGCTGGAAGCACTATGGAGGGAAAAATAATCTTCTCAGTTTATCCCTAGAGCAGGTTTAGCACGTGATAAGTTTCACCCACACTTCCACAGACATGCCTGGAGCATGCCCTACAGGGACCCTTCACAGGGGGTGCTGTTGAAAGAGGAATTTCCACTCCTCCATGCTTCTCCATTCTTTTGTTGAGGATACCTTTAAAAGTGAAATAGGATTGTTGTGTCAATGGCTTATGTCAGTTAATAGTTTATTGTGAAAATACGTTTTAAAATGAGACCAACGTTATTTACCTTGGTCATCCCCCACATGGGGGTGGGGAATGAGACCCCATTCTCACCATGTGGGACGTAAGTTACACAGCTCTTCGTTTGATATGCGCATGACACCTGCCCTGGAACCCTTTTCTCCATCATGTTGTTCAACCACAAATGGAGGAATTTAGTTCACTTGAGCTTGAATGACGTTGGAACCCCAAACTCATTTTACTTAATCCAGGCCTCCATGTCATAGTCTAGGCCGACCACGCAACAGGAAAGGCAACAAGCTTGCATAACTGCAAGGTGTACCCGACGCATATGACACAGATGTTTTATGAGGGATTGGTAACAATGTATATTCGTTGCATTAAGTATTTGCATTTTTTACAAGTAGTTCATTCCAGGAGTTCACTGTATGTTAAATCATGTTTTAATTTTCTCTTGAGTTAAGTAGTTCTTTTTCTCTCTCACACACTTTTCTTTTTGGCTCAGCCTGCTTTACGCGTGTTGGCTTTTTTAAATAAAGCCATACCGCTGTTCTCTCCTACAGTAGGGTTTGTATGAAAGTCATTTCCAGATGCCCAGTTTAATTACACCGCACCCCCACCCCAGTTGTCTGAAGGATGCGAGACAAACAAAACATTTTGGTAGTAGTAGTCCAGGTCCTTTCTAACTTTGGATTGACAGAAACGCGTCACCTTCTTTCTCTGAGTACCCACGTCTCGTTGTGCTTCTGTGTTCCCAGGACAGCCAGGTTTGCTGACCGCATGCTACAAAGGGTTGGTTCCCTCAGGGACGTTCGGGCCTGTCAACCCAATGCTGAACACCAGCTACCAGTTCATGAGCATGCTGTTCAATGAAATAAGCTCTGTGTTTCCAGACTCCTACCTGCACCTGGGAGGGGATGAAGTCAACTTCGCCTGCTGGTACAGTACGCTCTGCTTTAGTCGCAAAGTATTCCAAGCAGTGACGCAACCACAGGACTTCCACATGCTATGTCAATGTTTTGATGACGTCTCACTGTCTGTAAAAGGACCTGTTTACTCACGGTTTCATTGACCTGTTGAGTCTTGCAGCAATGCTTCTCTTTCCAGCTGTAAGGCTATTTTTGTAGAAGCACGCTCTGCACATTCCGGTTTACGAGCGGTGTGTCCTCATTAAGCAACAGTTGTGTTTGGCTTATGCCCTAGTGCAGCTCTAATGTTGTTCTGTTTACATCAACTACTGTAGAATGTTATACAATGGTGATCTCTTTTAAAAAAATACGTATTGGTTGTAAAATATACATTTTATTTTAAGTCTTTTGTATATTGTACTGAATGTCTAGTGTCTGGACAGAATTAGAAATGCTTGTGTGATATAAAAAGATGCACTACTCTGTTGCCAGTCAGTTTTAATCATGATGGAAAAGACAAGGCTGTGATCGAAGGACAATGGCACGATTCTAAGAGCCATACTGGAGAGCAGACGTTAATTCAGATTTCAACAAATGGTCTCATATCCATCCAGAACAATTGAGTACAGTAAGAGAGTAGAGGTGCCAAGATGGCTTAACCTGAGCCAAGGGAAAAGGTATAGAAACAGAAGAACAGACAGCCAGCATTTGCTGGAGATCATGGTGTCTATAGCACAGGTATTCCCAAGTGCTACATATAATATAACAATTTACAAAGAAAGTAAAACCATTTAAATAAGAGTTCCTTTTAAAATACGCTTTTCTATTTTTTTGTTCTCCAGGAAATCCAACCCAGATATCCAGGAATTTATGAAGAAAATGGGATTTGGGACCGACTATAGAAAACTAGAATCCTTTTACATTGAGAAGTAGGTTTAAGGAACATGTGTGTCATTGTTTTCACCTTCCTATATGGAGGTAGACACAAATCAATCAATCAATCTTTATTTTATATAGCGCCTTTCATAGTGGACCACCATCACAAAGCGCTTTACAAGATGCAATAACAAGAAAATCCATAATATTTTAAATACAGAGAAATGCATAATACATGACATACAGTAAAAAAAAAAAGCATAATACATTAAATACAGTGAAAAATGCATAATACATGAAATAGTAGCAACAACGCAGCAGCTAATAGCAGATATCAGGCTTAAAGAGCATGGAAAGCAAGAGAGAACAGGTGGGTCTTGAGAGCTGATTTAAAGTGAGCGATGGTGGGAGCATCACACACCAAAGCTGGGAGAGTTCCAAAGTCGGAGCCATGAAGCTGAACGAGCGTTCTCCAAGTGTGGTGCACTTTTGCTTGGGGATAACAAGCAGGCCAGAGTCGGAGGACCTCAGCTTGCAGGCAGGGACATAGCAGGTCAGCAAGTTGAGGAGGTACTCAGGACCTGTGTGATGAAGGGCATTGTAGGTGAGCAGGAGAGTTTTGAAAGTAATCATGAACTTTACAGGTAGCCAGTGCAGCTGGGCAAGACGGGGGTGATGTGATCACATTTTTTACATCTGGTAAGGATCCTGGCAGCGGCATTCTGAACTAACTGCAGTCAGTTTATGGTGCGTGCCAGGAGACCGCCATATAAAGAGTTGCAGTAGTCGAGTCGAGAGGAGACAAATGTATGACAAAGTATCTGAGCATCCGGGAGGGAAAAGTAGGGACAGACTTTGGAGATGTTTCAAAGATGGTAGAAGGAAGATTTGACCACAGAGGGATGTGGGCATCAAAGGAGAGGTTGCTGTCAAGAAGTACACCAAGGCTTCATACTGTGGGGGAAGACAGCAGCAGACAGTTTCTGAGGTTCAGGGCAGCTATATTGAGATTCTTAAGTTGAGTTTTAGATCCTACAAGAAGGAGTTCAGATTTGCTAGTGTTCAGCTGAAGAAAATTGGCAGGCATCCAGGCCTAGATGTCTTGAATGCAAGCTGAGAGCCGGACCATGGCAGAAGGGCTTCCCTCATCAAGACAACAAAAACCAGAAATCTGCAATAGGGAATTTAATTTCAGAAACATACACACAATTTGAATCTTAACCTTCAGCTAGTAATAGCATTGCTGTAAGTTGGGAAGTCGTTTCAGCTAGTGTGTACACCTGTGTGGTCTTAAATATACCTGTATGGTGTCCCCTGAAGATGGATGTGACTGTTGCTGTTTGTGTTTCAGCCTGGTGAAGATCGTAACGGCGCTAAACAAGAACTCACTTGTGTGGCAAGAGGTGTTTGACAACGCAGTGAAGGTCAGTATGGCACAATAGCCTTTACACTGAAACCCCAAACAGATGCCAGTGAACAACCATTTAGATCCATTTGAATGAAGAACAACTCAGAAGGCTGCCACCGTGCATTACAACCATTGACAGGCTTAAAACTATGATTCTAGACCTCTATATTAAAGACAAATCAGTCTACTGGAAGAGAGAGGAACAAAACATTTTGGACGCTGATCCTCTTCATTTTGGATGGCTTGTTAGAGCAGCTATCATAGGATTATCAATACAACCCCCCCCCCCCCCCGCCACACAAACTGGTTTGCAATGTGCAAAGTGCCTTCCTGATCCAGCTGACTGCTGCTGTTCTGTTTCAGCTCAGTGCTTCCACAGTGGTGGAGGTGTGGAAGGGCAGCTGCTACCACTGTGAGCTGCACAGGGTGACTAAGGCTGGGCAGCGCGCCATCCTAGCCTCTCCCTGGTATCTCAATCTCATTGGCTATGGACAAGACTGGACTCACTATTACACTGTAGATCCCCTGGGATTTAAGGGTTAGTCCCTGTGTGCAGTGATTTTGATACCCTGTGATATTGCGGTGGAGCACTGTTTTGTGTTGTCCTGCTGTGTTACACATAGTAATTTTGCAATACATTAGCACAGTGGTTTCCAACTCTTCACCACGACACACATCCTTATTCTCCAAGCAACAGATAATACAATATATATATAGAAACATATTTTTTTCATAAAGCAGAAGAGCGGCTTATTTTTTTCTAAAAGGAATAAAAGTTTGCATTTTTATAAACTTTGCATGCAGAGCTATACCTCCTCCTTCATCTGTGTACATCAGTACACCCCTTTCATTTCCATCAGCCACTGGGACTCCTTTGAAAGCGATTTGTAATCCTTCATTTCCATCAGCAGCAGATCAGGATCCAATATATTTCAGTTGGGACTCGGTCAGCCCCAGGCAAGATTGCAGGCTGGCAGAACTCGACCCCTCTAACTCGCACTGCTGGTGGAAGTTCCCTGGTGCAGATGTAAACGAGGGCTAACTGGTTTGTCTGCTTGACCCGAGTCTTTTGTAGATTTACCTGATGTGCGTTTGTTAATTGAAGGTATTCCGCGTAACTGGCAGCGTAGGCACGTCTGTATCTGTGTGTACTGTATGTCATACTTTAACATAGTTTTTAAACTATATCTTTAGAACGGCTGATTAAAATGTTGAAAAAACTTGGCGTGCTAAAACTTCAGGTTCTTGAGGCTCGTAAGCTAGATCTTGAAATCATTTGCCTGCAGAAGGTATTGTTTCAGGGGCACTAGCTGTGTGTTTTCTCCCCCCAGGTTCCCGCAGACACGGTGGTCCATGTGTGGAAGGGGAATAAAGAACAGTACAGCCAGGAGATGAGCAACGTCACAGCAGGGGGCTTCAAGGTCCTGCTGTCGGCTCCCTGGTACCTAAACGTCATTAATTACGGGCAGGATTGGATGGAGGCCTACAAAGTAGAGCCGCTCGGCTTCAATGGTTTGTGCTGCTCTAGATTCCTCTGTGCATGGGCCACCTGGGGTATTACAGAGTTCATCCATAATTACACCACCAGGGGAATCTGCCAGTCACTTTCATTGGAATTCCAACACCTGTCACCCTGCGATGAGATAATACAGGACATACTGTACAGAATCTCGTCCTTGAAATACAATCGCCTGGTTTCCTTCTTCTGTTGTTTAATAATAAATAAAAACAACCCCATCTCGAACACCTAGTCCATCGCACATCTTTGTGGAATATTTAAAAAATGAGGAACACATTAGGACAGATGTGTGCTTTGATTATTTGATTTGACTCATTCAGGTCTCAGCAAGAATGGATTCTCAGTGCAGGGTAGAATTAGGACCCAGGCAGTGTCTGTATCTAAACCGGGATAGAATTACAGAATATTATGCCAATATCTTTAATGAAATGGAGAAACAGTGTCATCTAGTGTCCACACTGAGAAGCATCTTTTAAAATCTTTAGCTTGTGTCACTCAGTCACTCATACTCCAGCAATTGTAAAGGTTGAAATTATATCATTCAGTACTGTTCTTTCTGTTACCCCCACCCTCCTGGTAAAACATGCTGTGTGTTGATGCTGGCTGTTTCAGTACACCTTTGTAGACATCCGACTCCTGCTGTACAGCAGCTGGCGTTTACTTGATTGAGCTCATTGTAGTCCTTTGGTACTGTTGCCCTCTAGTGGAATTAAACCAATTTTTTTTCTTTTTATAAAAGTGGTGGTCTAAAACATATTTGATATGTTTTAAAATGTCAGTCCTTGACTGCTGTTACAGTTTTAATTTCTTTGTTTTGGATTTAGATGTGAAAAAGAAAAAAAATCACAACCCTTATCAATAAATAATACATTGCTATAAACTATTCTCTATTACAAAATGTTTCTATATGTACAAAAACCCGATTATCTATTCAGGTATATCAAGAGTTGGGTAAATCAGACAACAAAAGCCAAACTGTTCCAATACCATTTTTGCCTTTGCACTTAAAACTAAAGGACAAGGATCTACATGATGGAAATATTGCCTGACGCTTTATGAGATGTGATCAACGTTAAAAGATTATATTGTTTAATGACGACGCTCACCTTAAAAGAATCGATGCAAATTAGGAAAAATAAGCAAAATTGCAAAAGTGGTTCTTAGCAGATAGGAAGAAACAAACCTGTGGCAACAGAGAAGTTCATTTCTGCAGATGCACCCTATGGTTGTTCCGTTATACATGAAACAACTATCATAGTAAATATTTCATGGTCGCAACGTCTAAAACTCCCATCTTGCAGAACCTTTGTCCACAGTATATAATGTGTATTTTACTTGAAAAATACTGTTGCTTGATTTTTCATTGCGTTAAAGACTATCTTGCCTGTTTTCTTTCCTTCTCCACAGGTACGGCTGAGCAGAAGAAGCTGGTGATGGGTGGAGAGGCCTGCATGTGGGGAGAATACGTTGACGCCACGAACCTGACGCCCAGGCTGTGGTGAGACAAATGCATTCAACTCACATTAAACACAACATGGACCTTAAACACTATGAAGTGTATTCAGTATTTCCTTTTTAAATTTCAAGGCCGAGAGCCGGTGCTGTTGGAGAGAGACTGTGGAGCGATGAAGCCCAGACCTCTAACTTGGACACGGCGTATGACAGGCTGGCAGAGTTTCGCTGCAAACTGCTCAGGTAATGTAGTTGATGCTTATACTGTGGGTCTTATTAAAGCCAAGACAAATCCAGCGTTATGTATCACTTAGAACCCGAGCATTTAAAAAGAAATAACACAATAAAACTTTCAGTTATTATTAATTCTACCCTAGTGTTAGTATGCGATTTTAAATAATAATTTAAAAAATCATGCCACTTTCTCTGCCTTTTTAAAATCACCATTTCATGGGACATCAACTGACTTTCAATTCTCCTATTGTCGGGAGATGCTGCAGTGAAGATAATTTGAAATAATCAGACATTTATGGTTTGTAAGCTTAGAGCTTTGTTTGAGTGACTAATAACTACACATAGTCTATTCCAGATATTACACAAAATATGATTGTGTCCTTGCAGAGAGTGTTGGTTATAACGCTGTATTCACACTGGATTGTGTCCTTGCAGAGAGTGTTGGTTATAACGCTGTATTCACACTGGATTGTAGAGAGTGTTTGTTATAACGCTGTATTCACACTGGATTGTGTCCTTGCAGAGAGTGTTGGTTATAACGCTGTATTCACACTGTACTTTCTCTTGTCTGTCTCTGGCAGGCGTGGAATCCGCGCTCAGCCCCTGTTTGTGGGTTACTGTGATCACGAGTATGAGAGGATCTGAAGGAAGCCACTAATCAGCCGACCGACTGCACTGACCCCACTCAGTACAGTACAGCACAGTACAGTACAGAACAGTGCAGCAAATGGAAGAAAACGGGTGTGCAATGCCAGCATTTATATAACAGGAACAAGGGATATGAATTTGATTTTCAATTGGTTTTACTTGTGTAATAATTATGGTTGGATGAGGAATAGTAAATTGCGGGGGGGGGGGGGGGGCATGTTTTCCAGTGCGTGTGTGTGTGCCTTATACTTTTTAATACATTTTATGTCTGGACAAAGGAGTCACCAACATGTATTAAACTCTACCTTTATTTTTGGCTTTAATGTGGTTCTTGCCACTTCATTTCTACGACCCTGTTTTTCCGCAAGCTTCAATGGGATTTGCCTGTGGAGTTATAAAGCACTTGGAAATTCAACATTCTTTTAATATTTGATTTCTCATGATACTGAAAGGCAATCGTCTGTATACCGTGCATTGTTATTAATTTTTACTACTCAAACCCACCAGGTCATTGGTTTTTATTTGAGTGATTCTTGAGAACGCAGTCCTAACAGTCTGCTCCATCGGGGAGCTCCTTTGCACGGCATTATTATTGTATTCAGTGAGGTTCAACAAATCCCATCCCTGAGAATAAACACCAGCTGGACTAGTGTAAAGAGGGGCAGCATTCAGATCTGCTGCTCTTCTATTTTAAAATAGACCCCAGTGTGTCCTGGAGCAAGCTGCTACTATGAAACTATGGAAAAAGTAATGCCTATAGTTATAGCCAAATCTGTGCATATACAGGATGGGTCAAATATAATGTAAAAATCTTTCCGGTACTTGATTGCGTTGGGTAATATTTAGATCAGTTTGTCTGCTCTGCAAATGGACCCAAGCTCATGTAGCATAGCAGATACCCGAGTCTGTGCAGTTTATCTAACCAGTTACAGATCTAAATACCGTCATGGCTTAAATATCAAATTAGGACCAAACCTCTCATGTAACTAACCTTTTAAAGAAAAAAAAATACAAATAACACACTCGCACACAATGTAGGTATTTCTATCTGCTATTTAGATCAGAACCGTCCAACCTTTTTGACGTTCTTCTAGAGATGACCATAGGACTGCACTAAAGCACAGCTTCACTAGTTTTCTGCTCATTAAACATGCATATTTAAACCACAACATCAATATGCAAAACCTGTAGTTGATTCTACCTAAGACTACAGACTGCTACCAGTACATTCTAACGGAGCACCATTCTGTTTGCAGATGTCAGACATCAATGGTTAAACACAACTCCCATGTATCCTCCTGCCTAGCAAAACATGAACACATCTACACACTTCATCACTGAATTTTATTCTGAAACTAAAAAAAGGATATTTTTTTCCTGTAGTGAACTGCTATTTTCCCTACCTTCATAGCTGTCAGGTTGATGCTTTTTTACATTTTTTGTTGTGAAAAACAATTCTAACACCAGCCAGGCTAACGCACGATGCTAAGCTACATTTTGACAATACCTTATAGACAGATGGCTGGGGCGTGATCTGCATTGACTTAATTCTCACAGCTAAATACCTATCTGAAGTTGTGTTTTGAGAACCCTGGCTGTTGCTAAGCAAGCAACTGAACTGCAACTTCCAAAGGATTACCCTTCAATTACACACACATTCTGTAAAGCATATTAAGTCCAGAAACCCGTGACTCGTTAGGTTGATATTGATTGACCTTCATTGTGTCTCGCAGACAGTTTTGTTTTTCACTTGGTATTACCCCAAGTCTTTATTGTTTTTTGATAAGCCCTAAACATAGAGTTTCAGCAGAATGTAAAAGAAAAAAAACTGTCCTCCGCCAAAACAGCTGTGCCTGACATTTATGATTTGAACTATTTGAAGTGCTGTATAAAGGAGGACATTATTCAATCCCAAATGAAAACAATTAAACAGTAAGCTGCTTTTTCAAAGTTTTTATTTCTGTCCATTTAAAAAAAAAAATTTTTTAATGATTTTTGCAAATCATTCAGAGTGGTTCTTATTGCAATTATTCAAGTATTAAAAGCAAAAAATGAATAAATCAGATCTGAACTTGAATAGAGTTCCATCCTGCTTCTCATGATGAACTGATCTTGAAGCTTCAACGGACCCACAGATGAGATCTGTGCAGAAAAATGTGTTCTTCAACAGGCAATTATTTGACATGAATTGTTCAATTAATGTCATCATGCAGATTTAATATCACACACAGACATGTAATATTAATAAACGATACACAAGGTTGCCTAATCTCTGTAGTGACTTTACCACATCTATTGCTGCTGAATTCTGCAGTTTTGCTCCTCTCGGGTGAACAGATGGTCGTGTCTATTTTAACCACAACGGCTTTTCCCAATCTGTATAATTGCAGCAAGCAGTCTAATGTTGACAGTTTAATATAAAAAGGTACGGGGCTTGAAAACAGACTGAAAACACCTGCAATATGTAACACATACTTTTTGTGTAAATGGGCTGTCTCTCTCATGACTGATTCACATGAACTATGATTGCATGCTCAGGGCATCCTGGACATGTATTCTGTACTGTATACAACTTCATGTTGCACTTTCGGTCAGATTTGTCAAGAGTAAGTAGCTTCAAATGTCATTTTAAACTATTTTATGTTGTTTGCAAACATTTTGTTGCTGAGTTATAATTTTTTCTCTCTAAATCTGTCCTTGAGCTGCTTTGAGTGTGTGTGCATTATCTTAAACAGTGCCTTCCTCATTTCATTCAAATCATGTGACGATGTGACCTTTCAGCTCTGTCAGCCGCACCTCAAGCTGAAGCCGAGGACAAGGACAATGTCGAGGTCTACCCGTAATGACCGCTGCGGAGGATACTACATGTTTATTGTGTATTTTAAAATTATATGTAGGGCAGGATCACTGGAGATTTAGGTTGCAGATTAAAGAATTCTAAATTATAAAGAATCTCAAGATTCTAAAGTCCTAAAGTTAGCTGTTAAAGTCCATGTGCCATGGAATAATATCACTGTACTGATTGGCTGGGCCCAGAGGGTTATTATAAATCCTTGGAAGTGGATTTCTAATAGAAGTGCATTGTTTTCTTTGCTTTCAGCTCTTACACATGTGCTTTTATCACATATAGACCCCCTGCCCCACAGAAGTGCATGTGCCTATTTGTGCAGACATACAGCATTGCATTTAGGTGAATAATCCTCATTCTGACTGACCGCGTGGCTTTCCATTTCCCCCGCCAGCCCTGACAGAGAAACACACTGCAGAATAAGACACACTGCAGCAGGTTAGCAGAAGTCCAGAGCTCCTTTAATGCAATCAGTTGCTTCATGCACAATCCCATCAGTGAGGTGACAGACACTTCCATATCCAATTAAACCTGCTTGGGTTTTTACCTGGACTCATTTGGGAAGGTAGGCAAGGCTGCAAGAAGAAACTGCAATGGTACTGTCTGGTTAATACAGCCACTTCTGGGGATCTACTTTATATTTTCAATCCTCCCAATGCAAATCAGATACTGCATGGTTAAGAGATAACAACTCTTATACAAGTGAAGGTGCTCTAATGAAATACAAGCAGCAAATCCACTGTATAGTTATATCAGGGCATCAGTACACGTGTGGTAGTTCTGATCACATACTGTAGATATATGTGCCAAGAAATAATAAACGCAACTGCATACCACGGAGCCGGCATGAAGACCCTGTCCACACTATGCCTTTAAACCGTATTAGTTGCCTATAAACTAGCTTAAAAGTGCTAAATACGGTTAACGTCCACACTACGCAGTGTTTAATACCGTACTCGAGACCACCTCGGGGTAGTCTCTCGAGTGTGGTTCTAAATTAGATTGCATCATGTAGTGCGGTTTGTCAGAAGTGTGAACGCTGTAATACCAAAATACATTTACTGTGCATCCTCCACTATCCCAAAATGCTTTCTGATATGTTTTGGCACGTAGGCATTACAAATACAGTGCTCAGAACAGGTGCCTGAAGGAGCTGAAAATGACTATCAATACTGCTGTACCGTATACAACTTCTGAGGAGTTGAGAACAACTACCAATACTGCTGTACCGTATACAACTTCTGAGGAGTTGAGAATGACTATCAATACTGCTGTATCCTATACAATTTGAGGAGTTGAGAACGACTATCAATACTGCTGTACCGTATACAACTTCTGAGGAGTTGAGAACGACTATCAATACTGCTGTACCGTATACAATTTCTGAGGCTTTTTGTAAAATCGTGGATCATTGAGCGACGTGATCAGATGCTGAAATCAAAGCACATTGATTTCTGGAGCGATGAAATTGGTCAAGGAGAACTTCAGAGTTAAACGAAACGCACACATTGTGATAAATTGGACCCTGTGTTTTTAAGAAACAAAGCCATAATGTTCATTCTAAGAAGCGCTATGTCTTCCTATGGGCACGGGTTCCATATTTGACGGGTTGTAAACATAAAACACAGTCCATTGCGCTGCTAGGAACTGTAACTATTTTAATAGTGTGTGTACGGATTAAGCCAGACTAAACATGAAACGGTACTTCAGTGTGGATCTCTGAGCTGGATTAATTAAATGTTTCTGAGTACGGTTCTCGAGATCGGTTATGTAGTGTGAACAGGGCCTTAGTCTTGATCACCTCTGATTACTGTGTAAGACGGCCTCGTCCTGTTTGTTTTTGAGCCCTGAGTGAAACCGCACGCTCGTCTCCCATACATGATTAAGAGCAGTGGCTGGTAGACATGTTTACTGTATCAGGGAAATGCAGTGGATCAGTTATCGAGCTGAGTTACAGCACCCTTTGAAGAGCGCCTGCTGGAGACAATGGCGCTTGTTAACACCCATGACTAAGACCTTTGGACCCTCTGAAAGTTTAATGTGATTCTGAGAGCGACCCGCATATGAGGTCAGAAATGAAGAGAGTTGACAATCAAAGCGGTGTGCTCTGTGTCTTCACAGCTGTAACCAGAAGCCAGCGCAGTGCCATTGAACTCCCTGTTGCTTTGTTACAGGGCCATCAATAATTAGTCATCTGTCTTGATGGGGGGGCTATGCCCAGACAGGAGGGAGCTCATTAACTATCTATCTATATATTACTGATACTGTACATACAACAAGGGGCAGTGCTCTGACCTCAAACACTACAATCAAACTCATTTATTGTTATTATTATTAACTACTACACTGATACATACCACACCGATTTACAAAGTAACCCGACTGTACAGTGTGCACAGCCCTTGGTTCTAGAGGGAAGGAGCAGTTCACCCTGCAAACCAACCCATACTTGCCCTCTCTTTTTGAAAGTGCCATATGCGCTTAATTGTATGGGAGCTGAAATCTTCTTTCACCTGTCATGAGCTGAATTCAAATTATGGCTAAAGCGACATAGGTGCAGAAAGACGGACCAGGCTGAGAGAATTTGAAACCTGAGCTTCAGATTTAAATCAGTCTAACCTCTAACATTAATTGAAATAATGTAGTTCAGTTTTACATTGCTCCGTCTTTCTGTATCAGGTAAAGAGCGTGCGTCTATGCTGCTAAAGCATTAACTCACTGTGCCACAAATCCTCACATACATGCTATTTAAAATGACTATTTATAAAATAGGGGTTTATATAATACACCACCTTTCTCCACCAATACACAATATTTTGTGAAATAAATGTTTTGTTAATATTGCAAATCTACTAATGAGAAAAAGCTTTTAACATTCTGAGTGGATAAGAAAAAAAAAAAATATATATATATATATATAATAAACAAAGTCAAGCTTTAAGTTATGGGACAGTTTTAAGGAATGTTTTGTTAAGAACTGTTTTTTGTTTTTTTTAAAAAGACAATTTTGATTAATTACTTAACATCTGCTGTTCATGAAACCCTTAACTGTCTGAGAGAGTGTATTCTTCAAAACACTATTTCACTTAAGAGAATGTTTATAAATGCTATTTAAAAAGGGTACAGGGCCCAAAAACACCAGCATTCTCAAGATAACATAGGTGACAGTGAATCAATCAGAGATTTCTACTGAAAACAAAAAAAGTCCATTACAAAAGAAGTACTTAATATTAATAGTAGTAATAATAATACAAGTTATCTGTGGAGGGCTTTTCGTTGTACACGGTGGATCTATTCAATTGATCTAAATCACTAAAATAGTGTTATGCAAACAGCCTTGGAGTTTATGTGTTTGAAGTTAGGGAAGTTGTGAGCAATATACTGTATACAACAGCTCAAACAAGTCCCAGGATAGGCACTGTTTTTATTAACGGTTGATCTAATGTCTCTTACGAAGGTGACCCCTCAATCGCCCCTGTGTGCTGGGGTAAGCTCCCTGTGTTTCTGTGAGCCCGGTCTGGCTGTAGACAGAAAGTCGATCCCTCCAGGTTTTTGTATAACGCTAATCAAGCAGAGACATCATCAATCATGGGGGGAGAATTACAGAAAGGTACAATAGGAGATAAGATAATTGCTGGGTCGACAGAGCCCTATTTAACCCGGATCAGGTTGCAGCAGTACAGATTACAGCACGCTGCTGTGACTCAGACTGTTTCCATGAGTTGGAGCTGCAAGCAAGAGCAGCCTTGAGTTTGCAGGAGGCACGTTGCCTGCAAGTCCAAAGCACGGATACGCTGTCCGTACAGACTGGTCAATATACTAAAAACGAAAAGTTAATCCTTTTAAACTGGAAACAGGCCTTTATGAAAACATATAATAACACTATGTAACACAATTTTTGTTCCTGGGTAGTAAGTGTTATTTCCTAATTGCTTATGCCTCAAAAGTATAGAAAATGGCTATTATTCCCCACAAACTTTGCTTTTGTGACCAGGACAGTGATATTTTGAAATTTACCTATTTCCAATGAGAAAACGGGCGAATTTGTGTCTTTTCGTTCACATAAAGTCAGAAAAAAACAACATATAAATCCAAATTAACATGTATTTATATTAAAGTAATACAAAAATGACTACAAAAGATTTAGAAGTGAGTAGTTTTTCGAGATTTACGATTATACTGTAAATCACTTTCACGAATCAGCCCCCAAATGTAGTCTCCCATCATGTTCTCGTTATACTGTCCTTGGTAGCGGCATTCAAAGTCCAGTATATCCTGGTGGAAGCGCTCGCCTTGCTCCTCCGAGTACGCTCCCATGTTCTCCTTGAATTTATCAAGATGAGCATCAAGGATATGGACTTTGAGGGACAGCCTACAGCCCATTGTGCCGTAGTTCTTCACCATAGTCTCAACCAGCTCCACATAGTTGTCGGCCTTGTGATTGCCCAGGAAGCCCCGAACCACTGCGACAAAGCTGTTCCAAACCGCTTTCTCCTTACTAGTGAGCTTCTTGGGGAATTCATTGCACTCCAGGATCTTCTTTATCTGTGGTCTGACGAAGACACAGGCTTTGACCTTTGCCTCAGACAGCTTAGGGAAGAAGTCTTGAAGGTACTTGAAGGCTGCCGACTCCTTATCTAGAGCTCTGACAAATTGTTTCATAAGGCCCAATTTGATGTGCAGTGGTGGCATCAGCACCTTCCGGGGGTCCACCAGTGGCTCCCACTTGACGTTGTTCCTCCCCACAGAGAACTCGGTCCGCTGTGGCCAGTCCCGCCTGTGGTGCGCCTTGGTGTCCCTGCTGTCCCAAAGGCAAAGATAGCAGGGAAACTTGGTAAAACCACCTTGGAGACCCATCAGGAATGCCACCATTTTGAAGTCTCCTATGACCTTGATGCCATCTCAGAAAAATGCAGATATGTATCCACTTAGGCAGCTGGAACTAAACTGAACTGGTGGGCTTAAGGCCCCTGTATTTATACTACTATTTATATTACTGGAAAGTTCTAGAAAGTTCTAGAAGTTACTCCAAGTTTACTCAGCACTGAATCTATCTGGAATGTTCTGGAAAATAGGTAAATTTCAAAATATCACTGTCCTGGTCACAAAAGGAAAGTTTGTGGGGAATAATAGCCATTTTCTATACTTTTGAGGCATAAGCAATTAGGAAATAACACTTACTACCCAGGAACCAAAAAAAAAAAAAAAATTGTTACACGGTGTAATCAATTATTTCAATATATTTTAAGGGCGGTATGCTTGTTAATTTATATTGACCTTTTTTATGTCTATACACTCCAGCAATATTTGACATTGAGGAAGTACAGCTTTATTTCATTTTTTTTGTTTTGTATGTAAATATTTGGGGTAATATTTTGGACAGACAGGGGCAAGTATATTCATAAAGTTGTATAAGCTGGTGTAAATGTAATTTATTTTTATGAATTGTATAATTACAGAACCAGAAGGTACCAGAAAGTTCAGGTATTCGTCGTGTGATGGTGTAGCATCAAAGCACATGTGTTATTTAGGCCTACATCTAAACTTATGCCAACCTAAACCCATGGATTTTATTGTTTAAATTAGGTATTTTCTAATAGTATATTATCAAAAGTATGGCTAGGGGGGAAAAGTGTTAAAACATACATTGCAATGTGTAAAAACTGAAGGCATTGTTCCTTAACAGCAACAAATGAAAAAAGAAAAAATACCGAAAAATCACCATCAGAAAACCCCCATGTATTACTGTTTTAAATCAGTGCCTTCATATTTTAAGATTCTGAAAGGTTTCTGTTTTCATGCAGATACATTCCATTTTGATCCAAGTTTGTTTTCATATATAGTTTTAATAGTACTGTATTGTCACATATATAGGGATTGTATACAGCTTTGTAGCTTTCCATATGTGGGACACTATATCAATACAATTTAATTAATTTTGTCAGCTAAATTACAAATACTTATAAAATTAGCTTAAAAAAAAGTACTTTTAGAAAAAAAAGAGGTGAAAAGTTCACATATAAGCAAAAGCTTAGTGAACAGTAAATCCATCCTGATGTCCTTTAAAATATAAGGCACTTAAATAAAATGGTTGTTTCATGAGGTTGTGATGACAACAGTGGTGTGCTTTGTCCTTTCACTGTGATGTAGATGCCGAGCTATGTGACTTTCCTCTCTGAAGCTGCAATAAGCTCCTGTAATCACAGAACACCTGAGCTTCTTTAGCTCCCCACGTTTCGAGGAAATGGGAATCAAACCCTGAGGTCTGGACTCAGGTAGCAGCGTCACAAACAAGCCACACACAGTCTAATTCCAAAGCGCTGCACATAGCACTATTTAAGAAAAACGGAATATGAAAAAATTCCGGAACATCATAGTGTGGCTACATGCAGCGGTGATCCTAATATTTTGGACTGTAGAATACTATACCCACTACAAAGGGTGTTCTAAGAACCAAAGCCGTACTGTATCATCGGCCCTAATGTAAACAGAGCTAATAAAAAAAAATCCAGGAATCTTACTAATTACTAAACTTCCGATGTATCCCCACATTCCACTTCAACAGGTGACATGAAGCTAGCATGAATATTGACATGCAACTCATTGGAAATGCAACATGGTTACAGGACTTACTTCTGCAAGTTTTGAAACCCCTAGACTCGTGCTTTGGCTCTTCTGCTAAGTACTGTGTTTCCAACATTTCTGCATTCCTTTATGTGACATTTTGGAGTGGAATACTGGGACACTCTGGAAGTGTAGCAATGAAATATATTCAAGGAGCGAACAATACATTTTGTTCATTAACAGCTTTGAAAAATAGCTTGGAGTCTGTCTGTAAAGGTGGCCTTTGCCAAATTACAGTAGGACATGTTTTTGTCATCCCCCCTGATGGTTGAAAACTCCAAACTCTTTGCCATTTATTGTAGTGTGATGGTTAGCCAAAAAAGTCTTTCAAGTCTAAGCATATGGGTGAGAGTGTGACTGGGGCGTGAGCCTGCACTCCTTAGCAGTGCTTTCTCAGCCACGGCGATGTGCCGCAGGGATTGTGATGAGATGAGCTGCGCTCTGCCCTCAGCTGATAAGCACTCTTGCAGAAACACCTGAGCTAACTGTCCCGCGCTGGTCGTGTTCAATGGGATAGGCACTAATGGTTCCTCCAATGACTTTGCCGCAATCAGATATTGTGACCTACAGCACAGGAAGGGCATGCCAAAAAAACAGCACAGCAGTACTGTTATCACTATGAAAGGGAATGGTGCTGATAACATTGCTCATGTTAATAAATAGTAAACTATTCATTTTAAGCCACACTCCACAGCTTTGTATTTACACAACATTGGCCATTGCACAGTGGTCCCTGTTTTCCCCAGTTATAACTGCAGTCTGGGACACTGACTAGTCAGGTAACCCCAATCATGCCCATTTCAAACTGATCTGTGAAGCATCCCAAGCTGTTTTACAGTGAACTAATTAACTGCTCATATAAAAAATAAAAAGCTACACCACAGCCAATTTACTTGATGCTTTTTTGACTAAGTGTACATGCTCAATTTTGACTTATTCCAGAAGGTCAACTGACTCTATTTGATAAAAAGTATAATAAAGACCTGACCTCCAGATGAGGTCCTTCAATTGGGAATCAAACCTTCAGAAGAGATGCACTCCTAATGTAGGACGCCTAATCTTAATGCCAAAAGAAAGCCTAGGAAACAAGGTGCACACCATGAAACACAGGATAACACGGTTTTTATTTGTTTTTATTTGTCTTATTACATTTTACTGTATCTCAGTAATACAGCACATTACTGACAAAGTGATGCTGGATTAGACAGGTTTTAGCACCCATTCTGTTGTGGTAGGAAATACTGGTAGTGAACAGTGAAAATAATAAGTACAAAACAAGAAAGGACATGGGAGAATGCTGTTGTTCTCTTATGAGAGGTGAGATTAATTTGATAGCTTTGGTTATCACACAGTTAAGGAATGCTGCACTTCTGGTTTTAATGTCAGTAAAAGTAGGTTTGTTTTTGTTGCTATTCTGTAAACAGCTTCTGTGACTTTCAGGAATTAGCAACATTCTCCTAGTAACCCGCGATGAGTGCCATGTGGCTGGTCCTGCTGTAGTTGATGACCCTATTTGCTGTTGGCCACTGGCTGAAATCCAGTCAGACTAGGAATTAGGTGATGGCACAGCAATCTGTATCTGACGGCTCTCTTCTCCTGCAAACTTTTCAGAGTTAAGCTGGAAAAAAAAAAATTGAATTGCCTAACTGCTCCGTGGTTCTTAAGAAAGTTTACCTGCTTCCTGCGATCTACAGGAAAATGAAGACCCCCCCCCCCCCCCCCCCCAAGACATTATACAAACAAGCATGTTAGTGACATTCATGGCTGTAAATTAAAAATTAGAACAATCAGTGACATGTTAAAGTGGATCACCACAACTTACATCTAATGTAAATGTGTCATTATGACATACAGACAGATGGACAGCTGCCTTCATATATTCCCAGATTTCAAAGCATTTCCAACCACGTTTCCTAGTAACTGAATAAGCTCTTCTCCAATGACTTGGCTGCAATCAGTGAGACATACGTGCCAGTGTGACGTACGGACAGAGTGCCTCCATAGACAGACAGGCAGACACCTTTCCATACACCACCGGGTTATGTTACACTCAATAGTTTGTGCTAAAGAATGAAAACAAACTGAAAACACAGAGCATTTTCTTAAGGAACAACCACGTAAACATCCTGGTTGTTGCAGTCAAGGTCCACATCAGAACCGACTCATCAATGAATGAACTGCATTCTTTAACTTTGTAAAACCGTTACTGTCTGCAGGTACCATGCAGAGGCTACTATTCTGCAATCTGCACACCTCAAGATCTAATAGCGTAAATTAAACAATTTAGGTTCCCCTCGCTGTTAAGAGACCAGACAAATCACCACGGTTGTTAATTACCCCATTTATGATGCCCTACCACCCCCTGCTGCTCTCTCATGGGGTGAGATCACCTGTAAGTTCATTCTCTCTCCTTTTTAATTTACTTCATTAAATGAGCTTAGAAGCCTGTGATATATACTTAGAGAATTGATTTTCTCATTTCGATAATTATGGCCCTTGGCGCCAGATGGCATTGACTTGCTAATCCACCTCTTGTCTGTCTCTGAACTGACTGGAGAGCCGTATGTTAGATCAACGTTAAACCTTCCAGCCCTGAAAATCTGCCAAGTCAGCAGTCAGCGAATGGCAGCAGCACTGGGACCATGGAGTCTCTGTTGCCAGGTGGGGGGGGGGGTAGATTACACAACTAGCCTAGGCCTGTTTACAAGATACAATATGCAAGATGGGGTGGCACAACATAATCCACTTGTTTTTTATGGTTTCTGGGTCATTCCCGCTAAAGTGGACCAGTGTGGGTTTACATTACATATTTCGTCAAACAATGATATTTTTGTTGGAAAGCCCTTGGAACATGCTTTAAAAAGAGTGGATACGCAATGGCTCTAAGTGGGTAGGTATTGCAAAAATAATCTGTGGGGGAAGAGGATTACTTAATGGTAGTGTGGTACAAATCACTGCATGAATCCGTTGTAAAAGTCTCAAGAGGTTAAACATTTGTGTCGTCAAACTCTAACACATGATGGCTTGCCTAATTGAAACATACATACATACTGCAACATACATGTACTGTACATACTCTGCTCTTCTAAGAGATCTCAGTGGCACAGTTGGATTAGTTAAAGGTCGGGTGGCACAGGAAGTCAGATCGTTGATTCTACATTTTCTTTGCTAATCTTTCTAATTCCCAGCAACAGTGGTGAAGCTAGATTATATCTCGTCATTTTAAATCCGTAATAACCACACAAACTAGATATGTAGAGGGGGGAGGGTATGTAATTAGTTAGTTTGAATCACCCACCTTACTTATACAGCATAATTGGATTCCAAGGCAGTCACTGCTTAAAATAGGAGAAGTTTTGTATGAACGGCTGGATCAGAATTAAATTGTGCTGGGTTAACAGTCCTTTGGCACATGATGGTGCAGGCATTCATGTTGCCTGCATGTTATCTGAGACAGCCCTGACAGTCAAGTACTGTAAGCTAGTGGGAACCAGTCTTGTACAATAGCATTATAGACCAGTTCAGGGTACCGACTCGGACTCAGGTTATTTCAATGAAAGTTATCCTCATTAAAATAACAAAACTGTTCCACTAATGTACAACACATCTGTTTAATTACTACATGAAGTGCATCAACTGTATTTATAGTTAGGTAATAAGTTAAGCAAAAACTACAGAGTGTAGGAGGAGATAAAATCTGAGGCGAGGTAGACTGATGTCTCCAAGTACACTGTATGCACCCTGTAGCTAGAGCCATTACTGTACCGGGTAAGAGCTGCTATTCCTGGTTTTAATATTAATAAAAAAGCTTTGTTTTTCTTCCGCTCACTTCAACCAAAATCAGTCTTTTGTCTCGTCGATAGGCTGCTGACGTTCTGGACCCCAATCTCTAAACTGCACTGTGTTCTTTTATCACAGAACAGCAGGATTTGAAATCCCAATGAAAGTGAATGGCAGGGAATTTCCGTCTGTCTTACAATAAGTTATTTATTATTGAACAGCACTTCAGACTTTTGACATGCCTCTGACCAAATCTGGACTTGGACTGAATGCTATCGTAGTTGACTAAGTTTATTTAAAGAACAATAGAACATATTTCTAAAATGGGCTTTCCCATCATATGAAGGAATCAAGCTCAATTCAGTGCTCAACAGTGTAAAAACTAAAAAACAAGACAATCAAATTAAACTAGCAAAAGCCATTGATATTCTGTGAAAGTCTCTGCAAAATGAACATCGACCAAAATGTTTGCACCGAAAATATGTTTATTTCATTTATTTAATCTGATAAAGTACTTACCCAGACTGCACAATAACTAAATTGCCCAAACTGATCTAATGCTGTTTCAACAGCAACATGTCTAATCCGTTTTCATCTTATTTAGGCTTACCCCACTATCAATTTAAAATCCCACAAACTGACTTTTGTTTATGCAACAGACAATATGTTTCAGAAAGGCCCGGAGCAGTTCTGAAGCTCGCCTCGCTGTCTGAGTGTGCAGCTAGACAGCTTAGGAGCTCATCGCCGTCTTTGCGTTCAGACCTCCTATTGGTTCTCTCTATTGGTGCTGCCCATCTCATCTCCAGTAGGGTTTATGAAAGCAAGCAGCAACATAGATCACTGTGGTGATTTGTTACCTAGCTGGCTGAATTGTTATATACCCTTTCTTCTGTTTGGGAAATTAAATGTAGTTTTCAAAGTCATCTAAGAAATCCAATATGGCGGTCAGTCAAGCGTCACCAGAATTATGTAATTCTTAAAAAGTTAAGCCGTCCCATTTAGTCAACTGTTCACATTCAAAGAGCTTATATGTAAAGCTGATTAGGTTGATATATGGAGGAACTATGTCCTGAACTTGTGACAATGTCCTCTGGATATTCTCTGAAGAGTAGATCTGCCAGCAGGGAGCATGTTCACGCACGTGAACCATTGTGGATCTTCTCCTTAAAGCATGTTGTTAGCAATCAAGGTAAAGCTTGATGTTAATGAGACCATTATTAACAGCACATACATATAACTGTTATAAATTGAAGTCTAGGGAAGTTATGCTAAGATTACAGTATATAACGCTTTAGCTGCCCCTCTTAGAATACTGTCCTGTTAGGTAGCTTCAAAACTCTTTTCACTGCCACCCTTAAAATTGGTAAGTTAAGCGCTTCTTGAAAAATGTAGTTATAGGGGATACAAAAAATACAAAATCCCCCATGAGAAGAGTAAAGAACAAATCACATACATTTGGATTTGACACTCATATAGTTGCTCCAACAGTCGCTACTGGTGTTTCATGTGGAACCTAGATGAGTGAAGTTTCATCAGGGAAATGTATTCAGAATCCAAAGATCAGCCACATGAGGGGTTTTCAAACTGTGTACAAAAAAAAAATATTATTATTATTAATATTAAGGACTACAGATTTAAAAAGAATAATTTAAAACAAGCCAGAAGTTTTAATAGAAGACGTGTAAGTAGAGTATATATACACCATTAATGTAAATGAGATACAAAGTCTTCCAAGAACAGTACCTGATCTCTCATGTGTGACTGTACACCACTGAGCTGATTAATCCTGCCTTTTAGAGACACACAGCTCACTGACGAGACGCACTGCAGTTTGTATACACCTTGAGTCCAACTTCCTATCAGGGTTAATGAACCTGCTTTCAAATTCCTACCCCATACTGCATTGCCGGAGTTTAGTGTCTGCTGTGTGGATGTCTCTGGATTTTAAAATCTTTATGAAAAGGGTTCATTGTTCATTTATATACTGTATGTTGAAAAAATATCACGTCTTAACTATCTTAGTACAAAAATGTAAAAAAAGAAAAACTACTAAATGTGAACGCATCACTGTGTACAGTAAGCACTGTGTGTGTGACACATGACCACAAGCAAGCAGTTGGCTGTTTAAGCGGCTGTGGATCTTCTAAACAACCTCAGGGAGGCTGAGTGCCATCAAAGGGCTCAGGAGAAGAGCAATCTGACACTTATCTCCTCTCAGCCATAACCTCACGTCATAATTCTGCTGATGGTAGCATGAGGTCACATTGAGCAGCAGCTGCTGGCTGTCAGAGATCTAGGCCAGGACCTGTGGGCAGTGCAGGGGTCAGGAGAAACAGTAAAGCAAGTGCAGCCACTAAGGTAATGCAGCGCCCCCTACTCAACGCTGATAAACTTCAATGGTAACACATGGACTGCAGCACCTAGTAAGTTACAGTTTGACATCAAAGAAAAGTGCTACTTTAAATTTCTTATAATAATGAATTGATTTTTTTTTTTTTTTTTGAGAAAAGGAAATTGCTAAGGTTTTATCAGAATTGTAAAACAAACCCCAAAAAAGCCCAGAGGGAGTTGCAATAGTCTAGGCGGGAGAGTACCAGGGCCTGGACCAGGAGCTGGGTAGCATAGTTGGTGAGGAAGGGTCGGATTCTTCGGATGTTGCTCAGGAAGAATCGGCAAGTGCGTGCCAGAGTGGAGATGTGCTGGGAATAAGAGAGGCAGGGGTCCAGGGTGACTCCAAGGTTCTTAGCTGAGGAAGAGGGAGAGAGTGTGGTAGATTCCAGAGGAACAGAGATAGAGAGATCAGAGGAGGGGGAGGAGGAGGGAAAGAAAAGGAGGTCAGATTTAAAGAGGTTGAGTTTGAGGTGATGCGAGTGCATCCAGGAGGAAATAGCAGACAGACAGGTAGAGATACGGGAGGAGATGGTGGAGTCCGAGGTGGGGAAGGAGAGGAAAATCTGAGCATCATCAGCATAGAAATGGTATGAGAAAGCGTAGAGTGTAATGCTCATGTATCCAGGTCCTGGGCAAAGTGTTCATAGTGCAACCTACTATGAAAAATAATCTAGACTTTATCTGTGGAGATCAGAAGCTGTGTGTGAATTAGCATGTGCGAGGTCAACAGAAGAGTGGAATTCGAACATGTTCCATTTTGTATCATATGGTGCGCTGTTGAACATTTGTAACCTTTGGCTAGTACACATTTAACACAGATATTGTAAGACAGATGCTCATGCACACACCGTTTGACATTACACAGATTACTCTGAACATATTAGTGTTCCAACAAAATACTCATCAAAATATGAACTGTTAAAAAGATTTTAAGTGCTTTGGGAGGTTTGGATCTGAGTATCTCAAACTGGGAATAGAGACTCAAACTATAGTGACCCTGTGCTAAGACTGACAGTGCCATATGTGGTAAACTGTCTGACAAAAATTCATGACAAACAAACCCTTGAACAGACTGCAGCAACCCTAGCAATGGCAACACTACACAAACATTGCAAACCAATGTGATAATACCGAATGGGTGTAGTAATCTGTTATTACTTAATAACGGAAAAGATTACACTAATTAACACCACCTGTTCTGAAACCACTGCTTACTGATGAAACGCTTCACAGGGAATCTCTCAATAAGTTTCAGTGGACTACAATTATCATTTCACACAGCGGTGAATAAATAACTAACTATAATAGTGATAATGACATTGCTGTGGCGTGTTCCTATAACAAAACCCACGGTAAAATATTGTTTTATTGACTCGTAAGGTCCACTATTACCTTGTAACACGGCACAGCAATGACATTATCCCTTCATTATTCCTGGGGGTAAGTGAGTACTGAACCATAGGATTGCCATTGAAGGTCAATCGGTATGTAAGGTGAAACAGGTTGAGCATCACTGGTTTGTGTCCTCAAAGGAGAAGCCCCAGGACCCATAGCCTTCCCGTGTTGTACAAATAGAAAGCTATTCTCACACTTCAAATCCCAAACACGGCAGTCCTTTTCCGGGGAATGGGTTTATACAGTAGCTGTATTATATAACAGGGGCAAGGTAGGGAACACGGCAGATGCATGAGTTACATTGTCAGCACTCCACAAATCAGCAGCTCATTGAAGATTAACTCACCTCTCCAGATCCCTGTCATGTATTATAAAACAACATCCTGTTCATGTAATCGGAAGTAATATATGGATAGACCTACAGTGCGTCATACAAAAAAGTATTGTAATACCTCTGAACGTAAAGTGATAATACTATCATTCAGACCCAATACTAGTATCATTGGGATTATCATTTAAACACGTCAGAACGTGTGGCTCATGCATGGAAAAGCCGGCTTTTCAGTCTAACTGTCACCCAGACCTGAAAGCTGACTCCCCCCTGCTTGACTAAAACCAACAAGGTGAAGTAATGGCTCTCTCAAAGGAAAACAGACCTACCGAAGAAAGACAGGAGTTTGTAATTATTGTGGTGTAAATTATGGTGTAATGTGTTCTTTGTCTATGCAACAGCTTTCAAAATATATACTGATGATTTTAGGTGAAAGTTTGACACCATTATTGGGTTTTTCCCCCCAGTCTTTTCCATTCGAGGCACTTACCAAGACAGCTTTCTGATCCTCCTTCAGTTATTCATGGGAGGTCCCCTGTTGACACCTTGCACCAGTGTATGGTGACCATTTCCCAGGTCCCAGGACAAGTCGATGTTTGCAAAAGTTTTCCAGGACATGCACTACAAAATGAAAACCAAAAGACAGTTTAGCAAGTATAAAAACTAGCCATTATTATAGGTTTTTTTTATTGAAATATATACTGTACTCTACACTTGGAGGTATGGGATTAAGCCAAAGTAAAATATTTCAAGACAGATAATTGTAACTATTTGGCTACATGCATTTCCGGGCTGTCACGCAACTTTTGAGGTTTTTCATGTTTGACGAACGACAATTTGAAATCAGTCATGCCTGTGAGCCTGCCAATGCACCTGTAAATACATGTTGAGGACAATAAGCACAGCACATTTTATTTAAAAATAGCTTCAGTTGTATTTATTTTTTAACTAATTTCTGAGATGTGCTATATTTAAACCCCTTCAGTTAACAGCTGAACTCAGTCGGGGAAGGTTACAGGAAGCTTTTGTCATTATTGTAACATAACTGTAATCAACTTATTTTAAGTTTAGCCAAGTTTAGATTCTCCTGTGCGTCAAGGTAATTTTGTTTCTTCTAAAACCACACATTTTAGGTCATCCATGTTATGTTTATTTTTTGTATATATACATATATACACACACAAGTTCTGTTTTCAGTGGGTGACTGCATTGTGATCCTGCTTATCCTCTTACATCACAGTTCTTTTCTTTCTAAAGTCTTTTTTTTTTAAAGTGCATGAAATCACAAACAGAGTATTTGAGGGGTAGCATATGTACAGCAGATGCTTTGTGTTACAGAGATTTGAGTGGGCTGCTGTAAGAAGCTATTCCGTAAGATGCCCCCGGGCTTGAATATCAAGGTTTAAATCCTTTTGGGAGAAGATCATTAGCTGCGTGTCATCTACACTAATGAAATGTTTTTGTTTTTTCTTGCCCATCAAAAGCAGCATGGAACATTGCATCAACTAATTACTGGACACAGTGGCTTTTACTTTACATCTTCTTATCATCAGCTGTTTAATTCTCCACAAAACTACATATTATTATTATTATTATTATTATTATTATTATTATTATTATTATTATTATTATTATTATTATTATTATTATTTATTTCTTAGCAGATGCCCTTGCCCGCAGGGCGACTTACAGTCGTAAACAAAAATACATTTCAAGAATCATAGTACAAGTAATAATACAATTAAGAGCAAGATAAATACAATGACTTTGGTTTTAGCAAGTACAAGTATGACAAAATACGATTCAGTAACGGAGCAGATAACAGTGTCAGTGATAGTTACATCAGGATATAATTAAATACAAAATACTACAGATTAAATAACACTTGTGACAGATTACAGTACTCCAAAGTACAGGATTAAATGCAGTAAAATAGGGGGCAGATAAGAGCAAGTAAAGCGCCTTTAAGGAAACATATATAAAAAACATACAGTTTACTGCACAGCTTTCTGATTTACTGCAGAAACAGAATGAGCCGTGTCTTTGTTTTTCTAGTCTTTGTTCTTACAAATCAACCCCTGTTATATAATGGTACATACTGAACTCAAAACAATAAAGAAGCCATGCCTTATCATTACAACACAGTGGAAAAGTCTCTGGCTGGAGACCTTCTCCAGCAGGTGTCAGGAGAGCGTCCCCTCACGGCTCTGCTAGCTCCTCTCGCCCTGACCTCCTGAGAACATACACCACAGCAGGATAACAAGTAAACAGTCATCCAGGGGTCATATTTTAGTGTAGAACTGAATGTGGGTATTCCAGCTTAAGTGTTATAAAATTGGATATTCTCAAAATGTTGGAAACATGGAAATCTAGACCACCTATTGCAAAAAAAAAGTCGCAAGTCTTTAGAAAGCCAGTGGTATTTTAGCTCTGTTTAAAAATATAATAAAACCTTTTTGCAAAGTAAATCAATAATGTGAATAAGTAACTTCTTGCATATTGCAGGTTAAATAATGAGTTTTATAATGTCGCAAAGGAGATGCAGGCTGTATCATACAACACTGTCATGGTCATACGTTCTGTAAGAACATTTCAGTTTATATGTAAACTTCTAAACCACGCTGTGGTCCCTGTTCACAAAGCTTTAAAAGACTGTTTCAATAAAGCCTGCCATTTATTAAACTGTTCTATACTGTTGTTGGCTTCTTTAACTGTTTCTTAAATATTAACGTTTTTTTAAAGGAAAACAGGATTCAATCTGTGTGTACAGTGCCACCAATAATAATCTAGTAATATTTGTTTTTCCCAAGTGCAGGGAGATGTTTGGGGCTGGGCAGTGCGCCGAGGGTCAGACCATTTCATGGGCTTTATGTAGTGGGCAATACATAATGTCCAGCAGGGAACCAACTCATTCCCAGTCACATTAATCTGAAACACAAGAGAATTTTTCAGGAAGGAGGTCATAGTGTACCCCAACTTAATGAGTAAGTAGCGGGGTTCCCAAAAATATAGCGTTATACATGCCCATGTGTTGCTACAACTGTTTAAATAACATACCTGTCATTTACTCTTTAAGGCTGGAAACTGATGTTATTTAAACAGTGATGGATCTAAATACTGCTGCCTTTAAATCTTATCTACCTCAGAACTGCAGTACTCCACTGATCAAATAGTGAACTTCAGGTCCATTACTGGGACAGAATGGACTTGGAATTACACAGTACAGTGCAGTTGCCAAGAGATCAGTACATTACATTATCACTATTGCCACTTCAAAAAAGCGAAATCAGGAAAGTCACCTGTAAATGTTTGCAGGTACTCCTCAGTCTTTCCTAATCCATAAATAATTGGAATAAATCCCTTACTGATTTATGACATCATTCACATTATAGAATTCACAACATCCTCTGTAACGCTGGGTGTAAAAGGACAGGCTGGGATCAGAGGACACTCACTAATGTTCCCCTGAGCAGCGGTATTAAGATCCTGTTTAGATTATTATACGTGTGCTTTTTTAATTAAACTAAAATAATGAACCAAACTAGATCATTGTTTTTATTTTTTATTTTAAAAAGGCACAACGAGCACTTTAAAGTTTAAATGCTGTAACTAAAATAAATAAAGAAAACCAGGCTGGAAATGGATCCATCACAACCTCTGAGTTCAGCTGTGCCTCCACTCTCCATGACAACAGCACCCAGGCTGTCTCCATCAACCGCCCCATTGTTTCCACTGCCAAAGTCAAGCAGCCATCCTTGTTTTTTAATTGGGATTCCTGTATTGCAAGATCACTACGTGAAATCAAGCCATTGAGATTAATGCTTCACAGGCCCTGACTGCTGCTTCATAGAAATGTACACGGACTGCCAACATGTCTTGGTTGCTGGGCTAATACAGCATATCCCATATAAAGGGCAATCTGCTAACCCTGGGCTAAATTCTCGCTAATCATCCTTACTAATCTTCCACCAAGATAATTTGCTTATTTTTTTACAGCAGTTTTAATGAGAACAGTGAGGGGACTGTTTCAGCCCTTGCTTAAACTACAGCGCTGCTTCATTGTGTTTTAACTCCCCTAACCCCCATCCATTTTTAATGTTGCTATCTGTCCAGAACAAAGCAACAGCAATGAAATGCCACAATGTCTCCGGCATTGACATTACTTACAGTGTGCCCATTTATATGAATTATTCTTCAGTATATATTATTTAATTATAATTTCTATGGTGTAAACTGTAGTACTGTAAGAGTTAAACAATTGGATTGGCTTGTTCTTTCTTATAAATGAGCAATGCAACAGGTTTTGTGTCAGGCCAAACTGAGACCACTTAAACTGATTTCATCTGTGACCCAGGCCTCCAGAGGTGAATTGCCCCTTTATTATAATTGAATTAGATCATGCAAGTATAGTACACACAGCTAATGTCTCTTCCAGTTTGAAAATAACTGCCCTAGCAACAGCCAGTGACAAACCTTAACACGTGATATCACCCATAAAGTGAGACATCCCATTGTGGCGAGGTTCTGGCTAAGCAAGGCATGTGTTGCTGCCTGGTTTGTCTGTGACCCTGAGCCAGTGTAAGTCCGTAAAGCTAAATCCACAATCAGAGAAAAAAAAAAATCACTGACTTCAGTATACTAATTACTTATAAATCACAGCAAGGTCACTAATTAGGGAGACAGAGAAGGGGAGAGCAGCCACCATATGGCAGAAGAGAGGCACAGAGCTTGGGGCTGGACTGCTCTTTCAATCTTCCAGCTAATTGTTTTTCCTAACTCCCCTAGGGCTTTCTTAACAAGGTGGAATATGTCATCTTAAAAATGGGTTTAAGTGGATTACAGCATTTGCACTGATTTACTTGATTAGTATTTCAAATTTAAAAGCACTGTGGTATAAGCACCCAAATGTTACATTTTAAATTAAAAGATATTTTAATTGCATGAACTTTTCATGCAGTATTGTGTTTATTCTTTGATTAGAAAAGCACAACATTCATGAAAGTACGAATTCTCCCATGCTATATTTGGACCAATTATAATTAAAATGAATAAAGCTTTCAACAGTTGATGGTACAAGAAAATATAATTAAGAATAAAATATATTATTACATGTAATAATTTCAAGTGCTTAACTATTTCACCCCCATTTTTCTCCCTAATTAAAATGTTGTTCATTTACCGTAGCAACTCCCCACAACAGCTCTGGAGAAATGAAGGTCAGCGTGCGTCCTCCGATTGCCATACACCAAATCGTTCTACAGCGGATGTTGTCAAGCTACTGGCCCCTGGAAGGGTCAGTCCTGCAGGTGTTCACTTGAGCTCACTGGGTGCCTGGCCAATAGGTGCTGCTGTAGTGAAGGGAGGTGACAGTGCTGATTTTGCCTCTCTAAACTGCATGAGTGGCTGCCACTATGAAGCTGTCTGTGACTTCCCCAACAAAGATCGACAGCTTCGCACAGACAGGAGTGAGGGGTCTGTCATCCCGTTCTCGCCAGGTTGCTGATCTTGAACGGAGACCCACAAGAGTACTGTCTTGGCCAAAATTACCTTGAAGCACAGGAGAATCTTTACAAGCTTACAGGTTTACAAGTTTCACAAAACAACTCAAAAGTGATGGAGATCAGACTTCACTTCACAATTCTACCCCCATCTTCCTAGAAGGAATTATAGGCTGCAATCACAGAGGAACGGTGTATGTGTACCTCCAGAACAATTCAATAACTGTAGGCTCATCAGGCTTGGGTGACCCTGCACACCACAGAGAGTAATGTCAACCCCAATACACAGTACAAGTCTTCATGGAGAAACAGCACAGCCAGCCTAATAGTATGTTTCTCCCTCCCTCTCCCGATGTAAATAAAACTGCTCTGGACTCCTTGAGTTTAGTTTGGGATTTGTATAGGCTGCTATCGGAATTGAGCCCTTTATTCATGAAGACCTGTAATTATCTCACAAGAGCCTCTATTCACTCCTTGGCTGCTTAATAATGCATAGATCTACTCTCCCAAGTATGGTACAGAAAAGTGAACCACATGTCTCATTAATCCCAGCCAAACATAAAAAACACTGCCATTTAAAATTCTATTATACTGCTGCCCACCCCCTCCTCAACCCTCATTGAAATCTGCCTTAAAAAAAAAGAAAGTCAATTGAAGTTAATAGGCAGCTGGGCACCCTGGTAAACAGGGAAAGCCTTTATTACCTGGGAGCAATCAAAGGAGATCAAATTTACAAGAGGAAATTGAGCTGGAATCCAGAAAGATGACAGAGAAAGGGGGCAACACAAATGAAAGGCTAGCAAACACAATAATCTGTGTTTGGTATAATCATCCTATAAAATGCAGACATTCAGAGAGGGACCGCTGACTGAAATGCTGTACTCAGAGACACAGAGAGAAGAGACAGGGGAGGGAGGGATCTGCTCAGAGCTACAGGTTTAAAGTTACAATGTCCCCAAGGTTTTGTTTTGTGGATGTTGCCCCCTCCTCCCCTCAGTGGGGGATTGATCACCTTTTTAATTCTTCATAGTGTGACTGATTGATCCACCTTTAGATAGACAGTAAAGATTAAAGGATGACAAATAAGCATGTGCTTACACAGCGCTAGAAACTAATCCTGCCTGCCTTTAGGAGCTCTGGGCTGAGAGACAAACACAGAGACAAACACAAGCCCAGCCAAGTAGGAGCAAAGTGGACCAGCTTCACGAAACCAAGGACAAGAGGAGGCAGCACACTTCACAAAGAAGGACTCTGGTTCTCTTACTTGAATGAAAGGGGAAAAGGAACAATTTTAAGGAGTTGGAAACAAAATTCAGAAGACAAAGTTGTATTTTTTCTGGGGGGGGAACCGATTCTGAATTTTTTTAATAATTCAAAACTAAATTGTACTTTCAAGGGGGTTCTCAAACCCTTAGCTGAGTATCCGAAGCTCTTGCTTGTGTTCAATACAGGGATTTCTTTATTGATTAAATAATGGAAGCGCACCTTTCAAAGATCTCAACGCTGCCGGCCTCACCAACCGAATCTGCAGTCTCCGTTGGGATGGATGAAAGCCGCGCAGGTAAACATTAAGGAGTCAGGGATACTCCAAGACCAGAGACAGCTACATACTAGTAAGAACTGGTGGAAGTAATTGAAGGTGTCCTCAGCCACTATAGTGAGTCTTGTTAGTTTATTAAACACACCTGGTATGCTTCTTGAGTTTCTCGTAGGGTTGTGTAGTACTCTACTGTAGGTGTGCAGTAAAATACTACACGTAGAAGAATACTGTAGGAACATTGAAATGTATTTTAGGGTTGGCATGCTTTTGGCTTGGAAGATTCTGTTTTAGGTTTCGGTTTAATGTAGGACATTGAGAAATAGTTTTAAGCTTATTTAATCGTTACTGTATTGTATATTGGAAAGACCAATGTTGGTTACCGTAATAATAAGAATAAAACACAATCACGCGAGTGCCGACGTTGGAGAGAATACTATACAGTATAGTTTAATGCAAGAATTGAAATGCCATGGCAAACGTTCATTAAGTGGCTGCAATTACATGCAGCAAGGAACTAGAAGGTTCTACATTTACATGCTGTTTAAAATCCCATCACATCCAGGCAGTACAGCAGTATAGTTTTTAATACAACATTAATTGTTTTCTGTTTGTAAATTGTATGTAGCATATAGAAACCATTATAAGCATTACTTGTTTTAAACTATTTACTTTTCTGTATAAAATAAGTAACATGTTCATGCTAGACTACATTTTCTATTCTTAATCTTACAGTGCATGCAAACCACATTTACCAAACCACATTTACAATTATCCCACAAAGCTAAGCAAAGGTGCAAACTCAGATGCAGTATGAAAGATAATCATCAGCCATGTGCAAGATCTATTTCTGTCATTCTATTTTTCTATACATATGAATATGAAGGTAAGACATCACCTGTTTTCCTCAAGGTAATGCATGTTCCTTTCTCTCTCCCAGATAAAAGCCCCGCCCCCGGTAAATCCTTGAGCCCCGCCCTGTTGTGTAAAGTGTGCGGAGACAGGAGCAGTGGCAAGCACTACGGGATCTACGCTTGCAACGGCTGCAGTGGATTTTTCAAGCGCAGCGTTAGGAGGAAACTGATTTACAGGTGAGCAGGAGAAACAGTGTGCCAGTTCAATACACAGTCTTCTATGCAGACAATCTAACTGTAAATGAATATCCTGCCCTCCCAGCATGCACAGTAATGTTTCAGTAGCCCATATGTTATCCTCTACTCAAACCATGAATCCCTACAGCATACGTCATGCTCATGTTAATGGCTCTTCTGTTTTCTTGCTTAAGGTGCCAGGCAGGGACGGGGATGTGCCCAGTGGACAAAGCACACCGCAACCAGTGCCAAGCGTGCCGCCTGAAAAAGTGCCTGCAAGCCGGTATGAACAAAGACGGTGAGTGAGACTAGGCACATAAAAGAACGTGCAACTACAGTAAGAAGCGTGTATAGGACCTTATTATATACACAGTCACTGCAAAACAGATTCTGTAAACAGCATCGTTTAAAATTATCTATTTGAAGTGTCATATATATATATTATTTTATAAAACCAGGGAGCTTTTTCTATCCTAGTTTCAACCAAGAAAATATGGCCTTTTCCCCAGCTATTTGCTTCTATTTAAAATCGGCACCTTTTCTTTAACCTGTGTTCTCTTACACGTGCTTTCTCGATGTTAAGGAGACACACTTAAGTGTTATTTCAGACCTCCACTCCTTCTGCATAATCCTTGTTGTATAAAACTTACCTGACGCTGTCCTCCCCACCCTTTAGCCGTTCAGAACGAGAGGCAGCCGCGCAGCACGGCTCAGGTGAGTCTGGACAAGATCGAAGTGGACACGGAGAAGGACCACCTGGCCACCACGCGGGAGCCCACCTCCTCGTTCTGTCCAGTCATCACGCGTCCGCCGCTCCTCACGTCTTCCATGTCGACCCCCTCGCAGCGCTCTCTGAGCCCGCAGAACAACCACCGTTTCATGGCCAGCCTCATGACTGCCGAGACCTGCGCCAAGCTGGAGCCCGAAGACGGTGAGCTCTGACTTTCTCAGTAACAGCTGTTATCTTGTATATTGATTGAATTAATGCATTTGTTTAATGCTGCAGTTTCTTAACTGTACCCATATATTAGTTATTTCTTAGTCCCCACTGAAACCAGACACCAAATTGAATTTATTTTTTTTCCAGTTTTTGTGATGTAGTTGATGATTTTAAGAAGTGATTTCTAGTATTTTTGTCAGAAGCAGTTATTATGCAAACTAAGTTTAGATTCGCATTGGATTTGTTTTGGGGTTTAGTAAGCAACTTTCATGTACTGATAAAATGCATTTAAATAAATATATTTTGAATTGTGATTGTCAAAACTATCAATTTCAAATCCAGTTAAAATATAAATGCTTTCTGAATCTTAATGATTTGGACTGAGACTGGGATTCAGGGACTGGAAGGCTATGGGACCCAGCATTGGTTAGAGATGACGGACAGAGAGGAAACTGTTTTATGGTTTCAGCCCAGTGGCAGGGAGGCTGTGTGTTGCTGTTGCCTATAAGTTAGAACTGAGGCAAAGTCTAAAGAATTGGGAGGAGTGCCTGTGATAAAGCACGTTTGTTTTCTAGAATCTATTATACCTCGTATTTGTTCCGTCACCCATCCCTTTAAAAACAGAATGGCATGTTTTATTGTTCTCTGTCAGGTATTTGTTACTACAGTAAGTGTGCCGTGGCTTGTAGACTAAACTGCAAATATAACTATTATTTAGACATTTTCAGAGTTTCCTTTTTTACTTGGTCAACCAAATTTAATATTGGAATAAAACAAATATCTTACAATATTTCTGTCTCCTCTCGACATCCGAATCCTGAATTGTGTTCCAGCTAACCAACAATTAAATATGGATTATTTTACCCAAATCAGGTTTATGGAGGGGAATGGAGAATGTTGACTATTATTTAGTAAAGATGCATCTAAACCGAGGTATTAGCTGAAGAGTGCGTGATTGAGTGCTTGCAGTTCTAGAGGGATTTTCTCTCTATCCTGTGGCTTCTCCTCTAGGGGATGAGAACATTGATGTGACGAGCAATGAGCCAGAGAGGACCTCCTCAGAGTACCAGATGTCCCTGTATCCCTCCAGCAGCCTTGAGAACGTGTACGAGACATCCGCCAGGCTGCTCTTCATGGCAGTCAAGTGGGCGAAAAACCTGCCCGTCTTCTCCAACCTCCCCTTCAGAGACCAGGTGAGACACAGCCAGAAATCTTGGCGCTCCCTTTTTAGTCGTTGCATAGGTCTCGGATGCGCTATTTTGAAAGAAACACATGTTCTAGCAAATATGGATTTTCATTTTTAAACATGATGGCTGGTACTACATTCGGATGAAAAAGTTCTCTGTCTCCATGTCTTATTATCAGGAAATGTTACACTTACTTCCCCTCAGCAGTGTCTTCTCTTGAAAGCATGCCAGTCATTTGGGGATGCATTTGGTTGACAGGAAAGAAGCTGCTGAGCGGGTGTGAACACTGTCTGAAAGCATGGCATATACAGCTTATAGATTTCTTTAATCAAGTGTAGTATCAGAGGTTTGGAATTGTGTTGTTAGCAAGTGTACATCTTTAAGGCTAAACCCATCATTTTCATCCCTACCTAAATCTTTGCACTATGCAATCTAGGGTATTTCTTTCTATTTTTCTTTTAATAAAAATAATAAAAAAAACTGTTCAAACAATTTCTCACAGTTCAGCTTTTAAACAGGAAAGTTTTATACTAGCAAACTTTAAATTTGTTGCAGAAAAAAATTAATAAATAAATCACACTTACCTACCTAGAGTGTCTATTTTAAGTGGTTTTGTAGACCAATACAAAAATAATAAACAATTAGAGCGAATACACACAGGGTTGTCTGAAAACACCTTAGAAACCATACAAGACAGTACACAAGTACTCTTTTAATATCTTCGGTATTTCTTAAAGACCGACCAGCCAAACAATAGACAAAGGACAGTAATACCACCTCTGTGTTTATTTTTCACACCCCTAAAATACATATGGCTGGTCTCACAGCAGTAATAGTATCTTCCCTTAGCATCTGTGCAGTCAGAGGATTGGTTTCTTTGACATCAAGAGTGGGGATCTGGTTGATTATTAGTTATCTCAAGTAAGAGTTTTAGACAGAGCTTGTGGAGCTAGCTGGTGTTAATGCCCTGGTTCTCTCTTCCCTGCTTCCAGGTGATTCTGCTGGAGGAGGCATGGAGTGAGCTGTTCCTCCTGTGTGCTATCCAGTGGTCCTTGCCCCTGGACAGCTGCCCGCTGCTCTCTGTGCCCGAGCTCTCCCCCACCCTGCAGGGTAAGACCAGCTTCTCCGGCCCGGACCTGCGTATCCTGCAGGAGATCTTCACTCGCTTCAGGGCCCTGAACGTTGACCCCACCGAGTTTGCTTGCTTGAAGGCCATCGTTCTCTTCAAACCTGGTACGTCGCCTCCCCCACAGCCAGCCCAAATATAAACAGTACGAAGAAGAAATATAACCTTGTTTTGTTGAAGGTTGTCTATGGTTTTACATTCTTGGGTTGCTCTTTCACTGCGTTTTATCGTAGCGTCCTCTTTTTTTTCAGAGACACGTGGTTTGAAAGACCCCGAGCAGGTGGAAAACCTGCAGGATCAGTCGCAGGTGATGTTGGGCCAGCACAGCCGCACTCACTACCCCAGCCAGCCCGTCAGGTAGGTCATATCTTAAGTGTGTCGAAGCAGTAGGGTACAGGCACTTGGAAGACACACTGTCAGCAGATGATGGTGCTATCCTGACCATGTGATTTGCTCGTGGTGCCCCCGTGGCACATAATCTAGCCCTATTCACAAAACATGTTTTAAGGAATGTTTTCTATAAAAGCCCTGGTTTGATTAAATCAAGCCGCTAGTTCAAGCACTTTTTAACTGTTTAAGAGATGATTAGATGTGTATTTCATTTTTTTAAGCACTGTTGAACCCAAGAGAATATTTATAAAAAAACAATACTTTAATGTCCCTTGAATGACAAAGCAACAGCGGCCACATGTTACTTCAACCTGTAGTTTTGAACTTCCCATGTTTCCCTTATTATATTCTGCGAGAAAAGGAGGGTGTGTAGAACTCCCATCATTACACACTTTGCGGAATGAAGCATCACAGTTCAACACACACTGACTCAGTTCAGTTGCTGATAATAAACAGGGGACTGTACATCTTTTGTCTTTGCTGTCCAGGTTTGGGAAGCTCCTGCTGTTGCTCCCCTCTTTGCGGTTTGTAGCCTCTGAAAGGATAGAGCTGCTGTTCTTCCACCGGACCATTGGTAACATCCCCATGGAGAAGCTGCTCTGCGACATGTTCAAGAACTAGAGAGGCTGACAAGACCGCCTCCCTGACCAAAACAACTGGGGGTCACTGGATACGAGACCTGCTGCTCTGCGACATGTTCAAGAACTAGAGAGGCCGACAAGAGCGCCTCCCTGACCAGAACAACTGGGGGTCACTGGATACGAGACCTGCAGCTCTGCGACATGTTCAAGAACTAGAGAGGCTGACAAGACCGCCTTCCTGACCAAAACAACTGGGGTCACTGGATACGAGACTTGCAATCTGCCTAAAAGACCTGATTAAAAACAGTATTTCTCTTAGTGTTTGCATCAGGAGTTAGGTGCGCTTTCTCGATAAATTCCAACAGATCCCATCCTGGGCTAGCCGGTACTGTGGTGCTTTGGGGAAACAGCCGATCAACACAATACAGTGAGACGAAGAAGGAATGGCAGCTCAAACGCATACTGTCACAGCAGAACAAATAGCAAAGCAGATAGGACTGGCATTTCTGGATTGTGTGTGCTGGTTTGATATTCAGAAGACGGCAACCTGTGCTGTCTCCCACGTACCCAACCAAGGGAAGATATTACCTGCACCACTCAGTAATCTGCTGCAGGCTGTGTAGAAGCTATGCTACTGCAGGCATTGTAGTAGAGAAACAGACTGAACTCAAGAAGTGTAATGTATTGGTAATGTTTTAGATAAACCACTGCTGTGTGATGACTGTCATTTTTCTTCTTTATGCAATTACTATTTAGGACCAAAACTGTTTTTTAAAAGTATTAAATATGAGATGGTTGTTTCAAGAGTTTACACCTGTGGTTAAGTAAATACATTAAAAATGAAACTGAATATTTTCTATCAGCATTATACAACAAAACATCAGGTTCTTTGGTAAACCAGAACTCTCACCAAGGAGCAGAGAGCATTCTGTTTTTAAATGCAGTGGCTAATCAGACAGACAGCAGGGGGAGCTAATAGGCAGGAAATTCTTTACATATACTAAGCATTTAGAAGTGCAGTCAATAGCTAGTCTTTAAGCCATTTTAATATACTTATCTTCTGTATTTCAGAGAAAATGTTATGTAGAAAAATCATTTTTTAACAATGCAAAAAAAGGATAATATACCAATTTGGCTACTATAAAGATGTTCATCCACTTTCTAATAAATGTTAAATTATTATATCGATTATATATGTGTAAATATAATAAATAGTGTTTCTCCCTAAAATGTCATTACATTATTATTATTATAAAATGGTTTGAATGAAAACAATGAAGCGACTGGAGAAAGCTTTTGGATACTCATGTATAGCAGTATGGATTTTATCATCAGCTTAGCTTTTCCCTCATGTACAAATTCAATTTGACATAGTAGTCTAAACTTGGTTGCAGCACTAGGCTACAAAATATGTTTCCAAATAAGGTATTTGAGGGGTCCCTGTTACAATGTAGCCTCGACAGTGCGTGGCACAGCGTGGTAACTCACGTTGCAAGACCATGAAACCATTTACCAAATGAATGCAACCTGCAGGGAATTCGGTGCCTGTAATTACATGTACAGAAGTGAAGATTTTAACACAAGCATGTTAGTGACATTCATTCCAGCCAAGGCTGTGAGATCTATCAGCAACATGAAAAAGTGGGTGGCCGTGGCCTGTATCCACGACATGCACATGTGAAACAAATGGTTTGGATGCTCTCAGTAGCTTGTGCTAAATTTATATTCAGATCAGTTCACAAATAAATGCCCCTCTAGTAAAAGTGCTGTGTGACACATGGAGACAGCTAGACAATGTCCCTGATGGAAGTTATTTTTGGGTTGATCTTGCACCCAAAAAGGCAATGTCATTTCTGCCATATCACCTAATGAGGGTTAAAATTGCTAAATCACAATGAAGATTTATGGAATAAACTGTGTCCACACTCATGCTTTTTAAAGATCAGTTTCGCCCCTAAACTTCCTGTCTGTACAGAATGTCACAGTGAGCTAGAAAGTTGCTGCGGTCTGTTCCCGGGTTCAGCAGACTAGACGCCTCTCTCATGGAGAAATCCTCGACACACTTGTTTTTGTTCCAGCTTTTTTCTTTAATAAGCCAATGATTATTTGTTCATAAACTTGTTTGTACAGCCATAGACAGATATATATTTTTTTTAAGAAATATTACACAAATTGCACTTTATACATATGACTGTGTCTCCAGAACAGCTCACATTGAAATACAAAGCTTGAGTTGGATTGCGTCATTTACACAATTCCTACAGGCGGTGTGGCCAGTTAAAACATTAAACATGATTACTATATATATATTGTGTATTACACAGGATAATATATCCTTTACAACAGGTAATTATTCAAATGTACACCCCTAAGCATGATCATAAATTACTATTATAAAAAAAAAAAGCAGAGCATGCCTTTTCCAGTGACTAGTACATTCACTTTTTGCAGGGTGCCAAGAATAATGACAACCCTTTGGGACCAACGCTGGCATTCAGCAGGCTAGAAGGATGGGTGTGCTGTACCACAATAACCTCCAGGGGGCTCTAAATCCAATAGGCATTCCAGGGACCCTCACACCAGCAGAGGGCCCTGTGGGTACCACAATTTAGAACCCAGCTGTGCTTGAATTTGAATTAGCAATGAAAGCCGCTAAAAACTATGCCGTGGCCTTTACAAAGCACGCACATACAAATGATGAACCCTGTAGTAGAAGGCAATGGCAAGTAATAGTTTAAGCTTGACTTGAAAACACACTCTTTTCCTTGTATTGAGAAAGGTCCTCAGCATATGCCTTATGGAGGAGAGAAATATATGCTCTCGAGGCAAGGGAAAGTGATAATAAACCTGCTACTCTCAGGAACAAATCAAATAAAACTCATGGGGTTGATGATTTTTTCTAAATACCAGTGTAAGACTGGAGGGAAGGAGGAAAGGGGCTTAAGGTTTTTTCTGCACTGTAAAATTGTGTTTCTACAATGATACTGGCAAAATGTAACACAAGGAGGTTACACTCCTGCAAACTATGGGCCCAGTTTTCCGCTGTGGATCAACTGTCCGTTTAATATATTTACGACAAAAAAGGTGAGTTATGGCAGATTCCCTTATGTAATTTGCTGGTTTCAAAGACCCTGATTAGCACTAATCTTGCACTCTGAGGTATCACTTGGCAGTCCAATCTGGGTCTGTGAAACCAGCACTCAGTTGTTCAAAAGTGCAGGACACCCATAATTTGGGTTATTTTTTATAGGATTGGTTAACTGAGAGTTATATTGTGCTGATGGGGCTGTCCCTCCTCACAAACCCTCAAACTCCTTTAAATGCCATACTAGGTATAAGCTGTAAACATTGTATGCCTGTTGGTATATTACTACCTAACACACCTGATTCCTGGACTTAAAGATGATTTCTTTCAAGTGCAAGCCAAAATAATTACCTGTTACAGCCTTGACTGAAACCTGATTTATTCACCAATTTTCATTTAAGGTAAGCTTTGCTCAGACAGAGAATGCTGTAGGAGCACAGCCAGGGAATCGCATTCCGGAGGTCCCAAAGGGTTCTGTGGGTGTCTTGTCATCAACACTGCCAGAAAAAGATAGATCTGCATGCGTAACCAGGACGGGGAACAGACAGTGGCCATCTAGGGACAATGAATTTGGGAAAGGGTTCTTTTTAAATGACAAAGACTCCACATTCAGTTATGTAATACTGTCTACGTATTGCTGTTAGACACAGATAAAGTAGCAAACCTGTAAAAATGAAGCAACTGGAGTGGTGCTTGCAGAACGAAAGAATTTGAGATCTCTCCAACCTAAAAACATTTAGGGTACAAACTTAATCATTAGGCGACTGCATTTCAATAAACTGAATCTAGATTTGCAATACAAATACAGGACATTAGCCATAATAATCTTGTATCCTTAAACAACTTCCTGCTACTTTCTAAGAAACGGTACCTGCGTTTACATCACAGAGGCTCAGTGCTCTACTGCGAACGAGACAAGGAGCTCAGCCAGCTTTTGCTTTAATGGCATCCTTGTCATCCTTATGAGTCACTGGCCTTTGAGGGTGATGCGTTTAATAGGAATTTTTATCATCAGCTCTGCAGAGTTTAAATCATTTCATTTCATGGTGTGTCACACCAAGAACACACTCACGGATGTGGTTGAAATTTTTAACGTATATATAGCTGATCGAGGACTCTCCGCCTAACTTGGGTGTGTGGTGACTACCTCCTTTTTAAACGGCTGACGGACAAGTGATCACGCTAAAATATATATTTTACAATTCTAATGTAATTAAGAACAGGGTTGGAACATCTCCATGTGTCAGGCTACGGTCCCTTTACTTTGCACAGCCTTACTTAACAGTGAACAGGCAGGCGGCACCTGAAAACGAGTTCACAGGGCGACTCCACTTCCAAGGAACGCCTTCACAGACACAGCCCTTCACATTTATATATCCACTACTTGTATAAATGACACTGTTTACGCTCTGATTCCAGGAATTACAAACAACTGTCTACATAATTGACCTATTCGGAAAATCTGGTTTTGCAAAAACAAAAAAAATAGGAAGAATGCTGACAGTGGCAGTCTTAACCAACACTTACTGGCACGCTGCCCTGTGAACTCTAGAATAACTTCACCCCTTTGAAAAGGGCTTTCATCAAAAAACTACAACGCTACAACATTGACATAATAAAATAATAATAATAATAATAATAATAATAATAATAATAATAATAATAATAATAGACTAAAAAATTCAAGTCCTTGTTTTGTTACTTTTTGTTTAACACTGATGTCTAGGAGGAAAACTGTTGGGTCACATTTTTGACAAGAAAATAATATTTTGGCAGATATTTTTTGTACATGCATTACATTATTGTTGTACAGTGATTAAATGGTGCTGTCGTTTAACACAACGTTTGTCACTTAGCTGGGAATCCCCCCCCCCCCGCCACAAAAAAAAAAAAAGTACGATGACCAGCTAAGTTGGTCCCTTTGATGGAGATATCTTCCCATGTGAAAAGTGAAGAGCAGCACAACCTATGAACATAAAGTGGTTTTAAAAAAACAACAACAAATCATACAAACACACAAATAACCCCTAGCTCCATACTCCCCATTCCTCATGGCTAACACATATAAATATTTGGTTTTAACTACCCAGCAGTCACTGGTGTTCCGGTTTTATACATTTTTTTTTATAATTATACATATATATCAATTAAAATCTTTTAAATGGCAAAAAAAAAAAAATTATGAAACATGCTGCGTGATTGTTCTGAATGTAAAACCACAAAGCAGCCAATAATTTATATATTAAGTTAATGGAGTGCTTGAGAGCGTAAGAGTGTCCCCTTTCCCCGGCCGAAACCTGTTTCCTCCTTCTCCCCCGCTGCGTGGAGCAGGGTCGCCCAGTAAACACGCTGCCCTCTCTCCCCCCCCCCCCCCCCCCCCTGCCACCCCCTTTCCACTCGCTTGACATTTCATTTCATAGAGCACCTCATAGGCTTTGAAGTTAAAAAAAATAAAAAATAAATAAAAATATCGCAGTTAAGGCCACAGCAACATAAGCCTTTCTCCACTGAGTTCTGTGAACACGTCCACCCCATTCTCTCCCCTTCAGCATCCTACTTGACAGTGGATAGCACTCTTGGGCTGCAGGTAAGATGGATGATTTTGCACATTGCTGATTTGGACAAGTAAGCAGCGTGTGAAAGGATAAGAGGTGGATCCCCGCTCAAGTTCCGAATATCAGCTCCCTCCACTGTCCTGTGGCCTCACACCATGAACTCGTTGCTCCCGTACACCACCAGCTGCTGCGGGGAGCCGAAGTCTGGTTCGGGGTTCCTCTTCCTCCCTCCTGCTGAATCGGGGGGCTCCCGGGGCTTCTGCGGGGAGTTCTTAATGGTCTTCAGCTTCTGCTTTCCCTTCTCGGGGCTGAAGGTCCCCCGGCTGGTGAACTGCGGCCGCTCATCCGCACCCTGTTCTGGGCGTGGCTCTGTCGTGTCTCTGGGAGGGCTGGCCCGGTAGAAGGCAGTTGACGGGGATTTGGATCGGAAGCGGAAGCGCTGGCCCATTCCCTGGTGCATGTGGGAGGTGGAGGAGACGGAGGAGACTGTGGAGGTTGAGTCCACGGAGTCCATCGAGTCGGTCTGCTTCCGCAACTGCCTGCGCGTCTTCCGAGAGGATTCAGGCTGCTTGTGCCGGGCAGCGGCCCACACTGAGCTTCTCTCTGAGAGGAGGCAATGACATTGTGAAATAAAAGTAGTTAGAAATGGAGCAAAATACAGTTTAATGGATAGGGGTGTTAGATTGTGTTTTTTGTAAATGTGGAACATTGGTAACCACTCAGGTAACCCATAACAAGAAGCACCCCAATATTATTATTATTATTATTTGTTTATTTAGCAGACGCCTTTATCCAAGGCGACTTACACAGACTGGGGTGTGTGAACTATGCATCAGCTGCAGAGTCACTTACAACTACGTCTCACCCGAAAGACGGAGCACAAGGAGGTGAAGTGACTTGCTCAGGGTCACACAATGAGTCAGTGGCTGAGGTGGGGTTTGAACCTCCTGGTTACAAGCCCTTTTCTTTAACCACTGGACCACACAGCCAGCCATTACAATGCTGTGACTGAGTACTGTATATGGAATGCATTTTTTTATTTTTGTTATTAATGCATTTTCAGTTCTGCATTCTTCCAGCCATAGGAAGAGATGTTATCAAGTCTCTGGATATAATTCCTATATTATTCCTAACAACCCATCTCTCTTCCAGTGAACCCGCTCCGCCATGCTGTCTCACCTGACATGTCCGACGCGGCTCCCTCTGAATCCATGTTGAGGTTCTCCGAGCTGTCTGCCGTCCCGATTGAGGCCTCTGACTCCAGTGTCTCGTCATCAGAGGCACGGGGCTCCAGAGCCAGCATCTCAAACGTCAGCTCCTCCCTGCAAACACACAATGTGCTCGGATGAGACCCGAGAGCAAAGCCTAACAAACACCCCAGAGAAATCTTCTAAAGAGAAGGGTCCTGGCAAAGTACCAATACAAGTGCAATGCTTCAGGTTTCCCTGGAAACAGAGGTAGGTTATCTCTGGAACTGAGATCTCAGTGGATCTAAATATCTTCAATATCTTCTAAATAATAGTCAAAACCTGATTTCGAAATGCCAGAGCAATGCTACAACTACTGGGCGCATACAGCGTACTTTGAGACAACAGTCACCCTCACTATTAAAACATCCTTGACGTTGTCTCAGATATTATCCACTTGTTATTGATTAAATATGTACTTGGTATCCATAACTGTTTCAGTTGTATTTGTAGTGTGTGTGTGTGAATGAGACTGTTCAAGTCTCCACTGTGTTCCCGACAGCAAGCCCCAGTTTCCTGTCCCTCACTTCTCTTTCTGCAGGCTCTCAATCTGCTCGGTCAGGACGCGCTCTTCCTGCTGCATGGCCACCTGCTGCTGCTCCGAGAGCTCCACCTCCACACCGGCCTCCTCGCCAGCGCTCTCCTCCGGCACGTCCGACACCGAGGGCAGTCGGGTCCCCACCGGGGACGAGGGGGTGTGATAACTGGACCTGCGCAGCCGGCCCTTGCCCTGCGAGGAAACAGACACAGGGCCACGTTGAGACAGCACAGTGACACCTGAAGTAACTGGTCAACACAGTGACGGCTGGGTCAAGGTGCCAGTGTCATTCGTTTGTGCTAAAAAAAGAAAATGTGGTCTGAGGTTTACTTGCTGTTATAAGCAGGTTTTTATTTATTTTATTTTTATTTTAAAATCGGTTGAAGAAATGAAATGTGAATTTACTTCCTGAAATTTACGAGTGCATTAAGTACTTCAATTAAAAAAAAACAGTTTGTAATATTGTTTTGCTTGTATTAACAGTTTATCTATTAGCAATATAAGATGTTAAACAGTTAAAATAAACAAAGACCCCTAACTGTCCCCATTAGACTGATCAAGACCATAACAGACATTGAGATAAAAGAAGGAATTACAAGTGTGAAAGGTCAGGGAAGTTTGGGCCACACTGATCTCTAAGGATAGATCGGAATAGTGTGCAGCTGGGGTATGATAGGAGAGGAGAAGGAAGAAAAGGACACTTTAGAGTAAAACACAGACAAGGGAAACGAACAAATAACGAAAACCAAATTCCGAACACTCATCCCTGATCCAGTCAAACCTGTAGAATAAACTGAACATGGTGGCCATGTCTCTAGCTCACTAAATATCTTGGTATTCCTGACTATATCATTTTTCCAATACATTTTCATGAGTAATCTGTAAATTCAGTAGTGGTATCACAAATATGATTTATGAACAATGCAGAATGACATCTGATCCAAAATAGGGTTTCTGCAATGGCCAAGACTGGTAACACAACATTGTACTGGTTATTACAACACAGCGAGATGTCTATATCTATACAAACTTTAAATGTAATTCTATAAGGCAATTCTAGAACTGATATTCAGTATACATTAAACTATAATGTCCTTTTACATCATAGCCCCCAGAGTATATCTTCTCTGTGCAAGCGACTACAAAGCAGACCCCAATCGTAGTGTTAGCCATAGGGCCTACGTGCCATACATTTGTGTGAATCAGAATAGGCACACTGACATATTCACTCTCTCTGAAAACTCATGATGCTAAACCAAAATACAGTTTGAACCAGTTTAGAGTTCTGATGTTAATATGCACCATACAAAAAAATCTGCTCTAGTCTTTGTTTTAAAGTTTTTCATACTTGCATTTCCATCAACAGAACAGTAGTAGCCATTTCAATAAAAGCTGTAAATGTTAGCAAGCATTTCATTCTGACTGCATGGTTTAGATTATCGATCTGTTCGCATCACTAGGTTCAGATTAGCAGGAGGCTCTACTTTAAAAAAAATTCTCTCCGATGGTACCGAACCGACCTTAAAAAAGAAACAAACAAAAAAGGGAATGGGTTTGTGATACAGTTTTTTTTTTTTTTTTTTTTTAAAAAACAGGAGTAGAATGCTCATTTTACACACAGTACCTACAGGAGAAAGAATAGCAGCACCTGCAATTGTGCCATTCTGGAGAGCAGTTTTCACTACATATTTCCACTTCCTTGGTGGGTTACAGGCGGTAATCACTGAGGAATTGTCACATATCCCTCCAAAACAATGAAGACCCAATACAGGCTTGTCAAAACACTGCCACCCTGAGTGCCCATGGCGGCTCCACATACCATCGCCACAGTTCTAGCAGGGTTACTCATTTATACTCTTCTCTACAAACTGCATACCAGCTAATAATAGACACAAGCAGAGCTAGATATGTTACCTTTCTAGTGTTGTTTGGCTGCATGTTAAAAACAAAATCAAAGTCAAATCAATAACGGTTAATAGGGTTAGCATGACATGAAGCAATGACTTAAAACTCATGGGAGATTTCCCTAATGAAGCACAACGGTAACATCCAACACATGCTACACACAGCACAGCATGCGCCATGTTCACTGGAGCCAGAAAAAGACAAGGAAGCGGACAAGTGTGTCGAAATGGTGCCTTCTTTAGTATAATGAGAGTCGCAGGTTTGTGGTGGTGTTGATTGAAGTGTCGTAAAGGGTATTCATCCCCCACTAAACCCAGAAAGGGGAGCATTGTCTCCCATGGTTGCAGAAATTTGGACGTATCTGGTAGTTTAAAAACTGAGGCCTTTGAAAAACTGCATAATAAAGTATATTTTAGGTAAATAAAAAAAACAACAACAATAAACTTTTTTTTTTAATTCTTACCTGTTGTGTATTTCCAAAAACTTTATGGGTTGAAATGTGTACTTTAATTTTCCATCAACAGGGACTGCACTGTGTTAAAGAAATCTCTGTTGCAAGCCTTTGCACTTGGAGAATTTGTCTCCATCCTTTCACAGCTTTCTTTCTTGTCATTTTATCACTGAGAACTATAAAATGTTTCAGTCTTTTTCAGTGTTTAAGTTGAACGTGTTGAAAGAGACTTTTAAATCTTAATGTTTGTCATTAAATTTTAGTTTCATTTCATGATTATTCACTTTAACATAGTGTAGTACCAGATAGCATGTTTTAAAATAGACGTTTGCCATGCGTTTCATTCAGAACAGTACACTTGAGACCTATGTAGCTAATGGAAGTGCAAGACAGGTAAGCATTGGGGAAAAATTCTACAATCATTTACAAACATCTCAACAGCAGCAGTCAATGAGTGTGGTCTCACATTCACCGATATGATGTGGTCAACACTACGAAAACAGACACCCACAATGGAGCATTCCACATCTAAGAAGTAAAACACCTAGATGGAAACTGTTTTCGTTCAATCCGCCAGTGAGAAATGTCACTTTTGCCAGCAACAAACGTGGGCAGATAGCTGCAGAATGTGTGTATGGGCAGTGCCAGAGGCGGTGAGCAACAGCACATGGGCGGAGAATGGCGGAGAGGAGCGCGACAAGGAAATGTGGTGGTGGAGACGTTAAGATGGCTGGGACAGGGTTACATGGAGTATACATACCGGGATCGCACTGCGGGTTATGCTCATAAATCTAACAGCAATTAGTACGGGTTTCTGGATTAAAGAAGGATGGGGAAGAGGAAGAGGAAAGAATAGGGTTAGTGCTAATATTCATTCAAAGGGAATTAGGAACTGCTGGAAAAAAATAATGAAATATAGAAGGACCCACAATACTGTATTTCAATGTTGAGCAGTCTTTATCAGGACTGTTCCTAATCACCTTCCTAAACCTGCACAGTAGTTGTATTTTATGAAGTCAATATATCACCCTGGGAACGGAGCAGGATCGATATAAAAAGGGTGCAGTGGAGTTAAAGGGTGCAAGGAAAACTTTGCTTGTTGTAAAATGTATTTTCCGTATAGTCATACTTTTTTTCAGTACCTGAGTCTGTATAAAATATCCACACCTTTTATAATAGTTCTAAAAGTAGGGACTAAAATAAAATACATTTGGTAATAGAAATCGAAAAATCTCAATAGGGATTGGTGTGGTCTTCAGCCAGTGGCCCTCACAACAATCCACTCAAAACAATTTAAAGTAACTTCTGGAACTTTGCATATTGAGTAAATATTACAGACACATTTTAACCAAGTTGAAAAGCTGTAAATTGGAGGCCATGTATGAGGCACCAATGGGCTTGGCGAGTTTTAGAGAACTTACCAAGCTTTGAAAAGCAGGTTCTGAGTGGCTTCGCTTCACAAATTAGTACTGTCAGATTATGTTTGGACACAGGTGGGATGAGAAGGTGGCTCTTAAGACCTTCATTTTTTTAACTATCTGATTTGCACAAAAAAAAATTGTTTTTGAGTTTGTTTTTTGAATCTGTATTGTAGATGTGAGGTTTATTGTCAACATGGCCTAATTACTGGACTTGTGAATAATCAAATTATGAAATAAGGAGGGAGCACTGTACTGTATAGGGAGCTGTTTTCCACAGTATTGGGAAGGGGTTGAGAAATGCACTGAACTTCATACACTCTTAACATACAAGTCAGCGCAGCCTGCTGGAATGGAGAAGTGGATTACAAAGTGCTACAGATACCTGCTGGAGAGTTTACATTTGCAAGCTGCTTTCATCTGCTACAACAGCAGCTGTATCTGCTTGTGAAATATTTTGAATGTGTGAATTCCACAGACCTTTGGGAGTTCTTGAGCAGAATTAGGATTACGATAGTGGATTTATAAAACGGTGATCTCTAGTAAAGGATGTTTCCATTTCTTCAAAAAAACAAATCTTAAGAATTGTCTCCTGATCTCAGATATCTTACCATTGATCGCCGTACAAGAGTCAGCCTGCTCTTGGCCTTGTTCTCTGCAAATTCCAAGCTGTTGATGTCCTTTAGTCTGGCTATGTACTTGTTCATCTGTTCAACACATATCAGCTCCACACAGCTGGAGATTGAAAACACACAGAGGTTATGGACACACCATCTAATGGATAACACCCAACAGCCTGCAGATATGAAATTCAGTACTTGCTTATGCCTCAGTACCACATAACTAGTTATGTTGAGATTCATAAATCACAGAAGTTTCAGTAATTTGGGGAATATTAAAATAGACCACAAAATCAAAACAAAATAAGGAAATAAAATACTGCCTATTATACAATGGCAAGTATTGTCCTCCTATTCATTTCAAAGGGCTATGTGATGTCATAGCCCTGGTGACATCAAGACAAAGCCACGGTTCTCTTTAAACCTATTTCTGTTAGTTGTTTTTAATTTCAAATGAATAGGCATTATGCTGTAGAACCCCAATATGGCACTAAAGGGCGAGTTGGGGGTTAGCTCCACTTCTATTCACTGCAATGACAGGGAGTTGCTTACGCAGTTGTTTTTCCAATGTCCTGAACGCTCTGCAGAGGATCAATGGTGTCGGGACAGCGAAGGATGCAAGGAGCAAACACGATGGCGAGCGCGTTGGAAGACATCCGATTGGTGTCCTCCTGCAACGCGATTCTGAAACACAAGACAATACAACATCTTTCTAACAGTTTCATACTGTTCTTAGACTAGTACACCAAAGCTGTGGCAGGCTTGGTTTACCATCCAGTTCAATCCAAAGGTGGTATTACTAGCTGAAGGGTAACTTGGTTTTTAACCTGCTTGCCACTTTGTTATTATAGAAGCCAAACACTTCTGTTACAACTGCAGCTGCCCAACATCTACTAGAAGCATGGTTACAGTTAGATAGACAGATATACATATATATACACACACATATATATATATATATATATATATATATATATATATATATATATATGTGTGTGTGTGTGTATATATGTGTATATATATATATATATATATATATATATATATATATATATATATATATATATATATATATATATAGTTTTTTTTTGCGGCTAGTTTTGGAATGGTGTCTCACGCACCTCACAAGATGGAAGATGAGGCGCTCCAGTGTGTTGAGATGAGTTCGGGGGAGCTGATCGATCACAGAGTACACCCCTCGAATAATCTCTTTCTTTTCTTGCAGACCTGAGGTTTGGAAGCAAGGTTGGCAATTGAGATCAAGCAAACAAGCACAAGGACACTGACTGCTGGATTTACTGAAGCCTCAATGGCTCCTTTTGGGCGATGCATCCTTACCCATTGCTCGAAGGAACTCTTCATAAAGCTCAAAGGTCATGACCGGATTTGGCAAGTCCCTCAGCCACTGTTTGAACACACTGGCGATGACGTGGATGTTGTAGTCGTCCAGATTCATGCTGTTGACATCTGAGGAGAGAAAAACAAACACTAACAATTTTACAATTTTAACCAGAAAACAAAACAACAAAAAGAACAATGCAGAATCCTTTTGTCTTTGCAACAGAGGGACAAGGCAGACTTTACTTTTGGGCAACAGCAGAATTAACCAGTCAATGAACTTTTCAATGTTATGAAAAAACAAAAGCCCCAAGAAACACCGATTGCTCAAATATACAGCGTCTGCTTTTACGATGCACTTTGTATAGCTATATACTAACACACCAGAACCTGGTTATAACACCTTGGGAACGGAGGCTGTTCGTAACTCTGAAAAAAGTTTTCAATGGTTTTAATAAATGTGCACACCTGCTTTCTACACCCTTAATCTGACAAATACAGTCATTTAGCCTCCTTTGGCTTTATATAAAAAAACAAAAAAAACAAACAACCTGTGCTGTTTAAAACTAAAATGTCCCTAGTAAAATTGCCTGTACTTGCTTTGAAATCTGCCACCCCTTTGCTGGTACAGTAGTTTTAGCTTCTTCATGACAAGCATGGCACTTGAGGACCGCCTTTCTGGTTAGGCTGTACACATGGTTGAGTGATTGCATACTTCCGGCTGAAAGTTGGGTGTTCAGTTGAGTTTGGTGCTCGTAACTCTGCGGTTCTACTGTAATTCCTGGCTCAGCAGTGGATAAGCTACACACCCCTGTCACACTCCCTGTGTATATGACACCTCTGCTTGCCTCTCTTTTACTCCTTACCCGTGTCCAGTCCCAGCTTGAGTTCCTTGATCTTGTTGGTGGACCCTGACTTCCTGTAGATGCCCTCTGTGTACAGCCCATGCATCTCGATGTAGTTGATGAGTTTCTCCACCACCAAGGGAACCGTCCGCTCGTCATTGGTCAAGCGGGAGACCTCCACCCCAAACTGCCTGGAGGAGAGCTCGGGGTCGTACTGCCGGAGATGAACCAGGGGGAATTAGAGGCCGGATTCAGAATCAATTGTTTGCAAAAAGCAAAATCACTAAACCAACGCTAAATGGTCAATTTGATCAACCTATTCAAACAGCTGGGATAAGCCACAACAAGGTTTTATTACAACATTTTACCCCAGGATTACCCCTAATAAGTGGTTGATAGAATCAAAGAGGATTCCACAGTGCTGTAAAATAAAATGTATATATTATGGCTTATATGCTGGATGTAAAAATCTGTTTATTCATAGTTTACATATGACTGTACAGACTTTATTAAAAGTACAGCACAGTTAGTGGGATACTTTGCTATGGTCATTATATACATATACATTATATATATATATATATATATATATATATATATATATATATATATATATATATATATATATATATATATATATATATATATATATACACACACACACAGACGTGCTCAAATTTGTTGGTACCCTTACAGCTCATTGAAATAATGCTTCATTCCTCCTGAAAAGTGATGAAATTAAAAGCTATTTTATCATGTATACTTGCATGCCTTTGGTATGTCATAGAATAAAGCAAAGAAGCTGTGAAAAGAGATGAATTATTGCTTATTCTACAAAGATATTCTAAAATGGCCTGGACACATTTGTTGGTACCCCTTAGAAAAGATCATAAATAATTGGATTATAGTGATATTTCAAACTAATTAGTTTCTTTAATTAGTATCACACATGTCTCCAATCTTGTAATCAGTCATTCAGCCTATTTAAATGGAGAAAAGTAGTCACTGTGCTGTTTGGTATCATTGTGTGCACCACACTGAACATGGACCAGAGAAAGCAAAGGAGAGAGTTGTCTGAGGAGATCAGAAAGAAAATAATAGACAAGCATGGTAAAGGTAAAGGCTACAAGACCATCTCCAAGCAGCTTGATGTTCCTGTGACAACAGTTGCAAATATTATTAAGAAGTTTAAGGTCCATGGAACTGTAGCCAACCTCCCTGGGCGCGGCCGCAAGAGGAAAATCGACCCCAGATTGAACAGAAGGATAGTGCGAATGGTAGAAAAAGAACCAAGGATAACTGCCACAGAGATACAAGCTGAACTCCAAGGTGAAGGTACGTCAGTTTCTGATCGCACCATCCGTCGCTTTTTGAGCGAAAGTGGGCTCCATGGAAGAAGACCCAGGAGGACTCCACTTTTGACAGAAAAACATAAAAAAGCCAGACTGGAATTTGCTAAAATGCATATTGACAAGCCACAATCCTTCTGGGAGAATGTCCTTTGGACAGATGAGTCAAAACCGGAGCTTTTTGGCAAGTCACATCAGCTCTATGTTCACAGACGAAAAAATGAAGCTTTCAAAGAAAAGAACACCATACCTACAGTGAAACATGGAGGAGGCTAGGTTATGTTTTGGGGCTGCTTTGCTGCGCCTGGCACAGGGTGCCTTGAATCTGTGCAGGCACAATGAAATCTCAAGACTATCAAGGCATTCTGGAGCGAAATGTACTGCCCAGTGTCAGAAAGCTGTGTCTCAGTCGCAGGTCATGGGTCCTCCAACAGGATAATGACCCAAAACACACAGCTAAAAGCACCCAAGAATGGATAAGAACAAAACATTGGACTATTCTGAAGTGGCCTTCTATGAGTCCTGATCTGAATCCTATCGAACATCTATGGAAAGAGCTGAAACTTGCAGTCTGGAGAAGGCACCCATCAAACCTGAGACAGCTGGAGCAGTTTGCTCAGGAAGAGTGGGCCAAACTACCTGTTAACAGGTGCAGAAGTCTCATTAAGAGCTACAGAAAACGTTTGATTGCAGTGATTGCCTCTAAAGGTTGTGCAACAAAATATTAGGTTAGCGGTCCCATCATTTTTGTCCATGCCATTTTCATTTGTTTTATTATTTACAATATTATGTTGAATAGAAAATCAAAAGCAAAGTCTGATTTCTATTAAATATGGAATAAACAATGGTGGATGCCAATTACTTTTGTCAGTTTCAAGTTATTTCAGAGAAAATTGTGCATTCTTCGTTTTTTGTGGAGGGGTACCAACAAATTTATATATATATATATATATATATATATATATATATATATATATATATATATATATATATATATATAAAACACAGATTACCAACACATCATATTTCACTGAATCATCTACACAGATAAATAGGAGAATGGCTTCATACCTTTTTACTGCACCTCGTTGTCGTTTTCAAACAGCACTTTCTATGACAGGCAAACCTGCACACTGAGCACAAGAGAAGGTACATGTGATTTTTTTTTTGTGCTTTGCTGGCTAGTTGACAGCAAACCACATTTCAGTACTAAATTGACAGACACAAATGAAGGCTTCTGAAGGTCTTTTGCCCTTTAATGGTTCTATAGATATATGTTCAAATAGAAGTGTGACATACTGTACATTCATTTATCTTTTTCGATATTCTGAGAATGTCAATGACCCTAAAGAATGTCCTTAGCAAGTCTCATCCCATTCAGAGAAGTGGTCCTCTAGATCTGTGTAACAAATGGAAGTGTGACATAGACAGTTTCCATTTAACGCAGGGGATTATGACAACTTGTGCTAAAGCAGGTCCTCGGTAAGTTTCATCACCCTAGGGAAAGAGCTTGTCTTGATATCTGCAAAACTCGAACATGTGATGCATGTAATATTAACTTACACTTGCAGACGCAAGCTTTGTCCATCATCCATATGAGGGACGAGCAGTACTCGCAGTAGGTGGGGATGCTATACTGGGTGGACTTGAAGATGTGACCATTGTGCTCCTCCACCTGCATTGAAACAGAAGACACACAGTGAGGACAGTGCAGGGCTGCCAAGTGTCTGGTACCTGTCGAATAGCATTCCAGTTTCACACAACCCAAATCTAAGCTATAACAGTGATGTCACAAGGTTCAGCTATATGGAAAGCAACTGGGACATTAGGAAACAGAATATTTTGAAAGCAGTTTGGTCTGTGGAAACAAAGGAAAATGCACTTCACTAGATACCCATGAGCTGGATTTAGTTTCGACAGAGCAGAACTGAAGACTTACAATGTCTGAGTCTTTTTTCCTTCTCTTCTTGCGTTCTGGTTTTGGTGCCTAGGGGGATTAAAAAAAGCTCAATTAAAATTACAATGCCACTCCTTGTTTCTGCTATTAGTGCTTGCTATATGAATACACTCTACTACAGAGTAAATTAACATCTGCATAGGAACAGTCCAAGACATTTAATAGAGCTGGTGTAACTGACAGAACGGGGTTGTGAACCGGCGACATCAAGAAAACGATCACTTCACAAAAGCATCCGATCTATTTGAAGAAGTTGCTTTTAGAGCCATTGACTCTGCTCACCTGCAGGGGCGTCATTATCTGGTACAAAAGTGCAGTACATGGCGCAGCATCATGATATTTAATCTCCCTGAGATACTGTAAAATGCACCTTTTTTGCTTTAGTTTGATATTATTGTTGTTATTTGAGGAAATCCAGGAGTAATAAAAATTAATCGTTTTGATAGAAAGTCTTTATCATTGTCTTAATATAATGTAATAAATCACATGCTATCCACTCTACCTTTCCTACTGTGCTGTCCAGGGTTTTGTATTCGGTCATAAACTCGTCCAGAAACACCTTGAAGGTGTTTACCCAGACCTTGACGGGCGACTCGCTCCAGTCCCTCTGCTCCTGCCTCATCGTCTTCTCCAGGATCTGCTCAAACAGGGCGTACAGGTCCTTGTACCGGATACTCTTCCCATCATCCATCTGCAGGGAGGAAACAGCAAGAGCAGGGCTCATGTCAACACAAAAACACTAAACACTTCCATCTCAGAAATGACACATGGGGCAAGAGAGAGTGTCACCTCAGATGCAAAAAATGAGACGTCACCAAGTACAGAATTCCACCTGGAAGGTACTTCATGCACACAAATAGGTTGACAATAAAGTCAGACACTTCTTTAAAATATTATCTGTTTTAAATGTTTCAAATGGGGAATGAGTTCAAAATTTTGTCTAGTATCTTCTTATTGTGAAAGTTTTACTTTTAAATTCCGATTGAGCCTTTTGAAGTAGAAAACAGGGTTATTAAATGTGACGCTTGGCTACTTACCGCAAGAGCTGTGGAATAGGAGTTGAAGATATTGAGGCGGAACTCTTTGAGAGCCTTTTTAAAGACAACATCCACCAGGGTGTCCTTCTTACTGTCTTCTGTGTCAAGGTCAGTGATCTGCAAGGAAAGGGACAAGCGTCTTTCATTACTGAACTCTGCTTTCTGTTCCACATAAAATAAACTCAAAAACATTCAGTTAAAAACAAATGTTAGTTATTTCACAATGGCGGTGCATAAAATGGTGCCCTTCATTACACAAATGATTTCAAATTCTCAACGCTTCTAATTTGATATTTATTATTCACATACCCTGGGTCATTAATTAGCTGTGGAATGAAACTGAACACACATCACTTTTTAAAGGAGAAGGGTCTATAGAATGGGAGTACAGAAATGAAATATATCCTAGGAAGTTGTTTCACCTTTAATGGTACTTCCATATGGTATATTTGCAGAGATGAACTTGTCTATTGCCATGTTATCTGTTTTCCATGTGTATAGAATCCTATGCAGGTTCACTTGCACAACTGCGCTCATTTTGAAGGTCATTTTTCCTACTTTGGATTCAAAGCAGGATTTTCTTTCAATGCGAGCACCGTCTTTAAAACAACTTCTGTGCTGTTTAGCATTACGAGATGGGATCAATGTTACAGTGTAATACAGTTTAAAGATGGCGCTCACATGAAGAAACCAATTCAGGGTTTTGTTTGTGGGCTTGTGCATGTGTAAGCAGGTCAATGCCCAGTGGCTCACCTTCTTCTGCAGGAACTCGTTCATACACTTGTAGTCGCCGGCGCTGGTGAGGATCTGTAAGGAGTCGTTCTGCCACTGGGCCTGCTCCAGAGCCACGCTGCTGATCTTGATGCTCTTCCGCCGCCTCACCTTGGGCGAGGGCTCCTTGTTCTCCTTGAACTCCTTCCCTCGCTCCGCGGCCAAGTCTGGGCTGTGCGGGGGCGTCATTTGCCGCTCCGGACCTGCAGGGAGACGCGGCTCACAGTCACACCCATAGACACAGCCCAGTAACAATGGGTTACCATTCATTTGTGCCTTATTTAAATTCCAAAGGAAACAAAAATGCAACTGCCGACATTTATTGCAAAATATTTTAATTACAATAAATCTTAAGGGTGGTGACATTTCATATTTTTAAAAGTCACAAGGATTCATTTCCAAACTGTTTAAATTCTGTACTTTTAAATAAACTGTCTTTGTATTCCTGCAGATGTATTTATACAGGGTTGGACCTCATGCTGTCTGAATACCATACATGAGCCTTTTGAGTTTGCTGTGGAAGTGTTATGGAGGAGAGTTACCGTCACCCATGTGCAGCCCCGTGTCCAGGCCCTCCTGCTCCCTTTGCAGCTCCTGCTGCTCTGCCTGGGAGGCCAGCTTCTCTCGCGACAGCTTCTTATCACCCTGCTTCGTCTTGCCCCAGAACCGCATCTTCCCTCTCACTCTGCAGGCAAGCAAGAAGCATGCTTACAAACATACACGCAGCATTATGGGCACAGTCACATTGCAGTGATAATACCTACAGAAAACCCACAGCACTTCTATTTGAGCTTCACAGAGCACTAGAGGAGTGTGGCAGATAAGAGTTTCCACATGATATACTCCTCCTTGTTACAATCCACACTGTGGATGTTTTTCATCATTCAGATGATTCAATCCAATGCTATTTGAGTGTAAAATCAGGCTTTAAATACGAAAACACAACTAGCAGATTCATTCAATTACCAGACAACTGTACTCGACTCCCCCCTACCTTCCATCGGTATGGGCGTTCTTCCTCATGCTGTCCATCTTGCCAAGATCCCCGGAAGACATCGTTTTATGAATCATATTCTGGTCTTCGGTCTGTGAGGCTGGCTGCAATTTCAAATGGATTGGCACAAAAAACCATTATAAATACTCAAACTGCCGTTTAGCAACATGCTAGAAGGAACAGAGGATATGAGAGGATAACGTATTTGCTTAAAGTGTACCTTTCATTGTGAAATTCCAGTTAAACAAACATTTCTGAATACAGAACTTTAGCATATACCTGTAGACATTGAAAAATACCAAGCTTAGGATGCTCAATTCTTAATTATAGTTCTTAATTATAGTAAGACTGACTGATTATACAGAATTCATATTTCTTAGCAAGTTTAAAACAGTAAAATCAAAGGTGACAAAAATACCTGCACTTGTAAAGCATTATCACAATGAAACATTTCCAGTTTTGAATTTTACTGCTCTTAACCCTGGTTTCTGGTTTGTGGAAATGATGCCAGTAAAGCCATGGGGCTCACAACATTTCACAGATTCTTAACTAATATATTTTAAAAGATGCACTTGGAAAGCCAATCTATAGCAGGCTCTTAAAGAGCTGAGTACATAAAGTGCACAGAGTAGTGGGTTCAGGCTACTGGCTTGGAAAGGGGTAAGTGACCACTTCACCCTTTGAGTACAGAGGCTGCAAAACGTACCACCTCATAACGTGCTGCACAAAGACACACACCTGGAAAAGACTACCTGGTTTTATTTTATTTGCTAGGACACCACTTTAACAATATAAAATAAAATAAAGATAACATCTTAAAATGACAGCAAGTGTTAGATATGGTTATCCAGTTCTGTTTAAACTGTTCGTACAGTTTATTTCTCAGGATAAACAACTAAAACCTGTTAACGGTGTATTTCAAATCAGGGTGATACAATCTTCGGTGCACTTACTGTCCAAACCCAGCAGGTGGCAGCAAAAGACTGACCAGCACTGCACAGATGCTTTGAGAGCAATGTGCACATAGAATCTGTGGGGCTCAACTGACTATTGCGTAAGCTGTACTTTCAGATTTGGTTGTTATGTAAAACTCTAAAACAGTTAGCTGATATTATCATTAGAAAGTATTTTATCATTATTCATCATTCAATTTTGTTCATTTAATTTTTTCCAAAATAACGCTCCACGCGTATCCAAGCATTGTAAGAATTTTACAGACTGTTATAGTAAATAAGTACAATAAGTTGTAGCTGCAGGAGACACTAGAATTGTAGGAAACATATTCATCTTCATGAGGTTTTATGCAATAACAGCTCCAGTGCACTTACACCTGTGTAAACAAATTCATTATTTAGGTTATACAGTAAAACCATTACTGTCCGAACTTCGATATTACAGACACTGTTGTTAACCCGAACAGCCCACCTCCTGCCCCACAGACAATACCTTCTATTTTAGGAATTTACAATACAGTCGGGTTCTGTACATTTCGCTCCCTCAATACTTCATTAATTCAGCCTTCACTAATTCACTGTTTTTAGTATTTTTATTTTATATAAAGAGGGAGCTCTGTTTATTGAAATGTACAGGGGCTGTATTTTCATGTCATTTCTGGAGGTTTCTCAATTGAGAATGTCAAAGAATTTTACAATAATTCTTAAAAAATAAAAATTCTGATAATAAAGGTTTTACCATACCTGCATAGAACATGTGATTATATATATATATATATATATATATATATATAGACACACACAAACACACACACACACACACACTAGTGAACATGTTAAATAAAACAATAGGAAGGCAGAGGTGAAACTGAAGTGAATGTGCCAGGTTATATTGAAGTCACAGGAAACCCAACCCGCAGAGTAAGGGAGTGATGCATGTGCAGAGCAATAAAACCGTGACACAGACAGGGAATAAAGTGCGCCCCCAAAAGGCAGTTATTAGCTATTGCATGCAATGATTGGGTGTTAACCTGGCTATTCCAGCTAGATGACAGGAGGTGATTTTTAATTTTTTTTTTTTAATGCACGCCGCGCTATTTGCTTCTGTGATGGATGACTTGAGGTTTCCCTTCATTCAGGTGACCCCCCCCTTTCGTACCTAGTTGATTGTGAGCCCAGACTTGTCAGCAATGTATTTTATCCAGAGCAAGCATCATGGACTACTGATTGACTGATTGGGGAAACAGTTTAGAACACAGCTTTGGACATCTGTGCTAAGTGCTAGGAAAGGCTTCAAATAAATAAAGATTTATGATAATCCAAAATTGCATCAGATATTTAAAAGCTGTCACTTGATAAGTCTGGATTTTAAATATTGGTCAACTTGGCAAGACCGACTACCGCTAGTAGAAATCACGCAGATCGTCAACCTGTTTCACAGCTAACAGAACCTAAACATCTTTGGTTACTAATTGTAAAAACTGATAAGTTGTCTTGCTGGATAGAAGGTGTATCCAAACCATAAGTACAATAGAGTACATAAAGCTTTGAAGTGTTCAGTCGGGCTAAAACCACACATATATATATAAAATGATCCCGTTCCAGCAATTAGGCCCACGGTAAACATGAACTGGTTAAGGTAAACCCCTACATGGTTGCCTAGATCTCATCCAGCGGACCTGCAGACTCAAGAGTTACTGGCTGGATACCTTCTGTAAGAAGTGTATTCAGTTTGTAGTGCCCTGATCATTTTAGAAACACAAATGAAGGTTGTTCTATAAAATAGAAGGGCAAGTGGATTTGTAGAGCCACGTTGATGCCTTAAATGGGACAGAAAGGTCAAGCTGTGTTCCAAAATAAATGTTTCCCCATCGAAAGTACAGTGAAAAAATAAAGACAATAAAAACTGCAGTACCAAAGCGGTTTTAGGTGTCAGTATTGCGTTTCTACCCAGGCGGCGCTGAAGGGGTTAGCAAAAAGAGATGCTCCCACTTGTGAGGCTCGCCCCCAGAGAAGGTCTGGGTGGGTTTGGTTTGTTGAATTACCATTTCTGAGTCACTGTGACAAGCCTGCCCGCTGCGAACCAGAGGCTCCGGCTGGGGGCGGGGCAGGCTGGGGGAGAGAGGGGGCGAGATGGGGGTGTCATCATACTCATCCTCCTCCGATTCCCCCTCCCCCTCTGGGTTTGTACCTCGGGTCAGGAAATCAGAGCGAGTCCGCGCCATGCGGGCTTTCTTTTTATGGGCTGGTCTCGCAACCTAATTGACCAAATAACACAACAAGTGTAAAAACTTCTTTGACTCAAACTCTTAAAACGTGATCTTTCCCACCTCTTTAGAAGCTGATACATTGTAAAAGAGAGGGCCCCTTACAAACTGCAGTAGTTTAGTAACATGCCGGGGTGGACGACTCCAGTCCTCAAGTGTAATAGCAGGTTGTGTTATCCCAGGACTGTATGCTGGTTAATCTGCTTTGCTTTGCACCTGTCAGAGCTCTGGGGGCTGTAGTTGTGTATCCCTGCATCAATGAGAGCCGTCTTTGCACAATGCTCTTTGGGCTCTACACACATTCCTGATAGTGAACAGACACTGCTTTCTGGCAATGCAGTAAGTCTGCTATGATGTGAAAGGGGGCGTAGCGTAGCAGTCTACAGTGACTGGGTAGACTGTCTGACCGCACTATTTCAAGCACTGTTCAAGGTACTTTTCCGCTGAATTTGTTTTATGGGTTTTAGGAGAATGTATATTTCACACTAACCCCAACCCACCTTGTCTGAAGTTTAAATAATCTTACATAACCTTAAAATAGGCTTAAATAATCTGCACAGCACATTCTATACAGCGGTCAGATGTTTCCTCTTGCTTGCTTACATATTATGTCAGAGATATTTGAACTTCCTATCATTTGATCACATATTCAGTTAAAACCACTGCTTCACCCCTCCCCTCCCCATCCTCCCCTTACCTCGCGCCCCTTGTGTCCAGTGACTTTTACAAGCTTCGTACTCGCAGGCCCCTCTTTCCGACGGACAGAATCCTTCTCCTGAGTGGCAGACTCCTTTTCAAACCTGCAAAAGTTTAGTAATTTCAGTCAAAGACCACCCTCTCTATTTCCTGCTAATCCCTAATATGGGGATTTAAACACAAGCCTTTTAGCATTCACCATATTTAGTAGATATGACAGATGGGTGTACCATGGATAACATCAGGCCATGTAGAATAATCAGAAGTTGTTGAATAATCTGAAGTCGTAATATGTAGACAAGCTAATGCCTGGTAACTTAACCCTTTGCAGTCCATTGTCGGACCTGGTCTGACATTGCAATTATTCCTATCAGGTCCATTGTCGGACCCTGTCCGACATCATTATAGAAACACAAAAAACGGGTTTTAGTCGTTTTTTCTCCGGAAAAAGTCGAGAACACCATTCAATGGATGAGTGGGAACGACAGGAGCCGAGACAAGTCGAAAAAAAAAAAAAAAAGGCGTATCTCATGAATAGTCATACATGGCCCTGGTATCAGATAACGGGGCGGTCGTAAGTAAACAAGCTATCTGATACTGCACCAGCGCACAGAGAGCACGGACATTTGCAGAGCTTTTTTGAGATGTTACAGTAATAAAATAATGACTTGGATCGCATTATTGAGGAGTTTGGTGATAAAACGAGTGATCAGATGATTGATCGGTATGTACGACTATTATTATTATTATTATTTATTTCTTGCATAGGTGAAAGCTATAGCGAGCGAAAGGGTGTGGCGGGGCTGGAGATGCCTTGTGAGTGCTTTGTTGATATGCAGGGCCATTTAAACCCGTTTGACTGTGAAAAAAAATACTTTTAAACAGCGCGTCTAAAATTAACTGCGTGTGTGAAAATTAATTAGACCTGGCGTGCCTGACGCGCATTTAATAAATGGACCACAAAGGGTTAAAGCTGAACATATCTGTATAAGGAACAATGCTTTGTATAATGTGTCACAAAACTAGGTCAATGGAATAGTTAAAATAGGTAAAAGGTGAAGAAAATAAGTCTTGTAGACAAACGTTTCAAATAATGTTCTCAGCAAATGGCTAAGAATGACAGAATATCTGTTTCTTCTCATGATGACCAGATCTTATGAAGGAGTAGGAAATTCATCCATATCTTCACACATGCTCCATAATAGATTACAAAAGTAAAACGACACTGATGAAGGCATTATCAGAAACGTATGTCTAATTAGTTTATTTAAATTTGTACCTTCAGTTTAAGAGACCCAGCAAAGAACTTCTGCTTAGAAACAAACTCGGTTGACATTAGGAAGATCTAATCTTAAAAACCCAACTCCTTACTTGGTGAACGCAACTCTATTGTCCTTTGGCAAGAAGAATATCGGTGTGGGCCTGTCAGTTGCTGTGCTGTCTCTGCTCGGACTTGGAACTTTGGGTTGCCTAATACGCTCGTTCCTGGCAGCACCATCCCGTGTCTCCAAATTTAGTTTGGGGGTCCATCTGTCCATCTTGTCAAGGTCCTGTGGAGCTCTCCTCAGCCCATCCCTGCGCTCCAGAAACATGCTGATCGGACGCTCTTTAGCCGGAAGGCGGAGGGACTCTTTATCTCCAGTGTCTGTTGTTGGGATGATCTGGATGTCCACTGCGGACGGGGACACACCCCGGGGTGTGCCGGGCTCCCATGGCCCCTGAGTGATCAGGAGGGACTGCGGTCTTTCCACAGACTTGGAGCTCGTGGCTATGGGCTGCGTCGGCCCACTCCGCCGGCTTTGCTCGATCTTCTGCAGGGCCTCTCCGCGCTGCTTCTCGAACATGTCCCTCTCGTTCTGCTCGAAGACCTTACGCTGATTCCCCAGGATCTCTTTCTGCTGCCGGATCTGGTCCATCATTTCCTTCTCGTTCTGCTGCTGCTGCTGCTTCTGTCGTTCAGCCTTCTCCACGTTCAGCTTCTCCAGTTTCTCCAGGACCGCTGAGTTAACCCCTCCCGGGACGCTGCTGCTGCTACCTACTTCCCTGGGCATTGCAGGGAGGTCTATCGTTTGAGACTCGCTGTCCCGCATCTGGGGAGGTTGTTGTACTAGACTTATGTCATCCAGCACTGTGTCTTTCTGCATACTGATCACAACCACCACTGGCTTCCGGACTGAATCTCTCCGTTCTTTAGCTGGTTTGCTAGCTGCAGTAGAATCCTCACTGGTCCTGTGGGCAACAGTGGAGCTCTTGGAATGCGGGACGTAGAAAATGGGCAGGCTGTTCTCGATCTTAGGGATTGGGGTCAAACCGGAGGGGCTGGTGGACAGAGGCTCAGAATCGAGTATCTCAGACTCTGTCTGAAGACTATCAGGCAATGCAGGGCTGCTGGATAAAATATCCTGATGTTCCAGCAAGCCGGACGGAGAGCCAGACTCTTCCGATTCTGCAGAAGCAGGCTTGACTTTTGGATAGTCATCAATGCTTAAAAGCTCAAAGCTACCCCGTGAACTCTCGCTGTCTGGAGTGCCTTGCGGGGAGATTAGTTCGGTGGACCACCTTCTCTCCTCAGATGGAGACACCCCACCGGTAGACCTGACCTTCAGCAACTCCAGGCTGAACTTGGCCTGCTCCAGCTCCCTCATTCTACGACTCTCTCTTTTCGCCCGGACCACTTTCTTCTGCTTTGGGTCATCCAGAGATTTTGGCCTCTCTCTAACCACCACTTCCTGCACGACCCCTGTGTAACCCTCACCACCTTTATCATCATCTACTGTCCTGTCCAGAGAGTCTGAGCGAGAGTCTCTCGACATTTCTTCTTGGTTACATTCCTGCGTTGAGCTCAGTCTGCTCAGAAAGGTTTCTCGATCTTTATAGGAGCAGTCTTCCCACTTGGTGGGATCCACTCCCATAATCTCCGGGATGTCCTTGTTCCCAAATGTCTCTTCGTCCTCCTCAGTTGGACTCGTCTGTCCATTTTCCAGCTGCCTTTCTGTCACCTTCTGCTCTTTCAGGTCTCTAAACCTGAAAAAAAAAAGAGAAACCAATTTACACTACACTTGAATTTACATGCAAGAGATACATGTATTCCAAGAAGTCACATGACTGCAAAATGGAAGCCATACTAGCTTATTTTCCTTTTTTTCCCTATGGCGTTTATGCAGATCAGCAAAAATAAAGGTTCAGTGACAGCAGCTTTGATACATAACGATTGCCAAACTGTTTTTTATGCTGGAGGCTTAAAATACCTCAACCCCACTCCTTTATACAATTAAATAAATCATTGTTGTTGTGGTTTAAAGTGGACAGTTGCTAAACCTTACCAAATTGATTTCCTAATCACCCAGTTTCTGTACTGGCAGCGGGACTTCACATTTTCTTGGATTAGGCGTTAACATTCACAGTGGTGGGAAGGGTGAAAGCAACAAAGAACTCAAAGTATGCCACACTTGCTAAGCCAGCCCACACTGCTGAGTCTGGACCAGACACAGACTGGGGGCAACTGTGGAGAATCTACCAGCTGTTCCAACCCCACCTCTCCCCAGCGGCACCGCAAGAGGAATACAGTGGGGTGGACAGCAAAACTCACTGAACCCAATTAATTTATTACTTTGGCTTCCTGAATTAAAGAGCATCTATACAGCAATTTTTGGTTACAATTTAGATGATCCAGTTGGTTTGCTGGTACAGTAAGTACCTCCACTGAACACGCTTCATCATTCTATTCAAGTTATATGACAATATGACCTTTCAGCTCTGCCAGCCCTACCTGACAGAGTAGTTCAATACTGGAGCAGCATAACCCTTAACCACTTAGAATGAGTACAAACATCATAACACAGTTAGGAAAGTGGAACAAACATATTGAAATAACATTTCAACACTTTTGCTCTTTAAGCAATTTAGGAATTGACACATTTCTTACAAACAGTATCCAATCAAGTATACACCACTGTGCCTGTCTATACTTTTTTTTTTAAAATCCTGTATCATTTTTATGTTTGCAATCTTTCTGAAATGTCCAAAGAATAGCATAAAAGCAGGTAGAGCAAACAGAGTTAAAAGGCCATGTGATCTCTCTAGGATAAGGATAATAATGTCTTGATCCAATCAAGTTTGTGGTATATATCAGTATTTGTTATCACTTGCCAGTTCATGGATATGTTGCCATTCACTTTGCAAATCCAAGCTAATTTAATACCTCTGCCGCGCCAGGTATCCCCTGCAAGCTGCCTGTAGCAGTATAATCCTGCGCCTCTGTGTTCTGTAAACTCTCCTCTCTCTGCACCCGCGCCACGCTGCCTGAATGCAAACTGCAGCCTCCCCTCTCTGGTAGCAGTGCTCCCGCCAGCTCCTCTGTATGATGAAGGCAGCTTTCTGCATCTGCAGGACCCTCCTCCGCTCCCTGTATCCTCGCCACGAGGACTGGATACTGGTGGCAGCTCCGTGGAGGAGGACGGGGTCAGCTTCAGCTTCTGCTCTTGCCTGCTTCATTCGGTAGCTCCGCCACCATCGCTATGAATCAAAAAGGAAAAGTTAGGATTCATACAGAAAATCCACAGCATGGGGGGGTGGGGGTGGGTTCAGTCTTGTGGGTATATGGAAGGGTCAAAAGTCCTGTATGTCCACCTGGGTGTCACTTAAATACAAAACTTGAATACACTTTTTCATAAGCGCTTGTAGCCGTCATTAGGTAAAATACTTTTTTTTTATTATTCAATGTCCTTAAAGTGCACTGATTCTTTACAATCGAGTATTTTGACAGAAACATTATTATTTAATTTTTTCTTCACAAAACACAAGTGCTGTAAATAAGAAGCAAGTAGATTCTTCTCCCCACACCAGAGACAGTGGGCGATAGGCATCATTATAATACCAGATAGTGCACACACACACACACACACACACACATACATACATACATACATACATACATACATGGAGGGTACTTATAATCTTGGGACTACATGAATCTATAAAATCAACAGTATTTCGGATTATACCCAAATGCAATCTAATAGGAAGCTTCGGGGAAAATTAAAAGGTGTTCATTATACAGTGTGACATTCAGGACAGACAATTCAAGTTCATTTTGACCCTAGAAAACAGACATCTATACTTGACGAGAGATCTTTTTGTGGTCTGGACCAAGCTTCACACACAAATGTTGCGCTGGGTGAGAGCAGAGGATTGTTACCAGGTTGTAGTTATTCAAGCAGGGCAGGGCGCGCATACACACACACCTGTATAGCAGTAGCAGCCTGCTTCATGCTGAGAAAGTGCTTCCTCTCCAGCAGGGTTCTGAACCAGCGCTGCAGGACAATGATGCGTCTCAGCACCTCCTGGTGCAGCAGGTCCTGCAGTCTCTGCCTCTCCACCTCCCTCATGAACACCTGGGACACACACACACACATTGCATCACTGCAGATCACAACAGCTCTCAAAGACAACGGCTTCCAGCTTAGAATTCAATCCAAGTACACTTCTGTAGGCATTGTGCGGAGTTTACAATGGGCGGTCAATTTGAGACCACCTGTGCTATAATTCTAACCTATTCTATATACCATATCTCAGCGTTGTCTATTATGATGTTGTACTGTTTTTTTTTTTTTTTTAATTTAATGGATACGCTCCATCAACCAGAACTTAAAATACAAAGTCTTGTATGCTATACAAAGTCTTACTTCCATCCCTGTAGTGTCATGCTGTGTTAAACTAATCTGGACCTACTCCATCCACCAACATCTCAACATATGTTGCTGCTGTACTAACTTGGACCTACTGTATATTGCTATTGGTAGAATAACCCACATATTGTAAGAAATCAAATCTGTTATTACTCGATGCAACAGTAAGTTAAGAAAGGCAGTGCTGCAATGTGCATACCATGGTGTTCCCCACTTGGAAGCTGTCTGGGTTGAGGTCCACCTGGCTCAGGTATTCTCGAATGCTGTGTTGAGAAGCGCCAGTGCCATCAGGTAACAGGACATGGAAATGGTCAACAAAATCCTGCCAACGAAAGACAAAAAAACAATGATACTGAGGCAGCCATTCCTTTCCATGCAACAGACAACTGCAAAAAAAATGATGCTGTATAATTGTGAACTTGAAGGATTGATGTAGAAGAACCAATTCGCATTTGAAGTGCCGAGTGCGACATGCCCCTGTACTGTTTCCATATTAAAACTTGACATGGGTGTGAATTATCAGAATTATCTTAACTAATGCACTGTAATATTCTTTGTGTATCAGGTACACTGTTATCTAGCCTGTAACCTGTACTCCTGAAACACACTGCCCCTAGTGAAATTAATATATTCCCCCCCAAAAAAACAAGAACAAAAGAACACAAAGATTTGGTGGAAGTCTTTGAATACCATTTCCTACCACTCGGGGGCCTTTATGGTACTTTTTCCCCATCAGTGTAAAGAGGCCAACAAGCCAGAATATCAGGGTAGGCTCTTTAAAGAACCTAACAATAACAAAACATGGTATTTCTAAATACCTTTATTTATATCTGTGTTGAGTTGTTGATATCTCTGACAATTACAGCACCCTGACATCACCGCACAAACACGAAGCAAACAGCAACACATGCTGTTGTTTCTACTAACAGAAGGCCAAGCTTAGACAATGAGCTCACCGGAAAGGCCAGGCCTTCTACCCTGCATCCAGATACTCTCAACTGGTGCATGAGTAGTGTGGAAAAACAGATGCTGTGCTTTCCAAGTTATCTGGGGTTCACTGACAGCAATAAGATGCCTCTATTCTAGGGATCATGTTCACAAGATCACCCTTAAGTCTCATTGTTTCTTATTACAGATGTTTTGCCTTTGTAAAGCATCTTGAGATCTTTCATTATGTGAAAGGTGCTATATACGTCACAGTTGTATTGTAATGTATTTCTTGCACACATCACATCACAAAAATGGGTCTACTAAACTTAATACAAAGCTGCCTTAATACAATGCAGTGGGCAGGTGAAATGACTCTCCTATTACGTTTCCAAGTGTATTTCTTAAAATACACAACTTAATGCCTTCTTTCCTTTTACATGTACATGCAAACAATGACAATACATATTGTCTGCCAAATACATTACAGTAGATCTTTTAGAATTAATGCCCATTTCTTCATAACCTTAAAATAGTTCCCAGGATCTTGGCATCACTTGCCAAAGCCTCATGCGTATAGATCACTGTGATCTACTGTCGATTCTGATACCCCTGAAGGCCAATTCAAGATATAACCAAAACATGTAAGTGATTGTGCAGAAACTGTGTCTCTTACCTGGAAGGTGTACTTGATGCTGTACCCTGACTGTCGTATCCTGACAGTCTCCAGCATGCCTGTGTAACGCAGCTGTCTCAGCACCAAGGTGTCGCTGAAACGCAGGGGGAGCTGCAAAGGCAAGACCAGGGCTTTCAGAAATGCACACTGAAACAGTCTGTGCAGTATTAACAATAACTCAGCAAGGACTCCCTTACCTTTTCTGCGTTCGAGCGGATGCACTTGACAAAGTAGGGCTCCGCCTGTCCCAGTGTTTCCATCAACTTGTTCAGGGAAGCCTTAAAAAAAAAAAACGCAACATTATATTAGATAATGCATTCTATTGATGGGATTTTTGATTCAATTCAGATTTATACTTTTTAGTTCCACTTTTTCTGGGGGGGGAAATAACATCTAAAAATACTGTGTGCATTTTGTTGATCTGTGTTTCCAAATGTTATTTTGGAACAGTTCCTTTATTTGTAATCTCTTTAAATCACTAAACAGGTAATAAGGTATAAACATTTTTATTGCTTATGAAATACAGCAGGCATGAAGAGGTCCACCTGTACCCAGTATTCTTTTTTTTTTTAGAACTACCTTGTTGAATTTGCAGTATAACCCGAGTGTTCAGGGTCGCTGGAGAGATCCATGCAACCACGAAGGGATAAAAAAAAGGGTTACTATAACCAGTTCAGCACAGGCCTGGGTTGCAGACCAAACTGATTCATACTAGGGATGTTAAAATTCCTAAATGTTTAAACATCGACATATTGAGAATGTCTGTATCAGAATACCATCAGGTGAAGTCCCACGTTTGTTTCCACCTCAAACATTATTGTGTATGAGACTGCATTTGTACTACATTTAAGGCCACCTGTTCTACTGCAGTCATTTTTAAACATGTAACATCAAAACATTGATTTGGTACAATAACAAAGGTTCGTTAAATTAGTTTCCATTGTCCATTAAACTGACAAAGAAACCCGAAGTACACAATTAGCCTTTCTGTGTATGTGCAAAAGACAAAATATTTATTAGAAAAAATAAATGACATGACACTATACACATATTATTTAATGAAAATGACAACTGACATCTTTACCAGACATGGAGAATGGTTACACATTTAGGAAAATATTCTAAATGTTCAGACATTTAATAGCTAAACTATTAGCAACCCTAATTTCTACAGCCCTGGGCTGCATTAGCTGGAAAGCGTTTAATTCCAATAGGGAGAGAATAGATTCATAATGATGAATAATTGCATCACGTCTCCAGTATCTCCACAGGGAATAATTCACTAACTCAACTTCATAAAACACAACCTGAACTTCATTTCTCCCGTTATGAGAACAATGAATTCCAGGAGGGCGTATAGCTATTGTGGTTTCTAAAAATTCACTTTCGCACTCAGAAGATGAAAACAAACACACACAGGATGTGCGGTTTACTCAATAGAATGAAGTCATCACAGTTATGTATTCATTTCACAGACTATAAATCTGTTTATTATATATTAAGACCTAGTGGAAATTAGAACTCACTGGCCATGTATGTATGTACTGTATGTATGTATGTACTGTATGTATGTATGTATGTATGTATGTATGTATGTATGTACTGTATGTATGTATGTATGGGGCAAAGAAATAACAGACTTCCGTAGAACTTCCATAAGACACTGATTGACAGCCAGTGCACACGCATACAGAAGACCTTATAAAATTAACAATTAATCACATTATACACAAATGCAAACTTAAAGGTCTATGTAAGCAGGTTTGGAGAAGATATGTGACAAAGGCAAAATTACTTCTGATGAATGACATGAACAATCTTTCACACAGAAAGCACCTAACATCATCATAATAATAATAATAATAATAATAATAATAATAATAATAATAATAATAATAATAATAATAATAATATTTTGACTAAGGTGTTATTCTTGATGTTATTGCAATAAAATTTGTTCACAAATTATTTCAACATGTAATTTTTTTTTTTTTTTTAAGGAGGGCTATATCCATTTTAATTAAGGAGTACAGACATGACATCATACTTTTATGTCTTTGGAGGGCTTTTCAAATTAAAATCTCTCCAAGAAAAACAAGGAAGTACATTTTGATCATTCTGATATAAAGATGGCAGCATAAAATCGACACACACTCTTCTTAATAACCAACAGGAAAGCTGGGTTTAAGATCATGTTCAGCACTGGCATTGAAGGGCATTTGTATAAAGTGTTCTGGGACTGTGGACATTATTGTAAAAACAGTAGAGGAATGGTAGCAGGGTAAATAAAACTGCCTCCTGTAAAACATTACAAAACTATTTTTACTGCCTAACAGAGGGAATAATATATAAAACACTGACCAGAGAGTAGAAAAGATGTGTGGGAAACCTAAAGATAAACCTCCTAGCTGGAATCAAATGTGTGACCTCCTCTAACTTGTCAACCTTACAAACCTATCCCCACTATCCGCGCACGTCTGCAGCTAATGTTCAAGGCTTTAATTGGTTGATCTGGCCTCTATCTTTCCAGGAATCCTTCCAGTGATTCGTTGCTGTATAATGATACTCATGTTATTTGTCTAGGTCGCTCACCGCATGGAGAGAAAAAAATAGGTCATCAAAATGGGCATTTTTACCAGCTTCAGACACATTCTCATCAGGAGTTATGCATCTTTTCTTTTTGCTTGCACACAGCGCCTACCCTGGAACCCTTTTTTCAAGCATCATCTTCTGCAATGTGACTGGCAGTGCTGCAGCAACTAAACAGACAGCTTTGGGTGTTCTGTGCTGTCAATGCAGCAGCTTCATTTCTCATCAGTAGCAATGTAACAGGAAAAAAAAGCAATTGAAACCCTGTGCTTAAAGAATACTTCTCACCTGAAACTGAGCGCTTATACTGGGCGTTTTCTTCTTCTTGTGCAAGTGGAGCAGAGATTTAGTGATGCGGTCTTGGAGTGTCAGGCTTGTGAGATACTTCAGGGATTTCACATCCAGCAAGTGCTGAAAGAGAACAGTTTTATTAATACGAATAATAAAAATGCTGGAGACTTGCCTCCCCACTCCCCCCCCCCCACCCACCACTAGTTAAAAACACTACCTCTTTTTAGTTTGTCTTACCTTTGGAAGGCTTGGCTTTAACTTGAAGTGTTTGTTCCGCCTGTGGAAAAAAAATAAAATAATAATCATTAAAGGGTACAGAAAATACACTTTGAATTACTGTAGTTATTTCACGAATGAGGAGTACAATGTACAGAAAATAAGAGGTTAACCTAAACCAGGCATCGCAGCTTGTTTAGCTAAGTGGTGTAATTTGGAACAGTGCAATTGGCCTGGTTATTCTGTCATTGGTTTTGAACAAATACACAATAGACTCTAAAATGAGATCTGAAAACAAAAATAAATAAATAATCACTCAACAGTGGTTATAAGATGCTTGATCTCTCAACATGTGTTGTTATATAATAAAGTATCTCCCATAGTTCAAAATATCCATGTCTCTAAACTGCAAACTGTAACAGATCAAATGTCTGTTTTGTAATGCACTTTATTAGCGGTTAAAGCATGTCTTTCATTAACAAAACCACCTAGACTGCAACCAGCCAAAGTTCTAGGAGACATTGAATGGGATCTGGCAGGGAATACACATCATTCCAGTTATTTAATGACTCGGCTGAACATAAAATGAGGATGTACCAGCTCTAGTGCCAAGTCTACACCTGTTTTCTGTTTTGTAAAACTAAACATAACACAGAATAATATTTAAACTCCTCTATGTGCATTTACCAGAAAGTAGTAACTAACTGGTACTGCAACATTAAGTCATTTTTCTTTTAGATTTTAAAATGGTATGATTTTTGCACTGCAACACTTTCAAAAGTATATAGGCACTAGGGTTCAAAATGTTATGTACTGATCATGTCCTTCAGTCACCCCTAGCACAACGTAGTACACATTATGAGGACCCTACACGTGTAACATGAGTGTTTATTTTATCTGGTATCACGACTGAAATATCAGGAAATAAGAGCTACCACCATGGAGTGAAGCCCCCCTCGCCCGGGTCCAGATGTTCAATACCTACATGAGGATACCGTGCGCCCGTTCCAGCAGCTTGCTGCTGGTGGAGTTCATGAAGATGCCGTCCTCTTCCAGCAAGGACCCGGAGGAGGACAGCCTGCCCTGCCTAACGCTGCGCCCGTTCCAGCCCAGGCTCAAGGAGTCCCTGAAAGGGAAACGCAAGATTCGGGGTCACTGCTCTGTGTGCTGAACAAGATGTTCCAGCCCTAAAATAAATACGGACACATGTTGTCTGAAGTGCATACACTCACGTTTTCCTTTTGTATTTGTTTTGTATGTTGTATTGCATGAAAGTTCTAACTTGATACCTTTCAAAGGGTTTATATAAAACTATACCCTTTAGCAAGCAGAGACCTGGACTTGTGCAAAAGTAGGTCCCAACGAGCTACTCTGATACCCTGAAGACAGTTCCACAAGCACGGTAGGTCCTAAATTTCACAATTCTACAGTGATTTAAGACACCCCTCACCCCAAAATAATAACTATATTTGGGTTCCCATAATGGCATACTTTACCATTCAAAAATGCTATGAATGCTATTACAATAAATGAGTCAAAGTCCTGACACATTCTAACACAGCATATGAGAGCAGATGTAAATATCATCACTTCCCCAGCACAGCATGGGCAGAAGGCCCTTCCTGGAAACTAGCCCTTCCTGGAAACTATAGGTAATCAATACCTATAAATATAACGCCACACACACTCTGCGCTAACTGCCAGAAAAGACCATAACCAACAAAAACTGATGTCAGTCTTTACAGTCTACAAAAAAGGTGGAGACAGAACTGAATTCCTGCAGAGTCCAGTGTGTTTTTCTTAACTGGACGCCAGGCCTTCTTAACAATGAGAAACATATTTTGAATGCATCTCTGATGTCTGACATCATACAGGAAGCAGCTGCCAGCGGCTTAGTGGTCACTTCGTAGCCAAGGAAAAGCGTGCTAACAAAATCACATTAACCAGTTTTTTAACACAATGGCTTTACCAAACAAAAGCAGTCTTGTAAGAGTGGCGAGTTGATGCCATCGCAGCAGAAACCCCAACTATGTCACAACACATCACACCCACCCATATTATACATCACTATACTCGTGAGGTATTCGCATTGATACCGATTAAGTGTCCATTTACAATTTTAAACAGAAGTTGGTCAACACAACCATAACATGTAAAGTGAAGCCATGGAAATCAATGTTATCACAGTAGAGTTAGCTTACCGCTGTGTCTTCTCATTGATGGTATTAGCACCCTGCAAGTCTGACAGAGGTGTTCTGGGACTTTTCCGTGTTATACCTAATGAGAAAGCAAAGCGGTTAGAGCATGGAACACGGGAATGCAATACGCCATCCCTTCGTAAGCAGGAATGCCAGTCATGTAATCTGTATACCAAAACATTTTTATTTGGTTTCAATTTTACACATGGTTCATTTTGGTTACTCAACTGGTGGCCAGATTTTGCCTTGAGACTTTCAAATGAGTAAAACGCATTATTATCCAATTTTGGGGAAACAGCAACAACAACTGGCATTCGCTAATCTCTCAGATTTTATTGATGAGACTGTGAGAAAGAAAGACAAAAAACACACACACACAAATAAACACCAACTGAGCAGGCAAAACAAAAAGGCAAATAGTTGTGTTAATGTAATCCAGTCTCGTCCCGGAGAGGATTCCTCCATACTCTCTACAAATTCCAATAACATGTTTAGTTCTTACTTCATGTTTGCTAAATATCCAAGCAATGACCAGCATGGCAGTTTATATGGCTATTCTGAAGTTGTTTTACGAACCCCATCTCCTTTCCTGATGATTTCATGTTTTAAAAGACATTCCGCTCAATCATTAATGAAAACATTTGTAAATACAACAAGAGCAGACACCAAGACGAAATCAAGACCCATCTTCATCAAACCAGAGATTCACTTCAGCAAGTTGCCATGGGAGTGAAATACTGGATACGTACAGTATTCTTCTTATTGTGTAGATTGACTTTGTATTATTTTCTATTGCAGGCATCACTACCTGGTGACTAATCTGAAATGCACCTGGTACACTGGAGTGTGACCTAACCCAGTGACACCAAGAAATGACACACAATTCGATGTGGTATTTCTTATATCCAGGGGGTAATTAATAGTTATAATCTGGTTTACTAGATGTACTTGGAGGTTAGACATGATTCTGAGAGCTCTATTAAGGCCACAGGCATGCATGAAAAGTCAAAGTAATGAAAAGTCAACCTAAACAATAAAAAGTATACATTATTCATAGAATGTCACGCCCATACCAGGTTTCTCTTTAAGCGTGGTACTTTCCAGGCTTAGGAGTCGATTTGACAGTCCACAGCTGGCTTATATAATATTATTTTTCTGCACTGGGGAATTGTTCGTGACTGCATCAACCACCTTTCCATGGTTGCCGCTACAAATAGATGGTTGAAGGAATCCAGGGCGTTTCCCCAATACTAAAAAAATGATCTAATTAAATCTACCTTCTTAGGTGGGGTACAGGACAAATCAAATACTTTTTTTGTTTTTCCCAAAATCCTGATTCAAGTCTAAAGGGTGAATTGAAATCAATAGACTGGAGGTTTAAAGATATATTCCTCTCTACTCCCCTCCTCTCTCTCTCTCTCTCTCTCTCTCTCTCTCTCTAGAATATCACAGACTTCGGTTAGTATGGAGGGATCCCAATTCCAGGCCAGAAATTAGCTTTTTTAATCATTTTAAATCACGAATGAATGTACCGCACCAATTTCCCAGCAATGTGGCCTGTATCAGAATTAGTTAACAAGTGCCACACTGCTTGACTGATCATTTGGGTGTGATTTCATGAGAACGGCATCAAGACAATTTAGCTTTCTTAATTTAAGAAATATTTGATAAAAATCACTGTAAATTACAGCACTGCAGCACTGTTTTGAATTATTGGAACACACTCAAAATTTGATTTGCCAAGTCTGGAGTTTTAAAAGTGACGAGATGTGAGCCAAACAGCTATTCCTTCAGCAAAGTGATTTATTATTGTGATCAAATTTCCAAATCAAAGCAAAGCAGTTTGCAACTCAAAGGCAAACAAAGGACATCATGTGCAAGCCACTTTACATATATACAACCAAAATCTGTAAAAGCTCTCGCAATATTAGAAATTATTGAAGGAATAGAAAGGGAGCATTTCATTTCATGTGCAATTATCCCTGGTCATTTACTTACATCCCTCATACACCGACTTCAGTAATCCAGATTGAATTTAGCGCTTCTTTTTTTAGTCATGACAAAAGAGTACATAATCAACCTTTTATCAGTGCACATCATTCTGTACTCACTATTATTTGCACATTGCAATCCAATTCAAGCGGCTATAACCAAGAATCCCACAAATCTATTGCACTTACAGAATATACTTTTGAGTCTCCAATGTGCAGTTACATAGCAATGCTTTTCTTAATTTTAAAACATGATATCTGGTACTAATTTACACTTGGTTAAATATTTCTGTTTGCAAGCCATGCTTTTAGATTGCATTGCACTTCCTTGATTATTTCACCTGGAAGTTGGTCCACCCTTTCAACACCTTCTTTACAGGCATTAACCAACCAGCTGCTTCCTCTATTGACTGACATGCTTTGACAAGGAGGTGAAATGGCCTAGGAAGTGAAACAGTCACAGACTTCCAGACAGTTTCTTTAACCAAGTGTAGTACCAGATCATCATGTTTTAAAATGAAAATACAACACAAACACAGGTTTCTATTAAAATGCATTTGAGAGGTGCACGACAGGAGAGATCTTTGGAATTAATTTGTTAGTTACAGCTACTTTATTGTAGTGAATTTTGGTCTGTTTTTTGTTTAGACTGTATTGCTTTATAGTCACTATATAATATGTTATGTCTGTATGCTGATTCTAAATGATCCTGGACTCTCTCAATAGTACAATCTATTTTCTGGAAGTTCTCTTCATTCCTTACCAGCTAGCACAATATTTATTATAAATAGTCATACACTGAAAAGTACAATGCTGGGACATAAAATGTTAATGCAAGTGCATTGGTTGTACCTTCTTGTGCTAGTGGTGTCACTTAAAATCAAATAAAAATACACAGTTTAGTTTGTTTTTTACAAACTGAAACTATAGCAGATGTTTAACCTGGAGGAAAAAATGACTTGTACAACAAAATGATATATTTCTGGAGAACATTGCTTTGTCAGGGTAATTTGGGAGAAAAACAAATGGTGTATGTGTTACGGCCCCTCTGAAACCATCCTGTGGCTCCCCAGGGGTCCCCCGGGCCCTAGTTTGGGAACCCATGCATTAGAGCATGTTAATCATAGAAATAATACAGCGAGTTTCACAGACCCCGGTTTGCTCTATTCTTGAACTACCCCACCTAAGTTATCATTGAGTAGTCCAAGATTAGTGCTGACTTGGGTTTGTGAACATTCAAAACTGATGCGTGGAGGTAGTGGTGGGGTGGCTGTGTACACCACCGGTGGCTCTACTGAGCTCTCCATACATTACCATTAGGTGCTCTGTCCTGTGAACCCCTCACCTGCAACCTCAGATCAGAGTAAAACCCATCGGAATGGGCATACCAGCCTGTGCCAAGGGAGACCTCCTCCACACTCACAATGGAAGAAGGGTACTAGGATGGGTTTAGACGTTGGGTTCAGTAATTAATCCAGTGGTGGTACATTCCATGACACAGCCCGAGTGGTGTTACTGTCCATGCTTCCAGACACACTGTGCAGAGGCTGGCATCAGTGGCCAGTATTAGTTATATACTGTATATATATATATTAAAAAAAAAAAAAAAGCGGACAGAGGAGCCCGCTTCTCATGCAGAACGGGTTATTGAGTAACAAACATAGGAGCGCATGAATGGAAGTGGAGACCAACTGCATTCGGATTCACTTTACCAGCAGAGTTTCAATTCACCTGGATTGTCAAAAGATGCTGAATGGATTTCCTGTGCCCAAGCTTGCATTCGTGTTTTTTTTTCTCTCCAAGTCTTTTTGTATTTAATATATATATATATATATATATATATATATATATATATATATATATATATATATATATATATATATATATATATTGTATTATTTTTTTGAGATTTGCAAGATCACCAATTATGTGTGCAATTGTTTTCCTAAACAACAAAGATAGTGGCCAGTATTTTCCATTATGGGCAACTTGCAGACATTGACCATTCCACAGCAATTGGATGAAGTAGAAAACCTTCTCTATTACGTCACAGTGGTACTATATAAATTTAAAATCAATATACTTTTATGCATTCATGCCACTGGCTACAGTGAACCTGGATACTGGCAGATGAATTTATAACCTACACAGTAATTGTGGCAGATTAATGCTATTCCTTCAGGCATGGCCATAAATATCATCAAAGAACAGCATTTTAACCAAGGAAAAACATATGCAGCACCTTCCTACATCAGAAACACAAGCGCATTTGAACTGCAACGGTTCATACGTGTAGGTACAGCACTTTGGAAATGTTTTAGATGATCTAAAATAATTCAATTCAACTATACTATGTGGTCCATAGTACTTTGTTATGTATTTCAATTTGTATTTATCTTTTTAAATTGTAATCCAAATTAAAATCAACCTTGCAGACTGCTTTTAATTGAGTTTCTTCAGCTGGGAATTTGAAAGGACAGGCAGTGTCACAGCGAATGGTGTTGGTCCCCATGTCCGGCTGGGTAAGTGTAGTGAGAAGAGAGGATTGCAGGATTGCAGCCTTACTGTACTTCTCCTCCTTGCATCTCTGCAGAATCTCTAAGCTTCTCTGATGGACTGGGTGATGCAGAAAGCTAAAACTATCCACACTTTTCAAAACCGCACACGGTACTGCATCATCATGCCCTTGGGAAGCAAAATAAAAAAATAAAATAAGAAAAAAAAAGAGAGAGAAGACAAGAGAAAGATTATATAGGAGAGAGATAGGAGAGAGCTCTACTAGAGAACTATCTGCAAGGTGTCTAGAAAATTTAAAGTGTCACATTTGCAGCAAATATATGACGCGATGTCATACTAAGCTGATTCGGTTTTAATATGAATCTATAATAATGTATAGCGCAACAGTACCCAAATATGGCCTTAAAGTGTATTTCATATGCCATGCACATTTTTACATTTATAACCTTACTATTTGATAAGTAATTCAAATTCTTGACCAAGAAATTATAATATATCTTACGGCAAATAGTTAAACCATTCAAAATAGAATTCTGCCTTCATTCCGTTTTTTAAAATTAGCCAAACCACAATGTCTTTCAAAATGGTTAAAATCTGTTACATCAACTAAATGGAGTCTTAATAAAAAAACAAAAAAACAAACAGACTGAAGAACAATGTCAGCTAAGAAGAGTGTCCCATTTCTAGTTGTGAGGGCAGGCTTTGTATTTCAGTGCACTGGTAATTGAATATACAGAAGGCAGATTCATTTTCAATGTTATTGACCGAAAGCTATTTTTGCTTGACAGCTGTTTGGCCAGCTACTGTAAAGCAAGGTCCCCAAGTCTCTGGAGTCAAGCATCACATTTTTGTTTTGTTTTTATTTAATTTGGCAATCGGGGAAATAATCTACAAAACATAGTCTGCAGTGGTTTCTACAATAAAAACACCAAGTACAATAATTGTATTCTAAACTTGTTACTAAAATCAAACCTGCCCTGTCAATACTATTGTTTGTTACGCATGTGCTTTTATCATTTACAGTTACTATATTGGGGTCTAGGGGCACTGCAGACCAATCCACTAGCCTCTGGAGGCCCGGGTTTGAGTCCAGCTCATGTGAAATGAATTTGGTAGTCTCAACCTAACACCCCAATGGACATTAGTGTAATTTGCAAAAGTACAACAGGCACAATTCAGAAGAACTGGCAGTCTCTGCTTGAGAGAGGCCCAGGACTGAATGGAAAGGGGTGTTCAGGTCAGGATAGGAGTGTGCCGATTGTATCCAGTACCCTCATTTTAGAACGAGCTTCAAATTATCATGAACAATGTTTTACATAAAAAAAAACAAAAAAACAAAAAAAAACAGCTGGTTTCACAGACTTGGCACAAATCTTGCACTACCTTATCTAAAGTAACATTAGGTTATCCACGGTTAGTGCTAATCAGGGTCTGTGAAACCAGCAGCACATGTTTATGATACGTGTGTGTAGGCGCAGTGTCACTGGCCTCCTATTCTAGTTGTGCTTTGTTCTATGGAGTCCTAGGAAGCAGGACTGTGCTCCAACAGGAAACATAGCAAGTAAGTGAGTAAGCAGGCTATGAAATAGTCTCCTTGATCCTTTATAATAAAACTGAAAAATAGACAAAAGGGCAGGGCAAAGGAAGCCCCTCTCCCAATATGTTTTCTTTCCCCTTGGCAGCAGCTGAGCTAAAAGCAGGAAACTAAATCCACAGAAACATTAAATAAATCTACTCCATCCATAATAAAACTGATATAGCGCAAGGAACGTATGATCACACTTACAGAATTGCATCCATAACTTAAACACTCAATCATCTAAATACCGCCATAGTTTAAATAATTATTGAAGATAGTTATTAAAGAACCAAGGATTGAAAATCAAACGTCCAACAGTGCATGTCATTAATAATTTAAAACAGTGGCAGTATTTAGATCCGCTGCCATTTAGATCCCACTGTATAAACAATACAACTTTAAAGTGGAAGCAATACTTGTAATTAACATTTCTTCTTTGAATAGCTCACTCCATGTTACCATTTTAAAAAAAAAAGTTTTTGGTTTAATCAGACAAAGGGATCTCAGGTTAGCTTTCTTTCACAGTGGAAGTAAACTGCTACCCCTATTGCTTGAGGTGCATGATTGAGCGGACGACTGCTACGCCCTTATTCACAATTATATCAGAATGTACATCAGCTTGGGAACATGGGCTGGTGACAGCACAGCATTGTCCCCGACTCTTCCCCAATTGCTCTAGAATGGCAGAGCAATGGGACCTCCACTACCTTCTTTACTGCACAAAGAAACACACTCGGAGCACTTCAAGATCTTCACTAATTCCAGTATGCAAGGTCAAAGCACTTGTATGCTATAAAGAGTTGCATGTATGCTAAAAATCAAGCCTGCGTCTTTGTTTCCTTCGATAGACCAACTGTATTTAAAAATAAAGAGAGACCCTTATAAAACTAATTCAGCTAAATGCATTTTTGTTCTTTTTTCTCCAGAGTAACTGACGACTAAACTTGTTGAAGATATTGCTGATCACTACTGAGGAGTTAGAAGGGTTGAGAACAGACTGATATCTACTCAGAGCCAAAGCCGCAGGAGCTACAAACTACAATTACTGCAGGCAATAAGCATATCCAAGACACCACCTGGTTACTGATTCACTGCGCCGGTACCCAGGGAATGGAGCGCCACTCTTACACAAAATCGACAGACAACGTGGACCTTTTTTATGTCCATGCAGATCATTTCTCCATTTAAGGCCTGCCAACAACAGAGGCCACGTATCAGGAAAGGACTATATCTGTAACCGTCTTTAAAGGTTGCTTATTTAGAGTTGAAGGTTAACTTCTGATTGGTGTCTGGAGATTAGGTACAAGGGTGTTGGTCTACTCTAGCTTAAAGGAGCAGCTAGGTACAGATCTGAAATATCAAAGTTACCTTAACTGATGTGGTTTAGAATCACTTTGTGCATCATTTTCTGTTTCAGTCACCCTATCCTTAAACCTTAAACTCAGATGTACAGCATGCAGCCTAAATATAACTCTCAGACGTATCTAATCTCCAAGTACAGCTGGCACACCAGAGTGTAACCATTAATACTCCGCCCCCATTGGATGGAAGAAATTCACATTTGTGCTAGGTGGTATTTCATACAACTACCAGGGCCAGAGTATTGTATATTTCCTATTGATTTTAAATAAATAAAGTAACATTACAATGATGCCTTGTGAATTTGAGGCGGCTGTTCCATGGGTGTGCAGTGACCAGTGACCGGGTTTGTTCAGTGCCTCACTCACTCACTCACTCACTATGCACAGGGAGGCTCTACGAAGCACAACAGACAGAATGCCAGCCGCCACAGCATGATGATGCCCGGTTACAACTGCTTCCTTTAGACACACTGCCCTGGGAGGGGTTAAAGAGTACAGCAGCGTTTCTGCTACTTACAGGAGATAACCGTGCTGCTGAAATGAAATCTCTCCTGGGAGACTGGCGTTTTGCTGGTAGTCTAAAAGCAACTGTCCCAAATGTAGATGAAATGATGTATGTACGCATGTATCTTATTACGGTATCTAATTTAATTGTAAGATTTTACATGACGTTCTTGTGTTCATTATTTTCTTCCAGAACATTTTATCTCATTTCCTTTAGGCAGCCGCCCCCCTCCAAACAGATAAAGGTAAGAACGTGATGCAAAATCTTTTCCAGTGGAAGCAAGTTGTCTCACAGAAATGAATATAATAGGAAAGAACCTCAATGTTATCTGAACCAGCAACATCTTTATATTATTTTATGGCGTGTATAGTATTCTGCCCTGTGAAGAAATAAAAGGCACTTCTGAGGGTTAAAAAGCTTACTATATATGATATGTTACAATACGATACAAAATGAACGAGCCTGCAGGTCTGGAGGCTATGGCCTCACTCACCCGTTTTCTTCTCAGCGTATCGCTTGCCCGCCTCCCTGAAGCCCACCACTGCTCTGAAATAGGACCGCAGCACAGCCCAGCGGAAGGTAGCCACAGGGTCAATCCCGATCAGGCCACAGATGAAGGAGTTCTTGCTGCTTTTCAGAAGGGCAATGATGTCAGGCCTCATGTGATCTGTGTTCTTCTCCCTGAAATCCTGCACAGACGGCACGCGCGAACCGGGTTAGGAATGGAGGAAAAAGAAGACAAGCCCTTTCCTTACAGTGACAGATCCTTGTATCTTTGACAAGCAACCTGTAACTTTCAGACATATATAGGAGTAGGTTTCACATGTGATTCACTAACATCGTGGTGTTTACGAAAGTAATGATCATGACATAGGCCTGGCCTAAAATGTACAAATGTACTTTAATAATAAAAGGTAAATATAAAAGAGGTGTAACACTGTACTGTTTAATTCAGTCTTCTACATTGTGCATCTAAAAGACCGGAACACCCCTTGACATTCAGTCCTGGGCCTCTTTCAAGCACAGACTGACACGTTGTACCAAGATTGTGCAGTGGTTGTTACATTATATGTACTAATGCTCACTATGATTTCGGATGAGACCACCACTAGTTCTCAACTAGGCCTTCAGTGGTAAACAGCATGGCAAAGCTCGCTGCGCCACATCCACCCCTATTAATCAAGCCTTTCTTGAACCAGATCAAGGTGCAGCTACTGACCTTCACTCCGTATTTGACCTTGCCAGCATAGTGCCTGATGATAAACGCTGGCTCCATAACAGCAGGGAACTCGATGTAACTGTTTCCCTCATGCTGCCGCTTGAACTTGTCCAAGAGGGTCTGGTTCGATGCTTGTGGGAAACTAAGGGGGGGGGGGGGGGGGGGGCAGGATGAGACAAATCAATAAAATAAGAGACATTATTAGCTTTAGGTGGCCTGAGGCCGGCAATGTTTCTTTCATACTAGCTTCTATTTCTTTTCGGCGACTGCGAATAAAATAAATCAATGGCTTTTTAATACAAGTTAATATGTATCGTCTCTTGGTATAACATTCTGGAACTGTTTGGCTGAAAGCCCATGCAATTCCTACACAGAGTACCATAGTTTAATATGAATACATTGGGGGTTGTTTCAAGCGTGAATTTAAAGTACTTTTACTCAAATGCATAAAATGTGCTTTTTTTTGTATTTCAACTTAAACAAATGTTATTTTTTGCACAGTTAATGATGCTGTTTTGCACAGTTAATGATGCTGGCGCTTACTAATACAAAGACACTGTGGCTTACCTAACCTACCTTAGATATGTCTATGGAAGGCAACTAGAACTGAAGATCAGCTCATGAGCTCATAGCCAGGAGCTGCTCTCCAGTTACAAAAAATAAGTTCTTCTGCACTAGCTGTGATTTCATAGGATCTATTTGTAAAGGCCTTCTGCATCGTAGTGGGTCTTTCTGCTGAACTAGGTCGACATAAAAAGTAACATTTGGAGAGGGAGCACGTGTTTCTGATTGAATCTGCTCCAGCATACTTCAGTGATAATATCTTAAAGGTGTATTTGAAAAATCACATTCCCCAGCTTTCATGAGTTACAGTATACAGCAACATCCTTTGCTCTCTCTTATTTTTGCAGTGCCCCACAATCATGTCCAATTTGACAGCAAAGTGAAATTCTTTGGTGTAATTTTAACAAGGCGCTTCTATAGTTTACTGTTCTGTTAACTCTACAATAATGGAAAACGATTGAGGAAAACAAATTAACAAAACACAAGTGAACTTGGCAGGTAGCACACAGACATAAAGGTGATCGATCCCACAACATGACTGAAATAATTGTGTAGTACTAAACAGAAACATACAGTAGCTCTGGGTCTTTGTCTGCTACACAGGTACCAAGCGAGTGAACATGCAAAGACAATAAAACTTATGATGGATGCGTCACACCAAAACAACGAGATTTGACAAAAGATAAAAAGCCTCTTTCTCAATTTAAAAGTTGTCATTTATCTTCATCTTAATCACAGTTATCTTAACGAATATATTCTTCTTGTTTGAATCACTTTGTATCTCAGTTTGTCATTAAAATTCTGGTGAGAATTCTTACCTGTACCAAGTTGCTCTAAAGATGAAAAAGAAGAAAAAAAAAATCAGAGCAAAAAACCTAGACTATATTTACATTGGACTTTTTTGGTGCCTCTAGTGCGTATCCGAGAAATATCCTTAGCCAAGTTTATTTTGACATCATGAAAATGGTATTTTTACATATATGCCTTCTTCCAAGCGTACTATACAAGCACTTGCAATTTTCTTCCAGTGCTACTGAGAGTCATATGATTGTGTGTTTACAGTTATAGATTAATTAAATAACTGTTAACCATAAACTTAATTGATTTTAAAAAGTACAGGAAGGCTAAGAACAGTGTCAACATAAGGTCAGTTATTGAACTTTTTTTTATTATTTCTTGCATGATACACACTGGTGTGCAAGACTAAAGATGACATCAATGTGATTGCTCATACCTAATCATCCAAATAAATATGCCTTTTTAGTGAAACACCCAAACTAGTTTTAAGTGTTCCTTAAACAGAACAAACTGATTCACATTTCCTCTTTATTGTACATTTCAGACCAGCCAGTGTACATGGATTCAAAAGGTTAAAAACGAAAACTACTCAAGCCCTCAATTGAAAACACATAAATACTGCCCCTCTGGAAAATGTAATAACAGGTCACCAGAGAAAAGGGAAAGAAGGATTTGAAAACTGTATTTTCTGATTGAATCCATAACAAAACTACAATTCCAAGCACAATTCCTCGACTGCTCTGAAAAATCAACTCTGCTGAAGGCACTTCACTTTCGTACAGATATTCTTTCAACCCTGAAGCTCTCTTTGTTGTGGCAGCTTTTAAAAAACCACAACAGAACAGTTCTGCACTAGCTACCGCCTATCAATAACATTGTAAACTCTGAGAGCTTCATTAAAAAGCTCACTCAATTCTGGATATGGCAAAACCTGCAGGTGGAAAAAATAGAGATTTCCTTTCCACTATATATTGTTTTTTCTTCTTCTTCCCCCATATAGCACATTTTGATATACTGCATATGGTAATACTCAATTTAGGGGCTTGGTTGCTCAGCTATTGACCAAAATTAGTGGACTACCATTATTAAATACAAAGCACTGTAAAACATCCCTCCCCACTCAAGTTCAGATTTCAGCACGGTTCTTTTGACACATTTACACTCTGCATGTTTAATGGTCTTCAGTCCTTCATTCATACTCACTTGCACTCTTCGTCCAGCAGGTGGAACAATGCAGTTGGCTTCTTACTGATGAGGTTGATGCAGCCAGTGTTGTCAATGTAGTCAATATTGCGCCAGCTGATACCTTCAGAGCGATACTCTTCCTGTAGGGGACAACATACCAGACAGGAGTTACTTTCCATTTCCACATTAACATGGAGGACTTGCTGTATGAGACTTGTCTCCAAGACACAGACTAACCACAAAGTGTCTATTTCAATAAGGGAATGGGAGAGGAAAAAAAAAAAACACAGCAAATATGAACTTTAATTAATCCTTTAATAACAAAATGCTTATCCCTTATTCTCAGCGATAAGCACTTGCACGTTCATGTTTAATATCACTCCAATTCATGCGAGAGAGGGACAAAGTTTTAATTAAAGCCATCAACGCAAGTTCTTGATAATCCCTCATTATTTTGAAACCGAGTAAAAAGCATTTGAAGTTGATCATGGTCTGTGACTGGAATAGGGGTTAATCGTTGGTTATTTCTGTCTAGGCATCATGCTGCTCGGAGTGGTTTGAAATGGCAGTTTCATCTTCAAGCACACAGACGTCCTTCTTGTCAATCAGTCACTCTGAATTAAGCAGGCAGGTTTCTGCCACTTCTACCTGCAGCAGAGGGAGGTTAAGAATGCCACCTGCTAGCTCAGTTATATCCAAATCAAACCTGTTGTGAAAGCACTGCATACACTGTACCAGCTGTATATAAAAGTGTTCTTTTCCAGCAGAGTGCACTAGGCAGCTTTCAGGATTTTGCAGCTAGACTGAATACATAAGTCAAATAATTTCTGCAGGACAGCAAACTGTAGCCTTGGAACTAATCTTTTTTTTTTTTTTTTTTTTTTGGAATTACTTCCCTCGTTAATAACATTTGGACAAATTGCTAATGTAAACACCTGCCGTGGTGTACAGGCAGTTTGGAAAGCACTGTAATTCTTAACTCATCCATATCCACAAACACTCAATCATACAATGGGAGATACAATTAGAAGACTGAAAGAGGCAAAAACATTTGTCTGCTTGACTTAATATTCAGGTATTTACCGGTTTTGTATACATACATAGTTAGTAAACCAAAACATTATAATACTCCCTGTGTGGAAACTCATTTTCAGGAAAGAAGCGCTTCATTCATACAATTGAAACAGTGATTCCAAGCTTCTTTAAATGTAAGCCTCTGTTTGGAGGGTGCATTACAGAAGAGTTGGATATTATAGACTGCATGGGTCAGTGAGCTCTGTAAGTAATTGATTCTTTGTCAAAACAAAGCCTCTAGAAGCTTGCTTGCTGCACAAGCCAAGCAAACCTATTTGGGGTAAAAACAATAACTGTGAAGTATAACTTCACTTCAAAAACACAGCCCTGTTCCTGAAGGGTTTTCTAAACCAGGACCAGTGTCTTTGGAAGTTGTCCATGACAACAGCCTAGTAATGTGTTTTTCATATTCAACTGAAGCAACCTTTCTTCTAGCCGTGTGTATCCTCGGAGGTGTAATATTATGAAAGGCATTCTTAACATTTCCATGGCTTTTTTTTTGTGTATTTCCTGGAATTGCTGGGAAAAAAAGAAATGGAACAATAAAAGGATAAATAATACAGCCAGAATTTAATAAAATCAATAGCATTTAAAAAAAAAAAAAAGAAAGAAAACTCAGCTGGACAAATATGTTCGTCTTTTTATTTCCAATCCCAAATATAAAAGGGTGCAGATGTTTAATAAAAAATGAGAGCGCTTCACCTAATAGGACATGTGATTGCTAAATTAACACAGAAATAAGTCAACTGGGTGATGTTAATGTTTGGGTTGTAAGGTTTCCTTTGAAGTAATGTAAGCTAAAATGTTTAAATTGGTATTTTACCATTGGGGGCCACTTCACTCCCCAGTCTCACTGGGAATCGGCATGAATAAACTTCACCTACTTTCTTCAAGCTTTAACTCGGAATGTAAACCAATGGGGTTGGTTCAACTGATCTTAATACCACAGCCAACAGAGGAACTGCTAATGTAAACGCCTACTGCAGTGTAGAGAAAGTGTAGACTTGAATTCCTGATTCATTCTTTCACCAGCATTTCAATCAATAACATACAAACAAAAAGAACTCCCTGAATTTTGGAAGGAACACACTAAATGTCATATTTGAAATGATTTTGGTGTACACTTGACACAGTTTAAATCATCGTAATTCACCCCACTGTCTGCTATTTGTAATGCATTTCTTTACTATCCAATATTAAACAGAATTAGGAATAAATAAAGAAATTCATTGAACCTTTAATTCAAAGTGTTAGCTTACTGGTACTTTATAGGAAATACATCTCCACGGCATCTCAAGTGATGCAAAGCTAACCTTATCAAGAAACAGAATTGAGGTTCACTGAGCTAGTGTCTTCATAGCTTCAGTATGGTTTTTTTGGGGGGTTTTGGTACATTTTAATTTTGAAATACTAGAAGTAAATTCTGTGCGAAAAGTTTTGACCAAAAGTCTCTCAATGTCTGAAAGATTTTGTTTTTTAATTTCTAAATTTACCATTTTTTTACCACTATTGAATTTAAAGCAATGAAGAAACAATACCCAAATTGTGTTGTGTTTGTTTTCTATCATTTTTTTTCTGCTAAGTATAGCCTTGTTAAGACATTTTTGACATCTCATTCATAGCGTGGTTTAATATTTCCTGCAATGCGAATGCCAACACACTGAAAAATAATAAAACAAAACCAAACATGGTTGGTTTGTGTGAGTCTGTGGTTTTGGCCTGTTTGGATGTTATCTTGTGAAACATTGCTTCAGAATGGGGACGAGGCTGTCTCTGGAATTAAACAAATGTGCACATGGGTCACCCACCAAAACTACCCCATAATAAACAACAAAAACAACGAGAACCCCAGGTAACCACCTCCTTCTAATATCGAACTTCACTGTTCCCTTTGCATGATGTTTGCAACCATTCTTACTATTCAAGTGTATTACGTTGCTTCAACAAGGAGTTCATGAACTCCTTTTTTCTGTTCTAGTTGCCTGACTATCTATGGAAGACAACTAGGATTGCAGAGCAGCTCCTGAGGTGAAGGCATCTTACAAAACACAACATGACTTGTGTATTTGGGAAATTGCAGTCAGAGTCACTCGGAAGGATTCCAAACCTAATTGAAAGGTAAAGGGACATCAATAATCTAACATGGTTTAATTATTTATTTATTTATTTATTTTATTTCTTAGCAGACGCCCTTATCCAGGGCGACTTGCAATTGTTACAAGATATCACATTATTTTTACATACAATTACCCATTAATACAGTTGGGTTTTTACTGAAGCAATCTAGGTAAAGTACCTTGCTGAAGGGTACAGCAGCAGTGTCCTTCACCTGGGATTGAACCCACAACCCTCCGGTCAAGAGTCCAAAGCCCTAACCACTACTTCACACTGCTGCCCAATAAATAACTGTTGATCTAATATTTTACAACCTTTTAAAAATATCTGCAACTTAAAACACCTGATTATTTTACTAAATAAAATAATTAATGTCCAAGAACAAAGAAATACCTCCAAGGAGAGGGAGTGAATGTTTGTTTGTGTTTATCGCTACACCACATTAATACTGCTGACCTCAGGCCAGACTTCACAAAAACTGGACCATCATCAACAGGCTACTAGTCTTTCCTGTAATGACAACATTCAGTTCTATTCTAGTCTCTTTAAATCTGTCAGAAACTGGCCGACAAAGTGAACGAACCTCAGTAACCTCCTGATACCACATACACATTTACAAGATCTCCATAAATGGTGAATGACAATACCATTATAGTCTAATAAGCGTGTGAAGTGTGAGGATTTTCCAAAAACTGGTTTAGCCCTGTTAATTTATGAGCTGCATATGCCACACATGCCGAACATAGTTGAACCCGGTCCAGCTCAGAATGCTGATGTGTGATCGGCTTGCCAGCAACACAGGGTCCTTTTCGATGTCATAACTTTTAATACCACTATCACTCTTCTCTATTTACCCTTCACTTGAACCAAAGCAACACCCTGTGTCTTAACTAATCTTCTCCAAGAGACAGGATAACCCTCACAATCCGATGTACTACAGAATTAAAACACCCTACACTTGTTGATATAGTTGTGTAAACCGGCAATTAGTCCCACACGCAGGAGCAGCAACAGCATATTACTGATCTGTAAAGCTTCACAGTTTAGTGCAGATTAATGTTGGTCTGCATTACTGGACATCAAAAACTTGATGCAGGAGACACGCTGGAAATACCGGAGAGACAACCAACTGACACTAAACAGTTACAGCTGATGATGTTTGCAATCACACCATTTATTCTTTTTAGAGCTGTAAAACTAGCTAACTAACTAGAAGATAATGGTGCTTCTAAGTAACAAAAAAAAACATCAATGACAGAACTATCATGTTTTCTGTTTAATACAGATTTTTAAAATGTTGTTTTATGATTAAACTTCAGCGATAAAACCAAAACATACTAGTTGATGTGCTGTAAAGTCTTGATTCGAATTGGCCAATACAAAAAGGTGAAACAGGTGCTGGGCATTGAAATAGAGAAATTAAATAAATTAAGGAATATTCATTTCTTTGATTTTCTCATTCCAGAAAGTCACGCGAGGTTTTAACCTTTCAGCTATTAGTTCTACCTGCACTACAGATCTAAATGTCCTCCCAGATCCTTCCATGGCTTGAGAGTTCATTATGGTTTTGTTTGGAGTCATGTATTGCTGTGAACTTTCAACTCAACCGTTGGCTCCTCCTACTAGAAACATTCAACTGAAATCTTACAATAAAAAAAGTCCTTCTTCCATTAGAGGGGGGGAAATTCTCTGGCGATCATGTGAACACATTGACGCCCAGCCTTTCTACACTCGCACCTCCGGGCTCAAATAGGATTGTCACACAGAGTTTCAGACTAAAATCAATACAGTGCCATTCCCCACCGACACTGACACACAAACACTCTGGAAAGAGCAGCCTCAACACACACTAGCGAAGCCAGGCGTTAGAGACCTAATTTGCACTGTGTGTCATAGTCGACCTTGTGGAAACAGAGCAGTGGTGAACCTGCTCTAGGGAAACCTTTTCACTGAATGGCACCATCTACTGTACCTGTGCAGATTCAATATTAAAAAGCTGCAGAGTTGGCTGTACAGTTGGTTTACATAAAATTATTTTACTGTATAGTAGTTCAGAAAGAATAACTATATAAAAGGGTCTAATTTTGTTCTAGTTAGAAAGTTGTAATTTTGTGAGATGACAAATATAGGATAGGCTGGTTTATTATTATTTGTTTATTTAGCAGACGCCTTTATCCAAGGCGACTTACACAGAGACTAGGGTGTGTGAACTATGCATTAGCTGCAGAGTCACTTACAATTACGTCTCACCCGAAAGACAGAGCACAAGGAGGTTAAGTGACTTGCTCAGGGTCACACAATGAGTCAGTGGCTGAGGTGGGATTTGAACCAGGGACCTCCTGGTTACAAGCCCTTTTCTTTAACCACTGGACCACACAGCCTCCTATACGGATGAAGAACATTAACTGCAACATCTAATCAGAGGCTATTTTGATCAGTGGCCTGCTTCAGAAAAGTTGAACCTCATAAATGTATGTATCCGACGCATTTTTCAAATCGTCTAACATATTGTTACATATGTAAGCAATTGTGATTTGAGTGGCTTCTGAAGCTGAAGATACGGTATAAAGCTATGAACAGCACTCCGTTATTCAATAACTTTGCACACCGGTCTCTGAATTCAACAAGCTAGTGAATATGCAGGTCCGATAGGCGAGTGGAATAGAACTAGCATTTATTGTCCAAAGGTTTGGAACCACAAGGAACTTTAGATTCCCAGGCCAGCTTGAGCTGATGGCTGAACAGTTTCCTCCTCTCAGTCAGACTTGAATGAATGTGCCTCCTGTGTTTTACCTCTGCAGGGCAACTGAAACACAGCCCGACTCACTAACTCCACGACAACCAAGCTGGAATCTAATTGGTTTGTTCATTAGACTAAAAAGGGCCCTTCATGCCCAGCTGTGAAAAAACAAAACAAAAACACTGCACAGTGCCTCACAGAGAGAGGTAGAGGGAATTTGTCTCAGTTTTGCTTGTGTCTGACTGGAACTAATATAATTACAGAACTTACTGAGATATACTGCACCTATTGTGCTAATTTTACAAAATGATGATCTATGCTGTCTGCAGTCATTAAGAGTGTACTGAACATTTACAATGAAAGCAATATAACAGAGATAAAGAGAATTATAATCCTCATTGTCAAAGCCAATAATGTTCCAAGCAGAGTGGTCAGTATCCCACAGTACTGCAAATACTCTCAAAGCAAACAGGAATTTAAATCTTGAAACGTCGCAAAAAGGGCAACATAAACGTCAAGTAGCCCAAACAGTCCAGTCTAAAATAGAACCTAACACACATTTAAAAAAAAAAGTCAATATAGACTTAAAACATTTGCTCAGTTTATAATAGCATTAATATCCTCCCCTTCAGCACAGGACACCTAGCTGTCTGCGCAGTCAGACATTTAATGCTTAAATCGTTATAATTTGTTTGCTACTGTTTGATTTGTTCTGGGATCAAGATGAAACCTACTTTTTCTCCAGACACAAAAGAGGATTTGATTCTGCTACATTCATTTGGAGAAAAAAAGCAATCCACAGAAGACAGGAGCTATAATGCACATCATTGTGAAGAATTTAAAAAGTGCCTCTATCACTGAACATCTGATCTGCTAATTTGGAGAGTTTGTGGGAGGCCTTCACAACACAGAAGAGGGTGGTGTGGGGGAGCTCTTTCTGATGATAGATGCAAGTTATTTGAATGACTTGACTCTTCAAGATACCTTATCAGCTGCAGCAATGGAAATAAGACTCCCATTGCACAGCGGTTTGATCCATTCCTGGTTTTACTATGAATTGAGTAAGACACTCATAAGATCGTTGCCTATACACTGTGGCTAATCATGCGGTACATCTTGTTTTGGTGGTAAAATAATTAGTTCAATTTTAATATGAAAAAAAAGCAAAGAGCAGAATCTCGGCTAGTTTTTCTTTGTATGACAAATCCCTTTCTAGCTCTCTCTGCCTCCTATTATTATGAGTAGCACTCCTGCTGAATCAAAAGTCACGGCTCGTACTGACTCCTTCAGTCGGCTTCTCCAGTAAAGAGCCACTCGTGGATGCTCAGTATTATCCAATTAGAGGTAATTCTTCTGGCATATACCAATTACAGTATCACTGTGAATGTCATCTCACATAAACACAGCCCTGAACAGCATTCCTCTCTTTGACAACTCTGATGCCCAAGGCGAGAGGGGTCAGCCACAGTGAAAAGCAGCCAGAGCTAGGCTGTCACAGCGGCTTGGAGAACTGGTGCACAAGAGAAATTCAGGGAGATGGCATGCCGAGACCCCTTCTAGACAGGTAGATTAGGGTGTCAGGCATTCACGAATGGCGTCTCTCTTATGTTGCATTGAGAACAGTTGGAGTGATCTGTCGCTCATTGGTTGTAGTATGTTTATTTCAGGCTGTAAATAAACATACTACAATGTCGTCATCGTCCCCCACTCCCGGTAGACAGGTAGCAGGACTACCACAAGGAATCAGCCCCCAAATGCAACTTCTGACATCTCTACAAAGCAGAAAAAGGCCCCTACCTGCTCTAGATTGAAGATGTGCTGGTTAAAGTAGTGCTGTAGGCGCTCGTTGGCAAAGTTAATGCAAAACTGTTCAAAGCTGTTGTTCTCGTAGTCTTCAAATCCAAAGATGTCAAGAACTCCGATCGACAGGATCTGGGAAAGAGATGGGGAGAGATTGATTGTTTTAAAAAGTTTAGTATCTATAAATCACCACGTATTGCCCGTTGCTGGCTAGATTTACCACACTGTCAGCCACTTGCAAGATCTTGTATTGTAGCTGGAGCTGTAGGAGTAAAGCCCACTGCACCAAAAAAAAATTATTAAATTTAAGAGCAACTGATTTTCAATTTCTACCAGGTTCCAACATTATATTTACTATACAGTATGATTGTGGGCACATTATACATGTACTTGTAAGTGTGAGGGGCAGGCACCTCCTTATATTCCTAGATACTGTACCTTCATATCTGTATGCAAACTAGATGTCCTGTTTTTATAATTATAATATTATAATATACATGTGTGCTATAACTTATGTCTCTTTCAAAACTGTACATTTAACACCTATTTAGTTATTGAAGTACAAAACACATAAGATTTATACAATTACTTTGTTAGCTACAATTACTTAAATTTGGTTTATTTTGTAGAAAACCATTTATTATCTTTAACCTAGCAACTCCCTAGGGTTCTTCTAGCTAGACGGTAGTTGGGAGTAGAAAGTTTCACAGAAGGCTCCTCAAAAGGAGAAGGAAGAAGTGCTAAGGTATCCCTGTCATACAAATCAAAGTTTATATCCTATTTTTCTTTTTAGTGTCAACAGGAAATACAACAATTCTTATGGCAAGTTGGTCAGCGTTTTAATGATGTGGTTCTCGTTCTCTTTTATTAGATATGATTTGTAGCTCAAAAATTAACAAGAAACAAGAGTGGCACAAAGCGACCACCACAACAGGAATAATACATTACAAAAATATTCTCTCCCATTTGTAGGTGTTTCCCTTGCTAGATATGGACTAATTCATCCCAGTGTACAAATATGCAATGACGGCATCAAATGCCTGCATCTGGAGCTAAAAAGACCAAAGAGGAGGTTGAAAGGAGAACTACGGATGTAGCTGACTTTTTCCCCCTCTGTTGGGGACACAAACTTTCTTTTCGTAACAGAAAAGAAAAGTCAGTCACATCTTTGACAGTTGTGGTCTTTCCAGGCTTTTAATTATTTCAGCATGGATGTTAACATTTGGCAGCGAGAATTAATAAAGCAAAACTAGAGAAAGATACACACCAGCTGTCAACCAGAAACTCTGCAAATTAAACTGCAGAAATTATTTACAACCGATCTAAGGATTAGAAGCCCAGCACCCTGCTGTTAAAATCTGGCTGGTCTGTACCAGTCCCCTTCTGTCTTAATTTTCTATAAAAGAACAGCAGCAAATAAAATGAAGTCATCTGTTATGGACGTCATGTTTCAAATTGATAAATAGACCAATAGAAGAAGAAATAAATGACATAGTGCATCAGCTGTTTGGTAAACCTGGGCTGTAATAGCCTGTCAGTTTCTGTGACAGACTAATATAAAGCTGTTGGAACACTCTCCTCAGGTTATACCAGAATGTTTTTGTTAAAGGAATTACCTGGCTATGCAGTTAAAAACGTATGTGCAAACAAAATGAGATAACTATATTATTTTCTGACCCAACTATACACACAGGAACTGTTATTGGACATATATTCTTTTGGACGAAAGCCATTCAAATGCACAAATCGGCTGGTACTGTATATCACCCCACTCCCTCAGCCCTTTTCAAAAAGGCAAACCTCCACCCCACCTCCAAATCGCCACTTCTTCACTCTCGATTGACAAACAATGCAGATAAAATGGGTGTTCTTCATTTCACCCAAAAGAAGATATAGTCCTGGCGTAAATTTAAAACATTTGCAAACCCAGTTAAATGTTTACCTGGTGGCTGCCAGCACAGGTACTCTCTGAGGAATGGGTCGATTTGTGACAAAGCGTACATTTTACATCCCAAATACCCTTTAGGTCACAAAATGTCCCATTTAGTGCAATTTGTGAAAGATCGGGTATCCATGTCCAAAATCCTATAACAGCAAATGGCATTTTGTACGCAAGACGGACACTTCTTTGTCACACATTGCTTCCAGTAAGCCGAGACTGACTGAGCTCCTCGTGCATTCTTGGCAGGTCGAGTGCATATTTAAACACATTTAGGGTTCCTGGTTTTAACCCATAAATTTTTAAACCAGCGTTCTATAGGGCATTACAGAAATAAAGGGTCAATTCACTTTTTGGACTAATACTAAAAGCACAGAAAAACTAAAAAAACAAAACTGGGATACATAAACAGAAGCCCTAATATATTATATAAGTGAACTGAAGTCACTGTGTAGAGGGGTCTCTTATTGTTCGGATTTCTGTTATAATAAGTCTCGCTACACACAGCATATTAACTTCACAAAAAATGAAGATTGTACTCTGGAACTACTTTTAAACAGAAGTGTTTTTTGTTCATTTAGAATTGTGCCATTCGTTCTAGCATGGGATAACATCTTCACACAAGATAAGACATACTTGAGTTTTGACAAATCTTTAACAGTGACGTGTTGATTTATTATATGTGGTTTATAATTAGGGCTTGAAATTTTCAGTTTTTATTTTCCAAATCTATACCTTCCTTTAAATGTTAATTAGTCACTGTTAAGCTGTCTCTGCATTCTAATAAAGAGAAAACGATTAATTACAAACAGTGTTTTAGATAATTTTTTATTTGCAACAAAATCAAGGATATTTTAAATGATGGACTTGCTATCAGGGGTATTTTATGCTGAAAAGAAAATCTATCAGGATAACTGTTAAACGAGTGAAAATAACAAAAGCACAACTATAAACTAGGCGACTGCAAGAATGAAATGCAATTAGGATCAGCGATGAGCAATTAATGTAATTTGTCAGTCTGAAATAAAAATAAGCGAAACAGAAATCAGGCTCTGCCAAGATATGAAGGTAAAAACAAATGATATTGTTTTGCAATTAACAGCTTTTTCTGAGTTTAATTAGGAAACAGAATCAGCTGAAAATAAATTTAAAAAAAGGGACGTCAAGTGACAAAAAATAAAACCTGAAAACCTCAAGCCCCTATTTATAATGCAGTAAAAAGAACAAAGAAACAAACAAACAGTATATCCAATACTTCACATTGAAACCCAATGTCCGTGTTAGGCTTTGTTCAGCTCCCCTCTTACCTTCGTGTTCTCCTCCAGGTCCCGGGTATTGAGAAGCGCATGGTTGATTCTGAACACAATCCAGTCAAACAGCGCACTGTACAGGGACTTTGCCATGGAGTCCCGTACTGTCACAGCCTATAAGAGAGATGCACACAGACAGTTAGTCCAAACCAAATCACCCTTCCATGATTGAATACATTTTTTAATAGGTCTCCCACCTTTAACAGCAACGGTCACTTATAATTCAAAGGGATCAGTCATAAGACAGTGTAGAACACTGTAACAAGTTATATAAAGCGGATAAAAGTCTAAAAACAGACATTTCCTAGCCTGCATCCACTCTTCTCCTGCTAAACAAATCAACGGATTTAAAGCCACAGCATGAAAAAAAAAAGGATTAATATTTTTTAAGCTGGGATTTAGTATAAATTTTCCAGTTGTTATCACTTTTCATTTTAGACCACTGAAGTTTCTGAAGGTATTGAACAATCAAATCAACTGAACAGGATATCCAAAATAAAGAGTCAATCTTTTCTGAATACTGAAGATGACTTTATGCGGTAGCCTTAAAGCAAAGTTTTACTGTAAACGGAAACACATTGCAGAACAAGGGGTGAGAGCCTGAGCCCATTTCATATTCAAATGATTATGACAGAGAAAGCTATTGGTTTCACCCTGTCCTGATTCGATTCCAGGATTCAGATTTGCAGAGACAAGGATCTTAACAGCACTGTAACTCAAAGCCCAGCGCACTTTTCCTCTCAGCACAGCTTAACACAAGACACATTAAAAAAAAAGAATACTGTACAACAGCTGCTGGATGAAGCCTTCTGTGGCAAAACAAAACCTCCCAAAATCTGAAGGGTGAGCTTCACTACGACCTTTTAATGAAGTCTGTGTAACAGAGTCCCAGAGAAACAAGCCCAAGATGCACCTTGCTCAACGAACAGTCCATTACATTTTATACAGTACGATAAACAGACAGAACGAAAGTCAACAGCCACGAAATAGGTGCACAGTAAATTATTGAACTGCCTTGCTCATTTAAAAACACACACTGACCTACTGAAGTGAATTGCACCCAAATAAAAGTACACTAGTGGTTTCAAAACTAATGAACATTTATGGTATATCTTATCAGCTGTATTCTTCACTATGGCTGGTGGCAGGCTTGATACATGCTTGATGCCAAGCATGCTTTTACAGAAAGACATGGAACAGTGGTCCAGGCACCCAAGTCATCATCAATCAGACAAAACTGGCATCACTGATCTAGAAAAACTCAATAAACACTGTACTACTAAAAAGAAGCTTTGTCAATGTCCTCACTTTTTTATGCATGCAATCAGAGTTATGCTGCTTCATTATTGAGTTTTACTCCTAAATATTAAATATTAATATTAAAAAAGAGACTTCCAGGAAGACAGTGGCCAGTGAGCATATTGCTGCTTCTTGTAGATGTTTCAAACAATCTGTTTCTCTCTGCTGCATTACAGTATAACAAGTACTGAATTTCCAGCTCAGAAAGGCACAAGTGACCAGGGGCCGTTTCCCAAAAGCCAATTCTATCTAACCATCATTTTTTTTGCACATGTGTGTGAAAATTAAATATATTTCTGCTTTGGACTTTTTTGATCTTTGATGTCATTTTGTGATACACAGCGTGCGAGCATTAGACTTTTTAAAAAAGCCACGTCAACCTAGCCATCATTGTGAGGGAGTCGTAAGAATAACCTTTGAAAACTGCAACACCTTCGTGAGAATACATTGTGTGCATGTGTGCAATGGCTCTTGGTCTTAATAAAGGATAAAGGTTTATAAGATGCCTACAAGTAATAGCCAATGCATTTACTATGGAAGTTGTTTCCCCTTTAATAGTACTACTATATGGCACATACAGTATATCTGTAGAAATGAACCTGTCTTGAATCCTATGTAGAAACACAGTTTTTTTCATGTTTAGGTCTGATGTAATGGCACTCATTACAAAATGCAAAGTGGGAAAAATGATCTAAAAAGTGGGCAAACACAGGATTCGACCCACATGAGAAAAAATAAATAAAAGAATCTGTCAACAGACGAGTTAACTTCTTCAAATATATCCTACGGTGGTAAAACAACCTCCATAGTAAATATCTCTGTTTCCGCCGTCACTTGTAGTCAAAAACTGTCACCTTATAGACCCTTGTCCTTTAAATACAAGGACACACAGGTCAAGGTAGACGGCTGCAGCTGCACTTCACTTAAAAAGAACAATCAGAGGCCTGCTATGCACAGTTTTAATAAAAAGAGGATGCTGCATACAGGAAAATCTGAGTAACTTTCTAATATTTTTTTTAATGGTCATGCCAAATTACTCTGCTGTTTGGTCATGTTGGCTATATTTAATGTTTTTATTGCGTGTTTAACATTTTTCTAAGGATGGATGGCAAATGACAAAACAAGAATATAGCTTCAAAACATTTGAGGTGCATTTCTTTGTGAACAAAATCAAAGCATCCCTGGGAGAAGAATGTAAGGGGAATGTCATCATGAAGTAAAACAGACAGGAAAAAGTCAGTATCATTGATATGGCCAGAGGTTAAAACAATGTGGCAGTGAAATGCTTCTTATTTACTGGACAGCACAGGCTGTAACTGTAAAGACACTCAGATCTCAAAGCGTGTGGTCTGCATCATCGACATGGCCAGTTGTTAAAACAATGTAGCACTGAAACAGTAATGGAACTGATAAAATCACAGCATGCAGCTGTGTATCAAATATTACGTTTAGAGTCTATACCCCCAGAAACTTAAAATGTCACTTGCCCTCAAATGGAACCCATACATGGTCAACGTCAAGGTCACCAACACATTAAGCAGGCAATGTCCAAACAACGCATATATGATGTCACAACCTCAAATGGTCTCCAAGGTAGATGTACTCTATAAGGTTGTGTCTGAGTGGTAAAATTACTGCTTCAAAAGGGTTTATCCACAACTGAACTTGACCTAGAGAATCATACTTTAGTATTTCAACATACCATACATTATTTTAAACACATGTACATAAACAGATTGTTCATGGGAACTGTCCTTTTGATACCTTTTATAAAAGTAAGAGCTCTAGGGCTGACAAAGTTAGAGAGGGGGTAACTTCTTTCAGCCTTAAAATGGCTATTGTCATAAAAAGGAATGACAAAAATGGAGCTGAACGCATATTTCTTGTCTGCTACAATATCTGTAATTGTGTACCCATGCCTAATGCTGAGACTCAGAGATGTTAAAAGAACACACCCCATCCAAAGACAACATTCTTGCTCAGTGATTAATTACTCTCTGGGTTTTGCTTGTCGTCATTAAATAAACTTGAAATATTAGGGGATTATGTCAGCCTTTAAAACCTGAATAAATTTAGCATTTAGAGTTACCCCATGCCTGATCACAAGATCCATAGAGATTTACTGTACAGTACCTAGGGGAAACAGACAGGGGTGTCCTGTCTGCATCTGATCAAATCAACCCCTAAGTTGATAAACTTTTCATCTTTCATCGGCGTACTGATTAAAACTGTACGTGCTGGTATTATTTTCACAGTTAGGAATGGCTGCTCTGCTTTGCAGTGACCAGGATCCCATTATGAATACATACATTACAGCTTGTCTTAATGTGCTGGCAAGCACTCTCTTTTCTAGACCGATTGCTTGGAATGTAGGTGTAAAGAATGCTAATCCTAGAACACAAATAATAAACCGGTGGGCTAAATGTTTTATTGATTTTTAATAGGTTTTTAATAGGACTGCCGAGTCCGGGAAGAGTCAGTTTATCTTTTAGGAGAATTCCAGAGCCTGCAGTACGTCAAGTCTTAAAGCTCTGTATAAACAATAAATACACCACTGCAATGTGCTGTAGTCTGGAAAATACTCCAAAACAAGCCCCCATCGTACTCAAGCACAGATAACATGTAAAGTTAAAGAGAACATTTTGTACCAATTCATCATCATCATTATTATTATTATTATTATTATTATTATTATTATTATTATTATTATTATTATTATTATTAATTCCCCCACCGTCCAAATTCCTAAATACTTCCATTACAATTCCTCAAGGTATTTTTGAGATTACATTGTGTTTTTCGTTCATCCCATTCAAATGCACCTTTTTTGTTCAATTGGGTGTTTATTTTATTTATTTTTTTACTGCAGCAATCCCCACAATAGCGCAGGAGAAAAAAAAAGAAAACACAAGTCAAAACAAAACCACCACCAAGTGATTAATACAGTTTGTCAGTTGCGTCTGGGTATGATTCAGTTTGGGAAATTTGTGTTAATCCTGTTTACTTAAAACTGTGAATGAACTGTACAGGAGATAACTTCAGTTACATTTCCAAAACAAAAGTGTGGGATTCGTTTGTGTGCTGCATGTATAGAATAAGCATAGCAAAAACAGAAAGAGTCAAGGCATTTTTAAATCATGAAGCTTTGTGCAGAACATCTCCCACCATGACTGTAAATACAGATCAAGTGCTATCAGTATCATCGTGATCTACAGCCACAGCGTGGTCTATTTTAATCCTCTACACAATGGTGGATCTAAACCAGGGGTGTAGTGGAGCCTGAACACCGGCCTGGGACTACTTTCAGTGGTGCAGTCGAGACAGAACTGGCATAACAGGCAAGCCCAGTTACACGACTCACATCTCCTGCACTGATTCAGTCAGTACTGTAGTCCTCTAGATGCAATGAAAAGAGCATTAGGAACTTCTGTTAAGAACTACTTCTTTAAGGAGGCTAAAAATTCTGCAACTGTGGACCCAAACTCAAACAAAGCTCTTCCCGGAATGGAAAATCAAAACAAATCACTTGTTTTGTCTCTTCATATAAATTCCTTGCATTCCCCAAGACTAAATGGATCACTTACATTTGTGTGTTTTATTTGTTTTAAGGAGGTTTCCCAATATGCATACAGTATTAGTACTCTAATACCAACAAAAGCACTGCTTGCACAAATGTGGTAAAATAAAGATCCTTTCATCAAAGCAGTTCACTTTTACAGGGCGTTACAATGAGCAAAAGGGCAAGCCATTCTTCTCAAAACAAGTGAGGCGTATTCCAACAGCAAACCACACCCCTTTTATCTAACATTTTATAACCTATACTTTAAAACATTCAGAGTGTTTTAAGTCAGATTATTTTTGCTTGCAGTTTCTGAGTTTCACTTTTTGCAGTAGGTCACTATGAACTATAAATCAACAGCATAAAGAATGGTAGCCAATAAAAGATGCCTTGTTACATCAAAGTCATTGTGATAATGGAATTGAAGAATTGATAACTTTTATACATTTATTTAATAATATATCACGGTTATCTACTATACATATATCACAACTAATCTAATAAACAGCATCAACTCCTCAGATCTATTATTACAAAAATTGCATAATCCATCCAGGCGATTCCTAAAGAATGGTCAACAGCTCTGCTGTAGTTGAAACATGTGCTGTAAAAGCAGCAGAGTAAGCTTTCCCTGGGTTACAAATTTTCACAAACTGTTTTTTCTGTTTGTTTTCATGAAGACTGATCCAAACTAAATCCTCCTAGCGCAACGCTTTCTTATAAACAGATGAAGCAGAGAAGTTTCTAAATGGCGCTCTTTGGAACACACCGACAAGGGCTGGGCTGGAGTACAGCAATACGTGCTGGCCTTAGATCTTCTATAAACACGCTTAGGCTTCTGGGTCACGAGCCAAATCTCAAAGAGCCAAAGGAATTCTGAGAAACGGAGAGGCCACTGGAAAGGCAACTCTGCTGTATGTAAAGTATAAAGGCTGGGGGTTGCTCCAGTCACAAACCTTCATGCAAAGATTACCGATCATCTTGTACTGCTGAACTGGCAGCAGGAAAACGAAATTTGCTTATTCATGAAAGTGTTCTGCTGAGTGATGAAGACGTTGACGAGTAGGGAAGTGAAAGGTGGTAAAACCAGGATTTCTGCACTTTCTTGGGTGTGACGGCGCTAAAAAAAAGACCCATAGGAACTGCAGAATCGGCATCACATTCTAGAAATACTTCCTCAGAGAGCAGGGGGCTGTTGACATTAACAAGTCGATAGGGGTGGGGCAAAAGTTTCTAATTCCTTTGAAAAGATAATACCGTTTGCACAAGTTACTGAAGTCATCAGGTACCAGCAATCTGACGTAAAATATTGCACACTGCTCTAAACTACAATGTATAATTACTAATATCAGCTATTTGTATTTCTTTCAGGTGTGAAATGTCTTTAAGCACAGAGGAACACATTCAAGAGGGCACCAGCACATTTGGATTGTCAGGCTAATATAACCATGCAAAAGTCTCTAATGGTGTCCGAGATATAACACTGTACTGGTTGAAGCTTTGTATAATTACTCACACAAACAGGTTAGTTTTCCATGAACAACTAGCTTCCACAGCACTGAAATTATGAATCAGCATCTGAAGGTGAAATAGCTGTGGTTTTTCAATGTAAGGAGCTTTGAAAATTACTCTTATCCAGAAAGTCTACCTAATATTCGGGGACAGAAACACCACATTAGCCATGAAATAGTAGGTCACCATGATATCATGACCTACATTACAGCTTGTAGAATATCATAACATAATAAAATATCCATGCATAGTTTCATCAAAATCAAACAAGCTGTTGCCAATAACCAGCCACCTTGACCTAGATTCTGAAACCCTTAAAAATCTGTCCAACAAAATGTCCAAAATGTTTCACAATGATCTGTTACAGACATAATGTATGCATTAATGTTACCCCATTAGTTAGGGACATAAAATAACTTGACAAGATATTTATCTGTGGTACAATCCACTTTTCTTTTCCAAACTATGCTCCATGATGGAGTTTGGCAGAACTCCTTTATGCAACTCGTTAAGTTTATAACATAAGATTATAGATCTGGAGGGTGACAGTGTTCCCTCGAAATCCCAATGCGCAATGCAGAAGATACTTAAAACATCTGTTGCTACAAATTTGCAATCTATCTGAGCACTAAACCAGCCTGCCACAAATAGTTTCCCCTCATTCCAGCTGTTGTATAGAGAAAGGGCCTGAGCCAGGTCTGCGTTATGTCTTCCCTGCAGACACACTGTTAATTCCACATCTCAGTTCTGAACTAATGCCCAAGGTTTGAATACAAAAAGACAGCCACTCATAAACCTACAAGTTCAAAATAACCACCGCGTCAGCCAGAGTCCCATCAATCTATTTTATTTTTTAGTTTGCTTATCTTTGGCACTGTGTTAATCAGTAAATCACAGGGCATTACATATCACCGCTGCTCTTGCAAAACCTTATAGATTATATTGCAGTTGCAATACATATATTTATTACATCTGTACCACATTTAAAAAGGCACCGATGCGGACATTCTGAAGCTCCTACAACCTGAAAATGCAATCTATCAATTATGAAATGACAGTTATGACATTTTTTAAATATAACCTTCAGCAAGAATTACAACAATCTTCAGAAAACATGTAAAAGCTAAAACACGTTTACGTTTAGTTTATCAGTGTCTTCAATTAGTGCTTAAAAGTTGTGGATCAGCTGCAGTGCATACTTAAAACTAAGGCATCACAAGATCTATGCAGTACAGATGAATATATCTCATCACATTGTTTGAAAACGTTTGTCAAATATCTCTTTTTTTTACAGTAGTACTTCTATGGATGTTGATTAACAAAAAGTATTGAAGTATAGTATCCCATTCTGTTGTGCAAAGGATTGAATCACAGTAACAGACTTTCAAGGTCTGCCAATTCTAGCATCCATGCTCCTTCATTATCATTCAGACAGTATGCCTTTCACAATAAAGTTACTTCCATATGTGGCTTGGGGGTCATAGACAGTAAACAATACAGTACTGCAACAAGTTCAAACGTAAAGTCTTTGAACATCTCTTACCTCAGAAAGCCTATAGGGCACGATGAGCCTCTCCCCCACTGTCATCGTCTTCCTGGTAGTGAGAGCGTCAAACAGCATCTCTTCCTTCACCTGTGAAAAACAAAACCATGCTAGTTTAAAGGGCTTTTTAAATTTACAGTACATTACTTCAATAAGGGTGTCCTCTTACAGTATACCAGTAAGCCCAGTTTCAAAACAAGCTCACATACTTTAGAATTTATCAATGACATATTAAAAAAAAATGATATACATGTATATTTACACAACAAAGCATGGAAACATTTTCTTATTCAGTGTTACCACACGAGTCATTTTTCAAATCCAGTGGCAGAATGACTATGTGTTGCTATGCAGATGCTAATCTTCACATAAGGTTTTTCAATTTAAGTTTAAACATTTTCTTTATGTGTTTGTGACAGGGAGACCCCATCGCTGGTTCTTGAGCGCATGTGTGCCTTTATGGAAGCAGCTGGGATGCAACAGGAGACGCGTTGCTAAGCAACTAATTGAGCAGTTTGGCTCGTCTGACACTGAGCTGATTGGGAGGTCTGGATTGGCTGGGGGTGTGCCCAGGGATGCTGCACAGAGCTCAAAAAGCGTCTGCGCTACAGCTACTGCACCGCCATTACTACACAGAGAGAAATTTGGCACTGTGTTTACATCAAGGAGGAGAGCGTCTGTTCCAAAGAACTGCTACACGAAACCCTTCCACTCCAAGACGGTGCTCGTGAAGGCATTGCCCAGCTGAAGCCGTTTGAAAAAAGCTGTTTGAAGAGGCAGGAGTCGCCGTGAGAAGGCCGTGACTCTGGGAGCCCAGATGTAGGTCAGTTTAGGGGATGTTGAGAGGGTAGAGATGGTTTGCGTAGAGTAGTAGGTTCCTGGAGCGGGAAGTATCTTTTTAGCTTTGTTTTGTTTTCTTTATTAAATGTGACACTAGGGCTACCATTGCTAATACCCTAGTGTCAGCGCTTGTGTGCATTAAATGAGCGTGCCTGTGCAGAGTGTCAACACCCAATGCTCTGGTTACTGTTTACAATTGAGACTGCTCATGTGACAAACATATGGACAGATGCTCAGAGACAGATACCAAATACTATTAATACGAAGTTTCATGATAACTAGGACACACGGTTCTTCAGGATATATGGAAACACGTGAAGTGTGACATGCATACAAGTATGACCCCCTCCACTACCATATACCCCAGTTGCAGGGGATTTCATCTCCAGTGGGGGATAAGTAAACCTGCATTACACAGCATTTGGCTTTGATGTAAGGTAGACAGAAAACAAGTACGAGGCATAAAAAGACTTGATGTCAAATAACTTCAAATATCATCCCTGTTATTGACATTTCTGAAATCACAGAATGGTATCCATGCACCAGTTTTGGTACCATAACTTCATACTGAGGTCTAGAATACAGATCACAAACACCAGAAAAAAAAATAAAAATTGAATTTTAAAAACGTACGTGGCACTCGCATAGTTCTGGGAATCTGACTGCAGTTTAACTAGTTTAACTCACACGGCTGGTCCAGCATCAAAGCAAAACTGTGTGGTAACATTATCCTATTACTTGCACTTCTGCCCTTAGATTGAATCATACTTACAGTAATCAGAGCAGATTTTGGACGCAGATCCTTTTCAGACTTGGCTAATAACCCAAGCTGAAAGAGACTGAAACATGTGGACTCGGTGCAGAAATCTGTTTGTACCCTCGAGCTGCTTTTTATTACAAGTCAGGTCTTTGGAATTTAGTTTTACTGATGATAAAAATGTTTTGATTTTTTATTTCATATTGTCCAATTTAACTGCAGTTCCTGATTCAGCTTGAAATGGGACGCCAGAGTCAATACCCATAAAAGGCAACAGAAACAGGTTTTAATGATTGACCAAAGAAGTCAAACTTGTGCTGTCCGCCTTTGTCAGAAATGGCGATGCAGCCCCACACATTCTGTTCCGGGCTCGCACTGCTGTTTGACATGAACACCGCTCTGTCACTGCCTTGCAGATAAGAACCTAAACTCAGATCTATATCTGCCCATTTCCTCCCTTAGAAGATTAAAATCAGGACCGGGTCTACTGAGTCATTGTAACCTGTGCAGTTGTACCACTTTGGAAATCTCAGTACGACTGCTTGCCATTTTGTATGGTGTCAAATTATGACCAGCCCCCTGCTCACATTTTTACTTAAATGTTTTAAATCTGTACAAGTGTTTTAAGGTGAATATACCTCAGGCTTCAACTGTATTTTAGTTCATTTTTGGCATAGTAGTTTATTTTAATATACCTTTTTATGGTTCACATGGACAAAGCATGCAAGTAGAGCATCGAATCGTGGCAGATAGCAACAGTAGCTCATGGGAAAGAGGAATGTATGGTTGACTCCTTATAAATGAGGGGTATGTTCATGGCAGATTCACACTTTTGCTTTAAAAAGATACAAGCAAAATCAATATGCTCTTTTGCTAAAACCTTATTCTGTTCCATAGAATTATAAAAACTGAATGACGCAGATTCAATCGCTAATCCATTCTTTGAAAAAAAATATGATAAGGTCTTTTGGATTTTAAATCTCACACGAGTTGTCCACCTGGACTTTGAAACCAATCATGATAATACAGTGTAATCTGCCATCTAAGAATATTTTTCAGAAAAAGTCTAGCATGTTATAAAGACATGTTCCTACAGACAGAAGATCCTCAAAACGATAAAGTACTGCATTCTATTCCAGTATCTCATCTATTACTTGCTTAATACAACTAATACAGTACTATTGTGCTCTATAAAATACGTTTTCTTAGTTAAAATAATTGTTGAGTCGTATTCATTAAAATCGAGGCTGCCTCTTACTGGCGTGCCAATAACCCTATCCTAAAGCATATCTGGAGCAAATGGAATGTCACTTTGTTCATCTGTGCTCCAGCAGAGTGAAGCCAGTGACTGCTCTGGGAACCTGAAGCCAGACAGCCCTTGATTCTTCTTGATCAGAGAGCTGGATGACCAGAGCTGGAGGAGTGAAAGGGGAACTGGAAGTCATCTGAATGTGGATCAAAGGGAGAATGAACAGACAGGATGTACAGTATAATGCACAGGTTGAAAAGCAACAGAATACTGTTTTCATACCTTTTTAGTGAACCATCTGAAGTTTGACAAAATGTTCACATACTGCAAGTCTATTCATCAAAACAAAATGAAGTAGAGGCATATTCAAGAGCTGGTGTATAGATAGGGTTCAGTGAACTATTCAAAGTTTTAGAGGAACTTGTATTGGGTTGACTATTTCATTGAAACTTCATGAAACTTGTTAATGGTCCAACTTGCATGCTCTCAGTAGCTGCCCACACATTCAGACACAGTTTAATACAGCTGAACAGATAGCAATAGGAATAGTATATACAAGTGTCACATTAAGTGGCAAAGCCTTTGAAACTTGTTGCACAATTAACACATTTCATGAGGATTAAATGAAGAACACCAGTGACTCAAAATACACTACGTTCCTGTGAAAGGTGAGTGGTTTACAATGCTCCCCCTATATAAGCCGGCCCTTTATACTGCAGAACCAGTTATATACTGTAGCGGCATGGTGGTAGCTCCCACATGCCTCATAATGCCAGTCCACTAGCACCTTCATACTTGTTATAAGGTGGAACACAAACAGCATGGTCTTGTAGCTATGGCTCCCCGCTATAGTGTTATAAAAGGGGGAGCACTACTGCATTACAGTATTTTGGTCTAAGTTTAGTTATTTATTTGGAATTTTAAAAAATCTAGTTGGTTGGTTATGCAGTCCGCTTAAATCTCCATGCCAATGGACTTTTTAAAATTATTTTTTACTAATACTAGAGCAAAGGAACGATCCTTTATAAATCTGGCCCAGTGTTCATGCAAATCTTTAAACCAACGCATACAGCTACCCCATGAGCAGATAGCGAAAATCTTTCCACGGTTGAAAGACCAAACCAAAAAAAAAAAAAGAAAACAGCTTATGACTGAGTAATTGAGGCAAATGCATCACATAATTATAATCATTAAATTATATGTTGCATGCAAAATGAATACTTGTGTTACAGAAACTTTGGAAAATATTCTCCATCTATAGGCATACAACTTGTCATATCTTAAGTATTCTAGCTGATCTGAGGGATTTGCAGGGATTACTATTATTTTTTTAAACTATTCGTCAGGAACCATTGGAACTTTTTTTAAAGACTGGATTTAAAAACTACAGAAGTCAATTTTGTGATCAGGTTTCAGGATTCTTTTGTTGTTGTTTGCTGTATTTATTCACCACACTATACAGTAGATTCACTTCCTGTGCAGCAGATAATAAGGACCACACCTGTGCTGCACATAAGGATGGGTCTGAATACCTGATGCACAGAACCGAATCAAAACGACAATTAGGCTTTGAAGACAAATATACATTACAAGTGTACATTAATACTTTGTGTAGTGGTGAGGTTCTTGCTGCTCAAACTGTGCGAAATGATGTTTCTTATAATAAGAGACAACCTGCACAATGTGTATTGAAATGATAAATCAAAACAATGTATCCTGTACTCAGGAACTATTCTAATAACTCATTACCAAACCTTTAAAGGTGATGTAGAAATACAATTCATACCTTATCACACAGCTGAGGAAACTATAGTGGCTGTTATACAGGGCGATTCAGAATTCATTCAACTTTGTTGTCGGGGAAAACTGGAGGGTACGTGTAGGAAAGGAAACATGTCTGACAGAGACACTCTGAGAAGCACCATTTGCCCACGAGAAGGCTGTTCGAGAATGTCGACACTGCAAAGCCATGCAGAATGACAATGTTGCACGAATGATGAATCGCCCTGTATGTACAAGATGGATGCAATCTGTGGGACATCTGAACAGGCAGACGTTCATTCTGATCATGTGCACCAGACTTGTGTTGACCTCAATGTCACATCCATGTGCCAACATGTTTTGATGGAAGTCGCTTAAGTCTTTCCTGGTTTCATTTCACGGTAAAACCTAGATAACCCTCTGCAGTGCTGGGCTACAAAACACCAGGCAAGTGTTTTAATTAATTATCAACATAATCTGTGGATTCAGTACCAGATAGTAAGTTAACTTTGAAGTGCTTGCGATAATACACTTCAAAGTGAAATTAAGCACTTTCTGCCTGGTACCAATGCCAGATAAAACGAGGGAGTACCATAGAGTACAGTGCCTCTGTACTGCTTGTCACTCTGCATAATAACCATTCTAGTGGAAACTCTACTCCTCCTTGTTAACAGTTACCCTGTCAACAGTTAATTTGGGATCGCTGCCTCCACTCATTGTTGGTCACCCAGCCTCCCAGCAACGCTGCTTAGTGAGATCCAACAGCCAGACTGCAGGGTCTGAGTGCTGCTTCACAGCACAGCACAGCACAGCACAGCACATACTGGACATTGTGTGGTTGAAAGAATGTGTGCAAGACCAGCAATGTGAGGTACTGTAACATTGCCAAATCAATACAATGCCTATCAATGCTCTGCCAGGCATGAAAAACAAGTACCACTGGAAATTCAAAAGGAACCAAATAAGGAAAACTTTCCGGCGATTAATGTTTGTGTTATTATATATTTTATTTTTAAAACCTCCACGGCCATATCTTGTCTGCTGATGTTTTTTTTGTTTTACAATGATGTAAGTTTGGTTACAGTATATGTCTCTCACGTGCTAAAAAAGTAAACTCAGGGGGTAGCCTAAATTCTAGGTGGTCTGGTGCCTGGCACCACCTGCTAAAAACATAACTGCTATTTTCCCAGCCTGTTGTAAAAAGAAGAAGTTAGCATGTACTAATATGCTGAAATGTGTTCGAGAGGCTGTATCTTAAACTTTACCATACATCTATGATAAAGTTGTTTTGTATGATGTTGTTTAATCTATCTTGTTTGCAGTTTGTTTTTTGTGGCAGGGAGGAATGGGCAGACTGTAACGATCTGTAAGTTCCCGAGGATACATTTTGCAGTTGGTGAAGGTTGCATGCGCTGCTTCTAAGCAAGGCTTTTTACAAATTAATATCTCTTTTTATTTTTAAGGATTACATTTCAGAATTTTTTTTTTTTTTTTTTTGCTTTTTGAGGCCAGCCATAAGATTCTTTGTACTGTACCCAGCAAGGACATGTTGCAACAATTACTACAATCTCAACAGCATGGAGCTCATACCTCTAGCAACTTCGACACGACTGGCAGTGCCTCAGGGTTACAGATATCAATGGAGTCATCCCGATAGGTTTTCTTCTTGTAACGGATATTCCCTAAGTGCAGGATTGCAGACAACAAGGAGAAGATCCTGTGAAATAGAAGCAGAATTCCAGTTAATCTCACACTTCCAGTGCAGGAGTACCAGACTGTAGCACCATGAATAGAGATACAGGCTGGCTGTGTGGGTGCGTTGTGATTACGGTCTTTAATACACCATTTCCTGTGTTGCCTTATAAAATATCTGTCACTAAATTTACTGAATGTTATGTAATGCAAGTAATGGCTAATGTAATGGTTTATTAAATGGCTGATGTGTTTGGCTTAAGCAGCCCTACAACACAGCCTAGTTAACTCAACTCTCAGAGAGCTTTCATTTGCTTCTATTAGAGCCTGCTAGCTCAGCTGCACATTCTCGTTGGGACTCACTGTTTACGAGTTGCAGGCAGGAACCCCACCATCTCCATGGCCAGCTGCAATCGCTCAAAGTCGTGCTTCAGATCCTCCCCCTCCACCGTGAAACAGTCCTGCTAGTTTCAACAACAGGGATTAATCAGCAACAGCAAAAAACAAAGAGAGACGTCTTAACTGGATCAAAATCCATTCAACTGAGATTTCCTTCAAAATGTGTTTCACATACTGTAACTAAACTGAAGAATGCTTGCAAGACAGTACTGTATCTAAGGGGGCACTGCCCCCCTTCATTTTAATGTATTTTCCAATTCCACCATTTAATTTCATGGACAGCATTAGGTTTTGCCGCTCCTCTATGGTTTACACCATTTCCAGACCAGCATCAATTTCAGTAGGTCACCAATTCAGGTCATCAACGGACGAATCCAAGATTATTACAGTAATATGGGATGCCGCACACAACAAGATCATTTGAAAGCCATTAAAAAGTGGTTGACGTAATTATTGCAACAGCAATAAAAAGCATATTCTTGTATCAACAAATCCTACCACTCGTGTTTTTTGAGAACTCATTAGCTAAAAATTGAACCTAATTAAGAGAACCACGTCAAACACTGACTCACGGCATTTATTATGTTTACACAAAAAAATGAACTGAATGCTACAGAATAAACCAAATGAAATGAATTTGCACATATAAAATGAACAGGGTACGGCATTGCTTCGCATGTCATAAAAGTATTTGCACTGACGTCACTTATTAAACAAATATCGTACCTAACAGTCTGGAATCAGCGATCCTTTATTATCTAAATCGCCTTAATATGGCAGAGCCGTTTATAAAATAAATATGTCAATATGTTCTAAATCAAGTGCAAGGAAGAGTGTCTGGGATATGCAATAAAAAGTGAGATTAAAAACAAACAAACAAGAGAAGCCGTTTGTTTACTGTAGTGGAGCCGATTCAAAACAGAAAACAGTGGATGCAATCCAACATTAAAAATAGCAACTTGTGTCATGAAATGATCTAATAAAAATGTAAGAGCAACACCAACATACTGTAGTGGTAAACCCAATTAAGCATGACTAACAAATGTAGGATGATGCAATATAGACACAGCCAGCATTGTGGAGTGGATAGTGGGATTTCTTTGCCATTTCCATGCTTCTGCTCTATGTTCAGAGTGCAGCTGTTCATATGCATATAACCAGCTTATCAAACAGCACCTAGCATTCTAATACTTCTTATGAGAATGTCTATTAACCTTCCTTCTAAATACGTGTAGGATGAAGGATATATTGCAGCATGATAAAATTACATTTGAAATCAAATCAAAGAGTTTTACATTAAGAGGGCACTAATTATTCAGAAATATGACTAGCATCTGCATATGAATGACATTTAGATTGCAGTATGGGATTAGTAATTAATACTAATAAGAGGTTTTAGATAGGGTTTGACAAGGGGCATCTTTAATAGCTTTGTGCGAGAGAATACAGTCTGGTCATGTGATCACGAGCCTGGTGCAGGTCAAGTGATGATTGCTATGTATGTTTATAAATGTTCAGTGACTACCTCTATATTTCTCTTGCACTCTTGGCTGTGTCAGGCCTGTGATGGAAGCGAGCCAGCGAACACTTAAACATATTATTAAAGTTATTTCATCCAAATAAAAGACAGACACCCTGATATTAACGTATTTGATCTGTTTCTATAGAACCTTTTGTGGTTTAAACAAGTATAACGCTTTGTCATTAACATTCTGAGTGCGAGATCGCCGTGAAATTATAAGTGTAATTGCTGCTAATTGGTTTCAATGAGGACGTGACTTATAAATTACTGTTGGTAATTAAGTACTGAGAGAAAAGAAGTAGTTGAGGGCGATAATGATTCTGAACAAACAGATGAAATCCGCACCAATACTGATACAGACAGCAAGTGAAATTTGAGCATTAATAACCAGGAGTGTCACTGCATTGTGTTTATATTCTTAAACACTATGACAGGTAAGTTAAACAAATAGTAAGAAGCAGCAAAACCATGAGGATTTACATCAGACAACCATAAGAACATAGACCATCAAGTTATTAAACAAAGGACCGTTGTTAACATACTGTGCCGCTGAATTTTACTGAAACCCATTGCGCCGACACGCGAGTCTATTGTCAGAGAAAGATTCAGCAATAACACTTACCTCGTGTTCTTTTTTAGTGAATGAGTCTGTATGATTTGTCAAGGTTAGTGTTTAAGTCAGAACAGCTAGATGATCAAGCATGTATAGATTGAAATCTGGAGTTATAAATTTGCATGCTACAATAAACAGAATCAGACAGGCAAGCCACCCCTACTAAACCTCAATATCAACAAATATGGAGGAAAAAAAAACAAATCATAAAAATAAATAAATAAATAAATAAATAAATAAATAAATAAAAAGGAGGGGAGGGGTGTCCTTTTTGGTCATTTTCTTCCAATATAGTGCAGTACTTTCAGACTAACTTTTTTCTCCTCAATTTAAATTATCCAATCACAGCTCAGAAGAACTGAAGGTCAGTGAACGTCCTCCAATCTCACAACCAAGCCAAATGTCTCCACCCAGGACCTGGCAAGCTACCCGCCCCTGGAGGACCAAATTTGCCTGACAAGTAGGGGCTGCTATAGCTCAGTGAGGACAGACCCGGTTGATTTTTCTTCCCCATCCCGATGGGAGCGCCAGCGCCAATGCAATACTCCCTGTGGCCAGTGACTGCCTGACTGTGCCTGCATACCACACAGTATTAAGTGTAGGCTTTATTATGATGATTAATTATTGCATAATGAAGTGCAACTATTTATAGCTTTTATTAGAAAGTCACTGCTGTATGAGCTGAATCTGCTATATTAAGGATATGTTTTATAGAACTGGTTTATTGAACTCATTAGCCTAGTTTTTGTTCGCTTCCTAATGCATTGGACTATTTCATACATTTATCCACTGGTGACCTGTGTTGTATTTATAGAACAAACACATTAGGAGTCTGCATAACTGTGGGTCTTAATGAGTGTAACATAACGGTTGACTGATACTGTACAATTTCATGTGGTATTTTGTGCTGGTTAGCTAGCAACAGTACAGTATGGTCGAGTCAAATAATCAAGGTTAAAATAGTCGAATAAGTCCACTAGTCGGCACAAGTTTGTAATTTTGTTCCTGAGATCACTGTCACTTTTCTATTCGAGGCGAGTGTTGGAGACCTTTCACAGGACACATGCTATTTCTACTAAACATGCAGGACTAGCACTGTATACATACCGTACGACAAAACAAAATGACCAAAAAGTTGCAGGATCTGGGATTTGAGTTTGACATTAAATATTAAAAAAATAATAATGATCTGGACTTTTTGGTGCTGGTGTGCTCTGAGTAGCACACGCTGATATGAATACTAACCAGCTCGGATTCATAGTAATTTTCCCAGTGCAGTCGAAGGGGTTTCTTTGTCATCTGTAAGTAAGGCAAATGGGGTTAGGCAGCATTCACCAACACAACACTCTCACTCAAATGAAAGGATGGAGCATGCAATTAATAAACTAGCAGCTACAGTAGCAAGCACATGGCCAGCCTGCATTCGAGTCGCCTGAGAGCACATACAAATCAAAAGCCAATTAGCTAATAAGACAATTATATATGCAGTTTAATTTACTATGGGAAATAACCTGCTACTTGTTCATTAGAAATACTAAAAACATGAATCTTGAGACAGTGAAATATTTAAGATATGGGGGTCTACTTAATGTATATATCATTTATAAAAAGTAAACCCTTTAGAATTCAAATGTGTAGTGTATAACACAAATCTATAATAGTTACACCTTACTCTGATTATAATGTATTGTAAATATGCTGTGTTGTACAGCCGAAGTGGTGATAAGCACTGTAGACAAAATAAACAAACAAATAAATAAATAAATAAAACCTGCACTAAGTGGCCAGCTGCACTTCCTACCCAGAACAGATGACTATTTTGAAATGCAAGTGAATGAGAGAGGACCTGAATACGCAGTGACCGGTTAATTGAGGTTTCACTGTGTTTGGTCATTTCCTGTCCCTTGCCCTTGTGTTGTCTGTTTTAATGGATTGCAGTCAGTTGCTTTGCTACTCTGTTAAACACTCTGAGGGACATGCGTGGAGTCAGTCATGCGGCAATGCCGCTTTACAGCATGCATGAAGTTATACGCCAGAGACCCTGGCTTGCAGGCTTGCCAGATGTCTTCCTGAATTAAAAGGACAGGCAGCAAACAACAGCTTTATACACCAACCATACATTCTAACTATATACCAGTATTACAGAAAGAAAGCTCGAAAAAGTAGGCCGATTGTACAGCACACTAATGTTATTGTAATCAGCTTCTTAAATTCTCCAGTGGTTGAGATTATGCTGAGTGGATCTAGGTTATGGCATGTGGAATATACAATGCTTGTGAATGGAATGGGAGTAATGAAGAATGGAATGTGTTTCCTTTGCATGCTTCCCGTTATCCAGCTCAAAACAACTGGTCTGCAGCAGGTCAATGTGACTCTCAACATGTGTCTACTGTAAGCAGCATCCTTGACTGCTACATCAGCTACATCAAAGTAAATTGGTTCTATGCAAAAGTACAGTTTCAGAGATGAACACAGTCATGTTATAGACAGAAACTACATAGAATAATAATGTAACTGCTATTTCCTATAACCAAGTTACTTTTTGGCTAGTTTTATACCATTGTTTCATTCCTCTCAGAAAAAAATGCACAAACTTCAAAATAAGGTCTTCTTTTGTTAAAGCAATTTGCCAATTTAAATTTTACTAACAAAGCATTTAGGTCGCCCACTTTAATAAAAAATACACAAAAAAAGTGAAGATAAAAGTAGTTAAAACACACGTTTATCTTGATAATTTTAGAGCACTGCACTGGAGCAATTGTTTCCAGGTGGTCTAGGTTTAAACTAAGCAGCAGGATGATTCCCTGATGACCCTAACCTGTTGTTTTCATATTACAATCATATGGGTTACGTGCTTAGCAGACAGCACCACTTGTGGTCAAGTGTTGTAACTGTAACCTTTGCCAACACTAAAGATCAAGTACTGTAGCTGCATCTGCCAGCAAACACCAGTGTGCAGTTGGAGATGCTGTACTGCATTCTGTATGAAATGAGATCATGTGTTGAATAAAGTATCTGCAGATCCACCCTGAAAGAGTACAATTGTGATCTGTATTCATGGCAATTCATAGCAACTGGCTGAAATCAGCTGTATATATATATATATATATATATATATATATATATATATATATATATATATATATATTTTCAAGTTTTGGTATCCGAAGCATAATCTACAAGTAGAGAGAAACATCTTCTGTAATTGACAAACCCAGGACTGGAAAGCTGTCTAACAAGGATGAGCAATACTTGAAGATAATATCCTTAAGGATTAGAAAGAAGACAAGCGTTGAATTGACAACAGAACTGGCTGATGGACAACAACACCTGTGCCTTCTGCCAGTTCTGTTGTCAATTCAGTTTAATACTATTGCCTTTTAATACCATAGCCTCTGCTGGCAGGTGGGTAAGCTTTAAAGTGCATATAATGCTATTTTCTAATTTTTTCATTGATGAAGGATGCCTACCTGAATAACAACCTATCTAATAACATTTAAGCGATCTCTGAAAGTATATAAAATGCTCTAAACAAGTGAGGGACATTCAGATATATGTATGTCAAGCATGTGTATACAGGCACTCATTGACACACTTCCAGTGTGCATAATCAAGGACTGTGGTGATTACAAAAACCTATTGACAGTGTTCAACTATCATTAGTTGATGGCTCAGCAGCACACGTCTAATGCTGCATATAAGTAATAAGATGTTAGTGCTAGATCAAGGAACTCCTCTTCTCACAAGCCCGCACCTGATTGAGATAATGGTACTCCTCAGGCTGTTTAAGGTGGAACGCCGTCCTCTCCTCTTCACTCGCTCCTGCCAGCAGGTAGTAAAAGACATGGTAGTTCCTTAAAATACAAAATAAACAAACATGAGTCACTGAGAGACACTTGGAGAATACAGAGATTTAAAAATACTCTGTTGTGCTTAAATACTGGGTTGTGTTTAACTGCACGTATTTATTGCTGTTGCTTCTTGTTTTAATACAGGATCACTTCTCCTTCAGTTATTAGTGTGGAGAGATTACAGATTCACTTCCTTACACAGTAGCTTCCAAATAACCTACATGGTCTACTATAATGGGACATTCATCAGAAGGTACTGAAATACAATACATATCCTGAAACAATATCTTTCAATTCAAACAGGATGTGTTTTGACAAGGCAGTTTGCCGTTTTCTGTGAATGATATTATTAGTCCACATCACAACACAGACCACAGCACAATTGGCAGTCTATGTTTGAGATAGGCCCACGGCTACGAGATTTATATTTAAAAGGTGGTGTCTAATTGTATTGAATCGACGTGCTGTAAAGCAGAGGAAAGGTCATGGCTGTGGGGGAGCCTGCAGCTGCAGTCGGGCTGCCTCTCCCCAAGGGAGTTCCACCATGCGAGTGAAGATAGAAACACTGCGGATAGCTATAAGTCTTAATAACAAGACCCTGTATGAATACCCTTCTATTCCCTGAGATTATTGGTCCCATCTGCTTTGGGGTTTAACCCTTTGTGGTTTGGAGTGTTTATTTATTTATTTATTTATTTAAGACTGAACCTCTTTCTACAACACAGAGATTCCATTGAAACAACCCACTGTGTACCAAGGTGCAATTGCAGTCTTTAAAAAAAGGTTTTATCTGTTATTGTTTTATCTTGTATTAACAACATTGACATTGATCACCTTATTACAGAGTTTTTAAATACTGCAGTATACTACCGCATTACATATTTATTACATCCTGTGCTGTGTGCCAGCTTCACCCATTCTGAACACCATTCTCAATCATCACGCAGTTCCAAGGATTGCCCTTCCCTTCCTTCTGCAAACAGTCATTCAGGTCTCCGCGTCAGTGGTTAATAATGCATTCTCAGGTTGACTGAGCACACAGCACGGCACAAAACAGGAAAAGATGTCAAGGGTCATAGTCATATAAATGTAACCTCGTGGGGTAAATGGAGAAAAAAAAACAAATATGTCATTTTATCAACTAGAAAAAGCTTAATAATGCAGGTTTAAGCAAACTTAATAATAATCCCCACAGTGGCTGGTGGAAACGAATACGAATACAGAGCACAGTGGTCAAGATACCCATCTAAGCATGCGCCTGAGCAAGGCAGTATTGGTAGTGACAGCCTGATGGTCTGTCGGAGTGAATGAGGCTATACCTTAAATGTGCAACGCTAGCAGGAAGAGGTAGTGTCCAATGTTGTTAAGTTGCTAATGCAAACAGGGAAACCAATATAGAAAATGAAACCTTGATGACCTTAATTTCTTAAAGGGTTAGGCAAATTCCTTCTAAGCACTAAAAGTTTGAGTAGAGAAAAACTTTGAACTGGTTTTGTGACCTTGAGAGAAGTCTATTAAAAATCTTAACGAGAGTAGGAAAGCTTCAGGGATTCAGTCACCTAATTGCTTCAGGATAGTTTTTTTTTTTTTTTTTATCTGCACCAATGCTATTGAAAGAATAATTAAAATGTCAGGAACATATTACAATACCTATTTCTGAAATTGAATGTGTACAAACCAGTTTAGCCAGTACTTTCAGGTGATGTTTAAAATCTGATTCAATATTTAACATTTCGTTAATTTGGGCTAATGTACTGTGAATATTCCCTTTAGAATCAATAAAGCCTGCAATACAACAATATATTGATTCAGTACTTGATGCACACATTCAAAACAGTTACAGGTGATCTACTTCCCTGAACTTCTACCGGTTGTTTCTTAGCTGTATTAAAAATGACAGTATCTATATACAAATCTAAAATAAGAAAAACCTTCCCTATGTCTACTTTTCAGCAAATAAAACACAAAATGTATTGCCAGTTAAAACAAAGCAATCATATCCCTCAAGTACAGACACATACTGTATTTAAAAAGTGCCGAAAGTGGTAACTATAAGATAGCTATTCTGGAGACCAGATTGTTACCAATTTTCATCGTCAGCTTCCCTAATCCCTGCAGGAATTACAGTCTGCAGATCACGTATCCCTGCAGAACAGTATAAACTCCTTGTCAAATCAGTGCCACCCTGTCTGCCCTGTGATGGGAACACAGCCTATTCACTGTGCAATGGCAGGAGCATTTAGCTTTTTGTCCAGCACCAGTACATGCATTAGGACTGATTTCCTAAGTCACATATATTTTTGTACGGCTAAATCATAATACTATAGAATACAATATTCCAGAAAGACCACCTTTATTAATATTGGGATTACATGCAACCTGGATTTACCAAAATACAAACATTGTACTTTTAATAATATATGCGCCAACACATACATCATTGGGTTATATATCATAACCCTGGTTCCCTGAAATAGAAATGTTATGTTACCGATTGGGACATATTGGGATATACCTCTCTGTAGCCTGTATCCCACATCGGTAATGGAATAACCTTTTGCACTTGAAAAGGGAACTACAGATTCCAAGGTATCAGGCTATTTAAACATTCTTAACAGATCCTGTTCACTTAGGTCGCTTTAAAATTGTGTTTTTTAAAACGCTGACGCTAAACTGTTTGATGTTGGAAGGGAAAGTCAGTAGCGCAGGTTTAGCACTTTAAACAAGATTTACAGACTGGCACAGACTGGCACTGATTGCAAGGCATCACAGAACAAAAAGGTACCATCACCTGTGGAGCAATTTGACAAAGATGAGCTAAATAAAAAAAAAGGCTTTTCAAAAATTCCTCCAAATGGTAAATGTTAAAGAGCTTCAAATGTCATTGTACTTCCACATTTCCCTTGTGTTTTTATGACCTTTGTTATCATTGGTTCTGGGTCCTGTTGTCTAAACATTCATAATAATCTTGATTTACCTGGCTTTGAACTTGCTTTGAGCTTGTCTAGCATTTAACCAACTTACTCACTGCATTTAAACCATGTGACCTTTTAACTCTGCTGGCCTGCACGGAGTAGGTGGGACCAGCCAAGTTGAGAAGCTACATTGTCACATGATTGAATACAATGAGGAAGCATGTTCAGTCCTAGGCAGTATTGTGCTGACAAGTGCACAGACAGGTAAACAAATGTAGAGGAAAATGATAAATGGATTATAACTGCACATTGCGTCAACAGAACTGACAACCGCTCATTATATAAAAATAAATAAGGTGGCATTAGAAGCTACTTCGTGTTAAAGCTCAGAACAAAAGGCAAATAACCAAAGTTATACAGGCAGGTTGTCAATTGATTTGAGCAAAACAAATTTACCAAGAATCCCACCAAAGCTTTATATTTTTTTCTCCACAAGGTAGACGTTAATACCAACTAAATCTAATGTTATTTGCCAAATCACTCCAACATCTCTTGACAAGCAGAGAGGTGTCATTTTTTTCTAGGCCTTCAGTTAACGCTCTAATTTGCCAGGACAGGTCGATATGGTAGAATATCTCTACCATAATCATCTCATAACAAGCAGCAACCCAAACCTTTGGTAAAAAGGTTCTGTTTTTTTTTTTTTTGCTTCAGTTGCTTTTTTTCTTATCTCTTTGGAAGTGTACATAAGAGTACTGGTTCGAGCCTTGCCCAGTATAAAACTGACAGAAAGCCAATACAAATCAAAACATTTGTATCTTACCGTTCATTGTGCTCCTGATAGACCAGTCTTGATTTTTCCAGCAAATATTTCTCTACGTAAGCTCTAGAAAATATAAGACACATTGATCAGCCTTGGGGAGCTTTTGTTATGAACACAAGAATGCACTCCTATACTGTAAGCTCTCAACTGAAACAACTTCTTAGACACCTTTAATGAAAGGTCATTTGTTCTGCTACTAACAGTTATCAATACCTCTGTGTAGCTATGTGTTTATGTATGTGTGTATGTATGTATGGGCCTTTTCACATATGGTTAATTTCTAAACAAACAGAACTGAAGTTACTTGGAAACTAACTCTAAGAAGGATAAAAACAAACTCTGAAAGGGTCCAAGTTATTTTGTAGCATTCACATATCCTTCCAAAACAAACCAAACCACACTCAGTTTGAAAAACATCAACCCACAAGTCTGAATGCATCCTATGAACCAGTTTGTTACCATCTATGTACCACTATGTATCTGTGTGTTAATCAGAATATACCACACTGCACTGCTAGGTATGTGGCTACTACTACTACTACAACAATTTATGCATAACACACAGTCCTAGATGAGAAAGCTCCTCCACTATAACACACACACAGTCCTAGATGAGAAAGCTCCTCCACTATAACACACACACAGTCCTAGATGAGAAAGCTCCTCCACTATAACACACTCACAGTCCTAGATGAGAAAGCTCCTCCACTATAACACACTCACAGTCCTAGATGAGAAAGCTCCTCCACTATAACACACACACAGTCCTACATGAGAAAGCTCCTCCACTATAAAACACACACAGTCCTAGATGAGAAAGCTCCTCCACTATAAAACACACACAGTCCTACATGAGAAAGCTCCTCCACTATAACACACACACAGAGTCCTAGATGAGAAAGCTCCTCCACTTACCCCCTGACTGTGCCGGTCTCATGGTAATTCACTTGAATGAACTTGCCAAACCTGCTGGAGTTGTTATTGTGAGCCGTCTTTGCGTTTCCAAATGCCTGTTAAGAAACAAAAAAAAGTGTGGGTCAGAAAAGATTCAATCAGATTAAATAGGGGTTAAATATACTTCAGGTATTAACATTTTCTTTTCTCTGCTTTCATCAGCATACATTCAGATGCTTTGCAGACCCCTCCACGTAATCGCGTCAGTATGTGTGCAATATATTGTACGTACGCAGGTCAGGTGGCAAAAGATACCTATCGGAACATGCTGATAGATATCGGAACATGCTGACAGATATCGGAACATGCTGATACATATCGGAACATGCTGATAGATATCGGAACATGCTGATAGATATCGGAACATGCTGATAGATATCGGAACATGCTGATAGATATCGGAACATGCTGATAGATATCGGAACATGCTGACAGATATCGGAACATGCTGATAGATATCGGAACATGCTGATAGATATCGGAACATGCTGATACATATCGGAACATGCTGATAGATATCGGAACATGCTGATACATATCGGAACATGCTGATACATATCGGAACATGCTGATAGATATCGGAATATGTTTGTATTGCACTGGTTTATTTTAACAACACAAAGTCAACAATTAAAAGATACAGTATGTCTGGTAATGTACAGTTCATACCAGACTTAGGCTATGTACATTCAAGAGCTTTACAATAAATGTCACAAAACTTAAGTAAGCTGAACCTCAGCTATATAATCTCTATGTAGTACAAGTTCCAGTTCTGAGAACGCATTATCAGTTCAATAATTAATATACATACATTTAAGTAGTGCATACCACTTTTACAGGTGACGTAGAGAACACCATAGGTAGGAGCAAGCTTAATGCTCGCGCCCCAGGTTGAAATTTGCAGTCAACTGATCTGCAGTTGCTCGCCTGTTTTGCCTTGCAATTCGAATTAATGCACGGATATCACGATCCTGGAGTATGCGCTTCCGTCCACTGTTGCCCTTTACTGATGATGTCTTTCCCTCAGAGTTCCATGCCGACATCACCTTAGACACATAATTATAGGCAACCAGGCCTGTCCAGTATTTTTATACATGACCCTAAGCATGCTGTGATGATATTTGCTTAATTAACGCATGAGCCACACCTGTGTGGAAGCCCTTGCTTTCAATATACTTGGTGTCCCTCATTTACCCTGGTGTTTCCATTTTTCTGTCCGCTACCATATATATATATATATATATATATATATATATATATATATATATATATATATATATATATATATATATATATATATATTAGTAGTAGTAATTGACTTTCTCCAAATCCAGACACATATTATTGCTCTTAAAGTGTAAAGAAATAAAATGATACTGTGTATGCAATTCAATGCAATTTACAGAAGGGTGGTTTGCTGGCATTAGGCACGGTATACTATTCGATACCTCAGACGGTCGTCACAGCTGTGAGAAATAAATGAAAAATAAAAAACAGCACCGCAAGCTTTGCATAACCCATTTTAAGTTTAATTTCAATGGGCAAAGCTAAATCATCTGTCTGAGCTGAGAAACACTCAGTTTCAATGTAAAGAAAGTTATGATTCAGAGGAAATAAACTCCCGGTTTTAAGAGTTATTCACAGGGCCACAAAAATCCAAAAACAAACTGCTCAGTTTATTTTATTGAGCAACACGACTGCTTGTTCCCGTTTGTATTTTTAAACATGTTACTTTATCATTTTTACAAAAATGTACCATAATCTTGTACAGTTTTACACTGAATTGTGACTGCAGCAGCAAAATCACAAAGTCTTGATGCACTCCAAACACTACTGTACAGTTTTCATGTCAGTTTTATTTTAGTTCTAGTTGATGAGAACCAGGCTGAGACCAGGAGAACTTCATTTCATGTATGTTTCCACAACACCGTATCTGGAAATCACTCTTCAAGAACAGGCTGTTCCAATGACCTTCCTCCCTGCCCTTGTTCAAGGCAATACAGTTTACAGTAAAGCACAGAATACACAAATAACTTCTTCACTGCAAAATCACACAAGACTAAGTCAGAATGCAAGGTGTATACAGCCCCAGACTGATATGACTGTGTAATCTAAAAGGATGAGAAGCAGATGGATTGGATTTAGATACGCCAAGAAAAAAAAAAAACATTCTGAGGTATGATAATATTTTGTTAAAAGCTTGAATTATACTTTAAGTGTGGTGAACATAATCCATTTGCTTTTTAAAACTCAATGCTTCAGTCCTGAACTTTAAAACAATGGATTCAAAATGGGTTATACCCAGGCACTGTAAATTTTGGCAAATCCACTTAAAAAAAGGCACTTTACCTTTCTTCTTACCTAGCAAAGTAGACTTGCACGACGCAAGAGCAAAAAAAAAAAAAAGTATTCTGCGCGACTACAGAAAACATGAACTACAACTAAAAGAAATATGAAGTGACAAGAACATTTTTCATTAAACTTATTTTTATTATTCTGCAGCAAAACATCACGGAATAGCATTTTTGGAAATACCCAAAGCATCCCAGTCAGTGGTGGAAGAGGAGCTCTGTGTGTGCTAATACCGACTACCCACAGGAGCGACGAAGGCTGTGTTTTAACAATTACCACTCTCTGCCACTCACAGCAACATACAGCCCGCTGGTTAGGACACAGGCCGTATATCTAAATTAACTGGAATAGGTCAATATTGCCATTGGCAAGAGATGAAAGGCAGGCAGACGCACGCTAAACAGTGCCAGCGTGCTGCAGCCCTAATTCCCCCCGTGTGTGTTGATATTCAGGGTCACTCAGGGAAAGCCTCAGGCACTCGCTGTTTGAGATCAATGGTTCAATAAATATTGAGCAGGGCTAAAAACCTTGTGCTCATCCCGTATCCTAATCTGCCTCTCTGCAATGCAATTTGTAGAGTCCCTGTAGAGAGGAATACGGAACACATTCAGTTATGTAGTTCATCATACACTGTGAAGAAACATTTTTATGAGAAAAACTTGTAACGGTTTTGCAAAGCCCGGAAAAGCTAAAAGAGCTTCCCTGGGAGTACAACAGTCTGTTTGTAAAACCGAACACTGCTAGAAATCCGTAGCAGACACATCGGCAGCCCAAGCTTTTCATAATAACGGGCCTATCCTAACACAGCCTGTTCGGAAAGTCTTGGGTTTGCCAGCAGTCCGATACAGATTTACACATAAGAGTGCTAAAGCATCAGGTTAGGCTCCTCCTGGCTCACACTCTACTGTAAATGCCTGTGCTGGGTTTACTTGGAATACTTTTTTTTTATTATTATTATTTGTTTATTTAGCAGAAGCCTTTATCCAAGGTAACTTAGAGAGACTAGGGTGTGTGAACTATCCATCAGCTGCAGAGTCACTTACAATTACATCTCACCCGAAAGACGGAGCACAAGGAGGTAAAGTGACTTGCTCAGGATCACACAATGAGTCAGTGGCTGAGGTGGGATTTGAACCGGGGACCTCCTGGTTACAAGCCCTTTTCTTTAACCACTGGACCACACAGCCTCCTTACAATTGTTACAAGATATCACATTATTTTTACATACAATTACCCATTTATACAGTTGGGTTTTTACTGGAGCAATCTAGGTAAAGTACCTTGCTCAAGGGTACAGCAGCAGTGTCCCTCACCTGGGATTGAACCCACGACCCTCCGGTCAAGAGTCAAGAGTCCAGAGCCCTAACCACTACGCCACAATACTCAATAAAATAATATATTTTTGCTAGCCACCATACAAATAAACATATTGGGCTATATTCAACTGATTTAAAACAGCAGCAGATCTACAGTAAATACCGGCATCATTTATTATTATTATTATTATTATTATTATTTTTTTTTTATTTTTCATATTTCCAGAGACAAAAATAACTACTAAAAAAAGCTACTATTAAAATGTGTTGTCCCACATGTTCTGTGCATAGAATGACATCTGTACATGGGATAAGATGTAATTCTGACAAATCTGAAAACAGTGATTTGTAGATTTTCCGTACATGATCAATAACAGTTTATATCAATAGGGAAGCAGACCTGCATTACACATTGTATAATTCAAGTTTTAAAAGTCCTACTAAAAGGTCATTTCTGTGCAATTACAGAGTTTTAAACTTCACAACAGGCTCTCCTTAGTACACCCTGTACCCAGAAAAATAAAAAAAAGGCAAGATTCAAAACAGCAGTGAAAAACAATTCTACCTCGGCCCTATTCACAAAACTCTAAGAACGGGGCTGCAATATGTTTTTATGCAAAGTATTACAGTAGCTAATCTTTATATTCCCATAACTACTGTAATTCACATTCTCATAGTTTGTAAAAAAAAATAGCTGAAGTTGTTCACTAAAACAAACAGTCTGTTCATAAAAAACACAACCCAACATATAATATAGATATTCGAGGGAAGTTCACGTCGCTCTCATGTACATGAAAAGAAAGCCTTTTCTGAAGATCTCTCCTCAGTTTGGTTACAGCCTTCCTAACCAAACAGAATGCATCAGCACCCAGGCACGATCATCAATTCCCATCATGAACACCAGTGGGATGTTTAACTGAAACTCTCTGAAATTGGTTCATACAATTACGATTAAATGACAAACAAGAACACACAGTCACGCAAAAGATTTCTGATGCAATTCAGTCCTTGGGCGATGTGAAGTATTGTGGGAAAACTTGAATCCTCTTTAATCCCAAATCTTTCAATAAAAGTGTAGGGCTGCTTATGAATCAGAAGAAAACCTGGAGCAACATTGTGCAATTACTGCTGGGACAAAAAAGACCTTTAATATACAATATAAAGGCTCAAAGCTCCTCCGCAGATTGTTATCAGTCATTGGTTAACTGCCACATTGTCGACATTCTCTTTTTCATACTCATGCGACTCCAGATGAGTTACAGTAACAGCATCAGGTCATTTTAAACATGTGCTGGGAAAGTATGCAATTACAGAGAACCCATTTCAAATGGGGATTGTCATTCTAGGAAGCAAATCAGTACCATGCCATATTAAAATGAGCAGTCTTGAAACAGAGGGGTCATTTATTATACCAAACTGTGACACAACAAAGTACAAAACTGAGCAGAAACAAACACATCAGCATCTGGCAGCTTGGCCTTTTACATCATGCAGGGCCTGAACCCGTGCAGGTCATGGAATCAATGAGATTCTGTATTAAACTCTGGCCCAGATTTTTCCATGAGTTTTGACTGCAGTTCATTCACATTGACTTTTCATGTTGAGTTGATTTGGAATAAAAGCTCAGTTTTGGATTCTTGCATGTTGGATGAAGATTTGGTGCACTTTGAAACGATTCATAGATTGGTTTTGAATAAAAGTTCAGCTTCAAAATCAGGATTTTTGCTTTTTTTCACTGCGTTTTAATTCTTTAACAAATAGGATAAAGCAAAGGCAGAATACTGCATGCATGAAATGAACAGGTATAAATTCTACTTTTTATTCACAATCTCATCTCATTAATTTACTCCAACAGTTTATCGTTCTTTTTGGATTGTCCTTTCGTTATAACAAACCCCTTAATATAAGAAACAAAAAGAAACAAAAGACCCCAACAGGTTTGTTAGAGCGAGGGTGTGCTGTATTTCAGATAACACTATTTTTGGGGGTGCTCATGTTAATATGGCAGAGCACTGTATTATGTTGGGATCCCCTGTATATATATAACTGCACAGTGCAATGAGGATCTTAATACATTGTAAACTATTGTATTTGAATACTGTATTCGATCAATTAAATTAAAGTATTTAAAGAAGACTATAAATACACATTATTGAACATGTGTATGATGGTTAATAATGGTAAATGACTGCTTCACAGAAACCATTTAAATCTATTAAAATGTAGATTTACAGCCATGGGATTATACATGTTAATACGTGGTCCACATATTCAACATGCAGTGGTTGTGCTATCATTTTATGAAAATCAGCCTCACAGTACAGCACAGAGCCTACAAGAGTTTATAAACTTATAAATTATGGATTAAACGTTCTCCTTCAGTGCATGTCATTAGGCAAGGTCAACAATAGCACCTTCAAAATGTTATGTTCCCAGTTTTTACTTCTTCATTGCCTCAGCCCTATAGTAATGAGCCAAGTTCTGATGCATAATTTGGCTTTGAACCAGATCACCCTGCTTTTATAACTCCACACATGCACATTTTCATTTTTTAAATATCTCTGCAAGTAGCCTGTTTTAAATATTACCAGGGTTCTTTGATTTTCTAAAACAAATATGCCTTTCAATCACAAGCTTCATTGCATTCCTGATCTAAGGCTCTAAAATGCTGGCAATGAGTGATAATTTCAATCTAGTTATCAGATTATTGCAATCAACTATGGTAATATTATTTCAACTTTTAGTTGGTACGGTATTAGATAATGTGTTTGAGTACATTTTAAAACAATACCACGCCTTATTTTTCTGGGCTTATTAAACAAAAAGTAATTAAAGAAATTCCTTGTGTGCATTGTTTTTCTTTAAAAAGGAAGTTTATGAACTGAATCACCCTGGCTGCTGAAACCATGCTTAACGAACCATTTTATTGCATGAGAGTAGGAACTGCAACAGCGCAGGCAAGTGACTGTCGCAAGTTTAGAGAGGAACATTTAAAAAGTTACTGTGCAAATCCCACTAGTAAGAATAAACAGGATTTGTTCTGACTAGGTCTGTATTAGTACTGCTTGGATGGGCATGATACCTTGACACAACAAAACTGAAGTAGTGTAGCTTAACCACATCCTTCCAAATATTTGATCATTTGTATTACACTTTAGTTATGAAACATGCTTAAAAACACACACACAAAGATACAGTGTTGGCTAAACGCACAGACTTCTAACATTGGTGTTCTGAACTGATTCTCTTAAGAGACACATTACCAAATTTTCTTACTGGACTTTAAGGTACTATAAGGGGAAACAGGAACAGTTTAACATTGTTTCAGCCTTTGCATCCATCCCTAGGTTATTTTCAGACAGCCGTTGAGTACATATGCAGGTACCATCTACAGCAATGTACCTCTCGACCACCCAAGTGAGAAGTCTCATGCTCTCCCCCTCTTGCTGTTCACACTTCTGCACGTAATAGCTCATTAATTAAATATCAGGCACAGTGACACCAGCTCTGCAGCCAATTAACAAAATCATTTGAAGTCGGGGTTGGATACACACACACACACACACACACACACACACACACACACACACACACACACACACACAAACACACACACAAAAAACACTGACTGGGATCACAGTTCACCATCCTGTCACATGCTGGCACAGTGCTTGGTAATGCTCATGCCTTTACACCTTCAGAAAATGTTAAATTAAACTGCTGGAAAGGATTAAAAAGGAAACCTCCTGTACCAGATTATTTATTACACTCTAAAAATCCAACCAAACGCAGTTCCTTTACAAGTCATACTTTATCTACATCTACTGCGTATGTGAAAGAATATATTTCAGCAATGGTGCCCATCCCAGTCTGTGAAATTAATAACATTTCTTGAAAATCGCTTCCCGGGTTCATAAATACTACTCTAACCTTAATTAACGAAATTCCATTATGCCCTCATACTAACTGAGGCCATTTATACGCAGAGGACCTTCTCTGGCTCTCAGAACATGACGCATCGCTGGTCACGGTCAAAAGGCTTTCAGTGTGATGTACATTCATTCGTCTGTGCATATCAGAGTGATGCATGTCCAGGGCAGAGGCCGATACAGTCACTGCCTTTTGTATCTGCAACCACCCGGGGCAGAGGAGGGCACATGATGTACTGTCTGTGGGCGTCCCTTAACAGAAGGATCATTCTGTTAAAGCATGGAACCCTCACCCAGAGGCTAGCCGCACAGAATGGAGCAATGAATACTCTGTATGCACGGACCCGGGACGGCTTTATCATCCCACAGCAGTACAAAAGCTGTGCTGTACACTATAGGGCAAATAGGTATGGCAAGGATAAAGGGACTGTTTCCTACAAACTGTAGTCCACTGGTGCTGTAATGCAATCTGCAGATACTCTAAATGGGGAGGGGGGAGGCAGGGTAGGGTAGATTGTGCACCAGTAGTCCTTCACCTCGGGCCTGGATTCCTGTTTAGCTGACACACGTAATGCGTTTCGTGGTTTAATATTATCCCTCAGTGGTGAAGATCATGTAAAAAGTTCCGAGGATTTTGTTCCCCCCTTAAATTAAAGTGTGGGGTTTATATATTCAAGATACTGTATTTAATACATGTAAACCCATTTGCATGTTTATGCTCATTTAGGGGCTTGTCCCCATATTTTTCGAGGAACAGTACACTGCTTTGTATAGGAAAGATCTTTTCCTTAAAATACCAATCATTTTATGCATTACAAAATTAATCTAATTTTGCTGTTTGGTAAACATGGGAACCCCTTTATCTTAATTTTCAGGAACACAGAACTGTAAGTATAGTAACCAAATACTTCCCTTTTAGAAAGTAAAGCCCTGTCGGGCGAGAGCGTACTGGACTGTGGAAAGCTGCCTGCAACGTGGACCCGAGGTCGAAAGAGAAGGGGGGGTTGTGGGACAGGGAAATTGTTGTCAAGGGTAAAAAGAAACAGACAAGTACCTGAAGCAATGGAGCAAAAGTTAATGACATTCAGCACAAGGTTTCAGTAGTATGCCAGGAAGGATCTAGAGAGTTCAGGTCAGCAACAGAAAAAAAAACCACACACAAAGGAGCAGCTACTGTCGACATCTTGCCTGCTGTTTGTCATTTCAATGCAAAGGCTGAGAGGAGCAGAATGAAATGGACCATGAGATTACCTGGAGGAGCCAGTGTGGTTCACACTGCTGACCCTGGAGCAGCCAGGGCAGGAGTTGTGGGGTTCACACTGCTGACCCTGGAGCAGGCAGGGCAGGAAGAGGCGTAATTAGTCAAAAAAGTTTGTCTGTAACACTTCACATATTATACAGCACCCACTCGATATATCGTGGGTGTCGGGGTCCAATACAAATCCGTTATATATCGAGGGCCACAATATAGCGAGAGACCCATAGAAAAACAGATAATAACAAATACTGTACAACCACTCCCTCATTTTATCAGGTGCGTCAGAGTCCAATATAAATCCTCTATGCAACACACTTTCTCATTTTTCGTATACAAAGCAGCACACCATTTTAATTCATACTGCGGAGGGTAATTGCTTCATCAACTTAAGTCTCCTATTCATTTCATGGATCTTCCTCTCCTTTCTCAAATGCCCAACCGCTGCATCCATTCACAACACAGGTGGCTTGTTGCTAGGGAGCTGACGTCACTGCCCGTGACTTTTGCTTGTGCATTGCTTAAAAAAACGCTTCAGCAAGTAGATATTTAATTTGCTTTATGTTATTGTGCAATGCGTGTGTATATGATAACAGTACGATATTAATGCTTTGTTTTTAATTGTTCTGTATATTTTAGTTTGTGATGTGCAGTACAAAATAAAACGAACAGTAATTCTAAGTGAAATTGTCTATGTATAGTGCAGCTAAGGCATGCGCAGTTAGACTGTAAAAATGGGGAGCCAACTCCAGGACCATGATATATCCGAATCTGCAGTATAGCGAGGGCCGATAAAGAGGGGAGGGTGTAGTTTTATCTATATGGCTGGGAGTATGATATTACAATTGGATCATCTCATTCACATGTATGCTCTTTATTTCAACATATGTTATCAGATGTTTTCAATTAAAACAAACAAAAGTTAGGATTGAGCCAGTTTCTGCCACTAGACTGATTTACTTAAAGTAAATCATAAAAAGGGAAGGCCACTGTGGGGTAGAAATAGTCTGTAACAACAAGGCCAGTGAAAGCCAGTGAATGATGCAAGGACTGTAGTCTATTTACAGTAAAACACTAACTGTATTAAAGCAAATAATGCATCTAAAGAAAATTCCACAAACTAATTTAAGATAGTGGCTAGTCACATGGCACTGTGCTCTCTCTCTCTCAAAACACCAAAGTAAAAAGGTCAAATTATTCTAATTAACTTTTTATAAAGATTCACCCTCTAGCACATACTCCATTTAGATATAAGCAGCTCATTTCGATGGCTCAAACCCCACAGGCAATCCTAAACTGATTAATGAGGTTTCTCTCCTTCGGTGACATTGAGCAGTCCATTTAAATCCCTCTACCCATCCAATTTCTTTCATTCACAACAATGTATTTATTTTTCAGTAAGCTGGCACGACAATAATGACAAGAGCTACTGTGTGTGGTAATTAGGACCATTCCTATAGCTAGCAAATTATTACTTATAGTGGCACATCTTTCTTGATTTTTTTTTTGGTACTAGTGTTGGAAATTACTCAAGCTTTCCAACCTGTTGATTTACTACAGCCTTAACCTACTTTCCTTGGTTGTTCAATGAGAAGTAATACAGCATCTCTCAGTGAGCTATTCACCACTTTATAAATGTAGGTCATAATAAAAACACATTGGTTTGCCATAACCCATCATTTTCACCTCTATCCAAATATTTATTGTTACGTGCTAGATTAGAGTACTGTATATAGTCACCTTGTATAATTATTCCCTTCTAAGAAATTACCGTACAGTTTCTCCAAGTACAATTTTCAATACATAAACCCAAAATAGAAAACATTAATCTTAATGCCAGACAACTAACCTCCTTACTAAAACTCTCCTACTTACCCCAACCTTAGAAACCACAGCTGGGTATCAGCAAACAATTTAAGGGCAGCCTTGCTGTTGATAAAACAAAAGCGTCCTTTAACAGCATTTTCTCACCAAGCTCTTCATACTTATCCAGACCCATCAATGTGCATTTCTCACATTGGCTTGAACAACCTAAAAGAGCAAGGCTGTGTTACAGTGCAAGCAGATGCAGCAAGACAGAGCCTAATGAGTACAATACACTCTGAACCAGCAGTGCACATTTAGCATGGTTTATAACATTAACTCACAGAGCTAGGATTAGGCACAATACCAGAGAACAAATGGACTCAGGACATGAGGACAACTTAATGCTTGTCGAGTCGTCAATATTACAACTTATAAACAGCAACAAAATATTTGAGAATTAAAGGCTTTATTAAAACAATCCTTAACCGGATACCTACTGTAATCCTTCATTAGTACTTTGGAAATGGTAATAAAATGCTTCAGATTATATGCATATTTAACAGAGGCTAAAGTCAAAGTGCTATACCAGGAATCTAGTGGAGAAACTATTTTCTTTAGGAGCTGTCTAATGGCAAAAGTCCCTCCCCCCTCCAGCTTGTGTTAACCAGAGGCAAATTTCTTTATTCAACATCTCGACAGCAAAGCGCTGTATAGCGTAAGCTGTATTGAAAGAAATATCTCAAAACCCCTCTGCTGTTTGGGATTTTTTTTGTTAAATGCCCAGATGACCAAAAAAAAAGTTGAATGCAAACTGTGCAAGCGACTGTTGATGTATCATGGAGGCAAATCCAATCTCTGGGGTCACTTTACAATCATAAGGGCATATTAGTAGTAGTAGTAGTAGTAGTAGTAGTAGTAGTAGTAAAATGTGACTGTGACTGATAACCTGCTTGGAACGGTGACTGTTAAATTAAGTTTGTTTTGCCTCAGTCCACTGTAGTTAGTGTTGTTCAAATGCAAGCTTACTCGCAAGCAACACCAATTACATGTAAATAAACAATGTGCATTTTTATCTTAATTATAAAAACATGATTACTGTTCTATATAATGTATTTTTAAACTACATATGAATGTTTTACTCCATTTATACGGCTTACCTGTAAAATAATAGGATTTTCAATCAAATATAAACAAAGTAGCTATGGTGACGTCTCCAGTAAATTATGTAAATTAGTACCATCGAAGGTTCGAACCTTCCTTCGGTAACATGTTCCGAACCTACGAAGGTCAAAATGTATCCTTCGTTGCAGCCTTACTTAGCGGTCACAATCCTGAAGGACAACGTTGGTGTGCCCGCAAGTCTGTATGCTGAGAATGAAAGGGACTTCATCATCTATAGTCTTTTGCAATCAGCTCTCCATTATATAAGACTATAAATCAGGGCCTTTGGTGGTCTGAAGTATAATTTTAAGGCACTTCCTTGCCCAGAATGTGTTATGAACACGGGTGCCACATGTTACTTAAATATTAGTCCCCCCAAGAACTTTACCTACATACAGATGCTATAAGACTGCTATTCTAATATTATGAACAGCTTCCCAAAAGTAATTTCCTGTTTTGTTTGCTACCCACAGAACAGTCTACACAGGAAAGCATATTTGCCTGTTGGTCCATGACTGGAGTTGGCGAGCCATATTCACATGCATATGGGAGGTTCCAACTAGAGCAAGTTTATTGAACTTTTTCTGAATGAATGAAAATTGTGCAAAATCGTCAGGCTCTTGTGCAATATTTAGCCTGTCAAAACCAGGCTACTCATCCATTTAAATGTATTTTCTTAACCTCAGCTGCTAAAACGCCAACTATAGAGTAACCTCAGGAAAAGCCTTATTGGAGAACTTAGCATTTAACCTGGAGCTGTGCCAAGCTAAGGGAGAGGTTATACAAATATTATTAAAAGCAGGCCGTCATTAATGTTCTAATTGAGATTAATTAAGGTATGACATCTTGCTGTGCTTTCTTCTGGAAGAACAAACCACATTCTGGGACAGACCCTAAATAGTGTCTTGGAATTCGTCAAGTGAGCACTATGTTTACTTGACGATACTCTATTCTCACAGTAATGATGTTCTACCTGTGGTTAACCATACACAATAGCTTATTAAAACAACAACACTAAAACTGTTCCCACATGTACAACCACAGTTCATTTTAAAATGTAAAACAAAAACTAGCTACAAAAGAAAGCCTTGGATTCGAGCCTCATGTTTACCAAAACAGAAACTGAAAAACAACACACCAGGACAAATAAAGTGTTTCATATTTATAGTGCCACAGAAAGTCATATGCAATCTCAGCCTACAGTATTTATCCTTCACTCACAAAGCGTGCACTTGGCACACAGTATGATCCTGATGCCAGTTTCTGTTGCACAACAGACAATTAAAACCCAGTCATCCCACAGGAACCTGGTCTGCTTCTGCAGCATTCTTCCACAATAGGTGCAATTGTTCTGGAATCTCTGGAACAGAGAAACGCAGCCCTCTGCTTCACAATAGGAATTGGAACATTCAGTTCCCAAAACCGGTGGGGGGGGGGGGTTTGGGGGGGGCGCACCAGTGTCAATAAACTTTAAATCTGGAGAAAATCATTGACCTTAAGGGTGAACTTCATGGAGCAATACTTAATAAGATTCAAATCATCTCGGCAATGGTTTGTTCCACTGCTGTGACATACAAGGGTTTTTCAGGTTTGAATATATTGAACTAAAGTAGAATTTGTACCATATTACAGTAAAATCAACACAGTACCTCATCAAATTGCCTCTTAAAGACAGTATTTGTTTATGACTGTAAGTCGCCCTGGATAAGGGTGTCTGCTAAGAAATAAATAATTATAATAATAACAATAAAAAATAAGGAGAGAAACACTCTTTTGAACTGTAGAATGCGTGTTACTAATTTCAAGATATCTTTCTGTTACAGTTGGTTAGAAATTCTGTTGTTGGAACGGATGGGAACAACAAAAATAATGAAGCAGTACCACAGGTTGCTATTTACAGTAGTCTACTTTGTTCTTATGGACCAGTGTAAACAGTACCCCAACAATTATATAACTGTGCACTACTGTCAACATAACACGCATGATCATGTTAGTGATTCGCAAGTACAACTAGAACTTTAAAGTGCATCCGATTACTGCCAATCGCACAGGACATTCACTTTGAGTCAGTGAGGAATGCTGACTGTAAGAGGATAGGCTCGTCTCCTTTCATGACACACAGCGAAGGTATGTCTCAGCTCCTTCAGTGACTCGTGCGTCAGCTACTGGACACGGCTCCACACTTCCTTTCATCATCAGTCTCCATTTACACTTAATGAGGCGCACACAGTTTCTGTATACTGGGTATCCTGTTTATGAGAGTGGCCAAAACCTCAAACTGGGAAGTGACTTATCATAGCGTGAGTGCCAAGGGAATCTGTGTAGAACAGTGCACTCAGATTCCACGAGGACATGTACAGTACTGTACAGTACAGCTGTATTTCATTTACTCTGCTCTAGACATACTAATGTTAAAAAGACCATCTAGATAGACACAGTGGTCATGGACTAATGTGTGTGTGTATTTTAAATAAGCCTATTTAAGAACAATTGTGAATGTAGTGCTCTGAGAGACGATGGCACCAGAGATTCCCGCACAGTATGAAGATGCTAATCATAGTGTTTGTCTACTTGACTTTCTTAAGTCTCACATCTAACCCCAATCCTGACCTGAACAACCCCTGACATTTCAGTTCTGAGTCTCTCTGTGGAAGAGCCAGTTGTGCCAAATTTTGACTAATTGTAGTAGTGAGAGAGTTTAACTGCCGTGCAAGTCTAGAGATATATGGCCTGCACAATTCAAATATTTTATCATAATTTTTTTTTTTTTTCGTGTATGAATTTCTCCCTTAGGAGAACAAAACTCCCATGATACAAATTGTCAATGAAATCCACCAGCAGGATTAACAGAGTTAAAGCGGGCAGTATTTAGAACAATAAAATAGACCCTAAGGGTCTGTTAATGTTAGGAAGACTTACCCTGGTTGCTGACAGTGCTCCCCCTTTACAATGCTATAGTCAGGAGCCATAGTGAAGACTCTGTGCTTCAGTATTTGGGTTATCCTTATGAACGCAAATTGTAGTGGGCTGGCATTTAAAAAAACGAGCATGTCTGAAGAGCAGTGATCTACTACGTCACGTTACTGATACACCTGTGCTGTTTGGCTTTCATTGGTTCCTTTTCATGTGGTTCCAGAGATGCCTCCATGTTTTTTTATTTTAGTTTTTTCTTTTCCCCCAGTTGTTTAAAATGCAGCACTGAGTAGAAGGCAGGACAAGGTGTTTCACATCAGCAGTGGTTCAGTCCATTTAAAACACTGTGTTGGAGAAAATGAAAAAGACTTCTAGTTGAAACGTTTGTCATTGAATTTAAAGCTTAAAATTATTTCTGAAATTTTATATGAAAACTAACATATCTCAGTGGTATTCCTCCACCGTCATGCCATAACTATAAATACACAATTAGAGCTATCAGTAACATGAAGAAGTAGATCACCATGACCTATATCCATTGTATGCACATGTAAAAAGGTGAGTTTGACATAAAGACAGATCAGAAAACCCCCTGCCACATCACTGCACCCCACAACAGAGTAAGCCTACAGCAGCTCAGCTAAACCCCTAAACCAGTGCCAACAGTACAGCACAAACTACTGGCAAAATGTGATTCCTCAACAAAAAAGGTGCAGAGGGGACTTGCCAAGGTTTTAACTCATCCCAGAGCCAGTCTGCTCTCTTGGAAGGAGCTGCAGATGCTTCTAATTTGCACAAACACCTGTACCGAGCCTGTGGAAATGAGTCACAAAACCACAAGTACTTAAGTGTAAAATAACAACAATTATCCCATAGGCCTGATCCACAGCAGCCACAAAAGCCTTCTCCTGGGGAATGGAGAGATGGGCTGCACCGCCAGACAGCCAGCAGCACAGCCCTGGGAGCACTCCCCACTCCCCATGCACGGGGCTAGGAGGAGGCTGGGCCGCTCACTTGGGGTGCCTCCAGTCTAGGGGGGTTCTGTTTAATTTCCTAAACGTTTAAACTTTTAACTATTAAATCATCTCCCCTTCAAATATGCTAAATATTTTAAATGAACAAGGTGTTTCACAAGGGTAGTGGTTCCCCAAAACGGTACCTATGGTCTTGGAATAGAGAAGAACTTGAGATTGAAGTATCTGAGTCAGGAAAACATTAAACAAAACTGTGGTGGAGGAAGAGGTAAGCTCAAAGCAGGGTACTGACTGTAAAGTAGTAGCCAACACTGGTTTGAAGTTTGCAAAGTTGTATTCAGAGTTTTTTGCATGAAACTTTACATAGCTTTAGATTAAATCGCCCATATTTTTCACTCAGACCCCTTGCCAACTAACTACAGTACCTTGGTATCCCTGAATAAATAACCACACAAAAAAAAGAAACAAAATATTACAGTAGTTTTGTAATCGTTCAAGAAATACCAGGAACTGCTTTGATCTTTCTCTCCAAAACCGCAGCTCCACGGCATTATCACAGCATCTCAATGGCTGCTACATGTGCGGGAAAGCCTTATCAATTCATCAGATAACTCAGCAGCTAGTAAGAGACAGCGCAGTGTTTAATTTCACACACCACCTCCCACAGAAGAAGACCACATTACTAATCAGCTTATCAATCATTTGCAAATTACCCATGAAAATAAAAAAAAAACTAAAAACGTGTAAGCGGATGAACAGGCTTGATGTCACTTGGCTCAATGTTTTGGTTAAAAAACTAATTGTGAAGTTATTCACCTGTTGGTGAAATGGTTTGGTGGTCTCAGTTTAGACTCTGGTGGACATTAATGTATTCCACATCACAAAAACACCACATAAATTGTTCAACTAACATTTCCAAGAAACTTTCTCCAACTTTTATACAGTGTAAACTCAAATACGCACCTGGGAATAAAAAATGTGTTGCCTACAACTACAAAAACATTCAATAGTGCTACATTAAGAAATACTAATATAAACTTCAATGATCCATGCTTCAACCAAAAGTCTCTCTTTGTCTTTGATGTGAGTTTCTTTTACTATTTTTAAAATGATTTTGGCAAGTCGAGTTCTGTATTAAAAGGAATACCTGTAACTATTAAACAAACAAACAAAAAAAAGATACAAAAAAGTGTTAACAGATTAAAACAAAGCTGAAAAAGAAAGAATTCTAAATGCTGTAAAAAGAACAACATTTATTGTATTGCTGCATACTTGAGACAGTAAGCCAAGGCCAGGACTGTTGATCGGGTTATTGCTCATCGCCCAGGCGGTGGGTATGTGCATTCTTTGTTCCAGAATCACTGAGCTATCTTTCCTGTAAATCCCACTACCTCCGCTGCCAATTCTGTAAAGGCTGATTGGATCAAAGGTCACGGCTGCCTTAGCTATTTTGTTTTAGAGTTGCTGTGTCTTCCTGTGGGCCGCAGCTATTCCCCCCCAGGGGGACAGGGGGAAAAAATATGTTAACCAGGCACACTTTTAGGGTTAAAACAGCCTTGTTACAGAACTTATTACATGCTGCATCAAACAATAGGGTAGTGTTTCCTGGTGAAACTGGAGTGTACTTGAAACCCACCGTTTTCTCTAGCAGGAACTTCAAAGAGGTTAATAAGCCCTTTTTGATTGGACCGAGAGAAAATGCAAAAACCTGGAGCCGAACCCTGAGCGCAGGGTCACTAAGCTCTACAGGCACTAGTTATGACAAACAGTCCAACACATCCAAATACAGCACTGACAACACTGATTACTGGTATATGTGATCAGGATTGTGATTTCCTTATCTGGGTGAAGATCCGACTAGAAACTAATTTTATGGGCAGATTCAAACAAAACTACTGTAGAGTGCCACTTACTGTAAGGACTTGTTAATAACATGTTCTATTTCATTCTTACTAGACACATGCCTACCTTAGCATATATGTGAAACATACAAGGCGTTCTCAATTGAAAACACATGTACACCACCACTCTGGAAATGAGGAAATGAAAGTATTGGCTACTCTCTATGACATGTAATAATATCAATTGATCATATGTGATGAACTTTCACAAGATGACATTTGAATGAGATTTGTTATTTGAATGCTTTTCAACAATAAGAAAAAATGAAGAATACTTTTCTCAAATATTAATAAAATGAGAACTGATTTCTAACCTGGCTCCAAAGCCAAGACAATTATTTATATAAAGCCAGGAAATAAATGAGGGAGTAGTGTGTGGTCGTGAAGCTGAAACTACTTTAAGGGAATGTACACAAACTAGACAGCCAACAAGACATGCTGATGAAGTTTAGCAAGGAAAAACTGTGGACAAATGTAGTTAAGAGCCACCCAGGAATTTAGTATAAAGCTAAACATGATTGTGACAACTTCTATAAAATATAACAGAAATCATGAAACGATTATAAAATAAAGAAGGTTTAATGCACTTGTCAATTTCAAGAGAGAGGATTATAATATACAACCCACAAGGGCTCATTTTCCAATCTGACTCCAGAGGAGATTAGGGAGCTGGACACAGATGTTCATGGATTTTGAGCTCATTTTCCAAGAAAAACGTGTTCCTTGTAACTACTACAGCTTATGACGACAAACTGAATTATTTGATATCTTTTCAGTTGAAAATGCCTGCTATAGACAGCTCTTACTCACTGTATATATTATATACACACACTCTTTGGATGGTCTAGCCCATGTTATATCTACGGCAGGCTCCTTCTGAACTCAGGCGAAATTAAAAATATTAATAAATCACAGTATGTGTACCGTAATTGCAATGACAGTCACTCAGAATAATTGCAATCATCATAAAAAAGGGTATAGTAAAAAAATAAGATAATTCAATTTGAAGCTTCTTACTAATTCAATGAAGCACAACGAACGGCTGCAGTCAAGGTAAAATGTACCAGAATACTGTATTAGCTGTTAGTCCTTTAATAGCATCATTATTCAATTTGAATTAAATGAGCAGCATCTACTGTATGACTGGACTATACAGGTAATGAACTGTTGCCATAAACTGGAGTGAATATGAACCTTACAGGTACCCTCTTTCTATTTGTTGCAACCCCGAAATATAACTTGGTAGCGACTGAATATCCTGCTGTACAGTAGCTAACAAGTTATCTGTGGTGTTCTCATGTTCCCTTCCCATTACACAAAAGGCATTGATTAATAACTTAACAATTCCTGTTTCACCCAGACCTGACTGAAACTGAGAAATCACTGTTTTCAACCCAATTCTTCTCCAATTATTTCAGTTTATTACATAATGAGTCTTTTTTTTTCTGTTGTTGCCAATTTAGAATTGCCAGTTGTGTTATTATTAATCCCGGTTCACCACTGCAACTCCCCGGTGACTCTGGAAATGGCAGCTGACACACGCGTCCTCCGAAAAGTGTTCCTGCCAAGCCGTCTTTTTCTTTTGTACTGCGGATCCACAGCGAAGCCATGAGACACATAGTGCCGTAGGACAACACAGATCTGAATGGCTCCACTGCAGATCCCTATCAGCCACAGGGCTCACTGATGTGCAGTGAACCATGGATTGCCCTGCCGACCTAAGCCCTCCCTACCCGGGCGGTGCTTGGCCAGTTGAGCGCTGCCCCCTGGGAACTCCCGTTCACGGTCGGCAATAGCCTGGATTCGAACCTGCGATCTCCAGGCTATAGGGCGCACCTTGCACTCCACGCGGAGCGCCTTTACTGGATGCGCCACTCGGGAGCCCTCTAATGAGTCATTTCTGTAAAACAAACTGCCCACTGAAATGTGTCAAAATCGCTTGTGGTCTGAAATCCGTGAGCACTTGCAAGACTACAGATTAAAGACTATTCAACACTATACTGTAAATGTCTTGTTAGGGAAAAGGCCAAGTTATGCATTAGAAAACAAATAATGCACTGTTTGGATCATTAAAAAAAAAAAAAAAAAAAAATCGACGCCCTTCTGTGCAAAAAGTTGACGTGCATGCTTCCAATACCTTGTGTGGATCCAAGGCTTGCATGAGGAGATGAAGGCGGTGTGGCTTTCATGACTCAACAAGATCCTGCAACATGGGAGCAGGGGTTTCAGATCTCCCTTTTGAAATGTTGTGCATTGACACAATACAATCGCACATTTTGCTAAATGTCTTTATTTATGTACTGTACCTTTAATACTGGATACTCCTCTGTATATTACCACCCTTCACTTAGCAAAGATGATCCAGTTTCATAGTTCTAACCTTCCTTTGTGTGATTGAATGCCCTTGGGTAGTTCCACTTTTACAAAGAATGCCGTCAGCATAACAATATAACTGTTGAATCTAAGGCAAAAACAGTTAAATAAACATGTAAAAGATAAAGTTTGTTGTGCACGCGTATTCATAAATATTAAGCATAAGTGCCAATTTGTGTATGTTTAAAAGCATGTTCAAAAAGAGAGCTGCACAAACTAATTTCATTATTTTGTATTGATCTCTCCACTGCAAGCAAGGCTAAGGACACCCAGGGAAGGGTCAGTGATGTTTAGAAATACTAACAGAAACATAACAAAAAGTCACTGACCATTGTTTTCAGTGTCTTCAGCCAGTGGTGTTTATTGGGAAATTCACCATTCCATTTGAACCAGCATCTTTGTAGAGCAGCAATGGTCTCAACTGGAATTGCAGTTTAGCACAATCAGTACTATTGACCGTCATTTGGGTGCAATCACCGGCCTGCTGCACTGAGAATAATCGCTTCATACAGCTCTGGTAGACATGCCTACATTGCACTCCAATGAAAGCTGTAATTTTATAAGAGCTGCAGACAATCACACTTAACGTTATTAACTGTAAAATGATTTCTTGGTAGCCTGCTTTTGCTGGAAACCATACACCTCTTTAACAGCCCTGGCACTGAAAAAAAAAAAAGAAATCAAAAGAAAGAAGTAAAGAGTGGCAGCATAAATGTAGAGAGAGCTCTGGCATCGTGGCATGCCAACACAAAATGCCCCCTTTATCTGGCCAAAATCTGGCAAGAGTGCAATTGCAAAGCTATTCATAATAAAACTAACATTTAGTGCAATAATAGGCTATTTATACAATGCGTTTACGGTATTCAGGATAATCAATTACCATAAATCGGTGGTTTTGAAAAGCTGATTAAAATAAGAAGCCTGTTCTCAGACTGTGATTGAAGGACTTTTAATCCCATTCCTGGAAAGCAATTTACTATTAAATTCTATTCATATTACCTAGAAAGTTCTGACAGCAAAAAGTGCTTCAAAATTATGGTTTAAAAGTGCAACTTGATTCACTCTATTGTATTTCTGCAAGTACATTAGACTGCTTCTGACCTGCTCAACATTAGGATCACTGACAGTGAGCTAGAGACAATCTGAAGATCTCCACTAAGCAACATCAGCCCCAAAAGCCACTGTGGCAGCTATGAAGGCGTGACTCCATGGCTGGTATTCCAGTACGTTATTGAAAAGTAACCCAAGGATAACAAGTTCTAAGTTTCTTATCAAATTTACTGGTCTAATCTTTTGAGTGGACTTTTGATTGAATGACTTGGTATAAAAGTAGAAGCTACTAATATATATACCCAAGGTATTTTTGTGACAGTATTATTGACTAGTGTGTTGTTTTCTTTGAGTTTGAGATCTTCTGTCTTCACCACCCTTGGATTTCCTGACTCAATTACCGTGCCAAGCATGTGATATGTTTAAGCCACCTGTTTGCGATGCTCTGATAACTGCAGACAGCGTTGCACCGATGACTTTTATTATTGACCTCTTACATTGTTTGACATTTTAGTTTTTATACCCCAAGAGCGAAGACTCTACTGACAATTTATTTAGGTTATTGAATCCAGCAGACCACACTGTCACAGTACAGTCTGCGTCATCAGGAATACTAGGTCACAAAATGTCTATCAAGCTTGTGCTTGCATTGTAATATGACTGGCTGTAGGTGGGCCTAACATATTCATGTGGATTGAGTAAGACTCCTGAGCTAATCTTCTAGGCACTTAATAGTACTGTATACAACACTGTCAATTCCTAAACCACTGACACATTACAGAACCACTCAAAGCAACTACAGTATCACAACACAGTTATGGGTGGAGACATTACACTGTGGTGTCCCATTACGATATTATATTCACACAGCATTATGACAGCAAAATTATTATTCCAGTCAAGACATACCATCACAAAGTGTTCCTGTTGGGAATGAAATCAGAATTTAAGTATTTCCTAGGCAACATGTATTACTAGAACAGAGAGACAAACAACCTTTCCTGCAGATTGACAGGTTTATTTAATGTAAAGTGATTTGGGCCAGAAAATGCTCCTAAAGACCTTTGGGATACTTTACAGAAAAGATATGTTCCATGTCCTTGTCTGTAGAAAGTGGTTATCTATTTATTTAATGTGTGAATCTCTTTTCTATATACTGGAAACTACTTAATGTCAATATGATGTGTCTGGGGGAAAAAAATAAAAATAAAATCATTCTATCAAATGGTGGCTCGACCTTGCTGTAAGTTCCTGAAGGACAGACAGCTCCCAGAACATCATTCAAAGTAAAAAATGATTTTCTTTGACTGGTACGCCTAGTTTAGATTCTGAGGAAAGAGAGAAACCAGGTGCTCAATTTCTAAAGCTGCAATAGAAGCTCGGGGCACCTCATTGCATCGTGCTAAGAATAGAGTTGAATCTTTATCTCTCCCTGATTAATGGACACAGTTTGTAGTACTGTAAGGAGACGCAGCTTTCCATTTGTAAACGCTAGGGGAAGCAGGTATAAAACTGCAGTTTACTGGACCCATCTTCTATACATATTAACCGTTCTTAAACGACAGTACAGAGGAACCAGATTGGAAACATAAATATATCTTCAGCATAGACACAGATAATATAGATGGGCGTCTTTCCACTCTGAATACAGTACTGTATACCTGTACAACATTGTGCATGCCCTGATTTAGAGCTAGGGCATTGACTCAGTACAACTAAAGTATATGCTGAATGAATACAAACACTAGAAACAAATAACCTCAGCTACCAGTTTGCAGTATGCAAAAAAAAACCAAAAAAACAATATCATTCAGCTTACCACTCTTAATTATTATTATTATTTGTTTATTTAGCAGGCGCCTTTATCCAAGGCGTCTTACAGAGACTAGGGTGTGTGAACTATGCATCAGCTGCAGAGTCACTTACAATTACGTCTCACCCGAAAGACGGAGCACAAGGAGGTTAAGTGACTTGCTCAGGGTCACACAATGAGTCAGTGGCAGAGGTGGGATTTGAACCGGGGACCTGCTGGTTACAAGCCCTTTTCTTTAACCACTGGACCACACAGCCTCTGGGTCTTATACCTAATTTTTATTGGGAGCGGCCACTTAGTGTAATGATTCACACATACAGTGTACACATACATTATGTTACACATTACCTGTGGTGTGTACAAAAAAAGTAAAAGCGTCCCACAGCGAGCAGACAATGAACATGTACGGCACGATGTAGTACCTGCAGACAGGAGGATAAAGTCAAAAATGAGGAGTACAGTAATCTCACTTGCAGAACTTGCTATGGAGGTGATAATTTCAGAAGTCATAAAGCTGCTCCCCATGACATGGAAAGAGTATAGCGTCACAGTCTATCTGCTGTCATTACGGTTTATGAATACAGATGTCTGGATAAGTCACTATAACAAAGAAAGGCTACTCCTAAAACTATTTCAGACACGTCTGGTGATACTCCTTTGGAGAACATGACTTAAGATTCAGGACAACCTACATTATTGGTTGAGTGTTACTGTATAAAAGTAATTTGAGGATGCTGCTTTCACCCTGCACTCCAGCCCTTAACCCTATCCCCCTGCTGTGCTTTGTTTTTAGAAGATCAAGCTGTTCACCAGTTACTCCAGTTCCTGTGTCTCCTGTCAGTTGCTGGGTCCAATCAAGCATACAGGATAAAAGTAAACAAACATAGTACTGTTCTGTACAGTATGTAACAAATATCCTTTCTAACGGTAAGATATCAGAGGCAACAGCAACTATTTTTGTTCAAGTGATGCTGCATTGTCCAATAGCAATCTAAGGGTTTAAAGGGTTGTCAAACACACACGGTGAGTGAAATAAATGGTTATTTTAGTTTAATTTACTTTACTTTCCTTTCCTTTACTTCTTTCCTCCTTCTCCTCACCCGTTCTCCACTCACCGAACACACAACCCCGAGTGAGTGAAAAAAGGCTGTTTTTATGCAGTTGTACCAAGACTCGATTGCTAGTCAATCATTCAATTGGAATCTCGGTACAACTGCACGTGAATTAATTAAGTGCAATCCCGTGACACACACTATACACATTTTATCTGCACGTGAAGTGATGTGCAATCCTCGTGCCTAACTACAATTATACATTTTAAATACTCGTGCTGCACACACCCATTCATATCCCGTGCAGCCATCGCTATACACCAACATTTACACACAACACGTAAAATATAAACATAAACTACGCACAAGGGCGTGGCCACATTGCCACAAGGGTACATAAGGACCTTTTTATTTTATTGTGTTACATGTTCCCATGTGTTGCTACAACTGTTTATGCAAGGTGTCTGTATTGTTTAAATTATTTTTTTTGTACATTTTGACCACTTTTTTAAACTTTTAAATTGCATTCCCTGCCTCAAGATGGCTTCCCATGTAGCCGCATGGACCTCTCAGAACTACATTTCTCATCATCCTCCTGCTCACATATTTAACTGAAATGGATTTACCAGTGAGCAGGAGGATGATGGGAAATGTAGTTCTGAGAGGTCCATGCAGGTACATGGGATGCCATCTTGAGGCAATGTAAAAATTTATGGTCAAAATGTAAAAAAAGTGGTCAAAATGTAAAAAAATAAATAACAGTTGTAGCAACACATGGGAACATGTAACACAATAAAATAAAAATGTCCTTATGTACCCTTTAATAATACAGTGTGTTAACTTATCACAAAAGGTGTTCATTAAACTTACTTAACTCAATGGTAGCCTTCACTAGCCGAACCAGTTACAAATGTTTACCAAACCAAGTTTATCAATGTTATGACCAGTTCTCTAGAAATAGAAAAGGTCAAAAAGGACAACACTGCTGCAGGCAGACTGCTTCAGGAAGAAGGCGAGGGTACTGAACTTGATACAGCACTGTGAACTCGTCTGTCTTTTAATAAACTGAGTCAGTCCAGCCGGGGCTTCAAAAGAGGTGGAGTTGAGAAGAGCAGGACTTTCAAACACGTTCCTGGAGGGCCTGTTTCAAAGTACAGTATGCACACTTCCACTCTAGGTTAATGGTCATAGGGTGTTCTCTTCACAAAATGATGTCATACTGTCATATTGAGAACCGGCGCTTGAATGTCAGGGTGCGCTGAAAGAGGCACACAACACCCTGCAGTGTTTACACAAAACACATTCGTTTACCTGTATCCAGTGCTGTCCCTATCGCAGCGATAGATTTATAAACATTTCCTGAACTTTTGTGTATTTTTTATTCACACATCATAGGTCACCTGGGGATTACATTTCTCAACTCAACGTGCGCAAGGAGAAAGCACATTTCTAAGTTCTGTTTTGTTTTTTTTCTTTTTAAAATCGATCTAGCTGTCAGCACAAGCCATTTGTACAGAATAAAGCTGAAGAGACACTTTATATCTTAGACAAGAATGACACATTTAGCTTCTTGTTAGTGGTGTCTGCCAACATGTATGGAGATGATGAAAGCTTTGTGCCACTGCATCATGTAGGTTTGCACAAAAAAATGGTTGATTGGGTGATTGCACTAACCTTCAGTTTCAATAGTCTACAAGCTTATTTACTGTGTGTTACAACCCTATTTTTGCAACTGACTATTTTAAAAATCCAATTAGTATTAAGAGTTCAATATATTAAGGAATCATCAACAGCACATTGACCATATATGAACCCTAAGCACACAACAAACGGAATAAGTAAGCAAATAAAGATTTAAAAATGAAGACTTATATAAAGTGTACGCCATGTGACCTGAAGTGCTTTGGACTTTCTTACAGCAGCATCAGTGAATACTGCTTCTGATTTAGTCTTTTGTTTGTGAATTGAAAGTGTCCCGTTATCACAGGACAACAGGATTTGGAAACCCACTGAAAGAGATTCCAACTATCATATAGTGTAATGCATTACAGTACATTTCTATAGGGTTAGTCAACACCACAGTCAGTAAAATGTCTCATTTGTTGTATAGAACATGGCTAACAGTGATTCAATTAACCAAGTCATTGTTGAACCTGGTTTCTATTTAGATATTACTGATCACAATCAAATCCAACTTTATTTTTTAATGTATACAAGCCAAAACAGGGGTTACAAGATAGACATGATTTTGCTTCTCTGTATAGTACTTCAACTGGGTTAATGTAGTGTAGCCGTACAAATCTGGAATTAAATGCACATCTGTTAAATTGATGTCAGATTGGTTCAACAATTCTACACATTTTTAAGGGCAACAGGGAATGTAAAATGATCCTTTCTTGAATGCAAAGGACATTTTAGGGGACGCATTTTGATTTGTACTATGAGCAAATGTCAAATATCATATAAAAACCAATGAAGGAAAATTAACCAAAAGCAAGGTCTGGGGGTGCAGAAACACAGTCGTCTATATCAGCTCCATCAGCTGCTGACAATCAATTTGTATTAGTATTAAAAAACTTAAACACAGCACTATCAGTCCATTTTATTGAAGTTGCACTGTCTTCCTGTGGGGAATTGAAACCAGATGTGATTCAGCTCTGGTGATACTGAAGAGCTGGAATTTAGAAAAAAATTTAGATAAAGGCTGCCAGGGCAACACCCATTCATTACACATGCATCACAGTTACACTGCAAGCTCTATTTATACAACTGGCCTCTCCCTGTATCATTATGTCCTGTATACACTAAGCGCGCGCACACACACCCGCACACTGCAACTGTGACGTCATGCTGCACTGTAAACAGCAGGCTTTCTCTTTAACTGCAAGTCACTGAAGTGCAGTGGATTTATATCATCAGAGAGCTATTCCTTCCATTTTCACTGTTCAAAACAGTTTATATAAATGTGGCATGGGAGAATATATGCAAAACCAGAAACAATGCAGCCCACATCTGTAGATGAGAAATGAAAGCCTTTGCCAGCACCCATGATTATTTGTTAAGTACTGTAATGAGAGTTCATAATGCTGTGCCAGCAAGGCAGCACAGACAGCAGTCGCTATAGAAATTATTCTCTGGCCATAATGTATTTTTTTGCTATTGCCTTTATGATAATTCTGTGAAGCCTGTAACTCTACCCAAATTGGATATTCATCACTTAATTCCAATCCCAGTAGTATTTCAGGAGTTACAACCCTGCAAATATATACACATGAATGCACATATGGAAGTTATAACTTATATAGCTTGTTTCAAGTGTAGAAACCTGCTTAGTTGAGTAGAGCGTAGGATAACTCATTGTTATATATTATTGTACAGTAAGCCCACAACAGTTTTAGATGTAGATCTCTCACTGCGTTTTCTAAGGGTGAGGCAAATTCATTCGTTTTCAAAAAGTTATAAAAGCCATTATATTGCTCTGAACGCAGGCAGAGACAGCATAGCAGCAGGGGCAGGGGGGCGTGGCCCCTGTGTGTATTCCTTTATTTACAGCAAGACGTTACAATATGCAACAAGTTAAAGTAAATGAATATCCCAGGAGTAAGGAATACGTTGTGTAGGCCTTACATACACAGTGAATTAACCACAAAACAAAGCATGCCAAATAGCAGTTCAAGTTAAGCGTTGTTTTGTTTATTCCCAAAATAAATAGTACATAAAGTTGAAACCGCATTTTATTTATTTTTTCATTCCTTGCCATTGCCGTTTCTTAACAGTAAACATCAGTCACGTTTTCATAAAGTAATAACATGAGGTTTACTTGTGCCTTTTTGTAGCTGAACAAGCAAACGAAAACTGAAATTTAAGTTTAAACACTTCAAATAAAACAAACATGGAAATGGTGTTGTAAAACGAAAGGGGAAAAAAAAAATCACAGATGGATTTTGTTTATTACATTCCACATAACAGAAAGTTGCAACATAACAGAAAGTTGCAACAAAAAATATATATACAATAACTCGAAACCGGGCTGTTTTGGATAAAACCCTAAAACCCCGGTTTATAAATCACTCTGCTGTCTGTATGCTGGCATGTCAGTAGTCTTGTGTTGCACTCTACTGAATCATACCAGCATATCGTTTTACATTCACAATAGATACAACACTGTTTACAGCACACAGTGGTATCTCAATGCACAATACTTACAAAGCAAAGTAATCACAAACCCATGTGTTTTTTTTTTTGTTAAATAGTATGTTAAGTAAAAATAGCAGTTCATCTATTGTTGACACACAACCAAAGTGAGTGAATGTCTATAGAAAGTTTAATCACAATTGCAGGGCCAGTTCTCTTGATCCCTCTGCAAATGTAAATGTGGCATTCAGTCCATAAATATGAGCACCTCCCCTATATACCCTGAGGGACAATAAATAATAAGCAAGCAGGCAAGCTGTTCTCTAATTGAATTCGACTAGAGAAGTATTCAGGTGTTGTGTCAAAACTGAAACATGTGAATACACTGTGCCATAAAGCAAAGGAATGGGTGGATGCAAGCCAAAGAATACAGTACAACAGGTCTGGAGAATGTAAATGCAGTTTTAAATAACCAATAATGCATTCATCATATTTATTTATATGTTACATCTGTTTGTGCACAATTTAACAAGCCCCTTGATGCTGTTAATGTTAACAGACACCTGGCTTTAAAAAGGGCCCTTTGCGAAGGCTTACAATACTGCAGAACAGGTACTGTGTGTAGGTACTCAAAAAGCACAGGATTTACACAGTGTCAGCTGGAAATTGAACGTAATAAAGACATTTGAATAGTTATTTAAACCCACATGGTCCTTGCATTGAACTGAACAGCGTTCGTAGTGGTGCCTGATTGGCAAATTGCAGGCCTCGTAAAGGTTCAGTGCTAAGCTCTTTGTGCTGCTGGACCAACAAATGGATTGGAGTGAAGCTGCAATTCCAAACACGACGCCACGGGCAGACCACTGTACTGTGATTGAACCCCAGGGAGAGAATATGCGATACCGGAGGGCCAGACAGTACAGTACATGGCTCTGTAAGGTAGTATGAGAAGACACCTGAACGTAGAGGTCAGAAGGTCTATGAACAGCACTCCGTTAAATTAGGTGCTCCACCTTTTTAAAACCAGCAAAGGTTTTAGTTATGCTGGTTACGAGCCATTTTAATTTCCAAGTGGGGCACTAGAGATGTTGGAAATACTCAATCCCAACGGTAACATGGTCTACAGCATGTCACACAAATTGATAAACTTTACAATACAACCTGCATTTACTATAGCGGGATTGATATTTGCAGTTGCTGTATCATGTTATCAGAACGTTTTGACAACTGGCAGTATCATCTCAGCTACTGCAAATCATTCACAGAGACAACAGGGATGAACATACAGTAAGACTTTTTTTATTAGCCCATTGGATAAATCCACATGTTTTTTAAAAAACTTTGAGATGCGATACCAAAGCCTTGTTTCCATCTGCCACCGGGATCAAGCTAAAAGGGATTTGAAATCTCTGACAGTACAGGTTTGGATTACAGACTGACACTTCCAGACGCCCCGATAAAGGAATTCACAGAATGATCGAAGGGCACTGGAGGCTGGATACGAGTCGTACTGCAGACAAAACAGAAGAAAGAAAATGTAGGCAGAACACAGGGCTGTGAATTAATTGTTGTATCAGAGAAATATCGGAGTTACTGTAGGTGAATTACCATAAATTTTGAAATAGCAGTTATAGAGTACAGACAATCTTTGCTTGATAGCCGGTTGCCAATTGGACTGTAAATTGCAGATAGAACCTGCAGTATACCCAGTTTGATATTAGAAGGGTCAGAGAGTTTTACAGGCTGGTTTCATGGTGCAGATTGAAATAAGCTGGTCTAAATCAGACCTTTTAATTGATTACCTGCTGAATTAGATACAGGAAACCATAGCGAAACAGTTTCTCTTAACTAGTAGATGAGACTTGCTGGCACGTGTGAATTTCAATAAAAAGTAGTTACAAAACAAATAGGCCTATCTTCCCAAAAATATATGCTTACATTACAAGTCTGCACAATCTCTAATAGAAACCATTTTTTTCTGCTTTCCAAAAATCAGTCAACATATTCTTGCAATAGTAATAGTATATTCCTTCAGTTGCAGAAACATTTTGATTTGTGTTATTTTGTCCCAAGCTTGCTCCGAGGCTCTGTAAGGAATCTGCACCGAGGCTGTCCTTGTATCGACACAAAGACTGCTGGACGTGGGAGTTCTACTGCACTCGGACACAAGAGGAGCCTTGTTTCCAGAGAACTGTTCCCGCTGCTCCGCCACGGGACACACACACACACACACACACACACAACACAACTAACATTCCCAGTCTAAGGCACAATCGCTCTTGTCCAGGTATTATAATCATAATAATAGTACTTTTATTTTTATTTTCACAAAGAGCTTTACATAGGCAGGCTGTGAACTGTGCAATATATGCAGTCACTTACAATAGGACATTGATTTAACATATTATCCGCAGGATGGAGCACAAGGAGGTTAAGTGACTTGCTCAGGGTTGGATTTGAACCGCTGACCTTCTGGTTACAAGCCCTGGACTTTAACCACTGGACCACACTGCCTCCTATAAATGTCAGCACTGTCGATGCACATACAACTCTCATGCACATTCCACCTTCCCAGAACCCCCAGCCCCCTTATCCAGCAAACAAAAGAGAACATCAAAATGAAAAGCAGCTGCTTATTTCACATCCTTTCAAAAAAAAATGTTTATATTCACTAAGGATGCCCCAGATTTTGACATGATCTTGTAAAGAACCATGAATAATCCTAAAAAAGATTTAATTCCACTGAAAAACACACCACCAGTCCAGCATCATTGGTCTTTTTTTTTTTTTTTTAATTGCCAAATCCTCTTAAATTTAAAAGGAAGCTTCACTTCCGTACAACAATAACTGTAAAAGAACATACCTCCCAATAAATAAATGCTTATACACAAACCAATTTGTCTGTTACAGTAGTCTGTGATGCCCTGTTTATTGGTGCCAGCTCAGGTTATGCATGCATACAGCTCCTCAGTGCAGCATTTCTGAAAAAGAGACCGCTACACTGTAATGGACACGTGGTGCTGGTTTAAGATATTTACAGCAGACACAGAGCTCCTGTGTTGGATGGAAGGCTGTGGAGAATTTATGAATTGCTGACAGGTCTTGGGAAGGAAGGAGGGGAGTGGGGGTGTAAATACCAGGAGCACTGCAGCTGCCACTTCCCTGGCTACGAGTGCAGCCGCCCGGGGTTACAGCCCATCTGAAGAGGAAGAGGAAAACTCCAGAGGGGCACAAGAACATGGAGGAGACTCGGGCGATGTGAAGGAGCTTTGCAAACTGGAAGGCGATACTTCAGATTTCTTTTTTCCTTATTTTATCTAGAATTTATGGAATCATAGAGCTTTTACAATATTATATTTTTTCAGATGTCACCTTGAGCAGGATGAAAATCAGCTTGTTATCTTACAGCACTCAATACTATATTTTTTAGTTCAGCAAGAATAAATACACACTATACATATGACATATTTTCCATATAACACAAGCTATCTGCTACAAAGAAATTACAGATAGTTGCATCACATCAATACCAAAATGTAGATTTTTAAATTGTGCGAGCTGACAAGATTATATTTGACCCCTCAAAATGCACCTTAAAAGGGTGGCGTGACAAAGTTGTAACTCCGTGTTCTGGAACACACTTGCTTTAATATCTACACTGGAAACCTGGGGATGATAGGATACAGATGTGTGCTAGATACAGGAAGTGCTAGGGTTAACGCAACCACTATTCCAGCTAAAAAACAACATGAGCATTTTCTTTTCTTGTTGTCTCTTGTAGAATCGAGTTCCACTGTTCAAGATGACCTTGTTTTTTAAACAGTTCACCACTGGTAATTGTCTTCATTTACAAAGCACTTGTAAAGATACACCTCTGAACCAACAACACCTGATAACTGAGAAGTGTTGTCGACACTACAGAGAAAAACCAAATACAGAATACTGTAGTACAACTGCACTGCATCCATTTGGACACATGAAACAGTGAGCTGTGAGAAACAGTATAAATGGATGGCCCATTGATCGTCACAGTCTGTGTCTTTTGATTTCGAGGTTTCTATAGTAAAAGCAAAAGCAAAAAAAGACAAATGATGTGAACATGAAGCTTCTAAATATTAAAAAGGTGTTTAGTCTGGTTAAACAGACCCTTTTTGTTTTGGTTTTTCTTCACTGAGATACGATTACAAGTCAAGAAATTCAAACTTTTATGAAAATCAGTCCCATAGTTCATGTCCAATAAATATACTGGGTTTAGTTTTCTAATACATGCCGTAAAGTTTGAGCCTTGTCTCTTTTCTGCAGATCTGCTTCAGTGCTGTGCCTGTTACAGATTTTAAGCAGTGCCTCTGGCTAGCTGGTTATCACTACACTATCTCTGGCTGTTTTTTGTTTTTCTTCACAGATCTGCAAAGTTTACCTTGGAGCACTGCCCACGTTTAATCCCTGGACTGGACCCTAATTTACAATTCATTTCTCTGTGAAATCCAGGTTTACATTTGGCTCCTGCCAACAGTGGGGGAGGGGGGGGGGAATCAACAAGAAATTGATCAAAATTGTAATTTTCTATTTGCATTTGAAGCACACCCAATCCCCTGTGACTTTTAAAGCTGTCCGAGACACTTCGCCAACACCTTATAATTGCCTAACACAGGCAGTAAAGGTGTAAATCTACATTTGATAGATTAAAGCTTTCCAATAACAGGTTATTTATTAGCGTTGTGGTGACAGTTATCCTCTTCCTGCGCAGCTCATAAGAGGGTCAGGGTTACAGGAAAGAAAGGGGGAGGGCGGAATCCTTGAATTGACAGTGTTTATTAAGATTAAACGATTTCAAGGGTGAACTTTGATAAAGGCAAGAGTGAAAGCAGGTACAGTAGGAGACAATCTTCTGTAGCAAACTGGAAATAAATGGGAAGGAAATGAAAGGGAGCGTACAGATTAACAAAGAAGAGTGGAAACAAATACTTCCAACTCTATTATATCCTCCATATGGAAGGTCTCAGCACAGATGGGAGGGAGACTAGAGGGCTCAAACATTCAGCCCGCAACACACACACACACACTCACATAGACGCACACGCATTTAAAAATGCCTGGGGGCTCCCGAGTGGGGCATCCAGTAAAGGCACTTTGCGTGGAGTGCAGGATGCGCCCTACAGCCTGGGGATCGCAGGTTCGAATCCAGGCTATGTCATTGCCGACCGTTCCTAGTGGGCGGCGCACTATTGGCCAAGCGCCACCCGGGTCTGGCAGGATTAGGTCGGCAGGACAATCCATAGTTCACCGTGCACCAGCGACCCCTGTGGCTGATAGGGCACATGCAGGTCTGAAGTGGAGCCATTCAGATCTGTGGTGTCCTCCGGGATTATGGGTCTGGTGGCTTCACTGTGGATCTGCAGTGCGAAAAATGATGGATTGGCAGGAACACGTTTCGGAGGACGTGTGTTTCAGCCTCCGTTTCCCGAGTCGCTGGGGGGTTGCAGCAGTGAACCGGGATAAAAATAATTGGGCATTCCAAATTGGGGAGAAAACTGGAGTAAAAACCATTGGCAATGACTAAATTAAAAAAAAAGAAAGAAATGCCTTCATTGGGGCAGGCAAGGCAGAATCGCAAGATCAAGGAATCTAACTTCTCTTAGGTTAAACAAAGTTTATTTTAGTTTACTGTTACAGGTCCAGAGTTTAGGAGGACAATGCATTTACTCACATCTATTGGAATCGTACTAACGCTCTTGTTTGTCAACCTACTATGACTAAGTACATTTGCTGTAGTAATATTTGCATGTTATTAGCTTGACAAAAATATAGATGCAAGTTAACTTTGTTCAGTGAAGTGTTTGATGAGTGTGCCTGTACTGACCTCATGACTGAATTGCACTACACTTGCAGCACTGAAATAAAGGGAACAGGTAAACACAAGCCCAGGAAAACACAGACAATACAGAAGGAAAAAGACACTTGTTGCATAGTATATAAACTGACTGCTTTAAATACTGCATGTTTTTCAAACAGAAATCACACTTTGACAGAAATGACAGCTCCAATTTGGAGGAGCGACATGGATTCAGGTTTACATTTACATTTGTGTGCGTTGTTTCTTCCAGGATACTGGAGGTGTAACGATTCACTGTGTATCGATTTACATGCGTTTCTTTACAGGATGTATCACATCACAATAGAGTATATCCTTAGTATTGTGAGGATACAAGACCACAAGCTCATTGTAGTTCACCAAATGATTCTGAATTAAGCGTGTTTTAGTACATTTTTGTCTTCATCATTAGTCCATCATTAAATGATCATTTGATCCTGTAATGCATCAAATAAAAATAGTACAATTTTTTTTATTAGATTACTGTATAAAATCTAGACTGATTACACACAAAAAAAGTAAAAAAAGTTTGCAAGCTTAGCAAACAGAATTCATTACAATTTTTCCGTTTAGGATCCAAATGACCCAGCTGGCTTGTGGAGTTCATTCCTAGCCAACCCACAGCAGTCTTAAAATTAACTGAAACACAGTAGACTAAAAGGGAACACCACTTTGAAATGTATTTGACGGTTATTTGAAATAAAACAATACAGAGAATCTAAATTCCTAGTGGGGACATTGATGCCAGATTTTACTGCAATGTTTTATTTGTGATACAGTTATTTGTCTAGAACATAAAGCACACATTAGCAATAAATAAATAAATAAATAAAATGGGTTTGCCAAAAGTCTTGACTAGAAATGTAGCTGAAATGTTTGTCAAAGAATATTACTTCATTTTACTTTAAATATGACTACTTTACATGTTTGAGGAGCATGGAAAGATCATTATAAAACTACTGGAAATAGCATTATTGAACAAACCAAAACGACACACTAAAACACAGTTTCAACAACTAGTGCTTTCAGTATTTTTAGTGTTTGCTTAACTGGTAGAATTACTTTACTGAATGAAAATCAACTTTCCAAGCTTAGACACACCTGGGCTACTGTAGTTACCTATGTTTATTTCAGCATATAGTAAAACATGAAATAGATGAAACTAGGAACTACAACACTGTCTCAGCTTTCAGGCTAGAATCCCATTCAAATCCTCATCCGGAAGCACATAATGAGGAGTTTGCAATACAGACTTGGAGTAGTGCTTGCCAGACTCTTGCGGAGAGTATTTTAAAAAACAGAAAATGCAACAGAAAATTGCATTGTAAACGTCTTTGCTTGATGTGATCGTGTCTCTCTAATGTTCAATGATGGTGTGCCGATGGTGTGAATGTGATCACAGACCTATCCAGTAAATAAATAGTTTTTTATTAGTACTCAAAGACTCAGAATTTAATGTACCAATGACAGCATTATAGACTCTGAATTTCATTTCCACCTGCGTTATGAAACCTGTTTGTAAAACTCAATCTCACCTCGTGCCAATATCAAACTGGGGCTGCTGCCGGTTTCATCTGCAGTCTACAATCCAGTCGGCAGCCAGACATTACTGAAGTCAAAGATCACCTGTATGCTTCAAATGTGTGTATAACTTCTGCTTTATAAATGAAATAACCAACCTCCAATATCAATACAAATATTAAAAGTATATTTTATTCACATCCCTCGCTCTGCCTACATGTTTTTTTTTTTTTCTGCAGTCTGAGATTTCAAGTTATTCGGGTAAGGTTTCCAACAGCTGGATTCTAAAATATGACTATTTATTTTATAAAAGTTTTGTGGTTTGATATCCATTCTTCAAGTCACACAGGGAACTCATATCCTGCACTTGAAGCGCCGGAAGTCGAGTTGATTTAATGCTGCAGTGTTACAGTTGTGTTTCTTCACCGACCCCAGAGAAAGAGGCCAGGGTCAGCAGAGACTGTGTATGAAAGGGAAGGGGGGCGCCCCTGATATCAAGACAACAACTTCCCCTACTGGAGGTCTCACTGAAGATTTTGAAAGAAAAAGAAAGAAAGAAAGAAAGAACGAATGAACGAACAACAGCTGCAGAGTATACAGCTGCTTTCCAAGTGAGATTCAAAGCCAGCCACAGAGACTCGTGCCAACTGCAGTGCTCATCTCCTCACTCTGAGGGCCAGATCGCAGCGTACTCAGCAGATTTGAAGAGGATTCCTGTCTCTTTCCAACTGCATTTGAATTAGAGAAATGGGAAGGGTTGCGGTCAAAAGAGACACTCAATGGAAGGCATGAAAACTTCTTCTCTAACCAGTCCTGTAAATATAGGCTAACAGTCCACCTTTTCAATACAAAGGGCAAGGTTTATCAAGCTATTTTTATTAAAGGGAAAAAAAAAAAACACACAACATGTTCATGTTACCATCAAATCTGTTAATTGAGGACTCAAAGGTTGTTTGCAACTAGTTATAATTCTTTATCAAATGGTGGTGCCAATTTGGTAGAAATGCACAAGTGATTTTAAAGCACTTGGTATAGCCTTGGCTGTAAAAGGCACAACACAAATTAAATGTTGATGGGCATTACAGCCATTGCAGAATTCTTATACAACCTCACAGGATTTTTAATTAAAGTTATTCGTTTAATCAATTAAATTTACACTGATTATGGCTTTATTGAACAGTTTACTAAAAAAAAGTTACTTGCTGTAGTTTTTAGTTTTGTTTCTGCTAGATTTAGTTTTCTCAATCAAATGTGCAGAAGAGGAACATGATGATACAAGTTTTCAGGGAGTTTTAAGAAGAGACAGTTGGATTGTCCTGATACTGAAGATGACTTCAACTACTGTCAGCTGGAGCACACCATGAATGTCTTTTGACTGGCATACAGTACGACTTCTTATTGAGGTAAAACTATAAGAACCCAAGTCAAGGAGTGGAGCTTTTGGGACACCATGCAAAGAGCTCAGGAGAAGCTACTAATTTGGCACTTTTCCCAGATTGCCCTGAACAATGTGTCCAGTTGGTATGACCTCTCTCTGGGGAACTCCCTTTCAAATACAGCCGACCATCTGTTCCAGAGGAGGCTGGGCTGAAGGCCAGCTGGTACTGCAGAGAGAGAGAGAGAGAGAGAGAGAGAGAGAGAGAGAGAGAGAGAGAGAGAGAGAGAGAGAGAGAGAGAGAGAAGACTTGCATACTACCATCAGGAGGAAGATGTCAATATTTGCTGATCCCGACTGTTTGGCGACAACTGCTGCTGTGTCATGTGGTCTATTTTTATCTTTCCTATTTCGAAATACAGCAGAAGTATATTGTGGTGCTGCCCTTTTCAAAGAAGCACTATTTTTACCGGTATTTAACCCCACTGTCTCTAAACCTAGTACAGTACTTTTTGCATTGAAGCACCTTCATTTAAAAGCAGTATTGGGTCCAGACTGGAGAAACAATACAATAGTTTGTGCAAGTGCTCAGCCAGCTATCAAGACACCAAATCTAATCAGTGAATAAAATACCCTACCAGATTTTGGTCTGGGTGTATGTACTAAATGCAGACGGGTGTTTTAAATCCCTACCTTAAAGAGCCACCTGGACAGTACCTGTATACTACCTTGTTTTTTATATTCACTACATACATCATATTCTGTTTCAGTCAACAAATCCTAGTGACTTTAACACTCACAGGTGTAAAGCACCCCTGTGGCCTTAGTACAGCTCTCAGACATAATCTCAAAGCATTCTAGTGGAAATACATTAGTGAGAAATACCACCTACAACAACTATTGATATTCCTTACATCCACTGGGGGCAGAGTGTTGCAGGGGGACAGGCTAATGGTTACACTGTGGTGTACCAGCTGTTCTGTATTGAGCCCACAGGATTGCTTTAAAATCTCAAGGTTTTAAAAAAGTGACCAGGATGTGATGACTGAACCAGAAAATGATATACAAAGTGAATCTAAACAATAAGAACTAATGAATTGAGTGATATTTTAAGTTGCTTTTTAAATAGCAAGCCAACAGAATTTTCTACATTCATATTCCATTAACATTGGTGGTACAGACACATTGAATAGACACAGCCAGCTCACTCAAGTTCCAAAATCTCATACGCGGGCAACTACATGTAGAAAGTGACACAACACTGCACACAGCGGCACTGCCAACTGTGACTAACAACCATGAGAACAACAAACACACAGTACAGTACTGCAAATAATACATTTATAGGAAACTTTGTTCCTTATTAAGCATGCTCCCCTCCCAAACAGCCCAGTGTCGTACAAACGCCAGTGAAACCTGATTTCAACAATACTGGGAATTCATAGAGTTCTTAAGGACACTATTGTTAAAGCCGAGAGAGAGAGAGAGAGAGAGAGAGAGAGAGAGAGAGAGAGAGAGAGAGAGAGAGAGAGAGAGCGAGAGAGAGAGAGAGAGAGAACACAGTGTACCCAAACCTCCCACCATTTACTTGTACGCTCCGTCAGCTCTGACAATCGCACTGTGTTTCCTATGGTTCTCTCTACCCGATACACCAAGCCCGACTTCACAGCTCCGTATTTGGGCTGCTGTTCCAGGAAGAATGAAAACAATATGAGTTTCATGGCTTTATTGTAGCATTTCTCTCTAATCGCGCACACATGTATTATTTTAAATATGTAGCCACCAGAAGATAATCTTAAAATAGCAAGAGCTGCCTTGAGTATACACAGTGTATTTTGGTTTTGATCCAGAGCAAAATCCTACAGCAATAGCAGTGTTTGCGTTGTACATCTTTGCATGCCTAACACGTGCAGTGTAGTCACCTTTGTGCTCTACACACAACTGACCTGTGGACAGTTTTAAAGTGGTACTGTACTGTATTTAGTATTTCAGCAGTTAACACATCTTTTAGAGCATCTTTAGTTTGGTTTCATTTCAGTTTTGGTTTTTAATCTCTGTATTCACTAGCTCTCAAGAGTGTGTGTTAAAAATGGACCAACCCTGGCCAATTTTAACACACACACATGCTTTGCACAGTATACATTAAGGGTTGTTAGCAGGTATGTGAAAGATACTTCGCAGATCTATATACTACTGTATATCTTAACAGTACTATAGAAGGTTTGACACCCATGCAACTTTTTCATATGGAAGTTCATTGGGTCCCTTCCTTCATAAAATCAATTGGCAGAGACTGATTTCTGCCTGCACCCAATCAGTTTAAATCTCTTTCAGATGGAAATGAACAAGACACATTATCAATCGCTTTCAACTCAGCCCAGTGCAGACGGATAAAAGCATTTGTCTGAACATGAAACAAAGTATGTGTGTCTGAACAAATCAGAATCATGCTACAATGCAATTAGCATTCTCCAAAAACAGTGCGTTTCCTATTTCAGCCATTACAGGTGTATTATTATTATTATTATTTATTTCTTAGCAGACGCCCTTATCCAGGGCGACTTACAATCGTAAGCAAAAACATTTCAAGCGTTACAATACAAGTAAAGGTGTAGATCTCCCCAGCTACATGCATGCCAAAATAAGCAACTTAAACCAAGATGCTATACTAACATAACTTCATGTTTATTTATTTATTTATTTATTGCATTTATATAGCGCTTTTTATACAAAAGTATCACAAAGCACTATACAGTACATAGCAGAAAAAAAGAACAAACCACAATACATTTGTATAGCATCTCACACATGCAACTGCCACAGTCAGACCATTTAAATAACAGTATACACATAATAAAGACAAAAAGCAGCAATTTTAAAGTTACATAAAAACCCACTAAAGTGAGTTTTTAGTCTTGTCTTGAAAACTGTAACAGCTTCCCCGACAAACGAAGGCAGAGCATTCCATAATTTAGGATCGCTACAAGAAAAAGCCCTACCTCCCATGTTGCTTTTGTTGACCCTAGGAATAACCAGCAGCCCTGCATCCTGTGATCTCAGAGTGCGGTTTGGAAGATACGGGGTCAATAACTCCTGCATATAACTAGGTGCTAATCCATTCAGGGCCTTGTAAGTTAACAGCAAAATCTTAAAATCAATTCTATAATGCACAGGGAGCCAGTGTAAAGAGGCCAAAACAGGGGTAAAATGTTTTGAGTCAGAATTCTAGCGCTGGTATTCTGAACAAGCTGTAAGCGTGATACCACATGGTACAGGGAAATGGAAACAATGAATGTGAAAAACTAAACTGTAATTCATGTATCCCATAATATAATTATGTTTATTATATCAAACAGGTTAAATTAACTGCATTTTGACTACTGATTTTTCCATAACTGAATTCACAGCTCAACCAAAAGGTAAGAATGAGGATCCAAAAGTGTCTCTGAACTAATTGATTGCACAGAACTGATTTAACATTTTGCATTTCCTGATCGATTGGACAAATGCTTCAGACTGCACCTACAGAAAACAACTATTGTCTTTTAAATGTTTTTTTCTTTGGAAAAGCAGAGACCAAATATATATATATATTTTTTTTTTTACCAAGCCAAAATTGAGACTCAGGGCTCCGAGTGGAAAGGCTGTGTCATCTAACCCCCTCAGTAGGCCATGCATGTCTCATAGGACAGTGCTCCCCAAGCTAGGGGCTGGGAGCCCCTGGGGGGCCATAAGATGGTTTCAGGGGATCACACAACATTCTCCACCAAGCAACCCTGAAACCTGACAAAGCAAACGTCAAAATGATCTGAATTTGTAACTCTTTGCTATTACACATTTCACAAATGAAAGAAATGGAGAGACAATCAAAGTTAATAAGTATGCCGAAGATGCTCCACTCATGGGACATTAAATATTGACATGATTCATTGGGAAAGGGTCCTCAGATATGATGTCAGAGGTCTAATGTCATGGGGCGAGGAGGACTGCAAGAAAAGCTGGGAAACTCCTGTCATATGAGATGTCTTTCTAGCCTGTAGAACTTACCAATTTCAGGATCAAACACCCTGTCATACTAAAGGGAGTTTGCTAATAAACATACAGTATTACATCATGCTGTTCCCCGTTTCCTCTCCTTTATGACTGCTGGCTTAAAAGAAAACAGTACTTGAGCATCATTCTAAATCTGTAACAGGAAATAGAGTTTATATTTTTAAAATAACCTAAAAAACATTGCCTCCCCACCAACCCCAATCCAGCCCCTATACAATACTGTATCTGTTCTGAGGAAATGTTGTCTCTACAAGCAGTGTATTATATTGAAAAAGCAGCATGCAATACACAAGGGAGTCCTTACCGTGATGCAAAAGGGAATTAACCCAGACGTACTGGGGTGTGGGCTTTTGATTAAGTGCCTGCAGTGCCAAGACCGCACAGAATCTCAGAACAGCAGAACACTTGAACAGTAAATTGCTTTGACAAGAGTCTCTTACTTCTCACAAAAGACAACAGGCTGGTTTCACAGGAAATACAATCAAAGCGCCCTTGCTCTGCTGCTTTGTCTATGGAAAAGGGATTGGAAAGACATTGCACGGGTGGTTTGGAATTGAACATGTGCACCCAGAAGCAGAATGCAACGCTCAGGTGCTGCCATTACACTAACTGTAAGGAGGCTAGGACTCAGGTTTCCGAAGTATATATTTCCAATAGGCCTAACATAACCAAAAGTGCGGTTTCATTTAAAAAGATAATTATTATTATTATTATTTTTTTTTTACTGAATCTTGTTTTGAAAAAGATTCTACTAAAAATAAAACATGAAGAAAGCGGAGCTGTTTTGGAGCTGGCAAGTATTATAGCCCTCTGAGAAAGGATATCTGCAATTTCCTGTTCCAAAAAGAATTCCTGGTTTAACTTTAATTGTAGCCTACAGACAAAAGCTAGAATACTTACTGTAACTGCACATCAGTGCCCTGTGCAGGAATGAAAAAAAACAAAACCCAATCCAGGTTTACTGTGGGCTTAATTAGGTTTGTCATCAAAAATATATGATTTTCAAGAATTAAAAAAAGATACTATGCGATTTATTTAGGGAAAACAAATAGTACCTGGGATGGCTAAAACTGCTCTGTACATGGAAATGTACATTTGTATGCAGACATGCAAAAAACATTAGGTCTGATTTTGGTTCCATTGTTGAACACAATCTACTCTGCACTGTGGGAGTACAGCAATACTGTAACCAGGTGCAACCTGGTCAATGTTGTTTAAACCATGGTTAGAGCGTGGGCTTTAATAGAGACGATATTTCCATCACAAAACCCTCACTCACTCATAAAACCCACTGTGCAAATACAGGCATAAGCACGGACATCCACCTTGCACACACACACAGAGAGAGAGAGAGTAGATGAGAGGAGAAGAGAGGAGAGAGGTGGGATGCTCAACCCCTTCATTATTTTAAATGACTTAAAAACCGGAAGAAACATTTACAAAAAATCTGCATTACGATATATTACAATACACTATCTCTCTGTACACTCAGTATGGCCAGAGCTCCGTTGTGTTACTCTATGTTAACATTACTCCTTAAAGCAACAGACATGGGTTAGGGTTAGGTTAATGCAACACGTCTTTCCCATAGAATCTGAGCATGTAAATTCCAATAGCATTTGTAACAACAAACAAGTTTCTACATGGATGAATCTGAACTACGATTGGAAATCTAATTCTGTTCCAGTTAAAATAAAAGGCAAGAGAAAATCTACACCCGCTTAGAAAAACACCAGAACCCTCCTACTTAACAAACACAGAGTGCTCAGTGAAACAGAGACCCACTCTGCCCTTACCCACTCAAAAAATAACATTCCCACTTGCCGCTAGTCTACTTGAACATGGCGATTAATCAGTAATGGAGAGATATCCAATCTCGCTGTACAAATAAGCATGGCTGGTATAGAGTTATAATACCACTCTATTGTGCCAATTGGTTGAAGTTTAACCCAAGCACTTAAGTATAAACAGTTCAAAGCGCCCTGAGTGGCATTCCTGAAAGAGCTTAGTCAAAAAGAGTAACTGAAAACACAAATTAGAAATCAGGAGGCTACCTGTTGTGGGTTTCTACCAGATTTTCAGATTCAACAAAAAAAACAAAAGATGTGAGCCAGCCTTTTACTCGCTGTGCAGGTTGTTTAGCTGTAAACAAAAGTGCTTGGCACTACCCCTATAAAACCCTTCTGTGTTATTAAATCTATTACCCTTTAATTTAGAACAGTTTCTATTGAAGTTAGATGGGCAATACCCAGACCTATTTTGACTCAAAATGCAGTAGTTGAGATAATATTTTACTTCCACCAAACTAAGACACATCTTGAAGCAACAACAAAAAGATAATGGGCTAAAAACATGCAATAAAATACACAACAAAAAAACAAGCGCTATATTTTTTTATGCCTCCAAGAAAGCCAAGACCAGTTTGTTTAACATTATTTGCAATCATGGAAATAACTGCAACTCAAAAGAGAGAGTCAAGTGGACAATCGTTTTCGTTAGTGCCTTCTTCACTCTAATGTCAACTTGACTTTCATATATAGTCTTACCTTCGGATTCTGACTGAGCGTTTTAAAGTTACGGATGACAAGTAACTCACTCACTAATGCTCCATTTCCTTAAACCTGTGTCACACAGGTACACAATGAAGTATTATCAAGCTATGCAAACAGAGTAAAACAGTACAATCCTTACCTCCAGGACAGGCCCAGCCCCCAGAATGATCTGCTCCACCCCACTGGCGAATCCCTTCTGGCTTAAGGCGGTGAGGTGGTGGATGAGGAAGTTGGTGCTCTGCGTCTTGCCGGAGCCACTCTCCCCAGAGATGACAATGCACTGGTTATTCCTCTGCTGCAGCATGGCGTGGTAGGCCACATCAGCCACGGCGTAGATGTGAGGCTCCAGCTTACCCAGCTGGTGGTTGTCGTACATCTTGACATACTTGGGGTTGTAGATGGGCAGGAACTTGAAGGGGTTGATGACGATGAGGATGCTGCCCACGTAGGTGTAGATCTTCTCCTGCTTGAAGCGGCTGCGCAAGTTGTCCAGGAGGGTCTTCTCGTTGAGGTCGGGAAGGTTGCAGAGATCGTCGTAGTCCTTCTGTTGGGGCTGAGGGAGGAAGCCCCTCTCCACCATCCTCCGCCGTTCCTCAGTGACTCGCAGCCACATCTGCAGGTTGCCGTAATGGATGGAACCGTCCAGGTTCTTCTCGCGCAGCAGGAACCGGTAGTCCTCCCCGCTGAAGCGGTTCTCCAGCGCCATCCGGGGCCACAGCATCATACGCTGGACCGGGCAGTCCGTGGGGTTGAGGATCCATTCCTCCCCTCCAAACTCCTTGACCTCCGCCAGCACATAGCATTTTGTCTTGTCCAGTTGGAGCTTATTTATGAGGTGGTCTATGACCTCTGCGGCCGTAGTGCTCTTGCGGGCCGACACGGGGCAGTAGATGGTGCCCTCAGCTATGGTCCCGGGGTAGATCCGCAGGGTGAACTCTGAGTCCTCAAAGCGTCGTCTCCCCCCAACATCATGCACATTCATATTGGAGCAGCAGTTCCCATCAGCAAACGCAGCACATCCTTCGAAAGGGCACCAGGAAACTGCTTCAAGACATTACAACTGCAAAGGAAGAACAGCAAAAAAAATAAATTTACAATTAGAAGACGCAGCATTTGCACAAGGCTGTATAGAAGTAGGTGGCACAACAACAGGGGCAATTCATTCAATTTGTGTGCCTTTCCCAACTCTATTGGATAGATTTTTCTGGTGCTGCTTCTTAAGAGTTTAAACGTTTAGGAAATGAAACTGAATACAACACCCCACTACTTTGTAGCATCTTCAAATTATTTAGCAATGGTGGGGTATAAAAATGTTTAACTTGTTATTCAAGTAAGCAAAATGCTAATTAATATCAAGCAACACAAGTTATATACTGTACATGTTTAGCAAAGTACTAAAACACTCTCTAAGTTGAATGCACACACAGTACCATCGGCTATAGCAGAAGACAGTTGAGAGACAACTGCCCACTTGGCATGAAGGACAGCTGGACCGCGAGACAGTCCCTCCCCCTGGATAATCCAGCACTGCTGAAGCCGTTAAACCAGGAGCAGGTTCAGACAGGCAGCGGCTGTGGGGTGAGGACAGTGCAGTTGCTCTAGCCAGGAACCTGCCAGCAGATACCAAGGCTGCTGTTGGCAGGGCCAGGTTTCAAAATCTTAAAGTGTAGTGTTCCCATATGGTTTCAAAATGAGTTCACACACACACACACACACACACACACACACACAAACAGCTGTATGTGTTATTTAATATATATATATATAAAGTTGAATTATCAAGAAACTGTACCAGACTGTTAAAGAAAGACAACAACAATTATCTAGTACAGTGAAAAATGTATAATAATGCGTTGAAATAAAATTGTAAATGGAGACTCAATATTTCAGAATATTTTCAACATCAAGTAATTTTACAGAAAGACTACCCTAACTAAATAAATAGTTTCAGTGCCGTCTACTGAAAAATAATTAAATGAACATTGATAGATACATATTGGTATATTTGATTAGTTTACTAGGTCTGCTATTTTGAGTTATAAGCCAATCTTCTGTAAAACATACTTATTGTATCATATTCAGTATACAGATGTGAACACCATCCCTTTCATTTCTGTAGTAAGAACTAGTGTTGTAAGGAGTACTACATTCACAGCATGCGTTTGCCTGACAGCTTAACTTATCATTGGAGAATTTAAACGAAGAACCGTGCTCATGTGAACCTTAGGAAGGTTTTAATTGGTGAGAAACTGAAATTGCTAGGAGCCCTTGGTAGCATTGCAACACTGCAGTAAACTTAAGTTTAAATCATTTGAAAATGAGACAAAAAAAAAAAAAAAAAACTAGAAACAAAACACCTGTCTCTCTCCCTCAATATGGCATCAGTCTATTTAAGAAATCTTTGTTGTGTACTGTATAGGCATACAGTACAAGTCTTATAACAGGTTGGCTGTGTAGTCCAGTGGTTAAATAAAAGGGCTTGTAATCAGGAAGTCCCCAGTTCAAATCCCGGCTCAGCCACCGACTCATTGTGTGACCCTGAGCAAGTCACTCAACTTCCTTGTGCTCAGTCTTCCGGGTGTTGTAAGCAGTTCACACACCCTGGTTTCTGTAAGTCGCCTTGGATAAGGCGTCTGCTGAATAAACAAATAACAGACATAAGACTTTGGCAACATGGGGTGTGGTCTCTATGAACATTACTGAAGTAGGCACACCATAAGACAAGGTTTGGCAAAGCTACTGATGCCCCTGGGTGGGTGTACATGTACCGTAACAAAGCTGTTTAACAGTGGAGCTTCTGCCACTGTAAACCACTACATTTCCAGTAAACAAGACATTTTAATTGGGGGTAAATACAATAGCACTGCTTCATTAACACAGGTTTGAGAACAACCCTCCTAAAAATACACCATTTATCATCGTATTGACATGTTCAAGTCTTGATGCATTGAGGCATCCTGAAAATTGCTCAAATCAAAGAACATCACGGATGGGAATCACAGGGCACACCGTACCTCTAGTGCAACAAAATACAGTAAACTTCACCACGACTAAGGGGAACACATAGTGTAATAAACACATGACTAAGGGGAACACATAGTGTAATAAGCACATGACTAAGGGGAACACATAGTGTAATAAGCACGACTAAGGGGAACACATAGTGTAATAAGCACGACTAAGGGGAACACATAGTGTAATAAGGACATGACTAAGGGGAACACATAGTGTAATAAGCACGACTAAGGGGAACACATAGTGTAATAAGCACATGACTAAGGGGAACACATAGTGTAATAAGCACATGACTAAGGGGAACACATAGTGTAATAAGGACATGACCAAGGGGAACACAGTAATAACCACACGACTAAGGGGCACACATAATGTAATAAGCACATGACTAAGGGGAACACATAGTGTATTAAGTAGGTAGTGTAGTCTCCGCTTTGAGTTTAATTTAAATCATTAAAATAATTACTGAAGCACAAAGTCAATAACAAGCTGCTTTATATACATTAATAAAAGACCTCTAGGCTCTCACAGGCACACCAGTATGAGACCTCATATAAAGGTCTAAGTAACCACTCCTGTGAATCCCCCATGTTAAAATAAAAATACCTTTTTTACACTAAAGCATCCTCTCACCACACTGCTGGAAATTGATGACTCATGTTTGTTGTTTTTATACAAGTAGCAAAATGTGCTTTAAAACAAAGTTTTGCTGGTGTTTGCTTAACACCATGAAATCTTCTTGTTATGTAATTGTAACGTTACACCTTAAACCACCTGTACATACAATTCAGTCAAGCCTGTCTAGAACGACCACTTTTAAAATGTTCCCTCGAGCAGGTTTTAAATGCATCTCCTCAGTATTGTACAATAAAAAACCATCAGAAGGGCTGTACGTTGGATGATCCAGCTTGACTTGACGCACAACGTTGTGTAAAACATTCCCATTTGAGCAGTTCATTACTGCACACTCACTATAACAGCTCCCTCTATTCCCTCGGGCTCGGTAAGCTGTCAGTTTGTACCCGTCCGTGTTTATGAGGAAGGGACATACACCAACCATGTATTCTATCAAGCAAAAATCTATTGAAACACCTTCCAAACATGCAAAGAATGTCTCTTTCAGAGAGTTAGTTCATTCTCTACAAGCAGAGAAAGAGCTTAGGATTCTGTGTGTTCACTGCAGCTCTGAAAACAGACAGCATCCAGCTTTAGCCCCATCAGTCTTTTTGCTGTCTATCCTTGAAGAGATGCATGTTTGAAACATGATGTCATTGTTTTTAAGGAAACTCGGATCTGATTTCCTTCATGCACAGTTTGTTGCTTGCAGAGGTTTTTACCCTAACAAACCTTTTTTAAATGGTCAGGAGAATCCAAAAATATATATATAAAAAAGTAATGATCGCATGGGAGCAATGTGAAAAAAATGCATTCATTATTTACAAAAAAAAAATAACCTGAATGAGGGGTAAACAGACATTGTTTTAGGGAAGCAGCCCCCCTTTTTCTTTTGAATGTAAGTTTGTCCCCAATACTGTACATATTCCTAAATAATGCATCTGCATAGGACTCCTAAACCACTACTCTGCTACTCCACACAAACACAATCTGTAGCACTTATCATACTTTTAACTAGGCTATACATTCTGAAGAATTAAAAATGAATACATGTACATTCTGCCGTTTGCATTTTCAAGGACATTTTGTACAAAAGAGAAGTTGGTTTTGAAATTCCTCTCAATGTAATGCTTTGAGGTGAAGGTGCTGCCTACCTACCTACAGCAGTACAAGTTTAGGAACCACTGCTTTCTAAGCTTTATTGACAGACTGTGAATTTGAAGGAATGAAGAAAAGGGAGGATCAAACTCATTACAGAGAGCTCTTCATATACAGACACTAAGTAAATGCATTTCAGGATGACGAATTATGCAGTACACTACATCACAAACAGATGTTTACTGTGTAGAACTTTCACAGAAATGCAATTCTAGCAACTTAATTACATTTTGAATTACTAGCATAAATGTGTTTTCCACCCCGCCCTTGTGTCTGAAACCACAGAAGATACATCACAGCCAAGGAAGGATATGCATAGCAAAAGGCAATTGTATTATTGCAGTACTGTAGACATAATCCTTGGAAACAATACTCTGAAGTGGGTTCTAAAAGGAATACTTTCTCAGCAGCACAAGCCTGCCTGCAAGATCCCCAGCCTCTCTATAAATGGAACCAGGCATCTCCACAGGAGATAACCCAGCAGCGGGATGAGATTAATGACCAGATAATGACCCCTGGCCAGCTGGGCTCCGATTGATCCTGTTGCAGTATTGTACCTCCTCCCCTTGGAGCACAGGTATTAAAATACCTCTCAGGCACCAACATGCACCAGGAAAATCACTGCTTGTTAAAAGAAACACTGTTTAAAACAAGAGAGGTCACTGCTTTACATCAAAGCACTAAAAACTCTTCTGTAAAAAAAGCTCTCAAGATCAAACTAGAAAAACTGTAGACATACTGTACAGTGTAACACTTGACTCATCATTCTTATAGTTTTACCTAATTTAACTCTTCAACATTGCAGACAGCTATCAAGATAACTACCCAAAACTGCAGACTGCTCTCGTAGTATAGGAAAGATAGTTAATCAACACTGCAGACTGCTCTAGTAGTACTGTATAGGAAAGAGAACTCCACTCAACACTGCAGACTGCTGTAGTAGTACTGTATAGGAAAGAGAACTCCACTCGACACTGCAGACTGCTTTAGTAGTACTGTACAGGAAAGAGAACTCCACTCAACACTGCAGACTGCTTTAGTAGTACTGTATAGGAAAGAGAACTCCACTCGACACTGCAGACTGCTCTAGTAGTACTGTATAGGAAAGAGAACTCCACTCGACACTGCAGACTGCTCTAGTAGTACTGTATAGGAAAGAGAACTCCACTCGACACTGCAGACTGCTTTAGTAGCACTGTATAGGAAAGAGAACTCCACTCGACACTGCAGACTGCTCCAGTAGTGCTGTATAGGAAAGAGAACACCACTCAACACTGCAGACTGCTTTAGTAGTATAGGACTGATAACTCCACTCAAAAAAAGCAAATCAGTAACTAATCTGATCTCTTGCATGGATTTGTATTTGTTTATAAAGAATAACAAATAAACTATTCAATTAGTTATTTATCACAGCCTTTCTGTAACATTAATAAGGGGTTGATTTGATGAACATTTACCCCACTGAGATAAGCCACAGCTGGACTGAATCCACTGGACTGCATCACCCATTTATTTTTAGGGGTAATCCCAGGATAACCAGACACAGTAGCTGGTGTAATCCAGGGTGATTCCCCAGGCTGTACAGACCTCTAGAAAAATCCAGAAAATCAAAGAATTTAGACCACTGACAGTGGAATACTCATAAATCAAAATGTGGTTTTGTACTCCTTGACACCTTATAAAACACACACACACACACACACACACACACACACACACACACACACACACACTACACACACACTACACACACATCACACACCACACACACACACACACACACTGACACACACACACACACACACACACACACACACACACACACACACACACACACACACACACACACACACACACACACAGTACATCAGGTTTTAGGAAATATTTTGTAATAATACTTCTTATTTTGCCCCTTTCACAGTGTCTGAAGTTATGGATGAACTTTCTCTAAAGTAAAACAGAAAGCAGTATCAACTATAGAGCCAACATATAACATCATACGAGAAAGAATTCTCTTCTGCTAGCGCTACTTCTTAAAAAATATGTACAGTAGGTACATATAGGCAAACTAAAATGTCCATGTTCCTGGTAAAAAACTACCCCATTCTAACTTCCATGAGACAGTATTGGTAGACACAGCTTTATAGAACGTTAATAGAGCCTCCAAAAAGCAAGGTAATCAATGTGCATTTTCATATTTTTTATAAAATCAATGTTTGGAAAGAACAAAAATGTTTCTGTAAACTATCATGTTGTGCTCTGCATGGCTCTATAGTAGCAACATGGGCAGCAGTGTGGAGTAGTGGTTAGGGCTCTGTACTCTTTTTTTTTTTTTTTTTTTTTTTTTTAATTTAGTCGTTGCCAATTATTTTACCCCGGTTTTCACCCCAATTTAGCATGACCAATTATTATCTGTATCCCCGGCTCACCGCTCACAACCCCCGCGCCGACTCGGGAAACGGAGGCTGGAACACGCGTCCTCCAAAAAATGCTCCTGCCAAGCCGTCATTTTTCGCACTGCAGATCCACAGCAATGCCACCAGACCTATAGTGCCGGAGGACAACACAGATCTGACGGCTCCGCTGCAGAGCCACAGGCGCCCTATCGGCCACAGGGGTCGCTGATGCGCGGTGAGCCGCTCAGCCAATTGTGCGCCGCCCCCTAGGAACTCCCAGTCACGGTCAGCTGTGACATAGCCTGGATTCGAACCTGCGATTTCCAGGCTATAGGGCACATCCTGCACTCCGCGCGGAGCACCTTTACTGGATGCGCCACTCGGAAGCCCCAGGGCTCTGGACTCTTGACCGGAGGGTCGTGGGTTCAATCCCAGGTGGGGGACACTGCTGCTGTACCCTTGAGTAAGGTACTTTACCTAGATTGCTCCAGTAAAAACCCAACTGTATGAATGGGTAATTGTATGTAAAAAAAATAAAATAATGTGATATCTTGTAACAATTGCAAGTCGCCCTTAGCGTCTGCTAATAAATAAATAAATAAATAAATAAACAAACAAACAAACAAACAAACAAACAAACAAACAAACAAACAAACAAACAAACAAAATCATACAGGTACAGTATGTACAAATTTTCAGATGCTTGTAATATAAACTTGGGTGCACGCACACATTAATTTACAACATGCCGTCATTTTTCGTTTTCTTTATGACCTGTGTACGAGTCAAATTGAATTAACATAAAATCCCCAGAAGCATAAACTTGTCTGAAAAGGTGGAATGTCTGACCCATACCCTTTACCTGCTCCTGGAAGGTAACTGAATTGTGAACCATGGGATTACCCACCACACAGCACCTTAGTCCAAAGCTGATAGCTGTACTATAAATAGATAGCAACTTTACCTTGTGTTTACAACTACCATTGTACTATAGCCACACAAGTTTATAGCCTATTCAATGTAAACAAGAGCGATACAGTCTCAAGGATCAGTATATCAGCCCACACAGTGGAATAGTAAAGCTATTGAAATGAACGCTGTATTGACACAGTAAAACACACTGGTTATCGAATGATCCAATTTATTCAGTAATCTTATGAATTCTGTTTTGAAGCAGTATGACTTTGTTGAAGGAAAGAGGAATGATTCATTGTTTGTATGGTGACTAACAGGAATATCAAAAACACACTAAATTGGACATCAATGGAAGTTCCCCCACCACCTTTCAGACCTCTTTTGGAAATCACCGTTTTATTTTTAAAATTCACAGAATAAACTGGAAATACAGCAGAGCTGAAGGCATACTGTGTACTGTGGGTCTTTTATTGTTCCAATGAAACATCTCCATCAAACGCAAAGTAAACTAAGGCTGTACACGTTATAAAACCATAAACTAAAGCAAAAACAAATGAAATTATATATATATTATCAGAGTTGGGGAACATTGTCAGAGCAGAAGGAAGCAAGTTTTCTTCCAGGACAACCTTGTACTTGGCTTGATTCATGCCAAAGCTGCCCGATTCCAGCCTTGCTGAAGCACCCCCAGATCATCACCGATCCTCCACCACATTTCACAGTGGGTGCGAGACACTGTGGCTTGTAGGCCTCTCCAGGTCTCCGTCTAACCATTAGACGACCAGGTGTTGGGCAAAGCTGAAAATTGGACTCATCTGGGGGTGCTTCAGCAAGGCTGGAATCGGGCAGATTTGTCTTTGTGAAGGATGCATGAATCAAGCCAAGTACAAGGTTGTCCTGGAAGAAAACTTGCTTCCTTCTGCTCTGACAATGTTCCCCAACTCTGAGGATTGGTTTTTCCAGCAGGACAATGCTCCATGCCACACAGCCAGGTCAATCAAGGTGTGGATGGAGGACCACCAGATCAAGACCCTGTCATGGCCAGCCCAATCTCCAGACCTGAACCCCATTGAAAACCTCTGGAATGTGATCAAGAGGAAGATGGATAGTCACAAGCCATCAAACAAAGCCGAGCTGCTTGCATTTTTGCGCCAGGAGTGGCATAAAGTCACCCAACATCAATATGAAAGACTGGTGGTGAGCATGCCAAGACGCATGAAAGCTGTGCTTGAAAATCAGGGTTATTCCACCAAATATTGATTTCTGAACTCTTCCTAAAGTTAAAACATTAGTATTGTGTTGTTTAAAAATGAATATGAACTTATTTTCTTTGCATTATTCGAGGTCTGACAACACTGCATCTTTTTTGTTATTTTGACCAGTTGTCATTTTCTGCAAATAATATTTTTATTTGGAATTTGGGAGAAATGTTGTCAGTAGTTTATAGAATAAAACAAAAATGTTCATTTTACCCAAACACATACCTATAAATAGTAAAACCAGAGAAACTGATAATTTTGCAGTGGTCTCTTAATTTTTTCTAGAGCTGTATATATAGCTATATATAAAGAGGATCTATAGATCTATAGCTACACATTATTGCAAAAAGGTTAAGAATTTCTGGTATTGCGATACATTGAAAAACCCTTATGAATGTGAAAAATTGAAATAAAAAAGTAGGACTACAAATACTACAGTAGCACTCGTTTGTCTATCTTACCCGAGCTGGCATTAGGTAGTTCGAGATCAGTGCCAGTGTAACCAGCCGTTAGTGTAAACAAAATGATTAAACATGTTAAATATTGATTTACAATCTCAATGTTAACTATGCATTTGTATCCTATAAACTGAAATGAGCCAATTTCACAGAATTGCTATATAGCTATGGCCAAACGTTTTTTTAGAATTAAACCTGCTGAACAATGTTACGTTAACATATATAACGATAAAATGAAAACATATACACATACAATGCCAGTGTGACATACAGACAGAGGCCTCTGTATACAGCACACCTAGATTCGGATACTCTCTAGTTCCACTATCACATTTGAACAAGATGCTTCTTCAGACATACAGCATGTAAAATGTAAACTTGGACACACAGAAAGACAGCCTTCATACTGTATACCGCAGATCATGATATACTGGCCCTCTCACATCGGAGAAGCAGTTCTATGCAAAACTCTAAAGTGTGACATACTTATGTGTCTGCCTTGACTATACAGGGATATTCATCTCCTAAGAATAATAACAGATCAGACTCACTGAGGAATACATCAGCTACAGCTTGTGAAGCACTCTGCTTACCAAGACAGAGCAGTGAGAGAATCATGATAATTTAAATACAGTGGGAATTCTGCAACCCCTGAATTAGGTGCAGTCCTCAATTCTAACCCAGTGTACGCAGCACACTTTCAATCTGGTAGTGGATAACACGCCATACCCAAAGGTGTATAACAAAGCCAAGTTTAAAAAAAGATTGCAAGGCTTGCACCACTGATAATGGTCAAACCACACAACCTCACCTAAATTGTTGTATCGTCACTTAATACATAATGTAATACGGATAGAGAGAACTACACGCTTTTCCTCGTTGTCATAACTTCAGACGTAATAATATGCCCAAAAAACAACTGCATGTTTGCTTACCTTTTCACTTGAGAAGTAATGAAAAACTGAAAGCAAATCCTTTTGGAATATAACAAATACGAATGATCCTGGTTCCTTTCACTTATTAACTATGGGTTTAAAAATTCACTGTAACATCACATTTAGTCCTTGAGAAGGGCAACTTCATGTCCTAAAATACAGTCCTTCCACTGCTGAGAAGATTGTTTTCTAGAATACGTTCGTGCTTCGAGGCTTGCTGGCTACCAGTGTTCAATATCACTGCAAAATCCATTGTGAGGTGAATTCCATGCCATTACCCAGCTGGGTGGCGAGTGGTGAGCCACCAGTATCTCTACACGCTGTGTACACCCTTAAAAAGCCGCCGCAGGTCCTATTGGCTCCAAACTAGCCTTGAAAAAAACAGTTTGTAGTCAACCCCCTTGTTCCCAACACTTTCTTGTACTGTAACATTTCACTTCTCCCCGGCTATCTCGTATACTAAACAGCAAAAAGAATGGGCAGATTCAGCCCAGGCTCAAACAAACAAATGACAGCTTGTTTAAAATGCACCCCCCCACCCCTTCAATTGAGAAAGCCGCTGGAAAATCGTATCCCAACATCTGCATGTTCAGCTGCGGACTGCTCCCTCTTGTTTAGGCGTGAAATGCACACACACACACACACACACACACACACTCCTTTCCCTCTCACCCTCTCTTGCAATCACTCCACAATCCTTTCAGCTTTCGGAGACTTCAACACAAGTCGGTAGTTGTGGAGTGGTGTGGAGTTTGAAAGAAAGGGGGGGAGGAGAATCGATTGTTTCCTGAAACCTGATCACAGAAAGTGAGTTAATGAGAGAGAGAGAGAGAGAGCGAGAGCGAGAATTCCATGGCCAATCCTCCCAGACCAAGCCCATTGTGTGCACAGCAGCCTGTCAGAGTTACGCATGCTGCACTGCAGCCTCCTCCGGCCAGCTCCAACAAAGCAAGAGGCGGATGACATCACTCACCACTACACCAACTCCCTGAGCAGCTTGGGCTCCCACTCCCTCCCTCAGCTGTCAACTGAGCAGGCAGCATTAGCAAGTCAAATATGGGTGTCTGGCAATTAAAATGCGGTACAGTTAAATGCTATGTTACGGAAGCTGCTGGATAGCAAAATAAACAGTGCAACATTGTAACCAAATGATTCAGCTGGAAATAAAATGCTTTATAGGAAATGGCTGTGGGGGTGGGGTTGTAATACCGGAGTGGTTGATCTTGACACGCCTGTCAGTCCTATCTAACCATTATCTGTAGAACTACCTAACCATTACCTGTATATCACAAATTGCTAAGCACACGTTTCAGTCTCCAAGTCTCCATGACACTGGTTTATGAGTCCTCTTCCTGTGCAAAGAGAGATCTGAAATCCAATACCTTGTTTCCATCTGATAAACCTCACAGCGAATTCCAACAAGATTCCCATGTTGATGTATTTGTTTCCAAAGAATCCGTTCAATAGGAACACTACAGTCTCAGTTTTATTTCCCACACAATAAATTGCAGCGGAGATTGGCAAATCATTCACTGAGCAGAAATTCTAAATAATACATTGATAAATCATTGATATCAGAATGATAAGGCAGTCAGTAGTTTGATATTGATGACTTAGTCACATCTCAAACCCATTTAGCCTCCAACTAACCCCCCCCCCCCCCATTTACAGTTAAAAAATACATATAATTATATAAAGTACCCTATTGAGTTTATATTATATATATATTTTATATATATATATATATATATATATATATATATATATATATATATATAATGTAAAACAACTCACCCTCGCTCGGGTTCGTTGCCCCTTTAAAAATACGACCCAGGACACTGAAATGGATTTTTCTTACGCGTTTGCGCTAATTTTTAATAAACACAAAATAAAACAAATACACAAAATAAACACCTAGCTCTGTACGAGCACTAACTAACACACAGGAACACCCTTCCTAACACGGGACAGCTAAGCTGTTTTCCCGACCTTTCCAAAACACCCGGTTTTACACCGCACTTACTTCTTTCCTTCTCTTCCTTTGGCTACTCGGAGACAGCGCCCCTCTTCTGCCTCCTTCTACTCAGCAGCCTCGAGCAGACTGCCTGCTCTCCTTTTAAACCCCGCACCTGGGTCTAATTCCCAATAATGCCCAGGTGCGGATGATAAATAATAATAAAGCAATTAAACTAAACAATAAAACAATTAATAAATCAATTAGCAAAATAAATGAAACAATAAAGCAACACAAATCAAACAAAAAGGTGCATTTTCACATGTTTTCTCTTGCAGGGAGGTTTTAACCCCCTCCCTGCTGTCTCTCACAACCCGATATATATATATAGATATATATATATATATATATATATATATATATATATATATATATATATATTATAGGCTGCGAGCTTGTAAAACTTACAACAGTGCAATTTGTGCAAAAAAAAAAAAAGACATCCCATCATAGTTGCTGAAAAAACCTTCTGAGAGCATTTAGTGCTTCGCCTGTTGCTTGCCAACAAAACGAAATCTGAACAGACAGCTTTAGTCTAGTGAGAGTCAGCACATGGACAAATGGAAAAGGCACTAGGTATCAGAAATATTACTGCATTCATCTGATGGCAATGGCAAGAGAGAGACTGGGGGAAACTCATATTGTCCTCCTTTTCCAAACTGATTTCTGGAGTTAAATGTGTACTGTTCTTCTAAGAGCCAATTAAAAAAGGAATTAAAAAAAAAAAAGTATTGACAATCAGACCCTATGTAAAATTGTAAAAATTGTTTAACCATAATAGGTGACTAGTAGAGAAGTGCATCCACAGTATGGTGTTTCCTACTAAAATTGGGCAAAAAATACAGTGTGTTTGGAGAAGGACACTTGCAGTACTGTGTTAACTATCATGCAAAACAGAGAACGTTCATAGCCAAATCCCTGTAGAGAGGTATATTATTATTATTATTATTATTTATTTATTTAGCAGACGCCTTTATCCAAGGCGACTTACAGAGACTAGGGTGTGTGAACTATGCATCAGCTGCAGAGTCACTTACAATTACGTCTCACCTGAAAGACGGAGCACAAGGAGGTTAAGTGACTTGCTCAGGGTCACACAATGAGTCAGTGGTTGAGGTGGGATTTGAACCGGGGACATCCTGGTTACAAGCCCTTTTCTTTAACCACTGTACCACACAGCCTCCTATAGACTCACATGGTGTGCGTCTCACAGGTTTACAGTTCAAAATAAACCTCAACGTGAACAGCCTAATGCAAAGCACTTAAGTGACTCAATCATCACCTTAGATGGACTTTTCACTGCTTATTTATACACAGGTGAGCACTGCACTTAGGAGACATAGACCTCCCCTGCTTTTAGCTTTCTGATCTGATCTGAACTGACCAATCAAGAGCCAGTCCCTACTGACTGCTAACCAGACAGACATGAGAAATACATTCACTGTTCAACATTACAGTATGTTTATGGTAAATGAATAATGAAGATGAAGGCACACTTTGCCTGAAGGTTTGTCTAAAGCCCCTTTCACACTGGCACTCCTACCCCGGTCCGGACCTGGGTCCTGGCTACCCAGGTCACAATCCTGTGTAGTATGACAGCACGGTTAACCAGCGTCCCAGCGACCCACCTCAGGATGTGGGTCGACACGCTTTGACCCGGGTTGAGCGAGACAAAATGCTTGATGGACGTTTGTGAGCTGACACAATAACAAACAGCCACGCCTGCGTGAAGGTTTCACATCCGCAAGGAACATTTCTGTTTATTCTGTTTAGCCATGTTTTTGTTGATTGGGACACAGCATGAGCCAGACTGCAGCAGGGATGTAGAAACATTTGCTCTAAACAACATTTGGGGCGACGGTTCGATCCAGAGAAGCTTGGACGGAAGCGTCTGTAACAAGCTGCTTCCGGGGCATTGATACACATACCGTTTACTTGCGTCTGTCACCCAGGTCAACCCTGCTTTATCAAACACAGTGTGAAATCGTGTGCCCATCCCGCATGACACCGTGTCCTGACCCGGGTAGAGCATGCCAGTGTAAAAGGGGCTTTATTGATTATTTCACAGACCCCGATTAGCACTAATATACTGTAACTAATGTTACCCAAGGTGGGGTAGTGTAAGATTAATGCTAATCACGGTCTGTGAAACCAGGCGTAAGAGTGTAGTAACAACCGTTTATACAAAAGGTTTAACATTTCAGCACATTAAAACACTGATTTACACCTTTAAATGTAAACTGTTTATTAGCCTATGGTAAAGGACACAGGAGGTAACTTCAGGTTATGTGCAGTACAGTTTTACCTAGGCAATACATTTAAAAAAAAATCTTTTTTTTGTAGTGTGCTTTTGAGCACCTGAACCTCACACAGGGGTTAACATGCCTCTATTGAGGTGTACCCTGAACTGAGCATTCACAGCTGAACAGGCTGCCTGTGCCTGTGTGTGCATGTCAGGAGTTAATAGGCCTTGGAAGCCCCACGCTGTAAAGCGGCTGTGCTCACAACAGAGCCCAGTGTGAAGCCTTCAGCCTGAATGGCCAGGCTGAAACGTTGATATTTCTGTTCCCTTTCAGAGCCGCGTACTTTAACCCAATGCACACCATGATCTAGCCTGCAGCTATGACACCGCCGCAATCTGCAGACATTTCTTGCATATTAGAGGGACCAGTTGATGCAGGTTCGATGAGCTTGCTGGTCTCGATGTAGCCCACATCAAACAACCACAACAAATTCTCTCAAATCGACAGGCCCAGGACTGAATGGCAGCTGGCGTTTGGGTCAGGAATGAGGAGCCTTCTTATGCTGCCTGCCATTGCCACGTATCTTTTATGAGCAATAAATTCATTACAAAAAAAAAAATGGATTGAAAATGCTAAGTGCTGCACTATGACTCTTCAATTCATTTTAGTTTCACTTACATTTTCTCCTTTTTTGAGGGGGGGAGATTGCTAAATTGTGATGTCAGTGAAAAGGCACGGCTCAACAGTATACATATAAGACATTAAAATGGCAGACAGCAGTGATCTGTGTCTCTGCTTCCACAGGCACTGTTGAACTGACCTTTATGCCATCATCTTGAAATTATATTATTATTCCATATTTGTATTTCTGGAAATAATAATAAACAAGTCCACTGTATCTTACATCTTTTAAAATACATTACTACCTTTAAAATACTTTGAAGCGGTCCCCTCCCTGGGTGTAAATCAACCAACAGGGTTAGAAACCCGCGGCAGTTTCAGAACTCACCTCGTTTAGTTTCAATATAATACTGAAATGATGAGGAATGTGAGCAATCAGGCACGTGCTAAATCTGCTCTGAACTGATCACACTGATGAGAACGTGAATATGTCTCACCTGAGCCTGTAAGTTCAAAGTTAGGAGTTATTCACGCAGCTACATTTTAGGGGTAGCTCCGAAACCCAGGACTGGGTTCACGACTAATATAAGTTTATAACCCTAAACAACCATTCAAGCATCTCCAGCATTGAATAAGGTTAGTTTCTCTTATAGGACATACAATAATATCTGCATTACCCTGAATAAAAACACAAATACATACACTACAGCAACAGCTAAGGGCAGTCGGATGTGGTCTCTATCGGCTGCTTTAAAGAGGTGATGATGTCGTAATCACAGATCGATCTTTATCACATGTCAACGGGTGCCGTTTGATCTAGTCTTTAACAAACATGTCTGCCTTAAGGGGAGCAGGGTTCAGCAATATAGAAAAAAAAGACTAAAACTACAGCAGTCATAAAAGCAATTGCATCTTGCAGCTTTCACTGTCAGAAAATAAATCATGTGGTTGAATTTTAAATCAAGACCAAATTACCTCAACACTACCAGCAAAGCAGAAAGTTAGCGAAAACAGGATACAAGTTTGCATCATGAAAAGTCTGCTTTGAATTGTGTTAATTTTTTTTTTATATAGTTTAGTTAGAGTTGTAACACCAAATAAAAGGCACAGAACCTTAAATATTGTTACATTCAAATCACTGATTTCTTAAAAATGCAGTAATCAATATTACAGATACCACAATAAAAATATGCAGGGTATCCCCCCCAAACCCCACCCCAACATCCCAACACAATGTAAATCTTGATAAAGCTGCTACGTTGACATCATTCAACATAGAAATTGAACAGTACATTTGCAGTAAAATCCTGTTCTTGAAACCTTTCACAATGGTTTCAGTATGGCACCACAGGATAGTGAAAGCACCACTAAGTGTTGCCTAATCAAGTTCAGTGCCAGATTCACTGAAGGGATGTCCCTGGTAAAGACACAGTGCTTGGTATCGAGGCCTTACACAACCCTCTCTGCACTGTGTGCACAACACTGTGTTCCAGTACATGCACTCATCTTTATTCTACAGAATTGATCACTCACATTTAACCAGGTCCCTTTCTCCAGCTCTATTGCACTTCACCCTCATTATGCTTCAAGGCCAACATTACATATAATATTACATATAATAATTTAAGCCTTACAAAAAACAGTGGACTTCATCATATATTCACGCTGTATGTTTGTTTGTATTCCCCAAAAGGTAGTTTTACTGTAGCTGCAGACAGACATGCCTCCCCCTCCAATATTGCCTCTAGGCCACCTCCAGCAGCCCCATCTGGTGTGCACTTCACTCCTGAAGACTTGGCTGATACTGACCATTAATCACCTTCCTTAGTCATGTAGCAAGGACGATTATCGCAGGTTCAGCAGCTCACAGCACCAGCACACCCGAGAAATATCATGCTAGCGGGCTGGCGATATGCCATCGTCTCGAAAGCATTTAGAGAATTATAGGATTAATTCAGCAGGCCAGAAAAGGAAAGGAAAGGGAACACCACAAAATGTGCTTTGTGGCCGTTTTCATTTTGAAACATGACAGCACCAAAAGTTAGCAAGGTTAAAATATCAGACTTGTAATACAAAAATGTCGAGGCAAGAAAAAAGGGAATTGGTGTTAAGTAAACTTTAGCTGAAAGAGTATTATGCTTTTCCTACAATTAACTTGGTAAGTGAGCCAAGGAAATTAAATGCAGTGAAGATGAATGAACGCAGAGCTGACTCACATGGGAATAAAAACCTTTAAATGTAGCCTCTGTTGTGAGATTAGATTTCCCTGGAGGTGCCTTCAGAGTCCCTGGTTGATTCTGCTTAAATGCTTATTCCCAGCTCCATGTAACCCTTAGCTGCAGACAAACCCACCCGCCAAAGCCTACACACACACAGGGCTATTCCACAGGGTTGAGGTAATCCACAGCTACCCAATAACATTCACCCTCTGGTGCGAATGACAGCCAGGTCGTGCAATGCCAGTGCGAGCATGGTAGTGTCTTGGTCGGTTGCTGGCACTGCTGCAGTCAAAAGAGACTAACCAGTATTGTGTCTTCAATTGTAATCTTCCTGACACTCACAATGTTGAGCCATGGGTGAGATTTGGCAAGCAGACTTTAACACTAATTCACCCATTGCATGACAGTGGTATACAATGGGTGAATCAGTGTTGTGTGACAAACTGATATTATGGATAATACCAACTGTAACTCTGCGAACAAGGCTAGGCGATGGGATGTGTTTTCTTCTAGCTTGTTTAAATTTAGTTAGAATTCGTGCCATGTGTAACCTGGGTGGCCACCAGCTATTTCAGTCCTCCCTACCAACCAGTCATGACTACTGCGTGCAGGAAGCGCCTTGCAGAACAATTCATTTAAAAGTTAAAAGGGATAGGGAGATAAAATTACAGCTCCACACGTAGCAGTAATTTTTTCAAACCACCTCCCTACAAAAATTCAGCTTTCAGGACTGATAAGGGACATTTTGCTGGAAGCACTAGTACGCCTTGTAGCAAAATGATCCAAGCAGAAACAGAGAACACACAGAACATTATACAGGTAAGAAATATTATGAAAACGTAAATGGCAGAATATCCCTTGAAAAGAGCCGATTAGCTCAGCTGTGCCTTGGGCTGCTCAGATCAAGGGTGAGGATTGCACCCTTGTGTGGGGTCAGCGAGTATTTGTTTTCATATCATTACTTTCTAATAGACAGGAAGGCAGGCGATTTATACCATTTTGGTCAGCCAAGTTCAGTATTTTGGCAGCTACATTACAGTAAGAGATCAACACCAGCCCTGACCCAGACTGATGCAGATACTGAATGTAGCGCTGCACCATTATACAATACAAAAAAATGAACTAACTACAAACATTTTGACTAGATGTCTTTATCTTCAAATGCATTTGCCAAATCCATTGGTAAAAATACTATTCATAGTGCTGTGGGGTTAAAAAAAAAAAATAGAATAATCACATTTGTGGTATTTCTAATTCAGATATTTCATTTAGATAGAGTTTATTTAACCCATGACCAAACCAACAACAATCATTATCTTAACGTAATGATTTCATTTCGCCATGAAATACAAGGCCAATCCTTTGTAGAACCAATGCTCTGAACAGGAAAACAATTTGGTGAAATAAGACAGTTCAGAACAAACTTGGAGCTGTACTGTATGTTGTATAAGCCACTATACCAGTCTGTGTGTTGTGTGTCTCTCATTCTAAGACAAGTCATCTCGCGCAGTTGGTTCTGGCTGCTCAAACTGTGCAAAATGATTTCTTATATAAATATAATAAATTTATTATTATAAAAACATAAAAATATACTACCCCCAAGAATGTAGTAATGAAGGCCTCAAAGCCTTTCAGCCTTTGTTAAAGGAGTGTGGTTATCCCAACTAAGTGCTCTGAAGACAGTGGGCCACAAGATATAACCAAACACACAGTCTGGGACAGTTTGCACTGGACAGTCGTAAAAATAGAAGTCAAATATTGGATAAGCAAGAAGATTGAACTGTTTGGGGGGGTCCCTCCAGGCCAGGCTTGAGACACACTATACTGTACTCATAGAGTCTGCTTCCAGTATAATCCCTGCTCGATAGATAAATAAAGTCTCCAGTGCTGCCAAAATACAATCCTTCATGCAACGCAAATGTGTTTTTCTTTTGGATCATTCCAGTAGAAGCGGATCAAAGAGGGGGGTGCTTGACCCCTTGGGTCGAGAACTTGCGTCAATTCATTATTGTTTGTTGGAAGCTCTTACAAACAAGCTTTAAAATGATACTAATGTTGATTGTCTAGTTCACCCCTGACATAGTTTAGGTTTAAACAACACAAGTGCCCTCCTCTGCTGAAATAGATTTACATGTCACTAGGTCACTCTGTAAACCAAACTAGTACGCTTCTGCTACTACTTGCAGCAAGGGAGGTTATACGTTACATTAAGTTCTGTAGTCCACCGAAACAAAATATTTTACAGGAAACTACAGAAGCAAAAACTTTCAACCAATGTAATTTGCTTTTTCTTTTCTTGATAAATAAAAAAAAAACACTAAAAAAGAAAAAAATACAACCACACAGTGAAGCTCAGTGGCTCTGGCGCTTTCCTGTTAATCTTGAAAAAGAAAATGCATAGAAGCATTCTTTAATAGAATACAGGATGCATGTTAATCACTGTCGGCCTCTCCTAACCTCGGACTAAGCGCATGATGGTCTGCAACAGACTCAAGCTGGCAACTGAACTGATAACAAAAGCAGGTTCCTGTAAGGAACTCTCTGCTATTAATAACACAGTGAGTTATCCGGAAACCGCCGCGGCGACGGGCAGAGCAGGGCCACCTCTCCCACCCCCCGGTCGCCATAGCAAGCCCCCTCTTCCTGCCACTCACACACACACTTCCTGTCAGAGAACAATGACCAGGAGCCCAAACTAACAGGAAAACTGTTTTAGGCCGCTCTCTCGAAGACCAAGCGTGGGTAAAATAGCTTTTTTTTTTTTTTTTTTTTAAACTGTGATGTTTAGAAGTTTTCAAGAAAAGCCTACTGTCTCACATCCTCCTGTTAAATAGGTTATCCATCATCATCAGTGTATATATCTACTTGAAATGAACACATGCTGGGTTTATTTCTGTTTTCTGACGAGAACCCTGTTTTTTTGCTTCTGGAGTGAAATGTTGGCTATAAATCATGCTGTTCCGCCTTGGTCTGTACAGACACATGACCACAAAAGAAGATAGTGGGGTCTATTTCATTGATCTTCACAGTGGTGGATTTTAATACAAATAAAGGTCTGTGGGCAGGATTAAATGTTTTGGGTTCAAGTTAAAGATCTGCCACTTATCCATATCTGAAGCATAATCTGAAGCATAAAATCAACAAGTACAGAGAAACATTATCTGTAATTGACAATCCCAGGACTGGAAGACCCAAAAGGCTGTCTAACAAGGATGTATTTGAACAAGCAATATTTGAAGATAATATCCTTAAGGAATAGAAAGAAAACAAGCATTGAATTGACAAAAGAACTGGCAGAAGGCACAGGTGTCATTGTCCATCCATCAACAGTCCAAAGCACCTTTGACCATTGTTCCATAGTCCAATTTCTGTGTTCTTGTGCATACTGTAGCCTTTTAGTCTTGTTCCCCTTTCTTATTCTTACTGCAACACATCCTTTAAGTCCTGATTTCAAGAGTGACCTTCATACTATTGATTTGATGGACAACGACACCTGTGCCTTCTGCCATCACACCTTGAAAATCAAGTGATGCGAGCTATTTCACTGAATGTTTTTCCTTCTTTATACAAGTCAAGGTTGTTATAATAGTAGAAAACACTAGTGGAGGCTTTGAGTAAATTGATGATAATGCATCAGAGTAGAAAATGCAACATGTCTAAGTAACTGCAAAATCATGTACGAGATTAAATTTGTCAAGATTCCAGTACATCTTATCTTGGGTACAGATGTCATAGAACATATAACACAATTCTAAGAAAAAAAAAACCTTTGTAGTACTTCCTGGGTAAATGCGTTCTACATACAGTGCCTTGCGAAAGTATTCGGCCCCCTTGAACTTTGCGACCTTTTGCCACATTTTAGGCTTCAAACATAAAGATATGAAACTGTAATTTTTTGTGAAGAATCAACAACAAGTGGGACACAATCATGAAGTGGAACGAAATTTCTTGGATATTTCAAACTTTTTTAACAAATAAAAAACTGAAAAATTGGGCGTGCAAAATTATTCAGCCCCTTTACTTTCAGTGCAGCAAACTCTCTCCAGAAGTTCAGTGAGGATCTCTGAATAATCCAATGTTGACCTAAATGACTAATGATGATAAATAGAATCCACCTGTGTGTAATCAAGTCTCCGTATAAATGCACCTGCACTGTGATAGTCTCAGAGGTCCGTTTAAAGCGCAGAGAGCATCATGAAGAACAAGGAACACACCAGGCAGGTCCGAGATACTGTTGTGGAGAAGTTTAAAGCCGGATTTGGATACAAAAAGATTTCCCAAGCTTTAAACATCCCAAGGAGCACTGTGCAAGCGATAATATTGAAATGGAAGGAGTATCAGACCACTGCAAATCTACCAAGACCTGGCCGTCCCTCTAAACTTTCAGCTCATACAAGGAGAAGACTGATCAGAGATGCAGCCAAGAGGCCCATGATCACTCTGGATGAACTGCAGAGATCTACAGCTGAGGTGGGAGACTCTGTCCATAGGACAACAATCAGTCGTATACTGCACAAATCTGGCCTTTATGGAAGAGTGGCAAGAAGAAAGCCATTTCTTAAAGATATCCATAAAAAGTGTCGTTTACAGTTTGCCACAAGCCACCTGGGAGACACACCAAACATGTGGAAGAAGGTGCTCTGGTCAGATGAAACCAAAATCGAACTTTTTGGCAACAATGCAAAACGTTATGTTTGGCGTAAAAGCAACACAGCTCATCACCCTGAACACACCATCCCCACTGTCAAACATGGTGGTGGCAGCATCATGGTTTGGGCCTGCTTTTCTTCAGCAGGGACAGGGAAGATGGTTAAAATTGATGGGAAGATGGATGGAGCCAAATACAGGACCATTCTGGAAGAAAACCTGATGGAGTCTGCAAAAGACCTGAGACTGGGACGGAGATTTGTCTTCCAACAAGACAATGATCCAAAACATAAAGCAAAATCTACAATGGAATGGTTCACAAATAAACATATCCAGGTGTTAGAATGGCCAAGTCAAAGTCCAGACCTGAATCCAATCGAGAATCTGTGGAAAGAACTGAAAACTGCTGTTCACAAATGCTCTCCATCCAACCTCACTGAGCTCGAGCTGTTTTGCAAGGAGGAATGGGCAAAAATTTCAGTCTCTCGATGTGCAAAACTGATAGAGACATACCCCAAGCGACTTACAGCTGTAATCGCAGCAAAAGGTGGCGCTACAAAGTATTAACTTAAGGGGGCTGAATAATTTTGCACGCCCAATTTTTCAGTTTTTTATTTGTTAAAAAAGTTTGAAATATCCAATAAATTTCGTTCCACTTCATGATTGTGTCCCACTTGTTGTTTATTCTTCACAAAAAATTACAGTTTCATATCTTTAATGTTTGAAGCCTGAAATGTGGCAAAAGGTCGCAAAGTTCAAGGGGGCCGAATACTTTCGCAAGGCACTGTATATATGTTATGTCACGTGTGGGGTGTCTCTTATTATCAGCAGACATCATTCAGCACAGTCTGAGCAGACAGAATCCGAACTGCATGAGATGACATCTTATACAATAAGAGACACCCTTACAAAATAAAAATAAAAAAGTTATCTTATTAGTAGAAATACTAAAACAAACAAATATTTTTATTGCAAAACATAATATTTGGAATGACCCAGAAAAGTATTGGCGCTGTAAGTAATTTCATGTCTTCAATTAGTCTGGTCTGCTACAGTAGTTTTCTATACTGTACATGCAAACACATAGGAATTCCTACAGTATGCTCTGAAATCCCTGCTGGCCAGAGAACCCATTTCAATCACCCACTAGCCAAACACATTACCATGCATTTTAATGTATGAAGGTAAAAAATAAATACATTTTAAAATCAAAATGCAAGAGCTACACTGGACTGGTGAACTCAACTATATTTCTTACTGCTCTGTTGAAATAATAATGTACTTCTCTGCCTCCTCTTTCGTTTGCGGACACATCTTCTATCAGACAGTAAAAGATCAATCACAGCCAGGAAGGACGGCAGATCAAGGGTATATGGAATTCTAAGTATAGCATGAATCACATGCACTCAGCTGCCTGGGTTTTAACAGGCCCCTCCCACCTGGCTGCCCTACTTAATGGATAGCAAGCCTTACACCAGGGAAGAGGAATACACATGTAAAGACGATTGATACATTCCAGGGGTGACAAGTTTAGTGTACATGCTTCAGTTTAGACAACGTTTAGAAATGACCAAACTGAGCAGTGCGACTTTCATTTAAACGTGGAAGCCCTAACAAGTATAAAAATCGCTATTCACCAATCAAAAAAATAAATAAATAAATAAAAAATAAATAAATAAATAAAATTATCATATGCTCTTATATCAAGCAAGGCCAACCCACCCTGAGCAATAGTGAAGATGCCAAGAGGTGGAGGAGGCCTTTTATTCATGCAATGGATGCACTTCTAAACATTACAGCTACTACAACAAATGATCTCAAAGCCTTTCTCTAAATAAAATATTTGTAATTAGAGTTTTTAAATTAGTGGTGGTGTCATGTTGTTTTTCCCCCCTCACTAGGTTCAGCTGTCTCTCTCTCACACACACACGTAAAAATGTAACTTGACATACATGCCTCCTTTATAAGCTAAGATTCCCTAAGGAATGTCCTTTAAAAGTTGATCATAACCAGATAAGCAGTTCTCTAGACATGTCAACATATAACTGTGACATACAGACAGACTGTCAGACTGACAAACAGCCAGCCTCCATACAGTTCACCCCCAGAGCAGGATACCTGCCACCAGTTATATGAATTCCCAGCGGGAGATAAAGCAAACCAGATGAACCACTGATGCTGTACCGGTCGTGCAGAATGTCTTCATTAAATCTCTGATTAAACATGAGCTGCCCAGATTAGCAAACTGATAGCAAACATATAGTATCACACTAACAAATGGTCATGGTTAGAATTTTAAGTGTTTGCAATTAAGAAATACAAATAAATACAAGCTACAGTAGTTTTTCAAACCGTCACATTACTGCACAACGAACAACAAATCAGGATGATTACCACTCAACCAGGTGCCAATTGCAATTACATAGCGAGACATTTGGGCATCTTCCAAAATATCTCGGTTTATTGCTAAATCTATATGCTGATATCCAGTGTCCCAAAGGCATGCTACTCAAACTTTAACAGCTTTCAACCCACCTTACTTCAGTATAAACTTAAGTACAATTCAGTGCCCTGTTGAAATCGGCATTGACATAGAATCTTATCAGAGAAGGAGATTAAGTGAAATTTAATCTCAGGTTACTAAAGTTTTAAAACAAGGCTAGTCTTTTAAAATAATCTTTATAATTTAAAAGGAGGAGGTATAAAACTTACAGATCTATCTGGTGTTGTTTTGGAGAAATGGGGGGCAACTTGTTGCTGCATAGGCAATAAATCGTCTACTACCATTTATCCCTGGGGCTCTCTCAAATTGTCAATTGTGCCAACGTCTATGGTGGTTTTATACTGTGGACGACGAAGGGTCTGAATTGAGATGACCAAAGGAACAAGGTTCAACTCTTCAGCTTGGAACAAATGTTTTGGAGAATGATAAGTCCGAAAATAAACTGAGAACTGTATCGTTCATGAAAAAATACATTTTGATACAATAAAAAAAGCTTGCTGTTCTACATTCGTTCCAATGAATATAAATCCGACTCAAAGGTGAATTAAGCCCAGATGACGGTAACCCTGCTGCATGTAACACCGGGGGCTCTCCCAACAGCACACGCCTGTCAACTGAAGTTCCTACACTTCTGCTACTACAGCTGTTCTTGGATGAGCCTCAATCCATTACAGTCAGAGGAGCACCGAGACACGGTCCCGGCTCTGCAGAGGAGCACACAGACACAGCTCTGCAGAGGAGCACACAGACACAGACACGGCTCTGCAGAGGAGCACACAGACACGGACACAGACACAGCTCTGCAGAGGAGCACACAGACACAGACACGGCTCTGCAGAGGAGCACACAGACACGGCTCTGCAGAGGAGCACACAGACACAGACATGGCTCTGCAGAGGAGCACACAGACACAGACACAGCTCTGCAGAGGAGCACACAGACACGGTCCCGGCTCTGCAGAGGAGCACACAGACACGGCTCTGCAGAGGAGCACACATACACAGACACAGACACGGACACGGCTCTGCAGAGGAGCACACAGACACAGACACAGCTCTGCAGAGGAGCACACAGACACAGACACAGCTCTGCAGAGGAGCACACAGACACAGACACAGCTCTGCAGAGGAGCACACAGACACAGACACGGACACGGCTCTGCAGAGGAGCACACAGACACAGCTCTGCAGAGGCGCACACAGACACAGCTCTGCAGAGGAGCACACAGACACAGACACGGCTCTGCAGAGGAGCACACAGACACAGACACGGACACAGACACGGCTCTGCAGAGGAGCACACAGACACAGACACAGACACGGCTCTGCAGAGGAGCACACAGACACAGACACGGACACAGACACGGCTCTGCAGAGGAGCACACAGACACAGACACGGCTCTGCAGAGGAGCAGACAGAAATGCCCACATTAAAGTCATTTAGCTGCATCTTCGATAGCATGTTTAAGTGTGATCAAATTTGAAATTGCTAGGTTCACCCTGCAGCATTTGTTATACTGCAAATAATGTACTTATTTTTGGTGCTGACAGGTAGATGGCGTAGAGTGAAATGACCCAAAACAAACGTAGCCTGAAATGCATTTTGCAACTAAAAACAAATTAGTGTGTGGAAGAAATTTGAAACCATTGTTCGATTTCCACCACCAGGATTTATATATCCTCTACTGAGTGTTTCTTTTAAAAGGTCAGGGGATTTGTTTTTGATCAGTTTAATGTATTTCTCTCTCTTGTACAGTGCAATAAAGTTTTAAGAAATGGTAAATGCTAAACAACAAAGTATTTTACCAAATGTTTAATCAGAAATGTACTGTTTGTATGAGGGTCTTGCTTTTATAGTATCCTGCTGCACTATAAATACACTAATTTAATACTGTATGTGAAAAAGTGAAATGAACACAAAAGTAAAATATTAAAAGATGACTATAAATACTATTGTAAGTCAACTTTTTCAGTGAAAATGTGTAGGATAAATGGTAAACAAGCATTTTACACAAAAGGTTTAAACATTTATGGCTGGTTTCACAAACCCAGATTAGAAACAATGTTGGACTTCACAATGTTATCACAGGTAGATAACATGAAGATAGCTGTTAATTTATGAAGTGTGGCTTTACAGCCTCACTCTAAAGCAGGTGAGGTAGGAATTCACTCATTTGAGAGGGTGGTTGATCGCATCTGATCAAAGGAAACCGCTTGGATTCCAGCGACACTTTCCAGCGCCCAAGCAGAGCTGGAGCGGTATTCGAGTCCTGTAAAAATGAGATCTATAAAAATCCACTGAATTACAAGTGATCTCAGGTAGAAAAAAAAAAGAAAGATGTTTGTGGAAGTCGTTTTCACAATGGATGAAATTTAATTTGTGGCGTCCCTTGTGGGAATATGTTTATTAGTTGCTTTTATTCCCAATCTGAATTTTTAGGAATTCCATGCCTATTAAAATACAAGGGTTATGCTTGGGTGATACAAAGACCGCACAAGGAATTAGGAAGACTCTGAACCTAGGGGAAAAAACAACAATGCAAGTCACGCATGAAATCCTTTCTTACCCGTGTACCATCTTGCATTATCTCTCATGCCTATTGCTGGTCTTGTTGATCCAAACAAGTACCAGTAAAAAGAAACTTAGCAATAAGACCAGTTTCTTTAACCAATGTCATATAATTGTATAAATGTATTCTATTATAGTATATATGTATTCTATTACAGTATATATCTTGTGTGTGTATAATATATATATATATGAATCAGTGGTAAGACAAAGCAAGGATCCTCATACTGTAGGTAAATTCGTCAATCAGGGCCGGAGCAAATTCACACATTACCTCATGGATATCACTCTTCTGCCAGCAGAAACACACATGATCAATTTCCAAATCATTTTCAACGCAATCCCAGTGCCAGATGGAAATTTAACAGACCGCGGGCTTAACAGATCACAGGAAATGCTTAAAACCAGATTACGTGAGGGGTAACAATGGGAAAACACTGCATTTGTCCTTACTTCGAAATAATCATTGAAGACTGATCAATTACTGTAAACCGCAGATATAATCATTAGGATCATTGTTCACCAAACACTGGAGCTGTGTCACACAGATTAAAGAGCCTACTGTGTGTGTCTGTGACGATCAATCTGCAAATCAGCAACAGACCTTGTATTACATTTCGGTTTTCACAAGTGCAGGGTCTAATTTAAAAGGTTAACCTTAGACCACGCAATTTGAGCCAGAACTGTAGATTTTTCAGATTCTGAACACGACGCACTACAGTTACATCCCGGGTTGCTGCTAATCCATAGAAAGTGGAAGTCAGAAACGAATAGCAGAGCTTTTCTGGGATGACTTGTATTTGTTTGAGTATTCTTTTTGAATAAGCTCATATTACAGTAAAGAAAATGGTACCCCATCAAATCACATGATAAACAAAGGAAAGTAGCACTTTACTGTGCAGTAGAATCTGTGGTGGTGTTTTTTTTTGTTTTTGTTTTTCTAACAGTGAACTATAACTTTGTTATTTAGAAAGTTACCCACTTGAACACCAACACGATCACTTTTGCTTCCAAATATTCAAATATGTGTATACTTGACTTCCAGCAGCATCATTTCTTATATTATTAATTCACTGAACTGGTTGTAAAAATACAGATGGGAACAATAATTGTGATTTATTGTCTGATTTTTTACCTGTTAAGACACCAATTTCAGTGCACTTTGTTATATCTGTTTAAAAAAAAAAAAAAAAAGATATAAAATGTTGCTAGGAGTAACAGTGACAGCAACAAGAACTTACCTGATAACTGACACTTCGTTGTTCTAGTGTATTGGTCCGCATCATAATCAAATATTTACTTTTGCTCTCACTTCTTATCATTCTGATAGCAAAAGAACTGCTAGTGCTACTACTGAGAAAGACAGGTCTATGACACACCACTGTACATTGCAAACAAGTCACATTGAACTTTAATACCAAACACTCACTTCATTAGCAGTAGTGTTGACAGCCCTGTTCTGTTAATGATTTCTGCCAATTAACGCTTCAAGATTTGAGTACGGTAGCCTACACTGAACATACATGACTGTTATATGAACTTGTCAATAACAGCGCAGACTGACAGACCTTGTCATCTCCTGCACATAAAGTAGTCTATTACCTGTTACAGAACCCCACACTGTTAGTGGAATGGAAATGTTCTGTACATAGAAAACTCTACACACGGTTTGAACTGGGGATTCCGGATCGCTTGTCTTAATACAAATGTCTGGCTAAAGCTACAGCGACAAATAAATGACCCCAGAAAGATTTCTGTGCTGCTGCTGCCTGCCAAATCCAACAGCTATTAACCAGTCTCCTCAAGCAGAAAGTTATCCTTTATTATTTACTGCATGGCGAATGCAGTGCCACCGAGCCAACATTCTTAAATGGGAATACACTTCTGGCTGGTGCACACAGATTCAATGTGGCAGTTTAGTGACCTTGATGGCTTTAGAACATGCTTTGGCCTCCCATCTCAAAAGGGCATTACTTGCTACTCTAATGATTCAACTGCAGTGGTTAAACTGAAATCTTTCCAACACAACCTCATGCTTCCGTTATCCATTGTATTGCATGCAAATAATTGAGAGGAATACAGGTTCAATGCGTTTCCAAGAAATTTCCACTGTTGCTTTTTCCATTTGTACTCAGTAAATGCTTTGAGCGGCTTTACAACTCTGAGGTTTCAATGCAGAACATGACGCAACAGTCCGGCCTCAGGCACCAACTCCTGCTCTTTGCCTGGTTAACCCTTAGCGGTCCATTTATTCAGCACGTCTCAGGCGCGTCAGGTCCAATTTATTTTCACACGCACAGTTTATTTTAGACGCGTGGTTTAAAAGTATTCTTTTTCACAGTAAAACAGGGTTAAAAGGCACTGCATATCAACAGAACACTCAGTACTGCATCTCCAGCCCCGCCCCACCCCTTGTTCGCTTTATTTTTCAAATACCTCTTAAACGAAAAGACACAAAATGTATGGATGCAGTGCTGTACTGCTGAATAAAAAAACAGGATTCCTTGTTTACCAACATTCTTGAATAGCCTAATGGATGCTGCATATTGAAGCAGACAGTGTTGACAGGTATACCATTTTTTTTTAAATAAACAAAACACACAGTAAAAGAGAATATTAAAACAGGCTGTGTATTATACTATGCTGAACCCACTCTGAACCAGTCACATGAATTCTAATGTCTCTCACAAGCATCCATGTCAAAATGATAATGCAAAGACCTGGTTATTTGTTTTAAAAACAGACTGAGCCCTTGATTAATGTCCCTGATAAGAAGTTAACATTCATTAATAAATCATACATGGAAGGTGAACGGATTTAAAAGGACAGCACCAAAATAGAAATTCAGAATCAATTTTAACTGATAAAAATCAGGATATAGGGAAAAGATAGTTTACAAATCTACAAAATAATGTGAACAGCTTATTAGAGCTTACCTCACCGACAGGCTTGTCAAACCACCCTAGAAAACGCACTGACAGTCAAACTCTCTCAATCCGAAAGCCTCTTCTATCCACTAATGATAATTATTCAGACGTGCTTTAAATGAAAACAGATTTACCAGCACTTAACATATTGAATAATTGATCCCATTAAAGAATGGTTGAAGAGAGCAAGAGAGAGAGAGAGAGAGAGAGAGAGAGAGAGAGAGAGAGAATTGCTACAAAGTGCTTAATGGTGACCATTCAAGAAGGAACAACAAACCCTTGGACAGCTGCTCCCGAGAGTGAAGGACGGGTGTGGCTGGAGGACCCCTTGGTCGCACTCTGACCTCCAGGCGAAGAGGTCACTGCCTGTGCACAGCAGTGATAACCTGGACACATTCCACCGACAGCACTGCCAGACTGGTGTGAAAAACACTGTGCGTGTTAAAGTACAATCATGTTAGTTTCATTCATCCCCCACCATGGCTGAGGATTCAAAATTAGATCAATCAGCAACATGGAAAAGTACTATAGGCAGCCATGGTATATATCCATTGTGTGCATATGTGAAAATAGCCACATACTCTATTACATAACTGGATAATCATTTCTTGAGATACTGTATATTTAAAAAATGTAAGAGTGGCATACAGACATCCTCCATATACCCTTGGATTAATGTTACTGTACACTCAATAACATGTTCGAAGGTTCTTAGCAAGTCCCATCACAATGGGTCCAGTTGCAGCTACTGTAGACCACTGGAGTGAAACTGAACTGCAAACACATGACAAGGTACCAGGAAGCAGCAGCAACATTCATATAGTATATAGTATTACTGTATTCCAAAGCCTAAAATACAAGCAAACAACAAAAAGATCTTCAACAGAAGAAAAGTGGGAATAGTGACACTGTAAAGTTGCTGGCTAATAAGAGGCAAGAACACATATGTTAAAATCTTGGTTAGCACTCTTTAATGTCTGAATACAAATCAGAATGGAAGCAATTTGAAATTAGCTGTTTGATTTATGGGTTTTAAATCTGTTATGCTCCAGCTGTACCGAATAAAATGCTGCTGTTTTTGCAGATGCTAAAAAAGTTATTTTGGTGACCATACTAACAGCCTGTGATAATTTCCCCGAATGTCCCCGGCTACCCACAGAGGACCTCACTACAACAAGCAGAGCTCCGTTTATTTAGACAAACACAGTAAAGCAGAGTTGCGTACAATTCACTAAACATACTTTGTAATATTTCTGTAAATACAGTGTAGAGTGTTTCTGTTTGATCCTGTATCCAGCTCAGGTCCAGGTGAGCTCCCACTCCTCACACCTAGCGTCCACGTCATCGGGCACTCTGGGTAAGAGACCAACCATGAGAAACAGAGGTGCGTGGCACCCATTCTTATTAATACACTCTTAAAGTGACAGCGTCCTGTCCACAGGATCGTTACAAGCTCACTAGTCTTAATCAATCGGCTTATTATAATGGTAATATGTACAGTAACGGTATTAAATGCATCACCGCTTAAAAAAAAAAAAATAGTACTGTTTACTACTAAACACTTTTTTTAATTAAAAAGACAAAAAACAAGCTTGTCTCTCCATTTCCAAATGCTCAACATGAACTGCAGTTCAAATCTGAAAACAGCACCCAATGCAGTGTAAACTGGATGTGTTAAGACCACAAGAAATAATAATAAATAAATAAAAAGGAAAAAGCAAGTCAAGCATTAATATTTAAAATAAAAAGGCCAACGAAATTCATGACCGCCTTCAATTAAATGTTAATTCCCTCGCGGCTGGTGGAGCTAGTTTATGAAAAGTAGTCCGAAGAAATCAGAGAGAGAGATCAAGGAGGGAGGTTTAAGCTATCACTGACCCAGATTACTCACACTCCATTTCACCAACAGAATCAGAAACATTAGGGCAAACTGCTTCACTCAGCAGGCAGGGGCCTCGGGGCACAGCACTCAGAGCTAGACAGCAAGAGCGCACCCCGCCCAGCACTGCAGAGCCGCAGAGACAATGACGGGGCAACCACGGAGCAGATGCCAGCTCTCAGCTCTACTTAAATACATCAGAGCTGAAGAGGAACCTCAGGCACAGCACACAGAGAGGCTGATGGGAAACGCTTACCGTCACTTACACATTCACAACACAGGACAGGAGGAGACAGGCTGAGTGAACACTGACCTGAGGACTGCTCCTATCAATCAGGAAGACAGCGATATTGACAAAACATGTATTTTTTTTTTTTATAAAAAGAAAAACAAACTGCTATTGTTAAAAAATATATATATATATATATATATATATATAACAACCATGGTGCATGTAGTAGCTAATAAACATTAACGTTTTTTTTTGTTTGTTTGTTTTTATATAGTTAAATGCTTTGTAACTATCACCCAGTGTGAATGAGTGGGATGACTACCGCTACCTTTTCCCAGAAAATGAATGAAAAATCCAAGTGCTCTCCCATTATATCGCTTAGGAGCCATAACCAACACAATCGATAGCTGTTCCGTAGTTTCTAATATTAAAAGCGTAACTAGCTTCAAATGGCATTCTCAGTGTCACTTTACTATTTGATGGTGTTCGCAAGAGTGATTTTGAGCTCTGTTGCTCCAATGGTGAGCTGCCTTTACTGTACCTGGCTTTGAGTTTGTATGGAGAATCCCAACCGGCAAGGACTGAGCAGACTTCATCACTCCATTCCAATCATGTGAGAATAAAAGCAGATTTAGAGAAAAATGATGACTCAATATTGGAGGACCAGAACCCAAAGCCACTCGGAATGACTGCAACCACTGTTAAATAGTAAGGAATGTAAAAAATCTATTAATTATATTTAAAAATATACTCTTTAATGTTTGTCAGTAGCATAGCAAAGCAATAGGTTGCATAATTTAAAGCCAGAACATCTGCTGTAGTTACAGTATAGTATAAATGGTCTTGTAAATGTGGTGACCTGGACCTGCATTTACTTTCACTGTATAATTGTTACAAGATATCACATTATTTTTACATACAATTACCCATTTAAATACAGTTGGGTTTTCGCTGGAGCAATCTAGGTAAAGTACCTTGCTCAAGGGTACAGCAGCAGTGTCCCCCACCTGGGATTGAACACACGACCCACCGGTCAAGAGTCCAGAGCCCTAACCACTACTCCACACTGCTGCCCTATAATGCTGGTTCTATACTGTACACATTGGGTCTCAACTAGAATTGAGCAACTCGCAACATATAAAAAGACACAATACAGTAATACAACTTTAACATAATTCATATGCTAAACAGAAAAAAAGTTTTTCAATTGAACAGTGCAAGTCTGTTTATAAATTCTAAACAACTGTGTGAGATGGGCAGGTGTGACATCATAAGAGTTTGACGCACACTGCATTGATACTACTGTATGGAGTAAACCAGCAATCAAAACTACTTCTTCTGACTCACAGCTACCAAAACAAGTCTTTTATTGGCCGGTTAGATTGATGTGCAAAGCGTAAGAGATCTGTTTGGTTGAGAAGACACATCACAACATTATCGGCCTCTTTGATGTACAGAACAAGATTATGAGCAAGACGTAGATAAGAAGTATGTAAAAAAAAAAAAAAGTTCCTACTCTAAGATAAAAACCACAGCCTGTTATCTACAATCTAATTTACTCAGAATGATTCAACAGAAAGAAAAGTAAATTAGATCATTCAAATACTGCATGAGTAAAAATTAAATTAGATAACACTATGCCATCAGAAACATGCTGCCTTAAGAAAGAGGGACCTTAACCAGAACATTGGGAGGCAAAAGAATACCATTACTGTTATGAGCCAGAAAATGACCGCTGTCAGACACACACTGCTCTTGATCTCCATTGCCACTCTGATTTCCTCTCTTATTCAACTGTTTTTGATTTCAGGGTTTGTCTCTCCATGCAAATCAGATACACCATACACTGCAAGGGGAGACAGGCATTCGCTCCATTGTGATTCTTTCACACTGGAGAAGCTGGCAGCCGCAGCCTTTCCTCAGATTGTAATCAATGGAACTCAATCTCGTCTGAAACAGCAAACGAAAGAAATCCCTGATGCCTTAAACCTTGACCAGCAAAAAACAAAAAGAAAAAAGCAGTGCGGCATCCTACTGGTATCAAAAAAAAGCCTCCCTTGCAGAGGGAGCAGAGACATTATCTCACACAGTGATGCTTCACTGCAGAAACACAGCCCTGTCGCCCAGTTAAAGAGTGACTGCATTAAAGAAGCATTGCTATGGGCAAGTTTCCATGTTCTCCATGTGTTTTTCAGAAGAATCATGCTTACAGTGTGACTTTCATTGTATAGTCAGTGGGGTTGCCTCTTGCTACTCCCTAGGCATTTTCGAAAAGCATTTTACCATACAAGAATTAAGTCCCTTATTGTCTTGATGTTGCCTATTATTATAATAATATCAATAGGCTTGATTTACCATACTGAAAAATTATTACCAATAATCCCATGTTTTTGACAGTCATCTAAAGCTAAAAGGATCCGTGCCATTGCTACCATGATGTATTGGCCCTCTCTCTTGCTGGAGACGACGGATTTATCCCTACAAAGATGCTAGGGGTGTTAAAGGCCACATCATTTTCTGATGCCCAATTTAATTATTTATACATTTTTTTATCATGAAACGTGGCATTAACTAGGGTTGTGCGATAATACCAATATAACGGTATATTGTGATATTCATCAGGAAATACAATAACCGGTATTTGAACAACAATACCGGTATTTTTGGTTAAACTGATTCAGGGAAACGTCTACTGGAAAATGTCAGTGATTACCTCCCAAGATAATCACTTCCCGCGAGAACTCGGAATGCGAGCTGTGCTAACACAGAAGAAAATATGACAGAGGTACACAGAGATTTTGAGCTGCTTAAATTCTGCAAAGCAAAGTCACATTTGTGAAATAATTTCCTAATAAAACACAAATCTAAAAAGGATGGCTGTATAGCATCAAACATTGCGGTAAGTTGTTAATGCAAGGCTGAAGTAAAATATGCTGCCGGCACCACCAACCTGACGGTGTAGTGCTACATCTTAAAGTACCAGCACACCATTTACTATATTGATTTTTCTAAAAACAAATTATACAAATTCATCTTTTATTTGTACATTGAACTTGAGGTAACATTTAATAGGTAATGCATGCGACTTTTAGACTACTGCCCCTTGATCAGTGCTGCCAGACTGGCGGTTTTCCAGCCAAATTTGGCTCGTTTTGAAAGCGTCTAGCGGGTAAATGTTGTCTTTGGTGGTTTGGTTATTATCATGCATGTTTTTTTCTATTCCTTTTGTTCTCCAGTGCAAAACTTCAATCAGCACGATGTCCTGTATAGTATCATGTCCTCTCCGCCCCCCCCCCCCCCCCACCCGGTCTTTTTTCTGGAGCTCTGCATCCAATAAAATTACACAAAGGCTCAGTTATTTTTTATTCGTCACCAATTTAAGAACTGTATCAGTGCAATTTTAATTGTTTTTACATTTATTTTTAAAGACTACCTGCCGACAGTTCTGGACAATGTAATTTTACACTGTATTCTTAATATCTTTATTTCCCTGGACCCCTCCCGCATTTGATCTCATCAGATTAAAAAAACAGCACTTCTAGTACTGTAAAAAAAAACAAAAAAAAACAAGAAAAGCAGATACATAATTAGTTTAAAACATTACTTACCAGTGATACACATATATTTTAAATAAATGTGTATCACTTATTTATGCTTTTGTAATACATATTAAATGTTTTGAGAATATTTAATTCAAGGTTCATTTCCTTTCACATAAGCAAAGCCTGGAATATCATTTATTTCTAAATATAAAAGAGTTTAGCACATACGTCTGAAACATTACAAGTTCAAAGGCAACACTGTACCCATCCTTCCCTTGCAATTCCCAACCATCCCTATAATTATCCACTCTCTCTCCAGCCTGTGAGACAGTCCAGCACCAGGACTAGGTCTCGTCTCAGCAGCACCACACCCTGCTAACCACAGCGACTGGCCTGCATTGTTCAACCACATCATCACATACTGTACTCCAGCATTAACCAACACTCTTCTCCAATATCAGGAATCGGTCCACATGATGCCCACATCCAACTCTCCCTCCATCACTAAAACAAGTTGTGATCCCTGACTCGAGGTGACAGATACAAAGCTAGTTTGCATCTGGTGAAGAAAGACTGTGTGGTGAGCATGGTGACTTATGCATTCAGGGGAGCATAGGTTTGAGTCCTGGCTGTGCCAAGTTGTCAATCTTGGCTGGGGATCTCATGGGGAGCATTGCTCTGGCTCTGGTAAAAAATTGTCAGCTACTGCTCCACCTCACCACACTACAGCTGCCCCTATAGGCTATGCCTTTGTTCTCTCTGGGGTTAAGCTTTGAACATCATGCAAGTTGACAATAGCTTTGCCATGCTGGTTTACAAAAAAAGACAACGAATATGGAGCACAGCAGTTACAATTCTCCAATCGTTTTTAAGAATGTTAACCTGCATCGCGGTCAGGGGCTGTGAGCAGCACAGACATTGATGATGCACACTGCAGTTATTGATCTCTCTTTGGACTGCTTGATACCACAATTTACATGTACGTCAGGTTTGCTCGCCCGTCACTGTCCTTAAGTGCCTGTAATCAGCATCTAAAACCCGCCCCAGATGCTTTTTTATTTCCATCCTTGAATGTACTACAAAATCCATTCTGTTCCTCTCATTCTACAAGTGTAGTCGTGACTTGTCTCCAAGATAGATCATATGGCTACAGAAAGACTCCTGTGAAGCAACAAATGGCCAATGCATGGGTGGTACAAAGTGCAGACTACCTTGCCCTCCACAGACACGGACACGCTGGCAGGCATGTACCTGGGCACAGTTCTAGCACGTTTGTCAGACTGCGTAATGTGCAGATGCACTTTAATAACAACCCAAAGATATGTTTTTACAGAGTTATTCACAAACAGCGTTATGATAACCTTCATGCCACTGATGAAAGCAGAAGCAGTGGGGTTTTTTTTCTTTAACAAAGATATTCCCCAATACACTGTATCCTAAGAATATTTAGCATTAAAACCATGAATGCCTAACTGCATGCAAAAAAAAGGTTAAATCACATCTTGACGTCAGGTTTCAATGTTATGTCCCATTACACTTGCCCAGTCAATGTACACAGTATCAGCTTTTCCCTTCATTCTGATTAACAAACTATCAGGCAGGCAGGCCAGTAGCCTACTCACATTAAATCATTATGTCAGATCAGTGTGAAGTGTGGAGTGCTTTCAGTCAGTTAAAATCAGCAGGTTTTAATAATAAAATAATATTACTGGCAGGGTGTTGTGGTTAACATGGCAAATCATGATAATGTGTGCTCGCAAATGATTATGCTCAGAGATCTATTAAAAAGGTATTTTTCTGTGTTTTGGGGGATCGCTTTGTTACAACAATCTGAATTTGTGTGAGTTTTGATTCCTCACCATTATCTGAACAGATTTTCAAACAAATCCAAAAAGCAATTGAGTAAAAAAAAAAAATCAATACATCTATCCATACAAGAAAAATAGTATACAACCTAAAAGTAAAAGCAATTAGTTCAGAAAATATAAGCTGCCCTACCTTTATCTTTTAATTATTTCTGTTGAAACTCTATTGAGAATATATTTAGTCTCCTCTCCTTGAGTCATTGTGTTGGAACTTGCGTTGTCTGAAATGCCACCTGTTAATGCCACTCTGGTTGCCAAAGGAGAGAAATCTGTAACAGGTGTGGAGCGAGACTGAATGGTCTTATTCCCTCTGTGTGTGAAAAGAGCAGGATTCTTTGCCAGCACCGAATCCTCATAGTGAAACTAAGGCTTGAATACCTTTGTTAGATGGAGATAAACAACACTATAAAGTTTCTTGTGTCAAGTTACTGTGCCATACCCTTCCAAGCAGTACTTTTATACCTACTGTACAGTAGTAGGAGCAACATCCTGTTAATACCAGCCAGCACTTCTCAAAAACGGGACATATCAGGTACTTGCAGTCTTCCAAACACCTCACTGCCTGTACTAGGTATGTTAGATTGCCATTTAATTCCCTAAACATCTACGCTTTAGGATTAAACACGTTTAAACACAGTAATGCTTAAACTACTGAGAGTGATGTTACTTTATGACACACAGCAACATTAATGTGTGCAAGACTACATGTGTACAATCCATGTGTATGAAAAACAATCTCACACAGCACACATCCTACTGTAAACACTACAGCTGACCTCTATATTTGACATGCAACTACGACCTATTAAAATCCCTGATCTGTAGAGCCTACAGCAATACTTTAACATTGGTAATACTGCAGCATACAAGAGGACAAGGCTTTTAATAATGTGTCACGACTCTGAAAGCAGGTACACGGTTGCCTTACTACAGTTGTCTCGTCCCTTCCAGATCTCAAGGTTAGAGCTTTACTGGAAGGCTAAACAGAAAGGCAGGCATGCAGATCTAGGTTCTGTTTTAAAGGCTTCATTAAAACAGCAAAATCAGGTAAATAACATTCATCATGGGCAGCGACAGCACAGGCTTGTTATTAGAATTAAAACTGAGCCCAGAACTCTGATATCACATTCCCTGCAAAGGACTGCAGGTAGAAATAAATCAAAAGCAAGTCTGTTTGATTGCGATGTACATTTAGCTGTTTCACGATCCCCCCGGAAACATTTCTACGTCGACCAGGGGGTCCCCACCCAAATTTTGAGAACCAGTGGAAGGTCAAGTTCATTTTCAAACGAGCACAGAGGGTAGCACTAATGGCCCAAAATGAGTCAAAGGAAGTTCAAAACAGATGGTAGGTAGCACTTTTACGCAGAAAGTAACAAGTGGATGGGTTTGTTAACCCGATTACGTAACACCTAAAGAATTTCCAACAATACCCAATTTGAGAAACACCAGTCATCGATAAAAACAGCTAAACTTGTACAGTATGCCAGTAGGTTACTGCAACACAAGATTAGCTATCTATGGAGAGATACAGCAGGGTTTTGGCAAAAAGCCACCTTTTAAAAAATAAACACCAGCTTGTTAAATTGTCATTATTTGTCAGATGAGAGTCAGAATAACCTCAGCAAACACAGGGACATGTAAATCATCAACAGATCCCTGCAACCGCTTGAGGGGAAGGAAAAAAAAAAGTGTTATTAGCAAACAGTTTGAGTGCGTTTACATACTGTTCAACCACTCTGGCTCAATGATTAAAATAATACAGTAATCTACATTGTGCTCATGCTTCCAAAACAGGCCAGCAGACCAGCGGAGCTACATGTGTTTATAGTGAGACTAGCACAGTTAACCACAGTAACCACAGTGCAAGTTTACTCCTTCACACTCACACGTAAACACACACTGCCTCATGCTGTCCATACACATACTCAAAGCTTTCTTCTAAGCTGAAAGACATTGGTGCTGCCTAATACTGTAGAACAAAATCTACCTTTGGTTTAGAAATGGATTAACCTAAACTGTTTGACTTATTCATGGAATTCCTATAGATAATGTTCCAAATAACTTTTTTTGGTAAAAATGGATTTCACAATTTTAGTCTTTGATTTATTATAAATCACCTAGTGGAAGACCAAGACACACCTAATCTTTCATGTATAAAAAGTATACCCACAGTACTGTACAGCCTATGCAGAAGTTGATCATAACCCCAAAGGCGGCTTACTAACTGCATGAGTTTCTTATCATATTAACTCTTAAAATATGACTGGATGAATTAATTAAATATTCATGCAAGACTCACAGGTCACCCTTAGAAGCAACATAAGACTGTCCAAAAAAATACAGCCAAAGCCTGCTTATGTTAGAGATTACCTCTTATAACCAACCAAGTCAAAACTGACTGACGATTTTGTAGGTTGTCAGATGTTGCATAGCTGGGTTGCTGTCAGGCTGTCAAAGTGTTAAGTTTCTGGCCCAACAGCTGTCTCTAAGGCACCTTTCATGGTCTCTGTGTGGAACCTAATCAGCTGTGAAAGCGTAGCTAGCTCGGAGTTAGAGATGATACAACTGTCTTAATGCGGATTAGTCAGCTCCACTTGTCATATTTTGTTTAGATGAACCCAACACTTTCTGCATAGGTTAAGCACTCTGGAGTCAATAACCATGAGAATTTACTGCATGTGTTGAAATTTAATTGAGCTGCCGGGTTCTCTGAAATGCATCTCCTCTTTATGAATTTTGACTAAACCGCCCAAGGGCAACACAACTGCTTGCAATAGCTGTTTAAGTTTATTTATTTAATGCATGAGTTTATTTGTTTTAAATGTTGTAAACATGCTTCTTCTGTTGCTGTGTGCTTCTAAAGAACACGCCTCCATGTCACCACATCCCATCAGATCTCCGACCCTTAGTAAGGTTAGGTCTGGACCTACAAGGAAAAGCACTGCGGTTCCAGTGCTGTGTTTTGAATGAGATGTTAAAGCAAGGTAGGTATCCTGGCAAAGGATGAATGTCAACAGACCATTTTTTTGCCCCTCAACTGGCTTGTAAAATTCAATTATAGGCCAGTCGATAGCTTGCAAAATCATTTGATGCGCGTCTCCAACAAGTTTCTGCTGTACATCAGACTTGGCTATGCATGCCTGGCTTTAGCACTAAATCTACACAGAAAAATGTTCTTGCAAACGTCCTCCATTCCAAAAATAATAATTGCATTATCCATAGAGGACATCTTTCAATCTCAGCTCAAAGTGATGCATTTTTTCTACTAGAACCAAATGTCCAAAACCAGGTTGCCTAGCCAAGTTTCAAGTAGACTTAAAATTGACACCCATCTTTTCCCAATACATGTCAACCTCTATCATGCTATCATGTACCAAGCTCAGAACTACAGTAATTTCCACAAAGTAGGGCATCCTTGAAAATAAGATGCTGGATCTTAGTGTGTCTAATCCTGCTTAAATATCTTCAGATAATTACACCTTTATTATGACAATTGCAACAATCTATTGTAATGAAATAAAGTGTTGATCTCAGCTGCAATTGCAAGATACAGCATCAACATGAAGGGCAGCATGCTGGTGCTTGTCTGATCCCCCCCCCCCCCCCCCCCCCCTCCCCCCCTCCTTTGAAATGTCTCCCAACGCCAAAGAAGAATCTGTGTTAGTCAGAAGAATCGAACGTAATTTGAAACATGCAGTACCAAAAATACAAGCTTCTTCCAGTTCTATGCCATGTCTTCCAGACCAGAAAGGCGCTTAGGTGACCATTTGTATGCTGTTCTCTTTGGGAGGCACAGGCTTCACAGATTCTCTTCTTTAATGCCTTTGGCCAACGCCTGGTCTTGTTACACAGCAGCACAGAAGAAGTATCCAGAAGGCCGGCAGTAGCACAGGTCCTGCTCCCCCGCTCCCATTAACTACTGACCACCAAGATGCAATGACCCAGTTAGAATTTCAAGGCATAACATGCAGAATAAACGATGTTTGTGTACCTAACCCCCAGAACAAAAGGCAACGCTACTGTATTGGTCTGGGTTTACCCAAACTCGATTCTGCTTTAAGTAAAAAAAATACATTAATTTTAAGTAAACCGATATACTGTCGCTATAAAAATGCGCTAAGGAGTCAACAGTTTCGCTTATCATGATGCACTTCTGTACATAGGATAACGAGGTCACTGGCAACAGTTAGATTTTCCACGACCACACGCAAACTGCAGTCACTTTAAACATCCTTAATAATTCTGCACATATGTAAGCAATGCTCTATTTATTATTGTTGACCGAACATGACATCCCGCTACACGCAGAAGCGTCAACAACATCCATATGTGAATAATTCCATTCAATATACATTATCTGAAAGCAGCTCAATTGGGTGGGTCAGTAGGTGTAGTTTTCCCGTTTTCCAAATTAAACTTAAAATGAAAAAAATTATAATTTATTGAGTTTATTCATTCATTTTTAATGGCCAACAACGCTCTTGTCTTTTTTGTTAGTTTGTTTAAAAATACAATTGTTCATTCATATTGAGCTCCGTTTTAGGACACCACCACACAGCGGTGTTACTGTAACTTCCAACACTGCATTTTCTTAACACGTACAGCAGCAGCATACGGCTTCCCTTTTCACTGCCATGGGTATACCACAGTGTAGATGATGTTGCTTTAAAACAGATGACTTAGTAAAATCCAGGCACTATTAAAAAACAAGAAAATAAACACTCTGGTCTAAAAACAAACAACACCACTTAATAATATGTATACTCAACTAAATGAATGCTGCTTTTCTGAGCAATAAATAAATAAATAAAATCACCCCGTGAACCACAGGGACAATAAATGAATGGAACTCCTCGCCAGGACAATTCAGAACAGAACCAGATTTTTTGTAAACAGAGGACGTTCTGTTAAAAACCAGCTGCATCCAGACAGCTTGTGAATATAGCTAAAGAAATGTACAAAAGACCAAATTATCTTACCTCCCCTCAGCTGCGTATATCCACTCATGCGCGCTCCCGCGAGCAGCTCTTTTCGGGTGTCGGGGGCGCGCTTGCCTTCTTACAAATACAGACAGAACAAGTCCTATGTAAAATCCCAACAGATTTCGAATTAAAACGGTTAAAAATCCTTTTCAGCTGTTTGGCATTTTCACTTAAATCCCATGCTTCTGAGCAAAGCAACGCTGGGCAGTCCTGTCCTCTTCCCTTAAAAAAAAATCCTAATAAAATCCTTCTCTTCTCTAACGTATCTCTCTCGCTTTACAACTGCTTGTACGCGTTAGCTAATCAGTGCAGCCTCTCATACTCGTGCACAGCGCACGTTCCCGGTGCATACAAGTCAAAAGAGAGAGGGGGGCGGCGGCGGGAGGCTGTGCCTGGCAAGCAAGGAAGAGGGGAGTGCCTTCTGTGCGGCTCTGACATAACACAGGCGCAAACTGGACGAATCCAAGAGACTCGTGTGCCCCTAGCGGTAACACCGTGCCAGTGCTTGTCAAAGCGGTTGCCCCGCAGCCCTGTCGTAACGTAGAATACGGCTTGTCGAAAAACAACTTTGTTTTTTTACGTTCAAAATAGCTGTTGGACGAGATCAGCGTAGAAACGACAGCAATGAATAAACGCGAGTATAGGAATAACATCATACTATACTGATGAGTGTATATTGTGACAGGTAAGAAAAACGAAAGCGTTGGGATTGGTAAGTATTGAAGGAGGAGAAAAAAAAGAATATCTTGGTTAAAAAGAAATATAGACGAGGCTTCTAAAATCTGCAGTGTACGGCACTGGTGTACGCATTGCAATGTGTGGGCTGTGGTGCGTATGTTCTCAAATAACACCCTGGTTGTATATACGACGAGCATCATTCAGACAATGCCACTGTTGGACATTAAAATATAGCAATATCTTTGGTTTATACATAAGCAAAACCCAAAGGATTGACACATTTGAACTATTTAAGCAAGGGGATATTATCTGCCCAGGTGAGACTAGACCTCCCGACACTGTGCAGCTATTGACTAGGAAGCAGAGAGTAATGAGCTGTTAAAACTAAGAGGGATTTAAAAGTCACATTCTGTCTCCTTCAGCTGTATTCGGGGCTTTCAGCTACAGCATTACAGTTATCACCATAATTCCCCTGCTTGTGTGGGCTGGCGAGTAGGTAATACCTAGTTCCCATGAGAAATAAAAAAAACAGCTTGTGGCGTGTCATTCTTTTAAGAATTCGCTGATCATTATACAGTCAGAAATGAAAATGATTAGGTTGGGTGGTGGGAACTTAAAAACGAGGTCCACGTCACTTTACACTAGGTCTTCTGTCTTGGGTACCTCTTCCAATTCCTCATGCTTTTACCAGTGTTCAGTTCCCCAGTGATACACTGTCTGCTTGAGAGAAGCGCGGGCTTGTGTCTGTCTGTTGTTTCTTACTACTGGTTTCTTGCAAGTTTCATGTAATACATGAAACACATTAGGATTAACTAATAAAAATGCCTAACACTACTGAATCATGCATACAAATAGAATGACTTTCCCAGAAATATATATTGGCAGGATAGGTTTTCTACATAATACTGTCAACACCTAGTGGAATAAAGCAGCTTTAATCTTTGCCCACAGCTGCTGTGCCAACTCTTGGTTCAGAATGTGCTAAAATACCTCTAGGATCCGTTTTACTCCTGACTACCCATTAACACACATGCGAGTAAAATGCCAATGGCAAGGTAACAAATAGCTGTAGGCCAGGATCCAGCTGAAACATAACAATTCACAGACTCTTGATAACATTTTACTTTAATGTTGTTCAGTTGTTTTGTAGCATGGAGTCATTCAGACTGCAGATGCAAATCCTACTAATAATTCTACAAATAATTGTTACAAAATCCATCCTATTACTTCCTCTGTTGACTCCAATACAGATCAAAGGTGCTGTTTTAATAACCCCCTTTGCTCTGGACTTATGATATCTGTAGCATGGCTTTCCTTAAAAGAATAGCCATTTTGTTTGCTCTTACATCAGCCTTACAATTCCCATGGTATAATGTCCAAAATGTTGTGCTTTTGGTCTTGCATCACGATACATACCTCTGTTACGATACGATATATCATGTAAATAAAGTGTCACGAATACCCCCCTATTCTTCACCGGGGTCAATTCAATAATAAAATGATCTGGTTGGAGTCCTGCAGTGGAACAGCCTGGTCTTGAGGTACTAAAATACCTCCCCTCCTTCAGGTGCAAGCTGCATAAGCTATATCCTTCCGGGACATCTGTTGTGACCATGGGCAGACCATGTGAGTTTCTTGTGCTTCAGCTGTAAAACACAGCAGTTGCAGGTACTGGACCCCCACTGGAAATCAGATTTTGCAGCACAGGTGGGCTATGCTTCAGACGTATGGATGCCTGAAATGCTTAACTTTAAAGAACTTGTGCTGCTTTTCAGGTGGACTCTGCTTGCCCTTCTTCAAGGATGGACCCTGTGGTCTTGAGCTACCAGGACAGCTTGCTGCGGCGCTCTGACGTGGCCCTTCTGGAGGGCCCCCACTGGCTGAATGACCAGGTGATTGGGTTTGCCTTTGAGTACTTTGCCACTGAACGCTTCAAGGGGCTCTGTGAGTCCGTCTGCTTCATCAGCCCGGAGGTTACTCAATTCATCAAGTGCGCATCTAGCCAGGATGAGCTGGCCATTTTCTTAGAGCCCCTGGGCCTGCCAGAACGCAAGTGGATCTTCCTGGCGGTCAATGACAACTCCAACCAGACGGCTGGGGGCAGCCACTGGAGCCTGCTGCTCTACCGCCAGACAGGGAGCTGCTTCAGCCACTATGACTCCCATAGTGGGAGCAACTCCCTGCATGCGAGGCGCATTGCAGCCAAGTTGGAAACTTTCCTGGGCACCAGGGGGAAGGTTCCCTTTGTGGAGGAGGCAGCCCCGGCCCAGCAGAACAGCTACGACTGTGGCATGTACGTGATCTGCAATGCGGAAGCTCTGTGCGAGACTGCGGGCACCGAGGACAGCCCTTGCTTGCTTACCCAGCTCATCACTCCAGCATACATCACCCAGAAGAGGACAGAGTGGAGAAGACTGATCGAACAGCTGGCCAAGAAATGATGGGCTGGTTAAGGAGACTCTCACACTAGCATGTGTATTATAGGGCACTAAGGCGGCCCAGAGGTTTACCAAATGTTTTAGCCTTAAAAACCTTGTTGAATGTTTGACGTCAAAACAGTCTTTTTTGTCGGGCTCTGCAGATCCATTATTTATACAGGGTAGCTCCTTAAGCCTGCTTGAAGGGTGGTGGAGAAATGTACCGATAGGGTATTCCCTACCTAAACCAGCAAACCGACAGTTGCTCAGCAATCTAAAACACTTAAGTCCTTAAATTCTGCCAAACTAATGAAACAGTTTTTAAATGCTTCATTATTGATTATGCTTGTCTCAAATGGTTATGATAATATTTAGTAGGAACAGGAGATTTAAACAGAGGGGAGTTCTGCAATGAGACACATGATACTGTGAATGTTTTAATTATCAATTAACATTTTATATGTTCATTGTGGAACGAATCATATTGTTTTAGTCTCTTTATTTCCTGTATATGCAATTTAAAAAAAAAAAAAAAAAAATTGCGTGTGTGACTATTCTGTTTTGCCCAAAACAATAGTTGCCCTAATTGGCTTTAATTCTATTGAAAGCATAGAATGCAGTGGAGGGCAAAATTCAAAAGTGATGCTTGTGCAAGGTAAAACGCTTACTATATATATATATATAAAACTTGGAAAACTTCAAGCCTTGTGCATATACTGTACAACTATGTGTAATTTCAAAGTACAATTTACTACATTTAATTATTCATTTTGTGCCCTTTTAAAAGAACAAAACAGATTTAACAGCAAGTCCAGTCTATCTGCAGACTCCGTTTTTTAAGATTTTCCCATGAGGCTTTTGAGTGAACATGTGTTCTACATTTACAAGGTTCATAGCTCAGGGTCATGTCCAAGTATTAAACTGACGCAGGGGGAATGTTTCTTATTGAATTTGAAATAACTCAAAATCAAACAATGTTGATTTATGTACATATTATTTTAGTGATTTATATTTTCATGCTCAATTATATTGTCAAATCCTTTCCAAATTACAAAAAATGATCCATCTCCTTTATAGTAGCCTCTAAGGGTAAATGCCCCCCCCCTTCCCCCAAGTTCAAGTCCAGACCTTATTGTGAAATCCAGGCAGGTTTGTCCACAGAGCCGCACAGGAGGAAGTATTTCCACAAGCTTAAACTACATTGGACATAAAAAGATGTTAATTGCATCTTAGGAAGTCAGGGAGGGGGAGAGACACACAGGAGTCTCAGTGAATACACATTACAACCTAGCACACCCCCACACTAAAAGCCTTGTAAAATGCCTCTGCCAGAAACAAATGAACCCTAATGAGTATCAAAACAAAAGCTACTAATTGCTTCTAAACTTTCAAGTTCAGCAGCAGCTTCACTGACTTCTGAGAAAACAGTTTTAAACTCCTCTGCTGCATGACAGGCGCACCCTCAAAGCACCTAACACTGCTTTTGAACTTTTCTTATGGCCTCTGTAGCACGTTACAGAACTTGAGAGAAGCGAAGTCTTGAACTGTCACGAGTGAGAAGGATTCTTTCAGCACTGATTCAACCCTTCAGAACCATTTTATTAAGGTCTTTCCACATAAAAAAGGAATGATTAAATTGGTAGGTCCCCCTCATTGTCGAATTCACAAAAAATCCCTGACTAAAATGCAGCTGCAATTGTGCACAAAAATCAACTGACAAATTCTACTACTGGGGAGACTGATATATTTCCTGGTGTCTTTTATCCACAGTTGATAAGTTATACCAAAGGGTTAGATATATAGTATAACGTACAAATAAAACAAAGTGATTGTGTCACAGACTGAGTAGTGCTAATCTTGGACTATCTAATGTTAGCATAGTCGAGGATTAGTGATTACCAGGGTCTGTGAAACAAGCAGTTAATAGCGCGCATCTCTAAACAGTAATATAAGGGTTAACAAGTGTGCCACAATTGTTCACTAGTTTTGTAATATTAAAAGTGAAGACCTTGTTGAAATCTTTCCCTTTGAGTTTGTCTCCCGTATTAATATAACTGAGACTCATTCAAGGCATTGTCTCTCCCTTTACTGAAATTAAACATGTATCACCATTGACTTTCAATTAGAAAATTGCTATTGGGTGGAGTTGTGTTTTTCTTTTTAATTAAAGCATACACTATTGAAGAACTAATCAAGTGGAAGATCAAAGGAAGGTGTCATAGAAACGTATTAACTATTGTTTTCCCTGATGCCCACTTTGAATCGGTTAAAACAAAACAATTGGCTATAGCACAGGTCTGAAGCAGGATTGCTCAATTGGCACAGGGTGCTGCAGTATGAATGACCCCCCCTCCCCTCCAGGTCTGTATTGTAGATTGTTCAAAGCAGCTGGTATTGTGCTTGTTATCCCAGCAGGCAACCTGAGGGAAGAAAATGCTTGTGAATATTTAACCTCTTGGCTGCTAAGCTAAATATAACACGTCTTCTCTTAGTGTACCACATTGAAAAAGGGCAACATTAAATATTGTTCTACTAAAATCTTTGCATCTTACAACGCCATAAAACATAATTATTATGAGTAAACCCTTCAGAGCTGTAATAAAATGCAGATTTCAGATTGGAATATCAGAAGCAATAGTTGCTGGAGATTTTTAGTGTTTTGTCTCTTTGATTTCAGAAATAGCACCATCAAATCCCAATCGCTTACAAAAAAAGCTGATAAAAATGATACTGAAAGAAAGTTTCTAAAATGTGTTGTATACTTTTATGTTTTTTTTTGGAGCAGAACACTGAAAAAACATGCCGTACTGCATTTGTATTTTAAACCTGCTCTGAATAACTAGGTCTGCTGCAACAGCTCATGACATCACAACTTCCTAACAAAAACAGGATCCAACATGCCCACGGTGATGATGCAATCATTCTGTCTGGTTATTTTAACTATGACTCACATCTTGTGTTAAGGCTGTGTTCAAGGTGAGTTCAGGAGCTGCTCTTCAGTTCTCGTTGTCTGCCAGAGATGCCTGTATAGACTGTATCTGACAAAGACTCTTTATAAAAGTAAGAACCCGGGCCTAGTGAGCTGTCACTTTTGTTTAACTTGTCCTTTGTGTTTCTGGAAATACACAGCAAAGCGCTAGTTGGTGCTGGTACTTTCTAATATAAGACGCTTTAAATATCTCCGTGAAAGGCAACTAGAACTGAAGAGCAGCTAGTGAAATAGTGAAAGCACATTATCAAAGATAACAAAATATATTTTTTAAAAACAGTATGTGAATATTCTCAAACATCATGTAAGGGGACTAGGTTGATTTCATTTGAAGCTACTTCCTATTTAGCAATAGTTTTATGTTTTAATGTCAAATCATTGGTAGGAGAGATTGGTAATGAAATGACTACTCGGCAAAGGCACAGAAAAGGTTAATAAAACATCTTTTTGTTTGCTAAGTGACACAGCAATGCATTTTCCTAGTTTAAATTATTTCAGACTGTCATTTTGCAAGTTACAGAACTTTCTGATGTCCAGCAACGTTAATGAGAGGGAATGGGTTAAGAAAAGCATATTTGCTGTCCAAACGTCACATAGAGAAGACAGACTGTGCCACTGTGGATTGCAGGCTAGCCTCCTCGATCTCTGTCTGGAAGTATAATGTTGCCCTAAGGCGCTCTTTTGATTTGATTTAGCCTGCCTTTACATGACTGTAATTATACTTCTGCCTACGCAGTCCCCGGCTCGCCTTCTCGTTTCATTACAGCAGGGTTCGATTCTTATTTTGTTGCGTCAAATGAATAATGTATTTACTGCATGTCCGGTTTGGGTTTTGATTAAAGCCTGTTTAGGAGGGAGGTGAAGTACTCCTCTTACTAGCTACAGTAATCTCCAATTATTTGAATGTACTTGGACAACTCCTTAACCATGCACTATTAAAACAATGTCCTGGATTAAAGGATATAGAAAGGCCTCTTTAGAGAATGTCACAAAATCTTGCATTCACATAAACTGGAATGCTCCATATAATGATGCCAAATAAGCATAGCGACCCAGCACTACAATGGTTTAAAAGACTATAGGGTCTGTTTTAACAATAGAAGCAGCGGCGGATCGAAACATCAGCACCCTTTCACTCTGTATTAGGTGTTCCCCCAAGGTTGCTTTACTGACTCATCAACATTACTACATACAATAAAAATGCAGAGAAATAAGGTCTGCAAAAAAACAGCTTTATAAATTATGCCATATACCCCAGATTCAGATACCTTTAAGAATGGAAGTGTGACATACAGACACCATACACTCCCAAATTATGATACACTCAGTGACTTGTGGTAAGACGTTCTTTAGCAAGTTTCAATATATGCAAAACTCGACCAACCAAGTACTGGACACTGGAGGCAATGGATTTCAAAGCCTTGGTTGCCTCGTTTACAAAAAACAGCTTATTAAGTTGATTCCGTGTTGTAAACTAGAAATAATAACAGTAAAAATAAACTGAAGCCGTAGTTATCTTTCCTGTGCTACAAAAGCTTGTTTACTAAACGTCTGTAAAGACTAATCAATAGCAGCTTTAGAACTGCTTTCTATAATAAAAACATTTTGGACTACTTTCCTTTTTTTTGTTATCTTTAGCTCTGAGTGTTCTACAGCTGGCTATGTGTAGATATGTACCTATTCTGAGCAGGTGTTGGGACTGTTACCATTATGGATTAGCAAGCACTGCTGTGGTGATTAACAGAACATCATTAGCTACAAAGTGCTGCCTGCCACTGTTCTGCATTTAGACACTATCTGTCTGTGGCTGGTTACACAGCCAGTGATCGGGCTGTATTTTGGTACCAATGCATGCATTATTAACAGTGCCAGCCTAATGAAAACATATGGGGTCCTAATCACAACCAGGTGCCTGGCAGATATACAGTGCTCTGTTCACTTCAAGGAAGGCTCTCTGAGTCTATGCGTATTAAACAGAATTCACTGTTGGGGAGACAGAAGGTGAAAAAAATTAGTATTACTTTTTGTATAAATAATTGACAGAGCTATGCCTGTGGCACATGATCTGTTATACTTTTCTGGAGTCAGCTCAGCAGATCTAGGTAATTTGAGTAGATCCTCTGATTTCCAACATGTGTTCATACCCTGTATGTACAGAGTGAGTGGAAAGTCTTTGCAAAGTTAGGCAAAAACTCATCCTAACTGATCAGAAGCCATCAGGAGGTGTAGCGAGTCCCTGCAAAACATCTGCAAGGACCAGCTTCACCAGTTCAGTGCTATAGGCTCACAGACACTGGAGATTAGTCCAGTCAACCCTGCAGTACCCATGGGCCGCACAAGTATCTTCTACATTATCATTTCTGCGGTTTATCCAGTTGGAGATTTACTCAGTTGGCAAACAGTGAAACGCAGCTCTCCAGGGAAAGCTTGTTGAGGGATTGTCACCCTTATCAGTTATGATTTTGGAACTGCAGGGGTTTGTAATATGTTTACTGTCTAGGAATTATTTAGGAAGAAAATGTATGTAAACCTGCTCAATGTTTTTCTAAAATTAAATGGCCAATTTTGCTCAGAACAGAAACAAAATCATGTTAACGTTAATGATATTTGGTATTAGACATTCACTTTTGCTCCTAAGCTTTTGACTAATAGTGAATACAAATTTGTTTTATTTATTTTTTTATTTAGTAAATGCAGGTAGCAGTGCTGAAATCTTGAACCTGTGCCCTGGCCTTTTTTTTTTTTTTTTACACGGTCTGATTCCTGTATTCTAGAATCTAATCTTGTGTTCTGAACAGATTATGCTGTCAGCGGTGCTAAAATAGAAAGATGGAGCTGTCAGAAGAATGTTGCTTTACAATTCTGCAGGTGTCACTGCGTAAACCCAAACACTCAGAATTACCAGCCCTCGGGTAGGTTACCAGCCCTCGGGTAAGAGCCTGTATTTATCTCTACCTCAATACTGTACAGCAGCCAACTACAGCGTGAGAAGTAACTGCCTGTACAGAATATAATGATTCCCAGTTGGACGGTCATTATGAGCAGTGTCTGCTGTATTCTGTTGAATAACCAGCACAGAAATGCATGCAGTAATTGTGTCAGATCTTCGAGAACACAAGACACCCCCCGCCAAGGTTGTAAATTCAAAATTAGAGCAATCAGTATGATGAAAAAGCTGATGAAATATATCAAAAGTATGTACAGGGTAGTACAAAATAAGAAAAAATTTGAAAAAGTGGTTCTTCCGATATATACAAAAATTGAAGTGTGACATACATACAGACGGATGGATGGATGGACGGAGAGGTAGACACCTCCATATATCCGCAGAATCTGATACTCTCTATAACTTATGCTTAATAATGTTAATACCAACTTTCATGGCAAATGGACAAGTGGGGCTCCAGATATATGCAACAATGTAAATCTGACACACAGATGGACAGATATATAAAACTATAAACACAACTAACAATGCTTATTTTTAGGTCACCATATGCCTCCTAGTTTCTTACTGTAGGTTTTTTTTGTATTAACAGTTTACTTTGTAAATTTGACCTCAGTATTCCAAGCATTCCAGTCATTGGTCATTTTTACACACTTTTGTTAAATGCATGTTTGCTGCATGCGAATATAGCTGCTGCACTAGCATTCTATTGTGAAATGAATGCAATATATATTGATAAGGGAAGCTCCCCTAAGTGGAATAAAATGTAAAATGATGAGCGCAGTCAACAGAAAAAATAACTAGTTAATGCAATAGATATTTCTACTTTGTATGCTATTAAAAACCCTGTTTCACTCAGAAACACCCCATTACCAGCAAAAGCAACACTGGATTTAGAACCAATATTGCACATTGGTGCTGATTTGGTACCATGGTATGCAATGGATTACCAGTGTGTACCGGTTCATACCATAGTGATGCCAAAACGCTTGCCATTGCAGTTTACTACAAAACACTTAACATTTGAATATACTGCTAGAGACAAATGCTGGAAACCGGCCAGGAATCACAACTGTGGGTTTATATAATTTAGCTGAATGATATACACTGAATATCGTATTGGAATACTGTGCAGTTGTTCGCTTGGCGTTTGATTCTTGTTCTTTTAAAATTTACGCATTTGGAGCCAAGCCATTTCAATTTTGGTTCAAAGACAATTTTCTGTTGCCGGCCACAGACAAATAATTCATTGGTAAAACCAAACAACCTTGCTATTATTGTTTATTATCCTAATAAAACATTCTGGGGCTTAAACATTTGACAGCTGAAGTTATTTTAAGAATATATGACTTCCAAATTGCCAGGGGGAACCATTGCAAAACTATAACACTAGTTCTTTTAAAATGAAATGTTGCTCTATGAATGGCCACGTGAAAATGGTACCTGCCAGTCATTGACCCCAGGAACGGGCTGCCCAAATCAGAGTCTGAGCACTCTGTCCAGCCCTGCTTCCTTCCTGTCTGCTTTGGTGACGCACGCAAGAACAACTTGAGACCATTTTTTATATAGAGGAAGACGTTCTTGAAAGGACCTGATAATACAGAATCGGATGCATAAAGGGGTGATATGTACATTAAGGCCCAAACATTCTTCAGGAAAATGTTACATTTCCCTCCAGAACACTGTAAACACCTTGCCAATACGTCAAATCAGTGCTGTCCCATGGTACCCCTACCCTATATTGACTATTTTTACCCTTTTCCTTAAGCCCCTGTATGAATTCACAAGCTCTTTCCCAACTATAAACTGTTCACTTAGTAAGCATATATTTCCAGTGGGGGCCCTGGGTAGTCCATTATTATTATTATTATTATTATTATTATTATTATTATTATTATTATTATTATATCAGGTGAAATGTTCGGCAACATAAACCTTAATCATGGTCTGAAACCCTCCAGGGTAAGCTACTGAAAATATGCTGTAAAACATCTCAGCCATTGATCTGCTACTCTAGCACTAAATCCCGTAGACAGCACAGTAAGTGCTGCTGGCCATGTCTATTAGAGAGAAACACAAACCACTGTTTAAAGCAGTTGTCCCAACAGGAATATTGCGGATAGAAACTAACCATCCATGTGTGTGTCTCACAGCAAAGTCTTAGGCAACAATCCAGACTGGAGCGGAGAGCAGAGAGCGGGGCGCAGGGAGGTGGGGGGCTTGAAGCACTGGCACGCTTGTCTATTGATCCTCTGGAACCAAACAGTATGTTAGCTGCCTGCAATGTGTCTGTGTAAACCATTTGCGAAAAAATCAGAAATGAAGTCCCAGGGCCATTGCTCTACCAGTGTTTCACAGGCTATCACTTTCACGCTTTCACAGGCTATCACGTCTGTGAATCCATTTGTTAAGAATTCTATGTCCCTTCAGTAGTAAGGCTCTTATTAAGGATGCATTCCCTTCAGTGGCCTGCAAGGTTTCACTGTAATACACCCACTGTTGAGTACTAGAGGTTTTTTTTTATTATTGTTCCAGCATTTTTTTGTTCTTAAAATAAATTCATCAGTTTCTGGGCATCGCTTAGATTGGCTGATTTTGGCTGGTTGGATCGCACAGCTGTTCTGTCTGTTGCAGTGGTGAGGGAGGGCGGTTGCGTCAATTAACTGCAGAGGCTTGTGGAACCTGTGGAACCTGTAAGATAATAAGGCTGCAAACTCCTGTAGTTAATACAGGTCTGTAAAGGATTACTGCTAATATCAATAGAATATCAGTGAATGTGAAACCAAAGGCCTTTCCCTTTAGCTCCCTGACCTCACAAGGAAACATCACCACTCTCATTACATGGTATGAGTCTCTTGGCAGAACTGGAGTACAGACTACAGGAAGGAAGGTTTAGCCCTGAAACAGAATCCCATTTAATGTCCATTTCAAACATCAGTATTTAACCTGGTAGATCTTGTGTGTAACCATCTTCCCATCGTTCTAGTTTCATCATCACACAGTCCCAAGCATTTACAATGTTTTACTACAGTATACCTAGGGGGTTTCTGTAATAGATCTAAAAGGAGGCCCATCTTAATATCACTCTTGTTTAAATCTGAGCTCATAGAGGCATCACTGAGACACAGCTTCAGTAGTTTTCTGCTCATTTACCTTGTTCCATATTTAATGACAACATCAGTTTTGTTAACTGTATTTGCATCTACCTAAATCTACAGATGGCCCTTTCAGACTCAATGAGATATATATATATATATACAGCTCATTGAACAGCTCTGGTTTCCATGATTAGGACCATTGGCATTTCAAATAGCTTTACAGAAAGAAATAACCTAACTGACTTTCATAATCTTAGTAAATAAATTGTATTATCTAAAAGGTGTTTATATGTTGTACTGTAATAACGGAATATACCTCTGTATTTGCAATGACTTACCATACTTGCTTCTGCTTCACTGTGCTGTATAACACTATGAGGATACAGTACAATGGCTTGTCAGGCGAGAGTAGGCAGAGTCTGTTAGCAGAGATTTATGTGAAGGCGCTGCGATTCTGTACTGGAATCTCTGCAGGAGAATTTCTTCCCGCCCCAGGCTCTTTCATCCCACTGCTGAGGTAGGAATTAAACTTTTATAACATGGCAGAAAACCAAGGGAAATAGAGCCCCAAGCTCTTTTAAAGTATTTTGAAACTACAAAAGTAATTAAAAACGTTATCAGAAACATCATGATTTTCTCCATTTCCATGTTACCACAAAAACAAAAAATGTTATTTTTTAGAAAGACAGGGCAACCTACTGTCTGCTAGTTTCAAGATTCCTCTTCTTCCAGACATTAGGCTTTTGGATGTACGACAGGGGGTTCTGGGATGCAAAAACATACAAGCACAAAAAACAAGGCTTAGACTCAGTGTCCCTTCCCAGTGCCTTAACAAGCGTGCTCCACACCTGGTTTGAAGACTCAAATCCGTTCCCTCGCACCCCCACACAAACAGTGAACAAGAAGTGCTTTTAAAAGAGGTCCTTCCTAGCCCGGCCCTGTTCCACTGGAAACATCGGAACTGCCCTTCACACAGCCGTGTTCCTCCAGTAGCAATAGCAGCATTCTCAAAGGCTCATGTTTATAAATCCTGTTAAACATTGTTGTTTTTTCTTTTTATCTACTTGGGGAGTTGACCTACAGCACAGGAAGGGGATAAGGTACCAGGAGGCAAACCTTAAGAAAGAATGGACGGTAGTTGACGACACCATTAGGGGTGTGCTGAAGCATTGCCAAAACAAGGAGCACCAATCACTGACAGTTAACTTCTGCATGTGTTTTAAAAGCAGATTAGAAGCTGACATGTTTACTGCTGTACTGAGGCTGTAAACTGCCAATAAAAAGGTGTTGCAAAATTAGCAAATGAAACTGATTCTTCATGTAAACGTGACCTTTCTTGAAACCCAACGTGAGCTACCGCTGTGGCATTAGAGAACACTTTGCCTCGAACTACAATCCCACAATTCTCTGCAGAGATGAAGCATTTCTAAGGAAATTTAGGAAAGTGGATTTTTTTTTTTAACATTTCATAACAAAAGGATAAAAGAAAAGTAAGACAAATAATATTTTATACAATACAAATGAGTTATAGTTAGTTTAGTCATGACAGGGTCTATATCAAATAATATATCAGTCAGTTTGTTATTGATTGATACTCAAGTGTGAAAACAAGGAAAACAGGAACTGCATTGTTTTGTGTTGAGTAATTAATATGTTTTTATTCCATTTAATTAATACCTAACGACTTTAAATATCTTAAAAAGGCAATTACTCGGCACACCACTAGACATGATTATATTTTATCGTAAAACTGAATTGCCAGCTAAAATCCTGGAAAACATTCCCTTCATTTTGTTTGAAAAGTTGACCAAGTATTGTATAAGATTATGCAAAGTATCTGTTAGGCAGTGTTGACAAGCAAAAAGGAGAGACTGGCTATTTACTGCATCGGCAATATCAACGGCACACCAAATGTAATTTATTAAAATGTTCAGCGGGTAACTAAAGCCATTGCTGTGTTCTGGTGATAAAACAGCCTGTTAAAGCTCTGAACTGGTGCTTCCTGCGTGTGAGTTACAGCTTGCATGTGGCTGCAGTGACACGCACCACAAGTGAGGAGCAGTGCTCCCGATTCTGCTCATGAGAAAGGGCTTTCATTGCCGTTTTATTATTTCTCGCTAGACTGCTCAGAGACTGTATGACTATTGAGACTGAGGTGCAAATCCTGTATTGTGAACGTGCTAATGAATCACTCCTGAACTTCGTCACCCAACAACCTCCAGCAATATATGTTCTTTATTTAGGCTGGATTTAAACCGCCAGAGGTGAAAGGCTTGTGTAATAAACTAGGGGTTTCCAAGACTTACTCATTATTCAATCCCCAGAACTTACATGTATTGACAAATAGACGATGAACAGGATAAAGTGCATCAGTGCTCAGTGCAAAATAAACACAAAACATAGTACAGTCCCATCCCTGTGTTGTTTAATGGTACATCCAATCAGCGTGAATACTGGAGATTTTTATTAATGTACAACAGAGCTGAAGTCAAGGTATTAAGTGTTCAGAATAACCCTAACCACCTAACTGCTTCATTCAACTTAATGGATCCCTCGGTCTGGGGAGCTTTTCTCTATCAGGTATCAGGCCTTTTGGGGGAAAAAATATTTATATATGTGCTGCGGACCCCCTGTAACCCTTGCTGACCCCCAGCTTGGGAACCCCTGCATTCAACCACTGTGCCACTGAATACTTTTCTTCTTTCAGTGAGTCAAATTTTGGTTTAAGGCTTAGAAATGTATTTCTACCTCATTATAGCAACAACACTGTAATATTTATTGAAGTACTTTTAATGCCAACCTTTTTGGAAGGTCGTACAGGATTGTGCTCATGAGTCTGCGACCTGGAAGTGATTCATCAATGTATTGTGGCAGATCATGTCAGGAATATTTGTTCAAAATCAACTTGGTTGCCATCCAAATCTTGTGTTCTGCTAATGGTTCTGATAAGTCTTCAGGGTAAAACACTGGTATTATAATGGTATCCTAATGGTGTTTTTGAAACTCTTCTGTAAGGGTTGTGACTAATATATAGGGAATGTGAGGGTTTACTGCAAAAGACCTTTATAAAGCAATCTTTATAAAGCGATCAATTAAGGACTCCAGTCTCTGGTTCTGCCAAAGAAGGCGCATTTGATAAGCACTGAAGTCTTTTGAAAATAAATAGAAATGTTTTCTCTAGTATGTAGCTCCTGCGGCGACCCGGGGGATGTGAATTTTTGCCTCTTCTGCTGTTGACTTTTACAGTTCAAGCTGGAGCGTTTGGACCTCTTCCAAATCGTGGCTGTGAGTGGACATACAGCACGGAAAATTAGAACAATCCCATATGACATACAAGGGCTACAGAAAATCTGGATATACTTTCATCTGGAACATCCGTCGTCCCTGCTTCTGAATTGAGCAGGAAAACATTGTTTCAGAGTGAAATTGAATATATCAGTCTATAACATTTAAACTGTCTTCCTGCATGTAAGAATTACATCAACAGAACATTCCATATAGAAGAACTGGGGTACTTCTTACACCCACTTGGCAGCAGTGGGATGGGTTAACAGTTACACTCTGGTGTACCAGCTGTACTTTGAGAGAGATATTTTGAGGCCACAGTGGTGCTTTAAACTTCTGAGTCTGGAAAAAAACAAACAAGCAAATAAAGTAAACACACATGATTTTGAGTAAATGACCCGTTTCCTGCTCTCTAACACAGCAACTGTGCACTTCTTTAGAAATATTCAACCTACAGATGAATGTAGCCTGAGATTATGAGCACCTCTGTCTGCACTGGTCTCACTGGCATGGCTTTCATGTAAAGCACACTTCTCCTCACAGGCGGCTCTGTGAAGCAGAGCCAGCACTGACGAGGTGCAAAGGTCTGATGAAGAGCATACCAAAGCAAACAGAACTCCCCAGAGGAACCGACCAGGTCTGGCCCTAGTTTCCATCTGATTGATGTGCACATTCTCTCTCATTTGACCTGATGCTTGGATTATTCTGATGTTGGTCTGCAATACTGCTATGTGAATACTCAAGACATCAGAATAAAATGTTAAAAAAAAAAAAAAAAAACTGTGCTGATGTTTAACTGTTTAATGGTGGTGTTGTATTCATTGCATTACAGAATCAATCATACGATCTGACTAAAAAGTACAGGATCTTCCAGTCTAGTAAATCACTGGCCTTGTAAAGGTTTACCACAGTAAATATGCACAGTAATTTTTGTATTTTTCCAATGCTTTTCCCATGGTTATACTATGGATTTACCATAGTGGCTTGCCCTGATTTTATTATGCTTTACCATACCTCTCTGGGCTTTATAATGCTTGATTACACTTTGCTATGCTTTTATTATGATAAACTTATATAAGGGTGCAATCAACATGTATGCCTCTTATTCTAACAGAATTAGTTACATTCAGTCTCCCATTATATTGTATGCATTATAGTGGTTAGTAGCAAAATAATTTCTAAAACTCTGTATCTGCCAATCAACAAACCATCGAGAAATAACAAACTCTTCTTCTGCGTTTGTAAACAAAACCACATAGGAGAAAACAGGCAACAAACGTATATTCTTTAGGAGCAAGCTGGATAATTACCTACAAAACTTTCATTATTTCCCCTGTGGAGGTCTGGGTTTGATTCCAGCTACTCTGTCACACACTGTCGAATGAAATCCAAAATTCTGTTCAGCCAAACACAGGAGAGATGCCCGTAAGAAAGGTTTCCCACAGTGAAAGCATGGCAAAGCATAGGTAAGCACTGTAAAGCACAGAGGGGTATGGTAAAGCATATTTAAAAACATGGCAAACCAGGGTGAACTATGGTAAATGCATAATATGATCATGGGAAAACTGCAAAAATACCGTGGAAAACTTTTATAAGGGCACAATCGAAATCGAAATAGAATCAGGCAGCATCAGTCACACAAGCCCACCTACTGTGAGTTGCAATACGTGTTTCATATACTACCAAAAAACTCGAGGTTAATGGGTGCACTCTGGTGTACCTGATGAACTCGGAGCTTAGGCATCGTGCTTTAAAAAGACCAGTGAGGACTGTAAAAGAAAATCATACAATGTGAATCTAGTTAAGACAACTATGATATTTCACAGCCATACCAAGTTGCTGTTAAAGACAGTGTAGAGAGCTGATTCTGTTTGCACAGCGGCAGAACCAGAGACTGAAGTCCTTAGTTAAATCTAAACACCTGGGCTAAGTGAGAGTGTTTTTTTAAACACTTTAAAATCATGCATGACCCAAAGTACCTCCTATTTTACTACAATACATTTTTATATCCTCACAGTTACAATTATTGTGACTCTTTTCTTATAAAAAAGCTTTCCTGTAGTGTTCACGATCCCCTTAGGGAAAGCCTCCTTAAACAGGACGTTTGGCTGTGGTCTGCCTACTCCCTGACCCCAGTCTGCAGCTGGACTCCCTCCACTCCTTCAGCTCTCCCCCCGCCCCCCCGAACAAGCAGCAAATACAGTCTTTCCCTTCCCTGGAGCCCATCAAGTACTTGCCATTTAGCCTGACAGCACAGAAACACACAGTCCATTAAAGCACTTTGCAAACAAACCTTTATATTTACAGCCTTCCACTTAAAAAGGTTAGCATCTGTTATAGCAGGACAAGCTGAATCCCTTTCCCCTAAAGCGCACTTGCAATTTTGTAATTCAGAATCTCTGCACCAGGTTAACACATTACTGGGACTTGTAATTTAAGTTTTAAGAAATTTTCAGAAATACCCTTTTCTCATTAAGGTTAGCGACCTGGAAGATCCTACAGAAACATTTAAGTCTGCTGTAAATGACCGGGGTAATGATGAGCATGCATTGCATTTTATAAGAAGCGCCAGACCAAGGAGCTAACTTGCACTTTAACAACTGCTCTGTAAAGTGACGACTAATTTGCAAAGGAGCTTGCTGCTCAATAGCTTGTAACATGCTGAGCAGGGATGGAGAAACAGTTCAGTTTTGAATCTATATACGTAATAAGGCTGGCTTTTCCTTAGAAAGATATACTGCGGTAAGATGGTAAAAACATAAAGTGTGATAAAGTATAGAGAAAGCTAGCAAAGTAAATCAGAGAGACTTTGAATCACCATGGATATGATTTTCAACAGCATGCATGTATATCAGTCCTGTATGCTACCAAAACGCTACAAGCGAGTAATAACTAACAACGAGTCTATTCGGAATTAAAATAATATGACTATACCAGAAAATATTTAATCACTTAAGATCTCACCAAATCAACATCCTCTCATCATCCCTATCCTCTCATCTTTTCTTTGGCTGTTTTCTTTTCCTGTGTGACTTTCTATAAATGGCTCCATTCACCCCTTGTAGGGTTTATGTCTAATTTGTGGATAATCAGCCTGCACACATTACTCTACACTACAGTATTTAATTGCAGGCTCCCTAGATTGTTGCTCAGTCAAAATAGTCTATACATTTGACTCCACTTTTAGAAAGGAGGGGCTCCAGAGTGACGCATCCGGTAAAGGGACGGGAGCTCCCAGGGGGCGGCGCACAATTGGCAGAGCGTCGCCCAAAGGGAGGGAGGGAGGGAGGGAGGGAAGGTTAGGTCGGCCAGGGTGTCCTCGGCTCGCCGTGCACCAGCGACCCCTGTAGTCTGGTCGGGCGCCTGTGGGCTTGTCTGTAAGCTGCCCGAGAGCTGCGTTGTCCTCCGACGCTGTAGCTCTTGGGTGGCTGCATGGTGAGTCCACAGTGTGAAGAAAAGCGGTCGGCTGACGGAACACGCTTCCAAATTGGGAGAAAATAATAAAAACAACACCATGTAACAAATTTTTTTTTTTTTTTGGTTCCTGGGTATTAAGTGTTATTTCCTAATTGCTTATGCCTCAAAAGTATAGAAAATGGCTATTATTCCCCACAAACTTTGCTTTTGTGACCAGGACAGTGATATTTTGAAATTTACCTATTTTCCAGAACATTCCAGATAGATTCAGTGCTGAGTAAACTTGGAGTAACTTCTAGAACTTTCTAGAACTTTCCAGTAATATAAATAGTAGTATAAATACAGGGGCCTTAAGCCCACCAGTTCAGTTTAGTTCCAGCTGCCTAAGTGGATACATATCTGCATTTTTCTGAGATGGCATCAAGGTCATAGGAGACTTCAAAATGGTGGCATTCCTGATGGGTCTCCAAGGCGGTTTTACCAAGTTTCCCTGCTATCTTTGCCTTTGGGACAGCAGGGACACCGAGGCGCACTACCACAGGCGGGACTGGCCACAGCGGACCGAGTTCTCTGTGGGGAGGAACAACGTCAAGTGGGAGCCACTGGTGGACCCCCGGAAGGTGCTGATGCCACCACTGCACATCAAATTGGGCCTTATGAAACAATTTGTCAGAGCTCTAGGTAAGGAGTCGGCAGCCTTCAAGTACCTTCAAGACTTCTTCCCTAAGCTGTCTGAGGCAAAGGTCAAAGCCGGTGTCAAAGCTCACTAGTAAGGAGAAAGCGGCTTGGAACAGCTTTGTCGCAGTGGTTCGGGGCTTCCTGGGCAATCACAAGGCCGAAAACTATGTGGAGCTGGTTGAGACTCTGGTGAAGAACTACGGCACAATGGACTGTAGGATGTCCCTCAAAGTCCATATCCTTGATGCTCATCTTGATAAATTCAAGGAGAACATGGGAGTGTACTCGGAGGAGCAAGGCGAGCGCTTCCACCAGGATATACTGGACTTTGAACGCCGCTACCAAGGACAGTATAACGAGAACATGATGGGAGACTACATTTGGGGGCTGATTCGTAAAAGTGATTTACAGTATAATCGTAAATCTCGAAACACTACTCACTTCTAAATCTTTTGTAGTCATTTTTTGAATTACTTTAGTATAAATACATGTTAATTTGGATTCGTATGTTGTTTTTTTCTGACTTTATGTGAACGAAAAGACACAAATTCGCCCGTTTTCTCATTGGAAATAGGTAAATTTCAAAATATCACTGTCCTGGTCACAAAAGCAAAGTTTGTGGGGAACCATTTTCTATACTTTTGAGGCATAAGCAATTAGGAAATAACACTTACTACCCAGGAACAAAAATTGTGTTACATAGTGTAATTGGCAACGATTAAATTTATAAAGAAAAAAAAAGAAAAGAAAGGAAAAAACATCTGTTCCAAAAAAAAACCTACTGTTCTCATCACTAAAATAATATTTAGTCAGTTACTTCAGCATTTTGGTGGTAATAGCCTTTCAGTACAAAAACATTGTATACAAATACTGTACAAAGCATTTTAAAAAATGATAAACAGCACTAAGCGATGTACGTGTTTTGTCATAACATTGAAATACCAGAACTGGAACATTTAAGGTCAGTTTACATAATTGCCACAAATGAAGTGTCATCAGACTGTCTTGTGTAAAATACAAAGTTGCCAGCAATAATTCATGGCAACAGTTGTGCAGTGTAAACACAGTCGAATCAAGACCCTCCAATTTCTAGGTTAAATCCGGCCAAAATGGTGAACTTAAGTGTACAGCAATATCTAAATGTCAAAATACATCAGTTTTAAGTCAACTGGTTAGGTAAGCATTTCACACAGCTATAGCAGATATTTACAGGCTATATTCCAAAAAAACAAGCTAAAAAGTTTTGAAAGATAAAGAGATCATTGGCATTTTATTGAGGACCCCTATAGTAGACACCAGGAGCATATTAACTGTATGTATTCGTATGATTCATAAATGATAACAGAATATTGAGCTCCGTCACTAGCCTGACACAGTAATTTGCAAAGAACTTCTCAATCATGCGAGACACTGCTGTCAGGTGACCTGGCTTGGGCCAGTGTGCGTTCTTTTCAGGCCGCTGCTGCACTACATAGCTCTGCCCATGGCCAAGTCCACCTGCTCATCAACACTGTATGTGTTCCATCTCTGTCTACTTGTAAACCTAATAGGTTTTTTCTATGGTGCAAGTATTGGGATACATACTAAACTCCTTCTCTTCCACAGTCCCTTTCCACTGTATTTTGTGTTAACAAGGGAGTACACAGATCACCCCTGGGGGGGGGGGAACACACGCTGTATCAAAACAGAGTTAAAGGTCAGATGGATTTCGATCCTCTGAAAAACTGTATTACAGTATGCATGGAATTCAATTGTATATCATGGGGTCTATTCCATTGATCTAAAGGGCAGATCTATTTCGGGTTTTGTATTTCCATTACTATTGTATGGTGTTATAACCATTCCAGTTCTGGTGCTGCAAGAGTACATGATTGTTATTTTTCACTGGAATGAATGGAATGTGGAAATCTGTTCAGTGTCGACACTTCAGATTATCCAGAGATAATCAACGGCATGTACAGGCTGATTTAGAGAAAACATGGTAAGAACTTAATATTGGAGCAACAGGACCCAGAAGCACTCAGAATGTGTGAATATAATATAAACAGTAAGGGAAATGTATTTAAAAAAGCAAATCAAATCATTTGAAATGGCTATTTAACACAGATACATAACATTTGCATTAGATAAAAGTCTTTTATGTCCCATATTATTCATGGGAAATACCTGCATTAGTTCAAACTCACAGTACACAGAAAGTCTTACAGTGCTTACTGTTTATACTTATACAGATACAAACAAGTACTGTTCCTGGCATCAGAAAACCTAAGGCTTTGAGTGGATGAAGGCAGCTATATTGCATGCAATGTCTCATCCTGGTGGAAGAGAAAATTAATGCAGCTCACAGCCCAAGACAGACCATGCAGAGTGCTTGCATACCCTGCACAGCAACCGACAGCAATAGGGATTTCAATCACAACAGTGATCTGTTGAACAGTGAGATCATTTGAGTATACGTCGGTATTAGTGACTGAATCCATAAACAGCACATTCCACAGTAGATGAGTTAAATACTGCAGTTCAATGTAGGGCCAGTCTCATGTTGGATGAGAAACCCTAGGCTGCAGGTAAGATCAACTTACCTGTAGAATGTCGGGGTGCTTTTGGAAAACATAACGACTGTCCTCGCGGTCGGGAGCCCTCCTGGTCTTTGTCCCACCTGTATCCTAAACTACTTGATTGCTCCAATTGAATCTCTATCCAGGTCTTAATCTGATCATTATTCAATGATACCTATAAAACATAGAGGACTGTTTCCCATGCAGACAACAACATTTGCAGGAGGTGAACTCTTGTAAGGGGTCTTCCAAAATTCCAAGATGGAGACCCTTACCAAAAGATCTTTACAACAATGGAATGGCACCACAATGTCCCTGCGAACAGCAATGTAGTTCTTGGGCAGCTACAACGATACAGACCAAGGCACCATAACGGTAATCGGTTGCGGTACACCATATCATTTCTACTGTATCACTGTAACAGGACCAATGGAGTCTGCAAATCTATTGGGTTTGCATTGCAGGAAATGCTGTGGCTCATCTTGGGTTTCATACGCTGTTATTATTGAAAAGTACACTGCAGCCCTCAGTTACACAGTCTATTGCCAGAAGTCTGCTGAAAAAGAGAGTTTACATTAAAGATAAATGACAGGACATGTCCGAGCACAACAATGAGTGGGTGTGAAAGGTTTGCTCTTGTGGTGTTCACCGCCCAGGCTCCATTACAAAAGCTTGTTTATGTGCCGGGGGGCTGTGTTTGGATTTTTCCCGGCGAGGCCCTGCTCTATTTATATTCCTCTGCTTTTCCTCAGGAAGAAGACCCCATTGTGCTCTCAAAGGTCTGTCCTCTCAGGACCTGCAGGACTGGGAATGTGCTGGTATTCCCTTCGGGTTTTATCTTATCGCATCTTGTGAGCTTAAACGTAAAAGCATGAGGCACCAGAGGACTCCACAATAAACAGGCTCACTCTATTATCACCCATAGATAAAAAATACTATGGTATCGTTCACCCAAGTTTCCTGTCATATTTACTGTAGAATATTAACTAAAGTGTTTCAGGACTTAAATCCCTTTAAGGCACATTGGACCATCTGCTTTAATTTAATCAAAACGAGAAAGACTATTTTTTTAAAGTTACAAAGACAGAAATGAATAAATCAGGTATTTAACCTGAAGAGCTAACCAATGCAAATAATTGTACTAGCTTTTTAATACATTTCCCTTACTGTTATATGTTTGCAATCATTCTGAGTGCTTCTGAGTTAAGTTGCCCCAATATTGAGTCACTATCATGTTCTCTAAATCAGCCTTTACTTGGCTTTGAGCATCTCTGGATAATCTTAAGTGCTGACACTGAACAGACAACATGAGAAAAAACTCGCACAGCAGTATATACCTTGCAGAGCTAGCCAGAATCATCTTAGCTTCTTATCATTTTTTCTGATCCTGCTTTTATTATGTTGAGAATCCTTCACTTGTGTTTTTAGTAGAAGCACAAGTATGTCAGATACACACTATTGAGGAACAGCTGAATATGTTTGCTGTAGGTCTGGTTAAAGCTAGACCATTGGAGTGAACTACAATGCATGAAATGATACGGCACCAGGAAAAAACATCTTCTATAACAATGTCTTTGACATGTCTGCATATTTCAAATGGAAGTATACAATACAAGATCTTCAACAGAAGGGGGACCATCTATTACAAATAGCAGACAGAAACAGCCATCTTCTGTACATTAGCAATGATCCCTGCTAACTCAGAATTAGCATGCACTTCACTGAATCTAATTACCACACCCTGACATCATTCATCGGCAATGAAAACCAGGAACATTCCTTAAGTAACAAGACCTTTCCTCAACATGCCTCACCCCGCCAGCAATAATTAAAACGAATTAACACCCTTAACATTGGCTGAAAAGAAAAGGAATGCCCAGGCTTGTACAACATTGCCCTGACAAAGACATTCTGAACAGCAATGCAGATCAAAGGGAATTAGGGCTAGGGTCTGCTGTTCAGCTTCCCTTCAGAGTGGGATTTGTAATTAAAACAGAAAGAAACCTGCTAGCTGCAGAAGTGGGTTCATGACTAATACCCTCTCCACAGTACCGAAATAATGCACAAGCAACATGCATTAAAAGAATGGGATTGCTTTTCATTTCATTCACAATCACCTTTTCACACGGATAGTGTCAATGGTGACAATGAGCAGGGGTGGCTTTAACTACAGAACTGAAGGATCACATTAGTAGTGAAGATTTCTTTATGAGCATGCAATAGTTTTATAGGGGCAGCTACAACTGTATCACAGTGATTTTCCTATTATGTTTTTTACATAGCGATGACATACAACCATACGAGCCAATGCACACTGGTAATCCATTGCAGTGCCATGTATACGACTGAATCAGGACAGTTCTTGTTCCTTTGCCATCTTCTTCAGAATAATACCTTGGTATTGTAATGCTATCCCAGTGGGACTGTTCTGCAATAGGGTGCATGTTTTGTGAGCTCTGCGATATAAATCACTTAGCTGCCTACCTTCACAAGGACGCACATCTGCCACAGAAGGAGCAAGCATGCTGCAAGGGGCTCACGTCCCCCTTTTTCATAAATACTACAACACACCAACTCATTAACTGACAGCCAGGCTCGCTTTAATGTCTCATTTGGTCAACAGCCGGTTTGCAGGGAATTCCCATAAGCAACATACCTTGCTATTAAGATCAAAAAGTTTCCAGATGCTCCATGCACTTAAAGGCGCATAATCAGCTGCACACATGCTTTTTGTTCTTCACATGGGGTTGGGTTTTTTATCAAGATCAGTGGGACAGCAATGACCTATGGCCTTCTAGATTGCATGATTAAAATGGCTATACCTTTTAATTAACAATATGTAAGTTTTCTTGGGGTGCATCAATGAATCGTGATACCTTCTTTACGATATACCCTATCATGATAAAGGTATGCATGGTTTTGTATCATGACACAAGACCAAAAGCACAACAGAGCTCATTGTAGTCACCAAGTGGTTCTTGAAGGAAGAATAAGTGTGTTTCATAGTTGGTATGAATACATTCTCTCCCTAACTCACTGTCTTTTAACAAAATAGTCCATCTTTTAATGATCATTTAATCGTATAATGCATCACACAAGTAGCCCATCAGGACCATCACAAGTATCGTGATACATATCGTAAAGTGACCTGCACATCGTGATATATGTCATGACATTAGTGTATCAAAAACGTATTGAATGAACTAAAAAAATGTGACTTACCTCTTCAATGTGTAATTTGTTAGATACTATGCAGTGCCCTTACCAAGCGTAGAGAATCCGCCAGCTTTGAATCCAGTAGCTGTGATCCTTCTGTGGGCTGCTCGCTGTGCAAAAATCAGCCCTAGTGCCACGTCAGCACCACCCACAACCTGCAGCTGGGTGTGACCCCGAGAGACACGGCAAAATAATTATTTTACCACAGGAGAAGACCGAATTCTACATTCTTACAGAAACGAACAGTCAAGGGACCACGTGTACTGGCACAGTATAACTTCTTTGAAGAGAACTTCTCTGTCTGAGGTGAGTCGTATTCATGTGCATGTTATATTTTTAACATTACGGTACATTGCTCACAGTAAATATGTAAGTTACAAAACAAGTCTTTGGTGCAGAACATGCTGTCTGTCCAGTGGGGTTTTGGATACAGTGCGGTCTAAATCCCATCATAGATGAAATCCCTATAATAGGGCCCTTCATATTTGTAAAGACAGGAACACACAGACATGCATTGTTAGATGTTTGATGTTCATAATCTCGGTATGCAAAGTGTGATCTAATGATCTAAACAGTGGTGGGGTATGGTCTGTGGACTGGGTGTTTCTTTGTATATTCGCTAGGTCCCAAAGACAAATCCAGAAACGGAACAGGATGGCTGGGCTGTTTATTATTAGACAATTCTGCAAGTCACACACTGTAGTCAAATACAAACCTAGAAGCAATCTGTTTAGAAGAACAATAACTAAATGAGCCAAGTGCACTGTTCCTTGACAGACACAAAACACCGGCCAGTTTAAATACAAAAAATGCTATACATAGATACATTGTTATAAAGCAAACTGTACATCTCGTTTCTCTCCATGTCATTCATCCTATGCACAACTACAGTGTTCAGGCTGGAGTCTCACAATACATGTCTTATACTTCCTCCATAATTCATTGTTTTGTGTACTGCAGAAGCTCGAATAAATTTTTGGATATGCAGATGTTTCAAATACAAAACGTTGCTGGTGCTTTCTGGTAGCACACATTCTTGTGACCTACAGCACCAGGAAAGAAACAACAAGATTTGTTGCTTGTACTAGAAAAATCTGAATATCCTGAATTGAAATATATATATATATATATATATATATATATATATATATATATATATTTCTAAAAGTTTATTTAAATCACAATGAAAAAAGTGGACCAGTGATAAAGTTACTCAAGCTCATAAGAAAACGGATTAGAATAATTGAAATGATGACCATGATTGCTGAATTTGTTTATTAAATGTGTAGAGTATTACTGTACCCAGTTAAATGTCATTCTAACTTTGAAATCACGATGTTAAATGTAGAAGTTGCTTTCTGGACCATTTGGCAGTAGTCATGCTGGGTGATCTCTTACAATAGTGGTATTATATACTGCACCAACAATGAAATGGTGCATTTAAATCTTATAAACTGGGCTGTATTGTTGTAATCTTAAAAAATGGCTTATATCACTGCACATCGCGGTTTAAAAACAGATATTACATGATTAAACATAATATTTATTACAGCAGATGGTGCTGTCACATTGACAATTGATCATTTCTCTCTACAGTTATTATACAATAAGTGTTCTTAAATACATAATACTTATCGGAACAGTAAATGCTAAATTGACGAATATTTTAGGGATTTTTTTTATGTCCACCTTTTAAAAGGCATTCTATTTTCACCACCAGTGAATTATCAAAACAAAATAATAATAATAAACCATAAATCAATACAGAAAATAACACCAAAATGTCTCTGTCTTGTAGTGTACATAGCAATCTTTATCTTTGATGCAGCCGGTAACTTTTTCATTGAAGACATTTTAAAGAAATTGTGCAGGCTCTATGCAACGTGTTCAATCACTTACTGGAAGCAAACTAAACCGGCTGCCAGGTTCCTAAATGTGACAGCTAGTGCATCAGTAAACAAACATTTGCTGTATTTTTTTTTTTTTTAAGTGCTCAAAAAATATTTTCACTATGGGATTTTTTTCATGGTGAACTACAAATCTGTCTACCACATTAGTTCTATAAATTAAATCTTTCCAGTTGAACCACAATGGAATGCAATGGTTCTGTCCTAAGGGTACAATAGTGCAATGCCAGTGGGAAGCTACAGTGGTATGAGGTATGGTTCAATGGTAGCACAGAGAGAACACTCTCATATTTTGACAGAGCAGTGGTATCCCAATGGTGCGCTCGCCCAGCAGAAGCACTGTGCAATGTGTGTTCCATTGTGTTGCCATTGCTAGTAATGCTGTTGTTGGTTAAAATGGTTCAGCTAGTTTCTTCAGGGTAATACACTGGTGCTATAATTTTATCCCACTGGTATTATTCTGTAAGGTTAATCAATCTATGCATACATGCATGCATAGGAATGGATGTATCTCAGAAAAAGATACAGTGCCACTGCAGTCAGCATCCCAGGTAATGTCTGAGAATTGCTCTCTTCAGTCCTTCTTCTTAAATGTGCTTTATCAGTCAGGTACTGTTTACAACAGTATAGCGTCAGCCACAGTCCCATTCCATGCATCTCGTTCTGCCATGGACAGGATTTCAATTTGCCTTCTGATTTTCAAGTATTGGCGAGCCACGGCTGAAGAATGTGGAGTGTTCAAGTGTATGATGGAGGATCATGTAATCAACCTGGCAGAGGTACTCATGGGATCCACTGTCAAAGTGCATCAGACTGTGTGCCTTGGACTAGGGAAGCTGAATCTTGTGTGTAGAGGAAGGAGGGTCCAGAGAAGCAAGGAGGTCACACTGCATGGAAAACGAATGAGGAATACCTCCTTTGCAGTTGCATGAATTAGACTGAATAGCAGTATATTAGATTGCATCCTGGCTAGATTGCTACAGCAGGGGATTCAGCAACAGCTTCAAGGGGTCTAAAATCCTGGCCAGCAATTCATTTTCCTGTAGATTGTCCTGTAGAGTAAACTTCAGCGTATTCACTAGGTGAGCTGGATTTCAAGCTCTGTGCCCTCATGAGCTCTGGCCAATTTCCAGCCTAATAAAACAGATTAACAGTTAGATTCGGGTATAAGATTTTCACATCCTGATGAGATTGCTTTTTATTGACCGTGATCCACTACAACCTAGCTGAGGCTTTTAACAGCTGTGTTTCTTATAGCGTTTCCTTTTCTAGTGTTCTGACTGTAACAGACAGGAATGTCTTGGGAATGTGTGTACCGTCTGATCTTCAGGAGTTGGATAGGTGGATGTGCAGGACCGGTTACCTGTGAGGAGAGAAACTCAGAGTCATTGCTACAGGTGATAAGAACAACACTTCATATGAAAAGTTGTGAACAAACAGCCCCATTTATGCTGGTCCGGTTCCCAGTAGCTGACTGATCTCAAAACTTTGTCAAGTTGGGTATTAAAGAATAACCCAGGATAACCCATGCCATAGCCTCACCTCTCTCTGTGTAAACTGTCTCTGTCCCAAGTCTATCTCCACTTCATTTCAAACTGCTGTATGTCCTCAGCTCCTTGGCGTCTGTGTTGCACTTTAAAGTATTGGTTAGGGTGAACTTTGTCAACTCCTTTTAAGATTTGAAAGACTTCAATCAAGTCCCCCCTTCTTTGTTCTAGGCTAAAGAGATTCAGTTCTTTCAGCCTGTCTTCATAGCTGTACAGCTCTTTAACTCCTAGGATTAGTCTGGTTGCTGTTCTTTGGACTCTCTCCAGGGCCACAGTGTACTGTTGGTTCTGTGGTGTCCAGAACTGAACGCAGTACTCCAAGTACAGCCTCACCAATGCATTCTATAACCTCGTCATAACCTCCTTTGATTTGTCCTCTACACTTCTGGCTATATACACCATGGTCTTTGTCTTGGTGGACCTGTTTAGAAATAGATTTTTCATTTGAGGCCACCACTGATTTCCTGCAGAGTTAGCTGACACAGAGTTGTGCGATAGTAACAAACTCAAACCCTTACACTGCTGCTAATTCCCAGTGGCAGCACGTATATACAGACACAGTGGTGTATACATGGAGGTCAAATACTTTTTAACAGAGCTTTAAAGAAGTCAGCTCACCTGCTCACATATTATCACATGGTTTACTCTGGTCTAGCCCACCTGCCCGTCTGACGGTATATACCTGGCACGCTGGGTGGGATGGGATCTGGAGAATGCCTACCTCTCATTGGCTGGCAGGAGAGGATTTGTATTTAAAAAGGAGAGCTGATGCTCCAGACTGGAAACTCTGAACGCCAGGTAACAGGAAGAGCAGATCAGGAGAACGATTCTGTGGGAAGAGACAGGGTCCCAGGCGTTATAGCACTACTGCATGAGAATGACAACTGTGGCCCCTAAACAAGATGCTTTTTTTCCCACTGCTTTTTAATATATATATATATATATATATATATATATATATATATATATAATGGGTTGTAGGGAGATATGCAAATATATATATATATATATATATATATATATATATATATATATATATATATATATATATATACACACACACAAAAGGCACAGCAATTTCCTTCTAGACTAAGTTTGTCTGGAAGGAAAATAATAATTTTCACTTCACTACTTGCCCGTACATCTGCGCCATAAAGGGGGTCCCCAGGCTTGTTTTTTTATTGGAAAAAGACATTTTCTTATTATTCATGTAAAACTGAACATGCCCATCCCATGTTAAACACATATACATAAAAATGCCCCTGCTAACCTTTCAGACATTTAATTTATGCAGGCTGCTAAATGAAAAAGGTAACAACTATAGTGAACCACCTTAAACAAAATCTTTGATAACTATAAGACATCCCTACAACAATAAAAAGCTAGGTATTTTTGATTTTTAAAAAGATTGTCTGTAATGCATGGAAAATAACAAGAGAAATGTGACGACAGCATACAACATGGTTAGCTTGCAAGTCTATTCAAAGTCTAGACACCAGATGGTGCTCTTGGCCTTGAAAGTAATGTTATTTGGGGATTTCATACATAAACATATGCAGCTTTTAAACTAGTGTTAAATTTCATACCAGACATCAAAATTGTGACTTAATGGGTATCTCATTATGTTCATTATTAAGGCGTAAAATGTTCCAATCCGGCCCCACACAAAAAACATTGTTAATTTGAAAACGTACATAAAACCATTTTACTTACTGTGTGAAAGTCCCTTTAGGCCTCCAATCAAATCTGTAAATGTATTGCTGAACTCATTTTTCATGCCCAATAATATAACTGATCTTACTCTGTTTCCTCTTTAGTGGTGCTGTGCAAGCCTACAGGCATTTCCTCTAATATCAGCAAGCCTGAGATTTTTAAGAACATAAGAAGATTTAGGCCAGTCAAGCCATCTGTGCTTGTCCGATTCATAGTAGCTGATTGATCTCAAAACTGTGTCTAAGAATCCCAGTGATTCCACATCAACAGCACGACTAGGTAACCCATTCCATACCCTCACCACTCTGACTAGGTAACCCATTCCATACCCTCACCACTCTTTGACTAGATAACCCATTCCATACCCTCACCACTCTGACTAGATAACCCATTCCATACCCTCACCACTCTGACTAGGTAACCCATTCCATACCCTCACCACTCTTTGACTAGGTAACCCATTCCATACCCTCACCACTCTGACTAGGTAACCCATTCCATACCCTCACCACTCTGACTAGGTAACTCACTCCATACCCTCGCCACTATTTGGCCCAACGATGATGAAATAATCACAAAGTGGTTTTAGGGCACACCAATGAAGCCAGATATTTGACACCCACAATGGAATTCATGAAATTAGGGTGATTTATCCCTGAAAATGAAGTCAAAATAGTTAACCTTATGGGTCCCTGTGGCAATGTGCCCCGCCCCTGTGTGCACGTGTGTGTTATGTGTTGTACGTTGCGTGCGTGTGTTAATGTTGGTGTATAGAGATTGGTACACGGGATATAAACGGGTCTGTGTTTCACGTGTGATTTAAATTGTATATTTGTATTTAGGCACGGGATTGCACATCACTGCACGTGCATTTAAAGTATAGTATGTGAGCACGGGGTTGCACAGAATGAATTCACGTGCTGGGATTCAAGTGAATAATTAATTAGTAATTGAATCCCAGCACAACAGTATATATAGACACATTTTCATTCACTCTGGGTTGTGTGTTCAGGGCGAAGGAACGGGAGAGAGTGAGGAGATAATTAAAGTAAAAAGTAAACAAATTGCTACGTGGTACGTGTTTGTTTAGTGTTCGTCCCTGTGGGTCAGTGTCTGTTCGTTTTGTTTATCTGTTTATTTTGGCGTAAGTGCTGTGTCCTGTTTTGTGTTTAAAACCTTTTTATTTTGTTAATAAACGCTGAGTGCCACCATTGCACTCAGCATTACTCATCACCACCGTCTGTCTGTGTATTCCTTTCTGGTCTGACGCCACCCATTACCAGCCGTCTTTGTGACAGTCCCCTTCATTCATGTTGTGAAAGTGATTTAATTTTTTTCATTAACACATTAAAGGAGATTCATGCAAATGTACGGCTCCTGAAGCTTGTATTTGACAGTGATAAACTGGAGCTACAATTTCTCCACTGCTCTGTGTGCAAGAATAAAGGCCGATTAACCCATTTTTATCTGAAAATCCGTGGCTCAAGATCATGTTTTTAAAGATCAGTATATAGGAATACACAACAGTAATTTATTAGTCTTTCATTTACCAGTACATTTCATTTTGTAAACTTTAAGAAATTCAACAGTAATAAAAAGACATACCATTTCTGTAAATAAAAGCTGTATATGTACGTTGAAGTGGAATCTTTGCAAAGGGAAGTGTGTACGCTAGTTCCAGGACTTGTCAAACAACTGCCACGAACTCAAGTGCCTTTTGAAAACCGTGGCTGCCAGTTCAATAAGCAGAGGAGCGTTTCTCTCTTTTAAAAACCAGGGCCCCAGCGCCCAGCGCCGTCACTTACAGCAGAATGAAGAATTTGAGTAGCTGATACTCCATTTGTCCCAGTTCAGGTACGGGCTCCACCATCACAACCTTCTCCGTCTCCAGGCTTCTTTCTAAAGGAATCAGGCAGACAGGAACTGCTTTGAGAACTCAGAGCCACAGACGCAGAACCTCCAGCTTGCACCTGAAACCCTTTCCCCTATTCAGAACTGAACAGCATGTTTCAAGGAATCGTTGCTACATACTCTCAAGTTCCAGCATGCAATGAAAATGCGACGGGCATCATATTTGGTTTTAATCTACACAATCATCTTGGTATGTGCACTTATTATACGTTGTGTGTCTCGTTAAAATATCACGAGCCATTTTAAATAACCATCCTGAAGCATTTCCATGAAAAAGAGCGAAACCAAATAACAGCTCCAGTTACGAGACCCTCATGAATAAACTATGGATAGTAACCCATCATGAATGAGAACATTACATAGCAGGTCACACAGATTCTAGTGTAGCTATTTACCAGCATCGCGTGGCTTTCCACTATCACAAGTCTAAGTTAGTAAATGATTAATACACTCAGTGACAACGACTTAGTAGTTATTAATAATGCATCAGTGAAGTATGTTCAATTGTCTATGTCTAAGCAGGTGTTTTTTGTGAAAGTGCTCGTTACATTAAAGAATGATTCCTGTCCCATTAACCGTGCTGTCATTTGGCTAGAATGTTTTTATTAGTCGCTGACTTAACCTTGTTAGTATCCAAATATTTGAGTACTACATGTTAGGGTATCTCTGTCAAATCCAGTGCAGTACTTCAGTCCCATATGACAGGGTTTACTGTAGATCTTAAAAAAACATTCTGTTTGACTCGGTAGCAAAAAAAAGGTTCAATTTTTCAAAATCAGGTTTTTTTTTAGTAATACAGATATTCATGAAACTTTTAAACTCCCTGTGTGTGCTTTATTTATTTAGTATTTGTGTGGTATTATTATTTAAATGTACTGTTTTGGGTGTGTTTTGTTGTGTAGTTTGGCAGAGATGATGTTTGCTTCTCGTCTCTGCCAGACTACCTCTCGTGAGAATGCGCGATTGGCAGCTGATGATTTATTGACAAATTGGCTGTTGGCCACGCATATGAAAACCCGTGCAGAATGTGGTCGAGGGATAAACTAGGTAAATGATGGCCAGTTAATTCAACGTTATAAAAACCAGCAGCTTTTGCTGACCAGGGTGGGATGCTCACAGGAGGAACGAGACAAGTAAGAACTGAGAAAACAGTAACAATTGCTACACGTGTTGAAATTGAACCAGCGTGGTACTTGTTGGGTATCTGTTTTGGCCACCGTGCCGTTTTGTTTTGTGTTAAGTGTTTTCTGCTCAAACCTTTTATTTCATTTATTAAATAGGCACATCAGCGCTTCAACCCACAGTATCAGTGTCTCTTCATGGTCTGACATCACCACCTAGCTATCCGTGACACAGGCTTACAACAGTCTAAGGCTTCTTGAGTGAAACTATTCAAGTATTATTTAGATCAGTGTAATTCATATACAAAGCTGGCAACCAGTTAAACGACAGTCAGACTTTGTTGTTCAATGGTTTAAATGCAGTTTGACTGCAGCCCAAGAAGATGCAGCTAAAGGACCTTGCGTGGTGCTGTCGCTCTGGAAGGAGGCGTCCACAGCGCTGAGGCTGCTGGTGGAGTTGCCCAGGATGTCGGGCAGGGAGGAGGCGATAGAGGCTATCGAGGGTTTCCGCCTCCATTTCAGAACAGGGGGGAACTCGTCTGGCGTGGGGAACTCATCGTGCGGAAGGAGCTGGGAGAGTGAAAATCACATACTCGTAAACTGACTGTGAGAGCGCACTGCAACACTATTAGGCAAAATAACACTATGCAAAGAATGAATTCAAACATAATAATGTAACAATATGTGGGTACAAATGTCATGTTATTAAGCAATAAAGCAATAATAAATATACAATATTAAACCAATAATATAACCATTTGGTCACAAGGATATATAATATAGTAACCCTATAAATGTGTACTGTAAGTCTTTGTATGTTATTCCAAGGGTTATTACAGATTTCTAATGAAAGGTGAGCCTCAAAAACATAAACTAGGCATTTTTAGTACAGTAGATATTACGATCTAAACAGGGTCTGGTCCCAACTAGTTTGGATTAGCGACAGTCTACAGAAACACTTACCAGGGATAAGGCGCTTGGCTCCTCTGTGTACTGCTTAATGCTCAAAATCTTTTTCCCATTGACCTGCACAAGCACAACGACATACTGTTAAGGGCTGATGAATTACAGACAGAAAACAGAAAGCAAAAACACATGTACTGGCAAGTGCTTTCCACTTTTTCTTATGTCTAGAATTTTTTCAAGATTAAAAAAAAAATTAAAAAGCTACCAAAGAATTATATTTTTGTAAAACAGTGTTGAGAGCTGCAAATGTACCTTTTAAACCCCCAATTTAAAACTAGAGGACAGAAAAGTAATGGCAGGGTTCACTACAATATGCATTCATGACTGTGGGAATCAAAGATGCATGAAAGCCCACCTGTATTGACACAGACTTGTACAGACATCCCGTCATATCATATATCAGTGTGTGAAACCATGTTAAATCCCCTGTCTGACATTTAAATAGTTGATGGTTTACAATGTACTGCAAATTACAAAACAGCGCCCTCCAGTGGTTTCGAAAGAACATCACAGGTATGCTTAGTTGCCTGGATACTAAAAAAAGTCTTGGATTTCTTGAATACAGGGCTCTTTTCCAGTGTGAATTTTCTGTATCTGGAGGGGTGTTCCCATTAGAGTTACTGTATCAAATCAAATTGTGCATCTCAGTTGTACGTTACCTGTAAATGTGTGCAGACCCGTCTCAACACATCGTAAACACTATCCCTGGACAGCAGAGACACAAACAAGTACTGCAAGACACAACAAGAACAAGAGTGAGGCATGTGGAGAATGAAACGAAGCTTCCGGATCAGCAAAGCTTGACCTTTGCTGGTGCACCTTCTGCCTTCGGGCAGAATCCCAGGACACATTCTAATTGTCTTGGTTCTAGAGTTTACAGGTAAACTATTCCATGCATTTAATTTAGTGCTGTATTTAGTGTAAAAGAGTGCCTTGAATACCCTGACTACCTTGACTTGGTGACCTCAGTACAGTGAGGTATAGCTCATATCCACGCGTTACATTTATGATACTTTTTTGGAGTGTAACATCCTACAATTAAGACTCAATGTAATGATCTAAACAATGAGTAAAGCAGACACATCAAATAGATAGAGATCACAGATCACAGGTGTGCAGAATGAGATCTAAATCATTATTGGTCACAAAAGACAATACTAACTCATCTTTTTATAGAAGAGGTAGGATTAACAGCACACCACTTATCACAGCAGTGGGTGTATGTGCAATCAACCCATTTTCTTACTCATCTCTGTTGTATTATATGTATTGCGTGTGTGTATAGATCCCCATAATCTGTTGACAGAGGCCTATGCAAACACTAATAGGCTTCCCTCTGGCATTGTACATGCTTTTAAAGGCCAACAGGCTCACATGCACTGTTAGAAATGCTGGTTTTAATGACTGTGGTACACAATGATCTAAAGGCAGTAGTTATCCCTCTCCAAATGTCAAGTTACATTACACAGTGTTTAAACAGTGCCGTTTACCTTTTGACTGGATTCAGTGGTTATAGCGAGTCCGTTGGGGACCAGGCCTGCTGTTTTGTGCTTTTTTACCAGCAGGACCGACACCACCGGGATGGCAACCTGAAAGATAAAAGAGAAGAGAGTGCAGTCAGGTGTGTGATTCAGCCTCCCACTCAAACAGCAGCACAACGAGAGCTCTGCTACCAAGACAAGCTCACTGTGTGCCGTAAGAGTCCGAAGAATAAACACCTGGCAATGCAGCCCTTACAGTGCTATAGAGCATGCTGCTGTGTTTACAAGAAGCACATCACTTTACCTTTGCTGTATCATGTGTTTTAAGTATCGCAGCACCATATTTTTAAATATAATCCACATTTGTTTTAATATGTTTTACTCACACGCTACAACAATGCTGGAGCTCTGAATGACATGAGTGGTGCATTCTGGGTACAGAAAACAAGCTCTGTTGCAGGCTGATCTGGATATAGCTCAAATCTCATCATAGAAATTCTCTTTCTGCTGCCAAATGGTACCAAGAAAAAAGATGAGAAATGAATTCCCCAAGTGACCCATTAATATTAAAACAAATAGGGGTTATATTGAAAAATATTGAGCCGCGATACTTAAAACACAGGACACAGCAAAGTAATGCATTTCTTGTAAACACTGTAGGGTGTTCAGAACACAATGGTAAAAGCACAGCACAGTTAAAATATAGTTATAGAGGGCCAGGTGATTGATGTCAATAGTAAACCTAGTAAAGGTTCAATATTACTCAGCAGATTTGCTGTGGTCAGCTTTTTAGTGTACTGATCGCGTGCTAGCAATCGGGCTACTGATAAATGTGCTCTGAATTAAACACAGGAGTACTACAATGGAGTACAGCATGGGGGTCATACAGTGATTACCTGCTGGAAGAGATCCAACAAAACACAGAAAACACCCAAACCAGCAGATTTAGCATAGGCCTGATTGAAAACTTAGAGGCCGTTCAGTCCATCAATGCCTGTGGCTTGGTAACACTAACCACTCTGTGTAATAAAGTGCCTCCTACCCTCTGTGCTAATTGTGTCTCCACCTGATTTTCAGCTGTGTCCTCTGGTCCTGGTCTCTGTGCTGTGCTAAATGTATTGGCTAGGGTTCAATCAGGTCTCCCACAGTGTAACTCATAACTCATTCCTTTAAACCCAGAGATCAGTGCCGTTGCTCTTCGCAGCTCAGACTGCTGGAATCTGACACCCCAAATAAGGTAATGTTCTGCAAAGACTATTCACAGGTATGTTGATCTGCTTTTCTGTACTAGTCTCCTTCATCTGAAAACTGACTTTGTTAACTGGGCTGGATTGTTAACATTCTCCAAAGGAAGTTTCAGCTCCAGGGTCACAGGTCTTGATAGATTACAACCCCCCCCCAAAAAAAAATTCTCATGCAGTCAGACTCTAAAGTTTGCGATGGGACGTGTGTGCCGTCTCACAAATAAACAAATAAAACCTATTCACTCACTTGACTTGGGTAAACAATAATGAAGGGATGTATTCATACCTAAAGTACAGCGCTTGAAAAACAGGGTCTTGGTAACAAGAGTTTGGGATTCCTTTCCACCCCAGGTTCACAGGTTGTTTACAGAACACAAAAGCACATGTTGAAACAGCCCGTGGTGCAGGTCTCACTTACCCTTACTCATTGATGGTTGCTGTCGTTCCAAATTACTTTGCATATCATTGTCTGTTTCAGTCATCACCTCCTAAAACTTAAAAGCACCTCTGTGGCTCTCAAAGATAAAGTATGAGACCAGAGTGCAACCCTTAACCTACACCCCTGCAACACTCTGCCCTCAGCTGACAGAAGTACTAAAACACTTGATCTATGTGGTTTGTATTGCTGCTGTGTTTCAGGGGGGACATGTCAATGGTTACACTTTGCTGTACCAGCTGTACTTGGAGATTAGACATACCTGAGGGCTTTATACAGAGAGCACAGGGTTGCTTTGAACTAGAGTTGTAATACAGAAGATGAGAGTCAAAGTGAATCTTAAGAAGAAGCAGCAAGCAAGAGGTGTGTCATTAAAGAGCACAGCTGACAATGTCAGTCTCAATAGCAATGCTGATGCAGGGCTTTAGAAGCACAGAATGCACATGAGGCCAGACCAACCAGCAGCCAGCAGGTTACCTTGATGTCTTTCCCAAAGAGGTTGGCGTGGAAACAGAGCCAGTTCTTGGAGATGTAGAGCCGACCTTGTAGAAGTATATCTCGAAGCAGAGCACAAGAATACACTAAACAGAAAACATATGTGCACAGGTTTAGAATGCACAGATCACCCGGAACTCCAAAGAGTCAAAGTTTCCTACTAGGCTTTTATACAAGTTTGCAGAGTTAACATCAGATGAGCAACGCAGGACGAAAAGGCTGGTCAGGATTTCAATCATAACAATAAACACTCACAATGAGAAAAAACACCTCAGGAAAAAAAACTAAAACAAAACTTTGAGATATTTAACGTAGTGGTTGTCAAACTGGGGGAAGGGCACTGCTGGGGGTCTGTAAAGGTTGCCTAGGGGTCCCCAGTAAATTCTAGAAACTTCTCTTGTAAACCAACATAGCTATTTAATGCACTGAATCATTTTCATTTACTTTTGCAGTGAGAGACGATACAGTACAATGCTGCATATACAGTACATGCTTTCACTGCAGTACAGTGTCTCTCCTGGTTTGGGATTTCCTTGTTGCTCAAATCTCTGTTGGGGGTCCCTATTAAAAGAGGATGCCCTGAGCATACATGTTTGAGAAGCTCAAATGTAACGGACGACAGTCCTCTTATGTTCCCATTTCAAATAGATTTTGGTTGGTGGAATGATTCTCCTGGTGCAGATCAGTCTTCAAGACGTAACTCCAAGCTCTGCTGCTGCTCATGGTTGTTGTTGATGACATTGCAGTAGCGGCACAAATACTCGAAACAAGGCCGAAGAGGTTTGTTTAGTTCATTCTTTCACATACCTTTCATCAACACCTCCTCCTTGGGGAGACACTGGAACAGCTTGTGGTACTGAGTGTTGTACTTGTTCACGGTCTGCACGGGGACAGAAGACAACAGATCAGGTGTCTAAAGAACAAGAAAGGAAGGCGTGGGTCACAACAGTTGCTCTGTTTCATTCTTTACCTGAAAGGACTAGGACTATATACAATGGGAATGCTGCCTACAAGCGACAGCCAAAAATGAATAAATATAACCTTGGTGATTCTGTTAAAGGTAAAACTAGATAGTAAATCTTTTTTTGGCTGCTGCTTGAAGGCAACATTCACATATTATAGATCCTTGTCCTTTGTGAGATAATATCACAAAATAATGTTACAGTTGCTGGGTTGCCTTTTTTTCAAGTTTTCAGTAGATACAGGTATCCAGTGTTGCCACTTTCTTTGCATTTCACCATGTGAAACCTTTCTCCTTTGAAACCATACAAGCACAGACAAGACGACAAGCATTTCAACAAGGATGTGTCATGCAGAATACATTTTCATAATCACACAAAATGATTGCAACATTTAACCTATGATCAAGTTAAATACACAGGGTAGTTAAGCAACTTCAAAAATCTAATTCGATGGTAAACAATACTATATTTGAAGGGTGGTATATGACTCACTGATCCTCTGTAACATTTCTTCCCATTTTCACATGGAGTAGGACCAGCCACACGCACCCTGAAACACACAAGCAATAATATGCATTAGATATCATTCCATCACTGTGCCTGATTCACCAATATCTCTATACATACACCATGTCGTAAGTCTGTTTTTGTGCATAGAAAACAACAAACTGAAAACATTAAGCACATTTACTACAAGAGACAGTTTGTGATGAATCTGCAGCTTAACATTTTTGATTAATACTGCTAAAGTGTTACATTGCTTTCATGAGGGCTTTTAATAATGTCTTAACAACTTTACATGTACAGTAATTTGTTATTACATCTTACAGCACATATTTTGTTTTATCTGCAGTTAATTTACCCATCACTGTGCTCTAACTGTGTGCCACATGTGCGCCTGTCATTAGCTCCTCTCAAGCAGACTCTGCAAATTGTGCCCAACTGTATGGTAGTTTTCTAACTATTAAACTCTTCCACTTGTTGGCCGCTGACATCCGCTCTCGAGTTCCTGGGTGTAAAAGAGGAAGCTGGCTTGGCTGTGGGATCGGAGGACGCCCACTGAACCTACGGATCCCCTGAGCTGTGTGGGGAATTGCTGGACCTTCCAAATTGGGGAGAAAATCTGGGGTAAAATAACTGGGCACACTAAATTAAAAAAATAATATAACAGCTCTCATCCATTCCGTGCACCAGCAGAACAATCATACCTGAACATTTGCAATGCAAATTCATTTTTACATAACAAAGTGATGAATGCTAACAGCTGAGGTCAATATTTTTGCTTTTAAAGACTCCAGCTATAGAACAGCCAACACTGGATTGAGCTGCTGGCCACACCATTATTATAAAGCACACAGATCGTCTTAGCCCAGTGGTTCCCAACTTTTTTCAATGTAGGGACCACCTTGGGGTTTGGATCTTTCCCACAGACCACCTGTCAAGCATTTTTTCACAACAGCATTTTGAAACTAATTTGTATGTGTATATGTATAAGTACATGTAGAAAGTAAAGTATTTATATAAGGTACTGACTTAATGAGATTCCTGGGCCTGGATCGTCACTACCAGGTCAGCAAGGAATGTTGTGATATTGTGCATTGAAAGTTGCTGATGGCAAATCTCCTGTTTCTTTTGTTTAAAATTGTTTATTTTTTTCACATTCTCTATGCTTTGTAGATCAATGGCGTCTCAATTTTGAAGGTTTGTTTTGTTTGACAAAACCTGACAAATAACGCACTGGGTCTTGGGTCGTCCTCGGATCCAGTAAATGTAAATACGTGCTTGTCCCCTCAACCATTACCTTGTGTAGCAAATTAATATATACATATCTAATGCAACTTACTGCACTCACAGAGTCTCAAACTTCACTAGATGCACATATAAAAACACTGGAATACAAAGACGAGGCGGGAGGGAAGCACTTTGGAAAATTAAAAAATGATTGGAGAGTGTAGAGGATGTTTCTTACCACTTCTGGTGGCCTGTGATGTCTAAATTAAACAGGATTGGTGGCACACAGTCAATAGGATTTACAGCATTCTGGTTAAATATGACAAGAAAAGACTGTACACATTATTTAGTCGTGTTCATAGAATTTCCCTTTGGCATATAGTGTTGAGATATTAAACCTGGCTGAATAAACCCATATAATAACATGGAGCTGAATGTTTCTTCATGATGTGTAAGTCACTTAGTTAGTATTTGTTTCACATCAGAAAGCTGTTTCAGTTAATGGTGGCTTGTTTTCCAATGTGTTTTTTTTTCCCCACTCGAATCTCATAGGGTTTATTGATACAGTATTTTCCGACCCGCTGGATTCTCATGGGAGAATGAGGATTGTTGAAACATGTTCACGGTGCTGAAGTGTTCCCAGCGCCACTGCTCATTTCATAACGTAGTGTTTACTGCAAGAGTATACAGCTGCAGAACGAAGGCTCCCACAGCGCAGATCACACAGGGTAGCGCTGCATGCGCAACTTGGAATTTACATAGCGCTGCATTCACCCTCAACACCGCTACCACGTGACCATAATACCCCACGAACCTCAGGTTTAGGGTTAGGTTATTGTTATGAAATAAATTTTGTTTTAGTACCTAAACTTATCACCCTTATCATGTGATCGCCCTGTAGCATATAATGATGACGTCTATTACAAGTTGCACACGCAGCACTACCCTGCGTGAGCTACCCTGTGGGAGCCTTCGTTCTGCAGCAATACCCCTCTCGTTTACAGTGTGCTCTGAACAGCTGTATGAGAAAAAACATCAAGCAGTACCTGGGGCTCGCTCTGCCCCCTAGGAAACAACAACTGGGCAGCCTACGGGGATACTTATCAGCTAGGATTTCTGAATATGCGATTACCTGATTATATCCTATTATGTGTGCTTTGCATATTTCTCTATTGATGGGTATGCTTCGGTCTGTATGTGTGTGAGCTGCAATACACATACAGTTTATGATATATTTTATTGTTGGACGTTTTGTTGCTTGTTTCTGTGAAAGCTTGCAAGGCTTATAACGTCTGAATGTCTTGTTGGGTGCACCTGAAATTGTGCAGCTTCATAAATGCAGAGAAAACTACACAGGCGCAGTTACTGGTATATACTGTATCTGATGTTCCCACAAAACAACCCAAAAAGCGCTACAGTAAATAGCTCTTTGGAAGCACACAGCGCTGTGAATTGCTGTGTTAGGCAAACACCCTTCTAGTTGTTTACTACGCTTCCTCACAAAAGATGTTTTTCAAACACTGGGCCTGTTTCTGAAAAGCTGAATTTCTGAAGGGAAGTGCTTCTAGAATTGACCTCTACAGGTTTGCAACTGTTATTCCTGTAACCGTGGAAACTGTGCGTCAGTAAATTACAGCTGTGCACAGACCTGAAAAAGGTTATTTTGCTAGAATAGTTAGTGAGCCTGGTAAATAATAATCTGAGCAGAAACATCAAGAGAGAATGTTAGAGAAAGCATGAAACAGGATATCAGACAACTAAGAAATTCATTATTATGAAAACCAACATTACCTTCAGGGTACAGAGAAGTGTGGAAACGTTAAAGAGCTGTATAGAAGGTAGCGTTTTTATGTATGATAAATAAGAGAATGTGATCAATTAATTAATCTCATATGCTCACACATGCTGCTGTTGTAATCCCATTGCCCAATGTATCCACATGCAGTGCCTAGAGTGCTGTTTGAATTCCCATGACAACGGTGCAAGCAGGAAGGCGCATGTAACTCCCCAGTGTTTGTGAGTTTAATTTCCTCCTGGGTGACATACAGTCTCACATGTTTATTCCAAATCCATTCTGAGCCTCTGAGGGTTATGAAGGCTGTCCCCTAATCTCAGAGTCACTAATTCATTTCCAATCACATTATGCACATGTCCTGTTTTACGCAACCTTTTGATAAGCTGCAGTCAGTCCTGTTAAGTAATTTAACTGAGGTGCGGGGCTTAATAAAAATGTTTTTGGTTTTTGAGAAGGTTATTTTGTTAGCGGGACATTAAATACACACTAATATGCATACAAATAGAATTTTTAAGGGTTCTAAAGGTTAAAATGATATGAAAAAAGGATGCTCTTTATAAAATGTCTGTCTATCTGTTAGTCAGTCAGTTAAAAGTTTGCATGTACTAAGAGGACCGAACGTCCAGTTGTGATTGTTAAGGATATTAGAATCTCAGGGTACATTCACTGTAATGAAACTCAGTCTGGACATGCAAGTTATTACCAGTATAAAACCGGAGGGGAATATGAAGGTATATTTCATGGTGATTCATTTTTCCTGTTGCCGACAGCTCTAATATTGAATTTACATTACTGTATACAATAGAAAGTAACCTACTGTAATAGACTCCTGGTATTTCACGTAATTCCAGAAACTCTGGAACACATTCAATTATAAAGAAAATGACAAGCTGTCATTCAAGTTTTTTTTAAAAATCATTATTACAGTTCAAACAGTACATTCCAAGCCATTGTTATGAAGATTAAAATAGCTGTATATTGTGAAACACAGAACAAAAGCCTTGCATGTCAAATCACACCAATTCACTTCAGCTCACGCCAGTAATGAATATTATTAAATCAGAAAGCTACTCGCATGGTTTCAGAACATTTCAATGCATCTTAGGGATGGAAATAAGACTCCCATTACATAGCAGTTTGATCCATTCCTGTTTTTGCTATGTTTAATCAGACACACCTGAGTTTGTTACTTATACACTGGGGCTAATCAAGCTCGTAGTAAAACCAGGAATGGGTCAAACTGCTACTTCCATCCCTGCATCTTACTTTGCTGTAAATGTCTTCTCTGTATCAGCTCCCTTCGCAGCCCTCTTGCTCACAAGCAGATACTTAACACAAAGAGACAGTGTGAGCTGTAAATATGAACTTATAATGTCATTTATTATTTTGAGTAGATGTGCCTGAGTTTGTCTTTAAACACTTAGGGAATGGATAAATGTTAAGTCGTAGTAAACTCAACTCGCGGCACCTGTGATGTACACTGCAAAGCTGAATTAGGAATTGTAAACTTAGAGCGGCCAGGACTACAATGACAATAAGCAGAATAGCTTCTTGTAACCAATGCCCTTGTAAAAGTTTCTAATACCCTTTCCTTAAAGCAGGAATACTTAATCGCTACTGCCCAGAAAGATCACACTTCCGTCAACGTCTGTTTATTTGGCTCTCAGTCCTTTGTGAAGGAAGTCTGCTCTTAAGAGGGCGTGCTGGAGACACGGAAACTGTTCTCACTCCAAACATAACAAGTGGCTAAAAAAACAAATCCGTCATACGATATTCACAATGCCCTTTTTAAAATGATTTCCCTTTGGAACTTTGTCCCGAGGAAGGAAGGAGTGTTGCTGGCTTTACAATAAAGGGCAGAATTAAAAGCTACAATGTTGTATTGTTATGGCTACTGCTACAGAACTCACAATGGAATATAATGGAACACAAGATATGTACCAGACACTCAAAACATAGTGTACATTGCATGCAACTGTGTGGAGGAGATTCCTGATTGCACTGCTAGCAGACAAACTGATGAAAAATAGAAACAGCAGGCAACATGCTGATTGCTCTGCAAGTGCGAGACAGGACCTCGATCCTGACCTGAACACAGAGCCTGGGTCTCTCCAGCACTGACTGACAACAGTGGTGAATTGTGTGGCAGGTTAAAAAAAAAAAAAAAAAAGATATAAGCATATCGAGTTGGAATGATATAAAAGTGGAGAAAAAAGGCGAGAGGAACCAAAAGAAGCTGTAAATAGCAAATGAGTTTATTCACGATATCTCTTTACTTCCAGCCTCCCATGTAACAATGAGCAGCCTCATTCTCTGAAACACTGCAGCTTTATTGGGCATGCCTGGAATTCTCCACTGTTTTTCTTATAACAAACTCATTACTTCAAAGTAAATGCAGTTCGGTTTCATCGTTGTAGTGGATTAGACATGAAACTAGAGATACATCAATTCATCGATTATTGATCGCCATGGATTTTATTTTCTGACCCTTAATTTAAAGTTAATTGATTGATTTATCGCTCTGGGGCACTATTCAATCCCTCCCGGACATATTTCAGTATTATTACCTTTAATATTTAACTTGTCAAAGTTCTGCAGGGTTTTAAACTATCCCTCCACCAATCCTGGGTTTCAGAACTACCCTCAGATAAGTATATTATTTAAATGATAAAAATCCAGGAGTATAATTGATGTGTTCCTCCCCAATAGCTGTAAGAACAACTCCTATAAGTAAGAGCATATTTATCAAGGGCCTGATTGTTCAAACTCCTGGCACCCGGTCATTTCATTAATACACCTAAACAGGGTATTTCAAGCCCTGGTTCTGCAGCAAAATCAAGCACTGGTTCTGGGAAGGAGACTGGCAGACAGCCTGGAGGATGCAGCAATGACATCAATACGGTCAGATACAGTATACCTTGCACAGGGATGTGTGCTATGTGACTCTGGAAACTGGCAGGCACCTGAACATTCTAAATGTAACAAAAAGTTTGCAAAGAGAAGTACGCGTCTGATCTATAATATTCTTCACCAGACGAAACAGAATAAATAGTCAGATAACCACAACTCTGCAATGATAGCACATGCTTGTTTTTGTTTTGATGTGTATGTGCGATGCATCAGGGTCAAGCTACACTGTGTCTGAGCCCTATTATTTACACCTGCACAAGAGCATGGCATGCAAGTGCATGCAATGACATTCTCAATGCAGCTACTGCAGCTTGGTCAATATAGCAACCAATTGGTGGAGAAAGGCATGTGCAACATTTAAAAACTGCAATCACAGTTTTTATACAGCTCAAATTGTACTTCCATGCATCATTTGAGAAAATCTCAAGGCCACTTATCTGTACTGTTTCCAGGATAAAAAACTGTAACAGAAGATAAAGTACCTGTCTAAATCAAAGCTACTTCCTTTGTTGTATGAATAAAATGGCACCCTGGCAAAATCTGAAAAACTGATTTTTAGGCTGTTGTGTGTTATTTATTTATTTATTTATTTATTATAAATTTAGTTGTCGCCAATCTTTTTACCCCGGTTTTTCTCCCCAATTATTATCTGTATCCTCGGCTCACCGCTCGCAACCCCCCCGCCGACTCGGGGAACGAAGGCTGGAACACGCGTCCTCCAAAACGTGCTCCTGCCAAGCCGTCATTTTTCGCACTGCAGATCAACAGCAATGCCACCAGACCTATAGTGCCGGAGGACAACACAGATCTGGCGGCTCCATTGCAGAACCACAGGCGCCCTATCGGCCACAGGGGTCGCTGATGCGCGGTGAGCCGTGGCGTGCTGACCTAAGCCCTCCCTACCGGGGCAGCGCTCAGCCAATTGTGCGTCGTCCCCTAGGAACTCCCGGTTGGCTGTGACGTAGCCTGGATTCGAACCTGCGATTTCCAGGCTATAGAGCACATCCTGCACTCCGCGCGGAGCGCCTTTACTGGATGCGCCACTCGGGAGCCCCTTGTTTTGTGTTATTTTGTATTGTTGTTGCACAGTCTGCCCTACAACACGTCACTTTCTCATGGATAGAACTGAAGATGAGTCCAGTGGCAAAGTGCTGGCCCCTTTTATTATTTATGTATTATTATTATTTGTGTTGTATTATTATTATCATCATTACTATTATTATAATTGTATTTTTGTGCGGACGGACGAAAGCCGTCCAACGTTGTTGTTTGTTCTTTGAGACCGGTGAAAAAGCCGGTCTCAAAGGGTAGCTGGCGGGGATGGGGTTAAATCCCCATCCCAATAAAGCCTGTGGGAATGTGGCTGGAGCCTTAATAAGGTAATTGTTTAAATAGGTAATTAAGGCTCCAGCCACAAATATTAAAAGACCCACTCCAGGTTGTGAGAGTGTTAAGGAGAGAAAGAGCGAATGCTACCAACCAGTGAACAAGGTACTCGTTGTTTAAAACAATTATAATTGTTAAGTGTTCATTTTGGTTTGGCCAGTGTGCCCTTTACTTTGTGGTTGTATGGTTTGTTTATTTTTGTTTAATAAAAAGCTGAGCGCTTTTGCGTTCAGTTTAGCCCCGTACGGTTCAGTGTTGTTGTTTCATTTCCTGGTCTGACGTCCCCCCAACCACACGCACCACTCAAACCATGACAGGCCTCACTAAGCAATATTCTGGAATTCACATAGCAAAACAAGCAGGTCACTGACTTCATGTATACCCAGATTCCGATACTGGCAACAGGTTGTGGTATGGTCAGATCAATTGTGATCATAATTCAATAAGCACTGATAACCTAGTGTGACATACAGACAGAGAGAGACAGAAAAACAGGGGGCCATATACTCCAAGATTATGATACACTGGATGTGCTTAACAAGGTCCTTCGCAAGTTTAGTCACACATTGGACAAGCGGTTCACTAATATATGCAAAACTCAAATGAAAGACAGTCAGACAGCCTCCATAGTCCCTGTGACTATGATGCATCCCTGTTGCGGGGTAACGAACCAAGACATTACCTGCAGTGCAGCGAGCTCTGGCTCTCTTCCTCCTTGGGACTTTCTGTCTGGCCTGCAGTGGACAAGAGGCTGAGGACCTCACCGGGATCCTGGCTGTCAGCCATTATCTTCAACCTTAAAAAAAAAAAAAAACCTTCAATAACAGCAGAAAAGCGGGGCCCCTTTGGGACGCAGTATGCTGTTTGCAGTGCGGGACAGAAATATAATCGTAGTAACAATAACGACATGAACAAATCAAGTACAATGGAAAAAGATACAGCGCTGCTTTCAAAAGCACACTGCCTGCAGTCCAGCATGTAAAAACACTGGCATACGTGGTCTAGCTGTGGCTTCCTGTAAGGATTGGTGTTAACTGCTTGGCGTTTAAGCATTGTAAAAGTTAGCCAGTTTTCTAGTTAGCTGTTTTTGTTTCAAATTGTAAAAAATAGCATACAATTATTTCAGCTCAGATGCTGTATTTTATAGTATATGACAAACATGGGGATCAGCTAAACCCTTACAGGGGTAAATGTCAGCAGGAATTACACAGGCTTGATAAGCTGCAGTAATTACTTCTGATATTTAGATATGTTTTGTCTCAAACGTTGGTACAGTGATCTAATGATGAGAGCATCTCAGTCGTCTTTATACTTCCATTGAGAATTAAGCAATGTGGGTTACAATCCTTGTTCCCTTCCCATTTCCAGATAGCTGAATGCAGAGGATGATCAGATCAGTCAGTTTTAAGGTTTCTCAGACAGTCAAGTCTAAACACAAAAGGGACCCAGCATTATTATTATTATTATTATTTATTTCTTAGCAGACGCCCTTATCCAGGGCGACTTACAATCGTAAGCAAATACATTTCAAGTGTTACAATACAAGCAATAGATGAGGATTGACTGACATATTATAGTTTGTGCACATTTTCTTCCATCAATGAAACCAGAGTAACATACATCCCCCACCACAACTGTAAATTCAAAATTAGGGTATGATGAAAATGCTGATGACCACACCAACAGTACAGAACAGTACAGAATAAGAATATGGAATAACCGCTTGTGTTTTCAAGATGCAGTACATGAAATCTATACATCCCTGCAATCTGACGCTTCCAATAGCATATGCTAAAGAATGTCAAGACCAAGTTTCATCACAATTCGAAAAGCCGTTTTCCTGATGTATGCAAACATGTGGACAAATCCCCAAGTTTCAATCACAATTGAAAGGGTTTTGTTGATGTATGGAAATGTAAAGCGTGAGATAAGGTTCATACGTACAGCCATAAATTCTAGATAAATCCAGATGATGTTTTCCTCTACAGGATATTTATCTGCTCCCCTTACTGACCTCATTAAATACAATCAAAACACTGAAAAGAGGCCTGTGTTAAAGCTGCTTACAAGGTTTCAGAGCAGCCTTATTTACATCCGCCACAGTTGAAATGATTTAACCCCCAAAGCCAAGGCTGATCCCTGTTTATTAGACTCCAGTAACACACACACACAGATACAAACACAAATAACATAGGCGTGCAAACAAACACAAAACACACACAGGTGACAGCTCCAGTAAACACACATTACCCAGGTATTCCTATCCACATGAGAACTGCAAGCTCTTGGTATGACATAGTAGCAAAATTCTGTATATAACGACGGAAAGTTTGGGAACAAGTAGAGGCTGGTTGGTCCAGCAAGTTTCGCCCCTTCCTAGCACTGCTTGCCCCTTGAGGATCTACTATACTCGCGTTCTCTCAGAATCCGTATTATTAATCAAAGTAACAAGCGTACAGTAAAAGACTTACTACTGGCATTGACAACTCCTGGCTCTCACTCTCAAAGCAAAATCTTCAATGTGTCAATGAGTGGCATGCAGAGCACATACTAGAGAAGCATGCGCACGCACACACGCTGCTCTGTGGTTGTCAGTCTCTGTTCTGAAGGTTAACAAACATCCTTCAGACCTTCAGCTGTTTAGGGATTTATCCTCACAACTATTAGACAACATCCACAAGTCACAAGACAGCTACAAATCCAATTACCTTAATCCAGTTACTTGGTTCCAAGACTTTTAAAGACACAATGCACCATTTCTCTTTCACTGTATTAGTACTACTCCATCAGAAGAGATGGTTTTCCAGCTGGTTATTTTATTTACATACAGTATCTGCATTCAAAAACAGATTTAGAGCTGAGGCACAATACAAACTGCCATACAAGCATATACAGTGTTCTTAAAGATGCAGTACACCATACGGTTTAAAAATAGTTTTTATGTATTTCAGAAATGACGTTCCGTATAAACAATGGATACAACATCAAACATGTAGGTATTTCCTGTAAACAGTATGGAAAGTAGGAGGCCTTTTTTCATTTGTTCACATTTTTGTTTGGCTTCCCTCAGCCCTCACAGAGGATGCTCTTAACCTTATGCTGCAACAGCTTTAGTTGCCTAAGTAGCAAGACAGCTTATAAACAAACTGGAAAGTCAGCTGTAATTCATTGCTTCAGACCATGTTGTGCTGTGCTTTGTACAATGCTATGTGTCATTTTTCCATCATCAACGTCTCAAATGTGGAACTTCAAATGCTAATTAAACATGCATTTAATAAGAATTACTGTCTTTAGCTTTGCTAATGCAAACTGTAGCATTAGATATAATATTCATCTGTACTGTAGTACCAAAAATTCAAATTGTATTCAAAGTCAACTATGAAGAATATCCCTAGAAACAAGGACACAGTGGAAGTGTATGAACTGTCTTACACTTTCCGCTATAATTTGAGAGCCACGTCAATGTAACTTCAATAGTGCATTCCTCAGCACAAGTTAATGGGGGTTTCACAATGTTCTGGGCTAATGAAGGCCAGATCTTCAGAACTACTAGTCTAAAATGTATTAAACTGACTCCCTGAGTTACTGAATATTATGTTTGATTTTGATCAAAGTATGCAGGGCCATTTTTATGAGCTGCTTCATCAGGATATGTTTTGACATTACTTACTCTAATAAAAATGCATGTTCTTTTACAGTACAATGGACAGATCTAAGGCTGGATCTAAAAGGTGTTCAATAGAAATTTCCATTAACCCACATCATTGTTAATGGCATGTTTCAGTTTACAGAGCAAACAGTGGCTGACTGTCAAATCTGTGTCAAGTGATTTACATTGGGAAAATAAGACATGTAAATGTATACATACTATGTAATAACAGCTCTGAACAGCACACCTTTTGCATAATCTATGAAAGTCCTAATTAAGGTTTCAATGAAAGCCTGAAACCATAATGCATTGCATAAAACATAGCTACAGAATGTGCATCACCTGCATGTGGAATTATCCTGCTGTATGTGTAAAGGCATCTTAATAAAATCTATATACATGTGTATTTTTTTTTGCAATGCTTTTAAAATAAAAATGTGCATTACCCACAACAGAAATAAACAAACATGTTTTAAGCAATGCGTGTTCCGTGTTGTACAATACAAAAAATACAGTTCAATGGGTTGTTTTTTAGCAAGAGCAAAATCTATACAAGAAATATGTGTGCTATAACATGTGCTTCTATGAAAACTGCAGTCGAGCCCTACATAGTGAATACAGCTGCACAGCAGGTAGGAATAACTGCATTGGCTAGAACCACTTTAAAACTCCTGTTTGTTCCAAGCCAGAGAGCACAGAATAGTGAGCTATAGAAGAATGTAGTAATTGTATTTCATGGGAAACCCAACATGATTTAATGAGCTTCTGACAACTGATGGGATCAGAAAGAATACAGCAGTGATTCAGAGAGCACATTACCTAACCAGATCAGTAATCTCCCATCATGGAAACCAACATGACGGTATCTGCATCAGACAAACGTAGGTCACTACATCCACAGCAGGGCTAGAACAAGGCACTAATGTAACGATACAACACGTAGGACGATACATTATGTAACACAATGCATGAGATTCATATTCATACGATGGACGTAACAACGGGTGCCTCCGCTGTATGTGCAAAATCTCAAGGCTTAAGGATGTACTCAAGGCTGTTAAATGCATTTTCTCCACTTACCAGCAGAGAAAAGAAAACAGTTTATCCCTGCCAGCGTATGTTTAAAAATGCACTGTATACAACATTTATATAGCGTTTAGATTTCAAGACCACATCGCTAACATACTTTGCATAAAGGCAGACACAAATTAAGGACATCCTGTTGACTTAATTTGCAAAACTTAAATAAATGACAAACAAAATAATGATATAACGCTCTGTACATACTGTATGAAACCTTTAATAAAAAAAAGGAAACAATTCAGCTAAACTTTAGTTCTGGAGCAAGGTACATTACTCAGCAGCTGTATTAAATGTATTAAAATGTAAATTAACGTTCCCTTCACTCTCGTCAGTATTAGCATCCAAGGTCATCAATTTGGGAGGGCCTACGACCGGTGCGTGGCTAAAACAGGCAGCTTTGCTCAGCGTTCCATGCAGGCCATCTGAAGAAATGGGAGAATATGACTGGCTAATAGCACCTCTGCTTCCTCCGAACATACAGCGATGACGGAGTGGAAAATATGGATCTGATGGCTATTTATTTATTGCTGCATATTACATAGAAATAAATAAATAAGTGTGTTTAATTTTAAATTCTCAAGCAGGCAGTGCCTCCTCTGCTGAGCCACCACTGGTTACTGCTGGTGGAAAATTCATCAGCATACATGGAAATGAGCCACGTCAAATCTTTGTGTCCATTTGAATGAAAGGAAGTACAGCATTTGTAATCAGTAGCAATGTCATGTCAGTTATAGAAATGCAGTTTCATGGCGTGTTGTCAAGTCTCTAAAATTGGGACAAGCATGTCACACATACACTAGCAACACCTAGGGAACCTAGGTTTAAAATCATAAACATATGTTGCTTTACATTGCATCATCCCTGACCTGCAACAGCCAAAGACTGCAAACTTCCAATATTTCCAAAGTTACTGCAGCTCAGTTTTCACATTTCATGGGTCTAATTGTTTGTAGGTGAGAATATCTAACTGGGCATGCAAAACATGTCATGTGTTTTGCTTTTATACAGAAAAGCACCTTAGGATTTAGACATAAATCTGGAAGCACCAGCGACAGACACAGCACACACACATATGGAATCCCTGGCATTGTGTGGTTCATTAAAGCAGTCAACTTTTATCAATCAGTCAATCACTTTTAAAAAGAAATCAAATGCTTTAAAATCCATTTTCTTACCTCTTGTTAGGTTCATGGCCATTTTTAATGGTCCCCTTTTTTATTGTGCCTACAATCTTTCGGTTCTTTCCTTGTTTTGCTGTTTTCAATAAAATCACCATATGCAAATATTTGAAAGACTAGATAAACTGCAGCATCCAGATACCTTTGCTTCAGGTCACATAGGGTGACTGCTGCTAGACAACTGTGAGTGTGGAAGAAGACTTGAAGTGATTAGTTACAAGGAAGCAACAGGAACTTGTTATCAATAGCGTTGTCTTTGAAAGAGCTACATATAAAATGAAGTATAAAATACAAGCAAAATAACTTCTAAAGAAGGGGGTAGTTAAACAAGGTGGAAGAGATTGTGTGTATTCACTCAGTTTGGAATATCTGAACAGGGAACAATTATACAATACAGGGCCCTTTGTCAGTGTGAAGCCACAATAGCAGCTGTAAGGCCAATACCACAAATGAAATCATAGTGAGCCAATCTATTCATCTTGGATTTGTTTGACTGTAAGAACAAGGTATCACTGGTTGGTTCTGATATATAAAATCAGAAATGGTCATTTTCCACAAAATCTTTCCTGATTTTCAGCATATTCCTTAAGATGGGAGAACAGCTTTACTTTCACTGTCCCTCAGGGTAAATCAGATGGTCTTGCACCCAGCTCATGGAATGCTCTACCTGATGATCTTAATTCAAGATGAAGCTTATGACCTTTAGTTTGTCCTTAAGCCTGCTCGGAACTGACAAGTTATTACAGGAGTTAACCAACCTGTAACAGGTCCCACCTGAGGCTGCAGGTCTTCAGTTGATTTTTAATTAATGCAGGTAAGATTCAGGATCCTACATGGTTGTGTACATTTTTAACCAGATATACATCCCCATAAACATTGTGATTTTACCATAGCCAACAATGCCATAAAGTATTGCCCCTCTCATAAACTTGCTATTAAGTAGTTTTTCAAAGCAGGTACAATTGATTTCAGAGCGATTTCCCTGACTACCGCCATGTGTATCCTGTATGCCTGTTACGTAAGCACTGATATGATTGGCTATAGATGGGTGCTGGTTGTATTGTGATTGGATGCACCGGGCAACTCTTGGGTCTCAGCCAATCAGAGTGCTGAACAGAACTCTCAAATTCCAGTGCACTGGATGTTAGTAGACGGTCATATTGAACAACTGCACAGTAACATTGAAAGCTTGTCACAGTGATCTTTTAGGGTACCAGCAACCAGAAAAACAAGATTATCATCTCATTCCTGGTAAAGTTCATCAGAGTTTGAGATCCTATTCACATGCCAAGGCACTTGTTATAAATGTCACTGCAATGACTGGCTTCAGACGGATTCAGAGGCTTATCAACACACTTGACCTTTGTGCAAGGGATTTAAAAAAAAAAAAAACTGTACTACTAGATTAATATACAGTACTGCTAAAACCAAATTATTTTCAAGGACACTGAAGTCCTAATGCTGCATTCCCCCATTTATACAACATTTCTCCAGCTTCCAATATTTCCCTAATAGTTATATTAATTTATGTTCACCCGACATGTTTTTTGGCTGCCAGTTCAGGTTTACCATCAGAGTCCTTCTCTTCGGACTGTCCGCCTTGATTTCTGACATCCTGCAATCCCAGCATGGGCTGAGACAGCCCCAATTCAAAACAGTTTTAGCTGGTAGTTTTGTATTTGGTGTTAAATGGAGTCGGCTGCTGTATGAAGTTATGCAGATTTACTACCGGAAAGAGGTGCCCAAGACACACAATTTACTTTAAACCAGCATTTCCCAAATTAGGACTGATAGGTCATTGCACAATATCCATGAACTTTAAAAGGAAGCAAACAACTTTATCACAAAGCTTTTATCTTAATGAATAATAACTGTTTTTCATGAGCTTCTGCTGGAGATGTAATCTATCTAGTAAAAATCTAGAAATAAACGTCCGCTGCATTCGTCAGACTTTGATGCGTGAATATTCTTAGTGTGGAGAAAAGTTTTCAAAGCCCTCTCTTTGCTCTGGTGCTTTGACTTATAAGGAAGCTTTAGCTTATTAGAAATACAGTGGGCACAGACACAACCCAGTGTTGAGCATCAGGAGTTACTCTGTCAGGAGAGCGCAGACCTGGCTGTGCCAAGTTCCTGATCTTGGCTGAGGAGAATCCTACTGGAAGTGTTTGTTGTGTTGGGGGGTGGGATAAAGTCACAACTGCAGTAGCCCATACAAGACTGGCCAAAATGTAATGTAAAAACAATTGGGTACCTTAAAATGTAGACAAGCTAAAACACAACCATGACCTCCTCCTGGTGGCCTGGTGAGTACCTGAATTGTGAATCTCCTTCAGAAGACAGATGCTGACATTAAAGACTCTATGGAACCCCTGTGCCAATACTAATATATTATAGCAAACATGTATTTTCATTTTCAATTTCAATTTCATTTTTCGCTGTAGCTGTATGAAATTATTGTTTTCGGTTACTTTAGTTTTTTTCTCTCACTATATGTATAGTAACTCGACAGTACTTGCACACTTCATGTACCTTCTTTCCTTTGCTGTCTTCCACAACAAAATCCTTATGGTCACGGGCACATTCTTCTGGGAGTTTTGTGTGTTTAGGCATTTTTTTTTTTTTTTACATTTCGCCACAATTTGCAATTCTGTTTGAAATTCCACAAGCGTGTCAATACTACTAGTACTGTAATATAGCTTTAAATCTTGTGAGAGTGTTACAATCCTCCAATCGAAATTTTATCAGTTAAAACCGAAAATCAGAAGCCCTAATTATATGTGGTTAAAGAAAATTCACAGTTTGCTTGCCTTAGTTTCACTTCCAAGATAGTGTCTATGGGGTCAAAGCAGGTCACTATAGTGGCTGAAAAGCATCTCAGTCATTAAAGGGGAACATCAGCTTGGTTACTGGAAAGGGGTGTGGACACTCTTAAGGTGGAAAATCTGAAAATAAGTGATGGAACCTGAGCTTTCTTTAAAATACAATGTCGGATATCGTTTTTAAAATGCACAACGGGTAAGACTGATGGAATTAAGTTAGCTATAACCACTTTAAGGCTGTAACAGTCCACATAATTATTGAATTAATTATAATGCAGTTCCTCAGTATAATGTATTCATTCACTATAGCACTTACTACTGTGTCTGAGTAACACTGAGCTTGCCGGTGGTCAGTAAACACTGAGAACATATCCAATGTAACAGTTGTTACATTCTCACAGAATGGCCCTTTGACTCACTGAGCTTGAGCAAACTGTGGAACAAACATGGGTTTAAAGGGGTGAGGTAACAGTGCATACAGTTCTGCTGAATACAGAAAGGTACTTATTAGGCATACAATTACAGACTGGCTCACTGTGCCAGACGTTTTCACTTCACAGCCTTATTGACGCTGATAAAACCAGGGAAAAATACTACTGGTTCCAGAAAAAGATCACTTTAAATGGTTATATAAACTAACATCACATCACAGCTGACACGAAGCACTCTATGTTCATAGCTAAGTATGTCCAAAGAATTTACCATCAGTTACAAGCTACAACTTATTTATCAAATCATCTTTCCTCAATTCCTAGGAAATTGTGTTAGATGAGCAATGGGTTAGAACACAGCAGCCTTTCACTTCTGGAGGCCTAGTTCCAGCTTGGGTCAAGTGGGAGGAACACAGTCACTCTTTCTGCTTGGCTCTCGAAGCAGTCTACAAAGCCTAAATGTATTGCATTTTCCTTCTCAGGTTTTCAGAGTCGGAGAAAAACCTAGCTTTGTCAATTCTGCAGCTTGCAAGCTGAATCGGCACCCCACTTTTTCAACACATGTGCTTTCAGGATGTATTATTGAGGCAATGCACAGGAAACTCATTTTTTCACAAAACACCCTTTTAAAATATTGGCAGAACGTTTGCAACCTTCCAGTCCTCAGGAACCTCACCTGATTCCATAGAAATTGAATTGCTCTGTCCCTTGTTGTGTTTTTGACACACTGGGTCAGGAAGCAATCATTTACTGCATCAATCAGTTCAGGTTGTACTGTATCACACCCCACTGGATTTTCCCAGTTTATATTGGGAGCATTGAAATCATCCCTGATTATAACGTTCTATCGTTTCTATTCCGACCTGGGGGTCTGTAACATACCCCAGTAGAAAAAAAACGTTTTGATTCCAACAACGTCATACTTTTATGTTGACTTGTGTGCATGTATTTCTAATTATTATTATTATTAATTTCTTAGCAGACGCCCTTATCCAGTGCGACTTACAATGTTACAAGATATCACATTATTTTTACATACAATTACCCATTTATACAGTTGGGTTTTTACTGGAGCAATGTAGGTAAAGTACCTTGCTCAAAGGTACAGCAGCAGTGTCCCCACCGGGGATTGAACCCACGACCCTCCAGTCAAGAGTCCAGAGCCCTAACCACTACTCCATACTGCTGCCCTGCCTCTGGCATTTAGTCACAAGCATTTCATTGTTCTTTCTAGGTGATTTAGACCTTTAGCCCCAAGTAGAATATGATTTTGGTTCCCACCCACCCCCATGCCTAGTTTAAATCCTTTCTGCTCTTTATAAGCGTTCTTTCTGTGCTCCATGCCAGAATATCATTGAGGTGTAAGCCAGCTTTATTGTAAAGCTTGCTTCCCCCCCCAAAAGGTGCTCTAGTTATCTATGAACCCCAAACCCTCCCTTCTGCATTCATTCTCTAACCATATATTTAAACCAATCATTCTGCTAAGCCTCTCCTTCCTTGCTCTCTAACCTGGAAGCACCCCAGAGAAGATTACTTGACTTCTTTTCTCTTTAAGCCTGGCAGCGAGTTCAGTGAGCCTCTCTTTCAGTACCTCTGACCTCCTCTCACGTATGTTATTTGTCCCTACATGGACAATCACTGTTGGTTCTGTACCTGCCCCGGTTATGACCCAATCTACTCTGTCGAGTAACTAAACTGCTCGAGTCAAGTTGAGTCACCAATCTGGCTCGAGTCACTTCGAGTCATTAGTTCTGACCAGTGCTTAATTTGTAAAGAAAGAGGTGCCGGGGCACAAGCAATGACAATAATACCTTCCTTAAGAACCGCACATTCAAAATCATAACAGGTTTCTTTGAAAGAGTACGTACTAGTGTTAGATGTTTACAAAAAACGTATTCTACATCATATACAAAGTAGCAGTACCTGCAGAAACATTCATTAAATGCAACCGCAGAACAAATAATAAATAATAAAAAAAGCCTGTATACATGTTTTGTTATAGCCTGGAGGTCGCCGGTTCGAGTCCAGGCTATTCTATTGCCGACCTTAGACAGGAGGTACCAGGGGGCGGCGCACAATTGGCCGAGCGCCGCCCGGGGAGGGAGGGCTTAGGTCAGCCAGGGTGTCCTCGGCTCACCGCGCACCAGTGACCCCTGTAGTCTCACCGGGGGCCTGCGGGCTTGCCTGTAAGATGCCCAGAGCTGCGTTGTCCTCTGACGCTGTAGCTCTGAGGTGATTCTGCAGTGTGAAGAAAAGCGGTCGGCTGACGGCACACGCTTCGGAGAACAGGGATGCACAATAATGTGGTCATACTTGCCCTACTTATTCTCACCATTAAAAGCCCACGGTTTCTGCTTTGTTTTCGTCTTTCCATTTTAGTGAATTTGATTCCTTGATCTATTTATAAGCACATTTTGCCACTGTATAAAGACCCCTTTCTCTGTGCTCAATTGGGTTGGGTGTTTAGTAATGAATGATACCACAAAACAAAGAACATATCTAATATTTTCTCACTCCCCCTTATAGTTTTGTTTCAGATACATTAACCAAATGAAAGGAAATATGGTGGTATTTAATTTCATGTTGAGATATTACTTCAAGGTTTTAACACATAGGAGACAAACAGAAAAATAAAGAAACTGAGGCAAAATGTTATATAATTCACAGGTAACACAGGTAATCTGTACTACATATCTCTCCTCTTAGTGTAAGCTGAGCTATGGAGTGTCTTTTTCCATTAAATGTCAACTAGACATTTTTAAGTAACAGATACTGTTTCACAAAAGCACAATACATCATAAAAAGGTGTCTATTGGAATCCTAATGGCATAACAAAACACAATACTGTACTGAAAAAAGTACAAAAACAAATGAATCTTTTAAACTTTCTCTCTGGTCATGTCTTATACTTAATATACACTACATAAAAGTTAGTTTTATGTATATGTATGTTAAAGTATAAGACATCACTGGAACCAAAGAAAAGAAAAATGTTTTAAGCCTTAGTGAAAGTCTTTAACTAAGACTTTAAACACAAACCTGTAGTTTCACAGACCCTGATTAGCACTGACCTTGGACTACCTAATATTAGTTTAGGTAAACTTCCAAATGTTTTATTAGTTTGCATTAGCTTAACAAATGTGTACTGTAAACAATGTTTTATTCAGAATTGGATTTAAAGGGAAATTTAAAAATAGCTACAAAGCACCAACTCCCTTAAGAGATATGGTGTCTATAAATAAATAGATAAAATACATACAACCATACACACAGAATGTGTCAGGAAATGGACTGATGGAAAATGTAAACCACAATTTACCAGGAAATGTCTAGCAAGTCCCCTTCAGGTTTGTTTGTTGTATCAGTTCTTGGGAGGCAGGCGTTTGATCCCAGAGACAACCTTAAGGAATATTTAACATGAAACATCCTTTGCAGCATACTGTGAGCCTGCGAGTTGTGTGTCTCTGAAATAAAACAGGTTACTTAAAGTAGATTGCTGGTTTTTAACATAGTTGTTTTCAAACTGCTGGTTCACAGTGTAAATATTCCACAGAGCAGTGTATATCTTAACATCATGATTGTGTATCTGCAGTACTCCATAGGCAAGAAACTGGAGACTCGTGAATGTGTTGCAGTGATACAGTACAGTGGTCAGTTGGAAATTGCTGGCCCTTCCAGAGACAAGCCCCAGATAAAAGTTTCAGCAATGGCCAGCACTGGCTTGAAGCTTGACAAACGTCATTGTGCTGACAAGAAAAAAATGAAAGTCAAGCCTGTATTTACTGTAAAATGATATGGACAGTTTATTACTGGGTACTGCCATCGTGCTTTATTGGTGTTAATTTATTTATTGTTTTTTTAACCAGCAAAGTCCCATTGAGATTAAAATGTATTTTTTCAAGGGAGATCTGGTCAAGGAGGTGGAATATCATACAAAACACAGAAATTCATATAAACACAACCAATACAAACAAGTTGAATTACAGTACAAGACTAATGTAGGAGCATCTGCCAAAACAAACACACGTCTCAGCTACATAATGTCCATTGTTTTGGTTTAAACTCCTTAAGCGATATTAAAACACCGAGTTTCAGAGCATCTTTATGTTTATTCCAAGACCACAGAGCAAGACAACTTGAATGCCTTTTTCCCAAAATTCTGTATAAACTGTGAAACTTAGAACAGTCTGAGATCTAACATTATAGGTACTACTAGAGGTAATTGAAAATGTATTTAAGGTAGTTTGTGATTTTGCCAAGAAGAGCTTTATAAATAACTGTGTACTTAGTAAACACAATAATAATAATAACAATAAGAAGAAGAAGTTGTAGATAATTATTTAGTACACACCAATTACATAATAATAATAATAATAATAACAATAATAATAATAATAATAATAATAATAATAATAATAATAATAATGTTTGTCTACTAGAAATAAGTATCTAAAGTATGTTTGCATTAAAAAAAAAGTTAAACCGTAATGCCCAACATACTATGTGCGTTATGTTTTTGGAAGGGCGATGACTCGCTATTCAAAGGCTCTATTCAACAGCTCTTCCTGCTGCGACAAAATCATTTGCAAAACACAGTAAACAAAACCTCTTTATATGTGAAACCGCGTCTCTACCCATCTAAAAAAAGTAACAGGATAGTGCAGATATGCGACTGGTTCCGTAATCTCAAAAAGAAGCAGTATTAAACGATGGCACTTCTTGTATGTGCGATATAAATCTGAAGTTTCTCGTAGTAATGGTGTTTTCTACTATTTGTATTATTTATTGTCTGTATTATGTAATATTAATCTCGTGACACGTATGCAGAGCGCCCCCCCCCTCTCTCTACGGTATTCATTTTTGGTTTATAGGGGACAGGATAAAAATGCAAAAATATTTTATAACAGCCTGTCAAGTTGCAAATGAAATAAGTATGTCTACACTGTGCAAAGCTGCACACGCCGTGAATCCATCCATTTGTAACAGAGAGAGACAGAACAAAACAGAACGGCGTCTTCTTAGCTGAAGCGAGTTAAATAACTGGTATATACTTTTGATACAGTACCTTCAATGCACAGAACGAGCGTCTTCGCCTTTTCCCGGCGCTGTCATTTCTTCCCGGGATTGCACAGAGGGAGACGGCAGGAGTGCAGAACCATTCTCGCGGAGATTCAGCCAACCAGCCAGTCACAGCCAGCCAGTTGGAGCTGGAAAGGATTTGGAATTCGAGAGCTGTCAACACATCCAGGCAGACACTGCGAGGAGGAGTTTTAGGGTCACCGTGCAAACGGATTTGACCGGGAGGTGGCGTCACAAACGCGGCATTTTTAAGGTATGTTAGTATCAGACTGCTAGAAATGCACGCACAGTGTGTGTTCACATTTCCCAAAGCACGTGTGAACAATATGCCAAATATAAATAGGCATACACTGTGGTATATATTAAAATGATATCACTTAATACAATGTATTTGTTTTGCACTGATATTTTTTCTCAATACCGACCTTATGCTAAACAAACTCTTGAATGTCTGTGTTTTCCCGAATATATACTTTTTTTCACGAGTCAAACATTATACAGTATGTCTAAAATAAAATCAAATAAATAAGTACATTTAATATAGTTTTTTCTTTAGATACTGTATATCTCGTATGAATACAATTAAATACATGCTGCAAATGATATACCGCAGTAAACATATGTACACAATATTTGCCATATTATGCGCAGAGTATCCCTGTGGAAAACTCCAGCAATGACCAGTCCTGGTGCATGCTGCATGCTGCTCAGAGACGATGTTTCAGCTGTTCATGGGGCTTCGCCAGAGTTGGTGCTGGTCGGCGAGCTGGTTAAACGGGCCCTTTTAAGTTCTAAGGTTGGCTGTTTTATGTCTTTCCTCCATATCTATTCCCTTTAAGCCTATCTAGGATTTTCTATACCGGCAGAGTACCCAGTAAGAAGCCAAAAAATATTCAAATTACCCAAAAGAAGCTGCAATTGTCAGCAGAGCATAGTGTAAGATACTGCAGGGCTTTTGACGTGGGACCACAATTATCCCAATTTTCCATAACCAATTATCTTATTGTCGTCTGGTAAATTGTTATTTATTAGTTCCAATTTAAATGATACAATTGCACAGTTAATTAAGCAATTGAAATGACAGCCTGGCGTGTGAACTTGAGGTTCGTCAGTCATAAAACAAGGTTGTGCTGGAGACCAGCAATGGACAATGTAACACAAACGTACTGGCTGGCCACCCAGATGTAGTCATTTCAGAGTAAATTCACTAAATCAATGTTAATACATATGGCAATCAACTCTGACTAGCTTCAGACACCTCAAGGTGAGTTTTGGTGCATTTGAGAGGTTATCTATTTGAGAGGTTGTCTAGTTGAGAGGTTATGTGCCAAAGAAACAAAGAATCCATGCATGGGTGTGACTGTCACATTCTGGGCCTACTGTCACTTATTTACAAGATAACTGTATGGTTCAATTACTTTACAAAATTTCAGGTAATGTATTTAGGTGTTATATATATACATACACATACATACATACATACACACACACACACACACATATTGCAATCAGTCTTTAGCTCACACTATCACACCTTTGTTATGCGCTACACAAATCTCTAAACAGACTGATCGATTGTTTTGTGGTCTTTTACAAAACCATTGTTCGATTTATCCGGGAATGTGGTTGAAAAGTCTGAAATACTTCCCTCACAGAACAGGAAGCTAACATTTTGAAAGGCAGGATAATGTTTGGTTATTATGGTTAAGGTGTGTAGACATCTAGATTGAAATGGGTATATCTGGAAATTAATTTGCCTATTGCCACATTATTTGGGTTGCAAACCCTTTACTACTCAACTACCGGTAATTTATTTACTAATCAAAGCCATGCCACAAGGTAACCTTCAATTTAACCATCATTACATTACTAAAAAAAAAGATCAAATACACAGGACATTGTATCTACAGGATGTGCTCCCAGTCATGATGGGGTTAAAGAAGTGGAGAAGACAGGCCGGATGCAGACAGTGCTGCACTCAAGCAGAGCCCTGCTTAAAGGAAATCAGACAGTGACCAGTGGTGAATTTAGTGTAACATTTTAATTTTGCAACACTGAAATGCTCCTTTCTACGGTTAAAGATGTCAGCCGGACTCAAATTCAAATGCATCATACAGTACTTCCCCGGATAACAAAGTTACACTGTATTCTGCCTATTGTTGTGATGATTTTGTTGGTCATTTCTAGAGAATTTACATCTTGTGCAGCAACCAATTACACTGCTTGTTTTAGTTCCTGACAACATGTTAAAATGTTACGGGCGGTAGCAGAAGCAGATGCTGTATCTGCTACACATGTGTTTAACTCACCTTCCGAACATTACCATGTTCATTGCAAGGTACGGTACAAGAACGTCAGCTGAAGGGCATGGCTGCAAACCGCTGGTGTAAGGCCAGATTAACAGGGTTCACTTGTCTCCGAACATGCATGCAACCTGCTTCTAGTCCTGGCTAAAGTGAATACCAATAGATCAGACCATTAAATATTTCATCCTATTAGTTAAGTCAAGTGTGGAGATTATCAAAACCTAAATAAAACAGAAATGCAATCAAATAAATGTACTGTTTTTATTTAAGCCAGTGTTATTTAAGCAATAACTTTAGGGCTGGTTAGGTGTAAAAGGAAATAAACTGATTCTCAAGTAGGTAAAGATAAGAGAAAGCGGTATGAGAAATTATGCAACAAGTGTTTTCAGCATACCTTTTAAAAGGTCAGTTTTGTTGAGCTAGGATGTGGTCGCGTCAGCGCCTGTCAAGAGCAGAATCTCTGACTGAGCTGGAAATAAAACGCAGTGGGGTTCGGATTTTATGTTTTTTTTTTTTTTTAATCTTCATATTTGATAGACAATGTCCTCAAGTCTTCCGTAAACATCACTTAACTACTGATGACAGTTCCATAAATGATTACAATACTAACTTAATTAAATGCTAATTCAAATTATTTTGATAACTTTAGCTTTTTTATATAGTGTAAAATAACAATCAGACTCTGAAATTAAGAGAAAACAATGCCATATACTGAGTGGGTACTGTGAGCTTCACTCGTGTGGTTTATTAACTACTGGCCAGCTAGGAAACCAAGAACACACAACAGGATGTGGTCCATTATCTGTACATCTAGGAGTGTTGTTCAACACATGACAGAGCCAAATTGTGATATTTTTATTCACACATTGATATTAATTAACTTTTACTTGGTACTTTGCCAGAAAGAAAGAGGTTTTCTCTTATAAACATTGTGGTGTATCCAGATCATGCTGCCTCCCGTAACAATGCTCTAATTGAAATAGCATATTGTGGGAACAGATGAGTGTTGTTGCAGGAGGGAGCTTGATCTGGGTACACTATTGTGTTTCAAAGAGTAATTCTCTTTCTCCTGGCATGCGCTCCTGAGTAAAACTTGAGAAACATGTTCCCGGGCGATGAATACAAATATCAAAACAATCAAAGGATTAAGTTGAAAAATACAATGCTGGAGTCAACAAAAGATAAAGCAATGGCAGGGCAGTGATGTGTTTCTCCTGAACACTGCAGGGAGATCTGTACCAGAGGGAATTATTTTAGGTTTTAGTTTTGTTTAAAAAGGCTCTTATTTGGGAAAACATGTTTTAACTGCTGCAGCCCTTCCCCTGTGCTGCAATTTGAATTATTCGAACAGGTAACACATCACCCCTTCTCCTGGATCTACACCTTTAGCAGATGTGTTGCCAAGACAACCTCAGTATAGTACAATACAAACAGTCAAGATACTTGGAGAGCCTTTTCCCTCCAAAGCAGTCATGTGACTTTACTGAATATGCCTCATTTCCAGTAAACTATTTGTAATAGTGTCTAGGAAATGTTACACACTTGAACCAGAAATACAGTAGCAGTTGTTTGGATTATGGTGTTAGACTGTTTGGAACCGTCCAGAAAATGTGAAACAGCGCTGAAGAAACGGGGATAGCTATGGCAATACCCTAGAACCGCTCATCACAAATGTATTACAAATAATTCAGTGATTCACATTCCTGCTGCCAGCTTTCTTAATATTCCATAGGACCTAGAAATCAGCAGACGTTTTTCACCACTTTGAAATAGAAGACGAGCTGGCCTTGCAGAGAAGAGACAGACACACTGAGTCTGCACTCAGCCAACAGGTCCTCACACAGTCTGCACAGGTTTAAGTCCAGCCCGGATATTGTGTTCGACTGAGCTCAGGCCCATTCACTCCAACAACTGTTGGCAGATCAGCGTGTTTTGTATTTTCAGGACAATCCATCCACATAATTCATAACTATACCGATTCAGTAAAACATAATTGCCTATAATGTATTTTCTCCTATGGCCAAATAACAGGATGATTGCCCTGTTCATAGTAAATGTATTACATGGAAAATTTGCCCACATGAAAAAGAGGCACAGTAACTGTAGCGATTGCAAAGTTTGCCCCCCCCCCCCATATCATTTTCTGAAAAGAATTCAAAACAATTTGAATGTTATAAAACTAGTCCGAAACAACCCAAACCAAAATTACATCTGCAATGTTTTTTGCTAGTTTAATACAGATTTTTTTTAAATAGGGAGAAACTTTTCACAAAACTCAAAATGATTTTCCCCAGTGCCCTAACATTTCATGACCACACCATTCACAATAACCCAATATTGGAGAAAAAAACCTCACACAACAGTGTAAATAAAAAGGAGAATGTTTAACAAGCTCTGGAAGCTAAACCCTTTTAATTGTACTGGTATACTTACAGGTCAAGTCGTACGACTCTGCACACGGAATACAGTTTAAATTCATTTTTATTTGGTGGAGACAAGAACTTTGGCTCAGTCTCTACAGGCAGCATACCTATTATCCCTTTAAAAGTTTCCCATAGTTAAAGCAAGCAGAGTGGGATAAAGCACAGTGAAAGCATGCTTAAGCATAGGTAAGCGCTGTAAAGCCCAGAGGTGTATGGTAAAGCATATTCAAACATGGCAAACCATGATAGAATATGGTGAAGTAATAGTATAACCATGGGAACACTGCAAAATTACAGTGCAAACATGCCATGGCAAACGTATATAAAGTGTGCAGGTTTGTGGTGTAATTTTTAATGTAAAGCACTTTGTCCATAATTAGTATTTACAGACTTGATGGGTGGACCTGCTTGGAAACCAGGAGACATATATACAGCACAATATGGTTCAGTGCTTGTCTATAAAATGGTTTGCTATGGTTCAATCTGTTAAGATTAAAAGGGATCTATTAACTGGTCTAAAGAATTATGGACTAAAAAACGCCATTGATTCAATCATTTAAAGTTAAAAGGCCAGGGTACCATTTTAACATGGCAGTGTTTAGACATGTAGGTATCATATTTCAATGTAAATGTTGACATGTATTGTTTTTAAAGTGCGATTGCATTTGTAATGGTTATTATGAAAGATTGACAAAGACTAGCCTTTTCTTTTTAGCTTGGTATTACAGGTACTACTTATATTTTATAATTATGAATTAGTATGAACAAAATGTGCATAGTTTGGATATTTGAATAATAATTGTAAAGAATTTTAGATGAGGGGGTCCATATGGTTTTTCAATTAAACCCGGGTTCAAGGGATGGAAAGTGAGTGCTCTACCCAAAGAATGATCCCCTTATAAAGCCATGGCAAAAGCATAATGAAGTGTAGTAAACCATAGTCAAGCCATGATCAAACTTAAAGTGGTTGTAGCCAAAAGGATCATTCCATACATCTTACGTGCTGCAGTAACCATGCGTGGACCCAGAAGACAAGTTTAACAGATTTCCTGAGAGCACAACATGTCTTAAGGAATGATGGATCCCAAAACATGTGAACCATCAGCTCTATCAATCAATTACAGAGCCGCCTGATAAATACACACATTACCGAATCAAATCTTACACACATTTTCTGAAAGTTGGTTCCATGTAAAGATGGCAAAAAGGACACGAATAATACATGCAAGCAGTTTCAAATATCAGACAATAAATCGATACATTGCTAAAACGTTATTATTCAAAAGCTAAAAAATGATGTTGACTCTTCACAAAAGCCTTCAAATACAACTGCAAACATATATTATACATGACAATATAATATAGGAATTGACAAACATCTGTGTGCTAGTAATCAATTACATCTGTAAGCCTGAGGCTCCAAATAGGGCACAAGGGCAAGTAATGTCAATCAATTAATCAATCAGTCAACCGTTGCATCTTCAGAACAAAAGCATCAATGGAAAATGCACAGGAAGTCAGGGAGGCTGCGACAGGTTTTGAAATGTACTCACTTTGGTAATCATACTATATCGCTTTCACTGCAAGTGTCTACCTCATTGTTAGAAGTAATCAGTACTACACTACAGTATATACCTATATAAAGTGGTGCAAATTCTGAAAAACAGAACAAGGTGAATAAAAAAGCAAAAGGCTTACCCCAGGACAATGAACAACGTTCAACGTTCTTCCACGCCGGCAGTGACTGCACAGCACCTGAAGAGTGGAGTTTCCTCTCCGCTGTGTAGCGTGATATGAAGAGCCTGTCGCTACATGTTAGCAAGGTGTGTGGATTTGGAGCAGAAGGCATTACCTCAGCCAGTCTGTCCCACCCTGCATGCTGATCAGATTTCAGATTTCAAGGCTTTAAAATACATCCCTGGTAATCTCTCCTGCCGCCATGCAGTGAAAACATATTTCTAATGTGAAAGCATTGGGGTTTTGGGTTGGCTTGGGAAAATATTATGTTTGCAGTAAAAGTTTGTTGTGAACCCCTTGTTTTGAAAAATACACACCAGCTCCCTCATTGTAATGCTTTAGTAAGAGAGTTATGAGACAGTGGGATATATGGTTGTGCTTTATAATGACAATGCAAGTGCAGTCAAACGAATGCACCAGTAATGCAATTAAGGAAGAAGCCACGATATACCTCCTTTTAAACAGTGCATAACTGGATACACATGGAATAGCACACAGTTCCACTCTGTGGCCACATTCTGAAAGTGCATGTTGTTTTAAAGTAGGATTTTTGTAAAGCACACATGGCCATCAAGTATAGCTGGATGTGTAACTATTGTAAGAATTTTAATGGATTCCCGCTTTCCTGAAGGGAGTGGCAGGATAGGGAGCTGCAGTGACAGGCCAGGTTAGGGTGAGGTCCGTGAAGGGAATCACAGCTGACAGTCAATTACAATACATTTAAACATTGCTTGAGAAACCATACAAATTAATAACAAAAACATTTCCTGACAATTTAGGTTTCTTTTTTAAATGCAGGTAGAACGGGGACTGTAAATGAATTCTACGGTCAGGATAGTATTGGAGATAAGTGAATTAATTTAGAAATGCAATTCTACAAAAACATGATACATGTAATAGATCTCCTCCTGATATCAGCGTAAGACGCATGCTTACCTCTCGACTACAGAGCTCTCTCTAGTTGAATGGCATGATGTTCCCCTCTGCATTCAGCCCTTGCCTTTCCATTCAAAAGGCTGTGATGCATTCCTACCTACAGGTGATATTTTAATGTGCACTTTAATGTGAATTGTAGACGATAGAACCTGCTGTGACTCAGGACTTATCATGGTGCAAATGTAAGTTTAAAAAAGCACTCTAATTCTTTGGTATTATTGATAAGCTTTATTAGGAAAATTGAAAAAGCAAAAGAAAATTATAATGCAAACAAAAATACAGTGACCACACAGCATTAATTCCAATAATAATAGCCAGACAAACTGTATATTAGTCCGTCTCATTGATTATATTTGCAAGTTTACTCAAGTAAATAGTGTTGCTCACGCTTAATAGAAAAGCAATTTTACAATCACTAGTTACACCTCAAACACCACAAAGCAAATGGAGAGACAATTAAGCATTCCTTCATTCGCCACAGAAAGCGTTTTCTGTGTCTAAACTTTGTAAAACTACAGTACACAACACAAAATCAATTGGTTTTGAACCGTTAATTCAATACTACATATTTTAAGCGAAATCAAATCAACATATTTGTATCAGTTGCTGTGACTTGTTCATTTCTTACACGTGATTTACAATGAGTTCAAGTCACTGTGTTTGTTATTGATTGGGTTGCATGTTTCCACGATGTCAGAATGTGAACAGCATGTAAACGCATTTCCTGAATTGAACAGCACTTTCTTTAACCATGGTAACCAGTAGAGACAGTGGGCCTGTTGTTTCTACAGCCTACTCGGCTTCCATTTTCAACAAACTTTTCTTCTGAACTTTTAAAAATACTGCAAGAACAGGGATGAGTACATCCTTAACAAACTTCTCAAAGTAATCTATAAACATCATGAAATAAGGCTGGCGATATGGGCACGTATTCACTTTATTGTAATCAAGCAGCACATCAGTTCTAGCAATGTTTCCCAGCACTCCCATGTTGTACTGCAGTTTGAAGTCATAAGGTTTTGTGAACCCCCCTGATTTTTTCAACACTGATGCCGTCTCAGTTGTTAGAATGACATTCTCACGGTTCGTATCACAAAATACATAGCACTCATGAGCCGTAAGGCACCTGTAAACGTTGTGCTGTTTGTTATTAATCATGTATAAGTTTGTGTAAGTAATGTTATTTTTTTCTATGTAAGTTTGTACAAGCTGCATTCCCTCCAATTTCTGTTTTTTTATATTTTCTTTGTTTGGTCCTGAATATTTCCTCCTTTGAGAAATACCTGGACAATAATTAATTGTTGTCTCTGAAGGGTTATTTTCCCCAAACACCTCCTCTTGAGATATACTTTCATTTTGAACACTGGTGCCTCCCTCATTTCCACCTGCAGCCATGTCTGGCAAATCACTGTAGCTTGCGCTACCATCAGAAATACCACTATCTAGTCTGCCACCCTCACTTGAACCCATTCCATTGTCTGATGTGTTTTGTCTCATTAAAGTGCCACCCTTGTTTGACACCGCTTTTTTCTTACTAACTGCCACAAATAATATCTCAAAAGCTTTTTTGGTAGGAAACATGCAAATTCTACGTGCAGAGGCTTCTTTATATAGGTAGGCCTTCAGCTCCTCATTGCTAAATATTTCATTCGCCATACTGCCACTACAGTTCCAGTCTTTTTTTAACTGACGGTTTTTCAGTTCATCTTCCAGTTGTTTTACCCTCTCGTCTCCTATTTTATTGGTAAGTTGTTGAATGATATCTTCTAGATGTTCTCTAGCATATTCCTCCCAATCCGAGAGAGATCCTGACAAAAGACAAATAAAACATTATTTCACAAACAAATAGTTTTCAAGGTTTTTTGCATCTTTTCTTAAATGTGATTGAGGTCTTGCTCCGATTAGGTTTTATCTAACTTTACTGCTGTGTTCTTCTTTAAGCAGTGTTTCGCTCTGTAATCTTATAAGCAACATTGGTTTGATGATGTCATTGTGATCCCCATGGCTTATTCTGTGTCAGTATCAACATCAGCTAGATAAGCCAAAGGATGTGTTGATTTAACCCAAGAAATGTTGTCAGCCTCGTATATTAGTAAAATACATTCAATATAAACACTAATATAATACAGTATACAAGCTTCACACACAAAAATACATGTGTTTACCCAGACGAGACTGCTGTGGTCCATTTTTCTTCAGGTTTGCTGAAAAAAAAAAAAAAATTGAAATGTTGGCAAAAATGTTACGTTAAATATAACGTAAAAACTAATTAATTATTAACTTAACAGCACGTTACATTTTTCAAATTGAATTTCCTTATGTACCTTTCACTAAGCCAATCCAACCCTTCCCTTAACCTGAATACGTTTATTATCAAAATAACAAATGCACAGCAGAAAATAATTCAATGTCTGTGTTAGTTAATAACTAATAAATCATCTCGCTCAAGGTATATGATGGAATTGTTTAACTGTAAACACAAAATAGTAGAATGATTAATAAAACTAAAAGAAACAATCAGAGCTCTTTTTTCTATGAGAAATGACAAGGAACACAATGCGGGCTTTGTCAATGAGAGACTCAAAACTTTTGTCTGGTTTGGTTTCTGGCCTGTACTTACTGTAGATCATAAATATCAGAAGTTACAAACCCTAATAAACTGAAATACCTGCTTTCTGCATTTCTTCATACACATCAGTGTGTTCCTTCTTCAGCAAATCTATGAGAGATCTGCAGTGCTTTGGAGTCTTGTGTGTCATGATGGAAAGTAATTTTCTGTTGTTTTTATGCACAACCTTCTCACTGTTAATAGTACTCATTTCCTCATGGACTATCATTCCATCACTATAAAGGGAATCCAAAATTTGTTCAAGAGCAACTTCATTGATATTAGCAATGAATACTTTGTTGGCACTTTGCAAGAAAATTCGATCCAGATCTGAAATAAAATCAGAGAAAATGTATTTACTTTCAGTGACGCACGCACACACACACACACTATTTGCTATGAAGTCATATCTGTTTTATAAAGGGGCCTGTTCCTCGAAGGGAATCTCAAGTACCGGTAGTTCATCCAGCGTTATGTGTAAGGTGGCTGAAAACTATTTTGTAACTCCTAGAACATACAAACCCTCTTAATAAAAACAAGGGGGCTAAGTTTGGTGGCTGAATCTAAAGGGACTATCTACTCGAGGAAAATGTATATAATCTTTACAACCTACCTTCAGCACTGTTTTCAGTCATTGTCATTATCTACATGAAAAAGAAAGAGCATTAGTACTTTGCCTTATATGTGAAGTGAACAGACAAATTAAGCCAAGGTAGTTGTTTCGTGCATCATAGATCATTCATCTAACTTATTTTGTAAAAGAGTACTGTAGAAAACTCCAGTGGCTCCGAAGGTTCTACAGGAGTTACGGAGTGTTCAGTGTAACGGGGCAGGATTACACACAGCGGGATACAGAGTGTTCAGTGTGACGGGGCAGGATTACACACAGCGGGATACAGAGTATTCAGTGTAACGGGGCAGGATTACACACAGCGGGATACAGCAGGAACCTGCACTCCTAGCAGTCATGCAGGTTTGGAGAATCTCATAAATTGAGTTCTAATAAGTGTTTCTTGGGAAACATACTTCAAAGATTAATGCCCTCCCATAGTCTTATCAAAACCTGACAAATCCCTTAGTGGTTCCAAGATAGAGCCTTCAATAGACAATTATTTACTCAGTACTGCAAAAAAAAGTAAGTGCAAAGAATGTGGAATCATTTATTTCAAAATGTGCATTCAAAGTGTTCTCACATTCAGGCAAGCATATTCAAAGCAATACCTCCAGGGTAGTGAAACCACAGTTTTAGTTTAATGACTGATGAACTTATTTACCTGGCATGTCAATATGCAACTATGGAGGTGTGCCTTCAGCATTACTTTAATAAATGTTTTTTTTTTTTTTATTGAATGTAATAATTTGGACACAATGAAACTTTAATGCAGAACAAAGAAGTAATAAAGTTCACATAATACTAGTGTTACAGTAACACAGGTATGCTGTATACATTTTTAGGATATCATGGTAATGAAGTGTACTGTATGTAATTTGAAATTTGTACCTGAATCTTGGAGTGCTCGTGGAGACTATACAGATAACAGGAAATGAAACAAACAAACAAAAAAGGTTCAAAGATCACAATTTGAAGCAGACTAGTATCAACAGGAAATCATTCTCTTGCTCTTGTTATTAAAAAGGTCATTTTTAGACTTTCGAGATAACAGTTTGATTACATTTAATTCTGCAGTTTACTTTTCATGTAGAATATGGAGATGTGCCTTCACTCCATTTGCGCGCCAAGTTCTAGACTCACATTGTTTTAAGGCGGCATTTTTTAAGGTTGTTGGTTTTGATAGTCGATATTAGTTCTTACACTGCACTTTAGTAAATAGTATTTCTGGCTACTTTGTTCCAAGTTATTTCTTAGATTTTGTACAAATGATATTAAAATGTACTGTTGGAATTCTTACCTGTATCTTGTAGTGCTCGTGCAGAGTGATAGGTGAAAATGAAACTGCAGAGTGCTTTGCTACCTTTTCAAGTCCAGCCCCAGGAGGTGAGCAGGCGTGTCTTAGATTTGAGCGCGATGTTGACGACACAATAGTTTTAAGGTGGCATTTCCAGGTTGCTATTAATAGTCAGTATTAGGTATTATTCTGATCTTTTAGAATTATTTCAAAGTGTGGGCAGCAGTGTTGAGTAGTGGTTAGGGCTCTGGACTCTTGACCAGAGGGTTGTGGGTTCAATCCCAGGTGAGGGACACTGCTGCTGTACCCTTGAGCAAGGTACTTTACCTAGATTGCTCCAGTAAAAACCCAACTGTATAAATGGGTAATTGTATGTAAAAAATAATGTGATATCTGTATAATGTGAAATAATGTAGAATGTGTATAATGTGATATCTTGTAACAATTGTAAGTCACCCTGGATAAGGGTGTCTGCTAAGAAATAAATAATATTTCTGGATACTACCTTTCAAGGCCTTTATATTTCAATCATCTGAAGTATTCTAAAACTGTAACCATGATCTAGCAATGCCACCTTAAGATAATGCAAGTAATTTACATACCCCGCCAATGATGAACACACAGCATGCAGACTTATATAGATTAAAAGCAAATGCCTTTCCACTGTTCAGCCATAACCTGGAACTCGGTGGTTCCCAAGATATAGCCTTCAGCCAACCGGGGATCAGTGCTGGGACAAAGTATGTCACTGTGACCAACCTTGAGAAAATGTGGATTAAGTTATTTATTACAAACTGTGGGGTAAAGGTTTTCACATTTCACAAGAACAAGTGTCTGCATGAATATGAGATTAAGCTACCTGCTTGATAAAGCAATAGTAACATATTTCTCAGATGTCAAGATAAATATATGTATTTAAAATAGAACTTACAAGAACATGACCATGAATAGACCTGAACTCCTCGTCGTCAAATTGAATCTAGTGTAAACAGAGGCTGATCTTAGCAATGTATTAATGTTAATAAGGAGAGTCAAGGGGGCTCCTGAGTGGCGCATCCAGTAAAGGCGCTCCTCGCAGGATGTGCCCTATAGCCTGGAGATCGCTGGTTCGAATCCAGGCTATGTCACAGCTGACCGTGACCGAGAGTTCCTAGGGGGCAGCGCACAATTGGCTGAGCGCTGCCCGGGTAGGGAGGGCTTAGGTCGGCAGGGGAATCCACGGCTCACCGCGCATCAGCGACCCCTGTGGCCGATAGGGCGCCTGTGGCTCTGCAGCGGAGCCGCCAGATCTGTGTTGTCCTCCGGCACTATAGGTCTGGTAGCATTGCTGTGGATCTGCAGTGCGAAAAATGACGGCTTGGAAGGAGCACGTTTCGGAGGACGCGTGTTCCAGCCTCCGTTTCCCGAGTTGGCGGGGGGGTTGCGAGCGGTGAGCCGGGGATACAGATAATAATTGGGCATGCTAAATTGGGGTGAAAACCGGGGTAAAAATAATTGGCGACAACTAAATTTATATAAAAAAAAAAAAATAAAAATAAAAAAATAAGGAGAGTCAAATACAGGATTAATATAGGGTTCTTCAGATGATTAAACTAGATAACCCTAATCCATCTGCAAACGACACAGCCTCTTGGACAGCCCAGAACTGAAACAGAAGACCTTGTTTGCCAGAATGGAGGTGTGTTATGTCATGAAGTTAACCCACATACACATTTACAAGAAAGGGCACTTATCCAACATTTGTTACAATCTCAATACACAAAGAGGAAAAATAAATAAATAAATAAAATAAAACATAAAAATCACTTGCCTTTGTTAACTATACTGTGCTTCAGCCACAAAGAATAAATCTAGATCTGCCACTGGGAATTCTATCAGTTTAAACACAGCTCTCCTGGCTATTGTTTTAGCTTTCATCCTCATGATAAATATGTAGAACTTTAATTCATATGGTATACATGACATCATTGAGGTGCCTGAGGGGAGGGGAGAAGAGAAAGGAACACAAGGTTAGCCGTAGCTTGGGTATTTTTGGGCTTGTTTATTTTGAATAGTTCTGTTCAAACCTTTATTTTGTTCCAGTTTATTTGTGAATTCTTAAAAGTGCTTTAAACTGCAGTTTCCGAGTCTGGGTCTCATATCTCAATCCTTTGACTGCCAAGCAAGCAAACTTGTGTTCCTGCCCTGCCATGGTAACAATGGCACTTTTACATTGTTCTATGAAGTACTACAAACACACAATCAAGCTGTTAATATAATCCAAGGTAAAACAATCCACAGCATTAGAAAAGAGTGTTTTACACATTTAAAAGGGGTTCTGGTTACAGCTGTAGGTTTTTTCTTTAGTAGATGGGATGACAATTCTCCGATGAGCCATTGCTGTCATTTTGTGCATTGGGACTTCAAACGTATCTCATTAAACCTGAATGGCTAGGACGTCTCGCAAGATTCCAATTTCACAGCAAGATCAAAGCTGGAAGTCACTTGTACTTTTTATAATTTTCTTCTTGTAAGTTGCAACCTTTATATTTAACATTACTTTTATGACACATAAGACAGTGAAAAGACTTTTTGTCACAGGCTCTGAAAAGGTTACATGCACCATGCTTAATTCTGTAAATCCCATTCCTTTACAACTCCAGATTACTGAATCAGACAGATGAACCAATCAAAGTTCTGGGTTCTTTGGACTGGGTGGAGGGGCTCCCTCTAGAAACGGGAAGGAAATCACCTGCAGATATCCTGCAGGAAATAAAACTTGGCATTTGGGATCATTACATGGATTCCAAATTAGTCACACATTCTGCATTCTAATACACCATTATTCTTTATCTTTTACAATACATTACTCTAAAGGAACTCGAAACATTAAAGTACTATAAATAATACATATTATTGAATGTTTTTCTATTCAGTGTAAGAAAGGGAGCCATCAAAAGGACATATGTGATTGTCTCATAAAAAGATTTATTTTTGTTTGCCTAAATGTACAAAGGCAAGTTACAGTATTGTATAAAAAAAAAAAAGAAACATGGTAATGTACACTTTACATAGAGAAAACTTGGAGAGGGTAAAATCAAAACGCAGCAATCAAAAAACAAAAAGAAAATGAAAAACTCTGTAAACATCTACCTTTCAAGTACCGATGATGGTTACGAGTTCCATCACCCCTGTGTTTGACTGGGAGGGCGGTCAGGAGAGAAAAAGGAACGAACAAACAAACATAACCGCACGGATTTTTAGAAAGCAAAACGAAATCCGCAGTAACAGAACACTTCCCTTGCTGGTAAGTGACGTCTGTCAAAGCACCATTTCCAAACAGGGCTGAGCAATGGCTCTGCCATCAGGGAAATATATTCACACACATTGAAACCATGCGCTTTCTTCCTATCTGTAGCACCCTTACAACAGCTTTGTGATTCTGGGTGCAAAGGTAAACGCATTGTTAAGTTACTACCAACAGAACTGGGTTGAACCTGGATCTTAAAAAAAACATGAAAAACTGAAAAAGATTTCTAGTCAGCATAAACATTAACTTGTAGATTTCCTTTATTGTTTATACTGCTCCGAAACCCATTCTATTCCATCTGGTGGCACATTTCATTACATTTTTGTTGAAGTAAGGTAAGAGAAACAATTGAAAAATTGACCAGAGCAGGTGCAAATTTAGCAGCTGGTGGGGTTGCACGACTTTGTTGACTGTCAGAAATTGGTATATCTATACACCTATTTTAGTAGAGCTTGCACAAAAGCAGAATGTCACAAGCATTGAAGGGCATACCAATTCAGCAGCCAACATCCAAAATAACACACGGCTGAATACCATATACTGTATACCAAAACCAAGGCTTTGTAGAGACCTTCTTTCCACTGTAATATTGCATACACCTATCCACCCTCAATGTCCACCTGACGGTCACTATTCTCTCTGAGGTAAAATGATCAGTTTCAATAACTAAGATTGTGTAGAGTTCACCATTAATATGACAGTTTTCTTGTTTTGTAGTTACAAAACTTGAAATCACAGTAGCATCTGCAGATATAGTTGACATGGGAGATTTAGACTGTGAGGGGTTAAGATAAGTTGAGAGTCCCTTGTTTTGGAATACAGCCTTCAATGCTTCGGACCGGTGGTCAATTTATTTACCACTGCACTCTCATGGCCCACTGGTGCCGCTTTCATACAGAGGAAATGCTCCGACACTACAGAAGCACCAAATTCACCTGGGCTCAGCCAACATAAATCTAAAGAGGGCGGCACATCAGAGTTACAGCCTGGTACAGTCTATAGTTGGGGTTGCTAGGCAACATCCAAGCAAAGCAAAGGATAAGTAGAAAAGTGGCATCCCTCAGTTTGGAAACTTTGTTATGACATTCTTAGACCACCGCAATTCCACTTCTTTTATGTATAAATGTACCTCAGTACTGTATACCCCATAGCAGTGTAAAAACATCACATCCTGAAGAGAGCAGCAAACAAAGGCTCTGGTTCAGAAGACAAAACAAAAAAAAGAAAATATAGTTCAGCTTCAGATTTTAGACTTGCTTCTCAAAAAAAAAAAGGATATGCCACTTTGATACTTAGCCCTTCAAACGTTTCACTTTCAAATATGAATGTAATAAACATGAACCCAACAGTATATTACACACAATGCAATTCTTACGTTTTTTCTCCACTTTAAAAGTTAAAACCTCCTAAAAACAGGCTGCCTTTATGAGTTCTTTAGGGGAACATTTAGGGAGCGGAAGAGGAGATTTCATACAACTGCCTACCACAGGCCCAAATATCTGTAAATATAAACCGAGACCAGGCTATTCAGTGACAAACCCTCTAAACATATAGTTTGGATTGTAAATCCACTGTGTTGCTGTTGTGGAGAAGAAAAAAAAAAAAAACAGGTGGCAGGTTAAGGCAGCAAAGTATGCTACAATATTCTAGCACTAACAACCTACAGTACACATAGGGCGCTGTAGCTGGCACTGCATTAACTGCTTACCGTAAAGATAATATTAAAAACAGCAGAATGGAGAAGTTTGAGACTTCTCTCGTCAGATACTTCAAAATCAGTTTGGAAATGTGTTTTTTGTTTTCTCTCACAACAGCATGCAAAGTGCCTTTCTGACTCTGAACATCCTGCATATCAATAATATTTACGACTGGCCCTATGATCATCTCACAACATAAATAAAAACCAGGGAAAGCATGTAGTGACAATGACACTGACCATGGCTACTGCAACAAGGAACTTGGGGAGCACTAGCATTTTTGAATGACTCCTTCCCACCTTCCAAATTCTTACCTAAAAAGGGACACCTGTACGGAGGTAGGGTAAAAACAGTGGCTCTCATTTTGAGGTTTTTAGACGGGCACAAAACTGTACAAAAATAAGGGTTAAAAAAGAAAAGGACAAAAAAAATTAAAATCACAGCACTGCAGAGAGAAAGTTGTTAGCCAGCTACTGTTCTTTTTACAAAAAAGGTAAGGGGTTTTCAATAGCATCCGACAGCTTTTTAAAATAATTCCTCTGTACAATATATACAAAAACCACATCGTGTGTGGAAAAGAAAAAATGTGGGGGACAGAGAGAGAGAGAGATACAAACTCTGGAATATCTTAGTATGCAGAACACACACACAGCTGGATAATGCTTTCAGTGCTACAAAATGCACAAAGAGAAATAGTGATGAAAAGGCTATTTAGAGGTGATGAATTCCATGTGTACACAAAGGAGTTTCCTAGACTTTTCCAAGGCAGGCAATGCAATATCAGTTATACTACCACAGTGTAATGGATTTAGCCATTTAGCCTCATGTGTATTGAATACAGATTCCTGGTGGAGATTACCTCCAATTGTGTACATAATCATTATAGACTATCTGAGGATTCAAAACTGCGTGTTACAAAAAGGCTATGACTGCTATTGAATTAAAACCAGGTATGAACCTCAATATTTCAGACTTCATTTAAGACTAGTGCAAAACCTCCACTACTGAAACTGAGAAGGGTACCTTTATTTGCTCCTTCCGCAATGACTGGGCGGATTGCAAATGTAATAAACTTCCTAAAATACATATTCCCTGGCACAGAACCATTGTTACAAATAAACAGCTATTTAAAAAACAGATTTCTGATTTTTTATTCAAATTGAAGGTGATTTTACAAGACGACCAGCCACCATGTTGCAGTAAAAAAAAAAAAAAGAAAAAAAAAAAAGAAAACACACATACTGTTTTACAATCAGAAGAACGAACGGTGGATAGTGGGGGCCGACAAGCTCTGCCATCTTTATTTAGCGCCGATTTAAAACTACAACTCCCATAGTTCTCAGCCACACCCATTTCTTGAATCTGTACACCTGAAAAAAATGGAACTATTTCCCTGTGATAATCCCTAAACTGTTAATGAAATGTAATTGATTTCAACTCCAGAGGCATTGGGATGTTGCACTGGTTTTCCTCTGGTGTTTCCTTTCAACTGCATGGTACTGGCAACTGGAGTAACTATGTGGAAGGTCCCCAACAAGTGATACTCATTTGACCATGTTTATTTTTACTCAACTGCCCCCCCTGTTGTGCACTCCCTTTATAACACATGACTTAAAACTCTGTAATGTGTGTGGCTCAGAAGGTGACAAGCCCAAGCACAATCCAGTGGATCATTGCACTTAAACAGGCAGAAGTAATAGTTGCACAGACTATCCCTTTTAAAACGGCCAGCACTAGCACAGTGGATAACGGACGCACAGACATTGTTGTAAACCGTGATGGGTTCATGTCTGTAAGCCACCTCGGCTAGACAGTTCACAAAAAAAATAAAAACAGGATGTCTATGAAAAGCAAAAACAGTCATACAGAGAAATCACCATTAATTTAAGATAAAACAAACCTAAAGATATCTCATTCTCCTTTGAGAATATATATATTTATATATGGTAACTATTCACAGGCATCTTATTCACACACACAAAATATACCTGCTGCAGCTCATTTAAAGATATTTCAAATTCAAGATTAAACTCCTGAACTACGCAGTGTTTTTTAAAATATCTAAAAAAAGAGGGGGTTTTGATTTGTTGAAATGTTTCAGATATCTCGGAATGCATTTTGCAAGATCTCGAAATGGCTTCAGCTTGCACAGACACCACTGCGTGAGGGGCTTCAACAACACAACCCTTGGCCAGCAAACATGTTGTCTGTATCGGATGGACGGCAGAAAAGCTCTGTGGTCTTCGGAGAAGGGGTGCAGCGTCTGTTCAGTGGAAAGTGGGAAACTAAGGCTCGGTTCAGCCAACAATTCCTGTAGGGACTTGTCGGCTGCTGTTGATGTAAAAACAATGCTATCAAAAGAATAGTCTTTTCAGGTTTGTTTTTAGTTTTTTGTGTTCATTGTGTCCACAGTGCAAAGACCAGGTTTAGTGGCTATTTCTGTGTGTAATAATCAACGCAGATGGCTTTGTGATTTATTGTTTGTACCAGCTCTCAAAGTCCAGAGTTAAGAAGTAGATGCTAGAAGGCTGACAAGTCTGCCCGACATTATGGCAGCAACGAAAAAATAGAAACACCATTTAACTGATGCTAAATGAACGCCACAAGCTTCCTCATGTGATCCAGTCACATGACACGTTTCAACATGGAGGTGATCCAATCAGGTCTCTCCCTGCAAATGAAGAAAATAAATAAATAATTGAGTTACAATTTGATCTTTAAACATTTATTAACACATGTGCGCGATTATACAGTACTGCAGTTATCAAACACAGAATGTGCATCAGACTACTGCCGATTAGAGACCCACATGATAAATAGTAAAACTACAACAGCAATGTGGTTCAAGTCGGGACACACACGGTATAACCAGTAATAGTATGGCTATGTAAAATGAACAGGCTTGGTGAGCACTGAAAGAAGAGGAGGGGAACAGAACATCATCCTCCTAGATATTTGACCTCAGAGTAACAAGGTGCCTTACCTCTACAATTTTACACTACCAGGTGTCATCAGTATAGCCTAAACAAATAACATAATACCACTTTACCACACAGGAACTCTGAGTTAATTCAGAGCTATAGATTCTGCTCACCATGTTCCTGTTTTACCATGTGAATAGATCTAAAGAATTAAAATAAGGAACCATTTTTTTTCAACACAATGTCTTCTCTCTACAATGCTTGGCATTTAAACAAGTTCAGTTTTGAATGCCCTTCCCAAAGTAACCTGGAACTGTATCGTCCTACGTGTCTAACCTATTCAGGAATCAGCACAGTAGAGGCTTGTCTTTTGCCACCCTGATGGCTATCCCTGTAACTGTGGTTCTGAGTTCTGCAGTGCCTTACCTGTCTCACCTCCTCGGCGGTGGGTATAATGAAGGGGCTGAGGCCTGCTGACTGGCAATGATGGCTGAAGATGAGAGGCCTGAGAAATGAAAGCAAACAGGAGCTCAGTTACTGGAAACTGGCAACAAAGGAGCAGTGAATCCTAAAACTTTGTATTTTTTAATGTACAGAAATGATATGGTGCCAAAGCAAAATATAATTAGATAACCATATATTAAAAAAACAACACATTTTATATATAAATTGACACGCTTTTACTGTAATTTTTGCTGACGGAATACACCCTGACCGACATTAAAAACACAACAAGTCAGTTGCCCACGGTAACACAATCTCACATAATATTATATTGTCATTCCAAGCACAGCTTGTTCTGTGCAATTCACTTCACCACTACTTTCACACCATCAATGTGAAAGCATGCGAAGGCCCTACTGTGCCAGTGTTCTTATGAAGCATCCCAGAGCACTGAATACAACATGGCAGCATTCATTACCAAACACCAAAATACCAGCATGTTTCAAAAGACATTGTGCATGAAGAGCGCATGTTGAAGCATTGCTGTCTGATCTGTAAAGTCAGGAATTGTGTCTCACATCCCAGCAATTCTCTGGTCTTTGGGACTCCATTTTATTAAACACACCCAAAGCATTCAGATTCGGCCTTTTTGATTCTTCAGTTTTCACTGTAATGGAGACTGGGCAGCCCAAAGAGTTTCTTATGATTTCAAATTAGCCCAAATGATCTATAGTTAAAACCTATTACAACACAGATCTACTGCCTTCAAATGTGTCAAGACAAAGAGAAGACTTAATTATCAGCTGGTAAAACTGCAAGCAATGCCAATTAAACATGTCAAGCCAGCATGTTCCATTTTCCTTTGCTGTAAATGAGTCTGTAAATAAGCTAAACTGATCTCAGAAGAGACATATCAGGTTTATCTTAGTGTCTCGATACAATGGCACGTCCCAATGATTTGTAACTGATGGGCTTCAACTGCAATAAACATCACTTTATAAAACAATTAAATAAGAACAGCTAACATGAGAAACAGTGATGTTCAATTCTTGATGTCTTCCAAGCAGACTGACACTTGCGCTGAATAGTTTGATGGTTTTGAGATGGGACTAGAGTTCGACACCACTTAACGTATCTCACAAACCAGGCCCCAAGAGATACATTAAAAAAGAATGAATGGAGGATCCTACTCAAAGATATGCTACATCTTGGGTGAATACTGTGTGCCACTGCCTTTTCAAAACATATAAGTTCAGGTATGGGCCAAATGCCTGTGGTAATAGCCGGTGTGATGAAGATCACTGGTTCTTGCTTCACTCAGATGAATATGTATTTTATGTAGATGGGGTCTGCCAAATTCTATAAAGTTCATATTTCAAAATAAAGCTACATTTTTCATAGTAGCACAGCCTTTACAGTATTACTTATAAAACCTCGCTGTACAGGACTAGATGAAACTGTTGTTTTTAAATGAAAAAAAGACAAGAGTGGATTTCAGTCAATTAAGTGGGGTTGGCGACTCTAGATTAATTGGCTACTTTCCAAAGCATTCCAGCAAGAAGGTTATACTCCACCTTAGAATGAAATATCAGTGTAATGTTTGCAAATTAAAAGTAGGATACAAACAAGAGTGTGGGCTACTATCCCCAGCCAGAGGTATTCTTTTGAGTAGCATGCTCAGCTCCATTGTGGAACGTCAGTAAGTGCCGCCCCTCACCTGCTGCGTAGGGTAGATCGTACTGCAGCGGGTAGCCCAGGTGGTGGTGTGAGGCCATCAGGCGTTGTGATGGGGAGGAGCGTGGCCGCTCATCTCTCTCCCTCTCCGCTCGCTCCCGCTCGTGGGCCTGCTTGTCGCTCACAGTGGGAGACTTGCTCTTGTAATGGCTGGCGTGCTGCTGCAGGATATCCAGGGCCTTGGACTCGGAGCTGGATTTACTGCTCACCGTGGGGCTGGATCGAGACTTCTCTCCCTCCTCGCTGCCTGGCATCTTATTGCCATAGGGGGAGAAGGAGTAGCCCGAGGACAGGTAGGAACCTGAAAGAAAAAAGGCAGGATGGATTTGTGATGGATTTAGGAAATAGCTGAAAACTTTGAACACAAAAAAACAATACATGACATTGATTTCTTTTTTTTCTCTCTAATTTAGAGTGCCCGATTATTTTCTCCCCAATTCAGAATGTCATTATGTTCCCTCACTGATCCCTTGACCAAGCCAATTTCCTCTTTTACACCCATAAAGTCGAGAGGGGATGTCAGGAAGCTACCGGTCTCTGGAGGACAAAGGTCAGCCCTGCAGCGTCTGCCTGAGCTCACCAGGCACCTGGCCCCCCAGTTCATTGCACAGCTTAAATCAACAAGCCTTCTGTTTGTTTCATTCATACTGAGCAAAAATTCTGTAATTAACACACTGATATTTTGCAAATTTGAAAAGCAAACAAACTAAAAAATAACCTCAGCATCGATGAGTTAAAATGCAAAAGCTGTCGAAAAACCTCTTTAAATTCAAGCCTAAGCCTGACAGACACACTAATAGCATGGCCCCCTGGTCTCACCTGGGTAGTTCTGCATCATGACGGAGGGCATGCCCCTGTAGCCTGGGTGATTGGGGTCGTATCCCTGTGCGTAGGGGTACCCGTGAATGTAGGGCATGTAGGACTGGTGCTGCGCCAGGTGGGAGGTGAACTGCATGTGGGCGGTGGACCGGGGGTCCTTGCTACGATGGTCCTCCGACGGGGGCATGGCTAGTCGGGGGTCCATGCTCTCTTTGTTCTCCTCCTTGGGGGCAGTCTCCTTGGGCCTGGGCCTCTCCTCCTTCCCCTTGCGCTCTCGCTCGCGTTCCTCCTTCCACCGCTGCTCCTCTTCCTGCTTCTGAGAATCGGGGTACTTGTTAGGATAGACGTAGGGCCACATTCTGGAGTCGGGCTCCTACAGACACAGAGAGAAATGCAGCTCTTGAATTGGAATGTATCTACCAGCGCAGCTAAAAACCGGATTTTCAAACTGTCTCCAATCACTATGCTAACCAACCCCCTCAAGTTTACACACTTCCCTCTGCGGGAATGCTTCTCAGATCCAGCTGGACACAGGCCCTCTCCCTGAATTATTTTCACAGGTCAGAATGACAGTTATTTCAATATTTCAGGATGAAATGGATATGCTCATTCACTGCTAAACAGATCAGGCTGATAACTTTGTAACAGTAATTGCATAGTGGGTTACAGAACCAGCTGTGCATTGGAAAGCACTCCCACTCCTTATTGCTGCAACCCCCTGTGCATCATGCATTTTTGCAATTGCTTTGCTATCTTTATCCTCATGGGTCATTAAGCAACTGGAGCACCCAACACTGCACACTGCAGTACGGCTTGTGGGAAGTGGAAGACCTTTCAAGTGGTTTGCAGCTGCAGCTGAATAATGACTCAGAACACAGGGATACAAATACATGTTCCATCTGAGTAGTTCTGCCTGATGTAGTGTACAAGAGGCACTGGTGTCCTGTAACTCTAAAATAATGACATTGCAACTTGGAACTTTCATCTGAAGCATTTGAACTTTTGCATAATAGAGCTTTCTAACAGGCATGTTTTTATTGTTTGCTCTAAACATTTGCAAACATAATTGTTAGTGCCCTTACAGTTTAACATTATAAGCCCTTGTTGGAAGTGTCAGAGGGTTCCCTGTATCATGTTAGAACAAAATGACCCCATTTGGGGAAAACAGAGCTGAAGATATCAGAATACTGACATTCCCATTTATGTTTGCCCAACCAATTCTACTGTAAAACAGTTGTGAATTACCTGTCTGTACCACATGGCCTGGTCCACTGCAGGCTGCCTGCTAGACTCCATGCTGGACCTCGCCTCGGACATCTCCTTGCTATGATGGCTGCCCTCGCTCAGCTTCATCTTCAGCCCCTCTGCCTGCTGGGACTGGATCTTGGAGGAAGAGGAAGATGAGGAGGAGGAAGAAGAGTCCTCCACCTTGGGGATTATGACTGACTTTGCCGGCTCTGAATCAGAGTCTTTAGGCTTGCTCGTTGGCGCCGGCTTGCCGAGGTCCGTGAGGCTGGGGGCCTTCGAGATAGTGGGAGGGATGGAGGCCTTCTGTTTCCACTCCTCCTTCATGGCTGCCTCCCTCTCTCTCATGGCCATGTCTGATTTCTTCTCGGCCGCGCGGTGCTGCTCAGTGGCTTGTCTCTGCCTCTGATGCTCCTCGTACTGCTGCCTGTAAGCTGGATTGGAAGCCATCAAGTGGGCGTGATATGCCTGGTCGCTGTATCCATAGGGTGGGACGTATGCATACTGGTTGTAGTACAGGGGTTGCATGTACATGTTGGAGCGTTGTTGTATGACAGAGGGCTGCTGCTGTTGGCAAGGCATGCTTACTTCAGGCTTCCGCTCTTCAGGAGGTTCCACTTTCACCTTTGTGTCGATGGGTTCCGGTTCCTCCTCTTTCTTTACTTTTACAGGCTGGCCTTCAGCCAGCGAAGTGCTAGAATTGGAAGCCCCAGGGCTGGGGTTGGTGTAGTTAGGAGAATAGTAAGCTTCGTAGCCTGAATAGAAAGGAGACTCCTTGCTAGGGGTTTGGGAAGGGAAGAGGGCTTTCTTAGCCCCTTCCCTCACGGCCTGGTCGTCTGCCTTGGCCTTTACACTGTCTGCTTTGCCTTCCCCGTCTTCCCCTGCGTCGGAAATATCAGAGTAAGCTGGGCTATTTGTCTTGACCGAAGAATTGTCCGCACCATTTTGGGTCACCACATGAAGAGGAGCCATTGGCTGGACCATGCCAGTGCTGTCAAGCCGGCTAGCCACACCTATCAACGGACTAGGAGCGTTGTCCGAGAAGCTGTAGATCTTGTCTGCCTCGGCCTTGATGCTGGCCAGGCGGCTTTGGTGGGGATCTGAAGAACCGTTCAACATCCCGTCGCTCTTGCTCCCAGGATCAGAAGACTCAGAGTAAGGGCTCTTTCCTTCCTCTGGCTTTCCTCCTTTACCAGAAGGATTGGGACTGTCCGCATCCTTACTCTCTTTTTTCTTCTTGTCCTTCTTCTTCTTGTCCTTGGAGCTGTTCAAAGATGGGTTCACAGTGGAGGGCTCTCCCATCACAGTGGGCTTGGGTTGGATGGCTTTCAGCTGAGGGCTCTTGGGCATGGCCTGGACAACGGTGGTGGTCAAGCCTGGAGAGGAACCCGGGCTGCCTGTGGTGAAGGTAGCTGTCTGAAAAGTGTAGAGCTGCTGGGGAGGTATGGCTGGGGCTATGGGTCTGGCCGACTTCAAACTCTTTTGCTGGACCTTGTCAGGCTTGGCACTCCCACTATTGGGCTTCTTTGACTTGTCCTTGTCAGACCCTTTCTTGTCATCCATACCGTCGTTACTAGCCTCGTCCGTGAGGCAGGGCCCATCTTCAGAACCATCTATGGGGACCCCAACAGATTCCTGGTCTGTGTCACAGGACTTCTTCTTGCTGGATTGCTTAGAGCTGAACTTTCCAGGCGAAGGGGACGGGCTATGGCCTTCAAAGCCTCTGCCTTTTGGCGTAAGAGACTGTGCTGGTGAAAGACATCCTTTTTGGGAAACAGAGGCTCCGTTACAACTCCCAGGCTCAGGATGAAGCGTAGAGTCCTCCCCGTACTCGCTGTCCCCATCCATCTCCTGCTTAATGCCCTCATCATTATGGGCGCGAGCCTGGTGGTACTTCAAGCCATTCATGTGCTTGTACTTCTTGTTGCAGTTGGGGTGCGGGCAGTCGATGAGGACGGGCGAAGGGCAGTTGCGGTCGACGGCTGGTGGAAGGGGCTCACATTTCACGGCAGGCACGGGCATGGCCGGAGGGGGCACGCTGCTGTTGGAGTTGGTGCGCATGCGCTTGCTCCCCTTGGTGTCCTCCGAGCTGGAGTTGGGCTCCATGTCCGAGGCCGGCTTGCTCTTCCGCTTGTTGGCCGAGGACGGGCTGGCCTTGACGTCCTCGGTGTTGCTGTTGGGCGGTGTGCGGTGCTCCGACGAGGTCTGGCTCCCGCGACGGCCCTTGCTGTTGGAGCCTGCCCGTGTCTTGCTGCCACCACTGCTGCCCTTGGTGTCGGACGAGTTGCTGTTCTCGTTCACAGGAGTGTTGCTATTGGGCCGCATCCGCTTTCCCCTCCCCCGGCCATTCCTCATCTCCAGGTCGCTGGTGGGCGACTCACAGAACCTGTGCAGAAGACAAGAACAGTTCATATTTCCTGTTTGTTTCAACATCTGTAGATGCTATGTGAAGTTTACAGCATTGTGGTACTCTCTTCTGACTCTCTCAGTTCATTCCGATACAGGTCCTTGTTCCATCCAGATCCAGAATTCTTTTTTAACCTGCTATGCTCAACTACGCAAATCAAGAACATGGAGCTGGACTATTCAATGTAACAATTAAGGTAATAGCTGGTATAAGGTACTGGACTGGACTGGATTGTTTTATAAATGAAGCCATGACATATTGGCAAGGGTTTATGGCAGGGCCGATATTTGTTACTAAAATGAGCCTGAGCAATCCGTGCATAAAAACAAATTCAATGTTTTTCATACTAGGCACATAAATAAACAGAACAGGGTGCAGGGCTATTGGACTTGTCCATCGCTGTACAGGCAAGGAAGTTTCATGCATCGCACACCTTTTAAAAACATGACGAATGCCTCCGCAGATTTATGCTGCTGATTTTAAAATACGGTCGAGCATAAAAATAGGCAGTACTTGGTGTACCGTATAAATGCACACTTGATGAACTACGCTGCAATCATCTAATTAAGCAGGCTGGCTAGGAATGTAAAACCCTTCAAAGTGGTTATATACGACTGCCTGCAGCAAAAGGTCAATGTGTGTTTTTGCCTCCTGTGGAGCCTGGTGGAGTAGCAGTCTTCATGTGAAAAAGCCTATATCATATACTGGTGATGCAACAACTTGGCATTTAAAAGAAAAGTAAACTGGGCTGAAGGTCAGGAATTGGTCACTTTCTAAGAGATCTTCTCTTTATAATTCCACTCAATTTTGAAGTGCAAGTAGATCAGGGTTCTATATTTGATTGAGCAGCTAAAGCAACTTCAGTGCATCCCGTAACTGTTTGGTTTACTATTTTAACTTGACAACCACAAGAAATCCCATTTGGACAGTGTGGTTACTTCATTTTCCATGCATAAGTGTGTTACATTAAAACTACTACTGGGTATGATATTCTGCCACACAAGAAAATAACGGTTTGCATGGTACAATAATGCCGGGGTAAATTGAGTTACTTTGATGCTACTTTCCATTACAAGAATCTCTCATTAGTCACTGAATAACGTCTGGACATTATGGTTCATAATATTATGAAATATGAAGCGTTTCATCCAGACAATGCAGACAGGCCCCACTGCTGACTTAATAGCAGTTGGCATGGCTGTACTCTCAGCTATGGTCACTGACTGCAAGGGAACAGATGCAAGCTGCACCCCAAATGATCCCTCTATTGCACGGACTGTGCTCTCTGCTCACCGTGGCGGGGCCCAGTCGTGCCTCGTGCAGTCCAGCAGCGTCCCCACGTAGGTCTTGTTCCGCCAGGTCACGTTGACCACAAGCATTCCTGGATGGAGGAAGGAGACGAGAAGCAGAGTGAGAGTCTGAGGATTTTGTATATGAAAACTTTCTTTCTAGTTTACAAAAGTGTAGTGGAATGACTCCAATAGCTGTGCAATGGGAGACTTGTATTATTAAACTGTAAACTCTGAACCGTAACGCCAGCCCAATGAAGTGAAGCTGCATCTGCACGCTAACTGCACACTTGTGTAGGAAATCTGGCAGGACCTCCATGGTTATTCAAACAGACAGGCTCCATGCAGCTGGCATGCACTTCAAATACAGGCCTTGGTAAACATGTTGTTTTGACCACTCACAAAATAAAAATAAAAAAAAAACACAACTCCTCCAGTTAATAGAGAACGACGGTTTTTATAGTCAATGGTCCTGCCTGGGGGTTTCCGGTTTACTTTTTCTAACTGTAACCGAGCTGCCTCGACGAAATTCACAAGCTATTTTGAACTAAATAAATCAACCTTTACACGTGGGGTTGTGTGTTGACCCATAGGCAAAAACAACAGCACTCTGTATGGAAGGGAATTTGTATTCCGCGAGTGTCCAAGTGACTTTACTGCGCTGGCGATGTTTGAAGACACGCAGCGAAGGTTACAGTATTTATGTCAGGCTCAGAACTACTGGTGTATGCAATAGTTCCTAGCCATCAGTCTTGACAGTTATGTCTTTTATAAATCTGAGAGTCTAATACTTTGACTCCCGGATTGAGACTTCTTGTTGCAGTTATTTAACACTAGATGGCAGCAGTTGCCAAATTTTCCAGTAACCCTGGGATAAGCAGATGGAAGTACTGGCATCTTGGTTATGAATAGGAAAAGGCAGTCAATGTATTTTATTACCCTCTGTTTAATAATCTGCAATTGCACCGTGTTATACTGGGTAACAGTTGCTAAACAAATGATTCTTCTAGAACACAACCAGTGATACAGAAATTCATGTCAAGCAACTCTGTTCCAAAAAGAAAATACCCTGGCCAATCCCAAATAATGTTTCCCCTTAGTGTTCTGCCACAGTTAAAATGAGATATATTATACATTTTGTATTTATTTTAATTATTTAAATTTTCTCTTTTCAGTATTATATTTTTTAACTATGCCATGCCCCTGCAGGCCTCAAAGCCTCCCTGTAGCCTGAATACTCTTCCCTTAGCTGTCCCTCAGAGCATCTAGGCTCTGCAGTGAGGTAATGCGTGTCTAATTGCGCTGGAATGCTCTCTGGCAGAATGCACAGGCACCATTTCACTTTTTATTAGCTCAGGAAACTAAAGAGGCTTTTTTTTCTCCTCCCCCCTCTTCTTTCTGAAACGCAAACCCAGCTCGCTATTCAGTTTACTGCGTGGTTTCTGTGGGCAGCACTGGCCCTCTGCCTGCCTAGGAGTGAGCGCTCTGGAAATGGAGTGGCAGCAATACAGGTATACATTTACACACAGTCAGTAAGTCATCAGGGCCTGGATAAACACACAGACATGCCAGACCATGTGTTCGACACCTCAGCCTCCCAGGCCCAGCAAGAAACAAGGATTTCCTGCTCTCCCAAGAGAGCAAAGTGCTGGTCTGAGGCCTGCTGGGTTAATCTGCACACGGCTTTGGGTCTGGTAAAGAAGCTTACTAATTTAAAGACTTCTACTGTACACACTCAAATTCTGAGAAAACACAGACAAAGTCTACCCCTAATTTGCCCTACATCCTTTAACTAGCACCACAGAGCCTGTGACAGCACACTGTACAGGACACACTCAAAAGCTGTAGGATCAGTATCTACACAGACAAAGCAGTCGCAGTGGGCACAGCTCCAGCAATCCTTGAAGTTTCTCATTTTGAAGACTGTCCCCCTACGAGAGCCAGGCAGTTGAACCTGATTCTGTAAAACTCATTAGAACTAGCAGAGCCTCATTAGTTCAGCTGGGGCCCTGGCAAGCCTTTGGTTCTGGCTGCCCTGCTGTTCAGAATGCCTTTTACAATCCTCCCCACCCCCTCCCAGCACACAGCTCTGCCTGGTGTCAGTCTGTGACAGAGCCTCGCTTTTACGCTTTAGTCAAAAGCTGCAAGCCATGCAAAAGGGCTGACGTGATCACAGCAGAGCAGGGCGAGGGTCAGCAGCTTCATCGACTCATCAATGTTTCATCAGCACAGACAGTCCTAATTATCAGGCTGCAGGCTGCAGACCAGCAGCTCTCAGGAATCAGCTTTTCTTGTGGCTGACACATGCAGAGCGATTACCTTCCACTCCACTTGGTCATTATCTAGCTGAGGTTCTCTAGCAGCCGCACAATTTATTTGCAAATCAGTAAAGCAATAACCCTTATGCAACCCAGGATGCAACGTCAGTGGTAGCAGGATTAGAGGTCAGGGTTCAGATTAGCGAGTCTACTGTACCACCTTGTGTGCAGCCATCATGAGAAGGCTTGCCAGCTGGACTGCGGTTTAACTCATTAATCACGAAGTTCATTTATTTTTTGCTTTCTAACTGACTGTGTCATCATTGAAATGCACCTTCATTTAAAAAGAAAAGGTGTTTCTATGGCGTCTCCAATTATAAACAGAAAGGGGGGGACAAAATCCTAACGTTCCAAAATTACAAACAGCAATGTTCCAGAGTGGTGTAATAGGAAGGAAGGCTGTGTACCTGCAGCAGGACCTTGTGAAAACTGTACAGCAACAAGATCTCGAGCAGGGATAGAAATAAGACTCCTACTGCATAGCAGTTTCATCCATTCCAGGTTTTACTACAAGCTTGATTAGCCACAGTCTCTGTGTAACCTGCTCAGGTGTGTCTTTTTAAACTCATAGTAAAATCAGGAATTAATCAAACTCCTATGCAATGTGAGTCTTATTTCCATCCCTGGTCTCGTGTCTGACAGAGCAGAGTGAACTATGAAAACATGGAGTAAACCGAGAAATCATGAACCCAACTGTGGGAAACAGCAGCTTTATCAAGGGCCCTTGGTAACAATTGAACAGGTAGTCTTGGCACAGCCAGGGTCTTTTATGTTGCTCAGTTTGGAGATAGATATATATATATATATATATATATTTTAGTGCTAGCAACTGTTTTTTTTTAGTGTTGTCAGTGCTGGCAACTTGGTCTGCATTCGGGCGAAGTGCCTTGCTTGCTAAAAGACAGAAATCAATTTCCAGTCCAGGACTGTACTGTGCAGTTGGTGGGAAGCCCACTGGCAGAGAGCCACCGTGGAGCACAAAGACGACAAGCGGAGGGGGGAGAGAGATGAGGAAAGGTTTCTCTTCATTGCAACAGTAAATAAACATTGTGTACCTGCACTGTCAAATCTCCATCGCTTACAAATAAATAACAAATTACATTTTAAAAGGTTACTACATTGCCACAGTTCCTGAAATATGCTTAGACCTTGTAGTTATTTGTAGTTTTATTTATTTTTTACCACACATCGACTTGGCCTTTATTTTAAGCAATAGAAGGGCTGCAACATGGCAAAGGCATTGTGATTTAACAAGCACACTGGAACATAATGAATACAATGCAGAGCTGGGATAGGGCACCAGTTCTTCATTTTACCCCAAAAAATGGGTCCAAGATGACTGCCAAGGATGGAACCACATTCCCAAGAGCAGTCTTGGCAGCTACCATTCCATAGTCAAACTGACAAAAGTTTTGGAAATGCCTTTGTCGGCGATAGAACGGTTGAAATGTCAGAAAGCAATCTCGTTTAACCACAGTACATAACACCACCACTGTCACAGATTCACACACACAGACACACACTCGACAGGGACCAAGATACCAATCTGCCTCCTGTGAGATAAAAGGGCTTCGCAATTGCAATTCCCCCTCAGCCTCATGCGGCGAAGCACTCCTTCCCACAAACAGAACAGACTGTGACAACAACAGTACCCCCAGTGCCGGTGTCTGCCAGTCAATGACATCATGGAAACTGACTTGAGAAAGCTTGAGTAAATAAAGGCGTCTGGCTGCAACTCAATCATGCCTCAAGTGCACCACTTAGGAATTTGCCTTCCCCATTTTGAATCCTCCAGCTTCAAACAAATTGCTCCTCGGACCTCATGGACTTCTACAGTAATCTTGTTTTTCACTTGACACAGTATCTTCTCTCTCCAACACCTTGTAACCTCATAAAGAGAAGTAAAGTGTTTTCGCTGATACAACAGTTAAACAAACATGGGGAAGCAATACACTTAACAGGCCGACAAAATTCCTTGGAATGATATTTGCTTATGTGTAAAAATATCAGTGCTACATACACATGGAGGTCAATAGATGGGCTGGGCCTGTATGACATTTCCACAGTATAAACATAACAAATAATACCATGGTAAGCTTAATATCCCAGTATAAATCATGCAAGTTATAAAATGAAGGCTTACTAAAAATGGAGAAATACTGTCAATCGCTTTGAGAACTGTAGTCATTCCCATGCATTGCACAAACCATTTATGGAATGCGTTAAACTTTGGTTATTTTATATTTGATTGGTCAGATTGCTTAAAACACAAGCATAATAATACAGGCTATTATTCAAAAGCAGGGAAGAGTTATTCATGTTTGGCATGGGGTCCAAAAACACACATAGCAATCCCATAAAAGAATGTATTTTAACACCAAGCTGTATGTTATTATTGGATGTATGTCTATAGTTCAAGTGGCATTGCACAAGAAAGATTCCAATGTTATTACACAGCCATAGTTTGTACAAGAGATTTCTTTACTTAGCTAAAACGTTTTGAAAACCGTAAATAAAAAAAATTGAAACCAAACTACTTTGATAATAACTACGCTGTCCCTCTGCAGTCACTTGTCCGTTATAAACTGAGAAGTGTGGCTGACAGTTCTCTCCAAAACCATGATCAAAATACAGTAAATCGAGGGCTCCCGAGTGGAGCATCCGGTAAAGGGGTGGGGGCTGGGGGGTTGGGGGGGCTGGGGTTGGGGCTTAGGTCAGCCAGGGTGTCCTCGGCTCACCGCGCACCAGCGACCCCTGTAATCAGGCCGGGCACCTGTGGGCTTGCCTGTAAGCTGCCCAGAGCTGCGTTGTCCTCCGACGCTGTAGCTCTGAGGTGGCTGCATGGTGAGTCTGCAGAGTGAAAAAAAGCGGTCGGCTGACGGCACACGCTTCGGAGGACAGCGTGTGTTCATCTTCGCCCCTCCCAAGTCACCGCAGGGGTGGTAGCGGTGAGCTGAGCCAAATTGGTAGAAAAAATGATAAAAACAATTGGCGACTACTAAATTTAAAAAAAAATAATAATAATAATAATTATATATACAGGCAGAAATTTCAAGGCAGACAGGGGTTTCCAGATGTGCTGTCCAAGCTCTTTTGAAGAAGCATAAAGAAACGGGCAACGTTGAGGACCGTAGACGCAGTGGTCGGCCAAGGAAACTTACTGCAGCAGATGAAAGACACAATCATGCTTACTTCCCTTCGCAATCGGAAGATGTCCAGCAGTGCCATCAGCTTAGAATTGGCAGAAAACAGTGGGACCCTGGTACACCCATCTACTGTCCGGAGAAGTCTGGTCAGAAGTGGCCTTCATGGAAGACTTGCGGCCAAAAAGCCATACCTCCGAAATATTTGGCTGTAGCAGAAGGCAGTTTGTTCGCCGAAGGGCTGGCGAGCGGTACACGAATGAGTGTCTGCAGGCAACAGTGAAGCATGGTGGAGGTTCCTTGCAAGTTTGGAGCTGCATTTCTGCAAATGGAGTTGGGGATTTGGTCAGAATTAATGGTCTCCTCAATGCTGAGAAGTACAGGCAGATACTTATCCATCATGCAATACCATCAGGGAGGCATCTGATTGGCCCCAAATTTATTCTGCAGCATGACAACGACCCCAAACATACAGCGAAAGTCATTAAGAACTATCTTCAGCGTAAAGAAGAACAAGGAGTCCTGGAAGTGATGGTATGGCCCCCACAGAGCCCTGATCTCAACATCATCGAGTCTGTCTGGGATTACATGAAGAGAGAGAAGCAACTGAGGCTGCCTAAATCCACAGAAGAACTGTGGTTAGTTCTCCAAGATGTTTGGGCCAACCTACCTGCCGAGTTCCTTCAAAAACTGTGTGCAAGTGTACCTAGAAGAATTGATGCTGTTTTGAAGGCAAAGGGTGGTCACACCAAATATTGATTTGATGTAGATTTTTCTTCTGTTCACTCACTTTGCATTTTGTTAATTGATAAATAAACTATTAACATGTCTATTACTTTACAGCATTTTTTCACACCTGCCTAAAACTTTTGCACAGTACTATATATTTTTTTTTATAAGTCTGTGAGTCTAATACTTTGACTCCCGGAATAAGACGATACATTGCATTACTGTAGCTTTTATTAGGCAGCACTATAATAAATCATAATGATGTGTCACTGAATGAAGATAGCCTTAATACAAGATATACTGCTTAACATTTGTATTTGTATCTACCTTTGTTTTTCTCTTTACAGTGCTTTTTCTATTCATTTATTTTGATGTGATTGGCGAGTTGTATTATGTTTAAGTCATGTTTTAGCTGTGACAATCCACCTGCATACAAACCTCTTTTTATGTGTCCATGCAGTCAATTTGATCCTTTTTACGGGTGGGAAAAGACCTTCCACAGACACTTTGCTAAGACATGAATTGTTATTGCAGTATACTAGTACTTGAAAGGAGTTGGCTGTTTCCATAGGAACACGAACATTGCATTATCCACTGCATACCGTCCTGACATTTGCAGTGCAGCACAAAGGAACAGTGTCAATACGGTAAAGTATGTAAGCCATAAAACCAGTATACTGACTCACCCCTAGTCTGTACTGACTGTTTAAACTACTTCTGAATTCTCGTTCCAGTATCAACCTATACAAAAAACAATTAAAAAAAGACAAGCTGCATCCTTCCCCCAGCATGACTGATATCTTAAAAGCATCTCCAGGTTCCAGAGTAGAACAGCATTCAGCTCTACTGCAACGGCCACTTCTCTTTTCCTTGTGGATCCTAATCTGTTGCCGTTAGTAAAGAGTGAGGCACTAGAAAGAAACGAGTTACACTCCTTCCCAGAGCTCTTCCTGCCCAACATGAAAAGAGAAAAAGGGGGTGGAAGGGGAGGCCCAGTCATTCAATTCCTGCTCAAGTCATTACAGCAATTCAAACATTAGCTCACAACCCTTAAACCGCCATGCAGTTTCTATCCAATACCAAGGCGTTTCCTTCAAAGAACGCCGCTAGAAGTGTCCTGGAATGTTAGTAATGTAAACTGTATGGTTCCCATTGAAAGGACTTCAAAGCCTGCTCATGTAACTCGCAATGCTGCAGTAAGGCACAAAAAGCCCACGTCAACCCCTGACGCTGGTGATCTCGTTCGAAGACAGATACTGAATTCGATACAAAATTGAAGGCTTTGGTGTGAGGACAGGTGAAAAACTCTATACACACCCTATACATACTGCAGGAGATACACGTATTCATGCAAGGCTGTCACCTTTAAAAACGGGGTGAATGTCTTCGTTCAGTTTATTACTAGTAATTGTACACTTTGAGACCACACTGACCCAAACAGCAGACACCAGGTCCTTTACAGGATAATAAAGGACCTGAAATAATGCAAAAGTTGCTTTGAGAACTAATTGTTTGTCCATTATCCCAGTTAGGCTCCAATAACAAAGTCTGAAAAATGTAGTTCTGCACTCCCAGAACAGGCTGTCTGCATTGCTGTGCATTTGAGTATTGATGAAAGTAAACTGCGGCAGTTGTTCTGCGTAACATTACGCCGTGTTCAGCTGAATGCTTTAGAAGTACTCTACCAGACAATACATTTGCAAACAGAATTTTTTTCCCCCCCTCACATTTGTTCACTGTATTAACAGCAAACAAAAAAACACCCACTGGCTATTAATAAATTCTGTATCGTTTGGGAGTGCACGTTGTTTTGATTACCATGCTTTACAAACCCAATTCTAGTTGAATAGATTTTTTTTAGCTTGGCGATGACACAGTCTATTTCTTAAACACTGACATTCAGTTTATTGCAGGTAAAAGCCACACTGTATGGTGTATATTAGGGTGTTGTACAAGACGTGTGCGTAGGTGTGTGTTTTCATACAATGAGTGTTACAAAGCTGCTCAATCACGTATGTAATTCACAGGGAGCAGGAGACAAACAGGAAATGCTGTATTTTAAAATGATGGTAGAGTTCTAGCATTTAAATTGCTGTTGGTATTATTATAGAAACACACACACACACACAGACAGAGAACAGTGGCTAATGCTACAGTAGGTGTGTCTCAGCTCAGGTTTTACTCAAGAAGATCATATCAAAGGCTGGAATGGCTCAGCTATGCAAACAGTATTAAATGCATTCTAGGTCTAGTTCCAAAATGTATACAGAGTTCTGGTTCACATGATAAAATAGCCCTTAGTAATAACTAAACTTTTAACCCAAACACGAGCATCAATGCTGCTACTAAAAAATATACTTTTTTTTTTAACTTTTAAATATTTAAATATTTTATGAGAAAGACAACCCCATTTCTACTACCAGTACTGACAACGAGGGTTAAACAGATCATGCTGGACCAACAAAAAGACAGTGGGTCATCTCATCAGTGGTATTTTGCTAAATAAATCTCCTTACCATCTTCCGTCTCCTGCCAAACGATTCCTTCCAGGTTAACACTGGTCCCAGGTTCACAGGGTCCTAAACACTCTGGCTCTGTTGCCAAGGCAACATCGGAGGTGTTGACGGCGACAGAGCGCGTGCGCACCATGATCTGCTCGCAGGGGGAGGCGATGTCATTGTTTCCCACAGGAGCCAGGAGGTGCAGTGGGGGAGGGGCAGGCGTGGAGACTGGAGACTCCATCTAGAGGGAACAGAGGAAAGCAGTGTGATTAATACACTTACATGCCGATGTCAAATTCAGACTCTTACTATTACAGAATGTATTGCACAGCTCTCCTCCTCCACCTGAAACACTACATAATATATTAAAACTACTCATTTTCTAATTACAGTGATCCCTTGTTATTCCATGATTTGACAGTTCAGTTCATGTGGCCAATTCACAGTTAGGCCAGGTCAACAGTAAATAGTACCAAACTTCACCAAATTTATGAACAATTTCACGACTAGAAGCCTTTTAGCTTTTTTTTTTACCCCATTTAATTTGTATAATAATGACAACATTTTCATTGACAAAATACCCAATATGAGGGCTAATCTTTACCCTCATTTTTTTTCGTCATGAAGAAAACAAAGTTAACAAAACAAAAGTAAGGCACAGGTTCCCATTTGCCCCTGGCTAGTTCGGTTCAGTCTCTCTCACAGTCTGAGTGAAGCTTTGTTGCTTCCATCTGAAAACAGTACAACTGTCAGTCCACACCCAGAGCAACGTTATATCATTTCCAAAACTGCATGAAAAAGAACAGAGCAGATTGCAAAACCGGTGCTCAGCCGGTAACGAGGTCAAAGCTGCCTGAGCTCAAAGGCTTCTTTGGTCAGTCACAATAACAACCTTCCAGCCTTGAGACACTGCTACACATTTAGGAGAACGCTGGTCTAACTCCTCTCTTCCGAGGTACACAATACTGATCGGCTCTGTGCATGGGAACCCCAGAGATGAAAGGGTTAACAATGCCAACATTCCTGTGTACAAGCTCACTATACAAACTGGCAGAGGACAGGTAATGGCAGCAGGGCCAGCCCCTTGCAATTAGCAGACTGTGAGAACGACCCCAAGCATTCAGCTTGGGTCAGCGAAAGACAAAACAACACTCCAGTGGAATGATGATATGAAGAAGGCTCCCACACAGCTTTCAGTCACAGACGTAGGGAGCCAGTGTGATGGGCAGCCACAGGACTCAACGGTTTGCCCATTTCACCGAAGACAAAGCTGCAAACATTTAATGTACTTTTTAGTCTATGACTAAACCTTTTGTTTAAATCTATGGTTTGAGTGACTGTATGGATATCAAACATGTTAAATAAAAAAACGGGATTTGGTAGTTTATTTTAGTATTCATTACACCCCCCTGGCTCCCATTATATGGATGGTCAAATACTGTATCCCAGCCATTTATTTTGTGACAGACCCATATAAATGTTGTTTTTAATTCATTTCTCATATAAATTGTGAATAAGAGAGACACCTCGGTCTTGGAAAGGTCCTTCTATAAAATACTAGTTGAATTAGTACAGTATACTGCATTCCAAGTGGAGAAACATTTTACCATCTGGCCCAAAAAGCACAACATTTGCCTAAGAAAACCAGAAGATTTTGGTTTGACCCACAACACAAAGCTTTAACATTTAACAATTCCTAAAAGAGAAAAAACAGTCTATCCCTCATTATGAAATCCATTGGGAAACTGGTTCACTCTAAAAAGGCTTGAGTCCTCCCAGTCTTCTCACAAGGCAAGAACAATTCATTTGCATTGCTGCTTTTCTGCTCATTTTCAAAGGAAAGGCTGTCGAAAGCTCCGAGGCCCTTTTGTCAGGGCTTGATAACACAGGGTGCTGGAGTAGGAATCCACCCATTCATTGGTCAGGCTTCGCCTACACACTATTCGCCTTCAGTTCTCTGCAATTGAGACATCAAAGATACGGCGCTAGTCCCTTTTATCAAGGAAAACATCATCCGGTTACACAAAGGCCAACAGGAAACACCTTTACGGGTGCCATCAGCTTATTTCAAATGAAAGGAGGTTGATTTACAGAACGTCAAGCTTTAATTGCCTAGTCTTTCCAGTCCGCAGAAAATGATATAGGCTACTAACAGCTTTTGATGAGACTTAGGCCTAAATCTTAATCTATGTAGGGTTCTCAACGGTCAAATACATAAAGGGGTAAACACACCAATTTATTAGAAAATAAACAGGTACAGCAGTTGTACTATACAAAAACAGTAGCATTCTGTACTCGTTCACCACAAATGATGCAGCAACTGCATGATGGAGGGGAAAAAAATGACACATAACGTGCCTAAAGTACATTTTTGTCAACATACACATTAAAAACAGGAGGTTGCAAACAAAACAAAACCCCATTGGAGACCACTCAAAAATCAGAAGTCAAAAACTAAACCCATATTCACACTACCAAAAGGGTAGTACAGTTAGTACAACCTTCTAAAATAATAAGGAAACAGATGCATTCAATTACTCAGGCTCAATTCACAGCCTATAGCTTTCCCTACTCTGTCAGCTGGAAACATCGCAGATTGCTTTGGGTAGAGCTGTTTTTAGCTTTGTTTTTTCAGGTAAAGTCTACTGATCTGGAAAGTTCTCCCTAGGCAATGTTGACTCATACCAAGCTTCATTTTAATAACGCGAACAAAAACACAAACTACCCTGCAACAATTCATACTCAACAAAGCTTATTATTATGACTCCAAGTGTGCAATTAGTGTCACCTGTCTTCTGTGGTCTTTTTGGAATCGTTGTGGGTAAATGGTTCTACCAGTTTTCATGAGAACTTCTGCTCACAAGATTGATGCACCTGTCCTGACCTGAACAGCCCCTAGACTGCCTCAGTGTCGCTTCCAGAAGGAACGAAAGGTTGTTCCAGTATTGTACTTTTTCTCAAGAGCCGCCACACCCACTGCAGGGTGCTTAGACCATGGCAGAGTCACTTCTCCTATTAGAGACACAGGTACAGGATGGGAGATGAAAGTTGTTGGTCTGAGGTCTTGATTCATCTGTGCTGTAGAATTGCATGGTGGTTATTTTCTTTGTGTTTTATTTTCCTGCGCAGAATTCTGTGTAAATGCAAACCCTGTTGATTTGTTTTTAACTTTCTAGCCACGCATTCCCCCAAGTCCACCAAATTAATAAATAGTGTACATAAAAATCTTATTATTACTTTCTTTTCTCAATATTAAAAGCAAGTCATTCGGATGCCTGAGGTGATGTGGTTTACTGGCATCCAGGCAACACAACTGATGCACATCCTTGATTTCATGAACACAAAGTTATCTCCGATAATATTGCACTTCTCAGCGCTCTCACTGATGCTTCCACAAGTGATTTCTGTACGGAGTTTACAAAACAGTATACTGCAGGAACTTTAGTCATTTGTTCAATTCGAAATCGCATAGACAACCACTTACTGCAAGCACTCGAGTATTGAAAACACTCGCATGACACCTTCTAGACAAGCTCTGTGAAAATTGGTTTAGAAACCTCAGCTGCAGACATTTTAGGACCACAGATGCACAGCAGCCTACTACCCACACGGTGTAATGCGAAACATGACATCCTAATCACACTGCAGTGTGATCTCCAGAGCAAACGGAGTACCATGACATTAATTCCTTACCATCTTTGCCTTTGTGTCATGTTAACATTTAAGCACTCCATTGAAAAAGGAAAGCTAAATATCCAATTACATGAAGACGGAAGGCAACAGTATTTCAGGGCAAGAAACTGTGTCAGGGAACAAAAGATGTCATTGAAACCTCAAAGAAAAAAGCTTGTAGGATAACAACAAGAATTAGCACTGCTTGAAGGCAGAGCCGCGTTGAAACCCAGTCTACTGCTCTGCCATACATTAGTGCTACAGCCCTGGCTTGTACCACAGTGTCCTGTAATAAATACACATCCATGGCCACCCTTCAAAGGATAAAGGGAACTCCATTCTTCTTACTTGAATTCTGCTCCCCTGGTTAACTCTGTACTTTTTTTCTTTCTTGGTACATTTCAGTTTGTATTAAATGTATGTACAGTTCAGCCTCTAATGAGTGTCTCCTACCCAGAATCCTACTGGAAAATGACAGTACAGTAGAGAGTTCACCTATACTGTACAACCTGTATCCCAATCTAACACCAACTGAAATCACAAAAAAATAAACAAAACGTTTAAAATAACGAGAACCAAAATACCTTCGACACACCTTTGAGTCCTCAAATTAAACTTCCAATAATGAATTCCTAACTAAGGAAAACGAAAATACTATTTTGATATGCCAGGCCCATCCATATTATAAATATGACACCATTCTCTTAACAAGACCATATCAATATTTCGTATGTAGTGTATCTTGCCTCTTGATAATGGCTTACGATTCTTATATAAAAAAAACTCACCTTTCATCAAAATTGGCCCCAAGATGAAATCGCTGTCCCGTTATATTAAGCAGTTTATCAGATTATAAAGCGCTGTGTCTGCTGGGGTTAGCAAGGCCACAGATCAGGACCTGCCAAACAGGGAGCACCAGACATGACTTTGCAGAGGTGACTGAACAAACCAGCAGCTCATACAAATACAGCACTGCAGCCTGCCCTGCACAGCTCATGTTTGTTATCAAGATCTGAAGTTTGTATATAGTGAACTGAACACATCTGCTTACTACACATCACCTTGTTGTATATTTAAATATCAACTGGATCAAATCAAGATTAGACATTTTCTGGCATTATATGTGGACAGAAAATAAGAAAGAAACAAATCCAGGGATGGTAAATAAGACTCCCACTGCATAGCTGTTTGATCCATTCCTGGTTTTATTAATAAGACACACCAGAGTTCTATTTCCACCCAGTGCTACGTTGAGAACGCTATTTTAAATGGTAAACAAGGGAAAACAAAAATATATATATAAAATAAATGCTGCATCTCCCTTTTGCAAGCCTGTGTTCAGCAGGAGGGAAAGACAGCAGGAATGACTCTGATAGTGACACTGACAGAAGGGGCTCATTTACAGCAGCAGCTGCTTTCATAACCAAGACTGTGCAAATTAAAAGTGATGACTGGGGTCTAATCGGGACTGCAGATTCCCAACTTTCCAGAAAGAATTAAGAGGCAGTCATTTTAACACTGGGGAATGGTCAAAGCTGCTTCAACCCTACCTCGCCTAACTGAGCAATGCCCTGGTGTGAAACAAGGCAAAGATGACAGGGGGGCAGAACCCCACAACTTTAAATACAAAAGAGAACGGAAAGCATGACAGACGTGAATCTTACATTTAACTTTAATCAAAAGCTGTGTCACTGCTGACAGCAATAATAAACTGTTGTGCCAGAGCTTCAGTGCGACAATCAGTCACCAGCTGGTTAGTCTTTCCAGCTGCCTCACACAATCCTTTACCATGTTCGCAGATACCCTGCCAAGGTTGCATTTAAAATACGCAATTGCCCTTCAATTGAACAGTAGACAATAGCCCCCCTCCCCCCCCGTATCCTAGCAACTTCAGAAAATGGCTGCCACACAAACATCCATGCTCATTCTTTAGGTATTTCACATGAATCTTTTGATTCTGCTAAACTCAATTATGCCACCATCGCAGTGCTTTCTCCACTATAAATGAGCTGACCCAATAACTGCTTTTTTGTGTAACTGAATGCAACTCATCAGTTCTAGCACAGCCTAATTCTCAGCTGTTAAACCTGTGGGGGCTGGCAGGCTGTCAATGAAATCTAAATGACCAAGTATAGCTTCTTCCAGTAACTAAACAAGCCTGGTTAATTAGAGCACGAACAATTAGCTTGTCACCCAAGGTAAAATTACACGGGAGGATAACACAATGCTGAACAACCTGTCCCTGCCCACAGAAAATATTCAAATTGTAGGATACAGTTTTTCAATGAGCATGACTTGCACACTAAGGGTTCTTTTAATTATTATTTTTAAAACGGCGGTGCTCTGTTCACAGACGCTAGCTCGGCAGGGGCTGACGAAATTAAATCATTCATTTCAGGATAGATTTAAATCTCACAGCCTACTGTGCCAATGAGAGGCGTTTCAACTGATGTGATTTCTACATTCTGTTTAAGCAAACAAGATGTTCATTCTGAGTGGGTATTTTGACATCCATGTGACAGTATTGACTAAGGTCTAAAAGGTGCCAGAATTCAGAAAAAAAGCCACCTGTATATTGGCTTGTCGTTAAAAGGAATTCGTCACGACTGTGATGAAGTCAGCGAGGAATAGAGACACATACTGAAAGAGCAAATCCTATGAAAGAAGCAACACAATCCTAATGTTAGAAAACTCAAAACATACAGTAGCCAACCAAAATAACCAATACTAATTGCACCAACATTACTGAATTACCAAACCACCATGTTTTTGTATAATAAAATGTAGGCCTCCAATTCTGTATTTGTTATTACAGTCCATAACTCTGAAGACACTCACTGATGCTAAATTGCTGTTGGTTTCTTTTTTTTTTCCCCAATGTTGAATGAGTTCCAGTTAAAGACACTGAAAAGGACTTCTCGTCTAAACATTTGTCATTGACTTTGTTTCTTTGAGTATTTCTTTGTACTATTGGGACAGCCACACTGAAATGTCGCATCTTGTTTACAAGGCAGATTTAACCACACAACACCATGAGGAATACAACACAGATGTCAAATCAAACTGAAGTACTCGGCCTGGAGTATGCTTCTGAAGACAGGAAGCCAATGCATTTAACTGCGTCGGTCTAGTTTATGGAAGCCACTGTTACTAAAAGTGAGGAGGATTTGGATCTTTCAGCTTGTCTTCGTGCACATCCCAGAGCTGCATACCCTTTGATTAGAACAGCATTTGTTGGATTAGTAAACATGGCCGTCACCCAAGACGTTTAGACTGAGATTTGCACTGAAGTAAACGTGCAGAAAAGATTGAAAAGGTTCAGTGAGCTTGTAAACAGAAACAAGAGCCACGCTCATCATGAAGAACAGGCAGGTGTCAAACCCAAGGCTCAAGGGTACAATCAACAAGGCCCTCAGGACCAACCTCTTTGTATAACAGAAATTCAAACCCTATCAATCCAAGCAGCAGGAGCCCCCCGGAGCCACACACTGCAGGGAGGCTGACAGGAGTCTGATATAACCAATCAGAACCCACGCTTGGATCTGAACAGAAGTTTAGCCTTTTCATTCCCCTTGTATACCACTGCAGTGATGCAAGAGGAGACTCGGCTCTCGGTTTTGTGTGTGCAATTCCAGATTTCACCAGCTACCAGCTGGTCTAAGCCTTTCTCAGACCGCAGTTAGCACAAATATTAGACTATTTTACCCAAGGTTACATCCGGTAGTTCAAGATTCATGCTGAACTGTGGTCTGGGAAAGCAGTTTTGAGCACTGCTGAAGGTACGTCCTTGCAGAGAGCAGACTGTTGAATTGGGTGCAATATTGCAGAGATTCAATTCTGTTCTTGTAACCACTCCAAAGTGTGTTGCATTCTAAGGCATTATGACGTTCAGAGTGTCACGGGATTACTTCCAGCTTTGAAAGGTACAGCAAAATGATTTCCACTAAAGACAGAAAGTCGTTATTAAATTGTAACACTTTACTTCAGATCTCATACATGTATAATTGATATATAAAGGGTTCACAATACTCATATTTTATTTAATAATTGATTATAGGTTTCAGTGAGTCTACTGTTTGCAACTCAAACTTCTTTACACCCCAATTATTTCATTTCAATTTGAATATGTATGTAGATCTACATTACTGATATCTATTAGAAAGTCACCATGACAAGGTACTATCTATTTATGCCAAGTACCTGGGCAAAGGTTATCCAGTGCCTACAGTAAGCTGGCCTGGAAATACACACTGTACACCCATACCAGCATTAATAAAAATCAATCTTTGTAGGGCTGTGTAAATCTAGCTGCAGTAACTCAAAAAATTAAAACACAAGACTTAATTATAAACAAAAAACGAATTTCAAGGCCAATTTTGCCATCTCGATTAATATTATACCGTACATTTTGTTTTATAAATACAGGTATTCCTGTCTCTCTTATTGAAATTCCTAACTTAACGTTGTTGTCATAACATGGGGTAAAAACAGCAGTTGTATCACACAACCCGTATTCTAGTAATGACATTCAAACACTAGCCTTTTACCCTTTTCAGTTCCCATGACTGAAAAATATTAGGGCCTATAGTCTTACAGTACACTGCCAAAAGGCATTTAAAACATCAAACAACCCCTTATTAGGCACAGATGTAACTATTGTGAGGTATTGGAAGTAATTCTGTTAGCAAGAAGGAGGTTTCAACGGAGATAGGAGGATATCTTTTCTGCTTCAGAAAACATTTCAATTCGAGATTCATACAGTTTAGTTAGGGGGTTTGTTTTTAAGTTACTGCAGAGCACTCATTGTTGGTCAAGAACCAGCAAGAACAAACCAGTGCAGAGCACCAGATCCTGCTGAAACGAAGCTAGAATTAAGGGATAAAATGTAACCGCTTCAGACAGCTTTATGGTTTGAGGCCCTTAGCAACCAATTAAGATGCCTATTTTACTTATTGCTAGGAGAGCAACCCTTTACTGCCCATCCTCCAAATCAACAAAAATAAATTTATGATTTTAAACACAAAAACACACACGTCAGTTTGTACTGACAGCACCAAAAAAATTAAATATACAAATAAAAAAAGACAATGAAGCCCATTAAAAAAAAAAAAAAAAAAAGACATTTACCCACTGCACAAACTGATTCAACACTAGCCAAATACAATTAACATGACTGATTCAGTTTGTAACATGAGATACTAAATATAGCTTTGTTTGTTGTTCGTTTTAATGTTTATTTAATCTGGTTTTACCTGAAGCAGTCCTCCCTTTCTCCTTTCCTTCCACGGTCTGTGTTTACCTGCTTTCAAAGCTGTTTGTTCCACTGGCATCCCATTGTTAATGAAAGGATGAGAGGGAGAGGGAGAGGTTTGTGCCTCCCTGGAGGTTAACCCTGACTATTCACACCTTTCCAACACCTGCAATAAGTCAGCAACCAACAAATTTGTGCGGCCTTGAATGGAAATCTAGAAAGTGCTACACCTCCCAGTGCTAATTGAGCATGTAGGAATATAACAAAGCTTAAAGGTGCAGTAAGCCATTAACAAGGAGCATACAATACAAGGCAAAAATTCTAAAAACTACAAATAGCACTCAACATTCAAAAAAATATTTTTATGCAAACTGTTTGAAATTGTGGAATTATAGCTGTGGATAACCACTCCCAGGATAGTTGCTCAAGTATAGCCTATACAGTACAGCTCCTATGCTACAACATAAGGTACTTAAAATAAAATGCTAATAGACCAATTCTAAAAAAAAAGGGGGGTGGTATATAAAAAGTTTGCACTCCACTGGTCTAAACCATTACACTGAACAGGCCAAAATGTTCCTCTGCTTGACTTACTGTGATCTACTTGTCCTGTAGATTTGGTTTAAATGTTAAAAGTTAATAATAAATAAAAAGGTGTTGTCCCTGTCTGTTAAGATAGAAAAAGATGACAAACTATTAAAACAGTGAAACGAACACTGTAGACTTGAAGTACTTGGCGATGAGGTACTAGAAGGAAATCGAAGTACTTAAATTAAAACCCAAGTTACACAGACACAAAATGTCAAACCACAAAATGCATAACTGTAACTAGAGTAACCAGGAAAAGGGCAATACCCAATTCTAGTTGGCTCTGCTGCAAAGCAGCCCAGAAAAGGAGTGATGTGCTGTATTACACATGTCTCCTATTTCCAATAAAGAACAGCAGCAAGTTCTTCTTGAAGAGATGGAATATTTCACTGATAACCTGGACAATAGCTCTGTGTGGCTAGAATCATTTCTACTCGCTTCCTTCCTCCAGCAGTTTCAAGTACTTCGGTCTCATTTCCTGTTAAAGATTTTAAATAAACATGGAATACATACAGAGTTCTCTTTTGAACCTCAATAAATGATTTCCTTTCAATTCACCCTCTGTTGTAGTGCAGTCTGTCCACGTCCCTGGGGTAGGACCCAGATCGATGTCATTTCATTGTCTGGCCTTGCATCCTGAAACCCCTTTATCTGATGAGACTCCCTGCCTTGACTTCAAGAAATCACGTCTCCGGCCGCGGAGTCAAATCAGCGCTGTTTCTGGTTCCCCATTTTTATCTCTTGTTTAATGATTAATGGTGAGCATGATGTACAGGCCTATGCTTTATTATATGGATAAACCAATGCTTGAATGTGACTCATAACTTATGAATGGCTTGGATTGATTTGAAAATTTGCATCCGCCTTTACAATACTGGGGGAAAAACACATCCAACTGCAGACTGCTCCAACAAAGCGCTTCCTAAAATATCCCCCCACAGGCTATAAAACAGATCTACGCATTTATGCGCATTGGCTTAATTTGCAACGCAAGACAACATCCTTCTAGTTTGCTTCCCTTTTAAACAAATAGAGTACAAAACAAACAAGTCATTCACACTAACCTCCACTGAAATAAACAAAACAAAACAGCAATATGATGGTTAATCATTCAAAATGAAGCCAAATGAACAAGGTAATATTATTATAATGCTGCCGATTACAATAGCGTCCCCTTCAATCTGCTCCAGTACTGAAAACTCAGAATATGCGCAGCTGTACGATGCTTCACCGCCCGTCCCAGCAGGTGTTTAAAACACAATCTTCAAACTGCAAGAGGCTGCCTTCCCCCCTCTAGCTGCTGCCTCCCAGCACAAGAGACACAGACACCCTCATTGAAAGGGCTGGGGCGCCCAGCCGCCCCCCGCAGGGAAAATGCTGCTGCCTTATCAGGTTTGTCCGAATTAATTTGTCCTCTCCAGAGAAAAAAAACTACAGCAGTTTCAGTGCTGTATTGTATAATCGACCCCGTCCAAACACAAAGTAACTTTGCAATGTATGGTTCTCAACCATAAGGAGCACATTGCATACAATAGAACTTACTGTAATAATGTATTTTTAGATCCCATGGTCTGTACTGTACAGTAAAGCATATTGGAGCGGCTCTCACTCTCACCGCGCAAAGAATGTGACAGATTTAAACCCAACCTGGACACACTGTTCACAGAGCAGCATCTCAGCAAGACAATCTGCTGTCACGGTGAAACGAGTCTCAGAATGACATATTAAAACCAACCCCCCATCGGTGCTACACAAATACCAGACCTGCTTGTCAAAGACACAGTCAGGGTGTGCTCTTCGCCAAATAGCAGATTATAGCAGTAAACTTCACAAACCCTTAAAACATGACTTTTTTGGACCGTCATCAAAAAATCTGCAGAAGTAAAATGATTAAATCCCCAAGTCAAAAGATGGTAAAATCAAATTTAAAAAAAGCTATTTTACTATAGCTTTCACTGTAGTTAACTATATACATTTATTTTCAAACAACATGTTGGGAAAGGTATCCTTCAACATATCAATGCTACCCCTCCGGTTCCCCACATTCTACTTCAAGGAGGTAAAAGAACGCAGTTGACATTGAGAACAGATTTGTAATCAATTGGAAAGTTACCTGTAACACAAGTACTTTAGAAATGCAGAACGGTTACACCCAAATGGAACCCCAACCCTCTCCTCCCCCCACCCTCAATCATACGGTAAGGGCAACACACAAACCAGCAAAACAAGTTGTTATTCTACTGAGCTATTTCCTGGGGGACCCCCCCCCCCACCTTCTCGGCTATTTATAGAGGAACAGGCACCACTCTCTTCAGTTTGTGGTTCATACCCAGTCTTCTGTTTAGCTTCCTGTGTTACAGCAAACCCTCTTGTGGGTGGGACTTCCTCTAGTCTGCGGTTGGAACAGACAGCAAAGGATAATAGAAACCAACTTTCTCAGAGAAACTACGAGCAACAGCTTCTAGTGGAAGACCAGAGCGAAAGAAAACAACAAAAAAGCAGCCCTGTATTTGGAGACTGCACAACAAACACTGTTTTGGCAACATTGGTTCTGTAGTTTGGGTTACAGATAAGCCATCTTCCACAGCACATATTTCAACCGAAGAGCAGGGGTGTGTGATATCTTTAACTAACTGCTGGAGAGATTGTTATCAGATTGTTTGTGAATGAGTAGAGACTACTGAGTTTCAAAAGCACCAGAGGGATTTTTGAAGCTACTTGAACAATGCTTTCTGCTTTCACGTGTACAATTAAATAATGGATTAAAAAAATGATATATAATTCATATATAATGCGATATCTGAAACGTAGGTCATAATGTATACAGTTGCTACAGGGTTGTTTCAAACAAACTTACATTACCTAGTTCAGTGGTACTCAACTCTGCCCTCGAGATCTAATCCAGTCCAGGTTTTTATTCCATGCAGGTAGTTAATGGAAGCTGCTAAGAGGCAATTAACTAATTTAGGTCCTGGTTGGAATAAAGACCAGGACTGGAATGGATCTTGAGGGCCAGAGTTGAGTACCACCGCTATAGTTCATCTCAATCCCTACAATGAAGTATCACTGTACTTGTAGAGCAATTCCCATTCAAAGCTTTAGTATATAGCTGAATAAGGCAAACTATTATCTATCTGGGTCACCCTTTTAATGAGTTTAGTTTTTGAAAACGTTACATTATTATAGGTTTCTCTTTCATACATTATTAAAATCACTCTGCCTGTTATCCAACACAGGGTTAAATAATTTTATATAAATATCACATGATTCAATCTTTCCCTTATGTCTTCACATTACAGTTGTGATACACTCTAAGATTACATTTAACAACAACAATAAAACATAGACATTCTTATAAAACTCCCAACTGCCTTTTTCATAAGCAGGTGCTGTCAATAAATAGGTCTCCAAGGGCCATATAATTTATAATTTGCAAATGTGTGACCTTGGCACCCCAGCCCACACACTCAGGTTTGCATAACTGTTTCCCAGCAAGATATAAAAAGACCAAATCACCAGTTTCACCTTCCTTATTCTGACTGCCCCAATCCCATTCTTAAACAAAGGAATGTAGCACTTTACAATCCTGACAGTGAAAAAACACACACAAAAGTGAAAACTAAATACACACAAATAACGTACAAACTGACATTTACCTGAAATGGCACGAGCTGCTACGTCACACAGCAGGCCAATAACACATGTTTAAATACAATTCTTATCAGTTTACTCTGGCAGAGTAATAGAATAGTGTATGGGTTATTTTTAGTGCTTTTAATTCCTACCTCAAGTCTTCCCTCAGGCTTCGCTACGTCCTCCCAGGGTACTACCCAGTAGAACACACACAAATAGTCCATTAACCCTACATTATATTGTTTTTCTCTAGCAGGCGCTCTCTTTCTCTAAATTCAATCGGAGCCAGCCTCTTATTCTGGTCTGAAGAGAACTTCATTATATGGGTCACCCTGCATTCTTTCACAAGACATTACAATTATTTTACACAATATCACACTGGATGTAGGCCCCTGCTATATCAAACCCAAACAGTGTGGCTGGATTTACATTAACATAGTATTTATAAGCACATTAATAACTCTTACATTACTGGTGAGATGTACTCAAGTTACTACAGATGGTGACGGAGAACCCTTCTGAACAAGTGTAACAGATCCATAAACTTCATCCCATGATTGTAAATCTTTCCTACAGACACTTACACCCAACCAGAGCGCCTCTAAACACAGAAGCATTGCTTTAAACATGAACCTGTTTCCTTGGTCAGCCTGAGCCTCTCCGTACATACCCCTCAGCATTTAATGACCTTGTTAGTTCAGGCTCTTAGTCTGCTAATGCTCTGATAAAAATACACTATACCAGAGGAATGCCATCATGCCCTTACCGCAGCTGCTCAGACATGAAGCGAGGTGGAGCTCAGAAAGACGACTCGCATTACCATTCACACCAGGGTGTTAAAACAGGGGAACGCTTCTCAATCTGCTTCAGCATTTAGCAGATACAAATCTCAGGTCTATTCTGGACTGCAATACGATTTTTTTTTTTTTTCCTGCCTAGGATGAGTCAAAAGATGCCTTCAAATCATTCCACTCAGCATTTGGTTTGAGTTGCATCTACTAGGTTGTCCAAAAAGTGGGTCTGTGACAGACAGGCCTGTCTTTGGGAGGCCTTGCAGCGGGTTGGGGAGAGGTGGCACAGCCAATCGGCTTGCTGGGGGCTCCCCTAGTCTGTCCTCTCAGGCAGGCAGCTGGACACAAACAAAAGTGTTGCACTCTTGGGTTCCTCTTGGACGTCCCAGCAAGTGGGGACGCAGCAGCGCAAGACTGAAATTGGGCTGTTTATTTTATTAAAATCTTTTCTGGTCTGGTTTGTGCCCACTTGTTAAATAAAACGCCCCCTGGAGTTAAAATCTCATGTGGTAGTGTGGAGGATTAAATTTCAACTACCAAGCATCACGTCACCTAGAAAATCGAGCTCCTGTGCAGATTAAGGATACAATTATTTTCCCTTTGGGGTGGGAGAGAATCTCTAAACACATCCAAGCAGCACGTTTCATTTCTTATTTAACTTTTGTGTTTGAGCACAACCAAGCGGGGAACCAAGTACTGGAAGCTACAGAAGTTCAAGATGCCCATAGGAAGGTCGCACTCAGTACATCCCAATTCACATCAGGGAGCAAATGCTAGACAACCACAAGTCTGGTACTGTGCAGACTCGCATGGCTAACTCACCAGTAGCTGGAGTAGATTACATGCGGGTTTGTAAACATGGCTTGTTCTCTTGCTCGCTGTTGGCTGTAATCTGCAAGCTTGTTCTCCAGTCTGATGAAAAAACATATTAGCCTCCTGCTGCTGGCGGACCTTTCTGCTAATTAACTTCTGTGTGTCTGGAAAACCTCAATTATACCTTTTAATTCATTATTAAAAACAATTTCTCAGCATTAACGTACAGTGACAGAGGTCTGGTCACCACAGTCATCCCCAGGAGGCTAGGCTGTCTTTAGTTCCATCAATCAGAAAGGCCCAGCTATGCAAATTAGTACAGTTAGGACAGTAGGGAAGAGCAAAGCAAGTAGAGTCAGTGTCGCTTTACTGGGACGCCTCGGGAGAAGTCAAAATATCCCAATTAAACGAGAGGCATTTGAGACCTTAGTCACGCTTTTTTGTTTCTAAATGAAAAGAAAAAAAAAGAATGAAATTACATCTTATAACAAAGCGAGGCATCTGCGATGTTGACACGCCAACTTTCTTTGCAACAACAGCCTGAGAAACCACAGGAGACTCCTCCTCCTTCAAGAGTTCACCGTGGTTTACACAATGTATACGTCACAGCGTAATCACACACTCCCTGCACTGCGATAAGTGATCCTGTCTTGCTCTGAAAAGCGATCTCCGTTCATCATTTGAAAATGCTGCATCCCAATTAAACAAAGTGACATCCCAATTAAACAACATCAATAGCATTGGGAAGAACCCCCTAAGTTGTATCTCATTTAAGCAGCAATCCTGATTATCGGGGTCCCGATTAGGTGGCACAGACTGTACATCACTGACATCAATGAACAGAGAATACTGTAATAGCCTGTATGACTGCAGTGAATTAAAGCTGCAATTTCCTACAATTATTTTATAACAAACTATTTTCTTTCCAGGGGATCATGTTTGCATTTTCCAATACAAAAAGACAGATATTCAGAACATCAAATGTGAAGGAATTGTTTTAGAAAAAGATAGAAGGACAGAAGAGAAGGGGCATAACATTTTTTTTATTTTTATTTTTTTATTTGTTATTTTTTTTTAAAGCAAATGTGCTTACCTTGAGTTTTTCTAAATTATGAACACACTGGACCCCCCTACATCATAAAAAAACAGTGATTACAGGTCGGTTTTGGACAACCTGCAGAACAACCTGTTATCTTTAAATTATTCCCTCTATAGTATTGCTTAAATAAATCGGTTTGAAGATCAGCCTGGAGAGCATTAAAAGACAAAGGACATGAGTAGCTTTAATATATCTACTGATGGCAAAAAAAGAAAAATCTGCAGAAATGGACGCATTACAACCAACAAAGATGTCTCCTACTTGGATGGATCTCAGGTTTTGCCTGGGGGGGGGGGTAACAGCAGGTCAGCAGTTCAGACACTTCTTGTAGGTTAAAGTGTCTTTTAAGGTTCTGTGGAACCACCAATGTAACTGAGCCAGCCAAAGGCTTATGAAAGCACGGATTGGGACCAGCTGCTTTGTTTACTGGAAGCAAAGGGAGAGACTAGTAATGGTATGGACACCTATACATAAAATGAGCAGGTCTCTTCCTTCACCAGTAATCATATAGTATAGTTACCGTATAAAGTCAATAGGCTACTTTACAATTCTGCTTTTGGGAGATGAACGGATTGGAAAGGTGGCATTCATCACTCAGGAAGGAGATTTTGCAGCATGTTGCTGTTTTATTGTGGTCTTGAAAATAGAAGCCTTCTCCACAACAAATCCAGGCCATGTTAAGTAATACCGATTAAAAGGCGTCAGCTGCAGGTCCTGTTACCCTCTCATTATGTTTTTAAGCAAACAGTTTATTCATTTTCCATCAGACTTACTGTGGTGATGGTGTTGACAGCACACACACACACTGCAAACATGTAGGTCCAATAGTTGTAAAGTAATAAAATGTGAAAATGCTGTAGAGCACGATATGTTGGCTGCAGTTTAGCTAATAAAACGTTCACTTAAAAACAACATCTGAAGCATCAGCTGTAAGCACTTTGGCAAGGCTTTATCTACTATAGCCATAACAGAACTGCAGAGGAACAGTCCAAATGGCTGCAGGGGATTTTGTGCTGTAGCAGGTACCCCAATACTACACATATCCTTTTTGAAATGCATAGATGCTGGCTTGCTTAGCACTGAAGACCTCTATTTATTAACAGAGCAGGGATAGTCCAAGCAGTGACAATGCAACCTTTCTCTCACTGCCAAGAAATGAGGCCTCAAGCCGTCACTCAGTTTCCATGCCTACAGAAAACCTGGGCCTCACTCCTGGAGGCTGCATGCAAAACTATAATTTTTTTTACCAAACTGTGTCTCTTTTGTAGTGAGGATCGTGAGGTCTAACTTGACAAGCTGCTTTCGCCTGAGAGTTGTATCAATTGCCGGTTTACCTTGCATTCAAGTCATGGTTGCCTGATGTCTTCCAAAGTAAAAAAAAAAAAAACTTGACGGAGTTGTGTGCTAGAACTGCCAATGCCTCCTGTGACATTTAAAAAATCAGCTTCTTTTACTAAATTGGATTTCATACCATTCGCTTCCAGCCTTAGGGCTTCTTATGCTAATAACTACAGTACTTCTAATGCTTCTTCTAAAATCCCACAATGTGCAGAGCACTGCTTCCACAGATAATTATGAATGTTAGACATCACTCCCCCGAGGGTAACTATGTTCCTTCTTGGATTTCGAGCATCAGAATTCCCATTTGAAACACCTTTTAAGTATAAATTATAAAAGCCCTTGTATTCAAAGAGAGAAAAATACTCTAATAAATCACAAGGGTCTGACTTGCTGGAGATTAACAAGGGGATATACATCCTTTCATCTCAACTTGGGACTGTAGATCCACGCAAGGCAATTCCTGTTCTAGAGGCCCGGGGGAGGGGCCCAACAATAATGAATTCATTTCTGTTACAAAGCCCTGGAAACAGGATAAAGCCAGGGTTATCTCTCTAGGTAAGCCATCAACCAGACGGAGAAGGAGGTTGAAAGTTGGGAAAATTGGTATTTTTGCAAACTCCAGACACGTTTCACAGACTGATTTGATGGTAAAGATGGGAACATGTTATTAGACATTTGGCATTTTTTAGTTATGCTTAAACCTGTGGTTATATTTTAGCCCATAATAATGTTCACCTTAGCATGCATCTCAGCTTGTTTAAAAAATAAATAAATCAATCAATAAATAAAAAAACTGGTATGGCACTAACAAAAAAAAAAAGATTTGTTATACAGGGGTACGTTTGGCAAGATTCATCTCTTGCAGGTCACATGCACGTTGTGAAATGTCAAGAATTTGTCATAGATGCTTTACTCTTAACCACACAGTGGTCCCTTTTTCTTAGTCAGCTGAAGCCAAATAAAAAAAAATACAGATTACAGTGATTTGTTAAATAATCACAGTGTAACGTGGGCTAAGATTAAAAAGCATCCGTCTTTTACTGGGTAGATGTGAGTAGCAATGTAATACCAAATCATCCAAGGGGCGCTCCTTGGGCTCTTAGCAACTTATTGGGCACTATTATATAAAACAAGGTGTCTGAACACGTCCACCGGCAATGATAAATATTACATTACAGATTGTACACTCAACGAAGCGTAGACCCCCACAACCTGCTGTACAGTACAAATGGTCTCACCAAACGGGACAAATCATTTGACTGAAACCGAAGCTAGAAGCAAGTTTGTTTGGTGCTGCTGAAAGTTCAACCCATCATACAGCTCTGGTGTGGATGCCATTTTGGTTGAGATATAAAATCAAAGTTTGATCTGCTTCAGTGCCAAGCGTCGCTTTGTATTCTCTTTAGCGATACAGGTGCCAGCGTGCAGCAAAGATACAGTAAGATACTTCAGCATTTTGATAAAGGAAAGAGACTAAACCTGGTCTAGTGGTTTTATAGTTTTACCTCAAAGTTTATAATGTCATTTAGGTTAAGGAAGCCCCCCCAGACCCAAAAAGATCTCTGAATAATATGTCTGTGTACAGTTACAACAGGAAAGGGTGCATGAACTTTGGTATTCAATGTTGTTCAATGTTCGAATGTGGACTATTTATTAAACAATGACCTTGTTCCTGCAAAAAAGCAGCGGCTAAATTAACCTCACCTTTATCCCGTCAATCAAAATGCCAAAATTCAACCGAATTCACTTGATGTTCTCGATTGCCAGTGCCATTGCCAGTGACATTACAGAGGAGTTTCCATCAAATGGGAATTGAAAATGAAACGCATGTGAATAGATTTAAACAGAAAAGTTAAAAGAAGTCTCAACTTTCCTTCTTGGAGCAATGCAGAGTGTGAGACAAATACCAGGCCTGGCTTAAATCACTGGCAACAGAAAGAAATCAAATAGGAAAATATGCTTTAAACAAATGACAAGTTCACTGAGGGACAAACTCACAAAGTGCTCCAGATGAAACGCACAGTAAGGAAGTGGCGAGCTTAATGAAGTCAAGGTTTTGTACAGTAACCCTTTACCATTTATTGTGTGTGTTACATTTTTCATATAAGAACATAAGAACATAAGAACATAAGAACGTTTACAAATGAGAGGAGGCCATTCAGCCCATCTTGCTCGTTTGGTTGTTAGTAGCTTATTGATCCCAGAATCTCATCAAGCAGCTTCTTGAAGGATCCCAGGGTGTCAGCTTCAACAACATTACTGGGGAGTTGGTTCCAGACCCTCACAATTCTCTGTGTAAAAAAGTGCCTCCTATTTTCTGTTCTGAATGCCCCTTTATCTAATCTCCATTTATGACCCCTGGTCCTTGTTTCTTTTTTCAAGTCAAAGAAGTCCCCCGGGTTGACATTGTCTATACCTTTTAGGATTTTGAATGTTTGAATCAGATCGCCGCGTAGTCTTCTTTGTTCAAGACTGAATAGATTCAATTATTTTAGCCTGTCTGCATACGACATGCCTTTTAAACCCGGGATAATTCTGGTTGCTCTTCTTTGCACTCTTTCTAGAGCAGCAATATCCTTTTTGTAACAAGGTGACCAGAACTGAACACAATATTCTAGGTGAGGTCTTACTAATGCATTGTAGAGTTTTAACATTACTTCCCTTGATTTAAATTCAACACTTCTCACAATATATCCAAGCATCTTGTTAGCCTTTTTTACAATATATGCAAGCATCTTGTTAGCCTTTTTTATAGCTTCCCCACAAGGTACCGAGCGACCAGACTTCCATCAAAATGGTACATTTTTGTTGTGTAAACTTGGGTGAATCAAAGCACAGCTGTAACAAATTTGAAACTGATATATTTAAACACTGCGGCCTCCATCAGCCTAACCTCCCCCAAAATAAATAAATACAAATGTACTAGGCCTCCGTTAATTGGTAATGAATTGTTTACAAAAGCCTTTGCTCTTGGAAATGCACTGCTATCTGGAGCACCACATCCTCAATCCACTTGCAAACAAAACCCGTAGCATTGCATCGACAAACAAAAAACTGGACTGAGAACAAGGCCGACAAGAACTTGCTGTGAAAGACCATACGAGCACACAAGGCCACTGCTTTCAACTCTACTGGGACAACAATCAGCGGGTACATCACACTTACTGTTAAAAAAGAAGAATAACAATCCTGAGCAAATACTCTGGACAAGCACTGTTTCTACACGACACCTAACCCCATTAAACAGAACCGTTCCCATAACACTAACCTCATTATATTTTTTGGAGTGGCTGCCTATGCAGAGGCTAACCCACTAGTGCGTTTAGGTAGTTTCCCAGCTGGCTAACTGACTCCCCCCACTAGCATCACACCACACCTTACTGTGGGAACAGAGACGGTTTATATTTGGAAAAAGCTATAAAATTGAGAATGAATTGCGTAACTTTACAATCTAGTAGCTGATACTGAAACTATGTCATGTCAGGTCATAAACCACCCCCAATGATTCAGAATCAACAACGTGGTAATCCATTCCATACACTCAGCACTGTGGTGCCACCTACCCTCAGACCTAAGCCTTTCCCCACCTTATTTGCATCCATGTCCTCTGGTTATGGTTCCTGTGCTTAGTTTAAAGCATTTATTCATTGTATCAACATGTTAAGTTTCACTTCCTGACAGGTTCTCTCAAAAAATTGGATAAGCAGTTGTCTAGATATATCTGTCAAGAACGTTCATCATAATTTAATAAACGGTTCTCTAGATGCAACATGTGTGCGTACGACCGCTTCCCCAGTCTGAAAGAACAGGCTAACAGTGGTGTATCAGTTTATTTGTGTGCATTTCTCAAAACCATTGTTTTGGTCAAAGGTTACACCCTTAAATAAGGAACTATTAAATTCCTTGTTACAGTTATTTCTTTATTTCACCATCCGATTGACACATAAAATAAAAATAATTTAAAAAGATGCATCAGTGAAATAGTAAAGGCTTTTAGACAGGACTTTCAAAGTTTACTGTCAACAACGGACTTTATATACACCCTGTTAGAGCTGTCTCTAAAAACCACATCAAAAACACTGGATGCACAGATGCCAAACAACTGCAAAGCAGGAACCTGTGCAACCACCTATAGATCTTCAAAATGTGTATAAAAAACACATCACTAATTACGTTTCCCCTCGAAGGCTCCCTGAATCTCTCCCAGCACAATCAATAAAGACCAAGACGATTCTTGGTAGAACTACTTAAAAGAACGAGATTCACTACTCAGTGGAGACCAGATTGATCTGGACCCTACTGTAATTACAGATTGCTGGTAACTTTACTAACCAGCGCATCTCACAGCACACTAGCACATCGAATCAAGAATGTCAGGAACACGCATGTCCCTCCCACTCCGTTCAACAGCCTTCACATACCCCCATATTAATATACACTCAAGAGGGCCCATAGCAAGTTTCACCAGGTTTGGGAAAGCGGTTCTTAAATGCAAAACTCACACAGAAATACAGTCGAACAGACAACTTCCATCCCCCTGACAAATGAGGATACATTCAATAACAAGGTCCTTCACACGTTCCATCACAGCTTGACAAGTGGATTACTGCAGAAGCCTAAAGGACAGACACGCCTGTCCCCACTATATGAAAGTGCATCGGCTACACATATATGCTTCAAAAAGCGAAATACAATTTCACCACAATTGGAGAAGTACCGGTAATATGTATGAAGAAATGTGCAACATGGATTTTATGTTATTAATAATTTTATATCCCCACAGTAATGGGTGCAGGGGATAAGGGATTTTCCACAAATCTATGCATGTCAATTACGCTACCATTTAGTCGTCAACAAGAGCTGTTTCATTTGCTTATCTTCGTGTGGAACATAGCCTTCCTTCCAGGACAAACCACACAGGAAACCTGCAGAGGAATTTTTCGGCAGGGTGTCCTTTCTGCATGACATGGCCAACTTTTCCACGCCACATTGCTGGGGCTGTTGACAAAACAACTTGAAGAGATATGACACCAAAAATGAGGTCGAGTCAGGATATTGCAATCTGCAATGGGTTATGCTAGAGTCAGCAGACAGTAAACATAAAATAATCAAAAAAGAAAAAACAAATCAAGTCTGTTATAACCCTGTGAGATCTTGTTCATCCTGCCATGCAGGAATGCTGCCAGCAGATTAGCCCTGCCCCCATTTGACATTTTAGCATCAAGGTTCTCTGCTGCTGGATCCACTATGCTGTGTTCCAATGGTACAGAGTGCTCTAATAAGACCATGGATAAACGGCGAGGGCTCTGTGCTTGTGCTGCGGCAGATTAAACAGTGAGACACAGAAACCCCACCGACTGCCCCCCCACCCCCAGTACATTTTCCATCAATATCTCAGTCTCCCTGGAATGCTAAACATAAACAGCTTAATGATATATTATTAGCATCCCCAATCTGACCTCCTTCCCCCCCACCTCCATCACAACTTGAGGGCCACAGCAGTAATTAAAAACACATTATCAATCCCTTGTGTTCCCTCATTTTCTCCCCCTCCCCCCCAGCCCCTTTCTTTTTTTTTCCCTGCTACTCACGCATTGGGAGGCGAAAGAGGCGCGTTGGAAGTCGCTCGCTGACAATGGAAGACAGCTGCTTTCCCTGCACGAGCCTTTCATGAGCTGAATTAGCAGTGCGAGCGAGACTCCCCCTCCCCTCCCCCCATGCTCCACTACACACTGATCTACACTGATCCACACACACACACACACACACACACGACTCAGAGACAGAGAAGGAGGGAGGGAAGCATGAAAGGCCTTTGTTCCCTGAGCTGTAATGGCTTTTACAGGCCTAGGTCGATATGAGGCCTACCTCTCATTCGCAATGGGAAAACAAACCACAAGATGAATAAAACTCAGTCATATTTTTAACACCAATTCTTTAGAATTTGTTTTTATACCAGTATTTTTACAAAAGTATCTTTCTTTAAAATCATACTGTTTGGCAAAACCCATGTTACTTTTTAATTTTTGTTTTACAAAAAAAGTGGCGTCTAGTAATCATTTACTGCCTTACATCACACGCAAAAACTTTTGACAGAAGGTCAAAGCTGTTGCCAGACTCAGAACAGCATTGCACTCCTAGAATTCCAACAACACTTTATGACTGGGAAGGAAAGGATTCCAACATCAAAATATGTCCATACAAAGCACTCCCAGAGCTCTAGACTTGGATTTCCTGGACAACCGCTCTGTAAAACAGGAGATTGCGTCACTGACACCCTGGGCAGAACAGCGACCGCAACAACTGGATGTCTGTCAACAAACACTCTACCTACAGCACTTCAGTCTTTCCAGCTAGCTTTCCAGGACAGGGATGTGACCAGCATGGCAGCCTAGACTGCTGAAATGTTCCTCAAGTCTTCCTTGGGAAGGATTCCCCTCCCCCGCCCTGGTTTACACGCACCGTCTGCAGATCTGGTCACCTCAAAGCATTTTCTGCACTGCAGAGACAGAGGCTAATGGCAGACATGTGGAAAACAATTAGTGTCAAGTGTTTTTAGTGGAGAAGAAACAGCTCGCAGGCGGCGCATGCTTGAAGCAACAGCAGTAGAAGGAGTTCAGCAGGAATCGCAGTAGCAGCCCAGCGGGGGTGGGGTGGGCAGTAAATGCTTCCCCACACTGAGAAGGCCTCGCAGTCAGTGTTTCTTTCCAGACAGTTTTAAGGGATGTTACCTGTCTTACCCTGGCTTTAAGAACAGCATTCTGACAATTATTGTGGGTAAATAAGGGGTTTTCTTCTGAATTTCAAAATATTGTTTCACTTTGTTTAGAAGAATAATAATAAACCTTCCAACTTCAATCTACGAACATGTGTCTTTACTGCATTGATGAAATACAGGCAGCCAGACCTCTGAACCCAGGTTGCGAGAATACAGTGCCTAGACATTGTTTCACTTGTAAAGATCATAGGATTAATGTTAAGAAGAGGTTTGGTTAACCACAGTTTACTGTGAAAGAACTCAAAGTAATACTGACTACCTAATGGTCTTCTGTTTCATTATGTCATGCAGTGAAATGTTTTGTATCAACAAAAAATTACATTTAATCATCATTAAAGCAACAAGTCTCCAATTACACAGCAGTTTAAGTCACTTTAATTTACTGCAAGTGGATGTGCAAGTGTCATTTAAATTCAGATTAAGCTCACACAAAGTTGAAATGCTCAAATTGCTATGTAGTGGATGACTGTTTTTTGGCCCACTGATCTGAAGCTTTCCCCACAGACTGGGGCTTTTTAAGCTGTGTTTTGATTTCCTCTTGTTCTGCTGTGCTGCAGGTACCCAGCATCTTGTCTCTTTGAGCTCTTATGATACACACAACATAATGTTGCAGTTCAGCAGAAACCAAAAAGGCTGCATAGTTAAGCAAATTATTTTTTTCTAACCTTAAACCTCTGTGCATTCTTGAACCGTGAACAAACCAACACGTTTAGTAATTCAGTGTCAAGCTACAAGTGAACTTATTAAAAGTCTTCATTGCAACTATGCTGTGATGTAACACTTGTCAATGAACCATACCAAGATTGAGGTATAGTTAACCAGGGGTGTAAGGTTCAGGTACTCATATAATCTTAACAAGACACCCCCTTTAATGGTCTAAAACGTGGCAGATCTTAATACTGATACCTTATTTCTACTGAAAAAATAGAGACAAAATATTATCTTGGTTCTCAGCTGTAAATTGTTTTAAAACCACAGAACAAAAACAGGCCTTACCCATTGTACACGATGTTCCAGAAGAATGAAACCACGATACAGCAAAACATTTCCACTGCATCAGATAAGGGGAACTCACTTACTGGGACCGAGTGAAGTTGTTGATTATCTCCTGAAATCTGCCTGCACTTAATCTGTGTTTACATACTTCTGAAACACACTGTATATCCTCTTCCTTTATATACTGTCTTTGCAAAGAATCTACTTCCTCTCATGCCAAGGTGCCTGGGGCTCAGTGGTCAGACAAATAGCCATATCCCAGCACTCAAAGTCAGTTAGGAATTCAGACTATTGTACAAATAGCGTGCACAGAATCAATCTACCAGCCATATGGTGTGCGTTTCCTTATTTGAACTTGTTAAAACACGGTCTCAAACTTGCCCTGTAATCTTTAAAAATAATTTGACAGATGCTGAATAAGAGCAAGGGTATGCTACTGGTCACCTGGGAAAATCAAACCCTGAGGTGTTTCACTGCTTTACCTCACATCGTACGAGAGTAATGCACTAGCTTGTCAAAATACTGACAAATGAGCAAACTGACCACCCTTCACGCATCTCGCATGGTTTCCAAGCGGACACAGTCTCACACATCAGCACAACACCAAGGTGGGCGTGTGCGACACAACAAGCACTGGCCTTTAACTGCACTTCCTGTTTATGTTGTAGGTGACACCTTGCTTGCGGTCTTGTCACGGAGTGAGAAATTCACACCCCATGCTGGCAGCCTTTTATGAATATTTTCTAAAGAACAAAATCATCTTTACAATTCAGTACAAAATGAGTTCAGGTTACTGCAGCTGGTGAGGAGTTGTAAAAGTTCTAAAAATCACTTCTTACATCCTGTTTAAGGAATGCACAGTAATACAGGGGCAGCAGTGTGGAGTAGTGGTTAGGGCTCTGGACTCTTGACCGGAGGGTCGTGGGTTCAATCCCCAGTGGGGGACACTGCTGTTGTACCCTTGAGCAAGGTACTTTACCTAGATTGCTCCAGTAAAAACCCAACTGTATAAATGGGTAATTGTATGTAAAAATAATGTGATATCTGTATAATGTGAAATAATGTATAATGTAAATGTGATACCTTGTAACAATTGTAAGTCGCCCTGGATAAGGGCGTCTGCTAAGAAATAAATAATAATAATAATAATACAATAGTACCAGTCAGAGTTATTGGTTGTCAAGGCAGTCTTAACATTCCTTAATCCACAGCAATTCAGTTTAGTCAAGGACATTCTTTCATCCACTCTTGAAAAGATCTTTGATCAATCTCGGGCACCCCCTGTGATATAAACACTCATTAGAACAAGCACCTTGTTGGCGGCTGACGAATGCCTGGGTAATAAAGGTTTTTAATGGAGGTGGAGGGAGTAAGTGTACCTCAATTGAATTATTCATGCAGCAGCCGAGCGCTCAAACTCTTTAAAAAAAAAAAAAAAAAAAGGACTCTGGAGGGTGAAGTCTCCATGGTGACTCAGAAATGTCACGAATGTGCATTAGCTGCAGGTACACAGTTATTCACAGGGCTGAATCAGCTGACAAGAACACCAGCTAAACCTAAAAACAAAGCCCTCTTCACTTTGCATTTGTATTTATATAACAGGAATTGTGTGCCACGGTTTTGCATACATTTCTTTAAAAAGTTTGTTTGGCACATTCTAATTTCTATAGCCTTTTACAGAACTCCTGAAACTCTAACGTTATGACAGACCAGGGAAGTAGAACAATGAATGAAGAAGAATGGACAGGCTTGTCTGTATTACTAACACAGTGCTGACTCTGAACTAACCAAGCCTGGACACAAAAAAGCAGGACTGTGTTACCCCACTGAATAGCACCCAAGAAACAGCTGCCCATGAGGGAATTCACCCTTGAGTGTAGCACCCTCCTTTCCTGGGTGCTGCGACCCTGTGCTCCAGCCTCGCAGTTCATGCTCCCTCCTGCAACGAGGACACACTACAATGCTTAGAGAGAAATTCTCAAGGAAAAGTTGAGAAATTATTCCCAGAGTAACCCATGACATGAGAATAAAAATACAAAAAACTACAAAAAAAACTTTTAAAAAAATCAGAATTGCGTTTAAAAATATACTGCTGTGAAACAGACAAGGTAAAGTAATGCATTGCTTGATAATACTGCAGTGTTCTGTAATATTTCAATGAAATCTCTCCACGCTTGTCATGATACTTGTCTAAAATATCAGATATCCACCAACAGTGTTCTGCAAAAGACAGGGGCTGAGCTGTAGAAACTGATGCACAGCATGCCACAAGTATAAACAGATCAGTGCCCGGGGTGCTTGTGCAGGGCCAGTAATGGAAATGTCAGCTGGATGAATGTGCCAAGGACATCACTCAATCTGGTTTACACTCAGCTGACTACTGTGTGCCAGAGAGGGGGAGCTGACCTGACCACAATTATTCAGAGCTGACTATTTGCATTTTGAACCACAGAAGCCAATATAGAGAGAGCATGAGTCACAAGCAGATAAGACTTTATTACAAAGCTGTTTGAAGTTCAGAGTTTTCCCCAATGAAAAACATCCCAGATAAAGAGTTTATTTCAAATCTTGAGATAGGGATACGATTGTAACTAATGAGGATATCATAATTAAATGAATAAGGCTTTATTTTATTATTGTGACACCCAGCAGTATTTAGATCAATTGGTTTTATAAGACTAATGTTTCAACACAAATGTGTTTTCCAGCTATTCATCGAAACATTTGTCTATTTACTTGACCTAGTTTTTCCAAAGAAAAAATGACCACAATTTTTTTGCAGTTGCTTTGAGAACCATTTGGATACAGGACAGAAATAATTTATTTGACAATTCACTTTTAGGACATAGCTGGAACAAAAACCTGCATCTAAAAAGATGGTCTGAAAATGGTAAAAGTGCTAAGTGACCACAAGAGCCATCTCCCAGTGCAAGCTCTAGTGTGCTTGAAATGACTTAACCTGTGTACTCAAATTCTTCATACTAGAAACAGCTGCATTTAAAAAGTGTACGTGTATATACGAAAAGGAGTAACTCACCCAAAACACCTTGAACCCAGCTGTCTGGGTAGACATGCTTTGTGTTCCTTTAAAAGTGAACACTGTTACCAGAGTTTAAAGAACTGTGAACCGCACTGTGTTACTGCACACATTACAAGTGGATCTGCAGCTGTGAAAGCCTTATGCCACAGGGCAATTATAAATTATACATTGCAAATGCAAAAAACAAGAGCAAAACGGACACAGAGCCACACATTCCATACATCCGAGTGTCTGTGCTGTGAACTCACCTGCATCACTCTGAATAACAATGAGCTTGTTTTGACAATGACAGAGCAAATCTTTGTTTCCAACTTTCCATGAACACAGTTTCCTCGTTGCTCGGAATGTGCCTCAGGTCACCAACAGCTATTGAAACAGTCACTTTCCATCTTTGGAAATTCTTGCAATGTGTCTGACCTAAACCTTGAAAAATAAATCTGTGTGTCGGATGTACAGAGAGGCCAGATGAAATTACCAGTTAAAAGAAAGAGGTAGTTTAGACTGGTCTTGGAAGATTTCTCTTCAGTTCAGATTCTCCTTCAATACACAACATCTTAGTAACCAATAAGGCAGCAAGTACACACACACACAAACTAAAACCTCCTGTACTTCCTGTTGATCCACTGTATTTGGCATTTGTCCTACATCCGTAAGATATGAAACGCAACCTTACCTTTTCTGTTTTAACTTTCTTCAGTGTCCGGGATTCATTGTTCAGCTCCTCGGGTTCAGTTTTAATTCCCAATGGAGCTGCAATCCCACTGGATTCAACAGCCATATTCCCAAGCTGTTCGACTCCTGCCAAGTCTGAGCTCGGAGGGACCTCAAACTGCCCACCTCTGGCAGCTAAAGCCAGGCCTTGGACGCTGGCCTCCTTTTCAATGGAGCTTGCAGCTCCTTCAGTTTTATCCTTCTTGTTTTTCCCAGAACTGCTCTCCTTCTTGCCACTAGGGGCGCTGCGGGAGGCTTTGGCACTTTTATCCGTGCCTTTGCTGGTCGGGGGGTTGTTGGAACCTGCCGTGCCCGTGGATGTCGTGCTATCCCCAAGGGGGCGCACTTGGGAGTCCCTCTTGCCCCCCTCGCCTGAAGAGGCCTTGCCACTGTCTTTGGAGTTCTTACTCCTCTTTGATTTAGACTTGCTCTCCTTGCCCTGGGGGGTGGGCACAGGGCTAACAAACTTGATGTTATCGGGCAGGGCTGCCACAGCGCTGGTTGGAGCTGCCATGCCTCCTCCTTCCTTGGCTCCGGACATTTCCAGTTTTTGCTGGTCCTTCTCTAGATCGGCGTCGAGGTCGATGATCAAATTGCCGACGCCGATGTCCCACTCATCGCCGCTATCGTAAGTGTCCACCGCATTCGAGTCCACACCTTTCCCGCCTGCAGTGCCACTGCTTAGGGACATCTTAGTGCCAGCGGCCCAGGCTTGCCACAGTGAGGTCCCACGCCTTCTGAGAAAACTGGGGGGGTATAGCTGCCTTAGGGTCTCGGTATCCCCACCCTAGTTACCCACATTTTTCCCCTGAAAAGAAGAGAAAGGAGAAGCATTAGGCATTGACAACACTGTAGACATGAATGCTCAGCACTGTAGATCAGTGGGCTAGGGGAACTCCACTAACACTGGTCTCAAACATGCCCATGTCTAACATTAGTTTCAGTAACAATACTAGCAAAAGCAATAGCACTCTGTTGAGAGTCAAAGTGTGTGGCGCTATTTCAAAGGGTGAACCCAAGAGCCTTAGCCAAGTCTTGCCTAAATGCCCTGTAAATACATCCATGAAAACAAGATGCTGCACCACAGTGGAACTATCCTGTTATTACCCCCCACTTGAATGCTTGAATAGTTTGCACATGGGTAGCCTTCAGTGTTGTGGTTTTGCATTTGGCATCGGCAGTGTGGAAGGATGGGATTTTGCTCCACACTGGGCTGATTCAGCCAAGATGCAATCTCGAGGGACTTCTTGAGGCAGGCTGGCTTTAGTCTCTGTTTTAATATAGACATCTGAAAGGTAATCTCTTTGTGTTCATCCAAAGAACAGAGAATCACAGGAGTGCTTGATAAACTAACAGCATTGTAGAACAGTATTTGTATTTGTTCTAGGGTTGTTCATCTCTTAATTCTACAGTCTGTGAAACTCAGTAAAACAGCTGAAGGCATTATTAAAAGGGAAAATGCTAAATCACCCATGAGACTTGAAACTGAAAATAAATTTGAAAGAACTTAGAAACAGAAAACACCTGTACAATAGTCTTCGTTATTAAGGCAATACTTATTTTATGGACACATAGTTACAAGAGGGTAAATTGTTTGATGCAAGATTTCTACCTCTGGTAACTAGATGTTTTTTCTTCCGCACTGGAATGCAAACACCCCAGAAATGTACAGTCCCTGGCCACTTCTTCAGAGGTCAGTAAGTCAGGAATGGGAAGTCAGGATCACTTGTAAAATGTGTGCATCCTGTCTCAAGCATTTTATTTGGATATTTTACCAGGGATGGAAATAAGACTCCTATTGCATAGCAGTACCACCCATTCCAGGATATATTACGATCTTGATTAGCCACAGATTATAGGTTATAGGTAACAAGCTCAGGTATGTCTTATTAAACTCAATAGTAAAACCAGGACAGGATCAAACTGCTATGCAATGGGAGTCATATACCCCTTCTCTACTGGCACATCCGACCCGTGAGGGCTTGGTACACAGTACGGGTACGGGTGGTTCTCCACTGCTATTTGTCGAGCCGAGCAAGAACCAAACCGTGAAACTCCGGCCTCAAGACATCTGAATCCGGCTGCGAGCCAAGCTGAGCCAGGGGTGGGGTTAAGGATTTCCGTCATTATGTTGCGTCAGTCAGTACACTCCACAAAGACAAACAACAAACAACAAACATGCCGTACAGCGAGTGTGATGAGAGAAAAGTACAGCCTTGGGACACTGAGGAAGTGCAGGCTCTAGTTTCTCTGTCGGCAGATAGAAGTGTTCAGGAAGATCTGGAGTCATGCGTCAGAAATGAGAAAGTTTATGACCGAATTTCTGACAATTTGAAGCAAATGGACATAAACCGTGGGTACGGTACACTTAACTCACACACTCAAAAACACAAAATTCTACCAAATTCCTCATCCGGAAAATGAAACAATTCTAAACTTATTTACAAAAATATAGTAAAACAAAACACAGCTGCACCAGACATACAACTACGGCTCTCGTTGCGCTCGCGCAGTTTATTTTTATTTTTTTTAAGCACCCAAACAAAAACAGCTCTGAAAACAGCTATCCTTAAAAACGGGATATCTTTGGCAAATCATATTTTTAAAACCTTCTTTTTTCCCCCTTCAACAGAACTAACTGAACTTTATTAAATCGATATAATCCGTAAATTGTGTGGATAAAAGAAAATTCTTAAAATATAGCGATACAAGACACAGCTGTACCGTTGGTCTATTCATTTTTGAACACCATTTGTTTGTTGCGCCTCTTTTGGCAAACTGAGTTAATTAATAACAATAATTAATAACAACTGTCTTTCGCTGCGTGTGGCGTCAGTAGCACGGCTCGGCTCTGCAGTGGAAAAACAACCCAGGCTCTTAACCGCACCGTGAGGGCTCGCTACGGCCCCTGCACGGATCGGTTGTACAGTGGAAAAGAGGCATGATTTCCACCCCTGTTTACCGATAAAGACAGAAAAGGGGGGATTCAAGGGACATACAAAAATTGTACTGTGGAAATTATTTGGGTATAACACTGACTAGGGAAAAATACATTTTCTTTCAGCATAACCAGTTTTCTAAAGGTACAGTGCCACAGATCCCCATTACAAAGCTCCTTACAAAAAGAAAAGTCTGTTATTGTGGCTTTCCAGCAAATAACTGCTTTTAAATTCTGCAGTCAGTATTTCCATTATTGCAAATCCATTTATTTAATTAAGTCAGTACTGCAGTGGGGAGGGGTGCAGCATTTGTTATGCTTAATGTGGAAAGTAGGGCAAATCACATGGATCATGCATCTTAGATGTACAGCCCAGAAGCACATACAATTCCAATACATCCTGGAAAAGTGTTTCTCTATAGATGCTGTACCCACCAGCAGACATGAAGTAGAAAAAAGAAACACTATTTTGACTGCAATTTCAACACCATAAACCTACCATTAAACCACTCACTTACAGACCGGTCCAGTTCATTTCTTGCAGTTTTTGCTAGTTTTAAAAGCAGTGCTGGGATTCATATTAACATATTCAAACAGACACTGCTTGAAATGTATTTAGTGGCAAAATGTTTGTATTCGTTCATAAAACTATTTATAAATGACTATCAAAACCAAAACCAAAAAGCAACCTATGCATAAAAATCACGTCTGAAATAAATTATACAGTATGGAAGAGTTTCTCTCCTTTCTTTGAGTCGCTTTTAAAATAATATTGTTATAGGTTTTACCCAGCACTAGTTGAAATGTTTGAGTGTTCTTTCTTTGAAGATAATATGCCTTTAGCCAGGTAGCAAACACCTTATCAGTGCAATTACCATTGTTATCAAATCACCCCTTTGCATCTGCAGCAACAGATGGTACAGTACAGAATGTGTATACAGTACTATAGAAAAACAAGCTTCATCTGTTTAGCCGCTTCATAAAACTTCCAATGTGAGGATGTGGCCGACTGTCCAGACCGTAAGCCAATGTGAATTGAAACCATCAGTGTCTGAACATGTCATCTAGTGTTACAGTCCTGTCAGCAAGTGACCAAAACACGAGGCACAAAGCTGGACTTGAATCCATGGAGGTATCAGACCCCTCGGAGCAGTATGACTGGTGCCTCTTCAGAGCAGGAACCTGTTCACTTGTATTACTGTCACAACCTCTCAAGCATCACACCTTCTGTGCTGTACATCAAGACAAATCATCCACTCTGTTTCAACTGGAATCGTAACATCAAAATGGACGTGCGCTGTCCACTGCTTATATGGAAGCTATTGCTGTACGCATCCACAAAACTACAATGTTCAAAGGAACTTGCTTATTTTTGACTTAAATCTCATACAACGGCGATAAATACAAAACAAGAGCCATCACCATTGGTCACCTCATTTGTGTTGTTTCTGGCACAAAGTGCTTAGGGTATGCTGTTGCATTTCGGTACTGGCAGAGACTACAAGGATGCCATAAAAAGAAATACCTATATGACATGGTTAATGAACTAAGAGTCTGAACACCTAATGATACAATACCGAATGAGCGAGCCAAGGCCTGAAACACACAGCTTTATAGATACAGCACTTTAACCACATGATCAGAATATGGACTTTCACCCCAAGTCAAGCAACTCCTATTACACATACAGTATGCACTTGACATTAAGCTCTCTTTGTTAATGAATATCAGCTTATTCCATTGATTTGTTTTAAGCAGGCAGGACTAACTAAGCACGGTTGCTGGTTTACAGTGATGACGGAGGGAACGCAGTCTGAATTCGGCAGCATATGGGTGCATTAACCCAGGACACAGCTTTACTGACCTGGGGTTTAGCAAGGACATCAGGGTTCCTAATGAGTGTTGCAGGGTATTTAAATTTTAATGACAGTGGTTAAATGTTTAGGCGAGATTCTACAATTCAAACAATTTTTAAAACACTAACTAAACTAAATAAGCTACATTATCACCCCCATCTCAAAGACACGTTGCAGATTACCTTCTTACAAAATGACTATACAACAAATGCATTCTCTTAGATATTGACCCTCAACTGAAGACATTCAATGAGGTACCATTGATACCATCCAATCTCTACCATGGTGGCCTTATTGACACTGTTAGGGGAGGTGCTCCTAACGATGTTCAAATTTAGAAGTGTGAATATATCTTTGTTATTCCAGAGTGCTCCAATACTAGACAACTTCAATCCCAGAAATCAACAGCATTTCAGTGTTCTCTGTATGTAAAGAACTGATCTTTGGCTGCTTTATCTGATTTCAAGTCAAGGGTCGCCTGGAGGCAGAACGGCCTTATCGAACGAGCTAAACTGTGTCTCACCCTATTGTTCCCCCTGGTGCTGTATCGCCATCAATTGTTTTCATCATAATGACAGATTAGGTCTGGTGAGCAAAGTTCAGTGGTTATTGGCTTTTCAACTAATGGGAGCGGCTTGCATTATTTAGTTACCGTTGGGTTACGGAAGGGCTAGAAAAAGGTCGATGTCTCTTTCACCCGGACCAATATTTCATAGGACTGAGACACGGCCACTGCCTGCTGCGTGAGCCTGGAGCAGTGATTCAATCACCCGTCCTTTTCACCGGCCCCAGATGGTGCAGTCAAGGGGGGCACAGCTGTCACATTCAGTTGGGATGGCAGCTGTTCAGTCTCATGCTTACCACTGACCACCGTTCGTAACTGTATCGCTGGCTGACCAACTGCAATGCATTTTGATGCCCTCTGCCCTCTAAATGCTGTTCCTTGCTAAAATGGCAGACAGAAAAGTACTTTCGAAAGACCTGAATGATTTTGTATGACTTGAGAAATACCACAAATAGTGTTTAGTAACAAAGTCAAGTGTTTAATTTATACCATTTCCAAGTTCCACAGGATATATTTTTTTTTAGTTACCCTAAAAAAATATTCTTAATAATTTAAAAAGACACATCAATCCATGGTGCCTCTCCCTCCCCCTACTTTCCAGAGACTCAATACACCCGTTAGTTCCTGGCTCTCTCTCAGCATAGATTTCATAGGAATCTATGCTGGCAACTTGCTAACAGGTTTACATGGGTGGCTCCAAGTGTGAATTCTTAAATATGCCCAACAAAAACAGGCACAATACAACTAAGCAATGGATTCAGTGAAGCATTTTGTTGATTTTTTCATTAGACAATGTACAATAAAATACAAAGAACTATAGTGTTGCGTATAAAGATTCAAAAGGATTATGATTGATCTGAGAACCAAGAGTAATCTAGAGCTCTTTATTCATTCAAAATATGAATGTGGTTAGTCTGCCTTTACAGCTCAAATATGCAATACCTTTAAAAACTGAGGTTCAGCAAAGACTGTATCCCCAGATTCTGATTCTCTGAATAAATCAACCGAACGTCCAACAAAATGTCATCACAACTGAATAAGCTCCTCTAGACTTCCAGATCAGGTCTTTGTTGCACCCATGTGATTTTCTGAATTGTTTACTTGAACCTCCATCCAGCTCCTAAAACAGGTAAGTAGCTCATTATTGTTAAACCTGGTGCAGGCTGGCACCTCAAGGACCTGCAGCCCATCCCTGGTCTAGATAAAACCGAAAGTGTAACATCCACTCTCAAGACAAGGCGGGGAACTGGATTCCCACTCTCTCCATCCTGGAACTTTTCAATCCCCTCTGCTCTCTCTTCCCTCTGTCAGCACTTTTGAGTTTCATGTCGTTGAACTGCACTCTCCCATTCACCTGCTTCTTATTGTTTTCCATCCCCCGTCCCCCTGCTCACTTCTACGACGAGCCTGACTTCTTCCTCTGTTTTGTCACCACGTCTATTCCTTTCATTCTGTAAGGCGATTTAAACAACTCTCCAACTCGACTCATTTTGCTGCTTCCTCCTCCTTCTTGATTCTCTCCCCTTCGCCTCCAACTCGCAAAGCTGCCTGCCAACTGGACCTGATTTTCTCCAGAAACTGCTTTCCTCCTTCCTCTACTATCATCCCATCTCCTTCCCAGCCTCTACCATCCATGTCTACCCCCTCTCTTCTCCGCTCCCTTTCCCCAACCACCTATACCTCCTCTGCTCTCTCCCTTCTTCCCTCTATCGACTCATTCTCCCAGCTGACTGGGCCACCGTGACACACTCTTCTCTCACCGCTACTGTCACGGATACAGTTTTTTTTTTTTTTTTAATGCCCGTGACTTGAAATATATAAGTGATTTCTGTTGACTTGTCTGATTTTTCATTTAAGTGAAAGCACTTTACCAACGCGACTAGGTTTTTAAAGGTACAGCAGGAGCTCCATAAAGCCAAGAAACCTCTCAATGTACAACATGCTGTATCAGAAATAACATGTAAATAAAAAACAACAAACCAAAAAAATAAATAAAAACGCAAACTTTTACGAGGACAGAAGAAAAAAGATGAATTGTTGGCAAACTTTTTTCAAAAGGTATGCAAAATCTGCTTGTTATAATTTATTTTTATTTTCTACTCTAATTTTATTTGTGCTGTCCTGTAATGCCGGGATGAAAATATGCTGAAAGTAAAGCAAACTTTTCTGATTGTACAGTAGTTGTAGGCTGTGAAGCTTACCTATTTACATAATTAAACATGTGCATATTAAGTGATCAGTTTGCCACTTCCATTTAGAGTGATGTAGTGAAAATCATAATAAAAATATTTAAGATGCATTTTCCTGTTTTTTTTTTTTTTTTTTTAATGTGTCTAGAGATTCCGCATACAATAACTTAACGATCTGTATGGACAGATGCACCTGTGACATAGGCACATTATTTAACATGGGTCCAAAGGTATTTTAATAATAATAAAAAAAATAATATTTTTTTTTATTATTAAAAAAATACAGCGCAAAGTGATCGCCTAAAATAATATTTGCAGTAGCCAAAAGAAAAAATGGTCGCCATGGCGACTAAAATTGTCACTACTTCGAGCACTGACTCCACTCATCCTATAATGAGCTGCGTACCGCTGAACAGACATAGAAGTTTCAAGCTACCTTCTAATTTACACCACTACCACTTCCTCCTCCCCTTCTTGACAGCCCCCACCTCTGCCAAATGCTCCTACTATCAATCTATCATCCTGTCCTCCACCAACAACCCCTGCTGACTTTCTTTCCATTTTAATTCTCCTTGACCTCTCCTCTGCACTGATGATCATGCTATTCTCCTCTCTTTCTGACCTGGTGATCTCAGGCACTGCTGTTTGACAGTGTTGGTCATGCTATTCTCCTCTCCTCTCTTTCTGACCTGGCGATCTCAGGCACTGCTCTTTGACAGTGTTGGTCATGCTATTCTCCTCTCCTCTCTTTCTGACCTGGTGATCTCAGGCACTGCTCTTGCCTGGTTTTCCTCCAATCTCTCTAACCGTTCCTTCCAGGTTTCCTGCGGTGGGCTCTCTCTCTTCTCCTCGTCCCTCTCTACAGATGTACCTCAAGGATCTGTACTGGGATCATCCCTCCTGTTCTCACTCCACACCTAGTTGCTAGGCACTCTCATCTGTCTTGGCTTCTCCTACCACCTTACGCTGATGCCCAGATCTTCCTCTCCTTTCCCTCCTTCGATTCCCACATCTACTCCTGCATCTCAGGAGCCTCTCAGCTTGGACGTGTTCACACCATCTCAAACTCAACCACTCTAAATCTGACCTCTACTTTCCTTCTGCTTCCTCTCTCTCCTAGGACCTCTCCATCTCATCCATCGCCCTTGACTCTACTACTCTCTCTCTCTCTCTCTCCATCTTCTTCTAAAAACCTAGGTGTTACTCTTGACCCCTTCTTCACCTTCTCTCAAAACATTTCTTCCCTGACATGCACTTGCCACTTCTTTCTTAGCAACATCTACCAAATCCGTCCTTTTCTCACTACTTATACCACTTAACTCCTGGTCCAAGCTCTTGTACTCTTCAGATTGGACTACTGTAACTCTCTGTGCTTCAGCTATCCGTCCCCTTCAGCTAATTCAAAATTCTGCTGCTCGTCTTGTAGTCTCCCAACTTCGCTATTCTCATGCTACCCCTCTGCCTTGCACGCTTCACTAGATACCTCTCTCTGTTCTTGCCTACTGCTCTCTTCACCATTCTGCCCCCTCCTACCTCCAATCCCTCGTGTCTCCCTACACCCCCTCTCGCTCTCTTGCTCCTCCTCTACTGAGCGACTGGTCATGCCTTCCCTCCACTCTCCATCCTCCAGTGCCCGCTCCTTCTCTTCCCCAGCTCCTCTGCGGTGGAACCAGCTACCAGAAAACTCCAGGACCGCCCCGTCTCTCATTACCTTCCACCGCCTCCTCAAGACTCACCTGTTTAGACTGCACTTGTAGATCTACCCCTCCTACTATGCACTGTACTTGCCTGACTGAAGCACCATATTACTGGATCCTCAGCTGATGCACTATCCTTGTACTATTGGACTACTATTATGTCATTGTAGATTAAATTGTTGTAATCCTAACTTGCTGCATCTTATTTCTTACTGTATTTTAGTAGTATAAATTGTACTTACTGTGAACTATACTGTATTTAAATATTGATTTTGTACTGTAACCCTGTATTGTCCTGTAAGTCACCTTGGATAAAGGAGTCTGACAAATAAATACATAAATAATCCACTACATATTTCCATATGATTGCTCAGTCTTACTCTAGAGGCCAAATTCTGATGTAATGGAGATGAGGGTTCCAGGGTGAGACAACAGTCTGGGCTTGCGACCCAGATTGAGAAAATGTATTTACAGCTTTCAAAACTGACCAATTTATTGACCACAGCCATAGTTTTCTCCATGTATGGGATGGCCAAGAAAAAACATAACATCACCATTGTTTCAAGGGCTTTCCACTTGATCTAGAATTACCCATTCAGATAAAGTATACAATACAGTTCTTTGGAAGGGGATTCCAGAAAGTTGGAACCACAGGGCCAGCAGTCTGAAATATGCTTGGCAGGAGACAAGTATCTAGACCTTGTATTCAATCCTCTAGGGCAGTGCAACTGTACTCCTGTCCAGAGGTTTCAGCTCAAGTGTCTCTCTACAATTTTCACTCTACTGAATGGTACCAGAGTTGCAATAAAAGACAGAATAATCTGATCACGAATTCAAAAGACAGTATTTGTGAATCTTTGAAAACACACGTATTCGCTTTCTATTTGTCAAAAAAAATTAAAATAATCAAAAAATAGTCACCATGTTACCAATTACCCATCTCAACTTGTTTAAAAACACCAAAAACAGAAACAGTGCTATCCAAAAGCAGTATCTTTTTAACCTGATTTGCGTGCCCGTTGCCAAGCATTACTTCACAACTGTCCACGGCAGCAGGGATAATCAAAGGTTGGCCGATCATATGTACTTTCTTGCGTTTTACACCTACTTGCAAGCCCCCTCCCCCCAAATCCCGTGACGTGATGCAATGGAAAGTTTGAGAGGATCAAGGATCAGACGGAACTGTGACCCTTGTGTCTGCCTCTGCGAATTCAACACTCTAAATTACCTGCAGTCTTTTACTCTGTACACTCGTGTAGAACCGAAGGCTGTAAGAATTCAACTGCACCTGAATAGCGTTTAATCATTTGACAGGAGACGTTTCTCAAGAACAAGATCTAATCAATCACTCAATCTGCAAGCCCTCCATTACAGAATCATAAAGGCATGCAGAGACTCTGTGGTTTAGAGTACAGCGTGTCGGAGACAGAATAATGCTTTTCCGAGGTCAAAGGAACTTGACACGTCCTTAACTACCTTCAAAGCGTGCAGCCTCTGTGGAATTAATCTGTAGACAGAGGGCGACTTATCGACTTCTGTGGTAAAGCCAAGAATTCATTATACAGGGGACTCCTTCAGTAACCAATCAAGCTATCAATTAAAGAGCAATGCAAATATCGGACTAATGAGTTCATTATTATTGATGAGTATGAAATCAGGCTGGCAATTCCAGCAATGACTAGCGCTGGTTTATCCTGGCCATGCCCGGGAGTTTAGTTATTTTAACTGGCCATGCTGGCTCCAGAGACTGTAATGCTTGAAGAGCTGGTTATGTTGGTTCATGTAGCCTGTACTGTAACATACTAAAGTGAAGTGATAGTTATATATACACTCTTACAGGATTCTACTTGTTCTGAACCTCTGTAGGTATTTTATCTTCAGAAAAAAAAAAAGACAAACAAATTAGTGGTGGGATAATTTGAATATTCAAAACATAGGCTATGTATTTGGGAGCAGAAACGACCATGTTCGTATTTGTTCATATAACAGAATTTATAAGTGACTATTAAATATCAAGGAAAAGAAACCAATGCATGAAATAAATCACACACATTCTACTTTTCTCTCTTTTCTTTAATAGATACTATGATGGGGTACTAGGGTTATTTTACTCCTGAAAGATTTTTTTTGTGATACGGTTCAAATGGTTTTCCAGTCGATTGAAAATTACATATTTGTTTGGATTTTCAACGGATGTTTGAACATAAATGCCATATCACAACTCTTGCAGTTAGCAGTGACAGAACCAAAAGGCTACTGTAATCTATAAATACAAGTCATATCATTCTGCCAACTGAGGTCTCTTAGAACCACTTACACAATCAAACAAAAACAGGCCGCTGAAAACAAGACTAAATAGGCCTACATGTTGGTTTACAGCAAACTTCTACGCCTTCCTGAATCACGGTTACACATCAACATTCTAAACGCCTACATTCAGAAAATCAAGGAGAAGGTGTTTGCCAAACTACTTTGAGTGAAGCCAGCATTTACTTACCGATTCAATATTTGTCTCCGATACAAGTCTTGTTTGTTAAACCTTCGCTTGTTTGTGTAACCCTGTTTTGTGATATTCCTATGTTTGAGAAACTGATATTAACAAAACGACTTTCATAAAACTAATGGTTTGTTTAAGGAACAGCTGCGCTCATTCATATCTTGGAGAAATATACTTAAAATTGATGAACACAACAGAAATATGAACCAAGGCCAGAACATCTGGTTTGGCCACAAGGCCCAAAGTAAGGGCCAGTGCTTATTTTGACAGACTAATTTGTAATACTGAGATAACTGCCAATCCCTTGAATTTGGTGCTGTAATAAGCTATGATTGTCTCAAATTCTGTTATGAAGGAACCACATGAGAGATTTTAGTGCGGTACAAACCAGGGGAACACAATAAAGGCAAGACGAACATAATCTGAATGAGAATCTAGAGCAAGTGGTTTGCAGAGCCAGTCGTTACAGTAAATCAAACCCTATACATGGTAAAACAGACTCCAGGAATAGAAACACCAAGATGGTGGATCTAAAACAACAGTGAGGTAGTATGTGATGACTGCAGCGGTAAAAAAAAAGTATGTGATGTCGAGCAGAGGTAAAATAAATTTGACTAAGAGAGCCATATTCAGTCATTGGAAGAGCCAGGTATGGCTCAGGAGTCAAAGGTTGGCGACCCCTGGTCTAGATAAAATCAGACAACACCCCCTAAATTAATTTAGTTAGTTATTTATTTAATAAGTTTGTTTTACCATATTTCAGAAGACCTCAACCACAGTCTATGGCAACTTCATTCCCACAGCAATACCGTCACTTAAAAACCTTCATTACATAAAACAGACAAAACGGCAGAATATCTGAATAAAACCAATGCCACTCAATCCATTAGCAGAACATATGAAAGATATCAAGCACAGGAAACAACTGTGTAAATAAATGGTCGAGACGTGTTCATCTTCTCTGTTTAGAAACCAATGTCATGGGCCTACCCTTTTTTTTATTCCAGAGAGATTTCTCCTAGAATAGTAACACAGCACATATTTTTTATTCAACATTAAAATGAACGTTTGAATTTTGGCTGAATATATTAATATGTGAGAAAACCCCCCAGCACTAAACTGTTATAGCTAAATGAAACTGTAACATACATGAACATACATCTTTTCCATCCATCAATCTACCAGCATGTCCCTAACTTGCCAACAGAGCACACAGACATTATTACCTAGTTCAGTTCAAGCTTGATACAGGCCAGGTCTACTGAAAGCATGCTGGAACTGAAGCCTCCACAGTTCAAGTTACAACCAGATTAGAATGTGCATGTAAATACAGCACTGAACGGCAAAGGCCTGGTTTAACCTGGTCAATATTCTGCTATTTTTAGCTACAATCAGTGAGAAGGATGCATTTCTTTTATGGTTAAGAGCTATTTAATTGACTTGTGTCACTTGAGACAGACACCCTGGAGAAAAGGATGAAACCATTAGCACTCTGTTTTCAAACCAGATCTCATTTTGAAAATACATTTTGCAAGCAGACCAAAAGAAAGGAATTGGTACATAGTGTTTCGTAGCTCCACAACCCCAACCCTAACCATAACCATGAAACAACTGCATCACAATTACATCCTTTTAGTTGAGCAGGAAACAAATCACAAGTATGCAATCAGTGCAACAATAATCAGACAAACAAAACGAATTCCAATACATTCACAGTAAGTGAAGCTAGCAGCTTCCACACATTTGTCAGCAGCATCCGAGTTTGTAGCATTGCCCAGTTTACTGCTTACTCCAGTTTCACAACGGTTCTGGACATCAATTAACATTTTATTTTCTTTCAGCACTTTTGCATTTGGCTGGTTTTAGTGAGTTTAGCGAGTTTTAGTGAGTTTCATTAATTTTCTTATTAGGTCAACACAGAGTCATTTATCACACACACACACACACACCAGACTCAATTAATTTTTATTTTCTGAAGCTCAAAAACTTCCATCTTCAGCTTTTCACTTCTTCGGATTAATTGTTTAACCAAGCTTTAAGTTAAGATGTGCAGGCTGAGTGTTTCCATATGCCTGCAAGTACTAGCACAGCACTGTTCATCAGCAAACCTAAAAAGAGAACCCTAGACATCTCAACACCCAGACTAAGTAAGAAGCCGCGGTTATCCCCACTGAGGGCTGTCATAATCTAATCAGGTAAGTCATAACTTTTGATTTATGTTACCATACTAAAATGATTAAGGGATGGTAAAATGAACTGTCTACATGCAGCAAAGTGTGAGATGAGCTTCCAAAAATGCCAACGCTTTTTCATTGTACAGAAAATTCAGTTTCGGTTCGGTTTTATCTTTTGTCAGCATCATTCGGTTTGGGAAAATCACACTTTAAAGATTTAGCACAGATTTGAAGCCAGAAGCCAGCCGAAAGCACAGGGTCTCACTTTAAAAAGTGTAACTGCAGCAGAGTAAGTTAACACTTCAGTGTCAGCAGGAAGCAGAAATGCATTCATGAAACCCTGTTATGTCCCGTCGCTTGTTTTCTTTGTGTGAACAATACGTCAATACCTTAAATAGAGATGAGAAATGATATGCTACTTTCTTGCTAAACAGGAGTTTGAGAAAGAAGAGAAAGCCTTTGTGGTTAGAACAGGTGACATGTCTCCTGACTGCAGGCACCTCTGCTGTATCTTCATGGAACATTAAACATTGATTTAGATCCTTTACGAAACGACCTCCAAAGAGAACTGAAGTGAAAAATGCATGGATATAACATCACATGCTCATGTCTCAGCGAATGCTCTGCACCAGTTTCCAGCTTGGTAGGTGTTTATGCAAGGTTTTAACTTGTTAAAGAGTGATCCGTTTGATCCAATCAGTGCTGCTTTATCGGGATGCCTTGGGAAACGTACAAATACCTTGAATAAAGGCCGCTACACACCAGAAGCGATGCAATTTTTCATCGGGCGACAAGATACTTTCGCAGCGACATGACCGTATACACCCGCACAGACACAATGGGTATTTTTCAACGGCAAGTATTATTTTTTCCTCTGTCAATTTGGATACTGCTTCACCCTGGTGGACACCGTGCATTGAAGCTGTTCTGCAATTGCTCAATTACATAGTTGTCGCGCGAAGAAAATCGCTATAAAGAGGATTCAGTCCTATTTATTTTGCATCGCCTGTGTTGTGAAAGATACTTATCAAAAGTATAGGTTGTAATTAATTTGTCGCAGCGCGTCTGGTGCGTAGCAGCCTTATGCAGCTGTCCCAATTAAACGAGAAGCTTTTCAGACAACCTTACTCACTCTTATATTCATACACGACATGCACAAGAGAGAAATCGACTTTCAGTTATTGAAAAACTCAGGGCAAGACTAAAAGAACATTTCTGAAATTGAGCAAATTAAAACTTCTCCTCCTCTGTCCTTTTTTTTCAGTATGTCAAACATTTTTCATTTGACCATTCAATATTTCAGGGTCCCAAAGATCAGTCTCATATTTTGTATGCTTTTGTGGTCTCACGTAACGCAAATAACGCGTTTCACAGCCAAATTTAGTTTAACTAATAGGAGTGAGGAGGATAAACAATACATTCACTTCCAAGTTGCTAGCCAATTCTCACATGGCAAAACCATTAAGAATCAAACACATTCAGATGTAAAATGAAATACACTACACAGTTTGTGCTATGGAAAATTAATGGTAGAACCGAGATGAAAGAAAGCTGGGTATTGCCTGAGTCACTCCACCACAACATTCACTCATAATAACTACCCAAACCAGCTCAATAGAAACACTTCTCCCCTCACGCTTCACCAGAGGGAATTTACTGAGGAAATATTTCAAATGAATCATCCAATTAGCACACATCCATCATTAGTATACAATACTTCAAACTATTATGGGGGGGGGGGGGGGGGGGGGGGGGGAGACAAAATATGCAGGCTATAAAAAGCCTCTGAATTAAATACAATGGTGTCCTCATTAACTGAATGACTCCTCTAAAAGCAGTCTCCAAATCAATCTACTCTACCTTCATAAATAACTTATATCCCTGTTGAATCCAATACTGTGCTAGGTCTTCCATCACAGGCAGAAGTCTCTTTTAAAAGGCCACTATTCAATTAAAAGTGAAAGTCAAAAGAATCCATCGGATTTTTATTTTGCTCCATAGGATTATATAAGGAGTCTATGTTTTCTTTGTCCCAAAGGATTTCTTTAAGAAAAAACCCCATAGGAAAGGTTCCATATCAAGTCATGTTTCGATTGCCACTCAAGATGGCTGCCCCCCAAAAGCTGAATTACAGTTACTGTGTAGCCTGCCACCATGGACAAGATGTCTTCCAGCTTCAGTATGAAAACCACAATATTTCTGGGTCTCATTGTGGGATTACATTTCCCAATGCTGGTTTGATATTTCAAGGCACACTGCAGACTATTTTTATTTCTGGTGTCTGTGGCAGACAAACACATTCAAATGTAAACAAACCCACTTCAAAAAACGGAACGCTCTTTACATCATCGATTTTATTTTTAGAAATCTGTTTTTCCCTCTAAATCACTGCTAGGAGATAAAGATTTAGCTTGCGTTTGTTCTAGCACTTACACGGAATTAACCAAGCAATCTTTCCATTCTTACCAGTAATCCCATGTATACTGGAATATGTCACTCATTTTCTTTATCCAGCCTGGGTTCTTCATTAAACATTACGAAACCATTTAAATGCAAAACAAGCTACAGCTTGTTACTGTGGCAGGGTGGAGATATCCCAGCTAAGCAAGTAAAGCAAATAAAAATTATCAGTTACTCGATTTCACAACGAAACCAGAATGACCCACAGTGATCCAGTCCAAGAGGAGTTCACCAACAAGGGGGGTCGTAACCATAAAAGAACGACAGAACAGCTTGCAGATTCCACAAAAGATGTTTGATCAAAACAATTACATAGAACAGGCAAGGCTTAAATCAATCAAAGCCTTTATTTCTCTAGATGACACAACGGAGAACAAATTCTCATTTACAATGACGACCTCAATGGTCAAATAAAATACAATAAAAAAAACAGTTTGAAAAAGCACTCCTGTTGCCACCCCCCACTCCGTGCCCCCTTTCCAGACAAGGAAGGAAGGAAGGAGCAGCTCTCTCTGTAACTAGTTTCATATCCTTTTGGCTGCACTATATTCCTGTCATCTGGGACATTTCAGCACTACTGGAAAATGCAGCAGTCATTACCTTCCCAGTAATTGAGATCGGCAATCCCCAACCACAGTCTAGGTCAGTGGTTCCCAACCTGGGGTCCAGAGTTCACAGGGGGGGCGCGTGATCTCATTTGCTTTGAGGTCAAACATGCATAAAATGTTCCACTATAATTTAATTGTAAAATGAATACATTTTAAAATGTTATTAAAAATCATATGCTTGCAATGCCAAGGGCAATCTAAAAAATAATAATAATGGCAGAGAAACGTAAAAGCGGTAATTCCCCGAAAAAAAATTTGTGCACGTCAATGACCCGCGCTCAATCAGTTTCAGCTAGCCTCAAGAGTTATCTTAACTTCGGTTTTATTCAAGGACAGGACAGGACTCGGCCAGAATGTGTCATTTGTGGCGAGAAGCTAGCTAATGACAGCATGAAGACAAGCAAAATGCAACGACACCAGGAGACTATTGGTGAAGGTCAGGATTTTTTTCAGAGGAAGAAGCAGTTGGCACTATCAAAAAGATCCACAGACATCAGAAAAGCATTTGAAAGAGCAGGCAGTGATTTACACAGAGCTACGGAGGCGTCATTTGAGTGTTCGCTATTAATTGCCAAGGCTAAAAAGCTGCACAATATTGGAGAGCAGCTAATCAAACCCGCCTGCCTGAAAATTGTAGAGAGGCTGTGTGGCCCACAGGTGGTGGATAAAGTGAGAACCGTCCCACTCTCTGACAACACTGTCAAAGACAGAATTGATAAAATGGCTGGAGATTGTCAAAACCAGCTGCACGAGAAGCTTAGGAACGTTCCCTTTGCCATTCAGTTGGATGAAACAACAACAGCGTCAGACGAATCCGTGCTCATCGTTTATGTGCAATATATTGACGGTGATGACTTGAAACAAGACATTCTTATGTCTACCAATCTAGCCACAACAACAACAGGCCAAGATATTTTTATAGCTATGGACTCATCTCTCGTCTAACAATCTGCCCTACGAGAATATTGTTGCATGCTGCACTGATGGGGCTGCAGCGTTGATGGGCAAAAACAAGGGATTTAACAGCCGATTGAAGGAAAAAGCCCCGGGGTGCGCAATTTTCCACTGCATGCTACATCGCCAAGCATTGGCCAGTAAAAAACTTTCGGAAGACCTTAGTAACACCCTGGCAACTGTTGTTAAAGTTGTAAACTTCATTAAGGCTCGCCCTACTAACAAGAGACTGTTTGTCCAGCTGTGTGAGGATGAAGCGCATCAAACACTGCTGTTACACACAGAGGTACGCTGGTTGTCGCATGGACAAGTGCTTGTGCGTTTTATGGAACTGCAGGAAAAAATAAAAGAATTCTTGCAAGATCACAATCGACCACTGTGCGAACAGCTGACTGATGCGTTTTGGATCAAAACGGCATACCTAGCGGATACATTCACTCTCTACAATGAGACAAACAAGCGGATGCAGGGTCCTGAATCAAACGCCATGCAGTGCAAAGACGCTCTCGACGCTTTTGTGTGGAAACTGGAGTACAGAGTTGGAAAAATGTCAAAAGGGGAGCTACAACAATTTCCACTGCTGATGAAACAGTCTGGTGGCACTGTGCCTGCATCTTTACGCACTGAGTTTACCCGGCACATGAACATGCTTCGGGAGGAAACTAAATCCCGTTTTGCCGATGTTGACGAATACTTATCAAAGGAATCGTGGGTGATGGACCCTTACGTTTGCAGTGTCGAGGACGTGGAATACCTCGGCTGTGAAGATGAGCTTGCTGACCTTCAAGCCGAGTCTGTGTCAAAGAAATATTTCCACGAGAACGGATACAAAAAGTTTTGGATTGTCAAAGGACACGCTGTTGCACCCAGACTGGCCAAACACGCAGCTACAAGGGTTATTCTACCATTCAGCACTACGTACCTGTCTGAGTCGGCCTTCAGCGCGCTTGTAACAATAAAAACAAAAGCCTGTAACAGGCTCGATGTCCACCAGGACTTTAGGCTGGCTGTCACTAGCATCACACCTGACATCCCATCCCTGGTCAGAGGTATGGAGGCCCAAGGTGGCCATTAGTTTTTTAAGGAAGGAAAAAGTTACTGATTGTAACTTACTGTTTGTTATTATTACTTATTGTTATTTTTATAACACATACATTATAGCCGTGTCAAAACCAGTGTTCACATGATGTGCATGTGTGTATGCAACAAACTGCCCCGTTTCAGTTAATTGGTCTGAAGGAGATCTAGGACAGAGCTATATAGGTGCTGTTAATCACTTATTACGCTGATAATGAATCACTACTATTCTTTTGGTAACAATGTGTGTGTATAGGCCTACTGTTAATTATACACAAAGATAACCAGGGCGAACCAAAGAGAAAAGGAAAGAAAAACTATAATTGATGTAAATTTTTGCCAATAAAGATTTGGAATGAATCACTTTATTCTTTTGGTGTGTGTGGGGGGAGGGGGGGCTCAGCTTTTCTTAGATACAAGTAGGGGGGCTCCAAGGAAAAAAGGTTGGGAACCACTGGTCTAGGTAATTGACAGTGACACTTAGCGAAGAGAAGGTTGATTATCTGCAATGTAAATGCTGCTTACTAGAGTGCATTGTGTGAAATAGCTTTGTATTTTTAGGTTCTATTTTGGACTGTTGGCATCTATTGTAGATATGGGCCCTACTACATGGAACCCCACAGGCCTAGACTATCGCAAGGTTTATATTGTACAATACAATTTGCCTTTACTGTAGTTCAGCATTTCAGGTCGTTTAGATCTATAAGCAAATTAAGAACACCACAAATAATATCCATTCAGCTCAGCAACTCACTGAAACAAATCAATTTCTACAAGCATTTGACATTCTTTAACATAACAGCAAATCCCTATTGTGCTTTTCTACGGCTGATTATCTCTGCAGCAGCTTCGGCAGGTAATATAACACCTCTGAGGTCTCTACATAGCCCTTGATAATTCACCTGCCGTGGTTTTTACAGTAGCTGACAGGAGACGGGTAGCGAAAGAAGCGGCACAGAGGCAAAAGCTCATCCACTAACAAGGAGACTATGCTTTATACTTCATGTGTTCCAACTTCCAAAGCATTTATTTTATTTTATTTCAACGACCAGCTTGTAGCAATTACATCACAATAGTGGTTATGCTAAGCTTCGAATTCAGAGCTCCGTCAAACAAAAACAAATGACTTAACTAAATCTATCTTAATTAGTAATGGATCAATTGTGTGGTTTAAACAGATAACATACAGATGGTTCTTTGTGTGGAACTCAAACAATCAATTTGTTAATAAAACACATAAAAAAAACAACTCGGGACCTCTGTGTTTGTGTTTTCACTCACTCGCTGATTTTTTGAGTCATCCACTTCGAACGTTTGTGTATCCTCTCTATCCCTGTGTTATGCAACGTGTAGCATGTACCCTTCTGGTTGTAACTAACCCTGCTTGAGCCCAAGAAAAAATAGGGCTCATGTTGTGCAGACAGCAAGGAGTCACATGACATTCCCCAGGCACTACCTGAGAGTTCAGGGAGAGGTCAAGAGGGCAGAATGACAACAAAATAACAGGCCGCACATTTACATGGTAGGAAAGGTAGCAATCACACTTTGCGGACTCATTTTAAAAACACCTTTGCTCGCTAAATGCCAGCAAACCAGTAAAATTATGATGGGCCTTATATTTTAAAATAAGTGTGTACTGTGCTCCCTTGCTACTCCAACATCTGACAGTGAATATTGTCCTATATCACACAACCAAGGCACTGCGACATCCCACAACACACACCCTGCTGTGCCACACTGCTTAGTTATCACTTCTGTGCCACCCTGACTCTGGTGCACTGTGGGAGGGAGGCTACCCTAAACTACAGGATGTGATAAGGTAGCTGTGGTTTAAACATTAATCTGTAGAGCTGCTTTGAATGGTTAAAAAAAACAAGACTGACATGAATTTTCAGCGCAGAAAGTGGTGTTGTAAAATGTTGCCAATAATAAGATGCCAGAACATTTCTGAAGTCTTGGTCAATCTTTTTCTAAGGAATTCTGTAACTTCTCCTGTTACTGCTCCCCTCCATCTCAGGGAGTGTGTTCGACAGGGCCTGGCTACAAAACAACTGTAAACAGCTGGGTTTCTAAGAGGAAGCTAACACTGTCTAAAAGGGATAACTCGGTTAGAGGAACAAAGTGACCAGGAAAGATAGCCCAGATCGACCGAGGTCTCCTTCCAAGCAGAGTCCCTGGAGCTGCACTCTGCATTGCAATTCAGTCATACGAGCCTCACACAATTACAACAGTGTCTGCTTCCAAATGACCTTTCCTACATCACGTTTCTATCAGGCCCGCATTGATCACATTACATAGTGTGAAATAAGCTAGTATTGCACCTGAAACGTGTCAATTCACAAACCCACATTCACACTGGGCTTTAATACTGTATTCAATACGTAGCTGAGTCCGAATTTTTGCTGCTATTTCAATTCACTAGGACTAACTAATCTTACCTCTGAGAAGTAGTTTGTTACTTCTAAAGGACAAGTATAGTGCTATTTTATTAACTTCAAATTGAACTTGAATCGTGGTCTTGTTTTTTCCATTTTTTCTCCTTTATGTCTTTCCAATTCTTAATCTCCTATGGATGCATATCGGTCATGATTTGGGCAGCAGTGTGGAGTAGTGGTTAGGGCTCTGGACTCTTGACCGGAGGGTCGTGGGTTCAATCCCAGGTGGGGGACACTGCTGCTGTACCCTTGAGCAAGGTACTTTACCTAGATTGCTCCAGTAAAAACCCAACTGTATAAATGGGTAACTGTATGTAAAAATAATGTGATATCTTGTAACAGTTGTAAGTCGCCCTGGATAAGGGTGTCTGCTAAGAAATAAATAATAATGATTGGTATGTTTTTTTTTGTTTGTTTTTTTTAAATCAGCTCTTTGAAAAAATACTGAATTAATAAGACTTAACATAGATTTAGTAAAGCCCCATAACAATAACCGTAATGGTATTATATTACTGAAACACCTCATACTGCAGAAGTCTTTGTTTCTGTATGGGGGTCATTCATTGACATTAAGATTTGTATCTATTTTCTGAGAGGGTTGAGCCACCACTCTTGGTTCACTTGACCCTGCAAATTACACATGAACCCACACAAAACCCAGGCTACAGCCTGCATGCTGACTCATTGAAAGATGTATTTCCTGGCTACATTAAGAGTAAATGACCTTGCTGGGTGGTGGGTTACCCTCTTAACTCTAAACCAATGTTAAAAGTGAATGTTCTTCCACCGCTGGGAGTACAGACTATGTAAGCATCTGAACAACCAATCAGAAAAGGAATTTTTACAAAATTCCAGCCACAGTAATTGGGCAACATCCTACCCCAAAAGAACTCGAGACAACAAATACGATTGCAAACTATCTTGACAATGGGACGCTTCATTAACACAGGCAGTGCCCGTTAAGCCAGCTACAGGGCCCATTAATAATGATGGTGGTGCCAATAATCCTATTGTCTAAGGTTCCTCAATCTGCTATAATTGCATTGCCAGACCAGATATACAAGCACCGGGTCTAACTGCAGTCATCTGTAATTAGGCATAACACAACTGAAAGTCCACGAGCTTAGGAAAAAAGATTATTATAAATAAATAAATAAATAAATAAATAAATAAATGATAAAACTACACTATGGTGGAAATATGTTGTCGTTTACACCGGTTTGTTGACAGCCAATATAAAAAATGTACAGCTGTACTTTAATTCAGCTTCTTGGTGATCAGTGAACCAGAAACGCCACAGACTACCTCGTCGTTTCAATTCAACGTATATAAAAAAAGAAAGCAGCATACAGGATGTTTTTTTCCTTTTTTTAAGCTACCAACTTGGAAGTCGTTTCCTAAAATGGCAGTTAATCGCCGCTATCGGAGCGATGGAAACCAGTGTAGTCTTTGTGTTAATTACTGAGGTTTCCGGGAAAGTCCTCCATGTAGGCCAATTTAAAACTAGAAGCGTATAGTTTGGGTGAAATCAACCCCGAACCAACAAAAATATTTGTGAAAATCACGGTATGTTATCAAATCACACCATCTGGTTATTGTTCTGTTTTTTTGTTTGTTTGTTTTAAAGACTAAGGGTTTCAAGGCAACAACAAAAGAAGTACAATCTGATTTTAAAATCATGTCATAAATAGTTGGCCAATGAGATTTGAATATTGCGTCAAGATGCACGAGTCTCCAATCCCAACTGGATTTTTCCACACATGTTAAGTCTTGGAAACGATCTCTAAAAAGGGACCTAAACTCAGTGTGCACAGCAGCATTTGAAAACAGCAATCGATATATGACCATTACGCGCAGGCCCAAAACAAATGTAATTTGCACGTTTCGAGGGCATGCACATAACGCGTTTAGTGTGATTTCACCTGCCTCTGCCAAAAATAAAAAAAACTGCCGCGTTTTTTTTTTTTTTTTTCCCCTGACAGAACATGTGGAAGAGTTACTAAGTTTGTAAAATAAAAATATATATCTCAGACAAATTAAAAACGACCAACGTGGTCACATGGTGCTAGATACAACTATTCCACCGCGGAATAGCCTACTGTAAAATAAAAACGGATTATCTCGCATTAGGACCTTGATAGAACAAGCAGCAACTGAGCTGATGTGATTCAGGACAGTAAAACGAAAAGCCCATGCAAAGTATCAATAACATGCAGCGCTGGAGGTTTTACACACGTGTAAATAATTAAACCTTGACCAACAGTAACATCAACCTATACCATTTCCTACGCTTGTTTTTATAGATATGTGCATTACATATATCTGGGAACTGCATTGTTATTTTTAAATCACTGTCCAAGCCGAACGTGCAATTATTACACATTATTACACATTTCAGCTAAAAAATAATAATAAAATACAGCGGTGGCTCAAACGTAAATGTGTTTTTTTTATTAAACCGAGAAACACAATCGGGATCAGGATTGCACTGAATCTGGTGTTCTGGGTTAGGGTTCAAATGTACAACAGTGTCTCTCAGACAAAGGGCTTTTTGCAAAGCATGCAGTTGTAAATATTCACAGGCAGAAAAAACGTCTGAAATTCCAACACTTACCCCACATCCGACCCCGATCCACCAAATAATATTTAAGTACACTCCATAGATCTGGGAAGTTTTTAAAAATGGGCTAAAACGAGCCGAAAATACTTGAAATGAAACCCCAAAGAAATCCAACAGCAGGGCAAGAAGGAAAGGCCAGCTTACTGGACTGCAGCCATCACACTTTGAGATCCTGTTCAAAATTGAAAAATACCGGCTAAAATGACTATTTTAGGTTGAATTTCGGCCCCGGTTTGAGATCAAGATCTGTTCCGTCTCCCCGGTATACAATCCAATTTTCAACCGGTTTCGACTCCAGTTTTAATCCCTGATTTGGTTTTGTTGAATCTATACTATATCTTGATGGCTGTTTGTATATTTCAATGCTGGGAGATTGATACAATGTAAGCAACACGGAGGACGAACGGGCGGCAAACCCGGCCTGGAGTCTCTCGGATTGAACCGTCAACAGAGAGAGAGAGAGAGAGAGAGAGTGAGTATGAAGAAACAACCGGAGCCGGATTCTACCGTGAGGAAACGGAACAAATTACATTTACTACATTGGCACACAATTTAGAGTTTGGAGCGCTGCGTTTTTATTAATATTTAATTGAACACCAATACTTACCAAACAGCTTCATATATGAAGTCATAGTGGCTGTATCACAGACATTGTTGGGGTTTTTGGGGGGTTTTTTTTGCACTAATATGTGTGTATGTATGTATGTGAAACAATGAGAACCTTTCAGGAGGTGGAAGATAACACTTATACAATGGCAGGATTACAACAAGGGTGTACATAAACGTGGTGTTTGCAGTACTTTGTTTTAATTTTAATGTGAATTGTACTTCAATAATGGTGACAGTAGGCGACATAATCCGATATTTCTGGACATCCTGTTATGCAAACATCTCACAGTAAACTAATAACTTAATACTAGGCTTCTACTCATCAAGACAAAGCATGTCAGTATATTTCAAACAAGTTATCATGATCTGCTATACTATTAGACTTCCCTGGCGTTTCTAAATCTTCATAATTTATATACAGTATATAATTATAAGTTTACTATAACATCTAAATGATAGATTTAAAAAGTTATTTGACTTTAGTGTGAGTCAACTTTTTGGTAGCATAGTTAGTCCAAATTATAATGCGTTTTTACGAAAATGAAGGACGAAAGGGGACTTACCTATATATGTATGTTGTACTGTGATGAAGTTAAACATTCAAGTAATAATAATAAGTATTTTATTCATAATTTATTTAAAACGTTTTGCGGGGTCGCCTGGGTTCCAGAATCGAACAGTGATCGGTTCAAACGGTTGTATTCCAGATTCTATATTGTATAATCCCCATTAATGCTTCTGTCTATTCAAAGTTACCAGTACATACATAGGCCTACTGATACAGTTGAAGTTTCAACGCCATTAGACTGTGCGTCTTAAAATAAAAATACATGACGTAAATAAAAAGATAATATAAATAGCAAAAAATAACGATATTGCATTTTTTTAAAATTTATTTTCATATTTTATACAAGCAAAAAACAATACTATGTTTATACAATATTTTAAAACAATACACTAAATGTAAAGGTTTTTATTTATTTATTTATTTATTTATTTATTTATTTATTTATTTATTTATTTTCTCGCTGGCAAAAACCTATTTTGTGATTGCTCAGCAACGGGCCACAATGGAGTACATGTACCTGTGCTCCAAATTTAATTTGCACATTTGATAGTGTTAGTGTAAAAAAATACAGAAGTGCAAACAGTTTTACATTTTACATTCACAAAACCCTGATTTTCTATAAAACAAACTTTAAAAAAGGAACGCTTAAAAAGAACTCGGCGGCAGATTTTATTATTTTTTTTAAGGTATTAGTGTCAGTGTCTTCCAGTTTTATTTAGTTAAAAGGCGTCGGAAGGCTAGGGAGAGCACGTTGATGGTACACACCACCCTTATTATAACGTTGCCTCTGGGATCTAGGCACCTGATGTCTACATTCCTTTAGGAGTTTCCAAGCTAACAGTCTCATTAGCAGCCAGGCCCGGATCCTGTTAAAAAGGCTATTTAGTGACTGCCTTTGCATCAGACTCATGCCTCCTAACCCATTTTGATTTAAAGTGTACATAAGGACCTTTTTATTTTATTGTGTTACATGTCCCCATGTGTTGCTACAACTGCATACGTAAGGGGTGTGTACTGTTTTATTTATTTTTTTACATTTTGATCACTTTTTTAAACTTAAATTGGATTCCCTGCCTCAAGATGGCTTCCCATGTAACTGCATGGACTTCTCAGAACTACATTTCCCATCATCCTCCTGCTCACATATGTAACTGAGATGGATTTACCAGTGAACGGGAGGATGATGGGAAATGTAGTTCTGAGAGATCCATGCAGGAAAGGCTAACATGATCAAATGGCTGACCCTTCCAACTGTGGAACCAAAGCTACACAGTCTTACATGAGTATCCCTCCTGGATATTGGCAAGACCCTGAGGACGGTCAGCATGGACGTTGTCTGTCTGATACAGAGAGCGCTCAGTGGTAGCATCACAGAAGATCCATCTGCCTGTTAGAACTTGGTTTAGAGCCACTCCCTACATCATGCCCACTTGCAGACCAACATTCAAGCACGGTTTCAAAACGCATTCTCTGATGGTGTTTACTGTCATTCTGTGTGGCTCCTATTGCAATTACACAAATATGGTCTGGTTTTTTATTGTGATAAGTCTGTGTTAAGATGCTTTTACCTAAGTCCAGGAGCTGCTCTTCAGTTCTAGTAGCTGCCCTAGACATACAGTGCCTTGCGAAAGTATTCGGCCCCCTTGAACTTTGCGACCTTTTGCCACATTTCAGGCTTCAAACATAAAGATATGAAACTGTAATTTTTTGTGAAGAATCAACAACAAGTGGGACACAATCATGAAGTGGAACGAAATTTATTGGATATTTCAAACTTTTTTAACAAATAAAAAACTGAAAAATTGGGCGTGCAAAATTATTCAGCCCCCTTAAGTTAATACTTTGTAGCGCCACCTTTTGCTGCGATTACAGCTGTAAGTCGCTTGGGGTATGTCTCTATCAGTTTTGCACATCGAGAGACTGAAATTTTTGCCCATTCCTCCTTGCAAAACAGCTCGAGCTCAGTGAGGTTGGATGGAGAGCATTTGTGAACAGCAGTTTTCAGTTCTTTCCACAGATTCTCGATTGGATTCAGGTCTGGACTTTGACTTGGCCATTCTAACACCTGGATATGTTTATTTGTGAACCATTCCATTGTAGATTTTGCTTTATGTTTTGGATCATTGTCTTGTTGGAAGACAAATCTCCGTCCCAGTCTCAGGTCTTTTGCAGACTCCATCAGGTTTTCTTCCAGAATGGTCCTGTATTTGGCTCCATCCATCTTCCCATCAATTTTAACCATCTTCCCTGTCCCTGCTGAAGAAAAGCAGGCCCAAACCATGATGCTGCCACCACCATGTTTGACAGTGGGGATGGTGTGTTCAGGGTGATGAGCTGTGTTGCTTTTACGCCAAACATAACGTTTTGCATTGTTGCCAAAAAGTTCGATTTTGGTTTCATCTGACCAGAGCACCTTCTTCCACATGTTTGGTGTGTCTCCCAGGTGGCTTGTGGCAAACTGTAAACGACACTTTTTATGGATATCTTTAAGAAATGGCTTTCTTCTTGCCACTCTTCCATAAAGGCCAGATTTGTGCAGTATACGACTGATTGTTGTCCTATGGACAGAGTCTCCCACCTCAGCTGTAGATCTCTGCAGTTCATCCAGAGTGATCATGGGCCTCTTGGCTGCATCTCTGATCAGTCTTCTCCTTATATGAGCTGAAAGTTTAGAGGGACGGCCAGGTCTTGGTAGATTTGCAGTGGTCTGATACTCCTTCCATTTCAATATTATCGCTTGCACAGTGCTCCTTGGGATGTTTAAAGCTTGGGAAATCTTTTTGTATCCAAATCCGGCTTTAAACTTCTCCACAACAGTATCTCGGACCTGCCTGGTGTGTTCCTTGTTCTTCATGATGCTCTCTGCGCTTTAAACGGACCTCTGAGACTATCACAGTGCAGGTGCATTTATACGGAGACTTGATTACACACAGGTGGATTCTATTTATCATCATTAGTCATTTAGGTCAACATTGGATCATTCAGAGATCCTCACTGAACTTCTGGAGAGAGTTTGCTGCACTGAAAGTAAAGGGGCTGAATAATTTTGCACGCCCAATTTTTCAGTTTTCTATTTGTTAAAAAAGTTTGAAATATCCAATAAATTTCGTTCCACTTCATGATTGTGTCCCACTTGTTGTTGATTCTTCACAAAAAATTACAGTTTCATATCTTTATGTTTGAAGCCTGAAATGTGGCAAAAGGTCGCAAAGTTCAAGGGGGCCGAATACTTTCGCAAGGCACTGTATGTCAGAAAGCTAAGACCTTGTGATTAGAAGAAAGAGCAAGTAAACTTACACATGCATTGACTTACAGTATAGGTATATAGTGTCTCAGAACTGTGCACTTTACAGCCCCCCTCACTTCCCCCCCTGGGCACTACTTATTTTATTTTATGTTGTTATATTTATTTATTTTATTTTATTTATCTTATTTATCTTATGTACATGTTGGCACTGAAAATAGGAGTGGTTTTTAATCTCATTGTACATGTGTATAGTGACAATAAAGGCATTCAATTCAATTCAATTCAATCTATTGATCAGCTACCGTGGATCAAGTCTCCTTTTGTTTTGCTGTCAATACACCGCTGTGCATCAGATTATGTTGCATCTTCCTAATAAAAAGACACTATGGCTGATCTAGCCTATTGGGACAGTAATCTGAAAATGTAATTGGAATCTCTTTAAGAATATCTAATTGGAAACAGGACTCTCAAATAACTCTGGACTATGTAAGCCTTCTGTATTATGCTGTTATGCTGTATTATGCTGTTGAAGACAAGCAGAGAAATATACTGCAACTTCATGTTGGAAATACTATAAGGTTTATAGTGGAGTGCAATCTCTAAAGCATGAATCTGTATTATTTTCAGTCTGGGTTTTTTCAATTTGAACAGAGTGTACTTCTGGGATTCCTTTAACCTCAGCTTTTCCAGTCGACTGACCTCTAGATTTGTGTTTTTTCCCCCAGCTATTTTTAAAACTAATTTCACTGTGGCCTGATTTTCTCAAGGCCATCACTAGCGAAAATTACAAGCACCACATAAATAGAAGGGACAAAAGATGCCCTAGCATTAGCACATTGACTCCTGTGTTACGAGTGGATAACCCTCAGGTTTAATGGGTCAAAAAATGGATATTGATCCCAGGGTTTTTGCAAATTTCCCATGTGAAAAAAAAGTATAATCTTAATAATGTATGCTTATTAAGGATCTCCTCAACAAAATCATTTTTTTGTGCACATCACACAGTGCCACCGGTGAAGAAATGCTGTAACTGCATCAGGGTAGTGAGTTTCAAAGGCTTCAGAAGAGTAGCTTGAAGTTCCTTTGTTCTGTTTGTGGTGTTCTGTTCAAGCTTTCCTTCACTGCACATGCACAAACATCAATGTTTCTAGTAGTTATTGAGACAGTATTTAGACAAGTTATTTTTAACAGTAGTTCCTGAGTACAAGATCCATTCTTGTGATTTATGCATAAACATGTCCTTAAATTCAAACTAAACTATTCTTAGTAATAACCACCACCCCTTGCCGTATCATTTTATGAAGGTTTTCTTTGTACTTTGTTGTTTTTTAATATTTTATTTATTTCTTTCTTAGCAGACGCCCTTATCCAGGGCGACTTACAATCGTAAGGATATCCTGATCGCTTTGGAAAATAAACACTCAAACTGGCAATTAATTAATTAACAGGAAGAGATCTCCTGACATTATTACACAAATTGAGGCATTTTGTTTGTTGTTTGTGTCACAACAGAGGCAACCCCAGTCAACTACTTTTATTGAATGTGACGCTCCAGGGATTTTCTGTCTGTTGCCTGGCAACAGAAATATGATCATGCTGGAGTTCACATGGCAGAAGGAAGCATCTTCCTAACATACACTGACAACAGTACAGCACTGCCTGGGAAAGCAATATTAATGAGATCATTTTCAAACACAGCAAGAGTTAGCTAAGCAACAGCGTGTCTTTATACAATCTGATGAATGCATTCATACAAAGTCAGCATTAGTACCTGATTATAAAATTCCCTGTCTCCATTTCTAAGGTAGTGATGTTTCTTAAGCATATTCAATAAACTTTGAGGCAGATGGACCAAAGTCAAAAAGTTGGCACATTTTAATATCACAGTCACTGTGCTTTAATGTATGATTCAAAAGGTTCAAGTTTTTAAGAGCCTATACCTAGTGCACTGACAAACAACATTCATTTCTTGAAAGAGGAAAGAGCTTCAAATGTTTTTTTTGTATTCATTTTTAATTTGTTTAAAAAAAAAAAAGGTTGTTCCCATATTATTTTTATTTTAAAACTTTTGTCAACGGTATAAGTCTTCAAATTATCACTTAGATTGCATGTTTTTTCATGTTTCATCTATTCATACTGCAGTATCAAAGTAATTCACTATAAAATATACAACTGGTTTCACACATCCAGATTAGCACTAATCATTAATTAACATTTTGTAACTTTTATAATTAAGAAAGATACATTAAGCTTTTTGTATAAAAGTGTAGATGAATTGTACCAGTTCTATGCAATATACTACTGTATGTAACAGTGTTTTCTGTCACAGTACACCTTATAGCAAATAAAACACATCTGCATTGTGCTTAAATGAAACGTGTATTAGGGGCTGTGTAAATGTTGGGCAGGCTTACCTTTGGCCATTCTTCAGACACAAGTAGAAATTTCTTACACAGCTATCTGGCTTATCACACAACTCCTCTGCAGAAGTCCGACCACAGCTGTCTCTTTTAACCACTGTGGAAGAATCAGCTGTAACTGCCACAGCGTTTTCATTGTTAAGAGCAGTAACACCGTCTTTATTTAACACTGTGGTCAAAGCTGATCTGCTTACTACAGTCATCGTGTACACATGCAGTGTAGATGGACGGATCACCAGCAGAGTCCTCAACTGTATTTGTTCGTCTGTGACTCTGTATTGCTATGCGATTATTACACCTTTTGTTTTCAAGGTGTTCTACCTAAGCTTTAATTTTTATTAATACCATTTTCTCAAAGTGCCCAGTCATTTGATGGTGTTTTGTTTCAGTTAAAGCTACTCACAATAATGTACATCAGTGTTCTATGCATTGCAGAGATAACAGTTTGAAGAGTAAGTAGCTGTTCCAGGGTGTTTGCACTCATTCCAATTCTGTTGCTCCAGTATTGAGCTATTGTCAGTATTTCTTTAAAGCTGCCTTTACCTGGCTTTGAGCTTGTCTGAAGAATCCTAAACACTGGGATTAGCAGCTTTCCTCACTCTTTTCAAATGTAACCTTTGAACTCTGCTAGCCCCACCTACTCTACATATACAGACAGAGAGAGTAGGAGGGGTTAGCAGAGTTGAGAAGTCACATGATTAGAATGGCACAAGAAAGGCAGAGTACTCCAGAAAGCTCTAACCCAGGTAACGGCAGATTTAAAGGAAGAATTAGAACACCTTAATATTGGAGCAACAGAATTCAGAAGCACTCGGAATGCAGAACACCATCAAATAATAGGGCAAATGTAGAAAAGCAATTCGGATGATATTTCAATGTCATTGTTTACCCCCCCCCCCCCCCCCCCTGTCTGACACGTATTATGCATGCCTGATGCAGTCTATGTGAGGTGGGGATCAGTACCCGTGAATAAGGAATGTTCCAACTGAGCAGACGTCAGAAAAATTAACAGAAAGCACAAGACCTGTAGTTGAATAAACTGCTTGTTTTATTGTGTGTTTTTGTTGCCATACCAGTCTTTCCCCATTGAAATCCTGCTGTGGTTTGCTATTCTGCAAGCTGGACAATTTGACTATTCAAATGATTAGCAGAATATTCTTAATGGTTCCTCCCTTAAAACTCAATCTACAACAAGAGATTAGAAATATACACTGCCAACAGCTTCATAAAGAGTTGCTTCAAAAAGAAGTTTTTTTTTTTTAATTTAGTGCGCCCAGTTATTTTTTCCCCGATTTTAGAATGTCCAACAGGATATTACACAAAGGTCAAAGATGGCCAAAGCAGTAAATCATGTTTTTGTGTATCTTATTACTGCCTTCACTTACAGAACAAATACAGCAATCAGACTTAGTATAGATGATGTTTCTCCTTACAAAAACAACAGGGGGAAACTTTGTATCCGTGCAAAGTAGAATGATCTATTGGATGCCCAATTATCCAATAATTTGTATACATTTTGTCTCCTTCGGACTGCAAAAAGTATAAGGGGGAAAGAAAGAGACAATGACGGGCCTGGTTTTCTTTCTTTCACACAGCTTGTGTCTGTCGCATAAGTCCCTTCCTGGCTCCTTGATGGTAATGGTGCTCCAGTTTCCCTGTGAAAAGAAACACATTTAAAGCTGTAGAGTCCAATCTTTATATCATCTGAAAGAAATGCACAACCCAGTGTCAATACATTCCAGATATAGGGAGACTGCTAATGCTATCCCCTACGTCACTATTACACAACAGACACAGGTCTGTTATTACTGGCAGAAGCAGCAGGAGATGGGGGGATTTCCCAGGCTCTGTTTTTTTTACCCCAAGCTCTGCACTTTTAATTTTCATACCCGGCAGGAAGAAATTCTGCTGGAAAATGTCATTTATACACATATTGATACCCAAATACATTTACAGTATGCTTAATCTCGTGCAGCACACTGCCTAGCTGGTTCTCAGCGCCTCTTTACATAGGCTTCCGGACTGTTTTGTAGTTTGTGTATTGTATCCCCCACCCCCACTGGAAATTTGACAAGCCGCACCCTGAGAAGGATATATCTGAAATCTTCTAGCTATGTTATACACGTAGCTCGGGAAACAAACATTTAAAAATGGGGATCTCCTCTCCTCAACTTTTTTTGTTTGACAGTACTGGCTGAGCTGCTCTTTTCTAAATACAATAACCTTTTTCAATACAAAACAAATCTTTTAAAAGCCTTTGGTACATTAAACCTTTCAGATAGCACTTCTGACCTTTCCTGGACTCAGCGTTCCCGGATTACAAGGGCAGCATTGACTTAGTACAGCTGAGGCTGACATACTGACAGGTGTTGGCAAAGAAAAAATGCTGATCAACCAAAAAGCCATGCAAAGCTGTGCACTTTGCAAAAAATCTCGTAGCTGCCGGACACTGGAGCCCACTCCATTTATCTGCAAGGCAGGAACACCAGACAGCTACAGGGCTCCTCCTGCTTACCAGCTTACTCAGCCATAAACTCGAGGAGACGAGCGGCAGGAGGCAGCCTGACCACCCTGCACAGATCATTAAGATACAAGTGGACCCACTTCGGGACAAATATTCTTTTAGTATTTATAGAAGCAGTATTTAGATGTGCAAAATGTTTAAAGCAATTGCAAAGATCCTCATTTGATACGTTAAGGAGATGCTTGGGCATTGTTTTGAACAGGCTTGTATCTAGTCTAGTTATAGAATCATATGTTCCTCATATGATTCCACCTTTTTAGTACTGGACCAAAGTTGTTGTTGTTGTTGCACCATTTAATGTTGCAAAACCAGTAGGACTGTTTAGATCAATGATTTCATATTCCGATGACTTCTTAAGTCCCCTCAGTCTCTGTACATTTAAATACACTCCTGTTCTTTCTCACTGAGATCTTCTCTAGGGGATCTGCTAGATAACGTGTGTGGAGAGGCCTGGGGAAGCCCTGGGACGGTCTGCTCCAATACACCCCTCTCATCTCAGAGTGCACACTGCCCTTGTCTGGGCTCCTCTCCAGTATAACCTTCCTGACTAAACAGACTACCGGTAATCAACTATGAAGGGTGCTGTTGCTATTGGTAATAAAAGCAAACAAATCTTAGTTATTCCTGGTCAGATGTCTGGAGTGTGTGAGCTGGTGCTGCCTGTGATCAAACCTCACAGCTTCTTTGTATGTATTTATCACAGTGTTGGAGAGTAGCAGGGACGCGGCTTTCATCTCTAGAGACTGTTGTACAAACTGGCTGCCCAGCATCCACAGCATTAACAATTCAACAGGACGCATTTGCTTTCTTCTGTGCCTTTGTCGTGTGTTTCAAAGGATCAGGTTGTGATGGCACTGATTAGAAGCCATCCAGTCTGAAACGGCTTTATATGTTTATTTGGTGTCAGATCTAGTTCTTGAACTATTTCAATCACTAGGTTGAAACAAGGCTCTTATCTTACAGCTATTTTGATGAAAACTTACCAACCAAGAACAAAAATAAGTATTAACGCATTCATATTACAAAAAGGGGAGGGACATGTAATATTTGGATATCATCATAACTTGTTCATCTAGCTAGTACAGTATCTTTACTGTAACCCTACAGTAAAATGAGATTTAGGACCTTTTTTTTATAAGCTTACTACTTGCACACTATTGCTTCATAAATCTAGCTCTAACAACAGTAACCACAAGTGCACACAAACTGTCATTGTTCCTTCCAGGATTGTTTTTTTTATTGACAAAACTAGATCATCGGATAAACTGCTCCAATCTCGCTGGAAACTGAGCTCCTTTGTAGCAGCCCTGCAAAGCCTGGGGAATTCTGCTGGCCAGAGCTGCAGCTTTTCAGTCCGCATTCATTGATCACAGAGGATCCTTTTCCATTCCAGTTTGTCTGGGGCTGCAGCTGAGAGCACTTTATTATACCCATCAAGAACAGGAACGCAGAATGAATCCACAGGATTTAAGGGGCTGGTTGGCAAGAACTGCTGACACTGAATTTCACTACTTGAGTAGAAACCTGCCACACTCAGCATACATAATGTCCAACAAGATTACCACCACAGTTAATCTGATGCAAGAAACACATCAGTCAGAAACACCACATGGAACCAACACCTCTTACATTTTGTTGCAGGGGGGCAGGTTCATGAGCACACTATGGTCTACCAGTTGTACTTAGATTAGATGTTTAGAGAACCTCATTGAGGCCACAGGGGTGCTTTAGAAATCACCAGGATGTATGGACTGAAATAGAAAATGACATGCAAAGTGAATCGATGAGTTAAATGGGTTGGGATAACTGTGATCATTCATGCTTGTACCAAGTTGTGCTTGAAGGCCCCCCCTTTCTCGTCTATCCCTTTTATGAAAGAATCTGAACGCAGTAATTCTACTGGGAGTCACCTCGTGGCAGTGATGTGTCCTTCAAAGCTTTATAAAGAACAGCAACCCTGAAGCTTGCTGGTGATTTTAATCACCACCCAGTACTTCTATTCCAGTTGAAGACCCACCCCCTTCCCCCTTCAGCCACATCCCTGACCTTATGTTGCTTAACTGTCTGTATGCGCTAGACTCTTTAATGTAGCTCTGTTTGATCAATGTTGCACAGCACAGGCTTTTAACTTAAACCTGCAGGCTGAACTGCTGTAAAATCTGAACTACTGTATACAGCAGTGCAGCATCCCACAGAGTCTGAAATGAAATACGAGGCTGTATTAAATAACTATACTAGTGTTTACTACATTACACTTCAGTACATACTATAGTATACTATATGAAACTATAGCGTTTTTGGACAGAACTACAGTATTTTGTTGAAATGCAGTCCTTTTATTTTACTACACACAGAACAATCCTTAATAGGGAAAATATATTTTGCTGAAAACCCAAAACATTTATTTCAAGAGATGCTGGTTTTAATCAAAAATGTGTGAATAATGTATAATATAACTTTAAGCAGCCTAATTTGTAAGCTGTCCTATAGCTAGGATTACAACCTACTTGTACAAGAGTGTTTGAAATCTGATGTCTCATAATCTTTAATACACTGTATTATAAAACAATTACATCTGTGTTATTAGCGAACATAAAATGGAAACAGATTATATTTATCCATCTTATACATAAAGCATAAATTAGTTTAGATAAAGTTGTGTCAATATGGCTGGAGATCTTTCAGATTAATAATCCAAATTTTTGCAGATCCAAATACTGCCAGCGTTCTAAACTCTCAGTGGTACAATAGCAGCCTGTCATTCAGGCTTTTATTTTAACATGCCCAGCATGATGTAATGTAGTCAGACCGCGGTGCACAAACACACTGTGTGATCCGGGAGTAGAAGTTCTTTTAATTATTATTATTATTTTTTTACTGCAGCCAAAGCCTGTAATGAAATCATTATCAGAAAGAAAGAATAAGACGCGCGAGGAGTAATTTGGTATTGATCCACTGAGCTATACTCCAGAAGCAAGCATTGCAATGTTTGTGCACATCTTAAAGCAAAAACCATTATAAAAAAGAAAACACATTTTGTTGGCGCTTGTCAACATGGAATATTACGTTAACGGTAGACAGTTACCTCTTTTCAAGCTATCTATTTGAGGACTCAATTCCCAGATCCTCTATATATTATGCCTGTTCACCATGTCTGAGCTGGAATCAAGAGGGGGGGTTTTATTGGATTCAAGCGCGCACAATTTCAATAGCACCGATTCCTTCGAACCCCATTGCGTTTTGTATGTAAACTCTGCACGTTTGTTTTCAGATTTCAAACAATCATTTACAAGCAGATCACTTCCTTCTGCACGTAAACACTGTAATTCACTAATAGGTAATACAAACAAGTATAAAATGTCAGTTTGTAGGCTACATAGTCACAGCTGTAGATACAAAACCAGAGCCATCAATATCATGAAAAAAATGGCCTACACCTACAGTATGCACATGTGAAAATGTAACTGCAATGTAAACAGGCATGTACAGACAGGTGCCCGAATTGGGATACTCTCAATACTGTGTGCTGAAGAATGGCCATTCCCATACAAATATGGAAATGTGACCTACAGCAAAGGAAGCAATTAGATACCAGGAAGGAAGCATTGGATTTTTTTCAATCTGCATACTTGAAAAAGTACATATCCCTAATTAAATTAGGAAAAAAAAAAGATCTTCCAATACAAGGAAACAGTGAAAATGAAAAGCACTGGCTAGCACTCAATGAAGTACCAGTGCTAATCTCTTAGGGAGGTAGTGGTTAACCTTGCAGTTCAGATTCCACTCCACAAGTCAGATTCAGGATGGCACTGATCAGGCAGTTCAGATCCATTCGTCTCCCAGACAGACAGAAGTAACAGGATCGTTAATAAAAATGGAAATTAGAACACATTATCCAAGCCTGCCTCTGGCTGCAATCAGACAAGCACACAATCAGCCACACAGACAGACACTTACTGATGGCAGAGCTCCAGGCAAGGGACCCAAAGCAAGCTCCATATTCCACAACCAATTTCCTTAGGTCAGGATACATGCAAGCACTAACAATTTTTCTGATAAAGGCATGACTGTCACATTGTGGTTTCAAACGCTTAAGGCTTTTTACTGTTGAACTGTCTGTTGTCACCAAGTACTTGTATGAGGAATGTCTTCACACAGTGTGAGGTGTAGCCCTGTCACTTTGAGGCAATTAAGAAGTGACAGCCACTCTCAGGAAGAATGAATTATGGCCTATTTGACATTAAAAAAAAACAAAAGAAAGCTCTTATATGCTATATATATATATATATATATATACAGTATATATATAGTATCTGCACCAAAACAAAACGTTTTAGTCCTCTTAAATACATTCAGTAACGCAAAACAGGTAACACAATGAATTTTTCATGCAGAATTACACAATCCAATCCACTTTAAAATGTAATGCTACATACAATTCCACACATAGCAGCTAGCTGTTTTTAAATTATATTGGTGACTATTTGCTTTGGAACTGAAACTACATATGTTATATATTTAAAATGTAAAGGCATGGTCGAGTGGGTTAGGCAGTTCTGAGTGTTGCTCCAATACAGATTTTCAATCATGTTCCTTTGTATCCAGATCCACCTGCCATTATCTGTGCCTGTAGAATCCTAGTAGCCAGCTCCTTCTGAGGCTTATCTGAAATCACACGATACTGTGACCTTTAACACTGACAAAGATAGAACGGTAATGTCCATCCGTCAGCATGTCTGTTTATAACACTATATGTCTGCCTGCAAATCAAATTGCAATGAAACTTGAAAGGGACATACTTTAGCATAAACTATTGAGAGGGGGCTGACTTGTACATACATGTGTCAAACTTTCCTTTCTACAAGAACAGAGGGATATATGGTGGAACCTGGCGGAGATCAGATTCTGATTTCCCAATGTTGCAGGCCATGCAGTACGTATGTCTGACAAAGATGGCCTTCATTTCTTTGGCTGTTGTTCCTGCAGTGTGACTTCAGTCAGATGTTGCTTTTGAAATACCCAGGATACGAGGCAGGATGTGGGATTTAGCAGCGAAGAATGTCTGACATTTCCAGAAAAGAATGTGTGGAATCATTTCAGGATTTCAAGGATTATCCAGTGGAAGAGTTCCTAGGGTCAGCAGAAATTGTTTTTTGTGTACAAAAGGAAAAATGTCAAGCTTGACTGTGTTCATTTTTATGTTTTTTTTTTCCTCTCCCATCAATAAAACCCTACCATCCTAAATAATGAATACCTGTTATAGTGTTTGAATGAGCTGAAACTATCGAAATAATCACAATCCTCACTCAACCTGTGCCATATAGATTTACATGTGGTCCCATTCACTTTGTAATTGGATGAGACAAATTACATCTAAATTGACAGAGAATCATAGAAGACGGCTGTGTATCAAAGTTGGAGATATTCGCTCAAAGTCAATTGTCTCTAGCAATGATATGGTTAACTGACTGGATGATTTTCATAACCAAACTTGACTGAGAGAATCATAGAATACAGCTTAAAGCAATATTTCAACGGGTTTCCATTTGGACACTGAAGTCACAGAAAACATGGCAGCCGTATAGTTACTGAGACCCTTTCCCAACTGTATTTTCTGTAATTAATGTCTCAAATATATCTTATGGTTGGAGGGTACAACAAATGCATCAGCAAATGGCTATATTATATTTGGAAACTAGATCAATAGAATCATAGAATACAGATGAGTACCAAATGTGGACACAAGAAAAATGGCAGCCGCATTAGGTCAGATGTCAAAAGAGAACTGTATGTTTTTGCCAAGTTTCCATAAAAAACTAATGATCTGAAACAGTTTATGAGTTATAAGGAATGCTTTGAAATATTACTATTAAATCGGAATTGCCCACAACGTACAGCATAAACACATATATAAAAATAGTCATGCATATTTAATAAATAAGTAGGACTAATGCTTAGATGATCCTTGCTTACTGTATGACACAGATGGCCAACGCAACAAATTGATTTTTAATGATCGTTTTTTTGGACTACATATTTTCCCCACATGTATAGAAAGCTGTAAAACATTTTTTAATGCTTGTGCCAAAGCCTGCAGCTGCTGCTGCTGAAGACCTTTTGGATATCTTAATCCTCCTACTGGGAAGTGTGGGGTTAGAAGCAAACATTAAATATTAAGTAGCCCGGCATGGCTCTTTAAAACTCAGAGAGCAGGGGAATTTAAAGTGCCATTGTGTATATAAAATGTGGGCTTGAGAAACATTTAACAGAAAATCACCTGTTAGCTTTTTAACATGTGTCATTTCTACAAAATACAAAAACTTTAGTGTGAAGGGGGTGCCATTTTGGAAAAATATAGTGGCACCAAAGATTATTCTGAAGTTTTAATATCCATATATTTATACTAGTTATATACACTGCCTAGCCACTTTATTAGGCCCTATACCTAATATCAGGTTGGGCCACCTGATACAGCCTTGACACAACATGGCATGGGCTTCACAATGTGCTGGAAGGTGTGGTGAGGGATGTTAATCCATTCAGTCATTATTATTTCAGACTTGACTAGCCTCTAATACAGTCTTTTCCCTCTGTCTGCGGCCACAGCTGTCTCTCTTGGCGACCACCTTCTCTTTGTTTTGACTTTGCAGATACACTCTGATAACCAACCTAGCAACATAGCTGTCCCTGGCCCTGCCTCTATCATGCCTTTCGAATGCTGTTACATCGCTACCTTTCCCCATTCTTGGTAGCCTGTTTGCAATTGTGCTGCTCACAGAGCTTTATAATACCACAGGGATCACGTCACATCACACGCTAAACCTAATTTGCATCTCTAATTCATAACCAATCCGGTAGGCAGGTCCTAATAAATTGGCCAGGCAGCGTATGTTGGGTTGCTGTAGTTCTATAGGCTGATATAGCGTTGTCTTCTGAGTACTGTCCTGTCTACAGACTCTTTTTTCCATCAAGCAATGAGAGTGCAAGACAATGTAAAAACTAATAGAAATACATAACAAGATCAAAATAAATAATAAAGTTTTACTGCAGGACGTGATGCACACGATGGATTTTAAATTCCCTCAATGCAGTCTCTTTCCTTACTCAGTTCCCCCTCACTGAACACAGCAGCGAGTTCATCGTTAAACCAGACTAAATTACCCTCAGATTTATCACCTATGCCGCCACCTGTACCGACATCTGCATCACCATCTGAAGGGCTGTCTCACCCACAAATGGGTTCCCTGTTGTCATTCACCATGTGTAATCTATTGCTGGAGGAGGCAGAGGAACAGTGATTGCTACTCAGAGAGAGCATCTGCTGAGGATGGCCTAAATGTGATTGTGCTGAAGCTGGCTGCAGCTGTCATCTCTCCTACAGATTTGTTATACGTGTCAACGGATGAAGTCAAACAGCCCCGGGCACAGAAACAGGCAGGAATCATTCCCATACTGAAATCCGGTTCTGACTAACTACCGCCTCCTGCGTCACTCCAGCTACCTGTAACGATGGGTTCATCTGGGGGATTATCATGAAAACTGTCAGGTCCTGATCCTGTCATAATCTGGTTCTAGATGCATCAGATGTGTGAAAAAGACACACCTTTCTTGGGACCAAGCCTGCAAGCTGCTATTTCTCATTAGATTTAACCAGACTGATTCATTTCGAAAGCTGCTGGAAATTATAAGCGACTGCAGGCTGCAGTTAATAAATGTATAATGTACAGTGGAAATAAACTCCTGTGTATATATGCTGATGGAGGCTGTAGAAACTAAACTTCATTCTCAGAATGCTGTAATGAGTGCACATGTACATGTACAGCTATCTTGTGTATTCAAAGGGTTATTACTGAAATGTACTAGAAACCTACAACAAAGACTTTTAGTATAGTACTAGTTACCAGGGTCCAGTCACAACCGGTTCCCATTAGCGTGAGCCTGCTGTATAAAACAAGAGACACTTAAAACCTAGGGAGATTGTCTGGAATAATTTATGGTTCCCCTGTATGTGTGCCTGCATGTAGAACTGCTTCCAAGCGAGACTGAGTCATGAATGTGTTTGAGCTTGACTTAACAATACCCTTCAAACATGGTTTTATAATAAACAGCAGTGAGCTGTACAAAAAAAAAAAACAAAAAAAAAAACAACACCTTAAAAACTACAGTACAACTTCATTTCAATTCAAACCATTCTTAGCTTGGATTCTCTGTTAAGACTCTGTCTCTGGAAATTAGTGTCAAATTTAAAAGCACGGCTGCAGGGAATTGCGTTTTCTTTGTTCCTCAGATGTTTGAGATTTTCGGAGGAATTCTGAACAGTGTTCACAGGACTTCAGGTTTCAAGAAGCTGTGAGGGAGGCTGTTTCATGACCTCTGTACACCAGTAACAGTGTTGGTGTCACAGTCCACCCCCAAACACCTCCCTGAGTTATCACCAGGTATTTTTATCACCGGAGATCAACTGGGGACAGCCCAATACTGACAGCCTGAGGCAAGGTACTTACAACACACCAGGCTGAAGTTGTCTTATCTTCTACACAGTATTGAAAACATCTGCTGGTAAAATTGCCCCTTGCAGCCTCCTCGTGAATCCTGTTTACATTAAAGACGTGTATGGTATCTGTTGAAATGTAAACCATCTGCTGGTAACATGTTCAGTATCTCATTTAACTCATATTGATATAACGTGTAATATTTAGTTGTCTTATCTGCTGCACAGTAATTGAAAACATTTGCAGGTATAAATGCTCCTATTCTGGCTTTCGGGGTTTAACACCTGTAAATATCAAACTAAAACCTTAAAAACAATGAAGTTGTTTACAAAATTAAATAGACTTCTTCAAAATATCTCCTTTATACTGTCATCTGCACGGTTTTGGATACAGAAGCCCCTGGGAGCTGGATATTTCATATTTCACAGGATTCGGGTCATGGATATCATTTGAATAACAAACGCATCAATCATTCAAATGAAGTTGTATTTACATAAAACAATGTGCATTTCTGTCAAGCTGCTATATGTAGAGGTCACATGTTTTGCAATAAGGGTAGGCTTCAAATACGACCCGTTCTACACAATCCTCATGCGCTTAGTTGGAAATCTGTAAACAGTATGGTAACAGCCTCCCCTGTTTCTTGTCTTTATTCAGTAAAGTCATCTCCTCACAGATGGGCTCCATGGATCTGAACGGCTATTTCTGTTGAGCAGCCTCTCAGGCGTGACATTTCCCTGTACACGTTGTTTGAGTTTGCAAACAGTCCTGGAAAGGCATGCATATTAAACAATGCATGCTGATACTCAATAACAGTGTGCTACTGCAGCTAATAGCACTTTCATGGTTGTGCTGGCTAGAGCTGCGGCTCTCAGAGAGTGGAAAAAAAAACACGAATCCCCGACCAAATGTAAAAACGAAATTAGAAAAAATTGTATGATTAAAAAAAGCTGATCACCTATGAAGTGATGGCAATACATATCAGGGCAGATTATTGGAATTAGTTTGTCAGCTCTAAGTATGTAAATAACCATTTTAACAATTAGGTCAGCAGTCAATGAGTTTCCAGCGTAGATGACACAATCTCATTGCAGCTACAGCCCCTCACAATCATTTTACACTAAAATAGAATTCCCTGCAGGTGGTATGCCACACTTTCACAATCTGGGCATTCGACTTATCTTGTGGACAGACCAGTTCATTTGCAACCCCAAAATGAAGCTTTAGCTATTGGGGGCAAAAGCATCCTTGCCCTTGCAATCTGCCTGCAGCGATGTGATGCTGTTAGCCTAATATAGGCAAGCTCCTGCTTCTACTTCCAGCAGCTAGAGGTTATACCTCAAACGAGAACTTCAAGCTCAGTTGCAGTAGAAATAATTTTTTTTTAATACATTTTTACAAGTGGTGTTTTTGTTAAGGGAATTGAGTATAATGTATCAACCATCTAAATATGAAAAAAGCATTTTGAAAATCACAGGTAAAATGACACTGATGTAGCATCTTTGGTTTAACACAAGCTCCCGAGGACAGCCCTTCTTTCAATTGCGTCAACTAATGCTTTTTTCCCTGACGTGGTATTTCTCACCTGCTTACTGCTGTGAATAACTGTTTTGTGTTCACTTAGCACCTCTTACAAAGCCTCAGTCCCAGCATTAAGCCAAGGTGTCAAAAACCTTGAATTTTCACCTCCAACTTTGCCCACAATGGACGCATTAACATAACATTCCTATATGATCTTACTGGGCTCTATTCTAACTTTAAGAACTGTTTTAATAAATGTTCTGCATATATAAAATCAAATTTGCCATGTTTTAGTTTTTTTAAAGTAGTATTTACTGGGCAGCAGTGTGGAGTAGTGGTTAGGGCTCTGGACTCTTGACCGGAGGGTCGTGGGTTCAGTCCCAGGTGGGGGACACTGCTGCTGTACCCTTGAGCAAGGTACTTTACCTAGATTGCTCCAGTAAAAACCCAACTGTATAAATGGGTAACTGTATGTAAAAAATAATGTGATATCTTGTAACAATTGTAAGTCACCCTGGATAAGGGCGTCTTAAGAAATAAATAATAATAATATTTAACTTACGATCATGTTTATGAACAGAGCCCTTTGCCTCTTGTGCATGGAAATAAACAAACTTTAAAATATGGTTCCTGATAACAAGGACAAAAAAAGGATAGGAAGTGCAACAAACATAAACTGCATCACAAATATTTATTTGCCTCTTGTGCACAGAAAACAATCATCTCAATTCTGACAGGCACCTGTTTTTCATCAGGGAAGGGAGACAGTAAAAATGTGTGGAATTATACTTATAAATCAGCTGGGCAGAACACAGTGCACCAGCAGCTCCACTGTCTTTCATTAGCTGCTGGGAGTGAATTTAATTGGAATTTTATAGTCAGGGCCCAATGCAATTCACACTGTCACAGATTTCAGAGACTTTTGCTGAGCTTCTAATTTCCCTGATAAAATTGGGGATATTTTTAGGTAGTTGTTGGAAATGTCCTTGTACAGGACACAGGGACCTGCTTTGAATCGTAATGCTATTACACTGTGTGCCTCAAGGCGACAAAGTGGGGAAAGGATAAAGTGTCTTCAAATGTTATTTTAATAGTCTTTTTAATTGAAATGGCACCTCCCTTACGGTGGATGCAATCATCAGAGTCATTCTGGGTAGTGTTCTTCCTCTGCTTTACATTTATCTGACTATTTCATGGGTTTTTCAATCACTCAGAGTGCTCCTGGCACCAATGTTGAGTGAGCATCAGGTTTATATAAATCTGCCTCTTCCTGGCTTCGCTTTCTAGGGACTGTGCTCCTTCTTCATTCCTTTTGGAATCCACTCTGCTAGCCACACCTATTCTTGTCTATACAAGCGTAGAGTAGGTGGGGCTGGCAGAGTTGAAATGTCACACTGTCACATGATATAAATGGAATGAGGAAGGCTGGTCAAAGCCAGGTAGATTACAGAAACATGATAAGAACTCAATATTGGAGCAAGGGCCACTCCAAATTATTGAAAACACCATGAAATAGTAAGAGAAATGTAAAAAGATAATTAAAAGAATTTTTGGAGCTACTTACTCTTTAAATACTCAGAAGGACAATGCATGGCTTTCGCCTATTGACTCAGAATATACCCTGGGGGAGAACGGTAATGATTGCAGTGGGTTATTGCTTACACAAATCAGATACCAGTATATGAAATAAATTTCATGAATACAAAATCTCAATTGAAAAAGTTAAGCTTTAATACTATTCATCCCCACAGGGAATAACAAAAAGATCAAGGTAGTTTGCTTTCTTGTGCAGCTTTGCATAAAACCAATAAGGCCACACCAGCAAGAATGCATCTCAATACAATAAAAAGAAAACAGGACTTACAGATTTTGTGTTTTCCTTTCATGGGGAATTTAACCACCAGCTCCTGAGGATTTGAACAGATGAAGACAAATGGAGAAGCGGACTCCTCACATGTTTCTGGGAACTGCAAAGAAATGAAAGGCTGATTAACAAACACTCAAACCACTTGCAACAATAAAACAGAACATGTGTTCCTGCTGATGAAGTATTGCTGACATTGTTAGACAGAGTAGATAGAGACCTTATTGCAGGCTCCTATCTATATACCCTAGATTGTGATATTCCCCATGAACTGCTAAATAATGGACTAACCAAATTTAATCACAATTGGAGACGTGAATGTCTAGATATGCAGCTGGGAATGTAAATGTTATAGGAAAATCTATCTATTTAAAAAAAAGACATTTTACTACAAATCAACAACTACACTGGTGTTTGTGGTAATGGTTAGGGCTCTGGACTCTTGACCGGAGGGTTGTGGGTTCAATCCCAGGTAGAGGACACTGCTTCTGTACCCTTGAGCAAGGTACTTTACCTAGATTGCTCCAGTAAAAACCCAACTGTATAAATGGGTAATTGTATGTAAAAATAATGTGATAACTTGTAACAATTGTAAGTCGCCCTGGATAAGTGCGTCTGCTAAGAAATAATAATAATAATAATAATAATAATAATAATAATGTCATTTTCTGTGCAGTAGGTAACATTATCACATTGACACAGGAAGTGATCAGGCACCAGGAAGCAGTAACAACTCTACAATCTGTACATTTGTATTTGAAACGTCCGTGTAACCTCAAATAGTCTTAAAAACAAGCAATGAAAGTAATTGAAATAGGGAACGGGTAATAATGTAGCTGGAGTTAATAAGAAGAAAATGGATTTTAAAGTCTTGGTTAGCACTTCTTTAAGGCAACCCCTGTTATGACCATTAGGAAAGCTAGTGGCTAGACATTTCAATAGCCGCACACACAGTACACCCAACAAAAAGACTGGAGGTGTCTCCCTTGATCACAGTGTACTGAAAAACAAATGCATTGCAATTATTAAGCACTTTGAGCCTTTCATATTGTTCCAAGAAACAATCCATTGAGAACTTATAAAACTCCTCCTTTGATCATCCATTAGTAGATGAACTTTTCAGACTGAATGACCTTTACTGCATCCATAAGAACTGTTGAGTATGTTGCTAGTTGCTGACTGCCTCGTAACCCAGCCTCCCATATTTCACCCCCCCACTTTCTCCAAAATCCTCAACCAAGGACAAGCTAGACCTAGTAGATTTGAGTTTGGCGAACGGAAATCTGGTCCCAAAAGTTGTTAGTTTGTATCCAGATTTTTAAAAAATGTTATTTAAAAAAAAAGATACATATTTCTACATTTTTATTTATTTTTTATTTTTGATAAAATGTAATTTTCATTTTGAGAGTGTTCATTGATGGAGCGGAGAATCGTATATCTTAATATTTTTCGTAATGCACAAATGTTGAGTTGCACGACAACCACAAGAGAAAAAGGGTTCGGTCCTGAAGATCCCCTAGGTAGTTCACAGCACTGATTTGATGTTACAAGCCTGGAAGGAGTTTAAATGGTTCCGGAGGGCTGTGCAACGACTGCTTCCGAATCCCTTTGGGAAAGTAAGGACCATACACTCAACACTGGAGCCAGTGCTGGGGGTGCACTAAACTGGGCCATTCCAGCTCAAAAGGACCAAATTCTGTGGAGGGGTTTCTTCCTTTTTCTCATTTTGATCACCTAGATCTCATCTCATTACAATATGAAAGCATGTTTCAAGGGCTTTCCAATCAAAATGTATTATTGACGTAAGAGAACGAGTAAATCAATGGTCCACTTGAGCTGGACTGACCCAATTACAGCACCACTTGTTAAAGCGTCTCTGCAGGTCACATTAATTCCCTAGATATGTAGCCCCAACTACACACCAAAAGATAAGTGCTCTTTTTCACATTTATAAGATACACACAATCTGTTGTTTTTGCACGTCATCATCTTGCTACAGCCAAGTGTACACAGGCCAATGTGTGTTACAATTAGTTGGGAAAAAAGAAACATCACTACTAACACAAACGAACACGCACACACATACATGCAATTAAGCTCTGATGAAAAAGGCTCTTCAGTCCAAAACGCTTGTGTGTTGCCCTAAATGCTGGCAGGAATAGAATGGGATCATTCTTTTAAATTTACTAGGAATGACAAGGCAATCACTCCTGTAATATAAAATCTACAATGTCCAGATTACGTAGATCTGGACATCTGGACAGAACAGCAAATTACCGCACAGCTCAATTTGCATTAGCGTTAAATAGGCACTTGTGTTTCCTCAATTAAAAGCAGAGACAGCAATCTCTTGCTCTGTAGCTGGAGCGGTACCAGGACTGCATGTCGGCTGGCCTGCTTGGCTGCACTCAATCTCTGTTTAAAAAAGGGATTCACTGGCCTGTCTCTGAATTTGGAGAGATAGCCAGAGGGGTGCTCATTGTCCTTGTCCGGATAACCTGGGGTATAAGAAATCGAGATGAAAGAGTCAGGCTTTGTCTTCTCAAACGGTTCTTCCAGGGATCTACCACATTGTGAAATAGTAAAAATAGTTCATTAAAAACACTACAGGTCCTGTTTTAAAGCAAGTTCAAATGGAAATTGTCCAAGAGGAATAAAACAAATGTAACTGTGTAAAACTAGTAAACTCAGTTGCAGGAATTGAATTAGTCACTTGATCATTTTATACCGCTAACATGATTTTATTCCATGAACAGGTTATCATTTTTGTAAAGCAGATGCTTTGACCAGGATTTCTTTCCAGGCATTTCCAGGCATCTGCTAAATAAAACCCATAATAATAATAATAATAATAATAATAATAATAATAATAATAATAATAATAATAATAATAATAATTTGGCCATTATAAATTTTAAACAAAACCACTTGATTAATAATAATACTGGCCTCAAGTCACGTCATATTCTAGTGGTATATCAACTTTCACTTAATTTACTGTATACACAAACCAGAAATGAACACATGCTACTCTTTACAAAGCAAAGCAACCAATTGAGAAGGTTGAAATACATGAAAGGAAACCCTGTGCTAAACAGAGCAGAAGAAATGTGAGCAGCGAGGCCAATCTGCTCTGAACTGGTTGAGGTAAACAATTTTTTGGATCTCTTCCAGGAGGTAAATGTTATAAAGTGAGACAAGTCAGAGTCTGTGCAGTTCACAGCAGATTTACAAATTGCTCAGATTGATGCCTCTTCATCATTTTTAATGTACTTCTAAAAACCAATACGGGCGCAAGTTCATTTGTCAATTTTAGCCGGTTTTTACACCACCACTTGAATTTCCAAATATGCATCATATTAATTCTGTGAAACACAGACAGCTTAACACCCAGCGCCATATACAATGCAGCAACACGCATCAAAATGCAAAAACCCAAAGTGTCACAGTCTGATCTTTCAAACACAAATGTGCATAGTTGGCTATGGATTTCAGAATAGGGTTATGCAAAGTTAATTCTGTTTTTTTTAATGGAAATAAATGCCTCCCTGTTAAACTAGCTGACCCGCTTTCCAAATCTTATTTAAATGAAGTTGAAAACCATGCAAGAGTCTATTGGGCATCATTGATGTCGCACCCTCCCTGTTTGTGTGTGCAAATTAGATTGAACAGAGTATTGCTATATTCTTTCCACTTTGCAGTTCCTTCTGAAAGATTCAGAAAGAGAGAGAGAAAGACAGACAGAGAGAGAGAGAGAGCGAGAGCGAGAGAGAGAGCAAGATTAGGCATGTAAAGAGAAAGTGTCTTTGAAACTTCCTCAGGGCATTCCCGGGGAGTGATCAGGGCAATGCCTGTAAAGTCTGCCTGCCGGGGGTTGAGTAAACATCCTTGCTCCCTGCACACAGCACACTGCAGGAAAGGACAATCAAACACACACACACACACACACACACACACACAAACACACCACATAATGCCACTGGGTGCTGGACAATGAAAGTACTGTCTTTGAAGATCAGCAGCCGTTTACAAAGCATGGGGACTGCTCTGATTGTGTACTGTTGGGTAAACCTACACTCTCCTCTCCTCCTTGTTTCCAAGACACCAAGGCACCACTAAAATTGCAGACAGTAGCCATAGTTTTATGGAAAATACTACAGTGTTGGCTCAATATCTTGAGAAGTTTCCTCTCTAATTAAGTGTTTAGCTACCTTCTTCAGTTTTTTATTGGGCTTGTACACCCCTGAAACTAAATACCTTGGCAGTTTTTTTAAATTTAATTAATTTAAGTAGCTCATTGCGTTCTTTAAGAACGGTATAGCTATGCAATCTAAAAGTGACAAAATCATTTTAGTTCAAGGGGTTTATTTGTATTATTTGCTGGGTGTTTTTTTTAGCAATTCATTAGTTACTTAGCTTTTGCTGGGAACCGTATTGTAATTTAAATAATTTATGATCTTGCAATTTACAGCATGTCTAAAAAGTTGTTGCCATTTGTAGAATTATTTTCCAAAATCGAATAGTTTTTTTTATTCTTAAAAAATCAATTTAACACATCTGTAGTGTTCCTGGGTGACTGCACACAACCCAACTTAACCCAAGTTCCCTGAGTTTTGTACTTTTCCACTATCTTTATAGCAGTTTACAGAAGTGTGAAATACCAAACGGTGATGAAGGTACAGTATCTACAATTCTATTCTACTTGAACTGTTAAAATTGCCAAACACACATTTTTAGTTTTTGTTATTTGGGTATCAGCGCTATACTCCAATTAAAAAGTAATTCCAGCATCTTTTCTGCTCTCCACAGCTAGAGATCACAAAACATGTCCGGACATGCAGGGCCACACATTTGTAAAACATTATACACGGGATGGTGCTGATGGCTGCTTTGTATGATGTGTAAAATGATCCTTTATGGTACGGTGCACGACACTGTAAAAACACAACTTAAATGAGGGAGAATGAATAGCAGCTACAAATCATATTCAAGATTGACTCAATTACCTATCACTGTGTAGCCATGTTAAGATTGTAAAGGTTTAAACGTCTTAAAATCAGCATACTGTTTTATTAAACATTTAACAGAAATATTCAGTTTTGAGAGGATCACTTTTACATTCTATTAAAAACGTGGTAATCACTTATAGTATCTTGATGCACTGCAATTTACTTGTAATTGAATACGGAATGTTAAATGAATGTCAAATTTCAAATAAATACAAAGGAAAATATAAAGATCATCATTTTAAATATCAAGGTTGATAGTTACAACTGTTTCTGCAAAAGGGTTTAATCCATTAACGTTGATTTATAACCTTAGGTTATGTTAGTCTTTTTGATCAGGTATCACAATTCATCGATACACAATGAAACATTTCACCCCTATTCACAGCCTAATCATACTGTTTCAGCCAGTTGCAAATGTGGCTGACAGGCACATTGATCCATTAAGAAAGAGAGCTGCGACTTGTCTGCAAATGCTGAACTCTCAAGGATCTAACCCAGTATCACTGTGACAGCTCTCACGGTACTCAGCTGAGCCCTCTCCACTGGTACTAATTGGAACTGTCTGCCAGCAATCTCACAGGGAAACTCTGGAGAGGATGGTCCCACTTACTGAAATCCTCCCCTCCCCAAAAGACAAGCAACCTTGTACAGCAGCTGCTGCACCTTGTGGTTGAACAGACAGCCTCAACCTCAATTACTGTCAATCTAGCACCTGAAGGCCTTCCAGCACATACTGTACGTGACTGAATGTTGGAGAACCCCTTTCTTCCCCTTCCACAGCAAAGTGCAGCCATCTCACCTGATGACGTTTTTAAGATGAGAACTCTTCCTGCCTCATTTGTCAACCAAGCTCAGACTGACTGGGGGTGGGATCCACAGCTCTCAACTTCGATACAGAATTTCAGTGGCAGGTGTGCGAGGTAACTGACAATGCCAAGGAGGTTTTATATTGCAATTCAAGCGGAACAGCACTGGAGAAGGATTAATCAAGGTTTTGTGAAACTGAAATCAAACTGTGAATGTTGCCAAGCTAGTAACAACCTCAGGCCTCATACGGTTCATTTGCAAATTAACCCAGTAAAGTTTGTTTGACAATAAGCTGAATAAAAAAAAAATACAGTCCCTGTCCAGTCCCTGCCCAGTCCCTGACCACATTCCGGCGCCTCCTTAAGACTCACATCTTCAAACAGCACCTGTAGAACTCCTCTGTTGTATCCTGGGACACTATCACCCTTCATTTAAATATGCTTTATTTTGCTCTTATCTGCCCCCTATTTTACTGCATTTAATCCTGTACCTCAGAATATTGTAATCTGCCAAGTGTTAAATCTGTAGTATTTTGTACTTAATCATATCCTGATGTAACTATCACTACTTAATCATATCCTGATGTAACTTTCACTATTATCTGCTGTATTATTGAATTGTGGTTTGTCACACTTGAGAATTATTGTATTTCTTGTTCTTATTGTATGACTTATATTGTAACACTTGAATGTATTTGTATTTGCTTGCGATTGTAAGTCGCCCTGGATAAGGGCGTCTGCTAAGAAATAAATAATAATAATAATAATAATAATATATAAATAATTCCTTTTGAATTCACATCACACTTCAATGCAAAATAACTCGGTTAGACATTTTCTCTGGTTTGCTTCTGTATTTTTGGGAACTGATTTTTTATATTCAAATTCATATTCCTAAACCCAGGACAACATCCTGAAGGACTGAGTTTGTTTGAAGCATTCATACATGCTTTTAAACTAACCAAACCACACTCAGTTTGAAATAAACATCCCAAGTGTAAATGGGCCCCTGAAATAATGCATACAGGCATCGGCAGGCCTTAGCTTCCACTGACCATATCAATGAGGCACAAACTGAAACGTGTGTGTACTTGACTTGAGTTTCTTATAGTTATACTTGTTTAAAAGTTTGAAGTTAAGGATAATTATACAATGCTCAAGCACGAATCCACCCCAAGCCGTTTAAATAGTACCTTTAACCATGCAACTGTAATTCTAGCCATGCAGTTATACTGCAGCCCCGGATGAAACCTGCATCACAGTTCAATTAGATATAATGTATGTGCCCTTGATTCAACTCAAACACAGCACACCTCTGTTTTGTTACCAAAGTTGCATAAAGAACTGTATACTTTAATACCAAGGTGTTGCATAGATAAGTAATGGAGCAGCATCCCCTGGTAACCTCTGGAATGATTACATTTGCCTTCGGCTTGTGTTTACTAATGCTGCCTGCCTGTCAGTTTCACCTGGGTAACCAGGCATTGCAACATGATAATGCCATATTTAATTACCATTCCAGCAAAACAACCCACTAGCAGGCAGTGCTACTGCATTAACTGGGGCATGTCCTGTTTAATTGCGGTCAGATTTTATAAGCGTATTCACTTACGAGTGCACACTGTGTTCTATGTGGAATGTGTTGGATTGTCCCCTCACTCAACTAGAAACCGCATTTGTCTTTCTGTCTCAGTAATAGGACTCTAATGTGGCTCCAAAGTCCTAAGCAATGGTGAGCTTGCTTTCTTTCTTTGTTCACCATGAAAAGTGTCTTTATATATTAAAATAATCTCTGCGTTTTAGGTGGGAAATTAATCTAGATCAATTTTAAGGCTGCAGGGTCAATTTGCTTTCATGGTCTAGCAGCTCAACACCTTCACAAACTGTTGTCCCTGCTTAATTTTCATCACAACATTAAGGAGTCTCAATTATTCATATATGGTAACAAAGGATTTAATGCCTCGCTTATCACTCTTAAATACATGCAGGGGTTACTAATGTGAAATATTGCATTAAGTGTGCATATTGAACAGCATAAAAAAACGTTTTAGATAAGAATGTAAAAATGTATACACTTCACAAGCTGCCTTTCCCTTTGCTTTGAAAAAAAAAAAAAGATACATTTGGCAATATTCAAACATTTTAAAAAGCTTAGATCTGCACTGTTTTCTTATCCTAGCTTTCATCTTGTGTACCTGCTCTGTGGATTTCATTTTGAAAGATTTCTCTTTGTCCCCGTATGTTGAATAACCTGGTTAAAAGTCGTCTGTCTGAAAAGGACTCGTCCCAGGGCCTGTGTAATATATGTTATGGGGATTTCAGCTGTGCACTGAGGCAAATGGAAGAGGGAAATCAGTCCCATGCATACGCTTCAGTGTACATCATACTGGTAATCCTTCACTGGTTTCCTAGTCTTCAGTCAGAGAAAGGTTCCTACGGGTGACCTATCAGAGAAGCCTACACCACAATCAAAACGGCTCTCACATTATTTCCACCCATCATGCTGTGCTTCTATGTAGCCTTTTCTCAGCCTAGAGTTGCAAGAGACAGGGCAGGGTTTCATAAGGACCTGTTTGAACAGCTTCCTGAAAATGACAGGAGTGATTTCTCTACCTGAGGGAATTAGGGACCTAACAGTAAAAGTACAGATTTGTGAAAACCACTTAATAGAATCACTCGTAACAGAATCAAGAACATAGTATACTTATAAATGGAATCTCCTTTGCTGTGCAATCAGTTCAAAATCTAGCTCTTTATTTAATTGAATTATTTGATCAATGCGGCTATACAAATATGATGACATACAGAGGTTTTTCACGGTACATATTCAATTTACCATCAACATGGTGTAACCGTGAGAAGACAACTTTGTGAATTATGGAACTGTGACAGGATGAGAGAGCTCTGTACTTTTATGCCTCACAAACAAGTGTAACTGCAGCTTTAGCAAAGCTTCTGTTTGTGCCTGCTGCAACACATAATCCCCCTCACCCCAGCCTGACCTGCTTAATAGAGGAAAGACTACTACCTGATTATGAAATATTTTAGCAGGGAATAAATAATGAAATGGAGGAGTTTAATTCACGGAATGGATCCTTGGGTAACACCAATAAGTTTATTAATTGTAGAAAATGTAAGACTGAGAGGAGATTATGAAATATTTTAGCAAGGAATAAATACAGTAACCCTAATCCGGCAGTGCTTGGGAATGGAAAATTGTGCTGGAATATATAGTGTGCTGCCTTACAGAGGTACTGGAATACCTAAAAAAAATAAAATAAAAAAGGTATGAATGACAAAATTATCTGAACACTTTCAAAAACTGGTATTCATTTTACTTTCTCCATTAATATTTTACTGTACCATATCCGTGGGACATTTGCACATTTACATGTTTGATCATAAACTTAGAAAATAAAAATCACATGACTTTGTGCCAGACTGCACAGTTAGTTTTCCATTCATTTTAGGAAGACAAGACTCACAAATCATGCAGGATTCTAGAATAGATAGGTTCTGGATTGGAGAGGGTATCACACCATTAATTTCAATAGGGATTATGCCGAATTATACAGAATGTGGGATGCTGGATGAGGCACATTTTACTGTGGGGAGTTTGATTCATGTAAATGGATGATTAGGTAGAATGAATATTTTTCCAGTGCAATTTATTACTCCTTTTACCTAAACTTAGTTTGATTCTGGACTAAAAAGATTTATAAAAACTGCTGAACTACATTAAATTCTGATTTGTAAGGCAATTTGGTGGGGCACAAGGCTTAGTACTAGAACATTTAAATAGGTGTTTCCTTAAAACACTGCTATTTTAGGACCTATTAGTGGTATATGTATAGGCTTTGTGTGTTTAGTTATTCAGTATTGATAACTATAGATCATTTAGGTGTTGGATAATCATTACTGTTTTAGTTGACAATCAACTAGAAATTAAAAAGATTAGCTCTCTTTTTGTGCCCTTTTTAAAATAATGATGTTCACTGCTTTCCCCCCGTAATAGTGGAGACTGAATTTATCTCCCAGAACATCTTTTTGGACATATCCAGGGCATAGGTTGGAGAGATGAACTTTTTGGTAGCCGTGGGGCTCATCATTTTTAGATGACTGTCAGAAACACGTCCTGCAATAACACAATTATAGATCATATTTTAGTGCAATAAAAAAATCAAATGCACACAAAAAATGAGCGTTATTTTCGTAATAATAATCTCACGGAGTGCATATATGAAATCCACAGAGTCTGTACAGTACAGTTTATACACTGATAATGTTGAAGTGCTCTGTAGGGCTGCGGTTCTACTTTTCATTTCTCATTTGGTATTGTTCTGGCTTTTTGTCTTTTTTTGTCTTGTCTTTTTTCAGGCACAGATGATACCATTCATCTATATGACAACTGGAACCTGCCTGGCAGGCTGGTTTCTCTGTGATCTCATCCCTTCAGTTAATGCTGGATTGTGATGCAAATAAAATACATAAATGTCATTCGGATTAAGACAGCGCATTAATCCACTGCACCACCAGCTAACCCATTAATAATGTGTTCCCTCTGCAGAAACAGCCGCTCTTCAGAACACACAGCTTATTCAAGATCTACTCTTTTGTAGGAAAAATCGACACTGCGATCTGAATGCCAATTTTGTTCTCACTAAGAGCTGTGTGGAACAGATTGCTGTACCATGGGACTGATATAGGAGAACGCTTTGTACTGCACTAGAAACTGCTTCAGGCTCTTCAATGAAAAGAGATTTATTTCTATATATATATATACTGTATATATACACACATACACACATATAGTACTTGCTCTAGTTCTTGATTTGAGTTTAAAATGTCTTTTGAACATTTAATTTTCTTGTTTTGAAGTACAGAATTCATTAATATTTTTGAAAACTAATAGAAAGTTGTCAACTCATCACTTTCATTTGCACATCTGTGCCTTTATTGCGAATGTTATGCCAGCTCACCCGACGCCTCTCTCCCTAATAACAACATGCTGTAGCACAATAGGGTAGGCGTTAAATAAATGTACTGTAAATCATTCGACAATGGTTTCAAACCATCTTTTTTGTGCCCACTGTTCATTTCAATTCACTCTTGCTGTTGTACAGTTGCCTTTCCACTTTATGGAAGTACAAAGCATATACAAAAAAAAAAAAAAAATCAATAAAATAAACACACAACATTACAAAATTTGAAATGAAAACAAAAAGTTACTACATTTTCCTAATAGATCTGAAGATTTTATACTGTTTATTAAACTGTAACAAAAATCAAAAGCTATCAATACCTGAATTTAGATATAGTTCATCTTATCAAATATTGAAATCTATTATCATTATCATATTGATAAACACAGCCATAACACAGTTCCGAATAATTAATTTTTTACCTGTTGCGGGTGTTCTGTGTGGATTTCTGGTCATTATTTGCCATGCTATTACTAACATAAATCTGCTCCTGAAAAGACTCCTCAATGTGTATCGCATGGTAGTGTGGTGGGGAAACAAATCAGCACCTATTAACCTAATATTCGGCTTTTCAGGCAACCCACTATTTTTTAAAACATATTTTACAATATGTGACAAAGGCTTCACTATCAGAGGAGACAGAAACCAAGTTATGATACAGTAAACTAAAATTAAAATATAGTGTTGCCTACCACAGTCTTGCTCAACTTGGAAACAGTCTAACCAACGTTTTATTAAGACCATATCAGTCCATTTACTGGTTGGAATTGACAGACTTCATTCCATCATGTTTAAATTGTTTTTTTGGCAATAGGGCCGGATATGTGAGAGAGAGAGAGAGAGAGCGAGAGCGAGAGCGAGAGAGAGAGAGAGCGAGAGAGGTGTAAATGTACCTTGATCCTGCTTTTATTTCTTTGCTGATCTCTGCAATGCCTTTAAATCTATCTGCAGTAACCTAGTCTACCACTGTAACAACTACTGCAAGCTATGTGGCCCTGGGGCATAAAAACATTGCAAGCTCCACGGCTCTCTGAACCTCTACTTAATGATGGTGTAAGGGGAGGCTGACACATTCCTTTACTTCGTGGCCAGCAAATACATAACGAGGTCTCTCTGAAAAATAAATTATTTACAGTGACAGGCACACTGAGTCTCTGGAGCTGGGGATGAAATAATGAAAAAGGCAATAAGAAGTCTGAGCATGCATGGCTGAGATTCATTGGGAAAACATCACAAAAAAATGCGGCAGCACTTTCGGGTTTGGCTGTAATCCAAAGCTTCAGTGCTTGGAAAATATATTGCATTACCCACAGAACAAAACACAAACATATCAGCTGGCCCCTTCAGCAGGCTTGCTAAAGAGACTGCTAGCTATTACAAATCTAGCCTCCAAGACTAGCGCAGCTTTGCAATGGTTAAATGAATCCTATTTCAAAGGGAATCAGGTAGAATGCAACAAAAGGGGGATTAATAGAATCGATTCAAATTAACGGCTAAATTACACCCGACTAAAAAGAAGATCCCGTTTTTCCCCCTCAGAAAGAGCCGTCTGTTTTGAGCAGATTACAATTAAATACAAGCTGGAACACAAAAACCAGAGCCACATGTACTTATCTGCTTGTTTGAGTTTTCATTTGTGTAGTGTGTGGTTTCCCTAAAACAGCTCTTGCACATTTCTCTACTTGAAGACTGTGAGTAGGCAGGCAAGATCATTTCCTGGCATTTTGCGATGGAAAAAAAAAAGTGTTTATCTGAGCAGGATATTGGGGCAAATAACTCTGTGGTGTTTCCTAAGTAAACTGTGTGATCTTTAAATCCATTTTAAAACTGAAATACTGAACCCCTGGCAATGCAGAGGAGCCCCCCACCCCGCTTTACATTTCTTTCTGGTAGGGTTGGAAAAACAATCGATTATCGTCATGTTATTGATCATTTGCTTAGTCTTGATTATTAAATTGCACAGAAAAATGTTTTATGGTCGATAACATTCTGATGCTCGTCTAAAACTAAAGGAGAAGCTGCACTGCTGTCGTTTCTGGGCTGCTGGCAGTTCCAGCTCAGGTTATCCTTGAGCAGGATTTGAACTCCTGACCGGTGCAATTGACAGAGCTCCAGTCCTGTCATGCCTGTAAATCTCCACCACAGGCAGCCTGTACACTGTGAGCGGGCGGGCGGGCGGGCGTGATGGATGGGACGGCGTCACAGCAGATGACATGAAGACCTTTACTGTTTAACAGCACAGCGGCTGCTGCTGCTGCTGCTGCTGCCACCTCTTTATAAAGCAACACTCATTCTTATTCAATAAGACAACCACAGGAAGAAGTGACATGCCCTGGGTTGGTTTTGTGCAAGTCTATGTTAAGGGTGAGCCCATACTTTAACACAGGGGTTCTCAAATGTTTGTTTTTTTACCAGTTCAGCTGCATTAGGCACTGCGGCCCACTACTAACACTTCTTAATAAAAATGACAAATTAAAAGCACTTTTAAACCTGTAACACTGTAAATAAACCTAATCTACATTGTTTTTTGTTTTTTTTTATTTGAAAATGAAAAACACAACAGTCTATAGCTCATTGGGCACATACATAGTGTTATTTACATTTTAAATATTGAGCATATAGCTTTGTCGATTGTTGTTTGAGTAGTATTGTTCCTTGGGATAACAAAATACTGAGCTCAAGTCATGGGTTACGCCATAGGCTGCGCGTGAGTTTTTCATTTGGGGAGGTTATTCCACACTTTTCCCCCTGAACCCAATGATGTACAGTAAGATACATACACATTATATATATAATTAAGACTTGAATTTTTTTTTTATTACTCTGTTACTAGTGAGTCTGAATACTAAGTTTCATTCATTGTGTTGAGTTTGAAAAATAAAAAAGCAAATTAGAATACCAGCAAGGATAAAACCTTTAAATCCGTTAACCTGTTCTGCAGTCCTACAGTACCTACACCAATTTCAAACACCATTTCCATCACTTCACACCAATTTAAATCAATTATTAATACTGACTACTAAGCTTCTAAACACACACTATCATACTTGTAATCAAGGGGCATTCAACGTATTTCATAAGGTATATTTGCAAAAAAATAACTGCACTCTTACTGTAAACCTTCGAATATCCATATGGGGCTCAGATCGGTGGGAAGAATGGACATTAAACCAGCCAAGCATTGTCTCCTCGAATGACATTGAAAACTAAATCCTGTATCTGTACTACAGTGTTGATTTTGATATCCCAGCTGCCCTAGCAGTCTGACGGTTGCGCAGTTAGAAAAGCAGAAATATGTTCGTTAGACCTGCTTTGCGCGCTTGCAGGGAAAAAAAAAACCTCTCACAAATATTTTTTGTGTTGGTCAGAACAATTTCTTGTGTGGGTTTGGGCAATTTATTTTGGGCAGGCTTAGCCTCCCCAAGCCTCTTACATGCGCCACCTACAGGTCACGCTTTATATTAAGGGCCAATTTTTGGTTTATTAACTGTTAACAAACAGCTAATAAACATGTTAAAGTACATTATTTTCTGTTAACTGTTAGTTAATAATATGTAATAGGCCAGTTAAAACTGCAAATACCAGAGCCCTATGAATGATCAATACCCAGTCGATCATATACTTGAAATTGGTTACTGTACTAATGTTTAGCAAATTAAAATCAGGTTTTTATTAACCCTAACCCAAAAATTAAAAGCTAATAAACTAAAAAAAACAGCCCTTAAAATAAAGCATGACCAAGTCATGTGATTTCATAAAACCGCCAGGTGCTCAGTGTTTGGTATTTGAGTTGAGTTAAAATTGCCAAAATGAGTTGATTAAGAATCTGTATAAATAGCCGTTTGAAAAGACATGATTTTAATTAACGCAAGAACAGCGATTACAATTGCACGACTTCAAGAAAACAATGTCGAGGTCTTGCCGTTGCCAGCTTTTTCTCCTGACCGGAGTCCAACAGAACATCTGTGGGACCGAATCGCCAGTGCCATCCACAGGAGACAACCCCTTCCTACACAACCTTCGCCAGCTGGCTGCAGCTGCACAGGAAGAGTGATGGAACATCCGACAGCAGTCTATCCAGAGGCTGATCAGACCTATGCATCAATACTGTCAGGATTATGTTAATGCTCAGGGAGGTCATACCCGACACTAACTTTGTAATGTTTTCATTTTGACAGTGTGTCACATTTCACACTGAAAACTTATCATGATTCTTTGATCTGTATTTTTGTTCACATTTTCTGTGATTTTGTTTGATATCTATGTTTAAAATATTTGATTAAATCCATTAGACCTGAGTGTTGCGTTTCTTTTGTGCATCAGTATACAGAGAAAGTCGTTGCTGCCACGGCCCACAGTTTGGAAGCCCCTGCTGGAACTATTTTACTCAAATCTGATGGACAGTGTAAAGACACACAAAGAGCACCATTTTCACACACATTCTCTCTCATTATGTTTTATTCAGTTGTCAACTGCTGTCCACATTACCCCGGAATCACGTTTAATGACCCCTCCTTCTTGTAAAATAAACACAAACCAGCAAATACTTTACGCCTTGTATTGGCAGGCTTTCTTGTGAGCCTCAATTGCGAGTTACCTGCACAACATATATGTGTGTTTACACACTAAAAGCTGGATCTGCTATGGAACAGGAGCCCACAAAAAAGAGGATGACAGAAAACACCACATACACTTCTGTGGCAATGCGCCCGCCCCTGTGTGCATTTATATGTTGTATGTTGCGTGCGTGTGTTAATGTTGGTGTATAGAGATTGGTACACGGGATATAAACGGGTCTGTGTTTCACGTGTGTTTAAAGTGTATAATTATATTTAGGCACGAGGATGGCACATCACTTCACGTGCAGATAAAATGTGTATAATGTGTGGCACGGGGTTGCACGTAATGAATTCACGTGCTGGGATTCAAGTGAGTAATTAATTAGTAATTGAATCCCAGCACAACAGTATATATAGATGCACGTTTTAGTCACTGGTGGTTGGTGTTCGGTGAGTGGAGAACGGGAGAGAGAGAAGGAGAAAATAAAACAAAGTAAGAACGTAAATTAGTTGTATCTGCTCACCGTGTTTTGTTCGTCTGTCTGTGCACTGTTTAGTTCGTTTCGTTTGTCTATTTATTTTGGCGCCGTGCCGTGTCCCGTGTTTTCTGTTTAAACCTTTTATTTTGTCATTAAACGCTGGGTGCAGCCATTGCACTCAGCATTTCTCATCACCATCACCGTCTCTGTGTATTCCTTTTCTGGTCTGACGCCACCCACTCTGGCCGTCTTTGTGACAACTTCACATCACTGAAGAAATCAAGCTGGATAGCACCTGGAATTCCTGCGTCGTACAGCAAGCACATGCGGGGCAGGGATTGGAAGTAAAACATATTCAAGATCACAAGCACAACACATGTAGGTTTCTTGATTTCCCTTTCGTAATTATGCTGGCAGGACCAACAGGCTGCGATTTATAAAACTACTTAAAATACGTACCAAGGGCTCGCAATAAACAATAAGCTAAAGCAAGGGGTGTAGTGAGGGGGCGTGATTGATGTTCTCTCCACTCACTTAAGTGTTTCCTGGATGTAGCCAGGAGGTGCTGCAATTGCTTTATGTTTTGAATCAAGTGCTGTGAAGTAATATATTAAAGAGGTTTTTTTATTTTTTTGACATTTGCTATACAGACGGACATCCCCAACTAGAATTTTTGTTCACCCCCTTTTGTCGTATCATGGTACTTGGCCCGAGTTTGGTAGCCATCGCTCTAACTCACTTCTAGTATGCATTCATGAAAACTCACCCTATTAGAAGCACTAAATGAATCAATTTGTGGGCCACAGGGAATGGTGTGGTTTGCAGGAGTACAAAGCAGATTCCCCAAGGTGCTGTACAAACAAACACAGGAGCAGCGCTGCAGAGAATCAAGCCTCCAGCAGAACTGAAAGCACGGCTCTTATATGGAACAAAAACAGGATCTGTATGTCATTACCAGGATGAGTCACAAATACAAACTGCATACCACCATGTAGGAAAAACAAAAGGAACGTCTTACTAAAACATCAGCAGCTTTCTCTTGTTTCCTTGTTGTTTTCAATGCATTCCTAGCGCTCCTAATTCAGACTGAATAAATATACCCATCTCCTGAGAAGGGTACAAATAAGAATTCTCCTCTGGTGTAATTTACATGGACAGCATATACAGTAGCTTACTGTAAAAAAAAATATCCAAGCAAATGTCCAGTCAAATTCAGGCAAATGGTTCTCTTTTTATCACAACCGATGAAAAGATCATGCAAAGTAGGTTACAGCAAGCTCAAAACTGAACCAAGCATAAGTGGTAAGGATGTGTAACCAAGTATGATCACTATTCCATGAGCGGTTTTCAAGATCAAGAGAATTGTAAAAATCATTCGGTCATATACCCTGTCATCAGGTATATGCATCCCCCACGGCTCTTACACAGAAGAGCACAAAGCTAACACTCACTGCAGGTTTAATCACAGCACAGATACCATCGTATTTCCACTGGAAAGCTCTCTGAACTAATGGGAAACACAAGCCTTTCATTACATGCATTCTGCCTCTGTTAAAAGCATCAATCACGCTGCAGACACAAATCAAAACTCCCAAAGCCAGACCTGAAAAAGAAATCAGGATAGGAGGACGGTGTCTAACAGACCACTCTTGTGACAGCAAAGACATGAAAGCAGTTTAACAGGATGTAAGAGGAAGATTAGGGAAGACTCAGCCCGGCACTGGAGATAATTGATTTATTATGAATTAGTTCAAGGAGGAAGAATCACTCTCTCTTCTAAGCTTCACTCAGAAGAGTGACAGAACAATTCAGCACCATTACTACACATCTCCTCGGCGGACTTTAGTTGCTGTGTTAAATAGGACTGTTTGTTTCTGTTTAATTTCCTAAACGTTTTAATTTTAAACTTAAACGTACTGGGAATCAGAAAAGCCATCATAAGTAGTATTGCATTACTTTTTATAAATAACTGCAACTTGTATTTGTGTATAAGACTGTACTGTATGTGTACAGCATTTAATTGTACACGGATAAGGCAGTGAGGAAATCTTGAATATGAAACACTGTACACTTGCAACAATGTATAACACTAAAGCTATATTTGCCCTGCTTATTTCTGACAACCTGGGCTAAATTCATTGACACTTGCCTGACATTTAAAAATGTAAATTCTAAACTGTTAACACCCTTAGGTTTTAAATGCATCAACAGCACTGTTTAAATACTCCATAGATTTTTTTGGTTTTTTTTAAGTGCTCACAGCAATGCAATAAAGATTAATTCACCAAACTCACTTGACCTGAACACAGGCCTCCACAGGTGAATCGCATGAGAGGATTATGAAAGCATTTAAAAACATTCCAATTGCTTATTTATGGAATACTGCACCTCTAGTGGTGGGAAAATAAACAACACTGAGTGAAATATTATTCAACAATGCAATCGAACTGAAGGGAATGGTGGAATGCTAGATTAAAAGCAGGGGAGCCCAAAAAAGGGGCTTCAAACATACAAAGGGACTGCGCTGGGACTAAACAAAGAGAAACTTGTGTTAGAAAAGATGGCCCACAAACCCTTGGCTTGGGTTTGTTGGAAAGTGTCTTTTCAGTCCGAGAGGACAGAACTCTGAGGAGGGGCTTCCTCCATTTGTTGGTGAGGATACAGAAATCTCATGTGATTGAGAAAAGGGTACCACGGTGGGTGTCAAGTGCACGTCACAGAAGAGCTGTGTAACTAACGACCCACCTGGGGAGAACTGTGGGGCTGCAAGTGGTACAATTACATCCAATCTCTTTATTCTCCTACATAAATAAGGTTAGTATCATGGGAAAGCTTATTTCAAGGGCTTTATAACAAAAAATAATTAACGTTGGTCATTCGCTTTAAGGGTTGCGCAACCCCACTTGGTATGCTTGAGCCTCATGATCCATGTACCCTGTATTTGGCTGCAGCCTCATGACCCATGTACTCTGTATAGAGCTGCAGCCTCTTTGTTTAAGGGCTGTGTTTAAGGCTTTGTAAAACAGCTTGCACTGACCTGTTCTCTGAACTGCTCCTGTGACAGACAGTCTGCCATATTCACACACCCGAGAAGGCATCCTGTAGGGTACTCTTTGGGAAATTCAGGGACTGGAAAAAAGAACAAATACGGTCACATACGCACAGTAGGCCCGTTATAAAAGCAAGGCAATTCGCTCTTCTCTGACAAAGATCCAACGTTAAGCAAGCAAATCTTGAACAGCAACACTTTAAATGGATTATGTATGTTTTTTTAAAGGGGTTGAAATGGTGGGCCAGTACAAAACCAGTCCCACAATCATACACACAAACCTTTTAAAAAAATACAAATCTGCTCAATTTGTAAACTAGGGTTGGGATGATAATCGATCACTGTGCTGTTACACTATACTGCATCAGATCCTGTTCTGGTTTACCTCTTTTGTACATTGTCCTGTAAGAGGCTTCAACCTGGGAGATCTCCTGTGGAGTGGGCCTCTTCCCTGCGGCTGCGATCCACAGACGACCCCTGTGTGACGAGTACCAGGTCCTGCCTTCCACCCTGCCACGAATCACACAAAACATACAGGCTTATCACTTCCACAAACCTGCAGGCTTGTTAGGAGAGGTTCTTCCATATATCCCCAGATTCTGATCAATACCTTAAGTGAAGAATGTTCCATCACAGCTAGAAGCGCTAGATAGACATAAAACTACAGTGTGACACACTAAGAGGGTCACATAGAAATAATCAGTGAGTGAGGAGATAAACACTGAGGAACAAAACGAATGCTACCCATTTAGAACCACTGTGTGTCCTCTCTTTACACTAATTGTGTGGGTGTTCCACATTTCAACAGCCAGTAGCAGTGACATCACAATAGTAATAGTAATATAAAGGCACCTCTATCTACCACATCTCCAGGGGTTCTTAATACTAGTATGCAATGGTTTTACAATCAATTCCCATTAAAGACGAATTTCAAGAAACCAGAAAAAAAACAGCAGTAGAAATAAAAGAAAATGATGTCTGTCTCTAAGTACACCAGCTGAAAACAGTCCTTCCTCTTATCCAAGTGCATTAGTATTGATTTGTACCTGCTGATGCTCCAAATATAATTCCATCTAATTGTTAAAAAGTAAAAGGAAAGTGAATCTGTATTCAAGCGTGTTTTACTTTAAGTTTCTATTATGTTAAGACATGGACCTTGTTAAAAACATGTATTGAGGGAATTTGAGTTATCCGAGTTCAATGAAAACTAGCCTGTATTCAATGTGAAAAGAAAAGAAATTGCTAATGTTACATGAGGAATAGCGTACACCTAACTGTGTACAATACGTCTGTGTTACAAATTCACTTGGGTGTTTCGGAGGGTTGAGTTGGATGCTTTCTGAGGGCCGTCAGTCTACACTGCCTAACATCCCACGGAGGGCATGTGGCTGAAGTCATTTCTGACAAAATGTATGTTGCTTATTGTTTTCCTAAGAGTACTTGTGTTACTCTGCTCTTCCAAAAATGTCTTCCCGTCTTCTGCAGATAACCCTTTAAATCTGCAGGGCTTTGTTGTTTGTTTTAGTATTGACTGTGTTTTGTTGTGCTCATGTACTGCTGGTAGAGTGTTCAGAAATTGAGCCCAACAGTTCATCATCAGCCTTGTTATACACAGGCAATCTTCTTATGCGTGTATCATAAAGCTATTAACTACTAGCAACACAGGCATTTGCTACTAACACAAAAAAAATGTTCCTAAGACCTTGATAGATCTGTCAAAGTTGTGTGCGCGAGAGGGCAGGAGCGGTTCAGAGAGGGCAGGAGCGGTTCAGAGAGGGCAGGAGCGGTTCAGAGAGGGCAGGAGCGGTTCAGAGAGGGCAGGAGCGGTTCAGAGAGGGCAGGAGCGGTTCAGAGAGGGCAGGAGCGGTTCAGAGAGGGCAGGGGCGGTTCAGAGAGGGCAGGGGCGGTTCAGAGAGGGCAGGGGCGGTTCAGAGAGGGCAGGGGCGGTTCAGAGAGGGCAGGGGCGGTTCAGAGAGGGCCGGAGCGGGGAAGAGAGGGCCGGGGCGGGGAAGAGAGGGCCGGGGCGGGGAAGAGAGGGCCGGGGCGGGGAAGAGAGGGCCGGGGCGGGGAAGAGAGGGCCGGGGCGGGGAAGAGAGGGCCGGGGCGGGGAAGAGAGGGCCGGAGCGGTGAAGAGAGGGCCGGAGCGGTGAAGAGAGGGCAGGAGCGGTGAAGAGAGGGCCGGAGCGGTGAAGAGAGGGCCGGAGCGGTGAAGAGAGGGCAGGAGCGGTGAAGAGAGGGCAGGAGCGGTGAAGAGAGGGCAGGAGCAGTGAAGAGAGGGCAGGAGCGGTGAAGAGAGGGCAGGAACGGTGAAGAGAGGGCAGGAGCGGTGAAGAGAGGGCAGGAGCAGTGAAGAGAGGGCAGGAGCGGTGAAGAGAGGGCAGGAGCGGTGAAGAGAGGGCAGGAGCGGTGAAGAGAGGGCAGGAACGGTGAAGAGAGGGCAGGAGCGGTGAAGAGGGCGGGACTCTACCTCTTGATTCCCTTGATAAGCAGGGAAGCCCAGGGCTGGTGCATGCTGAGACACCAGCCGTCGTCAGCGATCTCCTGCAGCTCCTTGTCCTGGATCCTCAGCCGGGTGCGCTCAGCGCTGGGGTTACTCTGAGAGCCCTTCAGCTGAGAGCTCTGTGGCTTCCTGAGGGGCGCGGGGTCGTTCAGGTCCACCCACTGCAGAACAAAGCAAAGCACGGGTCACTGAACACACAATCAGAGTGTTAAGTTCAGAAAGAGGACCTTAGAATAACTAATGAAATACATATAAATAGTCAGATGTTATGTGCAATGCTATGGGACAGACATACATGATGTAAAAACGTATAGTGAGGTTATAATTTTTACATGAACACAGGTTTCTGTTCATCTGTTAAGCATCTGCCTTTATACTGTGCACTGTAGATACCTACCACTGGTGCAGCCTGAATAATATTGGGGTTAACCAGCTCTCGCAGGTGCTGTCGAGAGCCGCGGTCAGCTGGCTTGGAGCTCTGTCCCAGGGACCCAGTGTTCAGAGCATGGACCGTGTCATCAAACCTAGAAAGAGAGGGCACACTTCAAACATTGTGATGCATTCCACCAAGCATGACCGAGCGGCTCTGATTCACATCTATACAGAAAATACATTACAGATATACAGGGAGATTCATAAAAAATGCACTACAGTTAACCGTTTCACAAAGTTCCATGAAAACTGTATCCAACTGGATTTCATTTATCAAAACGGGTTTAATACAAACCATTACAATTGTTATTATTATTATTATTTATTTCTTAGCAGACACCCTTATCCAGGGAGACTTACAATTGTTAGAAGATATCACATTATACATTATACAGATATCACATTATTTTTACATACAATTACCCACTTATACAGTACGGTTTTTACTGGAGCAATCTAGGTAAAGTACCTTGCTCAAGGGTACAACAGCAGTGACCCCCACTGGGGATTGAACCCACGACCCTCCGGTCAAGAGTCCAGAGCCCTAACCACTACTTCATACTGCTGCCCAAATTGTGCTCAAAATATTAATGTTTTGCAGGTACAGTATGCGCTGCCTGCACCTCCATCCCTCTAGGTGGCGCTGCTCACTTGCTGTAGTACTCTGTCATCTTCTCCCCCTCCTCTAGGATCTGACGCCCAGCGAAGTCGAAGGTGATCTTCCTGCCCTGGCGGGAGGCATGGCGCAGCTCCCGGAGCTCCTCCCCTCGCTTCCTCAGAGCCTCGCGCTCTGCCTGCGACAGCCACTGATTGGAGTCCGCGGAGAAGTAATCCGATTCGTCATCGATCACCTTGGTGCGACGCACGCTGAGGGAGGAGGCGGGATTACTACACACTTCCCAGGAAGTTTTGGTACAGACTTGGGCAAAGGTTTTGATCACTATTGATATAAATAAGAACTGAAATGTGCTGAAACCAAACAGCACTACTAGTGTTGCATACAAAAAAAAAATCTTACTGCTTATTAGCATTAGTAACCTTATAATTGGTACCCCTTTTCACTGTGATTACAAGTCCCTTCTAGATAACAATATAAAAATGGTCTTATTAATAATATGAGTAATGGAATACAGTAGTGATCGTGAAGTAGGTTTATGTTTTTGTTGAAGCTTTTTAGCTCTCTTCTCAGCACCACTAAGTGACTTCTCTTTACATTGAATATACAGGATGCAATTACACTTAAAATAAAAGAAAAAAGAAAAACTTCTGCAGACAAGGTGATTTACTAATACTGTATTCCTTCAAATTTAAGACGCACTTTTTAAACCAACTTTTTCTTCTCAAAAACATACAGGCAACAATTTTCAAAAAAACTGAAGTCTGGGAGATGTCAAGTAATACAGAGGACTCCTCCAACTAAGAGGATGATGACTAGGAGAGATTTGTTGTTGTTACAGGCATGCTAATTTACCAATATACAATATGCTTTACCAATATGCCTAATAGACGAGTTTGTAGCATTGCAAAACACTGAGTATTCCTTTGTATAAATGGCTCATATGCGTAACTGAGGTTGTATCTTTGTAAATGTATCTTTATTTGAGGTTTTATTTGGGCTGCGTCTTAAATTCGAAGGAATCCAGTACTTCCATTGCCTTTCTGTGGCCAGTCAGTGTATAATGAACAGGAAAATGTTCCTATAATGACTATAGAGGTGGAAACAACTGTGAATATTAGCAGACATTATTAGGATTTTTCCCTCTGCTACCAACCTGTTCTTGTCAAACTCTAGAAGCTTGTCCTTGTGCTGGAGGGCCTTCTCCAGCCCTGCCTGCATGCGAGCCTCCTCGTGGGGCAGGACATCCTTCTCAGAGCCCTCACAGCCCCGTTCCACTCCTGACACACAACAAGGGCCACACATGTAAGGAAAACTACAATTCTAAAGGATGCTATACAGTTTTAATAACTAGAAGAGTCTGGTGAATATAGTGTTGTGCCAACAAGGGGTCAGCCAATTCATTTTGATCTTAACTACAACATATAATATTGCAAATACTGTTTTTTAAAGCTACAGGGCTCACGATTGACCTACCTGCCATGAGTTTCTTCCGAAGCTTCTGGCTTTTGTTGGAGTCCCGCTGCAGAATCTCCTGTTCTTCTTTAGTGCAAACCTTACAGTTCAAACATGAGAAAGTTTTCAATTAAAATCAAGCTTTTTTTTTTTTACGTGTTCTGTGGAGGGATAACAGATTGGGGAAGCACTGCTCTCAAGAGATGGCTTCTCATTAAAATCATTTTCATGTATTTGAACAGATGGATTTCTAAAAGAAAAATCAAACTGATAATGTAACAGAAAAAAACAAACAACTAAAGTACACATAGGAGCTCTTAAAATAACCGCACAAGGTATTTATTTGAAAATGTGTAACATCATTTTGTATGTTTTCTAAATACAGCCTTTAGGAAGGAAATATGTGTAAGTGAGCAATCTGATCCACAGCCAGATTTTACTGGATCATTTCATAGCACCGGGGAATCACCTTGGACACCTGTGGTAATCCTGGGATGTTTTTCCCCATTGAGGTATAGATTAAACATGTGAATCCCCCATGTAAAATGGACAATAAATGTTCCAACCCCACAGCACCACATTCCAGCAATGGAATGACTTTTTTGTATACTGCTATCTAGCACGCCTCCTGCCTAGAGCCACTAGACTCACCAGGCTGCCACAGAAGAGGCAGGGTCCCGAGCCCTCCTGCTCACAGACGATGCGGCCGCAGGTCAGGCAGTTGTTGATGAGCTTGTGTTTCTGTGCCAGGCACTCGCAGGGGTGGCGCCCTGGAAGAAGAATCGCCAGCTTGTCCTGGCCTTCCTTCGCATACAGACTCACAAACTTCTTCTTCTTAAAGGAGGAGGAGGAGGAGGCGGGGCTGCTTTCCTGTGCCTGAAATCAAATCATTTCAGGATTTGCACTTGTAGGATTACAATGTGTTGTTACATTGAAGTGGATTGAAACATTCTGCTTTTCTACTGGTCTGAGACTGAGACACTGAATGTTTATTAATGCGTACCTTGGCCAGATCTATGGGTGTCTTCACCTCATCTGGTCCAGGCGCTTGTTCTGTGTAGATCATGGTCTCCTGTTTGTTCCTCCCTTTCCGCTTGGATTTCTTTAGTGCATCGCAGCCCCTCATCGTCTCTGAAACCTCTGCTTAAAAGAAACAGCTTGCTTTAGATAAGGTAACACAATTTTTCCCCAGATCAAGCCAAGCAGAAATATTACCGGGTAAAAAAAATATATATATTTACTGATTCGTTAATGCTATTCTTATAGAATACTGCCTGGACGCTAAAATTGATCTTGGTAAATAGTTTGTGCTCCTTCTACTGAACAATTATATAAGAAATCAAAGATCTCAAAGAGCCATTCGCTCAATTGTCTGAATTTCTCAGAACTGGTCATATATATTTTATTATCTTCAAAACACTGGTATTATCCTGTTGGATGCAGTTCCCTTTAAAGTAATGCAAATATTGGAGGGATTGAATTAAAGTGCCCGATAACAAAGTAACAAGATATCACATGAAATATAGTTGTAAAACAAAAAAATAATTTAGGCACAAAAAGAATGTTCCTTTTGCAGAATTCTGATGGCTCTGCATTCACTGATAAAAATTTAAAAAAACTATTCCATTCTCCCTTACTATTTCACTACCTGCTAGCAGATACTGGCTCAATTCCTCTTTCTCTCAGCAGATATCTTAGACAGTCTAACCTGTGTCCATCTCCTCGTTTCTGCGGTACAGCTGGACGCTTTCCGGAGCTCGTTGGCGGGACCTTTGCCATCTCTCCAGAAGCTCATCAATAAACTGCCGCTTCTTTCCATCTGTCCCCTGGATCAAGTCTCCTACATACTCCTCAATCTCCTCTGCACTTTCAATGGATAAAATGTACCTGTGCAGTAGACATGTAATCAATCCCCTGTTAGAAGTCACAGCAGTGGTCAGAGATGCTCCCAGGCACAAGCTGGTTACAGCTTACAGTCCATGCATTCCATCACAGGTGTCTGATTGTTTGATCACTCTGGATCTGATATTGAATGTCTATTGAACCTCATTAATTATATATATTTTTTTATTTTCTCAACAACTTAGCCACAGCATTTGAAATCTGTACATTTGATGTAGAATTCGCCCTTAAACCATTGAGATAAACCAATAAATCTGTCATTCCACGTTAGATCAACCAGCAACACCTGCAAGAGCATCACATTTTGTTAAGTAAAACCTGTAAGAAACCAAGCAAAGCTGACGTTTGGGTAGTGCCTTCATCAGTGTTGAAGGAGGCACTAACTTAAAGGGTACATAAGGACCTTTTTAATTTATTGTGTTACATGTTCCCATGTGTTGTTACAACTGTTTAAGTAAGGTGTGTGTATTGTTTTAATTTTTTAATTTTTATTTTTACATTTTGACCACTTTTTTAAACTTTTAAATTGCCTGCCTCAAGATGGCTTCTCATGTACCCGCATGGACCTCTCAGAACTATATTTCCCATCATCCTCCAGCTCACATATGTAACTGAGATGGATTTACCAGTGAGCAGGAGGATGATGGGAAATGTAGTTCTGAGAGGTCCACGTGGTACTTATGTACCCTTTAATCACTTGTCAATTGACTTAGTTACTAAGTTCTACCTTAGAATTATGATTGAAAGTTTTGTAGTCATGGATAACAATACCATGTAAAGAGTCCTGTTAAAAATGCAGCTCATATATATATATATATATATATATATATATATATATATATATATATATATATAAACATTGACAGGTGAGAGCTGGTCTGTATCACAGGATTTTACCCATTACACGCGATGTACAGCATGCACTGAATTCCATTAACAAATATCAGCTACTTGAAATAATTTTTTTTTAAAAAAGTCTGAAAGAGACTGTATGAAATAATAACATATGCCTTTGTAAAGAGGTTCGGGGTACAGCGTTTTTGAAACCATCAACAATCAAACCAAACGAATTAAATACTTCGCATTAGGTATGACACACCCATTTTAGGCAAATGTATACATAACCCCACCAGCAAATCCTTATTGAGCGTCACTGTCCCGATCACTTGTATTAATTTATATTGCGTTTCATTTACTCACTGAATGATGTCATCACTGGCATCCAGTCCAAAGTTGTGAATCAGTTTATCCTGACACCAACGGAGTAGCGACTCCGACATTATCCTCCTGTGAAGTATCTCTACTGAAACTGAATTAAATCAAACGAGATGTCACTTAGCATTGCACAGTGCTTTTTCATTATCTATCAGAGAGGGTAGAAAGAAAAACATAACAGCTTTTCCGGGTACACGTGAATACCGTTCCCAACTGTCACCGTGCCCTCCAGGAAACACATAACTCGAGGACAATGGTTCCTAGTGACATTGCTAAAGGCGCAGATGTGTCAGAGTTACACATAAATAAATAAATAAATAAATAAATAAATAAATAAATAAACGACACTGTCTAGAGTAGTAAGAGCAGTAAGAGTACAATGAATATTTGGGGTACCATTCGTTGCTTTTTCAAATCATTAGCGTATATTTGTCGAGGAGACGAATATCTAGTCAGGGATACCAAGATATTTAGTATCAGAGTTTGGTCAAATAAGAACAATTGCTTCAAAATCTGACGTCGTTTGCATGTATCTATCAGTATTTGGAGTGTATGCACATTTAATTCCATTCCCACGCAGTTAATTGAAATCCCCCCTTTTACCACTAGAGGGAAATAAGCTTTACCGGTAAAGCCTTCAATGGCTCCAACCACTGTGCATTGGGAGTCTTTGCCATCCTAACATTCTGTGTGAGTGGTGGACGATTTTCTCAGAAGCAAATACTTTTCAAATCCTATTTTGCTAAGAAAAGCCAACTGCCTAACCTTTCTTTAACTTCAAGGGGCGCTTATTTTAAACCAAACAGTGACAGTAATGTAGGTTTCTGATGGCATGGCGACTACTTTTGTTTGTTTGTGTTTTCAGTGGTTATGGTAGAACCGTTCTTAGCCCTGTGTCAGTCTCTTCATATTGTTATCGGCTGTGCAAGTCATCTTGGATTGATCTTGTAATCCAACCCTCTGAGTTACAGGATAATATTACCTGGTGTAAATAGAGGATCCATGAATGTTCATAGCAATGTAGTTATTACACTAATTAGGATAAGATATTAATTTAATGTTAGTTTTGGTGAAGTCAACATATCCCTCCACCACACTATGAGCTCACTTCCTGTGCAGCATATAGGTATTAGAACTCCACACATCCAAGACTGTGAGGCTCAGGTGGGGGATCCTAATATCTGCTGCACAACAACTGAATGTAATATGCGATGGCAATACAGATTGGCTTCATGTGAGTCAAGGTGGAATTCAATTAAGAATGTTGCCATGTTAATATTAGAAAATGTGTTTCAAGCCTTGACTGTAACCCCATTCACATTAACGACTGTTTGGAAGAATGTCCAGCCGGTTACGGGCTGTGGTTAAAACAGTAATAATTCATTGATATTTAATCTGTGTGGAAACAGTAGCGAAGCAGGTGCTAGCAGTGCTCTAGCAACGGCTACTTGATCCACCTGAGCAGCTATGAGAGAGCAGGCCAGGGTGCCTCCTGCTGAGAAGTGTGTGTGTGGGGGGGGGTCCTACAGGAAGAGACTTTGCGTGGGTCCCTGTGACAGAACTGCTTGAACCAACACAGGCTGTAACTGCTGTACAAGTATGTGAATGTCATTTTATTATTAACCCTACCATGTTTCACAATAGACAATCTGCTGTGTGCTGTTCAGTTTGCAATAGTTAAAATAAAGTACAGTACATGATTCAATTCAAAACTGGTTCACTTTCATTAAAAAAACAAAAAAAACCAAAACAAAACATAAACTAACAGTTATTTATAACCTGCACCACAAAAAAATGTGTCGTCCTATCCCAGTGAACAGACAGTTGCTAATCAACACTTTCAAATTCATTTTCTTTCTGAATTCTAAGCTTTATTAGCATTATTATGCAGGGTGCAAGTGGATTTTAAAACCACGGTTAGCACTCCTTTGACTAATAAATAATAAATAAATGTCCTGGAATCAGGTGGAGCATTGGACCCAGGAGGAGACCCATTGTCTGAACTTATACACTCTCACACACTCCTCAGCAACACTGCATTCAACACAGACCCATTGAACTGTGCACCATGCACAGTGCTTACCAGCCCACAGCACCGGCAGCGAACAAGTACCTGCAGAAGAAATGGGACCAGAGCAAGTACGAGGAGCACAGGCGCAAGGTAACCACATCTAAGAACAGACAGGGGCTCAACACACCCTTAACAACACAGTGTAGCCCAGTCTGTAGAGTACAGCCTGTGTGGTTACTGTGCCCCACTGGGGTGCATATCCCTGGCAATAGGGAGAGTGGCTCAGCCGTGTGTATGTGTGTCACACTTCAGAGTACTGAGAGTCTGATATTGTGATAATATGTGATAGTCTGTGTGTCAAACTTACATTTTTGCCTGTACATACAATGGATATAGGTCGTAGTCATCCACTTTTTCTTTTTATTTGTAGGTCTAATATTGAATCTCCAGTTAATGCTTGTTATTCTTGTGTAATACATGTTTATTAACTGATATATACATCATTGAGTATATAAATCACTGTAAGTTAAAACATTTGTCAAATAATAAATAGGCAGGTTTCTCTCGGCATTACTACATATATTCTACATGTTGAGCGTTTTTACAGTTGAGGAAAATATTTATTTTACAAAGCCATTTCTGTTTAATTTATGAAAGGGGCTTGAAGGAATTTAAAAGCAAAATTCAATTTTTTTCTTAAACTTTCAAACTGTAGTACGCATCTTAATTGATATTTAAACAATAGATTTTATTACTTTTCATCAATCCAATCTTTTACATTTTATGGTAAATCGGCAGTGTCTTACACAGCACACTATATTATATTTTTGATAATATATAGTTAAATAAGAATAATTAACCGGTATGGATCATTTCAGAGGGCTGTATCACGAATATCAGGGTCTACTATACTGTATATTATTTTGGATCATGTCTCTGTAGGTTGTAAAAGCTAGACCAGTGGTGGACACCAAGGGATTCCAAACCCCTGCTCACCTCCACCTGAAACTTAAGAAATTACAGGTAATACTCTATTTCAAAGAATTCATTGGGGAGTGCAGTGTGTCATAGTGAAGTACAAACACAACCGTGTGGAATAAGTCCGAAATCATTACTTAGGTGTTGGAAAAACAGATACAGACAAAATCAATGTAAAGATCTTGGAATAGAATACCTACACATAAGCCTACATGTACTGACCAGACCAGTAACATCACAGCAATATAACAAGCAATCTGTACATGGGTCTTTGTGCGCAGAGACATCTGGTGGACAATTCTGCAACTGAATTTTCAGCACAAGCAACTCATTGAAAAAGAAGACAACGTTTTACAATTATGATCCAACGCTTGGGATAAAATCCCCTGCGTATGTATGCCACACCTTCTGAAAAAAAGGCTTATCGAATTAGCATGAAACTTGGTTTAACATTTTTTATTCAGTATAGAAAATGTAAGCAATACATATTACATTATCACAGATTTGTGGATGACAAGAGGGATTGTTGGATGATACAATCTTTTCTATACAGCTGTACCATTGTGTATACACTCAGCCAACCAGAGTGTAGAAATGATCCTGAGTTATGAAATCCCTGTAGACATCCGTCCATCTGTGTGTCATGCTTACATTGCTGTGTATAGCTGGAGAATCGCTTTTCCAGTTTTCACGAAACCTGTTATTAATACTATGTAGCAGGAATTGTAAGAGAATATCAAGTGTCTGTCAGTCCGTACATCCGTCCGTCTGTATGTCAGTTACATTTGTGCATATACTTGGACAACTGCTCATCAAATTGTCATGAAACATTTCATTGCTAATTCTTATTATGTACTATCCTGTATGGCATGGTCATCAACTCTTTCATAATACTGAAGGCTCTCATTTTCATTTGCAGCTGTGGCGGTTATGGTTGTTATGACCTACTTGTTTTTACTCTTATTTCCCCATTTGTCTGTGAACCAGCTGGAAGAGGAGCGCCTGGCCACCATCGAGAGAGACAACCACATCTTGTCATCAAAACTGTCTGACATCATGAGGTCTAAGGGACTGGTGGACCATAGGAACAGCTACCCAGAGAGGAGGTATGACTGGTTCAGATTATCAGTGCCTCCCTGCATTCCAAACACCTCATATCTAAGAATGCATGTAATATTCTCACCTACATTTCCTCTTGCAGATTTATGCGGTGCCACCCATTTGCACATCTGATAAAGATTACAAAAAATATCTGCTATCAACTCAAACTGAAGAGATTGCTATGATTAAACCCAAACTGTTTGTATAAATAAAAGATAACAAAAACCTTTTCAAAATAAGTCTTAATACTAATAACTTTTTTAATATATTTGATCTGCTCTTTGATAATTAAGCAAACTCAAAACCTGAGTAAACCCTCATTTGGGTTGTATGCATTGTTATATATAGTTTATTATATAGACTGACAGATGTCTCCTCTGTGTTGAACTGTGTTACAGATCAGAGTCTGTACTGTTACCACTCCTGCAGTTTGTGTGTTGTAGTGACACATGCACATTAATCTCTCGTCATTCTCCACTAAATCATTGATGACGTCAAACAATTCACCTCCAGTTAAATTATTCAGTCAGTTGATCTGCTTGATGCTAAAAAAGCATGTTAGAAAGGGTAGCCCCTCCTGGTTACACAGAAGTCATTATTACCAGTGCTGTTAATAGTGGAATAGAGGCTTGAAAGATGCATGCAGTCTAAAGAAGTGGTCATGTGTGAGAAATGAATCTGGTGTGCAGAATTATAACCTTTAATATGTACATCTGACAATTCCTTTGTAGTGTAGACAAAGGGTAGAATGACTACTGATTGATAGTCAAATAGTTTCGTAACACTGAGCGCTACATTTTAAAACTGCGTGGAATTTTTAAAAACCCATTTATGACTCTCCAAAATGGCATATTTTTTTTTCTTTTTAATTTAGTCACCGCCAATGGTTTTTACCCCCGGGTTTCTCCCCAATTTGGAATGCCCAATTACGTTTTATCCCGGTTCACCGCTGCAATCCCCCAGCGACTCGGGAAACGGAGGCTGAAACACGTGTCCTTCAAAACGTGTTCCTGCCAATCCGTCATTTTTCGCACTGCGGATCCACAGCGAAGCCACCAGACCCATAATGCCAGACGGCAACACAGATCTCAATGGCTCCACTGCAGGCACCCTATCAGCCACAGGGGTCGCTGGTGCGCGGTGAACCATGGATTGCCCTGCTGACCTAAGCGGCGCTCGGCCAATTAAGGCAATGACATAGCCTGGATTCTACAATCTCCAGGCTATAGGGCGCATCCTGCACTCCACGCGGAGCGCCTTTACTGGATACGCCATTCGGGAGCCCCCCAAAATGGCACTTTAACACTTTGAACGTTGAAACATCGGTCCCGGTCTGCCCTCAGCCTCAACGCAGAGAAGCGGAGGCAGCAGCTGCAGGAGGTGACCCGGGAGAACCAGGGCATCCTGGAGCGCATCACGAACCAAGAGTCCGAGTACCGGCGCCAGAGGTGGGAGGAAGACTGGGAACGGACAGAGAGGTGCAGAGATGACATTGCCAGGTACCCGCGCAGAGTCACCAACCAGCAGGTATGCACCCGGACAGCACTGACAGCCTCATTCCCTCACCCTATTCTGAAAACTGCTCAACTCAGAGGTTACAGCTGAACTCTCACACGCACTAAACCAAACCCTCCATAATTCCATTATTAAGCAGACACAAGTCTAGCTCTATTCCATATGAACTATGGGAATTTCCAACATCGAACCATAAAATAAGGGTATTGGCGATACCTTTTTTACTAAAATTTTTTCTCATTCTCTCTATAGAGGTATAAGAAAGTGCTTTTTCAACAAGACACAGACCTCAACGAGAAACAGACCTCAAGCAGCTTGGACAGTGAACACTGAAGACACCATACCACTGTCCCAGGTTCTTGGATGTATGATAGGTGTCAAGGTCATCTCTAAAGAGGAAGAGGAGTCACTTGAGACAATATATGGATATAACATTGGTAATCAATATATAAATATAACTTATACTTGCATTAATGACTGCTGTGTTGATTTTATTTTGTGCTGTAATAGTGTTATACAGGGAGATTCATAAATATAGGATACTCCCCAAAAAATATAAAAAATTATAATAAAGAACACGTGTCAGGCCAATGGTTACTACTAATTAAAACATGGAGATTTTTCAAAGGGTTTGTTTATTAATCACCCTGCAAGTGTTTCTCTGGTAGTTGCTAATTGTCTGTCATGTCTTCAGTACGGACATTTCTGGCCAAGTCACTGTTGTAAATTAGCTTACTTTTATTTCGGTTCTTAGCTGACTAAATAAAAGGAATTGACAAATTGGTTTGAAAAAAAAAAAAAAAAATGTAAACGTGCTTCCAATCAAGCTCTCCAACGGCCCTGCTGCAGTCACTACATGCAACCTGCTGCAGCGCTACCAGGAAGCAGCAGCTTACAGGGTGGGATTTGAAATATCTGCTTATCCTAAATTAACATTCAGATGAATTCTCTGCCCCAAAAAGTGGTCTACAGTAATGTTTAAAAGACTGAAAATATAAATGAACGCATTGGAAAGCATTCCCTTAAGGTTTGGTAATAAAATCTGATTACTTACCATGTTTAGCCTCACTATTCAAGCAAATCGCCAGATGAATAATAACCATTTCTGAAAGTTTTTGTCCCTTGTTAAGCAGTTATACACACTTGACAAGTAGTTTGCATAGAAAGCTACATGTAAAACACAGAACTGAATTGCAGCAAGTGCCATTTCAGGACTTGATCCACAAAAACTCCCTTACCTGCCTTGGGAAACTAAGAATTACAGATTACTTTAACAATTCTCCAATTCCTGTGCAGATTAACCAGACAAATTAACTAGGACCAGTAACCTTTTTAGAGCTGCACGGATTGGAATTATCCACTAAATCACACATGGTTCAGCAAATTTTCATTGATGATAAACTAGACATTTATTTCAACTGTAATGTTTTACACATTTGATATTAACCGCAACACATTGAAATATTACTGATAAAAGGATAAAACAGCCAGTCTGCCAATAACTTTTCCAAGTCTCAGCCAGCAAAGACGGTTGCAGAACTCCAAGGTAAAGGTGAACAAATTGTAACCACCACAATCATTTTTTTTTTCTCTTTATTGAGAGCTGTATTTTACAAAGCTAGGTCTAGACTCCTCTGGGCGTTTTGAAGTTCATTCCGACAGTTGGCTGGGTGACCTGCAGGTTGGACAGGCTGCCAAAGTCCTGAAAAATTACAAAACAGAATCAGCAAACAGAGAACACACCTGCCAACTGAAAAATGTACTGTCTACAAAAGTATGCTGCTGCAGAAGTGTTCAGTGCACAGTGTTCACTGAATTGGAAACCATGACACTTTTCTTTGATGGCTGTGATCAATGTTTACCATTAAACCTTAATATTTACATACGGCTTAACCCTTTACGGTCCATTTATTCAGTGCGTCAGGTCCAATTTATTTTCACACTCGCAGTTTATTTTAGACGCGCTGTTTAAAAATATTTTTTTCACAGTAAAACAGGTTTAAAAGGCACTGCATCTCAACAGGACGCTCAGTACTGCATCTCCATAGAATGCATAGGACCGCAAAGGGTTAAGTTAACTCGGTGTTGATACAATTGATAGAGGCTGAAAAATCTAAGGACACGCACACACCAGGGGGAAAAAAATAAATACAAAGACAACCCCCATCTGAGGATTTTTTTTTTTTTTTTTTTTTTTTTTTAACTTAAGACCTGACTGACATCTAAAAGGACTCTCAACACCCAAATATAACAACATTGTAAGTAAGATATTTGCAATATGCAGCTTTAATATGCAAGCAGCATAAACTGGGAGACATCTAATGGATTCGACTGTATGGCCAAATAATTTAATATCGTAACAGATAGCGCCCAATACATTTGTTTAAAAAGTTACACCCTTATCTGTATTACACAATTCTTTTTAAAGCAGAATTTAAAAAAAGTGTCTGAAAGCTACGAGGTCTGACAGGGACAAGGGATCCCAACAAACACGGGAAAGGCTTTCAGTTTGCTCTCCCTGTAGTATCAATGATCAGGCAACAGTGAATACCAGAATCACTTTCGATACAGGGTACCAACAAATATTTACAATCTATGAAGTCACATGCTTTAACATTGCCAAGATGGGAGATGTAGACGAGACTTCAGTGTTAACCAGTGGAAGCCCCTTCAGATAGGCATCTTATTGTCTTAGGGTTCTTGGCAGCCAACATGCAGTACAGATTGGAAAATGGCAGGTTACAAATTAAATGAACATTCACGGTTCCATGTGTTAGCGACCCTATATAATGTTGAAGTTATGTGCATTAAAAGGGGCTGTCCTTTAAAAGGCCATAATTGAGATGCAGCTTGGACTGAAGAGAATGATCCTAAAGCATTCAATAGAATGAGTAGCATGCTTCAGACTGATTCTCTGAATAGGAACTAGACTCACCAGCAGCTTCAGCATCTCCTTGGTATCAGGATCAACTTCAATGATCTCCTGGTCCAAGGCAGAGACCTGAAAGAAGACGGTTCATTAGCAATCAGAGAAATGATAAAAGAAGTTTAACTGCACAAGACATACTGTCACACTTAAAGTGATTATCCAATGAATAGGACTGTAGAAATGAATAGGACATACTTTGTAACTTAATAAAGAAGCTCTAACTGCAAAATAAAGTTAAAACACATTTCGCACAAGATACATATTTCTATTTTAAGCAGCATTACTATCAAGTGTCTGAAAGCTACGAGGTCTGACAGGGACGAGGGTTCCCAACAAACACGGGAAAGGCTTTCAGTTTGCTCTCCCTGCAGTATCAATGATCAGGCAACAGTTAATACCAGAATCACTTTCGATACAGGGTACCAACATCTACTAAAGACTATCAGGAAGAAAGATCTGAGAAAGACTTTGCCGTATTCCACTACTGCTCTTAATTAAAACTACTTCCTGTATCTTGTATTTGACTTTACTCTTACAGATATCCATATTCACGTTTTTTGTAATTGCTCTTATTTGAAATCATTCTCATCCATTCATCGTACTTACTACATGCTCATACTGGACTCATAAGCAAATAGGTTTAATATAAGTTAACTGCTCTTGGTCAAACCTGTTCTTGCATGTAATTTACTGTAGTCTTTTTTACTCTTATTTGAATTTGATCTTTTGCTTCTGATTTTATTATACTTTATAACTGCTCGTATCTGTAATGTGATATTCTGAAATGTGATACTTCACAATGTAACATTTTGTAATGTGATATTTTGCAACAATTTTAAGTCTCTGCTAAGAAATAATAATTTCATGGTTTCGCAGGTCTTTCAAGCTACAGTTAAATACCCTCCTCTAAGTGGTTTCTTTTAGAATATTGCCGGCCATCGTGAAAAATGCTTGCAAGACTGACCTCAGGAACATAGTTGTCCCTCCTCTCTCTCTCCTCCTCCTGCAGTTTGATGGAGATGCCTCTGACTGGTCCCCTCTGGATGCGCTTCATCAGATGGGTAACATACCTGCAGCACAAGGGAAAAAAGAATTCAGGTCATACTGTGTGCATAACAAAGTGAAGACGTTGTGTGCAGGGCGTCGATGTGCAAGAGATTCATCTTGTGAAGTTCAGGTGAGCCCAGTGAGCGTGGCTGCTCAAGCTGTACGAAACAAGGCACACTAAGTTACAAGAACAAAGATTGTACTCAGGAACTGCTATGAAACAAAGTATTTTTAAATTTTACAACCGAGCCTTATGTTCTATGCACGGGAAGACATCTTTATCTAGGACTTTGACAAATCGAGTAACTGACACTTGACTTTGTGATTGGAAGATGTTAATTACATTGCCATCACAATTTAAATAGAGCATATACCCTTCGGTGTAGCTACAGTCAGACACCAAGGCACAATGCTTCTCAAACTGAATTTGACCAATGAGTAAATTCAGACAACATGAATCAGATTATATTTATTGGACTGTGCATTATTTAGATCTTTAGAAACTATGCCATTTTACTAATTACATATCCTCTTGCAACACCCACTGCTTCCAGAATGCATTTGTGATGTACAGTGTACAATATTTGGGAAAGGGGTGGCCACAGGATATACCCTTAAGACATTACAGAATTCTTCTTAAAGCATTAAAACAGGAGTGTCTGAAAGCTACGAGGTCTGACAGGGACGAGGGTTCCCAACAAACACGGGAAAGGCTTTCAGTTTGCTCTCCCTGCAGTATCAATGATCAGGCAACAGGGAATACCAGAATCACTTTCGATACAGGGTACCATCATCTACTAGTTATGCAGTGCATTTTAAGATGGTCAGGCATCTTTTAAAGGGTTAATTAACCTTTCCAGGTTGTGGCCATCTGAGGGAATTAGGATCCTGCAAGTTCAAGCAATATCATCCCTACTAAATAACGTAATTATATGTATTGGCTCCTTAGTACAGAGTAAAAATCACTTAACATTTGCAGAAGTTGCAAGATATTTGTGAAATTTCAAGATCCCAAAGCATTTTTGCAGGCCATTTCACAAATTATGTAGATTGCAAAAATCGAATTTGTATGTGCCAGCCAGGTGTCACAGTTCTTTATGCTGTAGCTCAGACTCTAGTACAGAACAGTTGTCAGTGCTTAATGTATTGAGAAATCGCCACAGGGTACCCAAGTTTGCTGCTTGACTGCACAGATCCTTCCGGAGAGGATATGACTACCCCAAGGATTACAAGTCTGCTTAGCCTCCAATTGTGTAACCTCACTTAGAATTTGACATCAACAAATCCAACAAGAGTTGAATGTTATTAATCTACTCTTGTACAATGCTAGTGTAACACAATCAAAACTGACTCTCCAAAACAGAGCTCATCAGAATTGTTTTGGATTACTGAATGGAACGAAACTGACCTAACATCCTGTACGTTTGAGGAGACAAAACCATTTCTGTTACCAGCAACAAGTTAAAGCTGCACGGTCCCCTAATCCTGTTACATGTACTTGGTGTATTTGTTCTGCTTTTCATCACTTTGTATTCTACACATGCTGTTTCTTTACATCCTCACAAATAGTTTCAGTTGAACGGTCACAAAACCGACTTGCCGTCTTCAATCTGCATGACAAGTTCTCATGAAACTACTTGCAGCAGGTGGCAGTTATAAATCACACATTTGAGCTCTACTATAGCTCAAGAATCACAAGAAATGCAGGGAAATAAGTTACTCTGAGGATGTTGTACTAAACATTTTCCAGGAAACACTTCACTGTTCTAGTTTATGGCGTCCTCTTACCCAGCAATCTTGTTGCGGAGTTTCTTGCTGGGGATGATGGCAATCTCCTCGCAAACTCTCTTGTTGGTGTGGAAGTCGTTGCCCAGGCGGGTGTAATATTTTTCAATGATGACCCGGGCGGCCTTTTTCACGGTCTTTGTCCTGACACGTCCCTGGAATTGAAATGAAAGAAACCAGTTCATTAAAAAGCGCAACTGACAGGGAAGAGGGTTCCCAACAAACAAGGCTTTCAGTTTGCTCTCCCTGCAGTATCAATGACCAGGCAGCAGGGAATACCAGAATCACTTTCGATACAGGGTATCAACATCTATTTTTCTTTACTAGTTCATTCCTTTACTGAAGATCTGCCTGCATCTTGACGTTTCCACAAAATGAAAACGATCACCAGTTACTTAAGTAATGACACCTCTAGTCGACCCACTAACACCTTTCAGACTAAGGTGGTTTACAGGCGAGGCTTTCGCTAACTAAAGGCAATGCTAAATTAAGCTGCCTTGATATACAGACCGACAGTATTTCTATAGCACATTACCAAAAGGTGTATACATTAGGGGTTTCATATTTTAATGTATTGTACACAACTCAATTAAAAAAAAACAATGTTGTCGTTACATGTACATTCAAAACATTGGCCAAGCACCTCCAACGTGATCTATGTGAACTACAAAAATCCATGTAACTTGCTAAGCTGTCAGAAATCAACAGAAATACGACGTTTAATGAACATGTTTATCACATGGATAAACTCGCACGTAAACGCGGCTAACACAACTCCATTTATGTAACGGTCACGTTACATACACAAAACACAGCTAAGATTTTTTGTTGTTGTTTTTCACATTTTATTACACATTTCACATTGCAAATACTTATTTAAGAACTGAATCACGTTTAAAAGAGAAGAGATATGGCTGACGAACACCTCTTAAACATTCTAGACAGGCCTTGGTGCCGTACAGTTCTGAAAATATATTATTATACGGGATTACTTTCGAGTAGTCTGTGCAACACAGACCTTAACGTACAACCATTTTAAACATCTGTCAAATCACCGGTATGGTTACAAACGCAAGAACAGTGCCGACCCCCTTGCTTCCACACTTCACATAATGGAGAAGAGAGCTCCTTCCGACACGGAGTAAATAAGGGACTGTCGTCCTCTCTTACAAAACACGTTTTTACACTTCAATCGTGGTGCTTTTACTCCCCATACAATTTTACAGTGCATGTTACGTGTTTAAATACTGCATTAAAGTCAGAAAAAAAATCGCTACGTTGTTAAATCAAGAGGATTGAGAAGGATTTTAAAAAGAAGAGATTTTCTCAAACACCCACCATGTTGGATCAGGCTGGTAGAAGAGGGCAGGGCATGCCGGGAAAGGAAGTTTAAAGGGTCAGAGGACCAAGGGGACTCGGAAGTGAAATGGGTTCCGGCGTAGTGTCCTCTTAATTATTATACCGACCCCTAGCGGTGGAGGAATAAGCATCATATTTTAAGCTAGTTTTCTATGACTCGGTGACTCAAGATGCTAAACCAAAAAAAAAAAAAAAAAAAACTGTCAGTAACTTTACATTACAAAAATACAGCAGTAGTAATTACATTAAAAAATATATATACAAACATAGCAAAACTCACTTGAAGCAACTGTTTTAATACACAGTGATTTCTTGCCTGCTATTGTGAAACTGCTCGCTCATAGTAACAGACCGTTCAATAACGGCTAACATAATTTTACGTCTCCTCATTGAACGCACTATCAATTGAGCACAAGTTAGATAAATCAGGATATAATTGGATGTCAGGTTAGATAAATCAGGATGCCCGATACACGCTCCTTGCAAAGGAGCCGGCTGTGTGAGTGGTCCCGGGCCGCCCTCCGCCTGTGTGATAGGCCTGTCTGCTTTAACCGAGATCGCTACAATATTATCAATGTTTCTTATTGGATGAATTTATGATTTATAAAGAGAGTTGAAACTTTGAACAACCCCCTTCTGTTGAGAGGCCCCGTTTTTTTGTGTCAGAGGTGTCAACCCTACTTGGTCTGTGTTTGATCTTTACTGTCAATAGAAACTCACAAGCTTTCCTTGAACTTCTGTTGCATATTTATTTTTGCACACATTGAGTTTTACAACATGTAGGCAGTAGTGTTTGCAGAAGCAAGTGCAGGTCGGGCCCTTGAGTTGAAGTTAATTTATTTTTAATATTTTATTTTCGGTTTTTTACAACAATACAGCAAACAAAATACTAAAAGGAAGCAGGGAAAACATGGTAATAAATATACCAAAATAAACTTATCACTATTATAACACATTTATTAAAATAAATAAATAAATAAATAAAGGTATGTAAATGATGGACATTGACGAAATGTTTTTGGTTTGTTTTTAATCACTCGATCATTCATCCTTGACCATGACACGCCTGAGTGACTGAAGCCTATGCACTTAATCACCTAATTAGTGAGACAGTTGATTGGACACTGGATATGGAGTGATTTCAGCTGTTGAACTACAAGCTTGAATAAAAGCAATAAAGAAAATCACAGAAAAAAACAACAAAACAATATGCCATGTCTGTCAAGAGAGCAGCACCTTCGTGCAATCGGCATGTTGGAGGCTGGACTAGGGCATTACCAGGTATAACCAGACACACTCTGTCAATGACAGGCCACAAACTGGGAGACCAAGAGTCACAACACCTGCCCAAGATCGACAGATCATTTTGCAGCATCTTTGTGATGTCAATTGTTAATCAGCACAATACAAAGTCACTGCACCTGCTCTAAAACAGAGTTTGTCTAGTGAATTTTAGGTTTCGTTTGATGCTCAAATACAAGTGATAAGTTTCTTTTGATGCTCAGATATAAGTAATAAGTTACTTTTGATGCTCAGTATATATAGAGAGCTTTGAATTGGAAGGGTTGTATGGAAAGTAGGGGAATCTGAGGTGGTCCTAGTACAGAAGCTTTTTATTTTTTTAGTTTATAGAAATGATTCAGTGAGCACAAGAGGGTGGGCCAGCCTGCCCAGTACAGGTACACAAGGCCGGGGTTAGAGGAAGGAATCATATCAAAACACTGGAGTGGTATCAATGAATTGGCAGCTACCAGCTCAGATCCACACAGAGCCACAATGGGACAATCCAGGACTGAGGACGTGGATGAGTGAAGCAGCAGTTTGCCTTGTCACAGGCTGGATCCAGTTGTGTCATTTTAACAAGCGGAGGTCCACATTCATCAAGGTTCGCGACCTATTTCTCTTATGAGCTTTTAGCTTAAAAGCTGATGGGAAAATGCAAACCCTGCACTTTGTATTTTCATCCTTTTTTATCATTTTAAAATGAATTTCAAAATGACAAGGGAGTATGAGAGTTTCCCAAACGTTAGACAAATTAACCTGCTGTGTTTTTATGCAAGTCCACTTTTGTATGCATCAATATTTTATTTGAATGAGGTACTATATACATTTCCCTAGAATGGCACTGTAAATGCTGTAGAAATAAAATCCATATTTGTAATCTAAAAAGGTTTTACTTGTCCACCCCTGGAGGACTTCAGCTTCCCAGGCAATGTCTGAAACCTCAGTGAGTGAATGTGATTTGTAGGTTATGTCTGGAGGGAAATACTATAAGCAGCAGTACACTGAGACTTTATAATTTGATTGGTTATTTCAGAGTACGTGTGGAAACTTTCAGTGAAATGGCCTCAAACTACAGTTTCAAATGTTTTCATATATATATTTTTAATATCCCCCCTTACCTCTTATGATTTGATGATGTTTGCTGTTTATAAGTTGCTATTCAGTTTGGGTTGCCAGACGGACATATGAAAACACAGACATGATCAGCTAAAGTGTTTCAGTTACCTAGCAACCATCAACTCTATTGTCAACATTACAACAGGAAACTCCATCCACAGTTGGTGTTTACTAGATGGCACTAGCTCTTATTAACAAATCAGAATATATTGTTATGCTTAATGTTCATGGGCATTATAAGAGTTGCCCTTTCCATTAAAAAAAAAAAAAAAAAGAAATACATTGATTTTCCAAAAGAGTTTGTTTATTTATTTTTATAACATATTGTGGTGTGTAATTTAATTATTAAACCATGCCTCTAGCTAGAGAGTTCTACACTTTTAAAAGACTCAGATTATCTATTAGATGCTAATAGTTTGTAATTCTTGCACATGCAGGTTAATCATAGAGGTATTTAATCTTCTGCTGTCCTTAGTCAATTGTTCAATACCTACTGGGTTACTGTACCTACAGTCATTTAATGTTTCCAGACACAGCACACAACCTTGAATATTGTAACAAAATGCCCTGACCAAAAGTTAATTAATAATAAATCACCATAGTTTTAATTTCAAACCTTGACTTTGTATTTATTCTCATAATGCATTAATGTACTCTTAAAATGAAAACCTAATTTGGCTAGGTAGCATCCAAATAGCTTTCATATTTCATATCAAGAAAAGTATCCACTGTACCAAACACAATCAAGGTTAGTGTCAATTCCCTTTTTTCAATTATTACTGTTATCCTTCCAGTGAGTGAGTGTATGTATGTTTGCTCAATAAATTCTTTACTGTAAAAGGAATTCAAATTGGAACTGATTTTTTTAAAAAAGGAATTGGAATAGAAAAAAAAGAATTGAACCAACCCTGAGCACAATATTAAAAATCTATCCAGCAACACATTATACATCACATAAACAATACTGCAGAGAGTGGTAAAGCATTGAGGCACCAAGTGGCCATCAAAGGGTTAAAATGTCATTTGAAGCAATTTACTCCAATAGAAAAGACTGGAGTTTCAGGACCACGTTTAAATCATGACGGAAACTTACGGAAATAGTTTTTCATATTATGTCCTCCTCGATGTGACATTTCGCATGGAAATCCACGTGAAGTCATGATAGTTACTTCTGTTGTCCAAAAACTTTATTAGTAAAAAAAGTCACTGTTTGGAAGCCAGCTGCGTTTGAAATACCAAAGAAAATACATATGGATAATTAAGTTTATCATATTTGTGGTTTGTAATCTAGAAAATAGAACACAAATACTCAAGAGAAAGGTTAAGAGACATTTTATTTTACATAAAAAAGGGTGCAAACTTGAGTTTCCCTTTGAATGCAGAGGGAATACAAAGTGTAATTTCAAAGGTCACATGTGATGAGTGTTTCACACGAAGCCCTGGAAAATAGGCATTTTAAGACTGACAACAGCATCAGGACCTTTTCCGGCCAAAAAAAAAAAAGGTCCTTCACAATTGAAGCCCTTTACCAGGTTAAACTGTTCAAATACATTTTAAGCAACATTCATATTCAACACAATAATTATATTATTAATAATACAATTTTAAGATTTATTTTTTTCCTCCCACTGAAGAGTTTTGAAACCAGAGCCAAGAGTAAAAGTATGAATAAAGTACTGTAGGACACATTTGAATTTCTTTTTTCTGGAAATCAAAAAATAGAATCTGAACAAAAGAAGGCATTTTCTTTTACAGAACTGTTCCAAAGAGACATGTCTACATTTTAAACTTGATTCGAAAAAATATCCAATGGCCTGTTTCGTACAATTTACAACTTAAAACAAAGCGACAATTGCAGTCAATCTTCATAACCAGCATCCCATTAAAAATTAAAATAAACAAATAAAGAAAAGCAATAAAAAAGGGCAACATACACAGGACAATAAATGACAGTACATGAAGACATCTGTTTTGTGAATATCTCCCATGTTTAAACTTGAATACATCAGCTTCTGTAGGAAATTAAATACAACACACACAAATGCTACAATGCTCAGGAATAAAAACTCACAAACCTGCACTTTAACAGGATTTACCAATCCTTCTGAAATGTGAAATTATATATAATTTTTTTTTTTTTAAATAAACTCATTCCTTGCAATTCTTTGCAGTTAAATTAAACCACATTTAGTGGATATTCGTATGCTATGTAATACCCATCTATGTTATACATTTAACTTGTGGCTGCTCAGTTGCGCAGATGGAAAAGGTATCTACGCGAGTAGAACCAGTGGAAAATCTACTGGCAGCAGCCTTCTTGGGATTCCTTATTATCAGTACAAGTTTGTCCGACAGGAAGAAACCCCAAAGACATCTGCCAGTAGTTTAACATCAGGGCTAAAGAAAGAGACACATTTATATTTTACAAGTTTAGAGAGAGAAATGGGCAGTTAATGGGTTCATTTGTTTTGTGCAGCTACTGGTGGAAGAGAAATCACCTGTCTTTACATCTCACTGGTAATTACATCTGACAAATAAAGAAGCTGGAACAGTAAGTAATGCATTTATCCCTCCACCCCCCCCAAAAAAGGGAAGCAATAATCTGTTCCGTGGACTTGCAATTCAGAAACATGTAAGAAATCCCAAGTGATTGTCTTTGATTTGATGAAAGCATTATTTGATGTCTTATGGAAGACATCCAGTGAATTTGGACAGCAATGTAGCTGCGGCTGGAAAAAACAAACCCGGTTAGTTCCATGCACTTGTTTTAATATCTGCCACTCCAAAGGGGGGTCTGGAATTGCTCAGTGCTCTGATCTGCCAGCAATCAGTAAAAAGACAGAAGTCCAGGGGGCCGTTTCCCACTTTAACTTCACCTGAACTCTGAGAGCATCATACAGCATAAGCAACAGTGTTTCCTACACCTCTCTGTGAGTCTCAGATAGTTATCAAACTTCAGCTTGAATTCACAAGTGGTCTGGGGTAGCTGTGCGATTTCCATGGAGGTTTAGAATGCACTGCAGCACCATCGTGGGAACTCGTACAATTTACAGAAAGAAGTTTCTTTGAATCCAAGAAAAACCTTAACCCATTTCACATCCAAAGACCACTACATTTATCTTCACCTTTGATACCTGCAAACCAAACGACACTCATGCTTTATGCTGCTGTAGGCTGTATAAGCATTATTCTACAGGGCTTTTCAGATGTCTTAAATCACTGTCTGTATTAACCATATCTCTGACCTCGAGAAAAATATACAACATATATGAATTATTTGTGATTCATCCAGATTAGGAAAACTACTCCAAGCCACCCTGATTACCACAAGGTAACATTCAGCAGTCCAAGATTACTGCTAAATTAGGGTCTTTGAAAGCAGCCAAAGATTATCAGCTAACACTATTAAGAAATGATTCGTTACTAATGCGATCAGGTGCTAATAATTGTAGCAATCGTGACCATGCTAAACCTGCATTGGCTATGGTAAGCACTTTTCCCCTCTGTGATTACCTGGATCTCTTCTGGCATAAAATACTGTATTACTGGTTTGATTTTTAGTAAGTCAGATATCAATTCATATTTTTCATAGCAGGCTTATTAGGGGGGCCTAATTGCAGAGGCTGATGGCACCTCATCATTTCAGTAAAAAATAAATCAGATACAGTAGGGTGATTAGATTTGTCAGGCACAGGTGTTTCTTTGGCTTATGATTTCAGACCTCTGAATAACCCTGCACCAGCTCTATTGGGCTTCCAACTACATACAACAGAGCAAATTGACCAAAGCCGGTTTCTGACCCACTGTATACTGAAGACGAGTTATCTTTAAAATGACCCACAGGGGGTCACTCCACTGAGTATCTGGCTAAAGGAAATAACTAAATAAGGCAGCTTTTCAAGCAACTAGCTCTAGGTGATAATTGAGCTTTTTCTCCCCCAATGGGGAGAGTTTAAGTAACAATGTTAAAATCGGCTTTTATTTAAGCATAAAACATGTCTGAAAGTATCACATACACCTAGTTGCCTTTATCAGTGGCCTCATGGCCTTTAACAGGAGTCCTATTCAAATGACCAGGTCTGAATGAAAACAGGCTTTGAAATTACTAAGGGCACTAACAAAACAGCACCGCCCAAGATACGAAGAGTTAAAAAAGCCCAATTGTCTGTTCTGTATGAAAATTATTCCAAGGGACATTGGTACAACAGCAACCTCTAAACTAAAACGGAAATGGTGTAAACAAGAGACCAAAAAAACAACAAAAAACGCCCACATGGTTGTCATGGTTACAGGGGCTAACAGGACCAGACAATTCTACATATTAAGCCTAAAATGAATCAGAGGCACATTATGTATTGCAGCAGTGTAATACCATTCACTCTTATTTTATTTTTTAATTAATGCAAAGTTTGTTTACAAGCGTCTCAGAATTCATAAGCTTAACTATACAACCCGAAACTACCTCCCATTTTTTTTCAAGTAAGTCTTACATATAATTTCGACTTGAGAGCAAGAGAGTAAAACTTAAAACTTTAGTTACAGTTGTGCACATATACAGACCAACTTGTCAAAAAGACTACCTTTGCATGAAAATCAGCTATAGAAGTGGCTGTAGCTTAATAAAGATGACCAGCTTGTCGATAAAACACAATATTTTCCATCACTCCCCGCACTTCTGTTTTAGTAGAATTATAAATAACACATTTTAAAAAAAGAGAACAAAAGTAAGGAATAAATAAAAAGGAAGCATGTTGGTAATGATTTCATAGGTATTGTCCATTAGCCTTATAAGACTAAAAAGGCCATCTGTACCAGGCCTCGCAAGATTACAGTACAGTACAGGATGGGTGTTCCTTTCAAGGTAAACATTAAGTAAGAAATGTAGTGCAGTCAAATTCACCAGCTGCTTTATACAGCATGGCCATTTGGGTAAGCAAAAAATAGAAGTTTACAAAATAAAAAAAAAACACATTTTCAAATCACATTTAAAAACACAAAAAAAAAATAAAACCAAAGTTCATGTTGCAAACTTGCGAGGTGTGGCCAGCACAGACAGGAGGGCGATCGCTACTTTTAGAACTGCGTTCACAAAAAGGGAATCCTCCAAAAACACATTCATTCTTGTTTAGGAGAAAAATAAGAAACGCACGCGAGTTTACAACCATGGTTCCCCCTTTCATTCCGTTTTCCCAAATACCAGATTTTTATAAAACAGATCCCAATGATTTGCATTTCTTTTGAGATGTTTTGTCGACTGCCTGAACTGGGAACCAACACAACTGAGCTCCAGTAACATAATCAGATCAGCCCCCCAATAAGAAGATCATCCCTTAAACTCATTTCAACATGCTTCTGTACCACTTCTGAAAGCATGGTGGTACATTTCTGAATTTGGTATTAGCTATTTTTATCCTCTTTCAATAAGCACTCAATTCCTCAGCAATGAAGATTCTGTGAGGCAAGTGGCCAGCGTTCATTAACCTGTAGTAAATTACAAGATCTTCTCCCCCTAGTTCTTCCTATGCAAGCCTGTGCAATCAAGACCCCGATCCCCTCTTAATACTGAACAGTGTGGGACATCAGAGTGAACGGTGGTTAACCCAATCAAGTACTGCACTCGGTTTAACCAGTAGTTAAAAGTCTAAAAACAGTTTCAGTTGGCCCATAAGTTTGACACAAAAAAATGTAATAAAATGTTCTACTTTAATTTATAAGGTTAAAAAAAAAAAAAAAAAAAAAAAAAAAAAGTTTATCATCCCGATCAGAATCGTTTTAAAATGTATGACGGACAATATTTACAGAACAGAATTCTCCAAAGCAATTCCCTCTACAACGTTGGTGTTTTAACAGTCTCTCAATTAGTCAAACATTTGTACATACATTTATAGGCACATACAGACATGTTTCAGGAAAGCACATCGAAACTATATTCAAAAGTTTACAAGAGCTGTCCTCGAGGCTTTTGGCAGTCCGAAGATGAGGGATTGAGTCAAACTTTTAAAAAGTAAGAAAAACCCAATAAGTCCTATTTATTGTTTTGAGCCACAGATTTACTTATTTGATGAAAAATGTGCAGATATATTTTTAGATAATAACTAGGCTACAAAGTCGCCTATACTTAACATGGTTACTTGAGTCTCTCAATCAGATAAAGGATTTGGCTGTGTCAATACACTTTAGTGACACTAGGTGGTGCTCATGTTGGGGAATCATGGTGGGGAATTAAATGTTGCATTATCTTAACAGTAAAGGACAAATCAGGGCAACATTGCAGGTCAAAGAGGGGTACAGGCCCAGATTAGACGACAACAGACAATGTTTTTTAAGTAGGTTTAACTAGCACATACCAAGTAAAAGCAGGCACACTAACACATGCCAGACAACTCCTCAGGCTTTCACACTAATTGTTACTCTCTCTGTCAGTCAGGACATTGCCCTGAGCATCTATGGAGCAGAAAGCAGCATTGGTTTGAACCCAGGGCTAGGTGCCATGGTTACCATCCAAGCTCAAATATCCAACAGACAAAGTAACTACTGTGGTCCAAAATCATGATCACGTTTTTATAAGGGTTATAAAAAGTATTTTCATTATCATACAGGTTTTTCTTAAACAGTATTCATTTCTGATTCCCTCTCTTCAAATGATTTCTCGGGGGTTTGATAATTTTCCGGTTTTGATTTCTCAGCAGCTGGTTGAGACGGAATCTAGTTTAACTTACTAAAAAACAAGGTGCGATGGCTTTTATTTCTTTATTTGTGTGGGATTTTTGTATGAAACAGGTTTTAAAAAATTGGCATCCCATTCTCCCCGAAAAAAAAAAGTTTTATTAAAGTAAGGAACTCCAGGTGTTCTGCATGGCTTTTGGTTTCCACTCGCTATGGACTAGGGCTCACTTAAACCACGTCTGGAGTGTGAAACTGAAGCCCAGCACCTCTTCACAAATAAAAACAAACGCAACATCAGGAAGCACTGCATCCCACCACCACTTATTCAGACCAATCGAGAGCAGACAGAATCTGCCTTTACAGGTGCTTTGGTAGAAACCTGGTTGCATGCATGAAAAGCTTATCAATTTGTATGGTACTGGCAACATCAGTCAATTAGCTTAAAAATAAAACGCATACACCTTAAAGTGCCCTGCATTTTTTTTTTTAAACATTTCTTCTAAACCCACTCAACTCCACGCCTTGTGTACTAGTAGCTGGCCCCACATTTTATTTGCATATATATACAGAAATCATTATTGATTAAGTATTAGATGCTGTCTTCTATGCAAAGGAAAACTGCAGATTTAGCACAAGTGTCCAGGACCTTTTACCATCCCTGCTGCACTAGGACTGAAATCCAAACTGACCTCAACTTGTAGATTTAATCATCACTGTGCCAGACTTATTTTTATTTTGGCAGTGGGTACCATATGAACAGCTGACTAAACAACGTCTTTTTTTAAACACATTCTTTCTATCTCCTTTCTTACCAGACAAATTATCTCATTTAGTACTATCCCTGTTGTGATCACTATCCCAATAGAACCACCAGGATGTGTTACACACTTAATTCTAAATATGTATTGCTAGATGCTGAGAATTCGGTTTAGGATCAAACTATGCGCCTGTGGTTAAAAGTGAATGAGACATATATTAAATAAGCATTGGAATAGGTCACTCTAACCAGGGTGCCATATCAGAGTTACTAATATGATATTGTTTTAATAAATGGTTGTCCAGTTTCTCAGAGGGTTGTTGTCAAAAGCACAGATTGCCTACAACACCTGTTCTTTCTTGAAGGAAACGGCGCCACCTGGGGTCTGGGGTGTTCAATTCCACAGCAATTATTTCCTACATTTTTTTGTTCTTGCTCAGTTACTGGGTAATTCAGGCGAGTTTGAACTGGGGAAGAAGATTTTGTTTTGTTTTAAACTATCAGGTGATTTTTTATTTTTTTATTTTTGAAAGAGAATAATGCTGAAAGACTTTTAAAAGAAAAGCAACCTGCTGCCCCTCAGCAACTCAACTGCAAGATCCACACGAAGGCGTTCACAGACGTGAATGGCTAGAAAATGACACAGGTGATGCAGTTTTCTTGCAAAGCCACTACGACCTTAAAAAACTGTCATCACAACTGTGTATTGTAGGGAAGGTGGGATTTGAGCTGCTGTACCATCTCCCCAGCCTGACTGTCCGTCCGTCTACGTCAGCTTGCATGTTCTCCATTCGCACACATTCCAGGTCACCCCCCTCAATTCAGTGCGAACAGGTCCTGATAAAAAGCATGACTTTAGTCCTCATGCAGTGTAGAGGGTTAGCTTTCTATGTGCATTAAAAAGCATCCACCTAAATGAAATAAACAGCAATCCTTTGGGATGAAAAATGAAACAGTAGATCACAAATGTTCTCACAGTATATACGCTACATAAAAAAATGTATGAAAAAAAAACATGTGTTTGACTGTCAGTTTTAGTTTACTCTCTTTAATTTAAGCCAGGAAATGCCCCTCCCCTCTGAGACGCAAAGTCTTGTTTACAGTGAGGTCCTGGGGAGACCAAGGAGAACAGGGGGAGGAATGTAGGAGTGCACGCCTCCACTTTAAGGTCAGTCATTGTCTCTCTATATCCCCCAGTTTCTTTCAGTGACACAGCAGGAGTACCAGCCAGGAAAGCCGGAACAAGTCCTTTCAGAGTCCCCTTTTAACCCAAACTGCTGGAAAAAAAGACATTCAAATAATAATAATAAATCAATAATAATAGACACAGTAAGTTAAGAAGTGCAATCCTGCCTGAGTGGTTTGTAGATCCTCTATCCCAGCAGAAGGCTCAGGCTTGAAGCAACAAGAGATCCATTTAAAAAAAAAAGAAAAAGAAACCAAAAGACAATTTCATTTCCTTCGGAGACGAGCAGATTGGAACGTACATGCCGCTCGCACACACAGGTCCCTGGAGGAGGAGTTTATTATTATTATTTTTTTCCTTTTTGATTTTTTTTTAGAATTTCTTTTAAAAACGGCGTCATTTGTGTCTCGGCGTGTTCTTCTTCCTTTTCCGTCTGAAGAAGCAGCAGCACCTGAGGGAGAGGAAGATGAAACTGGTTAAAAGTGTTGCAGGGGCCGCTGCACAAAGTGTACAACAAGCCGCGGTTTAATCCGAAACCTGTACAGAAATTCAAGAGCAAGTAGCTTCAAATTTCATTTTTTTAATTTTTTTTATGTCCCCTTACCTTCATGATGCCTGCATCATTCCAAGTGGTTCTTGGAATAGTACTGTTTGTTTTTTTTTCATTGAGCATTAGGGTGCTTTTACTAGGACCAGTGCTTTGCCTACCATAGACATGTCTAAAATAGACTAGATGTGCCGGTGTCTTTATAGACGTACAAGCCAGTGCCATCTAGTGATCAGCTGCTTTGATCAAGGACAGTTTTTCTGGCAATACACTGCTGTGCACTAAATGGTGTGGGTGCTTACTCATATAAAAGACTCTTTGGCTGATCTAGCCTGCAATATGTATGTCTATAGCAGACAACTAGAACTGAAGAGCAGGTTCTTAATCCCAGTCAAAACACCTTAACACAGACCAAAAACCTGAACAAAAAACCAATACGAACCACACAGAATAACTGCAAACAATAACTCCAAAAACAGCATTTAAAGCTAATTACTTTTAAGGAAATACTAAATCAAATTGATTTAACAATATCATATACATATTTGGGGTCTGAAAATAATCATTCTTCCCTACATACTATTCATCTCTCCTTCCATTCGGTCGACGACCAGGTGTAGGTGCGACACACACTTGGCACCTCTACTATCCTCATACCACAAAACACCACGGGTTTAGAAGACTGCGCTCGATCCTCATAACACGAACACCAAGGGTTTAGAACACTGATCTTACTGTGTTTTTTTGGGGAACATATTTCTCTGTTTTGAACCTAGTAAGGTCGATCATCGGCATACATGAGACTGAATATTTGCATGTTGAAAAACCGTCTGTCTATCAAACTCTGTCTAGGCTAGAGTAATGCATGAAGAGATCACTATAAAACTGAAGAAAGGCCTCAAGGGTGCTTTGTGAACTGCCCACCGATCTAAACAGATTGGGCTGGTAAGAGATATTGCATCAATAGTCTCTGACCCATCGGAGGCACAATCATTTTCACAAGCCTCTTATCCGCTGATTGTACCTCAGCAGTTCTACATGTACACATAAAAAGAAAAAGAAAAAACACTATAGAGAACACGAGTTTAAAAAGTGCATGCACACGGTGTGAAGAGAAAGCTCCAGACTGTGACACACAGAAAGCGTCAGGAGTGGATTACAGGTGTTCTAGATGTCTCTACAGAGAAGAGAGAGCAGGCAGGCCGGCTCTGAGGAATCTACCCACATACAGGACCTTAAAAGCATTCAGTGCCAGCAGCGTGGCAGGCTGCCCGGGCAAGCACAGATAGAGGTGCTTGTTTCTGCAGCATCAGTAAACGAGCGAGTGAGAACAGCAGCATTAAAGAGTGAACAGCTTCAAATGACATGTCCATCACTCCTGTTAACTTTTTATATGAATTCATATGTACAGTTAACCCCCCTCTCTTTTGGTAGGACAGTCTTCATGTGCTCACTTTGGGAGGACAAGAGGAACTCAAAGAATCAAGACAACAGTGTTGTGTGAAAAATGCTTGTGCCGGTTTTCCGGTGCTACGAACGAATGAATTGCTTAAGTATAATGAGTTGCATATTTAAATGTCTATAGATGACTGAGGTGACGTTCTGGCATAACTGCTGTATTGAGCCTAATCGTCATACACTACCTAAGGGTTTTGCAGAGTGTCTAGTGCAAGGCTACTGCAAATAATATTTGCTTTTTTTTCTGTTGCTAGAAATACACACTAGGTGGCACTGTGTTCATCCACTCTTCTTGATCTTTATTATGCATCTGTGGTGCAGAACAAAAGCAGCTGCAACTAAATGACTGGCCTTGAAGCCAAAGCAGTTGACACAAAGCTCAGTATTTGACCAATGGCATTCATAAATTGCAAAATGAAACCCAGTTAATGGGATTTGAAGCGATTTACTCTTTAAGGCTCATTTATCCTCCTCAATCCTTAAAATCAATGTAGGGTTTTCTTTATAAATCTTGCACAGTAATTTTAGGGATGCCTTTAAAATGGGGGGGTCTTGGCACTAAAAGAACCACCGTGAGATACTTCTAAAGGAAATCGTTCATTTCAGTACCTCCAGATGCCAAGGAGGAGACATTAGTGTCAGCTGGGTGACAAGTGGAGACTCATACCCACAACTCCTGTACCTGCAGCCTGACGAGTAGCTCAAACCGACCAAGACTTGGCATCCGTGAGCCAAATGAGGATTTTAGTTTGCATAGCATTGCAGCATTCAACAGCTGATGCAAGTATTAAAAAAGAATGCATTTAGATCCTGTGGGCACATTCCGCTGAAAAGAGCGAGTCAGCCCCTTCTCGGAGGAATCAGCTGTGCTGTTACTTTGACCCATGTGGATATTAATGGTGTGCAGGTGGATTGTGCTGAAAGTGCTGTTCACTGAAAGATACTTTGGCCTGTCTACTAAGAGTACAAGTGTCTAGATCATACATCCCCAAATAACAACTGCAAGTACAAAACCCATCAGTATTGTGTTAACAGATATATGGGATGTCCATGTAAAAAATATGCAAGGGAAAAAATTGACTATTGTACTGTACACAGTGGTAATGCACTGCAAGATGGATTTATTTTTCTAGATTTATATTAGCAAATGTCACTGTCTGGTATTTCTAATCTATGGGATTTTACATGCTTTTCTTTGCAAATGCTTAACTATACGACAATGAGACTCAGGTACTGTAAAACTATATATTAGAGGTTCTGTAAACAAAATATAAAGCATCCCAAGGGGCATAACGTAAGCCATATGGCATCAATAATCAAACAGCTATGCATGGTACAAAGCAAGTGCCTTATAATAATGAAATAACACTGTGCTTACCACCAGGTTACAAGTCTGACCTACTAGGGAAATAAACAGCACTTTACCCACACAAACCACCTTGGAAATACAGCACCAACATCCCTCTGCACCTCTCGCTTTTTAAAAACCAAATTTTGAGAGAGTGGTCAGACCCAGAGAATTGTTTGGTTTTATTTGTAAATCCCAAAGTCTAGTCTGGTCCACTCCCTGTTCATGTGGACTGGAGAGAGGGACTCACCACAAGTTGAGCATTTTCACGCAGCTACAGAGAGTGTAAAGAGAAAAGACAAAGAGATTAATACACAGAGGTGAGATGGGACTGTCCTCATGCTAGCCAGACGTGCAGAAGAGAGAGAGAGATAGAGAGAGGGAGAGGACAGGGATTTACCCAGGGCGAGTGCCAGGACTTACTTGGTTGTCCTTTTTTAGGCTCATTTCTATTCTAATCTTACTAATCATTTTTCAATCGAACCGTTCGCAAAATAGGAGTCCATATTTATCACTAGGCATAAACACTGTGCAGCATTTATTTTCAGTCCTAAAAAGGCAATACATAATTTTATGGCTTGAATGAAAGCAATCTTGCAGCTATCTACTGCAGTTCGAATATTCTTACAACCTCAATTATCAAGCTAGCATACATATAGAATGTTGAAGTACTATCTTTAAAAATTTACCATCTGTGTAACTGTAGGACTGTTGAAACAAGGACAAAGTGATTTTAGTGAATTGCTGGATCCAATATTTCACACACGTTGGCAATCCTGAAACGAATGTTTTGTTGTGAAGGTCGAAGGTGGTGTTCTACGTGAAATATTGGAGCAAAGTTAACAATATTGCCCTAAATGGCCTTTTTCACATAAAACAGCACTAAAGGTTTTGTTTGGTAAGGAATGACTTCCTCAAAATAATAAGAAGAAATAATTATTTCATTGAAATTTATCCTAGCTACTGTTTATCTAGCTTCTAAATTCTAACCTGCTCTGCACTCTACAGTATTTGCTTTTTAAACTAATAAAATACAGCATCTATTAGAATATAAATGTAGATTTATGGCTTACAATTGCAACATTCCCCTCTAAAGCAATGCTCATGCCCTTTCTGTCACTGTAAACTGCCCTCGGCTTCATCTTATGCTATTAACCAAACTAAAACAGGCAACCCAGCAATATCAGTGGATATTGCTATTTATTAGTCATGACATTCAGCATTCAGTGATTTGACAAGCTATTACATCAGCACTAAACTCATTTTGAACTTATATATATATATTTCAAAGCACATGTGCCTCTTACAGCACAAGCTTGGTCTACTGACTTGACCCAACCTGTTAAGTCTCGGGAGTCCTCAAGGGAAATGAAGAGCTACGCTTTCACAAAGAGATATTGGAAGAGATGCAAGAGCAGGATTTTCTAAAGCAATCACAAGGATTGCCTTTCTGTCTTCCTATGCTGGGTAGCAATATACCCGTGTTACAATTTACTTGGTTATCATAAAACACAGCAGGAATAATAAAGTGGGAAAATCAATTTGGCTCTGGATTATGAACATTTGTAATATTAATATCACAAGAGAACACATCACAAGGAACACCTGCATTGTATTATAGACCGTGCGGTCAGGCTGGCATCCCGGATAAATCCCTTCGGAGTTGGACTAAAAGCAAAAAGAGATAATTCGAAAAAGAGCAGGCAGCAGATCACACAACACTACATCAGATCAGCCCTAAACCCAACATAATGAAGTATTTGTGGAGTTTCACCATTGGGTCGGCATGGTTTAGGCTGAAGTTGCCTGTACCCTGCTTTTGGCTACACACAGCTATCAATACATATACAAGGTCCCAAAAGTGTGATTTCCAATGCTTTTGGATTCCTATTGTAAATTTAAGCACAAAGAGATCTAGGACGGTACATGCTTGTTGACAAAGCTCCATTATCACCCCATAATTGAGCAGGAATCCACTCTCGCTCAATAAGGGTTCTGAGTCACTGTTTAGAGAGAAAGAAAAGTAGGTTTTTGTTTTAATGGAGGGCACATATGTTTTGTTTTCTACGGAATGAAACAAAGTTGAACATGCTGATGTATTCTGCTGTTTTAAAACGTTATTTTCCATTATGGATCCATTTGATGAAACAAATGATATTTCATATAAACCACGTAATGCAGTGATACTGTTTATACACTAGGTTTGAATAAGGTAGTGAGGACACACTCAAGCTAGACTCAATCATGTTTGCTATCAGACAAGGAGGCAAATTAGAAAGCTTTAGAAAGTTCACCAAACTACCAAATTAACTCATCTTCACCCAGAGGTAACCCAACTAATTCAAAAGCATCGGTGGGGTTTTGGAAGGCTAATACAGCAAACCAGTCTGCATTGCACGTCTCCTGCTTAATGTGCAAGCACCTAGTTAATACCACTTGTCATCTGGTATTCAGACTCAAACACAGATCAAATGATATCAAATCACTTGTCAAATCCAAATTGTTACAGGCATCAGCTACAGGGAACGCAACAGCTTATGGTGTTAGTCCAAGAAACTTGTTTGCCTTCACCTGCCAAGTTTTTAAAAGTACACATTTTATCTACAAGGGAGTTGTAAAGTGGCCAGCTGACTTTATGATCACCTAGTGTCATTTTAAAATGATAAAAACATTGACGGAAATGCCAAGCAGGACTGCAGCAGGTTCCAGAGACACACTGACTAGCCTCATTCTAGCAGTCCATGTCTTTACAGTGTGCCAAAGACCCACTCTTCTGTTTTGCTTTAAGGATCTCAGGCTTTTAAATGTTTTACTTGTGTCAGAAAAACAGGGATGTATTGGTTGCATTTCATTTGATCTTTTGGTTTTACGTTGTAACCATGGAAACCTTTGTTTTTATTTTTACATTTGAGATGCAAATTGGGGTCGATTCATTACTGCTGTAAATGAAGCAACGTTTTGTTTTTTTTTTCCCTGCAAATGATTATCAAAGGAACAAGCTCTAGTTGTTAGTCAAATGTTGTGTCTAAAATGTTCGCATTATCATATCAAACTAGGGTTTGAAGGGATCTTGTGTAAATCAGTCCACAGGAAACAAACTTGTCTCCGCTTTAAATACATGACAGTATCAGTTTTCCCGAACAGTCTTACCTACATTTATTCAGGCTCATGAGGTGGTGGGTGTACCAGACAAGCATTATATAACAATGACTGTGTTTCAATGTCAATATTCATTTTATTGGCCTTGGTTGTGTACATGCCCCAATAAGGTATTCTAAAATCACTTTTTTTATTATTGATGTTAAAATTTAGTATTCAACTATTTAAAACCCTATAAGAATGTCCAATTCTGTTCCCTCACCAAAGCAACTCCCAACAACAGCTCTGGAGAAGTTAAGGTCAGTGGGCATCCTCTGATCCCATTGTGGCAGCTGGACCAAAAACAGGCTTGTTTGAGGGTGTCCTTTTCATTCCAACTTTACAATAAACTTTCATAATACTAGTTCCTTCCATAATTAGATCAGACTAAAGATATCCTAACAAAAACAAAAGCTGGAATAAAATGGCTATTCAAATAACATATGAGTTAAGAGAGATTTAGCAAGTGCTTTTGTAACGCCTAGTGAGGACAAATGATTTAGAAGATCGGTAAGGAAACTGTTCTGTAATGTGGCCTCATGAAGCGATAAATTCCCTGCCCAATTAACAATCACTTGACAGAAGTATTTAAAAAACGTCATAATTAAAGCAGAGAAGCCAGGAGGATGTATTAAAAGAGTAGATTTGGGAGCAGCTCATGGATAATTATCTATCTGCTGGAAACAGGCAACTCCCCCACCCCCCAATGAACAAATGCATACCCAGTGGCAAAATACTCCCTCCCCTTGCCAACCACTTCACCCTCCCACTCTGGCTGTTTTAGAACAGAGATGGGTGCACACAGTCATGCAGAAGCACAGATAAGGTTGCATCACTGGAGAGACCCGGGCAGTGCTGTGGAAAGGAGTAAGGGTCCTTCTGTACATACTTAGCCTCGTCCACCACTTCCACCTCCGCCTGGGCTGTGATTGGTGCGTTGGAGTGGGCAGCCAAGGGGTCGTCTGCATTCAGCTCTCCATTGGTCGAACTGACAACCTAGAGTAAGTGGGAAGAAGAGGAGGCGCTGAGGATTGAAGACCAGTTTCTAAACGGTGTGTTCCAACGTAATGCAACATTTATTTTAAAAGAGGCTTAAAAGAGTTCTTAACTAGTTTCCCTCTGTATACTTTTTTCTTTCTAAATCAAGCCTTTGTGACTTTTCAATCTGTTTAATACACCACGGTTGCCTCAATACAGTTCATTTGCACATCTGGTACACCGCAGCGTAACCATTAACCTGTCCCCCAGTAACACTATGCCCACAGTGGACGTGAGAAGTGCCACATTTTTTCTGGGCGGTTTTTCCTTACTGATGTATTTCTTAAACAGAGTTTTGCAGTGGGCTGGTTAATAGTTACACTCTGGTGTGCTGTGCTTATGCTATTCTAAGAGCTCTACTGAGGCCACAGGGGTGCTTTAAAGTTTTATTTATATATATATATATATATATATTTTTTTTTTTTAAAGTCACAAGGATGTGAGAACACAAAACAGAAAATACAAAAGAGTGAATCTAAACAAGTAGAATGCATTAGTGAAGAAAACAAATAGCAATTTTCTTACCCCTGATTAACTTAGTAGCATTTTCACAGCACCATTTAGTTACATATTTCATTCTTTCTAATGCATACAACTTATCCATAGCACCTACGGTGGACTTATCAACTGCTCCCAGTTCACACCAACACAAAAAAGACCACAAACTAGAAGGGGCCACAAGTCCTGAATGTGTGTACCTGTACTGATCCCCCGTGCCTGTCCGCAGCCAGGTGGGACGTTAGGTAAGAGGTATTTGTCTGCCGATTGGGCTGCACTTCCCAGGCTCCTCTGCGGTCTGAAGAAGCCGTCTGCTCGGAGGGTGTTAGTGAGCGCGAGAGGGGGAGGTGAGTGGTGCAAAACCGTGGTCATGCAGCACAGCAGAGAGAAGAGCCCAAGCAAAGCAATAAGATAATGTGTTAGTTATTAAAAAATAAATAAAACAAAGAGCTGGGCAAAGCCTGACATAAAAAACACTGCAAGGGAACAGTGTGCTATACCACAGGGTTGGTGGATATTACAGTGCAGAGTTGTGAACTATTCCTGCGGCAGGTGCTGTGGTTCTAACCTTTTGATACTGTGCTAGTTTAGTGGTATCCAATGGGCTTTGCCAATGCTTGGTATGTGAAAGGCTTACCGAACAGTGTGTGGGGTTCAGAACAAACCCATTGTTTACAGGAAGTCTTCTGTGTTCTACCTTACCATATATTTTACATTTGGTGCCAAGGTCAAAGCCGTGTGTATCTACTTCGCTTATTCCTGGGTCATTCCAGCTCACATGGACCAAATTCTGGGACGGTGCTTCTAACATTTGCGGTTAATGATGCATCACACCACGTGTGATTGAGAAAAGGGTTCCAGTGTAGGTGTTGTGTGGAGGAAGAGAAGAGCTGTGAAACTCATAACCCACATAGCAAAAATGTGTCTGAAGGTGGGAAAACATGCCCATTTTGAATAATCTTATTTCTCTCCATGTGGGGGTTAACAAATTGCATTTATTTTAAATCTCGTGTCAAGAGCTTTCTAACAATTTTAAATTGACAAGTGACTGACGTAAGGGGTTGAACAATTCCCCCCCCGTTGCCCAACTAATATTTTTATATTTATTATTCATGTACCCTGGGTCATTAATAAACTATGGATTTGACTTGAACAGATACCCGTGCATAAATTAGTAGAAACTCAAACAAGAGAACTCTTCAGCTGAACATCACATTGAAAAACTCCATTCTACACTATGCATGGGTTTCTGTTCGGCATTCACTCCACTGTAATTGCATTTCAATTATTATAACCAGTTATGCTGTCTGTACTGATACACAGTAATACATATTAAAGTTCATGGCTTGTGTGAGGAGAATAATAAACAGCAATTACTGTGATTTGAAGATTACTAATGTGTGTGCAGTTTTTATTTCCCAGTTAATATAAAAGAGTGGTAAACCAAAGCTCCAAAATCAATTTCCTTACGTCTTATTAGTGTGAGCAACCTTATTTTTATTGTGTAGAAGGTATTTTTATTTTATTAACCCTAAAGTACAACCCTATGGATACAATCACTATAACTACTGCTTACTGTGCTGTAGGTCAAACTGTCTTCTTTCAGCTTGACCACTGCAGAAATCATCCTCTCAGGAAGCAACAGAATACTTTAACTTGCAGCGTTGTGTTTTAAATTATCAGTATGTCCCAAATTCAAACATTTAATTAAAGAAACAGGCAAGGGCCGAAAATAACTAACACAATAAAAGGGAGGTGTTGCTGGTAGTAAAATGTTACAGTAATTCAATTGATGTTAAAGCCTTGGTTATCACTTCTTTAAAAGTATGGCATGCATTCACTTGTGACATGAGTTGCTGAAGTAAGTAAGTGGACTTAGGTTCTCTGTAAATGGTTACTAAAGGTAGATCCAGAAGTGAACGCCTTCTCAGTGTAAGCAGCAGAGGGGTCTAAGCAGCGTCGCCTGACTGCCTTGTGAAACAATCCTGCAACTCAAACCGTGCTTTTTGCAGCCCGATAGGGATTTAAAAGCGGTTTTACAATCAATTTCCTTTATTAGCATCTGCGGCATTATCCATGCTCTTTCTGCTGGAGTTCTACTTTATACTTTAATATTTAGAAAATACTGATATTTCACAGACGCTATAAAAGTGCTACTCTCTGGTATGAAATCGCTTTTTTGTACTGCAGATCAGTTTTACACTCATGGGACCTACTATACAGAAATTGATTAGATAGAAGAAATTGTTTTATTTTAAGTCTGTACTTAAAAGTATAAACAAAAACAAGCAAAAGATGTTCAACACAGGAAAAGGGCAACCAGTGATAATGCTAATAACAGGTAAAAAACTAAAAAAATAAGTTTGGTTAGCAGGCCAAACATTAGAACGGCTCATCTCTCTTCTCTGGCAAGCTTTAATATAAACGTGTTCCCCGTGTGAACCCACAGGTCCTGGGAAAGCTGATATAGCAGAGTGGAATCACAGACAGAGCTAGCCAATACAGCGCGCTGCAGAGCTGGGATGTGAGGGATCACCTTGCCTGCTCAGGGCGTCCCCATTGCTCACCGATCAATAAGCAGTATCCCGGTTGCCCCACTTCCCATCTGTCACTGATGTTACAACAATAGACTGGCAGATGTCTTCCCATTTTAGTTCTTTAAACCGGTCTTAAAATCTCAAGGTATTTTTTGTATTAAATCAACAGTGCACCACAAATCAGGTTCAAGTTTGCACAAAAATTCAATTCCTTGCGTTTGTTTATTCCATTCTTTATGCAAGGTCATTTTAATTGCAAGGACACCCGCTTGCCATCACACGATGCAACATGAAGACATTGAAAAATATATATAGATATATGAAGACATATAGAGATATATATATATATATATATATATATATATAGATATATATTATATATATATATATCTTCATATATCTCTATATGTCTTCATATATCTATATCTATATCTATATCTATATATATATATAGATAGATATAGACACACACAACTGACTGTGTGGTTTTCTGATATTGTAGAGTTCACAGCAGGTTAGCCTTTGGAAGTATGTAGTTAACAGGCTCCAAGACTGTGGGGCAATGCAGCTTTAAAAATGTATCCCATTATTAATCATGAGGATCTTTAAAAACACCTCAGCTTACTCTGTGATTTTAACAATTAAAATGGATACAGGCATACAATAACGGGGTATAGTTTGACAAGAAAAGACATCAGTCATTTAAATTGTGATGCTGTTGTCACAAGATATATATGTTTCGGGAGAAAATAAACACCAACAAGAGACTGGGTTCAATGCAAACTGGGCAGTGCACATTTCAAAGCAAGATATTACTGTTAAATTAAAGCATGAAAAAGTTTTGTTCTGTGCCCAAATTGTGATACATGATGCATCCAGTGTCTTTCTGATGTTTTGTGCCTGTTTCTATACTTTTAGAAAGAGAATTTTAAATTGTCACAAATAAAGTATATTTTGCTATCAACTATCAAGTTCTTGGTTATGAAAAGCTAATTTCTTGGTTGTTGGAATAAGAGAATCAACAGGTCATGTGAATCCTAGGAGACACAGCGATTGGAAAAGAAACACATTGTGTTTAAATGTACAGCGGTACCTCGTTATAACCCTTTACTGTGCATCTGGTTATAAAAGTGGTCAGGGCTCCCATTTGCCACATAATGCCAGCTCAGTCGCACTTGAGGTCTTATACGAAGGCTCCCAGCAAGAGCTTTAAAAAGGGGGAGCTTGTCTATAAACAAATGTCATACACTAATGCACAATGCTTGCTTAAATACAGTAATATGATTCTGACCAAATGTGGTTCTTTGATAACCAAGAATCTGAGACTAGCATATAAACTGAGTGAATTCAATGCGCATGTGGATTGTAGTGTGCGAGTGTCTCAGGCTCTGTGGATCGTGCACCCACCTGATTGCGGAGCGGCTGTTGCTGGGAAGGCCGGTCTCTGTGGACGTGACTCTCGCGTGTGATCGCTGATGTTCCTGAATCCACGTGAACCGACCCCACTGGCGTGGGCTGAGTAAAGAGACAAGCAGCGTTTAAAACTGGGGCGTTTAGACCGTCGACAATAGGAAGGACTTTTGAGGTTCTTCATTTTATAACTGAAAACATAGGCTATCTTTGAAGCCATATAGAAGTACTACAATGCATTGGTTTTCCAACTTTTTCCAAACAAATGCAAATGACAACCTCATGATAAAGAAAGCATTCTACTCGTTTATTACCCAGTTACTGGCAGTTTTATAATCAAGAAACAACGATAAATAAAAGTAAATGCTCACTATTTGCCGCCCGACCCAGTCATAAGTGTAATCAAACGTGTAGCCTTTCCTCTCAAACAGCTCAGTAAACAACGTCCGTAAATATTCATAGTCGGGCTTTTCAAAGAAATCTAACCGTCTCACATAGCGCAGGTACGTGGACATCTCTTCTGGAACAAGAAAGAGGGGCGTTATAGAAGCACATTGTTCTTCATGTTTCTAATACAGCAAGACATGGTTCCAATCGCTTCTTTCCCTCTTAAACTGAAATCTGCACACACACTGAAGAGGCAGATATCTTCAAGAAGCGACTGAGAAATAAATACAGGTTTACCATAATGTGTGTCTCTTCTATAGTGGAAAATGTGAGATCTATGAAGGAAAAAAGACTTTATATTATTCCTGTCAAGACATGTTTGCCATCCCTGTTGGCATTCTGCTGATGAGAGCCAAGTTGTGGTGTGACCGTACCTGGGAAGTTCTCACAGAGAACCTCTATGGGAGTGTTTCGTTTTGTGTCTCCGATCTTCTGATAGCGTTCCTTCAGGGTGTCTGCCTGCAAAGTAACACAGATTCATGGTGGTTCATTTAGCATTTCAGAGTTTATAAAACCAGCAGTTTTCATTAGTCAATTAAAAAACTAAAAATCTGTTACATACCTTTAGCCCCTGCCAAGGAAGACTGCCCCGGAGAAAATACATAAACATATGGCCTAATGCTTCCAGGTCATCCCGCCGACTTTGTTCTTTGGAAGAAAAAGATCAAGCAAGACGTCAAATCAGCCAACACAAACCATTTAAAAAACCCTACATTTCAACAAAGCCCTTAGTCGAGTTCAACAGAGGCACATAATAATGGTATGTTGAGGGGAGGGGGTCAAAATGTAGTGCCTGAATAACACTGGACAATAAAGGGAAGAGAACCAACAAAATAATTCCAGCAAATCTTACCTAATATGAATTACTGTCATTTTGTAGGCGTCTCATTTTCTTGTGATATGTTATGATAAAAGTAAGACGTTATCTGCAGATTTTTAATAGTGGAAAGAAAAAAAACCACGTTTACCAAAAGGTGTGCATATTTTGTAATGGAAAATATGAGTGACATAGCATATTAGGTAATATTTACTGGGATTATTTTATATACTATTTTTCTAAATATTTAGTGTGCCCAATTAGTTTACCTCCGATTTTCTCCCTAATTCGGAATGTCCAATAATTTTTTTTTTGTTTCTCCTCACCGCAGTAATCCGCACACAGCTCAGGAGATCTGAAGGTTCAGTCGGCATCCTCAGATCCCACGACCAAGCCAGCTTCCCCTTTTACACCCAGGAACTAGACAGCAGATGTCCATGAGCTACAGGTCTCTGGAGGACAAAGGCCAGCCCTGCAGGTGTCTGCTCTGAGCTCACTGGGTGCCTGGCCAGCAGGGTTCACTGCACTGCGATGAGGAGAAACAGTCCCTGACTGTTTTATCTCCCAATGTAACACTCCCTTTGCAATCCCCAACAAAGACCAGTGACTCTGCAAAGCCAGGATGCGAACCTGTGCTGTATGACCACGTGGCTGTGCTTCTGCCAGGAGTGCGCCACTCGGGGACCCCATTTACTGGGGTTATTTGTCAGCTCTATGTACTTTAAGATACATCATCACTCTACTAAATGGAGTGCAGTTCCCCAGGATATTTTCCTATCTGAATTAGCACAGTAGTTTGCAACTAAACAATGTTTACTTTGTTTGGTTTCGACTTCAAAAATGGCAAATATTGCTACTCTGTGCAACATTACAACCCTCTCCACCCTACACACAGCTACAACAAACACAGGCTGTTCTTTGGAAACATATTAGCTGCTGTTTACACTGCATCAACATCAAACAGTCTGGAACCACCTAGGAGGCCTGCTTTGCAAAGCTGTCGAACTGCCTGATTCACAGGCGAGGAAATCTGTGGAGACAGATTGCTGATGAGGAGCCAAAAGGAGAAAGTTCTGTGATTTAATAAAGCAGAGGCCTTGGACCAACTGAACTGACAGCAGCACCACCACCACCTATCTCCCAGTATGGGGCTAGACCCACCTTTCCCTAGATGAGTGTTGATGGACATGTATCTGGCAGTCCCGGTCAAGCTCTTGTGTTCCCGGTAGGGGATGTGTTTTTTGGTTTCAGGGTCTATGTACTCCTTGGCCAGTCCAAAGTCTATTATGTGAATAATGTGTTCCTTCTTGTTGCCCTGCCGTCCAATGAGGAAATTCTCGGGCTTCACATCCCTGTATATCAAATTCTTTGAGTGCACGTACTCCATCCGCGAGATCTGCAGAGAAAGACACCACAAAGCTATATCAAGAAGTAAGATTAGCAATAAAAAAAACTGGCAAACGTCTTCCTGAGGACATTTAATATATATATAGAGCTTGAGAAAAAGAAACAAACATTCCGAATGTTTGCTATTTCTTTTCTTTAAAAAAGAACTCCCAGCAGCGAGAGGCATCGGCTCGCACTTGAGTACATCTGAATGGGTCAAATATGGTTAACTATTTGTATTCACATACGTAGGAGAGAACTCGTGGAAAACCTTATGAAAAGACTTCCACATCCTTGTCTTGATTTTTTATAAAAACTACTGTAAAACAATGTCTTTGAAATTTGGTTTATACGTTTTAGGACAGAGGTATTAAGATCTGCCAGTGTTTATGATCATTAAAACAGATTCCTACAGTATATGTTCATATTACAGGGATTGAAATACAAGTCTCCCATTGCATAGCTGTTTGATCCATTCCTGGTTTTACTAATAAGACACACCTGAGCTTGTTACCTATACACTGGGGCTAATCAAGCACATATTCAATCCTGAAATGGGTGAAACTACTATGCGACAGAAGTCTTATTTCCATCCCTGTATTATAAACAAGTACTGTATGACAGGAATATGCATATTCATGCCAAATCAAGCGATACACAATTAGAGCTTTCAGTATTATGAAAAAGCAGAAATCTGTACTACATCCTCAGCAGGTATGTGTAAAAGTAAAGAAGATGATAGAAACTCCACAAGATCACCTTGCATGGCAGCACCCCTTTGATTTCTGCTCATAGCAAAAGCTTTGAAAACTACAGGAACGGTCAATAGTAATAAAAAGGTAGATGTTTGTATCTGACTAACATTCCTTTTGAAGCCATAAGCATATGTACATGTGATCTCTGGTCTTGTAAGTTTAGAAACGAAGTTTCAGGCATCGATATATCAAAGCACTCCAAGCAGAACGAATGGCACCTACTAATACCGCTAGAACTGGATAATTCATATTAAAAAAACAAAGTAAGGAATTTAAATTGTGTTTTCGTGCTTTAAAAAAAAAAGGGGGGGGGGCAACTTATCAATTACGTGCAGCTTGGAATTTAGTACAGATATCACTTTAGGAATGAAGCTAAGAAAAGCGGCATTCACATATTCAACAAACTCCCCTTTCAGGTTTAGAATGATTGAATACGAAAATATATTTGAGTGAATAGGTCATTCTGTAACAAATCATGAACCCAGCAACCTAGTTACAAGAAAATGACACAAATACATTTAAAAATAAAAAAACACACCATCAAGCCTCTGGCTCAAATGGATCCTGAGATATAGCAATTTGATAGGTAAGCTTTTCAAACCGTAAAAAACAAGATCTGCTATGTTTGAACCACAAAATAAACATTTGAATTGGTAGTTTCCAATACAATAAAAAACGCCCCATGTAAAGAAATCTGATACAGTGCTGTTGAAATGACCGTTAAGGATCCTGATTTGTCATAAAATAACCGAAATGCATTAAATCAGTTGCACAACCAGACTTACCAGCTGTATGGCTATCATTAACACAGTCTTGAGTGAGAAAGTCCTGTCGCAGAGGTCAAACAGGTCTTCTAGGCTGGGACCCAGTAGCTCCAGGACCATGGCATTGTACTTCCCACAGGGGCCAAAGTAAAACACCTGGGGCAATCCCTCTGCTGTGGGACAGGGATACAAGGAGACAGAGTCAGCAGCACTCGAAACACAATAGGCTGGACATTCATAGGACTGCTAGATTCACTTAACTTTTCATCTGCACCATTCGGATTAAAATACAGGATTGGTCATACCAAACATTGTGCGTATGACATTTGATCAAAGAAATCAACCCTTTTTTAATTTTTTTAAATGAATACAGCACATATGGAACGTTTTTAACCTTCATTGAAAATTCCAACAATCACTGCTTAAAATGTATCAGGAAGGGGAGTGAAAATTAACACTGTACTGGTATTCATGCCTATAACACTGCACAGAATGTTTCTCCCCTTTCTTTAATGAGTAATTTGTTGGGGTACCAGGCTGATTTAATTTTTTTAAAACTGTAAAATGGCACAAATTATACTTTTGTTTTGCAGCTAATTCAAAATGAAAAGACTATTCAAATATTCACTTCACTTTTTAAAGAACATTCGAACATGAAAAATCGATGTTCGTCCAGCACTGCTAATACTGTGCAGGGTAGCTGAACTACCCAGTTTTGACCCCTAGAGGGCAGGGCTAGGTTGCCACACATTGACAAGGCTGTTTGTGGGAACGCCTGAATGGCCACCAGATAGATCAGCGGTTCCCAACCCTGGTCCTGGGGACCCCCTGTGTCTTCTGGTTTTCATTCCAACTGAGCTCTCAATTACTTAACTAGAACCTTAATTGAAATGATCATTTGCTTAATTAGACCTTAACTGTTTTCAGCTCTTAAACTGTTTCTGAGTTCAAGCTACATAAACGTTATAGCTAACTTGAAATCTGCAACTATTTAAGAGCTGAAAACAAGTAAAAAGGTCTAATTAAGTAAATTATCAGTTCAATTAAGGGTATTTCTTCATAGTTTACTCCATATACACATTAGTGTTGTACACATTAATACAGTGCCTTAAGGCAGCCCCAGGGGGGCATGGTTGAGGCTCCCAGGTGACCCATAAAGCCATGCCACTTTCCTTCTCAGAACCACCAATAGCACGGTCTCGGAACTGTGGCTCCCAACTAGGAAATTAACACACCAATGCTGAATTGTGTGCTTATGTTGAAGATACAATCCACTGGCTTGAAATGGAGACAATGAAACCCATTTTGCTTGTACTCTTTTATTCTTTGTGCAGTTCTGAAAACTTTATAAAAACTAGAAGCATTTTTAAATACAGGAACTGACTTCGATATCTAGGTAGAACACTTTATCAAAACCACAAATATACCACTGATGCATATTTAAATAAGTTAAGCATTTCTAAAAGGACAGGTTTAAAAAAAAAAAAAAGGCATTACAAAAAACACATTGGATGGTCATATAACATCTGTCCATAGGAATTACTCATGAAAAAAACATAAGCAGTAACCCAGGTGAGTCACTTTCCATTTTACTGAAGAACTGGGCACTTACACAGTATAGATTCTGCACACAGTACTTTGTCAGGTTAAACAGCGAGGTGTCCTTTAGCTCCTCTGGCGTTCAGCTTCAAAACCCCTTTACTGGTTTTCTATTTCGACTATTTCATTTTGAATGACTATGTTGAATTTCAGCCGATGACAACTTTTTCTGTCAGGATGCTAAATTCACTTCCTGTGTAACAGATAACAGGGTCACTCCTTAGCCCATGAAGTGAACTTCTACAAAAATAAATAAAAGTAATGTTTTAAGCTTATTACACAGTATGTGTGCAATAAAACTTTGACTCCATATACAGTACAAAGTGAGCTGTAGGAAGGCATAACATGTGAGTCCCCAAACAGTGTTACGAAGGTAGAAAACCTCCGGTCCAGACAGGGAATGTACAGTGTTTTCCATCGGTAGGTACAGTATGTAAACACCGATAACACTCGGACTTCCAGTTTCCTTAAGCAGCTCCCACATGACTGCCATCAACTTCAGTGCAAGTGTTCCAGTGGCAGCCACAGCATTCACTAACAAGTCAGGAGAGTGCGGAAATGGCTTCACAGCGTTCGTGAATACGCTACACTGGAGTACTTCGTTTGTGAAACACATGGCTTGGCTGTTCCGTTAGTTTGACCAGACCCAGTAACTCTTCAGACTAAGCAGCATAAGACTAAGCAGCATAACAAAACCATTCAAAATCTAAAAATGACATCAGATAATGACAAACTTACAAAGCAGTACAATCTGTGCCATGTGGTGCAATGACAACAACACTAAATGTGTGATGTTACAGTATTAGATTCTATAATTATGCTCATTATTAGGAGTTTATTTGGCAGACGCGTTTATCCAAGGCGACTTACAGGTGTTACAGGGAAACATAAGATTACAGTGCAATACAAGGTTAGAATGTTAAAACAGCGCTCATCCTTTATTACCATGTCTGACAGAGTCCAATTATTTTACTCTGGTTTTTCTCTCTCAATTTGAATGTTACCTCCCCACTGTAACCCATTCTGGAAGGCCTGAAGTTCACTGGACAACCTCAGTTCCCTCTTTACACTTAACTAACAAACAGAACTTCCCAAGCTAGTGAACCCTGGAGACAAGGACAGGCCTACAGTCTCTGCCTGGGTCTGGACTGCTGTCAAAACCCAGCCGATTTTCCTCCCTAACCTGTGGAAGCTCAAATACTGATGCAGCGCTGCTTATAGGCCCCCAGCTCGACTGAGATTGTAACCACTTACCCTGCACATCACACAGTGCGGTGAGCCATTGAGGACCACTCTCGCTCTCCATTCCTGAACACTTAATTCACAACATTTTAAAAATCTAAATTAATAGCACCTTTATCCTAGATCATCACACCTGTCTGTGTGTGTGTGTGTGTGTGTGTGTGTGTGTTCAAGCCCACTATGAGCACTGAGCCATTCAAAAGCATACACAGACCTGTGCTGTTTAATATGGAAATGATAGCCCTGATTTCCCTTCACAGGAAACCAAGCCATTTGCACTCAGGTAATCAGGGCCTGCGCTCTGTCTCCTGCATTCAAAAGTGGGAATCAGTAGATAAAGAACTAAACATTCTCCTTCTAAAAGTCTCTTTGGCAGGCATAGCTGATCAGCTAAAAGAAAAACTATTTAAGTGGCAAATCCAAGGGCTTACAAAAGAAATAACCTTCAAAATGAATAAACTTCAGTAGCAGTTGTGAATGTAATGCTGAGATGACATGCTATCTGACCTGTTTAAGATTCAGCCAGCACTATCTGTGTTTTCTGTAGCTGTCAGGGAGCAGACGGCCCTGCATTGGTTCGACCCAGTGATTAGACTGCTACTTACATTTCTCATGATTAATAATGCTACACAGAAACATTAGATTCAATTGCAACATCCAAAAGTTTAATCTTGGCAATACTGTAAATCTTACAATAGCCTCAAAACAAAAAAAGTTAAACTTGAATAACCTGCATGGTGATAGGTGGATTAACACAAGTGATGCACAACAGAAGAATTGCCTTGACATCAGGAGCAATTTTGTACCATCTGCTGCCTATATAATACACCATCATTAGTACAATAAATGGACCATGTCGTCCAAGGAGGTGAATGTCAGAAGAGAACAGGGGGATGGCTAGCTGAATGCCACAACAACTGCAGTTTTATAAAGTTTCACTTGTACTTCTTTCTCTGACAGAACAGTTTAAACAAACAATCACATCCTGAGGTACAGTACTACATCACTGCAGGCCAAGCAGACTTCTTAAAAAAGCTAGTCGCTTCAAATGTCATGTGTTTATTGTTCCTATTTTATGATATTTGCCATCGAGTTAAAATCAAGACAATATAACCTTTCAACTCTGCCAGCCGCCATTTCTGAATGCAGTGCACCAAAAAATGAACAGCCTTGTGAATTTTAAGTGTTAAAATAGCATTGCTAGCAATTACTGCTTTGAAGACAAAAAACACAACCAGCAGGATATTGGTTTCATTGTCAGATTTGCATTTAGAAGCACACAGGGGTGTTCTCACACTACGACTGCTGAATAAAAAGAATGAAAAACAGCCCAAAATCGTCACATTCCCTGCTGTGAAAGCCTCTTCCCATCTAAAAAGGACCTGCAAAAGGGTAATTCATCCAAACAGATTTTTACACAGGCAAGATAATGACTGTCTGAAAGTACTGAGGCTAGAAGGTATTTTACCTCATGGAGTTTACACCTTTAGTGTTTAGCTACGCTTTAGGGATTAAAGGATACTTTCAACTGGAAAAATATTAAAAACGGGCTGTCTGTGGTGTGAATGCTCCTACTGTAACTATCCACAGAAGCAGATGAGCCACAATCCAGCTCCGATTACACAGATCATAGGGTAATTACTGCCTGCCATGTGTGGGGGCTGTGCATGACTGCACTGCTGACTCAATCCCAAATCATCATCTGAGATCACCACCTAGTAAAATGTCTTCAATTTTATCATCCACCTCTTACGACTGCTCAGACACTTGGCAGCGTATGTAAGCACACCTACATTTGTTTTGTATACCTTATTGTGATGTTTCCAACCACTGTGAGTGGTTCTTATTGCAATTACTCAAATGTGGTGCTCTTTACATTTTTTTGATTACATCAGCTCTTCAGTTCTAGTTTCTGCAAAGGCCAGACATCGGCTTGACATGCTCTCTTCAAGAGATCAAAAATTTTAAGCCACAGCAATTGCTCTTGCTTTAGTGAGGCGACCTGCTGCAGGCCGGAAGCGTGACCCTAAAAAATAAAAAGCTCAGAGTGAATGGGGTGAGTTTCAGGTCACACTGGCTCTGGAATTCCTTAAAGACACAATAGGAAGGGGAATGAAAAGCAGGAGTCAGTGGTCCAGTCTGGGTATGCAGAATGCAGAACTAGATTTCAGCAGACAGTGGCTATGGTTAAACCTGCAGCCTCATTACCAGACAGAACAACCGACATCTAAAATTGTGAAATGTGTCTGAATAAAAATAGAGCATCCCCTGTGTCACAAAGTGCATTCACCAGTCACCAGTGGTGTCCAGTCACAGTGGGTAAAATAAAATAATTAACTACTGTCCTAAAGAAACATTTGGACAAGGCATCTTTGACAAGTAGTGCTTAAAGCTTTAAGAATACAGAGGCGACAGAAAGGTTGTTTGTGAGAAAAGCTGCTGGTGGGTTGGGGGTCTGCTGTGGCCACACACAGTCCCTCTGGTGGCCGCATTGAGAAACGCTGCCCTGGAATAGTAATAAAACACAGTTTACATTCTAACAGAAGATACTGAATTCGGGGGTCGAAATTACATGCTTCTTTTTTGTACTTAAGCAGGCCATGAATACTGCCTCCTCTTCTACTGTATGTACTGCTGAAGCTTTAGGGGCTGTAGTTACCATTTGCACTACTTCTTTTTATCTCTATGGCGCACTAAAAAGAGTACAAAGAGCAGGGGGGTATGAAGCCAGCATTGTGGCACAGCAGAGAGAGAGCGAGCGAGAGAGCGAGAGAGAGCGCTTTATAGTGTTTGTACCAAGAGCACAGCAGATTTTATTTATGGCCACCAATATAACTACAGTACGTCACATCCTGCATCTCGCTGGAGTGTAAAGTCCCTGTCTTAGCCTGGAGGCGAAGGCAACAATGGAAGGATTCCGAGGCAACCGGGGAAACCCCTCCTGCGTTCTTCAGTGTCCCCCCCCTCCAGGTTACACTCCTACCCCGAGACTCTGCTTTCATCATGCTGCACACAGAGGCGTGCAGGGACTTGTCTGGGAGTCCTGCCAAGCACAATGCACACGTAAATTATTCCAAAGACGAACTAAAGACCAAAATCTACTTTGCCATCACTTTGAATTTGACAATTTTCATTCATCTGTTATCGGCTAAAAACCACAATTATCCTGAATCATGTTTTAACGCCCATTGTTTTTGTTCTTATTTTGACAGTTTATTGCTGAACTCACTATTTTAGCAATTTTCACAGTCCCTTTAACAGTAATATTAATTAGGGCATGTCAATCTTACTTTTTTTTTTTTAAATATATATTTCAAAACAAATCAATTTACAAAATTGGGTTTAAAAAAACCCCCAAAAAAACAGGAATTTAAATTGCTTGACCTCTGAATCATAAAAGACGTATTTACTTTTTTCTAAAACTAAATGAATCACCACCAAAAATATTGCACCTTGTGCCTCGACTCAGTTTGGATTGCATTCAAATAAACTGGAATCCGGGGGTAAAGCACTGAAAATGATGCCCCAATACTGGCAACAATTGTTTAAAACAGACTGACTGCACTGAGCTAAACCAAACCAGCTGCAACCAGTACAAAGAAATCCCTCTCGGAGACCGACTTCAGGGCTTGGTACATTAGCAAAGCAGAAGTGGCTGGTATGGGGGCGGACATACAGTAGTGTCGCCCGCCCTCCAACATTACTACCACGCGGTGTGGAAAGCAGTGCTCTGTGAATACAAATGAGGCCTCATTGCTGGTATTCCCTCGTTAACACACAGAGCTGGTCCAGGCAGGGCAAGGGAATCACACATACAGTGACACACTGATGCGTCTGCATTTTCAACCCTCTTGTTGAATTGTGTGCAAAAATGCAGATGCTCGTTTAGCGTTGAGTGCTAGTGGTTTTTATTATAGATTGAAAATTCATAAATCTAAGTCTAGGACAAATATTTGAATATTCAAACACTGCTTGAAATGTTTGTTCATAGAACATCATTTATAAAGGACTGTACCAAACAGATATCATGCAAAGAATACCAACACATAAATGGTGTATGAAATGAAAACCACACATTCTGCTGTACAGGTAATTAGGTCATTCGATGGGCTACTGGGTTTATTTAAAAATCGTGGTATTTTTAAAGAATACTCAAACCTGAGAATGTTTGTCCCAAGACTAAAAATCACGATTCTATATGAAAATATATTAATACAAATTTTATTTTATGATCAAATTTATCAAATACCTTGTCTCCGTTTTGATCTGAAATGCCCGATTTGAATGACGCACCACTGCCACCCACAATGATCAATGAACGACCTCTGTTCCCCCTGTCAAGTCAATCAACTTGTTTCACCCACCAATCCACAGCCAATCAAGCTACTGAAACCCCTTGTGGGGTGCCTGACCAGTACGAGTGGCTGAAACGCAAAAAAGTGAAACTATCCTCAGCTGACTATCCTTGCCAATGCAGCACTCCCTGTAATAAGAGCTCATCGGTCCAATATGAACCCATAATCCAATGATAAACAACATTCATCAACACACACAGCAGCATGTTTCTCATAAGAGAACTATTCTGGGAATCCTTTTAATGAGCTGTTGTGGTGATATTTTAGAACAAGACAAAGTTAACACCTTTAGATACCTCAATGTCATTCAAGTACCTGAAGGGCAATAGTTACAACTGGAGCTGCATAAGTTTTTATTATTATTATTTATTTCTTAGCAGACACCCTTATCCAGGGCGATTTACAATTGTTACAAGATATCACATTATTTTTTACATACAATTACATTATTTTTTACACATTTTTTACATACAATTACCCATTTATACAGTTGGGTTTTTTGCTGGAGCAATCTAGGTAAAGTACCTTGCTCAAGGGTACAGCAGCAGTGTCCCCTACCTGGGATTGAACCCACAACCCTCCGGTCAAGAGTCCAGAGCCCTAACCACTACTCCACACTGGTACAAATAAGTATTAGCTTTCGCACAGTAGTGACTGACTGCCCTAATTATAACTATACGACTAATTATAAACCAAACTTTTAAAAGGTTTAAGTTTACGGATGCCCACCGATGTTCTAATAAACCTTATTTTTCAGAAATACAGAAATCCATCTCTGGCTATGCCAAGCCAGGGCTTATATTCCAGTTCAAGAAAAAGCACTTCAGGACAATGAGCGGCATGCCTACAACTATAAAGCAATTGTTCAAACAGGGAAGCATTATTCAATTTAGCGTTATAAATCCAATGTTTCGTTCTCTGCCAGATGGTTTAAGGAAGGCCTTTTTCCAATGCCCCCAATATCACAAACTCCTGTCTTATCACCTTCCATGTGTCAAGGGAAACAAGTATTCAGCAATAATCTTCAGCAAACACTGGCAGGAACACAGTTTCAACAGCATGCCCATAAATCACAAGGACAGGCTTTTTAGTTATTATACAAAGCGCAACACATGTTGCTCACCAGACTGGAGGTGGAACGTAGTGTTCCTACTGTATCTTCTTCATTCTTATCCACTACAAAGATATCCCCACATTCCACTCACTGAAACACTGTGATAAACACATGTCCTTGAGTCCGAATCATCAGGCCACACTTCCACCCAGTCCATCAGCTTTAACCATGATGCAATGCTGCATTGAAGGTCCCTCAGCTCTAACTACAAGACCACACTGCCTCCCAGTCTCTCAGCTCTAACCTGTAGGCCACACTGCCTCCCTGTTCCTCATCTCAAACCACATGGTCACACTGCCTCCCTGTTCCTCTCAAACCACATGATCACACTGCCTCCCTGTTCCTCTCAAACCACATGATCACACTGCCTCCCTGTTCCTCTCAAACCACATGATCACACTGCCTCCCTGTTCCTCTCAAACCACATGATCACACTGCCTCCCTGTTCCTCTCAAACCACATGATCACACTGCCTCCCTGTTCCTCTCAAACCACATGATCACACTGCCTCCCTGTTCCTCTCAAACCACATGATCACACTGCCTCCCTGTTCCTCTCAAACCACATGATCACACTGCCTCCCTGTTCATCTCAAAACACATGGTCACACTGCCTCCCTGTTCCTCATCTCAAACCACATGGTCACACTGCCTCCTTGTCTCATAGCCATGCTGTTTTTAAATCCACAAGACAGGAGCTGTGCAAGAATGCACACTATGCCTAAATTAGCATTGGGAAATAAAGCATGAATTGCTGCTTTATAGACAAGTAAAGAATCTAATAACAATGGATAATTTGTAATAACTGTACCAACCCTAGAGACTAGAAGAAAATCTGTTTGCCACAGTGAATTACTCTTACTGCCACATTCAGAAACACTCACTTAGCGTTAAAGACAATGCGTATTTTTTTTAATATTGAGGAAGTACAGTACACTTAAGTGAGCACCAATGCTCTAGCGCTGTTTCTTAACATTTTGAACCAGTCTGAACATTACAGCTGAACTTACACCCACTGTTTTGACTGATGCATTGTAGTAACAGTGTTATCAAGGTGTTTTCACTAACCCTGGACCTTACCCAGTTTTACAATGCACTCAGCATCTGAACTGAGGGGCTAACTTGCATGGCATGTCACAATCTGTCTGTGTGCTAAAAAGTGAGGTCAGGTTACCTCGCCTGTAGTGGGAAGCAGATTCGTAGCCCAGGCCTCTAAATAATTGATTTGCTTCTGCTCTGAAGAATGATTAGAGCTGGTCTGACTGGGAGTGCCTCTCTTGCCCCCGAAGGGCCTTCTCCTGATTAGCTTCCTATCGAGCCAAAGAAAGAGCAGGGGGAGCGATGCAGCACAGTGGGGCATGCAGATTTAACACTTCAAAGTGAATAGGAGTTAGTACAAAGAGAAAGCTTCTGTCAAGCACTGACTTAGTCTCAGTGCTACAGTACAAAGAACTGATACAGCCAATGAGACACTTTCAGCTGTAACTATAAACACTCGTACGTTCTAAAACTAGCTAATGATGAACTATTAGTATGCCATGATTCAGGTGACATCTTGACCATTTTTATGACACAACTGGACAAAACTGCCTACTTACAAGCTGCTTATAAAAAAAGGAATGAGAGGGGAGCGCCAACAAGATTTAAAGGAAACTGTATCGATTTATTTTCTAGTTTCAGAGACCCTGACAAGCCCTAATGGTGGACGGCACAACACTACCTAAAATATTCCAAGATTAGTGCTAATCAGAGTCTGTCAAAGTTGACTACTGCTTTTTATTTCTGCTGACAGTTCTAGTTCTCAAAACTTGAGGATTTCCACTGTTGACCCTTTTCATGGAGAAACCCATTTCACTGACTGCTCCTTTACTCCAGGGCTATGTCCACTTCACAAACTTTATTCAGGAGTGTAGGAAAAGATTACACAAACATATTGTTCACGTATTACATATTTAAATCAAAATATTTGGGAACTATGAGACATTAACAGAAACAAAAGGTATGTATTTTTGTTTAGAAATAAATTTGAGATTTTTCTTAAACTAATATTTTATTATGTTTTCTGTTAATGGTTCCCGAGGACTGTAATCAATCCATAATAGTGAATCCGTAGCTGGTTACAGTTACCAAACAAAATTACATGCAATGCAAAGTTTCACAGATTCAGATTTATAGGAACAGGAGTGTCATACTGTTGTGTACTACCGATCCTGTTAAACAGATGTTAAAGTTAAAAGCTTTGTGATTTACAAATTATGTATTGTTTAAAAAGACAAAACTGCAGGTCGCTATGTAAAAAAAAAAAAGTGAGTTAACTGATTATATATATATATTTTTTTAATTAAGGAATGAAAAAAAAAGAATATTTGAAATACAAAATGAAATAAATAACATTGACTAGAAGTCTTTTTCTGAAGACACTGAAAAACGTTTTGACAATGTATTAGTCATTGGATTTTGTTATATTTTTAAATATTGAAAAAAGTACCTAGGTACCAAATGCAGTGGAAACGACAAGGGTAACCCCACCCAAACACCAAACTGTTAATTATTTTTATTACTAGTTTATTTAGCAGACGCCTTTATGTGAACTATGCATCAGCTGCAGAGTCAATTACAACAACGTCTCACCCAAAAGACAGAGCACAAGGAGGTTAAGTGACTTGCTCAGGGTCACAAAATGGAGTCAATGGCTGAGCCAGGATTTGAACTGGGGACCTCCTGGTTACAAGCCCTTTTCTTTAACCACCAGACCACACAGCCTCCTTATTCACAACCATAGTGGAGAACAGGGTAGACCATTTTGAGGGTACAGTTTTAAAAGGTTATGAAACTGCTGTTTGGCAGTTCAAGTGGCCATCAGTCGTTGCTGTTTCCAATAAACAATGAAGAAAGTCAATTTCTTTCCTAACAGGTAGTGGACTTGGCTTGGTTTTACGTAATTACTGGGGAGTGTTCACTTTCAAATCTGTAGCAGTTGCTTTTCTCATAAATCCAAAGCAAGTATGTAAATGAATGCATTTCATCAAGGCTTTTGGACCTGCACCAATTGGGCGGTTCCTAACTTTGTTGGTCTGTGGTAACCTTTGGTCTAGTCTACCTCTTGCCAAATACCTGCAAGTGGGTCATAAAAAGTATTTTTAGATCCTTATTAAAAGGATAGGTCTTTATAGAGGTCCTGGGGTACAGAGAGGCAGGTTTTTACTAATTATAAAACCACATGGACCATCTCACCTGTTACTTGCTAGAACCAACTACTGTGAAACACATTTATTAGCTTTCACAAAGTGAAAAATACATACCAAAAGATAGCTGTAATGGGCTAAAGAAGTCTGGCAATTTAAGGTTTTCTTGTTTGTTAAATTGCGACTTGAAATCTATTATGCCAGTTAACTTGCCAATTCAGTTGGCGCTGCCTAAATTGGGATATTGATAAAAATCGGGATTTCTGGTTAAATGGGATACGACTCTGGGAGATGGTTCTCCCAGTGCTATTTATGTTGTTTAATTGGGAAGTCACTTCGTTTAATTGGGATACAGTATTTTTCAAATAATGAACGGTGATCGCTTTTCAGAGCAAGACAGGTCGCGTAGCCCAGTGCATTGAGTACGCGATTACGCTGTGACCTGCACAAACCACACTGAACTCTTGAAGGAGGAGGCGTCTCCTCCTGTGGTTTCTCAGGCTGCTGTTGCAAAGAAAGTTGGCGTGTCAACATCGCAGGTGTCTTGTCTTGTGATGTGATTTCATTTCATGTAGAAATAAAACAGCGATTAATTTAGGAATAAAAAAAACTTTAAATGATGTATTTAACATTTAACCATAAGTGATGTGATTAATTTTTTTTAATTAAGAAACAAAAAAATGTGACTAAGGTTATCTCAACTGCCTCTTGTTTAATTTAATAAAGCGGTGCCAACTGTACACCTGTAAATACATGTTGAGGTAGAGAATAAGCATGCCAAAAGAATGGGAGCAATTAGAGGATAAAATCACTTAACTGCCCACTTCTAAAATACAGCATTAATCTAAACTATTTCCAGACTCAAAGGTACATTACTGAAAGCATGGTAAGTTCCACTGGCTCTGGTACATAGAAGTAGGCTAGATGTTCCATATGCCTTAACTTGGCTCATTATTTACCACCATTTATGAGAATAAAATGTTATTTAAAAAAGACATGCCACTAAAACTGAGCTTGGTTGAAATCAGAAGAGTTCAGGGTGGGGATGTTCTTGTAAAGTGGTTGATTTTACCATGGAACCTCCAGGCAATCTCTTTGTCACCAAACAGACATAGAGAGCCTCTGCATCACTGGATATGATTCACTGCAAGCACTCAGACATGTCAGGGAAAGCCATGGACAGCTGCAATTCCAGGTTTACGGGGTGTGGCAGTGTGATCTGCAGCACCAGAAGGATGACAGTTACTGCACTGCCACATTGAAATGCCAGGCACTTGTAATTACAGCTTCGCTAGGCCTCAGCATCACAGGAAGTCTGACAAATCCAGGCACGGAGTATTGAGACATTTCACTCTATCCTCATTCCTTAGCTAGGCCGCTAGCAAGCAAGGCGGAACACTGACAGCAAAAATATGTTTGCTTGACTTGCTAAGAACCTAGACTGTTACAAGTTTTGAATAAAAGCTATTAACTCATTTCTGTTTTCTTCAATGTCCGCATACTTAAAATACTAGCATGTATTTCACAAAAAAAAAAAAAAAAAAAAACATTCCATGTAAACCTGCTGCAGAACAAAAGCAGACAAAACAAATCAGCTTTCCTTCAGGTTGAAACTAAACAAATTGTTATAGGTCGGGAACAAAGCCAAAAAGATTTCATAAATTTACAAAAAGCTGTATACAGTATTTATAAATGTTAACAGACTCCAGTACTACACATACTAGATTACCACCTGTGGATCTGGCAGTGGTTAAAAATGTAACAACTGCCTTGGGCCCTGACTAATATCAACAATGACAGAATGAAAAGTCTACTCCCTCTTACCTGTGCTGCCCAGCTGCTTATAAAAGCGGTATTCTAGATGCAGCTGTGGAGCCCGGGACTTGATTGGTTCCTGCAGAAGAAAGAGGAGAAATGATAAACATGTTTGCCACAGCTTCTCAACATTACTGGCACAGAGCAGAGCCACTGTCAGTTGTGCCTAGGGATGTAGGCCAGTGGTCCTCAAACACTTTTTGTTGTGGCCATCAACACTTTATGGTGGCCGCACTGCTAATTTTTCCTAAAAATACCAAGTACATCATATTACAAGTAGAGAAAATATAGACATATGCACTTCTAAAAATGTTAATGTATCTCATAATAAAGCCAAAGTGCTTCTCATTTAAAAATACAGCAGCCCTTCTCAACTCTGTTCTGGATCATAATTCCCAGACCCTTCTAATAATTAATTGGAGACAAAAATCAAGTGTTTTGCTCTGACAACACAAACTTAATAGGGTAATAAATCAAATAAATTGATATATAAATTAATACAATACAGGGAAGACAGTGCAAGCACCCCCCTAAAATATAAAATCCCAGCTTCTTCTAAGAGTCTACAGCTTCATATGGTGTTCGTAGTCATAGTAGTTATCATAATATTTTGTGAGCATGCAGAGTGGTTCCGTGTTCTATTTCTCATATTAAATTTAATCATTTTATTTAGTTGTGTCTACCTCACTTGAAGCTTGTAGGAGAATTGAAAAAGTGTCTATGCTTCCGGATTCCATAGAGCAGGCATGGCCAACAGATTTGAAAGGTCACAATTCTGCATGGTGTGTCAGTAATTACCAAGCACAGTCGATGACTACATATACCTCACAAGCACCAAGCCAGTTACAGATCTATACAGAAATCACACTGAATGACTGCCAGGTTCATAGATAAAACAATTTAAATGCTATTGGTTATAGGAACCGTGGGTGAAATGACTGATAATCTGACTTTCCTGAAGAGTATTTCGGCATAGTTGTTTCAGTGCAAACAACTTGATTATAAAGTCCAGGTTTATATCAAATCAGGTTCTCCAGCACAACACTACAAGCTACAAAAAGGTTAATGCCTGAACAAACAGCTGTTTAGCTTTTTTTTTTATTAATGTACATTTTATTGATATGCATGTTTAAGTAAGACACTAGCATGGCTCACAGAAGCGCCAGGCCCTACTGTGCTGAAACTCGAGGCTAGGAAAGTTATAAAAGAGGACAAAACTGCATTAAGAAACAAACATACCAGAAGCAGACTACTTTAGTGTCACAGGAGCTGCAATTCCATACAAACCGAACACACCACTCTCCATAGCTGGTAGCTAACTCAGCAATCAACATCAATAGGTCTAACTTACTTCAGGTTTATCTACTCCCTTCCCACACAACTGAACGGCAGGCCTCTTGTTACTCATTAGGTCTTCCATTTTATAACAGAACTGGTGAAAAGTTTCAGTAGCTTCGATCTAAACACAGTCATTGTACAAAATTATTGTTAATTTAGTAAAACCCTTGATCAAGGGTGTTGAGAGTATACATTCAAGTTAGTCAAGTACCGAGCAACATGCTTTCTGTTTTGTTGGACTGGTTTATATATCGGTGCTTCTCAAACTGAAAGTACAGTTGATGACACAGATAAAGTGCAATGATGGGTTTGATTCAGTAGACAGTTTAGCAAGCCCAAGTGTTTGCAGTGTAAACTGTGTGGTGTAAAGCAGTGTGCTTTCGTACTGCTTTACAAGTCCAAATTTCATTGGAAGTACTTAACACCTAAGTGTTTATAGACAACCAGGCTTAGTGGGCCTTCACAAGAGTGTTTCAATGCTTCACAAGACTGTATCAAACACGTATTCCTCTTGTCAGATCTGTGACTACAGATGTATTGAGTTTTGATTTAACTTTCCCTTCTGAGAAACCAAACGCTATTTTTTTTTTTTTTTAAATGGTAAAATCAATTTAGTCAAAAAGCAAAAGGGAAATTCACAAATCTTTAATTGTTTTTTACTTTACAGTGGCAATTTCCAGGTTCTGCAAGATTCGACACGTACACCATATAAGTTCACATCATGAGTTTGTGAGTATAACTTAGAGCATTATGAATTATACATATTCTTCCGTATAATACATGAGTTAATCATTTAAATTACAGTTAAACAGACTATAACGAAGTCCCACAGTAACGCTTTCCCCATGGTTATACTATTTACCAGTTACCCATGGTTCTTCATGTTTTTTAATATGCTTTACCATGACTCTCTGTGCTTTAATGTGTTCACTGCTTTATTACACTTTGCTATGCATTTACTGTGGGAAACTTTTATAATGGAAACACTGGGCCCTATTAAAAAAATAACTAAGGGGTTTTTTAAAGACAATTTAGATAAATTAAATTGCCTCCATATGAAACACTCCCCCTCCCCCCAAAAAAACTGTTTTAGAAAGGGTTTATTAGTTTATTTTGATTTTTCAAGGCACAGTTTAACCTATGAGAAAGTTTAACACTCTTCACCCCAAGTCCTCAGCACCTTTAATTCATTTGAAAAAGCATTCATATTAGAACTTCATTTCAATGTTCTTATTTTACAGAATGTTTGCTACACTATTGCTGCAGTCCTGTATAATGCATAATGTTGCAGAATCCCTAAAGGGTTTTTTATGTTGTAATTCACTCCTTCTATTATTCTACATCCGTCACATTATGCAATTTTCAACAAACCCAGTTGCCTCAATTAGATCATTTGGAGGTTCATATGTTTTACAAAACACATGCCCTGTTGAGAGCAACTACAGTGCTCTTAACACCAGTTTAGTGGCAGGCCGTCACAAATCAGTGCCTGCTTAATAGTGCAATACACTTAGAAGTACTGCATTATTAAGCTACACTTCCAGTAAAAAACACAGCATCTACTGGAGAGATGGAGGAGTCCTGCAAGCGTGGTTTAACTCCAGTTTGCTGGGGACCCAGGGTTGCTTTGGTCTTCCTGCAGGAATCGGATTGAAAATCATATGGGTCTAATCTGCCTCATTGCACTCCAGCAAGCACTACTGGTAAGACAAGACTCGGATTGGGCCCTCACCTCCAGGGTTCAGTAGCTAGGTAACACGCCCATTGCTTTTGTTCAGCATGTGGATTTACATTAGGAATTTTTTAATATTTTGCCCTCCTATTGTAATTGGGTTGAATCGGTGAGCCAACATTTGAATTGGGCATTTCAAAATTACAGGGGGCTGCTGGAGTATCTTAGGTGAAACTAACACCAAGTACTGGGATGAAGGGTCAGCTGAACCTTCACCTTTAACCCAGTACTGACCTGGGTTGAGTGTTCTTGTTCTTATGAAACCCATACAAAAGTATACAGCATAAGAAACTAGATGCTTTACAATGGCGTATTCATAGATAGTAGGTGGAAACTGAATCATTAATGCAAATGTGATGCGTTACGCAGTCCACAAGGGCAAGCCAACACACAATAGCTTGTGGTAATTCGCTAGTCCTATCGTAAATGCTATCGTTTCAAATGGCATGGTACCAACCAAGGTAAAAATGGACTTTGAAATAATAGTTTGTCATGTGTTTTTAAAATCATGCAATATGCTGTAGAGGGTTTTCATATTGTATGTTTGTACTACACAATCCATACTCTTAGCAATATGTAACTATTAAATAACACTAAACAAATAAATACAAATAGGGCACATATATACATATTTGTATATTACAGTAGTTTAGTTCACTGGTCTGCTGTTTTGAGTGGAGTGATCCTTCCTATTCTACTACAGCGTTCTGTAGTTTTGAGTGGAGGGCTTGTTCAATGAGCGGCTGCAGTGAGTTTAAAATGAAAGAAATTCCAATTATTCCAATGATTTTATTAGCAGTTAATTACTGTATTTATTTGTAGTGAGACAGCAAATGTATTTGGTACAGCTACCCAACAAAATGAACTTCACTGAAGTAGTTTACCGATGGTATGCTTCTGTTGGCAAAAGGCGAGACTCCCCAGTATAACCTTCAAGCAAACACAGTGAGTGAACCACAGCAGTGCATTGACCTCGGTGGAATAAAGCTTCATACAACAACTAACTGCGTCACCTCTGCACTGCTTTAGAAGTACAGAGCAATTTAACACATGGAAGCATGTTGCTACTTACCAATTTGATGGCTACGTATTCGTTTGTGTACAGATTTTTACCTGGAAATGAGAAAGAAAAATGAAATCAGTTGTAACATGGTGGCACAGCCTTTAATCTGCACTCTGTCTGAACCATACAATTCAATAAGCATTCGATGGACAAGAATGGGCCTACAGTCCAGACTAAATATACAGATACCTACAGTAGTAGCAGTAGACTAGAAAGGTTATTTAAAATCAGACTTTGCACAACTGCATTAGTTTGCAGTAATATTATAAAAACTGTTGATATTATAAAGGAGTCATCAGTATGACAAAAAAGGTGACCATGCACAGTAGAGCTGAAGTAAAATCTCCTGAACCTAATTAGTCTTGTTTCACAAAAACATGAATAAAATGTTTAGCTCCAATTTGTTCAAAAAGACAAATATGGGGCTTAAGATCAGCTTGCTGCAAGACACAGAACAAAAAAGTTACAAACATGTACAGGTGGATCATCATCTGCTAAGGAAATTGTTGAACGTATGGGCTACCAGTATACTGGATCCATAAGAACTAAAAATATAACAAGTTCTACTGGTGAAAGCCTTGCACCATTCCTGTGGTATTCAGATTCAGGTATTTATTATTATTATTATATACACATTATGTAGTGGGAAATGTGGGCGAGTAGGGTAGCCTACTGTAGATTTTTATGTCAATGTCAAGTACTGGATTTTAGCTCTGTTTAACACATAATGCATGGGTAGTGCAAAGCACTCTCTTATGGAATGTTGGTATTTTTTAAAATCGGTGTAAAGATAGGTCTGGGTTTTTGTTTCATTTCCTTCTCTTTTTTGGTGGCCAAATGAAGCAGGCTGCACTTGCGGTTCTTCACCACAACCTAAAAACTTCTTGTAGACCCAGTTTAAGAAAACTGCATGATATCAGCAGGTCTCCTAGGCCAAAATGGAACACTGACAGCCATTTAAATATACCTCTCGTATTGTATTATTAGGGTCATTTGCATTTTGAAGGAAAATTACTTCTCCTACAAGAAAATTACATGTAAACCCAAATTACCGGAAACGTACTAACAAAATAGCGTGCCAAAAAGGCGAGACTTTATTTTTGCATGTAAACCACAGCAATGCCAGTGAACGCTCCCAATCCTGGAAAAGGCACAGACAGGGGTTCACATAACTGGTACGCAAGTACGCATGCAAAAAAATACGTTTACTTAACCATTTTACTCAAAATAACATATTTTCTGCCCTCAGGTATATCCCTATATAAATACCATTGTACCGTCAAGCTAATAAGTTCAACAACACTAATAAAGCGATGAAGTATTTGGGTTTTTGCTTTTGAATCCCCAGGGTGGCAAAATGGTGGTAGGATATTGAAATAAATAGAGAATGCATGATGACTTGTTAAACATTGTAATAACCAGCAATCCGGACTCCTACTTAAACTATTGCTGTGGTCTCTGATGCTGCCATCCCAATTGTTTGAACTGTCAGTGGAGGAGGGGGAGATAGACAGCGACTTGGTTGATGCCCCTGTAATTTTGGTGCGTACCAAACCATTTCTGCTGGTACACACATGAGAACCTAATGATAAAAGTTATGTGAACCCCTGGATATAGAGCAACCGTGAGGAGACTGCAGCTTCTCCAGGCCAGCTCTCAGACACATCGCAACTTGAATTCTACTACCTCCAGTATGGGGAAAGCAGTCAAGGTAAAATGTACCCAGCACACGTTTTAAAATCACTTGTTACCAAAAGCCTTTGCTAATACAAGGTATTTTATAAAAGCTGTATAACTCAATCACCCAATACCGTATAACAGAGATAGGCAACTCCAGTCCTGGAGCACCGTTCCATACCTGGTTTAATAGGTGTTTTGAAATAAGTGCTTAAAAAGAATGAATCGCGGGGTTCCAAATAAACAGTGCTACACGTGTTGCTACAACTGCTTAAATAACATGCCTGTACATTTTTATTTTCATCGTTAACATCGACAGCTTTTTACACTTACAACTTTAAAGTATGTTTCAAAGCCGTTTTCAAAATGTCCGCTCTAGTGCACTGATAATGTAAGGATTATTGCCCACAATGTCAAACAGGTAACATAGCAATAATGCTCCATGATGTGGTACGGAACAGAAAAAAGCCAGAGCACTTGTTACTGTAGATTTTGTTTTAAACCACTTCCTGCAGTGATTTAGACTAGAGGACAGATCTCAAACCACAGTGCACTAGAACAGCCATTTTGAAAATAGCTTTGAAGCTTTAAAGTCTCTATGCTCAACATGTTATACAAGTCGGGAGAATTGAGAATATTCACATTTTGTACAGCAGGCCATCTATACCATTTGAAAGAACAGCAAGTTCTTTTGTGTTTCACTCAATTTGATGTAGAGAGAGATAATATTGGGGTATAAGGAAAGGTCCGATAGGTGAAATACTCGATACAGTATTCCTCACAGCTTCTTTATTCATAGTAACAGAGCTTTTCAGAGACCAGCAACACAGCAGCTACTGAAGTGACAGATACAACAGAGCTGCATATAAAGTCTCTGAAAGTCCAATACTTAGGCGGTATGTCCCCTCTGGGGTCTGGATTACCATATCAAATTACCTGAGGTTTGCTCTTGTGATTTACACATTAATCACAACCACTTGATTGAAACACAGCTGTGTGATACCCTGCGCTGGGGCAGACAGCATCTATTCTCTTTATTTTCTTTCTCCAGCTACAATACGGTTCTGGAGATTAAGAGAGATCAGTAATAAAAGGAAAGGCACAAACCAAACAGCCTCCAAAAGCAAAAGAAGCTGACTGCAGTAGTTTCCTTAACATTCCAGTTTTGTGTTTACAATGCAGGTAAAGACATTCTGGAATCATACAGCATGTCCCTTGAAATGTGTGCTTGAGGTATATCATCGGTACCATGTGACAAGACCTAAAGCACAACATAGCTCATTTTAGTTCACCAAAAGTACGTTTTATAGTTGGTATAAATACTCTCCCGAACTGATTTAATTTGCCTTGACAAAATAATCCATCTTTAAATGATCATTTGATCTTATTACGCTTCATACAAGTCGCCCATCACCTGTATCGTAATACATATTGTGACCTGTGTATAACAATAAGCATTGCATCATGACATTGGTGTATCGTTTCAAGTGACTGGTTGTATAGGATTAAAAACAGGCAGTAGATGACAAACTAGATTTCTGCTTTATAATTATAATCTGTTTACTAGGGTTGGCCCGATAAGCCATTGTAAATTCTAAAGCTATTTTTCTAGAAAACTAATTCTGACTAATCGCATAGACTGATAATTATTAGCTCCATTATATCCCTCTCAACATTGTATCTCTCCGTACTGTCATACTGCACTGTAAAATGTATGGGTTTTCAATTAATACATTTAACATATGCCCCCCGAAACTGTCAATACTGTCTTTATTGCATGTGCAGTTCTCTAGATGCATGTAAAACAAATACTGTATATGACAAAAAGATGGAGATTTCCTTATATCAATTGGCAGATAATTAGGATGTCCTGGGTTCGATTCTGGCCTCAGGGGTCTGTCTGTGTGGAGTTTGCATGTTCTCCCCGTGTTCGCGTGGGTTTTCTCCAGGTACTCCGGTTTCTTCCCACAGTCCAAAGACATGCTGGCTAGGTGGATTGGCCTCTCTAAATTGCCCCTTAATTGCCCTGCGATGGACTGGCGTTCCTCCTGGGTGTAGTCCTGCCTTGCGCCCTGTGTCTGCTGGGTTAGGCTCCAGCTCACCGCGACCCTCTATAGGATTAAACTGTTACAGATAATGCATGGGTAATTAGGATTATGTAAGTAGGGTTGAAAGAGTGTTAAGAGCTAGCATCAAATCACTTTCATATTCAATGCTGCACAGTGATTTTGTTTCTTCTCAGTTCTCTTTTTGGGGTTATTAAGGGAGGGGCTTGGAGGGCTACGATTGTCAGGGACCCTCATGCAGTGAGTGGAGACAGCTATACAGTTTGTATCAGGGAATAAATAAATTCTCTATTTTGATTGCATGTCCTTACTCCGATCAAAAGACCTTTAAATAGTAGATGCAGTGTCTACAGTACCCAGTTTCTGTTGTATACATCCATAAATCACCGTTTCATTTTGAGATGGCCTTTGTGAAAAAAAATGTCCACTCACAGCCAGGCAAAGACCAACAAGCTTTGTGGCAATTCTACTGGACTGCTCTTGACTACATAGAACCTGCTGTTTGAAATCGGCAATCCCGAAACACAGACCTCCATCTAGTTTAAGTACTAATAGAAAGACAGAATTCAGTACTGGTGCTGCTTACTTCTGCAATAACTTGTAACTTTGTGGCTTCACTGTTGCAGAACACGGAAACAAGCTGCTAAAGAAATAAGCAGTTGTGTAGTTCACATAAGTACAGTTTTATGAGCGGTTTGATGATATACAAATATTTATTTTGCTCCAATATTTTAACTGACACAAGCTTTTAACATTACTGATGTTGGCATAAGATCAAGACACCTTTTTATAATATTTAATTTAATATATTGCAAGCTGTATAATAATGAAAAGAGCTCCACATTTTGCCCATGACCTGGATAGATAAGCACTAACTCCACGCGCTCATCAACACCGTGTGTGTTCCAGGCTGCTGTGACTGTTCATCTTACAGTGCACTGTATAGGAATCCCCCGGACTCTAGGTCTAACAGGGCTTGTATGTCTCGCCTTACCCAGTCGGAGCTCCCCGAAGTTGCCGCAGCCGATCTTCTTGCCCACTCTAAAGTTGGGCCCCACCATGAGGACCCCAGAGGAAGTGGTGGAGCTGGATGGCCGGTGCCCGCTGCGTCCCTGCAGCGCCTTGCTGGCCCTCTGCCCTCGCTCCGTCTCCTTGTCTCTGATCGGGTGATCCATGATTCAAGGCAAGTCCTTCACCCTCCCAGCTCTCAGTCCCTGCCAGCTAGCCAGCCAGCCAAGAATGGCAGTCTGAGCCTGAGCTCCCCCTCTAGAGAACAGTTTTTTTAAAAAAAATATATAGAACAATAAAAATTTTTTAAAAAGCAGCTCCAAGTGTGCACATGGGCCAGCGCCAGCCTCCCTTTACTGCAGCATGCTGTCACTTCATCACAATGAGAGAATGCCAGCGCCGGCCGCAGGGATCCACACTGGCTTCTTAGGGGAAGCACTCTGACCACCTGCAAGACAGAAGGCAACAGAGAGTCTTTAAAACAGGAATGGAATGTGGTTTAGTACTTTCACAATCTGATGATTCTTCTGATATGCAAATTTAAACATCTGTTTCTTTGAATTTCTGCTTTCAACTGAACAAGAGACTTTTGAAAATGCGTGTCTGTATAATTAATAAAAAGTAACTTTTCAGATCAATAATAATCCTGGGATGAACATGTTTATGATTGGATATCCATTCATAAAACCTAAACAAATATTCTTTGACAGTCATTTATAAATTCTGTTATATGAATGAATCCGAACGTGGTCATTTAGCCACCGAATACATTTCAAAAGTAGTATTGCGTCGAATACAAATTCACATGACATGAAAAGATGTACAAAGCATGCTGAAGTATTAATTACATTTTTTCATCTATGCGATTGTTTGGAAGTGCTAAAGTACTCTTTGTGAAAGAGAATTGCATTTTTCAACAGCTTTGAGAGATTTGATACAATATTCCATGTCCTTAATGCAAATTAATGTATAATAGCAAGGATGGAAATAAGACTCCCATTGCATAGCAGGTCCACTCATTCCAGGTATTACTAGGCACTTCTTTACCCACAGTTGAGGTGTGTCTTATTAAACTCATAGTAAAACCAGGAATGGATCAAACTGCTATGCAAGGAGTTTTATTTCCAACCCTGAATATGGCAACACAGGTGGAAAATATATTGTTGTTACTACAAACTTAACTTCATAATCCAGGCCTAATTTACCCCTGCCTTTATGTAACACAATTTTTGTTCCTGGGTAGTAAGTTATTTCCTAATTGCTTATGCCTCAAAAGTATAGAAAATGGCTATTATTCCCTACAAACTTTGCTTTTGTGACCAGGACAGTGATATTTTGAAATTTACCTATTTCCAATGAGAAAACGGGCGAATTTGTGTCTCTTCGTTCACATAAAGTCAGAAAAAAACAACATATGAATCCAAATTAACATGTATTTATACTAAAGTAATACAAAAATGACTACAAAAGATTTAGAAGTGAGTAGTTTTTCGAGATTTACGATTATACTGTAAATCACTTTCACGAATCAGCCCCCAAATGTAGTCTCCCATCATGTTCTCGTTATACTGTCCTTGGTAGCGGCGTTCAAAGTCCAGTATATCCTGGTGGAAGCGCTCGCTGCCGACTCCTTATCTAGAGCTCTAACAAATTGTTTCATAAGGCCCAATTTGATGTGCAGTGGTGGCATCAGCACCTTCCGGGGGTCCGCCAGTGGCTCCCACTTGACGTTGTTCCTCCCCACAGAGAACTCTGTCCGCTGTGGCCAGTCCCGCCTGTGGTAGTGCGCCTTGGTGTCCCTGCTGTCCCAAAGGCAAAGATAGCAGGGAAACTTGGTAAAACCGCCTTGGAGACCCATCAGGAATGCCACCATTTTGAAGTCTCCTATGACCTTGATGCCATCTCAGAAAAATGCAGATATGTATCCACTTAGGCAGCTGGAACTAAACTGAACTGGTGGGCTTAAGGCCCCTGTATTTATACTACTATTTATATTACTGGAAAGTTCTAGAAGTTACTCCAAGTTTACTCAGCACTGAATCTATCTGGAATGTTCTGGAAAATAGGTAAATTTCAAAATATCACTGTCCTGGTCACAAAAGCAAAGTTTGTGGGGAATAACAGCCATTTTCTATACTTTTGAGGCATAAGCAATTAGGAAATAACACTTACTACCCAGGAACCAAAAAAAAAAAAAATTGTTACACGGTGATCAGTACACTCTACATGCAAAGTAAGACAATTGCAATACAAACGTCAAGGATATTTACCACACCACACATTCCTGCCAGTGTCATGAAAAATGAGGTCATCATGACACAGCACATAGAAAAGCACCTTCTGGTGCCAGTACTGTGAAAGTAGGTTGCAGTGAGCTGCATTCACAGAATGTGGGCAAAACACTCTAGGAAAAGCAGAAGCACACAGGGCTTTTGATATGGAATCAAATACGTGTTACAGGGGCTAAATATTCTTCTTCTTATTGATGTGTCAACGGCCACACCCAGAAACCACTTTCAGTTACTCAAGTTGTTAAAAGCAGAGATGAAGCCAGTACAGGCACGGCACCAGGAAAACAGACTACTTTCTTTGATTGACGCTCTAAAGCGAAAGGTAAAAGCACACCTTCTCTTTGGCCTAAGGTTAGGAGGGTGTAGTACACGCAATGAAAGGATATCCCCTCTCCCAGGACTACGTACATCATGAAATGAGACACCAATCCCTTTAGATATACACTGTGTCTTCAGTCACGCACAAATATTTTAGATAATGCCTTATAGTGAGAGCTCCTCAAAAACACGTACTAATGGACTGTTACACTGATTTCATTAAGGCCCTACATATTTTAAACAGTAAAAAATTCTAAAATAGTATTTTACCAAACAAAAACTGAAAACGTTTGGTTGAGGATCTTGCAAGGATTTTCACATTTATTATAATTTTCATAACAGCATCTTGATGCATTGAGACCACTGTAATTGACTGTATGTAAATGTAACCAGTGTACGCACATAAAGAGGGTCCTCATAATCACACGGTACCTGAAAGAATACAGCCAAATGCAATCCTAAACGTCTACAGGAGGACAATCAAAGACAGTTATTGTGTTCAAAAAGAGAGTGCGGGACAGACAGCAAGATATAAAAGACTTGCTATTCACGAAAAAGTGTGACCGATCATTTAGAGCTTTAGATTGCAGCCTTATGAAAAGGGCTTCGGTTTTTCAGCATTTACTTTTAATAATACTATTTTATTTTTAGACATTTTTAGGTGGCCAAAAAAAAAAAAGGAAAAAAAAAGAAAATCTGTTTATTTGGACTTTTTTATATCGCTTGACCAGTTATTTCTGCCTTAAAAAGTACTCCTCTGGATTTGTACATGTCAAGGCATTCTCAGAACTGCTCAAATCAAATAACAGCACAGATGGGAATCACAGAGCATGCGATGCCTCTATCGAAACAAAATACTGTACACTACAGTGATACTGGCTAAAACCTGAAATACAAAGAAAAAAAAATAATAATCCTACCACATGGTCATCAAAAATAGTGTGGGATTAGGATTTGTGACATATGCTGCATGGATTTTCTGCTTGTATATTTACTTCACTGTAAATTTCAATAAAAACTGTTCAGCTCGACTACTTCTGAAAACAAGCCAAGTCTCAGAAAGATTTGCCCGGGTAAATGCTGGAATAATTGAATTCATTTAGTTTAATTGAATGAGTAGCACATCTAAAAGAATACATAGAGTTGTGAAAAGACACTATTATTATTATTTATTTCTTAGCAGACGCCTTTATCCAGGGCGACTTACAATTGTTACAAAATATCACATTATTTTTTACATACAATTACATTATTTTTTACACATTTATACAGTTGGGTTTTTACTGGAGCAATCTAGGTAAAGTACCTTGCTCAAGGGTACAGCAGCAGTGTCCCCCACCTGGGCTTGAACCCACAACCCTCTGGTCAAGAATCCAGAGCCATAACCACTACTCCACACTGCTGCCACTAGTAGCACTGACAGTTTAAATGTTATCAAAGTATTAAAACAGTCAGTATTATGTATTTTATTTTTTTTACCCCCACTATTGCCTCCATAACCCATGGGATCGGATCCCAAATATTTAGAAATTATACTAAAAGTTTAACCAGTCTCAAAAATGTCAATATAGGTGTTTACATAGCGAGTGTATAGTTATGCCAATTTCATATTCAAAATGTCACTATTCTTTTGCATATACTGAATGATTACACCTGCAGTGTACATGCACACACAAATGAAGTTTGCACTCATTTATAAAAAGTTACGGAGGCTTTTCAGATTGGTAAGAAAGACATCATCAATACGTTAAAGTTTAAAGAAATTAAACACCCCCTAGTACCTTTCCATTTCAGAATTTTCTTCCTGTCTTATTATGTTTGCAATGATTCTTAATTGTTTATAATCGCTAGCAAATATTACCTCAAGGAGGTGTTAAACTGCTTTGACCAGAGTTCAGGATTCCCGTTCTAGCTGCACCAGGCACATATAACCCAGGTCAGATCAGCTCTATCTATTGCAGAGCTGTTTATTTCCAGCAATACAAAAAGAAATATGATCCTTAATATCTGTTCATATGCTGGCTCTGACTTTCATAAAGACACTCAGCATTGAGATTCTGTTTGAAAAGAAAATATGTAACTATACATAGCATACAGTGGCAGCGACAGTACGTAGTTTCCCTAAATATTTCTGTATACAGTAGCCCAGTACTACTCCTCTATTACTTTTTTTGTTATTGCAAGACATGCACTGTATTTTCTTTGGTTTAAAAAGACCAATTTTTTAATAAGCTGATGAGAGAGTCAGCACATCCCGCCCCCCCTTTCTTTCTTCCTCCCACACACCACAAATGAGGGTACGTACTGTAAAAGATACAGAGGATTTTTAATTAAAACTCAAATTGCACTACTTTTATCCCAGGCAGCAGCAGGAGCAAGGTTACTTAACTATAAAAATGAAATTAAATGCAGGTCTCTTAACTAGCAGGTTCTCTTTACAACTCATTTTCAGGAATTTGTCTTGTAACACTAACTGTCTTCTACAGCAGGTGTTCTTTAAAGGAGCGCTACAGTCGGCAAGTTTTCTTCCCTCTTACGTTTAACCCTACTGGCACCCCCTTTTACTGTGCAGAGAATCTTCTTGTTTTTTTAAGTTAATTCAGGATATGCACATTTTTCAAAATACAACACTACTGAAACAGCTGCATTCTGCTCCATTTGCTGGAAGTCACGTGACAGGGCTGCAACCACCGCAGCCTTCGAGAGTTTGAACTACAGTAGAACACAGGAAGTGATCAGGTACCAGGAAGCTGGATAACTTCATTTAAATGTATTTAAAACATCTGCAAATAAACATAAGAAAGCAAAGAACAAACATGAAGAAAGTGCTTATGAGGCAAGAGTGTTGATTTGAACGTTATGAGTTGCTGTTAAATATGTCTGAGTGTGTGCAGAGTTGTAAAGCTCTCAGTATCTGGGTTAACAAACCCTTACTTCAACCCCTGCGGTCCGGGACACGGCTCCTTTTATCATACTGTTCTTTTAAAATGGCAGCAATATACATTACATACAGCTATGGCCAAACGTCAGCATTACCTAGAATTTTAGGATTGAGACAATAAAAAAATAAGTCTACCACAAGTCGTAATAGTGGTACAATATCTCATGTTAGATTTTGAAATGTCGCATTTTTCATGTGTCAGTTTTTCTTTAAGTATATGTAATTCAACATGTTAACGTAACATTCAGCAGGTTTCACTCGACTTTAGGGTGATGCGTAACTTTTTGGCCATAGCTGTACAGTGTACTCCACCCTACATGTAGTAGGGTATCTGAAATGGCATGTAAAAAAAGACATGTGCCTCCACACATCAAATACGTTTGGATGTCCTTACCAAGTGGTTCTATATAAAACTGGATTCTTCCAACAACATTAAAGCTACAGACAGTGCCCTCGGTTCAGTGTTGCAATTTTCCTGTATCTTTTCTACTCTACTTCAAATCGCCAAGTTACATGACCTAATGTTTGTATTCTAAAAGGGAACATATATTTTCCAACATGGACTGGTAAAGCATACTAATGAGGTGTTTGCAAGTGTGATACAGCTGGGAGAGAGGCTGCACTGTCTACCTAAGCGGAATCCCCCCAGTCTCTGCAGGGGAACACAGACCAAGCTGAAAAAGCAGCTGCCCAGAGGATGTGTTTATTGTCTCGTTGCCTCACATGCCTTCCTGTTACAGCGGTGCAAACAGTCCTGCAGGCCACAGACACCAAGCACACCGAAAGCAGCTCTTGGTTTGCAAAGAACTCCAAGCAACACAGCAACGTGTCTCACGAATTATTAAAGAGTTTTTATATCAGCCACTAACACTTGAGCCCTACCTCCCCGAATTGATTTTTTGCCTTTTGGGTTCAAATCAATTTCGCACAAAAGCAGGACCCAAAAAAATGATCCATTAGATACCATCACTGACCTTCGGTACAATACATTTTCAAAAGGTTTACCAGATTTTTAAAATCTTAAAATATAAAACAGAACCCCTAAAATGAAACAATGTCTCTCAAATTCAGAAGTTTACTCAAAATAAAATTTCGAAATAAAATAAATCACAATACACGCCTCAATGACAGGGCTTTTTAATTGGGTCTATTGGTACTACTGTAAGATAAAGCTTAGCAATTCCAGTTTTGGAATGAGCACAAGTGACAAACCCAGTGACAGCTGAAACAAAGTTAGAGCCTTTAGTAACATGAATACACAGACCACGAAAATATTTTCTGTTTGCACTTGTCAACAGTTTGCTTCACAATTACTTACTCACTTGACGAGCAATTAGTCAAGTATTCGGTGCTACAGTATGTTATATACTGCAAGTGTGATGTAAGAATAGACAGGGCATCTACATATAACCTTTTCAAGTCTGATCAAGACTGGATCAGTGGTTCTCTAGATGTAAGATTTGTGATATCCAGACAGCTAGTCAGACAGACAGCCTCCACCTACCCCAAGAGAACGATATTCTCAATGATTGGTGCTAAAGATTAGATTTTAAACATTAGCCAAGTGTTAATTGTTTAGAACTCAGCTCAACATGTGAGCCCCCCAAGTTTTAAATAAGTTTAACCAAGCCCACAGTCACACCAGCCTTCTAGATTCATTGAATGCTCATCATCCTATTCTTTCCTTTCTCAAGCAGTGATTAATAAGCAGGCACAGCTCTGCTCTAGTAGAGGATACATGTGCCAGCACGGCATTCTAAGATTCCTCACTACAATTCCAATCTTTCTGTTCTCAAACAACCGGTTACAGACACAACTCTCCATAATGTTTGGACCCAAAATCAAGGTCACTTTGTCCGTCACCGACTACACTTATGGAATTGTGGAAATTCTAAGCTGGAAATGAAAACCAAATCTGAACCAGAGTGAAGCAACTGGTCAAACTGCATTGATCCATGAAGATCAGTTTCCATTAGCAGGAACAGTAAAGTGAAACCACTGCATGACTCCAATCTGTTCCCATTGCACACATAGTAGGCAATTTTAGATCATACTGTAGATAGTGTGCTTGAAAACTCACACTAGCCTTGCACCCATGTCCCTTGTTTTGGTGTATTACTGAAATTAGCAGTCAGGTGCCTGGTAAATCTGAGTTGCATAATCCCAGCATGAATAAAATCACACTTGGGGTCTGTACAGTAGCAAGGATGGAGGTTCCGTTTTAATTTCCTAAACTTATTTGGAACATATGTAAACAACTCAGAAAAGTCATCCATCACTTTTTATAAATGACTGAAACTGTGTATAAGACTGCATGCGTACAGCATTTCATTCTATAGGTTAAAGAATGTGAAGAAATACTGAATCTGAAATAACTTGGCATATAGTACACTGTACACTTGCTACTATGTAAACAGTAAGACTGTCCCCTGTATTTGGCTTGCATATTTTAGACAATAAATATTTAGGCTCAAATGAATGACTGAAGGGTTACTAATAGGAGTAGTTCATGCAGATAAAAAGGATGAGAAATGTATTTAAACATCCCCCTGGTTCCTGATCATTTCAATAACCTGCTGAATTGAAAGTAGCTGTGAAATCCAGGACTGAGTGCAAAGTTTCAAGACATAAAACCCAGCAGAGATTTATCATGAATACAACAGCTTTCATGGTGAACAGCACAAACTCTTTGTGAAACAGGGCGCCTGCAAAAACAGGTGCTGGGAGTATTCACACATGGAGGTGAATAATCCAAATCTGTCAATTAGATATCGTACCGGCTAGTGACTGGAAAAAAAAAAAAAAGAAAACTATTACTGCCGGTTTTATCATCTTATAAAACATGCATTATATTGATTTCTTCTCCTTTCCTTAATGTGTTAACCTTGGAAGGAAGTTGCAGGAGACAAGACTGAAGTCTGCACACAACACATGCTTTTTAAAGAGTCCCACAATCCTGTTCAAGGATACACCAAGCAATTCCTTGGTGTCGGTTTACTACATTTCCCCCCTATTATAATGCAGCCTGCGGACTCAAAAGTAAAGAAGATCTACACAACGTTATTTTAGCTGAAGGCACACAAGCTTCACCCCCACTGAATCACAGTCTATATTCTAGGACTAGAAAGGATTGTACTGTCATTCAGGAAGCAAAATAAATTGTGTTTTTGCTTCCCACGAAGTATTTTCACTCAACCAAACTAATTCCCTGTGTAAAAGTAGACCAAATTAACCACACAAACCAAGACTGGCTTCTTGGTCCTTCCTTAATAAACGAAAGCTAACCATTCAGCTTCGAAATAAATCAAGACCAAAATTGAGTGTGTGTTTATAAATCGCAGACAAGCTCATTAGTATTCCCCTCCACCTAATCTGCTTACTGCATGCCATTGGTATGTCATTTTGCCACAACCTGGAGTCAGTGTGGTATAGACTTGTGGTATAAATCGTGGGTCGTCCCTCTGCAACTGGGTTAATGAGGCCGACAAGAGATTGCGACCTTGAATATTCAAAGTTCATCCCACATGCTCAACTGGATTGAGATGCTGAAATGTGCTGGTCAAGACAGATGTTAGTCCCACGTTATATTGGCATATAATCTTCAAAAAAGCCCCAGCAATATATCCATTTTATTTTTTGTTCTTTTTCGATGCAATGCGTTGCATCCACAGCACTTAGGGTAATAGTCATAAAGCATTTACCACTGTGCTAAAAAGAAAAACTAATGCAATGGTAAACCCTTTCAAAGAAATAATGAAGGAGTTTTATTTAAGAGCTCCTACATGCATCTTTTTGTAACAGTTCTGTAACAGCAAGATGCAAAACACTGTCAATGGAATATGCCCTCAGAAAAACTACTGTCTCGTTTATGTAGATTATGCCTTGATTAGCATTAAAACTGCTATTTTTTTTGTCAGACAATTTGCAACACTAAACACCTAGAAACCTACAGCCTCACTCAACCAAATTAAATTTCAACGCTGTGGAGGAGTCAAAAATAACTGCAGTGTGTCCAAATTCATAACTATAGATAAGAGGACATTGACGTACATTTATATGGATTTTATGTTATGACTAGTATTTCACAAACTTAAGTGCAGGGAGTATGCAGAATTTAAAATCCATACAAATTCAGTATACCACAAATAGAAAATTGGAAGACACATTATATTTCAATATTATAAAATCAAAAATTACAATATACATCTGATCCTGTGTATAGAGGTCATCCTTTTCATAGAACATACAGCACAGTTCTAAATTAAAAAACTTTACTGTCTCATTGTTAAGCAATGTTATATTAAATAATAATAAACCAAACATATTTTAGAAGTAATTCTATATTCGTGTCGGCTATTACAGTCTGCAACACTAACAAGCAATTGTGCTTAAAAGGGTGAATGGGAATAAACTAGTGCTTAACATAAAAAAGCCCATAAATACTGAATTTGAAGGCAGCTGAACAATAAGTGGATATTCAGACAATGTAAGCTTTTTTGAAAACAGCCCCAATCTAATGCCATCAAAAAGTCCCAATTGCAACTTGGACGTACAGAGCGCCTCATAGCTCAAATACAGTAAATAAACCAAGTCTACTTCCAAAAGCCGCAGGGCCTGAAAGCATAAACAAAATGTCAGCCTCACCAGCACTTTACCAAGGGAGGCTCATCCATAATTGAAGAGTTTAAAAGGTTTAGCTGCTGCTCAGGAAGAGTGGCAGGTCGTTTCAACTGGAAAAAACACAACAGGACCTGCCCCCCCCCCCCCCCCTTTTCAGTTACTGGCTACCAGCTTCTATATTTAGAAGTCTGCTGCCCCCAGGGCCTGGCAGAGTTCGGGAGTGATCCGAGACTGGCTCAGTACTGTGGTCAGTAATGCTGACTGGGAGGAAAGAGAAAAATAATTAAAAGAAGGAAGTCAGTAACATACAATCAGGAATATCAGTATGATAAAATTAAAGACTGACATAACCATATGTAGAGAACTAGTAGAAGAATTAGAAACTAAGTTTAAATCATAATTTGATAACCGATTCTTCAGATATGGGACATACAGACAGATAGATAGATAGATGGACTGACAGACAGACATCTCCACAATCTGATATTCAAGAACTTATGCTATGTTAATAAAGTTTCAAGGCAACTGGATAAGCATTTCATCAAGTACATACGGAAATGTGTGTACGTACACCCGCCTCCACTGCTGTACACACCCGTCACAGAGGATTTCATATCCAGCGGGGGAGAGTAAAGCACAGGTGACTTTTTTTGACTACCAAGTCAGGAGTCATAGTTCTGTTCTATTTGTGTTCCGCCTTGTAACAAGAAAGTGCTAGTGGAATGGCATTGTGGGGCAAATGGAAGCCACGACTACGCAGCTTGCTACTGGTTCCAAGGCATAAAGGGTCCCCTTAGAAACTGGAACACTGTACACAGTAGCATACCTACTGATCCCTTGGATTGGATAAAAAAAATCCTCCTCCTAGCCAATAGTAGATCATATATTAATGTAAAATCCATTTTCTAAATATTAAAAAAAAAAAATACAATTAAAAAAAGTCAATCCAAAAGTCCACTGAAAACCATGAAGCATGAAACACATTACATTTTGACCCGACAGTGGTGTTTGTTTGCGCAAATATCCCTCTTGAAAAATTGCACAACCAAAAGTTATGTAAATTTTTCACACTGAGTGTAGCAAATGGTGGAGCGATTCCTTCATCAGTCCAGCTAAGACACGAATACTTACCTAAAGTTGCAGAGTATCACAAGCAGGAAATTATGGAATTGGTAAAAGTCTGGTTGCTTGTCAGCGTTCACTGATGAGTCGACTGATGCCCAAGATCAGTATGGGTTACACATTGTATTTGTTTTTGGTGAACATGCATCTGACGTAGAATTGAGAGCTATCCTTGCAGATACACTTTATAAAATAGTTCCATACACATTCTGCCAAATATAATACTTTACCCGTCACACTGCCGTGAATTTTAAAGAAAATGTCCTCGATTTTCACAGGGCCTTAACTATATCCCCGTCACTGACAAACAAGTGTATGGGGTCTAATGTTTGAGAGTTTCTTGTGAAAGATAAAAAGGGCATTGAATACAAGTATTTTGCATTATCTGGAGAGAAACATGAAACATATTTTTAAATCAGCCTTGGGAACTCCGAAGCATCTGAATTATTTGAAGTATTTTATTGAAACGTTCAAGATAAATGATATAACTGAGCATCTTTTTGGAGTAACAGAATGTAATGAATTGTATTCATCCATACAAACTTGTTATCTGCCTTCTGATTGATCTGGCCCGTTTTAACTAGCACAGCAAGGCAGTCTCTGCTACAGTCTCCATGCCTGGGCGAGCCTCGCTAATTCTGGCTGGATCCTTTCATCAGTGAAAGAATTCAATCAATTCCTAGTGTGTCTTAAACAGTTACACTACAGGTAGCTGCATCTTATTTGCACTGGCCAGGCAACAGCAGCAATACTGAAAAGAGGCAGCTACACAGAAGGGACAAGCGCACCTTGGAGACAACAAGGACTGTCTGTGCCAATGAGGGCAACATCTTTACAATTGAATGCCCAAATCTGATTCAACTTTGCTTGAACATTAATAATTGGGGCCATTCCATGAAAATACATTTGTTACTAAGGGTGTGCCAAAACTTGTATTTACCTTTAGGAAATTTGTCGTTAGGTATTAATTAAATTGAATAAAAACATGTTAATTACTCAACATAAAACAATGCAGTTCCAGTTTTCCTTGTTTACACACTTGAGTATCAATCAACAACAAACTGACTGACATATTTGATATAGACCCTGTCATAACTATAACTCACTTATATTTAAGCTATTATTTGTCTTGTCTTTCTTTTATCCTTTTGATAAGATTTTCTTACATTGATAATTCACCGATATCAAACCAGTGGTTAAGGTCAAGGTCATGTTGTGGAAACCTGTAATGTCAAACACCCCTCATTTTTTCTACCCTGTTTGTAATGACCACTCACCACTGCAACCTACTGATCATGAGGACTGAATATAAAATTGGTCGACCTTCAATCCTGTTGTCAATCTAATCTAATCAATGACTGTTACCAGGCTACAGAACTCTGGAGGAAAGACACCAGCCTGGGAAGTCTCCATCTGGACTGCAACGCACAATCTCTGGCCGTTTTCCCACCCTAACCCAGCGACACTGCAAAGGCCAATGCACACTCCCTGTGGCCCATCCGCCAAGGCATAAAAACGTATTGCGAACAGGATTTGAACCACACTTGAGTGACTCGCCCTGCACTCCAAGCGACTGTGCTTTTACTAGGCAAGCCACTGGAGAACAATATGTAGGTCAAATCTTTCATCAGTTGCTTCCTGAGAGGGTGGAAAGACCCTACACCTAATTTGCTAGAGAAGAGGTCAATTTACTCATTCTGCCATGATTACCAGCCATATACAAGAGACTGGGAGAATCTTTTGAAGACAGAGAAAGTTGGGTATCTGCGAGGAACTTACCAGTACAGATATTTGCAAAAGGGCGGAGAAGCAGGATTTCTCTTAATTTGCCATCTGTTATTTTTCTTACTGTGGTTTTGTATTAATAAACATGCAGGCATTTTGATATATGTATTGCTGCTGGTCTGGTTCTGACCTGAAGCCTCACCACTCATTGACATGAATAACCTGTGTGTGTGTGTGTGTGGCACTTTAAAGGAAATCTGATCTCTCCAATGCAGGCTGCGGGACAGCGGGTGTATCCGAGCCATCAGTGCAACTTCATGTCCTCTAGACATTTTTTGAGTCCAAACACTGAGAAATATCATTACTGCTGCTAAGGGATGCAGAGGCAGAAAGAGACAGACGGTTATTAATATGGGTTGTACAAGTGTCTGGTGCCAAGCACATTTCACCATGATGCTGCAGGCACGAATCAGTATTAGCCTCCGAACTGTATTTCCGTAGGTGTTATACTAGAAATGATATTACTCTGTACTGGGAATAAAGAATAAACACACAAAGAATGGAGTCATTGGTTGCCCGCACTGTTCCTTTGCTTACTAAATGTCTTGGTATCCCTAAAAAGATAATCATACTTTCTTAAAATACACCCATGGTCTCAGTTTTTCTTTTTACACCAAAAGATGTGATTTTCAAACTGCGAAGACTAGAATCACATTGAAAGTCATCCCAGCAAATCAACTTTCAGTGCCAATTAACTTTACTGAAAGACTACCCTAGGATAAGTACACACCTAACCATGCTATTGGATTTGGTAGTTTATAAACATCCACCAGGGTAACATTCAAAAAAATGAGGCGTTTCGGCTTAGCATTGTGCCAAGGGGAAACGCGTCATTTCTTTAATGTTTTTTTAACCAATAAAAGTGATTTTTGACATGAGTTGCTGGGTTTCCTTTAATGTATTTAATTGTTTTAACCGTTGCCTTTTGTGATGTAGTATCAGTTCTCTGTTTTCATGGCTACTTTCAAAGAGAATAATGCACCCATCCAGAATTGTGTGTGAATGGTTTTAGGTGCACAACAGAGACTTCAGGTTTCCTTAGCCACCACAATCCTCAAATATTACAGTAGGTACAGGTCCTAATAAAGTGGCTAGGCAGTATATTAGTGTATCAGAAAAGTTTACTGCTGTATCTGTCCTCTACATGTGAAGACATCTGCAGTGTTATGTTACTCAGCTCAAATATATGTATGGAGAAAAAAAAAAAAAATACTACTGTATATTAATGTCACTACCTTGGGGGGCTCCCGAGTGGCGCATCCAGCAAAGACGCTCCGCGCAGGATGTGCCCTATAGCCTGGAGATCGCAGGTTCGAATCCAGGCTATGTCACAGCCGACAGTGACCGGGAGTTCCTAGGGGGCGGCGCACAATTGGCTGAGCGCTGCCCGGGTAGGGAGGGCTTAGGTCGGCAGGGGAATCCACGGCTCACCGCGCATCAGCGACCCCTGTGGCCAATAGGGCGCCTGTGGTTCTGCAGTGGAGCCGCCAGATCTGTGTTGTCCTCCGGCACTATAGGTCTGGTGGCATTGCTGTGGATCTGCAGTGCGAAAAATGACGGCTTGGCAGGAGCACGTTTCGGAGGACGCGTGTTCCAGCCTCCGTTTCCCGAGTCGGCGGGGGGGTTGTGAGCGGTGAGCCGAGGATACAGATAATAATTGGGCATACTAAATTGGGGAGAAAACCGGGGTAAAAAAATTGGCGACAACTAAATTTATATAAAATAAATAAATAAATAAATAAATAAAATGTCACTACCTTGTATCACGCTGGATTTTAAAAACAATATACTAAAGTGTTAAAGTATTGTAACCCGATAGCAAGTCTTATCAGAAGTAAGGCAGTAATCTCTTAACATATGTAATACGAAAGGCTTAGAGTAAATAATGAGGATTTTTTGTATTAAGATTTCAAAAGTGCTTAGAATTAAAAAAAAAATAAAAAATCTTCCAAATACTAAGGAACCCACTTTTATCAACGGCACTAGGTGCAAAATGCTAAAAATTGCACTGGAATTGGACACCAACATTTCCCAGTACTGAATTCTTTCTCCTTTCCAAAGACGGATGCCATTCAGATTCTGAAATGGTACTGCAGCCAATGGACATTGAAAAAGAATACCGGGAAGAGTGAAGTACAGAAAGTACACAATGACTCATGTTCAGTTTCTGAATCACATGTAAATTTGCTGGATCTAACTGTCCCCATCTCTCAAGTGTAGGTCAAAAATTAATCATGGTTTACAAACCTTTGCTGCGCTTTCCAGAATGAGGACTGGTAATCCCGTCAGATAAGTTCTGTGTTAAGTAAAGTTAAACACAAAAATATATTCTGTAGACTTGAGAAAAGGCATTCATCTGCTGTGTATATGCATACAGGTATAATATCGAGTCTATCTTGCATAATTAGGAATTGTCTATATAGTTTAGTCTACTGCCTATACTTTACAGTAGTGTACATGTTTACAAACATTTGGAAATGCATCCCACAACCATGTTGAGTAACAGATTCTTCCACGCTTTAGCCTGAGTGCACTCTAGACCTCGTTGACAGTGCTTCTTGTTTCCCTTTTCCAGATGCATTTATAGAGACAATGTCTTCTCCGTTAAAACCTGACAGGGCACAGAATCCGTAATGGTTACACCACCACATCCCTCTAGTCAAACAGGTATGCTCCTTCACAGGCCTGGCGTTGTGACATAGGGAGCTGCCAAGGACGGCAAGCAACGGGGGCACAAAAAAAATAAACCTTCAACTAGTGTGAATAATGATAATCCTTCATGTATTTGCAGAGACTGATACCCAACTAGGAAACCAATAAGAACTATACAGAGCAGTGGATGAAAGGGGCTTACCGTTTTACCTTAGTTAAGATGCAATTTCTATCTATCTATCTATATTTTAGCATTGCCGTTTCTGTAGATGTGATTTTTTTGAGGGGTAAAAAATCTAAATGGTTGGTTAGGCTCAGGGGTGAGTGTGAAATGTGTACAAAAATGACATTGAAGTTCTGAACAATATGGAAATGTTATGCATGGATTACATTTTTGTTTAAAGCTATTCACCAAGATTTAACCGATGGAGTTTAACCATACAATGCCAAACACGTGCAGCCTAGGGTGCTTAAGTTAACCTATCGCCAGCCCTGCTCCTGCAGTTACTTGCTAAGCATTCCAGCTCAAGTGGACCAAAGGTGGCTTTGACCCATTGCAGCCATGGCTTGCATCAACTGTTTTTTGGTCACAGTCACCCTCCAGAAAATCTGAGGTAATCAAAATGGGTATTTTAGCAAGCTTCAGACAAGTTCTCAGCATATGGGGGCATGAGTTCATGTTTACAATGACTACCTTGGAACCCCTTCCCCCAGCATCACATATGGTTTCTTTATTAACAATAGATGAAGGAAAGACCTCCGCAGAATTTGGTCCAGTGGAGCTGTAAGCAAAAAAGTCATTGATAATTTTTATTATCTGGCTACAGTACAGTCCTTGTTATTTAAAACGCTAATTTCCCTGTAGTATGTGTCATTCTGTACCCAAACGGATCAGACATGGTTTAAAATTGATTACTTAAAACGGTTTTGTATATGAGAAGAAAGGCATTCAGAAAATTCTGAGAGGTAACTGGGGCCCACAAAGAGTGTGAAGAATTCAATGGCAGTGCTGGACAGCCACAGAAACAAACACATAGTAGAACCAATTAAAGACACACATAAGGGCTCTGCCGCACAGTTATCTGCCTACAGAAGACAAGCCTGAAAAACAAGCGTGGCAATTGATTTGAAAAGCACACTGCCAGCTAATACAAATGTAGCAACTAACTTGGAAAGCAGACAGTAAAGGCTAGGTACCCCATGCTAGAAATATTAGGTTCTCTATGTTAAAGCTGGATGTTTTTTTTTAAATTTTAAACAGAATAAGACTTCCTCGTTATATGTAGCTGGTGCCCTTGAAGTTAATTTCAGTCTCAAAGACCCATCTTACAGCCCAACCCAATAAAGTATTCGAGAAACATTGCAGCTGCCATTTAGGTAGTCAAACTAGCTGTCACTGAATTTTACACCAGCTGGGAAAACCTCTAGTGGTGGTTTAGCAAATCAGTTTAAATGAATTCAGCCCCATAAGCCACTACATTTGCAGAGGTCATCAATATCTCAATCAAAATGTAAAACTTAAGAAACCACATCAAATAAGAAACATTTTTTTTCTACACTGCTGAAGGCACTAGACAATATTAAAAAAGACATTTTGTGTTTGACCTCGGTTTACTTGACTTCAAGTCTTGCTTCAGAATTTATGATTGACAGCCAGTATTTCAGTTTTTAATACCTGAATACCTGAAGACAGTCTCAAGGACAGTGGATTTACAAATCCGGTATCCAGTTCAAACTGCTTGTAATTTTTTTGTCAGTGAATTACAAAGGGGAATATGTTTTCTGTTAGAAATGTTAAAACATTAGTGTTCAGGATGTACAGTTTTATTTTTAAAGGTTGTAAGGTTTATTTTTTTTCTTTTTAGAGCAAAGCAGCAAATTCTAAATATGTACAAATAGTGTGTCCGGACCTGGGTTTTATACAGAAGGATAAAAAAATACCTAAGACTTACAGCAGGCAATCCATCTGTCCATGTCTCAACAACAAATAAATACAAAACACACTGCGGTTGCCAGGTAGTTGCTGTTTTCTCCTTTTGTTCCTAGTGCATTCTGGGTGAAGTCCACAGTCCTTTAAAACTACTAGCATTGTATGAATTTAATGCCGTAGCCCAATATTTTCAGTAGCCAGCCTTATTCCCCTGTATGGGATTCCTATACAGATCTGCAGTTCAGCCCCACTGGGCAGGTTCGGTTCTCATGGAATAGAGGCCATGCTTTCAGTGTTACAGCTGGGAGGGACTGACACACAAGGACGGGTCTTGGGACTTTGTGAAGGTCACGCAGCAAGCCAGTGACTGAGTAGGGATCTTCAATTCTTTGGCACTGGAATCCCCAGTCTCCTGAATAAATGCATGTTAAACCGTTCGCAGGACTATTGTAGTTCAATATATGCCCTGAAAGCTATTTTTAGAAAAATACATCAGTGCAATCTGCAGACCTGAATGTGTGGCCGGTTTTACGACAGGGTACCCAGGTTGACTGCGCACCGTGGATATACTGGCATGGTTGATTTACAACCATCTTCAGAGGCTAGCATCGGATATATTCCTACAGCATACCAACACAGTATATTATGGCATCTCAGATGCCAAAGTGAACAATCTAGCTATTCTTCTGAGAAACAACAGACCTGAAGATCAATTTGTTATACAATATTCTAGGGGCAGGAATGCACCATTTTCCTGAATGGTTACAAATATAATTTCTTTAAATCTGTATGCTTTTTGGAAAACACAGTAGGGAACACAGCATTTATTTTTTGTATTTGTACAACCGTGAAACAAGAATAAATAGGCTTACATCTGAACACAAGCTTTCAATTTCACTTGTCAATACTGACTGGAGCCATACAGTGAATTATACAGCACAGTTCATGTGGCATCGGCACACACAGTGAAATTATTATTGGTAGAAGTAGGTGTTGCGCAACACCTTTGCATGAAAGAAGGCGTTACTGCATTCTCACAAAAGTGTAGGCTGTTAATTGCCCCTTACTGTATGTGAAGAACATTGCTGTGCATTCATTTTATGCATGTAGCACAGTTTAATATTCATGAAAAAAGGAGTCAACTGTGTTTGTTTGCCTTCCCTTGTTTAAGAATTACTTCCAGACAGATTTTTTTTTTTTTCAAACATTATATTGTTAAGCAATCCTATTCCTAGTTTAAATGTTTTGTTCACTATAGGTCAACCTGCCCAGCACAGTGGGGTTTTTTGTCTTTGTTTGGAATGCTTGTTCATTAAATTCAGTATTCCCAATTTAGAACATCTAACTATGTTTCCTCACTGCAGCAAACCCTACAACAGTTCAAGAGAACTGAAGGTCAGTGGGTGTCCTCCGATCCCACAACCCAGTCCACTGCCTCTTTAAATGCAAACAAGCATTTCTCTGACTGTACTACTTACCCTGTACACCACATGGTCCTGGATTCATTTGTAAAAAGGAAGTTGGCGAAGGGGACACTCTGAATGCTGCACCCTAACACTACCAGTTAGCTCTGTGCTTTGTTAATCCAAGTCGCTGATTAGATGAAAAATAAGTTTAGAAATACTTTTGCATGAAACAAACAAGATTGTATTGCATGCATGGCAGAATCAAGATCAGGTAATCATTTCTTAATTACTTTACAAGGTATACATGCTTGAAGGAGAAACAGAAAGTTTGAAAGTCCATGGGCATCATTATCTATAGTGCTGTATTTGAAAAAAAGGAGTGAAATACAAACAGATTCTGAAACTCAATAGCTTGTGCTAAAGAATATCCAATAGCATAACTGAAGCAGTCCTTTACATAAGTAAAAATGTACCTGCAGCATATATGCATGTAAAGACAGAGTGACCTTGTACACCAAGATTGTGGATAACCTGTAGTCTCCACTATTTCCTGTCATCAGGGATATTTAGAATATTGTACAGCGCGATGTGCAATACCAGTGGATATACAATCCACTTTGCCACGAGTGGGTTAATGGCCTCTCACCTTGAGTGGGTGAAAATCAGCTTGCATCTCACACAGCACCCTATACCATTTCATTTTTGTTTAAAGCAGTAAAAATAATTAAAGAGTATAGCTCATTTTACTATAACAATTTCTATCTGACAAAGACATTTCAGCTGGCTGCATCACGTCAATATCAGGGTAAACTGTAAGCAATATGAAAATTCACAATGCTCAAGGCATTAGACAAAAAGCCAGCTGTGGCTACGTTCATCAATCCAACCCCTTATTGTCTTGTCTTGTATGAGAGATACAGGTTCTTCTCAGGTGAAAGTGACAGCAGATTGTTTCTGTCTTAAATTAATATTAACCCCAGCTGTCAGGTGAACTGTATTCACTGCAGGAGGAGGGCACCTGTTTTTATAAGGAAAGCAGTGCCAATCCTAGCCCTGAAAGTGTGTTTAAAAAGGAACCCATGGGGTTTATCTGGTCTGTTCTAAGGAGTGAGCTTGCCCGACGCACTGTGGTTTAGCTCACCGTGCAGTGCAGCTTTCTTCAAGTCAGGAAGCAATTGAAACATCACTTAAAGCAAATCAGACATAAGGAATAACCAGTTAAACTAAACATCCAGTGTAACTAAAAGATTCCGCTTCCTACTTGAGGCGAATCTTGTTCTGTAGTTAATTTGCTGGTTGCAGCAGGCGCTTGTTAATCATCATGCCCAAAGTCACTCAGACAACATGAAACACGTCTTCTGCTTGCATCCTAATCCGGTTACAAGCTCTGCAAGGTACTTCTATTATGAGAGAAGCGATCGGCTCATCGCTGTCAACATTAAGGAGATCTTTTAATACAAGTAAGGAAGAACAGGAGTAGGGAAGAACATGGGCTTATTTGTGTTCATTGAGATGTTGATAATTACATTTGGTTAGTTTTCAGTGACGTGGGAACAACAAACTGCATTAAAACAAACTGCTATTTATTACTAGAACATAAGCTCTGGGGGTCTTCCTTTACTGTTAAATCTCTTGCAGTTGTCAAGAGAATTGCTCTAGATGCCCATATGATAAGAGATAAAGCGTGATAGAGGAACCTCACACACAAGGCATTAAGCATGAATCACAAAAATGAAGAGGGAGGGAAGCGGAGAACACAGTGAACAGCAGCTGATCTTCAGCACAGGAAGTGTTACCAGGGCAGAACTTGAAAAAAATCTTCAGATAGTGAAATAAAGCTGAGACCAGAAAGGGACCAGTAATAAAGTTAATACCAACTTTAATGTGCTAAAGTTTTCAGATTAAATATACTTAAATTAAAAGCTAAAGCACGTTTTTCCAGACTTCAGATTATAAACCAACTTAATGGAAAGGACCAAAGAAAATGTGGAATCAGTAGATGAGCTGGTTAATACCTACACCACCACCTTGACTGGTATCTTAGATACTGTAGCGCCAATCAAAACGCGGAGAGTGTATTTTAATAAAAGCTCACCGTGGTTTAATGACACAACTCGTAAGATGAAATATGAGGGTTGTAAACTAGAACGGAGATGGCGGTTATCTAAATTGCATGTTCATTACATCGCATGGAATGGCCATCTGGTTAAATATAGGAAGGCTCTGGTGTTAGCTAGATCATCATATTATTCTAGTTAAATTGAAACAAATACAAATAATGCTAGATTTCTTTTTGCTACCCTAGATAATCCTACCCTTGACATTGGAGCCTCTCACAGCTGCAATGACGTCTTACATTTCTTTGAAAATAAAATGCTAAAATCTCAGAAATGAGATTCCACAGACACCTTCTATTAAGGAGGACTCCAGCACCATTTTAGCAAATACACCTATTAAGGCTACTATGGGGGCTTTTTCTTTGACTACCTTACAGGAACTGACAGAGCTAGTTCAACATATGAGAGCTACTACATGCTCTCTTGACCCTATTCCTCAGCACTTAAGGTAGCTGTGGTAAAGCCTATGCTTAAGAAACACAATTTGGACCCTAAAGTCCTCAATAACTATAGGCCAATCTCCAACCTGCCATTCTTAGATAAGGTTCTAGAGAGTTGTTGCAATTCAATTACAAAACTTTCTAGCTCTTAATGGTATATTGGAGAAGTTTCAGTCTGGTTTTCGTGCTGCACATAGCACTGAGGCGGCCCTTGTCAGAGTTGTGAATGATCTGCTGATAAGCTCTGACTCCGGCTTTCCATCAGTTTTACTTCTTCTAGATCCAAGTGCTGCCTTTGATACTGTAGACCATTCCATCCTACTGAATCATCTTGAAAGCACAGTGGGACTGTCTGGCCTTGTCCTATCCTGGTTCAAATCTTATCTTTCTGATAGATTTCAGTTTGTCTCTATTAGGGAGGTAAAAATCGGCAGTATCTGAAGTTGTCTGTGGTGTTCCACAGGGCTCCATTCTAGGTCACTTTTTATCATTATATAGGCTACCGTTAGGTGACATTATCCTCAGATACTGAGTGAACTTCCATTGCTATGCTGATGACACCCAGCTATATTTGTCCCTAAAGCAAGGAATTTCTTCTGCCTGGGTGTCATCTACTTGCCTTACAGACATCAAGCATTGGAAATCAATGAATTTTCAAATGTTGAATTCAGATAAACAGAGGTTATGCTAGTGGGATCACAGAACTAACTAAAAGGAAATATGGGATTACATGAGCTCGACCCTTGCAGTCTCTCATCAAAGCTTAAACTAGAAATGAAGAGTATGGGGGTCATCTTTGATCCTGATCTATCAATTGAGACTCACATTAGGGAAGTTACAAAAGTATCTTTTTACCATTTAAGAAACAGCCAAATTTAGACCAATTATTTCTATATCTGATGCCGAGAGACTAATGCATGCCTTTGTTTCATATAGAATTGATTATTGTAATGCACTTTTTTCTGGTATCCTAAAATCCGTGGTATCCTGCTTGCAGCTTGTTCAGAATACCGCTGCTAGAATTCTGACTAAAACCAGGAAAAGTGAACATATTACCCCTGTTTTGGCCTCTTTACACTGGCTCCCTGTGCAGTTCAGAATTGATTTTAAGATTTTGTTGTTAACTTCCAAGGCCCTGAATGGATTAGCACCTAGTTATTTGCAGGAGTTATTGACCCTGTATCTTCCAAACCGCACTCTGAGATCACAGGATGCAGGGCTGCTGGTTATTCCTAGGGTCAACAAAAGCAACACGGGAGGTAGGGCTTTTTCTTGTAGCGCTCCTAAATTATGGAATGCTCTGCCTTCGTTTGTCGGGGAAGCTGTTACAGTTTTCAAGACAAGACTAAAAACTCACTTTTATAAAATGGCTTTCTTATCTTAGTGGGTTTTAATGCAACTTTAAAATTGCTGCTTTTGTATTGTGTATGCTGTAAATATGTTATTTAAAATGGTCTGATTGTGGCAGTTGTATGTGTGACATGCTATACAAATGTATTGTGGTTTGTTCTTTTTTTCTGCTATGTACTGTATAGTGCTTTGTAATACTTTTGTATAAAAAGCGCTACATAAATGCAATAAATAAATAAATGCATAATAGAGCACCGACTCCCGGGTCATTCAAACACCAGGCTATAATAAAAAATGTTGGCTTGTTGTAACCACTCATAATTTTCACCCCATACACAAATATTTCAGGCTGTTTTGTTTCAAACTCCGCAGCAGCCCACACTTTATAAGCAGCACTGGCAATTCCTTGAGGAATCATGTATGGCTGCTTGTTGACAACACATACTTATTCATTATTTTATTTTAAAAGGTGGGCTAGGACTTAATTGGTTTATTTCTACATTAGTTTACTCAAGCTTGCTGTAGTGTACATAAAAATTCAAACAAACGACAAGTCAGTTACACAAGTATTCCAGAACACTAAAAATAAATGTGATAATGTACAGAAAGTGTGAAAATGTGTCCCAGCATGCCTAGTGCATGAGAGTCAACCCTATTAGGTTTTGGTGACTTGGGAAGGGGAGTAGACTATATACCAGGATTCTGAGTGGTCACTAGACAAGAGTTCCTCTTCTATTCAGGAGTTACACAATGTTGTTCAGATCGGTTCATCTCAAAAACACATCTTAAAAAAAGCTATTTCCACATCACAGGACAGGGTGCTGGTAGATCTGTCGAGCCGAATGCCTGGTAGCAATAGTCAAACACAGCCCATGCTGAATAGTAAAAAACTACCTGCATTAAGACACACAGCAATAGAGCTGGTCTGTTGGCTTAGGGCATGGCAGCCGAACCTCTCCTGTGTTCCTAATCCCAAGCAAAAGTTAACAAAACTGGCCTAGGCCTGTTTCGTAAGATAGCAACCTTGACCAGCAATCCAGCAGACAAGCATGAAGGAGACTTGATATAACTCTTCTGCAGCAAGCTGTGCGTTTAGAGAGGAAGCTGGCCAATGCACAAGAGAATTGGAAGCCAGTGTTCAAGAGGAATTCTAAGGCAGACTTCCTCTCGCAAGACTACAACCAGAAGTAAAGGATAATGATACAGTAGCTGGTGTACTTGTGGCCAGTGTATGAAAAGTCCTACCTTCATCTGGACATACTTGGATATTAAATATTTAATAATCACGTACCATTAATCTGTTCAACCAAACTCTTATTTACTGCCAAGCTGGGGACTACACAACCAGCATACATCCCGTGCCATGTCAGAATGATTTAAGAGGAGATCACCAGGACAGTATGTAGATCAAGTGTGTGTGATGCATGGCCTACTGAGGGCAGGCACTTCCTTATGTCCTTCCCAAGTTTCATAACAATTGGATAGGCTGGAAGAGAGCCAGGCAACAATGGCAGGAAAGCAATAGCTGAGCAGATCTGTCACTTAAAAAGCAGGAGAGAGGAGGGGGTTAGAAGACACAGTTACATACATTACAGCATTGTTAGCACTTACACATAGTTTGATTTCCAGTTTTACTCTGTTAACACCTATAATCTAGTTTTTCTCTGACGTATGCATGGAATAAAATCAATCCGTTTCAGTCACAACATCAAATCTGACTGACTTCAAAAGATGAGGCTTGGTTAGCAGGTGTATAAAAGACAACAAATATGACTGAGGCTTCGCAGTGATCTCAAGAGTAAAGATTCTACAGTTCTTGCATACTTTTTAAAAATACAATATTGCTTTAATCAGCAATATCATGGTGGCTGCCCATTAAAGGACCTACAAAGTCTATGAACACTGCAATGTATTTTGTCCTGCACCAGCAATTAGTCTTTGGGAGAACGCTTCTTTGTCCAACAGGCTGCACTTAACAGAGTACTGTATGTCATTGTGAAACACTAAAGCAAGCAAGACTGGTAATCATGTCTTGCTATCTTGCAGAGGTACTGCCAATGCCTGAAAATGTAAGTCAACCACTCTCTCTACAAGTTTTAGGGAAACAATTTCGATAATCTCAAACAGGGGAAAATTGTGTTTGCTTTCTGTAGCTAGGAAAGCTGCCTATATTTATGAACAGGATACAAGGGCAACCTGCTTACTACCCTAAGGCTGAATTTAACTGAGTTCATGTTGCAATACTGTATATGTCTGACAAAATTGTGTCTAGCGTTGTTATTGAATAACCTCATCTTTAAACCCGAAGTGCTCCTCGTGCATCTCACACCAATACAATTCTTGTGGTTGATCTAATACATGACTGCAATGTTTAGCATATTCCAGTAGTTTATCAAAAAGACCTTGTTTATTTGCAGTATGCCTACAGTTCCAGCTGTACTCTCCCCTTGTGTAAAGACATACAGTAATGACTTTAAGCTCACAGTAATTAAGAGGTGGGGCAGCGGTTTACCCAAATTGCCTTTTGTTCTTTTACCATTTCTACACGCGTCTGCAAGGCAGCTACTGGAACATGTAAAACTGTGTGCACAGGGAACAGCGGCAAAGTGTAAAGAAATGTCTAAAGATAACCTGGAGGGATGACAATGTATCGGTAGGTAGGTACGTCACGCAAACATTCACAATACACAAACTGCATCAGCGGTCCACCCTCAATGTAACCATGGAGCCAATGGCGAGACGGTGCACCATTAATAAAGGCATAACTGAACTAGTCAAAGTAGAACAAATTTAGTTTTTAGTCATTCAACATTAAACGCGTGTGCCCAAGCCATTACTAGAAATTAAACACATTTAAAAACTAGGCTATATTAATGCTTAGAGTTTCGCTTTTTTCAGCTAGTTAATAACTCGATATTTTCATATTTACAATATTTCATAATACATACTGTATCAACAAGCAATAATTATATATATATATATATATATATATATATATATATATATATATATATATATATATATATATATAAACCTTTAATCTGCCCTTTAACCGTAGTTTTGTATTTTACACTCGATGTACAATCCTAGCAAGGACAGACTAGAAGTAGAAAAATCACTATATTATATTAACCCACCCTTAATTTAGTTCTCTCTGCGCACTCACGGAAAGCTCAGAGCAATAAGGCAACAATTAGAAAACCGGCTGCTTTCCAAATATATATACACACACACACAATTACTTTTGGTATCTTACAAGAAATACTGAACCCAACACTACCACCCCTTCCAACCCCGCTTTTTTCGGAAAATCTAAATACATAACGTTTCAACAACCCCAGCTACCCACAAGATAGTGTGTTTTAAATAAAACTCCAAATACTAAAGCAGCAACCAAAGTGCCACATCAAATCATTGTGAAATACGCGTTTCATTGTTGTTCCAACAAAAGTAGCTACACGAAAAAAAGAATGAAACAAGGCGCACACTGCACAAACACACATCGATATAGCCATCGCTTTCTATAAGAATCTTTTTCATGTATAGCCAAACGTACTGATATTTCCCTTAAACGTTTATTTTAAACAAAAGGAGAACATGTGTGCAGCTTCGATTACTTCATTGTTTTTATCCTAATTATCTAAATGTTCACAAAGGGCATGGTCCCACAAGCTCGTCTCTCACAGCACCGATATTATTATTTAAATATATTTCCTGGTGACTGATTCAACCGCAAATAATAGTCTTTCTATCAAAGGAAAAACATGAAAAGGAACAAAAGCCAAACTCACCTTTTACTCTGTGTTGGTTCTGTTCAATCCCGTCGGTTCTGATAGCGATCCCAGTCCAGGTGGTGGTATCGACAAGTCTGGACGTGTTAAAGCTTTATATTTTATCCAACAGCTTTTTACCCCTTTTTTTCTTGCTGTCTCTTCGGAGCTCTGAAAGGTTCCTGCAGTCCCGGAAGTGCTGATCCAGCACCACCCGCCTGAGAACACTTCCGGGTCGTTCACTTGGGCGTGCTCCCAGGAGTCTTTATGTTGTCAAGGTGATTCATGAGAAATGTATTATTATTATTACCAGATAATTAGGTCATTATTTTTGCCAGAATTTACTGAATTATTGTATATAATAATATATTATTAGTTTTATAGCACTGCAGAATAACCGTGCATTGCATTAAACACTTATCCGTGTTAAGGTTACCACATGTCCCGCGAAAAAAGGGATTGTCACAATTTTTAGCTTACATTTTTGTCCCAGTCAGAAACAGTAAGTGTTAAATAGTCCCGTTTTTGCTGTTGTGCATTCATATTTTTTATATAAGTAATAAATAAATAAATAAATAAATAAATAAATAAACTGTAGCAGTGTGCTCTGCAAGTTGGCAGCACAGTCATTTATTATACAGAAATAAAATAAAGTGATATACTTATTTTACTGTTTCAGAGTTACATTGAAGACAACAATGTTCTGGTTTTTCACTCTGGAAATCTGGTAACACTTATTCGTGGTTATGTTGATGTAGATACATCCAGATATATTCCCTGGTACTGTAAAAAAATCGAGTTTATGGCTTGTCATATCCATTTCCAAATATAAAATGCCATGCTATTTGATCCTACTGTACAGCTTCGCTATACCTCTGTCCCAGTTTGAACAGTAACCACAGCTTTAATCACAGTAAAGAAACCAGGATCGTATTACTGTGATTAACACAGGTGAGTGAGTGGAGCTGGAAGCGCAGTACATTACCAGCAGCAGACACCCTAACCTAACGGGAATCCCTGACACACATAAAACAAACCCTCATCCACTTTTAATGAACTTTCCACAGGCCAGGCGCTCCACAAAACCAAATACCCCCCTAGGAGTTCAAGATACGGCCAGCGCTGGTTTCACCTCTGGAGCCCTGGGTTCAACGGCAGAGTAGCACAGTGCACAGCAAGACGGGTTACCAAGGGCTGTTCGGATAATTAAAGTTTTACTGTAAAGTGTTACCACTTATTTGTTGGACCAGGGCTATTTTAGTTGCCTGCTATAGATACATGTAACTTAGGCCACAACAGACAAAGTGCCTTTGTAGAAGTAAAAGCCAGCGCTAGCGCCATCTAGTGAACTGCTACTTTGGCTCAAGTTTCCTTTTATTTTACTGGCAAAACACTGCAGTGCTCTGGACGGTGCTAATATAATGCAGTTTAGCCTACATTAGATATGCCTATGACAAGCAACTAAAACTGAAGAGCAGCTCCTGGGCTCATAGTCAAAGCACCCTAATACAGACTTATAAAACTAGTATTTGAGAAATTGAGAATCATCATAAACAAGTAAGGGGAGACAGTGAGGTCAGCAGGTGTAAAGGGTGGCAGAAGCTTGTGACCCCACAGCCAAAACCAGCTGGACTGATTTCTGGTTCACAGAAATAGCTCTACAAAAGTGAACCCTTGTGTTTTTTCATCCCTAAGTTGTCACAGAAACTAATTTAGAACACAGGTTACATTTTGTCCGGAACACCACAGCTGTTAAAATGAGTTAAAAATGGCCCGAAATGGAGTGGTTTTGATGACTGGATACAAGCTGCTCAGAGTAAAATGCTATTGTGTACTACCAGATTTCCAGAGAGTGTGGAAGGGTGAGTGCATGTATACGGGAGGTCTGGCATGAAAAAGACCATTGAAATTGTTGACAAAGTTACAGACTCAAACAACAGACTACAAGTCCAGTTAGTCAAGTACAACACATTTACTAGTCGATCCAAAGGAAACAGCCCATGCAAGGGTTCTCTGAAACTGGGCATTATTGCATATTGGGCAAAGATAAGTAAAACATGGATGGGATGGAATTAGGGAGCAAAGATTTTGAAAATAATTTTGGGGTTGTAGTGGCCATTGCGGGGAGGCAATTGAAAAGGCAAGTGGCATGTTGGGGTACATTGCTACAATTATGCAATAGAAGTCTAGGGAAGTTATGCTAAGACTAATGCTGTAGTTAGATGCCCGCCTAGAATACTGAATACAATTATCACACTAAATGACATGAGCTATGAGGATAATTTAAGAGAATTAAATCTGTTCAGTCTAAAAAAAAAAAAAGATGGGAAAGAGTGGACTGACTGAAATGTATAAATACTGCAATTTATAAAAACCTTGTATTTGTTTCAGATTTTTGATACACTCACAAGTTATAGTTCAATAAAAAACAGCTATAAATATTTGGTGGAAAGACACAGAAGTGTATATTACAGTAAAACAAATCTCTCAGGAGTAAAATAACCTGTGATATGTCATCAAAGGACCTTCTAAACAAAGCAGAGAAACTCTTTTGTACAAAACCAATTGTTATTTATTTCTGACGTTATTCATGCACAGGTTTTCTCTTTTCAATACTGTCATTTCAAGCAGTGTTTGTTGGAATATTCAAATGTTTGTCCCAGCACTAGTGATTATATAATGGCAAGAAGATACTAGGACTACCACCATGAGTCACATCCACAAAGAGGGATTCCATTATGACATGAAGAATAGCAAAGTGAAACATTTTAACAGGGATGTACACCTTTGGGAATGGCATCGATTGTCTTTCGGAGGTATTAGCTTTCTTAACTAAAGTATTCTTCTTGTTGAGAATCTCTTTGTATATAATTTCCGTTTCAGTCATTACATTGTGGTGACTTTTTAAAATTCAGTTTAAAGCACACCTGTGGTCTCAGTAGCGCTTTCAAACACTCTCTAAGTACAGCTGGTACACCATAGTGTAGCCATTAACCTGCCCCCCCTGCAACAGATGTAGGAAATGCCACATTTATTCTACGAGACATTTCTTACTGATGTGTTTCTTACATCCACCAGATGCAAAGTTTTGTAGGGGGACAGGTTAATGGGTACACTATGATGAGATCAGACTGATTGTTTGAGAGCTCTATTGAGGCCACGTGGGTGCTTTAAACTGAGTTTTAAAAAGTCACCTGGGTGCAATGACTGCAACAGGAAACGACATACAAAGCTAATCTAAACATGAAGTTGCTTTTTAAAATCCTGTCCAATATTGTATTTGGTATGTAATCCTAAAGCAATATTTCTGTGTGGTGCTGTATCTTTTTCTGGTATCTTGCTATGTCCTGGCATGTACTCTGTGTTGAGCTTCCTTAAATCTTGCATCATTTAAAGGATTTCCCTCAGTACAACTTTGTTTTCTTGCTCAGCCGTGCTCATTAGTGTCTGATCTTCCTTACAGGACTGCGCAACCTTCTTTAAAGATGTAATAGAACAATGCCTAAACATCTCTCAAGATCTCCTCTGCCCCCATTAAGACCCCCCGCCCCCCTCCTAATCTGCTTTGAACACCTCCCTGTTAATCTCATCTCCTATTTCTTCAGTTTACCCTGCAATTCCTTCCTGTAATCCTTTGCACATTAAGATCTGACATAATCCAGTTATGGTATCTTAAAACGTCACACTTACTTTGCGTGTGGATCCCCTCACGATCTGCGGTATGTTTGAATTCTTGTACTTGAAGAACCTGACTCACATCTAAGTCAAGAGTGTACTTAAGTGGCACAGAGAGGGTGTACAGTTAATATCAATGGTGTTCAGATTGCAGAAATGTTCCCTGTCGTCCACTGGGAGGCACTGTGTGCTTCGTAAAAATCACATTGAAATAATCTGCAATTACAACATCTTACATACAAGGAACTATGAGAAAAGTAGAATTGAAATGAAATGTTCAATCTGCTGTGGTATACAACCACGCTTATTTGTAAATATAATTAGCCTAAAACCTTGATGATCTGAAGTTCTATTTTACAGACATACACTCCATGCATGCAATGCTCTTCGGCACATTTGTCAAAAGGAGTCAACGCGCTGGCAGCCTTGTGGTATTTATTACAGTCCTGTACAGTATTTTCGTGGTTGCAATTACAATTATTTCTAGATGGTTTCTTGGTGGGGTATGTCAAATTAACAGTTGTACAGTCATAATTGGATTATTTCAATCTATTTTATGCACACCACTTTTCTCTTTGTTTCGGCTTTGCTGGATACTTGCCATGTTTGTACCAATTCACGCACACATCTCTGCAAAACCAGTCCGTGCAGGTACTGAAAATGAAACGTAACTTCTGACATTATTGTAACAGGAATGAACCGGTTCCATAAAGAGGTCTGTACTAGATATGTACAGATTTATCAAGGTCTTTAAAGTAAAAATATATTTTTTGTTGCATAATTAGTAGCAGACATAGGCTTTAAATGACCAGTTTACTTATTTTTAGTAAAGTGGAAGAGTGAGCCCACCTACATGATACTGTGCTATTGTCTCTTAATGCAAATGTATTCAGATATTATCAATGCCTTGCATTTGCACTCCTCTTCATCCATGCTTACATCCGTGTCAGCGTGATCTCTATACATGGACACAGGCACACTGGCCAATGTATGAATCTAAAAAAGCAACTGCATTTTCAAAGAAAATTGTGTAACTACTCGCTTATTTGTGGAATTATATAATGCTGCTCGGAGGGTTTGATATATTCTACGTCCACTATTTATGATGCATGTACTAAAAAGGCAACACACACTTACTATACCTTTGAGATCTTTCAGAAATAAACAGCAGTTATAACATTCAGACTTTTGGTGGCACTGGTGCTATGCAGAAATCCCATTAAAAAAGCAGCAGGTAGTGTAGCAACATGTGCAGTTGTATAATTGTGTTATAAAAAAGTTAATTTGAGCCTGAAAACAATCGTGTAGGCTCTGTTTTCTTTACAAATACTTTTAGATTCACATATTGCGCCTGATAACAGTTTTACTTTGTGTGTTTACTCTTTCTGGTACAGACAAACTTACTACACAACACTTTTGACAAAGACTATTTAGTTAAAACCGTTTTACATAAAATACTGCACAAAACAAGACAGACTAGGATGTAAACGGCAACCAGAGACCAAAACATGCTGCCTTTGTCTGCTGTTCTTTTAGCTCCCTCTTGTGGCACTATTTAGTTATTAGTCATATATCAATAAGCACTTTAAATGCCTAGTTTACAGACAATTCAAACAAATTGTAAAAAAGGGGCTTCTTTCATTGCTCAGAATAAGTAGACTATTAGACTACTGCCATCTTAATGGGACAAAACTCAGCAATTGAAATAGTAAGCACTTAGACCTTTGTGGATTCGCTCACCAAGAAACCAGCATGGGACTAAAAATATATTTATACTACAAACTACAGTACTTAAGATATCATGAAGACTAGGTGTCTGATAAGTCGCTTATAAAAGAACAAGCTGATCATTGATTTCTCAGAATTCCAGTAAATCTTATCCTCTGTACAGACGTCATGCAGTGCATAAAACATACTGCAACATTTTAAAGTTAAAATACAATGTTATTATTTATAATAAGTTACTGTATTGCAGTGTCTCATTTGTTATAAAATATACATCATTTCACTTTGAGCACCTCTGCTTTGCTGCCCACTTGCCAAACTATACAAGAATGCATTTTATATTATAGTTAGGGCTTGGACTGTTTGATTTTTCTTTCCCCCAAATCTTTACCTCCCTTTAAATGTTAATTAGTAATCATTAAGCACAAAAGCACAACAATAAACTAGGAAACTGCAAGAAAGAAATGCAATTAGGATCAGCGATGAGCAATTAACATAATTGTCACATCTGTTTGAAATAAAAGTTAAGCAATACAGAATCATGCTCAGTCAATCTATGAAGATTAAAACAAGTGACATTGTTTTGTAATTAACAGTTTTTTCCGAGTTTAATTAGGAAAGAGAATAGGCTCAAAATACGGTTAGAGACATCATGTGATCAAAAATAAAACCCCAAAACATCAAGCCTCAATTATAACTTACTATAAACCAATAATCTGCAACACATATTTGGGGGCAATACAATGGAAATGACAGCATGCCATTATATTTTAGCACTGATTGATTAATTCTACTATGAAAAAAGGAAAGTCATAATCTTCAGATTGATAAATATGGTATCTAATGCAGGTTAGAAGCCAAGTGTGTTGGTTTAGAGCAGGGTGTCAAACTCCAGTCTGAGGGTCGCAGTGTCTTCTGGTTTTATTCCAATTTAAGCTCTCAACCAACATCATTGATCTAATTATTTGCTCAATTGGACATATTTAATATTTCAAAGTCTTTTTACAGTTGATTTAAAACACACTTGAGTCAAGGTACACTACCTAGAAAACAGAGGCCTGGAGGTGTTAAATTTGTCCAGTTAATCAAATTAAACCAATTAAATAATTGAGAGCTCGGGTGGAATGCTGCGGCCCTTCAGGAACCGAGTTTGACAGCCCTGGTTTCAAAGCTGTGGTGGGTGTGTCAGTGTAGCTGTCTGGGAGTGCGTGGATGGGTGTGGACTGTCTCACAGACCACAGTGTAAGCACATCCCACTTGTGCTACAACAGGAGTTTTAGTGTTAAAACAAACAATCACTAACCATCGCATTCAAGTGTGAATTTATAACTTTTATTCATGTTCTGTACAACAGACAAACATACTACACAACAAATATATATATACATGGATGTACACAGTAAAATCGTAGCCCTTTCAAGTATCCAGCATGGCTTTATTTAAAAGAAAGTTTTCTGGAGGAATCAAAGCTCAAGCCTCAGTTTCTGCACCATCGTCTTCATCAGGCAAAGGCCGGGCTCTGGGAAGAGAATTGAGGAGAGTTAACCCATTTTAAACCATCACCCCAGACTTGCATCATCTGACAACACTTCATTTTCAGAAGTCCCTTATTGGGCTATTAAACTTCCCCAACACTTTGTCCAGCCACAGCACTACAAGCTAGCTTTGTGTTACAGCTATGGTCAGACGCCTGCCTGACCACTGGCCACATTCTATGGTTTCCATACAGGAAGTGATGTGGGAGTCCCATTGCCAGTAACACAGAGGGACATGACAAAGAACCTAGAACGTCTGTCAAACCGAGGGGGTGATTTGACTGATCTATGCCCTGGCAGGATTAGCCTAAACTGGATTGCATTAGAGCACTTCCCAGTACCAGGGAATGCATCAGTTTATTTCCCATTGTTATCCCGGGATACAGGCACTTTGTTTTGCTATTGATAGAAAACACATTTAAAGACTTATGTCCAAAATGGGAACTCTCAAATTATTACATTGTCTTTCAGGTTAACAGAAATCATTAACTGTGCCTGAGAATTTACAAGACATGCTATGAATTCCCTTCGATAATGTAGCTATCTGCCAGTACCAGATTCATAAACCTGTTTCTATAGCCACCACATGGTTCACTTACTTCCTGGGTGCCTTCCCCACCCCGCTGCCCCCTGCCTCCTCATCGTCCGAGGGGAACAGGTTCTCCTTTTCCTTCTCCGGATGGCTGCTGGGACCGCCAAAGAAATCGCCAATCCCCTTCTGCCAGGTCGGGGTTGGCCGGGGGCACACAGAGTTGCCACCTGCATATTTATTTTTGGCTGAAAACATGGGCATGTGTTATCAGTCATACTGTATATTATACTTTTTTTTTTTTAAATCCAGATCCACTCACACAGGTTATATTGCTCAACCACTGCACACATACATATAGGGGCTGCAATATCTATGTAAAACTGAATTTTACACAATTAAGCAGAATAACTAAAGAACTGGTCCACTTACAAGGTGTGCCTGCAGACGAGCTGGCAGGTGTGTTTGCAGAGCTGGAGGCCCCAAGGGACTTTCTGGGTGCTGTTGCAGCAACAGCTGAAAGAATGAAGTCAAAATGATTATTTAGAAGCATACACACACAAACACATGAATCAGTCACTGCCCTGGAGACTGACAACAAAGAAATAGAAGAGATAGGGAAAAATGTTAATTATAAAAAGTATGTAAACAAATCTAAATACCATTACTGTAATTCTTCAAAATGCAAGTACAAGACTGATTTCACGATTAGCCTAAAGAAAGATGACGGGTCTCACAACGGAGGCCATTCAACTTAAGGTATGATTTTCAACCAGACAAGACCATCTTTATTGCTATTATTGACCAAGTTACAAGCTGTACAGAGTTACCGTTAGGCTACATATAGAATGCATTTCACAATACAGTGTAGCCGACTCTCATTGCTATTTACTTTTGGCACTGAACGGCTGTATATATCCAACAGGGTTTGCTAAAATTGTAATACTCCTATTAGTTAAATAGGACTGAAGTTCAGTCACTGAACCAATCCATAAAACAAACATGTTCCAATAGGATAAAAAAAGCATGCAATTGCTTTGTGTTGAAGTCATTCTGATCTGTTTTCACCTATGCTTCCAATCCAGATGCAGGGATGGAAATACCTGCAAGACTCCCAGTGCTTAGCAGTTTGATCCATTCCAGGTTTTAACATTAGCCCGATTAGCCACAGTGTGTAAGTTAACAAGCTCAAGTGTGTTATTAAACTCATAGTAAAATCAGGAATTGATCAAACTGCTATGCAATGGGAGTCTTACATGTATTCCCATCCCTGCATCTGGTTTTCAAGCATAAGCTAGAACAGATCAGTGTGAACATGATGAATGACTATTTATGTTTTTATTATATTATCGAAACATGATTGATTATGAATAGGTTCAATCCAGCAGCATTTAACTCTGATGTACAGGCTGCCTTCTGGCGCCAAACCAGACAGCTCCGAATGTGGCGCCTGTTTTGCGGACAATAAATGGTTAACTGCGCCAAGTGACATTTTTTTGGAGGATGTCGATTTTATTTCACAATTTTTTAATAAGTTATAAACGTTCTAACAAGTAAATGATCATACTAGAATTCGTTTTTGCTGTACATTTGTATACGTTAGTTTTGTTTTTTTTAAATTGGCGGGAGCTAAACTCTGAACGCCCCCCCCCCCCCCCACACACAAAGTTTAAAAAAAAAAATACAGGATTTAAGTATTTTTTGCAAATACGTACACAATTTAACAACATTGATAATAAACTGGTTATAAAAATTAACAGAGATACACGCATAAAGCTGCATGGGTACCTGGTTGTACAAAATAAATAAATAAAATAAATAAATAAAAGCAAACCCGATAAATTCCATTAAAAAAAATTCAAACTCAAATTAAGAGTACATACGTGACTGCAAAATAAATGTCAATACACACTAACAGGCCTGGTTCGCATTAGAGTAAAACAGCCGTATTCAACAAACCTCTCAAGATCTAAACACACAAAATGTATACAAACATACATATCATTGTATGACGCCCTTTAAAAACAGTCTCACCTTTTCTGTAAGTGGCAGGAGCGCTATCAGCCTTGGTCCTCACCATTTTTATAGGTGTTTTCCTGTGTGTGTACCACTCGCTGAATGCAGACCGTTTCCTCTTCCCTAATCTTAAATGATTCCGTTCTCCCGCCGGGGTTTAAATCTCGAATAGGCGTCCACACGCGTCACTCCACGTCACTCCATTCCGGGTTAAGCCCGCCTGTCCCTTGGGGGATGAGCGCTACTGTATTTTCAGTTAATTAGAACGACACATAACTTTCAGTTCAAAGCATACCATGTGTTATAATATAACTTGAAAAGTTACAATGCAAAACCTTTACTTTGCAGATGTTACTACCAGTAGGGTTTTGAGTAGGGTGCCCGCTAACGCATCCCCAGAACAGTGTTGCCAGATCAGAGGGGCTTTTTTCCCTCCAGTTTTGCATTTCTGCTCAGGGCAACTTGGAGAGAAGAAATGGTCAGAGTGTTTTTTTAAGGGAGCATTTTTAATTTTAGTGGATTTTATAGAAGTATATATATATATATATATATATATATATATATATATATATATATATATATATATATATATATATAGGAAAAAGAAAAAGAGAAAAGGATATTTCAGGTACTTAAAAAGGTAGAATAATTGATTACAAATCAATTATCAGGACGTTTCGGACTACAAGTCCTTCATCGGCTGAATACAAAAAAAATATATTGGCTGAAATCAGTTTTTCCCCTAAGATGTATTCAAAATGTGCAAGTCCTTCCTTTACTGGTGGCGGGTGATGCTCTATGTGGCATTGCTCTCCGAATCCTGCTTGCATTCCTGGTACCGTACTATTCTTTTGTAAGGCTTGTGGCTGGCATGCTGCAGGTGCACTAAAGCTGGCACACGTGTTCTGCTTCATGAACGTTACCTGGTTCATTGCACCCACATTTAAATGATTCTTTATTATAAATTAAACAAAGTTAGTGATTAACTCGTTGTGTTTATGGAGGGGTAATGGTATGTTACACCAGCAGGAAAGCAACGCAAAATAAAGAAAACATGATAAAAAAAAAAAAAAAAAAAAATTATAATAATAACATAAAAACTTTGCTGTAATGAGTTATTGAAATTGAGTTTTTTTCAAAGCCAGTTTATATAAATAAAATTAAGTTGGCTATTCATGAAACCGTTCTTGTCTGTTGTTTAAGAAGGCAACACCATTTAAACAGTTTAATGAATATCAGAACTAGACTTCATTAAAAACAGGCATTGACACAAAGTTTGTGAATAAGGACCAACATGCATTGACATCGCCCTAGTTAGCAAGTATCAGTGGCTGGCTGTGTCTGTAAGTAAAAACAAGGTCAACTAAAGTTCTGAGGTTTATAAATAAATACATATCAACTGCATATATCTCTGATCTTTGTACAAAATAATATAATTTGTGCAAATGTAATTTGTGTTTTGAAAGAAATATTTCTTTAAGTGTGTACACGAACCTTATCACAAACCTCTCTCGCAGTTAATAAGTAATTAAACTGTTAGCTCACAGTTAAAATAATCACACACAGAATATACAAGCAAGCTATGAGGCAGCCAAGGCATGTGCCTCGGTTCAAATCATACTAATAATTATTTATTTAGGCCCTTTTACACGTTGCTTTGCTGCAAATAAAACGCATGTCACCCCTTTTTGCATTTGAAGTAAGTGGGACTGTCTATTTCAGACAGTGCGTAATTGACACTGGTAGTGAGTTGAGGGTTGTGTCGAGTCCAAAGGGTTACGGTTTGCAAAGAGCCTCGTAGCTGACCAATCACATTCGTAGAAATCAAATGCATATTCATGAGTATAAATCAGAACACTGCCAAACATCGTATCAAATCGACTGGTCAGCCGAAAAGCTCGAGCCTCAATCCTCATTGGTTATGAGGATGTGCCTACGCAGCTAGACTCTCCGTCTTGTCAACCCGCTTACGTTAATTTTATAATTAATATCGCACAAAACTGTATTTGGATAATGACATCACTGTTAAAATGATTTGTTTGATAGATTAGGATTTAAATTCCCCACACAAATATTTCATTTAGAATAATAAAGATATTTGCTATAAAAACAGATCAATTTTTTCCCCCAATTGGTTTAACAATGGCATCATATTAGTTACTCAATTATTTAACTGTCATGGCAATCTTCTTAACTATACAGAATTCTTATCCACGTCCAATCTACCTATTACAACTAAGGAATTTTCAATTATTTTCGACGCGATTCCTAGAGGAGTAATCACTTAACTGAAGGATGATTTGAAAGCTTTATCTTGTCCTTTACCTTCCGTAGACCCTTCCGAAACTTTTATTGGAAAATATTGTTTATTGACTAAAACTACAAATAATAATAAATGTACACGATCTCTTTTTCAAAATGATCTAGTATCCATTCCTTATACTGTGGCTTACTGGGATGGATTTATTGACGGTATAAACTGGAGAAAAACTTGGATTTTGCCCAACAAATACTTGTTAACCAGTAAGATGAAATAAATATAATATAAAATTATACATTAATGCTATCCTTTTAAGAACAATTTGAAAAAACTTAAACATGATTGATCTTAATTGCTCATTTTGTAATGACTCCACTGAAACAATGTTGCACTTATTTTGGAATTGTAGACACTCCAGAATGTTTTGGAAGAATCTGGTTGCTTTTATCAGCAATACTATTAAGAAAGGGGGAAAAAAAAACCAGATTGGTAATGTACTGTTTGGTTTCACCAGTTATAGTACTATTGAAAGTAACGAATTTTACATAATAAATTTGATTATTTTCATGGGTACATTTCATATTCACAAATGTAAATTTTCTAATCAGAAATCTTTTTTTTTTTTTTTACTTTTTATAAAAGAAATGGAGCAGTACATTAAAGTTATTAAAATTTCTCATAACAAAAAAGCTTTGAAAACATTTAATCTATATGACTTGTTTAATATTTTCTTTTAATTCTTTAGAGCCCACCCACTGGCTCCCATTATATTTTGTATGTATTGAGTACTATTATTATTATTATTATTATTATTATTATTATTATTATTATTATTATTATTATTATTGTATCTTTTGTACTCAATGCATAACAATTTAAAAAAAAAAGATTTAAAAGTAAGTATAGTGTCTACAACAAATATTCTGCCATTGCAATATTTGTTGTATATGTGTGTGTGTGTGTGTGTGTGTGTGTGTGTGTGTGTGTGTGTGTGTGTGTGTGTGTGTGTGTGTATGAGAGGGAGAGAAAGAGTAAACAAATTATATTTTTACTTTTTTTATTTTGGTTTATTAAACTATTAAAAGCGCAAACCAATTGTTCAACTGAAATTACAAATATTGTTTAGCATGATACAAAGAATTAATAATAGACTTCTGTAAGAAAATAATAGCAGTGTTGTTGCAGATTGTTTACAATTTCTAATAACATTTGCATATCACAAACCAGCAAAAAAAAAACACAGCCCAACACAATGCACTGTTAAAATGTGTATTGAATCTCAGTAGGATAGTTGTGTTTAAGTGATAATGGCTCTGCTGTAGTGTGTTACAAGGTAATAACTCCTGAGCCAATAAAGACCGGAGGTATATTTCTTTATAATATTTAGTTAAATACAAATGATTGAACAGTTTAGCTGTGCACCACCTTATAGAAATAATAAAAGTAAAATGGAATTTTTTGGCAAAGCACTGCATAATTACATAATGCTATATAAATCCATATATGTGGATATCAAACCCAGGAATCAAACTAGTTCATATTCTTTGGTGGTGGTCTTGAAGATGCTTTATCCAAATGGACAGGCAGACCATTTCTAAATGAGACGGCGACATACTTCATGCGAGCCTTGACTGCCACTCTGTACTCATCCCCAATAAGCCGGAGGTTGGTGGTGGGAAGCTTGTACTTGCTCCAGTGAACCAACCCCTTGTGATTATAATACTGGAGCGATTGATCCTGAAGGTCAAAGGCCTGTCTTATCTGATCCACCTCCCCGTGGATGAAGGTGTTGATTGGGCGCCCAAAGAGTCTGCGCTCTCTCATCAGTTGAGTCCAGCCCTCATTGGTATTTGGGACAGGTGAGGGGGAAATAACATGGCGTTCTTGAAAATCGTCAAAAGTGGCGCGCTTTTTCCGGGACAGCGATTCTGCTTTCTCGCACTCGCAACTGTAAGCTAATGCAGGCTCCTTCAACACATCGCTCAACTGCTCTTCTGTGAATGTACCTTCCCCGAATGTGTGTGCACCTCCTGCACGCAACTCTGCTCCGCTCCACACATACAGAATACACCCTTTGGACACAGTCACCAGTGAGACACGTCCATGGCTCTTTGTCACAGCTCCGTCCTCACCTGTCTTCAGCTGCAAGGGTAACGGTCCGCAGCCCTCTGTGTGAAGCTGGGCGCAAGCTGCTGTCGTTTCCTTGCCTACGATGGTCTTGCCTGCCGCTGTGCAGTTTACATTCTGGCTCTCCAAGGCAGCTCCAACGAGCGCTATAAGAGCCAGGAGCACACACACTGTTGCTTTCATGGTTGTGGGCTGTAGCTTTCTGTGCGAGTGCTACTATGCAGTCAGTTTATAAAGCAGCACTTAGAAAACAGGTAAACGAGGTCATGGAGAGCAAAACAAGGCTGTTTAAGCTTTAAAGTCAACAACTGCTTAACCACAGATTAGCTATCTGCTGGAGGGTCTAAAGGTTTGATAATTTTTTCTCTTTTTTATCAGAAGCATGTGCAGGCTCATTAGTACAATAAGGTGTTATCTTCTAGTGGGGTTTGTCAAACAACACATGCAATCAGAGGATTGAACAGAACTCTCAAATTCAGTAGAAAGTGCTAGAAAGTGTAGGGTCACCACTGCAGGCAGGATGGCACTGATTTTACGTGATGAGTCAGTGAGGTGTTCCTCCGAAGGCATACATGACCATTCTTTAATGTTTACTGAGTCAGATTGTTTGAAGTAAGTTGGGCATGGGACTCTACCCTCAACCATGTAGCTACACTGGTTAATTGTATCCATGTACCTGGAATCCAACAGCCCAGCCGCACAATTCTGAACTCACCTAAATCTGTCCTTTCTTGTAACTGTGAACTTGCGTTGCATAAATTAATAAACTAGCATCAACACCTAATAACCCTGGAAATGATTGCAATTGACCTTGTCTTTACCAATACCGGCCTTAGGTCATTATTTCCTTGGTGTTGCTACTGGTTCATTCCATACACACACCATCAATTACCTACAGTACAGCTTAAAAAAAAAATACAAACACAAAATAATCCAAAAACACACATTTTATTTCAAATACAAAACCGACATCAAGGTGATAAAGCAAAAAGTACACAACCAAAGAAGCTGACAGTAGTTTAGGCTTCTGTGTGCTTTAATATGAATGTTTACAGCTCAGCAGTATTTTGAATAAAATAAAATAAAAAAAAAAACACTTCATTTAGACAAAAACAAAACACACACACACTTTTGTCACAGGGGTTTTTGGAAGACAAGCACTCAAAATGAAAAAAAATCAGAGGTAAAACTAGAATTGAAAACAAGAATGGTGTTTCCTTTCTAGATTTGTCCAAATTGTTTTATTCCTCTCAGAAAAGTTGCCTATTTTAGCACTTTCTTTAAAATGACTCTTAGTCCTATCCAGTGTAAAATCTCTGAGACAAAACCGAAGAGATGCAGTAAAACCCATTCACATCCTGGCACTCCCTCTCAAAACCTGCGTCTTCCCTGCCAGGCCCACACTGCAGGGCACCATCCTGTCCACTGGCAGGAAGCTTCTCAAGCTGAGCCTGGGACTGGCGGACGCTGGGTCCATGGAGAAACTCCTTTCAGGTGTCTTCATGCTGGAAAACATTTCAATATATTGGTATTGGCTGACAGGAACGGGAATTCATTTTGATTCTGGATTAATACTTGGGTCTATCAAACCTTAATGTGAAGGTGTATGGAGGCGGTCTGCCAGCCTTACACTTTGTCATTTATCCAGTAAAACCCATTGGTCACATTCTAATGAACGTGTGAAGGACATTCTTTAGCACAATTCATTGGATAGATGTGAACAGGACATATGAATGCCACCTTCACTTCAATATATAAAATCATTGTCCCATACAATAATACTCACCATACATGATGTTGGCTGATGAGAAATGTATTGACATCCATCTCCAGTAGCCTGGGCACAGCGGGTAGGGCGTCCCTTTCTTGTTTCTGGGTGCCAGGTTTCCGTGGTTCTGCATCGCTTACACTCCACATTCTGAGGCTTCCCCCTCCCAACACGGTAACTGTGGAAACCGGGTCTTGATTTGCCCCAGTGGTGGCTGCTTTGGTGCCTGATAAACTCTTCATTATCTAATGATAAAACAATAGTGTATTTGCAGCAGAAATCTATCAGGAAAATGACAGCAAACAAACACAAGTAAATCCAAAAAAAAAACAAAACAAAACAAAAAATAAACAGTAAAACAGGGTCTTTTTTGGGGGTCTCAAAGCATATACTGTACCAAACCAAGAGAAAACCGGAGGTGTTTTATTTTAAAGCAAGTAAAGCAGATTGTGTTGTACCCTATTTGCTTGTGTAAAATTTGATTGGCTGTAGTTGGGCTCATGTGGTGGATGCTGCCTAACGTATGCAACCAATCAGAGGATTGAACAGAACTCTCAAATTCAGTAAGCCGATATGGCCTTCCATAACTATGAACACACTCAATGGTAGAATATGTTGTAGTACCAAAAACTACTTATTAAATTCTGACAAACATTTCGGCAAGAAGTCTTTCTCAATGTTTTCAAATTACTGTGTGTCAAAGAATGTATTGGCTTCTTTTATTATCACTACTTAAGCTAATATGTCCGTAAAGTCTATACTCTATGGACTCTTCTACAGTGCCTTATACATGGCTGGGAACTAGTACAAATACATACAGCAGATAATGGTAATGTCATTTCACAGTATTACAATGACTGTCCATTTTAATATTTTGAAGATGACACTCAATGGAAGGATTGAAGGAGTGGAGTCTCACGGAGCTGCTTGATGCCCTGCGTACCTGTGTCCGCGTGGCTGTGGTCTGGCTGGAGGGGGCCAGGGTGGGACGAGGGTCAGGTTTCATGGAGATCTTGAGCCTGCTGACAATCCTTCCAGAGTGTTTCAATGAGGTCTCTCTGTAGAGTAGCAAACCCTTAATACATGCTTTTAAGAAATTCATCAGACTGGTCATTTCTACCCCCTTCGGAAACTTTCACCATGTGGACGGCATGACTTACACAGCTCTTGTTTTGCATGTACACAACATCGCTTTCTTAATCACATGTATCCTATTCAGCTGGAATAACCCACCAGCAAGCTCCAACTAAAGGGTTTACTTGTACTGTTAAACAATTCTTTTTATTCAAATTTTCCAATCAAATGTTCCGCAAATGCAGCAAGGTAGAGTAAGAGATAATGTTTAAGTACAACGATCAAGTATAGCTGTTCTCAGACAGGGAGGTGATCTCCTACCCACAGTACCTACTCGGCTGTAGAGTCTTACCTCTTCTTCCAGAGCAGCACAGGTTTGATGAGGAAGATGCCCGACTCCTCCTCAATGTTCCCCAGGGTGTCAGTGATGGACAGAGCCAGCTGGACCCTGTGTTCAGAGAGTCCAGCCATGTGCTGACTCCAGCGACTCAGCCTCTGTGAATATTATTGAACAGATCAGTACCTAGGAGTCAGAGCAATCAGGTCCCTTTTAAATCAACTGATCCATCCATTTTAACAGCATGAACACCTCCAGTAAACCTGCAGAATCTGGGGAGACCTGTTCAATTCAGCACAGATTTAGCAGAGGCTTGCTCAGATTCCTGGCACCTGGTCATTTCAGTAGACAGAACCTAAGCATTGAGCGTTCTGAAACCCAGGACTGGCTTGTGTGCATCTCTTTAAGATACAGAAGAATCGTGTTTCACACCTGAACGTGTAGAGCCTGCAGTCGTGGTAAGAAGTGCCAAGCAGAGGAGTTGCTGCTCGTCCTCATGACCTCCCTCGCCTCCAGCATCCCCAGGTAGGCTGTGTACTGCCTGACCAGGCTAGCCAGGCGCTGCCTCTGCAGCTCAGAGTACATTCTCATCTCCCTGCGGGCAAGAGCAAGAACACACACAGCCAGCCAGCCTTATCATCCCACGTTACAGGAGGGCTTGGAAAATGTTTGAGTGTTGGGTGGGATTCAAGAATTACGAATGCAAATGTTTTTCTAATCTACTTATTAAATGATGTGTAACAAGCTGCTGGCTGCAGCTGGTATCGTTCCAGGGCAACTCATGAACATGATGGTTTGGTCTAAACAATAAATCAAACCAATAAATAAATCACTGGTGTCCCTTTTTTGTGCTGAAGATTATTCCTTGTTTATTTTATTTGTTTAAAGTGGTTATAACTTATGAAATACTGCAAGTCTGTTTCCAAGTCTTATACTTACTTAGTCATTTCAGCCATTAACCAACCAGCTGCTTGCCTTAATGATTGATATGCTTTGCAGCCAGTGAGCTGCTTTGACCCCAAAGACACTGCTGAGGTGAAATGACCTAGGAAGCAGACTTGCTGATAGTAAGCAGACTGGGTGTGGTACTGTACCTGACAGAGCTGGGCAGGCACCCTCCCTCTGCGCAGGGTGTGTCTGAGCGCTTGTTTGTTGTGTTCCAAGTCCAGACGGGTAAACATGATCATTCCTCCAGGGCGGGGCAGGTCACTGGGGCTCTCTGGCTCCGATTTCAAGGGTGAGCGGGCTGCAGTGCCGCTTCCCTCAGTGCAGGGCTGTGGAACATAAGGAGTGCTTAGACTGTTAGTAAGAATTTAGGGACAATCCCAGAAATGATAGCTGTCCACATTCAGAACATGAATCCTAAAACAGAAGACCAGGAGTTGTACTTACAGTGAATCTGTGTAGGTGAGGGCTTTCTGTGGGTTTGTGTTCCTGGGATCTGTGTGAGGAGCAGAGAACAACACCAGTGTAAGAAACACATTGAAATACCAAGGGTACCAACAAATATTCAGACAGTTTCCATAGCCGTAATATTCTAGACTATATTACTCAAGGAATATTGAATTGCATCTGTTTGCTTCCTGAAGATATAAAAATGTACATAAGTTTATCACAGTTTAGCCTAATCAAGTTATAGTTAGAAGTTAATGTTTACATCTGTATGAAACTACAGGAGTTCACAGCCTTATTATCGTTCCTGTAGTTAACTAACACACACCTCTTCACTGACTTCACCTGAGAAAGGCTGAAACCAACAAACCAACTGGCTGAAAAAATCTATTCCATTCAAGAAAATGTTGCAACAGAGAAAAATAATGTATGCTGTATTTCAATACTACCAAAACACTATTGATTTTATACACAGTATCTAGTATGTCATCTGGTATACAGTATGTTGTTTATAGAATTTGAATCAATAAACACAGAAAAGCTCTTACATGGCTCGCCCCACGTCCTGCCCTTTGACCTTCCCAGCAGCCTCCCCTGTGTCTTCCTCCTCAGCTGCTGGCAGTGTTGAGGGACAGCTGTCAGCTCCAAGCACTCTGCTGAAAACTACAGGAGCGGAAAACAGTGGTACCATTACTGAGGTGGGGGGCGGGGTTGGTGGGTGGTACCATTACTGTGGTGGGTGGTACCATTACTGAGATGGGGGGCGGGGGTGGTAGGTGGTACCATTACTGAGTTCGGGGGCGGGGGCGGGGGTGTTGGAGGGCACCATTGTCTGCTTTGTGAAGAGACTGCCAGGTGGTTTTGTGAAGTCAATGGGGATAAGTTGAGATCCCCACATTCATGTCACTATGCTAGATTCAAACCCAGGTTTTCAAATGAGTAGGACGTGTGTGTTACCCCACTGCACTACTCAGTAACACTAACCCTAACCCGAACCCTTCCCCTACCCCTAACCAGCCCTCTTAATGTTTGCCTTTCTGAAATACTGACACACAGTCCGCAGCAGGCCTCCTTGTGGGCTCTGTAGAGGGTGGTTAGAAGGGGGAGTTTATCATCAAGTATCTCAATATGATACTTATTGGATGAGACATCGCTATTGCTGAACTCTCTGGTCTCCCGATCCTTTGCTAATTCATTTACCTGCAATGGTGCTGTTGAGTTGTGAGTCAGAGCTCCTCAAAGCAGTCTGTAGCTGTTCTGCTGTCAGTGGGTCTGTGGCACTCAGACTCAATTCTGGGGTCTCCAAAGCTTCAGCAAACAAATTTATATCTAAGGTAAAGGAAATGTTACTTCTAAAAGGGAAATTTGCAGAGTACATTCCCCCCATTGTACTGTGTTTATGTAATGCGTTTATCAAGCTTTACTGTGCTTTGCTTCACTGTCACATAACCCAAACCATCCTAAAAGGTGTTCATACATCATTTGAATGATTATAATGTTTATTAGCAGTTCCCAAGTAAGATCTTTGTTGTTGTGATTTATAATAAGTTAGTAAGTCATGTGTAGGTGGTCATGTCAGTTTGAGCACTGATATCTTTCTAGCAAATTTTAAAAAGTACCAGCTATAACAAAATAAAAACAACTGCAATCCACATTATTTCTGTTTTTTGGTATTTTGTGCAGTGTTAGCGATACATAATTGCACCCATTTTTCATACATTTTGTTATTTGTTCATTTCTAAAAAAATGCTGCAAGGATTGCGGCGCCATAAGGAAGGAACTGTTCCATTATTGAGTAGTTTGTTGCTATTTTTATTTATTTATTTTTTATTTTTTTAACAAACTACTTTACTGTGATTTCCTTCTGAATTTAGAATGTTCTCTCATTGCAGCAACGCTCCACACGGCTCAAGAGAATTGAAGGTTCAGTGGGCATCCTCCGATCCCATGACCAAGCCAATTTCCTCTATTACACCCAGGAACTCGAGAGTGGATGTCAGTGAGCTACCGGCCTCTGGAGGTCAAAGGCCAGCCCTGTAGATGTCTACAAGGTCCGCTGTAGCACGATGAGGAGAAACAGTCCCTGACAATTCTGCCTCCCTAACCCAAAGGAGCCCCGGAGCCAATGCCATGCTCCCTCTGGAATCCCCAGTGAAGAACTGCGCTGACTGTATGACTCACTCTGCACACCACGTGGCCGTGCTTTTACCAGGTGAGCCACTCAGGCGCCCCATTTCCTGCTTTGTTTATACCCTAAGAGTTTTATGCAAAGTGTTTTGGATGAATAGAAAAACCACCAATTTGCAAGGTGTTTTACCTTTGAAGAGAGTGTTTTTGAGTGTCTCTGTGAACCTGGTCACCATGAAGTAGATACTCCTGGATCCTGCGCTCAGTGTGGCCACTTCTCCCTCTTCCTTCAAGTCACCACCAATGAATCAATCAATGGAAATGTCTTGGACTAAAGAAGGCACTAGCGGAAACTTTGCCTACTTGACTTAGTGTCGTATAGTTTTACTTTGGATGATGCAGCAGATGTTATTGCACAACTATATGTAACACCTGTCATTTTCCAACCTGAAATGAGATTTATCAAATGGAATTTTCAAATTAGAAATGTATTTTTACATATCAGCCAGGGATTATGACCACAGCTGCTGTAAATACTGCAAAGCTATGTTTGGCAAGTACATTTGCAGTTGTTGTGCTCTGCTGCATGTAGGTGTTTTTCACTGTTTGGTTTATACACGTATCATGTGATTGACAGTATATAAGGCAGAGAGAAGTTAGCTGTTCAAGTTAGATAGGCAGTAAATTGCCTGCAAGAAGAGTTTAATCAACAAAATCAAAGTTTACTTTTAATATCAAATGGTAGCCATCAAAAGTGGAAGGAGCGTCATAGTGGGCTGGACTGTTCAGAGCATCTGCTATTTTACTGTATTTTTTTATTGTATAATTTCAGATTCCAGGGGAAGCCCATTATGGTCAAGTTTCCTTGCTTTCATGAGTGCCCTGAAACCAGAAAATCTAGGATAATTTTCATCCATAACTTGAAACACTTAATTATAAACTCTGAGATACATCTATGAACATTTTGGCTAATGCGTGATCTTCATCAGTGTCTGTTTGACTTAGGTGGTTTATTTGATAAATGTGGGATACACCACATTTACTTTTACATTTGAACATTTGTACCTATTTTTAGTGGTAATGCCGGGATAACCAGATAGGTGGTTGATGCAATCCAGGGGGATTCTCCAGTGTAGAAAACGGTCTAATAAAATCCTGCTGTGACTTATCAGGGTACAGGTGGGGCAAATCAACCCCCAGGTCAAGTAGAGTGTATTAAACTGCCTTGGGCCTAGACCATAATAATAAATGTCAAAGGTGACCCTGACTTCCCTCTCCTCACCTACAGCAGCTCCCCCCTCCTCTCTCCCGCACGGGGTCTCCTTCATCTGGGCTCCTGTAGACTGGAGGATAGACTGGTCCCCAGTTGCCTTCTGGGAATCAAGGGAAACAACTGAAGCACTGGGGGAAACTGAAATGATAACCAAACACTTTGAATATGCTGAAGGGCTTCCACAGGCAGCCTGGACGCCACTGACTTCAGTCTGTTTAAATTGTTTGGTTATATTATACCACTCATGTATGCAAGTCCGTTCCTCAAAGATTACAGGTTCCAACCCCTTCAGGGAATTTGGGAGATAAAATGTTCTGTTTGTCGGAATGGCCCACATTGTCACATAAGAGCCCTTCACTAAAATACCTGCTAACCCAGTGCTAATTGCCAGCCCTCTAGCAAAGTGTGTCAGAGCTGCTGTGTTCACCTTAAGGGTGGAATTCTATGAAGCTAGCATCCAAAACACACAATTTGTACATTTACAGTTACTTCAATTGCATTCTCCCTTGTCAATGCTGTTGACCCCCTGACTCAATGACCTGTTTCACCATATACCTCTTAATAAAAGCCTGTACCTCTTTGCAGATTTGCACTGAGAGGTGCTGGTTCCTTATTCATCACCAGCTTTATTTGAATTAATTTGTTTTTCACCACACCATAAACCTCGCGAACAGAAGCAGCATCTTTGCGTTGGTCTGCTCAGCATACATGCCACAGCGCCATTGAAATTATTTGAATGATGTTGCAAACTGCAGCCTGTCACTGTGTACTGTACCTGGGTCAGCCTCTGTAGTTCAGTCCTGGCAGCTTCACAATCCCTCTGAGCCACTGCCTGTCTCTCCCTGGCCTGCTGCACACACTCAGAGAGAACCTGCCACTCCTGCAATGAAACACCAGACTCTAGTCCCTGAAACAGAAGAGTCTGCAGACACCTCTGTAACTGAGATGGAATCATTCAACACACATACATTACAGTAACATTTCAATACCATGAATCTGAAAAAAAACTGTGAGAACAGTGGAAACTAGAATAACTACAGTGCTGCCAGACTGCAGTTAAACAACGGCTTGGATTTGGGATGATTGTTGCTTATCTTAGACTCTGTGGAGAACAGCATTCATCACAAATCCAAGCAGCTGTTTCTTCAGTTGCTTCACTTGAATAGTAAATTAGCCCAATCAGCATCAATGCCCCTCACCTGACTGTGAACTCATAGTGAATCTAAACAAGAACACACTGAAGAGAACTCATAGTGAATCTAAACAAGAACACACTGAAGAGAAATCATAGTGAATCTAAACAAGAACACACTGAAGAGAACTCATAGTGAATCTAAACAAGAACACACTGTGAAGAGAACTCATAGTGAATCTAAACAAGAACACACTGTGAAGAGAACTCATAGTGAATCTAAACAAGAAGAACACACTGTGAAGAGAACTCATAGTGAATCTAAACAAGAACACACTGTGAAGAGAACTCATAGTGAATCTAAACAAGAACACACTGTGAAGAGAACTCATAGTGAATCTAAACAAGAAGAACACACTGTGAAGAGAACTCATAGTGAATCTAAACAAGAACACACTGTGAAGAGAACTCATAGTGAATCTAAACAAGAACACACTGTGAAGAGAACTCATAGTGAATCTAAACAAGAAGAACACACTGTGAAGAGAACTCATACCCAGACCAAGCCACTCTTCCCTACCGTGTCCCATTTGGTTTTGGATTCTTTCCAGAGCTTCTTCAGTTTCTTTGTTTTTTGTTGGCTGTCCTGTCTCAGCTTTTCTAACTCTGCTTCTAGAGCTTCAATCTGGATAGTTGCCTGGAACAGACAAAACAAAACAAAACAAAAAAAAAAAAAAAAAAAACATTTAACCAGTCGCAGGCACCAATTATTTTAGAGATGAAAAAAACCGAATTGTACCACCCCAGCTGACTGTTTGCAGCACTGTTTATCATAAATAATTCCATTATTATTTGGTTACATTTATCATGTCAAATGTCATTTTTCAGTGACAAGCTGGTAAACTGGTGACAAGCTGGTAAACTGAATGTAGATTTGAAATCTAATGGATATTATGCATCCAGGATCATGTGTGCCTCTCTGGGCGGTGCAGCGGGCATGGCTCAGGTCACATGCCTTCACCTCCGCTGTTTCCAATCCAGTCAAGGGTCTGAATGTCATGAAGGCTGGTATAAAGTCGTGTTGCTGTCTGACGATCCAATGGAAACTGGTCACCAGAGTTGAGTTTGTTTCTCTCCCGGCTGCTCCGCGTCTGAAGTAAGAACCAGTCCTTGGAGTATAATAGCCTTTCTTCTGCTTAGCTTACCTCCTTCCTGTAAACTGCAAACATGGCATTCCGGTCTTCAGCAGGTAAAGCTCCCTACAAGGTCAAAAGAAAACATCAGGTTTGAACATGTTTAAGATCTGCTCAACAATATGTTGAGCAACACACAGCAACAGTAAGAGTCAAGGGGGACGTCAACCTAACACTTTAGCGTCAATTGTGATATATTGTTAATCTGTAATAGAGTATGTTACATAAACAGTAGGATTTCCAGACGTTGCTTACAGATCCACTTCAATCAAACCCTTACCCAGCTGGCTTCCTCTTTTTTCCGGTCAAGCCTGGTCAGAAACAGCCTCTTCTCTGGTCTCCTTGGATACAGCAGTGCCCTCTGTATCAGGGGAAACCCTGTGGCTCCCTGGAAACACATGACAAGTGTTTTGCATGTTTTTGGCTGAGGATTTTGTATAAATGGATGTTTATCATTAAACATATTTTCAAGAAAAAAGCAAATATGAGTAATAATTAGGCCCTACTCACAAAACCTTAATGAATGTTTTAAGGAATGTTTTTAAGCACTGTGTTTTGAAGTGGCTCCAATAGAAACTGCTAAAGTCTCTCTGAAACAGTTGAGAATTTTCCTGAACCACAAACTTGATTTTCCAAATGGGTTTTCTAAAAACAGTCCTGAATAAAACTTTTTTTTTGGTTAAAAGTCATCTATAAATGCTTAAAGAATTCTAAATAAATTCAACATCAAAGTTTCTTGTTCTAGTCCAAATGTTTGTCATGTCATTTATTTTGTTTCTTTTGGAAGTGCCTTCATAGTGTGGTGGTGGATAAACGCGAGTCACCACTAGAAAACAGAACATCTGATCTACAGCAAAATGAGGGCGAATATGCAGGAATATTCTCATGCTTAAGTGAAAATTCATTTCTAAATGGCTGTTTTCCTTTTTAAAATTGTGATTAATCGGATATATCCGGCATAACTGATACTGTGTGGTACATTGAAAGCACAATCACACATGACCCTGGACTAAAGAAGGGTGTTCCAGTGCTGACTGCGCCTCACCTCCAGTACAGTCCGCCCCCTCAGTGTGGTGCTCCTGTCCCCCCTCCGAGGGGGGCTGGCCAGTCTCTTCCGCTAGAAGGACAGACCACTTGGGTAAAAGACTATTTTCTGCTCCCTCATTTGTTGGGTTGTCATTCTGTTGTGGATCCATGTCCAACAATGCTTGCTACACAAACGACAAAGATATGAGTTCAGATGGAGTAACATCGAATAAAGGTTTCTGATTTTACTGAAACAGTGGTTGCCAGTCTCAATCTTTATACACCGAAACTCATTACAGAGATATTTTGTGATCATTTAACACACTCATAGTGCAGTTTACTGTATTTTGTTTGTAATTCACATCTGTGCTGTTATTTGATCTGAGAAGTGTATAGAATGCCATTTAAAAAGAACCTGCTTCTACAGTAGGATATCATGTTAAAGATTCACCTACCAAATAAAAAGCCAACTTGTAGACCTTGACGGGTCATCGCTCAATACAATTTGAAAGAAATTCATTCAGCCGTCTTGGAGCAAAGATATTCGATTATAATAGAATATATTAGGAGCAATCGTGGAAGAAAATGTTTTGCGGAGACAGCGATAAGATTACTGAACAGTCTTCATTAATGGTTATTTGTTATACCTTTCAAGTTTCAAGTCAATACAACAAATAATCTTAATGACACAACCAACTAACCAAGAGGGGCAATTAACTGATCAGGGGTAGCCAGATATTTAGTTAGCAATCTGGAAACCTCCCTCATCAAATCGGCATAGGATTTTATTTCAGCAGTAAAAGAAATCTATGAAGACCTACCTTCTCCCACTCCAGCTCAGCCAGGACGCTGTGTTGGGACTCCTCCTCACAGGCGACAGGCTCTGGACAGGGGTTTGGGAGTCTTTACCAGCAGCTGCCTCCTCTGCTCCCTGTTCCAGTCTCGGAGTTGCCGGATCTCTGCCTTGTGGGCCTGCCTCACTGCCTCCAGCTGTCGTCTCTCTGTGTCCAGCAGCTCTGAAACAAGAGCACAGGAGGAGAGCAGGCTGTGGGGCTGCAACCCAGACTGACACGACTGAACCCAGTCGATATATTAGTACAATACTGACATATTCAAAAACTATTTGACTGAATGAAAAATTGTCAGAAGCAGTATTTCTATTTTGAAAGTGCCTCACCTGTCGCAATTTCACCTCAACATCTTAAATCTGAAAATAAATACTTTTTTTAGATATTCGTTTATATACACAGAAAAGATAAGCTGCAAAATGTCCCTTTGCTTGTATGACTTCCTCTCTCAAGAGGCACCCTCTGTTTTTCCGAACTTTTGTCAGCGTTGTATTTTCAGTATCAGATACAATTAAAAATGATCCATTTACTGCCAATGCAGAGCGACCGGATGAGTCATTTGTTCTTCGTCTTCCCCCACAGGCTGGTCTGTGCAATGGAGACTCCATAGTACCAGTCTAGGCAGCCACCAGCAGAAATCTAGTACCTTCTAATTATTACACCTTAGTGTAAACACATCTCAGGTCTACAGACGTACCGTAGCATATCAGAACTACTGCAGGTCCAGTAAGCTGCAGTGAAGGAGTAGCGATGGTCCTAAACTGAGATACTGTATCATGCGCTCCAGCCTTCTTACCTCTCTGTGCCTCTTGCTGGCTGATCTGCTGCTCCTGCAATTTCTCTTGTAGCTCAGCAACATTGATCCACACCAGAAACAAACAAATAACATGGAAAACAAGTCAGCAGACAGGGAAATAGCACACACTTCTCACAGAATTCATTAATAACAACCTGTCTTTTACTACAACGGCTCACAGCCCAGAACTACGTTGTACAGTGTCAGTATTACGATCCAATTTTATGGCGCTATGCTTTATAATTTTCATGGTGCTGCCATCATTTTGATTTAATGCAGGCCTAAATGGAAACATTTATTATAGTTCACTTGTTTAGTCTTGGTTATTCATTGTACTGAATTTATTATTGATAATTATGTGCAATAATCATGTTTCTGACAGCCATCTGAAGCTAAAAAGGTTCCGTGCCACTGTTGCTGAGATGCTTTGTTCCTCTCTCTTCCTGTTGACAACCGGTTTGTCCATAAAGAGGTGCTGGGGGAGTGTTAAGAGATTCACTCAGTAGTCCTCTTGATGCAATAAACAGAGAGCACATTGGTTTACATTTATCATGTTAACACCGAAGCACAGTTTGAATCATTTGAAAGGTAAATAAAGTAATGAGAAGAGTGTGTCTCTGCTGTTTGTTCTTGTTCTTGTCAAGGAAGACCAATGAAACCAACGCCGCTCATGCAGTATGTACTCACCATGTTGCCCCGCTGCAGCTCTGTAATCCGGAGCTGGCTGTTCTCCTTCAGGTCCTCGATATCTACCCTGCTCCCCGGGTCCCCCTCTCCTCTCTGCCCCCGTGGCTCCTCCATGGCAGCTGCTTCAGAGGCGCTAGTCCCAGGCTGAACACACTCACTGTCCTGGGGAGAGACCACACAGCGGCCTGCTGTTCAAACCTGGATAACCAAGGTAAACTACAGCTTCACAGAGGGTCACTTGCATTCCTGTGTAAATACAATAACCAGCTAAAGGGAAGCCGTCATGGGTCCTTCATAAAATATATTTTATTTTAGCACTGGTTAAGTGTATGAGGAAATAAACCAACTCCGAAGAGGATAGACGCCCAAGACCTTGTTGAGGGCTGTTTACACTCGCGAGGGAGATGTTTTTTTTTGTTAGACACAATCAGCCTCAAAGTATTTTCAGCATACTTTTATAAATGTTATTAGAATCAACAGCAGCACTGCAGGAGTCTCATAGGGCGCCTGGCCAGCAGGGTCCGCTGTAGCGTGATGAGGAGAAACAGTCCCTGCTGATTTAGCCTCCCTAACCCGCGATAGTGCCAGAGCCAATGCAACGTTCCCTCAACGAAGACTGCTGACTTTATACAGCCAGGATGTGAACCTGCGCTCCTCTGACTGTATGACTGACCCTGCACAGCACACAGCCAGGGTTCGAACCTGCGCTCCCCTGACTGTATGACTCACCCTGCACAGCACACAGCCAGGGTTCGGACCTGCGCTCCCCTGACTGTACGACTCACCCTGCACAGCACACAGCCAGGGTTCGGACCTGCGCTCCCCTGACTGTATGACTGTATGACTGACCCTGCACAGCACACAGCCAGGGTTCGAACCTGTGCTCCCCTGACTGTATGACTGTATGACTGACCCTGCACAGCACACAGCCAGGGTTCGAACCTGTGCTCCCATGACTGTATGATTGTATGACTCACCCTGCACAGCACACAGCTGAATATCAAACAGCCTGTGAGTGTAGCTTTGTGCCTGGTGTCGATACAGGGTCTGCTTTCTCAGGGCTGGTGGTGTGGCCTCCTTGTGGGTGTACAGTACCTGTGAGGCTGTTTGGCTGGATCTGCTGGCTGCTCCCCTGGCTGACTCCCCTCTCCTGCAGCTCTCTCTCCAGCTCAGTGATTCGGGCTGCCTGCCTCCTCACCTCTGTCTCCCTCATGGATATCTGCAACCCCAGCTCCTGCTGGACACTGCTCAGAGTGGTCTGGACAGGGACAAGCAGAGACAGACAGAGAGTCAAAGTGTGAACATCTCCAGTGTTAACTGCTGGACACTGCTCGGAGTGGTATGTACAGAACATCTCTATTCTTAACTGCTGGACACTGATCAGGTGAAATGACCTAGGAAGTGCAAGTGGAACAGATGGAATAGATGAGAAGCAAACTGAGAACTTGTTATCACCTACTGTTGCTCCAGATGCCATTTTTAAAATGAAAATACATGGTGGCAATATCAGATGTTTCTTCAGATACTGCACCTTTGAGGCTCATGAATGAACGAATGGAATTGCATGACAGGTAATATTTTTGAAAGTATTTTGCAATCTACAACCACTTTAAAGTCTTCTTCAGCTTAGTAAAGTTAGACATGTTTCCTTCATTGAAAAGCTTTGTGAATAAGAACCAATGTTTACAACTTAACCTTGTATTCACAACTGAAGAAATTCAAGGTTATACAATGACTTTAATAAAACAAAAATATCAGGAAAATAAAAATTATGTCCCTTTTAAATAATGCTGTGGTACCTTTGTGGTTTCCAGTTGGGATCTGAAATACTGGCTTTCCAGAAACTTGGCCTCGTTTTGCTTTAACAGCTCTGTGACAGGATTGACCGAGGTTTGAGACTCAGAGACAGTTTTAAAGTTCAAAAATAAAGTTTTTAATAAACAAAAATACAAAATAAACCAGCACGAGGGCCAAACAAAAAGATTTCAAACACAAAATACCAACACAAATCAAAAACTTACAAAATAAAGTTTCCAGGCTGGGCGTTGCCTTCACTGGAACAGAAAAACAGCACATACAAACACACTCTTGCTTCTAGAACTCTCCTTCAACTCTCTCCTAGCCAGGGCCTCTCCCCTGGCTTTTATCCCCTGTGGCTGGAGCCCAATTAATCAATAATTGCTAATTAGTCAATTAGGGCTCCAGCCACATTCTCACATGTTTTTCTGGCAGGGAGGAATTTTAACCCCCTCCCTGCCAGTCCCAACCATGATCATAAAGACGGGGCAGTCCCCCGTCACATATCCCCCCCCTTGTGCCAAGCACAACATGGCCTAAATGGCCACCTCCCCCCTCAGTCTCAGTCCCGGAAGAGGGGGAAGCACAGTGTCCATGATGGTGGCCATGGTGGGACGTCCGGCACCACCCAATTCTTCGTGGCCAGCAGCTCCCTCTTCCGGGGCTCCGGCCACACACTATCTTGCCACGAAAGTGCCGCTGGGGGAGCTGGTCTCCTGACCTCCCTCCCCCTCTTCATGGCCAGCAACTCCCCTCCATGGGGCTCCGGCCATAGTGTAGCGACCCCAGGCGAAGCAGGATCCCTGGCAACCCCAGGCGAAGCAGGATTCCCGAAGACCCCAAGCGACGGCAGCAGCAGCGGACCCTCGGGAGGCGACGGCAGCAGCAGCGGACCCTCGGGAGGCGACGGCAGCAGCAGCGGACCCTCGGGAGGCGACGGCAGCTCCTCTCCTTCTGACTCTCGGGACGGCGGCTCCTCCCCTTCTGGCTCTCGGGACGGCGGCTCCTCCCCTTCTGGCTCTCGGGACGGCGGCTCCTCCCCTTCTGGCTCTCGGGACAGCGGCTCCTCCCCTTCTGGCTCTCGGGACGGCGGCTCCTCCCCTTCTGGCTCTCGGGACGGCGGCTCCTCCCCTTCTGGCTCTCGGGACGGCGGCTCCTCCCCTTCTGGCTCTCGGGACGACAGCTCACCCCTCTCTGGCTCTCGGGATGACGGCTCACCCCTCTCTGGCTCTCGGGATGACAGCTCCACCTTCTTTATTGGAATAATTGGGGCATCTCCCATATCTATCGCCAGGTAATTAACGACCATCAGGGCCAGCTCTGCGAAGGACGCTGGGTGATGCTGTTCCTCCCACTTTTCCCACCTCCCCCCATCTCGACGCCACAGCGTGTTGATAACTATGGGGAGGTCGTGGAAGAGGTCCGCCTCAGGGTGCATCAACCAGTCCCATATTTCCTGGGATGGTGGTGAAGGCGGTGATGTTAGAAGAGGGGGGGTGGCTGCCGAGGACGGGGTTTGCAGCTGCTCCTGGTCCCGATTGTGGGGGCATCCTGCCCAGTTGTGGCCATCCACCTCACAGCGCCCACACCAGTCAGCTGGTGGCCCATCTGGACAGGACCTCCACCAATGATCCAGCATCCCGCACCATGAGCACCAGGGGAAAAGACTGGCTGGGTCCTCCAGCTGGGGTGGCTGTTGTTGCAGCAGCCTACATTTCTTCACCTGCTGCATCTCCTGCCTTTGCCGCTGTCTGCTCTTCTTCCCCATTTTCTCTTCTTTTTTCTTTAAAAAAAAAAACTCCCAAAATTCAAGGAAAAAGAAAAAAAAAAAGACTGCTGAGCCTCCAGGTGGCGCTATCCCACTTCTGACACCAAATGTGACAGGATTGACCGAGGTTTGAGACTCAGAGACAGTTTTAAAGTTCAAAAATAAAGTTTTTAATAAACAAAAATACAAAATAAACCAGCACGAGGGCCAAACAAAAAGATTTCAAACACAAAATACCAACACAAATCAAAAACTTACAAAATAAAGTTTCCAGGCTGGGCGTTGCCTTCACTGGAACAGAAAAACAGCACATACAAACACTCTTGCTTCTAGAACTCTCCTTCAACTCTCTCCTAGCCAGGGCCTCTCCCCTGGCTTTTATCCCCTGTGGCTGGAGCCCAATTAATCAATAATTGCTAATTAGTCAATTAGGGCTCCAGCCACATTCTCACATGTTTTTCTGGCAGGGAGGAATTTTAACCCCCTCCCTGCCAGTCCCAACCATGATCATAAAGACGGGGCAGTCCCCCGTCACAAGCTCTTTCAGTCTTTCATCCTTGTACTCAAGATCTGAAACATAAAACAGCACAAAACCGTGTGAGGGAGCTGAACGCACTCCCTGATCCTGTGTGAGGAGGGAGCTGAACGCACTCCCTAATCCTGTGTGAGGGAGCTGAACGCACTCCCTGATCCTGTGTGAGGAGGGAGCTGAACGCACTCCCTGATCCTGTATGAGGGAGCTGAACGCACTCCCTGATCCTGTGTGAGGAGGGAGCTGAACGCACTCCCTGATCCTGTGTGAGGGAGCTGAACGCACTCCCTGATCCTGTGTGAGGAGGGAGCTGAACGCACTCCCTGATCCTGTGTGAGGGAGCTGAACGCACTCCCTGATCCTGTGTGAGGGAGCTGAACGCACTCCCTGATCCTGTGTGAGGGAGCTGAACGCACTCCCTGATCCTGTGTGAGGGAGCTGAACGCACTCCCTGATCCTGTGTGAGGGAGCTGAACGCACTCCCTGATCCTGTGTGAGGAGGGAGCTGAACGCACTCCCTGATCCTGTGTGAGGAGGGAGTGGAACACACTCCCTGATCCTGTGTGAGGAGGGAGCTGAACGCACTCCCTAATCCTGTGTGAGGGAGCTGAACGCACTCCCTGATCCTGTGTGAGGGAGCTGAACGCACTCCCTGATCCTGTGTGAGGGAGCTGAACGCATCCTGATCCTGTGTGAGGAGGGAGTGGAACGCACTCCCTGATCCTGTGTGAGGAGGGAGCTGAACGCACTCCCTGATCCTGTGTGAGGAGGGAGTGGAACACACTCCCTGATCCTGTGTGAGGAGGGAGCTGAACACACTCCCTGATCCTGTGTGAGGGAGCTGAACGCACCCTGATCCTGTGTGAGGAGGGAGCTGAACGCACTCCCTGATCCTGTGTGAGGAGGGAGCTGAACACACTCCTTGATCCTGTGTGAGGATGGAGCTGAATGCACTCCCTGATCCTGTGTGAGGGAACTGAACGCACCCTGATCCTGTGTGAGGAGGGAGCTGAACGCACTCCCTGATCCTGTGTGAGGAGGGAGCTGAACAAACTCCCTGATCCTGTGTGAGGAGGGAGCTGAACACACTCCTTGATCCTGTGTGAGGATGGAGCTGAATGCACTCCCTGATCCTGTGTGAGGGAACTGAACGCACCCTGATCCTGTGTGAGGAGGGAGCTGAACGCACTCCCTGATCCTGTGTGAGGAGGGAGCTGAACAAACTCCCTGATCCTGTGTGAGGAGGGAGCTGAACGCACTCCCTGATCCTGTGTGACGATGGAGCTGAACGCACTCCCTGATCCTGTGTCAGGGAGCTGAATGCACCCTGATCCTGTGTGAGGGAGCTGAACGCACTCCCTGATCCTGTGTGAGGAGGGAGCTGTACGCACTCCCTTAGGGGTCGATGAAGTTGTGAGGAATGCCAGTGCCCCCAGGTGGTGATGCCTACCTGCCTGTGTCTGCAGCAGTTTGCCAGTCAGCTGGAGGATGTCCTCTCTGGCCTGGTTCACTGCCTTGTCCAGCCTACTGCGAGACCTGCACAGCGGGGACAGACAAAGGACACTTCACAAGAGTTTACCTTAATAAAAGCATAGTGTAATAAAGCAGAGGGAAAGCATTGTAAAGCCTAAATAAGTATGGTAAAACATATTAAAACAAAAAAATTGGCAAACTATGGTACCTGCATATTGTTACCATGAGAGAAAAATGGGGACATTATAATAAGGGCTGTATTGATGAGGACAAGAATTCAGCCAGCCAGTAAATCCCAAAACAGATTTAAATACAAGGGCATGACAGAGGCTAACCAATCTTTACATGCATAAAAATACTTACTTGTCCTCAGCAGATTTCCTTTAAAAAGAAATGGACATGGACACATTTAGTTTAATGCAAGTAAACAGACATAAACTTCTTAAACTCATTAAAGACAAGTTTATAATGCGTACATTTAACAGCCACAAGAGGGCGCCTGTAAGTCATCGAACACAAGCAACAGGAAGTATGATTTTGTTTTTCCATGACAATAGCCAGCAACATCTCTCACTGCACCAAATAATAGACTGAGGAAATGATTATATGATGTTGTGAGGCTACTTCGTAGCGTTTGCAGTCCTGGCTCTGATACCGGGCGCTGATATGTTGGACAGAGCAGATTCAATCTAAACGAAAGCTGTTATCTTATTGGTTCAGACACTGTGCACGATGCTGTTTGACTTGGTGTATTTACCATTGGCTCACAGGATAGGCTCTGAACAAACATTCTTCCCTTGCTATTACAGCTACTTGGCTACAGGAGGAGTTCATCATGTTTACAAGGGCTGTTCAAAAGCTCTCAGCTCAACACAGAAGGAGGCTGAAAGAGAGGCAACTGTGTCCAGCACAGTAACCACAGGAAACCAAACAGGAAGCGGTCACTGGGTGCCAGTCTATATCAATAATTAACACACTGTGTTGAGAAAGAGTTCAAGTTTTTTAGAAAGGCCTGTTGTGGTGTCTATAGGAATTTAGCATTTTGCTGTTGCAGAATATTGATTGGATTAAAATGAAGAAATAATAATATTGGTTTATAGGTGAGAAATAGGTGGTCCCTTATAAAAGCTGACCTTAGTAAAAGCACAATAAAGTATAATGCAGCAAAGTTAAAGCATGGTAAAGCATGGGTAAGCATCGTAAAGCCCAGAGAGGTTTGGTAAAGCATATTTAAAGACATAGAAATGCATAACTTAACCATGGGAAAACTGCTAAATTATCATACAAATTTCACGTGTTCAATTTTCTAAGGGCTATTAGGATCTGGTTTATATCATAAAACAGACCACGTGCAGCAGTATTTAGAGTGTTGTACTAAATTAATGTCACAATACAAAATAAAATTGGCACAATAAAAGGGGGCCCCGAAAATTCACAGCATGTTACTTATGTTAAGAGGGAATAAAGGCATGTTTCTCTGCTAACTAATCAACCCTCACAAACAGACAGCAGCTCCAGGTAATATTGGGCTTGTTTGTACCCTTCAGTGTCAGTTGTTATTCAAGACAAAGGAAAGGGTTAAATGGGTAAATACCCGTGATGAATTCGTAGAAAGCCTGAAGCTCATAAACACACAAGTCCTTGCTTGCCCTAAAATAAACAACCATGAATATCAGCATTAAGTTGATTAAACAATGGTCACAGTGCAAACTAGCATGTGATACTAGTTATAAACTTCCTGTATAAACACTAATATAACCCTTCCAACATGCCTCAGGAGGGGAAGGTATATAAAGCAGCCTCACTCACTTTTTCTTTTTGTCATTTCCTTATCTTTTTATTAAGATTTAATCAGTTCTGTTCCTCCATCATTGAATTGTAATTATTTTTTGCATCAGGATCTAATCTGCATGCCTGTAGAATCCTAGTTACCACCTCCTTTTGAGTGCTTCCTAATTCAAGAGAAATCATCTAAGTATTTCTAAAGAGCTGAAACATTACTGCATCATGCGATTCCTTTGGAACCTGGCAGTACTCCAGAGAAGGCAGCAACTTCGAACATGTAATCTTAATTTAGTTTTATTAGTAAAAAAAAAAGCCTAGAAAGCCTTGGTAAAACTACTAGCATAGAAAGCGTGGTTTAAAAAATGAATCAAATCATCTTCCACCATTCCTAAGCTGTTGAACATTTCCCAACCCAATCTCCCTACATATTTAACGAAATAAACCAATTTCATTTCTATAGAGTCAGTTGTGCACAAGCACCCCTGGGCATTTTACAAAAATAGAGCTAAAAAGAGCTCTAAACTTGCAGGCGCAGTGGAGAGCCTCACCTCTTTTGGGTGTTGGAAATGGCCGTGCTGCTCATGTAGCTGATGATCTCTTGGCTGATCTCTGCCAGCCTGATAGCTGCCCTTTACCTGTCAAACAAGCACACGCAGCCTTGAAGGATTACACAACTAGAACGTTTTTTTTTTTTTCTGGAAAGTCAATGGGTTGGGAATTTAACCAAACAAATTAGATACAATTTACCATAGACTAATTAGCCTTGGTACTCAAGATAATGTTTTAACATTTAAAGCAATTGTATCTTATAAACTAATCCCATGCATGTCCTACGCCATGGATATAAAACACTTTACAAGTCTCAACTGTGAAATAAACTTTTTAACATGATTTCTGGTACTGCACTAGGTATGCAAGCATTGCTTTCTGATAACACTTTCTTGGTCCTGCCTTTCCTGTCCTTAACCAACCAGCTGCTTCATTTACCTGACTTCAGCCAGTAACATGCTTTGACCCAGTTCTGAGGTGACATGACCCTGGAAGCAACAGATTTCCTAAGAGAAAAGCATGTAACTGGAGAACTCTCTATAAAACCTAGTATAGTAGCAGATGTCATGTTTTAAAATTAAAATACATGTTTGCAATAACATGTGTTTCTTTCAAAACTGCACATTTCAAACCTATACAGTGAATTTGTTGTAAATGTGAAAGGTTTGGCCAGATAATTACATGAGAGGGGTGAAGCTGGCCATTACCTGCATGGCCACATCGTCCAGTTCAATGTCCATGTCTTCAGAGGTGGAGATGCTGTCCTCCTCCCCCAGCTTAGCATTCTGGATAAAAAACTACACAAGAGCATTCGGTCACTGGCCATCCAGAAAACAAATGACTCACGTCAGGGTTAAACTCACTAAAGCCACATTTCTACCTGCCAAGTGGAGTTTTATAAACCCGATTTCCCCCAAGAATGGAGTCAAAATGCGCCTTGACAGTTCCCTTTGATAATGTACGTGTGCATTACCCATAACTACTAAACACGCCATAGTGCTAAATTAGAACTGGCCAGACATTAAAAGAAACTTAAGAAACTCAGTGACTTACTTTTTGACCAGGTGTCTTTCTCTATGTCTTCTAGTCGAATCACAAGTCATGGAATTTATTACGTTTCTTTCAGTATTTCGAAATATATTGTGTAGCTTTTATAAATCTCAAGGACAGAAAGTTAGGAACTTCAAATATGTTTCTAGTGTTTCAGAAAGAAGGACTTGCACACGGATGGCTTCAATGAATATCCTTATCCTTATGGTGGAAGTGCATGTGACAGCTTCCCAGAGCTGTAGCCCCTTGGCTTTCAATGCAGCATGACAAGGCCTGCCCAGTCCAGCTGCTTCATGACTCACCTCGTTGAGCTGGGAGGGAATGTGCTTCCTCTCTCCGCAGAGCTGCTGGTATTCCACTGCCCAGTCCAGCTGCTTCATGACTCACCTCGTTGAGCTGGGAGGGAATGTGCTTCCTCTCTCCACAGAGCTGCTGGTACCCCACGATGAACACTGTCATCTGCTGCTGGTATTTGTTCACCTGTTCACCTACAATCACTTCTAAATGTGCCTGGAGAGACAATGGCAGAATCAACAATGATGTGCATATTAAATAGTAATATGCCCTTAAAGAAACGTAGCTGTAAACTTGGATTTGACCAGAATAGCCCATACTTTGTACATACTTCATAACGGCAGGCAATACTGGAAAACCCTTAACATCTGCATCGGTATCAACAAATTTCAGGGAACCCCAAATTAGACACCAACCCAAATGTTTTTTGGTTTTTTTTACAAAGAAACAATCTGTCAATTCTTGCTAAAGCCTTCATGACCCAAGACTGGAGTTGTGCTTTCCAGTGGCGGTGTTCTGTATACACTGACGTTCCAGGAACACCAGAGAGACTATCCTGATGGGCACGATGGTCAATGCAGCCCCTGCATCGAGACCAGCTGCTTGCACTACCATTCCCCTTGTGAAGTCACCCAGATCTTTGTTTTGAGCAATATAACATGTAATAATATAATTTGAGACATACAGACAGCTCCAGGATACACCCCAATTCTGTTACTCTAAATAGTTTGTGCGAATCACCTTTCATCACAATATGAGAAGCGCTTCTCTAAATATATCACAATGTGATATATGTACATCCTTGTCGCTGAGGATATGCATAAACAGCCCCACCAAATGTCATTCTGCAGTTGTAGGTAGTTAGTAAGCACGGGGTCTCCACTAGGAGGACGTGTATTTATTTCTCATGTGGAAATTCCTCTCACCATGTCCTCCACAAACTGCATGTTAGCCTGCTGCAGACTCTCCAGGGACGGGCGGTTACTGGCCAATTCAAACGCCTGCACCATCTACAACACAAAACAAGGATTCATTTCAAACATCTCAATCTGTGCAAGTCCTTCATAAGTCCTGCCTTCTTAAACAAAAGGAAAACCCCATTTGAAGTTTCTGGCATGGTGTTCGTCCTCTGACTATCATTTTGCTGTACATAAACTTTATTTTCACTTGTTTTAGGGTGGAACTCCCGTTTACTGCCACCACATTATAAACTCCCTCTCTGTGCAGAAGGTATTGGGACTCCACTTGGCCCCACATGTCAGCTTTGAACATGGATTTTCATTAGGCAAGCCATGCTTTTAACTGTCTTGCAATTCCTGTCCCTCATCACTGGCTTCTTTCCTGTCAATAACCAATTAGCTGCTTCCCCAATTCACTGCTTTCAGACAGCAATACGCTTTGACCCAAAAGACACTGCAGGGGTGAAATGACCAAAGAAGTAAGGCAGTAACAGACTTCCTGGAAGGCCAGGCAAGTAAACTGATAACGTTTTGTAGTACCAGATGTCTGCACATGTTACACCCATGTAGCTAATTGAGAGTACAGAACAGGTTATTTTGTTAGCTACAGTTATTAGCTATTAAGGGTCCTGTTTTTTAATTTTAAAAAGGTCAGATAAGTGCTGCTTCTGCTGGCTGCTGGTTATTTTCCAGCAGCTCTTTATGCAGCTTGTTTATCCAGACTGTACCACGTTATCGTGGGATAACAGGATTAGGAATCCCAATGAAAGTGAATGGCAGAGGTAGCCCACTGGTCAGCTAATTCTCTATTGAGAGCTGAACTGTTCTCCAACACACTTTGCTTGAGAGAGGAAAGCTTGATGTACCAGCTACTGTACATTTATAATAAGATATCAGCCGGTTCTTACGTGCTGGACTCTCCTCTTGATCTTCTCCAGCTCGTCTCGGGTCTGCTCCTTGCTCCGTGCGAGACTGGAGTGCGCGTGCGCGGTCAGTGCGGCCTGCGCCTGGCTGCTCTCAGACTCCGGCAGCCCCAGCCTTGGCGTCGATTCTGAACCCTGGACACTCATGGTGAAGATGGGAAGTCAACCTTCTCTCCACTGCCACTTGAGATAATACTTCCTGTGCAATCAATTGGGTGGAATAACAAAGTTAGCAGACAAGTTGCGAACCCCTGCTCTAGGCTTTAACTTAGCAGTTACAGTCAAGCCCTTTTAATATCACTTCAAAGGGACTGACAGTAAATAGGGACGGTTCACCAAACCTGAAGAACATCAAACACGGATGAACTGTGTAGGTTTGCTCACCACTGCCTGATGTACACTAACATGGGTCTGTTATCATTGCAGTCTCATACTGCCTCTCTGCTTAACAAGGTGATGGTCCTTGATACTTGCAATCCATGTTAACAAGTGAAGTGAATGAGTGTTATATTTGAAGGAACGCTGACTAGAACAAAGATAGACCAGACAGAGCTCCTGAATCCTGGCATCAGTTACACATTGACATTCAAAAGGCAGCTTCACTGTGTGAATTTCAATATTTGATTCAGAATTATTCTCTTGTTCAAAGTATACGTAATCATTGAACAATGAGAAATGTATGTGTGTGTGAATGGAGGATTTGGCTGCTTTTTAATGTCTCAAGAAACTCAATAGAGTTTAATATTGCTTATGTGAAAAAAAGACTCATTCTGCCATGGCATTTGACGATGCCCTCCATGGATCACACGGATGCTGGTTGTTGCCATTGCTTGTCTTGCCTGAAAGACACTTCTACATGATAAAGCCAGCTTCCTAGTAAGTTACAAGTAGAGCACCAGAAAAGATCTGTAAACAAATGGGGACTTTCAAAACAAATAACTACTTATTACTTAACCTAAAAGATAAGCCATCAAATGTACAATTATAATGATTTAAGATGAGCTGTCAACAGTAACTACTCCATTGCACCAACATGAAATAGAACAGTTCTCAGAGTAAAGTGTTTCTGCCCCTGTACTTTCAGTTCCTACTGGATAGCCAGCACTGGTTTATCAATCACTCGACTTTAAAATGAAACAGTAAAGTGACTTTAAATGGACCAAGCAGCAGCTCTTAACCGCCATTCCTTCACACACATCATAAACTGAGTGAACACATGTCAAGCAGACACGCGTTTTGATGAATATCTTTATCAGAGTCGATGGTTTGTGTTACAAGTATCAGATAATTCGTTTTTTTTTACGAAAAGAAATCTCAGTTGTATACTATGAATTGAGCACCACAGCCCACCCGTTAACTGGTGATGTGCCACATAGTATAGTGTCACTGCAATGGTGTTGTGCTAAGGGCAATGGTAGCACGAGGGGAGGCACGAGTCATTGTACATGCCAATTGCATGGCAATGGTAGATTCTAGATACAATGTAATCAATGGAACACTGTGGTACCGTATCAAGTTCCATATTCAATAAACTGCTTTCATTATTTCAGAGATAACAAGAAATGAAAGAAGCAGTAACTGATATGTATTATTGAATAACGTTTTAGTATTGTAGCGATAGTTCCACAAAGGAAACTAAAAGAACGCTCAGGTTTGTAATGCTAACATGTCTATGCATATATTTATTAATGAATTCGTCGAACAGGATACGCAGTGCTGGTCCATATACGAAGAGTGCAACAAAGTTAACATACATGTATACATTATTTGTATTGCATGTCCAGCTCCATACATTTTACAAATATTTTGTGACGATACGATTTTTGGCAATACCTATACTCATCCTATTAAAGTAATAATAATAATAATAATAATAATAATAATAATAATAACTTTTGCAAGTGAAGTTTAAACGAACTGCATATAATATAATAGCAAATATACAGTTGCGTTTAAAAATATAATTTATATTTGTGTAATAGTAGAAAAATATGTATAAATATCTTTAAAAAAAAATTTAACTACAGTGCCTTGCGAAAGTATTCGGCTCCCTTGAACTTTGCGACCTTTTGCCACATTTCAGGCTTCAAACATAAAGATATGAAACTGTAATTTTTTGTGAAGAATCAACAACAAGTGGGACACAATCATGAAGTGGAACAAAATTTATTGGATATTTCAAACTTTTTTAACAAATAAAAAACTGAAAAATTGGGCGTGCAAAATTATTCAGCCCCCTTAAGTTAATACTTTGTAGCGCCACCTTTTGCTGCGATTACAGCTGTAAGTCGCTTGGGGTATGTCTCTATCAGTTTTGCACATCGAGAGACTGAAATTTTTGCCCATTCCTCCTTGCAAAACAGCTCGAGCTCAGTGAGGTTGGATGGAGAGCATTTGTGAACAGCAGTTTTCAGTTCTTTCCACAGATTCTCGATTGGATTCAGGTCTGGACTTTGACTTGGCCATTCTAACACCTGGATATGTTTATTTGTGAACCATTCCATTGTAGATTTTGCTTTATGTTTTGGATCATTGTCTTGTTGGAAGACAAATCTCTGTCCCAGTCTCAGGTCTTTTGCAGACTCCATCAGGTTTTCTTCCAGAATGGTCCTGTATTTGGCTCCATCCATCTTCCCATCAATTTTAACCATCTTCCCTGTCCCTGCTGAAGAAAAGCAGGCCCAAACCATGATGCTGCCACCACCATGTTTGACAGTGGGGATGGTGTGTTCAGGGTGATGAGCTGTGTTGCTTTTACGTCAAACATAACGTTTTGCATTGTTGCCAAAAAGTTCGATTTTGGTTTCATCTGACCAGAGCACCTTCTTCCACATGTTTGGTGTGTCTCCCAGGTGGCTTGTGGCAAACTGTAAACGACACTTTTTATGGATATCTTTAAGAAATGGCTTTCTTCTTGCCACTCTTCCATAAAGGCCAGATTTGTGTAGTATACGACTGATTGTTGTCCTATGGACAGAGTCTCCCACCTCAGCTGTAGATCTCTGCAGTTCATCCAGAGTGACCATGGGCCTCTTGGCTGCATCTCTGATCAGTCTTCTCCTTGTATGAGCTGAAAGTTTAGAGGGACGGCCAGGTCTTGGTAGATTTGCAGTGGTCTGATACTCCTTCCATTTCAATATTATCGCTTGCACAGTGCTCCTTGGGATGTTTAAAGCTTGGGAAATCTTTTTGTATCCAAATCCGGCTTTAAACTTCTCCACAACAGTATCTCGGACCTGCCTGGTGTGTTCCTTGTTCTTCATGATGCTCTCTGCGCTTTAAACGGACCTCTGAGACTATCACAGTGCAGGTGCATTTATACGGAGACTTGATTACACACAGGTGGATTCTATTTATCATCATTAGTCATTTAGGTCAACATTGGATCATTCAGAGATCCTCACTGAACTTCTGGAGAGAGTTTGCTGCACTGAAAGTAAAGGGGCTGAATAATTTTGCACGCCCAATTTTTCAGTTTTTTATTTGTTAAAAAAGTTTGAAATATCCAATAAATTTCGTTCCACTTCATGATTGTGTCCCACTTGTTGTTGATTCTTCACAAAAAATTACAGTTTCATATCTTTATGTTTGAAGCCTGAAATGTGGCAAAAGGTCGCAAAGTTCAAGGGGGCCGAATACTTTCGCAAGGCACTGTATATCAATGAAATGCGTATTGCGACACTCACCCGTCTCTCTCCTATTTCAAGCGGTATTTACGCACAAGTGACTATTTCTCAGCATAACTGCCCTGTGTGCCAGGGTACTGGTTACTATCAACAGCTATTGTGTGCTCACGAAGCTGTGGGACAGGCTAATGCAAACAGTAACACACACACAAACTCCTGCAGTGCACACCCGTCTTTCTCAGCTTCTCAAGCAGACGTGGACCAGATCTGACTCCTGCAGATATGCACACATTAAATATGAACTTTCCAATACCTTTATTGGTGTTGATATTATTTGTTGCTGAATACAAAGCTTTGGTTTTGCACGGTGGTGGATCTGTTAATCTCTGCACTGCTCATCATCATATGCAATTCTTAAACAGCGAGTTTTTAAAATCAATATAGAAACTAGATTAACTACGCCATCTATAACCTTCTACTGCTGTAAGGAAATGTCTATACAGAATGGGATTTCTAATGGGAGGAGCACTATGCCCACACACCTGCCTTTGGGTAACAAACGCGAGTGATTGTCAACAGGGTAGATTAATTTATATATATATATATATATATATATATATATATATATATATATATATATATATATATATATATATATTCACCTATATTGACATAAGTAACAGTCCTGCAGCTAAACAACGACACCCAAAGTATCTCTTAAGACTGGACTCAGTCCCTGACACCTTTCTCCTTCTCATTGGATGTTAAGCAGTCCAATCCTGTTAGACTAACGTGGACGCTTCAGAGTACCTGAAGGAGTCTCGACTGGACCAAAGACATGGGTAGCGGGTGACAATGAAATCAAAACTCTAAATATAATCAGTGTAATTACGAATAGAATAATTAAACAGTTGACCACCTTTATTTTTAACATTTCGTTTGTATTATTAATACTTATAGTAGTATTGCGTATAGTTATTATGAGTTTGATTTCAATAATTGTCAACACTTTTCTACTTAAATTCAGTTTAACCACTCGTCTTTGATTTAAATCAATAAGGATGCTGTTCAAACACTACATCCACAATTCACATGCTCGCTGTCTCCCGTTTCATTTACTGTACAAACATGTAGCCAGCAGTTCAGAAATAACATTGTTTTAATGGCGTTACTGTAAAAGCAGGAATTCAACTGTCTTTCCTAGATATTATAACAACAATACATGTACATTACAATATCATTTGACGTATTTTTTTTTTTGTATCGCTTATTGCCCTTAGAACACATATCATAAGAAATATTAACCTATGTTATTGAGATTGAATCCACCCAAATCGTACTAATTTGGAACGCACTTTACAAATGTGGAAGTGACACATTTAAAAAAAAAAAAACAATAAATAATAAATATACATAAGAATATATTTTTCCACAGTTAAATAACACAATGCCTTAAAATATATGACATATTATCGGGTGTGTGAGTTCTCCAAAGTGCATTAACACGTAATAGTAATCCAGCCCCCCTCTATTTTACAAATGGTCTCGCTCTGCGGTCCCAGTAGGTGTTCAATGGAGGCCGGCGGTCGCCCCCAGTCCCCTCCCCGGATACTGTCTCTTCCTGCCTCGAAGCTGCATTTATCCACGCCACAGCTCTACTTCAGTCTGGTTCATGCTGCGGATCCTAGAGAAGAACATGAAGCTGCTCTTTGCTATCGCCCTGATCGCCGGTTCGGTGATGTTCTTGCTTTTCCCGAGCGGCTCCGATGCAGAGGAAAAGCAGAAAGGACCCAAAGTCACTGCCAAGGTAAATCAATGCATCGACATAACACACTACAGGGAGGAATAATTACAACATAGCAGTGTTAAAGAGACAGCGCGGCTTTCTTCAAGTCTGGACTCGTCTTCAGCGCATATTCGAAAATACGAGGTTTCTCTTCATTTAAATAAATAATCATATTAGTAACACATTTTAAGGTCGCTTGGTAAATGTCAGCTCGCGTAATCTTTGTGAAATTCAGATTGAAAACATGCAAACTACAATGTAACATGTCACGTGAGCATATTACGTATGTATGGCTATAGTATTTTCGGTATTATCAGCATATATATATATATATATATATATATATATATATATATATAATGATGTGTGTGTGTGTGTGTGTGTGTGTTGCATTTGCATGAGAAATGTCAAATTAAAGGCACGCATAAGAACCACAACAGCGACAAAAATACGTGTGTTTAAATAATGTGGTGTTATATTTGCAGTCTGGTATTGTACACGTTACACCAACAGCAAATAGCAACAATTAACTTGGTATAACGCTGGATTAAAATAAATAAATAAATAGCGGCCCCTTTAAATGGACCGTAACTGACACGTCGTCTTTTTAGACCTTCAGTGTAACGAATGCATTGTTTTGTAAGCAATTAATGGCACCGCCCTAGATTGAACAGCTTTTACATACATACATACATACATACATACATACATACATACATACATACATACATACATACATACATACATACATACACACACAACATTTTAAATAAACATTGAGATTGGCCTGAATCAGTTCACTGAAGTAGACTTCAAATGCATCCTGAATTAATAAATCGGACGGAGTTGTGCTTGCGGCCTAAACATTGCACACCACCCTCCGCTCGGCGAAATCACGCATTTGCTTCCTCGGTTTGTTCTGTGTGTACAATTCAAAATGCCGTATAGTACATCCGTCCCTTTAATGCATTCTAGCTACATTCCATCCAGTGAACTACACTACGTGGCCATTTTCTTCTTGATTCTCAGCAGGGCAACCATTTACTTGAGAGGTCTGTCTGCGGGGGCGGGTTTTATAAACATATTCACAGCTGGTGCATGCATGCTGCATACAGTATAATGTGGGAATTTGTTCGTCACAATATGAAAATCAAATGTATATTCCTGCTACAGAACCTACTTGCGTAACTTTGCTTGTGTTGTAATTTGCATAATTCCTCCAAACAATCAAATACCCGGAACATTGACAGTGTATTTAGACATCTGTCGAATTGGGTTAGCGCTATCATGTATTTAAGTAGCAGTTTAAATTCTGTTTTTGAAATCTAGGGTTTACATTGTCTTAAACTCAAAACTTGGGTTTAACTTACTTTCTAATCACCCTGTAAGTGTGGTACCCCAAAAGGCAAGTTACACCCAATACAGACCAAGTACGTTATTTAGGATGGGATGGTAGACAGCACTTCATCCCTTATTTACCCTTGTCAGTAATTGATTGTGGATCTGCAGTTACGTACTCAATAGGGACATTTGAGAATTGGGTATTATCAAACCACAATGAGAGCAGTTTAACTGTATTGTGGCAGAATTCTCCCCCTTCCATGAAAATGCTGTACAAATTAGTGGTATGTTAGAGATGAATTGTAGCTGGTGTGGTTTTCAACTTCCATGAATCGTGTACAACATACTGGATTGCTTGAGAAGCAGATACCAGACATGAGTGCTACAAAGCTCCTGCCGTTCTGCGTCAGACTAATGGGATCCTGCTGCACTGGAGCCTACACTGATCCATAGGACTCCACGTCTTGTAGACCTCATGCTTTGAATCGGAAAGTGACCCAGGTTTGTTCTTGATCCAGGTGTATTTTGACATCAGAATCGGAGACGAGGACGCTGGACGCATTGTGATCGGGCTGTTTGGAAAGACTGTCCCAAAGACTGTTGAGAATTTCGTTACCCTGGCAACTGGAGAGGTTAGTACAGTAGTTACGTTACAGTAGTGCAGCATATCGATACACTAAACATGCAGACCTGGGGATGCAGGGTTGGGGAGTTGAAAATACAAAAAGGGAAAGTGTATTGGAGGACAAATTGATTTAACAGACCTAGAAGTTGGGCTTGTAAAAATGGCAGAGCCTAGACTATTGGTCAGTCTGTTACCAGTTCCCCCCTGCCAGATATCTGATAGTTGTCATTGTTTTTGATATACATGCAACACATTTTTCTTTTTTGCCCACAGAAAGGTTTTGGATTCAAGGGCAGTAAGTTCCACCGTGTCATCAAGGACTTTATGATCCAGGGTGGAGACTTCACCCGAGGCGATGGGACAGGAGGTAGGTCAAGCAGCGCACCTGGCTGTGGGATTCGTCCTGCTTCAGGAGATAGGGATAGGTGCTCTGTGGGGGGACAAGCTGGGGCACAGTTCTGTACCAGGTGCAGGCATGAACATACTGGAGAATCTCCTGCGCTGCTCTCCCCAGCAGCTGTTGGTGGAGGGAGGTTATAAAATAGGAGAATCGAAACACAAAAGGAAGTACTAATGCAACATCATTCCCTGTAAAGGGTGAGTGAGCTTGCATGCCTAAAGAGGACTTACCTTTTTAAATATCCACGATCAACCTTCCTATCTACTGCTGATTTGTAAAGCATGTGTATGGAAGAGCCCCAGTGAGTTCCACTTCTGTTTGCTGCTGGTGTTGGGCGTGTTCCTGCTGTATTCAAACCCCCTCTAATCAGCCTCCACTATCTTCTCAGGAAAGAGCATCTATGGAGACCGCTTCCCTGATGAGAACTTCAAGCTGAAGCACTACGGACCAGGCTGGCTGAGCATGGCCAACGCTGGCAAGGATACCAACGGCTCCCAGTTCTTCATCACAACTGTCCAAACCCCCTGGCTGGATGGCAAGCATGTGGTCTTCGGCAAGATCCTGGAAGGCATGGTGAGTAATCTCTTTGCTTTGTACTGGAGTCTGCTGTCTCTATAATATCAAGCAGCCCATGAAACTGATTTTAAAAGCTACAATTTGGGTTAAAGAAGCTAATGGGGATTCTCGTTTCTTACCTTGCAGGATGTTGTTAAGAAGATTGAAGCCACCAAGACAGACGGCAGAGACAGGCCCCTGAAAGACGTAGTTGTCGCTGACAGTGGTAAAATTGAAGTAGAAAAACCATTTGCGATCGCAAAGGAATAGGCGAAAGAGGGTTCAGAAGAAATAGTTCTCCTGGAGCCGTTTCTTTTCTGGAGGAGAGGCAGATTATACCAGTGCCCAAAGGGGTATTTAACACCTGCCCTGTCCTCTGTGGGGCAACGCCCACCCCCACATCTGACCATCGTAACCAAGACAGTGATGTCATCTCTCTGTCGCTCAAGTAATGTCTGACTAGTAAAGGGCTCGCAAGTTTGTGAAAGACCATGGGTCCACTTCCAAAGACATTCCAAAATGTGACTAAAGGTGCTGAATTTTTGTAAAGAGCACTCGACAAATTAAAGTTTCAACGTTTTGTTACTGTTTTGTTCCATTGTGATTATTTTTCTGCTGACACGGACATAAATACACACAACTGGAATTTGATTAGGCTTTCAAAAGCGATTTCAGTAGCGCTGCTGGTTAAATTGACCCTCTTTTGAGACAGAATATATTCCATAAATGTACTCTTCCTGTCTGGTTAGCAACTCTGTTCTTTCTAATTCATTCATAACTTTCAACACAGTCATCAGCTTTCTTTATTTTTACTACAACCCTTTTTGTACCCTTTTTTATATGCATAAGTAGTTCTGTGACTGACTAGGTGTATTATCTAAAGTTTAGTGCTTAGTAGACTTTTTAAGGTAAAGTTAACTAAAATATGTGCATGAAAGCTTTATTTAAATGTATTTTAAAAATTAAAATTTCACATGTTTTGCAGAGTGTCTGGGTTCAGTAATCAAAATACATTGAAGGGAAGGTGCCTGTTTGCCTGCTGCAGTGTGAAATGAAACTATGTCAGCAGCTTAGATGAAAATGATTTTTTTTTTTAACTGCATGTTTTAAATTATATTTAAACATGTGCCACCTCAGATTTAAATGTGGAATACACATTTTGAGCAATCAAGATATTAGGAATGGATTCCATCAAGCACTGGGTAAAAAGCTGGACTACAAAAATAAAAAAAAAATAACACACAGAAGTTAGAGATGAATTATGTTTCCCACTGAAAGAAGACAAGCAATAATGTATATGAAAAGGACCTTTATTAACCTAGGAGGAGATTCACATTGAAAAATACCACGCATAATAAAACACTCCCCTTGCTTTGCAATACCAGAATCCCAAACAGTTGAAGGAAAAAAAATAAAATAAATGCTACCTACAATTGTTGAAATTCCCAATAATTCTGGTATCAGGCACCTAGTTGGCTCAGTTGTGGGTAACAAAACAATTTTAGTTTTTTCAATAGTGGCCTTTGGGGGAAAATAATTGATTTCTTGAGAAATGTTCCAGTGGCAATGATGCAGTAAGAAAACAGAAGCTTCAGCAGTAATGAGGCCTCCCTCCCCTCCCCACCCCACAGTGAGAGCTCTGCCTCTGACCACCAGGGTTAGCTCAGGGAGGCTTCCGGAGAGGCTGCAGGCTCTGTCTTTGTTGGAGGCCAGCTTTTTGTGCACGGAGTAAAACTGACTCTGATGTCCCGGGGATACAAGCCCTGGAGAACACCATCCACAATGATGTTGGGAAGGAAATCTGCGGAGAAGAAAAGATTCTAAATGTATTGCACAGTGTGTGTGTGCATGTAATATAGGAACATAAGAAAATGTAGAAACAAGAGGAGGCCATCAGTGCTCGTCCGGTTCCTAGTAGCTGATTGATAACAAGGGACACCATAATTTGGTAACCTATTCCATCCCCTCAGCACTCTGTGTATAGAATGGTCTCCTACACTGTCTCCACTTGAACTGTGTCCTCCAGTCCTGGTTTCTGCGCTGTGCTCTACTTTCACCCAGTACAGAATTGTATTTGTGCTCAGGTCAATTTCAAATCATTGAATAGATTGCAGTGTAAATGTATGTGTGCTTTACCTTTCTGTGTATAATTTAAGAAAATATATTAAAAACAAAAATGTGTTGAGTATTTAATAGTGCCCTCTGGATCCAGAAGTAGGAGGTAGCCAGGTCCTGCTGTAGCATTCATCAGACAGATCTCTCGAGATCGCAGGACGCATTTCTGCAGGTCTGGACTCGACAGACCCATTAATAAACTCAGGCACGTTCTTCAATACCGCCGAGCGAAGCCCCAGGGGAAAGGGGAGGCACTGCTTGAACACAGTCTGTCTTTGTGCACTGAATCCAGGTCCTATCAGGATAGGTCACCAGGAAAGCTTCAGGCTTTTCCTGTCTAAAAGCTTTAGTGAAGTGTACCAAAGTAGTAAAGCATAGTAAAAAAATAAAACTCAATAGTGAAACTTTGCATAGTCATCTGCAAGTTTTTTTTTTTTTAATACTAGTCAATAGCATAATAATATTAATTATAATACAACTATTATTTGTCTTTATATCAAACTATATAATCAAGGTCGGACCAAAATACAAATCTGCATTATGTAACAAACATTTGTGTAAATGGGTTGTCCCTTGCATGACTCATTCATTTGTTGTTCATATAGAATCATATAAAAAAGCTGCACCTTCCTGTCATTAATGGCTCAGTCACAATGCGAAAACCAGCAGATTTGACCAACTCAGACAAGTTCTGTGTTCTGTTGGCATGCGTGTCCATATCCAGGACTGCATTTAATAAACAAGCAGCTTTAAAAGACTAACGACTTTTTTTTTTATTGGCACATGTTTCCACTTGAGTAAGCATCCACTGCACAGTTTACAAAGTTATGTGAAGCATACTTGGAGTCACTTCCTAAACAGAAGCACCTCCACCCCACTGACTAACCAGAACAGTGTGTACCTGAGCTCTCCTCCAGCATGTAGGGATCTTTACAGAATCCAACAACACCACGCTGGTGCAGAAGTCTGCAGCTGGAAATAAAAAGAATACACTCAGATTAGGACAGTGATGAGGGTCAGAAAAGGCATTATCTGAACTGTCTGGTACTGTGAGCAGTTCAGTCTCCATGCCTCAAGCCTGCCCTGGACTGGAGGGAGCACCCTTTCTCTTAGGGTGAGGGAGGGAGTAGTTCAGTCTCCATGCATCAAGCCTCCCCTGGACTGGAGGGAGCACCCTTTCTCTTAGGGTGAGGGAGGGAGTAGTTCAGTCTCCATGCATCAAGCCTCCCCTGGACTGGAGGAAGCACCCTTTCTCTTAGGGGGTGAGGGAGCAGTTCAGTCTCCATGCCTCAAGCCTGCCCTGGACTGGAGGGAGAACCCGTTCTCTTAGGGGGTGAGGGAGCAGTTCAGTCTCCGTGCATCAAGCCTTCCTTGGACTTGAGGGAGCACCCTTTCTCTTAGGGGGTGAGGAAGCAGTTCAGTCCCCTTGCCTCAAGCCTCCCCTGGACTGGAGGGAGCACCCTTTCTCTTAAGTAGTGAGGGAGGGTGCAGTTCAGCACCCCTGTTTTAAAAAATGAATTTCGATTGATTCTCACACTCTGTCTTTGGGAACCTTTAGCAAACCGTAAAATACAAAGACGTTCCGGTTACCTGTAGTCCTCAGAATGAGAGTTGTTGAGGGATCTGAAAATAGAAATGAAGACGACTGTTACACAGTACGGCTATCCTGAACAGTACAGTGCGTCCCAACATAACTAATACTAAGACAGCTGTCCTCAGTAACAGTTGAACAACATTTTATTTATTTTACTTTATTTCGAAAACAGCAAAGCTGGCTCAATGTGCAGCGGTCTGGTCACACAGATAGAAACCTGAATTCTAGACAAGCATTCCAGACACAGCAAGCTGCAAGACAGGTCGATTAGCAGTGCTTGGGTTTATTGAGACACTGCTGGTACTTTACTATTGAGAAAGGGACTCCAAATACTCACTCGAGACTGCAGCTCGTATTCACAGAATGGAAATGCTTCACATGTAGGAACTCCAGTATCTCCTTAGGAACCTCTTTATTGAATCGTAGAACATACTGAAAGATCAGAAGCCAAAATAAAATCAACCCCAGCCAAATGAGTGTCCAAAATCTTCAAAGCTTTGCTATTACAACACAGCATTATTCTGTGAACACACACAACCCCTGCCATGGCTTTCATTAGAAAATCAGAGCTATCAGAACATTAAAAAAAGAGATCCCAATGAACTAGAGCCACTGTATCCACATACAGAGCTCCATATACTCCCCATCCCCAATGTGCTCAATAATTTGTGGCAAAAGGATCTGTAGCAGTTGCATCTTACAGCACTTGAGTAAAAAGGTTCTTTAGATACTATATGTAAAACCGACAAACTGATGTACAGAAGACAGGATATGAAGTCTCATGATTACTAACTGGAAGATAAGGGGTGAAAACTGTCTGCTCAGTGTATTTTTACCAAGGACCCGACTGCTGAAGTTGCTAATACCTGATCATTTTTTGGAAGATATATAAGCGAAGGTATGTTCCCCTGCCTGGTCAGCAGTATGAAATCTCTCACTGCCTTTACCTCCCCTGGCAACCCAGCCCTCCTGTTATTAAAGGCGCAGGTACCTGTACATAGTCCTCAAGTTCCTGCCTCCTCTGATGGGACGGCTTCTGCCTCAAGTTCGGGTTCCTTTTTGAAGGGAAGTCCGGGGTCTGGAGGATTTTTTTCAGCTGTGGAGGGAATGGAAGAGGGAATTGAAAGCAGTGTCTGATCCGCTCCAGAGCTTCTGTCTCCAGCTTTCTCTTGGCGTCTCCCATGGTCCCTTCCCTGCTCACAGTGTAAAGGCTGCGGATGTGCAGCTGCGGCAGTCTGAACTTCAACCACAATTGCACAACGAAGATCAAACTTTCAGCAGGAAGTTGCTAGTTACCTTCCTTGCACTGCAGTTCTTCAAAAATACATTTGAAACAGTTTTTTTGTTGTTTTATATGCTTGCAAGAACAGAGCACACAGTTTTGTGTAAACTAGCCTCATTATTAATTTGTTATGCAAAACAGTAATCCTGGTGCGTTATCTGGTTGTAATATATAAAACTGCATCTCCTGTTGCAGGTCACTTTTGGACACAATGGGACAGCAGATCTGACAGTCTGATTGAGAGGTGACAGTAGAAGCTCAGTTGGCAGGTGCAAAGTATGATTTGCTCATTTTTCTGAGTCCAGTCATTTTGACAGGGAGAAGCGGTTTTCTAAATCTGCATTTCTCAAACGTTTTCAAGCTGGGACCCTCTTTGAATTGACTGGGGTCTGCTGTGACCGCCTTGTTAAAAAAATACTAATATGTCTAGATTTTTACAGTATAAAACAGGAAATATATTTTAATTCACTTTGATACCACAATTCTACAAAAGAATGGCTGTGATTGATTGAGCAGGTATAGTGTGCAATATGTACAGACAGACTGACATGCTTTCTCTTAAATGCTCAATAACTTAGACATTTGTACCCAAGTTTTATCACAATTTGACATACTGACCTACACTGGGTATCTCCAGGAGATGATGACCGATATGTTTAACTGGAGAAAGTGTAGATGTGTAATATGCTCCTTCTCCTCTACTCTCTCCTCTGCTAAATGTGCTTATTTCCAATCTGTAATCCAAGCCTCCACTAACAACCCACGTAAACTATTCTCTACCTTCTCCTCCCTCCTAAACCCTCCCCCCTCCTCCTCTATCTCCCCGATGACTTTGCCTCCTTCTTCTCTTCTAAAATCTCAGATATCCGCAAACTCTTTAACACATCTCCCTCCCCCGCACCCCCTCCTGCTCCAACCCCTACACCCACTACATCCTCTACTTATTCTCCCTCCTTCTCCACCTTCTTGCCCCTCTCAGACTCTGACCTCTCCTCCCTGCTCCAGGGTCACAAACCCACCACGTGTGCCTTGGACCCCCTCCCCACTCACCTCTTTCAAGCTGCTGCTCCTGCTCTACTCCCCTTCATCTCCTCCCTCCTCAACACCTCTCTACTTTCTGGTATCTTTCCCTCTGCCTTCAAAAAAGCCTCTATCACTCCCCTCCTCAAAAACCTACCCTCGACTCCACCTCCCTCCAGAGCTACTGTCCTGTCTCCCTCCTACCCTTCCTCTCCAAAACCCTCGAGCGGACCGTACACCGCCAGCTCTCTGCTTTCCTGTCCAACCACTCTCTGCTTGACCCTCTCCAATCTGGCTTCCGCTCTGCTCTCTCCACTGAAACCGCCCTCCTGTCTGTCACCAACTCACTTAAGTGTGCCCGAGCTGCCTCTCTCTCCTCTGTCCTAATTCTCCTCGACCTCTCTGCTGCCTTTGACACTGTTGATCACTCTATTCTACTATCATCTCTTGCTGACCTGGGGATCTCTGGCACTGCTCTGGCCTGGTTCTCCTCCTACCTCTCCAACCGCACTTACCAGGTAACCTGGCGTGGAGCAACCTCCACACCTCACCCTCTCTTAACTGGAGTCCCCCAAGGGTCAGTCTTGGGTCCTCTCCTGTTCTCTCTCTACACCCGCTCCCTGGGCCCCCTCATCGCATCCTATGGTTTCTCATACCATTTCTATGCTGATGATGCTCAGATTTTCCTCTCCTTCCCCACCTCTGACTCCACCATCTCCTCCCGTATCTCTACCTGTCTGTCTGCTATTTCCTCCTGGATGCACTCGCATCACCTCAAACTCAACCTCTCTAAATCTGACCTCCTTTTCCTTCCCTCCTCCTCCCCCTCCTCTGATCTCTCTATCTCTGTTCCTCTGGAATCTACCACACTCTCTCCCTCTTCCTCAGCTAAGAACCTTGGAGTCACCCTGGACCCCTGCCTCTCTTATTCCCAGCACATCTCCACTCTAGCACGCACTTGCCGATTCTTCCTGAGCAACATCCGAAGAATCCGACCCTTCCTCACCAACTATGCTACCCAGCTCCTGGTCCAGGCCCTGGTACTCTCCCGCCTAGACTACTGCAACTACTACTCCTGGCTGGCCTCCCTGCGTCCGCCACCCGTCCGCTCCAGCTCATCCAGAACTCTGCTGCCCGCCTGGTGTCCTCTCTGCCTCGCTTTGCCCACGCTACTCCACTACTCCGCTCGCTCCACTGGCTCCCGATCACCGCTCGCATCCAGTTCAAGACTCTTGTACTAGCCTACAGATGCCTTGACCAGACTGCACCCAGCTACCTCCAGACCCTCATCTCTCCCTACACCCCCACTCGACCTCTCCGCTCCGCCTGCACTAGAAGACTAGCTCTACCTCCACTACGCTCCCCTGCCTCCCGAGCCCGCTCCTTCTCCACCCTTGCTCCGCAGTGGTGGAATGACCTTCCTACAGATGTCAGGACTGCCCAGTCCCTGACCACATTCCGGCGCCTCCTTAAGACTCACCTCTTCAAACAGCACCTGTAGAACTCCTCTGTTTGTATCCTGGGACACTATCACCCTTCATTTAAATGTGCTTCATTTTGCTCTTACCTGCCCCCTATTTTACTGCATTTAATCCTGTACTTCAGAATACTGTAATCTGCCAAGTGTTTAACCTGTAGTACTTTGTATTTAATCACATCCTGATGTAACTATCACTATTTAATCATATCCTGATGTAACTATCACTATTATCTGCTGTATTATTGAATTGTGGTTTGTCACACTTGTACTCTGCTTGAACAAAAGTTATTGTATTTCTTGCTCTTATTGTATTACTTGTATTGTAACACTTGAAATGTATTTGCTTACGATTGTAAGTCGCCCTGGATAAGGGCGTCTGCTAAGAAATAAATAATAAAAAATAATAATGCTGCAAGACCAGACCTTGTGGGCACAACCTACCACTTTAAACCAGGGTTATCAAAATAAATAACACAATACTGACACCTGCTGGACAGTACCAGTATTGCAGAAGTTTTTGGTTCTCATAAGCAGATCATTCAGGGACTTAACTAGAGATCATTTATTAAGTTTATACATTTCAACTGGCAAAGGAAAGAACAGTTTGGGCCCCATCTCTTCCAACTACAGGGGGCGGTCAGCGAGCTACAAGAATCATATAGTAGTGTGGGATAAGAGAATGACTCAAACATACAACATGTTTTTTTTGTGCAACTTCTTCTTCTTCTTCTTATTATTATTTACATTTAAAAAAAATAAGCGTGACCAATTATTTTAGACACTGCCCTGTGGAATCCCCAGCAAAGATCCGTGACTTCACGCAGACTTGAAGCTTTACATATTAACATAATTTTATCAAGTCATACCTTTTTATGAAGAGCGTGGAATTCGCTGTAACGTTTCGATACAAAGTGCTTTCTTCCATTGAACAGGACTTCCACACGGAATACCTACAAAAAAGAAGAGAGAAATCAATAGTACCTCCGGTGGAAATGGTCCTTTATCTCCCCCTAGTGTTTGATTTTAAATACTACAAGAAAAAATAGCACAAATAAGAACATAAGAACATAAGAAGAACATAAGAAAGTTTACAAACGGGAGGAGGCCATTCAGCCCATCTTGCTCGTTTGGTTGTTAGTAGCTTATTGATCCCAGAATCTCATCAAGCAGCTTCTTGAAGGATCCCAGGGTGTCAGCTTCAACAACATTACTGGGTTGGTTCCAGACCCTCACAATTCTCTGTGTAAAAAAGTGCCTCCTATTTTCTGTTCTGAATGCCCCTTTATCTAACCTCCATTTGTGACCCCTGGTCCTTGTTTCTTTTTTCAGGTCAAAGAAGTCCCCTGGGTTGACATTGTCTATACCTTTTAGGATTTTGAATGTTTGAAATAGATCGCCGCGTAGTCTTCTTTGCTCAAGACTGAACAGCTTCAATTCTCATATATTTATATTATATACCTTTTTCTACAGTGTGTTTATACACAACAATGCAAAACTAATAAAATGTCAAACTAATAAGACATTTTCAGGCTTTTTGTAGATGGCAAAAATAAATAAATAAATAAATAAATAAATAAATAAATAAATAAATATTGGCTTAATTTTTGATAACGTTATAAAGTTGCCCAGTTTATTCAGGTATTTGTCAAAAGCTCTGCTGACATTTCGATGTGATGAAGCATTCTGAGAATTGCTCAAATCAAGTTATAACACAGATGGAAACACAGTGCACACAGGATAAGTTAGATTTTATCAGAAACCCTGCTCGCAATTAACAAACATTTTACACAGGTTTTGGAAAATAAACCTTTTTATAATAATGTAATAGAATAGTGTACTAGATCACCACTTGCACAATTTTGAAGTAAAAAAAAAACAAAAACTCTTGTTGTTTTCATTAAAAACTGCTTTTTGGGAATGAAAACAAATTGGATGGTTAACCACCTGCTAAAGTAAAAAGGCTAACAGTGAACACCACGGGATTCGATTTTAGTTTCACGAATGTCACACCTTGAGCTTTAGAATTCCAGAACTGGAATATTAACAGAATTCAGCACCTCAGTGGACTCCCTCTGGTGTTCTCAGACTCACTCCTAGGGATTCACATCACAAAACCACAGCACAGTTTAGAACAACTGATAGTGAAATTAAGAAAGAAAAAAGAAAGGAGAGAGAAAGAAAGAAAAAGATAGGAGAGAGAAATAAAGGAGAGAGAGAAAGAAAGAAAGAAAGAAAGAAAGAGAAAGGAATAAGAAAAAGATTGGGGAGAGAGAAAGAAATAGAGAAAGCAAGAAAGAACGAAAGGAGAAAAAGAAAAAAGAAAAAGATAGGACAGATAGATAAAGAAAGGAGAGAACGAAAGAATGAATGGCGAGAGACAGAAAGAAAGATCTGCATTTTGTACAGAAGCCATTTAGTTCTTCTAGTATGTAAAGTGGTCATACTCGAGGTGGTATCTTTATAATGCGATTATATTAGAAGGAAGGAACCATGTTGGAGACAATTTGAATGTGTTTGAATCTGTGACCAGCTCCCATTGTCCTGGGACCCCTCCATCCCTTTGGAGCTGTATTCCAATTACAGAGTACCAAACACAAAGAGCCCATTGACTCACACAGGAACTGTTCAAAGAGTCCTCACAAAGCTGGCTAGGGCTCTGAACTGGGCCCCTGTCAGACCTGGTCCTGCTGCAGCTGTGGCGAACAAACACAGTCATTGACATCTCTGCTGCCTGACACAGTCACCAACAAGGGGGCTAAACCCTTTCAAACCAGCACTGCAAACCTTCAGAGCTTCCCTTGCCATCTTCACTTAGTCAACAGAAATATGATTTGCTCTACATGCACAAACTGGACAGCCAACAAGATCTGACTATTGCTATACAGAAGGTTTTGGGAAAAATGTAGTTACCAGCTATCTTGCAATCATCTTTTAGTCTAAAATGGTAGAACAAGCAGCTTTAATGAAAAAGTCTCTTTCAGAAAACAATACAATACTCAAATAAAGAAATCTGTCTCTTGGTAAAGATATGGTGTTGCAGGACAGAATGTCAGCACACAGCACACAGCTAGTTATACCTGCCAGCTAATGTAAATACATGGCTCCAGGCAGGGAGTGATCGCTACCTGACACACCTCTGAGACTGCATCCTGGAGACATCTGCTGTGTGTTTAAGCAATATCTTCAGGTTCTGGGATAGTGTACAACCAGCATCGAAGTCATAACAATCATGTGACACCTTTATAATATCAAATGGGACGGCAGACCAGTATAATTGAAAGTGGATTTTAAATTGTACCAAAGATACGTAAGAAACAAATGTACAGTTTCTCAATAAATTACAAAATATATTCAAATCTAAATGCAATTTATGAAAAGCTGTCCTCCAAATATTTCACAAAACTGTGTAATAAAAAGCAACAGACTGCGATAACTTTTACTTATATAAAATGTAAAGCTGTTGATAAATATTAATAAAACTGAGGAAAAATAAAAAACAAATCTAACATCCAAAAACTGCAATATATTGTATAAAAGGGACCTCATTCCATGTGCTTGTGAGGATTCGGTCAAGGTGGAAGTTTTCATTCCTGTGTGAGGATTTCAGTACCTTGTAATTACTAGTAATCATTGCCTGGTTGGAGTGTGTTATCTGGCAAATAGGACACAGATGTCGATGCCAGGCTGGTAAATCTGGAGCCTCTGAATGTGTTAGAGTTAAGTTCACTTTGTCACTTCGATGCAGAATTTAAAGTAACCTTTTGTTTTGTGATGATAAAAATATCCAGGCCTCTTCTTGGAAGTCGGGTCACCTTGTTTATTTCGAGTGAAGCTCCCAGGATAGATAACTGCAGTCACAGGGTTTCACCCTACAGTGTCCTTCAGCATTTCACACAGGGATAGCAACATCAAAGGGACAGAAACAACAGTCATGACCAGCGATGTAACCAGACCTGCCATTCTACCCAGGTCAAACTTAGCTTTCAAGCTATATAGCTGCAGTTTTTATATGACTGCTTTGTATGTACTATTCAACCTCCAAATCTATGTTACATGGCAAACCAGCAGAGATTAAGGAGTCTTTTGTACTTTACCAGAATTTTTACATGAGCATCAGCATTGATGATGAAAAAAGCAACCAAGGCCATGTCACACAGACGGGACGCTCATCTGTGTCATTTTTAGCTCTTGCTGTAGCGTGACATAGTTTACTGGGTTATTTAATCTTCCATTTCGTGAGCTAAAGTGACAGGTCTTATAAGGGTGAAACGCTGCTGCTAATTTTTAAACTCAAAATGAAGAAAGGGAGTTTTTGTGAACCAAACAAAGTATCAACAGGGGCATTATGTGACATTTCATTTATAGTCAAATTAAGTAAAATATCCATTCGGAGATTGAAACGGTTACTCTTCACTGGACAACACAGATAATGGAAGTTTAATGAGAAAAGCATACAATACAGCTGTGTGCCAAATATTAAGACAATAACTCAAAGTGTACTGATGCAAAGTTAGATTGTTCCTGAACCATACCCACCATTAAATTTGCCAAATATGAAGTCAGTATCTCTAAGTCTGTCAACCACAATCCCTTGATCTCAATCCAGCTGAGCATGTATGGAATGAACTTGAACAACGCATTCATCATCACGATCCACTGCCTACTTCTCTGCACCAAATGCCTGAAATATTGGCTCAATGATTAGCATCCTTCAAGACACCTTCCACCCCCTTGTGGAATCTATGCCACGTCAAGGCTGTTATCAGGGCAAACGATGGATGGCCGTAGCCAATATCAAGTACAGGCTGTACTAAAGTGTCAAATTAAACTAGACTACTGTATTTTCAAAAGTCACCTGCATGATTCTCAGGAAAATCATTTTGAAATTAACAAGTCAAAAGAGAGCTAGGCAGACTGTTTATATTTCAAAATCTGGTTTACATATTTAAAGCGTGTGTTACATAATATGAAAATATGAGCTTTGCACTCGCTTCGAAATTGGGTGCATTTTTAAAACTTACTGCTATCTATCTATCTATCTGTCTATGGGACTTGTACAGTGTTATATTGACAAGTATGTTTCTAGGGAGCAATAAGCTTGTGTGCCTTCTGCTGCTTTGTATTAAAGTAGAAAGCACTTTAGTTTGAACTACGGAAACTGTATGCAAACAGCACAAGGGAATTACACATATATGCTATACACCCACCATGTTTGGGATTTCTGAAGCACAGTCTGATCCCCAGAATGACTGCTGTTACTGTCTTGCCCATTTTGACCAAAAAACTTAGCAAGTGTGAAATGCATATCCTATATAGTAGAGAGCTAATGTCAGAAATGCTACTTGCATTACACATCAATGAGTCATGTAAGGGACACAAAAGTGTGCGCTACATATGTCATGTGTCTCAGTGTTTGTTGTATAGTAACTGTATTTACATATATGACATCCTACTACTTTATTTAAGCAATAACTTTAGGTCTGGTTAAGTGTTACGTGTACAAGGAAAATAAAAATCAACTCCCCAGTAGATAAACCCCCCAAAGAATTGCCTAGGGCTGTTTATACTGGAGAGGGAGGGAGTCTGGTATTCTGAGTTACACGCACAGTCAGCCCTAAACTTCTAGCAATTATAAGACAAGTGCTTTCAACATGACTTAAAAAAAAAGAATTTTTTGACACAGGATGCACATTAGCAGTTAACAGTACCAGTACATCTGTGAAACCATTAGATTTATGAAAAGTTTTTTTTTTTTTTTTTTTCAAACAACCAGAGATGAATATCAAATCAAAGTACCGGTACTGCTTCTGCATAAGGAACGAGTCTATTTGTAATATTATTTTGCTAGCATATAGACAGCTGTTTTTAAATGACAGGTCTGTGTCAGTTTAATAGGAATTATAGACAGGCCCTTTGAAAGGCTGTTCAGTGGCTGAGCTGTGCTGAGGTTTAAGAAGTGAAGTCTTTAGGACAGGTTTATCATGTGTAACGGGCAGTGTTGTGACACACTGCTGTTACGGATCCTGTCCAGTTCTCTGTCGATGAGATGAGATGGGGTTAGGTTAAATGCTCTAAAACCACGACTAAAGGAGCCTGGCTCTTTTTCACTGTGGTTGGGTCGTCGGTTCGAGCCCAGCCTCCGCCCTGTTACACATACACTAGGTTGGCAGATTGTAGGTTATCACCGCTTCAAATTCCTATTGAAGTAGATGAGTCAGTCATTTCAAGTGTGATGGCACAGCATTGTGGGACACTGCAGCTTTACAAAGAATGTAAGAGTTTATTCAGTTCCACCAACACAAGAATCACAAAGCAGCAGAGCAGTCAGGGGCAAGCAATTGGCACCCCTGGTTCAAGCTGGTTTTCAGCTGGGCAAGCTTGACAGATTTATCTACAGTAAAGATAATTAAGAATTCCTGACAATGGATTCCGAGACTCAGCGTTTAAAAGTGTTCTGCCAAAATAAATTACCATCGGGTATTTCTAACATTTACCTTTTGTGGATATAAAGTTTTGGGCGTGGATCTTTTTCACTGCATTGCACTGTACATTTGTTTTGTGGCTCTGCCCAACTAAATATTTTCATTTACACATAACATATTGAACTCTTTCAACACTTCTGACCTGTATTACAAGCCTTTTGTGTGCAGCGTTCACAAAACGCTTGCACACAAAAGTAAACGGCACATTGGGCAAAGCGAGCACTAAATCAAAGTGTATCGCGCTGGTGTAAAGCCAGCACACATAGCAATTGTTATATTCATTTAGTTTCAGTTTTTACTGTCTCGCTCTCTCACTCCACCTCTGAACACCCAACCATGTTCAGCCAAAGCTGGGGGTATTTATATTACGGCACAGGGATAAACAGGCTATTAGTTACCTAGTTTATCCCTCTGCCACATTCAGCACGGGGTTTCTCACATACGTGCTCAACAGCCAGTTTGTTAATAATCACTTGCTGTTGACCACGCATTCTCACGATTTTATCTGGATTTTAACCCCATCCAGGCTGTCAAACCATAACAATAAAACGGCGTGTTTTTACACACAAACAATACATTTTAAATAATAATTAAATAATAATTATCTTTCCTAGAGCAGTCTGCAGTGTGGAGTGGAGTTCTATTTCCTAGAGCAGTCTGCAGTGTGGAGTGGAGTTCTATTTCCTAGAGCAGTCTGCAGTGTGGAGTGGAGTTCTCTTTCCTAGAGCAGTCTGCAGTGTGGAGTGGAGTTCTATTTCCTAGAGCAGTCTGCAGTGTGGAGTGGAGTTCTCTTTCCTAGAGCAGTCTGCAGTGTGGAGTGGAGTTCTCTTTCCTAGAGCAGTCTGCAGTGTGGAGTGGAGTTCTCTTTCCTAGAGCAGTCTGCAGTGTGGAGTGGAGTTCTCTTTCCTAGAGCAGTCTGCAGTGTGGAGTGGAGTTCTCTTTCCTAGAGCAGTCTGCAGTGTGGAGTGGAGTTCTCTTTCCTAGAGCAGTCTGCAGTGTGGAATGGAGTTCTCTTTCCTAGAGCAGTCTGGAGTGGAGTTCTCTTTCCTAGAGCAGTTTCCAGTGTGGAGTGGAGTTCTCTTTCCTAGAGCAGTGTGCAGTGTTGAGGGGAGTTCTCTTTCCTAGAGCAGTCTGCAGTGTTGAGGGGAGTTCTCTTTCCTAGAGCAGTCTGCAGTGTTGAGGGGAGTTCTCTTTCCTAGAGCAGTCTGCAGTGTTGAGGGGAGTTCTCTTTCTTAGGCTTGTATACAGCTCGGCAGTGTTGAAGGAGTTCAATATGTTATGTGTAAATGAAACTATTTAGTTGGGCAGAGCCACAAAAAAAAAAAAAGTGCAGTGCAATGCAATGAAAAAGATCCACGCCAAAACCAACCTTATATCCACAAAAAAAGGTAAACATTAAATACCCTATGGCAATTTATTTTGGCAGAACACACAAGACAAAGTAACTCAATTACGTAGGTGTGTGTCTGTGTCGTTTGATTACTGTGGTGCTTAAGGAGCCCTTTCTATTTCCTGTTTTCAAATGTTCCTTCCCTGCTTGTGGAAATAACAAAGCTGATCCGTCATAAGGAGTTGTGGGGGGTTCACTGTACATACTCGCATTTTCTTGGTGATGAATTTATAAAGAGAGTTATGCCGCTCCTTCACACATGAAACACAGAGACGTTAGGCCAGACTTAAGAAGACTTTTCTCTCTTTTTCTCCAGTTTAAAGCTCCAAAAAGAAACATGTACAAAAACAGTTATCTATTTTTAAAATCTTGTTGGGTAAAATTAAAAGGTGAAATAAAAACACATTCTTTTTTTTTCTTCTGTAGGTCATTAAAAAACTTTATTTTCACTTTGACACAGGTGAAGCTAATTTATCCAAGTGAACCTCCTGTGTTTGTGGTAAAAAGGGGCCTACCTGAGACCACAGTTACTAGACTAATTCAGACTAACACAGGAACTAGGACCAGAAGACGCAGTTGGAAATAAAGTGGAGACTTTGGACAGTGGGTTGGAGACGGTTCTTTGCTGTAGAATAATGAACGACTATTAGATGCTGTGAAGAGGAGAGTTTTATCCTTCCCCTGTTTGAACGTCGGACAGCTTCTGTTCATTAAAAAACATAGTTGAATCTACCCATATTCTTTAGATGCCAAAACCATGCAAACAATACAAACAGATTCATCAACTACACACCTACTGAAAAACAATGCCTAAATCAATATAGAATGCATTTTTGTTGCAAAAAGAAGGTGCTGGATTCATTCTGTACGGGTTGCAGGTGGGAAATGATAAATCTCAAAACGCACAACGTTGAGATTCTATGAGCAAGTTGTACAAAGGACCATCTCAGTTACAAGGCAGTCTCTGTTCCTGCAAAAGCTTTGAAATACTTCCGCTGATGCCTCACTGAAATACAGAGCCTTCCTGGAACGCTGTTCAGCACAGCTACTGTAGTGGGCTTTCCACGAAGAGAAATTCCACAATGCACCTGCCTAATCAATTTGAAGTGGCTTTCTGATTTTAAGTTTTAACCTTAAAAACAAATCTGCAGCTTACATTATACCTTCTCACTGGTATATTGCAGCAACAGCGTGGGCTGGAACTTCAGCTAAACAATAAGGTCCTGAATGTAGCTTTTACAAGAACTGTTTCAGAATGCCTCCAAATTGAAAGGAGAAATGGTGCTGGTGGGGGGTTACTGTATTAGTGTAACTCTTTATTTGCATATACCTATACAATAAAACATGTGTTTTGCATATCTAGCTATTTTCATTTGGGAAGGGTAATGTGATCCCTAAACTACACAACAGACAGGAGCAACATATGAGATCTATGAGAGCCTGTAGGAAGCCTTTTCTTTAACTAGAGGAGTCCAGTCTGGTTCTTTTCACTTTGTTTAGTGCGAGCAGCTGAGCATGGTTTCTGACAAGAGAGAAAGAAGGATTTGAAGTACACAGTACAACTTCAAAATTTCATTTTCCATGAAATCCGTTTTGCTTACTTTAATTCACAGACAACTGAAAACATATTTAAAAAGAATTGTGTGATCTCCGAATCATTATTAGAACCCAATAAACTTATAACCACAACGCAATGTACTGCTGCAACCAATAGCAGGAGGACTCGTCGTTTCACTGGTTTCACAACATCTAAAACAAGACTTGGCATACGTAAACAAACTGGACAATCAACACCTGCTTTCTGCTAAAGTACATGAAACTATTAAAGAATGCAATACCGAGCTTCATAAGAAATCAATTTGAACCCAAAATTAAATATACGTGTAAGTGAATTACTTTCTAATGGAACGCGTAAATCGCAAAGGACAACTTATCCCATTGCAGTAATTAGCAGTATATGCTCGCATCGGTCGTATTGTATCGGGTATCAGGAATAATATAAAATATGATATCAATCCAATTAAATAAACAAAACACTTGCTTCAGGGCGTTTTCTGTCGTGTTGCGTTCTGTCAATTGCGGTGTGTTGGTTGCTTAGACGTTTGCACGGAAAAAAAACTTTTGAGTGGTGTTATATAAAAACGAAACGGTAAAGTAGAAAAGATTTTTTAATTTTAAGATTTTAATTTGGAACCGCTACAACAAAGTTAGTTTGTGTTGTTTACAACAACAAAAAAAGTATTATTCATAAAATTTTAAGAAAAAAAATCGCATTTTAAACTAAATTAGTTAAAATAAATACTTAATTAAACATATACTAAATCCAATTTAAAAACAAACAAACAAACAATTAGATTATTTTTAGTCTTACCGGGATTTGGATAATTTGAGTTTAAATTACTGAATGGAATATGCATGTATCCTATTATACAAAACTAAAGATATAAGATACGTTGGCCACCCGGCAGAATGACCAGTTTTGTTCAGTAATGTAATCAGTGTTATTCATGGTATATTGCACTTACTGTACGTGTTTTGCCAGAGCCTTCAACAGCGCTGTTCTCCAGCGACGGGATGTAAACTTCAATCATTGCGGGGTTTAACAGACAGCTGATCCAATCGATCTGTCAATAACGAGAAAGCCAGCGGAGAGTCTGGTGGGGGCGCAGATTCGGTGATGATCAATCAAGCCTGTGTTTAACAATTCACTCGGTTCTTCTCCCGGTATTTTATTTCACACCTCCAAAATATATGTATTGCCCCCGCTCGCCCGTGTGCCAGGACCTCTCCACCACGGTCCTTGTCTCTTCTGAACAGCTCGGTAATGCTGGAGACCAGATTGACAGATTGTACGCGAAGCGCAGCTGACCGATTCACTACAAACAACACAAGCTCGTGTTGCTCTCTGCTGAAAGGGGTGGATCGAATTCAACACCCACTCCAAACTCCACCTCTTAACAAAACTAAATTACAGGATACGCACGCATAGAACGAGCGATTCAAGCTACAAATACCCGTAAAGCTTGTATAAAGTCAATAGGTCTATTGTAAAACTATACTGTTGATGTATTTATTTCATAGCACTACCAAAGAGAAATTAAAGGGGTATTTCGGCAAACCCCTGATCGTGTTTCTTTAGACTGTTTAGACCCTGTATTTTCACACTGATTTGCCATTTATCCTGCTACAACACTGTAGATACACCCCCCCTGAAGCAGGTATTAGGATCCCACTTGACACCTCTCCTGTGTGAAGCGAATGGAGTTTCATGTTTCAGATGGGGTTTGAATACCTTTATCCCACGAAAAAAGGTCAAACACAGTGAAACATCAGACTTAGGTGAATTAGGATACACTGGACAAAAGACCCTCTAGAAAATGTGCCCATTATAACTGAAACAGACTTGCAAGTAGCAACATAGCAGAAAAAAAGAACAAACCACAATACATTTGTATAGCATGTCACACTCAGCTTATTTAAATACAGATTTAAACAGTATACACAGAACACAAATGCAGCAATTTGAAAGTTACATTAAAACCCACTAAGAAAGCCCTTTTTTATAAAAGTGCGTTTTTATTCTTGACTTGAAAACTGTAACGGTCCCAGCTTCCCTGACAAACGAAGGCAGAGCATTCCATAATTTAGGAGCTCTACAAGAAAAAGCCCTCCCTCCCTTGTTGCTTTTGTTGACCCTAGGAATAACCAGCAGCCCCGCATTCTGTGATCTCAGAGTGTGGTTTGGAAGATACAGGGTCAGTAACTCCTGCAAATAACTAGATTGCAATCCATTCAGGGCCTTGTAAGTTAACAGCAAAATCTTAAAAGCAATTCTATACTGCACAGGGAGCCAATGTAAGAGGCCAATAGGGGTAATATGTTTACTTTTCCTGGTTTTAATCAGAATTCTAGCGCTGGTATTCTGAACATGCTGCAAGCGGGATACCACATGTTTTGGGACACCAGAAAAAGTGCATTACAATAATCAATTCTAGATGAAACAAAGGCATGCATTAGTCTCTTGGCATCAGATACGGAAATAATTGGTCTAAGTTTGGCTATATTTCTCAAATGGTAAAAAGCTACTTTAGTAACTTCCCTAATATGAGTCTCAAAAGATAGAGATAAACCACACAGGTACAGCAGCACCTTTCAGACCGATTAGGAATGTTTTATCTATTTATTTTACAGCCGCATTACAAAGTAGGCAACTTGCTTTAAAACATGTCTAATATTTTCTTAAGAAAAACAGTTGAGCACCTTCTTTCATTGAAATTAAATGTCATTTTTACAGCTTTGGAAAATCTTTCCATCAGGTTTGTATTTTCCTAAAAGCACAATGTGTGCTTGTTTCAGAGTTATGACCTCAGCACCAAATAGAAAGAAAACTCCACTACAGAGCAGCTATTACAAGAACTTTCCATTTCAGGGTTTTCATTTTCATTCCAACCTAATCTCACCAATCTAGCAGATTCTTCATGTGTCTAACCAAGCCCCTTTTCATACTTCTTACTGGCTTTATTAACAGGATTACTGGTCCCACTTTTATTGTGCTGGCAACCTGGTGTTTCTTCAGTGGAGTCTATGTTAAATCTGAACATGTCAATATTTAAAACACCTCGTACCTCTTTACTGCAGATCACATGATCTGATTGCCGCTCAGCCATATGAGTTAGACTTTGAAATATCTGCATATCCTATATAGGAGCATGCTATAGACCGCCAAATTCAGACGCTGAGCAAAATAATCTGTTGTACAATGACATTCGAAATGTGTGTAGAAAAGGAGAAGCCATACTAATGGGGATTTCAACTTCCCCTGTATAAAATGGGAAAACCCAATGGGGGGCACGACGGACGAAATTGAAATGGTGGAAATGACAAATGACTGCTTCCTAACGCAATTTGTCAAGGCACCGACTAGAGGGGAGGCATGCCTTGATTTAGTCTTTTCAAATAATGAAGACAGAATAACTAAAACAGAGGTCAGAGAGCCATTGGCAAACTCAGACCACAACATGGTCTCATTTGAAATATTTTTTAAAACCCCAAAAGTAATGACTAAAGCTAAGGTTTACAATTTTAGAAAAGCAAACTACGAAGGTATGAAACAGAGACTAGTAGAAGTAGATTGGAGTAAAATAGAGAAAACATCCACAGAAAAAGGGTGGCTGTTTTTTAAAAATGTAGTACTAGAGGCACAAAACAATTACATCCCAAAAGTAGACAAATCTAAATCTAAAACAAAATGGCCAAAATGGTTTAATAGATCAATTAAAAAAAATATTCAGCGAAAAAAGGCACTTTACAGAGCGTTTAAAAGGGACCAAAAACAAAGCACACAGAAAGAGTACTTGGAACTGCAAACACAAGTCAAAAAGGAAGTTAGAAAGGCCAAGAGAGAGATAGAAATCAATATTGCTAAGGGGGCTAAAACCAATTCCAAAATGTTTTTCCAATATTATAACAGCAAGAGAACATTCAAAGAGGAGGTTAAATGTCTAAGAGACACAAATGGCAAAATCATAGATGAAGAAAAAAAAATAGCAAATATATTAAATGATTACTTTTCACAGGTTTTTACAAAGGAGGACACGGACAACATGCCCCACATGTTGACCTGTTCCTATCCAATTTTAAATAACTTTAGCATAACTGAGGCAGAAGTGTTAAAGGGACTAGGAGCTCTTAAAATAAACAAATCCCCTGGGCCAGATGAGATCCTCCCAATAGTACTCAAAGAAATGAAAGAAGTTATTTACAAACCGCTAACCAAGATCATGCAACAGTCTCTTGACACAGGGGTTGTACCAACAGACTGGAAAATAGCAAACGTAATACCAATCCACAAAAAGGGAGACAAAACCGAACCAGGTAACTACAGACCATTAAGCCTGACTTCTATTATATGTAAAATTATGGAAACTATAATAAGATCCAAAATGGAAAATTACCTATATGGTAACAATATCCTGGGAGACAGCCAGCATGGTTTTAGGAAAGGGAGATCATGTCTAACTAACCTACTTGACTTTTTTGAGGATGAAACATTGAAAATGGATAACTGCAAAGCATACAACATGGTTTATTTAGATTTCCAGAAAGCTTTTGACAAAGTCCTGCATAAAAGATGAATTCTGAAACTGAACGCAGTAGGGATTCAAGGAAATGCATGCACATGGATTAGGGAGTGGTTAACAGGTAGAAAACAGAAAGTACTGATTAGAGGAGAAACCTCGAAATGGAGTGAGGTAACCAGTGGTGTACCACAGGGATCAGTATTAGGTCCTCTGCTATTCCTAATCTACATTAATGATTTAGACTCTGATATAGTAAGCAAACTCGTTAAATTTGCAGACGACACAAAACTAGGAGGAGTGGCAGACACTGTTGAAGCAGCAAAGGTCATTCAAAATGATCTAGACAGCATTCAAAATTGGGCAGACACATGGCAAATGAAATTTAATAGAGAAAAGTGTAAAGTATTGCATGCGGGCAATAAAAATGTGCATTATAAATATCATATGGGAGATAGTGAAATTGAAGACGGGAACTATGAAAAAGACCTAGGAATTTATGTTGACTCAGAAATGTCTTCATCTAGACAATGTGGGGAAGCTATAAAAAAGGCTAACAAGATGCTTGGATATATTGTGGGAAGTGTTGAATTTAAATCAAGGGAAGTAATGTTAAAACTCTACAATGCATTAGTAAAACCTCACCTAGAATATTGTGTTCAGTTCTGGTCACCTCGTTACAAAAAGGATATTGCTGCTCTAGAAAGAGTGCAAAGAAGAGCGACCAGAATTATCCCGGGTTTAAAAGGCATGTCGTATGCAGACAGGCTAAAATAATTGAATCTATTCAGTCTTGAACAAAGAAGACTACGCGGCGATCTGATTCAAACATTCAAAATCCTAAAAGGTATAGACAATGTCAACCCGGGGGACTTCTTTGACTTGAAAAAAGAAAAAAGGACCAGGGGTCATAAATGGAGATTAGATAAAGGGGCATTCAGAACAGAAAATAGGAGGCACTTTTTTACACAGAGAATTGTGAGGGTCTGGAACGAACTCCCCAGTAATGTTGTTGAAGCTGACACCCTGGGATCCTTCAAGAAGCTGCTTGATGAGATTCTGGGATCAATAAGCTACTAACAACCAAACGAGCAAGATGGGCTGAATGGCCTCCTCTCGTTTGTAAACTTTCTTATGTTCTTATGTTCTTATATAGGACAAAAAAGGGTTTACTGAAAGGGAATAAAAAACTGAAATACATGCATCCTACATAGGACAAAATCTTTTAAGGATTTATTGACAAGGGAAAAAAATAACCTGTCCCAAGTTTGACAACCAATTTAGCTCTTGCTAATAAGAGCTGGATTGAAAGAATGGATGAAAACCTTGGAATATTAAAACATTTATCTGTAATACAATGAACAAACTGGTGATGGTCAAAACATTTGTCTACTTGACAAGACGTATTCTAAAGGACCTGTTATATTCAGAATTGTGTTTTTGTTTTTAAATGGGTGCTCCTCTAAAGTCAACATCCAGTCGTGGCACATTCTGTATGTGTTTGAAACGCTCCTCCAAAGTGAAATTATCACGAACGGTCTCTTGTTTCAAAGTGTCGCCATTGTTTTACAGCACCGTGCTGCTGTGGGTGTAACAGGGACCTCAGAGCTGCCCCCTGTAATAGGAATCCCCCCTTCGGGGCTGTATCTGGGACTGCAACGCCTTGTTGTCACTGCAGACCAGATGGTGCAGGCTCGCCTGCCATTTGTTATCATGCAAATACCTTCTAACTGTCATTGCTGGGTTTCACTTCTTGCAGTAGATAAAGCAAGACGCTGTGGAAGGGATGAGGTTAGAGGGGTTAGGGGAGCAGCGGCGGAGAGAGGACAGAGGACGGGAGTGCGAGGACAGAATAACAGGGATGTGAGAGACAGTCATAGCAGGACAGGTGAGACAGATAGGTACAGTAGTAGTGGGAGCAGGAGTGGTGGGGGGAGGGTACAGACCTGTCTAGTAGTTGGCGTCTTCCAGAGCGCTGCAAGGTTTGGATTTTCTCCAAGAGCCTCTCCTCGCTGGACTCCCACAGCTAGACTCCCAGCTCTTTGGAAGAGAGGCTGTTCGGTTGGCTGCCACTTCTTGCTGGCGCACAGATAGGCTAGCTGTCTATTATACTAAACTGCGCTAAAGACAACACTTAAGCAATACAATAGTTTCAATGTACTTCAAGAGTTGGAATGAGGCCTCTAGTAGCCACTTGGAGAGATTTGGAAAAGGTCTTCGGACTACCACAGCTCAGACTGCCCTTGGACGTGTGGCCCTTAGACGGCTGGTGCTTAGAACAACAGATTTTTTTCCTACCATTTCCAATATACTGTATATAGTTATTGGATCATTTATCAATGCTGCATGTGCAGCTTGCATAATAATACAATCAATGACCGATACAAGAGACAAGAGTGTTTGTTAAAACCGTCACCAGCTACCTTTCTGCTTTAGATTAAAACATTAGACCGATAGGACTTCCAAGTAATTTTAAACTAAAAGTCTTTCCGAGCACCCGTTATTTACCCTGGTAGTGTAAGCAAGCCGTTATACACAAAACAGTTACACTGGTGGTGTTCTTGAAGCACACTCACTAAAAAACACATAATCCTGGTTATTAGTCTACATTTATCAGAAGCTATTTGTGTAACTCATCACTGAGGAAGACTGTATTAAGAATGCAGAGCAGCCAATAACCTTGGTAGATAAGAAACGTAAACTGTATTTATAAATTAGCCGGTAACAAAAAGCACTGGGAAAAATCGCCAGGATGGGAAAAGGCAAGCTACTGGCAATGAAGGATTTGGCATCTTTATTCATCTGAAGTTTTGTTTTTTTAAAGCTGCTACCAGCACACATTTCATTGGGATATCTTGGTTCCGATTATAGGTCAGTTCCTAAGGGTTAGTTCCTGTTTGTGCAAAACCCAGACAGGCAGTCTTCTGTAACTTAATAATGTACGATACACGTGACATCAGTGTCAAGGTTAGATTAGAGCTCTATTGAGGATCTAAACAACAAGGAGAATACAATTAGTGAAGATAACTGATATTTCATACCAGAACCAAGTTGCTCTTTGTGTTGGACTAACTTAAAAAAACATCAACAGTTCAGACATAGCTGAATATTTAAGAAAAAAAAAAAAACACATAACTGTTCTTTTGTATGGCCAACATCCTCCACTTGATTTCGGTGACTCAGTTCCCTTTATCCTGTATTCCTAGTAGTATACACAGTGACTGAAGTGGTTTGCAGAGTGCTGATGACTCTTTATGAGTTTGATCAAGGTGTGAGTCAGTCCAAAAATTACTGGCCTCAGCAAGGAGAGATGTAAAAAAAAAAAAAAAAAAAAACATAAATCTGTCACATGTTACAAAGAGCTATATTTTACAGTATTTCTTAAATATTTGGTTTAGCTGAAAACAACCTAAATATAAGACTTAAAGAGTAAGTAGTGGGGTTCTGAAAAATATAATGTTATAAGTCCCCACTTGTTGCTACAACTGTTTAAATAATGTACCTGTAATGGCCGCTCTAGTGCACGGTGGTTTGAGATCAGTCCTCTAAATCACTGCAGGATTTAGAGGAATGTGGGCAATAATCCTAACACTATTAGTGCACTAGAGCAGCCATTTTGAAAAGAGCTTTGAAACAGACTTTAAAGTAATAAGTGTAAAAGTTGTCTGAATGTTAAAAATGAAAAGAAACATTACAGGTACGTTATTTAAACAGTTGTAGCAACACGTTATATTTTTCAGAACTCTGTTACTCTTTAAATATACATACATGAATCTGAAGTTCAATAAATACCTAATTGCAGATCTATGAAATACTTCTGCGACAATGAAACATTATTGCAATCCTGTATAAAACCAAAGGGAATGTTACTGATTGTGAAACTGGTTCAACATGTTGTGGGGCACAGTCTTTTGGTGTGAATTACATGCTTCCCAATATACATTTTGCACCCAATATAGCAGCACAAATTCAGCAACAACTGACCTTACAATGTATAACCCCACCCCAAAAAACTAAAATCAGTAGCCTGGCTCTTTGAGGGATTCAGTATATAACTGTAGCTCTGAAGCCAGATACCTAATTCTATTAAATAGGAGCTTTGCACTCGAGATGACAGTTGTGAGGAGCTCAGATGCACAGCCATTTCACGGACATTGTGTCAGACTAAATCCTGAGCTGAGTGAAAGCTACAGACTCAGCAAAGCCAGGGATCATGTGCAGGAACGAGAGACAGGAAACAGCCCGACACTACCCCTACCCCCCTCCTCTCCACAACCATTCATTAAACAGTCACGATCCTGCACACAGACGCATGGCTGAAAATGCTAGAGAAGCAAAAAAAACACTTGCAGACAAACCTTTTTTTTGGTGAGTAAAAAAATACCTCTTTAGGTTTCAAAATTGCCTCAAGATTCTCATGTTTTTCCAAAAAAAAAAATCTATAAGGCTTTAACATAATTTCACCGTTACCACACAAATAGCATCATAATGTTTTCTACTGCCATTTTTTTTTATCATCCATAACTAATAAATCCTCTATAGGACTGAACTGAGAAATACTAAAAGAAGCCACTATATTTTACAATTTAAAAGGGAATAAATAAAGAGAAATGCTTCTCTTTTTAATGTTTACCTAAAACATTTACAATTTCCAATATGCAGTATTGAGAATATTTACAAAAATTTATTTCAAAAGGTACTAGTTTTCCCCTGAGGTCTTCACTCTTGTGTGACAGGACACAAACTGTTTTGAGAACCTGAACAAACACTTTGACTCATGGTTAGCTCGTTTGGTTTTCTGTTTGTTCATGGTCTCCTGTGAAGTTGTGCCAGGGTTTGTCTGTAGCCATCTGAGAGCTGGCCCAGGTTTTAAAATACAGAATCTGGAAGTATACGCAAAGTCAAACAGAAACGGTTTAGCGGCTGTAATGTCTTCATGTCACTAAAATTCAGAAGCACAAATATTTCTATTTATTGTTTCACGCATGAAATATTGAAAATAGCTGAAATAAACATTTGAAGTCGTTTTGGACACATAACATATATTTCATTGATAAATATACCATTTATTCCCCATTGCTTTATATTGAGAAAAAATTGCATCTTCTAATGAGGTCATTATACAACAAAGGTAACACAGTGGGTGCGTTAAGTAACCGAGTGGCTCAGAGAGAGAATTTTTCCACTCACTCAGATCACAGATTAAATCTGCTCTGTAGTGCTCTGAGCTGCTCTGGAGGAGTGTTATCGAGCTTGTTGTTAAGTGGGTTCTGTCACTGAGCTGCTCTGGAGGAGTGTTATCGAGCTTGTTGTTAAGTGGGTTCTGTCACTGAGCTGCTCTGTAGGAGTGTTATTGAGTTTGTTAAGTGGGTTCTGTTACTGAGCTGCCCATTTACTTCACATATCCACTATCCCCTAGTCTCGTATGAAAGCATGCATTTGTGTGATAGTTTTTTTTTTTTTTTTTTTATCCATCTCCATATGAGGTTGCCATGCATCAGTGGGTTAAATTGAAGGGAGAAGAGAAGGCACTGGGATTAGTTGAAATGAAAAAGTTCAATTTGCACAATAAGGAAGCAGTGAAAGTGGCACTATTGTTATGAAAGGGTAGAACGATAGATTTCAAAACCTTAAGCTGTTTTGGACTCGCCTGGAAAAAGAAACATGACTGGAATGACTCTAGGATGGATTTATGTTATGAACTAATAGCTATTGGCAATACTGTATCGCAGCACCTGATTAGAATGAGCAGCAATGATGTGTACATTATATGTTTTTAATGAATGTATACAAAAAACAAGACAAATGGAAGAGGCATTAAAACCCAAAGCTGCTGAACTGCGGTTCTGTCACAGAATATAAAATCTCAGAAGGCAGAGAAAGCCACATGTGATTTTTAATACCATGGTTTAGTAATATTAACAGTTATGGTGACAGTAAATAAGCAGGGTTTACATTGGCTTGGAAGTTTTTGTTCCAGACTACAATGCAAAATAAGTGTAATAGACAAAACAAACTTAATTCAACTGCCATTTTTACCTTGTTAAACACATGGTGCAAACATTGCAAATCCGGCCCTGAAATTTGAGTTCACCGTAGTTTAGAAGCAATTAATATACTGTGTACAGTCCGTATCTATGTTGAACAATAACAAAACCTCTCTGGGAAGCGTTTTAGGGAAGTAGAACAAGAGTGATCAAACCTGAGCCTCAGACATGAGGAGAAAGGTGGATGTGAAAACCTTGCAAACGTACTGGAGAGGACTCAATACAACCTCACTTCCTGTCTTGTGTGCAGGGTCTCGGACAGACAGTACCGTGGTGACTTAATCTCTTGTCAGTTGTCAAGTTTAATGGTGACTGAGTCTTCAGCTCTGAATCTGTTGCCATGGTTTTGATATGACTAGTTTGGTGCCAGAGCATTTGCTGTTATGTACAGTATAGTATGTTTTTTTTAATTGATATTTCAGATAAAAAAAAAAAAGAAAAAAAAAAGAAAAAAATAATATATATATATATGATATGGACATGACTTTTGAGCAATCAGAGAACCTTTACTTTTTGATACTGTAACAAACGTAACTTGAAAAAACAGACAGACAGACATATAATGTCAGTGCCTTGCCATGGCTGTAAATTCAAAATCTCAAAGTTGATGATCATGATGTATATCAACAGTATGCACAGAACAGTACAGAGTAAGAAATGGCAATGAACAGTTAAACGAAAACTAGATAAGTGGTATTGAAGACATACATGTCATTAGGTAAGCAAATGCAAAGTACTGTATATTAAGAATGACCGATTCATTCTCAAAATACATGTAAAAAAATAAAATAATAATTGTGACATAGGGACAGACAGATGTACAGACAGATGTACAGACCGAGATACCTCCATATATCAAAACAATCTGATACTCCCAACAAGTTATACTGAGTAACGTTAATACCAAGTTTCAACACAATTTAATAAGCACTGACATATGTACACATATCGCCTCCATACAATAACTTGTATCCCACACTCAGTTAAACAGCATGTAGCTCGCAGCGTTAGGACTGAGAGAACAGGGAGGGGCTCAGAAAACTGGTATTTTTTTCAGTGAATTCTTCAATTTCAAGCCTGTGAAAGGCCCAGTTAGTACTTTTCCAGTCATGTTATCAGACAAGTCAAGGATGTAATGAAGGGGGTAGACTAAATAAACTGTGAAGACAGACCACCACAGCTGATAAAGGTTACTTGCAATGGTTGTAGTGAACGCGAACAAAAGGCTTGAATTGGGTTTTGTACACAGCAGTGTAACAGGAATTACACTGCACTCAGGGTTCTGTGCTCTTTCTTGAGATGACAACCAGCCAATGATAAAACCAGAAGCGATTAGAAGAAGTCATTAATAAAAAGTAATTCAGCTGTAGGGACAAGCTCAGCTCAAAGACAAACAGACATGCTCTTGTTACTACAGCACCATGTTCTCTCCTAAATGTGTTTAAGTTTGTGGTCGATCAGTTTATCCGACCATTACACACGTTCTGCAGAAAACTACCATGTTGGAGATACCAGTCTTGTGCATTTTGTATTGGACAAATTATCAACAAGGCCTATTTAAGTCTCAATCTTCTCCTGTTGCTTTCACTAGTTGGAAAACACAAGCTCGCTGTTTCCTGTAAACTGCATGACAGAATGAAACAAGGAAGGATCCCAATTTTGGTTCCTTCTTTTAACAATAGATATGACTTGAAAAATAATTAAAAAAACAGGCCTCAACACGCACAATACACTGGCAGACTTGCACGCATTTACAGTAAAGAAAGTGTAGCCCTAAGCCAAGCAAAAAACCAGTTTCACACTCCCTAAAGAGGAAATGTGGAATTCTCCAGCCAACTATATTAGGAGGTACGGGTTAAAACTCGCTGAACTTCAGATTGTTCCAACAGCAGTCACTTGAAACAATGAAATGTGCAGGCTTTCAATCTTTTGCGTTTCTCCTGCAGCGAAACTGAAATGCAGGATTTCTCCCTGTGTTAATCTCCCAGGATGAAAGGTTTGTATTATTCTCCATGTAAAGATTCTAGCAAAATGAAAAAAAAAAGAGTCAAACCCCAAAGTATGAGTTTCTTGTGTTAAGACCTCTTCTCAATGCTGCTGTGGATAAACCAATCACCTCAGAGAAATGAAACCTGGAAAGGAGAAGGAAAAGACTATGGGCAACACGACTCTATGGCTGTATACGCGATCAAACTTTATACCCTACATACTGATCCCTTCCCTCTCCCGCTAAACAAGAGGATAGTCAACATGCTCTATACTGAACAATACTCACATTAGTGTAGTTGACTTGGAAGGGGCCAGAACTGGGGTCAGACCATTTCCGGAAAGCATATACAGCTGTATCGTCCAAGGACTGGATCATCAGAGATGACATAGCAGCAGGGGTCTCCAGGTTCTCCAAATATTGAAAAAAGTGCACTTCTAGGGTGCAAATTAAGACACAGAACCTAGATTTGGACTACCACCTACAGGGCGCAGACACCTATGAGCATTAACCATTTTAAATAACAAACATGCACCATGAATGATGGGGTGAGGGTTACTGGAAAGAACTTTAAAAACACTTGATGGTCTAGTGCACTGCCAACAATTTTAGTTTGTATTGCAATGCAGACCAAAGCTTAACAATAAATGTTCTTACTTGTTGTTAGTGTTTGCAAGATTATTGATGCACCCCTACACTTCTGTTTCTCTGATGGTTAATTTGCTTTAAGGAGATGTAGATTTTCCAAATACTGTGTGCTAGAGTTGTGTTACCCACGTGCTGAAGGTGTCATTGGGGTCCAATATAATGATCTAAATAGTGTTGGCTCAAAATGCTACAGCTCTTTAACTCTGTATTAATCCAGCTGAGACTTACAATAGAAATACAGTGAAGTCAGGTTTGCCATGGTTTAGATCATAAAAACACTTCCCATTGCCTGCTTGGAGTTAGACCACTGAATTAAATATGACCTATGCATGTATGAGTTATATGCAACTTTTTAGTTTTTAATAATGCTTTTGAGCACATAAATCATCAACATTTAAATTGGCTCAATTCATGTTTATCTGCATTTAAATATCTATCTATCTATCTATCTATCTATATCTATATATATATAATTACAAATCACTTGTTTAAGAATGATTACTTAATGTTAGAACGAGTTTAACAAAGTAAATGTAAGAGCTGCAATTAAAAAAAAGAGAGACAATAGGATTTATTAAAGAATTTTATTTTCAATAATTTACTACTTTGAGTAAATTTAGAATATAACAAATTCAACCCTGTAGTATGCATACAATTTTTATAATTACGGTTTTTAATATCCGCCAACTGTTATGGAATATCGAATGCAGTGGAGAAGACACATTTTAATATTAATAACATGTAAACACTTTGAAAAGAAGTGGGGTTGAGATGTACTAATTAGTGCTGGGACAAACACCTTGGGTTTCATTTTAACTGAAACAAGCAAGCACTGGGTTATGGAAAACTCAACCCTCTACACCACGGGATTACATGGAGAGACAAAGAAGCACTGTTTATTTTCCACTGTTGTCATTAAAGATATTACTACCAGGAGACAGATACTTAGAGGTTATTATTATTTAGATTAAAATATACATGTATTATAGTATTTGAGTTTACTAAAGTATATAAATCATGTCTGATAAATCTGGTGCAAACAAATTAGAATTTCTGTATAAAATTATATTTCAAGCAATGTTTGAATAGCTGTCCCAGCACCGAATGCAATCATAAAAAAAAAAAGAAACCAAAGTTGATTGTTTGTCAATTACTAAAAATAAAGTTTCTAACTTTCCGACTGACCAGGTTGTGTCCCCTTCATGCATGAAGCCCATTACCCTGTTACTCAAACATGTGATGCTACAGCCCTATCTCCTCACAGTCGTAGACAGAGGAAAAAGGGACAATGCATCAAAAGGCCATTTTATATTTTCAGTCTTCATGCGTGCAAATATTTGGAATGGGTCCCAGTTCAATAGCAAGTTCTATTAATACTCTTCAACATGCTCTGAGCTTACACAGCTAATAATTCATCATGTGTCTGTGCTTCCTGATCTCAGAACTCACCGTAACATTGTTTGGTATCATAGTTAATCTGAGATCAGGAAAATGTGTATGGCTGCAACCATTGTAAAACATTCTAAGGGCAGAGCTACAATTGTATTTTTAAACTATATACACCAGTTCAGCTGGTATATGCTGCCAAAGTAGTACCAGACATTAAGTGGCTGCTGCCAGTCCCACCTCTTTCATGAAATAGACACACATGGCGTTTCAACAATATGAAATGGAATATTATTTAAAACTAGAAAGACACATTTATACAGACCCAGAAAGGGGACACAATGGCTTAGGTCATTCTATGAAGCCAACTGTTAAAGAATGTTATGCCTGGCTATTTCAAGCTATTTAAGATTATCTTGCGTTATTGTATTTTATGTTGCGAACCCTTTCACCAATCAAGCATCAACTCGGTCTACTGAATAACAATACAGGAGCCATTAGGGGAACTTACAGTGTAATGAAATACAATGGTTACTAACAAATACAAATCATATTGGCTAAAACATTCCATTGCACTACAGAAGGGCTACTCGACCCTGGTCCTGGAGGGCCGCTGTCCCTCCTAGTTTTTGTTCCAGCTGTACCCTAAATTACTTAATTGGACCAATTAAGTGCTTATTAGAAGCTTAATTGATCCAATTAATCAATTTAGTGTACAATCAGAACAAAAACCAGGAGGGACAGCGGCCCTCCAGGACCACGGTTGAGTAGCCCTCACTATGGGAAGAACAACCTTGCAGTATATCTCTGTGGGGCAAGCTCATTTAACATTTAAGCATTCAGAGATAGAATCATTTTTTTAACACCACACATTCTCAAGTCGACTGTTTCTTGTATCCTCAATCCTAGCTATGTTACCCTACTCCTTCGCACACTCGCAAGGAAAAGGCACTTCTAGCTTCTACACTGAAATACAATGTTCATTCGGGGTGCACGTCATTGTAGACGCTAGCTAGCGTGAGACTTTAAACTCATTTCACTTTTTTTGTGAATCACGGGGCACTCGAATAAGCATACCACTTTGTGACTGGTCACTCCTATGTGGGTGCTGTTGGCTCAGTTGCCATCAAACTTGCCACTGGGTTACAGTCTGTGATCATACTACAGTATTATCAACCCACCAACACTCCTGCAGTGGTGCACTGACACAGTGTGCTCTGGTGCCCTTTGCTTTGTGGTTCTGTGGATTAATGATCCCCAGGACAAATGCTAGATTCACCCAAAGCAGCTTCAATTCCCCACCCCAGCTAAAGAACTGGATCTCTAGTAAAAAAGCCTGAAAGCTCCGAAGAGCTGACCTGTATGAGTATCTTAAAGAACAGAAAAACGAACCCCCAAAATCATCTATTAAAATGGCTAATCAGCAGGAGCTAACGAGTGCAAAGCCTTAATATAAAGTACATAGTGGTATTTTTTTTTTTTTTTTTTTTTTTTTTTTTAAACAAACTAAATGTGTTTTGGCTGTTTGCTAATAGAACCCAATGCCCTGAAAATATCACCCATACCCAACATCTACTTTTCATTCCTTATATGAGGATTTTTTTTTTTTTTATATATAAGAAAATACACATGGAAGTTAAATGTAAAATATACATTGTTAATACAATAGTTAAGATGAAGATCTATACTAACATGTACTGTATTAGTTCAGTTTCTTCCCTTTGCGGTGCATCTTGGTTCGTTTTCTTGGTTTAAAAGGCAAGAGGTAAAGTGTATAAAACGGCAGAGTTTGAGAGGCTCACACGACTTCCTTGGTCATGTTAAGCGATTGCTTTTGCTTCCGGTAGAAATGCTTCCCAGTATTTAATAAGCTGAAAGAGAATGAGACATAGTTTAGAGGTGGGTGGGTTTGTGGTTTGAGTAAATTCAATGCAATTTATAAATACAGAGCTAGTATAAACCACTTTCATAGTAAATGCATAGCACACTCGAGGAAATTACTTTTTCAAATACAGCAAGTTACCATTCCCCTTGAAAACAGGATAGTAGCCATTACTGTATTTTAAATTGCACTGCTAGGACTAAGATAGGATTAAAAGATGACAATTAAAAAGTTAAATGATTTTTACCTGTTGATGCGAGTGTAGAAGCGTTTCAAGATATCTCACTAGCTGGTTCTTGAAATCCGTGGCTTTCTCTTTCTGAAAAACAATAATCAAGATGATTATTTGGAGTCTTAAACTTTTTTTATCCATAGCAAGGTAAAACTTTTAAGGCAAGGAGACAAACACTAGCAATAACTTTTGTCTACTTGGTGATTGCAAGACACTCAATTATACAGCACACATTTTAGTGATGAAGGACAAACTGTAGAACTACTGTATGCGTAATGTATACATAAATCAGCAGCCGTTTCATTGAAGAAAGCGATGTAGAAAATTTGCAGCCAACCTCAAATCGGAGAACCTCTTTCCGCACTGTAGCTGACACCCTCTCAAAGTCTCTCTCATACTGTGTTACTTTAGACTCCCACTGAAAAGAGGAAAGGTGCATTTAGCAATGGATCAAAAAAGTACAACTGAAACTATTAAAGTTTACTGATGCCTGACCAAAAGTAGCATACTTCACAGAACTGGCGATGTATATATACAGCAGATGTCAGAAGTGCAAATAAAGAAGATACATAAACCTGTATTACAACTTCAATTTGAATACAGCTGTTGTACCACCAGATCCTTCTCATGTCAGTTCTGTCTCATGATAATAACATCCACTGGCATGTGCTGTAAAGAAGAGGATCTTCTTCCCATCGCTCACCTCCGAGATCTCGTCTTTGGCCTGCTGCAGCTTGTCAGGTTTGTTTGCCCACAGCAGCTTGGCTTCGTTTTCACGTTTCTTCTGCAGTGTAGTCTGAGCGTCTTGCCATCGTTGCCAAGTTTTCATTCGATGGTCAAATGAGCCCTGTAGAGAGAAATCAGTCACTTCATCATGAACAAAAAACATTCAAATAAACTAGTGACATTTTACACGTTTTAGCTGACAATTGAAACATTATACGTGTGTGTGTGTATATAAGTGTGTGTGCGCGTGTGTTTCTTTCTATAAACAAAGAAAAACACAAAGCCCCAGCTGGCACTAAAGGACACTGATTGGCAGCCTCACACAGAAAACTGTTTAAAAGTTGTACTTTAATATAATTTGTTATAAAAATTGACTTCCTTATTAAATGACTTCAAACAAACCAGATTCTTAAACCATTTTTCCCTTTGCAACGGCTTTTCCTGCCGTGTGTTGCTGCAAAATAAAACCGCCGTTTCGATGGTACTTCCGGGTCCTCCCCCTTTGTCAGCAGATCACCTACAGCCCCCTATCACAGTTCCCCGCACCCCTTAAATTTAAATGGGGTGTAATGATTAAAATAAATTCATTTGAATTGCACGAGGAGAGCCGGCGACTCAAGCACATACCCTCACGGCGGTGAGGAGGCGGATGTAGTCAGCGAACAGCTCTGCCAAGATGAAGAAGTCGTTGCAGGCCTGGTCCTGGTGAAGCTGCTCGATCTTGTCCTCCACCTCAGCTAGCTGGGACAGAGCCCGGGACAGAGCCGTGTTGTCCTCCGAGCTGCCCAGCATCGCCACACTCTTCGCAAACATGGCCGTGTTGCTGGAGAGCTCTGCCACGGGACACATGAGAGTTCACTTGTCTGCGTAACATGTTAACAATTAGTTACTTGATTTATCCAAGTATGTGTCAGTAAGTGGCCTTGGTTGTCACAACTTCAATGAAGCCACTACATAATTGCAGCAAAACCTCAAGTAAATGCATTAATCCAAATTCTTACCCTTCCTGTGGTTTACAAGGGTTTCCACAACAGAGAGAAGTTTACGCAGATGTTGGTCTTCACTTTCCACCTCCAGCAGCTTCTCTTCAAACCACTTAAAAACAATTGTCTACAGTTAGGGAAAGGATAGTTTCCAAGTTTATGACTGACTGTGAAAACGTACACACTTACAATATCAGACTCGTTCATCTTAATAGTCATCTTGCTGACTGCGTCGGTAGCTCGGTTTATCATCTTGAGGAAGCCAGCTCCACTCAATGCGTGGGTACTCACAGCGCGGGGTAACTGACAACCAAAACATGAGCTTGTTACTCAAGAAATGGAAATACATGAATTCAAAATCAAAATGGGTCTGATGAACATTCATGAAAGCATTAGTAAAACTAACCCTCCAAATTTCTGTAGATGTGTTTGTGTGCAGGGAGACCAATTCATTGTTTTATTTTTGCATCTGGTCACAGAACTTAGGCAAAGACTCAAATAAATGACATGCAACTGCAGGGAGAGGCTGTGCAGTTCAGACCCTGCAGTGCTGGAAGTGGTCACCAGTTAGAATGTTAAATGTCAGAGGTATGCAAGAGCAAGGAGGTTGCTGGTGTCCTGAGCTTTCATTTACACACAGACTTTAGCAAGTACCTTTAGTAACAGCATGCTAACTTTAGCTCATGAGAAGGGATGGGTGGATTTAATAATAACACTAGCTAGCTTCCTTTTGTAGGTCTAATTACTGAAACAAATTTAAGTTCTTTGATACTGCAAGTTATTTTAAATGACTTCAGCACCAGAAAAAGTTAATAAAAGTGCAGTATTCTCGTCTTGGTAAGAAACAAATGTGAAGTCATTTAGACTCCCTTCTGACAACATACACGTTGATGCTATTTAGTAGCATAACATGTTTAAAAAGAAGAGTTTGTGGATAATTCAAAAGATGTGGTGCAAGTGCTGCTATATCAACATGATCATACAAAAGTATTGGGATAGACATAAGACTCCCATTATTATTATTATTTATTTCTTAGCAGACGCCCTTATCCAGGGCGACTTACAATTGTTACAAGATATCACATTATACAGATATCACATTATTTTTACATACAATTACCCATTTATACAGTTGGGTTTTTACTGGAGCAATCTAGGTAAAGTACCTTGCTCAAGGGTACAACAGCAGTGTCTCCCACTGGGGATTGAACCCACAACCCTCCAGTCAAGAGTCCAGAGCCCTAACCACTACTCCACACTGCTGCCCAGTTCCATTCCATAGCAGTCTGATACAATCTGAGCGCATTACCTACACACTGTGGCAAATCAAACTCATAGTAAAACCTAGAATAGGGCACATTTCTTATTTACATCCCTGCAATGGGTTTTGACATATTTTCTTTTTTTAAAGAAGTCTAATAGTGTAATAAAATAAGCTGACGTACCAAATCACACAAGAGTAATTGTAGCACAAAAAAAGCACAAAAAGCTGTCCCCAGCCTGCAACAGTCAAAGGGTGACCTCCCTACCATCATCTTACCAGGCTTCTCCCTGGGAGCGGGTCACAGCACAGCACAGCACTCTTGGACTGCATGAAAACGCTCCCAATGTAAACGTGCAGTGCGAATTCAGCAAATCCCAGTGAACCAGGTGCTGGCCTGGCAGGTCACTAACATACCTCGTCTTTTTCCAGAAATTCCCTGACGTCTGGATCTTGCAATAATGATGGGTGACTGACAACTCTCTGAAGATATCTGAAAATAAAAGGAGTGAAAACATTTACCCTTTCCTTCTGGACATTATGTACGAACTATAGGAACTGTCACGGGTGGGGGGAATAAATTCAGAAATTTGGGAATTAGAATTTGAAGAGTGCAGCAAGCTTTTGATTATCTTGAAACTCAACAGGCCAAAATACAACTGTCCAGCAGCAATAAAACAAGGCTTACCTTTCTAGAGCAGCCCCAATAAAATGAGGCTTCCCTTTCTAGAGCAGCCCCTAAAAAACAAGCCTTACCTTTCTAGTGAAGCACGTCTCCTTTCCACAAACTCTACAGAGGAGGAGTCCTCTTTCCCCACTTTCACTTTGGTCATCCCTGGAGAGAAATAATGGAAATCCAGTAAATGGTTTTATTTTAAGTGGTCTATCTGCAAAAGTACACTAGTTATGACAATTACTTTCTATGTATATTTCAGAGTTTAATGAAACTCTGTATGAAACTTTTTTTGGAAAAACATAAATTGAAAACCCTAATATAAAAATTTGGAGGCATCGTCGTTCTCAGTTTCAGTAGTTAATGTACGGGTCAGGCTGGCTTATGTATTTATTTTTTAATCTGCAACAGTCTACTGCTGTACCAAATTAAACGAACAAGGCTCTGCAATTTAAAACACATCCGTTCATTTCCCACTGTGTTTATAAAGAAGTACAGGACTGTGTGAGTAAGCACAGCTTCCTCTGTTGATCACTAGCATAGCAATCCACAGGCTACATTCAGAAAGTGTTAGCATGCCAAGTGCTCTCTAATGCCTTGTAATATCAGTAACTGTATTGGAAGCAAACACGTTTTTTTAGTTCATAGCAGATTTTATTGTGCCTTGTATCTGGTATTAATAAGATCTCCAAATGCTAAATACTAACAGAGAAGGTAAGCCTTGTTTTACTGGGGCTGCACTACTAAAACACTAAAACATTTTAATAATTTTCTATGTTGATCTAATTTTTTTCTGAATGAGAGGAGGTGAACTACACCCAGATGATTCTCCTCCCTAAGCAGCAGGAATGCAAAGTTCAGTGTGGTTCTTCCTGTGGAACCCTGGCCAGTAAATGGGATTCTAATCAGTTATCTCTTGCATGCATGACTCACACTGCACTCCACAAAGAAGTACCTTAACTAGTTGAGCCACTGGGAACATCACTTTGATCCGTATCTTACCAAGTATGCTCTTTTCTGGAGGCGGGGGTACAATGTATCCATTTTGCGAGTGCTTTTCAGAGAGCTTCTCGTATAATCCCAGGAAATCACTGAACCGCCTCTTTACTGTATACGTCTTACACTTGAACATTGGTAAATTGGTCTGAAAGAGAATTGCAGTCTAATTGAACAGGCCCCACAACATGTTTCTGCAAGCAGGACTGCAAATTAGATTTTTGTTTAAATAAAATGTTTTGTGTAGAATTTTGAATATTTTTACAACATACCTGAGTTGAGACTTTATAAGCCATATATGCATTCATACCATCCCCTACAAAAAGAAATGAAATACTTAGTAATTGAACTCAAATGAATGGTCTTGTAAACATCATGGGATTCAGGATTGCACATTTAATAAAAGGATTTTTAATTTTTTTATTAACTTAGCAAGACACTGTACAAGCTTGGAATGATGCTTGGAATGACCCACTGGTGGAAATACTAAGCTAGAGCTATCACTGTCAGCGTGGTGCTTGCCTACCCCAAGGCAGAGAAGAGTGAAAAGTCGCACCAATACTATGTTACGGTACAGAATTAGCTAAAGTATCTTAACCATGAACCAAGGATAGCAATTTATTAGGAGGTATACAAGCCTTTACAGAATTTTAAACAAAACTGGAAGCAATGAGTCTGTTTGGCTCAGTTCCAAATCATTGACAGAAACATACTGTTGATGCGCAACATGATTTGTGGTTGTCAATCTAATGATTTTATTGATTCATAACCAATTAAATCCATTGTTTCCTTTTGGGTTAATATTTTAAAATACTTGTATTTGATGTAAGAAATTACTTTGCAAGGTGTAGCAAGCTGATTTCTCCTGGGTTTAAAAAGACAAACTCCTCAGACTTTTTCTTTGTAAACCTTCGGAGGGGAAAAAATCCCCAAAACAAAATCCTTTCAATGATTTCTTCGCACAATGACATTTCTTGATAGTAGTTATTTGTTTTATTAGGTTGTATTTTACCAGTAAATCAAATTGCTGCTGGTAAACATTCCTACATGTTCCCACATACAATAAGATTGTGAATATTTTCAAACAGCTGTTTTCATATAAACTTCACGCAACTGTGCAGCCTGCTTACAATTTTGCAGTACAGAAAACAGCAGACTAGTCAATTGATTTTGTGTATGTGCTATTAATGTATTCTTTTGGGGCAGATTCAATGAAAACAAGATACAGCAGCACTATGACATGTTATTTCCCTGCTTTACTGAGGTATTCAATCTAACTGGTACATACAAGGACACTCCTGGAACACTGCATTCGCAAAAGGGGGAAAAAAATTACCATTCATTGAAACCACACATATACTGCAACTGAATCCAGAAATGGACATGAAGAGTTACAGAAAGGCTAAAGAAGCCTGTTGCAAGATGAAGATTTTTATTGGTTCATCTACCCAATGTAGACATTGAATAAGGTATTTTATCATCAATCAATCTATCCTGGTGCAACACCAAACACACCTGGCAGCATATTTACTTCTCCTTGCTAGAAATGCATTTATATGAAAATAAAAAATTTGCAAGGCAAACTTATTATATTATATTTTCTGCATCAGGTGGCAATGACGGCAAATAGTGTCAATATGACAATCTTATTTATTTCTATTGTTTAGTGTTTAAAACTAAAACAAGAATACGTACCAACTTTCTCAGGATTGGTAACTGCAATATTCAATTCAAATGCGTCCTTTTCCTCCTCTTCCTCTAGCTGCAACAACAAAGAGATCTCTTAAAACCAGATCCCTGAGCAACTGCTGTGCTGCTTGTTTTTACATGCAAAACCTCCACCTCTCCTCCTCTCTTTACAGACCTCAATATTGCAAGGGGTGCGAACAGAAAAAAAGTTTTCATTTTAAACTTTAAAAAAGGGTATACGACACCTCTTTTGACAAAAGCGTTCTCTCATAGTTGTAGTTTGTAAAAGTTATTTTGGTTTTACTAAATATTCTACCATTGTGTGTTTAATACTGTAGTTATGAATGAAAATCTCCTTTCCAACAAATTACACACTGCAATGAACCAGGACTGCATTATATTAGTTTATCGCAATATTAAATTTTAACACTCAATCCTGACCTGAACATCCAGTCAAACTGTCAATACGGCATCTTGTGATGTCCACTGGGAACTGAGACCAGTAAATTCATTTCAATAGCCTGCCAGTCAACCCCCTGCCCCACACAAAATATTCAATTTAAACAGCTAACTAGATAACTATTGCTGATCCCATACAGGGTCATCTGGACATACCTCCTCGAAGGTTTTGGCAGGTGGTGGTTTCAAAGTGCTTGGCCCCGTGACGGTAAGGGAGGGCCCAGGTGCCGATGGTTTGGCCTGAGCTGGCTCTCTCTTTCTATTATTGAGAGGACTGTCCAGAGCCAGCTCTACGGTGGCCTCTGTGGACAAAAAACAAAAAAAGTGTTTGGATACACAATTGAAGCCAAAGAAAACCCTTTTTAAAAGCTAGAAACAAAATACAACCATCAATATTGTTAAATAACCTGTACTGTATTTGTGTGGTGAATTAAATTTGAGAATTGCTTTTTGTGAACGTCACGGGGTATTCTGTGATGTACTTGCAGCTCTAAGTTTAGCATCTAAGTATTGAGATTAATGCATGTTAATGCATGTTCCATCATATAATGGAACAGCACATTTAAACCAAACATTACCCTTACCTATCTAAAAAAAAAAAGATGACTATTTAAAAAAAAAAACAACACATATTTGAATATAATACACCTATACGCCAATATCAGTCTATGACAGTATGCATGTCACATGCTACCTTAAACTAGCTGGAATTCTAGTTTACAGAAATACATACTGCGTAATACAAACCAAGAACATTTGTTTTCAGATGATGCTTTTTCTATTTTGTACTTGCATTTTCACATTTTATAAAGTCAAACCTGGGATGATGACAACTCAGGGAGGAACCAGACTGAACACTTCATTTTAATAACCTTTTTTTTTTATTTAAATAAATTACCACACGCAAAAATAAAATGACAGCGTTTTGTTAATATACTGAGTATACCTGCAAATATATCCTGCTCTTCATCGTCTGAATGCAGTCCATTGGTCTTTGTATTGCTGCTGGTGGTGGTGGTGGTGCTGGTGGTGGGAGCTGCTGGTGGGAGGGGGTCTTTTTTAGGCTCTGAAGGTTGGCTCTGCACGGGAAAAAACAAGAGCTATGTATTTATACCACAAAAGTCTAAACCTTGGTCATTGAATTTGAGTTTCTTTTAGTATTTCGAGTGTCTAGTAGTTATGGATGACATATCACAGCAGAGCAGGACTATCACGATTGCATCTCATAGCTACATAACTTCATACCTCTAATTAGCACAACATTGTCACAAGTTACTTATTTCGCTATTGTTTCAGACTTTGTTTTTATTTTGATTCGGGTGAAGCCAAACTTTACATCCACCACAGTATAAATTCACGTCCTGTGCAACAGGGGTAAGTGTGTTCAGATGGCATGCTAATTCCTGTTGCACAGGATGTAGTTTATAGTGTGGTGACAGTACAGAATTTATGAACATTTTATGATTGAATTTTCAAATCAATAATGAACTTTCTAGGGGGTTGATTTGATCAACCTACTGTATACCCCACCAGAATGAACCATAGCTGGATTGCATCAACCATCAATCAGGGGTTAACCCCAAAACATGTGGTTGATGTAATTCGGGTAGATTCCCTGGTACTGAACAATGCTATTAAAAATAAATACATAAATAAATAAAAAATCCTGGCAGGGTATAGGCTGTTGTAAGACACTTTAATGAACACAATCATGAAGTTTACTCTCTGATTTCTGGGCATTGAAATGGTTAAAAAGTTATTGCTACAAAGAGAAGCTTACTGGATTCACACACTTAAAACTGAGGCACCACTTGGTATAAATGAAGAATTGTTCTTACCAGTGCTTCAGTAATTTATTTTATTTTTTATTTTCATTTGTCATGTTTACAAGCAGATGTACAGTAAAGTTTCCAAATTGGTTTTGTAATCCAATAGATTTGTGTGAGATTTACTGACAATAATGGTTATTCAGACTTAATTTTTGATGAATGATTCTCCTATTGGATGTTCTGTAACAATGGTATGAATTTTCTATCTAAATTATCCAATATATGTTTTATCTGTAAAAGAAAAATATAAAGATCTTCAAAAGTGTTAGTTGAATGTGATTTAAGGTTGATGTCATTATATTATTAAGGAAATTGTTTTCACTAAATACACTAACAGTTTAATTGGTGATGCATTTTTACGTTTTTTATTTAAAAAATGACACCTGTTTATCGTTAAGCTTATAAAAGAGAGTCTGTGCTCATTATGTGTATGCACTGATGAAGGCTTGTAAGCTGCAACACGTTTGCGATGTTTCTGACATTATTATTTTTCTTTAAATAAAAAGCTATTCTATAAGGAGTGCTGGCTGCTTTCTATTTTTTTTTAGGGTGTAGGCTGATCAAATGAACCCAAGCTGCTTGAAGCTGCCAAATAAATGAAGGGCTGAGGTGCTATTGTCTTTCTTTTTTGATAAGATTTAATAATAAACTAATAAACAAATACTGTACTGCTGCATGATCAGGCTAGTCCTCATCTTTCTGATTAAACTTTTGGCTAAAACCACCATGAATCACTCACTGATCCACATGCAGAAACCGCTGTATTGACAAGCCCGTCAATTCAATTAAAGCATGGATCAGTAGATTGGACCCTAGTGGCAACCCCAGCAGTTTAACTTTCTCCAAATGTGGTACTGAATTTCATAATCAGGGAGCAACACAATCTAGACCTGAATGCTTTTCTGAACAGAAGCAAAGCAGCCAAAAGTGTGAGGTGAAAGTCATCAGTGGTAAATGGTTTGTAAATTGAATGTGACAAAATGAGAAGCCTTTCTGAAGTGGAAAAAGACGAAGTAGATCTTGTTTATGGTTTCTGAAAGTCTCTCATTTTGATAGGGCGAGACATTAAACTAAATGTTTTCCATAACCAAAAATCAACAGAATCATAGAATACTAGAGCTGCTATGATTAAACTGAAATAGGAATGGAGCGAAAATGTACGTGGGCGGTATAATCATCAATATTAAACGATTAGATTTTGTGTGCCCAATTAATCGATTGCTCTTTGGAGGCTTAACTGACTGCCCTATAGAATACAGCTGTGAATTGAATTTGAAAAAGTGTTCCGTTTTTTAAACTGAAGTCACACAGAAAATATGGCAACGACGAAGTCAGAAACCAGGTTCAACGACACAGTCACATTTTGCATGAGGGATTTATCTAATGTAGAGTAACAAAAAAATAGTATTGTTGGTTAATTGATTTGTGGTTACAAAAAATATGGCCACAAAATAGTTAATTATATTGCCCATCGCCTTATAATGCTTAAAGTACAGCTACTGTGTGTACCAAATCATCCAGAACAGAGTCAGAATAAAAGTCAGAATTGTTCCTGACAATGTGGTGATGGCTTTACAAAAAACAAAGATTACAATTAACGGGAGGCTTAAAGTGTTGAAATGCATGCCTACCTTTTTGTTTTGCATTCTAGTATTTGCATTGTGGCAATAGCATCCGTTTTCTGTTCTCGCTACTGTGAGCTGATCTGAGCCGAGCCCTCCCTTTTATTTGACATTTTGTCATTGTGAAGTATTAATAGCATCTTCAGAATCAGTAGACAGTGGTATTTAAAAATTCTAAATTTTACATTTGTCAGTGTTCCCCAATTAACACTTTGGTTCCCTAAAATTAAAAACTTTCCAAACAAAACCGATTTCATCAAAAGATTAATTGAACTTCACTTTCAATGTTACTGTACAAGCAAGATTACAATTACTGTAAACGCATATATACGACGCATTAAGAAATTAACAGACAAAATCCTCCCCATAGGTTCTGTCCTCCGTACATAAACAGTTGTTTAAAACTTTAAACAAGCAAAGCAGTCTCTGCTTGAGTGCGATTTCAGAAATACAGAAATATTAAAAACATCAGCAGTGCAGCTGGCTTTATTGATTTGCATAACCATCCTGCATAAATTATGGTAAACTGCACTAGGAGTGCTACCATTTCCTGTTTTTAAAGCCAGGCTTTACTGTACTATACAAGTTAACTTTCATAAAGGGTTGCCACAAATCCCCAAATTATGTTATGGAAACTGAACAGGAACACCAGGGTTGTTGGATTCTACTCTACAGCGTAAACACTAAAGACAAACATCTTTGACTAAGTCACATGCGACTGTCCTACCACCTCCAAGACAGTAGGTCTAGACCAGAAATGGGTTGAACAAGGGGGTTCATGCACTCTCTACCCATCGCCAACCTACACAAAACATAATTTGTCTTCAGAAGCACATGTTTGTGTACTGGGCTGTACCGGTCTACCTTGGAAACAGTAAAAACAACAGGTTTCAGCATGCATCCCCCTCCCAGTACACCAAGACTAAGCAGTGACAATGCAGGCTAAATTTCTAGATTTCACAATCGAATGTTTCCTTCAGGCTGCATGTACACAAAAGGAACCAGTTCATCATAAAAGCAAGCTGTTTTTGTTAAAATATTTTTCCAATCAAATTATAAAGCATGTTGGTTTGTGATCGGACGCATAACTTCTGCACGTTGACAAAAAATCAAATATAGCACTCACTGTAAAATAAATGGTCTTTTGATACTACCCTGCTTAAAAGTAGCTGCAACTTGTAAACCTGGGTTTTGGTGACTCAGGGAACTGAGTTAACCACACAGATAAAAAGCTTCACACTCCCAAATGTAATCTTCGGACAGCCTTGTGCTGTAAAACCTCACCCTTTCTCAGTTCTGATAAGGATTTAGGAACATGCTACCATTCCAGGAAGTACTGCAACAATAAAAGCCAACACAACTACCTATTCTTTTACAGTCTCTTTATAGCCCCTTACACACTGGTGTGCTCTAACCAGGTCAGACCCGGTGTCATGTGGGTGGGCTATGCGATTTATCGCTGCTTTTTGAAGCAGGGTCGACCTGGGTGACAGAAGCAAGCACACAATGCACGTACACAATGCCCTGGAAGCAGCAATGTTCACATGACCACCCTTTCATCTGTTCAGGCTTACAAGATGGTGTGCTTGTTACGGATACTTCCATCCAGGCTTCTCTGGATTGAATCGTCCGACAAAGTGTTGATTACAGCAAATGTTTCTTACTGTATGCCATCCCTGCAGCAATCTGGCTCATGGTGCGTCTCAATCAACAGAAATATGGCTGAACAGAAAAGGCTGTGTGAAACCTTCACGCAGGTGTGGCTGTTTGTTACTTCGTCCGTCCAGCATGCGCTTTGTCTCGCTCGATCCATGTCAACACACATCTTGAGTTGGGTCGGTGTCGACCCGGGTAGATGGTTTCACACTACAAGGGATTAGACCCTGGTCCAGGGACCCAGGTAGACGCCAGTCAGAAAGAGGCATTAAACACACTAGTACAGGGACAAGAATATTCTACCATTGAGGAGCGAAGAGTGGGTCTAGTGACTGGCAGCAAAAAGCCATTTATCTTTTCATATAGGCCTATAGGAACCTCCAGCAAAACCACCATCAGTCAATTAATTAATAAAAGAAAGACGCCTGCACCACAAGGTCAGAGCGGACAGCATGCAGTTTACAATGTTGATTATAGCCAAATGAAAAAGCAAGCAATATCCTGCAGCACTTAACAAAATGTAACATTCCATGAGTGTGATTATTGTGCAAGGATGATTGTTTTCTGTGCCTAATGTACTTGGGAGAAATTTCACAGTTTGAACACCATACTGCAAGGTTCGCATAGACAGCCTATAATAAAAATGAATGCAATATAATTTGACAGTAACGTTGCTATAAAATAATTGCTATTATTTCGAGCAAGCCAGGCCCATTAAATAGAACAAATGTGATCATGTATATAAAAAAAAATAATTAAACAAAGAAAAAGTTATTATACTGTTCTATTTGAGAGGGACCATCTGAATTGTGTATGTTTTTATTTTGAAAAGTTTCTGAAAACTAATTGTCAAACACTACACTCCAATACCGAAGTAGAAAAAAAAATGTCGACATTTCTATTGAAAAAACAACAAAACACACACACGATGAGTACTGTAAAGGAAAAACACATGGAAAAGCCAAAAATGTTCCTGTTGCGCCATTGACAGCGGGGTACAAACTATAAATACAATTCCGCTTGAAATTCCAGTGCTGCGAGATATAGTTACCATTGCTGAAGAGTTTCAAAAAAGAAATACATACCAAGTGTTAGCTTTTAACAAAATACACGATGACTAAATGCCCACGTAAATGTGTCTGTTCTAGTGAAAATTAGCTAACTGCGGACAATAATGTTGTTCATGTGGGGCGTGTCAGATACCGCTCTCTGATGTTAAAACACACAGTACACAGCAGATTTATTTAATCCAAGTATACATTTAAGCTTTTCAAAACAAAACTATAATTATTTCCAGCAGAAAAACAAACCAACTGCACTGCAACCTATAGCGCACGGAAACTGGACGCAGACAGGTTCTGTCGGTACAGTGACAGATACTGTACAGGTGAGGTTGTCTGCCTAACGACATCACAACAGACTTGCGGCCACTACTCGCCGTTTTTGCGATGTACTCGATATGTGTTTTACCAATTAAATAAAATAAAATCGAATCGAATTTCTTTGGCACACACATTTCAAAATGTCACAATTTATAAATCCTAACTTTCTCGTAACTCGACAAGCTCCTTTCATTCGTCGTTTTCATTATTTCACACTTTCCGAGTTTACGACACATTTTATATTTTCATTTTGAGAGAATAAACTGCAGCCTATCCGGGGCCTAGGCAGCAGCAGCACTGACGCTAGTCGAACTAGTTTTGCTGCAGCTCAGCAACCAGTCAACACATCGTTGCTGTTTTTGTTACCCAAACCCATGCCGCCCGCACTCACATTGCCGGTAAAGATGTCCTCTCCCTCAAAGTCGTCGCTATCCTCGTCGCTTTCCCCGTCTGCTGGATCCGTCTCCCGCTGCTCCATCTCTGGAAAAGGAGGAGGAACCCGCTCCGAGTCGTCTGCCATCTTTATTCACAGTTTAGGACGAGAGAGCAGCAGCATCACAAACAAAACTTTATTAGAAAAGAACAAACCTAACGCGACACCTGCTGGCGACAGACGAGAAGACAGCGTACCCCGCAGATACTGTGCATTATAGACCGTGCTTAGTCATTTTTCAAGAGGACAACCCAAAAATATAAATGAAATACAGAAATGTGTACATTTTACTCAGTAAAGTAGTCATTTCAGGATTTTAGAAAATGAGAGACTATGAATTTACTAATCTATCTTGAGCAGAGTCTAAACAATGGACTGCAATTGTAATAATAATAATAATAATAATAATAATAATAATAATAATAATAATAATAATAATGCACCAAGCTTTTTTCTCTTTTACTTCCAGTGTCAGTAATATTATTTATTCATGTGCATACTCACATTGTGTTTTCATTTGGTCTATTGAAGGTTTTACTCTGAGTATACATTTCCGCAGGGGTACAGTAACAAGCTGAGGTGTGCCTAATTAAGATAATTAAGCCTACTATGCAATTTGCTTGGGGTTGGGTTGGCGTTGCATCTGTAGATAAAATAACTACTGTATACAGAGACGTGTCCTCTTGGCTGGTAGTTTTACTGGAAAAAAACGGACACATAATTTTGATACGTGTAGTAATGTTTTTTTTTTTTTTTCTGGAGGAAGAATCGTCTGTAAACATCACAAAACCAATACTACGTAGGGGCGCTTAATGAACCTTCTTGGGTGTTTATTTAAATTTTATTCAAAATGAAATATAATAGCAAATTACTGGCATACAGAAATTGGTTGTCTTTAGTTTATTTAATTGCCGCTAATTACAAATAAGACTAACTATAGAGGCGTCACGGAGTTTTGTCACAACATTGTGGCATAATTGCGGAAGTTCTAAAGCACTGGACACTTGCTTTCGTCACGCCTGTGTGTTTTATGAACACAAATAAACAAACTTCAGAGAATAGCACCAGTGTTATCATATCCCCCAAGAGCTCATTTCGAAAGCATGTGGTTGCATACGGCAATATTGGTTTACAATGTCTAGCCGTATCCTAGAGGAAGGACTAAGCGATTCAGGTCGAAGACCTCTCCTTGACTACCCGGACACGTCGCTGTCTGACTCGGATACAGAAGGTACGCAAGCTCCCGGAGTTGGTATAATGCTGTTGTCGCTGTTTTGGCTTGCACTGCGGTTGACTAATATTGCAGAGTCGTTCTTAGTAGACGTTGTTGTTTCACGGTTATATGATACACATTTTTCACAACAATTGCATATTTTTTTTCTGTCAGGATAAATAATAACTTTTAATGTTTGATCTTGACCAGGTTAGATTTAGGATTGATAGCTGGTGCTTAATTCCTTGGTGTAGTTTGTGTACATTCAAAGGCAGTTTGAGCTGTAGACGGTGTTGCCTATTGATGGTATTGAAAAAAGGTACGGTTCATTCATCAGTATACAGCACCATACACATAGAGACATCGGAGTTACAAAAACAGTCGTTCAAGCCTTGCTGCTGCAGTGGCAGCGTATTTAAACAGCACAGTTAGTTACAGGCTGTGCAAGCCTCAGTTCGCATTTACACAGTTCTAGAAGCAGAGTTCAACAGCCTCTTAAAGCCCATGTTGGTTATTGACAGTGTAATGGTTTCACATGCTTGTTATAATGTTCTAGGTTTTAATCTTGGGTTTTAGCAACCACACGTAAATCAGTATATAAGAACAGTATGAAAACTCAAATAAATTTAGTCTAGAATGGTTAAACATTTTAATAAAGTAAACTCGCTAAACTAAGAACTTTTTAAATAATCCAGATGGTATTCATTTATTACCAGCAATCCAATGTACCTTCAGTTAGAAAGGTGACCCTCCAGTAAAGACACAATGTGCTGGTTACTTAACTACCCTTAATAATGAACACATAACTTCTTTTTCTCAGCTGAAACTGAGCCACAAAAGCAAATAGAAAGACAAAGTTACAAGAACTGGAAAAATATGTGGTACACGTTTATTTCTAGTGTTTCAAAATGAGCATACATTTTTTTTGCGTTGCTAACTTTGCGCTGGGATAGAATTCCTAAAACCAGCCCTATATAAGCCTGGTTTACTTTGCAGTGGTCCCTGCTTTACAAGAGGGCTGGCAGGTTTTAGGGTAACTGCCCCTGGTTTCAAGAAGCATTTAAATATTAGAACTTGAATCACAAAAGCAATTTTTGCAAAGAGAAAGACAAAATGACAACAATTGTTGGAGGGGAACTACGTATTACAGTTTAAGTTGTATAGCGGAAGCTTGGGTAAACCTCTGCTTTGACTCCTTCCTCTGATTTCTGTATTTCAGGAGATGCTGTTTTTGAACGTAAGAAAAGGAGACACTTCAATGAAACAGCTCAGGGTCCCAAATTCTCCTATGAAGAAGCAGTTGAAGAAGCAGGTATTGGGAACTGAAGGATTACTTGCTGTGTCAGGTTTTGGGTCCTTGACAAATTTTATTAATAAATCAATAAATAATAATAATACAGAAGACAAATTCCTGACGTGCTGTTTAAGCAGAGCCTGTACTGGATGAAGACGTCTTCTCTAACCTACAGTGTTATTGCAGAAGTGGTTGATAACCTATTGCTCTAGGTGTCCTTGGATCTTCCCGTGCTCCATCGATTTAATGTCTTTATAATATGGCATGCACTCTCCCGTGTATTCCACAGTACAGTTTAATTTATTTGGGCATGTTGTAAGGTATCTATGATTTATATACAGATTGTCCAATGCTGTAATCTATAGCAATAGGCCTATAACCTGCAATATTTGTGGCATATAATACGTGGGATCTTTCCTTATAGACTCATGGCCCTATTTTGAGGACGTTAGTGCAAAGGTAAATTGTCTGAGGAATAAAACAATTGTATGAAGTTAGAAAAAAATAACTTGGTTAAATGAAAGGTATTTGAAACCATCCTCTTATTCCTTTCTCAAAATCCCTTCCACAGTTTGCCCACACTCCCATGGAAGACCCTCACAAAATATAAGGAACCAATAGATGGGTGCCCAAGTGCTGTTGCACATGGAGTGAATTTAGAGTGGTGGCAAATTAAGTGGACTTTACTGGAGTCAAAGTAAAAAAAAATAAAGATTTTCAATTAAGTTTACAAGTTGAAAGCTAAAATGAGATAATAAAGCTGTATTTATTTCCCTTTCATATCAAAATTCAATATTTGTTTGTGTAATGGCTATATAAAAGAAATGACAGGCAAAGTTGGGGGAGGATGGGATAATAGCAATACTTCTATTCGCTAAGCCACACAGCATAGCTGGTCAACAGATGTCACTTTACATGCCTGTCGAGTCAGTGTTCCTCACGAGTATGGATGTACGCCTCTGTTCTCCTGTATTGCTAACTCTTTCTCTCCCTCCTCCTCCTCTCGCTACACCAGGTTTTGGTTTGTTCCACGGTTTGCTGCTGGTTGTCTGTGGGTGGGCCAATGCCAGTGATGCAGTGGAGATCCTGTGTGTGTCCTTCCTCCTTCCAACTGCTCGCTGTGACCTACAGCTCAGTTCCTCCGACATGGGCATGCTGACAGCCAGCATCTTCCTGGGTACGTCAAGCCACGCGAGGACAGCCCTCGATGGCACTGCTCAAAGGAACAAGGTGTTTACGTTGCTCTGGAAGTGGCTACGTACCGCCTCTGAAGCTGGAAATCTGCAAAGTCCCATATGCTTGTTAACCAAACTTGTTAACCAGACAGCTGAGAGCCTACAATCAACCATGTCTGACAGATCTGCTGTTTTGCTTGTTAAGACTGAAACAAACTTGCAACAGGGAAATGCAGCCTATATATATATATATTACAGAATCCATGCGAGAGATGACAACTATGTGCTCAAATAGCCAGTGCTTCTGATTCCAATGAATTGATTTGAGTCTCAAAAGACATTATGTGCCATTCTGTGGCTTTGCTTTAAATTCTCTGAAGTTGTTAGAGGAGGTAATCGGACTGGTCAAGTATCCCTCCATTACAGTCTCGTGACATTGAATCAGTGCCCTCCCTGCTGCCCAAAAACATTTTTTGCGTGAAAACTCTCTCACTGCAGTATATGTAGTTTTGTACATTTAGGGTTTAGGTAAGCGAGAACTAGAAAGTAAAAGCAATGAAACATCAAAATATATCGCAAAATGACTTGTGACTCTTCAAACAGGAAAAAAACATGCATAATAAAATAAAAATGTGCTGACAAGAAAGGAGAACTAAAGTTTACAGAAGCATTTGGGTTATTAAAAGTTGAATTAGGGAAATTTGAATGCTGTTGCTGTGGACTCTGTGACTCCATAGTGTACTGGGGCATTTTGGCATAGGTTAACAGGAGTTATAATCCCAGTGAAATAGCAGGGAGATTCCATTTCAAAAGAAGTCTCATGTCATTTTATATTGAAGGTAGTTTTACATGACGGGATATCGGCTTTCCTCTCCCACTTGCAGCAGGAGGGGCTTTAAAAAGTGTATGTCTATTCTACACTTATTGCATTGTGATCCAATTTGATTCTTGCACCAACATTGTCTTTCTGTCCACTGACAATCCAGGAATGATGATCGGAGGCTATGTGTGGGGTTACCTCGCTGACCAGAAGGGGCGGCAGAGGGTCCTTGTGATCTCTCTGACTGTGAACGGGGTGTTTGGAGCACTGGCCAGCCTGGCCCCCTGGTTCTGGCTCTTTCTGCTGCTGCGGTTTATCAGTGGCATCGGGTAGGCAGTGTTCTTCATGGCACACAAAGTGTGAATGCGATTGTGTTGTACTACATGTGAGAGAGGATAGAGCTTACAGTGGAAACTCACTCCCCAGCAGGTTGAAAAAGTGACTGACTAGATTATGGTGACTACTAGAGATCCGCTTTTCAGCCTGTATGATATATTAATCTGAGTTTTAATATATCAAATGCTTAAACTGTAATAAACAGGACATCTTTGGTTTAACGTTTAGTAAAATGCTAGAATGATGTTTAGTTTAGTTTACCATTTAAACCTTTAAAAGCTTGGTTTCAATACACTATTTGAAAAACGGATAACCTAAACAATATACAGCCCATATTTGTTTTATAAAACCCTTTTGACAAAAAAAAACAAACAAGTGTCATTCTGTATTTCTTTTCCAGGTCTCCTTGACAGTATGTAAGCAGAGGATATAATTCTCTGTGTCTTGTGTCTTTATTCCAGGGTTGGAGGCTCCATTCCCGTCATCTTCTCCTACTTTTCCGAGTTCCAGCCTCGCACTAAGAGGGGAGCGATGATCAGTGGTCTGGCCACATTCTGGATGGCTGGGAATATACTGGCAGCAGGTAATGCTGTCCCGACAGACATCGACGGCTTGATAAGAAGAGATTACTTATCTTTCATAGTGAATCTCAAAAGCGCTCAAAGAATTCAAGGCAGTAATCGCAGGAATGGTCACATAGAATGCATTGACAGTGTATGGGAAGTGTTTCTACTGCTTTTGTCAAATACATTGGTGGCTGAATATACACATCGCATAATACATACAATTTAATACATACAGTACTTATTTTGGCAAGATATCCATGTTTCAACACATTGCACTGCTTACTTGGAATAGAATATATTGACCAATGCCAACTAAAGAACAAATCCACAACAAAACAAATCCTAGTCATGTATACCTACACTAACCCCAAGCAAGATTTGGAACCAATATGTAAATTAAAAAATAAACTAAAAGAAATCCATAATCCTGTATACTATAATATGAGATTATTGTGTAAATTACAGTAGTCTCTGCGTATAGGAACACCTCCTAAGAGAACACCCTTGTGGTAAAACTGATTTTTCCCAATGTAAATCGGACCTGTTTTGATAGCTCCTTGGTCTTCATGATGCTGTTTATTTAGATATGCTCTCTAACAAACTCTGGGGCCTTCCAGAAACAGGTTTATTTAATCTGAGATCATGTGACACTTTAATTGCACACAGGTGGCCTCCATTCAACTAATTATGTGACTTCTGAAGGCAATTGGTTGCACCAGAGCTTATTTAGGGGTGTCACAGCAAAGGGGGTGAAATCTTATGAAATCTTATCAAGACTTTTCAGTTTTTTATTTGTAAATAATTTTGAAAAATATGTAGATTTCTTTCCCCACTTTGAGATTATGGACTATTTTGTGTAGATCAGTGACAAAAAATCCTAATTAAATCCATTTTAATTCCAGGTTGTAACACTACAAAATGTGGAAAAGTCCAAGGGGGGTGAATACTTATGCAAGGCACTGTACCTCACACTGACTAAGTATGAGTGGGCTTTAATGCTTTGGGGTGCAGCACTTGGCTTTATGCAAGACAGCAACACGCTGCCACATTGTGTGTATGAGATCAGCAATCCTGGTCTGCGGGATTGCAGCCCATTCCTAGCACAGATCTATATTAGGGAGATCACAGGAAGTGGGTTTATGGGATGCTTTCGCAGGGATCGGTCGAGGACAGCCCACACGTGCTCAGTGGGGTTCATGTCCGGTAATTGGTCAAGCCATGGCAGAGTTGTGATGCCCTGAGTCTTTACCAATTTTCTCTGTACAGCTTTGAACCAAGGCCTCTAGAGGAAAAACTGGAGTAGCCCATTAATCTACAACTCAACTATCAATACAAACTATTGATTTATAAAAAACTAAATAAATCAACAATTCACAGTAGCTTAATCCACCTAATTCCAAGTCAGTTACTGATATGCTTATTTTTCTGATACTGCAGGCTTGGCCTGGCTGGTTATTCCCAACACTTTCCTAAGTTTTCAGCTGGGGACGCTGGAGTTCCAAAGCTGGAGGCTCTTTGTGGTGCTGTGCTCCATCCCCAGCCTGTCCTCAGCACTCATTTTTAGGCTGGTCATGCCAGAGAGCCCCAAGTTCCTTATGGAGGTAAGCATGTAATGTACAGTAACACTCAAGCTCTGAATGGAAACACCATCAACGCTGGTCACAGGCGAAGCACTCAAAGAAAAACATAAATGATTAATGCTAGTTTTGTCTTTTTAGAACCTAAAACTCACAGAGAACATTAAAAGAAAAAAAAATGCATGTTTAGACACAAGTTATTAGTTGTGTCACAAATCTGGGGGCACATGGAGTTTACTTTATTTTTCCCTCTGGTCCAAATATAAAGGATTTCTAGGGACCCTCTTTTAGTCTGATCATAATAGGGTGCCAATGTCAAGGTACATATTTACATACATCTTTGTGTAAATATTGAGTGCATTTGCCCTGCCATAACATGACGTTCACTTCCTGTGCTGCCACACAGTAAACTAGGTGTGGTCAGGTACCTGTAACCGAGGAAGTGAATGGGGAGAGGGACCTTCCATCATTTGTGCCAGTTAAAAACAAGAAAAACAAAGTCTGCAAAACCAAGATGGCAGCATCAAGGAGCGAGAATGGGGTTCTGCACGTGTGAAGAACACTGTTAAAAGTACTATTAAAGCTAACTGTCCCCACAGCCCAGGTAAAGCACAATTGAAACCAAACTTAATACCCTGCTTGAAATCTTATTCAGATCAAACTGAAAACAGATGGCAGCAATCCAGCTTTACATTTTGTATCTGCACACTGCAGGCTGGACGAGTGGAGGAAGCCGTCTTCGTGTTTAGGAAGATGTATAACTTCAATCACAGAGGGAACGCCAAGCCTTTTCCAGTAAGTATCTGTGCTCTTATCACCATCAATTATAAAAATACTTTGAAGACTGACTGTTTGATCTTCCGGTAGCTCCTGCTGGTACACAAGTCATTGTAGTGACAGTCATTTCAATAGCAGACTCAAAGGAAAAATATTAAATAGTGTTCATTTGTGTTATGATACAGAGTAGAGAAGAAAGCAAACAAACTGCAGTAATAAAAACGACTTTACAAATTTCCTAAAACTCTTGAGTTACTCTGAGAAAATGTCTCAATCTACTGTAATCGGATTACTTACATTTAAATTACCATTAGTTAAAATTTGTAAGAAGTAAATTGCGGATACGTTTTTTTTTTTTTTTTACAATTTTAATGCCATTTTTCTCAGTGAAATTGTCAAATAGAAAAGAATATTTAAATTGTACAAAATTCTCATTAAAAGGTGAAACGCATTTTAACCCCACTCTAGCTAGTGTTTTATTGGCACTAGTCTGACTCTTTGCTTGGAGTGTTAAACAAATATTTCCTGTTCTTGAAGCAAAGCCTGACAAGCACTTTAACAAGTTAGTATGCAAGTAGATGCAATGTCATCCTTCCTGGACTGTTGCACTTTGTATTTGTCTAAAGCTCCTTCAGTGATACCATCTGCCAACTGCTTTTGAGAAAAAAAATAAAATAAAGTACTTGAAATTATTGAGATAGTTAATGTTTAATCATTCAAAGTAAAGAAATCCTAAATTCTATAGTATGTTACTAAATGTTTACCTGAAATGTTTAGTTATATGTTGATCTTGCATTGATTTTCCTTCAATTACAATGAACCATCCATTTTAGCAATAAGCAGTTTTGTTTTAGAGTTGTGACTGATTTTTAAAACATTTATAAGTGTGGTAGGATGATCTCTTACAGTCATAGGAGTGTTGCATCATTTTTTTCCCTCCTCCTCTTATAACCAGAGGAGGTGATCTTGCCCGCACACACTATAAACAAGTAAAAGCGGTGCTGAAAAGCAGTAATTTATTTTTTAGGTATAAAATACTACTTTTTTTCAAACTGTACTGCTTAATACTGAACCGGTTCCTAAAAATATTTAGAGTCAGGTACTGTATTAAGAACTCTGCCTGCCAAATACTAAATCATCTCCAAAATCTAAATCAACACACATTTTATATAAACGGCCAATAAATTATTTGAAATTAGTTCATTTTAACTTTTTTTTGGAGGAGTCGTGGTATCAAGAAAAAGCAAGATATATTGTTTGCTTTTTGGACTGCTCACTTAAGCCCCCTTTCACACTGGCATGCTCTACCTGGATCGGAACCTACCCGGGTCAGGACCTGCTGTCATGCGGGTCAGCTACGCGATTTCACACTGCTTTTGATAAAGCAGGGTTCACCTGGGTGACAGATGCAAGTACACAATGCGCGTATCAATGCCCCGGAAGCAGCTTGTTACTGTTGCTTCCATCCAAGCTTCTCTGGATTGAACCGTCGGCCCAAATGTTGATTAGAGCAAATATTTCTTCATCCCTGCTGCAATCTGGCTCATGGTGTGTCAAACAGAATAAATAGAAACGTTCCTTGCCGAAGTGAAACCTTCACGCAGGCGTGGCGGTTAGTTATTTCGTCGGCTTAAGAACGGCCGTCATGCATTTTGTCTCTCTCAACCCAGGTCAAACCGTGTCGACCCACATCCTGAGGTGGGTTGCTGGGACCCGGGTCAGCCCGGGTAGGTGGTTTCACACTACACGGGATTGTGACCTGGGTAGCCAGAACCTGGGTCTTGACCCGGGTAGGAGTGCCAGTGTGAAAGGGGCTCTAGAAACCTCTTGCATTGGTTGTTGCTTTCTGAATTCTGCCTCCTATTTCTCTTACTTTTGCCCCTGTGCTGCAGTGTGTCATTTGAGCGTCTTACTGGACTGCTGCAAGTGCACTTGAGTGCCACAGCGGATTTGCATTACTAACTGTGTAACAAACATGGGTGTCATGCTTATTTTTCTTTCTCTTGGTTCCGCCTTCTTCCCCCCTAGAGGAGCTCTGTGTTACTGCAACACATGGAGCTGGCTCAGCAGGTAGGACAAGGTGGGCTTGTACAGGATAGTAAGAGATTCATGTAAAAAAAACACAACAAAAACAAAACAAAAAAAAGGCCACTAGCTGGATAACGCCTGCTGTAATGATTTTAAGGACATGTCTTAGTTTACCAGTGATTTAATAAATAGCTTTAGAGGGCGTAGTATAACAAGCATTTTACTCAATCTGATGTTTAGAATTGAAATAACTGTTTGGATGACAGGCCTGTCTTAGAAACCTGTGGGTTTGTTTAGTAATGTACCTCTCGCTCCAGACAACAACTTAATGCTCTTTGTATTTCCACCCCCTCAGGTCACAGAATTAAAGATCAGTCCAACATCAGAAAAAGGAAAAATAGTTGCCAATACAAAAATACAGAGGATCAGTCACAGAATAAGGAAGGTATGAAATCTGATATACAGTACAACTGAGGACAGCAGACACAACAGGCTACTGTTAGAATCTGGAATTGGAACACACTGATTGTGTGTGTGTGTGTGTGTGTGTGTGTGTGTGTGAGTGAGAGAGAAAGAAAGAGAGAGACAAAGTAATGGTACCATAGCATCTGAATAAGATTTTGTACTCCAAAACTTATGCCGAAACTGACAATAGTGCTGAATTGTGCGGTGGTTTGGAAAGAAGATCTTAAATGTGTCTCCTGGGTAGGCCAAATGAAACAAGCCAACTGTTATGTGATCATTTAGTATTTGTTTGAAAGTAGTTGCAGCCAGTTTCACATTCTAAATATCTAATAATCTATCTCTTACCATTGCCGAACTAAAAAAAAAAATACATTCTTGTTCTCCATTTTTTCAGTCTGGGGCTGCATGGATATCATATTATAGGTAAAAACGAAATACCCGTGCTACAGTAAGCCTAGTACTTCCTGGAATTCTAGATTTCTAGAAACATGTGCTCCTATCACAAAGTAAATATTAAAATGGAAAGTGCTCTAGACATTAAGTATCAGAGTGGTTACGCTAATGTTCTCTGTTCCTTTTCAGGTTCTGGAACCCATTCAGAAGCTTTTCTCCGATCACTTGACTTCAAGAAGTGTTCTTCTGCTGATTATCTTTTTCTGCATATCATTTGGGTAAGTTTTACATCTCTACCCAACACAGTGCTTTATGATATTGTGTAACACTGGATTTGTATAGTTTTTACTTGCTCGCTGTTGTACATCATACTACATAACTATAAAACACTCAATCCAAAGAAATATATAAAAATCCGAAAAGAAACTAGTGAGATTGTCATGTTTCGATTGGACCAGTGATTTGAAATAAATGAAATAAAAAAATCAGTGGCTACTAGATTAGCAGAAACCCGCTCTCATTGTGAGCATTTTGACTACATTTTAATCAGCATCGTCACAATTTCAAACATGCATTGATCTCCGTTCTATACCTGACATAAACATTACAGGAAAGGATGAAAGCAGCTAATGGCTTATTTAATGGCAGACATTCTACACATTATTAACAATGCACCTCCTCTACCATAACCTCTTTCTTACTTTAGTTATCAGTAACATTTGCTTCCCTAATACTTCACTGTCTTCATTTGTTTTTCTTGTATCTTTACTTTGACCTTACAGTATTTCTCCAACTTTACTGAATTATCTTTTTCTTGTCACTGTTTTCTTGTAAAATGCCTTTGTGCCTGGCCAGCTCATAGCTAAGCTTGGCTATTCACAGCTGTAAGTAGGTCAATTATCAGTACATGCAGAACATCACATGTTCACTTCTTTTCAATAGGCCCATCAAGATAATTTTACTCCTAATCAACTAGCTGCATTACGCAGGAGTGTACAGGGAGTTACAGTTTCACTAAGGCTGTAAACCTATTGATTTAACATTTAAACCTTCTGTGTGAACCATAAAATGTTCAATAAAAAAGTAGAATATTTGGCATTTATAGTAATCTTTGGATTTTACTTTGTATTTATTTCAGACGTTACTGCTTTTATTTTGTATTGATTTTCACAGTGGTTTATAATGCAACAAGATACTATAAATGATTAAACTCTTTGAAACAATTCAAAATCAATCCAAGGTCCTCATAAAAAATTCAGTTACTTAGTTTAAAAAAAAAAAAAAAAAGGAATTCCGTTTTAGTTTCCTATTTAAACCTTTCCAGCCAGTCTGGAGCAGAGTGTTTCTAATAAAGTGGCCAATACAGTACTTGCACTAGCAGTAAGATCATTCTTTACATACTGTCTCGGCTTGTGTTTGTAGGTACTATGGCCTGTGGATGTGGTTTCCAGAACTCTTCAAAAGGATAGAAGACGGTGGCTCTCCGTGTGCTAATGCATCTCAGTCATCAAGCTCTCTGCAGCCAGCGAATGCCACCTGCTACCCTGTGAAAACTGAAGGTGTGCACACCCTGGGACAAGGCACAGCCTACCAGAGAAGTGCAGTACACTACCCTAACATTATCTTACTACTGCAGAATCACATCAAGCCTAGGGAAGTTCTGCTAAGACTATATAATGTACTAGTTAGACCCTACCTAGAATACTGTGTCCAGTTCTGGTCACCTTACTAATACTACAAAAAAAAAAAAAAAAAAAAAAAATTATATTATTATTAAAGACAACATAGACATGAGGAGGAGCCATGATGGGCTGAACAGTCTGCTCTCATTCACAAATGTACCTATGAATTAGGAGTGTGGGGGTGAAATGTTTAAGCATTAGTGACCAGGGTTGGGGTCAATTCGTGCTTTTTCAGTTCTTTTTAAAATCAATTCCCAATTTCTTCGAAGTAATTGGAATTGATATTTTAAAGATATCATTGTGATTGTTCAGCTGCTTTCATTTGAAGCCAGTTTGATTGATTAAAAGGGAGTGGGAATTGGAATTGAAAAACAGGAATATACTCCAACCCTGTTTGTGACCCTTCCAGCCTATTTCATTGAGATTGTGGGCATGAACAGATGTAACCTGTTGCTTTGTGCTTGTTTGCAGTGTACATGGAGGGCTTCATCACTGCAGCTGCCAATCTGCCTGGAAATATATTTACTATCTTTATGATGGACGTGGTGGGAGGGAAGGTCCTGCTTAGTGAGTAACGAGGAGATAAAAAAATGAGCACAAGTAAATAAAATGCATGGTTCGAGAGTAGTGCATTTGTACATTCTGTCAAACAGCCTGCTAGGACACATGCCTGCTATATAGAACCAGTAGGTTTGGTCTTGATTCAATTCTCCAAATGATCTAATGCAGGAAGTTCAAAGAAGTGCTTAATGTACAGTACATACAACCCCCTTTCAAGATTGTGGACACTGTAGAGACAAATACCAAAGGCGATCAATAGACAAACAGTATACATTTTTAAAATTGTTTATTAAAAATATATATTTTAAATCCTTGTTTATCACTCATTTTAAAATACAGACCTACCCCTTAATTTTTAAATATATTTTTAATTGTTGGCTGAACAAGAAAGCATCTGAACACCGCACCAAAATAAAGAGTGCGAGTGGAAATATACCTTAGCTATACACTCCTTGCTGCATCGCCTGTCTGATCCCAGTTTCTCACTCCTTCAGCTTTCAGCCTCCTCCTGTCGGGAGTCAGCGTGTTCTTCATCTGGGCAGTCCAGACCAAGACCCAGACCCTGATCATGTCGTGTGTGTTCAGCGCGGTCTCGGTCATCGCATGGAACGCTCTGGATGTCATCGGCACAGAGCTGTACCCCACACAGCTCCGGTCAGTACTGTAACTTCTCCCTGTCTCCTTCCACAGCTGCACAGACAGTAAGAGTAGGTACAAGTGAGAGTTCATAGATAAAGTTTCAATGAGAAGTCTCTCATTGTCGTCAATGAAGACAATCAATCAATTAATCCATTTTATATAGCGCCTTTCATAGTGGACCACCATCACATAGCGCTTTACAAGATAGTGAGGAACAATGCATAATACATTAAATACAGTGAAATACAGGGCATAATACATTAAATACAAAAAAATGCAAATACATTAAATACAAGGCTAGGATGTGAATTCTAAACATTGTGGATGTGTGTCATACAGAATCATACGAATAAGATGGAGTGAGAAATCTGAAATAGCAATTTGGACAACAGGTAATAACAGATATCAGGCTTAAAGAGCACTGAAAGCAAGAGTGAAGTGGGTCTTCAAAGTTGATTTTGAAGTGAGCGACTGTGGGAACTGCACGCACTAAAGCTGGGAGAGAGTTCCAGTCGGGGCCATGAAGCTAAAAGAGCGCTCTGCGTGTGGTGCACTTTTGCTTGGGTATAACAAGCAGGCAAGAGTCAGAGGACCTCAGCTTGCGTGCCGGGACATAGCAGGTCAGCAGGTTGGATCCTAGCAGCAGCATTTTGAACCAGCTTCAATTGGTTTGTGGCGCGTGATGGAAGACCACCATAGAGAGAGTTGCAGTAGTCGAGTCGAGAGATGAATGCGTGACAGAGTATCTCTGCATCCGGGAGGGAAAGGTAGGGACGGAGCTTTGAGATGTTTCGGAGGTGGTAGAAGGAGGATTTGACTACAGAGAAGATTTGGGCATCAAAGGAGAGGTTACTATCCAGAAGTACACCAAGGCTTCGTACAGTGGGGGAAGGCAGCAGCAGTTTCCAAGGAAGCAATATAGAGATTCTTGAGTTGAGTTTTCGATCCTACAAGAAGTAGTTCAGATTTGTTAGTGTTGAGCTGAAGAAAATTGGCAGACATCCAGGCCTCGATGTCTTGAATGCAAGCCGAGAGCCGGACCATGACAGAGGGACATCCAGGGTCGAGTTAAGTAGAGCTGGGTGTGATCTGCATAGGAGTGAAACATGAGGCTATGTTGGCAGATGAGGTGACCCAAGGGCAGCATGTAGATGTTGAAGAGGCCCAGGAACAGACCCTGGAGGGACACCGCAAGTGACCGGGTTTGCTTCAGCACTGCTTCCATCATAGAAAACAGACTGCATGCATCCAGATAGGTAAGAGGACAGCCAGGAGACCTCTAGTGGGTTCTAGAGATCCCAGCATACTTCTGAAGGCAGTCAAGAAGAATGCTATGATCTATGGTATCAAAAGCAGCAGTTAGGTTAAGGAAGCAGCAGCATCAGCATTAAGCAGGAGATTACTTACAATCCGGAGCAGAGCAGTTTCGGTACTGTGATGCGGCCGGAAGCCAGACTGCAGAGATTCAAGCAGATGGTTATCTGCGAGATGTTTTGTCAGCTGGCTGGCTACAGCACTTAAGAGTTTTGGAGAGAAAAGTTAGATTGGATATGGAACAGAAGTTAGATAAGACAGCTGGGTCAAGGGAGGGTTTTTTGAGCATTGGCGTTACTCAGGCAGTCTTGAGGGCAGCAGGAAGCAGGCCTGAAAGAAGGGGCAGGTTAAGAGTGTGCATAATGGAAGGAGCAAGGTCAGAAGCACAGAGACGGATGAGATTTGTTGGCCAGGGGTTCAAGGGGCACATGGCAGTAGTTGATTTCAACAATAGGCTGGAGACATCAGTAATGGAGAGAGAAGGAAGAGAGCAGGAGGGGAGTCAAGGTGGTCAAGTACTATACTTGATGGTGATTTTGTTCCAAAAGATGATCCACTAGCCACTACAGACTGAAGGAGTAATGTGTGCCCCTGGCTCAGGAGTCTGGAGCAATATGTTAATTTATAACATCTTTCAAAAAAAAAAATTAGGAAACTAAACCCCACACAATAAGACTTCATTTTATATTAAAAAAGAACCAAACAAATACACTATCTTAAGATGTTTGTTTCTCATGGTGTATCATTGTTTAAGAAAAAAAATGAGTTAACAGGAGCAAACCCTTATGAAAATATTCCCCCAAGTACACCAGCATTTGGGCTTATGCCTTCAAACGGTGCATGTGTGTAGCTATGAAATACTGCAACACAAACAGTTCTTGCAAACATGGCTTGATAAACCAATTCAAACTGAACCATGAGCAGTGTGACTGCTAGTTTAAAAACACACTTCCTGTGTCCTAGTGGAGTTTATCCTGGACTCACTCTTTCTGCTCATTTGGTATACCTGTCTTTCAGCTCGTCTGCTCTTGGTTTCTTCACGGGAGTCGGTCGTGTGGCATCGATCCTGGGGAACGTGGTGTTTGGTCAGTTGGTTGATACTAACTGTGCTGTTCCCATTCTCCTTGTGGCAGCCTTGCTTGTCATTGGAGGTGTGGCTGCTATCAAACTGCCTCGCACTAAACATGCTGAGCTGACCTAAAGCAGAACTTGTCACACTTGCATTTGTTTACTCATTTTGAATATGTGCCTTAACTGAAGGAATAGAATACTTTAATTCCCTCAAATCAGCATTAAAGCAGTCATTTACTCATTAATTTATCAGTAGCATTTAAATATAGAAGACGTATATTAGACATTGAATTGTGATACTCAAGGCACATGTACCGTATTTCCTAGGCTGAAGATCTATTTATGCATTGCCACAAGACCTATCACTGCTCTATAAAGACTTGGGGCTGGGGAGGTTCCTGTTGTGACCACAGCTTTGTGCCATTGTCACACCTTTCATGAGTACCAATACAAAAACATACAAAAAAAAAACTAGTTATTGCAAGTTATTTTGTAAAAAAACACCAATGTAAAGTCACTTAATAGGGCGTTGGGCCACTGGTATCCTGCTCTGTGTAGACCGTTTTTGATTAAACTGGCTGCTCGCACCCCAGGTTGAAATTTGCAGTCACTTGATCTGCAGTTGCTCACCTGTTTTCCCTTGCACTTTGAGTTAATGCCCAGATATCAGGATGTTGGAGTATGCGCTTCTGCCCACTCTTGCCCTTTGCTGCTGTCTTTCCCTCAGAGTTCCATGCCAACATCACCTTAGACAGTTTCTCGTGAAACATCAGCAAGTTGAGCTATTTTGGTCACTGAAGCTCCTGCCAAGGGCACCCCAACAAACACCCCCTTTCAAAGTCACCGAGGTCTCCTCGTGCAGCCATAATTAGGCAACCAGGCCTGTCATGCATTTTTATACATGACCCTAAGCATGTTGGGATGTTATTTGCTTAATTAACACAAGCCACACCTGTGTGGAAGCCCTTGATTTCAATATACTTGGTGTCCCTAGTTTACCCAGGTGTTACCATTTTTTTTGTCCACTACCTGTACTTGCAACTGTGTTAATGGAAGTAGAGCTTTTGAACCGTTTAACTTCACGTTCATTTCATTTGTAAAAATGGCAGGCGGTGCACTCCTGCACTTCACTTTTTTTCATCCTTTTAATTTATTTGTGAATAAACAGGTTCTTTTAGTAATCTTACTGAATAGTCAGCATTTTCATGCTGAACAGTAAAGAGACCAGTTTAAGGTACTGAGGAGTCTAACTGGGCTCTTGGGTATTGAAAGTGGTCTAAAGTAATTTAAACTTTGAAAAAAATTACAAAGTTCAAGGATTCCTGAAAGTTTAAATCTATTTCCAGCCTCAGCTGTATTCAGGTTGAAGTTATTAAATGAAAATGCTAGTGAGGAACAAAAAACCATGCCATTTTGTAAGGTATCAGTTCAGAGTGGTTACTTCTAATTGGGTATTTTTGGTACTCTACTACAGTAGTCAAAATATTGGTTTTGATACCTTTATGGCATCAAGTGCCCATTTAACAAGCTTTCTAGACTACATTCATCCCATCAGATGAAAGTGGTCAATTTAAATTATGTATAATCAATTTGAATATTTGTCAAAACTTTGTCCATCTATCTAATACACCAACATTATACAGATTTACTCTGCCTGAGCCAGAAAGCAGTCATGTAAATTGAACTAGAAGAAAGCAAAAATTGGCTTCTTAAATTCCTCAAATTTTGAAAACAAAATGAAAAAGCAGCACCACCTACACAAAATCAATTTTATAAAGACTCAGTAGAAGATATGCAACAAACAGAACATGCAAGGCAGGTGAAGCAACTCGTCTCCATGTAAATCCACTTGTTATGGGGGGGGGGGGGGGGGGGGGGGGGCATGGGTTCTTCCTTGTTAATATTTATAAATGTATGATTCACACCATATTGCAGAATGAATAAATAAAAAAAAATTTACCTACCAAATCATGTTATTTTACATCATCCAAATACCCCAAAAGTTCCATCAGAATGGCCATATGTCAATTAAAAGGTTCAGAGGGCAAAGAATGTAAAAATTCAATAAAATGAGGCTGAAAAGGAAATCCATTGTTTTGAGGATCAGTTTGTGTGCAGGCATGTATATTTTTTAAAAACACTTTGCAATTGTCTGATTAAGGCAACATTGGTGCTAATCAGGGTCTGATAGTAGTGGGTTCACTTTCCCCAGACTTCAAGGGGGGCATTGTATTAAAGCATGCAGCTATGTACACATTTTAACAGTTCAACACTGCAGATCATACATAAAAAGTTAGTTCCACAGAAGACAGACCAGTGAACCAATATTACATACAGCTTGGTCTCAAGTGTACAAGACTGACGAACAGAGGCAATTCACACAAGTAATGCTTCAACACCTTTATTTGTACCCATCAGTAGAACACCTTACTCCACATCTGTAGTTAACTGCAGAGATAGCTGCAGACCACAATGAGGTAGAGACCTTTAGAACACTCTAAAAAGCAGCTGGGCTAGGCAACACAGCAACAAGCTCAGCAGAAACAAAATGGAAAATAAAAGGACACTGGTTCTTTGGCACACATTTTCAGATCAAACTAAAGAATGCATTAGGTCAGTTATCAGTCCTAGCAGCATGTCAGAAAGCTGCAGAGTTATCTATAGGTCAACAAGCAACGTCTCAAAAAGGAAGGTCCCCCTTCCCTGACAACACTGCCTCTCTGCACCATTACAGTAAAAAAAAAAATTGTGATTAAAAACCACCATCTACCTCTTTCTGAAGTGCAAATTAAAAAAGTGAACAAAGTTGTTTGTTTTTTAAAACTACACACACACACCTCAAAGGTCGTTATCCGGTCCAGTTTCAAATCCGTAAATCCAAATTTTCCCTCCCATTTTGTTTGGTTGCAAAAAAACTGACTCTACCAACAGCCCCCAGGACGCACACAAAAAAAGGAAAGAAAAAAAAAGTTAAAAGCCGCCAGGTAGATTTACTCTTAAATTCCCCCATGTTGTCACGACTTAAAACCGTTGTGTAAAAAGAATTTGTAAAAAACACTGCGTAAAAATCTGAAATGCGACTAGTTAAATGAAGCCCAACTCATCTTCTGAAGTAAAAGAAAAAAAAGCTAACTGCACAGAAGAGCATGCAGCTCAGATAGGGAGGAAATAAATTTAAAGGCACTGTATGGCAACTGCCAACATGAAAGGCAATGCGACTTGCATTTACTTCTATATGCAAGGTATGAAAAAAACAAAAAAGCTCTTTAAAAATAATCAATCAAGGAGAAGGCATTTGCATCAACACCTTCTAAACCCTGGCCTTATTTCTCTCCAAACAGTGACGAGTCTGGGAACTGCATAATGGCGAGCCCGTCACCCAACACGTGTGCATAGTGCGATCGTGAACGAGAACAGAAACAAAAAATAGCAAGTGCAATAGTGAACTTTTGTTGTTTAAAGATTTCTTATTTCTAAGTCATCATTGAAGTGCTGTTCCCAAAAAAGTCGGAGAACCAGCACAGGCTCTTCTCTCTCAGCAGGTTATGCAGAGCGGCTGCAGGTTGCTGGTTCTGCCATTTAAGTGGAATCACGGCTCTTCTGATTGCGCATCAGTGGGCGATGGTTTCTCAGGATATCCATCGAGTGCTGCCAGTGCCAGCAAGAACGACAGTAGTACTTGAAGCATGCCTAGGAGAGAATATAAAAAAAGTCAAGCTTACTAAAGCCCCTTTCACACTGGCATGCTCTACCCAGGTCAAAAACCTACCCGGGCAGGACCCGGTGTCATGCAGGTTGTGTACGCGATTTCACACTTGCTTTTGATAAAAGCAGAGGTTGACCTGGGCGACACTCAATGCACGTATCAATGCCCCGGAAGCAGCATGTTACCAACGCTTCCGTTCAAGTTTCTCTGGATTGAACCGTCATCCCAAAATTAGTGAGCGCAAAGTGTTACTTCATGCCTGCTGCAATATGGCAAAACAAATGTTCCTTGTGAAAGCAAAACCTTCACGCAGGCGTGGTGGTTTTAGTGTTGGCTCAAAACAGCCGTCCAGCATTTTGTCTCAACCCAGATCAAAGTGTCAACCCACATCCCAAGGTGGGTCGCCCAGACCCGGGTAAGGGTGTCTGGTGTGAAAGGGGCTTAAATAGCCAGAAGTAAACTTGTGACATGCATCCCTCCAACTGTAAATACACAATTGGAGTTAGTCGTAAAAGAGGCAAAGGCCACCACAACCTACAGCCACCATCTGCACACAAGTGGAAATTCACTCTTCCCTATTCCCCAAAATCCTGATACTCCAACTCGCTGAAGAATGTTCCATGCACATTGTCACAAGTGGATAAGCAGTTCTAGATACTGCATGGAAAACTAAACTGTAGTATACACAAGACCTCTACAATATCCCTGTTTACATACTGTTAAAAGCCTAGCTTTAAAAATATATATATATATATATATATATATATACACACAAGATTCCACCCCATTGTGCACCATCTATAGCATTGGACAAAGCTATTCACTCACCTGATCTCTGCAGAAGAAAGGTCCAGGCTGGCGATTGCAGACTTGGCACATTGAATCTTCAAGATACGGATCAATTTGAACCTTAGTAAAATGGGGGTGGGATTAATTGTATGCATTAGCTTTGGGTTTGTAAAAAAGTACACACGTCACCAGTGCTATACAATACCAGCTTGCTTCCTGCCCCAAACAATGTTAAGTTACCAAATTGGATGCAAAACGTACAAAAGATTAATTCAGAATAAGAAAGGCAACTGCATTGGTTAGGTTTGAACAAACCATAGCGAAAGCCTGGGATACAGAATCTATAACCAAATGAACCCTTGCATTATTAGGACAACCCCTACCTTTTTAGTGAACTTCGGAGTTTTGATTTCTACAAAAGCTGCACTGACTGCCTTCAGGTAGCTGCGCTGGTTGTTGAAAGTAACACGTCCAGAACCTTTAAGACAAGCCACATTTACTGCCTTTAAAGTATGCATTGTGACACCAATAGTATACATGCTTCAGGTTAACTGCCCGACTACAGAGGGAAGCAAACAGAATGAATACTTGGAGTCGTCCCGTCCCCCGTTCATCTTGACCTTACCAATTGGATATTTGTGCTTGTCTGTATCGATGCCAGCATACATCACTCCTCCAAAGAGGTCATTCATGATGCTGGCCAGAGCCTCAGCATTGAGCATCCCGTGCAGAGCGCCGACGAACACAGTCTTGCTGGGGTCCAGGCGCTGGGAGGGGCAGCGCACAAAGTTACTGTCAGAGATCACCCAGGGAATAACCTGCACCTGGAGGGGAGACATTCAGGGAATTAGGAGGGGGCCACCCAGTTTTAAATTTCATTCAATAGCAGCAGAACCCCGTGTACAGTTAGTGTGTTTCCCTTAAAAGGCAAGCAAAAACTAAAGCATTAACCCTTAGCGGTCCATTATTGAGCGCCTCATGTGCAACTATTTTCACACGCGCCGTTTAAAAGTAAAGTATTCTCCTGCCCCATAGTAAAAAAAAAAAAAAAAAAAAAAAAAAAAAAAAAAAAAACCTCTGCATAACAGGACACAGTACTGCATCTCCAGCCCCGCCCCTTGTTGGCTGAATTTCACATACCTCTTCAGTCATGCATACTGAAATCATTTCCTGATCACTCCGTTTTAAAAATCAGCAAACTCAATAATGCAATCCCTGTCATTTTTACTAAAACATCTCAAAAAGCTCTGCCAATGTGATATTCTTTGAGCGCTGGATGCAGAAGCAGCTATCTTATGTCCATGGGGCTGTGTATTGCTCAGATTCGCCCCTTTCTTTCCGTCTTGCTGTCATTAAAAGGTTCTCTGCTTTTTTCAGAGAAAAAAAAACACAAAAAAAAGCAACTAGTGACCTGTACTTGACGTCTGTCAGACATCGGACCGGAAAGGGAAAATTGTAATGTCTGACCTAGTCAGACAAAGGACCACAAGAGTTAATGCAAAGCATTCAGTCTGTACCCCTGGAACAGGTCACATGATCTCAGTTTGTCAGGCACTGGAGTCAAGAATAAACTCCACTAATGCAGCATACTGACAGACAAAAGTAGCAGGGCAATCTCCTTACATCCTTGCAACGCATCCTGCGGCTGGACATCTTGAAGTAGTACTCGCTCAAGTCATCTGGGTTCAGCAAGTCCTGGGTGCAGGCCTGGAGCAGGGCTCGCACAGACTTCTCCAACTCAAACACCAGGTACACATAGCCTACCAGACAGGAAATAAGGGGTTAACACAGGGATAGAAAATACTCCTCCCCAATTACATTGAGCCGCTCTATAGCGCATGCCTTACTGTTTAAAACAGATTACTGCCTTATGATGAAATGGGAGTTGCAGGTATTTCCGGTAACAGAGTCGCAAGAACTCTATGGAACATAGGATTTCTTGTAACATGCACCAGGAGTGCATCACTTAAGTCTACACCCCAAAATGGGAAAATAAATCCACACCAAAACAGAAAACCAATGTGAACTGGAACAGATAACTGAAGTTTGATAAAGTACAGTTAAGAGCCCTTTACCCGTTTAGTTACCCACCGTGCTCTGATCAAGATGCAGTAGATTTCTCCCCCTTCATCCATCAGTGCCGTCCCAGATCCAGTGCTCTAAATAAAAATCCTACCCGCTCAGTCATTACCTTTAGGCATATTACCTTTGGGAGGGCAGCGAGGGTGCTTGCCATCCTTACCAGGCCACTCCACACTCAGGGGACCAAACACACGGAATGTGTTGATCAATCCAGCTAGAGAGGGAACACAAACCTGTTCAACTTAACATAATACAACATACAATCTGTATAAAATTGGATTTCTTTAGTTTACAATTCAGACAGCTTGTTCCACTTGGGAAGTGGAATGGCATTTCCTCCATCTAGAGAAATTATCTACTACTTTAAAAACACCTGCCACTTTCAGGCTTTAACCAATTCAAAACTAGCCTCATTGCAGCCATCTGATCTTGTGGACTTGATAAGCAGACTCCTGGATGAAAGAGCCCAGCCTAGAAAGTCCACATCTAAGCTCGGGCACCAGGCCAATAGAAAAAGTCAGTCACTGACGCACCAAGGTGGATGATCCACAGCACTGTTCTCCAACACCGCAGAAGCACAAACAGCCAATACACTATGCAACTGCAAATGGGGGGGGGGGGGGGGGTCGCTTCACAATTGAAAAAGCCACACATGTACAATCCAGAGGACTTTTAAAAGAGTTTTCCAGAAACCAGAAATGAACAAAAAACTGTGCAGGACAGCTGTAAGAACAAGTCCCATCAGCACCATTCACTGAAATCAACTAATACACAAATGGGTATAGCGTTCACAAAGCCTAGTTAATCTAAGCAAAGCTAGAAAATGTGTGTAGTGTTGGATTCTAGAAGCAAGGCCACTTACCCTCAGTGATATCCCAAGGCACTCCACCAAGGAACACCTTGCAGGAATAAAGTGGGTTCTTATAGTTCCTGGGAGGCAGCTGTCCGCTCCAGGTGAAGGTGGCTTCATTCACAGCTACAGAAAAGTATAGAAGAGCCCAGAGATCAAGGTCATTCACAAGGAGATCTAGTTACAAAGTTAAATTCTCTGTACAGTTGTCATGTTGCATGAAGCAACATGACAACTGTACACACACTCTGACTATTACTATGTATATGAAATAAAGAACTGTACTACCAATTCTCCCACAACGATCAGCAAACAAGTCAGCCATGCCTCAACTTGCAGTGTATGTTAGTCTTTTAAAAACTAAGACACCCCATTACCCATTAACCCTTTGCAGTCCATTTATTAAGTGCGCGTCAGGTCCAATTTATTTTCACACGCGCAGTTAATTTTAGACGCACCGTTTAAAATGTATTTTTTTCCCCCCCACAGTCAAACGGGTTTAAATGGCCCTGCATATCAACAAAGCACTCACTAGGCTTCTCCAGCCCCGCCACACCCTTTCGTTCGCTATCGCTCTCATCTATGTAAGAAATAAAAATAGTCGTACATACCGATCAATCATCTCCGGATCACTCGTTTAGTCTGTGCGCTGACGCACTCAGCCAGCTTGTTTACTATGACCGCCCCGTTATCCGATACCATGTATGACTATTCATGAGATATGCTTTTTTTTTCTCCCCCCCCCCCAGACTTGTCTCGGCTCCTGTCGCTACCACTCTGCAATTGAATGGTTCTCAGCTTTTTTCCGGAGAAAAAAAACGACTAGAAACCCGTTTTTTGCGTTGCTATAAATGATGTCGGACCCAGTCCGACAAAGGACCAGAGAGGAATAATTGCAATGTCGGACCCAGTCCGACAATGGACCGCAAAGGGTTAAATGTCCAAAATCCCCAATGAAAACAAGCAATTCCCTTGATTTGTTTAGGCTTTATTGAAATCCCATCACCCAGGATTACCTGCAGCCTGTCTGTGTAGTCTGGCCTCCCTCTCAATGCTGAACGGATCATCCTGAGACTCCAGGAGGTCCCAGTTTGGCCATACCGAGGTCCCGGGCCATCTCTTGGAGAGGCTGCTGGGGGACGAGATGGCTCCCAGGGAGTTGTCTTGGTCCAGGCGAGATCCCAGACCCATTTTCAGAGCATCCCTTTGTAAATTGCTCATTAGGAATGGCAGGGGAGGGGAGATCCGGAGTGTAGACTGAAACAGACAGAGAAGATTCACACTTTGCAATTGCAAAACAATCTTGCTCAAACTACTTCAGAGCAAGTATGGGGGTGGGATTATACTAAACATGTGTACAGCCTCATTAACCCTTTGCGGTCCATTTATTCAGCACCTGCCAGGTCCAATTTATTTTCACAGATATTAATCTATCCCCCCCCCCCCCATTCCAAAAGTAACTATTCATAGCAACAGGTTTAAAAGGCACTGCATATCAACAGGACACTCAGTACTACATCTCCAGCCCTGCCCCACCCCTTTGCTGTATTTATCACATACCTCTTCATAGTTGTACATACTGATAATTTATCTCCTGATCATTCATTATCACCCAACTCCTCAATGCTATCCAAGTCATTATTACTTTAACATCTCAAAACTTCTTTGTTTAAATATTCTTTGATCGCTGGATGTGGAAGCAGCCATCTCGTTTGTCTGTGGTGAAGGGACTATATTGCTCAGATCCAACTCTTCAGATTCTACCAGTCTAAGCCATTGAAAGGTTCTGCTTTTTCCAGAGAAAAAAAACAAACTACTAGGTACCTGTGCTTGATGTCTGAGGATGTTGGACAGGGTCCGACAGACCGCAAAAGGGTTAATATACAAATACATCCATTCAAGAGTGTTAAGGTGCAGAACACTGAAAGAGGCATCTAACTATTAGCAAGGCTGTGCAGCTGCAAGAAAAAGCTTAGCATTGTTTGCAGACACTAAGTGAGCCACCAGCATTCCAAGGACCCACACGCTCGTTGTTGCGGGTGAATGCGACAAATTACACTTGTACTGCATTTGCAATGAGGAACAGCCTTACTGAAGGAGAAGCTAGTCTCCTGATTTGCCTAAAATTACATGGTTTCAGGATATCTAAAAAGGTAAAAAATGAAGCATCCACAAACAGGCACTCATTTTGCAGATGCACAAAATCAATACCAGGCCTGTATTGGCACCATTGGTGGAACACACAGCATTGACAATAGGGACCTCACTTTTGCATTGATCATGTGTAAATACACAAAAAGGGTGATGCTTAACCAAGGCCACTTAAATGCTTAGAATCCTAAAGCTTCAGAACACAAATTGCCGCATTACATGGGGAACCGACTGCCAAACTTCCATAGGGATCAAGTCACAATATCCTAAAATCTCTAGGCTCTGCACATAATCTGAATATGCTGCAATAAAATCATCTACCCATAGAACAGATGAGAATCTGTAAGGGACTGCAATGAAGACCTTTACCTGTGCTCCATGAGAAATAAGCACTTACAAGCAAGTCATGGAGGTGGTCAGAGCTGGAGCTGAAGCCACTGGTTTCGGAGTCGACAGGGCTGCTGGATCGCGAGTCAAGCAGGGAGCGGGATTCCAGGCGGGTGTTCCGGGGGGCCAAACCAGGAAACTTGTCCAGGAAGTCAGAGCCAATGGGATCCAGGGACGGGAAGCCCATGGGTTTGCCCAGTTTGTTGCCGAGAGGGCTGCTGAGCATACTCAACACTGGAGGGGGTGGGGAAGAAAACCCTGCAACATTAGAACAAAAAGGTTTCAACCCCCCCCCCCCCCCCACGCTGTATCCCTCTCTAGGCTCAAGCTACTACAGAAAGCAAGGTTGGCTCCATGCACTACAACATAAAAGCTGGTTTAGTTTCCACTGCACTTAGAATACACACATTTGATGGACAGTCTTTGGTTCTTTTGAAATTGGGTAACAACTAGACCAAGACAATGTAACCCAAATATCCAGGGCAAATACTCCAGAGTTCTTACAGTCCAAGACTGAAGTTAGTTATGAGAGGTGAATTAAACCATTGACCAAAACCAAACGATCTGGTCAATTAATCAGAACTTCTGAACCAGTTAAAGACTATATAGGCATATTAACAAAAAGCCTTTAGACTAGGTTTCACATTTAGTAACTAACCAGCTCTGTTAAGCACCAACAAGAACCTATTCTAGAGAGCTGCTGTAAGCAACAAATTATACGTATGAGACAGTCAGGACTATGAATCATCTTGGATAGAAGAACCACCATAACCAGTGGCGCTATAGGAGAACCATGACAGACATGCACCTACAAATATTCCCAAATTCAATTAACAACTTTACAAATGTGCAAGTGGTTCTCTGGAGAGTTAACCTGCAACACAGGTTTCTTTTACAGACACATTGCCAGGAACACCAAAAGGAGAGGTTGGAGAAAGGCAAGTCCACCGATGGGAAGGTCATATGACACTTGTACACACAGGGCCACACAGACAAGGTTTGGCAAGCCAGAGATAGGGAGAAATCAGAAAGTTTCCCGCTTTCCACTACAAACTGCTTTGATTTCACCTTGTAACAAAAAAAAAAAAAAAAAAAAAACACACAATGCAAGACATGCTGTGGACAAACAAAAGTTAATGTTATAAATGCACTACCCCAGCAGATGCCACTTCAGCAGTGTTGCCATGTTCAGCAAGAAAGGCTGGATTTACCAGCCATCCAGCCGAGGACACTGCTTGGCACCATATACCCGACAAAGATGCTTTGAACTGTAAAATGAGTCAGTTATGACCTGTTAATTGAAGAGAAACTACAGCCACCACTTAACTTTTAAAACAGCCCAATTTGGGGGGTGGGTGGCAGTTCCCAGCAGGACAGACGATTGTCAAATTTATGAACTCCAACAGAACTAAACCGAATGGATATAAAAAAAAAAAAAAAAAAAAAAAAACACCACACAACACACACAACACCTTTGTGTTTGGGGTATGGTGGTCTTACCGAGATTCAGAAAATTCACTTAACCTGATCTGAAGATGCACCCTAAACCAAGCCGTGATCAGCAATGTCACGGTGAGCGTTGGCCTAACTAAAGATACAGTAATTATTTTTTAGCAGACGCCCTTAGCCAGGGCGACTTACAATTAAGATATCACATTATTTTTACATACAATTCCCCATTTATACAGTTGGGTTTTTACTGGAGCAATCTAGGTAAAGTACCTTGCTCAAGGGTACAGCAGCAGTGTCCCCACCTAGGATTGAACCCACGACCCTCCGGTCAAGAGTCCAGAGCCCTGACCACTACTCCACACTGCTGCCCAGTACCACAATAACTGCGCAGTACACAACAGAATAAAGCACAAATAGCACCCTAAATATTCTACATTGTTTAATTCTAAACAATAAAATAATCCAAATTGTGCAACTAGTCCAGAATGCTGCAAGAACAGACGAGTACAAGATGAACCGCACACATTACTAGTGTTCGAAATTGCAGTGTCGTAAGCCAATTTATGGATTAATGGCTTACCCTTTTCCGTATTCAAATTACTACCAATTAATACTGCTTCTTATTTAGTAATTTTTGTATGGTTTTTGAAGTTTCATAAAATGTTCCCCAGAGTTTTTTTTTTTTTAAATGCATTTATATATAAAATATGATTGTGAATTTATAGGAAGTCAACTACAGCCAAGACGCCTGGTCCTGGGGGAACATCCCACTGAAATGCTTGGTCCTGAAAGGGTTAATCTGGACGCCTAAAATAAAAAAGCACAATAAACAAATTTAGAAATTTGGGGCCCTATTTAAAAAAAAAAAAAACAAAAAAAAAAAAACACACATTTAGGCCCAGGATATGCAGGACTTAAACCACTATAAAAATCCTGAAAGTCATTTTTGGTATCCCGCGCTGGGGATGACCCCCAAACCCCCCTGCCATCCACTTGGGATTTCCAGCTTCCTACTGAAAGAGAAGACTGTGGATATTTATAAATAGTTTTGTAATCATGTTTATTTTCAGTTATGACAATGCACTTTGTATTGTTCCTGTAAAGCACTTGGGGATATCATTGCCATGAAAGGCGCTATATAAATAGAGATGTTGTAACCTGGCCAAAATAGAACACATTCCAACAATGCAGAATTGTTGCACTACTCAGATTAATGTTATTTGGCAAAATTAAACAATGTAGAATATTTAGGGTGCTATTTGTGCTTTATTCTGTTTACTGCGCAGTTATTGTGTTACTGTAGCTTTAAATTAGACCAACGCTCACTGTGATGTTGCTGTTAACTGCTTGGTTTAGGGTGTGTCTTCGGATGATCTTCAAAAATCGGGTTAAGTGAATTTTCTGCATCTCGATGGGGTCATTCGCAAGACAACCCCACCCCAAAGATTTCAGGGTTCTAAATTTTAATCAACCCGATGGGGTCAACCAGACCTAGATGAGGGCTTATTTCTGCTTGGGGTCCCAACATGTATATGAAATGAGACATCAAGTTGAAAATTGGGCCAAGGCAGCCTCCAATTAAAAAACACAAGCAGGTTTCAACAGCATTGCATCAGCAGTTTTCTGGATAGTGCTCCCGTTACCAGGGATATGCATCCTCATGGGGAGAGAGGAATCACGAGGTCACTCTGATGCTCTTCTCATTCAAGTCCTTCCATGCAGCACCACTACAGTTAACGTGTAGGACTCTGGAAACCAATTGTGCAGCAACAGCTCAGCCTCCAACAATTTAAAGTATGTGCTGCCTGCCTGTAACCAGCCACCCCTCTGCTGTGCCGACAAACAATCCCACCCAAGAACAAGCTTCCAGGCAAAACCTTACAGGACACCCAGCACGGTGTCAGCGTCTACACCTAGCAGCAAATGGGCTACCACCAGCAATTACAGTATTTGTATAAATCCAAGAAATCAAATCAGTACAGATTCAAATTCAGAATTAAAACTGAAGTGTGGGCCACACCGATTAGCAAGACACTTGCATTGTCCTGGAAGGATGCGACAATCCTAATTAATACTACAGCAAATCCCATCACGTCACAATAGCCCTCCGAGCGATCTAGCAGAAACACCTTCCAAATGAGAACTTACCTGTGCAAATGCATATCAAGTCCAGGGCCTCTGAAGCCAGGGCTGCATTATGCTGAATTTGATGGTGGTTTTGTGATGGGGCCCAAGATTCTTATACTACCTTCAAAACGCAGGCTCACCTAAAAGCAAGACATTATCCACCCCACCAAACTAAGATTACAAGTCTAAAGCACTGCTTTCCAGTGCACAGAACAGCTGCCAAGCCCTTCGGTTACAGAAATATATTTGTTTTAAAATTACAGTAGGTTAATTGAACCACAAGGCAAGGCATGAATAGCAGATTACAAATTGGTTAAATCTGAACAGTCAGACGCCACTCGCTTGGATTATTGGGTTTACTATACTGTTTGGGATATACATCCCCCGTCAGTTTTCAATACATTAAACTAAAATAATAAAAAGCAGGCCGCCATGACCTACATCCATCAAGGCCGATGTATAGACACGGTCCTCCATACAACAGACCAATACTCAACTAAAACATAAAAGCACCTTGTACGGCATCCCCAAACAGTTCAGCAACTGGGATATTTGAATCAAAGCATACGATTCACAATCCAGATCCTCAAGGGCCCACTATTAACCTAGTCAAGCAAGAATCAGTGGTTCAGCCATTGGATGTAGAAAAGCAGGCAAACGTCAGCAGCAATCACCCCCCCTACACTATAGCACCCACTGCAGTTCGAGCATTCCAACAGAGCCTAGTGCCAGACCCTACTACTGCCAGCAGGGATCAGTATCGAGCACTGAAATTCACAGAATTACAGTTACAGGAGAAAGTAATAAAACAGGCATTTAAAAACTGCTCAAAATCAATGCCAAAAGGTATAATGGATAAAATGAAAATGAGCTTACAGCATTGCAATAGTGCAGTGAATGATCTCTACAGTATGCAGCCACAGCTAGCATATAAATAAGCACTCCTGAACTGTCAGTGCCAGCAGGTACAAGTGCAGTCTAGGGAGACTTTGGGTAAAGCAGAAAAAAAACCCACACACTGCTTTAAACCAGTTCTGAACTTCTACACAGTTTGGATTCAAATCCCAGGCTTTTCTAGAAAAATCAGATATAGGTCTGCCAATGCAATTACCTGTATAACCCACATCCAGCTCATTAAATCTTACCAGAGCTCAGGACAATTCTGGACTGCCGTTTCACAACTCTGAATACAAACAAGGAATCCCTTTTCCAGTTGAAGGGCTAGATAAACAGCATATCACTATTCCTCCCATAGTTTCAAAGTGCATGTTTCCTTTACTGGCTAGAAAGACAGGTCTGGCAAACCCCTAGTGTCGCATCTGCTTTCGTTTCAGCGACAGAAGGTGCAGTCTCATTGCTGTACTTACTGGATGGGGTGCTGGTCTGGTTTGAACTGTCTAAATCCTGGCTGCTCCACGGCCTGTCCCACCCTGACAGGCTCAGTGACTGCAGGCCTAAATTCAGGTCATTGACATCTGGGAGAACCCGAGGAGATTCCTGCGCAGTGTTGGGGAAAAGCATCCTGCTTCCGACGGCCGTGTCCGCGTCCTGCAAATCTGTGGTGTGGACAGAAAGGAAAGAGTCTCCGTTCAGGCTTGGGAAGTTTTGTTTCTCCACCCCCCCCCTCACACACTCCGTAGGAAGCCGGCACTCTCCGATCTGCCAGAAAGCTGGATCTGCTAACCTGTGACTGATGTAGCTACCATGCATCTCAGTCTGCATCACTGACCCAGCCAACATGTGACCAGGGTGCTGATGCACTCACACACCCCTGCTAAATGACATCACCCACCCCTTCACACGGAGCATCATGCAATACAAATGAAATGCCTTAAACTTCATTGGCAGGTTAAAAACAAGCTTCAGAAGTCAGGAAGACCGAGAAAATGGGCTAAAGAAAAAAAAATGCTGTGCAGCAGCTGCAGAGAATGAAGTCTAGGCAGAAATCCTTTGTGTTCTGTGAGCTTCAGCTTCCCAGTGACACAGGCAGCAGCAGCCAGATCAGAAGTTGGTAGACTGCTATTTGCACTGCCAGCCCCGCCCCCCCCACTGCTCTTTAATGCTGGGCTGCCTCCAATTGGTGGCTACAGTCCTGATTCAGCAACTCCTGCCGGAGCAAACGCTTCACAAATTCTGCTAGCATAATCCCTTTGCTTCAACTTGGATGTCACTGCCTGATTCTGCATTGTTCACCACACATTATACAGATAACCTTCAGAAACCTAGGGGGTTTTCAGTTTACAAATGGGGTGGGCATCAGGTCTCTGCCCCCATTAACCCTCTAGGATCTGGGGTGCCAGGATGTCACCATGAAAGAATGAGATTGCAAAACACTGAAAGTGCTGGGCAGCCATCTTTACAATAAATATAACTGTCTGCATTTCCAGACCTCACAGCTATATATGGACTTGATTGGCAAAAGCTCATTCTTTTCTGTGATTTACCTTCAGAAGAGTAGATACATTCTGTATTTTATATAGTGATAGTTATTTTTAAACTCCACAGTTGCAAGCAGCAACAGAGGCAGTTTCTGCAAGTCATACTTCTCACAAAACTTGAGTCAATTCATTTTGTATCCAGGAAATGGGGGGGGGGGGGGGGGGGGGGGGTGCGAAGAGGTTAAGCGACAAATACTTGATGCAACAGTTACAGAATTTGCCCTCTACGAAATTAGCAATACATATTAGAGGATTAAAGTTGAAAACCTCCACTACCTTAAAGGCTACCCAAGAACCCCTAACAGTCCCCAAAATGCACACACCACTCCCATTATTCAGTTACTCAGCTTATCCAAGACAGACAAAGATGGCATGAAAAGGAAAGTTACTAGAAACTGAAATAAATCACATCCGAGACCAAATGCAAAGCACACCTCCCAACTGCACAGTCAACAATGCGGTCAGTCAGAAACAAGTCACTTTTGTTTTTTGGAAGAGCTACAGTAACAGCAGTTTGCTGCAGACACACAAGACAGTGGAGCATGAATCAGCTTTAATAAACCGAGGCCAATACTGCCATTTGGGTACCAGAACAAAGAATACCTTAAGCTATTCACCAGCGATGGAAAAGGAAGATGTATAATAAGGGTTATTTAACTGAATAAAAATCAGGTCATGACCTTATAAATACTTAGACCACTTCCAGATGCATCTAATTTTAAGCCAAATATCATCAGGCGTAACCCAAACCATTTAGAAGCTAGTACATAGTTTTAATCTTCACTTGTTTCTAACCCAGATACATAATTAGACTACATTATAGAAATTTAAATATGCATACAATTAAGCTTCAACATGCCAGGACAGTTTCTGTAAACGCATCCGCCAACCAATTTAAGGCGTTACCTAAATGCTTGTCAACCACAATTATGAAAAGCAGGATTTGCCAGCTGGTGCTGCCCCAATCGTCTCCAATTTCTAGAAAGACTGGGAAAGTCTAATTGGTTGTTAAGTGGATTAAATCAAGGTTTCCTCAAGCCAGCCCATCCTGAGGAAAGGGGAATGGTTCAGTTCCCATGCCCATCCCATTCACAGCCAGTCTTTGATTCTGCCTGCAAAGCAAAGACGCCAATTGGCAGCCTTGTTTAAAAACTAGGGGCGAGACGATTCATTGTATCTATGCATTGCGATACAACCTTGAAATGGAGTACCTAATATTCCACAATTAAACAGTAAATCATAAAAGGTCTTTGTTGTTTGAACCTAACCTCCACTTGATCCATATCACATTGTGCAGTGCGCAGGCCAGACACTTCTGGAATTTAAGACGGAGTAGGAAACAAAGGAGAGTTCTTCATTTCAATTGAGGGTTACAATCATTAAATGAAAACTGATACGGACAAAATGTCAAGTTAAAGTTAGAGAAAACAAAAAACACTTGGATAAGCATTTATTAGAGGCCAAAAAGTTTCTGTATTCCACTGCTAGTAAGCAGGGAATACTAACACTGTTGTAAAGGCTTCAGAACAGGCTGCAAAATCACTACCTGGCCAATGGGAATTGAGATGGCTGTGATTCTGGCCAATGGGAGTGTAGAGGAGGCGGAGACAGCCTGCCTTTGTTGTAGCCAGAGGAATCAGGAAGCTAGCAGTGTAAAAAATCACTAGTTTTTGTATTCAAATGCTATATTTTGGCTCGTTTTGTGAAAGCATTATATTTCACAGAAATAGATAGGCATATGTTCTTCCAGTACCAGTTAATGTATTGCTCTCCTTTTAATGTTTCCTTACCATAAAAATCAGTGCAAGTGATTCATACTATATATATACATAAATAATCATTTGGGAGGGAGGATAGCCTACAAAAATTAAGCATACCTGACTTTTTTGGGGAGGAACGTACATTTCCTGTAAAGCTATTTATTACATAACATTTTGCATTTACATTTCTTACAAGTTATTTTATTTGTTCCTTTCGGTGCACCCCAATGTTTATTTGGTTGAATAATCCTTAAACTGATTTAGTTGAACATGTTACTTTAAAGAATTTGTCAATCCTGATAAATGACCAATAAATTAAATTTATAACCACATTTAAAAACCGCACTGTGTAGAATTGTATACAAAATAAAATACTCAACCTTAACACAAATACTTAGTGACAATGTATGGTATAATAAGTCTTGCTCTATTGAGAGAGAAGTACGATGCAAGCAAAAAAGTTGTACTTTTTAAACATTTAAAAAGTTATTGATTAGACATCACAACTTAATGCTGACAAACTTTATATTTAAGTTGTTTTAAAGAAACACATGAACAACGATTGTACTTCAATAGTTAACACATTGTTTGGTATTTCTCTCAAATGTGAAAAGGAGATATTTTCAAGTCAGTCAAGCACAAAATAGTTTCCATAAGTATTGTGGCTTGTGTATCGTGATACATATCGTATTGGGACCTTGGTGTATTGTCTCACCCCTATTTAAAAAATAAAAAAATAAAAACATGAAATGTTGGTACAGTAGGTGAAGGTGCAAACTAGACTTTTCAGGGTAACCCGACATGGTGCTTTCAACCCTACAGAAGACATCAGTTTCCAGTCATAACTTGAGTGTTTAACACACGCTTAAAGGTTTGTGCGTCTTTAGTGGATACAATCAGACATTACCAGGCAAATGATCACGTCTGCCCTTGTTGAGTGGTGTAGTGCACACCCCAGTAAAGTCCAGAGAGTTCCCCAGCATGGTGTTCATTCTACGGAACAGATCTGCATTACTGCAGGTAGACAAAGCTGGAGCATCCGATTCCCAGTGCTCATGGGCTTTATTAAGCTCGTCCTTTGAGGAAAGAGAAAGTAGAAATCAAGGTTACAAATCAGAATTTGTCACACTTTATTTATGTATGTATTTAGATAGATCTATATCGAGAGAGACATTACACACACTATATATATACACACACACTATCTATCTATATATCTATATATATCTATATATCTATATATATCTATATCTATATCTATATCTATACACACACACACACTATTGTTTCTGAACTATATGCAAACTGCAAGGGAGGCTGCAAGACTACAAAATAACCACAATAAACAGCACTATTTTGCATGCAACATGCAGTTCATTTTTAAACAGCAGACAATCAAAATAGTATTGTACACTTGTGCGTTCCACTGGACAAAACCAAAACGCAAGACATCTGCCCAAATTTCATCATTAAACCAACATTTACATAGTTTACAAAGTCTTATTGTACACGACTACCAATTCACCATGGATGCGAAGACGCCATTTGACTTCCACGTGGCAAAGACCGAGGATACTATAGCCTAACGACCACGAAATACCCAAGATTACTGCAGGCGTGTTATTTGCTAGTAAATGTATGTTACTCAATGCCAGTCATTTCAATTTGCAGCAAGTCAAAAGAATGAATTTAACAGGCCATTCCAACGCTCGTTCCAGCCGCTTTCGAATTACCTCCTTCGGGGGAGTCCTGCCACAGAAAGTAACAGCAACTGCGGATCACGTTTTAAGAAAACGTGACTGCTTACTGCAAAACGATTGGACCAATTTAAATATGTGGAGAGGTTTGCGTTATTTGTTATAATACTTACGGCAATCTGTTCGGTTCAAAGTCTGTCACGAAACTAAAACTGCGTTTCGACACAGTTATGCTGGGTTGTTGTGCGCGTTTAATTCCATTCCAAAACTACAAATCAGTAACAGTTTCCTCCCCTATAGGAAACACTGCATTAAAAAAGTAGCCAGTAACGCCAAAGTAAAAAAGAAACTTTTGTACATGCTATTACTGTGTAGGACCCCGATTAAAAAAACAAAACAAAACACACACCATTTACATAAACTTGTGTGAGGTGGTCGAGTATACCAGGCGCATCTCCCCCCTTTTATTTCTGGCCTCCCTTGACAACATTAAATATTTCTACCCTTTTTTAAACGGACGTTTTGACCATGACACGCCGTTTAACGGTTTTAGTTTGGCAAACAATTCAACTTGTGTAAATTATCTGCAAGCCGAGTTTACAATAGTCTTGTGTTTTAACACCCGCATAGGGTTGCAATGCCTCCTGCGCAGAGAGCAACTAATACGCGTCAATCACCAAGTGAATACACACAAAAAAATAATTTGGCGACAAACACACGTTTAATGGGTTTTCTACACGATTAACAAATTAAAACGTATCTTGTTAAATGGTTTTACTATTTACAATTTATAAAGTTTCCGACAAATGCTCCCATGGTTAAAACTCCCTTCTTCGAAACTTGATATTGACAAAGAGATAAAACTTTAGAAAAGCGTCAATATTTTTTGGACCACGTTGAAAGACGAGCCATGAAATGAAACATGAATTTAAGGATTCACTAAAGTTTATATAACAACAAAGCCGTCCCCGAATTGCCGCAAACAAGAATACTAGTACTTTAAAAACAGGAGCACGTATAATCACGTCAAATCAACCAAAATAACAATATTTACACGATGTCAATTAAATTAAAAACGCTCGGTTTTGTGTAAATTAGTTCAGGATTTGAATTTTATGTTTGTTTAACAGGCCTTGGCTACTTACCAAAGAAAAAGCCATGACAATTATATTTTGCTTGTATCTTAAAACAACAAAAAAGAAAATTTGTTGACAAATCCACAAATTACTCGCTACGTTCTACGCAACAACTACAGCAAACGTCTGACATGCATTTATACTCTGCAAATCCAAACCTGACGAAATGATTGCCTTCATCACCTGATTCTGTACCAATCAGCACATCATTTGAAGTATTAAAGGCGTGGTGTACTTAATTAAGAGTTTTCTTCTTCTTTTTTTCATCATTGAAGATATTGAGAAATTGTACTTTATATGTTTTTTTTTAATTGTAAACATTTGCAAAAACATTAAAAGAGGCCTCTGTGTATATACATTTATTTGCGTAATTATTTAACATGTTAAATTTCTATTACCGATACACGTACTTTTCTGTATTATACGACTACATTATTATTATTATTATTATTATTATTATTATTATTATTATTATTATTATTATATATTTTTGATTATTATTATCAATATAGTTTTTTTCAAGAACTTATTTTAAAAACGTACTTTATTGTGAATACTTTTACACTATATTTTAAAATGATTATATATCCCTTGTTTTTGAAAGTGGATTCTACAGTATGTTTAGGCCAACGAGTCTGTGTGGAAAGCTTTTGCTCTTCATTTAAAATCTCAGGAAATTATAATTTAAATATTCTACGCCGGGAGTTAAAACAATGTATCATATCCCTGTTTTTTGGAACATTAAATACCTGCGAACATCTTGCATGGGCGTCATGTTGACAAATGGCATCGTCTCCTGGAGAAGGGCTGATCTTGAGAGAGACACACGTGCATTTAGATATTCCTGGCACAAACGCACGTCTATTGCAATGAGAAGCAATTTAATGTGCGAGTCCATGTTGGCTCTTGGCTGTAAACGATAAACACCGCAGTGAGGTCTGCAGGACTGAAGTGACCAGCCCATAGTTTCATTATCAATTCTTGCTCTTATTGTATTACTTGTATTGTAACACTTGAAATGTATTTGCTTACGATTGTAAGTCGCCCTGGATAAGGGCGTCTGCTAAGAAATAAATAAATAAATAAATAAATAAATAAATAAATAAATAATAATAATAATAATAATAATAATAATAATAATAATAATAATAATAATAATAATAATAATTCTATCAGATACGTGGTCTGTAGAAATCTGGTAAAAACCCTGTTCTCCAGAATCGTTCATAGAGTGATTAATCATTTTTGAGACCGTTCCAGGAGATGTCGGTAATTTGTGCAATCATGTATAAGAAACACCTGCCAACCAAACACTTCCTATAGATGGTCAGGGATGAAAAAGTATCGCAATAATGCCATCCCACCCACTGAATTATGTGAGGCAGACACATTACAGATTAAAATGCTCTGTTGCTGCTGAAAATGGACTGTATTAGACTAATGCAAAAACATAACAACTTGAGTTAGGTAACTTTTTGTCTTTTTGGTAGTCAATGTGTTTTATGCCCTAGGAAGGGTAGAAAAAAAGCTGTAGTTTCTATAGTGAAGAAAAGGGTTATTATTTTGCTTCTGTTTTATTCAGTGGGTTATACCTACTTAATTAAACTCCATTGAACCATTCAGTAGTTCAGAACAACTCCCACGACTAGTGGGTGTGAGTGAAAGTATTGAATTTAGTGTGCATATTACAGCTGAGCTTTGCCTCAAACCACGGGACTTGGAAACAGAGACATCCCCATCTGTTTTGGAAAATGACGTGTTGTGGGGGGGGGGGGGGGAGGCATATTTCATTTGAACAACCTTATTCTCAGCCTTTTTCATATGAAAAGCCACATCAAAGTGTTAATTTGAGGAATGACTCCAGGGCAGTTACCTCAGAGTGCTTGTTATTGAAATAGAGCTGATAGGATTTTCAGTAGAGAACACATTATGCATGATATAGTGTACTGCATGATATTGTTGTGGCACAGGGTCAATTCAGAGGTTACCTGAACGTTACTGTTGATGAATTCAATTCAGTTTTCACGGATGGTAATGGGCAATGAAGACCCACTTGTGCAGTTGTCCTAATTTGAAGGTAATTTTTCCTACTTTACATCGATTTTTACTTTATATTTTAAAACATATTTTTAAAAAATGGTTTGCATTATCATAATTTGGAAATCCTTAAGTACATATAGAGATAAACTCAATAAAAAAGCATAAGTCTGCAGCGTGGTTTCAGCTTTTATTGATAGTTTTTATTTTGTATAATAAATAAAGCTGTCACATTCAAAAAACACATCATCACATTTTACAACCAAACAAGAAAGAGGGGCAGACTGATACCTGCTATACCTGCTGTGCCATGTACACGAGTCACCCTGTCTACATCAAGTCATTTGAAATGATCGCCACACAAACGTCTGACTCAAATGTTGGAAGTTTCCTAGTAGAATTTCTTAAATTAGAATGTCTCATATATGTTACTGTCATGTGCATACAATTGACAACCTAAGCTAGCATTCAATTAAGATTCACTGTATATAGCAACTGAACCACCATAGAAACAAGCTGCTTTCATGGCACTGTGGGCTGTAACTTAGTCCAGGCCTTGGTATAAGATTTGTCATCTTCTAAGCAATGCAGCCCAACCTTTCAGATTTGATTAGAGGCAATTCATATTTGTGTTCTTAAAGTAATTTGAAATAAGTGTCAGCAATGCTACACCACATAAATAAATCTTCTTCAATGGCAAGGCAATGGTTCTGTACTAAGGGGCTATGGTAGCAGCTACACTGGTATGGTGGAATGGTGACATCACAATGTATGACACTGGTACCAGAGTGTGTGGTTCTAATTGCTGGTAATTGTCTAATAATGGTTTAGTATTCTTTTCAGGTTAATACATTGGGATCCCATTTTTTTCTGTAAGGATAAATACAACACATTGCATAAAATGATTAAAGCACCTCCCTACCCCTTTACATGCCATCATTCAATATTTGTGCCTTCTAATTTATTGTATATTATACAATAATTCATTGTAATTACCACCAGAGAACAAATCAACATATTCTATTACATTCAGCAGAGAAACGCTTGTTTGAATAATAATAATAATAATAATAATAATAATGATGATCCTAAATAGCTACCATGGCCTGTAGCCACAAAACCTTAACTCACCTTTCATTTGAAAAATGTAAAAAAAAAAAAAAAAGTTGACATACTCCATGTGGCTTGATATTTATGAATTTTTCTCCTGTTACACACACACAGTGGTGTAGTGCTATATTTAGAAGTGAGGGGTCGCTGTTATCTACCCCCCCCAACTCTCTCAACCCTACCAGTCCCTGTTTCCCCACACACTCAACAGAACCACAGTTTATTACTAGTAGTTACGGTATTTGAAATGGCTAACAACTGTACCAGCTGATCACAAATACAGACATTCAGGTATTGAGGTATTATTGTAAAGCAACTAGATGTACAGCTATTTATATTAAAGATACTTAAATAAATAAATAAATACTGTACATATTTTCACAACCAGTTTCATACACTAATACACACACGATTAAAACGCCGTCATTATTATTATTATTAATCCTATGCGTAACACTCCCCCACTCGTATATTGAATGGTTTGGTCCAGAATCAGCTCGTCTCACTAGCCTATTGCAGCCGCTTATGAGCGAATGAGACTGAGGTTTTGAAACAGAAGTGCATCCGTTTGCAAAAAGAGATGTGTAAGGCCACAGGTACCATTTATTTATTTGTTGCGATTGAGCTTTATCTTTTAAATATATGTTTAGCTTAATTTATCTTTCTTCTTCTTATTTGTTTATTCAGCAGACGCCTTTATCCAAGGCGACTTACAGAGACTAGGGTGCATGAACTATGCATCAGCTGCAGAGTCTACGTCTCACCCGAAAGACGGAGCACAAGGAGGTTAAGTGACTTGCTCAGGGTCACACAATGAGTCAGTGACTCAGGTGGGATTTGAACCGGGGACCTCCTGGTTACAAGCCCTTTTCTTTAACCACTGGACCACACAGCCTCCTAATATGGGGTCTAAAAATAAGAACTGTTCCAATTATTACATCTAATTGTAAAACGCTGACACCTCAGCACAGCTTTGATACAGATTCCCTTCACCTCTCTACATTATTCACACCTCTTGTTCCAGACCAGGCACGCTACATTCAAATGTTTTCATTATTTATCTCTCAAGGGTTTTTTATGGTTGTTGTAATCTTTGCTTATTTGTATGGGTTACACACATGTATATCTCCATATATTAAACCAGTTAAATATTCTGCACGTAAAGCAGAGAAGTGGTGCTCTCCCTGCCCAAGAGAAGTGGGGGGGCAGCGCTCCCCCCGACCCCCCAGCACTACACCCCTGTGTGTATATATATATATTATTATTATTATTATTATTATTATTATTATTATTATTATTATTATTATTATTATTATTATTTATTTCTTAGCAGACGCCCTTATCCAGGGCGACTTACAGTCGTAAACAAAAATACATTTCAAGAATCACAGTACAAGTATTAATACAATTAAGAGCAATTATATAGGGAGGATACATTGACCTTGCTAGAAAAAGTGAAAACAAGTTTGGAAGACAACAAAAACAAATGCTAAGGGGCTTGCAGATACTTGGTGTGGAAATGTTATGAAAGGGTTTGGTTGTTTCCTCTTTAAATAAATGGTGATTTCCAGGTTTGGTCAATCAACACGGCGGTTTGTGGTATCAGTCTAACCCATTAATACATGCTACATTCACGCTAGGCAGAAATGAAACCAGGAACAATCATGGAGGTGATTGCACTACGGAGCAAACTCCTTCAGCTGTGACTAACATGCCCAACGCCTTTTTGCCTGGGAAAATAATAAACAATGTCAATGTGTACGATCAACGGTGTGTTAAAGAAATCCAAATCATTGCCATTTCATTTTCGTTCTACTTGCTCTTTCTTTCTACAGTCATCAATCTTTTGAAAACACCTTCAAAGGGTGTAAAACGTTTGCTATTTCCATGCTTTAAGAACATACGTATATTATGAATGAACTCTGTTCACAAAGCTTTAACACATGGGTTGTTTTAAAAATGGTTTTACTAAATATTTATTAAACTGTTCTTTACTGTTGTTAATAAAACCAACAACAGTCCCGAACAGTTTCAGAAACATCAAACTCGATTTTACTCATAAAAACAGACTTCTTGAATAACTTGGCAGCCTAAGTTGTGTGTGTCTCGGTTGCCTGTAGTTCCGGAATTGGCCACGAGAGGCCAGTAAAGCACCAGCTTTGAGTTAAGAAATTCCGGTAATTATTAATTTATGAGAAATGCGAGAAAATCATTTAGGAGCTGTGTTTATTCAATTAATGGAAACATTTAAACAGGGAAAAATGGCCAGTCTGAGAAGAGGAGTGAGGAGTGAGAAGCCTGTGTGGCGTGAGTTTAGGTGTGAGACAACCCTGCTTTGGAAATATAAAAAATGTGTGGACATTTATATGAATGGAGTGTAATTCCCCAATGCGATAGACTTTCTGTTACCTTTGTTTTGAACACCTACAGTTTATACTTTATGTTTTTCTAAACAAAACCAGGCACTTCTTTGTTCTTGTACAAGACCATGTAAATGAGTTCAAGCTTTGTAAATAGAGATTTCAATCACAATGCTACAGATGAAAAGTGGCTGATGCTTCCCGGTCCAATGGTGAAGCTTCAATCAGACCTACAGCAAAGGTACCAGTTTATCTATAAACTTTGAAATAATTGCATATTCTAAATTAATATTAATCATGACAACTAAAGGGGTATCATGTTATTTTATCTAATAAGAGGTAATACACTTAAATTTAAAGCAATGGTTAGCTCTCGTATAATAAATAAAAAACATGGCTTCACATACAGTACTGTGCAAAAGTTTTAGGCAGGTGTGAAAAAATGCTGTAAAGTAAGAATGCTTTCAAAAATAGACATGTTAATAGTTTATATTTATCAATTAACAAAATGCAAAGTGAGTGAACAGAAGAAAAATCAACATCAAATCAATATTTGGTGTGACCACCCTTTGCCTTCAAAACAGCATCAATTCTTCTAGGTACACTTGCACACAGTTTTTGAAGGAACTCGGCAGGTATGTTGGCCCAAAAATCTTGGAGAACTAACCACAGTTCTTCTGTGGATTTAGGCAGCCTCAGTTGCTTCTCTCTCTTCATGTAATCCCAGACAGACTCGATGATGTTGAGATCAGGGCTCTGTGGGGGCCATACCATCACTTCCAGGACTCCTTGTTCTTCTTTACGCTGAAGATAGTTCTTAATGACTTTCGCTGTATGTTTGGGGTCGTTGTCATGCTGCAGAATAAATTTGGGGCCAATCAGATGCCTCCCTGATGGTATTGCATGATGGATAAGTATCTGCCTGTACTTCTTAGCATTGAGGAGACCATTAATTCTGACCAAATCCCCAACTCCATTTGCAGAAATGCAGCTCCAAACTTGCAAGGAACCTCCACCATGCTTCACTGTTGCCTGCAGACACTCATTCGTGTACCGCTCTCCAGCCCTTTGGCGAACAAACTGCCTTCTACTACAGCCAAATATTTCAAATTTTGACTCATCAGTCCAGAGCACCTGCTGCCATTTTTCTGCACCCCAGTTCCTGTGTTTTCGTGCATAGTTGAGTCGCTTGGCCTTGTTTCCACGTCGGAGGTATGGCTTTTTGGCAGCAAGTCTTCCATGAAGGCCACTTCTGACCAGACTTCTCCGGACAGTAGATGGGTGTACCAGGGTCCCACTGTTTTCTGCCAATTCTGAGCTGATGGCACTGCTAGACATCTTCCGATTGCGAAGGGAAGTAAGCATGATGTGTCTTTCATCTGCTGCAGTAAGTTTCCTTGGCCGACCACTGCGTCTACGGTCCTCAACGTTGCCCGTTTCTTTGTGCTTCTTCAAAAGAGCTTGGACAGCACATCTGGAAACCCCTGTCTGCCTTGAAATTTCTGCCTGGGAGAGACCTTGCTGATGCAGTATAACTACCTTGTGTCTTGTTGCTGTGCTCAGTCTTGCCATGGTGTATGACTTTTGACAGTAAACTGTCTTCAGCAACCTCACCTTGTTAGCTGGGTTTGGCTGTTCCTCACCCAGTTTTATTCCTCCTACACAGCTGTTTCTGTTTCAGTTAATGATTGTGTTTCAACCTACATATTGAATTGATGATCATTAGCATCTGTTTGGTATAATTGTTTAATCATACACCTGACTATATGCCTACAAAATCCCTGACTTTGTGCAAGTGTACCTAGAAGAATTGATGCTGTTTTGAAGGCAAAGGGTGGTCACACCAAATATGGATTTGATTTAGATTTTTCTTCTGTTCACTCACTTTGCATTTAGTTAATTGATAAATATAATCTATTAACATGTCTATTTTTGAAAGCATTCTTACTTTACAGCATTTTTTCACACCTGCCTAAAACTTTTGCACAGTACTGTATATGTTGACCACATATTGAAAATATATCTGGAAATGCTTGGGGCTGCATTTGTACACATCTTGCAAACTCGTTGCTATCTGATTGTGCAAACATGTATGAGCAAGCAAGAGCTACATGAGTATTCTGCAAACATGACTCGAATTCTCCCATGGCCAAGACAGGCATGGGTTTCTGGCTGAAGGAGAGACTTGGGGAAAGGGACAGGGGAAGTGTCTGGGTATTACAGCAGATTGGTGCAGTCTAAGGGGATGGTACAGCTAAAGGTCACAGTTCCATCACTGTGACAGGGCCTGAAGAATGTCCTTCACCAGCATGGTGCCAATCACCATCTTCTCACAGTTCACGGTCAGCTGGGCCGCCATGCCCTCTTTCGTCACCACGGTAACCAGCACCAGGCTGCCACTGGCCACCGTCTTAGCAGCAAATCTGGAAAAGAACGTTTGAAGAACATCAGGTATGGGTGGACAGAACGACAGGACGCAAGCCTCTTTATTATTCATTTATATAAGAGGAGAGTTGAATTCTTTGGTGTTGGTTCATTTTAAACTTCCATGGCTGAAATGTCTGTGTATTCAAATGTATCTGTTCATTATCATTGACCAATGGTATTTTTTAGCTTCCAGGACACAAGCTTCCTCCCTCAATGAAACCTGCTTGTCCCTGCCTGTCTACTGACCTGTACTCTCTGTCTGACCCGCAGGGCACCCGGCTCAGGTTGGCAGCCGAGGTTACTCTCTGGACGATGGCGTGGTCACTCTGGCATTTCTCTCCCATGGTCAGCTTCTCATTGATCTCATTCATTCCCATCAGATGACCTACAGAGAGTGGCAAAGACCAGAGTGTATGACACATGTTTCTAATACAGCCTAGCAGCAGACATGAGGTCAAGAGTTGGGATATCAGGGTCGATTGCACGAGAAAGGTAAACTATCAGGTGATGAAATATGCATTAAATATGAGGTGGTGTACACACTGGTCAGATAGCCAACTCCAGGATCATTACTGGGTTAAATGGACCTGAAAATTACTAATGGGTCAATCTGATCAATTATGCCATGTTAAGCCACAATTGGATTTAATTAGCGCATTTTACAGCACTGGAGAATCACCCTGAATTTGATCAACCATCTATCCAAAGTGGCTGATGTATTCCAGGTGGATTCCCTGCATTAAAAGATCTGGTCTGTGGCTAATGGAACCCAATGTAAAGCACAGATGTGTTTTGGGGCCTTTTCTACATAATTTGAGGACCATTATAATAGACAAGGTTCTCCCAATTACCGAATCTATTGATAAATAACAAAATGACCTTCAATAAAAAAGTCAATACTTAGTAACAGATGTCTTAAGCTATACCTAAATGTATTTATTCAACGCAGCAGATAGGAAATTGTCCAGAAAAATGAAACGCGATGTCTGCACATTCTGTCCTAACTTTGTCCTGTAATTTGGCAAAGCTCCTGGATGTTTCAGTGAACCTATGTTGTCTTTATAAACGTTTTATAAATTAGGAAAATGACGGAAACCTGGTGCTGTTTGCTGACGTCTGGACCGTGTTCGTCACTGTTTTTAAATGACTCCTTTCCAATTCGAAAGCAATACTTGATAGCTGTCCACCATCAATCTTACTGCACAATGCCAGCGAACAGGGCCTGGAGACTCAGGACAAGTGCTTTCCCTGCCAATGATTTATTGCGAAGCCTGGAATGTGATCCGCCAGCCAAATGAGACCTCAGTGCTGTTAACCCCCGTTCAGAGCCTCACTGCTGCACAACTGCATTACACATACTAGGAAAGCAACTGCTACTGCCATTACCTTATCTGCAAATTCCATTTCATTCCAAATAGCTTTGAATGTCATTTGAATGGATTTGTTACATTTCCGTTAAGTTCTTCTGATGTTTACTGTCATTCTGAGTGGTTCTCTGTGTCTTTGCTCCAATATTGATTATTACTTTTCTTTATGAGTCTGTATTTGAGTTTGCCTGGCATTGAACAGACTTGCTCATACCATTCAAGTTCATGTAACAATAGAAACATATATACTGAAAACGAGCAGAGTTGAAAGTTGCCGTTGTCACATGGTTTGAATGGAATAAGGAAGTCTGTTCAGGTAAACTCGAAGCAAGAGTCAGGTAAAGACAGATATAATACTGGACCAGCAGAACCCTGACCCACTCAGAACGACTGCAAGCCCTGGAATACAATCCACAGTACTGCCTCTGTCGGACCTGCTGTAATACCTGTGATATTCAGCGAGGGGTCAACTTTCACTAAAACAGGCAATAGTTGCAGGTTCTGCTAAAAGCCACAGGGCACACAGCTAGGACAGTGTTAGGGGAGGTAAGGCAGACAGCACAACGACAATGGACAGAATGCATCTGTCAGAACAACTTACCCATACTCAGCTTTATTAGCTGCTCTAAGGGATAGGAAATACAAAATGAAATGGACAGTGTAAACAGTGTAGAAATACAGCATTAATCAAGGCACCTTTTCCTCCTGACCTGGAAACAGCCAATACCAGGGTTGGACAAATAATTGGAAACACCTGCCATATGTAGCTCATACTTGTATGTAACTTGGCTATCCCTGTTATGTTAATGGGACTCCTAACCTTTCCTGTATTGTTTCCTATAGGAAAGCTGCATCTCCCTGTTGTCATTTCATTCACTGATGTTTTGGAAAGAAATGAGATGACCAGTGGAATGGACACATATCACGACAATTGAAACAGTTCATGAAATGGTCACGTTGTTTCAACATTGTCATGGCAGATGTTTCTATTGTTTTTGTCCAATAAACTGCAATCCTAAAAGTATAACAAAACATTTCTGATCTGCAACTAACCTTATATTCATGCATTGCCCAATTATTCCTGCCACAATGAGCAAAAGTTGTTAACATTTATTAAACAAAAAATGCCCCTTAAAAGAAAGCATGACCTTTTGAGCCATATGTTCAAAGCCTTTACTCCAGTCTAAAACACTTGTTCATTTTACAAAACTAGAACCAAACAACTAAGTTATACATTTCAAGTACTCTTGAGCATTCTCAATGTGTTGTGTTTTTCATTTTGTAACAATAACATGATTTTTTTCTCCTTTAAAAAATGGAATTGATTAAAACATGAACGATACGCTTTTAAAATGTGTCCCTTTACAGAGGAAAATGTGAGATCTACGAAATGATGGTAATAGATATTCCGTAAGATTTACTGGAATTATCCATGTACTTTTATACAGAACACCTGGGCGGCCTTAAAATGAACTGCGCATTGTAGTAAATAGGTACAAATAGGGACTGCACAAATGTAGCCTTAATTGTAAAGCGGTCTAGAAGTATGGTTTTCTATTGTATGTTCCAGCAACAATTTGTGTGGTGCAAAAAAGTGTGTGTGTTTAATTTCCGTGCAGGTATTTCTATGCAATGCTCACCTTGCTCTTTCTTGAACTCGTTTTCACTCATGAACACAGGCATCATCAGCTCACCCACCGGAGGCTGGATTGAGACATAGAACTTGCGGGTTTGGGTGCTGCAAAGGGCACAACAAAAACACACACGTTATACAAAGCACAGAGAACGTCCTTGCAAGGGTTCAAGTTCCACACAGGAAGTGCTACTTACCACAGCTGAAAGTTGGCAGCCTGCGTGGAGTCACAGAAATCAATTCCCATGACGACAGTGACTGTTTCACCAGGAGCCAGGACCTCTGCAGGCAAACAACAGCAGTGCTGTTACAGCAGCAATACACAGAGCGCCCAAATCATCCCAGATAAATCAAAACACAATATTTCAAATCAAAACACAAATAATGTAAACGTGTTGTTTGAAAAGCGATGGTGTGATATACTGACTTACAAGTATATAGGTCGAAACTGTGCTTTATTAGTTTGTATTTCACATCTGGATGTATTCAGAGTCACTTGTACTACTAATGGCTTGATGTCTTTCAGTGAAGTGAAGCTAACCTGCACTTGTATGCTACAGCCAAATAAATATGGGACTTTGCCTTTAGATTTATTTCAATCAAATACTAATAAGAGTGAAGAGCTGTCCCAACACAAACATTCTTCCCAGCACAATCAGGAAGCAAGTTAAGATAAACATTTAAAGGTACACTGATCAAGGCAGGAGCGGAAACGTTTGTCTCATTGACATGGCTTCTTAGTTTTAACTTGTATTTTGATTGAGTTTTATGGATGACAAACATTCAAAACTCCACGCTTTTTACGCCACTGAAAATTACAGCAACTGTCGAGAAAGCAGGCACTTAAAATCACAAACATGGTTTACAGCAAATGCATTTTGGAGAGCAGACAACAATCAGTTGATTTATTGTTTTTTTTTTGGATCAGTTTAACTGGCTCCTCGACCTGCACCGAGTCTCCTGAACCAGCATGACCAGTAAACCCACCAGCTCTGACCAGCATACACCAGTGCCGATCATTGCTGGAATTTCCACCAGAGCAGACCCTACTATACAACGTAGATGTAGCCCTTATTAGCACTGTCTTACTCACCGATCTCAGGGAACTCCTGCATCCTCATGCCTGACATGAGTTTGGGCTCCTGGATGCGCAGGCTCTTGGCCTCGGTGTCTGTGTTGTTGCTGAACTGGATCTGCACTGCCACCATGTGCGGGTCGAGGCTGTAGGGCTGCCGGCTGAAGCAGTACTCCACCGCCAGGCCCTCCCCAGTGATGCGGTGCAGCAGCTCGTAGGTCTTCACGGAGCTGAACGAGGGGCTGATCATCTGATGAGCACACAGAATAAGAACGCAGGGAATGCTGGGAACGAGGCTTACTCGCTAACACACCATCTGATGGAATCTAATGCCATAGGGCACAAATACTTGGTCAGTGTAACAGCTGAGACAAGACATGTTTGAGAGCTCTATTGAGTTTTGAATTTTAAAAAGTCACAATTTAATACAACGGGAATCTAAAGAAGAAGAAGAATACATGAGTCAAGGTAACTGTGATAATTCAGACCCATAGCAGCTCTCCAAACACACAAAATTCATCAAAATCACTGTATAATCAGCAATCAGTGTATAATCCCATGCTGGACGCAGTTCCCTGTGACTAGCCAGGCTGCAGTTCACTCACCGTCGGGGAGAGGGCGCTGTCGGTCAGGGACAGCCCTTGCAAGTCAGTGGCCAGGCTGTTGGACACAATGTTGTTGATGGGGGTCACCTGAGGGGATGGGGTGGGGATGACTGACCACAAGAAAAGAGGAGAGGCTTTAGCATACAGGCTAACAGAGATTCACAGTCTACAATACAGTATATTAAACAAGCCCCACATTGGCATATACATGTATAATATGTTACAGACCATGGATTTCAATATATATTTAATACATCCTGAAAATGTATGAATAATACCTTTTTGTGTGACTTTTAATCAATGTATATGTATAAAATTATTCATCAAAATACATGGTTGTTTGGTACGGTATGTCAAAGACAAGGCCAGGGAGTTTTCAATGGATAATATCAGCTGTATGTATCTCATGATTTCCATTTACTGACCAGCAGTGATTAACATTCCTCTAGAGTAGTTTAGCACCAACACCTAATGTGATAGCAGTATGCAGTATGCTCCAGTCTCCCCGCTAGTTAATACATTCATTTAACAAAGTCAGACGATTCACTCACAGTCATCCAAGTCAAGGAGGGAGATCTCTTTTTTGGGTTGTTTAGGAACTGGTTTGGAAAGCGAGATCTGGAAGAGAAGGTCTATTTTATTAATGATCTAAACACTTACAGATCTTAATACTGCCACACTAACATGTAGAAGCTCAATGCCTTTAATGTATTCCCCTTATTCCAGTTCATAAAGGGTAAATACAATATGATCCAAAAAATTATTAACGAACAGAGGATGGACAATAAGGCAGGTATAGAGGGTTGGCAATTGGAACACTGTTATCTAGCATTGACTATAATGTCAGATATGTGCATTTTACCACCCCCCTCATCTGATAACTTCTGCATTAAAATGACTATTTATTTCAATATTACTTATAACACTTAATAGGAAATGAAAGCGAGCAAGCGATTTAAAACACATATTATACATATCTATTGCTCTAGTACAGATTTTCAATGTTTCTTGTCAACGAGGTGTTCGTTGGAAAAGCTGTGGCTAGATACCTTCTTCTTCTTCTTGGTCTCGGGCTCAGACTCGGATTCCTCTTCTGACTCAGACTCGGAGGAGCTGCTTTCAGATGAGCTCTCCTCCTCTTCCTCAGACGAAGACTCAGAGCTTGCTTTCCTCTCCTTCCTCTTCCTCTTCTCCTCCTCTCCGCTCAGCTCGCTGAGAACAAGAGTTTCACAATGTTTACAGATGTTCACTTACAGAATTACAGTGATGTTATCTAATGGATTGTTGATTAGGTTTGACAAGCCAAAAATACATTAGGCATGTTATGCTCAATACGACTGTGACATGTTGAAGTCTGTGACACAATATAAACAAACAGGTATGCCAACAATGTCTGGATTCTGATGAAGCAGAGTGTACAGAAGGCAAAGCAACAATGGAAGAGTGTGGTAAACATTCCCACAGGACTTATACTGGTGGTTATCCTGTAGGCATTTCCTGTAAATAGTCACCTTTCTGCGCTCTCCGGTAGGGTTTTCCTGACTTTAATCTTTTCAGGCTTCTTCTTTTTCTCTTTCCCAGATTCGGAGCCCTCGTCGCTCTCCTCGCTGCCCGATCCAGAGCCGCCCTCCTCGCTCTCACTCCCACCTCCACTCTCCATCTCACTTGGCAGCTCTGACTCTGTGGTGCAATCACAAACACAGCACTCAGTCCCCAGCCCCCAGCCCAGCACTCAGCCCCCAGCCTCCAGCCCAGCACTCACCCCCAACCCAGCACTCAGCCCCCAGCACTCAGCACTGAAATTCACTGCTTATAATAAAATACAATCCAATGATTGATTTACCATTGGAGACAGTAGTACAGGAATGAGAGCTCTACTCAAAACTGCAGATTATAAACTCATCTAACATACTCATATGTATATCTAAAGCCATTTTTTCGGTATAAGACTATTTTAATGATGTAAAAAAGAAACCAGATTTTTTGTAAAACCGTGGATTAATGTAGAGTTAAAGAGTGGCAGCCTATTGATTTCTGGTATATAGTTTTGCTTTGGAACACCCAAACATGTTGTTTACAAATGCTGTGTCATCCACAGTTTGCAACAGGGGGTCAGTGATGGTTACCGCTGTCTGCAGATTCAGTGGGTCCAGACTCTCCCTCAGAATCAGAGTAGAATGGCTTCTCCACTTTCTCCTTGCGCTTCTCACGGCTGCTGCACTTGGTCCATTCAGGAACCTGGGGGGCGGGAACGAACAACACTTTCAAGGATCCAAATGTCAAGTAAAATAACACCAGTCATTAACTACTGTAGTTTAACAATCAAATCATTTTTCTGGTGTGCTGCTATCTACATTCGCCAAACCTCCCCTCAGACACTGACTGACTAACTGTGTGACCTTTGGCAAGTCACCTGACCACTGCGCCTCACTTCCATCGGCTGTAAAAATGAATGGAAATGCTTATGAAATTCCTCGATTACGACGACAGAGAGACAACAATAAAAATGACCCTCCCTAATGTATTACAAATGTTAAGACACAAGAGTTTCCCATGCACTTGTTATTAAACATTCTTGTCTCCTTCCTAACCTTGGTAGACAAAGGCCTCTAGTTTAATGATCTAAACAGGGCTGTTATTGAAATCATTTAAGAGTGTTTCTATTCCATAATGAAGAGTGGCTCTTGAGACACTCATAGTGAACAGCACTGCATTCAAAGAAAGATGCACGACATTAAATCAGGAGACTAGAACATAGAAAAGTACCCATTACACAGAATTGGGATCCTGCCATTATACAAAGTGTGCAGCTTACTGCATGAATTCTATATTCAAAGCATGTTTTACAAGATCTGGGCACAGGCTGGTGAATGTTTGAATATCAGTTGAGTACATATGGAATAATCAAGTCGCAACACCTGGTTACCGAGGGAATATTTACACACGGACAGCATTAGTAAACAGTCTCAGTTATGGAACTTCAGTAATGAGAAACAAGGCTTGCCTGAGTTACATCTACTTGTGACAAAGGTTTCATTCAGGGCTGCAGTATATCAGGTATTGGTATAATTACACATTTAGAACTATAACTGCACGGTCGAGGGTGTATTTACAGTCTGAGTTGGATGTGTGTCATTGAATAGCTGAAACGAGTTTTGTATGAATGACATTAATACAGCAGGCTATAGAGTAGCTATACTGTTTCATTCTTATTTAACTATGATTAACTTATTTAACTATAGTACAAGGGCGATGTACAGTATCAGCTTGCATCAAGAAGCACCCTATACAATATCTAGAACACACTCAACAAGTGATATTGAGAATTGTAATGTACACTTTACTGAACTGGTCTGGATAAGCTTTCCTATGAATAGTTTCTAATATTAAATAACTGGTGTATTTGCCATCCCCTGTGTGAATTGAAATGCGAGCCCTTCCTTTTCCCTACACTAGCGTGGACAGCAGTAACTAGACAGAAAAGCACACTGCACAGCACCCAGCACTCAGAGGCACCTCTCGCCAGTCTCCTAACAAGCCGATCCGTCCCTCGCTCGGCGAGATCACTTCGTCTAGCTGTGGGCCGGGGTAGAAAGAAACCCAATCAGATCAATGCTAGTAAATGTGCTTACTTAGCCGCTAATCACTTACAGGTGCAGTGCTCCATATGGTTAGAATGGTACAGGAAACTTCACCAAACATGACATTCTAAACTATGGAGACTTTTATATATGTAAAAACACACATTACATTTTACAGTTCCTTATTTTAACTTCCCTTTTCATAAGTGTGTTTCCAGGAGTCTTTGCTCAGGACACCTCCAAACTTATCCTTTGCTACAATGATAAGACACTAAATCACAATTTTCAATTTACATACCAATTGTAGCATAAAATACACTGGTAATCCATTGCAGTACCAGTCAGTATAGAGTCAGTATAGATCCATGGATGACATGCACTTCTAATGCACTGCGCTGTCATTGATGGCAATGCTGTATGTGCTACTGGTTCTGCTCGGGTCTGGAAAGAAGCATTTGGGTTCTCCAATGACCAGCCATTGTCTATAGAGTGTGTCTGGAAACAGTGCTTACAAAAGAGAAACCAGTATCACAAAACATACTGAATTGAATTGAGTGGCTACAGGGACAAAACCTCAGCGATAAAGATAGTAATGAAAGTTTGGGACTTATTTAATTTTATGAGTGGTTTCCCCATATAAAAAAGAACATTTCCTATACTATATACTATATTATAGTATATTGTATATTATGGGAAAGTGTTTTTTGACATTCCTATAGAATTATTTTATATGGGTGAAATAATAAAGACTTTTTACTTCCAAAAGATTCCATTTGTGGGGTTTGTGAAGTGAAGGTGATTGAATGGGAAGGGGGGGGGGCATGCGGAACACCAACTGACCTGAAAGCTCAGCTGGTGGAACTCTGGACTCCTGGGTTCAAATCCAACACAGGTCTGTACACTATTTTAATGCACCAACAAACTGGGATTTTTTGGGGGGTGAATATTTGAAGTGAGGGACAATGGCACCGTCAGACACGGTGTTCTGCAAGCAAGCACATCTCAGCCCTCAAAGCCATTCAGTGCAGTGCCTCACAAACAGAATTGTGCCAAACTGTTTGGTGGTTTTATGGACTCAAGTCCACTGGGGGCTAGTTTGAAACCCATGTCACTTACTACTTGAACCCAGAACCCAGAACAATCAGAATTTTGCCCACTGATGGTCTTGACATTGTACCAACCAAAGCGTTTGTTGGTAGCTGAGGCGACTAGTGCGCTGTATTCCTATTGAATAGCCTGGGCAGTCCTTATCACTATCTATTACTGATTCCACAGCACGCACAGCTTCCTTCACCTCCACGTTGCGCACTGATGGGTCGGGGGCCATGCCTGGCCAGGCGGGCAGCTCTTGGTAGCCGGTGGCCTTGGCGTTCAGTAGGTGGGAGAGTGAGCCGAGCTGGAAGTGGTCCCGGTCTTCAGCGTGAAACAGAGAAGAATAAACTCAGCTTAGGTGAGATAAAAAAGTAATTTAATGACACAACATTTTTCTCTATTTCTTTATTTTAATGCCTGTATGGCTTTACATTTCAAAGAAAAAAAAGGCAAACCCCTTTTCAATAATGCAAAGAGAACACATAAACTTAAAGAAGCTAAAAGAAAAAATGAATAGGCTGTCTAAAATTGTATGTAGTGCCATAATGAAAATAGCATTGAAGGTTCTTTCAATTTCAGCTTCCATTGATCGGACTACTTTGTTCTAAACACAGTGTTACCGCCCATTTCTTTAAAACACAATACTATCCCACAATCCCCCAGTGACCTTTGACGCATGGCAAGAATTTCCGAGGTTGGCCTGGTAAGCACTGAAACGCTCTTCTGATTTCGGTGGCTAGCCGTGGACAGCTGAAGCCTGTTCAGCTTGCACACCACTGTAATCACTAACCTGTCCCCCTGCAGCACTCTTCCAGGAGGTGTTCACTGAACATGTTATACAAAGCTAATACAAATGTTAAGATAACTATGGCATTTCATACCCATACCATCTTTAAACAGAGAAGTCCTAATGTCTTAGTCTTAAAGATTGGAATACTGCTTGTGAACAAATCAAGGCATTTTAGAGTTGCATGTTTTAAGATTGGTCTCCTGTACCTTTAAAGGGTGACTCAAAGACAGGCGCTGGCTTCAGGGCCAGAAAGAGCTTCTTGGCGTACTTGCTGAGGACCCCGCTCTTCTCTGTGGGGACGATCAGCTGCCGGATGAAGCGCGCTCGGTCTCTGATGTCATAGTTCTGGTCGTACTTGGCCAGGTTGAGAACATACTGGGTCAAGAGTTTGGTCTGGAGGGGAAAAACAAAATTAGAGCCGTCAGGAACATGAAAAACCTGAGCACTATGAGAGGGATAGATGCCTTCATATATTCTCTCAATATCTTGTACTAAAGTGTGTACCGATACAAATGGAACAAGTGCTTCACTAGATATACACTGGCAGTCAAAATGATGATGTCACTAGCCTTGAAACAGAATAACTAGGGTAGGACTGAATAGCTAATCACATCCTCTTTAAATATAAACTCAGGATTTAATAAAACACTTGTTCTTTATTTTACACCAAAACAGTGACCATTTCTGCAATGCCGATGGACAAGGATGATACTACATTAATACCAGAAGGACCTTAGCAAGTTTCATCTAGACAATCAGTCCGCTAGAAATATGCAAAACTCTAAAATGACATACACAGTTGTTTTAATATCACTCATGTTTTTGTAATAATAATGTTCTTATATAAATCAGTTAAAGCCATGCACATCACTAAGTGAAAGTTGTTTTTTTTCACAACAGCAGAGCAAAGCAGCCTTTTAAATGATAATAAATATGATAAAATCCCCCGTTATTTTATATGTGAATTAAAACAAATTCCTTAAACAGGTTAATGTTCTGAGACCGGGCACTTGCTTTGCCTGGATATTCAGTGCAGCCCCCCAGCTCCACATTAAACATTTTATCTTCATCTATTACTCATTATTTGTCTCTGCAAACAGAGGTATCAAGATCAAGCCATGTAAAGCAGTGACGTTGTGTGTTTTAGAGTTATAATTATAATTGATTGTTGTGATATTACCATGAACTTGTCTAGTCTTGATTATTTATTGTAATGAAATATTATTATCAATAATTAGTTGCCAACAATCATGTTTCTGACAGTCAAAAAGGATCAGCACCACTACAATCGAGATGTTTGATTTCTCTCTCTTCATGTTAGGCAAGGAAGAGATGCTGGGGAGGGTGCGCTGGAATTAAACTGGGCACAGTGACTTCACATCAGACCCCATTGACAGTGAGAGCCGGGAGTCTAGCTTTGGGAGTCTACAGGTAACCAGCGTCTGAGGCAAGATAGGTAATTGATCCTGCTCCTAGTAATTTTTGAATTAACTATTTTAGTATCATTATCATTTGGTGTTTCTATTTAGGGAGGAGTGTGTGTGTGTGATTTTATCCCAGGTAGTGTGGTTATTTGAGTAAAAGGTTGATTTGCAATTTGTAAATTGTATCAGGGAGGGTAGTTTAATTAACTTGAATAGAGTAGTTTGCATTTGGATTGGTCTCCACACAGATCAGTGTGATCCCATTGAAGTGTGTGAAACTATTGTCTCCAGAGCAGTTAGCAGCTGTGCCAGTTCCCTTGCAAAGTGAGGTGGAACCTAATTTAAGGGTGGGTATCGAATAGTCATCAGTCTTCAGGCAACCAGGGAACGAGGCAGATAGGTAAGTTCCTGCTTCAAGTAATTTTAAACTAACTACATTTGGTAACAATGTAAGGTGGTGTTTGAATTAGCTGAGTTAGTGTGTGATTAGTACCATGTGAGTGGTTAAATTGATTAGAAGTTGATTTGCTATTGATTGGTTTCCACACAGTTTAGTTGGTTCTTTTGCCACGCAGTCGTAACATTTTGCTCTTATTGTATTACTTGTACTGTAACACTTGAAATGTATTTGCTTACGATTGTAAGTCGCCCTGGATAAGGGCGTCTGCTAAGAAATAAATAATAATAATAATAATAATAATAATAATAATAATAATAATAATAATAATAATAATAATAATAATAAAGAGAGGAGTGGTATGGCTTTAATTTAAAAAACTAAAAAACGAAGCAGTTTTACATACGGTCTACAGACCCTACCCAAGTCAACGTGCATAAAATATTGAAAATAGCTGGAAAAAGTAGTTTTTTTTAAAAATCTATTTTTCACTGAAAATCTTTCATTTTTTTCCCCATTGCTTTCTATGGCATCCGCACATGAGGTCATCATGCATTTGCGTCTTCCATATGTCCCCATATAAATACTAAATAAGAGTTTTTTGTATCCATCCCTGCATGAAGTCGCCATGCATGAAAGGGTTAAGAGTATTATAAACTATAGAGAAAGTCACAACTAAAAACCTAACATGATCGTGATTACAGTGAAACATCATTACAGTCCAGCTCTGCAGTTCACTATCTCAGCCCAGCCTGTAAAGCAGTGTGCTGTCTGTTACCTGTTTGGAGTTGGTCAGGTACAGCTTGGCAGCCAGGTTGATGATCTGCAGCTTGACGATGTCTTCCTCGTTGGTGAAGGACTTTGCCATCTTCCTCAGCACGTCAGGGGCGATCTTGGGAACGTGTTCGCAGTATTCCCCTATGAGCCACAGGATGCTGGCTCGGGCCATAGGAACCTGGTGGTGGAAATGTAATTAACTTATTGCCTTAATCAGGAAAATACGTATTTTGGAAAGGACCATACCAACAACAAATAAGCTATATGAAGCACTCACAGGTACATAAAAAACATCAATGCACCTGTATTTGAATGCTGTACACTGTAGATTCAATTTACTAATACTTACAACATGCACTTAGCACACAGTTCTGAATGGAACTCCATATATTAACATGTATTTAACAAGGTTTTTTCCAGATGATCTGTTGTAATTATTATATAATGTAACAAAAACAATAAGTACAGTGTAGTCATGTACCTGTATTTTGAAGTGTATCCAATATTACAAGCAGAACCATCTTTCAAACTAATTTGCCTGGTGATGGCCAGTGACAGCTGGCTGGCATACAGCAACTACTGTAAAAGGTACCACTCAGTACCTGGATGTTGTCAGTGAGTTTAGCCATGTGCTTGATGATGTCACTGTGCTGAGCGGGCTGCATCTGCAGCAGCTTCTTAATCACCACCACCGACTCTGCAACCACCAGCTCTGAAAGAAATAGAAAAACTACTGTAGTTTAGAGACTGTCATTGTTTTCCCTAAAGAGATTTCAGAGCGCTGTTTGTAGGAAGACTTCTATAAAGCCTTCTAATCAGATTTTTTCTTTCTCTTCAAGTTTTTTTTCTAAAATTCTCCTGAATACAAGTATCCGCACTTATCCCGCATATAAGCATATCATACGTAAAGCTATTCTCCTAGGAAGTATCTCCAGTACAGCATCGTATTATGTGGTAACTGCGATTCTGCATTGCTGCTTAAGCCTAACTTTCTTTTTCCAGCAGCGGAGAGGTGCTGGTAGAATCAGTAGGTGGCGCTGTCTGTAACACTGACCGTCCCGGTTGGAGAGCAGCTGCACCAGTCCATTCAGGCAGGTGTCCCGCACCTCTCCGATGTTGGTGGCACAGCGACCGATGGCTTGGATGGAAGCGGCGACAAAGTCCTTGTCCATGCTCTTAATGTAGGTCTGTGGAAAGACAATTATTATAAGAGACATGTTTGCTAAAGCATGTGTTTGTTTCAAAATTGCACATTTGAGACCTACACAATGAATGGCAGTGCATGGCAGAGAAAATGTATGGAACTACTTTGTTAGCTGTAATTACTTTAAGGATTTGAACTGCATTCATTCAGGTACCTGCCTCTTTACATTAAGATAAGCAGGGCTATAAGTACCAGAATGCATTGTGATGTCCTATTGAACATGTAGTCGTATGGTCACCCTAAACTCCTGTTCAGCAGTCTGTGAATGCAAGAAATACTGTGCCATTTCTTAAATCCACAAGGGGCAGTGTTGTAGGGGGACAGGTTAACAGTTACACCCTGGAGTACCAGATGCACTTTGACGTTAGGCATGGTTCAGAAATCAATGAAGATCACTCAGGTTCTTCAGTTTATAAATATTTAAGAAATCAGTACTGGGATTATATTTCCAGATACAAGTTCACCTGAAATTCCCTTAGGATGGTGGAGATGTTAGTTTCGTTCGCCAGGTTGGTCAAAACCTCCAACTGCAAACAAAGAAGGACAAGTTAACACAGATGAAGCAGGACAGCTGTTGCCTAACAATGCTGCGTACGAGCAAGGAGACATGAGAGCTGTACCTTGAGCACTTTGATCTGGGTAGGGTCTGTAGACCGGATGTAAAAGCTCTTCAGGTATGGCTCAAACATTCCCTGGAAAAGAAGAACACTTGCTTTATTGATCTGCTTTCTTCTCAAGCCCGGGATACGTATACTCCGACCACTCGGGAACCCACAATCACACCCATTCAAACTCCCATAAAATTTCTAGCCAATACACAGACAACTATTATGTGACCCCAGTTTTCCTCCTCCTTCTCACGACATGAGGATGTATAATGTACCAGCAGTGGCAGTTAATAGCACTTACTGGGGGTTAAGAGTGCCACTACACCAGTGTGTGAAGAGGACCCTCCACTGAAAGCACTCTTTCCTCGGAGATGAGAGACTCTGCTTGAGCAGCTTCCAGCAGAAGCTCCTGTTCTACACTGTGCAGCCCTGGGTGTGTCTACAGTCTGTGGGAACACTGAGTAGAATCTGGGGTTTTATCCAGTGTTGCCAACTTCTGCACTCACAAAATCACCAGCTATCCCAAGAAACGTTGCACCCAAAGAAACTATACTAAAAACACTTCAAACATTCCATGTTTATTGGATGTACTGTTCAAATTATTATGAAAGCGAGGCTCCAACTGTGAACGGAGGAACTATGGGAAGAGGTTTTAGCAGTCTCACTTTGTCTATTTGACTTTGTTTTTACTTAGAAATTCTGAATATTTGAAGTAGCTACATTTGAATATGTTTGTAATTATTCTGATAGGTTCTGTAAAATAATAAAAGCATATTGTTCTATGCAATTGCTAAATCCTCTGTACCACTTATTTTAATAAATAAGAAGCCTGTATAATATTATCTCTTACCACTTTCAAACTCTTTCTTTGTGTTCAATCCCAGAGATGTTGCTACAGATGTGTCTAGGTATTGAACACCTTGTACAGTGTATGTGCAAACAGCAATGTAGAATACTATCTATAAACTCACCCTGCGCTTGATAGACATGGTCGCCACGTTCTGAAGAACAACATACTGGACCTCACTGTGGAGAAAAAAACAAAACTTTACATTAAAACAGCCTTTTTAAGAGATTGTTAGAGCTCCCATCATGCACATACAATCCTAGACCAGATATACTGCAAATAGGCCCCATTTAGGTGTAAAGACAGTTTGACGACAGTGTGAGGTACATTTTAATGGACCTTTTCTCTTGAACCAACTTACCCAGCTCCACAACCAGTAATAGGTTTCCTGAACCAGTATGACCAGCTGAAAACCTGCACACTGCCAGCCCTGACCAGCACACACCAGCTGATAGCCCTGTCGGTTCTGCTGCAGTCTAGTTTGTTGCATTTAAGCATTGCTAGTTAATGCAGTCATCTGTCAAAAGCACATTTATAATTTGATATTTGATGAGCACTAATTTCCTGTATCAGATCAATGACTGAATGAGTTCCTTCCCATGTAATGAGCCCAAGTTGCGCATTTAAACTTCATCACTAGCGTGTGCAGACTATTAATAACCCCACTGCGGTGCTCCATTAATTGCGAGCCCCATCCGTTACATGGTTCAGGGGGACATTTAATTGGTAACATGGGCTGCTGGCCTCCTTTCAGATTGAATGGATCTCTTTTAAATGTGTTTTTCTGCACAGGCAATTTTTTAAAAGAAATGTGTTCAACTTTTTTGTCCTATGCTAAATTATTAGTCAAAATGCTACTAGCAGGGGATAACCTAGACTATTAGAATCCGCTAGGTGTAGAACAACTATTAATTTGACATTGAATTTGATTTCAACAGGTAAAAATAGGTAGACTAGTTGCCACTTAAAAAATAAAAAGACTAATAAATGTATTTGATAAAGTCTGGTGCTTTATTCGTGAACGTACTGTTTTGTGACACTTTGCTGTCTGCACACTGTGTTTTAAAACTGCTTGAATTTTTCAAAGCTATTTATTAGTGTCCTAAAATGTCATTTATATGTTAATGGTTTGCAATACAACTGTACTTCCATCCATCTGAAACCTCACACTTCACAATTACGTGACGTGTGATTGGTCCCTGCCACTTTTTGAGGTAGACTGTGGCTTTTCTCTTGGATTAGTCGACTATTCTGTGCTTCCCCTACAAGTCGCAGTATTAGACATCATTAATACACAGTGCTATGTGCTATGCTCCCGCCTAGACTACTGCAACTCCCTCCTGGCTGGCCTCCCTGCGTCCGCCACCCGTCCGCTCCAGCTCATCCAGAACTCTGCTGCTCGCCTGGTGTTCTCTCTACCTCGCTTCGCCCACGCTACTCCACTACTCCGCTCGCTCCACTGGCTCCCGATCACCGCTCACATCCAGTTCAAGACTCTTGTACTAGCCAACAGATGCCTTGATCAGACTGCACCCAGCTACCTCCAGACCCTCATCTCTCCCTACACCCCCACTCGACCTCTCCGCTCCGCCTGCACTAGAAGACTGGCTCTACCTCCGCTACGCTCCCCTGCCTCCCGAGCCCGCTCCTTCTCCACCCTTGCTCCGCAGTGGTGGAACGACCTTCCTACAGATGTCAGGACTGCCCAGTCCCTGACCACATTCCGGCGCCTCCTTAAGACTCACCTCTTCAAACAGCACCTGTAGAACTCCTCTGTTGTATCCTGGGACACTATCACCCTTCATTTAAATATGCTTTATTTTGCTCTTATCTGCCCCCTATTTTACTGCATTTAATCCTGTACCTCAGAATATTGTAATCTGCCAAGTGTTTAATCTGTAGTATTTTGTACTTAATCATATCCTGATGTAACTATCACTATTTAATCATATCCTGATGTAACTTTCACTATTATCTGCTGTATTATTGAATTGTGGTTTGTCACACTTGAGAATTATTGTATTTCTTGTTCTTATTGTATGACTTATATTGTAACACTTGAATGTATTTGTATTTGCTTGCGATTGTAAGTCGCCCTGGATAAGGGCGTCTGCTAAGAAATAAATAATAATAATAATAATAATTAAGAGCAGATAAACTATAGATGCAAAAACAACTGTACAATCTTCATGTCACTTGGGGCTGTCTAGTTTCTTCCAGGGGGATATTAATTACACAAACAAATTCCTCTTTCAAAGTGAAATACTCTGAATTTGGAGCTACAGGGTTTTAATCGTGTAGGCTACATATCCATAGATGGGATGGAATAGATGTATGCAACCTGCCACAGATATTTTTTCATGGTTTGGTTTGAACATTGGTAGACTTGAACTGCATTGCAGGCGAGTCACGTTGTGTGAAATCTTCAGTGAATTTGATTTATAATCTGGGACAGTCCATTTACAAAAGAAACGTGTCCTCATTTTTTGTTTGTTGCGTTATACAAAGGGAATGGCGCCCCCTACCTGTGGCTCCTCATCAGGCGCACCTGGGCTTTAGCGATCACACCGACCTCAGCCTTTGGAGCCAGGTGGAAGTAAAGCTGAGCGACCGCCATCACCACCTGCAATGAAACGAGGAGTAAACTGAATGCACAAGGGAGAGATTCAAACAGCTTCACACCTGCAATGAAACGAGGAGTAAACTGAATGCACAAGGGAGAGATTCAAACAGCTTCACACCTGCAATGAAACGAGGAGTAAACTGAATGCAGAGAGATTCAAACAGCTTCACACCTGCAATGAAACGAGGAGTAAACTGAATGCACAAGGGAGAGATTCAAACAGCTTCACACCTGCAATGAAACGAGGAGTAAAGTGAATGCACAAGGGAAAGATTCAAACAGCTTCACACCTGCAATGAAACGAGGAGTAAACTGAATGCAGAGAGATTCAAACAGCTTCACACCTGCAATGAAACGAGGAGTAAACTGAATGCACAAGGGAGAGATTCAAACAGCTTCACACCTGCAATGAAACGAGGAGTAAACTGAATGCACAAGGGAGAGATTCAAACAGCTTCACACCTGCAATGAAACGAGGAGTAAACTGAATGCACAAGGGAGAGATTCAAACAGCTTCACACCTGCAATGAAACGAGGAGTAAACTGAATGCACAAGGGAGAGATTCAAACAGCTTCACACCTGCAATGAAACGAGGAGTAAACTGAATGCACAAGGGAGAGATTCAAACAGCTTTACTACAAATCAGCATTAGAATTTTGCAGTTTGTGATGCACCAATAAACATTGTACTTCACTCTAACTGTAAGATGAAATACATTTTGAGTGCTGTTAATTACAGTTTACTGCTAGCTAACATATTTTATTATCTCATCTAACCTGTAACCTAGTCTTACGGGAAACCCTAGGACAAATGTGTATTTTGATTATAAAGTAATCATTCTACATGACCAAAGGGTATTGGTATGGAAACAATATAAATCAAACCAATTGTTATAGGATATTATCAAGAAATGTAATAGTATTTAGTTTTATTACCTGAACCATTGATCCAACCCTAACTTTCAGCTCCTCATTAATAACAGTTTATTATATGACAAGTGAAATCTTGCCACCATTCTCTTTAATTGGAAATAATCAGAAATATAAAACACAAGTAAACATGGATCAGTCCAGCAGCTGCAGTGCAGTAAGTTTGTTTTAAACACTACAGTGTTTTACACAGTTATTTTCCTTTCAGGAATGAGACTGGCAGAGGCCCTCTCCCCTCTCTGTGCAGCTCCTCTGTACTCACCGCTGCGTTCCTGCTCTGCAGCAGGGGTTTGGTGTTGCGCAGGAGCAGCCGATGGTCAGGGTCCATCACATAGGGCTTCCTCTTGGCCAGGGCAGCCACCTCCTCCTTCTCATCCTTCTCCTCCGTCTCCTCCTCATCAGAGCCGTAGAACGCCTTCTCTGCACTCTCCTCCAGCAGCGACTCCTAAAGGCAAAGCGGGGTTATTACACCGGGGTTAGGGCCTTGACAGATCCCTTCATTAGTTGTTATATTTTTTAAATAGAGACTCTTGTCCTTTTACGTGAGGCCCTGATTTCTGGCTATTCATCCTGGAAGGGTGCTGAGGTGTGAGGCAGCGCCGCACTCACGTTGTGGTTGGGGTTGAGGAACTGGGTCCTGGCGTAGCGGGTCAGCATGTTGATGATCACCACCTGGCCCCACTCCTCCACGTCGATGAGCAGGTTACACAGCTTGCGGTAGTTCTTGTGAATGAGATCGATCCGCTCTGGGCAGACCTCCTCGAACGCCATCACAACACTGCCCGCCACCAGCTGAGAGATTTAGAGAGGATTTGGAGAGCACAGCATTCATTTCAAGGCATTCACACTCAAAACCACCCTTAGAAAAGTGTCCCACAGCAAATGCATAGCAAAGCGTAATAAAGCACAATGAAAAATGGTAAAGCATAGGCAAGCATTGTAAAGAACAGCAATGCACAGTAAAGCATATAAATACACATGGCAAATCAGGGTTAAAAAATATAACCATGTGAAAAGCATGGGAAAACTGCAAAAATATATATATATATATATATATATATATATATATATATATATATATATATATATATATATATATATGTCAACATGTGAGATACAGACAATAAGACAGGCACACATGAAACTAGGGTTCAAAAATGTTCCAAACAGATGACTTTTTCAACAGACAACACCACAGTTTTAAATATCCCGGCATTTGCTTCACTGAGTCTTGTTGGATCTCCCCTCAGCTTTCTTTTTACCAGTGTTTGTATCTATATAATATTTTCAGCCACCACTGCCTTTTCTATAGGAAAACAGTGCCTTACCGTTGTTTTGTCTGCCAAGAGTTTCTCAATAACTTCAATCAACTGGTCCTTCTGATCTGGGTCCAAACTAACAAATAAAAAAAAAATGATGCAGCTTTTTATATCTCAATACCAGTCAATCTGAGTTCCAAAAGGTTAAAGGTCAGCTCTAGTTACCATGTTAATGTCTCATCAGACTGCACCTCCCATGGTACCGAACCCACTATACTGACACCATGCTGGGGCACTGGTTGGCCAATAACAAAAAGGTTCTTTAGATTGAGCCACCATTCCATACACGGCAGCAGTCAACACTCTTTGGAGACCTTCTTTTCAAGTAATGACCAGCCCCATCTCTGCTTAGCTCTTTGTTATTTCAACAAGCAGGGAAGGAACATTTGAAAACTGGATGCCTCCTTAAGCACTGTGGTAATCCAATGAGACAGCTGCTGTGAAGATTTAACAGCGTTTAACTGCAGAGACAGCATCTTTTGTTTTTATCTAGCTGGTAAACAACGCTGTGCTCCTGGGCACACATGGCCTTGCTGTTGTGGTTGGAGCAGCTGTGAAGTGATCCGCACTGGCATGCTGTTTCTGAGGCCTGCTGGCTGCTTACCTGTAGAGTTTGGGGATGGCATGGGCGGCTGTCTTGCGAACGTAGGGGGACATGTCGGACGCTGCTTCCTTGATGGCCAGCATCATGATGGGAACGATGATGGTGACCCTGATACTGGAGAGAACTCGCAGAGCACTGGCCCGGATCAGCTGGTTGGGGTCCTGCAAAACAAAAAAAAAACTAATGACACTTTATTTCATTTACACCAGGAAAACAACAATGAACAGTATAAATGTCTAAAGCCATATGGAAAAACCATGCACACTGATGTTTAAATGGCAATGATAGCTAACGTTTATGGATGAGGGAGCACAAGTAGAAGTGAAGATGTGATTCTTTCAAACAGGTGTCCAAGCCAACCGTACAGATAGTAGAAACTAGTACCGTTGGTGTCATGAATGGGGTTCGTTTGTGATGAATCGTAAAGATTTAGCTGGACTCTCTCCAAGGCCACTTCTTGGCACTGAGAACCAGAAATGAAAATCATTGCATCACAGGATTTGCTGGGGAGCCGAACAGGATCCTACTGCCTTTACAGCTGCTCTTGACATAGCATGGTGCTAAAAGCCAAATGGGTATTTCTAGGGTTACCATACAACTCCATGTACACTAGGACAGTTTGGGACAGTTCAGGCTTTTCAACTCGCATCGCAATGCATTCTAGTACTTTTTACCTGTCTCATGTACCTTTCACAGCAGGACTACATTTACCACAATGCACTGGGGTGTGAGTTGAAAAGCCTGAACTGTCCAACTGTTCTAGTGAATGTGGAGTGAAATGGTAACCCTGGGTGTTGCAGACCAGGTACCAGATTAGCCCTTAAAGCTTGTTAATGTGTAGCCGCTCACCTTTAACCCCCTCTGGAAGGTGGAGATGGAAAGCAGCGCCAGGTCTTGCTGTTCCTCTGCATACCGGACCAGGTACACGTACACCAGCTTCTTCACCTGTCCAAAAAGAGAAGGCTAGTCACATTTGTACCGTGCATTCCAAAATTCAGTGCTTAGACAGGACTATAAGAGATCATATATCGTCAATGTCAACACAGTAATTTCTGGGTCATATTTGCACCACCCCAGCTTTGTCAAACTTAATGGAGTCTATTCAATCAAACAGTGTACACAGTAGTACAGAGGAGTCATCTATTCGGGTGATGAAATAATGTTTTTGAAAGCTATTGGAAAGCATACCAAGCTGATCAAAAAGATACCAAGCTGGCTGTCCTGCTCAAAGGCTGGGCAGACTGTCCAGGGATTCTATTGCGTTCAGTAGTGCAGACTACAGGAACAGAAAGTCAGTGCGATGTTAAAGAACTCACACATTCAGACAACCGGAGTAGCACTGAGAAAGTTTAGAGTTTTAGCCTGAAATTTTTAGGGTAGGAAGGGGATGGCCCAAAGATGGTGCTTTTACTGGCAATACAAAAATATTAACATTTGCTATTTAAAAAACACTGTATTTATAGCGAATTTCTGTAAATGTAAAATGGTGAAATGTCAGGCTACTCTCAGATATGTAGTTCTGCAGGAGTCTTAAACAATGCAAGCTCTCAAGAGTTCACAGCACACAGCTTTTCAGGAAGTTTGGTGTAGAAACGTCTAGCATCTCCCAGTTTATAATGCACAGATGTTATTCTCGATGTGAAATAGTAAATTAATCTTTTAAATTTGACAGCAGATAGTATATGGGATTTAAAAAAAAAAATTATACAACAAAAAACTAGGATTTTTGTGAACACTGGTGGTGTTTTTTCTTGAAAATCAGATTGCTCTAGCTCTAAAGTGCATTTACAAAAACTATTATGACATAATGCATTAATAAGAGGGGCTATTTTGTACAGGTGTTTATTCTTCTTCTATAGGTCTGCAAGCAGCTTAAAGCATTCTTTCTTTCACAAAGGGCAACATATACAAAGGTAAATGTATATGTATTCATGTTGTACTTTCTGTAACTTTACCAAAGTTATTTTTTGTGCATTGCATTTAAATCACCTAATTTTAAATGCATTTGCTTGAAGTGTATTAAATCAAATTTCTTACAATGTGAATGCCCAACTGTGAATATCTTTTTCTTGCTATTTTTACGTGTGATGGTGCAGACCACTTCAGTTGAAAATGTTTTTACAGCAGTTTTTTATTTTCTGTTCATAGTTATATTTTGTGGAGGCTGTGTGGTCTAGTGGTTAAAGAAAAGGTTTGGAACCAGGAGGTTCCTGGCTTTAAATAAGTGGTTAAAATAATTCTATAGATGTGGAGACAGTAGCTAACGTGTATTCTTAAATTCCCCTTACTGTGCAGCACAGTCTGTGCTCTTGAATTAAATAAAGATAGACAAATGTAAACGCTACCTGAAAATGAGAAGGATCTCTGCTTCCATCCAGACCTATCCCGGCTTAAGTCTGGGTTGTAAATGTAAATGAGGCTTAGAAGTGTAATAATTATTATGTGTTACAAAACCACAGTACCCTGACAAGTTTTAAACACCTTGACCCCCCCCCCCCCCCTAGAATTAATTTCGCGGACGCCCATGACTGATGACACTGTATGTAACACAATTTTTGTTCCTGGGTAGTAAGTGTTATTTCCTAATTGCTTATGCCTCAAAAGTATAGAAAATGGCTATTATTCCCCACAAACTTTGCTTTTGTGACCAGGACAGTGATATTTTGAAATTTACCTATTTCCATTGAGAAAACAGGCGAATTTGTGTCTTTTCGTTCACATAAAGTCAGAAAAAAATATGAATCCAAATTAACATGTATTTATACTAAAGTAATACAAAAATGACTACAAAAGATTTAGAAGTGAGTAGTTTTTCGAGATTTACGATTATACTGTAAATCACTTTCACGAATCAGCCCCCATTTATCAAGATGAGCATCAAGGATATGGACTTTGAGGGACATCCTACAGCCCATTGTGCCGTAGTTCTTCACCAGAGTCTCAACCAGCTCCACATAGTTTTCGGCCTTGTGATTGCCCAGGAAGCCCCGAACCACTGCGACAAAGCTGTTCCAAGCCGCTTTCTCCTTACTAGTGAGCTTCTTGGGGAATTCATTGCACGCCAGGATCTTCTTTATCTGTGGTCCGACGAAGACACCAGCTTTGACCTTTGCCTCAGACAGCTTAGGGAAGAAGTCTTGAAGGTACTTGAAGGCTGCCGACTCCTTATCTAGAGCTCTGACAAATTGTTTCATAAGGCCCAATTTGATGTGAGTGGTGGCATCAGCACCTTCCGGGGGTCCACCAGTGGCTCCCACTTGACGTTGTTCCTCCCCACAGAGAACTCGGTCCGCTGTGGCCAGTCCCGCCTGTGGTAGTGCGCCTTGGTGTCCCTGCTGTCCCAAAGGCAAAGATAGCAGGGAAACTTGGTAAAACCGCCTTGGAGACCCATCAGGAATGCCACCATTTTGAAGTCTCCTATGACCTTGATGCCATCTCAGAAAAATGCAGATATGTATCCACTTAGGCAGCTGGAACTAAACTGAACTGGTGGGCTTAAGGCCCCTGTATTTATACTACTATTTATATTACTGGAAAGTTCTAGAAAGTTCTAGAAGTTTACTCAGCACTGAATCTATCTGGAATGTTCTGGAAAATAGGTAAATTTCAAAATATCACTGTCCTGGTCACAAAAGCAAAGTTTGTGGGGAATAATAGCCATTTTCTATACTTTTGAGGCATAAGCAATTAGGAAATAACACTTACTACCCAGGAATCAAAAAAAAAAAAAAAATTATTACACGGTGTCACGGAAAGGTACTGAGAGCTGTGTAGACGGGTCTCCCTTATCTGGAGTAACCGTGGTGATTTGACTATGAAAATAAATGTTGTCTGTGAATACACTCCTGTGAATTAAACAAGTTTAGGGTCTACAAAGTGTTGGGTAGTAACAAATTACATGTAACACATTACTGATTACATTTTTCAGTAACTTGTAACTGTAACTGTTACTTTTTCAGAGAGGTAACTAAATGAGGTAACGTATTTCATTTTAAGTGAAAAAATAACAGAGTTACTGTTAGTTACATTAAAAATGCTCCTGCATAACATGGAAATCAGGAAATGTACATCACCTTGCCAGAAAATGGCATCAGAGGAGGGAACCAATAGGTTTGATAGCTGGATCTCCAAAGAAGTAATTCTGTGTAACTGTAACTAGTTACAATTTTGTTCAACTTTTAAAAGCTAACTTCCCTAGTACCAGGTCTACAGTAGATCTGTGCAAATAAGAACATTAAAATGACAGTGGAGGGTCAAGTCAATGACCGAGATATTGACACTTTACCCACCTCAATGTTTTTACAGGCCACATTCTTGACAACTGCTGGAAACAGGTCTGAAGCATTCTTTCCTCTGGCAATCATCTAAGAAACAAAGATATGAAAATATTAATAAGAGGAACACTTTCATAAATGGACCAAAACTAAAAAAAACGAGACATCACCTGTCACCTTATTAGTGTATATGTTGTGCATTGGTCTCTGGACTCTTGACCAGAGGGTCGTGGGTTCAATCCCAGGTAGGGAACACTGCTGCTGTACCCTTGAGCAAGGTACTTTACCTAGATTGCTCCAGTAAAAAAAACCAACTGTATAAATGGGTAATTATATGTAAAAATAATGTGATATCTTGTAACAATTGTAAGTCACCCTGGATAAGGGCGTCTCCTAAGAAATTAATAATAATATGATGTTCTTGGCAGGGCATTTCAATATGGTGATAATAATCATAAGGTGACATTAACTGAAGTGATATTAAATAGGTGTGATTGTATGAGATGGTAGTACTGTATCTGAAATAAAATATAATTCTTTATACTATAGCGACATGATACTGTATAACACTGCTTTTCGGGTAACACTTGATTTACATAACATAATTCCTTGTTTTATTCCTCTGGCTTCAATTCTCTTTGTCTTTGACGTGTAATAAATATACACTCTTCTGGTTTCTGAAGCCCACTAACAATGATAATAATAACTATTCAATGTGCACACACCAGCCATACCTGTCCTGGAGAAACACCTTTGTCTTGGGTAATATTGATGTATGGCTGGGTGTGGTAGCCATAGCGATTGAAGTTGCAAAATGAAGTCCACGCTGGTTTAGTGCTCCGGTTTCTATCGCTCATTGGTTTACAAATGGAAAATGAATCAGGTTCTCCAGTTTTTTTTTGTCATCAATAATTTAGCACTTCATTCAGCCCTTCCATGCTGACACTGACACCACTTATGAATATTTAACACCTGCCTGTGCATTCTCTTTCACTTACATCTGTTCTATTAAAGCTGCAACTGTGGTTAGGAAAAAAAAAAAACCTTCCCATAGCAACTGGGTTTCAAGGCCATGCTTCGGGGAAGGCCAAAGAGACTGAAAGTGAGGCTCTCGTCAATGTTATAGCACTAAGATGTACACAAGATTCATACACTGACTGGCTGTGGCATCCTGGGCAAGTTTATTTATTTTTTTTATTTTTTTTATTTTGTGTTTCCAATTATAATTTCCACCCCGATTTTCTCCAAATTTGGAATGCCCAAACGCTTTTCTCCTCACCGCACCAATTCCCCACGTGGTTCAGCAGACCCGAAGACTCAGTGGGCGTCCTCTGATTCCACGACCAAGCCAGCTTCCTTTTACACCCAGGGACTCTAGAGTGGATGTCAGCGAGCTACCGACCTCTGGAGGACAAAGGCCAGTCCGCTCTGAGCTTACTGGGCGCCTGGCCAGCAGGGTTCGCTGCAGAGCGATGAGGAGAAACAGTCCCTGCCGGTTTTAACTCCCTAACCCACAGGAGCGCCTAGGCCAATGCGACGCTCCCTTCAGAGTCCCCAGCGAAGACCGGCCTACTTCGCACAGTCAGGACGTGAACCTGCGCTGTACGACTCACCCTGCGCACCACACGGCTGCGCTTCTGCCAGGTGAGCCACTCAGGGACCCCTCCTGGGCAAGCATCTGGACTATTTTTGAAAGCAGTAAATTAAACATTGTGAGAACCAACTTTGAAGGATCATTTACTTTACCGTTTATAATTTACTGAACATTTACACAGGCTTCAGTACAATAAGGACACATTGCTTCCCCTATGGACACAGTGCAATGCTCATATCCTTCCCTATCTAACTTCCTCACAATAAACAAGCTTCCCCACCTAGCTTTTTGCTGGTAAGCATGACAAATAATAGTCTAAGCAGCAATGACAGAAAACCACAGAGATCACAAATGACATGATATTAAACATCTAAGAAAAAAAATATTAGGAAAATACAAATGATATAAAACATGCCTTAAGATTTTTACTTTTTACATCACACTCTGAAATACAAATATCTGATTCCACTCTAACCTACTCAAACTGGGATTGGGTAAGAGGGAAAGTACTAGCAAAACAGCAAAGCTACAGTAAACTAAGTCTCAAAAAAACACTCAACAAACATGAAATATGGGGTCAAATGGCAGTCTAATGATAGATACACACATGCATGGCTTATCTATTGACTGTTTATCAACATGTAACTAAACTTCAGCAAATGGTTACTTGTATATTAATTAAATCTGTATTTATGCCACTCATATTTCATATTTGAAAGTATCTGTAGAGGATACTGACTGATCGTTCAAGGTAATGGTTTTTATTTGCCTTCCCAATAAGACACGAGCCCCGTAGGGAAGAGCGGTTTATGTAAGGACATCCTCCTAAGGATTAATCCTCATATTATCCAACTCATGTTATACCAGTGAAGTGAAATAACAAAAAGGTATCCCACACTATATATACCCGTGCTTGGGATATTAAAACAGATGAAGACCTAAATATCATTGCCAGTGATCTGTTTTTGAGAAGTACAAAATGTAAGTGGGCTGTAAGCTTGTCTGAACAACAGTTAAATGAAACAAATGCTCTGTTAATGAAGCTGCTGAGTATTACACTAGGATTATAAGCACAAGGGGATTTTGAGAACTTTACTGTAAACCAGGGGTGTCCAAAGTTGGCTCTTCCACTCCTGGTCTTTGTTCCAACCCTGTCCTAAATTGTTTAATTGAACCAAGTAAACCTCCAACCCTACCGTGAAGTAGTTCATTTTACCCGTTAAGCTTGTAGTGGAATGGCCCTCCAGGGCCTTGAGGGGAGATTCTTTTTTTAATCTATTTCTATTTCGACAGACAATAACAAATTATTGGTGGTTGGTTAAAGGACTAAAAGCCAACAGATCCTGGGTTTGAATTCTTACTCATGCCCTGACTGGCTTGACATGCTGGGCAAGTACTTTGACCCCGTGTTCTTGTCTTTTCAGAAGAAATTATACAAAGCCTGGAGACTCCAGTGGAGATTCTCCAGGCCAGCCGTTCTGGATTAAATGTGAATCTTCCTGGCTGGGGAATTAAAACCAGTTACAGCACAGTTACAAATCAAACTGACTGCCTAGTTCATCATCTCTTAGATCTATCCCAGCTAATGCTATTGGGTCAGTCTTATATATCCACATACAAATGGGAGAAACATGCATTATTTGTGAGCCTTATGCTAGAACAAGTACTAAAAAAGGTGGATGGTAAACTAAGCACTAGATAGATCAATATAGTGTTTTTATATAGATCCCCGCTCATGAACATGAATAAGTAACAGTCAATAAAAAAATTCATAAAGCATGATAAGGTTATTATTTTTCATGACGCATGCATTCTGTTTCTAACCATTTTTCTGCTAAAAGTGTTACAGAACCCCCTGCAGTGTTTACAAGAAACACATTACTTTATATTTTTCAACACAATCCCAATTGCTTTGATATTTTCTTCACACATCACATAAATAATGACTGCGGAGAGAGAGTGGCGACTTTCTAAGCTGCATAGAAACCTGGCCAATGCTGGCACGCTGATTGAAATGAGTGGTGTATTGTGGGAACAGAAAGCCAGCATTGTTGCAAAAAGGAGCTCGATCTGCATACACTGCGATCCCTCGAAGACATATTTTTATTTATTTAACGTAATGTAATCAAAAAATGAGCCATGATAGTATTTCATGTCAGATTTCTAAATATCACAATTTTGAATTGTCAGTTTTTCGTTAAGTATGTGGAAAACTACAAAGCGGTGTGTAATTCAATATGTTAACAAAACATTATACAGCAAAATGAAGCAAAATGTGTTAAATCTACAGGGTGATGCAAAACTTTTGGCCATAGCTCCATTCTTTGACAAACATTTGACTATCATTGAGAAAGACTTCTAGTCGACACAATGAATTTTGTACCTTTTTTATATTACTTCATATACTGACATAACTTTCAATTCCAATATTTCCCTCACTGTTAACCGAATCTCTATTCTAACGATTACTGTTTACTGACAGTAAATAATAAATAAAAAAGTGCTATTTATTAGCATAATTATTCTGCAAGGAAAACAATCACAATTTTAAAACAGTAGTAAATAGCTGAGAATCCAGTCCATACACTATGCAGATGTAAATGAAAGCTACCTGTCACACAGAGGGCTGCAATATAATACACACAGTTACTATAGTTACTGTTCTAGCTGCAGACTCAGTGTCTAAAACCCTTCTGTGTTTTGTCTGTGCCGATTGTCACATATCATTAAACTTTGTTTTGTTATTTGCTTTTCATATTATGGTAGTGATTCTTTATCTTGTTTTTTTTTATTAAAACACATTAAAAGAAAAAGGGAGGGTGCATGAAGCCTAGCTGCACACAACACACAGCATGTCATGTCCTTCCAAAGCATACATCATGACGCCCACTTCAGTATCAGCCAAAACTTAACCACACATTCGACACGAGGCAACAGCAAGAACAGGGCTGCTCTTTGGGGGTACTAAAGGTGTTAAAGCTAATTGAGTCCTCCCGTATAGCAAGGTGCTCTTTAACTCTGTACAATTAATAATACAACTGCTCTGTCAGTATCATACGTCCCCACCACGGCTGTAAAGCAATATCGGAGCTATCAGTGTGATGAGGACCATGACAACAGTATGTACAGAATAGTAGAGAATAAGATATATGCAAAACTGGAAATGCGACATATAGACGATGGATGGATCTGATACTCTCAGGACCACATGAGCGCTGTACAGTCATTCTGTGGTTGGATTTGAATGAAAGCAGGACAGCTTGAATATTCACTCTGTATCATTGAATACCAAAATGCTTCCCATTAAAAAAATGCTTCTCCTAATATAAATACCTCAATTAAATAACGTCCGTGCAGTGAGATATTACACGTTTTTTTTTAAACAATTGCATTTAGTCCAATGCTAGGTTTTCATTTTAGTATTCACAGTATGTATCAATTACTTTTACATATCGGTTCCTGGTGTTTAATTTCACTTAGACTGGCAAGGACACATTCATTCAAGCCTGCACTAGCGGAACACGTATCAACCTCTTTCCTGGAGTTCTGTCTGGTGTGAATGGACTGTACTGTAACACACTATATTTACCCACTAAAACAATGAAGTGTCTTACTTGCTTTTTGGCAATAATGTGTTAGATTCTATGTATTTTAAAGCAATGTAAAAAAAAGTAGTGTTTAGAAAAACATACTGTACCTTTACTGTGGGGAAATCTGCTAGATGAAAGACAGAAACTTCATACAGGTACATTAATACACTGTGGTTACACTATACTTATTGTAATACGTTCAGCAATGTGATAGGACTGTGGAAATAACTGTGTTAAATACATGTATGGAGATCTAGCCACTCAATCCCAGAATTGTGTGCTAAGTGCATGTAGATTACATTCTGTCAACTCAGCAGTGACGATGGGGCCGCTGTAGAACATGTTAGTAAATGGTAAATACAGTGTAACTGGGTGTAGTTAATGCAGCTGTAATGTTTGAATGTGTGTTTACCCTCAACCAGCTTTCAGTTGATGTAACTGGTAACAATACACTTACAGCGACAATCCTCTTCATAGCCTCCAGCTTCAGAGAGTCCTTGTTACTGTCCAGCATTTCTTTCAGGTCATCGTGTCTGAAAAGCAAAATGAACAGAATCGGCTTTAGAACACAGGTGTTAAGCCTCAATCTGATCAGAAAAGTCTATTTGTCTACGGCAGGGGTGGATCCCTGTTCTAAACCCAGAGCCTGAAATAGTTCTTTATATCATTGTATCTGTTAAACAGCCTGGAGTGGAATGGAACTCCAGGACTGTGATTGACACACCTGGTTTCCATGGGCCAAATACAACGCTTGTGGCTCAAATAAAACAAAAACAAAGGTATTGATCAACAATAGTCCTCTCAAATACCTGATGTAAGGTACTAGAAAGCGTGTATTTTTTGTATAAAGTGGAAACCTTTATTTATTGTGAAAATAAGTGGAGTTGACTACAAGAGTTAACCAACAACCTGACAAAATAATATATAATAACCTAGTGTTGATAGCACATTGCGGCTTTTGCTACGGAACTTGAGATATAGCAATAGCTATTGCATGAATAGTGTTCATTAAAATACTGTATTAATCAGTACAGTCTACTATACTGTTCATGTACAACACAGTAATGATGAATTTGTTTTTGGAAAGTGTTTTCATGTTAACAAGATCTATTACCATATAGATAGTTTTTTTTGTACAGTCCCTGCTGTTATTAAGACCTGTGCCAATATTGCGTAAATAATGCAATGTTCAACAAGAGTCAGATATTATTACTTTTATAGCAAAATATGAGCAAAGAAGAGTTTTTATTAATATGTGCGAGCCAAACTGGATTTATGCATAATGTAATGATCCCTTATATATACAGCTCTGGAAAAAATTAAGAGACCACTGCAAAATTATCAGTTTCTCTGGTTTTACTATTTATAGGTATGTGTTTGGGTAAAATGAACATTTTTGTTTTATTCTATAAACTACTGACAACATTTCTCCCAAATTCCAAATAAAAATATTGTCATTTAGAGCATTTATTTGCAGAAAATGACAACTGGTCAAAATAACAAAAAAGATGCAGTGTTGTCAGACCTCGAATAATGCAAAGAAAATAAGTTCATATTCATTTTTAAACAACACAATACTAATGTTTTAACTTAGGAAGAGTTCAGAAATCAGTATTTGGTGGAATAACCCTGATTTTCAAGCACAGCTTTCATGCGTCTTGGCATGCTCTCCACCAGTCTTTCACATTGATGTTGGGTGACTTTATGCCACTCCTGGCACAAAAATTCAAGCAGCTCGGCTTTGTTTGATGGCTTGTGACCATCCATCTTCCTCTTGATCACATTCCAGAGGTTTTCAATGGGGATCAGGTCTGGCGATTGGGCTGGCCATGACAGGGTCTTGATCTGGTGGTCCTCCATCCACACCTTGATTGACCTGGCTGTGTGGCATGGATCATTGTCCTGCTGGAAAAACCAATCCTCAGAGTTGGGGAACATTGTCAGAGCAGAAGGAAGCAAGTTTTCTTCCAGGACAACCTTGTACTTGGCTTGATTCATGCCAAAGCTGCCCGATTCCAGCCTTGCTGAAGCACCCCCAGATCATCACCGATCCTCCATCACATTTCACAGTGGGTGCGAGACACTGTGGCTTGTAGGCCTCTCCAGGTCTCCGTCTAACCATTAGACGACCAGGTGTTGGGCAAAGCTGAAAATTGGACTCATCTGGGGGTGCTTCAGCAAGGCTGGAATCGGGCAGATTTGTCTTTGTGAAGGATGCATGAATCAAGCCAAGTACAAGGTTGTATGTATGTATGTATGTATGTATGTATGTATGTGTGACAGGATTGACCGAGGTTTGAGACTCAGAGACAGTTTGAAGTTCAAAATAAAGCTTTTTAATAAACAAAAATACAAAATAAACAGGCACAAGTGCCAAACAAAAAGGTTTTAAACAGAAATAATAAACACAAAACAAAACTTACAAATAAAGTTTCCAGGCTGGGCGTTGCCTTCACTGGTCTCAGAAACACTCAGAAACACTCAGAAACACTCAGAAACACTCAGAAACACTCAGAAACACTCAGAAACACTCAGAAACACTCTTCTCCTTCTAGAACTCTCTCCCCAAAATGAGAGGCTGAGGCCTCCTTTTATGCCAGGTGGCTGGGTCCTTAATTGGATGATTAATTAACTGATTGCTCCCACCTGACACAATCAATCTGGGCAGGGAGGAGAATTTAACTCCTTCCCTGCCAGTATTTCTAAGGGCAGAGCCCTGCTCTGCCACACACCTCCCTCCACGTACAAAGTACGGAGGCCGCAATAAGCCAAACTCCCCCCCCCTTTGAACCCAAGCCCTCCCCCCAAGAGTCCCCTTATGTCCCTTGGGTGGGCTATTTCAACGGGCGGTGGTGGGCGGGGTTGATGCCGGATCCCCCAAGCTTCCTTCAATAGTGGGGGCCCTGGACCTTCAAATCCCATGAACGCTGGTAGGGAACCTGGAACATCTCCCTCTGGTGGCGGAGGCAGGAACGGCGTCCCGTCTCCCTCTGGTGGCGGAGGCGGGAACGGCGGCCCTACTCCCTCTGCTGGCGGAGGCGGGAACGGCGGCCCGACTCCCTCTGCTGGCGGAGGCGGGAACGGCGGCCCGACTCCCTCTGCTGGCGGAGGCGGAAACGGCGGCTCGTCTCCCTCTGCTGGCGGAGGCGGGAACGGCGGCTCGTCTCCCTCTGCTGGCGGAGACGGGAACGGCGGCTCGTCTCCCTCTGCTGGCGGAGACGGGAAAAACAGCAGCTCGTCTCCCTCTGCTGGCGGAGGCGGGAACAGCGGCTCGTCTCCCTCTGCTGGCAGAGGCGGGAACAGCAGCTCGTCTCCCTCTGCTGGCGGAGGCAGGAACAGCAGCTCGTCTCCCTCTGCTGGCGGAGGCGGGAACAGCAACTCGTCTCCCTCTGCTGGCGGAGGAGGGAGAGACAGCTCCGGCTGTTCCCCCTCTGCTGGCGGTGGAGGTGGGAACAGCCTGTATTCTTCCCCTGAGGGTCCCTTCAGCCCTGGGCCTGTGGGCTTCCCCTTTTTGGCCCGTGGACGCACCGACTCCTCCCGCTCGGGCCGTGGACGCACAGACTCCTCCCGCTCGGGCCGTGGACGCACCGACTCCTCCCGCTCGAGCTCCTCCCCCTCGGGCTGTGGACGTTCAGGCTCCTCCCTCTCGGGCTGTGGACGTTCGGGCTCCTCCCTCTCAGGCTGTGGACGTTCGGGCTCCTCCCTCTCAGGCTGTGGACGTTCGGGCTCCTCCCTCTCGGGCTGTGGACGTTCGGGCTCCTCCCTCTCGGGCTGTGGACGTTCGGGCTCCTCCCTCTCGGGCTGTGGACGTTCGGGCTCCTCCCTCTCAGGCTGTGGACGTTCGGGCTCCTCCCTCTCGGGCTGTGGACGTTCGGGCTCCTCCCTCTCGGGCTGTGGACGTTCGGGCTCCTCCCTCTCGGGCTGTGGACGTTCGGGCTCCCCCTCTCTGGGCGACGGCAGCGGCTCCCATTCTGGCTCTCGGGACGGCGGCTCCTCCCCTTCTGGCTCTCGGGACGGCGGCTCCTCCCCTTCTTTATTGGAATGACTGGGGGCTCTCCCATATCTACCGCCAGGTAGTTTACGACCATCAGGGCCAGCTCTGCGAAGGACGCCGGGTGATGCTGTTCCTCCCACTTTTCCCACCTCCCCCCATCTCGACGCCACAGCGTGTTGATAACTATGGGGAGGTCATGGAAGAGGTCCGCTTCAGGGTGCATCAACCAGTCCCATATTTCCTGGGATGGTGGTGAAGGCGGTGATGTTGGAAGTGGTGGGGTGGCTGCCGAGGACGGGGTTTGCAGCTGCTCCTGGTCCAGATTGTTGGGGCATCCTGCCCAGCTGTGGCCATCCGCCTCACAGCGCCCATACCAGTCAGCTGGTGGCCCATCTGGACAGGACCTCCACCGATGATCCACCTTCCCGCACCAAGAGCACCAGGGAAAAAGGCTGGCTGGGTCCTCCAGCTGGGGTGGCTGTTGTTGCAGCAGCTTACATTTCTTCACCTGCTGCATCTCCTGCCTTTGCCGCTGTCTGCTCTTCTTCCCCATTTTCTCTTTTTTTTTTCCCAAAAAAAAACTCCCAAAATTCAAGGAAAAAGAAAAAAAATAAAAATAATTACTGCTCTGAGCCTCCAGGTGGCGCTATCCCATTTCTGACACCAACTGTGACAGGATTGACCGAGGTTTGAGACTCAGAGACAGTTTGAAGTTCAAAATAAAGCTTTTTAATAAACAAAAATACAAAATAAACAGGCACAAGGGCCAAACAAAAAGGTTTTAAACAGAAATAATAAACACAAAACAAAACTTACAAATAAAGTTTCCAGGCTGGGCGTTGCCTTCACTGGTCTTCAAAACACTAACAAAACACACAGCACACACAGAAACACTCTTCTCCTTCTAGAACTCTCGCCCCAAAATGAGAGGCTGAGGCCTCCTTTTATGCCAGGTGGCTGGGTCCTTAATTGGATGATTAATTAACTGATTGCTCCCACCTGACACAATCAATCTGGGCAGGGAGGAGAATTTAACTCCTTCCCTGCCAGTATTTCTAAGGGCAGAGCCCTGCTCTGCCACAGTATGTATGTGCACAACTGGCTGCACACACTACTAAGAAAGTGTACTTTCTTGACTTTGTGAAAAACAACACATTAAAGGACATTAATTCCTTTAACAAAATGTGGTAAGACACTGGTGATGTATTACTATGTTTCTTGGTGTACTACAACAGAAGTACAAATGACTCGCAATTAAATTAATTACTTAAGAGTACATAACAACAAAAAAATCGAATGACGTTTCCAGGAATTGTACATTTCATGTTTGCTTGGTAAAAGCTTTCCACTGTGCTAGCTATAAAGGGACACAATGTCGCTATGGAAATAGCCAACGATTCAAAACCTGCTTCTCTTTATTTAAACAATGTCAGCATGGGACCATTACCATTCGATTCTCTTCAGCTGGGAAACAGTAAATGCCAGTGGAATCTCTGTGCCTCAAGACAACTCCATAGTCCTACTGATTGACCTCTTCTTACATCCACATGGCAGCACTTTCCTATTTTGCTCCCATCTCCTATTTTGTTCCCAATTTGTATTTCAGTCCCCATTGTAATGTGCTGGCCCTTTAAAAAATATAACTAATGAACACTACCAGCAACTGCAACACAATGGATATTCCACAGAACTCCTGTCACAGAACCACACTGATACCATGTCAGGGTCTTCTGGGGTTAAAGCCCCCAGCCAGTTGAATAAATAGTCACTCACAAACAGTGCGTTTCTGAATTAACTGGTTTATTGTAAGACGCACATTGGTACGTCACAATATGAAAATGACCACTCACCATCCCGTTGTACTGTAGCTGCCCCAGTGCTACTACTGTCCCTTTTTTCTTCCAGTACCGGTAACATAATGTTAAGACACTTTTGAGTTTAAAGGGAGTCTATTTTTCCTTTTGTTAGCAGCTACTGGAAGCTATTGGCACTTCTAGGTTGCTTAAGTGGGAATTGGATCCTGGGAAATCCTTGTTATTCAGCATTTTAGGGTTTCTAGGGGTAACAGGATTGCCATGTTGTAGCAGGGCTGCTCTGGTGCAGGGTGCTGTGTGAGGAGCAATACTTTAGTCCTGTAACTGCATGTGCAAGCAAGCCTGACTCCTGTTCATGGTGGCTTGGAGGCTGGTCTATCAGACTGGTTTCTGGATTAAGTTCCATTTAAACACAATCGAGCTGAACTGAAAGTGACAAAACAGACTTTTTGAAACGATATATAGCTTGTTTACTTGTCAGATGCAGTCGAACACAACACAACCAACACAAACCCACCTCAACACAAAATAAGAAAAGTAACTCAGTTTGATGGGGTCAGCAAGATTTCAGCCAATGACCCCTGAAGCAGCGTACCGGTTTGACATTACTTGAGGCAAACTCATATAGAGATATTTAATGACTGCTTACTTTTTTGATGGACTTTCACTGTATTCTCTTCAATTAAAAGCTTTAAATTCCTTATGGCGAACACCATGAAATGCAAACCAGTGGAGTTTCAGACCACTCTGTCCGCAATCAGACCCATATGTTTATAAACCTTCAGCTCAGCAATTCCTTTCTAGATCTATACAGCCTCATTCCTCATCCTGATGCAGGTGGTGAATACCCAGACATAGAAGAGTCACAAACACGATTCTGTAGAGTGTTTCTAGTACATATGAGAGGGTCAACACAATTAAGGCCTAGCATTGGGAGCTAATAATTGTTACTTCACTTCCCTGAGTAATTGGTTGAGCGATACAGTAGGCTGACGTTTCTCCTTTAAGTGTTGTGTTTCAGTTACCATTAGTTAGCTGCTGTCTGATACCACCACAGGCCACACCGTTGCCACAGCAACCTCTACAATAGCATTCCAGCATTCCAGTTTTACATAGCTTCCAGCCGTTTTTTTTTTCTTTTGAAGCCTATGCCAAAGCATGGGGTAGTTTTGTTTTACGGGTTCTCTGCTAAATTCATTGTTTTGTATTACTTTAACATTACCTTCAGCTTTATCACAGATATACAACAAGGATATACCAGAAGCTGTCTTACTAAATTTGCTTGTGTAGAATTCTGACAGGCTGCTAGGTTTCTGCCATTTCTTTTTTGGTGCATGTACCAAATTCCAATGAGTGTTTTAAACTTTTAGCAACCTTTACCCAACAGCAAACATTTAGCACAGTATTACTACTATTTCTTATCTTCTTAACTACATTTACAATCCTTTTGGCTAACGTTTTCACCACTGATTCAGATACCACATTTGTAATGATAATTCAGAGATTTCTTTTATAATAAGAACATGGGAAATCCACATAATACTAAACAAGAAGTGTAAAGCAAAAAACAGTTTCGATGTGTCAGAATACGTGAGAAAGTACTGTGTGCACTTAGCCAGCAGGTTCACATGTTTTATTACCACTGTCAGGAAGATGCAGCTCAATGGGGTCCTTGAAGAATATGGAGCTGAGATTTATTAACAGACTCGAAATGCAATTCCGTCTGTTTGCACTGGGTATCCAAGTTACTAACCTATTCATCATAACAAGGGATGGAGGTGTTCATCTCATGTTGTAACAATACAGCACAAATCAATAACACAGAAATCTTTCAAATGTGACAGGGTGAAAGGGCATTTTCTTTCCATTCCTTTACCCTCTGGAGCTTTATGCTGCCCCATACCTAAATAAATAATGTATGTTTAGAGATGTCACTAGCTGCTAAACAATTAAATAGCATTTTATATACTATGGTCACATATAGCACATACTTGTGTCAATGTGCTGTCCCTCCCAGGATAATTTGTGGCTTGGTGGCTCAGTGGTTAAAGAAAGGGGCTTGTTACCAGGAGGTTCCTGGTTCAATCTCAGCCACTGACTCACTGTGCGTGCCCCTGAGCAAGTAACTTAACCTCCTTGTTCTCCGTCCTTTGGATGAGACATAAAACTGAGGTCCTATTGTAAGTGACTCTGCAGTTGTTGTTGATGCATAGTTCACCCTCTTGTATCTGTAAGTCGCTTTGGATAAAAGTGTCTGCGAAACATCATATTTATATTGTTATTTATAAATGCTACATCTCCTTGTTGTAAACCTTAGTTTAGTTACACTGGGCAAGACAACAGATCTGACAAGAATTGAATGGAGGGTGGATAGTTTGGTTTACTTCCATATCCATTATTCTAGACTGCTGTGGATCTTTCAGCTATCAGAGCACCAGTTTATCCTGCTGTCTTCCGTGACAAAACACAAAGAAGTTCTAACCATGCTTTATTCTTAATATCGGTACAGTTGACATCACCTGCTTTAAAAAAAAAAAAAAACATACCTGAGACACACATCAGCCACATAGCTCAGCCGCTTAACAGTATTCTCTTCATCAACCTTTTCCATCTTTTCAATGAAAGTGATAATGGACTAAATAAAGGTTGGACATGAATAGAAAAAGCAGTATACAATAGTTATACGATGGCAAGCGCCTGTGTCGGAGTTATATCGACACTCCTAGAGTGTGAACGCTTCTACTAATGCCTATATTCTCTCATACACTAACATTTGGCATCTGATAACCCTGTTATGCAAACATTACTGATAAGGAACTCGTGGTGACTCTATGGGTTATTCTATAGACTAAGCAGCAGCACATTTTCCATCCACCGCTGAAGGAACTGAAACAGGAATGGTCACAAATCTCTCCAGAACAATTTCAACAATTTAAATGTAATTAATCTGATCTATCAACACTGATACCGGTATAAATTCTTTGGACAAAAGGCCATGTTTAACATAGTATTGCATTCAGTGCTGCATGATAACAGATCATTGCAAGCTGAAGTAGAACCAGGGTATCTTAGTCCAGTAGAAAGGAAACATCAAGACTGAGACAAAGAGATCATAAGACCTCCCGTGGGAATTCTATCTAAGTGGGCTGATTTCTGGCATGCCAATTGTGCTCACTGTGGCAGGGCTTAATGGTGGGAAGATGAGTCTGTGTGCTGAATACAATGACTAGGGCAGTTCTGTCAGCAATTTAACCCAAATTACCACATACCACAAATTATGCACATACTGTGGCTACTTTCCATGGTACTAGAAGGAAATGCATGTGATGTATCACATGATCAGCTGTGTGGTGTTTTTTAGCTCTGGTCATCAGGTATGGTCCAGGTTTTTATTAGTTCCTAGCTGAAGCAAAAAAATGGTACCACTATTATAAACCATTGGTGTGGTATACAAGGCCTAGAGCAGTCTGCTGTTTGCAGTGAAATAGGTTACAGCGCATAATTATTGGAGTTTGAAAGAAACAGTATTTGTACAAGTGTTAAGTTTGCATTGACACTAAGATATTTAAAGCATAATGTACTATAATGTACTTTGACTAGATTCATTACCTTTCATTTTTAAAGATGCTCACATAATTATTATGGAAATGAATCTACATTACATATACCTTTCGAAGTACTGCACATGAGTGTAAAGTTGTTCCCAGGACACCCATGAAAAGAATTTAAAAACAAAATGCTGATGGAATTATTCCCATGGTAATAGTGCGCTGCTTTAACTGGATGTAATAAAGTGCAACAACTGGGGTCTGTTTCCACGGCAACAAGGAATGTAATACTACAAACCACAAATATCTCCCCTGAATGAATACTTCTGTTATTCGATTAAAACATCAATCCAAAATAAAATAGCTAAACAATTTGAGGACGTGTAAAAGGCTGCTCTCGCCAATACTACTGATTCATACAAATATGTTTTTCTTCTGCTCTCATGAGCCCCTTATAAGAACCCACCCATATGCAGTGGACCCTCCACGTTCTGCACATGCAAACTGGGTCCTTAGATTCCTATGGAAGACCTGAACATTGCTTCTGATCAAGCCCAGACCACAGTGCTGAATGCCAACCTGACCATTACAAGATGTCAATGTGACCATTCACCTTGCTGGTATTGTCTGTGCCAGTCCCCGGAGCTCAATCAAACAAGGATATGTGGGATGAACTTGAACATTCGTGGCTGCAATCTTGTGCCTACATCACTGAAGTACTTGCAAGCTGTAATCCCAGAGGGATGCCCAACAAACCTGTAAAACAGGATTATTAATGCTGACCTAGCCTGGTTTATATGTCTATGGCAGTCAACTAGAACAGAAGACCAGCCCCTAAACAGGCCCAGACAAGGGAAGAAAATATATAAACGTTAACATGCACTTCTGAGTATGTAAATATCTGTGGTCATGTGTGGCAAAGTGCCCCGCCCCTGTGTGCATTTGTGTGATCTGTGTTGTATGTTGCGTGCGTGTGTGTGTTAATGTTGGTGTATAGATTGGTACACGGGATATAAACGGGTCTGTGTTTCACGTATATTTAAAGTGTAGATTTGTATTTAGGCACGAGGAGAGCACAAATCACTTCACGTGCTGGTTAAATGTAATATGTGAGCACGGGGTTGCACAGAATTAATTCACGTGCTGGGATTCAAGTGAATAATTAATTAGTAATTGAATCCCAGCACAACAGTATATATAGAGACACGTAGCACTCAGTCAGGGTTGGTGTTCAGTGAGTGGAGAACGGGATTGGAGACGGAGGTAATAATAATAAGAAGAAGAATAGTTAAGTGTTTTCACTCACCGTGTTTGTTCGTCTGTCTGTCCTGCACCGTCTGTTTAGTGTTTAGTCGTTTTGTATGTCTATTTATTTTGGCTATAGTGCCGTGTCCAGTGTTTTTGTCTGTTCCAACCTTTTATTTTCTGTTCTGTTTATTAAATGCTGAACGCGATCACGCGTTCAGCCTCACCAAAACCCCATCTCTCTGTCGTTTGTGTTCCTGTTTCTGGTCTGACGCCACCCACTCCGGCCGTCTTTGTGACACGTGGTGTCATCGTGGGATAGCCGCGCCTCCAAGCGTCAGACCAGGAGGGGTCTGGGAAAAAAAAAAAAAAAAAAAAAAAAAAAAAAAAAGGTCAATGGCAGAAGACGCCATCAAACTGCGGGGCTGGTTCCTAGAGAATGCTGGGCTGGAGGCCCAGTCTCTGCCCATAATCGTCCGGGCCCTGTGGATGATGGACAGTGAGAGATGGGAGGCCTATCAGGAGGAACACACCCCAAACACCTTGGAGGAAGGTGTGGAGTTTCTCCTCAGCTACCTGGAGGCAACGATAAAAGGAACAGCAGCCCAGGTAGCAGGCCCACCAGCAGAGGGTGAATGCCTGCTGTCCCCATCTCCACCAGCAGAGGGTGAGTACCTGCTGTCCCCATCTCCACCAGCAGAGGGTGAATGCCTGCTGGTTTTGCCTCCACAGCCCAAATGGGAGGAGCCTGAGCGTCCACAGCCCAAATGGGAGGAGCCTGAGCGTCCACAGCCCAAGCGGGAGGAGCCTGAACGTCCTACGCCTGAGTGGGAGGAGCCCGAACGTCCTACGCCTGAGTGGGAGGAGCCCGAACGTCCTACGCCTGAGTGGGAGGAGCCCGAACGTCCTACGCCTGAGTGGGAGGAGCCCGAACGTCCTACGCCTGAGTGGGGGGAGCCCGAACGTCCACAGCCCAACAGGGAGGAGTCGGGGCGTCCACAGCCCAACAGGGAGGAGTCGGGGCGTCCACAGCCCAACAGGGAGGAGTCGGGGCGTCCACAGCCCAACAGGGAGGAGTCGGGGCGTCCACAGCCCAACAGGGAGGAGTCGGGGCGTCCACAGCCCAACAGGGAGGAGTCGGGGCGTCCACAGCCCAACAGGGAGGAGTCGGGGCGTCCACAGCCCAAAGGGAGGCAAGTCGGGGCTTCCACAGCCCTGGGACCCAAGCCACCAGCAGAGGGAAAATGCCTGCTGGTTCAGCCCCAGGAGCCAGAAGGGGAGGAGTTACAGGCTCAACCCCCTGAAAATTTTTGGGGGGGAGAAGGGCAGGATGCTGGTGTCCCCCAGCAGCCTCTCGCTATGCTGCTGAAGGCAGCACGGCGTGCACATGCCCAGCCGCCACAGCAGAGGGAGCCAGCACCGCCAGGAGCAGAGGAGCTGGAGCTGCCTCTACCTCCACCACCTCCAGGAGCAGAGGAGCAGGAGCTGCCTCTGCCTCCACCACCTCCAGGAGCAGAGGGGCAGGAGCTGCCTCTGCCTCCGCCACCACCACCTCCAGGAGCAGAGGAGCAGGAGCTGCCTCTGCCTCCACCACCTCCAGGAGCAGAGGAGCAGGAGCTGCCTCTGCCTCCACCACCGCAAGGAGCAGAGGAGCTGGAGCTGCCTCTGCCTCCACCACCGCCAGGAGCAGAGGAGCTGGAGCTGCCTCTGCCTCCGCCACCGCCCGGAGCAGAGGAGCAGGAGCTGCCTCTGCTGCCCGTACCTCCGCAGGGAGTACGGTGGCCGGAGCCCCAGAAAGGGGAGCTGCCGGCCACGAAGAAGGGGGAGGAGGTCTGGAGACCACTTTCCCCAGCAGCAGTTTCGCTGCAGGAGTTCTTGTGGCCGGAGCCCCACAGGAGGGAGCTGCCGGCTACGAAGAAGGGGGAGGTCGGGGGACCACCTGCCCCCGCAGCTTTTTCGCTGCAGGATGGGACCAACAGGCTGTCAGCCGTGCCACTACCGGCAGGGGTGCTGACAGCATTGCCAGCCAAGGGCCCACTGAAGCCTCCCTTCCCAGCCCGAGACTTTGTTCTGGACTGCTGGGTTTTTAAGGGGGGAGGTGGCCGTTGAGGCCATGTGTGCTGCGCACAAGGGGGGGTATATGTGGCAAAGTGCCCCGCCCCTGTGTGCATTTGTGTGATCTGTGTTGTATGTTGCGTGCGTGTGTGTGTTAATGTTGGTGTATAGATTGGTACACGGGATATAAACGGGTCTGTGTTTCACGTATATTTAAAGTGTAGATTTGTATTTAGGCACGAGGAGAGCACAAATCACTTCACGTGCTGGTTAAATGTAATATGTGAGCACGGGGTTGCACAGAATTAATTCACGTGCTGGGATTCAAGTGAATAATTAATTAGTAATTGAATCCCAGCACAACAGTATATATAGAGACACGTAGCACTCAGTCAGGGTTGGTGTTCAGTGAGTGGAGAACGGGATTGGAGACGGAGGTAATAATAATAAGAAGAAGAATAGTTAAGTGTTTTCACTCACCGTGTTTGTTCGTCTGTCTGTCCTGCACCGTCTGTTTAGTGTTTAGTCGTTTTGTATGTCTATTTATTTTGGCTATAGTGCCGTGTCCAGTGTTTTTGTCTGTTCCAACCTTTTATTTTCTGTTCTGTTTATTAAATGCTGAACGCGATCACGCGTTCAGCCTCACCAAAACCCCATCTCTCTGTCGTTTGTGTTCCTGTTTCTGGTCTGACGCCACCCACTCCGGCCGTCTTTGTGACATCATGTTACATATGTGATCCACAAAATTAGTGTGAGAGTGCGTGCAACTATTTAGAAACAATCACAACAAAACACTCCATACGGCTAATTAAATACTGAAAGAAACTAAAGGAGTTCAATGACAAACGCTTGACTAGAAGTCCTTTTCAATGTCATCAGTGCTGAAAAGAGTTTTGATTCAGATACTTCTATCCCTGGGTGATGTGGAGCCCCAGTTGGTAAAGTGTAAAGGGCATCTTACTGATCCCATTAAGAACACTGTGTGAATGCTGATATTAGACATTCACCTTGCACAGGTATGAATGGCGCTAATTACAGCAGGAAAAATGTCAATATTGTGACTAGCAACAGGTGTTAGAATGGCCCAAATCACAGAAACCATCAAAGAAACACCTGTTTCCACTCGAATAAGTCACCTTGAGCTAAGAGGTGTAGGCTTCAGATGCAGATCAGTGCAGTGTTTATGTGAGTGCAGTACTTGTGAGTAATGCAAACTTAATATAGACTACTCTCCTCCCCACACTGAACCGTAAAAACAATAACTTCCAGGACATGGTCACAGGATAGTAAACTGAATCATCAAAATAATTGAAATTGTTAAATAATTTACAGACAAAAGCAACACAAGCTCACCACAGTGATCTTCTTTATCACAAAAACCTACTGGTTGCATTTCCTTTCAGTAAAAAGAAAATTAGCACATTTTGCCTTGGAGACAAAAAGCTTATTTCTGTGAGTCCAGCAGAACGGCTGTAGTGATGCAGGCAGCAGCAGTGCAATGGAGTGCTTAGAATCAGTGACTGACAACATAATGAAACTGCCAATCCGACTGCAGGACTTAATCCCACCTGGATTTCTGACAATTTTTAAAAATGTTACCCGCAAATGTCATAATATCCCATATCATGCAGTCTGGCTCATACGCTAACTGCGCATAAAGAACATTGTGAAGAATTCAAGTACTGCAGCTCTTTACCCTTAACTAAGGTCCAGTATAAAAATGGACCTGTGTCTGGTTTTACTGTAACAAACTTACTAATACACACTATTGCTTCTTACACAGTCTATTTTATTATTGCTGTTTTGTTTAAAATAGAATGTTGGTTGATATATATATATATATATATATATATATATATATATATATATATATATATATATATATATATATATATATATATATATATATATATATATATATATATGGTTCTCCAACAGGGGCCAATGCAGACACTGACCTTGAAGATTTCATCATACAAGGCTTAGATCAGGTAAAAAAAAACACCTTTCTCAGCAATATCTACATTTGTGTAAGTTACAGACAAAGTTCATTGCTAGCGGATATTTGTACAGGGACAGAACCTGCACTGTCTACTGAGACAGAACCAACAGCTACATATGCACCAAACACCGTTTTAATATCAAAATAATAAAATATTGATTATCCTTTTGGTGGAATCAATTGAAGAGCATTGATTCTGGTTTACACAATAAAACAAGATTTCTAACCACGAGTGACATTTTTCAAATGACTGGTTTGTCTGCCAATGCCGTCAAAAACTGTAAGTTATAACCTGACGAACCTGTAGCCATGACAAACCTGGCTAATGTTCTCAACCTGTGATCAGGATCCCTTTTGTAAATCTATTAAAGGTATTTCCATGAATGGAAGGACAATTACAATTTGAAATGCTGTTAGCACGGTCACATGCAAGCGTTCCTCCTACCGCAGTGGCTGAGTTTGGCTGCTACTGGCCGCAGTCTCGTCCAATGGCGTCTCCTGATCCGGCGTTCTTAACAGCCGCAGCTCGTCCGACTGCAAGGCATTATACCACGTTTGCTGCCCGCCATCGGGCGACAAAACCGGGCTTTTAGCTTCCTCTGGTGTCTGAGCGTTTTTGACCAGATTCACAGCAGTCACTGGCAGCTGAAACAGTCTTTGTATGGGCTTCATTCTCAAAGTGATAACCAGGACCTTGGAGCCAGGGGCAAAAGTCTAGAAAACACTCAACAATATTTAAATCCGATTAATTACTTAGAATTGATAAGAGATACTGTAATTCCATTGCAATTGCAAGGGTATTAATAACATTAAAACAATCTCCAATCAATAAATCCTCAGTTGGAAATGTGGCAGCTTGTTAGAAAGGTTTCTTAGTTCCAAATCCTGATTGGTCGTCTGGTACAGCACAAAGTCTCTCAGTTGTCCACTCCTGCTCCCATCCATTCACCTCCTCTCCTCAGCTCGCAGTTTTCCTTCTAATGTTTCCCTTTATTGTGTGTGAAGAAGGCACAGCCCACTCCCTGAGCCACGTTAGCAATCCCCCTCCCCTCTCTCTGCTCTCTGTCTCTCTCTCTCTCTCTCTCTCTCTCTCTCTCTCTGTGTCTGATCTATGACTCAGCTTTCAGCGTGTGCTGGTGAGATGGTACCTCGGCTCTTACCCTCTTTCCAAATAACCTGCATCCCTGCTTCCTTTTCAGAAGCTTGCAGTCATTCAATCCCTGCCTGAAGAAACCCAATGCCGTTCCTGCCAGGCTGATATCATAGATGTTTCCCCAGCCTTTAGCTGCCCCCAAGTCGGCATTGTGACAGACAGACATGTTACTTGGCTCTGACAGGTTCAATTGAGCTGTAGTGCTTTATGGTAACAGCAGCTCAGTGTGTGGCTAAGCTACCACTCTGCTCCTCTATTCCTCTATTACTCGACCTCTTGAACTCCAGTTTTTTAATGAGTTCCTAAGGGGGGCTTAAACACGCTATGGGAGATAACAGATTGATTTTATTAACGGATACTGTTTGGAAATCAATAGCTCATTAAAAAGAAAATGTCAAGAGAAAATGAGATCTGTGTTTATTGGAAGGGGGGGTGGTCTTAACTGTTCTGGTGAATAGGGGTGGGGGAATGTCACAAAGACGGCCAGAGTGGGTGGCGTCAGACCAGAAGCAGGAAGGAATACAGAGAGACTTGGGGTTTTGGTATAGCTGAACAGAAAATAAAAAGGTTGTAACAAAAACACAGGACACGGCACTTGTAGCCAAAATAAACAGACAGACAAAACGGACTAACACTAAACAAACGGTGCACGGAGAGACAAACAAACACGGTGAGAACAAACACTTTACGTTTACGATTTTACTTTACTTTGCTTTTCTTTCTCCTTCTCCTTCTCTCTCTCCCGTTCTCCTCTTCCGAACACCCAACCCCGAGTGACAGAAACGTGCATCTATATATACTGTTGTGCTGGGATTCAATTACTAATTAATTACTCACTTGAATCCCAGCACGTGAATTCATTACGTGAAACCCAGTGTTCACATATTATATTTTAAATGCACGTGCGTGATGTGCAATCCCGTGCCTAAATACAAATATACAATTTAAACACACGTGAAACACAGACCCGTTTATATCCCGTGTACCAATCTATACACCAACATTAACACATACGCACCATACATACAACACAGAACACACAAATGCACACAGGGGCGGGGCACTTTGCCACAGGGAAGCAGTGCTTTTTATCCTCATTATGGATGAGTTTGATAAATCCTGGTCTATTAGCAGATCACAACCCACTGAGCTTGATGAGTACCCACATAAATTGAGGCCATGTTCAAAAATCCAGTCCAGAGTGCTTTCCCATTGGCCCCTAACTAATGGTTATCAAAAGGCGCCGCAGTGGAACTAAAATGGTAATGTAATGGCACACGGGATATTAGTAGCAAGAACTACTTGATACCACAGTGCTAACATATTAAAATTGTGACATACTATCAGTGCTATCACAGTGCATGCTGGTAATCAACTGGAGTATTGTGGCACCATAACTGTAGCAGTTTGCTGCTCTATCAGGACCTCTATCCACTATGTCATCACTGTTGGGGATGCTGTGGTTGCTGCTTACCACATTAGGGCTCAATTTTCTCATGTAGCAATATTATCACCAGTGGTGTAGTCTTAAATCTGAAGGTACAGGAACACCACTAAAATATGGATTTTCTTAAACAAGAATTATTATACAAAATCCCATTTTACTTGTATACTGAACTTCTAGTAACACATACTATAGGTATTGTGTTTATCTAAAGTGTGTTCCTCCATCTTGTCGGATTGCTTCACTTTGCGTGTCTGTGTGTCAGTGTCTCAGCCACGTGTTTGCATAGCTGAGAGAATTCCACATGGATAGAGCTTTGTTTGTATTTGTGTCCACTGGGTATCACTGGTCCCCTTTTTCTTCTGTTGAAGATCTTTTGGCTTATTTTTTACTTCAGTATGGAATATGCAGATATATCAAAGACAACACAACACAAGTCAAATTTGCTGCTGTTATGTTTGATTTTTTTAAATCTTCAATACAACAAAAGTGGTAGTGAGATAATGCTGCCGTGCATGGATATAAAAACCTTTCTTTTAAAGTGAATTTACACCATTCGTGCCCATCATCACTGCCTACTACCTCACTACCAATGCCCAATAGCAACCCTTAACAGATAAAAGGTTGGACTAAAACTACTGCAAATACTGCTTCAGATTCAGCTTCTGTAACACATATCAGTGAGAGGTATTTGTGTTGAATTGATCCACTGAGACCTCTGGCTGCATGGATATGCTAGTGCTATTAACTTTGGATGTGGAGGTTTGTATTAAATTATCCTGGGCTGTATGGAAAACGATTCAGTATCATCAGCCAATCAGCTTCCATCTACAGCGGGCATTAATACACAGTAGATGCCCAATGGAACGTCATCGCATCAAATCAAATTTAAAAACAATCCACGGAGGTATTGGCTTTTTCTTTTGCTGTATTTTTAAGCGTAGATCACATCTATTGGACAGGATATTCTAAACCAGGGGTCTCCAACCCTGGTCCTTGACTAATTAAGGCTATAATTGGTGCTATTAAGTAACTGAGAGCTCAGCTGAAACGAAAACCAGAAGACTCAGTAGCTCTCCAGGACCAGGTTTGGAGACGCCTGTACTAAACAAAGACACAATTGGTCCAAATTAATCTTATTATCCACCAAATCCAGCCAATCAGTACTTTAAATCAACAAAAGCAACCAATCCTGTACCTGCAAATGCCAAGTCAGTCAATCACAGCCTGTCAGCTCGACTGGAGCTAGACACAGCAGCTTTCATCACCTCACTTGCATCACCTCAAACTCAACCTCTCTAAATCTGACCTCCTTTTCTTTCCCTCCTCCTCCCCCTCCTCTGATCTCTCTATCTCTGTTCCTCTGGAATCTACCACACTCTCTCCCTCTTCCTCAGCTAAGAACCTTGGAGTCACCCTGGACCCCTGCCTCTCTTATTCCCAGCACATCTCCACTCTGGCACGCACTTGCAGATTCTTCCTGAGCAACATCCGAAGAATCCGACCCTTCCTCACCAACTATGCTACCCAGCTCCTGGTCCAGGCCCTGGTACTCTCCCGCCTAGACTACTGCAACTCCCTCCTGGCTGGCCTCCCTGCGTCCGCCACCCGTCCGCTCCAGCTCATCCAGAACTCTGCTGCTCGCCTGGTGTTCTCTCTACCTCGCTACCCACGCTACTCCACTACTCCGCTCGCTCCACTGGCTCCCGATCACCGCTCGCATCCAGTTCAAGACTCTTGTACTAGCCTACAGATGCCTTGACCAGACTGCACCCAGCTACCTCCAGACCCTCATCTCTCCCTACACCCCCACTCGACCTCTCCACTCCGCCTGCACTAGAAGACTGGCTCCACCTCCGCTACGCTCCCCTGCCTCCCGAGCCCGCTCCTTCTCCACCCTTGCTCCGCAGTGGTGGAACGACCTTCCTACAGATGTCAGGACTGCCCAGTCCCTGACCACATTCCGGCGCCTCCTTAAGACTCACCTCTTCAAACAGCACCTGTAGAACTCCTCTGTTGTATCCTGGGACACTATCACCCTTCATTTAAATATGCTTTATTTTGCTCTTATCTGCCCCCTATTTTACTGCATTTAATCCTGTACCTCAGAATATTGTAATCTGCCAAGTGTTTAATCTGTAGTATTTTGTACTTAATCATATCCTGATGTAACTATCACTATTTAATCATATCCTGATGTAACTTTCACTATTATCTGCTGTATTATTGAATTGTGGTTTGTCACACTTGAGAATTATTGTATTTCTTGTTCTTATTGTATGACTTATATTGTAAGACTTGAATGTATTTGTATTTGCTTGCGATTGTAAATCGCCCTGGATAAGGGCGTCTGCTAAGAAATAAATAATAATAATAATAATAATCAACAACAACAAAGCGAGACACGGACAGTTCAGTAACATTGCTCCATTCATATATCTGGCACTGTTCAGATAAACTCTAAGCAGCCCCGACAAATAAAAAAAGTTATTTGTTTAATAAAGTATTTTTTTTCTGTCTCTCTAATTATGTGCGTGATCCTTTTTGAACATTTTGGGGACTATTTTCCTAAAACTTTTCTCAGTGGAAGGGTACAGGGAGGCATAACTCCAGCGGTGGTCAACTACCACACGGTAGAGCCTTCATCGACGGGCACTATCGCTTAAATGTAATCTGGCTCAGTATTAGAATTCCACCACGACACAGGGCTTGCTGTGCTGCAATGATAAGGCCTCATCCTAAAGAAAACCCACAGAGAAGGTCCCTTTAAGCTACACTGGGGCAATGGCTGAGATTTGGGACAATAGCTTAGAGAACAGGGTTCCTAAGCCAACCATGCTCCCAAAACCCCCCAGCTTTTCTCCCATATGAGAAGTTACCAGGCCTGACCTGGCCAAGCTCCTGTGAACAGCCAGAATAGTTTTAATGAGAAAGACCCAGGTATCTGCTTGTGTGGGTATTGTTTTAAAGGGAACCGTGACTGGTGTCTGGCTACATTCCAACAAGGTATTTCGTTTCCACCTCGGATATAAATAACACATAACAGGTGTCAGTATCATGAAACAGTAGGTTGAACTTCTCACAAACCCAGCACACAATCCCTTAACATTGGCAGCTAAACCAACTCTCCTTCACCCTACTCAAAGGGTGTTTTTTTTAACAAAAATGCCATGCAAATGTATATGGTCATGTGATCCACTACAAGACCCATACAAGCTTATCTCGTAGGGTCATTTCAGCCAATCAGAGGACAGATAGCCATCCATTCATTACACAGCAACTACACAAATCCAAGCCAAGCCATGTAAATGTACACTCAACCAAGCAGTTATACTGCTACACTGATACTCTCAATAACTAAATAAGGTTAATATAAAGTTTTGTGACAATTGGATAAGAGGTTCAGCAAATATATGCAACAATGTATGAAGTCATACTGATGGACGAATGTTCGGACAGAGAGGCACCCCCCCCCCACCCCCCACCCCCATATCTCCAGAATCTCATATTCTTAATAACTTTTGCTAAATAATGTTAATATCAAGTTTCATGACGATTGGAAAAGCGCTTCTCCAGACAATGTGAAATATATCACAAGCAGATTTCATCCCAAGTGGGGGATAATTACCCATGCACAGTTTTAGCAGTAATTTGCCAAAAAGATGTCATTACTATACTGCAGAAATCCTGTGGCCACCCTGACTGTGGAATAACTTACTGCAACAAATACCCCTGCAATGTTTAATCAAACACATGCAACCAGTACTGAAGATCCAACCCAGACAAGTTGTACAGAATGGCAGTACCAAGTCCCATCACTATGGGATGCGTGGTTATCAAAATCTAGCTGAAAATGCCTGTGTGTCGTGTTCCGCGGCATGTCTGGGATATAAATCCCCTGCTGGGGTTAACAACACATACAACAAGCAGAAAGAAGTCATGTCTGAGTGTGAATGAGGGTAGGGATAAAGCATGCAAACAACTTACCATAAGCAGCCACTTTAAGAAGCCTCGTGTATAACAATGCGCAGCCAAAGATTTCACGACAAACAGTGAACTGCCCGTGGCATGTTGACACACTCAAAATAAATCAAATCAGCCCACTTCTGCTATGTTAATAAACTGGGTATGAGTTATTCTGTCTTATTTACCACAGAGAAGAAAAATCCCAACACTGAACACAGCCTGACACCAGCTTCCTATTCCTCAAGCTACCCCAGGAATATTTCAATCGTGCTGATAAGTTTTACACAAATGTTAAACAAAAAATCAGTTTTCAGCTTTACACTTCACAAATTCTCTACTTTGGACAGACTTATCCTATATGCCGAGGGTTTCCAAGGCAACTGCATTCAAAGGAGTCTGTAGAATTACACAGACACTTTGGAGGAACCAGTGACAGTGAGCTGTACAACACACAATACGAAATGAAAATGTATATTAGGAGTATAAATTATAAAGCAGGCATAACATGAGTGATTTGTTTTTAACCTTACTAAATTAAAAGAGTAGTGCTTTAACATTACAGCACAATGGAAAAAGGGTCCCAGTATTGCCAGTGGAAATGGAAGTGTCAAAATTATACTGTACACTAAAGTGATTGTAAATGAGGTACCTGAGGTATACAAGCATCACCTACAGTGGACTTTTAAAATGACGGTTTTAAAGAATGCTTTTTATCGGCCATTTTCGAAATGTTTGTAAGCATTCTCTTAGGTTAAACAGTGTTTTGAAAAATGAGAAAAAACGAATTAACCCCTAACCTCTGAAAACAGTTGAAAATGGTTGGTTGATCTGAATGGATTTAATTAATCAAAATGGGCCAATATTTATCCTACTACTTAACTAAAATTAGTAAGGGATGGATGCTTCATATTCAACAGTAATGCAACATATGTTTTAAATCTCAGCTTGAAGTAAATAAAGAACTTTTGCATGCTGTCAGACAAATCAGTTGTATGAAACCATTAAAACCCAGCCATGAAAATCAATACGGCCACAAGGAGAATGGTAGATGACTTGTAGGATATCAGATTATCCATAGTCTCTTCCAATACGGATCACATTTCCTGATTTGTTATTAGGTTATAGGTCCTGTGTTATAGAAATGATTGATTCACGCAGACTATATTATGCAAACTGTAGTTCAGTTCGCTATGGAGCTGTTGAAAAAAAATATTCTTACCACAGAATATTAGAATGCACAGCTGTAGGTTTGTACAGTTGAAAGTATTATATATATTTGAAGGCCTGGCCTCCGAAATAAACTACAATACACCTGTAAATGATGTATGACCTTTTCGTGGAAAGCAATGTGCTTTAAATTCTACATAACCCCAATAAAACACTGCAGTATCAACAATGAGGATAGCACAAGATGTGGTTTGAAAGGCAGAATAAATAGTGTACAAAATTAAACAATTCATGTTTTATTCATTCATTCATTCCTGAACTGGTTTCCAAATCTTGCTGTGTTTTGTTTTTCATTACATCTTTGGAACTTCTTAGAAAGAAGTTTGAGTTCATAGTAGCATTTAATGGTGAAGACCATTAAAGCATGCTTCTAGTTAGTTCCTCATAAGGGCTTTTTGCATCATCAGTGTGAGACTATGATTATAATTCTCACCTTCAACACCTGTGCAAGCTTCCCTGTAATTAAAACAGATTCATTGCATCGTGTTTGCAGCAGCAATTAACTCAGCTTGCCCGTCACGACGCAATTGTCAGCAAGAAAGCTCACTCAGGTGTAGAACATGAGATGAATAATCAAATGAGTCTCCGTCTCTTCATTTTAGTATTACATTGAAGATGCAAAAAGCTTTTGCATGCTCAAGTAACATGAATAATAGGTAGGTAAGAAAATTATTTAATTTTGTACATTTACTTTGTATAACCTTTTCTCTTTCAGTCATCACATCTTGGTGACTTTTTAAAACTCAAAAGTTTAAACTCTGTGGCCTCTTTAGAGCTCTGAAACATGTCTCATCTGTAAGTACAGCTGGTACACCAGTGTATCTATAACCTTTCCAACTCTCTGTCCCAACTGAGGCAGTGTTGCAGGGGGGAAAGGTTAATGGTTACACTCAAGTGTACCAGCTGTACATAGACATGTTTCTAAGAGCTCTATTGCATTTGTAAGATAATAACCTTAAAGACCCATTTGGTACGGGTATGAAATATAACAGTTCTCTTATCTAATGTGTTCTTTGCTGTTTAGACCCATCACTTTGTATATCATTTTCTTTCATTGCATCCTTTTTAATTTAGTTTACCGCAAACTGACTACATGGAACTGCACAGCTTTAATATATCTGGCAATAACATGAACACAGAATTGCAGATGAGCTTGATGAATCCCTTGTTATGTAACAGGCCGCTGTTATCATTCAGTTGTGGCCTAGTCACAGAAATACATTTCTGCAAGGCTTTCAGATTGAGACACAATTCTATTCATGTAATATGTAATAAGAGTTTCACAGTTCAGCTGTTTCAGACCAGAAGGCTTTTTTTTTTCTTTGACTATACCACCTATTGAATGATGCAGAAGCAACAGGCCCACCCCCATACAGAAAGAAATGACATTTTGGGGTGTATTCAACTGATGTAAACTGCCACTGTTAAAATCATCAAAGAGACAGTAGAATATTATTAAACATTATTGTCATTTCATTCCATTCAAATCACAAACACATATATATATGATTCTCCTTGGCTATAGAGCGGTTTATATAAATATAAATAATAAAAAAATAAAAAAAAAGCACCATTCCTTGTCCTATTGATTTCAATGACGGTGATATTTACATAAACCACATTTTGTCACATCTATTAGTCTAGTCCTTATAAACAAAAACCTGTAGATGCACTTTAGCAGGGTCAGTTTAATAATTTAGAAGCAACGGTCTGGACTGCAATAGCCTTTGAGGACCAGAGTACAGTATCACTGAGACTAAGGATGCATTGATAAAAACAGCAATCTGTAAATTAAGTCAAAGACAATACTGACGAAAGTAGATTTCAGTCAAATTGTGCCTTTCGTCTAACAAAAATGATTGCACTGTTTCTTTAAATCATACTGCAGAGCCAGGATCAAGAATCTACCATCTTCTATTGCTCAATTCCTGCATCACAACAGCATCCATATCCCTTTTCCTGTGCAGGCAGTAAATACTGTATTAGCTAATATCCCCCTGCTGGTAATGTTACAGCAGTGTCGTCTCTCTGAGCTAGTCACTGGTATTGCTCAACGCGTATTTACAATAGTATAGTCTGAAAGGATGCAGTTCTTTATAGCAGCGCTTCTTACCTGTTTAATATCCTAGTATGTATGTTTCACATGATTCACTATAGCTGTTTCTGCTTAGTATTATTATTTATCAGGCTTTAATAATGACCTCTAGGAGAGTGCAATTGTAATTTCTGCAACTGGGAACTGTGAGTACAATGGGGAGAATCTCTATATAACATCACAGCTACAGAGAGGAGACAGGAATTACAGCTTTACGCCCCCTAGTGGTCATTATTCAAACCACACGCATGGTAAGTAATTATCTAAGCAAAATAATATTGAAAACACACATCTTAGGATATCAGACAGGTGAGAAATTAAATATTGTGAAATGTAAGTGGTTAGGTTATCCCTTTAAGTCTGTCCAAATACATTAATATTCTTGTACATCAAAGAAAAAAGTAGAACTGGAACAGTTTTCAATATGAAAGCAACATTTATATGGAATAAAACTTAAAATGGTGAACAAAATAAATCTCCCTATGATACCTGCATGTTGACCTCATATTACACATGTACAGTTCTTTTAAAGTAGGACATACTGTACATCACATCCAAACTCCACATTAAATTTATTTTTAAGAAATATTAGTATGTTAATTCCAGCTGTTGCCAAACCCAGACTCACAACACAGACTCTTTAGACATTCCTTACCTCTTAAATGTTTTTAATGCATATCAATCAATAACAGAATTAATACACTGCACTCGCTTGAAATGTCAACCATTATGGCTTCTATAAGAAGCTCACAGTAATCAAATACAGTACTGTAATCCAAGTATGAAAGGAGACTGATGCCACCATTTGATCTTAAAGGAGTACTACCCAAAATTTGAAAATCAATTTTCTTACCTCTTATTAGCATCCACATGTCTGTAATTACAAAATTAGAGCTATCAGTAACATAACACAAAACAAGTCTATCAACCCTGCCCTAACTCCACTGTGTGCTCATGTAAACATGTCAGTCTGACACACAGTCCAGGCAGAAGGACACCCAGTTTCTGATACTGATGCTCAACGGTTTGTAGTAAAGATAGTCAGTGCTCTAGAAATACTGGAAATATCTGGAATCGTTGGATAACAGTTGCCCCCCAGATAAGGATACACTCAGTATCTTGTGCTAAAGAAGGTTATCAGCAAGTGGTTCTCTACTATTAGATAAATAAAATGTAAGTGGACACACAATCAAATGATCATTTAATGATGGGCTATTTTGTTAAAAGACAAAAATGAAAAGAGATGGGGAGACTGTATTCATATCATCTATAAAACATTTTGTGTGACTACAAGGAGCTGTGTTGTGCGTGTGCCCTTACATACCTCTATTACGATATGATATATCATTTAAAGAAAGTATCATGATGCACAATGAATCTTTACACCGCTAACACTCAATAACTAAAGAAGGTCTATATCCTAAACAGGTGTCATCACAATTAGACAAGATATATCCAGCTATCTCTAGATATATGCAAAACTACACGTCAGTGTATAGCTGTGCTATACATCCCTAGCGGGGAATTAAACACCTTATTTAAATTGTTATATTCCACAGTAAACACAGAGAGAAAGAGCTTGGAACTCTGCAGTCATCTTTTAAATACAACCCACCATATAATGTAGGCACAGGAACCTTGTTCTAATAGCAGACTGGATTCACTTTTTGGAAGATCTCTGAACAGCACATTGACATACTCAATTTTACTGAACAACATGTTCAGCACTCTAAAAACATCACTGGCACTGACAAATGTGTTGCTGTTCCTGGAGTAGATTTTATACAGCACACTTTTTATACAGTAAGTAGTGTTAGCAGTAACTGACACCCTTTCAATAATGAATAGACTACTTTGCAGGTGTTCTGCAAGTGTAATCAATTGTATTTACAGTATTGTGTGACCCCCTGAAAACATAAACCTCAAATAGGAACAAGCCCACTTATAGGCCAGTATAAACATGATTGACAAGAAAAAAGTGTATGCATACTTAAAATAATCGTGGTAGCTAAGCAAGGTTTTTATTAAATTACCATGTCAGCTCTTTAGTTTCCCTCACCTGCCAGGTTTCATTGTCTCCAGTGAATGGGTTTTCAGCATCAGTGTTATCAAATCTAACAAGTGATGTCAAAAGCAACTAATGCACAGCTGCAGCTTCAACTCCTCAGATCTGCCTCATGCCGGCCAGACCTACATGCACCTTATTGCCAAACTGTTTACTTTGATCATTTTACAGGGTGGTGCATGATGTCATAAAATCGTACAATTATAAAAATATGTCTTATCTATTGCAGTAGATCTTGCCCTCTCCTGCAATGTAATGGAAATATCTGGAACATAATTTGAACTAATGGGGACAAGAACCTGATCACGGTGGTTATTATCACATTCTGGATAATATCAGTTCCATTCATCAGTCATGCAACTGATTTCCATCACACTTAGGATAATTAAAGCATACCATTAAAATGTTTCCATGTAAGCAAGTTACTGTACAAGATTGAAACATTCCAAATAGCACAATACAGCTTTGACTGCAATGTGTAGATTATGTTTGAATTATTATGTGCTTTACAGTAAATGTGCATTACAGTACATATTGCATTTCTTTGTATTAATGCTGTAATCAATGCAACACCTAGCACTGCATATCAAGTTCCACAGCAAATCAGGCATATTTGTTGTATCAACAGTGCTCATTTTGTCACGTTATTGATGAACTCCTGATGAATTCAGCAAGCTTCTTGTGTATCATTTTGAAGCGATATTAAAAGTTTGGACAGATTATTTTAGGGGTTACTGTACAGCAGAGAGACCCAGTGTCTGTTGTAACAGCAGGAAGTATTCAGGAGTCCAGAAGGCAGTCAAACAGTGCGGCTTGATTTTGGCTGTCGACAGGTGTTTTACAGGTTTCATCAGGTAACCAAGTTTTTCATTGTTTAAACACATATTTGTGTGCGTTTCTCATATGAACCAAAATCAACATGTATGCCAGTAACGAACATCCCTTGCCACTGCTGTAAAGTCTAAATTAGAGCTATCAGTATGGGGAAAAGCTGATGCCCATGCAATCCATCAACAGCATGTACACTACAGAACAAGAAATCAAGATGAACAGTTTCATGAAAATTGACTATGGTGTTTTTTAAGACCTAGATGAAGTGCTATTATCAAGGCAAAGTATATTTATTACAGTATGAGGAATAACTTGAGTTCTCTGTGCGATACAGACAGACACCTCCATAAATCTCTACAATCCAGATATATGGTTTCCAGATATATGGGGAAACGTCACTGGGAATAGCAACAGCTAGAACTATTTCTTCAATGTATTATTATTATTATTTATTTCTTAGCAGACGCCCTTATCCAGGGCAACTTACAAGATATCACATTATTTTTACATACAATTACCCATTTATGCAGTTGGGTTTTTACTGGAGCATCTAGGTAAAGTATCTTGCTGAAGGGTACAGCAGCAGTGTCCCCCACCTGGGATTGAACCCACGACCCTCCGATCAAGAGTCCAGAGCCCTAACCACTACTCCACACTGCTGCCCCATTGTATTGCTGAGCTGCAGTGTCCCTTCATCATGGAAGTGGTTCAGAGTGGGCTATCTTCTCAGTGGGAGAGCAGAAGTCTCTCGTGCATTTTTGATGTGAAAGCTATTTTTATGCAGATCACATAATGAGGCTTCTACTGCTGTTGCTAAAAATAACACACAAATCTGAGACAGGAGACAGGGAAGAAAGCAGTCAAATCTGAGACTGTTCACGAGCTAGCTACAATAAGAAAAACAGCTGGTAAAAACAAGATTTGTTCATTTTATCATAGAAGCCTAGATATATTTATTTGTTTGTTTGTTTTTTGTGCTCCTGGATAAATCATACAAGAAAACATCCACATTCTCATTTCCTCATTAGTTAAACAGAATCATCATCTATTACAGGTACAAGCAGTATTCAAACATAGGGTTTTTTAAAAATCTGCATCTTCTCCAACTGCTGCGCCAACAAAATGGAACCATGTGTACAAATGCCTTTCCTTATATTCTTTACATTCCTTACATAGCTTCTCACTCATCTAGTTGTGTACTTGGGATTTAAATCTACCATGTAGCCAAACATGTAACCATGTAAAGCCCACCTGCCCTCCAAAGACAAGCAGTTGCGTGTGCTGAGCATGTCACAATGGTGACCTCTTGATGTACACACGAGAGCCAATCTGCATCACACAAGACTCTTGCATTTAAAAGTCTATTTGTTCTAACGTACGCTGCCGAGTCAGGAATGCTCCCAACCTTATACAATTGTACCCCACAACATGTAACTTAATCTTATCCTTAATCACTATGAGATGGCAAACTTGCTATTTGCTCACCTTCACTATGCTTTAAGCACTTAGTACCGGCTGAATCGACTTCCTGCTTATATAATCTGGACTCCTGCATTGCCATACTCTATTTTAGGCAATGCAGTTCACTTGATTCTGTTTTCTATGCAGCGTTCCACTTGCAATCCATATATTTCACTTTCTTGGCTAAATAAAGTTCTGTATTATCCAGCGTGTTCATATCCATACTAAAATGGGATTCCTTTTTCCTGAGTTTGAAGATATCATTTATAAACCTTTACTGCTGCAAAAGAAAGGCTTATTTGGCTGGTAGAGCGATGTTAAAGGTTTCTAGAGTGGACACTGCTTGTGTCTCTACTTTTGTATTACCATACATTGAAATGCCTTAATTCCTCATACCTCCTTGTATTTTATTCAGCGATAGCCTATGATGTGAAGAATTGTTAACCCTTTCAGTTTTCACCTCATTTATACTGCATCACAGCTGATGGGATTGTGAATCATAATTCATTGCATGTATTGTTAAAGCTTGCTCTTGTACACACATTGAATTATTAATAACTCTTGGATTTCTTATGCAAAACAACTGTGTGCGCTCTGGTCCTAGTTACTGTGCTGCCGCTAAAGTATTGGTTAAGGTTTGACAACTCCTTTTAAGATTTTAAAGAGTAAAATGTTCTAATTTTGTGCAGGGCTGAATAAATTCAGTTCCTTCAACCTTCCTCAGCTCATTCATATCATAATAGAGATTGGTTTATTTTGCTTCTGTTGGTATAAGTTAAGGTTCTAATTTATTAATAATGCCTTTGCTTTTTACCTGTAAATCTTCAACATCAATAGTCTTTTATTACAGAAGATGGACGGTATCTGGAAAGGCCCTTACCAGTTATCATTTAAACAGGAAGTCTGCCTGCGGCACCTCTGGTAATATCCTGTCACTCATTATGCTGTTACCTGATCCAATGTAGCTGAGTAAACTCATTGACATTGTACATTTCAACCCATTTGGAAAATGACATGTGCAGCCCTGGGAATGCAGTTAAATTGGAGGAATGTAAATACCTGTCTTCAGAGAACTCAAGCCAGAAGTTTATGCCTTCCCTGAAAAATATAACCGTTGTGTAATGAACTGTACAGCAACAAAAAGAGTAAAGATTCACGCTTCCTTATCACATATCGAAATAGTAGCATGGAAGATACATGGGAACTCTGGTTAAGTATTATAACTCAACACAGCAGCGTGAATGAATATGTTATGATTGAGATCTCCAAGTTATAGATGACATAGAAGTTTCTGTAATCTTTATAAGAGTGACGGCTGATTATGGATGATAAACTATTAAACATATGGAGCAGTAACGGCTTGTTTTTTTCTTTTCTCTCCCTTTCGGCATTGTTTTTTCTACGTAGATCATCATTTGCTGTGTTTAGAAACGTATTCCAGCAAAAAGCCAAAAGTGGGGAAACATATTGGTGTTACACAGATAACGCACTGGGCACTGAAGCCTGTGCAACTCTGATATGACCACAGCTCACGTCCTCATGTTAGCCTTTAGAATTGTTTTTTTGCTGAAACAGTAAGTAAACATGCCAAATAATGAGCTCAGCAGAACCAACACTTGTGAATCACACAGGACACACACAGCAGTATATTAAACAGGTAGGAAATTAAATAGTAGGATGACGCAGATAAAGGACCCCCTTAATGAATTAGTCAATCACGTAGTGTGTACTGTGAAACAATGAAATAGAAACGGTACAGTGACCCACCAATGATTAAGGTTCCTTGACTTTTAATATATAAAAAATCAAAGCTGCAATCCTGTATCTGGAACAATGATTTGCAAAGCAATGGACACACAGAAGTCTATTGAGGGTCTTTGAGTCTGCTGTACTTACCTATCTGAGAATCAGGCCTGGTTACAGAGCCAAATGCATGACTACTTATTAAGGTTACAATATAATAATAATAATAATAATAATAATAATAATAATAATAATAATAATAATAATAATAATAATAATAATGCCAGGTGTCTGTTTTCTGTATTTCAGCTGATTACATCTACCTCCCTCTGTGAAAATCTACTTGCAGCAACAGGAGGTTATAAATGACAACCGCTCTGGAAAGACAGCCCCCAGATTTGGATAAGTACTTAGTCTTGAAGCTGTTATAAATTCAAAAGAAGATCGGATATTATTTATTTTATTTTTTTTTAATAAAGATAATCTGAATCGGTGTAAGTACTTACGATCAAGACATTTATTAACTAATCTTAGTATTGTTCTTTTTTTAAAAAAATTGTATTTCGGACTAAAATGTGTTACTTAATCGAACGTTGTGGTAAGAAGCCTATTCAGACCGCTTTACTGAGGTTTAGTACAGTGTGTCAATACATAAGGACAACATTATAGGACAAATCAATTATTACTCCAAATTTGAAAAGCATGCTTACCAGATTCGAACAAGTATAATGATAGATTATTATACTTTACAAAACGCCGTGTTAAACACGTCAAGTTTTCGATGGGTTTCGTGGCTACAAATACAGCTGCTAATGCAGCTACCCCCGGTGCGCTGTCCAATGTACTAAGCAGTAAAAGCAGTATATGGGTGCAGACACCGCTGAATTGCAGAAGTTCCTGTTTGTGCATTAATGAAAGGTTTAAATGGTTCAAAACATACAGCTAATGTCACATTTAATTTTCGTTTCAAGTCAGCAATATGTTGCAATCACACCATTAACATAAACGACCGTCTTCTCTAATGAATACAATAAGGACATTTCGCGTTTTATTATTGTTTAAATTATAATTTCTGTAATTATTGTGATTTTATTTCACAAATCACATCGGTGTTATCAAGCAGTATACCTCGGCCCACCGGCCGGCAGGTTCCCCTTTTGATGCAGCAATCATAATTAGCTATTACAGTCTTATCAAAAAACAGCACTGCATGTTTGCGGTAAACTTCAAACACATACATTATGATTATACTATAATACATTCTAGACCCCAATAAACACCCCGCTGTTTCTGCTTCCTATGGCAATCCGTACTTCCAGGAGGAAATTAAATGCAATACCCTCTGCACCTCCCCCATCTGCTTTCCAATATACAAAATTGATTACCTTTTATAGTCAGATGAGAAAATACCCCCGCTGGCTGGATCATGTCCATATTCTGGTTCCCCGGTATTGGAGGAACCCCCTTTTTCATCGTTATAAGCAGAGCACGCAGACATTGTTCAGTTTTTCGCGTGGAACACGATGATGAAGATTGAGCAGAGATGGGGCTTTGACTTAATTAAAGAGACAGAACACCAATTTCTCTCGGCAAAAATAAACACACACACTCGGTATTAGATGATGCCGAGGTCACGTGACGTGAAGTAAACCCCACAATCCTGTTTGCAGATTAGAGGAGGTATATTGTTTAAACAGAATTATTTGCTGTTTCTGAATTGTGCAACTGGTACGGCGGAGTTCTTTGTGTAAACAGCAGCACCAGCTACCGAGACCAGCTTTTATCTCCCTGCTCTATTGTCTCGAACGGGGGGTTGACAGAAGAGATGAAGCTCTTAAAGGGCCAGACACACCGATAGAATGGTGGGACGGTTGTTGCCCAAATGCGACCAGTGTAAATGGTGTGCTGTCAATGTGTCAGAGTTGTACATTGTTCCGGTTGAAAGTGATGAATAAGGATTTGCGCTGGCTAAGAATTCACACATTTTCCCTAAAGCAAAATATAAGACGAGTCTAGCATAGTTCAACTAGAGATAAATAATGAGCTCATGCACTTTCTCATTATAAATGTGCCAAGTTACATTTTCAAAGCAATTTAGCAATTTACAATACAGGCTTAGCTTGTATCAGATCTTATCATGGTCTATAGAAGACTTATAGAAGTTCAAATGCATAGACGTCAACATTTAAATGAAGTTCTATATTTGACCTCTGAGATTGGCTGGAGGCTACCATGAAGAGTGACTGCTAAATCGACATTTTTAATTGGGTAAAAATTGTATTGCAACTGATGGAAATATTTAGAATACAGCTGAAAAATCTGAGAAGCTGGGGGATATTTTCAAGTGCTTACTGTTAGGCTCTAGCTGGTAAAACTAACAAGTGTTTTTATGCTTCAAAACATAGAGAAAGTTAAAACTGGGCAACACATTGTAGAATACAGCCATGGTCAGATGTTAAAAGAATGTGGCAGTGAAAACTTTATAATTCACTGGACACTACCTGCAATTGGAACTTTATTGAGAAAATCACAGAATACAACTGTGTACCTACAAACTATATAAACCCTAAGCCAAAGCCTGTGGTGTGTATCATTAAGCAATGCAGCAGATAAATGATTCATGTTTAATAGAAAATCTAATTTAGCTGTGTACCAAACTGGAAACAGCAACTCAAAGTGTACTGCCTCTATGCCCCAGACCTCCATGTTATTATTATTATTATTTAGCAGATGCTTTTATCCAAAGCAACTTACAGAGACTAGGGGGTGAATAATGCATCACAACTGCTGCTGCAGAGTCACTTACAATAGGACCTCAGTTTTACGTCTCATCTGAAGGACGGAGCACAAGGAGGTTAAATGACTTGCTAAGGGTCACACACAGTGGGTCAGTGGCTGGGATTGAACCTGGAACCTCCTGGTAACATGCCTCTTTCTTTAACCACTGGGCCCCCAAGCCTCCATATGGCAGCCATATAGGTCAGAGGTCAATGTCATGGTCACCAACACATTTAGCATATACAGTTTATATGACCCTGACAATAAGAAGTCACTGCCTACACATTTAGCCTGCAGTGCTTAACTCACCATATAATAAGTCAGTATCTCAAATGCTACTTTATTATTATTATTATTATTATTATTATTATTATTATTTATTTCTTAGCAGACGCCCTTATCCAGGGCGACTTACAATTGTTACAAGATCTCACATTATTTTTACATACAATTACCCATTTATACAGTTGGGTTTTTACTGGAGCAATCTAGGTAAAATACCTTGCTCAAGGGTACAGCAGCAGTGCCACCTGGGATTGAACCCATAACCCTCCGGTCGAGAGTCCAGAGCCCTAACCACTATTCCACACTGATGCCCTACTGAGGTATTGAAGACAGCAGCAGCGATGCAAAATTACTGCCACAAAAGCCTATATTGAAAAGAACCCCAAATCAGACTTGAGAATCATAGACTACAGTTGTGTACGGATCGAGCCAAGCTAAACTGGAAAGGAGATGACAATGTCAGCTACAATTTGTATGCCAGGTTTTTTTTTTTTTTTTAAGTTTAAACCCTCAGGCATAAAACTCGAGATGTCTCTTTGGTTGGAACGGGAATGTTCAACATGAGAAATGATTTAAAGGACATGGGTTTCTAAGTCAGACAGTGCTGATAAATGTGTGGGCTTAGTGTTCATGTATGCAGGTCATGGGCTAAGTGCTTGTAGAGCAGATGAGGCCTTCCTTCAAATATATTTTAATTTTATATTTACCCAAACCCAAAACTATGCTATTTAATGTCTGGATCTTAGCCAACGTGCAAGAATTATCCAGTGATATGTTAGTTAACGTCAGAAATATAAAGACATAACCCCAAAATGTAACTACAGTGAAAAAAAAAACTTTGCTGTTTCTGCAGTTTGTATTTATTTAGACAATTAACATTTTATAATTTTTGAGTTTGTGTTCTGTATTTATTTAGGAACATGCTTATATCTAATTTACAGCAGGTAGTATTTAAATGATATAGATTTGCTTCTTTAATATACAAATCTTAAATGATATTTCATGTGCATTTCTACACATTAAGAAAGAGGTACAGTCCAACACCTTTAATATCAAAAGACAACAATGTTCTGAATAGAAAGAGATGACGTCATCAGGAGATCACAAACATTAAGTAGTATTTTATTTATTTATTTTAATGTTTAGTCCAGGATAGACCCTTGAGAAAGAACATATTGCTTGAAGGGTGTCCCAGATGACCACAGACAGGTTACAATTCACAATCATCCATTCGAACAATAAACACAAGCGAAAATCCTACACCAGAGTTTAAAACAATTCCAGGACTTTTTAAAAATGCTGCTATAACAAATCCTTAGAATCTAGGAGAGTAAGAAAGTTATTCCTGCTTGAAGGAGCAAAATAATCAAAGGAACCCTTTTCGATGGACTTCCTCGCAGATAGAATGGAGAAGTTAAGGCTAGCTCTTGAACGCAATGAATAATAATTTTTTGCAGAGCAGTTGCTATAGCAAACTGATAAACACCATCTCCATAATAACCCAACCCTGGCATAACAGCAGTCTGATGTACCAGCACCTGGGACAGCTTGGAGCAGCCTGTGAAACAGAGCAGGGTTTTCTACAGAGCAAAGTGCAGCACCTGGGATGGTGAAATTTCTCAAAAACAAAGAATTTTAGGAATAATATTTCATAGCAAAGGGTTTGTTTTTGGGGATGAGGAAAAAAAAAGTTACAAGAACTAGATGTCAAGAACTGGATTTATTTCAGCAAATCCTCATTCAAAAGTATTCCTACCCTTTGATGCTATGATAGTGTTAGCTACAAGGTGCTAGAAATTTAAATATTATAATGCAGAACCTAATTCTACAAAAGTCTAGAAAATGCTGGATTGTAGGTGAACATTCTTAGAGAGAATAAAAGGGTTAGGCATAGGATGATTGCTGTCATTACCAATAAGTCAATATGGGAAAAAGTAAAGAGCTATCTGAAGACCTAAAGCTGGAGAAGGTTACAGGAAGATTTCCAAGCATTTGAGTATCCCAATTTCAACTAGTGTTTCTATTATCAAGAAGTACAAGACTCATGGTACTGTCACAACGCTCCCTCGGTCTGGAAGAAAGAAGGTTCTTTCACCAAGAACAAGTAGAAGAATTGTGAGGAAGGTTAATAACAATCCGAGACTGACTGCCAAAGATTTTCAAAGTGAATTGGCTGCAAGTGGGACTGGGGTTTCCGTTTCAACCATAGGTTGAGCATTACATGGTGAAGGTCTCAATGGTCACAGGTCAAGGAAAAAGCCACTCTTAAGAACATGTCACAAGGACAATTGCTTAAAGTTTGCAAAATGGCATTTGAATGAGGGTATGAGTTCTGGTCAATGGTTTGGAGGAGTAATGAAACAAAAATCGAGCAAAAATTGAGAAAGTCTGGTGAGGCGTACAAAGAAAAGAACACCATACCTGCTGTCAAGCATGGATATGGTAATATCCTTCTATGAGGTTGATTTTCCTCTAATGGCACAGGAGATTTAGTTGCAATACATGGTCAAATGGATTCCATAGCATACCAAAAGATATTGGCCAATCATCTGAAACTCTCCGCTACAAAACATCTTTTAAAGCGCAACTGGACTTTCCAACACGATAACGATCCAAAGCACACATCAAAATCTACTTCAGAATGGTTAAAGCATAAAATCTTCTGGAATGGCCTAGTCAAAGTCTCGATCTAAATCCGATTGAGAATCTTTGGTATGACTTGAAGAAGGCTGTGCACAAGAGAAGTCCTTGGAATTTGAATGAACTGGAACAATTTTGCGGTGAAGAATGGTCAAAAATCACATCATTGACAAATATCGTAATAGTTTTAAAAAGGTTATTCTTGCTAAAGGTGCCTCAACTAGCTATTAATTTCATTTTCCTTGTCAGCGTATGAATACTTTTGATTTACCGTTTTTGGAGTTTTGCAAAGAAATTTCTGAAATAAATAATTGTAGACATCTATTTATTTTACCATTTTTTTACTCATCCACAAAAGCAAAACTTTTGCTACAGAAGATTTTTCCTATAATTATTTGTTTATGAGAAATTTCTAGAAATTATAAATTTCCATTAGGATATGTAAACTTTTGACTACAACTGCATATGGGTGGCCAGGCCTACAATTGTGGTTACACTCCTCCTCCTCCACCTCCTCCTCTTCCTCTTCATTTCTTAGCAGACACACTAATCCAGTGTGACTTACAGTTGTTACAAAGTACCACAGTACAAAATATCACCTTACAAAATATCACATTATAAAATATTACAGTACAGAGTATCACATTACAGAATATCACATTACAGATAAGAGCAGTTATAAAGTAGAATCAGTGGCAAATAAGATCGAATTCGAATAGTAAGATAAAGAATACAGCAAATAAATACATAAAAGGGTGAGTTTGACTGAGAGCAGTTAACTTATAGAAGAGAATATTTGCTTATACAAATAAAGTCCAGTAAGAGCACGTAGTAAGTATGATAAATGGGTGAGAATGATTTCAAATAAGTGCCATTACAAAAACATGAATACAGATACCTATAAGAGTAAAATCATGTACAAGATACAGGAAGTAGTTATAATTAAGAGCAGTAGTAGAATACGGCAAGGTATGGAGCAGTTCAGTACAAGTACAAGCTGGTGCAAGTACTGGTATAATTGGGTGCCATATAGTCCAGTATTTGTCGAGAGTTGTGAGGTTTACAGATGCTGTCTGAACAGGTGTGTCTTGAGGAGGCGCCGTAAGGTGGTCAGGGACGTGGGTAGGTTGTTCCACCACTGGGGCAAGGGAGGAGAAGGAGCGGGCTCTGGAAGCGGGGGAGCAGAGGGGGGTGCAGCTAATCTGCCAGTGGTGGAGGAGCGGAGGTCACTTGTAATATTCTGAAGCTCAGGGATTGACAAACCTGGGTCCTGTAGGAGTCCTTAGTTCCAAGTTTAAGAGGTATATTTAAACGATGAAATATATGTACTTAATTAGTTTAATGTGATTAGGGATCTGGACTGGAAAGGCCAAGCTACAGCAGTCCATGACAGCTTTAATTCACAATTCAAATTCCTGAGGAGCACTGTACTGTTCCAATGATTGCCCTCCCCTCCCTCTGCAAGCAGGTTCATTCAGGTCTGAATGCCAATGATTATAAAGCCTTCTGAGGAGCTTGACTGAACACATTGGGCTCAATACAGAAAAAAATGTCATCGGTGCTACGAGTAATAATCATAAACTTCTTTTGAAAAGGGGAGAACCAATATGATTTCTTTTTTTTCACAAAAAATAGAGAGAGCTTAAGTATTTACTATTAATACTGGATTTATATTATTCTTTATATGTTCAAGGAAACTTCAAATGCATCTAAGCATGCATGGGGAATGGTAACATTGTAGCCTGAAAGTGCTGTTTGCACATATGATCTGCATGACTTGATGGTGCTACTTTGCTTTAGATGAGGGCTCCGCTATAACCTTGGCACCTTCCATGACCTTAACGAAATTGAACTTATTAAACACCAATTACCTATAACAACCCCAGGTGTTCCTCTACCCATGTTTCGGAGAACATTACAAATAATGAACTACCCTTTTGTTTTGCTTGCAGATACCTTATCCCTACACTAGATGGAGCACTTGTCACATTCTTTTCAGCTTCCCACTCTCTCTTCCATGCTGGGGTGCCCAGTGAAGGCGAAACACTGATGTCATCAGACTTATGACCAGTACATTATTAAACCACCCACTAGGCATTATTAGACTCAGCAGGAGACTATCAGACTGTGGTTATGAGGCAAGAGACAGCCTGACTGACTCCTAATGGGGAGTCTATTTAATTAATATAATGTATATTATTATTTGTTTATTTAGCAGACGCCTTTATCCAAGGCGACTTACAGTGACTAGGGTGTGTGAACTATGCAACAGCTGCAGAGTTACTTACAATTACATCTCACCCGAAAGACGGAGCACAAGGAAGTTAAGTGACTTGCTCAGGGTCACACAATGAGTCAGTGGCTGAGGTGGGATTTGAACCGGGGACCTCCTGGTTACAAGTCCTTTTCTTTAACCACTGGACCACACAGCCTCCATATATATAACATTTAACACAATTATAACAGGCTTCAAAATCTATTCCAAAATGAATGCTATACTTACCTAAAAAAGCAGCATAAGATACTCTACACACAGTACAATCCATACACCAAATGAGTCATGTTTTTGCCTTAATGATACATTCTTTGTGAATGTGTTGTCACGTCTGTATTCATTACATCATCACAATGGATTGCTTGGTCAGAAACACTTGGAAACCCAGAAAAATAAGTTTGAATTGAAAGTAGATTCTTTTTGCATTCGTTATTAGTAGACCAAGGCTTATTATGTTAATACTGTATAGGATTGCTTTTGTTTCATTCAAGCTTCCTTCTCTGCTATGAATTTTGAATGTATTTCAAACCTCTCAAAATATCTCTCCACTTTCCATGTCAGGCCTACATTGACACATATTGCACCATACACACAATGTTACTCAAACACTTTGTATGGTTTTTTTTTTCACACACCACAACAACTGTTTTCCCTTGTTATTTTTATAAGGCAGGTGACAATTTGATGTCCTTGACTGAAATGCCATCTATTGAAGGGTGAGTGGTTTGATGTGATCAGTCAAAGACGACTGGTCTTCACAAGCTGCTGAAAACAGACACATTAAAGAGGAACTCAACTGGAGGTGTCAGACAAGGGGAGAGAAGCCCAGCCTGAAACATCAAGGAGGGATTTAGCACTCCCGAAGGGGGCCCGCACCAATACATTACCAGGCCTTTGGGATTGGAGGGTATTCATGTGATATTTTAAATGACTTCATCTATGTGTAACTGTGGCAATGTGCCCCACCCGTGTGCATTTGTGTGTTATAGGTTGTATGTTGCGTGTGTTAATGTTGGTGTATTGTAGTTGGCTGCACGGGATACAAATGGGTGTGTGCAGCACGAGTATTTAAATTGTATATTTGTATTTAGGCACGAGGATGGCACATCACATCATGTGCATTTAAAGTATTAGTATGTGAACATGGGAAAGTGCACTTTAATTAATTCACGTGCAGTTGTACCGAGATTCCAATTGAATGATTGACTAGCAATCGAGTCTCGGTACAACTGCATAAAAGCAGCATGTTTTCACTCACTCGGGGTTGTGTGTTCAGGGCGAAGGAACGGGAGAGAGTGAGGAGATAAATTAATAGTAAACAATTGCTACGTGGTACGTGTTTGTTTAGTGTTCGTCCCTGTGTGTCAGTGTCTGTTCGTTTTGTTTGTCTATTTATTATGGCGTAAGTGCCGTGTCCTGTGTTTTGTGTTCAAACCTTTTATTTTCTATTATGTTTAATTATTAAATGCTGAGCGCGATCACGTGCTCAGCTTCATCAAAACCCCAAGTCTCTGTGTGTTACTTCCTGTTTCTGGTCTGACGTCACCCACTGCAGCCGTCTTTGTGACAGTAACGTATTAATAAAAGCTGTACATCTTTAACAACAAAATGAAGAAAAAAAAGCCTGGAGAGCTGTGTTTAGCTGGAGCAGTGTCCAGCTCTAAGTGCTGTCCTTGCTTGGTTGACCATTAAATTCATAGCTTCGAGATTCTAAGACCAGGAGAACATTTACAAAGGAGAGGAGGCCTATCGGCTCATCTATGCTCACCCGCTTCCTAGTAGATGATTGATACCAAAACTTTGTCAAGTCAGTTCTTAAAGGATCCCAAATGATTCAGCATCGGCACTCTCTGTGCCAAAAAGGGTCTCCTACCCTGTGTCTTTAAGTATCTCCACACATTTTCCAACTGAGCCCTCTGGTCTCTGTGCTGTCATTACTATATTGGTTAGGTTTAATTTTGTCAACTCTTTAATATTTTTTAAAAAATCACATCTTTTTCTTCTTTCTTTTATGCTAAATAAATTCAGCTCCCTCAATCCTATCTTCAAAACTTATTTTTAGCCCTAGCTTTACTCTGGTTGTTTGTACCCCTATAGTTGTCATGATGCCAGTATATGGCCTTAATATTTGGTAAATCAATTGCCATATAAACTTGCATGTTTATCACACAAAATAAGTATCTGGAACATCACAAGCTCCTTTTATAGTCTGCAATCTTGAACACTGCTCCACCCCTTCCAGTTTCTAAACAGAGAGACTGACCTTAAAAATACCAAAGAAACAATACTGAGAGATTTACACCACAATGCATGTCAGGTTTAGAATCCAGATACAAATAAGATACTGGTATAGGTTCATTTGTTTTACTTAAGTTTTTGCACCAAATTGAATTTCATTTTCTGTAAAGTATATATATATATATATATTCTCTGTTTGAGTGTATTGAAACCTACGAATAAAGTACAAACCATCTTCTGAAACTGCTTAGAAAACTCATATACTGTAATGCATCAAAACAAGCAATATCTTTAAATACCTATATCTATATATAGCATTATTATTACACAATAATTCAGATGTGTGTTTTGTTGGTAATACACTGGTGTAACCCAGACAATTTTGCTTGACCTATAATAAATAATCCTCTACAATAAATGATTTTACTAGAGTGCTTTTATTTATCAAGGAAAACGGTAAATGGGCTCCAAATGTCCTCATATTTTACAAATATTGACTTGAGTTGAGGCTTATAGGACAAAACTACTTGCAGTACTTTTATAGATAAATGCTTTCCAGATACTTCATGTAGTTAGCCTCTAAAATGCAATGGAAAGCTGCAGCGTCTAAAAGCATCTTGAGTTTTACACTACAATATAATTCACTGATGCGCTTTCCTATAGTCTCTTTAGCCTTCTGTGCATTAAACAGTTTTGTTTACCCAAGTATGTTTCCCTCATCCTTAGACCCTGCTTCCCCTCTATATAACATCACTCCCAAATAGGCAGGCACATGCAGCTACTTTCCACAGTAACTTATTTATCTTTATTGTAATACAAATTTACAGTGACAAATCATTTTACTGACATTCTTCTTCCCAATTTTAGAATGTCCAATTATGTTCCTTCACTGCATCAACTCCCCACAGCAGCTCAGCAGAACTGAAGGTCAGTGGGCATCCTTCAATCCTAGCAAATGCTGGCAAGCAACCGGCCCCTGGAAGACAAAGGCCAACCCTGCAGGCGTCTGCTTGAGCTAACCGGGTACCTAACCAGTGGGGGCTGCTGAGCGGCGAGGAAAGTCTACCCAAACCCGCAGGAGTGCCAGAGCCAATGCAACGCTCCCTGTGGACTCCCCAGTGAAGATGATCGGATACAAACCTGTGCTCCCCTGTCAGTACGCATCACCCTGAATACCTTGCGATTGTGCCTTTATCCAGTGAGCCACTTGGGTAACCAGGGCAATTACAGGTACAGCTCTAAACATTCCTAGGTGATACAGTACATGTTGCCCCAGCAACTGGGAAAAACATGACCTTTGTCTCTCAAGAGCCAATAAATAATAAACAGTCTTTCAGATAGATTTTCTGAAGCCAGTGGACCAGCAAGAGCATTGCTTGCTGCGTTCAGAGTTATCGGTGTGTGAACATTTGAAAACAAAGTCTATATTTTCTTTCAAAACAGCTTCAAAATAACAAGGGCCAGCAAGCAACTTTCAGCCTGTGGTTTCTACCAGCGACCACGGTCACAAGTGATCAGAGCATGTGGCCTATTTTGCTTCATTTGATGCCACACTGTGTTTAATACTAGAACACTGGGAATATTCAGTATAAACTCCCTTTATTAAAACTACTCAGAACTCCTGGATGACAATATTTTTCTATTTTATTTTTGTAAAACAAATGACTAATGCTCATTTTTTTTTGTAAAGGATTATCGTGGTAATACCATACAGTAAAAAACAAAACAAATCTCTTGTAATCTGTGTATTCTCTCTGCTAACAGGTGAATTTACTTCAATTAAGCTCCTTCTGATTGAAACAGGCTCTGACACCGCAAATATTTTATCAGACAGTTTAATTAGGCAGCCGGCTGGGCTGTAAATGGAAGTTTGAAGGAGTCTGAATGGGCTCTGCGGATCGCTGAGCAGGAATGTTTTAATGTCTCGGAGGGCAGCATGTACTGGGCAGACCCGCTGCTAATATGAAAGCCATGCATGCAGCACCGATAGAGATGTCTAATTAATATTCACACGCTTAATTATTCATTTGGTCAGGGACCCGGGTCTTTGCGGCTTCTACCCCTATTATCTTCAAGTAGACATTTTGTCAGAACTTAAAGAGTTTCTCCCGTACTGTATAGAGAGTATGGAGAAATTGTAGAGTAATAACATTGTCTTTACTTGTGATATTTTTTTTATAGCAATGACTCAAATACTGTGTAAGATGATCTGATTGGCTCTGCTGATATGACATGTTATTATAATGTCAATGTAAAATGTGAGTTCATTTTGGACTTCGAGGGATTTTAAAATGTATGAACCATGCCCAGTTAAAGTGTCCCAATCTAGTTCCAACTTTTTTAATAAGCAGGTTTACACAAAACTTGAAACTTCACAATATGCTTTTATGGGCAAACAATATGTGCAATATCAGATTGTATATAGAGAAAATAAGCATAGAGAGGTACATCTGAATACCAGACTCCTAATTGTGACATTAGCGTAACCAGACCAAGAGAGTAAGAAAGCTGATTAGAGTGCTAATTGAGATCTGCTTTCACACTGCAGACACCGATATGAGTGCCTGGTTTGCACTAGCCAGATGAAGCTGACATGTTTAAAGACACGAAGATATTATCTGTGCTGTTTATATTCACAGTCTTTAGCCTCAATAGATTTAATTAGTCTGTGTGTTATTATTCTTAGCACAACCCTAGTTAATTATCACTGGCTGTAAGATGTTGGTATCTTTTTTTTTCTTATCCAGTCCCAGTCTAATCCACTGCAGGGGGTTGAGCCTGCTCCCCATGGGAGGTCTGAGTCTGTCAGTGTGCGGATCAGTTTGAATCCATCACAGATAACGCACAGCCTAATGTTCACTTCAAAGTGAAGTCGGTATAATCTGAGACCTTGTGAGAGGCAATGAAGAGAAACCTTCTCATTCCATATGATAATCTGAACCCTGCAAGTCTGAACAGACCTATAATCAGAACCTTGCTCCCATTATGAAATGCATGCAGCTAGAGAACCCAGACCTCAATATCCCAATTACATGATGAGTAGATACAACATTTACAGCTGTGTTTTAATTGCATTGATTAAATATAAAGCACAGAAAAGAAAGATTACCCAAGGCATTTATACTTATGAAAGTATATTCTCTTCAGATGGTTTGCTTAGTAAATCAATGGCACATTCAAAAAGACCCAACATTGGATATAGCGACAAACACTTAATAGAATCAAGGTTCATTTACTCAAACCACATATTGTAATGTAAAACAAATGCTTCCTGTGATCAATATGAAGGTATAGCAACCACAACATTCTAAAACTCTTAAACACACACAGAATCAGACCTGAATGTTATTTAGTATAGCAACAGCACGGGATATTTAAAACGGAAGCTGGCATTAATTGCATCAACTATGCTATTTCATATATCTATGGTATTTCATATATCAGCAGCACACAACAGTTTCTTGTCACGTTCAAATCTCTTTTATGTCATAATATAGATGTAAAAACAATCCTATGCTACAGAATTATATTATCATTATTATAATAATAACATTACATATTACAGCTGGAGATGCAATATTTTATTCAAAAGGTGAAATCAAGTAAGGCGCAACAGCCAAATAAAGTTTGGACATTTTATACTTTATTATCATTATTTGGAAGAGATGCAACATCATGGATAAATCAGCAAATACACTGAATTATTTTTGCAATGTTAAAATGTGAACATTTACAAGCATGGTTTGTGCTCATGAAATAGATTTATTATTACGAATGAACTTGAGCACTTCATAAGGGGTGGTGATCGCTTCTTTAAGCCATTTCTATAGCCCTGTATAGTGCATGGTCCAGGTTATAGCACGTTCCCTCAGCTTCAAGTCTGCCCTGAGCAGAAGTATGACTCTCTTCTGAACCGCTACCCCCCATGTACTGATGTCTCAATTTTTTGCTTGATACTTTGATGCTAAAATGTTAATTATATAAGCAAAGAAAAAAGTCATTTTAGTCAAACATTCACACTAAGGGCAAGTAATAATTCTTCATAGGACTGGTTTGAAACAGATCTAATAAACCAGTAAGTGGCTCAGTGTTTGGAATGTTGAAGTAGGGTTTAATTTAGACTAATTAACATAATTGTCTAACTGGGGTTGAAACAGACCCCAGTTTAATAGCAAGGGGTTGTTCAAGTAAGTGGGATGTTGCATTTGGCCTCAGTTTTCTAGGTCTCTGTCATTCTGAATAAAACAACAACTCACTAAATTAATCATTTTCAGTTGGAGTTTTCATCTTCCATTGGTAGGCATCATGGGACAGCAATATTCATGCTCTCTAAGTCATGGATCTCACCGATCATGACTGAAACAGGGAATGTTTATTTACTAGTACACCAGGGATATATCTGCAGAACAAATGTATCAGTCAGGTGTGGGACTGCCCATTAACAAAAAAACCTTGTGCCACTTGGGGTCTAGTTTTTAGTCCCCTCTATGGATTTATCTGCAGTGTCATTTCTGGACCCACGCACAAACTAGGTGGTGATCAACTTACGAGGCTTGTTCAAAAATGTTATTTTTTAAAGTCTTATTTAAAAGTTTTGCCTACAAAACTTTAATCCATAGAAACTTTTTTTTTTTTTTTTTTTTTTTTTTTTAAACTAATTGTGTGCCCATTTTGATCTTCTGACTCGAACAGGAGACAGTGTAACTTACAGCTGAAATGGACAAGGGGCACTGTTTTAACTGCAGAAATGCTGGCACAGATCCATTGGCATAATGGGGTTACAGGAATCTACAAGAAAACGGCAACACTTTAATTGGTCTGGTCAGTGAATGATGCGGTTAGGGAGACGGGAGTCTCGGCTTTCAAAGTAACAAATAAGGAGGCCGAAGACAGAATACCACCGCATGACTACGCAGAGACAACAGGGAGCAGCAGCAGCAGCTTGACTAAGAAACTGGTATGTTAATCCTCCTCTAAAAAACAAAGCGAGCTGCATCGCTGCTACATTTTACTTCATACCACAACAGTCCAACACAGAGTGTCTAAAATATGAAATCTAAAAATCAAACCCCTGGCTTTCATCTTGCTTGGAGACCTTGTTGAGCATGTTTAATTCCTGACCTCCTCACTCTGCTGGCTCAAATCAACGCTGCTGGCTCAATCCAACCATTCTGGCACAAGTAGCATTGCTCTGACGTAAATAACTACTGAATGTAAAACCAGCAGCTCATTTTTACATTGAAACAAAATGATGTTGCATTAACATAAAGGTGTTAGAAATTCACTGTCACAGTCTGTACAGTAGTCTAGAATAGTTGCTATTGTAAAAACAAAAACAAACAAATAAACAAGGTTGATTTAGAAAGCGATACTTCAGCTACTTAGGTGAGCGTAGCAGTACTAAAGTGTACTGGAAATGTCAGACCCAGACTCGTACAGACCCAAAAAGAAAAAAAGGGGGTAAAAAACAAATCAAAAAGATGAATTCTAATGACAGTAAATGTTTTTCTTCAGCGTTCTTCATGTACGATTGCTTTTAGCCATTTACAAGGTATTAATCCAGCCCAGCATTCCTGCATTTTCAGGATAGAAGAAACAGAACATCTCTAGTGAATCTTATGGCCTTTTATGGGCAAACAAGATACAGAGAGCCACAGATTGCACTGATGGTGCTGTCGAACTCTATTACAGCTAGTCAGAGCAGGGCAGCAAGACAAAGGCTTTATTATTCTTACTAATTAAAGACTGTGTTACAGGGGTCCAAAAAGTGGTCCGCTTGAAAATAAAAAAGAACTGAAAGTAGCCCACACACTGGTGTTCAGTGTGTTATAGTAATGTTGGAAAGCTTTTAACAAATCTGAAAAGGAATGCAGCGAGGTAAATTGTTTGCATCAACTGAATAGTCTGAATGCATCATTGTGTGAGCTTGCATATGCAATGCCATGAACCAGAGCCAAAAAAAAAAAAAAGTAAAATCATATTTCTGCATTAGATTACAGCAGGAAATGTATAAGGACACAATCCAGTTAACTTTAAAATTGAGGGTAAAGAGTATAATTTGAGCAAGTGTGGACATACGATTTATTACAGTAGGTTATAATTCAGAGAATATGCACTGTAGTGCAATGAAGTTCAGAAGTTTGCAACAGCAGATCATAGTGGTGAAGATGGCATGGTCAGCATTAGGGGTGGCACCAAACAGTCAACTCAAAACTAACTCAACTAATTGCACGTCCCATGATTGTGAAGCGTGCGGTTTCAGATGGGCGGAAATACAGTTGCAATACATTAACACACACGACACTTAAGACCATTGATAAATAGTTTAAACATCCAAGCAGTTTTTAAATATTGGCACAGTGTTATGAAACAGTACATCCACAAATTGAACACCAGACATGAACACTTGATTTCTTTTTTATATGTAAAGTTGCAAATAGTCAACCAACTATTTAACTGTCAAATTAGTAGTCCTACCACTAGCTTGCTCCTTGCTCCGCAGAAGGTGCTGTTAATTATTTTGTTACAAATGTTAGTTATTACTGTGATGTACCTGTATCAGTCCCTGCAGTTAGCTCATCAATAGCATGGTTTAGTTCTCGGCCAATAGTGAAAAGATTAAAAACCACAGTGCTTTATGCTGGGGCTCTTACCTGCAGGATCAAGGCATGGACGTTTCTTTTACCTTCTATGCGGGAGCTGGAGTGCTGGGATCTCTGTTCTACTCTAGCAACACTATGGGCTTACAATAGCCAACAAAACAGGATTTTTTAGGAAGTTGCCCTGTACTGTACACTGTATATACATGTAATAAATTGTTTAAACAATTAATTCCTTCTTGCGTCCTCCTTTCACGCATGCTGAAGTAAAGACACAATATTAAGCATGTGTTAGACCAAGTATCGCAGATGCTCCCAATGGTGCCGTACATGCAATTCTTTCAGAAGGTCCTCCATACCTACCTGACAAGTTTCATATCTCCGCGGCACTTCCCTTCTGTGTACTGGTCCAGTTACTTCTAAAACAATCTTGGGTTGGAAGACCTGTTTTTACTAATCCCCATATTTTCCATTAGCAACAAAGTTCTTGAAGATGTTAAATTAAACCAGTTTAGGCGTGGGAATAAAAACGTTGCATTGAATCATTTTATAGGTTAGCTTGGAAATGATAGAATAGTTGAGTTTGTTTCTCTTTAAACTTAACTCAAGGTAGAGCCAGCCAATATAACGCCTGTTTTTAAGTAACAAAGCACAAAGATTTGAGCATCTCAGTTTTTCCAGAAATTCACAGCACTAGCCAGTGAAAATCCTTTAGTGCATCGAGTAACAATCCTTTGTAATTTATCTCTGGATAGTAAACTATGGCAGCTAGCACAGAACATTCAGTGCATAACCCCCACATTCCCTTTTTAGGACTATGAACAAAACAATCAGTTTAGTGGCTTTATTTAATTTGTGCAGCATTAGTCATGCATTTCCACTGCTTGACGCATTCTTGTTGATCCTAACACATAATGGTTTCTACCAGCAAGTAGTGATATCTTGTAATAATTGTAAGTCACCCTGGATAAAGGCGTCAAATAAATACTGTCAACAACCCAGTGATCCAATAAGTCATACCTGCCTTGGAACCTCCGACTGTCTTAAGTGATAGGTGGGGGTGCGGTCAAATGGTTTCACTTCAGCTGAACTTCTCCATAAATGGATGAATAAAGCTTAAATGATAGATAAAAAAAAAAAAAAAAAAAAAACACACACACATACACCTTACCAGGTTTGATCTTTTCCCTAGTAAAAGGAACATGCACATCATACAGAAACAGCCATTATATAACATACCAGTATTTATTATTGTACATATGAAGTTAGTTAACATTCTTGTACTTTTTTCACATGTTCCCCTATGCTACAGAGAGAACACTAATGACAGTTATTTACAGACAGCAGAGGGCCTAGTTATATGGTCTGCTGAGCTGAAATTTATAAAGGGAATGCAGACCTTGTTATTTTCTGCATAATCAGTTTGCTTCCAAGCAGTCTTTGCAAAAATGGTATACAATATATAATTCATGCTGCAGTTAGGTTTGTGTCCTCCTTTGACTGCCATGTGTGTAAAAAAAAAAAAAAAAAAAAAAAAAAAAAACCACACACACAATAGGATGGTTCTCCTTGACAAATCAAAGGCTTAAATCACTGGTATTGCTTAGGTTTTTTAAAGTTATTACAAGGTATGGTTCCCAATTCTTAATACTTTGGTCAAAAAGGTCAATACTGGCTATAGTTTGGTGTCTCATGATTCTGGTAGTCCCAAGGATACTGACACGATTGGGAGAACTGGCTATTTCTTGACCTCCAAAAACCTGGAACACTTCATGGCTCAAGAATGGAATTTGATAACCTCTCTTTTGGTTAAAGAGCGTATTAGGGATTTGCTTAAATCTCCTTCCCATTGCTTTTAGTCTAAACTGACCCAGTGTGAACACACCCTAATTTAAAAGAAAACCAAAAACACAAAAATGATTGTGAACCAGGAATAAAAAAAAAGTTTTGCCAGCTATCTGTTTTGAAAACATAAGTGGGCTGTATGCTTGTTTGAACAATGGT